>NW_024366592.1:6972488-9673532 GCF_014805655.1 Passer montanus
GCGGTAGGAGCGCGGCGGGGCCGGGATGGCGGCGCGGGCCGGGCGGTGCTGCCGGGCCGGGCTGAGCTGCGGGGCTCTGCTGCCCCAGGCTCTGCTCCCCCAGGCTCTGCTGTCCCGGGCCGCTGGCGGGGCCCCAGCCACGCCTCGCTGGGGACGCGCCGCTTTTTCGTCGGCGCCCGCGGTGAGCGGCAGGGAAGGGCCGCAGCCGCGGGAAGGTGAGCGCGGGGTGCCCGGAGCGGCCGGGCTGCACGGCCGGCGTGGCAGGGCTGCACAGAGCGGGGCCTGCGTTTGGTGGTTCCCAAGGGGAATTTCATCGCTGTGTGTACTCCTGGGAAGCCTTTGGTGTCGTGCCTGGCCAGTGCCAGTGGGAGCGGGGGGTCTGGCTTTTCCCGGCCTTTTCCCGGTGGGAGCACGCCGGGTCGCTGGAAGCGCCTCTGTGTGATGTCCGGTGACCCTGTAGTAGCTAAAGGTGTCCTGTCCTGGGCTGAAATTACAGATGTTTGTAACAGAAATAGTAAAGTTGTTGTGAAGTGTGGCTGTAGAAAGCACCATGAAAGTGGTAGGTCGAGGGATAAAGGTATTCAGAATATTATCTGTTGGAGCGCCCTGAACGGATGTACAGTTGCTTAATAGCAAGAAAAGGATGAAGAGACACAAAGTTCTCAGATAAGGGAAACAAATAACATGTGAAATCCGCAAGTTTTTATGGGGTAGGGTTGTAAGACATCTGAATGATAAAAAAAAGAACCCAAGCATCCCTTCTTAAATCTCAGTCATTGCTTTATGCTAAGTATGTACAATCGATGAAACCTCAGAATTCAAGCCAGACTCTTGAAAATAAATGTCATCAGGGTCACCTTTGTATGTCTGAGGCCACATTATATTCTGGTGTGGTTTTGGACAGTGGGGTTTGGAAGTGTTTTTGAGGAGGAGGAGGGAATGAAGACAGGCATGCATGCAGTGTTTAGTTTGAAAATCCAGTGGTATTTGCAAATTAAGTATATTTGCATATACTTAAATGCATCCCTAGGGATCCTTCACCGCAGTTCCAGGTGAAATCAGTGAGCTATAAAGTAGAGGCAGGAGAAGCCCAGACCTGAAATGGAATAAACTCTTTCACTTCCCATTCCACTTTTTCTGGAGCTGCCCAGTGAGCAGGATCAAGGTGTCCCCCACCCCCAGTTCTAGAAGAGAAGCAATCCAGTGTCCAAACTGTTCATGCAGGGTTTAGTTGTGCTGCAGAGTGGCACAGAAGAGGGTGGGAAGCTGTGCTGTCACAAGGAAAGGATGGAGCCATGGCACTCTCCTTTTGGAAGTAGGAACTCTGAAGTTTGTCCATCTTGTGCTGCTGGTGGAGAGTGATTTGTGACTGCTGTGTGGGAAAGAGAAAAGGGAGCGTAGGAATGAAGGCAAAAGTGTCAGTGTCCTTCATTTTTGTCCTCAGAGTTCATTTTTATCTTATTTTTTACAAAATTAATTGGTAATCTTAAGTTTTGAGTATCTGATCTTCCCCTTCTTCCATGTAAAGACTGGGGAGTATTACTGGATATTACAACAAAAACATGCAGAATTATGCTACATTTTTTGCTCCCAAAACTATAGAATAATTTATTTTAAAAATACGTTTTTGTTAATCTCATTTTTGTCCTCCTTCTTTCAGGTTCAGTAAGGAGAAGAGGCAGGACAACACAGTTTGTAAGATCAGTAAGTGTTGAAATTTACAGGTAGCTCAGGTGTTTGGGAAAGTTTTCTAAGCTGTGTGTTGTGTCAGTTTGCCCAGCAGCCCCTTCTGCAGTCAAATCCTGATGAAACAATCCCCTGGGACCATTCCAGGCCAGCATCTGCCTTCTGTAACCTTTTCAGTCTATGTTATCAAAAATATAACACTAAGCTGATGGTTAACTTGCACTGGCACCATGTAATGCAGGTCTGAAAAGTAACTTAAAGTTGCATTTCCAATAACCCAGACATGTCAGTGTTGTTTTCAGACTGAGGTTACAGGATTTGTGGTGCTTGCTTTCTGGCATAATGCTTTCCTTTTTCTAAGAGCATGTGACTGAAATGATGGTCAGTTTTTGGAGGGTATAAGCTATTTCTGCAATGTACTGATGCATTGTCCCTCCACTGGAATTTCTGTGGCAAGAAATTTCAGCATTATTACTTATGAACTGTTCCACACCTACAGAATTCCAGAATTTTAGAACTCACTGTGTTATCTCCCACACACGTTCAGGCCCTTTAGGAAATAGAATTTGCAATTCTGTACTGGTTTGATTCCCCCTCCTGATTTATCCCAAGGCAGGAAGATGGCAAGTTCTTCTTCATAAGCATCTCTGCCATCAAATGCAGTGGAAGATTGGGAAAAGCCTGGCAGCTAAGATGGAAAAGGCTTTCTGCTAAAAATTCCTCTACAAATCAGCACTAACTTTGGCTGTAAAGGTGTCTTGAAATGTCCAGCTGTGGGAATTGGTTCTTGAAATCATTGTTTGATGTGTTGATCCTGCCTTGTCTTACATCCTGTGTATCTCCTGTTCCACCTGTCCCCTTTTCCCTTCACCAGGCTGCACCCCCCAGGACAGAGAGGATGGCTGTGGATCAGGACTGGAGCAGTGTGTACCCAACAGCAGCTGCCTTCAAGCCTGCCTCTGTGCCTCTCCCAATCCGAATGGGTTACCCAGTGAAGAGAGGAGTGCCTCCACCAAAAGAAGGCAACCTAGAGCTTATCAAGGTAAAACGTGTGCCACGGCTGGGGGGTCACTTTTAAAGTCACTGTTCACTGAGGCTGCACTGCTTTGGTTGGAATATTTGTCTTGGAGACTGCTTTCTGCTGTTAAGTCACATAGTCCTGTCAAGTTTCTAAGTGGTAACAAATATAAAGTTAATTAACACATGAATGATATCAGGAGACTTTTTAGGATGATCATGCCTGTGACTTTTGTCACAGATTTAAGTCTTTCCCTAAATCAGACTTGAGAAGTCTGCTTAAATGAATATTTCCTTAAGCATTTTTTATTGCTTTAGCAAATGTGAGAAGTGTAATCAGATTTCAGTAATGCCCATTTACTTCTGATCAGACAAAAAGCTATTATTTTTGTAACTCTTAATGTGTCTGTTTCAGATCCCCAATTTTTTGCATCTTACTCCTCCTGCAATTAAGAAGCACTGTGCAGCTCTTAGAGGTGAGAGGGGGGTTGAGGTTGGTTTTTTCTTTGGTTTTTTTTTGTTTACTAGTTGGTTGGTTTTTTGTTTCTAAACCATCTCTTTAAGTTGTTAGACAAAGCAAGATGTAGCTGTGTGTGCTGGAGGTGAGGCATGGTACACTTGTGGAGCTGGTTATTCAGCTGGCTGTGGCTGGTACTCTCTGCTTTCCTGCTGCTGCCAGGAGTCATCCAGGTGGTAGCAGATAAGTCTCAGGAGGTTGTCAGCACGAGAGTAAGACTGAAATGTTACTTTTGCACAAGAGCTTGCTTGAACTGATGAGTTGGATAGTTCAGTGCTTTACTGAAGGTGAGTGATGAATGCGACTCAGTTCTCAGAGAACTCTCTGATTGAACAGCCTTCAGTCAGTAGCCCCTATGGGCTGCATTTAATGATGTCCAAAGAGCTATTAATATGAGACCCTCTGTGAGAACAGGGTCTGCTGGGGAGGTACAGGATCTGCTGGAGACCAGGAGCATCCTTTCACCCAGCAAACCTGTGAGGGGAACCTGATGGACTCAGGCAAAGGAAGCCTGTTTTGTGATGAGGGCGGTGAGACACTGGAAGAGCTTGCCCACAGTGAACATGTGGATACCCCATCCTGGAAGTGTTCAAGCTCAGGTTGGACAGGGCTTTCAGCAGCTGGATCTAGTAAAAAATCCCTGTAGCAGGAGGGTCACTTCCAACCCAAACCATTCTATGATCCTGTTTGGCAGATGTGAGACTGCACCTGCAGTGCTGTATCCTGTTTTGAGGGAGCCAGTACAAAGAGAGACATGGCAATACAGGAACAAGTCTAGCAGAAACACTGCTGTTTCCTAAATGAATATGGTTTCTAGGACTAGTACTTTTAAAAACATATATTGCAATACATTTGAAAGAAAAAAACCAGCCAAATATACCAGAGGTACAGGTATATAATATACAGATATTACTCAGAGTGTTTTTCTCTTTATTGTACAGATTTCTGCACTGAATGGCCAAGTGCTCTGGACAGTGATGAGAAATGTGAAAAGCATTTTCCTATTGAAATTGAAACAGTAGATTATGTTTCTTCAGGGACTTCTATTCGGAATCCCAAAGCAAGAGTGGTGACCTTAAGAGTAAGTAGTAGTTTTGGTAAACAGCCTTTGTTTCAAACCCCTAAATGCTTGGCTTTCTTTTCCAAACATGGAAGTGTGATCTTTTGTAATGGAATTAGAGAAATGGAGGGAATTCAAAATCACACATAAGTGAGTATGTCTGTGTGTTCCTGACCAAATCTGCCCATTCATATTCACTGGCCTTGGGGCTTGTCAGGCATTGTGGGGATGCTATGCAGGTATATATTGTTTGAAAAAACTCACATTATTCTTGCCTTATGTTAATACTTCAACGTGATACAATCCGAAGAAATTCAGCAAATGTATCCTGAATAGCTCTCCTTGATAGAAGATCTGCCTGTCTCAAGTACTTCCAGAGTTCAGAGTTCGGATTTTCCAAGGAATTAAAGTTGTTTTCTCCTTTTCTTGAAGGTTAAACTTTCTAGCCTGAATTTGGATGACCATGCAAAGAAGAAGCTCATTAAGCTCGTGGGGGAGCGGTACTGTCAGGAGACAGATGTGCTCACAATTACAACAGACAGGTGAACTGCCAGAAGGAAACAAATATATTGTAGCAATGCCCACAGCTGAGAAAGGACTGGGTGTCTTCCAGTAATACCAGTTATTTTCTTGGTGAATTATTATAATTTCAGGCGAAAATGGGACTTAATTAACACTACTCCTGTTATTAACTGTTAAAAACATGTTTTAAAAGATTTCAGACTTAATGTATGTTGGATTCCACTGTTTCTGATGTCTCCAGAAGATTTTTAAATCCTTGGATATTGTATATTTTCCTGCTGCCTTGCAGCTGCCCATTCTCATGTGTTCTTATTACTCAAGCTTCCATGATATTAATCTTGGTTGTGTGCAGTTGAGAAGTACACAGGAATCACCCACTCATTTCCTAAGATTCCCTACATTACACTAGGGAATTACACTACATTCCCTACATTAGAAAATGTGGTGGTAGGTTTTCACCTTTTATTCAGAAAAAATGTTTCTGCATTTCCAGGTGTCCCCTAAGAAGACAGAACTATGATTATGGCATGCACCTGCTCACAGTTCTGTACCACGAATCCTGGGTAAGCAGCTGTGCATGGACTCTCTAAATGTGCTCTCTGCCATATTTTAAAGTAAATGACCTTAAAATTCTATTCTCTTCCAACTCACTTATCTTCAAATTCAACCAAGAGAGCATTTTGCAGGATTCCATACTCCTTTCTGTTGATTAGAATATGTCTTTTCTTGGGCTCTTCATGGGATGCAGTAAACCATGGCTGTCATTTGGAAGTGTTCTTCTTAAATGGTCTCTCACATACCTTGTCTCAAGCTGATTGCTTTTCTGAGCTCCCTCTTGCTCAGAAAAGGGGCAGCCTTCCCACTTTTTGACTACAGATGTTCCTTTCACAGGGAATTCTTCACACTTGTCTCCTATATTTTTGTGGTTGTGTTGTTGCCCTTCCACAATTTTACAGGCATTTTTTAGAGAAAACAATTGAGTAGTCTGAACTGAAATTGTTGTTGTTGGAAATCCATAGTAATGTTTTGGATGACTGAACTTTGTACAAATGTCCCATGTCACTATCCCATTGTTTGAGACAGACAAAGCCTTCATCATCTCCATATGTCATTCTTACAGAAGTTGTACCTTATCCACTGCTAAAACTCATACTTACTGTTTTCAGTTGTTCTAGAGTAGGAAATGTCTGTATTTAACATTTTCTATGAATTGTTCTTGATTTTGATCACTGCAGTGCTGATGTTAAGAGCATCCTAAGGAGGATGAGATATATTTCCCTTTCAGTGACAGTTGCCTTGAAGGATAGTTTTGTAATTGTAGAGTGCATCAATTAAATCGGTGGTGAAAAATAACATTTGCTGTAGATTTCAAGTACACATGGATGTTTTTCTCCCCAACAGCATCACATTGCATTACAAATCTTAAATTAATGGCAGACTAGTTTCCAGTATTAAGCAATGACAAGAGAGCTAGACAGTGCTCACTTTAATAACTTCAGACAAACACCAGGGCTGTGCTGGGCTCCAGCTTTAATTAGTGCTGGCAGACAGGGCTATGCAATATTGATATGGGAGTGTTCAGTGTGTATTGAATATGCACAAGTCTCTTGCACTTTTATTACCTTTCATCCTCCATGTTAATATTTGATGAGTTCGTCAATCAGTTGTAATTGTCTTTGATTCCCATGAAAAATTAATGGTTTCCTGAGACATGGGTTTTTATTTTGTGGGACGTGTTTTATTTTGTGGCATGGTTTTTTCCCCCCTGATCAGGGATAATGCCTTTTAACAACTTGCTGAAATATAGTTTAGATCCATTTTGTAAACCATGAGCGAACAGTGTGTGGTTTATTTTCATTTACATGAACTTTAATGTTGGAGGGGGACGGACAGGGCCTGGCCTTCCATTTAGGCAGAAACATCAGTCCTGTTTGCAGAACTAATTGTAGGATTTGATGACTTTCCCAGCAGAGTAGTGCCACACTGCTAATGCATGTGGCTGATGGAATTGAATCAAAAGATGAGGGCAGTTCTATTCTTGCTGAGTGAAGGAATGCTGGATCCATGTAACTTCTGCCCTCCAGCCTGAAAACTTTGCCCATGATCTCTTTAAATGTGGTAGAACTCCTATGATTTATGTTAATATCTGAATTACTGCATTTTGTCAATTGGGAGCATGCATAGGGGGAAATGTTATATGCAGAGATACATCAGGAAATGGAATTTCAAGTGTAATTATGTTTTAGTTGCCAGTGATGCATCATCCTTTTGTTGCAGTTACAAATGCAGTATCAGACCCGTGAGTTCAGTTATTTTAAAATAGTCTTAAAAATCTTCAAAACCTAAGAATGATCATTTATTTTCTAATTCTAAAACACTTGGAGATGTTTTGCTTCCTCTTTACTACTTGTCTGATTATTAAGCAGATATTTGTGTTTTATTAGCTTTCAGAATGTATTAATTAGATGGCTGACTTGCTCCCATTAGTAAGAATTGAATTTCTCTTCTTTCGACTTCTTCTGTGATTCCTTTCAAATTATCCCCCAGGATTATGCCTGGATTGATGGATTATTAATCAGCAGCTTAACCTGTCGTATTTTTGCTGCCTTCAAATGCTGGTACTGCTTGATTGCTGTAACATCACTCCACACCTGGATGTATGTTTATGGTACAAGTGGTTTTTAAAGAGTTAGAGTTTGCTGCCCTCGAGTGGTTGAAAGGATCATGGATGGAGTTCTTCACACAGCTTGGATTCATTGTTTATCACTTACAAATCCAATTCTGTCAGGAGTTGAAAGCAGGAATGAGAAGCAAATGCAGCACAAAGTCAATTTTCCAGTAAGAAAAAACATTAGGAGTAATTAAGTTTTTATTTCTCCAATTCTATGTGGTGTTTCAGCATACACAGAATGAGGGAGAGCAAAGGATCTTGATTCAGCCTTGCTAATCTGGGATCTTGAAAGATTACTAAAAGGTTGTCTTGGATTTTCTATTCTCCACTACTTCTTACAGTAAGAAACAGAAAGGTGAGGGAAGGAAAAAAATGAAGAATGGGCAGGCAGCATGGCACTGGAGGCTTAACTAAAATTTATCAACCCTGCAGCTGTACAGCTTTGATTGAATTTCAGGGAACTGCTTCTGCATTTCTTTTTAGAGCTTTCAGTGGCAAGGCACTGGTGGGATGCAGTGTCTGTGTTTGCATGCTGAATGGGAATTTTTACATGGCCACTGATGATAACACTCAGATCCATCATACAGCTTTTCTTTAGGCTTCATCTTCATTTTTTTTCAACTACAATCATTTTAAGCCATTCCAAATGAATGTAATTTTTACCACTTCAGGTCGTGCCAGTAATACATGGTAACAGCAGAATTTTGCAGTTTCATAGTGGGAGCTTACCTTGTAATTCAGCCTAAAATATGTGGAAAGGATATGAGTCCACTGTTGAAACCTAAGCAGGTCTCTGGCTACTTAGAATTCCAAAGTTCATGTTAGGAACACTCAGGATGTTATGACATGGGGGTTGCAGAGTTGCAGTGGCAGGTGGAGGAGGCACTCAAGTCTTGCTGAAGCTCCCTGGGCACCTTTAGTATCCTGAAGATGTTCAGGGTGAAGCTCCTGACTTGGGGACCTTAGAACAATGAAAGGTGGTGTAATTGTGCCCTCTCCACCTAGAACAGGCTTCTCTCTCAGTGTGGTTTAAGTAAAGCAGACTGAGGCTGAAGTGAGGCTGGTCTCTAAATGTTGGATTATGTCATTTGTTTTGAACCATGGATTCCATTGCATGCTCACCAGGGGTCCTCATCAGTAATGGGAACCAGAAAAGGTAAAGCTAAAGTGGCTTTATCCATATTCTCTGAGACCAAACATTTAAAATCAAAGGAGGGAGGTTTCCTGACAGGAAATGTGTATTTTAGTAGAAGAAGGTTACACTTTTTTTGTACCTCTACACGATTTTTTGTTCCTCTTGGAACCAAAAAGCATTCCAGCAAAAGGTTGAATTAGGAATTATCTTTGTAATATTTCTGACTGTAGTAAGCTTTTTGCAGTACCTTGTGTTTAAGCTTCATGTTTCTTATTGCTGGAGGACCAAGGCTCCTTTTTGATGCATAAATACAATTTTTGAGGCTGTTCAATTTTCAGTCTGTGCTGGAGTGAAACAAAGGCTCGTGGGGCATAAACATTAATAAACTAAACAGAAAATCATCAGACTTGGATTTTTAATATCACTGATCTCTCTTCATGAGATCAAAATATTATCTGGTCAGCCTTCCAAAAACAAAGTGAGGCAGATAAATACCTTACAAATGACCTTTTCAAAAACCTGGATTTTCCAGAAAATGCATGCAGCTACTCCAGGCTAAAGAAATTAGATATTGTCCTTAGTTTTGAAAGAGACAGATGGCAACTTTCCTGAGTTAGTTACAGAGCCAGAGACTAAACTTGAGAGCATCATTAATTCTGGGAGCATCTCTTATGTGGTATTAGTCTTTGGGGCAGAGTTCTGTTTTTGTTTCTCTGCTTGTTCTTCTTTTGTGTTACACGTTTGTACCTCACTGCAATTTTTATCCTCATAGTTTCTCTTGATTTTCCCTTGACCCTCTAGAGGTCCTACCTGTCTTGTGCCATTGCTGTGTCCTAGAAAATACAGTTCTGCTTGTTCAGAAGAATGGATTTTAGTTTTGTTTCTCTGCTTGTTCTCCTTTTGTGTTACACGTTTCTACCTCACTGGAATTTTTATCTCATAGTTTCTCTTGATTTTTCCATGACCCTCTAGAGGTCCTACCTGTCCTGTGCCATTGCTGTGTCCTAGAAAATACAGTTCTGCTTGTTCAGAAGAATGGATTTTAACTTATTCCACGTCACCTAGTAATTACAATCTCTGTATCCAATCTCATATGATACAAATAGGTTTTGCCTTTCTACAAACCTCTGTTGATATTTCTGAGTTGTTAATTAAATAGTACAGATCAAAGTGTATTCTATCCAAAGAGATAAGCACATAATTGTTTTGGCAGCTCCTCTTACGATTGAAGGTTCCCAGTGACTTGGAAAATGTTAGCATAGCTGTCATTTATTAGTTGAAAATCTAAGATTATTGTACCACACAAAACATCTTTTATTTTGATGCAATACGAAGATATAGGTGTATTTATTCCAGGCTATACAGAGTTTGAAATTTGACTTGGCATTTAAGGAACTTTGCTTCCCCTAAAAAATAATCTTTTTAAAATACCTGCTCTTTGCTAAACAGCATTAAATATTTAACTGTTAAACCATTGACGAGAAAATTAACCAACATGAGTTGTGTTTTTAATTGCCTTCAAGATTTCTATGTGCCACTAGAGAAATTTTAGTTGAAATGTTTTTTCCAAAAGGAAGATTGGGGAACTGAAAATTTTAAGCCTCTGTATCACTACAATAACAAAATTGTGCAAATTGAACAGGCAGAAAAAACCCCAAGCACACTGATGGTGAAATGCCTGCCTAAGAGATCCCAAATTCTTTCCTTTCCTTCTGCACTTTAAGGTAGCATATAAAGTGAAGCCTTTTGTTAATGGCTTACATGTAAAAAGCAACTTCACTGTCCAAAGTCTATTTTAGCATTCATACTCTTTCAGAATTCAGATTAAGCACTGTAAAGACTTGTAAATCTCCCAAAATACTGGCTTAAACTGTAGCATAAAAGATTTGCTTAGAAACAAATCCTTATTATGTTTATGGCATTGAAAAAATAATTCTTTATCTTTGCATTAGGAAGTGAAAAAGTAGCCTTTTATGTCTCTTTAGTCATTGGTTTAGATCTTTGACTTTCTATGGAAAATTGTTTTCTGGTGTTTTGGTTTGGGGTTTTTTTGATTCTTATTGTAAGGTTTTTTTAAGAGGAAAAGGTTGAAAGTATCAGCTGAGTGCATCTTTAGCCAAGCTGGATAATACTGAGATTCTGTCTTATGTGTGATAGAATGAGAAAACCATTTTTAGTGAATTCTTATTTTTAACCTGGTTCACAAAGTGGGCATTCTAGGAAAATGTTACACAATATCACACTTGGATTCCACTTCTCACAGTTTTGTTCTCATTTTTAAGACTGCAGTTTTAAAACTGGTGAACAGTTTTTAACATGTTCACAAATGTGTTAAATCTGCAGGGGACAAAAATAATTCAACTAATAAAATTTCAGTGATAAACACCTGATTTTTGAACTTTATTTAATTGTCCTTATTAGTTTTATTCATAACAGTTTAAACTGAGGCTGCAACATGTGTAACATTTCCACTGTTCAGGCTTGGTGCTTGTCTTGTATGTTTCCAATATGTATAATCCTACAGTCACTTTTCTCTTGCAGTAAATTCTGTTGAAAGGGTATCAAAGTTTTAGTGGATACAGTTTGCAAAAGTTAATGGATTTGGAAATCTCCCCCTACTGTCAAATCCCTTCCTGCCTTCCCCCTCACCTCCCACCACAGAGGATTTTATTTTAAAGTCCATGTTGACATCATCATTCTGCTGGGAAAGATTCCAAGAAAGAAATACTCAACAGTTGCTTTAAAATCTTGCTTTGTAATGCTCACAAGAGGTAGGGAAATCTTAATCTGTTTATCTGCATGCGTCTCCAGGATCCTGTGAGTTGCTGTGTACAGAGAAGGATACTCCTGAAGAGATAAATGTAATACTGTCATTAGTCCTTGTTGTCTCTGCTGTGACTTAGAGGTGTTTAAAAGCCTCACAGGGGTCTTTTGTTTGAACTTCAGACATGAGTTTGGTCCAGGGAGTGACCAGCAGTGATACCCATATTCCTTTACTCCTGAGAAACCCTATCCCTGTGAGAGAGGCTTTGGATTGAAAATTCTGTTGGAGTTCAGGGGAAAAAATGTCTTAGATAGCCACTCTGCAGGTAGCCAGGGGATGTGTAAAGCAGGATGATGGTGTTAATTTAAAACTTTAAAAGTTTAAATCCCTACCCTGGATTGCAGGGTTTGTCAAACAGACAAGGAACACTTCACTGTGCCCACTTGTTCCATTAATGTTTCAGCAGTACAGGGCTGCAGGATGTCCTTTTGTTCCTGTTTTTCCCCTCCAGAAATTGAGTGAGGTTCTTTTGCTCCTGTGCTTTATTGTGTCCAGGGTTTAATGTCAGTCATGTAAACCTCTGAGCAATGTGAATTGCTGCTTCTGACTAAACATTTGGACTCAGACTCAAAAGACAAGAGATGCCATTTACCAGGTGCAGTTGGGAAAGTGTTTTAAATTCAGATAGAGGAATCCAAGCACACAAGAGTTGCAGGGTGAAAAAAAATCTTGGGGCTTAATTAAAGGTTGTTGAATACTGTGGTTTGACTGCAGCAGCCTCGATGCTTAGTGGAAAGAATAACCTTTAAATAAACAAATGAAAAACAATACCAACACACACACCCCACCATACCTCCTTCCCAGAAAAGAAACAACAAGCAAAACATACACTGAACAACAACAAAAAAACCCTCCTCCCCTAACTTGCAAGATGTTTTTTTGGTTCTGCGTAGCACAGGTAAAAATTTACTGAAGAGCCCTTTTTGGCAAGTGATTTTAGAAAAGCCAAAATTGTGATGTAAAGGCATTACTATAAGGTTTCTTTGAATATATTTCCAGAGAACTGCAGGTTTTATTTAGGCATGATTTTATAATAATTATAAGAAAAACATGAATAGCAAAACTAAACCCAAAATACTTCGGATTGTGATTCTTACATAGGTGAGGTAATATAAAGATGTGACATATTGGTTACATCAGTAAAGTAATAAATAATTATAAATACTTAAACATACAGCCTGCAATATATAAAAATGCAAATATATCAGTGAAGCATCTGTATTTATCAAAGTACAATAAAAAATAGCAGGTTACAACGCTAAGAGACATCAATTTCTTCAAATTATTATTCCTTTGTTTCAGTCCAGGGTAGTTTTTAAGGTTGTGCATTTTCTTTCAGAAAACTGAGAAGTGGGAGAGTGAGAAGTCTGAGGAAGACATGGAAGAGTATATCTGGGAAAACAGTCGCTCTCAGAAAAATGCCTTGGACACACTGCTTCGAATAAAAGCCTCAGAGAATGTCAGTAATGTCACTAAGGAGGAGCTGCTGGCATCTGAAGTGGTTAAGAATTACAGAAACTCAGTCATTGCGCTTAAAAATGAAGGTGAAACAGAAAGTAACATGGCTCAGTACAAGGAATCTGTGAAGAAACTACTCAATATACAAGCATGAGAAGAGCAGATCTGCAGGTACACCTGGTCATTACAGGGATGTTCAACTACTGTGTTAGTAGTTCTAATGATATGGATGTATAATTATTCAGAACTTGAGCCAAAAAATGAAACTTGACTATGAATTAAGTCCTGTCCATGAATATTGTCCTTTGAATAAAGTATGTTTGGATTCATACTGGTAACTTGAATGTTTTATTCTGAGTTCTGTTAGCATGATCAGTTCAGTCCTCTGCTTAATCACATTCTGATTTCTCACACTTCTTTGGGCATTTAACCTAGAACAACAATGTCAAACTAATGAGATTAGTTAATGCTTCCAGTTCCATTAATTAAAAGTCTGAAAATTAGGAGCTTTAAGTGCTTTTCAAATGCCGTTCAGATTTTTGCCTATGTATTAAATGAGGGTAATGTTGCCTAAGAGTCTGAGGTGTTGAAGCACTCTGGACAGTTGAGTTTCTCAGTTCTTGTGAGGGCAAACAAATATGCTATATAAAAGCACCTGTCTCTAAAATAATGGAGTAAAATAAGGTGGAAAATGGGATGGTAGTGGGAAGGTGAACCAGCATTTGGTGAGAAGATCCCAGAGTACCTGGGACAGGAAGAATGATGAGAGTTGGTGAGGTGAGTTTGTAACTAAATAGGCATGGACTGAGCCTTGTTATCCTCAGGCCTTCTGTCTTGAATGTACCCAGGCTTTTCAAGGAAAGAACAAAGTTTGTAGCATCCTATGTAGCACAGAGAAAGGATTATGTGGATGTTTATCTTATATTAGATAATTTGTAATTGAAAGAAATTGATTTAAAACTCTGGAGTCACAATTGTATTGCCTTATTGCCTTCTCAGGATTAAGAAAAAAAAAACCTACCAAACCTTGAAAGGACATAAATAAATCTTGCTTTTATTCTGTCTTCCTGGCTTAGAAAGTTTTCAACTTAGAGAGAAAGTCATTCTCTAGAAGGGGCAGAGGGAGTTAAGGATTCTGCACACCTATAAAAGAGCTGCCCATGCCAGCAGCTCATTGAGCAAAAGCAGTGTAAGAATAAAGGCATTGAAAACTGAGGGAAATTGATTCCTACAGCATTCTGTGTGCTGGACTCACTCCCTGCTAGCATTTCTCACTGTGTGCTCTGTGTGTACATACAGCCAAGGAGTGCATCTGTTCCCACTGCCAAAACACTGTCAGTTTAGGAAGGATTCTTCTTAGGTCAGGATTGTTTTCATATGGTGACAGACTGAGTTTAATGCAGCATTTTAATTCCTATGAGAATTTGCCAGAGCCGTACTAAGACTGAAAATGTTTGTTCTGTAATCCCAATTTTGCACTGACTGACCTGGTTCTTTAGTAGTCCTTCCTTTTGAATGTGTATTAGTGTAAAATTTTAGCAGAAGCTTAATATGGGGAAAGTTTCAGCTGTTATCAGGTTGCTCCTTTATTCAGGGACCATGAGGGTAATGTTTAAAATTCCCTTTTGAAATGGGAACGTCTGTGTAATTCCAAATCTTTTCTGATCACCCATGAAACCAAAACAACTGAGGAAGTAAGTGCAGTTTGACTCAAGAGTGGTGCCTGAAGTTGTGCCTGGCTGTGTTCCAGAGGCAGTTTGGTTCTAGTATGTGCACAGGAGAAATCTGTTTCCTTAATTAGCTTTGTCAGTGCCTGCACAAGGGCTGCCCTAGGAGCCAGCCTGGGGAGCCAGTGGTGTGTACAAGGCTGGCAGGAGCAAGGCCCTGAAATGTCTTAAGAAACCCCAAATCCCATAAGTTTGCTTTTCTCCACAAAGCTATTCTGTATTCAGGACATGTGAGCACCTGAGAAAATCCTCTGCAGCAGAGGACATCCCAGTTTTCCTTTGCTTTTCACAGAATGGACCTAAGCAGAACTCTGGAAGTCATGGCTGAAACAACAGTTTGACCTTATCAATAATAATGTCTGGTGGAAAGAACAGCACAGCAAGGGAAACTGACTGTCATTAGCTTCACAGCTAATTGATGGAAAACCTAAAATGCACAGGCTTCTCCAGCTCTCTCTGAAGTGTTCAAACCTAACTTATGAACATCCTATAAATGTTTCAAGTAATACAGGCAGGATTTAAGGTGACTGTCTCCTGAGCACCAAGTGTGTCTCCCAAAAACAGATGATGCCTGCTGGCCGAAAGCAATATTGGGATAAAACTCAAACTTACACTTGTGATTTTTACTGATGGTTTCTATGTTACAGTACAGAACTTGTGTAATGCAGTGGGCAGGACAAAAGGCAGCTTGGATGCTATTTTGAGCTCTTGGATGTTCCTCTCTGCTTTTCTGCTTCTCTCTCTAAACTGTTTGTGTTTGAAGGTGACAGTATTTCTCTGTGACTGTGCAGAATACCTGGAACACTAGGATCTTAACCCCTGGGGGAGTCTTCCCAACCTCAAAGATATAAAATACAGCACATATTTTTAAGAAGTAAACTACACATCTCTGTTTTACTGTATAATACTTTTGCATCATCCATCTCTCTGGAAGCCTTGCTGAAGTTTAAAAACAGAAGAGTTAGAGACTAACAGACTTAGAGGTTAAAGCAGCTCTGCAGCACAATAATAAACACATATTTAGCACTGGTCACTTATTCATGTGTCACGTACATTACAATGTGAATGACTGAGGGGTGCATCCCTCTGTGCACACCTGTGGGAACTTTCCTGTTATCCCCCATATAAACATTCCTAAGAGTGGACATTGTTCCCCTGTTTTCAGGCATAGTGATGCTACAAGCACAAGGAAGGGATAAAGAGGCAGTTGCCTAAAAGGGAATGCGCTGTCTGCACAAATAATCTTGCTACCCATTTCTTGCTTTCCCTCATACTTAAAATGTATTTATTTATTTTCTTGGGACTCTCTTAGTCTGTAATGAAATAGCTCTGCTATTGTGCTTCATACAACCCTTTTTCTGCAAATTTTTTTCCTCTTTCTGTCAACAAAGCAAGAAATCTCTTCAGGACACAATCTTGCTTTAATCATTCCCTGCTGTCCCAGAAGCATTTGCTCATGGGACAATAGCATTTTTCATTTTGTCTCCTAGATCTTTTTCTGGTAAGAACTAAAGTCCCAGTTGCATTATATGATTCTTTTCCAGATCATCATATTGAGGGTAAGACTCAGTGGAGCATCAGGGTGCTCTGAAGTGCACTCTACAGTCACTGATCTGGAGATTAAAAAAACAGGGAACCAGGAATGCCTGTGGCTTGCTGCAGGCAGGGAGTTCACTTTTCTGAGTGAATGGAGGTGAAAACCCTCCCTTTTGACAGCAAGTCTTTAACTACCTATGAGTTACTCTATTTTTAAAAAAAATCCTACAGCTATATCCACCCCATAAGATAAGCTATTCTCCTTTTTTTTCCTTGACTCAAGCTGCTCTGGAGAATGACTGATAGCACAGAGGAGCTAAAAAAGCTGGAGACACTACTGATTTTGCTGTCAGCAAATGCTCTGTGGGGCACTCAGGGCACAGCTCAGCCTGAACTGGAAGAATGGACACTTAAGGACTTGGGGACATGAGTGTGAGTCTCAGGTAAGGATGGGATTGCAATGTGATAGAACCTGTCAGTTTTCAGCTGAGCTCTGTAATATTTGTCTGAGAACAGTAATATCTTTACAGAGTGGAAAGGTGAAGGCCCACATTCACAGTTTATTTCCACACTGATACTGTAGGAGCTAGGTTCCTTAGGCTTTTGTGGCTGCAAGTTCAGCAATAGATCATAAATATATATATATTATGGATTTAAGCATCTTCCCCTGTCCTTGATGCATGATTAAATCATGACTTAGATAAAAAATGCATTCTTTGCAGCATTATAAATTAATGAGTGAGGGGCATTGTTTTACCATAGTGATGCCTCAAACTGCAAATCTTACTTTGTGAAACAGGGAGGAGACCTTGTCCACTCTCCTGTCTTCAGAAACAAAAAATAAGTTGGTATTTGAATAAAAATCCCAAGTATTAAACAACTAATTCTAGCATGAACTGTGTATGCCTCTGTAATTGAAGATAACAGAGTGCTCAGCAATGCTTGGCAAAACCCTCGGCTAAGAAAACTGAAACACATTATCCAGCTGAAACTACAGGGCCATGCTTAGGTCAAGAAAAGATAATTTTTCTAATCTAGATTAGATGAAGCTATCTGCGTGTAAATTCTGTATCCTAAAAACTACATGCAATTATGTAGCAATAATAATTGCATGTATATTCCTGGATTTTCTGGAGAAATTATATTTGGAATGGAGTGCTGCAAGGTCTTGAAGTTTGAATTGCCTTCTTGGCAGCACTAAAGACTATAAAGTGAACACAAGCAGAATTTTAATGGCTGTATTCAGCTTGAAGAAAGGCATCCAAAAGTACAGACCTAGTTCTTTACCAAGTGTTTCTCTGAGTTTAGGTTTAGCCTTTCTTTGCCAGTAAACATGATCATTTTGACCATTTCAAACAAAAAGACAATTTTATAAGTCACTTCTGTATTCCTGCATTACATGGGATGTTTATTCATTCAGTAGCAAATAGACAAGTACAAAAATAACCATGGCAGGATTTCTCATCCAGTTAAATAATTCTCTGCCACACAGACATGCCAACACTGCAGCTGCACTGAACCTGGGGGAAAGTATTACAGTGTTTGTCAGGCATTAATCTGCACCAGATTATGAACCAAAATGCTTCAAACAGTGGGAGCTGTGAGTGGGTGTTTCCTACCTAAAGAGACAAGGAGTTGTGCTTCATCTGCTGAGAATTAAATCATTACCAAAATATTCTGAACTAAGCTATCACTGCTTCTGTGAGAGAAGTAAGCTGGTGTATGGGGTGCATTTTAAAAATCCTGTTTGTTCTAGAGCCAGGATGGTGTTTCACAGATTACCTCTGACAGGAGCATATTTTATGAGCTGTCTGGACATGGTTGTTCTTGTCCTTACGGGTTTATAGTGACCCCTCCTGCAGCCGCAGCGTCCGGCTGTGAGGGCAACAGTGCAACAGCACAGGCAGAGCAGAGAGGAGCAAAGGACAACAGGAATCAGCCAGACCCCCAAAGCTGCAGCTTCCCAGGCAGCTGCCTCGTTATCTGACGTGGAATTCCTGCCACTGTAGCCTTTGGTTTCATTGAGGTGTTGCTTGCTGCTGTTCAGGCGAGGAGGGGTGGGCACGTGGGATAACACCTGGGCAGGCTTGGGGCTCAAAGCTGAGTGTGCAGTCTTGTCTGAGCTGGTGATCGACCTGCTGCTTGTCCTCTTATCAAAAGCAATGGCTGCTGGGGAAGTTTCTGCCCTGGAGGGGGCACTACCTTCAGTTCTCTGCTCTGTCAGACTCCAGCTGGGGGTGGGAGTCCTTGCATGGCTGTTGGCAGCAGGTGGAGCTCGGAGCAGAGGAGAACCTGATGTGGTGGCATTGGGATGTTGGCATCTTCCCCCCTCAGGGGTCTTTGTGCTGTGCTGCCTCTCAGATTTACTTGCTGAGGAGTAAGCATTTGGTTCTTGGGATTTCAGTTTCTCAAAAATGAGAAGATCTGGATCAATCCCTATTGAATAAGGATAATGTTAGTTTATTGCTAAAAGCTTGTCTGCACACCCACAAAAAGGATCCATGGAGACAGAGGCAGGGCAGGGAGCCCAAATAAACCCTTTTGGATTGGAGGTGTCACTGCCTCAGGTTATGGGATGCAAAGGATGTGCATTTTGGGATTGCACACAACTTACTATGGGATGCTTAGGGAAGGAACCAAAGGTGAGGAAAGGGTAGTGAGAGTAGGGAAATCCAGGAAAGCTCTGTGCATGTGACAGTCTGCACCAGCAGCTGGAGGGAGGCTGCACCCTGGGGGCTCAAACATCCCAGTGGCAGCACCTGTTGGGTCTGGGGTCCAGACTGGGCACCCTGAGGTCCAGACTGTGCAGACTCAGAGCATCTCAGCCCAGCTGCTGGGGGACTTTGCATTGTATATATGTGTGTGTCTATATACACATATTTATATATTTCCACTAACACAAAAAGCAGGATGAGGCTTTTGGTGCTCCCTATGTTGGTCTGCTTCTTTATGTGTCTGTCTGTGTTACCTGTGTGCTCAAGGTGCATTTACATAATGAAAATAAATGTTCAGCTTTGTTACTGCTTGGGTCTGGGGACATGGAGTGGTGGCAGCCTCCTCTCTCAGTCTCTCAGAGCTGGGAGGGTATTTTGGCCAAGCACAGTACTGATGAGGTACTCAGAGCATGAATCTTGAGAGCATGAATCTTCAAGCTCCTTTCTCATTCAGTGGAAGAAAGGGGGGAAGTATGTTCAGAAATAGCTATATAAATTAAAAAGGAAATAAGTCTTCATCTTTTTTAGCATTGTGTGTTACTTCAGGAGATCATTTAGCACAGCAGGTGACCAGGTATCATTTTAACATTTCCTAGAGCTGCTCTGTTTTCAGCCCTTATAAATGAAATATCTAATTACCTGTTGTGATGTTGTACAAAATGACATCAACTCCAGCCTTTAGAATGCAGCTTTCCAAAGCTGGGCAAGACATGTGCAGGCAGTTCCTGTTCTCATGAATAGCTCCATGGTAGAACACTGCTAGATTGCAGGAGACTGGAACCCATAAAGAACAAAGTTGAGCTTCTCAGCAGAATGACCATTGCATTTGGCATGTTATGATGTTATTTAACATTAGAAGTTCATTATACTTGCCCAGATCCTGTGGGAGGAGAGTCCAGATCCTGTGGTTCTCTCATTATCATATAAATTAATTGAGCATACAGTCAAAAGAGAACTTAAAATCTTATTTTACGTCTGGACTAGAACAGCCATATGAGTTCTACTTCTTTATCTCATTAAATAATAACTGATTTAAAGTCCTTTGAAATGCCCTCTAATGTCTCTGTTTTAGTTAAGATAGTAACAAATTTTGTTTGACTATATATGATTATAAAAAGGAGATTTCAAGTTACCATTTATTATCACTGTAAGTATCCAGTCCCACGTGGGGGGATATGAGAAAAAGTTTGTTGTCGAGACAGGAACAACCTTGCTGAAATGTATGTAATTTTTCTCACCTCACATTATTTAAGACAGAATTTGACTCTTCCCAAGATTGCTGCTGGAAGTTATTTATGTCACTGTCAGGTTGTGAAGGTCATATTTTTGCTCATAATTCAAAATATAATCTAAATTTATATTGCCTTTTTTTAGTAACTGGTACTTCACTTTCATCCTCCAAAACCTTATCCCAACCCCTTTCCAGTCTGGAGAGTTTTAAAATTTAAGCACCACAGACATGCAATTCATGTATCCTTCTAAAATACACTCCTGTAGAGTACAAATGCAATGTGATACAGAGAAAGTACAAGGCTTAGGACAAAGAATGATTTTGTTTATTTTTGCTCTGAGCCTGAGTTTACCAGGCTAGAGAAAAGGGGTGGCCAGCTGAATAACTGATATTATTTATTGCTATAATTTAGTGTTACCTGGTTTGCATGGCATAAACATGGAATAAGAGAGTGCTTTCCTCCAGGAAAAGAATACTCCTGTATTTCAGAGAAGGACAAACTGTGTGTCCCCTCCACTCTCCCTCTCACCAAGTCCTAGTCTGATGCCATCCTGCAGGAAGAGAATGCTGTTGGAATTACTGTCACTGCTTGTTCTCTATAATATAGATGGGGATGAATACTGAAGAGTTACTCTCTTAATGTTGGCATTGCCTACAAGCTTTGTAACAGAGATCTAAAATTGCAAAGCAGACCCTAAGATTTTAGTGTGTTCCTAGTGTAGTCTTCTGAAAAAATACAGACTATCAATTTCCTTTCTGTGGGACAACAGTTGCAATGTGCCTCTGCTTTCCTGCCTGAAAAAAAATGTATAGATCCTCCTTCCACCCCCGGTATTTCTTCTCCAAGTGAAGCACTGTTTATGTAAACATTGCCCGAAATGGGGGGTTCAGTGTGTGCCATGAACAACAAGCACTCAGCGTTGCTCAGAAGGCATCACTCTGTTAATGCTGGTATTGCCTACATGCTTTGTAACAGAGATCTAAAATTGCAAAGCAGACCCTAAGACTTTAGTGTGTTCCTAGTGTAGTCTTCTGAAAAAATACAGACTATCAATTTCCTTTCTGTGGGACGACAGTTGCAATGTGCCTCTGCTTTCCTGCCTGAAAAAAAATGTATAGATCCTCCTTCCACCCCTGGTATTTCTTCTCCAAGTGAAGCACTGTTTATGTAAGCATTACCCACAATGGGGGGTCAGTGTGTGCCATGAAGAAGGAGCACTCACCGTTGCTCAGCAGGCAGCAGGTCCTGCTGCACTGCTGCGGGGAGATTGCCGCGTACCCCCTCAGCAGCTGCGCTCCCCTGCGCCGCGACTCCTGCACGTCCACCAGCAGCCCCGGGAAGCGCCGGATCCAGCAGTTCTTGTAGAAGGCAGTGGGCGAGCAGAGGCACTGGGAGGCCCCAGGCAGGCCCAGGAGCAGCAGCACTTGTGCCGCTGCCAGCAGCAGAGCCATGGCCCCGTGGCAGGGCCTCAGGGAGCCGCTCTCTGCTCCAGGGCTGCAGCAGCACTGCCGAGACCGGCCCTGCAAAACTGAGGATGCTGCCAGGGGCATGAGCCAGGGCAGGGTCTCCTCCAGACAATGCCCATGGTGCTGTTTGGGCGGCTGCTGAAAGAAAGCAGGCGTTTAATGAGCTACAGAAGATTGTAAGAGTTATTATCGCTGTTCTCTAAATAGTTATTTGGAGGTGGGTTTTGAGACACAAAAGGGACAGGCTGTTTTTAGTCATTCAGAGAATTTGTTTCTGTGGTTCCCTCTTTGTGTCTCTTGTCCTCAGACCAAGCCACGCAGACAGCCTTGAGATTTGGTGAATAACAGCAAGCTCAGCACCTTGTTCCACCTCACTTTGTTCAGGAACACTGCTACACTCAGTACAGGGAAACAGCTCTGCCCAGGATCTGAACACTTTGAGTTACCTGGTGACTGCAGAAATTTGCCTTCTCATGCTAACACATGAACAGAGGTGGAGAACTGTTCCCCTTCCTACAATATTTTGAATGCAAGAATAGTAAAATTTTCTTTTCAAAGATCTAGAACCAGATGAACTCTCTATGACTGGGGAGGGCTGGAACCTCCACTCAAGCTATGATCGTGTTCTCCCCCTAATAAGTTTAAAAATACTGAGCAGTCCATACAAGGTTTTCTGCTAGGAAAAGGCCTGTCAGAAAGAAAACACAGCTGACACACAGGGAGATGATTTTTCAAGTACCTGGTCTGAAATCTGAAACTCCCACATTTTTTTCTTAATAGGACCAAGTCTGATCCCCGCTTCCCACGTTACACTTTTCATACATAAAAGCTTTAAAATATTACAATAAACAAGTTGATTTAAACCCAGTGGGCTGTACAGTGAGGTTGAGAGATTTAGGCAGAAGTATAATATATATATACAGAATATAAAAATTGTGTGTTCAATATATAAGAATATTTTACACAGTGTTTTTACTCTTCAAGATTGAGATCAAAGAATTTCCTCCTTTCCACATGAAGTGTAGATCAGTTAAGTGGAGTGGGGAGAGCCTCAAACTCATTTTAATTCTTTGGTCATTACAGATGATGTTTGTTTTCACAGAACTAGGCTCCCAGTTTGGAAATTAACTGACAGGTGTAATATTGTGTTCCTTACACGGCTCACTGGAAGATAAAAAAGCCCAGAGCAGGTTAACCCCTGTTGATCTAATAGCAAGGCCAAGGCATTATTTTATTCAATATATGTTATATTATTGGAACTATAACTAGGAGGATTCCAAATAAATGTCTGTTGTGGGGAATACGAGAATTAAACTGTTAGAAAGAGGGTAAGTGGGTAATTCTTCAAGCTTCTATCCTGAAAAGCAGCTTTTGGCACTCTTGTGTTGTTTTATTTAGTTTTGGAGTTTGATATTTTCATCTCTGTGATAATCAGCACTTAAAATTTTAAATTTTAAAATACCTGACAGCTTGCACTCAGTGGACTGCACAGGGAAGCTTTTAGACATTTATCTACCATTACTACAAGTGCTATTGACAGTGTATTTTTGTAAATATTTATTTCAGCTTTCCAAATATCCCAAGGTATTACTTGATTTGGAATACACTCAAAGTTTTGACAGACATGCCTTTATTTTGGCATTACTTCCTGTAGTATGAATTAGTATGATTTTCAGATCTGTTTTGTTCTGTAAGATTTGCATGCAAAAATGTTGATTTCTGATTGCTTTTCTCACTCCTACTCTTCCCATATCTCCAAGAAAAGAAACCTGGAAGACACTGAATAATCTGGGGAAGCACTTAAGAAGGACATGAAAAGTATTCTTTCCTCCTCCTCTTTTCCTGAATAAATTTTAAGGGCAAAAATAGCTGCAAGGAAACCTTCTTTTTAATGAACGATAAAGTGATTAAAACAAGTAAATAAATGGCTGCTTTAGGCAATTTCCTTTAAAAACAGAAAACTTCTACTAAATTTTACCATCTTCTTCCCCTTAATTTCACTTTAACTTCTCAATGGGAAATGTAAAGAATTAGTGCTGAAATTTTAATTCACAGATATTTTGCAAGAAGGAAATGCCCAAGTCTTACCTGCAAACCAGCGACTGATTTTCCATGTGCTCTGCAAAGAGGGACCAAAAGGCTGCCACTGATACAGGGGAGTCTGTGACCAGCACCAGACCAGGGCTTCATGTTATTTAGGAACTCCTTTCATCCGACTCCTCACATTTCCTCCTGGAAAACAAAAAGGTAGGGGGGCCTGTTTCCTGTGAGAATATGAATGTTTCTGCAGGCCTTTCGGTAAAAGAGATCTAAATGGACCTGCCACGTTGGAGCAAAATGATCTTTTTCATGATCCTTCTTATAATCAGAAACAGTCCCTGAAGTTTCCCACCTGGGCCAGCAGTGAGAATGGCACAATCCAGGAGCTTCCCAGCACAAAGGATTCATCATCAGGCATTAACTCTTTTTTTGCCAAACAGAAACAAAAGCATACACTTTTCCATATGAAGTAACAGACATGTCTTGATTTTTGGAACTACATTTAGCTTTTATGGAATATATGGTTCTATCACTCGGAATATGTAAAGACCAGAAAGGATCTATTTAGTTGTAGAATTGTGGAATGGTTGGAAGGGACCTCCAAGCTCACCCATTTCCACCCTCTTGCCATGGGTAGGGACACCTTCCACTATCCCAGGTTGCTCCAAGCCCTGTCCAACCTGGCCTCGGGCACTTCCAGGGATGGGGCAGCCACAGCTTCTCTGGGAAACCTGTGCCAGGGCCTCACCACCCTCACAGGGGAGAATTTCTTCCTGATATCCCATCCAACCCTGCTCCCTGTCAGTGTGAAGCCATTCCCCCCGGTCCTGCACTACATCCCTTGTCAGGTCTCTCTCCATCTTTCTTACAGGCTCCCTTCAGGCACTGGAAGGCAACAATGGGTTACACTGAGTCTGTCTCTTCTCCAGGTATTGTGTGACAGAGCAGTTGGAAGGTGACAAGCTGAGAAGTGAGACCCAGGCAGTTTCCCAGGTGAGGTATGAACCTGCCCAAGCCCTCCTGTGAATGTCAGTAATGAATTTAATGAAATGTGCAGCATAATCCCATGCGACATCAGCATGAAGTTCCCTGCCTGAGTTATGCTCCACATAAGTAAACTGATTTTCAGGCCTGTGTTAAAATAATCTTTATCTCATTTTTCTGAGATTCACACATATATTTTCCCTTTATTACAGTAGTGGTAAAGTCAAAGTTTTAAGTAAGCCAAGTATATTGATAATTTCAGAATATGTCACTGTAACTCTGTTAAGGTATAAAAATTATGAAAGACTAATGTAATGAATCATGAAGTAATGAAATGTAAATATGTGGGAAAAAATCAAACCCAGTCTGACATGATTCAAATAATGTGCTTGCTTTCTTTCTCCTTTAAAATTTTCCTTGAAATCAAAACTCTCTTGCAAAATATCTAAATTCCAACAAAACAGCATTTTTTGAGAGAATTGCTTTGTCAAAAACAGCTATTAGTGGTGAGATTTTGGTTTGGAGCAATGCATCACATTTTTAGTGACTCTGACCTTCTCTGAGGTTAGGGACAATTGGATCCAAAGATTCTGGTTTCTGTCCCATCCCAGCAACATGGTAAAAAGAGGTGAAACATTACCGTTTCTCTTCCTGGGGCTTCATACAAACCATTTTTAAACCCTTGTTTTCAAGGGTTGCCAGGCCCTGAGAGTCTCTCGGAGCTTGGCTTCAGACTAATCTGGCCAAACCTCTGCTGCAAGGCTGGGAGCTGTGTGTTCAAGCAAAGAGCAACACAAGTCTTAGCCAGATTAGATTTATACAAATATATATCTAGTAGCATTGCAGATTAACTTGAGCCAAGTTTTATGACAAAAGCACAATTTTTAGCAAACACTAATGAACAGATGCTGATTTACGGCAGAACTTAAACTGGGCAAAGGGGATGGGATTTCAATCTTGTGATGAATTTTATAGAGCTGGATACTGAGTGGAAGTCCTCCACGTGGATTACCATTCATCTTACCTAGTTAATATGGACTAAAATTCAGCACTGCCTGTCTACACCAGGATTAAAAAATATCTGCTGTTTTAAAAGCACCCAGTTCTCCTCCAGGCACAGATGCACAAGAAATTCCTGGCTGGGGATGAACAATGCATTTGTGCAGAGTAAACATCCCTAACAGGATACAGCAGCAGACAGAGCACTCCAGCAGCCTGACCCCCATTCAGGTTTTGTCAGGGAACATTCATTTCACCTGAGGGGGTTTCAAGGAAATTCTTTAAGAGGTCTGTGGTCTAAAAAATGGACCAGGTTGAAGGCCATTGCAAGGATTTACACTCTTCCACCTCCACTCTGCTGTCTGGGGCCTGAACTTCCTCATGATCCACAGAGAATGCCCACCACACACAGACTCTTGGGATGGCCATTTTGCCACCCAGACAGAGCTCAGGAGCACACACTTTAGTATTAATCACTCAGATGTGACTAATAAGTACTTGATAACAAACAATCTGTTTTCAAAAAACATGTGACTCCAAGTATCTTTTCAGTAGTGCTGCAACATACTTTTATTGCAAGGAATAAATAAACAGCACATTAAAAGCAGAAAAAAACCCCAGAAAATATTAGGGAATAATGTCTGAGCAAGTGCTATTCGCAATAAGAGTGCTTGCTTTCTATTTTTTTCTTTTTTTTTTCTTTTTAATAGCATTGCTAGTGGCACTGGGTAAGAAGTGATTTGTTTGGCTGTGACTCAGAAAAGAGAAATTACCTTTATTCAGCAGGTCATCCTTCACAAATGCTATGATTTGGCTGAAGTAAAATTATGCTCTGGTCAGTTCCTCTCAGAAATGCCAAGGTCTTTTAGAACACCAGAATTTTTAAATGCTGAAACACTGCAGGTTAATTCCTGTGTTCCACATATGCTTACTTTGTATCCTGTGACAGGGAAAATACTGAACAATTGCAGAAGTTGGCAAATCCTTTCCAAAAGACCAATTCCTGTCTTGAGTAATTCCACTGTTACTCAATGCACAGGTCCCTGGCAGTGCAGTACAACTCCCTGGTGTCTCAGAGGGCAGAATGTTGCACTTTATATTTTATATTAGATAGCATGGATACTTTAAATATCCCCAGATTCAGTTCCAGTTCACTCTTTAGACTAATAAGGCTGAAAGGAATTCAATTTTTCCACTATTTTTTTTTTTTTCACTCAGTGTGGTCCTTTCCTCAGAGCATTCAGGTTGGCGTTACTCTCTGGTTCTCAAGTATTATCCAGTGTCTCCCTGGCTTCACTTTTCTTTGTAGCAGTAACTCCTCCTGAGTCTCTGTGATTCCTTGTTTTTGCTATGCTGGGAAAGTCAGAGGGCTACAGAAATGTGTGCCCAGGCAGAGAAAGGCTGAGATTCTCTGTGTCATGGCTGAATGGTCTATTACAATGGAGTGGCTGTATGAAAAAAGCTTCTTCCATTTCCACGTCTTTTTAAAAGAAAAGAGTGATCTCTCTTTGGCCTTGGAAGAAATTCAGACATTAACTACAAGGAAATAGTTCAGGCACCAGACACAGGGAAAAATTATGTAGCACAAATGGCCAAGGCAACCTTGGAGCAAGAGAGCCTTTACTGACACTCTGGTGTCACAGTCCCTTTCTTGGCACTCCAGAACCCTTTTTCTTGGTATCAATTTGTCTCTCAGGTACTGTAAAGACAGGCCTGAACTGTCTAAAACACCTTGAAGACTTTACCCCAGAAGCCAAAGTCTAGAAGACAGGTATTGAAATGCTGAGCAGCATTTGTCTTCCTCTCTGAGTGTCTTGTTCTTCAGGACATGTTCTTTTGTCATAAACTCATTTAACATTTTAGATTTAAAATCTACTATGATTGCTTTCATGTTTGATGCTTCAGCATGTTCTTGAAGGATGATAGATAGTCCTTCATATTTGTTTCAAAGATCATGCAAACCTTTTATGGCTCTGAACTACACATTTCAGCTTTGTAGCTCTAGAAATAGAGTTCAAACTCTGGAAAATACATTTCTTATTCACTTAAGGTACAACCAAGATGATTGCTGGTGAAACAGCAAAGCCTTTTCTTTGATTCCATTATATTAACATGTATTGTTGATCTTAGAAGAAACCAGTATAACCTTAGAGTGGAAGACAGACAAAATTATCTCCACAAGAGTGGAACAAAAGAGTAGCCCTTGCCTTGGTGCCTTTGCAGTGTAAGTACTCTAGAAGCACATCACACAGGCTGACTGATGAGTGTAGGAAAAAACAAGGGACCTGTCCTGTCAGCACACTGGCTGAGCACAACTGCCCAGCCCTGAGCCTGGAAAAGGCACAGAGAGATAACAATTAGCCCAGTAAAAACAACTGAGTAAGGAAACAGGCTTTTTGTAAAAGTGGCCACTTAGTACTGCTGACCTCCTGGGCATGTGAGAGCTCCTGGGGAAAGCTGTGGGAGTCAGGGCCATTGAAAGTTTGCTGGCAGGAATAAAACACTACTGCATGCCAGAATTGATCCAGCTCATTAACAAACTTCATGGACTGTGAGGAAGAAGGACTGGAAATCCCAGGCAGAGTGGCAAGCATCTGGCAACATACAACCAGAGAAGAAATATTCCATCCACCCAGGCTGTGGTGTCAACACTTTGAGGCTGAACTTACCATAACTGACTACATGGAAAAAAGCATTCACCAATTAGGAACTAACTTACAAATCCATGAAACATAAGAGACTCCAAAGCAGATGTCTAAAGATGGCAATTCTGCTGTATCCCAACAGGACAGCTTGCTGGCCATGCCAAACATGAGATCTCTGTTTTCCTTGGGAGTAATCATGATTAAAATTGCTTGAAATGCCTGCCTGTGGGAATTAAAGGACAAGAAATAACTAAAGGATGGACTCTTACTGAGGTGGTGAGACACTTGTTGTGTGGGATAATCTTTTGAAGGCTGAACCTGAAGCAGAGAAAAAAACAGCCAAGTACTCAAACTTCAACTAGGTGTAAAAAACTCAAGCAAAATGTTGTGGTGCTTTATTTAGAACAGAAGACAGGAAAGTGGAATGTGAATATTAAATAATGAGGAAGACTGAAAGGAACACAAATCAAGCAAACACATTAGTAGGAAAGAGAAGGTGAGAGGTGATAGTGACCCAGCTAATGAAGAGACCTCTTTTGGTCTGGTTGAGATCCTATAGAAAAGGATTTCAGAACATGAAATGGGCCCCTCAAAAGCAAGATTGCAAAGATGCTTTGAAGTGAGATAGAAAACAAACACACGCAGAAATCCACTTCACCTCAAAAAATGCTTTTATAGAAGTCAGCAGAAAAAAACTGCTGTAACTGAGATTGACATTTGTGTCATCTCCATGGGCTAGAGTTAAGAAGCTGAAGATCAACAAAACAATAAACGATAAAGGATCACAGTCATTTCATAGTGGAAATGCTAAAAAGTAATCAGCCCTGTCTTCCTTAAAAGAGAGGGGAAAAACCCCGACAAAACAGATTATTGCCATTGAAATGTTTTAATAGTGGGGAGAAAAAATCCCTTCTGAGCAGAGAAAATAGGGAGTTGTCTGAAAACTGAGCAAGCTGCACAAACTGGACATGAGTCACACTACCACTAAAGGGAAAGAGTTTCTATGGTCTGCATTATCTGAAGGAAATATCTTTGTAAAGATAAAAAATATATTTTAAACATCTTTATAGTACATATCAGCATATGAGAATGCAGGCGTGATAGACTTCTCATCTGTTTCGGCAGATGGTAGGGTTTTTTAAAGTAGAGGACTGTTATTGTGTTTGAAGAATATAACAAGGCAAACAACAAATCGATCATTTTATCCTCGCCCAAGATGCTCAGTTGTTCATTTGCTCTTTCCTCGTTCATGTCAAACAAACTCAGGACCCTGGTAGGTAGCTCACTCATGAGATGTCCTGTTCCAGGACCTCAGTGTGAATAGAAAAGATGGAGCAGCAGAGCAGGTTATGCAGGGTGTTCACAGGGCAAACCAGGGGCTGGGGCACGCAGGGAGGCGGGAGGGTCAGAGCAGAGTCACGTATGGCACTTGCCGTGGCCGGGTCCCTCTGCTGCGGGGCATTCAGCTCGGGAAGGGAGTGCGGGGATGCCACGGCACCAGGCTGGCTGTGCCGCTCACCCGCTGCTTTTCCCCTGCGCCTGTGCCTCGGGAATGCTGCCCCTGGCCAGGGATGCAGCAGTACATTTATGGCAAGGGGTTAGAGCTGCGGCTGCAGCCGCGATCCCGGCCCAAATCAGGAGAGGGGCGCACCAGGGGGGATCGCTGCGCCTCCGGGCTGTCCCCTGGAGCCAGCACCGGCCTTTCCACCGTGTCCCTGACACCCACCCTGGCTGGGCCCGGGGATGCCCTGACGGCCCCCCCGGCGGGCAGCGCCGGAGCGCTCAAACATTGCCTTTTTCGGGCTTTTTTTCTCTTTCCTCCCTGTGTGCGGGTTGTTTGGTTTGGGTTTTTTTTTTTTTTTTTTTTCGCTTCGCCTTGTCACTCCTTGCAGGGCCGGAGCGGCGGCAGCGCCTCCCGGCATCCCGGGCCGCTCCGCCCATCCCGGCCCGGCCCGGCCCGGCCCCAACGCAAACTTTCCTGCGGCGCCAGCGCTGACCGCGCCGGCGGAGGAGGAGCCGGCGCGGCGGCTCCGGCCGGGCTGAGGCGCGGCCAGGCCCGCGGTGAGCGATGTCCCTGGCGGAGCGGCGGCGGCGGCGGCAGGAGGAGGAAGAGGAGCGGGAAGGGGAAGCGGAGGATGGGGCCGGTGCCGGGGAGGAGGTGGTGCAGATCCGGCTGGGGGACAAGTGCTACCCGGTGTGCAAGAGGAAGCTAATCGAGCAGAGCGACTATTTCCGAGCGCTCTACCGCTCGGGCATGCGGGAGGCAGGGCAGGGCCAGGAGGAGCAGCTGCTGCGCGGGGGGCTGAGCGCCCTGGGGCTGGAGCTGGTGCTGGACTTCATCAACACGTCCTGCCTGGCCAGGCTGGAGCAGGAGGAGGGCGGCGAGGAGGAGCCGCCGCTGCTGGAGGAGCTGGTGGAGGCCGCGTCCTACCTGCAGGTCACGCCCCTGCTGCGGCTGCTGCTGTCGCAGGTGCGGCTGGGCAACTGCTTCGAGCTGCACCGCCTGGCGCAGGTGTACGGCCTGCAGGACCTGCACGACGCCTGCCTGGACTTCATGGCCGCCCACTACCACCAGGTGCTGCGCAGGCCCGACGCCCGCCCGCACCTCCTGCTGCCCCCGGCGCTGCAGCAGCAGCTGCGGGAGCGGCGCATGAGGGGCACGGCCACGCTCCTGCTGCTCGGGGACTTCATGGGCGCCTGCCCGCCGGGGCTGCCCGCCGGCTGTCACCCCGCGGGGGACGCGCCCTGGGCCATGCTCAGGTACGACGAGGAGGCGCAGCGGTGGCTGCCGCTGGCCAACAACCTGCCCGCCGACCTGGTGAGCGTCCGCGGCTACGGCTCGGCCACGCTGGACAATTACCTGTTCATCGTCGGCGGCTACCGCATCACCAGCCAGGAGATCTCGGCCGCGCACTGCTACAACCCGTGCCTGAACGAGTGGAGCCAGCTGGCCTCGATGAACCAGAAGAGGTAACACGTGTGTCCCTGTCTGGTGGTGAGATAGATCCCGTTCGGTCCCATGGCGCTGGCTCAGCCTTAGGGATGCGATGCAGACCTGTCTGTGCTCTGAACCGCCACACAAACCCAATGAGGAAACTCCTTTCCTGCTTTCTTTTTGGTGTGTTGTAACTCCAGTTAGGTACGTGCCAAGTTGTCCTGCTCTTAGCGGGGATGTACGGGCTATACCAGAGCTGGAGATGGCCGAAACAATTCAGTTGCAGCGGCTGTCCAGTGGTTTGAACTTCCATAAAAATCTCAATGCTTTGTAGGCCTGCACTTCAGTGAAATGCCAGAAAAACGTCAGGAAGATGGTGAGAAATTTCTCACTTGATGGGAATGTTTGGATCTGGGAATCATTTATCGTTTTGACAGTTTTTATTTTTTACCTTTATAATTTTGAACCATTTATTACATATCGATATTCTAGTTTGCATTCAGAAATACTTGTATAATAAAGAGTAACTAGAGACCTAGCCTTGAGGAGGGCCCAAGAAGAGAGGCCTTCTCCCCGGCCAAGGTTGTGGCTTCTCTACCTTAACCACATGTTGGAGTTATAAAAACAAAGGCTTTAATTTCACTGAAACAAACTGGCTTTGTTTCCAACATGAACTTCCTCTTTGTTTCCATTTTAGTAAAAGTATTTTAAATTTTATCTTTTCTCTCTGAAAAAGAAAAAGTAAGGAGGCCAAAATTCACTGTAGAATGGAAATCCTCTTCTCTATCCTGTGGATTGAAAGAGCATGCACAGAAACCCAAGCCACTGGAATAAACGCTTTGTATCTGGATAGTTAAACTGCAGTCTCTATTCCTGGCTCTATTTAGCATTTGCCACCTAAACCCCCTCAAAACAGGGATTAGACCTAAAATTAAGTCTTTGCCATTTCACTTTTTCTCCCCCTCCACTTCTTGTATTGTGAGAATTTTGCTAAAATAATCACCTCCCTAATCAGTCATCACAACTGATCGGAAACCATTTTTCTCAGTGTTTCTGACTGCTTGGAACCGCGCTGAGAAAAGTTTCATGTGTAAAATGAATGTTTGGCTTTTAAGCACTACAAGCACCTTTTCATACAGACCTTTATTCGAGGCTGAGCCTGTAGCGGAGTTCCCTGAGGTGCCTAGGGAACAGAGATGTTTTAGCTGGCTTCATTTGACAGCAGGACCTCTGCGAATGGGGCTGGGAGCACTTGGCCTCGCTAGAAAAGCAGGGTGGGGTCAGCCCACACAGTGTCTCCTATGGAAATTCATCACAGAAGTGCCACCTTGGTCAAATCACAAAGTTCTGTTTCTGTGGTGACTATAGCAAGACAGCTCTTACTATGTATGTTGACTCTGCAACATGGGTCTTTAAAAAATACCTTTCCAAGGCCCTTTTTCCACCTTACAGTTTGTGTATTCAAACTCTAGATCATCGTTTTTTCCTCCACACTTTCTCTTTTTTTTGTTTTTGCTAGGATGTATAATCATTATACTTGAAATAAACACATGGATATTTTTGCCTATTACTGTTTTCAATGGCATTGCCACATCAACTTAATCTTCAAACCCATCACAGGTGACAGCAAGGTGTTCCTTAGACTAGAATTTCACATTGGCCATTTACTGCAGAAAGACAGCGGGCAAATGGATATTTTTGGAATAATTAGTCTTAAATTCCATGTAGTTACTGCAGGCCAAAAAGTACCCAGAATTACACCTGCAAAGTAGCAGTGAGGATGTTGTCCCCTGAGTAAGTGGGGGAACTTTTTTTCATGGGAACTCAGCTGACCCCTTCACAAAACACATTTCTGATTTTACCAGCTTCGCGGAGTCTCAGCTCTGCAGTTCATTATTACTTTTTCTGTGTGACATAACATGTCAGCTCCCTGATGGCCATCTGGGTGCTTTGTGGCAGGGAGGAATGGCCTGTGCCCTCGGAGCCAGGAGCAGCACCATTTTTAACATGTGGGGTTTGCATGCTGCATGCCCAGTGCTGATGCCTGTCTGCCACGCATCTGTGCTGCAATTAGAGCTGCAGTTTGCTTGGCATTGTATTTTTAGTTTGTTATGCTGTAGTAAAATAAGCAGGGTGGTTGCCCAGCCTTCTGCTTAGGAATTACAGCCATGTGACTGTCTGGCAAATGAATTTATGTCAGCTGATACAATTACATCCCATGGATGAAATTTGACATACCTTCAGGGAGGGCTCTAGTTTCCATTGAAGTTGGTTTGACTTCAGACAGCAGAGGATATGGATTTGTCCTCCATGAGTGACTGCACGTGTTGGCTTCAAAGGAAGGCTGAGGAGTTATGGACATAATTTTGCTGTTCTGCTCTTCATATAAGAGCTTTCTGCCCTAAACAAACTTTTCAAGTTCTATGGTATTTTTATCATGAATTATTTCCATTGTTGTAATCTCATGCTTAGATGAAGCTCTCCTAAGTAGAAGATGAAAGCCACCTGAATGTTTAGCAGCCATTCTGGTTTGGGTCTTCACTGTTGGCTTTCTTTTTAGGTGTACAGGTTTTATAGCTTTATTTTCAAACTTTTTCACAATAGGCAAGTCCTGTATAATGTTCTTGTGATGTCCCCCAGGAGCTTCAGAGAGTGTTATTCCCAATTTATGCATACCCAAGGGAGCTAAAATAATGTGCTCAGGCTCACCAAGGAAGCCTGTGGCTGGCTGAGCATGGAACTTTTAATCATCTGAGGGCTAAATCCAGTGCTGATCACAAATAGTCCACAACAGATCAGGTTTTCTAGACCTTTTCATTCTAGACGTGTTTCTGTACTTGGAATTCTCAAGAGAGAGAATGGCCTGAACTTTTTAATAGAAGCAGCTCCATGTTGTAAGATCCCTCATGGTCTTTGGAGTCATGAAGGTAACAAAGTGAAAAGGGGACTGTTGCAGTAATGTTTCCAAACATTTTCTTTTTTTTTTTTTTTTAGTGAACACTATCTGGTGAAATTTTCTATTTAAAAATAATATACTCATAAGATTTCTACTGCATGTGCCAGTTATAGCTGTATATTCCACTTCTGATTTCCTTCAGAACCTTCCTACTCATGGCAGGTAAATCTTCCAGGCCTGGAAGACCTATGTAAGCCCAGGCTGAAATTATGCACATCGAACATGATTTTTGTGAGCAGTCTGTACCTGAACCACTGCCAATCTGAGGACTTACAGGAATGTAGGAGATGATGCTTCTGGGGAATGCTGCTTGTTCAGGAGACTTTCTCCTTCCTCATTTTTTACTGGTTTTTTTTTTAATTACTCAAAATTCTTCTGTGCTGGAAGGAAAATAGACTTCAAAAATTTTTAAATTAGAACCATCTATACCTTAATTACCACAAATGTATCACACACTACTGAAGCTAAATGTCTGATGCAGTGTAATCTGCAAATTCGCATGAGAAATATACAAAAAGGAAAAAAAGGAATTCATTGAAAATACGTAAAACACTTTGGAATTGCTCCATGACTGTGCTTTCATGATTCCTTGTCTCTGTTGTGCTTTAACTCTAGAATAAAGAGGTCATCTGATTTTTGAGACATTTTAAGGTTAAATTCATCATTTGGCAGGAAGAAACAATGCTGGTTACTCCAAGGCTCGTGTTCTGCAGCAGGACCTAGGCTGCCTTGCAAATAAATATATATTTAACTTGTTCTTGAAATCCTCAAGCAGTGTAGATTCCAGCCTACACTGGAATCTTCCTCCCAGGTCTCTTGTGCCCACGTTTAGCCACCCCTCTGATCAAAGTCCTCCCCAGTATTTGGGCTAACTCTTTTTGGTGTGCACTAAGTGAGATTGTCAGTGAACAAAAACCGTGTGTGTCCTTCATAGCCACTGCCACCACGGGCTGCTGCAGATACAGCTAGCACAATGAGGACCCACAGGGGGTTTTGGGAAGCTGTGGAATGTTGTTTCCTAGCACAATGTGGAGCCATGGGGGTTTTGGGAAGCTGTGGAATGTTGTTTTGCATGCAGAAGCCTCTCTGCTCCAGCTCCTTTGCATTGGTGTGTTATATTTTCCTTCCTTTGTGCACACAGCGCTTTGCACTTTGTTGAGTAAAGAACAAATTTTAAGCGATGGTAAAAGCCCTCAGCTCTCACTCACTGCTGTTCCTGGACTCCTCTTCAGAGTCAGTGGGGGCAGCAGACAACAGCTCATACCTCAGCTTGTCCCAGCAAGAAGGGACCCTCTAGGCCTGGTTTTTGGAAAGCACCTCTTGATCCCTCAGGTTTAGACAAGTGGCAGGTGCGAGTGGAGCTCCGTCGTGCTGGAATGTGACTGATGTGGCCCCGCTGTTTCCAGGCTGTAGTCCATGGAACAGTTGTTGGTTGTGGAGAGCTGGCTGCCTGCTCAGTGTTTGCTTTCCCTGTTTCCAGCTGCTCCAACACATTAAAAGAGACTAAAAATGCACTGAATATTTCCTAATGTGCACTCTCCATAAAGACACCTGGTGTTACTGGCATGGAAAGGTGAATGGTAGAAGTTTTTCATAGCATATTGAGCCATTGTCCAAACTTTCATATGAAGTGTGCTGATGGATACTTGCAGCTACTTTTGAGTAAAATGAACCTTATTGTTAATGAATTCCATAAATCTGAGATACCTCCACTGAATGTCGTCCATTTTAACGAATGTTTCAAAGTGGTTAAATGACTGACACAGAGGTTTGTGGCCTCCTTTTAGAATAATTAAAACCAAAAGTTGTGCTGTTTGTGTTTCAATAGATAGTTTTCCCAGTGGTTTTTCCCCTTTGTTAATTTGTAGAAATTTTTTCTCTGCCCTAACTTTTGCAACAGGCATATTGCTTTCAAAATCATAATGTTTTGCAAGTAATTATCCTCATTTCATACCTGCTTCTGATAACCATGTTATTCTGGATTCTCTGAAATGGAAAGGATAATTGCTATTGAGGGAATATGAAGAGACTGACCTGATCATAGATGTCAGGGGGAAAAAAAAAGAATAAAAAGTAATTAATTCCTTCAAAGGAACATTTTAGTTTCATAAGCTGTATCAGGCTGACAAGAACAAAGTGATTCCATCTGGAAACAAATCTTTTTTCCAAATAGATTTAATAAAAGAAGTTGCAAGGCAGTCTGCAGCTAGGCAGGGTTTATTTCGTCCATTCAAAACCCTGCAAAAGTACTTAGCAGTAAGTTTTGAATGCTGGATTCCTGCAGGGTGGTACTTCCTTTGCTGCCCAGCAGGCCAGTGCAGGTCTGAAACATCATTTCAGTTTTACAGACATAACACAGTTCCCTGTTTGGCTTTGTGCTGAGCTGGTGCAATCCAGGGACTGCCACACATCCAGTTAATTGGGATAGTAATGGTAAAATCTCACTTGGCTCACCAGAAGAGAAGGAACAACTTTTCTAGGCAATGAGACTGTTCCTGGAGAGAGGAAAAGCTCATCCTTTTTTAGACCAGCTTCCCTAGCTGGAAAGAAGAACAGCATACAAGAGTTCTGTCTTCACATCCTCCAGGCTCTTCCTCCAGATCTGCACCTCTGATACCCATGGACCATTTGTTTCTGTCTGTGTTACCTTCAGGCTGTGAGATAGGAGACTTCTCGTGCTTCAGAATTAGGAAGTTGCCCTTTGCCGTGTGTGAATTTTGAGAGCATAGTGGAACACACTAAGAAATAAATGACCCATTTGGAGGGCATTGCTCATGGGGTGCAATGTCATTTTTGTTCAGCTATTGGTAGAACATAATTTACTGATGCATCTTGCTTCAGAGGATGTATTTAATAGTTTAATGCTGAATAGGCTACAGAGGATTCTCTCTTCTTTCTTTTGTTGAACAGGATTCAATGTGTTCCACTTTAAATTGCTTTTTTATTAGGGTTATTAAAGAGATTCCATACTACAGCCTAAAACAAGTATTCATTTATAGGCATCCATCAAGCCTTGAAATTTCTGCAACTTTAACTGAAATTATATCTTTCTCTCTGTGTCCATGTAATGCACTTTTCTCTACCAATGGCACATTGTTAAAAACCAGATAAAAATGACCTGTCTACTGAGCACATTGGTTGACTGAACATCTAGAGCTGAACTGGCACAGACTGAAATACAAAATAAAATATTCCTCAGTCTCAGCATCATCATCAATTCCATTCAGACTCTCAGTGGTTCCTGTCCTGAGTAATTGCAGTGTAGTTACAGCGTTTTGGCCTGGCACAGAAGAGTTCAGATGCTGCAGATACCTCAGGCTGTGGTGCAAGCTGTGAGTGGTGATGAGTGTGTCAGAGCCTGGCTGTATTTCTGCACGTGGATGCACCTCATTTCAGTGCTGCAATCTGTTCTTTCAGGTCCAACTTCAAGCTCCTGGCTGTCAGTGGAAAGCTCTATGCCATCGGTGGCCAGTCCCTTTCCAACGTGGAGTGCTACAACCCAGAGAATGACTGGTGGAATTTTGTGGCATCCATGCCAAACCCTCTTGCAGAATTCTCAGCTTGTGAATGCAAGGGCAAGATCTACGTTATTGGAGGATACACTGCACGAGGTAACAAGTTTGCTCTTCTTGTTGCTTTTTACCTGGTTGTTCACAAGGCCCAGATAATTTTCTCCTGTTCTTCAGGAAAGCTTTTGAACTCCTGTAGAAGGCTGCGTAATGCTGATTAAAACACAAAGAAATAAATTGCTGGTAGAAAATTATTGATTAAATAAACAAAACAAAACAATAGCTCTATCAGAAAATAATCAGTTTGTTGGGTTTTTTTCAGAGCCTGTGTGGACCTGGGGCTCTGGTACTTACAGAGAACAAGCTAATGGGTACTTTAGCACCCAGCTTAGCCACTACTCCTTTTCTTAGATTTTGATCAAGCAGTAGAGAGAGGTCTCAACAGATATACTTTATTTGTTTTTTAAATACATGGTTTAGACTGTCAGAAGGAAAAATTCATAGAAAATATCTGCCTGCCTTAGTGTTTCTCATGTATTAACAGACGTCATGGTCTTTTCACTACAGTATTTCAGTGTTTCACAGGCAAATTTGAGTTATACTTTAATAATGGAATAGAACAATCAAAAGCTGAAGCAAGAACCAACACTTTAAGGTTATTTAATTTCTACACCAAATTTTCTGCAGACACTGTACAGAGGGGAGGATTTGAAGTCTCATTCTCTTCTGACAATTACTTTTCTTTTATCCAGTGGGCAAACAAGTCCAGTTAAAAAAAAACCTCCCATTTGTTTATTCCTTAAGTACATAGTGCCATTTTTTGGAAGGAAGACATTTTCTCAGAGCTTTGGAAGTCATTTTTTTAAACATGTCAAATGTTCAGTATTTACCAGGATTTCGTAAGTTTGAATTTGGCCTTTGCCCACTTCAGTTGACCACAGCAGTTTTAAGGCTTTCTTTCCAAGCAGAGAATGAAATTAGAAGACAGATGAGCTTTTACAGACAGTACCGCAAGCAAAACTAAACTGATGTTAGAACAAGCTTTTAGTGTTTGAGCAGATTTGAGCTCTGAATCATTTTAAAGTTCATAAAAGACACACTGCCACCCCTTAAGGTCCATCTGGTAATGAAAACCCTCAAACACATCATGTCCAGACTGTTCTGACCCAGAGCCTGGTGGCGTCTGTGAGGAAGATGTGCCTGTGTCTATATGGAGAGCTGTGCTGTGCTGTGTGTGCTGCAGTCCCAGTCCTCTGGTCACCCCCACTACAGGGTCTGCTGGGGCCACTGTGCTCCCTCATGTCCAGCACTGGGAATCTGAGATGTCTGGCATGAAATGCTTGTGCTGAGAAGTCAGATCCAAAGGGAAACATCCTGTGAGACAAGAGAACAAGGAGAAGGGGTTGAAGGGGTTAATGGGAAGTCTTGTCTCTAGAGACCAGGGTTAAGGGTTTGGCATTTTTATCTAGAGAGAGAGAAAGAAGAGGTCAGGTGAAAAACTGAAAAACCTCTGATTTGGTTAAGAGTGCTAGACAATTATGGAAGGACCAGCTATTCTCCTACACCCTCTGCACTCTGCAAGTTCCTTTTCTGATACTTGTGCTGTGCTTCCATCAGGCTGCCTGGTTCTGGTGTCATGAAGAGGAAGGTCAGCACGTTGCTGATGCAGATCCCATTCCTTTAAAACTCCTGAACAAGGCATGTGCAGTCAGGATTACTACCCTGTGTCAGCTACTGACTCAGTACTTGCTGTCTGTAGGTTCAGCTGAAGGAGAATTGTGAGTTAACTCTGGCTTCTTCCACACTGCAGGAGATTGCTGCTGCCCTCCAAACTTCTGTCCTTTCCCAGGTCTTTTCCTAAAAGCCTTTTTCAATGGAAATCGAGCAGTAAAACAATAGGAAGTTTTGAGCAGTGGATAACTAGCACATTTAGGCTTCTGTATAAATCCAGGATCACTCAGGACAACAAACACCTATGCTTGCTATAAATAATTTCCTGAACAAGGGTCTAGAGTGAGTTTTTCTGTGACATCTTGGTAGGAGACTTTGACACCAGAATTGCCACAGTTACACTGGTGATTTTCCTTCTCAAGTATGCCGATGTCAGAAAGTGTTAAGACCTAAAGATATGAGAAACACTAAGGTTTATATGCTGGTTTGCTGCCTTTACTACATAAAACACATGCAGCAGTTAATGAATGTCAGAAAGTGTTAAGACCTAAAGATACGAGAAACACTAAGTAAGGTTTATATGCTGGTTTGCTGCCTTTACTACATAAAACACATGCAGCAGTTAATGTTCTTTTTATGTTATTTATTATGTTATATTTATGTTATTTATGTTATTTTTAGTAATTTTTGGTGTTTCTGTATATACCTCAGTTTTCGTAGATTTTGTGGGCTGTTTTTTTAAATTTGTGTAGAGCTTTCTCCTGAATGGGAGAATGTGGAATTTCCCACTGTAAATTATAATGAATAAAATCCCTCTCTTGAATTTGCAGCTCTCACTTCTGAACCTAGATCCTAATAGAAATTCCATGTCACACAGTGTAGTGTTCACATTTTGTACTGTGGGTTTTGTTTTGTGATTTTTTTGTTGTTTCAGTGGATATAAAAGACTCAGGCTGAGGACTGAGCATGTGAGTGCCATGTTGCAATGGACTTCTATTTCATACACCTCCTCTTAAATAGCACATTTTCCAGGGGACTTTAACTGCTATAGATAGTCATAGAAACTTAATTGGGACTTCTCCTCCCCTTAATGAGTCAGAGAATGATAGGTTGTTTGTAGACAAAGGTCATCTATATGTAGAGCTGTAGTTTCACAGAGCACTGCCATGAAAATACTCGGGGTGCAAATGCTGGATGGAGCAGCACCTCCCTGATCATGCCACTGATGCTCTTCATTCACAATCCAGTTATATTTCTGGCTATTTATACCTGTGCCCTCACAGAACTTGTCAGTATGTCCCTGTCTGCTCTTTCCCCTGGGAGCTCATCTGGAAGTCATCATGCAGGACAGACTGGTACTGTGGAGGAGATTTAATAAAAGACCTGTCTGGAGTCTGCAAACCTGTTCCTGCTTGTCACTTGAGGTTGGATTTGAGCTCAGGTCTCTAGAGACTGGAACTGAATTTATTGAGTCGTGTGGATTCTGTGATAATTTAGTGAAGCCTTGGGCACAGCCAGGTTCTTCTCTCACCATAAATCAGGTTGGCATTGTAACAGTTTTGTGGAATAACACTATTGCAAACATATGCACACACTGAATTGTGAATTATGGAGATGATTTCAGCTTCTTTCTGAGCCTCTGCCTCATGGCAGAGCACAGATTTCCTGGTTCTTAGATGATTTTGACAATGTGTGTTTCTCCCTTTATAAGGTGCCCTTGGGTCATCCAGACCACTTGCTGAAATGTAACCAGCTTTACAAATTTTATTCCATAAAACTTTGATTTGTGGACTAAAATGCGAAATATCAGAGTTAAGCTTGGATGATAAATCATCACTTGGCAGCCATTAATGAAGTGTACTCTCTTCATGATAGTTTGATTCATCTGTGACCACTTCTGGAGATGAGAATATTGCTCCATTTTCCCTCTTTGTAAAAAAATACTTATGTATCAATCAGAGACAAAATTAAAAGCATAAACTGAAAGGTAGGGATTGGATTCTGCTAAAATCTGCGGGCCCAGACAATTTACATCATGTAATGTGCCAGAAGTAGCATCATTTATTTCCCCTGTGCCAAGGAACAGAACGTTCAAAGTTTCGTGTCCAGGGCAAAGAGCTGCAGTTGTCAGTGATCACCATTTCTCCTCTGGCTTGCCCTGCAAGGGTGTGAGCAATCTGCAGGAAAGGCTGGGACACTTTGTAGGGAAGAAAAACACTCCCCCACCAGTGCCTTGTGACAGAACTACTGATTTGCAAATGCCTCCTCTCTGTTTCAGGCAGGAACATGAGCATCCTGCAGTACTGTCCCACTTCTGATTCCTGGACCAACTTGGAGCTGTGCGACGTGCACGTCCGCAAGCAGCAGATGCTGTCTGTGGAGGAGACCATCTACCTGGTGGGGGGCTGCATCCTGGAGCCCGGACCAAGCCAGAGATCCAGCCCCAGTGAGGACGTGCTGACAGTGCAGTCCTACAACATTGCCACCAAGGAGTGGCTCTACCTCAACGAGAACTCATCCAAATCCGGCCTTAACTTGACTTGCACTCTCCACAACGATGGAGTCTATATCTTGAGTAGGAATATTACTCTGTCTTCCAGCTTGGAGCAGCGTCTCTTCCTGAAGTACAACATCTTCACGGACACTTGGGAGACCCTGGGGCGCTTCCCAGCCTTTGGACAAAACATTCTGATCTGTTCTATGTATTTGCCTGATGGGCGGGAAGTGTAACAGCACCAGGGTTTTCTTTTCAGTTCATTAATGGTTCTTTGATGAAATATTGCTCCCTCTGAATAATTCCATTTTCAGAATGTCATGTGGTTGCATAATGCAGGCATAAAATACTGATTCTTTTCTCTAAAAAGGTTTCAAATTCAGTATGAAGAGAAATGCTTCCAGAAACAGTTTTAAGATGTGGATTTGAAAATTTTACTAGTTTGGATTAAAATTTCACCAGGTATTGTTTGCAGCTTAAATATAAAATTATTGTGTTGGCAACCGATACGGGAGTTCCAAAGGCAAAACTGATCAGTCTGGTTTTATTCTTCGTCTTAGTAGACAGTGTAGAACAAAACATATACATTTTAAAAGTGGAAACAATTCAATAAAGTAAATAATTAGTATAATCAAAATCACAACAGGATTTATTTCTTTCAAAATACAGTTTTTACTCAAGCAATGTTTTGTCAAATGCACACTGTTTCAAGTTGTTTATACTATTCCATTTTTTATCTCTTCCATGGCAGCAAGTGAGATTCTCAAAGATGCTAGCAACTGGGGTCCCATCAAGAACTTTCTCTGAATTATTTGTAGTGCAATGTTTTGCCAGGGACTGGTAGGAATTACCTAGAGGCTGCAATTGCTAATTGGAAAGTAGATGCTCCTTTAATGGAAGTTGGCAGCATTTCTTGCTACTATTAAGATAGAGGTAAAAAGGCTCTTTATTCAAAGGCTGGAGTTTCCTAATTGTCATAAAGGTTTGAGTCTTGGTCACCTTGTTGTGTTCTGTGGTGCTTAAAACTGAGTTTTAAAGATCAAACTGCTGTTGGCAGCAAGCTGTGTGTTGTGAAGATGTCCCTGAGGACGTGCAGAGGTGATCCTGCTCCAGGCACATCCTGATTTTAACACTCCTGTGGGACACACATGGAAGGCTTGGCTCTCATAAATGATTCCCTGAACACGTCCCCCAGCATGGGGACATGTGAGTGTTGGTTCTTTCTTGTGTCACCAGGGAAGGTTGCCTCAGGTTTGCCACCCAATGTTGTACTTTCATAAAGGGCACTGTAAGGTGGTCACTGTGAACACTCCTTTTTGAGGATCTGCAGTGGATACTGCGGGAGCTTCTCCCAGTTCCTGCCTCTTGCCTGGCAGAACTGCAGCCACGTTGGCCCCTTTTCTCCTTGTAGTTCATGAGTGCAAAAGATCTTCTTGAGATGCCTGCCCAGCTCTGGAGAGTGTGTCCTCACAACAAGGAGAGGAAAAGCTCTGGGTCACCATGAGAAGAGCCATGTGCTAAACACATTGCAGGGATGCTGGTTCTGCACCATCTGTTCACCTTCATAAGATGAGGTTTAAAGCACCTGAACACATTCCTAATGTGTGGAGATGTCTTTTTTGTTTCTTCATTAAATTTCACGAATCTGAATCTTCTTTTGAAGACAGGGGTCTGCTGTACAGAGGATGAGGCAGCAATGGTTCCCTCAGGGTCCTTGTAAGTCCCTGCTTTTCCACAGTTTTGAATGAAATCTGTTCTTGCTAAAGTGCCTTGCCAGTCACTGTTCACACATTAATCTTGGTGCTTCCAATCACCTGTAGCAACCCAAAACAGAAAATCCCAGGAAACTTATCCAGAATGAGGGTATTTGTGTTTGAACACTTTCAGGATGAAAGCAAGCACGACACAAGGTATTTTGGATGTCTGAGATTTACCTGTTTGGGTGGAACTTTTGCAGCCTGGTGGAGAATGTCGTGCCTCAGCCCAAACTGGTGCCTGCCACTCAGCTCTGTCTGACTTCAATTAGCTAAGTCCATGTTGATTTGTTTTTATTTCCTTTGAAGACGTTGTGCAACTGCTGTGTTTTGACAGCAGTATCACCACACAATTGCTCTTCTGCAATGAAGCAATTAGGTAACTTTTATAAGATGCTTCTTCCAGAAGTGTTTTAGAATAAATATCAGCAGGGTGCCATTACCTGGTGATAAATTATCTCAGTCACATTATGCTATTGCTTTCCTAAATTTCTGTTCAGTTCCAGATTCAGTACTCTACAGCCAACTGTGACCAATATTGGTGGAGGGAACCACATTCAAGTCACATCCAAATTCTCTTTCCTAGCAAATTAACCAAGAAACCCTGCCACTCCTGGGTTTGCAGTGTGGTGTATCAAAACAAGTCCTTTCAAACCCATTCATTTATTAGTGCAGTCATAATTCCAAAAACTATGACATCATCTTCTTCATGTGATTACTCTTTTTCAGAAGAGGCCTTTCACACTGGGTTTATCTTGGTTTCAACTTCCAGCAATCAAGTGACCACCTTGAAAACCTGCTCAAATGCAGAAGACAAAGATGTGTCTGACTGTATTTACAGTCAGACCCTTTTGTCAGTCCATGGTGCAAATGCTTTCTACACTGACGTCTAACAGTACTGCAGTCACAAATCAAAACTGGTGTTTAATTTACTGGTAGCATTAATTAGTGTAAGAATCTAAATGTACTGCATTACTACAGGCTGAAATAAAAATAAATGCTTTTTTTTCAACAAAATCCTTTACAGAAAAGTATGCAGTGTGTGTGGCCCCATACCTCAGGAAAGAAACCAAACACTGTAATGGCTGTCTCGTGCCCTATTTATTTTCTTTCTATCAGTTTTATACTTCATATTCACTTTTTACATTTTGGGACAAGGAAAAGTGTCTGAGAGCCACTAACAGAATAATTAAACACTACTTTTTAGCCAATGGAAGTGTTCAGTGATCCAGTGTGCTCTCCTTTCTCTGGTGGTGGGAGGAAAAGGCCCTTGATTTTAAAAGTAGCCAAAGTCTCCTTGCAGTTTGATCAACTGGAAATTCCTCTGTTGTTCTCATGTTGCTCCAAACTTATCATGTGGGCTTGGAGAGATCCTTCCAGCTCCTGGCATCTGCATCTCCAAAAGTGACAGGTGAGTAGGAATGTTCATCTTGTGGGAACACAAGGGTCATCTGGTGTGTAGTGTTTGAAAGAGCTCCTGAGCATGTGAAGTACGTTTGTCCTCAGTGCTGTCACTGCTTCCTTCACTATGACTGCTCCAGCAAGTGCTAATTACCCCAGCAAATGCTAATTACTTCAACCTCTGCTAATTACCTGTAATTTGAACTAATGGCTATTTCCAGCCTGTTTTGGTTTTTTTCTTCCTTCTTTTTTTTTTTTTTTTTTTTTTTTTTTTTTTTTTTTTTTTTTTTTTTTTTTTCTATTTGGTCACCCAACAGTCTGTAGTTCATCTGTTTCCTTGTCTTGGTGTTCCCAAGTCTGTATCCAAACTCCAGACCGCTGCTTTCCTGCTGTGGCTGGGTTATCCAGTGCTTTATATCTCCACTATTTATCTTCTCTGCCTCATGGACTGGTTCCCTGTGACACTGACCAGCAAAAGCTGACTATGGCAGAGGATGATCCTGAGTTGAAAGAAAGAACAACAGCCCCCAAAGTCCTGAGGGAGGAGTAAATGGAAAACTCTGGGAACTCAGTCCCTCCTCGTAAAATGCAGAAGCATTTGAGAAGGTTGCTCACATCAAGGCTAAGAGGGAGCATAAAAGTTTCTTCCTTTCTGGGAATGGTTTGTGGTTTTCAATGTGAAATAAGAGTTGTGTGGGGCTTAAGTTTAATCTCTCTGGCTGCTTTCCATGGGTTTCCCTTTCTGCCCTGTCGGCTGACCTCTCTTGAGCTTAATATCTGTGTTTTGCATTCTTTGAGGATTTTTTTTTCCTTTCTACATCAGTGTCCAGCCCATTTTTCTGAAATCATAAGCCAGCAGTTTGTTGTTTTTTTCTGTGTGTTGCTCTCCTTTTCACACTCATCTATGTCTGTCTGTCACAAAGTAGTTTGTAATTCAGGTGTAACCTTTTCATTTAGTCAATTTTGGGCTCTGGGAAGAGAAACCTACAAAGCTACAAATGTTCAGTTTCCTTTTATCCTCATTTCAGTGAGAAGTGATGCTGCAGGCGCTCAGTTTGTGGGAATTGGTCTGTGTCTGTGACAGGATGGAGAATGGAGGGCACAGAGTGTAACAACATTTTTTGTTTATTTAACACATAACATGCTCAAAGCCCCCCACGTGCAGAAGTTACTCCTCCCTGCCATCCCTGTGAGATAAGATACACTCTGTAAATGGTGTTAAACCAGAAACATCCTTGGAACAGCTGTTGGCAAGACCAGCAAATTTATAGGTGTTCATCAAGAGCCCTCCTCAGAGGGCAGAAGCTGTCGGAGTGTGCGGATATATTGATTTTGCACTTAGAGCAGTGACCAAAGGGTGGCTCCCTAGCCCCACAGTAAGGCTTAGGAGCCAGAGCTCATGCTCTCAGACAGAAAATTTAAACCCCTTTACAGTCGTTCTCAGACTGTGATTTCTATCTAACCAGCTTTGAGCCTAGTTTAGTGCAACCTCTGGGTTGTTGTTTTTTTTTTCTTTCCTGAGAAGGAGAGTGGAGTTGGGAAAAGGAGTCTGGATTTTGTGAACTGATAAGGATCAAGCACTCACAGATTTAAAATCACTCTCCCAATTATATGTGCTATATGGATTGTTTTCTAAAAGCAGTGACATTACCAGTTAACACATGCTGTTATGTCCTGTGAATGTCAGTATTGTCTAAAGAAAGATTTGGTTTCTTTTTTGCAATTAAAAGTGTAAACCAGGAATCAATGCAACTCCTGTACTTTTCTAGTGGATGGCTGATTATACAGGGTCCAGTTTTAGAGTACCCGGTTACATCATGTGCTGAACATCTTCAACCTTTATATGCTTCAAGAGGAAAGAAAAAACATTCAGCACCTTAGCAAAGATGTTTCCTGTTTGTTAGTACTTAGAACATTACTTAAGATTGAGCAGTGAACACAAACTCTGAATCATCCTTCCCTCACTCAATTTTTCAGTTGAAATTTATGATTATTCACTCAGGTGATTTTCCACTCTCTGATATTTTTCAGGTGTATTAAAGGGTGTGTCTTTTGATAAGAACACCTTTTATAAGTAATTTTCAGCATCTTCAAAATTGCTTACTCTATAAACTTTCGGGTTTACTTTTATTAGTCATGCTTTGAAAAACAGTTTTGTAGAATTTTGAGTACTTTTCTGTACTTAGTATTGAAAATATCAGGGATTTCAACAGTGTAAGGCCAAGGAAATATCTGTAGCTCTTCAAGGACACAACTTCAGCTGTGCAAGGTCTGAAATGTAAAACGTGCCATTACTTCATTTCCTCTGAAACTTAGTCTAATTTGCAGTTAATTAATTTAATTGTATTAATTTACTAATTTTAAGTTTTACACCATTCACTGAAGTTAAAACACTTTCAATTGAGCAGTGGTTTTGGAGGTGATGTTAAAAGAGCTCTGTGTTCAATTCTTATTATGATTTACTTTTTCTACTGGGGCCATTATAATTGTCTGGTATCCCACTGAATGCCTTTTTATTTGGTTGTCAGGGAAGTTTTTGCCCACAGGTAGGGCCTTGATTTATTATGAAGACCAGAGCTGTGTCATTTGAGAATGTGTATTTTGAAGCTGTAAATTACTGATTGATGATAACTGCAGTGAAGCCCAGAAACAGGGGATTTTGGGTGGCAGGGGTGGAGATTAAGCTAGGAAAAAGATGCATAGGAACAGCCACTCTCTAACCTCCAGGCATAAGAAATTTTCAGTTGCAGAATCAGGCAGAAATGGTTTTAAAATAAGAGCTCCTTTTTCCCTCTTCCCATCTCTTCTGCTGCAGCCCAAACCCTTTCAGTCACAGTAATTTGTGGCAAGACATCTGTACTTGGAGAGAATGTTGGTAGTGTGGTAGGAATGTGCTGCTTGTGCAGGTGATCCCTTATCAGAACTGCTGCTTGGCAGGCCAGGAAACCTTCCTGCAGCTTTCCTGGAGGACACTGATGGCTCTTTAATGTCATGTTATCTGCTAACGTGCTTGTGATGAGAGGTGAGGCAGGGAGAGGAGTCACAGAGGAGCTATTGTGGACCTGATATAAAATGCACAATAGCCTTGTAGAAAAACTACTCTTTTTTTTTTTTTAGTAGGGCCGGATCCAAAGCCTTTTGATGTTAATAAAAAGAAGCAGGCACATGATTGAGTGAATTAGATAATTCTGAAAGAATCCAAAGGGATGTTAACTGTACAACTGGCTGATGAAAGAAGAGACATAGGCTGGGAGAGCCTTGGTACAGTGTCATCTCTGATATGCCCCATCTGTGGTTTTTGAATTTCACTGTGAAGATGGCCATTGTGTTAACACTAGTTTATCAAATATACTGGCTCTGAAAAATCAGGAGAATGATGTTTTCCTAGGAATATCTGGGGAGAAGGTGAACGTCTCTACAATTATTCTGGTGGAGAGTTGCTGAGAAAATATTGCACTCATACTTCTGGTTCTGACCAGCAAAGCACGTCTGTGTTTCCTTGTACCAAGAAATGTGGTGTGTGAGGTGAGGTTGAAGTGTTTCACTTTATACCCTGGTGCTGTGAGATTTTTATTTATTTGTTTTCTTGCATAATAGCATCTCAAAAAAAAAAAAATCTTCTATCCAGGTATTAGATCCTTCTCCCACAGACTGTGATAATGTCATAGCCAAAAAATTACCTGAGTATGGTTATGTGGGACTGACAGACATCGTCCCTTTGTTATTGTGATATATACAAGTACAGAAGATTTATTTGTACAAGGATTAGAACTTTGGCTGATATTCCATGCAAGGTAAAACACCTCCAGGAACTTTTTGAGAACAAAACATCTCAGGGTGGTTTTCCTCTATAGGAAAGATAAGGGTGTGTCCCACATGGGGATTTGAAATCCTTGAGGAAGAGGAGAGACTTAAACCTAAATCTTCTGTGCCTTGGCAAATCTCCCAGTAAACATAGTCCCTTCTTTCTTCAGTTTTTATGGGTAACTAGTTTTTTTACTTGCTTAAGCAAAAAAATACAACCCAAAACCCATAAAACTCCAAAACCAAAAGAAACCAAAAAAAAAAAAAAACCAACCAAACAAAAAAAAGCAGTTGTGAAGCTTTATGTGGGATAATTAAATTGTCTGGTTTTCAGAAAATAAAATATTTACCCCAAGATGTCTACACATCAAACATCTGTGCAATGCAACAAAATCTGTGTGTTCAAGCTTGCTTTTCCTCTATGTTTATTCCCTTGCTTTATCTTTAAATCTGTTTCAGCTACTGGAGTATTGAAATCAACATTATTCCTGTTGCGTCCTCTGAGTATTTGTAAACCAGCTGGTGAAACAGGAGTGTCTGTCTGTCCATCAGCCTGGAATAGCTGTACCTATCTGAGGGGAACTGGGCAGGGCTCTTCTGCCAGGCTGGTTTCACTGGGAGGTTGGTCCCAGGGGGCTGAGCCAGCTGTTCAAGGCTGGCTGTGAAGGCTGCCTGCCACTCTGAGGAGTGAGAATTGATCAGTGTGGCCATAGTGCCCAGAGAACATCCCCTTCCCGAGCAGCATAATTTAACAGTAACTCTGAAATTGTTTCCTTCTGAATTTTTGTTGATCCATCCACCCTCCAACACCCTCAAATCAGAGAGATTTTCTTCTGCCAGCTGCGTTGCATAAAAAGTTCCACTCTCTCCATGGCCCCTGAAGTCCAAAGTAAACACACAGGAACATAAACCCGTTCACCCCTTCTGGGCCCAGCACTCAGCAGCCTCCTCACCCCTCCAGTGATCAATAAAAGCCAGAAAGGGAAAAAAACCAACAGCAAATACTTCCATCCCACTTGGTATCAGAGACCCCCAAGTCACTGGCAGCAAGAAAAATCCCTGCTTTTCTGCCAGACTCTCTTTGCCAAAGGCAGACTTTACTTGGGAGCAGTCGTCCTTGGCTCCAGGCCCCTCTGTCAGTTGCCATAAATAGCTGGAAATTCAACCTGTCAAGCTGTTCCCTGCCAGTCTAACACCTACTTCCTTCAGGTGCCACAGGGTGGGACATATTAGGAACTCAGCAGCCCATTAATTCTTTCCTGGTTTCTGTGGGAGGTCTTCACAGAAGTTCAAGATTTTCTTGAGAGGCAGAAAATTTGGGATTTGAATTCCACCCTCTGTAGCAAGCATGGATCATATATATTAATGCTAAAGTCTGCCAGTCTTTTTGTCAGGATTCAAATGCCCTTGTGCTGTAAAAGTGAATGAAGGCAACAGTCAGGAAAATGTTGTGGTGCAATGAAAAAGTGAATTGAGGTGCAGAGTACCCTGTAATTTTAGTGTTCACAGGTAAGTACAGCAATGGCAACATAGGAAAAAGGGGCAAAGATTTTTTAACATGGTCTGTAATGCCTTAAATGTGGGGACATTAAATTTCATGCTCTCCAGAATGGACTCTAATTCAAAAGTTCAGTGCTTAAGTGCCTTCTGAAGTGTTTCTAATTAGCCATCTGGAAGGCCTTGTCAATCACCCTGAGCTGTTTCTGTAAATTTTACTAAGCAGCTTTCTGTGTCTTCCTCTCTTGAAGGCTTTGCAAATTTGAAAGCACTGTTTGCTCAATGGAACAAATTAAATTTGGTTGGCTTCCCTTGAGCAATGTTATCTGGACAGAAATAGTGCCTCACTTCCAGTGTGGAAGTGCAGTTCTTCCAGTTCAACTCTCCACAGTTTTTGTGCAATGCTTTCTTGTTCCAGATAAGAAATTGCAAATATATTTTATTTGTCCTGTCCATTGAAAGCTGTTGAGCAGTGATCAGCAAACAGGAATCGTGTGACGCAGGAGAACCACGCTGTGGGGTTTATTTAAGCATGAAGTGTAGCAACAGAAGCAGTGCATGTTCAAAAGAAGAGAGACAGAGAAACAAAAGTACTTGGAAATAGAGGGTCTATATCTGTACAACAAAGTGATAACCTGGGTTTGGATGCACACCACTTTTGTGCAGGTGTCTGTTCACCATCTGCTCACTTTTATACTTCCTTGAAGCCAGAGTTTGTTTTATCCAATGCTGAGACATCCTCTCATTTTGTACCCTCTCATTTCTTCTCCCATCTCCTGTGTTTCCCTGGGACATCCCTTGCATGTTGTAGATGATTTTGGGATGAGGGAGCAGCCGTGGACATCTCTCTGTCCCTTGTTCTCTGACAGCAGTTCCTGTTAAGGAATATTTAGGACCCAAAGTTCTTTACTGCACCTTGTACTTCACTTAAAACTACCTTTCTGTTGGAAGGAATGATCTATCAATTTGTGGCTCAAATCTGCAGAACAAACACAGGTTTTGATATCCTGTTGTGGTGCTGATGGAGTCCCACCAGGACCAACAAGTGTGAAAATTATTTAGTTGATCATTTCCTACAAAGACCTGGGAGTACTTTTTTTGGGATCTCAGAAAAAAACACTTCCCAGGCTTTGCCATCACAGATCTCCATGGTCTGCAGGTGATCTCTATGAAAAAGGAGCCAGTGGGGAATACTCAGAGCAGTTGTGTTAGGCTGAATCCTACTGATTTGCACCAGAGAGTGAATTTTTACAGCAGTGAGAGGTGGTGGATAGGGGAGGGAAAGATGTGTAGCCTTTCCTAGAACCCTGCCAGTGTTTCACAGTGAGCTTGTTCCAGGTGGCTGTCAGCTAAATCTGTTCTGGGTCAGGTGGGCAGTGTTGCATTCAGAGGTTTTGGTATGAAGAATGTTCCTCAGCAGGCTCAAATCAGAATGAATCTGCCTTGGTGGGACTTCACAGCCCAGTGAAATTCGGAGTGAGAGCTCCCTTTTCTGTGTGTGTTTGAACCAGCTCTGTTTGGCCACAGCACCAGGGTACCTTTTGTGCCACTCTGTGACACCTTCAGCTGCTCCTCTGTTGAGAACCTGCAGGGACCTCGTGGTTCCACTGCTTTTGGTCTGGGTATGAGTGTAAAAGAGTCTGTGCACACGTTTATCCAGGTCCCTGCTCCAAAAATCTTCCTGTCACTGTTACTTCTGCAAAGATTTTCCTTCAGCTTTAAGGGATGTATTATCTAAAAGAAATTAATTTCCAGATGGTCCCTCTCACTCAAGATGATTTTGAGTGCCCAATTAAAAATTTAACACTTCCAGCACATAAAAACCACAGTATTAAAATAATCTTATAATTTGAAACATAAAAACTTACACATTCCCCAGTTCTATATGGATCTACACCCTAGGTAAGATTGTTTAATGACTTCTTAATGATCTACATGCCCTGTCCTAAAGTTACATTTCCAAATATGATTTTAACACAGACTCCCATTTGTCACATGCTATAAAAATGCATTGTTCAACATTTTGCATTGTTCAAGAACATTTCCAAAAGTAAACTCATATACCTAGAATAAACCCAATGCACTTATTCCACAGCTATAGTTCACTGCTTTTGTGAAGTATACCATGCATTCTATAAATATTTAGCATATAATATACTTCCTTTAGTAAATATTTAAGTAGCTATCTAACCTATTTCAGCACAGATGCAGACTTCCCCACGATGGGGGGAAGAAAATGTTGCTAGGGGTTGCTGGATTAAATGCTATACCAAGTGCACAGCCTGGTTTTGCAACAGCAGTGCATCTGTTATCTAGAATAAATATATGGTTTTGACTCTGAAAGGATTATTTGTATGAAGTAAAAAGCTTCCAGGAGTGGAGGCTTATTATAACTGTATCTTTTTGCAGCTCTTGATCATGATGGAAATCTCTTTTCTTAGGCTGTTCAGTACCACTGATGATTCCCTGTTGGAGGAGAGACAGCTGACTAGAACATAGCAGTGGGTTTGGAAGGGGTCTGATATCTCAAATCCATGTTCCCAGGTTACTGGCATTTTTGGCATCTGTGTTAGCTATGTTGTGAGTGTGTCCTGGGTTTAACTGGATGTCTCTTTTCCCTGTCCTATCCTCCATTTCACCTTATACGTGTAAATCTAAAGTTTTATTTTCAACTCAGGATTCATGTGTTACACGAAACATGTTTATTGCTGCACTGTACAACCTTCAAAGGAAATTCAGAGAAGGTCAGCTCTTGTTAGCTGTGAAAGATGGGAAATCACTTTGCTTTCCCCTCTAGTCAAAATATTCCAGAGCCTTGAGATCCCTTACAAAAATATGATGGATTTGCCTGCAGTTTTATCATGATGTCATAATGGGCTTGCAATAACAGCGTTCCAGTAAGACACAATAATAACACACACACACAGGGTCGCACTGTTTAACTTTCAGTTTATTCTGCTTTTTGCCTCCAGCTCTGCTCCTGCCTGATGCTGTGTGATTTGAAAGCATTCCCAACAGGCCAGGAGCAAAGCCACGGGCTCTGGCACCTCTGACGTGCTCTGTTCCCTTGCTGGCAGAGCCTCTTTAATCTGAAGTTAATCACTTTCTTTTGAACTGTTTATGGCAACAAATTGGATGTGAAATAATAAACATTGGCAGCTCTTTTCAATATTAAAGGTGTCCCAGAGCTGGCATGAGGTCCTATCAGTTTCTTGAAGACAAACTTTTATGTGTAACTTTCTAAAGCATTTTGTGTGTCCGTGAGCATGTTGAGAAATTCTCCTGGCATCTTCCAGAACTCCCAGGCTCTTTTATGCATTAAAGGTCATGAGAAGCTTTACTTTCTTTTTTTCTCCCCCTAAATCTAGAAAATAAAAAACCAAACCAAACAAACAAAAAAAAACCACCAAAAAACCCACCCCAAAAAACAACAAGAACCTGCCACTTTGACTAATTATTTGATGTCTAGTTAACTGGGACAACACAGGAAAAACATCTTCATTTTCTTGCTTCAAATTTGGCAGTGATTATTTATGTCAATTTCCTTCCCTGATGGTTACAGAAATTTGTTCTTCACCTACCCCCACACAAGCCCACATACAGTATGAAGAGCAATATCAATGCCTAATGAATGTACATAATAGAAAGTTGGTGCTATTATTTTAAAGTAAAAATTTGGACTTTTAAGGAGCTCAAAGTTCTTGCCTACCCTAGAAAGCTCTGTGGTGCTTAAACAGCTGGAGAATGTGGCTGGTTCCAGGTTATTTTTTCCATTTGCCTCCTAACTCTCATTTTCACAGTTTGCTCTTGAAAATGATAATTAAAATAAGTTGTAGTGAAGCTTTAACATTGTTTGGCACAATTTTACTTTTGGTAAATATATTAAAGCAGGTCAATACTGTCTCACATAGGGTTTGAGTTGGCTGAAAGTTATGTTAAATATCAGTTTGGTTATGTGCCCCAAATTCTGATCTCCTTACTTCTTGGGAGATTTTTCTTTTCCTCACTACCATTTTAAACACATATCAAGTCATTCCCAAATCTGGGTAATATGAGAGCATTTCTGATAACTGCACAAAGAGTACATCCTGCAATGACTGGTTTAAGATTTTAACCTTGAAGTATGAAGTGCTTGAGTGAGACTCTGTTCAGATATGGATGTAAGGATATACTTCAGTTTCATGGAAGCACAAGTTCCTCTCCTTTTTGCTGCTTCTGTGTCACTGGGACTAGTGGCACACACACAGGGAGATGGATGAGCAGATGAAAACCATGAAGAACAGTGAATACAAAAGTGAAAGGTGTCCCAGCCAGGCAGTGCTGAGTGTCAGGGTGTTCTGATCCAGCTGTGCCATGGATTTGTAATGATTAGCTGCTGACCAAACCACAGCAGCATGAGACATGACAAATGCCATGAGTGGCTCTTATGGGAGCCCTGCAGCTTTCACAATGACTCTGGCTGTCCCACTTAGCAAGAAGAGTGATGTATGGCAAGAGGAGCAACATGGAGAGGCAGAATGATCAGTTCCTGAGGATTTGGGGTTGTGAGGAGGGAGGTGTCTTGTGCTACATGATCCTGCCACGGAGAGGGCGAGCAGGAGGATGCAAAAGGAGCTTAATGGACTGAGATTGCTCTTTCTGTGTTGTGGGAAGCAAGAGCTGTGAACAAGATTTTGCCCTAACAATTGCATGGCTGCTTCCAAGTCATTAACAAGCACAGCTTGTGGTCCAACAGGAGTCAGGATGCTGGTGGCAGTCCTGGGCTGTGGCAGTCAGCAGTGCTCTGTGTCACTCAGTTACACCCAAAAATCTCTTGTGTAGCCACAAGAATCTAAACAGTGACTGCCAAGAGCAAGCATCATGTGAAAGGGCTGCTGCTTGGAAAGGTGACTGGTTTTGTCTGAGGTTGTAGCTCCCTGAGATCAAGTCTGGCAGAAAAACTTGCTTGAAGTTTTTCCCTTGTCTCTTTTTCCACTTTACCACTCTTCTATACCCATTCTGTGGTATCCTGACCCCCTCAGCTGTGTGTCATTTGTGTGACCAGTCCTGGCAGCCGAAGTGCAGGATTCACTAATGCTCTGCAGGTACAAAACCCCCCAATAATGAAATAAGATAGGTGGCATTTGCTCATGGCTCCCCATTCAGTACCAAAAACGGGAGCCTACCACAAAATTGGAGAGGAACTTTTCATAAGGACAGGTAGTGATGGGACAAAGAAGAATTCCTTTAAACTGAAAGAGATTTAGAAGCTTAGATTAGATATTGGGAGGAAATTCTTTCTTGTGAGGGTGGTGAGGTACAGGTACAGGTTGCCCAAAGGAGGTGAGGCTGTCCCATCTCATCCCAAGTCAGGTTGGATGGGGCTTGGAGCAACTTGGGATAGTGAGACACAGGCTGCCCAAAGAAGGTGAGGCTGTCCCGTCCCTGGAAGTGTTCCAAGTCAGGTTGAACAGGGTTCGGAGCAACCTGGGAAACATGGGAAGGTGTCCCTGCCCATGGCAGGGGGTGGGAACTGGGTGATCTGTAATCTGACCCTTCCAACCCCAGCCATCCTGTGATTCTGTAGTAGCCACTCATTTGGACATCTTTGCCCTCCCTTGCATCTGCTCCTGCCCCACACATCTAAGGATTCCCCATTCTCCTGGCAAACCTCCTCCTGGTAACCCCCTCCTGTTTCTCACCTCACGCAGGGTACCCACTCATTTGGACATCTTTGCCCTACCTTGCATCTGCTCCTGCTCCACATCTCAGGATCCCCCCAGCCTCCTGGCAAACCTCCTCCTGGTAACCCCCTCCTGTTTCTCACCTCACGCAGCAGAAGCAGGATGTGTTCCTGCTGGCTGCTGCTGAGGGCTGCCATCCAGACTGCCCAGCTGCAGGGTGGGCTCCAGCAGAGCCAGCGGGGGATGAGGAGGGATGGGGTGTAAGTCAGGTACTGAGGGTCATGCCTTGAGAGGCTACCTGGAACAGAATCTTGACAGTGTTAAAGGAATAAAGTAGGTATTTATTAAAAGGCCTTCAAAGAATACTGTCACCGTCATATTTTCTGGGAAAATCTCCTTGCCCAGGATTTCTCTCCTGGGAAGCTGAGAAGCCGCAGAGAAAAAGGAAGACAATATTAACTCATTTGCTTCTCATGTGTTTTGCTGCTTTAGAATGTGGTTTGGAGATTGTTTATCCAACAAGTGAATTGTTTTGATTTAATGACCAATCACAGTCAAACTGTGTCGAGACTCTGGGGAGAGTCACGAGTTTTTCTTTAGTATCTTTCAAGCTTTCTGTCTGTATCCTTGCTGTATTCTTTAATATAGTTTTAGTATTGCATTCTTTACTATAATATAATACAATACCATAAAATAATAAATTAGCCTTCTAAGAACATGGAGTCAGATTCCTTCCTTTCCTGACCTTTGTCTGGGTCTCAGAAAATACCACAGAATACATCCTGGGCAGTACAAGAGCCTGGCCATGGCTCTGCTCAAGATGGACAGTGGGTTACATGTTTTTACACTTTTATAAGTTTTGGTCCACTTACATTTTGGGATTAGTTGTCCAGTTGCAGCTTCAAGTTATGAAGTCCCATCCTCCCAGATTGCTCTCCTCAATTCACTGCTGTTTGTATTTTTTGAGCCCAAAGCTGCAACAGTGTCCTTGGTTCTTTAGTTGGAAAAGGATTATTTTGTCTAACTAAAGTGTGAAGAGAACTTGCTAACACTTTATGTGAAGTTCAGGGTTATATACTAAAGCTATACTACATCCAGTACAGAATCTGGATAATATGAAAACTGAAATTTAAGGCATCATTTGTACAATGGACTTCCCTGGGTAAAACTTCAGTATTTCCACGGTGAGTGTCCTGCTTTGTCCCACTGGCTTGAGCTGGGCAGCTCCTGTGGGCTGCACTGGGGCAGGTGAGGGTCCTGCTCCATGTGCCACCCACTGCTCCATTCAATTGCCTGGTTCACAGCGTCCTGTTTTTCTCACTCCAGTTTTATGCTTTCTCTGAAGGCAGCACTGCAGTCTGCCCCACACATGTCCAGGTTTATTCCTGGTTGCAGTTGGTCTCACCAAGTAGGAAAGTATGAATTTGCAACCTTGTGGTTATTTTTATATAAGAATGTCTTAATACATGGTGGATGTTTGAGTCTAGCTTTCGATGTTTTTCAAACGGTGTCTGTATTTTGATTTTTAATTTGCCTCTGAGCAAGACTGTCTACAAACACTGGCCAAATCTGCCTATCTTGGACCTGGAAGGGGTCCCTGGAGAAAGTATTTCAAGTCATTTATTCAGCACTGGCTGCTTTTACATTTGGCTTGAAGTCTGACAACTTTCCACCAGACCTGCAGCATAGTAAAGCACATCCTCTCTGTGACAGCAGGAGAGCCAAGGAACTAGCAGGTTGCAGGAGTGAATGCTATAAAACAGATGCTATTAGTGGGCTTCACCAAGGGTGGGAGGCTGAGTACAGTAGCCCTATTACAGCCTCCAAGGTGGGCCACAAGATTGCTGTCTTATGAGCAAGCTGTGCCTGCAGTATTTGGCTCGGCATCGCATCCTGAAAATTCCAGTGCTGAGAAGCACTTTTGCGCTGTGAGTAAACTGTAAGCTAGATTTGAAAGGAAAGTTTTTGATTAAAATCAGCATTTCAGAGCCTTCGGCTGGCAGCTGGTGTGGTGTTAAGGATGGGCATCGTTGGAGACTCCTGTGGTAAAGAGGCCCCGTGTCTGAGTGTTTAAAACTGGGTTCCATCCAGTTGTGATGGTGGTTTTTAACAGTCAGAGGAAAAAAAATATTGCTGTGTATTTACACATAGGGACAGATTCTGCTCCCCTTAAAACCCGTGGCAGAGTTCCCGTTGATTTCCATGGGTGCCTGCCTCAAAATGTTTGAACAGTAAATATATTCTTCTGGGTGGGAAACCAGGATAGAAATCCCTCTCACAGCCTGCTCCCAGCGCTGCAAATGTCAGGGTTTTTCAGCGCTAGGCTCAGAAACGCTACTTCTAATTTTAAAATCCTTTAAACTTTAACAACCAGATGTGGCTGTACTTCACAGCTGTCAATCAGAATCAACAGCCAGCATTATATTAGTCCATATTTCTTCTATTGCCCATGAATGAATTCCCCATGTAGAATTATTTCATTGATATGAATATGAAATATATCAGAGTAATTGAGAAATGTAGTATCAGGTACAAGCATTTGCTCTCTGAGTGCTTTTAATAATAAATGTTTTTAATAATAAAGTTTGAATCCATTGACTCTAGATGCATTGATCTGCTATGGAATAGATTTTTAGTGCTATTGCTTATGCTATCTCTGCATTTCCCAAGGAGTGTGCATGGCTGTGGGCACATAGTTTTTGCCTTTCTGTCCATCTCCATCTTTATTTAAAGTTTTAGAAGTTCAAAGTCAATGGAGGTTTTTAGTGTTACAGCATATAAAATTTATTAAAAAGCACTTATATAAAAAAATCCTTGTCTTCTTCCCAGAAATCTGAGACAAAAGCTTTTCTTCAACATCTCTGAAGGCTCCTCTAATGAAGAGCATTCCCTCATAAACAGCTGGCATTGTTTTAAACCTGTAAGCTATGTATAGATTTCTGTTTCCAATAGTTTTCAGAGTCAACTCAAATTATGCAGAGCCAAAACTTCTGGCAAATTGCTGTCAACCTGTGTCAACATTTGCATCAATAACACTTGGTATCAGTAGATGGAGGATCTACATCCAGGCTTTGGAAATCCTGGTTCAGTGGGCTGTTCACTGTCCTGACCAGTAAAGGCTGCTCCTCTCCAGCATTCAGTGCTGCCCAAGGGCACGACTGCATGATGGAGAACCTACATATCCTAAAATTCTGTGTCTGAATAAGCTGTAGATTCCATCTGTGTTCTGAAATAGTCAGGAAGTGGCCACGGCAATTGTCCAGAAAGAAGGAGGAATAGATGAGCAACAATCCTTGACTACTGCGGTAATCAGAGGAAAAAAAAAAAATAGGGAGAGAAGAATAAAGAAGACATTAAAAGAGTTTTTAAAAGTAGAGAAATAAAGGAAAATAGAAAAAGCAAATAACCAGTTCAGGTGTCATATCTGTGCTTTTAACACCACTCAGGTATCTGAAAGCACACACAGCTAATGGTAAATGGTACCACCCTGGAAAGGCTAACCTTGGAAATAGTTTTCAAAATGCTTCTCACTCATTTTTCTTTTGTGCTAATTGCATATTAAAAAAAAAAAAAGTTTAATAAGTTTAATGCCTGTGCAGGCATTCTTAAGTAGCCTATGACTATTACTTAGAGAGTAAAAAACCCTTCATCTCCAGTTTCACAGCAATTCTTCTGTTTTTACAGTGAAATGATGATGTAAAGAAAGAACTCACCTACTTTGCAGTGCATAAGCAACGATCTGCTAAATATGCACTTGGTGTCAGAGATGGCTCTCTTCACAATCCCACTGTGAAAGCAGCATCCTCAAATGTTTCTCAATCATTTGCAGAGTCACACTCGAATTTTCTTCTATCAGTAACTGCATGCAGTCAGTAAAAATAACAAGATAACCTAGAAGGAAGAAAAACTGACATTTATTTCCTTACCTTGGCACAAATTACTCACTAGTCAGAATTTTTGAATCTCTTCACCTTACTGAGGTAAATAAATTGAGTGCCATGCGTCTTAATATGTATGGGGCTTTCATATAAGATGTTAAAAACTGCATTGTGTAGATAATAGATCCATTGACGAGGGACCAGGCTGGGAACTGGCTGAGCTGGGCTCTCTCTGTGAGTGGCTGTGTGGGGTTAAGGAAGTCGCTGAGCTGGGAGCCCCCATTTGTGACATCCCCTCTCCCAGTAAACTCTTGAGGGGGGAGAGGTGCAATCACCGTGCAGGGAGGGTGCCCATGGCTGGGAGACCTCCTGCATCCCTGTACATGGAAAGACAGGACTTTGAGGGGTTGTTTTGTTGCTTGTTTTTACCTTCAACACTCCTTTCCTCTGCTGTGCAGTGTCTGGGCGTGTTGAACATTCACTGTGTAAAACAAACAAACAAACAAACAAACAAAAAAAAACCACCAAAAAAAACCCCAAAAACCAAGTCTGTGCTGTGTTTCAGTGATTTCTCATCAGTGTGCTGGACCAGTGTCCTCGTGTCCTTTTTACTCCGGGTGGTGGCTGCTTGGTGTGAAAACCCCTGAGGTGGCATTCAGAATACCAGTATGGAGCACTGTCACTGTTTTGTTACTGGTTGGCAATTTGATAGCAAAAAAAAAAAAAAAACCACACAAAAAAAAAACCAAACAAAAAAAAACCCCCAAAAACCAAGTCTGTGTTAAGTTACACAAGTAGCGGGGGCTTGTGTTAGTTGTGATACTGAAAATATGACCCTGTTTTAAATCTGCTTGAAAAGTTCTACCTTTAACTTATTTTTCTCAAATCCTGCTTGAAATAAAAAAATGAAAAAAAAAAGTGAAAAATGCAATTTTGAAATGTTTCAACCAGCATCAGCGCAACACATTTCAGCGTTCCTACTTTTTAATCTTTTTTAGTCAAAAGTGATTGCGAAATTCAGCAGAACTTCATGAATGGTTCCAGCTTCCCAGGACCACATAGCTCTGTGGATAAGCTACTTGCCAAACAAGCAAAGAAATCAATTACTCGGTTCTATTTATAAACAAAAACTTTAAGAATTCATCATTGTTTCACAAAGCTGATTTTGCAGACCTGTCTCTTACGGAATAAATTGGATTAATTTTCTGTCTTGCAGTGTGTCTGTCCAAAATAACAACCCCGGGAATGGTGGCTGTTTCCCATAGTCTGGAATTTGTTTTCAGCTGTGGTAGTGGCACGTTGTGCTGTTTGTTGTCTGTGTTGACAGGGACATTTTCCACGCTTCTGGATGGTCCTTCCTGAGTGAGGGGGCTTCAGGCTTGTGCAACGTAGGTGGTGGTTTTTCTTCCTTGTGTTTCTTTCTCAAACATTTAACTTCCCTGGCTGTGCCCACAAAATGGCCACAATGATTCAAGGTCATCAGGCAACACAAAAAGAAAAAAGCCTCTCATAGGGGAAGGCAATTGGGTTAATACTATGGATTAGAATATATTTGTGCTTGACTGATTTTCCAATATCTTCATTAACACTGTTGTTGATAACATGGCTTTTAATAGCTTCTATAACCACAAATGCAGCAAGGAATGAAACAAATAGGTCATTAATCCCTTAAAAGTACAATTTAATGCAATGCTTCATGACAGGAAGTTAACAGGATAATAAAACCTTTACTGTTTTAAGCCACACTTAATATTTTTATGGCACAGTTGGCTTGACAAAATACTCTTTGTGAGTCATCACTTCAAAGCAAGGTCCTGGGGACCAATTAAAGTTGTGTCTGCAACCCCCCATGCATAACTGCATGTAAGCGTGAGGCATTTCAAAATATCTCTTTCAAGTAATAGGAATTGCACCAAGAAGAAGTAAAAGGGATCTTTTTCTTCAAACCTTTTAATTTAATATGCCCATGTGTGGATACACCCTTGGGGAATGAGAAATTGATTTTCATTCTTTGCACAGACCCTAAAATAATTTGCACTGTCAAAACAGTCCATGGGATTTGTCTCCCAAAAATTATATCCTTGACAGACAAACAATAACAAGATAGATTGTCCTTTATTTCATATTTTTTTTTGTGAAAGAGACCAAAATGCCCCTATTATGGCTGATTAAAAAGGAAAAAACATAAAAGTAGTTGCCTTGCATACAGTTTGGAATTCCTGGGACAGTGGATTAAGGACAAAGAGAGGATCATAAAATTTTCTCTTCTAGTTCAGTCCATGCCAATGACTTTCTGTTTGACAAGGCAAGGTGTTTAACCTCCCACTGTTGATTCCCACTTGGAATGAACTGGAAATAGGTGTTGTTCTGGTGTTGCTGATACTGTCACATACCTGTGGATGTTCCCATCTGAACGTCAAAGTGAGCATTTTTGTGTGAATTGTACAGGTTTCTGGAAGTTCTTTCTAAGGAACATGACGGCTTTCATACTGAAGAAAGTGACATCTGCTTTTTTGTTGCTGTTGTTCAAGGATCATCTGGATAGAGTCTCTTTCATTACTCCACAAATAATGAGCCTACAATGGTAATTTCTTGATGGAGGAATGGGAAAGTAAATCTATTATTTTCATGGAAGTAGAGAATAACTATTAGATGAGCTGTGTTTTCTGACAGAGACCATGTGTTCTGTTTGTGAAAAAATTGCTCCCTGCTCTAGTTGGATTTAATGTCTTCATTGTGCTTATTCTGCAAGAGATAATTCCTGCATCAACAAGCCTACAATAAAATATTAATTGTTATTGTAACAAATATTGCTGGCAGACAAAAATGGGGGCTCACCAGGCAGAAAGTGATGTAATGAATCAGAAGTGAGAACTAGATCTCTGTTTCCTGGGTTGTAGCTTGCAGCTGTGTTTGCAGGACTGTAATATCTCAAGTCCTGTGGTTTCTTTTAAGAAAATGCTACACTACCAGAAAAAAAACCCAAAAACCCCAAACAAGAAAATACTGAATTGTTTCAAGATCCATCCACTTCTCCCCATCAGATAATAATTTCTCAGTCACTGACATCTCTTCCTTTTTCTTTCAGAATTTCCTTGGATTTTGATTGTGCAATTTGTTTGTGGGCTGGATTAGTGAATCAGGACTGACTGCTCTAACAGATCATTGTGTTTTAATGTGTTAGGGTCCTGACAAGTTCAGAAGAAATGTCCTGTGGAGAGAAATGTCCTAGGCACAGAGGTGCAAAGAAAAGGTACTGGCATGAGTGGTATAAAATCGGTATGTAGATGCACATGAAAGAGTTCACATGAGAATATTTAGATTTCTGTTTTCTGTCCGGGAAGCATTTTTGCAAGATTGTTTCTGTGAACAGCCAGTGGCTTTTTTCATCACCTTCTCCTCCTCACATTTCCTAATTATCTGTCACTTCCCTCTCTTATCCTGCTTCTCCATTTAGTGCCCCAGGAACATCCTGGGAGCTCGAGAGTAGACAACTTTGGTTAAATGTTTGGCAATGGCTCGTGCAGATTTCTGAATCCAGGAAGGTTCAACCCGTGGGAAAGTTACAAGTCCCATTTTAGGACTAAATTCCGAGTATTGTTAAATGGCTGAGGTTAGAAATAGTGGGAAAAGAGTAAATAGAAGCAGAGCTGCAAGGCAAGCCTTTACACCCTTTCTTCTCCTCTCTCCCCAGCCTCATGCACTGTTGCTGTGTGAGTCAGCCTGTTCCTCCCCCTGCAGCCCCCTCCGAGCGGGCAAGTGGATCTATAAAAACCAACAGAAACGAGGGAGAGAAAAAAAAAACCCAAAACAAACCAACAAAAAAAAAAAAATCCCCCCAACCAACCCAACCAACTCTTGATCTCGAGGCTCTGAGACTTTGGCCGGGAGCCAAGTGTTGCAGACAGCAGCCCTTTCATAGCGGGGGAGCCCGCGCTGGATGTGCCGCGCGCGCTGTGACCGCAGAGCGCTCGGCACATGTCAGCACAACTGATAACACACTTGTGCCTCCCAGCCCCTGCCCAGCACAGCCCCGGCAGGCTCTCAGCCCTAATTAACACGCTGCCTCGCTGCCACCGGGAGGTTAAAGCCACAGCTTTATTTACTGCACAATTAATGGGTAAACATGACTTAATCATAACTTAAACATTCAACGTTTACGAGAAAATTTCAAAATCCTTTTAGGGGCTCTTTTGACCTCAAGCCTCCAGACAGACCTCTTGTAATGCAGAATTAACTGCCTGTTCCACCAAGGGACGTTGGGGCTTTCTGTGACACCACAGCTTTCCATTCCTGAACCAATTAAAACCAACATCACCTTAATAGAGATTAATGTGTGGAGGTCCTGTCCCAGTGTCAGGGTTCTTCTGGGCTAAATGAACATCTGATGGCATCTGAGCACTGGCTTCAGTGAGAATCCCCAAGACTGTTCACAACGTTTGACTACCTGTTGAGTGAAGAAACATTTCCCAAGATCCAAACTAAACCTCCCCTGGCACAAGCTGGGGCCATTTCGTCTCATCCTGTCCCTTGTTCCCTTGGGGTCAGAGCCTGAAATCCCCTGGCTGCCCTCTCCTGTCAGGGAGTTGTACAGAGCCAGAAGGTCCCCGCTGTGCCTCTGTTCTCTAGGCTGAATCCCTCCAGCTCCCTCAGCTGCTCCTCATCAGATTTGTGCCCCAGCCCCTTCCCTAGCTCCACTCTCTTCTCTGGACATGCTCCAGCCCCTCAATGTCCATCTTGTAGTGATGGGCCCAGAGCTGGACATGGGATCTGAGGTATAACCCCCCCACAAGCTGCACCTGCTCCAGGAAGGATCACCCCTGCACTTGGCACCCATTCCTCACCTCCAGAATAAAATGATTTGCACATCACCAGCGGTACAGGCATTTTGGTAACACCCACCACAGCCTCGCTGGGATGTGTGCCCCCGGAAGGGATGGGAGGGGGAAGAAGCTTTCCCCTGCCAAAAGCAGAGCGACTTCTTTTAGCTAAGTGTTCCCTGCTGAAATGAATTGTTGTTCAGTATTGTGCAGATTAACTTGAGTTAATTGTCCATCCTGAAAACAATGTCCCTCTTCCAGCTGGGCTCCTGATCCTCCAGTGCATTCATTGCTCCCAGAACAGGGCTCTTGCCATGGCACTGAGCACTGAGCTGGCAGTTTCACCTCTCCCACCTCTGGTTCAGGCTGCAATGGGGAGAATCTTTGGCAGGAAAGGAGATGCAGTAAAGAAGTAGCTGATATCAACTGAAGTGGATCAATAAAGGATTTTAAACACTTGTTTAGATATATTGCTGTATTTTACAACCTGCAAATTGTAATACAGAATAAAACTGGTCAAGAGGAAAAAGATTGTTAATAATTTTTGGGGGGAAGATGTAATTTTAAAAGTCTTGGTTCTGTTGCTAGTATCCAACTTTTTCACAGTCTTATGTATTTCTCCAAGATACCAAAAATGCCACATCTTCTGCCAAGTAAGGCTTATGTGAGGACATGAGAGAAGATGAATGAATAGGAGCTGGTGCTTCCCGAGCAGGCTGAGGGGGCACAGCAGAGTACAGTGATTGTGAGCTGTCAGCAGGCTGAGCAGCTGAGATGGGCAGAGTTGAGCCCTGCACTTCTTCCCCTGCATTCCTTCCCCTCCCTGATCCCATGAGTGTCTCCCAACCCTTCAAGAGGCGTTTCCTCTTCCAATTCAGCCCATGCTAGAAGCTGGTAAAGAGTGGGAGGAACTGTAGAATAAAGGAAGCCTTGTGGATCTGGAACTGGCCAGGGCATTGGCAAAATTCCTGTGCCCTCCTACTCACTGCTCCTGCAGCTGCCTGTGGCATTTGCCACCTGTTGGGGTGTGCTGTGGCTTTGGGGTAACCATTGTGCTCTGCACTGCTCCAGATCTGCCTTCAGATTGTTCTGGAAGGCTGCCTTGCAGGGGTGAGAATGAATGAATGAATGAATGAATGAATGAATGAATGAATGACGAATGAATAATTAGGAATCCAATCTTCTATCCCAGCCCTTCCACTGACTTTCCTGAACTCAGAGGGAAACCAGTTCCTCTGACTTCCATGCTCCTCAGCTTTCCTGCCTGGACAATGCTGCTTATCAAGAAAAACACGAGTGACATGAAATACTCCTCGTGTTTGGAGAAAGCTTTTCAAGTTTCCAGGATTTGCTGTCCCATTGGAAGGGTCAAGTAGTACTAATACAGGAGAGTATGGTGTTTTTTACTTCCTCTGACTGCATTATTCCCATCTTGGCTTCAGGAGTCATGTGCACATCCTCCTGTGTGCCTGTGCCAGCGCTGAGAGCTGCGTGTGCCAAGGCAGGCTATAGTGTCTGTTCTCACCATGTACAGCCTACATACCACCCTTGTGAGTAAGGATGGCAGCAAAGGAAGAGGGGAAGGGGGGGAGTATCTGTGTGTCTGTGGATAAGATCATATATTTGTACAAAGTGTGTGTCTGTGGGCTTCAGAGACTGAAGGGAGTCTGTGGTTCAGACAGTCTGCCTGGTTTTTTCTCTCTCCTTTTTTTTTTCTCTCTGAAGGAAGCAAAATATGTTGATATGGATTTTTTTTTTTTAAGTAGGAGCTTCTTGTGTTTTCAGTTAACACATTTCCTTCACATCAGATCCTGCCAAACATCATTTGCTTACTAGTTCTGTGAAAGCAGGTTACCCAAAGGCAGAACCATTCCCCTTTGTTTGCTTCCAAACTGCTCAGAGACAAATTGTAATAAGCTTCTGGTTAAAAACAACAGAATATCAGCATGAGCAGAAAAGTGGAGAAAAAATGCCTGCGCCTGTGCTTCATGTGTTCTTAAATATTTAGCTGAACTAGTGCCAAGGCTGTGAGTTTGGAGAGCAGAAATACTGCCACTGATGTGCTCTGTGGAACTGTGACCCAGTAACTTCAGTGAATTATGTCCAGGGTGGTATTTTTGTTCAGTATTCTCATTGGTGAAATGAGGCTTTAATCAGATGAGAGCCAAAGAGGAGTTTCACACAAACTAGTCTACAAGGGAGTATGGGATTTTCATTCATGAGAATAATGTTTGTGATTTTTTTTTTCCCAGAAATGAACTGTCCCCAGTAAGAAAGTACAATACAAAGGAAATGAACTCTTCCTGATGCTGGAGTTTGCAAGTAATGACCTCTTTTCTCTTTCTTTCTCATTCTTTTGTCCTGTTTTGTTGTTACCAACTAGCAAGATTTCTCAGTGGAAATAAGCTATTTTGTCTATGGATAGATCGTTCATCAGAGGGATAGAAATACATTCTTCATAAGCATGCTGAGCATACCCAGCCATTAATAACATTTTTAGTGGTGAATAAAACAAAGGATACTGCAGATTGCCAGCAGGGAAATTGATTTATCTTGCTTTGGTTGGTTGTCTGTGTTAAGAAATGTCACACATATTTGAAGTGTTTTGCATAGTTAGTGTCCTGAGTTTTTACCATATCAAAATCTCTGCTAAACTCTGTTTTAGCATCTTTTTCCTCGCCTCATGTCAGCAAGGAAACACTGCTGCCCATGAGGCATGTCCAGCCAATTAACATATATACTTTTTGTACGTATAGATGTGTACACACCTATAAGTATATCTATAGTTATGCATGTTTTTTGATTAATTAGACAAAAAAATTTACTTACCTCCCCCCAAGGACCACACTGCAATGTGCACACACTGATTTTGTGTGCAACCTTCAAGGATGAATTACTGACACAGGGGAAGACTTGCTGCTTCTGAGCATGGCCCTTCAAAGAACTTGCACTGCTGGGATTTATCTTTTCCCCTCAAAATCACTGGCAATTAAAACTGTCTTTATGGGCCTACAAGACCATGGTGCAGCCAAAGCACAGCTGCAGCAAGTGGAATTCAGCTTTTCTGAGTCCACAAGGCTGGCTGGCACGGCCTCAGGTGGAATTAACTCACAGTGGTCAAACCCAGTGGGCAGCCCATGATATACCCACACAGGGTGGGATGGTGCCACTCCAACTATTTATAAATCTTCCCTCTACTTCTTGAAAGACAGAAAGTACTTGTATAACATCCTGAAAGTGAAATTTAAAGGACTTTAAAGACTCAATCTGTCAATGTCCAGATTGAGGTTTTTGTGTTTGTTTGTTGTTGGGTTTTTCCCTAAACTTCTTGGGGATAAACACAAGAAAAATTTGGAAATTCCATACTCTGGCTGATTTTGAGTTCATTGAGCAGAAAATATCTGATCAGAACATACATGGAAATATTTTTTGCGTGGCTTTTTTTGTTTTCAGTGCTAACATAAATAAACTGTTTAACTGATTTTGTATAAACTTTCCAAAAAAAATCTCAAGCACGGAAAATTTCAGCCCAAAACGGAGTTTATTTGAGAAAATTACAAGCAACAGAAAAAGAGGGTTAGAATGGAAATCTGAACTCCTCATTAACTAGAGTTAAGCGCCAACTTAAATGCCAGGGGTTTTTTTTCTGTTAATATTTGGTTTAAGGTTACATACAGGTTTGGAAGAGCTCAGCTCTTTTTAACCCTTTTTTTATTGCTGTCACTGACTTGGTTTTGTTCCAGATTGGTGGCTTGGGATCGTTCAGCTTGGATTCCATAGCTGCAGGATGCCACCACAGCAGCAGACATGGGGTTGAACTTTTTCTCTCAGATCACTGCTCCTCACGAAGCCCTGAATTCCACACAAACCCCTCTCCCTGACCTTGGCTAGCCCTAAATGCTCAGTGGCACAGCGCAGTGGGGAGCACCAGGTGATGTCAGGTTATGGTGTCCATGACATCTGTGGGGACGGGAGGTTTGGCTCACACAGCAAAAAGAGGTGCACAGCCCTCAGTGGGACACCAGGCAGCTGAGACACCTGTGTGCTGCGTTCCCAGCCCTCAGCTGGGGCAGAAACTCTGCCCAGCTCCATCCCCAAAAGCAAACAAGGCTTTGAGCATGTCATGCTTTTCATCTGGAAGTCTCAGCGCCTTTAGGAGGCTGAGGAGATGGGTGTTGTTTGACTGGCTTTACTCTTGGTCTAGCTAAATATGGAGATTGCTGTGGTCTAAGGATAGGACCTGCATCTAACTCCTTCGCAAGCAGCTAGCTCCATTCCTGGCTCTGCAGCAAATTCCCTATGTAACCTCTGGCAAACTTTCTCTTCCTTTGCTCCTTCCTTTGGAAAATTCCTCTGAATTCAGGGGGGCATTTTGTTGAGGGAAGGCAGGATGAAGAGTTGCTTTACCAGATTTGGAGTCTCTTTAGCTTTTTGAAGTTTAGCCAGTTCAGTTCTGAGACCAACAGTGAATGTCTCCACTGCACTTCTTAAGAGAATTGTCTTTTTCCAGCAATGTAACTTTTGTTTACATTTTGTGCTTCCTACATTTAAAAACCTCCCTGGTCTGTCTTTGTTCCCTTTTTTTTTTTTTTTTTCAGTCCAAAGATCTGTATTAGATATACAGAAGAAGAGATTCAACTATGCATGAAAAGCAATTATAAGAACTCATAATTTAAAATTTGCCTATTGCAAACATTCAGGAAGCATTCAAGTAGTCGGTGATATTGCACTGAAGGTGGGAGTGCCCAGGTCTCTTAAGTTATGAAAATTATCAAGTTTTCTGTAACTGTGAGGAAGCCACTGACAATCCATGCACCGGGAAGGCCAGGTCTACAACTCTGGAACTCCAGCTCCAAAACAGAGATCCCCAACACTTGAAAGAACACACCTGAAAGAAAACTTCTGTCAAAAGTGTTTCTTTCTCTCAAGCACTGGCCATCTCCAAAATGTGCAGGCAAAACCAGCTGGCAAGGAGCCTGACACTGAGAGCATGGACTGATTCCCACCGTGCCAGCCCTCAGTTTTCCCTATCAGCTGTTTTCCAGAATCTCCATTCTTAATGTTCAGCCCTCAAAGCCATCCTCAGAGCATTCAAGGTGCTTGGTTTTCCCCACTGGGTAAGCACAGGGTCTGAATTGTTGAGTTTTGTGCTCCTCTCTGTCAGACAGACATTGAAGGGCTGGAGCATGTCCAGAGAGAACAGAGCAGGGGAAGGAGCACAGGTCTTATGGCCTGAGGAAAATGGGGATTTTTAGCCTGGAGAAAAGGAGGCTCAGGGGAGACCTTCTGACTCTCTAAAACTCCTTGACAGGAGGGTGCAGCAAGGGGCTCTGCTCCCAGGGAGCAAGGGACAGGACAAGAGGAAATGGCCTCAAGCTGGATTAATGGATGTTAAGGTTGGATATTAGGAAAAATTTCTTCCCAGAAAATGTTGTCAAGCATCGGAACAGGCTGCCCAAGGAAACAGTTGGGTCACCACCCCTGCAGGGATTTAAATTATGTATGGATGTGGCTGCTGGGGACATGGTTTAGTGGTGACAAAGTGGTGTCAGGTCAATGGCCAGACTCGATGCTCTTATGGGTCTTCTTTAACTTGAATAGTTCTATGTTTCTGTGGCCTCCTGAGTGTGGTCCTCAGGGTCTTGTGCTGTTCCCACTAAATTATATGAAACCTTACACTGTGATCACAGAAAATTGAAGTGGACTTTGGTCTATCTAGCAAGATATTTATTAGTTAAAATTTACAAAACCTTAAGCTATTGATAGACATTTCTAAGAAATTCAGATTCTTTAGCCAGACAACTTTAACACTGGTTAAACATAATTATGGATTTCTAAAATGCCCTGAAACTCTCAGCCATTTCTTCACCAACAAACTTCTGCAGGAGACTAATTATGCAGAAAGCTTGAAAGTGTAACAAACTGCATTTTGCCATTTTTCAGTGTCATGGACAAAAACACAGTATAATGAGCAAAACACTTATTTTGGTACTGTATTCTTCCTGCTGCTTAATGCTCTTTCCTTCTGCTTTTTTCCTAGAGTGCATGGTTTTTCATGTTGGCAGGATGTGTGTCGACATGAGCTGAATATATATTTAAGCTTAAATTTGGGAGCAAGCACTGAATTATTGAACAACAATGCCTGCATGAAGACAGAATTACATCAATCCTGTAGGTTTTTATGATAAGGGAGACCGGGACCTGCCCTCAAACAAGCGGAGTGCAGCAATTTCTGAAGTGGCAATACTGATACAAGCCCTCAGTTTGTATCCTGAGTACAGAATCAACAAAGCAGCCTGCAGATGCATTTCTTGGGAAGCACGTGCAAAACCCCCACAAATAAACTAATACTTTTAATTAATACTCTTTAGATGTATGTTCTTGCAAGTAATAGTAACATCTTGAGCATGCTGAGGGCTGTCACAGTGTGTTGAGATGGTCAAGGTTTCCTGTATAAGAAAATGAAGGGGCAACTCAGTGCTGCAAGACTTGTGCTTGGTGGATCTGGAATAAAAATAAAGCTACAAGCTCAGGCACTTACATGGACAACAACAGTTCCCTTCTGGATGCAGAAACAAATTTTGTTCCTTTTTTTTTTTTTCCCCTGCAGGAAGCCCTCAGGTTAATATTTGTTAGGAGAAAGTTGTTTGCAAGTGGGAGAAATTCTGTGTGAAATCCTCACAAATTCCAGCCAGCACAACATTGCTCTGTGATGGGCACTATGTAACGTCTGCATTTTAGATATTTCCATAATTTGACCAGAAATGTTCCAACTGGACACAAGGTTTGATCATTCATGGAAGGGCCCCTTGCAAAGGTAATCATCCACTTTGAGGCCCACCTGGACACAGCTTCTTTGGTGCCAATCACCCTGCTGTGTTTACTCTACTGCAAATATTTCCTCCTGGGGATGAAAATTCCTTCTCACAATTTCTTCCTTTTTGCCCTCTGGGAGATACAAATGTTGACAGTCAGCTGGGAGCTCCTTCCTCCCATCAGCTTGTTACCAATCCTGGCACTACTTTATTCTCGAGGGAACAGAGTCCCTGTGCCACAGGGACTGAAGGGGTGAAAGGAGGAGGTGACCTTGCACGAGCTCGAGAATGGGGTGGGACCTGGCAATGAAACTCTGTGGGTGGTTTCATCTTTGTAAGCTGGAGCTGGGCTCAAGGTCCTTGCTGTAGGTCAAGGAGTGGGGAATGTCTCGTTTTCTCTTATTTTTCCATCATGCCTACCCCTCTACCCCAAAGCTTTCCTGTTCTGAGAGGCTGAGAAATTGGTCCTGCTTTTGCAAGTAGTGCTGTTTTCCACAACAAGCCCTCTTGAGTTTTGGTTTGGGGGAGTGGAGAGCTGTGGTCAAAGTGCTTTGACCTTCACAAGGTGTTAGCAAGACTTTTTACTCCTTTCCTGGTTGCCCTTTCCCAAATGAATGGACAGGCCCCAAGGCACAATTACAGATGGGCTTCAGAGAAGGAATCAGTCAAAAAGAGAACAAAAAGTAACCAAGCCCTTAGGTTTATTTAGTAAGATCTTCCATTTCTCAAAGGGAATTAGATTTTAAAAGCATTTAGATTATTAAATACCTAGTGAATTAAAATACTGGTTGGTGTCTGCCTGCTCATTCAAATGCTTAGTTACTGTTCAAAATCTAGTTATCAGACCTCTTTTCCCATATAGATCTTGGGCCAATTCTTCCTCTATCAGAACTGTCACTATCCATCATTTTGCTATCACCTGTAAGAGAAGAATATGTCTGCTGCTCATAAAGCCAGATAACTTTTCAAAACCATAAGGAAAGATGAAGAGAAATAATTATATATGGTCAAAACATGGTTGCAGTGCTACTGTGAATGTGGGTGACCAAATGCCTGAAACCAAAAGTTAAGATGCCTGTGGGGCTCTGAAGCTGATACTCCAGCAATGTAGGAAGGAGGCCAAGTAGGATGACAAGTGAAATGTTGTGGTTCTGGGAATTTCTAGCAGGCTTATGGTTCACATGTGTATTTCATGTGAAAGCATGTCATGTGCCTGTCCCGGCTGATCTTGTATACAGCTGGTGAACAAAAGTATGTGGAAGAAAGCTTGCATGCAAATCTCCTCTATGGGTGCCAAACAGAGGTGTTTCAGTCCAAGAGATGTTAATTATTGGGGCTGGGCAAGGAAGTACTTTCAGCAAAGGACTTTTGCTCTCAGGAATTTCCCACTTAGAAAAATTAATTTTTAATATGCCTTTTGTTTCTAGAGTTAATAGGGCAATTTGTAATGTAAGACATTTGTAGCTAGGACAGAAAGCTAGGTGACAACAAAGCAAACAGCAAACAGAAAAGGAAGGCTAAAAGGCTTCTAAGGTGCACTAGAGTTTTGCTTGCATATATCTCTTTAGTAGGGTAGAAAGAAGTAATTACAGGATTGTCACCAGAGTAGAAACAATTCAGCCTTTAATTCACAGAATCACTGAGTTTGGAAAACAGCTCCAAGGTCAAATCCAACCTGTGCCCAATCCCCACCTTGTCACCCAGCCCAGAGCACTGAGTACCACATCCAGTCTTTCCTTGGACACCTCCAGGGATGGGGACTCCAAACCTCCCTAAACAGTCTCTTGCAATGCCTGACCACCCTTTCCAGGAAGAAATTCCTCCTGATGTCCAACCTAAACCTCTCCTGGCACAGCTTGAGGTTGTTTCCTCTTGACCTGTGCCTTGTTGCTTGGGAGAAGAGCCTGACTCCCACCTGGCTGCACCCTCCTGTCAGGTAGAGATGTGTGTAAATGTCCTTTTAATTGCTGCAGTGCACTTTATTACCTGAAATCTAGCATGCCACTCATGATAATTGACATTCTACTCCATACCTGTAAACTTGTTCTTTTCTCCATCATTAACATTTCTCAGACGTGAGTCACTGAAAACTGCAAAGACACTTTCAGACATTACAATTTATTGCTTACTTTGCTTATAAGGAGTGTTTGATCCTTGATGTGATATAGATTATACATAGAATTGTAAATGTGGTATTCAAGAGACTGCCAGAATTCCTGTGTCTGCACAACTTCAGACCATCAGTGTGGCCTGAACCCTTGAACTCTAAATAGTGAAAGCATGAATGCTCTCAGATTGAAATAAAGAGCTGGACTTGCCATGAAGTAGTTCATTTTTTAAGTTTTTGTGCTGATTGTTAAAAAAATTATCTGAAATAATGTGAATAAAACACTCTCAAAATGGGGACCATGCTTTTTCTTTGAGTTTCTACAAAAGACAGGAAGTACATGGAGATGGGAACTGTTGCTCATCAATGACCAGTTGATTTTAGAAGAGCAGGTTTCACAAACATCTGTGTTTATACTGGCTTCACACAGTGACAGAAGAGTTGAGAAGCTGCTTTATGGGAAGTCTGAGGAGGGAAGTCAGGAACAGTGGATAGGGAAGAACGTACCAGTAGATTTGGTAGTTTGGTGACCTTCCTTAATCAATACATGATCCATGTTGAGCTCTTATCTTAGTTAGAAACCAAAAGGATCCTTCCTTGACAAGCTGGGAAGCCTTGGTTCCTTATGTTAATTATCCTATGACTTCTCAGCTCCAAGGTTTTCCTGTTTTCTGAAGTCAACAGACAAACACTGTTCCCGAGTGGCTCAGCTGCACAGGTCAGGGAGATGGATTAAGATGATGTTTCTCTCAGCCACCAGATGTGACAACCTGTTTTTATATGGAGTCAGTTTTAAGAAATCTTACTTAGGAAAACAGAAAGAAGAGCTGAAGAAGAGTTTAGTCCATGACGCTTCCTTCCTTATCCCCCTAAATTTGTACTTTAAGTTCTCCCTGAAACCCTTGCTCAGAGTGACCCTGAATGGGTTCTCAATCTTTGATGAATTGCTCTCTTGTTTTATTTCTGAGGAGTTTGCACAATTAGATAAAAAAAATATTCCTGGGGGATTCCCTAGGAAGATCTGTCTGTCTTGTTATGGAATACATTTCTTATACTGTCACAAGATGAAATGAGGGGCTCCCCTGACAAGTATAAAAATTACATGACAACCCATCTATTTTTAGATGATTTAAATCAGTCAAGAGGGAAAAACATTTGTTTCCAAGGCTGTGATTTTCCAGATGACACCATTTTATTGCACGGTGCCATACCATGAGAAAGAACATTCTTGTGGCTTTTGAACTGGAAATCCTGTAGGAATGCTATTTCTGGCATTTATTTGCTGTGAAGCCAGGCACACATGGAGAGCAGACAGACTGACCAGATACAGTTTGTGGTATTAAGGCATTCAGAAAAGTCCCTGCTGCACAGCCCTTTTCCACTATCCAAAGTGTTGAGTGAAGTTGAAAAATGATCAATGGAGATAAAATCTGAACGCCATGATCTGATCAGACAGCCAGACTTTTGCGCTATTAATGTGTTCCTTCCTCTTGCAAAAACGCTATTTTGAGAATTCGGCTTTTCTGTCTTCATACACTGATGCTTCTAAAATAATTGTTGGTAGTGAGCAAGGTTTTTGTTGCAAATTGGGAGTGAGGGTTGAATGCACACGTTGAGGAAAAACCAAATGCCGTCACTCCATTTTAACTGGGAAGATTTTTATTTTAATTTACCCGAGTACCACGTGTGAACATGCAAAAAAGATGTTGATCGAGGAACGGAACAAGAACTTGAGCCCATTCTTTGGTTACCTTCTGAAGCTGGCAGGGATAGTGAATTAAGTGTGACTACCCATGCAAAGAAAGTTTTTGCATGGGTGAGTGCTTATGCTTAAGACTTTGTATCATCAGATACTTCCTGTTGTCAGTTAAAGAGAGTAGGCTGAATTTTTTCTTTTACATAAAAAAAAAATCCAAACAAACTAGGCTCTGAATTTTTTTTTTAAATATAATTGTGTCTCTCCACAGCCTCTCTCATAGGAACTGCTCTGAAATGATAGTCTGCCTGAACGGAGCAAAAACCCTAATAAATATGGTGCATTCCTCTTTAAAAAAGTATATTTATTTAGTAAGTTTAGAAACCACTCTGAGGTTAGGTTACAGCTATTGGGATTAGAGGGCGTCTCGTGGGCAGTTCAGACATCAAGCTATAGGTCCATGGAGCAAAGCTGAGCTGTTTCTAGCCTGATGTCTGAATTATGAATTAGGTTCATTCTAATTCCAATGGGGTAAACCTCAGAGCAGTTTATATACTTATGGCTAAGTGCTCCTAAAATACAGGCTATTTATTTAAAACATACATGTAAAATGTAATATCTAAAAAAGATGTCTGGCCTAGTGATGCTAGAGCACAGCAACTCAGCCAAATAAATCCTCAATTCTGACTTTGGAGCCCTCAGAAAGGGATGGCACAGCTGGCTTTATGCCACCTTCTGATATTTCCAGCTAGGTCAGATCTCTGCTTGGCTTAGGAAGAACTGGAAGAGCCACAAGACCAAATTAATTTCCCTCAGCCCAAGGCATTTGCCTCTTCCTCAGCCGTGCCTGTCGTGCCAAAGCTGGGAGAGCCTTGGGTCATGATGCCCTCCCTGGACCACTCAGGACAGTTCTATAGGCCAGGAACACCCTGCAGGATTGGCTCCTCTCTCTTGATCACTGGAGTTGTGCAAAGAAGCCCAAATATATGTTTTTGGTCTGGTTGGATATTTGGGAAGTAGGATGGAGCTGCAGGGTTGGACGGAAAGCCCGGGATTTATTAATAGCATTAATAGCATCAGCAACTGCTTCCATGTGGAGCCACCCTGGTGTCTGAGCTCATTCCAGCAGCAGTGCCAGCTGTGAACCTCTCACCTTAACCACCATGGGCCTTTCACCCTGCTGCTGGCCATCAGTGGCCATGCCAAGCTGGCTTTTCCACAGGGACTGCTCTCCTTGTGGGGCAGAGTGCTGTGAGGCTCCTGCAGGAGCCTAAGCCATCCCTCCCTCTACTCCTTTTGCTCAGGCTACCCAAGAACCTAAAGGAGAGACAGCATCAATGTTATTTTCCTGGGATGGAAGCGGAACAGAAACTACCCGCTATTTTAGGACATCTGAACTGGCTCCATCACTAGGCAAAAAAAAAAAAAAAGAGTCAGTTTACACTCTGGTTCTCTCTTCCCTCCTTACCATGCTCCTTTAATTTCCATTCCAGGAAATAAATGGGACAAAATACCTCTCAAGTAATTAGTTCTGCCTCGGCATGAAGTAAGATGTAGAGAAGTCTTCTGGAAACAACCATTCCCTGGTTTGGTCAGAAGGTGAAGATCTTTTGCAGATGCAGAAGCAACAAATGTGTAGTGGACACAGAGGACAGATTTCTTTAGACACTGAAGGATTCAGCATAGGGCTGAAGGAGTGCATAATTTATTTGTGTGGGGAGAATGACGCCAAAGATCACTTCATACAAATTTCTAGGAGTTGGCAAAACTAAATGTCACAAGCAAGCTAGTGGGAGTTTAAAACTGAACATGGACAAAACCTGCTTTTATTGTTTTCTGCTTTCAAAGGAACTAAATCTCAACATTTTGTGTGGCAGCAGGGTTCTTACTTACAGCTCTTGGGTGCCTGAGGCTGACCATGAGGCACCAAATATGTGTAAGCATAATGAGAATATTGAACTAATCTTTCTCCCCCAGCTGCCCAAATCCATTCAGAGATGCTTGGGAGGCAATACTTCATCTGGCATCACTGAATTTTGGGTTGGGCTCCACTTAGTTCAGGAACAAGGAGTTGAGTGCTTTCAGTGCACTGTTGGAATAGCAGCAAACTTCCCATGTCATTTGATAAGTAAGGAAGGATTTTGGAGACTGAGATAAAAGCAGTGAAAAACCTGAATAGCAGATCTTTCTGTTTCACTCTGCTTTGACAGGCTGTTCCTGTGTCCTCAGAGCTCTCTGGATTAGCATCCTGAGGAGCAACAGCAGGTCCTGGAGGTGCAGTGGTCCTACAGAACAGACACAATGCCTGGGGAAGGGCTCAGATTGACCAAAATGTGTTAGAACCAGCTGCATGCCTGGAATGGTATTTTTGGTTTTTGCTGATGACCAATACATATGGCCAGAGGAAAAATTCTCCAGGAAGGTGTCATAGGAGAATATGCATCAGTCAGAAAAAGGCAGAAATACTGTGAAAAAAAGAAATCCTGTTGTAACAGATGAAGTACCTATCAAGTGACAGCAGCACTTTATTTTCCTTGAGGAAAAGTAATGGATATACTTAGGCATAATCCTACCCTCAAGTGTTTTAATTCTGATGGAACTTCTTATTAAGGAGAGACATCAAAATGGAAAAGTGCACACCCTAATGGAAACAATGTCATAAAACTGACAGCATTTCTACAAGGTAGGTTGACACCTAAATTAGCTAAGAAGGCTTGAAACATGATGGGAAAGAAAAACAAATGGAAAGGAAAGAAAAAGGTTTGGTATGAGTCAGTATTTCTGTTATTTGTTAAGTGTTTTCGAGTCTGTGTTTTAACAGCTAATTAAGACACAAAGGGTAAGAGAATTAAGTTTGTTTTGTTCCACCTTCCATGCCTGTTGACTGGCTAATCAAGAAATCTCCAGGCCCAGATGGGAGTTCATACCCACTTATGATTTCTCTTTGCCCCCATGTTTTACTTGCAATTATACTTTGTTAAACTTGCAACTCATCCTGTACCCTTGAAAACAAAAGGACGTCTGCAGTGGGTTCAAGATTCCATGTCTCTTGACCTCTTGGGGTTGCTATTGCAAATATTGCACATCTGCACAGAATACACCAATACACTGATTTATTCCATGCAATGACCAAAGCCCCACTGTAGGCTGTTCTCTACACAATGCTGATATGACCAGACTTGCTTATATAACGCCATAATTTCATTTGTAAGGAGGAGATTTTTTTCCTCCTCAAATATTTGTGGGTTATTAAAATCACCCAGTAAGCTAATGAGCCCCACAGTGTGTGTGTATGTGATTCCCAGTACATTTTCTTAACTTAAGCAAGCCAAAATTGTGTAACTCCAAGAGCACCTGAGGGAAGGGGGAAAAAAACCCACAAAAAACCAAAAAAAAGCATGATTTAATAAGGCACAGTTCCTTTTTTCTTGCCTTCTTACTCCTGTTGGACAAAGTCTTAAATTTGTACTAGAATACATAGAAAATAAAGAATATATAGAATATATTGAGTTGTAGTATCACAGAATGGTTTGGGTTGGAAAGGACCTTAAAAATCCTTTAGTTCCACCCTGCAATGGGCAGGGACACATTCCGTTAGACCAGGTTACTCCAAGCCCCATCCATCCTGTCCTTGGACACTTCCAGGGACGTGGCAAACTGCTTTGCAATACTGCATGCAGAATATGGCACGCTGGGAAGAGAGCTGCTTATGTGCAAACTGAATTTCTGGTTCATGATAAGTCAGGCTAGGCCGTGTTTCAAGTCTGTGCGTTTAATAAAACAAGAGGCTTCAAGATGGGAGAGCTCAGTTGAAGCTCCTGGAAAGTAATTTTCCGTCTCTGCTCATACAAGAGCTTCTTTGCTTGGTGCAGGGAGCATGATTTGATTCCCTGTCTTCAAGGAAGGGGGAGGAAGAAATGTAGAAACACTAGAGAAGAATATTCATATATAGACACACACACACACAAAAACACCAAAAAAAGGCATAACCATGAGCATGTTGTTTGGAAGGAAGTTCTTTCAGATTCTCTCTGGATGTTCAGACTTTCCGTCTCCTCCACTCAAAAACTCAACTTGACAGGTAGACCAAGCTGGTATAGTTTTGGGATGATGAATCTAGGATTGACACCACCTCTCTAAGAAATAGTAGAAAACCTCTCTGGTATCTCTGTCAGCATGTCTGATGTTTTGAGACAGTCCGGAAGACATTTCATAAAACAAGCTTCCATGGCTCATTGCTTTAGGTTGATTATTCATATTTTCCCTTTGTAATAATGTTTTCCTAAATGCATTTCATTCAACACAGTGTTTCTCTGGCAACAAATGGCAGCTGATTGTTGAATAGCAAGCATTGCTTTGATGGTTTGAGTATTTCAGTGCCTGTTTGCATAGCAGAATCCTCTGCAGATCTAACACAGCCAGTTCCTTCTGACAAAATTTTCAGGAGGCTGAGCTTTAAAAGTGCACAGCTTTCAACAGCAGAAAGATGAGTGCTTCATCCCACAGAAGTGTTTGAGGTTCAAGAAAGGTTCTTGTGTCGTGGCAAGGCCAATGAAGACTAAAAGGCTTTGTAAAATATCTTCACACACGTTGTGCAAAGACACCTTGGGACAGCTGAGAGCTGTCTGCTTAGGGCACTTGTGTGGGCTGGCAGAGAATGCCTTAGCAGAGGTTTAAATGCAGCTTTTAAATCCCAGCTGACAGCCCCAGCCAGTAGGCTATCATCCACGCTGAGGTTATTTGGTCAGCCCTCTCCTGTCTCATATCATTGTGGTCTATGGGTTTCCTCCTTCCCAGGCAGTAATCCCTGATACATGGTAAGAAGATTTCCATGTTAATTATTTTTGCACAAAGAAAAAGTTCTACCAAGATTTAAAACACAGTAATTTTAATCTGTTTTGTGGTACCCCCCAGCTACTGGATATTCCTGCCTTTTTAAATATATGTATTTGGCCAGGCCTAAGACTCCACTAGATTTCTTTGTGCCGCTCCACTGCATCTTATTGACAGTTTATTTTGAGGAAGGCTGGCTGTGAATCTATAGGCAGATCTGTAGATTAGTCTTTCTGTCATTACAGAGTAGTCCCATTTATATAAATAAATAAGTAATTTTTCAATGAAACAAGGGTTCCAGATGAGTGTCAAATCACTGAAACTAGATTTCACAGAAAATTTCCACTCAAAATTTATAAGCAATTTTGAGAATCAAGGTTACGCTAAACTAAGATGTCCCCATTAAGAACACTGGTTTTGTGTAAATGGTAATTTTGAAATTAAATATATGTTCAAAAGGCACGTTATGGGTGTTTGTGTTTTTCTGCAGACACATGTGAGGTGAACATCCCAACCTGAGCAAAGGAATTTTGTTTTGCCTCTGAGAGAAAAATGCATTGATGAACCTAACTTGGTTTTGGTAGACAGGATAAATGTCAGGATTTCTGGTGTTAATTTAAATGAGGATTCTTCCAACAGATCACTTCACTCTCACTAAACTATGTAATAAAATTTCTGTGGGAACAAAGGCATGCCACTCCAGAAACACTGGCCACTCATTCTTTTCTAACATCCACCCAGGACGCTTGGAGCCCCAGCCCTTTCCTCCTTAATTTAGGAACATCCTTGCCATTAGGATCTCTTGGCTGCCTGGCCAGCTCTTAACCCACCAGGATGAGAGCTGAGTGGGGAGTAATTAACTGGACACTTCCATTTATGTCTTCATGCTGGATCAACATGGTAAAATGAAGGATATGTGCTTAAAGCACTTGAAAGGCAGTAAACCTTAAAGTGGCATCTAATCAACCTGTGGAATTTTTTGCTGTGGGACATGGAGACAAACATTTTGAGAGCCTGGGTAGGATTAAGCACTTGAATAGGAATAATACCTGTAGTTAACTTGTGAGGTTAAAGTATTATGAGGTTTATCAGTTCTTTTGCTTCTGGGCATAAACTGCCATCTCAGCTTGTGAAAGAACTGTCTCTGCTCCTGCCTGTTGCTCAGGGCCATTTGTAGGATGCTTTCCTAGGGTGTGGGGCACCTGAGTAAGCTGGTGCCTGAGGGGAGGACAGCAAACCAAATGGTCAATAAAACCTGCAGTGGAGCACTGGGTCTGATCCCCCTGCTCCTGAGCTGAGGGATTCCACAGCCCATGTGGGAGGAAAGCAGCACAGCCAGTGGGCTGCCTTATATTAAATCATGTTCTCAGAAAATTGTCGAGGTTGGGTTGTGATTTATCATCCAGTTACTGCACAGCCACTTTTCCATGTGAGATAGAAACCCTCCATTATGTGTGTCTTCTTAAAAGGAGTTAAACCCTCTCACCATTTGTTATGAGATCACACTTGTCTGCACATTCTCTCCCTGTCTTTTTGGTAAAGAGAATGTAGAAGAAAATGGCTTGAACATTCCTGTCTTTTTGAAACTTTCCATGCTGTCTCTTCACAGACAGATTATATGTGTGCATGTCATGGCTAGAAGTAAATGCACAGGCATTAACTACAGCAGCAGGTGTTTTGGGGATTTTTCACCTCTGGAAGTTTTGCACAACACCATTAAACAATTAGCTGTTTGCCCTCAAGGACTGGGGTTTATAAAATGGAGCACTTTACAGCAAGTGTTGTTCTGACTCAAAATTGTACCACTTCGATGAAGGTTTTTGTTCTCAGACTTGTAGATTAAGATTAAAACTTTAAGGTTCTGGTTGTATCAAAATGGAACTTTGGATTTAGACTGCAAAACTGTGTTTAGACTGAAGGAGAGCAGAGACAGTACTGTTGGCAAGGATGTTACACTTAAAAACAGGGTAAAGAGTGGCTCTCTTCAGGCAGACATACAGTGCCTTCAAAGAGACTTGCAGGAGCATCTGATGGTCTTATCTCACAGAGATTAAAAAAGGGGAGAACATTCTGACTGCTTTGAATGATTAAAAGTGATCACAGTGTTGCTGTGCAGTCTGGCTGAACCCAAACAAAAGAGACTGATACTTTTCCTCCAGTTAGCTTCAAGGAGCTGGTCAAAGTATAAGAAATGCTGATGCTGAAAATGGGGATAAAGGGATGAGGAACCTGATCTAAACACTTTTATTCCTGTACTCCACTCACAGCTTTATTCCTAGAAAGGGCAAGAGCTTCCATGCATGGAGCCCCTGCCCATCAGTCTGTCCTTGAGTTCCACTGAGCTCAGTCCTGGGCTCCCAGGGTGCCTGAGAGGTGTTGCCTGTCTCTTGCTGTCCTGTCTGGATTCCCAGCCTGTGCTCCAGCCCTGTTTGTGATCCTGTCTCCAGTCTGAGCTGCAGTGTTGCTAGCCTTGTCTTTGACTCTGTCTTGACCAGGTGCCTTGAGTCCCTGGATGGACCCTAGGCAGTGTGGGTAGCCTTGTCTCCAGCTGCCTCCAGCCCTGTCTCCAAGGGCTGCTGTGTTGTGCAGTAAACATGGAATAATCCAAGGTGCGTTTGGCGTCGTGCTGTAGCTGTGAGGATATTGCCTGGCAAAGCCAAAGGCAGGGAGGAAGGCAGGGAGAGCTGCAGCTGGGCTGATGTGCTGGTTAATTCTCTAATTTACTCCCTGTAAGCCACCCAATGGCATCCAATTGTGCCTGTTCCTCTAGTTCAGACATGTAGCTGAACAATGTCCTGATTCTAGCTCTGTGCCAGAAGGGCAGCTTATAAACCCTTCCCAGACAATGTACAACCTCCTTCTTCCTTCCCGTGAAACCTCCCGGGGCCTGACATGTGCGGGGGTGGTGGAACAACAGAGGGAGAAGAGGAGGAAGGGGGTGGGAGGAGCAAATATCCATCGCCAGCCGTTCCCCACGGAGAGAGAGGTTGTGATAGTAAATGATGCATTTTATGGCAGAGAGGAAATGCCTCCATCCCATGAGCTGTGGCCCCTTCCGAGCGCTCTGGCCCGGGGTTCTGGCTACCTGAGGAGGAGGGGGCAGCTCCCTGGCTGCCCTGGCCAGATGAGAAGGCTGCGAGCTGGGAGGTGTTGTCCCTGGTGGATGTAAAACTCTTACAGGTGCTTCCTGCCACCGGCTGCACGCCGGGAGGCGGGAGGCCGTGAGCAGATGATGTAGCTGTGTCTGGAAGTTCTCAGGTGGCAGATCACCCCTCAGAGACCACCACAGCGAGCACGGTGGGTCCGGAGCTGGGGAAGGCTGGGAATGTAACAGGCTGCACTTTTCTGCCCTGGAAAAAGGACACGGGCTGGCAGTTTTAGTTTGTGGAATTTCCAGCCATAGCTGTTTCGTTTTATCTGAAATGCACTTTGACCCTTGCCTTGAAATGAACTTTATTGACACTCATCGGCAGCACACCTAAGGGATGGTCAAAAAGTTCCACAGGAAAGGTTTGTGTCATGATATCTCTTATGAAGTCCAAAGAGAAAGAGGTTTATGTCAGGTCTGACAAAGGTTGTAAGCAGAGATTTAACCCTTTTGCCAGGAGGAGCCTTTTCTATCAGCAACTAGAGCTTTTTTCCCCCTCTGTTTTCTTCTTCATTCTATTTATAGCCTGCTCTGGTTTAAATTTCCTTGGCCATCAGACAAGTGAGCAAGTCTTTTCTCTGCTGATCTTATGGCAGAGTTTGTTTTTACATATACAAGATCTCTAATTACAGAGCAGTGTGATTCCCCAGGTCCCCTGGCCTCCAATCCCCAAATTCATGTAGGACTTCTTTTCTGCAAGGCCAAACACACTTTTAGAGTTTATAGACAAAGCTGTTTTGTGTATATATGATTTTCTTTCCTGTCTTAACCCTTTCCTCACAAAACAAAAAAGGAATGAAAAAAAAAAAAAAAGGAGACAAGCCAGCTGGGAAATCTAGACTAAAGAGCAGATCACATTTCAAAACACTGTGATCTAAAAATAATAATTCTGTTTTCCCCTTTCCTCTGTTTCTTTCCTCCTTGCCCTTCTGTAAAATGTGATTCATTTTCTCTGAAGAAAAATTCCCATCCTGGGAATTTATGAACCACATAACACTTTGGTGAGACTGATTTTACTGCAAGACACAGTTCTGATTCTGTGAATTGGATCTGGGCTGGGAGAAAGCCTGATATCACTATTGTGATTTGTGCAATGTTATGTAACCCTGTCCATGCATGCACAAACATCCCTGTGTGGTAACAGGAGAAACGAGGCCGGAATTCATGGCCATTTATGTTGGGAATCAGCTGCTTTCATGGATTTCACATTAATTAATAAATGTCTGGGCTTTGTGCACTTACTTCTACCTCTCAAAGGACCCTTCCTACTGAAGCTTGTGGGTCTACCCTCCTTATATGAAGATCAGAGGTTTTCAGCTGTGTGAATTGGACTGGGGAGTTTGGCTTGTTGCTTTGGTTTTGGTGTGTGGGTTTGGTTTTTTTTTTTTCACTTTCATTGGTGTTTTCAAAAGCAAAGAAGAATTTTGCACCTTTTCGAATGCCACTCTGCTGCAGGTAAAGAATGTAACAGCTTGTGAGAGTGCAGCTAGAGCCAATAATAATTTGACTGACATGTCCTGGCACTGAAATGCCTATTAAACCTCACTCTGTCCTTTCAAGGTGGAGGTTTTAATGCTGGGCACTTGTTTGAGCTGAAAATTCCCTCTCTTTATAGACCCAAGGAGCCTACATCCATGAAAGATTCTCAGAAGGATCTAATATTTCTATGGATGATAGAATAAATCCTTCAGTGCTGCAAACTTTCCAAGCCATGGAAGTTTCCAAGCCCAGTGCATGTTTCCATATGTAACACACACTTTTCCACACAGGATCCCAAAGATTTCTTGGAAAATCGTGGAGGCCGGTTGACTATGATAACGTGGTAACAGTTTTAGGAAAATACATATTTACTTTTAAGAATCTGTAGGAAATACACCAAATTTCCCATTGGGGGTTAACTGTGGATTCTAGGAATTACAAAGTTCATTACAGGAACAAATAAATTCAGATATTTGATGGGCATGATTTCAATGAGGAATGAGCCATCTCTATTTGGAAAAGTTTGACAAGATATATGCTCTTGTTTTAAGGCAGCTTCTTGATTTTATGTAAGATACACACACTTTTAAAGCCAGCTCCAAAGTAAAATCACTGATATTCTTTCCATGGATTTGAGAGAGTTCCAGTAGGTGGGAGGTTAGCTCTCCTACCTACACTGCCAGTAACCAAAAGAGGTTTTTTTAGGAGCTGTTTATTACATGGTATGGTAGAACAAAATTTTTCAATACAACCCCCTGTCTCCTGCAGCTTGCAGTGCTAGCACAGGTTTGTGGTGCCTGCTGGAAGCTGCCTGGGTCCTTAAGACAGGATTTAAAATAAAGCATCTGATTGTTTCCTTCTTTACACACAATGCAATAAAAGCTTCTAAATAAATAATAGCATCTAGAATATCCTGCAGAATGAGAGACCATGGCCTTGGTTTGACACAGATTCCTGTGTTGGTTTCAGCAGGATTAAGGATGCCCTGTCACAAAAGGCTCTGTACTTCTGCGGATGTGTAGGCACAGAGATTGTAGAGGTTGATAGCCCAAGTACACCTTCTGCTTTCCTCCTGATTTGTGGCTGATTTTCTCTAATTTGTGGCTATGTACCTCTAACTGAGTAACATCATCAATTTAGTGGTGATTCATAAGGTTTCTACAAGTGCTTTCCAATCCAATATCAGCACAGATTAACAAATAAATTAATCCTGGTATTTGCATCAGTGCTGTGTTGTTGGTTGTTTGTCCCCAGAATCCAGAGATGTGTAGAAATTTGAAGTGAGATCTTGCATTCATGGATCTCTCTCTGCCACAAACCCACAGAAACAGGGATGAAACAGCACAGGGATGAAACAGCAAGGATCTGAGCTGTCAGATCTTTGTAGACCAACAGAAAATTGGCACCTCACATCTATGCAACAGCTTTTATTCCCCTTTTTGCTGAGAAGTCCAGTGAAATTATTTAGGAGGGTCCAGCTGTAGGGACTGAGCCAAGCTGGGCTTTGTCCCTGGATTCCTGTCATGGACAGAAGTGACGGGATTGTCCTGGGGCTGGCACAAAGGAGGTGTGATTGCCCCAGAAGCACCTGCAGAAGGCTCTCAGGGGAACTGGGTTCCTGGAATTGGGCAGGACAATGACTGCCAGAGGTATCAAATATTTGTTGATGTAATCCCTTCTCACTGCTCCTCTGTGTGTGCACCCCACTGAGGACTTCGTGTCTTACAACAGGAGGTGCTGCTGGGTGTCTCTGACTCTGAATCATAAATGATCAGGCAAAAAGACAGCACAGACAAGCCTCAGAGAACCTGATTTTCTACAGTCCCCCAGTTTGCAAAACCCCACATTTATGCAGCAGAGAGGAGCAATTGTTCTCCCACAGCAGCAGCAGTTCCACACAAGCCACCTCACTGCTCTGCAATTTGCAGTGCTGTGGAGTATCTGCGGGAAGAACACTGAAATAGTCTTTGTGATGGCCATGAATTTGATTAATCATTCACATAGTTGTAGTTCTAGTTGCATTCTGGCATTTCTATCTGTTTGTGCCACAAGCAAAATCATTATTTTCTAAAGCAACAATAATTTTTGAAACTCACTGCACCTAAGCAAGCCTTCCTTGAGGAAAATGTTATCTTACTTTTCCTTCCCAATACAGTGTAAATATTTAAAAATATTTTTAATGTATTATGTATACTGTAAACTGTAAAGATTTATTTAGATTAGAAATCTTTCTTGTTTGGTTTGTAGTTTTAAAAATCATTCTTTTAATGTGAAAAAATGCATTTATATAAGAAAAATGAGGGAAATGTAATATAATAAAAAATAGGCTGAATTAGGAAAAATGAAGTTTTGGGATGCCACAGGTAATACAAAGCTGATGATTTCTTTCAAAGAAGTCAGGCCAGATTGCTCCTAAACCAGCCTGAGGCTGTTTAGTCCCAGTGGAGGTCTGGGTGGCCTCAGATGTCCCAGTCCAGTTACCCCTTTCTGTTTGTGACTGCCCTCCTGACACCCCTTTGGCAGCTCCACAGGGCAGGCGAGAATATATCCTGATGGATGTTTTCAGGAGAGGTTCTAGATACCTGCTAGTATAATGTTCTCCCATTGCACAACACCTTTTCCCCACTGGTGGTTGATCCATGGCTGTGTTGGGATCACAGTCAGACTCTGAGGTCTGACTGGTGGCAATGGGGAGCAAAACTTGAGCTTCAGCACATGTGAAAACCCTTTAGCAAGGGAGCCCAGAGCAGCCCATTCAGCTGAGAATGAAATCTGAAGATTGAAAGTGAGGGGAGATGAGCCCCACCTCTGTTCCCACTGTGAACATGAATCACAAAATTCAGCTTCCATGTCTCACTCCAGTACAGAGCAGATGTGAGCAAAAATAGAGCTGATGGCATTTATTGTGACAGCTGATGCTGGTGATTTGACTCCTTTCATTAAATAGATGACTAACCTGCAATTTGTTTTTAGATTGTCTAGATTATTTGTACCGAAAGTCCTTTGGGGATTTCAATTCTGCATTTCATCTGGGACAAGGAAAAGGGCGGGCATGTGGAAAACATGAATATAGGAACCTGCAGGCTCTGTGGAACACAGAGTCAGATGCCCCAAGAAATCTAGTGAAACACAAACTCCTCTTTGGTTTCAGGGATATGCTTCTTTGAGCAGCAGTAGGAACATGCAGGTGTCATGTTTTTGTGCCAGAAGAAGCAGCTTCTCTCTGCCTTCCTGGGAAGAGAAAGATCAGGTGTGCTTTCACATAGGATTCGGTGGTAGGGGAGCACATCCCAATTCCAGCATCAGAGCTCTGTAGTGAAACTCCAGCAAACGACAGCCAGCATGCAAACCTGCGTCTTTATTTAAACACCTGTTGGTTATTCACACTTGAACGATATCCTGGGTGCCGAGTTCTCCCCAGAATTCTTTCTGTGGTCTCAAAAATTCCACCTTTCCTACAGCAGTGTGTGCTAGAGATTGGAGCACATCTCTCCACTGTCCCTCCAGAGACGTACCTCTCTTCAGGGAAAAAAAAAAATAAAGAAAAACACTGAACCGTCTTTCTTCCACACTAAAAGACCTTTGTCCCAAACCACACATGTAGATTTTAAACAGAAAATAATATGAAAGCACAGTGCTTCCTTTATAGCAGACCTTATGTGCCTTATGCAGCTTTCTGAGTTCCTGTGTCCATGGATTTATGATGTGCTCTACACTTTCCACATTCTCAGTGTTGTTTTCCCACATTTGAAGGAGAAATGATCAAGAGATTTGTGCTGGAGTGAAATTTATTCTGTCTTAAGCTGTGTAGAGGTTCCAAATTCACCACAGCATGGAAAATAGAAATGCTGTAAGCATCTTGGGCCCTTCCCAGGCATGCAGACACCATGCCTGCTGTAGAAATGAACATTACATTCTTGTAATTACTGCTTTTGTCAAAACTGCTTTTGCCTCTAATAGATCAGGTAAATATGAACTGAAAATATGCTATAATGCCCAAGGGGTCATTTCTGCATGGGAAAATAGCCCCCAGCCCAAGGAAAAGTTGCATAGCTTTGCAGAAGATGGAGTTTGTGTGGCCTTTCTGGTTATTTAGAATGAATTGTAGGGGTGAACCTCCAAGGGGATCCTTTGTTTAGGCGTAGGAAGCTGTAATTTAATGTTTTTAAAAAATGCCTTAAAGCTGATTTTAGGGCTGTGGTAAACACAGCATCACACCGTCCAGTTTCCTCTGTGTGTGCTGGAAACTGAGTGACCATTAAGGCTCAGGTGCTGAAACCACAGTTCCGCTGTGAGGACAAGATGGCCATGCCCCACTTCCATGGCAATTCCTGAAGGGAGCACTGCCAGGCTGGCCTCCATGCTGCCCAGCAAGGAAGCAGCTGGGTGACCCCGTGTATTCCTTGGAAACATTGATCCTTACAGCCGTGCTCCAGTTCTCCATTGAGGAATACTCTGATCCTGCTGAAATTCCTCAGTGGTTTGCCAGCTGCCCTTTCCACGGAACAAAAAAAAGATCAATCACCAAACCGAGTGAGAGTAATGACTGAATTTCTTCTTCCTCCAAGATTAACAAAACAGACACACCAAAATAAAATGAAACCACACTTACAATTACTCTTTCCTTAGATCACCTATTAACCAGCTTAACTTGCGTAGCTGGGATCAGCCCTTACTCAGGATTCCTGGGCATTACTTACACAGAAAGGAATTGAGACTTGATGAGGAACCTCTCCTTATATATCTATCTGGTCCTTGAGCAAATAGTTCCAACTTGACAAGCCTTTTGCAATTCATAACTTAATTAGGTTGCCAATTTTTAACAGTGCTATTAAAAGATTACTGACCTCCCCTGGCTAATTTTAGAAATATCAATGTCATTTTGGCATGGCAAGGTAGAACTATTTTCTGATCAGAGAATACACATAACTCCTTAATGACTGTGCTAGTGCTTAACAGGCTGCAGATCTATTTTTAGCAACGAAGGAAACCTTCCTGTCTGGAATTGTCGAACATGCACTAATGTTCAAACATTTGTACATGACCAGTGCACAAAAAAGCCTATGATATAAAGAACCATATAGACAGATAACCATACTTCATTCTCTTTCCTGTGTTTGCATATTATCCATAATTCATTATTAGCTCTCTAATCTGGTCAGAACACAACAGCAATCAATCAAAGCTGAGGTGAGAAGCAGTCTGGGGAATAAACATGCCTTACTTTGGCTTGGAGGAATATTGTGATTTGCAGCCTAATATTTTCCCCATTCCATTCCATTGCTTTTCCTTTTTGTTATTCTATGGGGATTTGTAGACTCCAGTTGCTGGCAGCTGCAGTGAAAAGTGTTCAGTTTAATTCAGTTTAGTCAGATTAGTTAGATTCTAGGCAAGCTCTAGGCTGTGCCTCTGTGGCTACTTACTCCATGGCCAAAGATGAAGTTCCCTTCTGCTTACCCATCAGGAATATGAAGGATAGAATAATTCTCTTAGCGGAGTCTCATTATATGAGACATTCATTTTTTAAAGATGGTTTTAATTCTGGAGATATTAAAGCTAATAATCTGTTGAGACACCGAAGAAGCTTTTGTAGAAAACATTGGTTTACATTGTCAGCTGGTGATGGTGTAACTGATGAACATTTCTCACTGTCTCACTGTGCACTGGAGTTTCACTTAAACAAAAAGCCTGAAAATCAGGACTGAAAATCACAGTGTTAACACAACAACCTCCTTACCTACCACTCAAGCACTGGGCTTCCAATTTTTACCTTAATGGAGCAACTCAGGGTGTCAAAGGAAAAAGCCTCGCTCCTGTGAACCCTGGTTGCTTTGATCCTTGCTAAGCAATGGGCTGTGCTCAGCTGGTCAGTCAACACAGGCACTGCTCTGTTGCCCTCAGACCAAGCAGTGGTGGATTCCTCTCTCCCCACCTCCTGCCTCCAAGGCCAGCAGAAGCTGCAGAGGCAGCACATTCAGCTCCCTCCGGAAGGATGTCAGTGCTTTGCTTGGTCTGAAAGTTTCACCTCGCCCTATGGCCAACGATCTCTCAGCATGGGCAGGCTCCCAAGGGAATTTTCTCGAGGTCTTCTTGAAGGAAAGATGATGTCAGAGATCTGGCAAGGGGAGACAGTCATACCTCGGAAACCAGCATGGCTTCACCACACCCACAAAACAAAATAATAACACGGATGGTAAAATTAGGGTTGGAAATAAGGAGTGCAGTGCTGTTACCACAGGCAGAGCACAAAAAAGGGCCAGAGAAACTGGCATGGGGACAAACTGTGCTGGGATCTGCACAGAGGCAAAGGAGACCTTGGAACTAGTGAGGAAGAAGATGAGATGCAGTGGAAAAGCCCTGCTGCATTCTCAGTTGTTCTGGTACCTCACAGTAGATGGCACTGCGGAATTCCCATGGGCCACTGTGTTCTTGGGCTGACTCTGGAATGATGGAAAACTCCTCCTTTTCCTCTCCAAGGGGTGTGATCAAGGATATTAGAACTAAAAATTAGCCTAAAGACAATTGGTAGCAAATAAGATAGAAAATGGGTATTTTTAATAGAACTCCATATAACCATACAAACCCAGAAAGCATTAATGGGAAATAGCCTTAAAAGCAGAATATTAATGAGCAGATTTTTTATTTATCACATTGTCACAAAAGAGTCTATGTGAGTCTTAACTATTTGTAAAGGGAACAGAAAACTAATGTTGATATGCAAAGGTAAATAATATATTCAGGAAGCAGCATAAAAAAACCCATCCCAACCTTTCTTTACATTGACTAATGATTTTTGACTGGCAGAGGCAGGCAAAGCTGGGTAACGTGATGCCATTCCACGATGGGTTTCCAACTGGACCACAGCTGCAGCCTCAGGCTCATGGAGTTCTGGAGCCCGAGGAAACTTCATTTGCAGGACTTCCCAAAGCCTGGTATGAAAAGTGCAGTTTGGACAGGTAAGATGGAGCTGGCAGCATTACTTGTGGCTGTAAGGCCCCATCTGTAGAGGACTCTGAATATTGAATTGACTAACCTAATTGACATCTTCCCCATGGTCTGGCTCAATGCACATAATTATTTCTGAGTTGTATTGTGTCCACAGAGACTGTAGATAAATGGAATAAGGAGCTTGTGTTAAGTTGGCTTTTTCGTGACACCCAATGCCCTTAAAGTGCCTTTTACTGCTGTCTCACTGCAATAAATCCCCTGAAAAATATTCCTTTTTATTCATGAATGCTATCTGCGACTGCATGTACAAATCAAGAACACAGAAATTGCCCTGACATTTTCTAGAACCGGGTTTCAATGCAGGATTTCAATTTGCTCAGAGTTTAACCAGTCTGGTGTAAAAGCTTATGCAAGAGATTTCCCTGCAATCTTGTTGGTTTGGGTCTTTCTGACTGCCACTTCTTGTTACCTGTGTTTATGAAAACAAGATGTCAGCTTGAAAGGAAAAAAAAAAAACAAAAAAAAAAGGAGCAATTTTATTTTGTTTCCAGCTGGTTTGGCAGCAGAACTGGTCTGTTTGCTAGTGGAGAACATAATGCATGAGCACAGGGTTGCCCTTCTAACAGAATGGGAGAGCTTGACAAGGAAGAGACAACCAGTCTGATGACAAATTCATGAGCTGTTGTGGTTAGACTTTTCAGAGAGGAAATTTTCAGAAGTCTCCAGCTCCTGCTATTCTGTTTAGAGCACAGGAACAGCAGGACTTTTGGCTGGATGAATTTAGCCTTTGGTGCCCCGGCTGAAGAAAACTCAGTGACCCTTTGCAAAACTCATCTTCTGTTTGAACAAGTGCAGTTGGAAAAGGATGAATAGCCTGATCATGGCTTTTTCAGGAAACCATCATCTGTCTGTCTGAAATGCCTCTCCATGCTGTCATAGCTATTAACAGCCTTTCTTACTGTAAACACTATTTTCCTATCTTTATTTCTCGTTCGTATATTTTGTATATATAGAAGTTCTGGTGTATAATTAGCTCAAGTGTATCCTGAGACACTTGACCACTTCATCCTGGTTATGTGACCAGGCAATTGATGGAGTAATAGAAATGTTTCTTTCTCACCATCTTTTTTGGTTTTTTTAATAAGGAATGTTCACCACAGGACCAAGGGTAATTCCTTTGGCACATTTGCCTGTGTTTTCTGAAAATTTATTGAGTATCATTGTTTAGTAATGAATTCTCTGATTAATCTTCAGTAACAGTAACTACAAGAAAAATATAAACAGCTTCAAAAAGTGTGTGGGCAAATTCATAGCAGAAAAATCTACTAAGGCTATTAAATACAAAACCAGAAAGTCCCTAAACTGCAAATTGCTGGAAGTTGGAAGAGTGTTCCAAGGAAGTATCACTGTATCTTTTGCTTATAATTTTCCCTGGGCATCTGCTTTGGCCAGATTTGGAGACAGGGTCCTGAGCCAGACAGATCTTTGGTCTGACTCACTGCTGTTACAATTGTATGGAAGTGTCATGAGAGAGTTGTGACAGATGCAGGGATGCAGGTGAAGAAGTGTTGTGGGTTTTTTTTTTTGTTATAAATAACACATCTTTTTTTTCCCTTTTATTTCCTTCTCTCTTTTTCTCCCCTCCTCTTTCCCTCAAGTCATTATTTTGCTGTGTTTTACTGTGAGAAGCCATTTAGCTTTAGTCATTGTTTTGCCAGAGCTGGCCTTTGCAAATCCAACCTAACAGCAAATATTGTGGGGAAAGAGAAATCTCTCTATCCCTGGAGGAATTAAAGCTCTCAGTGAGAATTCACTGCTCTGATCCTTTGTGTAACCACAGTGTTGCTGCTGAGCTCCTGCTCTCTATTAGCCTCCCGTGCAGTCGAGGGTTTAACTTGGCAGAACTCAAGGTTTTCAGAGAAATTGGTTCAGCTCTTTAACCATCACGTTTACCAGCCCACATGCAAAATCCCTAAATATCAAAAGTCACGGATGCTTTGAAAGCACATGAAATCCATGACTCACATGACAGCTGTGACAAAAATGCAGCCCTTCTTATTGCCTTTTTGTTTATGGTCTTTCAGCCCCTTTCCAGTCTAGAAGTTCAAGTCAGTTTTCAAATAAATTAGTAAAGTTTAATTGCAATACCTTGAAATCTTTGCTAAAACTCAGATAGAGTTTTATCTGTGTTCATCTATAGCTCTTTTGAACTACAGGATAATAATAATAAAAATATACTGTTTACTTCAAAAGTCTTTATTTTATATATTTATTTAATTTATTTAGTTTTTAAGAGGTTTTTTTTTTGCATGTCTGGTATGCAAGAATTCAAACTTATGTATTTTATCATTCTTTGTTTTAAATAAACTAATATGAATATCAGCCACTCCTAAAAGTGTAAAGTCTTCAATCAGTTGTGTGTCTTCAAGCATGAGTGATGGTGGATCAAAAGAAAATTGTGAGGGCTGTCAACAGAGCTGTCAGTTCATGAACAAATTCAACTATCACAGGTTTTGAAGCCCCACACAGGGATCACCTCACTCTGTACTAATGCCACCACCTAATGCTGATATCAGCAGTCATTAAATTATGTTCTTAAGAAGAATTATCTGGGCAATAATCTGAATGTGACAAGGCCCATTGCAGCTCTTATCTGGGAAGGGAGTGAGGGCATAGAGGGAAGATCTCACAGTACATCCTCTTCTGGAAGGTATGAGCTGTGGCCTTCCCTTCCCTTCCCTTCCCTTCCCTTCCCTTCCCTTCCCTTCCCTTTTTTTTCTTCCCTTCCCGTTGGTTTTTTTTTTTTTTAATTGGTGCAGTTTTCTTTCTCTTACAACTTCTTTTCTCTCATTTTGTGTCTTGGTGAAATGTTCTTATCTGCAAGAGAAATGAACAAATTTTCCTGTTTCTACTACTATATATTTTAGAATCACATCTTTGAGCAATTCCTCCTGAAGACCTGTTGGCTGCTTTCTGGCTTTGACTTCTTTTGGAGAAATTGTAACCTGTTGGGCCTTAATTATAATGACTCCAAGATTCTCCAGCTGCCTTGGATTTTACTATTTCCTCTTGCTATATTTCTTCCACTACTCCACCTCTTCTTTGCCTCCAACTCTTCTGCTCTTCTTCTGATGACCGGAATTAAAACTTTCACTAGCAGAAATTATGGCGTGCAGCTGTGCACACCATTTGCTGATTCCAGATTCTTTCCCTCTGTTTATGCTTTCCACACAGATTGTTGCTGCCACTGGAAAAACAAATTAAATGAAACTGGCACCCGGCTCACTGGTGAGACTGGCCGTAAACAAGCCGGGGAATGTTGGAGATGGCCCTAAGAAACTGAAATCAAATAAAAAGCCCAGCTGCAAAGAACCATTTAGCACAAATGCCTAGAAAATATCCTGAAGGTGAGGCATCCCAGAGGGGGATGACTGTGGGTTGGTTTTTATTGAGTTTAATAAGCTTTGGTGTCTTTCTCCAGGTTGGGGAGGTAGAAGGTTGACTTGGAGGCCTTGAGAAGGATTTCTAGTAAAGCATGATTTCCATCCTCCTATTCTCTGCAGACTGTTTTGCTTGCTGATTAGTTAATGAGTATGTAGAATAAGGGGAAACATTCCCTGCTTTGTGTTAACATCCACATGTGGGTCTGCTGAGATATTTCAAGTCTGGAACTTGACTGGCAAAATGTTGGGTACTTTCCAACGTGTGTCTCCAGCTGCATGTGAATATGCATCCCTGAAATGCTAGCACTTGGCAGCCACCAGGATCTGCAAATATTAAAGTATTCATTCTTGGACCTACCTATATGTTTATAACTTGCCTTCCCCAACTATGTGTGAGAGTCCAAAACCAAAGAATCCCCAAATACCCTTTATGTGCTCCCTGGCACTCACTCCCACACACACTCGTACGTGCATGTGCATGTATGCATAGTTATTAGTCAAAAATACATGCAGACAGACCCAAAAAATAAGGCAGAAAGGAAAGCTGCTTTTGAAGGGGACACCACTCACAAGATGCAGCATTTGCAGCTTGATTTTTGTTCTTGTATTGGACAGCAGATATTTCACTTTTCTTCTTATTTTGTAAGGTATTCTGAGCTGAATAAGAAGTCACCAGAAACTTGTGGAGGGCAACAGGGCACATCAAAAACTGAGAGAGAGTCTATGGGGTGGGAAGGAAGATGCAGGGTAAAGAGGGGGTACTTCTAAAGGGAAGCAAAAAGCAAACTTGTATACGTTTCTGGGCTCTTATTCCAAATGAACTTGCAAACCCCTTCTCCTGTGGGTCCTGCCAATTGATTTCAGCCATTGCAAGTGATGATTGCTGCACATTCCTCTGTCAAAGAGGCAGCAGGCATGGCTGGAGAAAGCTGGGATTTAACAGCTGGCCGGGAGAAGGGTGGAAAAAGCAGAAAATGACCCCCTACATTTGAAAGGTGTGATGTTTCTTGCTTGTCCCCCTTGCCCCCACAGTGCTTCCTTTCCTCCCTCCTACACACACATTAATAAAGCAAAGGAGGATTTCAAGCTATGCAGTTCTTGGAAACAGGCTGGAGAGCCGACGGCGCTGTAAGCAGTGTGTGATCCTCCTTTCAGGAACGAGTCCCATGTGCTGTCTGCAGTGCTGGGACCTCTCTGCCAGCTGGGCAAGAGGCAAAGTCTTAGCTGAAAGTTCCCTCAGTGCTGGGAAAAACCAGTATATCTGAAGGCAGACTGGTATTATATATGTAAGATATAACGTGACTTTGTCTTTTGCAAAGGTCCCCATTCAGCAAGGCACGGAGCTGGGGGACCCTGAGCAGAGCAGGACACTTCACAGATGGTAAACACTTAGAGGAGATAAAAGTTTGATGTTCTTTTGGAGGGAAACCTGGTCAAAAGTCAAGCTTTTGATGTGGACACAAGCCTCACCTCCTGCCTTGCTTCTGCAGCCAGTGGCTCCAAATTCCAGTAAAGTCAGACTGAAGATACAGTCTCTTCTCTCACCCTTTCAGCCCCACAGCCACCACCACCACCACAAACTGGCTGGTGCATTGGAGGTCTTGCTTTCATCTGACTCATTCTCCTTTTCTGTCACAGTGACCTCCAGTGGTTCTCCTCATTTATGTCCTTCATGCTGTGACCCTCTAAAAAAATTGGGCTAATTTCTCCCTTTTTTCTTTTTTTTTCTTTTTTTCTTTTTTTCAAACATCCATAGAGAAAAATGTGTTGAAGGGATCAGTCTTTTAATCAGATTTTTATTGTTGCTTGTGTGGGCACTGGATTCCTCCCCACTGAACATGAAGGAAAGACATGCATCTGTGAGACTGGTGAAATAATTAACTGGTGAAACAGAACCATTATTTGTGACTATTAAATGAATGAGTAAAACTGTTCTCAGATCTGCCAAAATGTTCACATAGAAAAATCAGACTGCTCAAGGGGAGGGAGGGGGTGAGAAGCTTGGAAAAACTGATTTGCTGAAGTTTGAAGCAGGTCAGGGAAGGCTGGGGGAGGGGAAGGGACTAACTTCATCTCTGAGGTGGTCCCACTTTCAAGAACTTTGTGAGCCCTCTTTCTGGAAGTGGTTCTCTTTATACATTCAGACTTGGCTGGCAGCAGTCACCTTGCTTGGCCTTCCCTTATTTAAAGAAACAGCTGCATATGTCAGTGTTTTTGTTGCTCTTACTTTGTACCTTGTGCCAGAAGCTCTGAAGTTATAAGCCTGCTCACCTTATATGTACAGCTTATAAATCTGTACTCTACAGAGGGCTGATGGGACAGCCCTGGAGGATGGGGATGAAAGGGGAGGGCATCAGAGGCTAAGACTGAGACACCTCTGTAGGCAAAGAAAAGACAGATCACTGTCGACTGGAAGAAAAATTGTACAGAAAATTGGTCAAATGCTGTTAAATTCTGAGGGGTCCTTGGGGGTATTTTTTATTAAGGTAATACTGCCAGTGAACCCAAGAGAAGGTTTGCATGACTAAAGCCCTTTGAATATTGCCCTACAGCTTCCCTTGCCCTGCCTGTCCATGCCCCACAACAGTATCAAAAAACCAGAAGTCTGGGTGTTTAAGATCCTCACAAATGAATTTATTGTCTACTGTATCAGGGGAAATCTACACATAAATTTCCCAGCTTGGACGTGCCTGCAGTGTGCAGTTTTGCTTGGACATAGCTTATGTGTCTCATCTGCTGTGACCTTCCTCATTGCTGATAGCCCTGTCTAGTGGCAGAAGGGTAAATATTGGTGAAATGAGGGATGAGTCCTGAGAATCCAATGTGAGATCAGTGTCTGGTTTCTGGGCTAACTACTGATATTTTTTTGAGATGGAGGAAAAGCCTGCCTTGAGACAAGCTTGGTCACAGCACCAAGCGTGACAGAGCTCAAGGAGTATTTGGACAACACTCTCAGGAACAGGGTGTGACTCTTGGGGATGATGCTCTGCAGGGCCAGGAGCTGGGCTCAGTGATCCTTATGGCTCCACCCTTCCAGCTCAGCGTATTCTGTCATTTTGTGATTCTGAGGTTCTGTAACTCTGGAATTGATTCTGTGGTCTGTGACTCTGTGAGTCTCTGATGATTCTGCGATTTTGTGGTTCTGTGACTCTGATTCTCTGATTATTTTGTAATTCTGGGATTCTGTGGTTCTGGGATCCTGTGATTCTAGGATTCCATGAATCTGTGGTGCTGTGATTCTGTGGTTCTGTGACTCTGTGGTTCTGTGGCAGGGATTCTGTGACTCTGGGATTTGGTGGTTCTGGGATTCTGTGGTTCTGTGACTCTGTGACTGATTCTGTGAGTCTGTGAATCTGTGATTGATTCTGTGACTCTGATTCTGTCTCTGTGACTGTGACTCTGTGACTGTGATTCTGTGATTCGGTGGTTCTGGGATTCTGTGGTTCTGTGACTCTGTGACTGATTCTGTGAGTCTGTGAATCTGTGATTGATTCTGTGACTCTGATTCTGTCTCTGTGACTGTGACTGTGACTCCGTGACTGTGATTCTGTGATTCGGTGGTTCTGGGATTCTGTGGTTCTGTGACTGTGATTCTGTGACTCTGGGATTCTGTGACACTGTGACTGTGATTGATTCTGTGACTCTGGCATTCTGTGAGTCTGTGACTGACTCTGTGACTGACTCTGTGACTCTGTGACTAATTCTGTGACTGTGATTCTGTGATTCTTTGACTATGACTGTGATTTTGTCATTCTGTGACTCCATGATTCAGTATCTGTGACTCTGTGACTCTGTGATTCTGTCTCTGGGACTCAGTGATTCTGCGACTCTGTGACTCTGACTAATTCTGTGACTGTGATTCTGTGATTCTTTGACTATGACTGTGATTTTGTCATTCTGTGACTCTGTGATTCTGTCTCTGTGACTCTGTGACTCTGTGATTCTGTGATTCTGTCTCTGTGACTCAGTGATTCTGCGACTCTGTGACTCTGTGTCACTCTGTGACTGTGACTCTGTGACTCTGTGACTGTGACTCTGTGACTCTGTGACTCTGTGACTGTGATTCTGTGACTGTCACTGTGACTCTGTGTCACTGTGACTGTGACTCTGTGACTCTGACTGATTCTGTGACTGATTCGGTGACTCTGTGACTCTGTGACTCTGACTGATTCTGTGTCTGTGACTGTGATTCTGTGAGCCTCTCCCTCTCTCGGGAGGCAGCCGGTGTGCGGTGAGCACATCCAGCAGTGCCCTGGGCTGTCTGCTGGGCCGGGGATAGCTCCTGCTAACATCAACAAAAGCTCTGCAGGGTGTTTATAGTGCACCCAGAGCAGCATTCCTTTCTCGGTACCTAACAGACACTGTATGTTCCGCTGGGAATTGTTCCATGTAATCCCACCTAGGCTCTGACAAATCAGCCCACTGCTCTTCCAGGCAACTCGCCTTTGTGCTCTCTTTCCTCTTCATGTGCTAAAATCACCTAGGAAGAGCCAGGCATTCTCCTGAGCTCCTTTGTTCCCAGTATTTTCATTAGATCCTTGGGCATGGTTTTGATTATGCATGCATATGCTCTTACTACAATGCTGTTTAAATAATAACACACAGAGCAAAATGTTCATGTGAGCGTGCTCTAAATTTACTGGTGATTTTCAACCGTAAGACTGCTACGTCTGTCTCTGTTGGTCTCTGGCTGCTGGCTTTTTTTATAAGTGTAACTATTAATGGTCCCAGTGGGTTGATCTTTGTCTGATAAAAATGTCTCTTAAATGGATTAAATATAAGTGACGAATCAACTGTTGTTAGAGCTCTTAACTCCAAGTATGTACCCCATGTCATCTTATCATTATCTGAGCAGTCATAGTGATTGTGATATATTTATTTAAAGTTTTCATTCTTGTGCCAATAATGAGCCTCTAAAACTGAGAAAAGCTGAGAGTTCTGGATCTGCTTAGCCCTATGGAATCCTGATGTAAGAGTAAGTACAGCACAAAAATAAAATCCAAAATCAGTAGATGTCAGCTGCATTTCATTAATGCGGATATCATTTTCTGTATCCTATTACATGATCTGATGTTTCAGATATTAACAAATCTACTCTGTCCTGTAAGGCACTTCCTGTAGCCGTTGCACAACATCCAGGCTGCTTGAGAAGAGGCCTTTTGAAGCACAGCTTCTCTGGATCTTTCACACTCAAAAATCCCAAACTTTTGTTAAGTTTTTGTACCGATGCCAATTCCTCCCAGAAATCACTTGGAACTGTGTATCCTTCACGTGGCTGTCAGTAACTCTGTCCTGGTTGTCCCAGGAGATGAGCCCACACATCCTCCCAGCCTCTGGAGCTGGCTCTGCCCCACTCTTGCCTTCTTCTTCCCCCCTTCTCTGCAGACTCTGTGTGTTGTAGTGGTTTTGCTGTGAGTGGCTGGCAGGTTCTGCATCCAGCAAACTCCAGAGCCTCCCTGTGATCAGGGACTGAGCACTTGTGCATGTGAGAAACCCTTCTGTGGTCCAGGAGATCATGCAACCCTTGCTTATTTATGGGGAAGGAATGATGTGGGATTCATATTGGCACATTAGACTCAAACTGCTCGAGGCTGTGCAGCGAGCCTGCCAATCCAAGGTGCATTTCTCAGGATATTTGGGGAGTTACAAGGAGGCTTGTCCTTCGTCTCTGGTGATTTGATGTGTGTGAGTGGAATGTCATCGTTACACAATAAGAAGAAGATCCATCATTATCCCCAAAAGCATGATAAACCCATTTTATCTCATGAAAAATGTATTAAGCCTATGTGCTTTCCTGGTAAATCTCTCCTGGTTGTTATTGGAACAGGAACAGGAGCAATGCAAAAGGTAGAAAGGAGAAGAATCTGTTTACAGACTCTTCTTGCCTGCTGGCATTGGAAACTGTAGACATTTTAAAGTGGGTACAGCAAAGCCCTAAATCTTCCCTGTTTTGTCTCAGAATTCCAAAAGGAGACTGGCTGAGGAATTGGCTACTTAAGCTCCAGTTCTCACATGGATGGGCCACCACCCCTGTGCTCCCTGGTCGGGGTGAGAGGGGCCAGGGGGCAATTCTCATTTCACACTGGGGGTTGGTCTGATTGCTGACCTGAACCTCTGGCAGAATGTGGCACAGACACTTTTCCTCTTACTGGGAAAAGGTCTGATCCGGTTTGGATCAGGGTTAGCTGCTCCCAGTGCTTGTGTGCTTGTGTGTTTCCACGGCCTTTCAGCTAGTAAAGGCTGAGGGAGGGCAAGAACAAGTTTGTGAAAACAGGTTAAGTGTCTAACAGTGTGAAAACTTGAGCTGAATCAGAGTTGATCTCACTCCTCTAGTGCAAAATGACAAAATGGGGAAAATGGACACACAAGGTGACAAGGTGGGATTCTCTTGCCTTTTGCCTTACTTTTCTGCTTGAGTGACCCAGATCTTGTAAAATGTATTTCTAACAACAGTAATCCCCACAAATCCCTCCTGCTAGACTCTCACATGCTTGTAGATGCACAGTCATGGCAAGAAAGGTGGTTCCAATACATAATGAAGGATTTTCCTTAGTGAATGTGTAGGGCTTTCCTGTAAGTTCCACTGGAAAAAAAAATCCCTTCAAATGTTCAGAAGATTTTCTTTAGGGAACTTGGTCCACACTATGCAGAATGGCCTCAAACATGCTCTCTGAAGTCCAGGCTTGTACTCCAGCACAGCAGTGAGCCCATGAGTGTGCAGAGGATGCTCACCTGCCCTGTCAGAGAGCAGAATCCAGCTGTTGGATGGTCCGTGGCACAGACATTGCAAACCACTTTTTTGGATCACTCACACATCTGGAAAGAAAGGCATGGAGAAGGTTAGATCATAGACATTTTCCACAGCAAATTAGTTAGCATTAACTGCAGGAAAAAATTATTTGTGAGGAGAACTGTCCAGGAAACCAATTAAAATTGGACTGGGGGGGTGGGTATTCAGAGAACTGTGTGGGAAGCTGTGTGCATAACTTCCAATGAAGTCAGTGTTCAGAGGGGCATCCTGGGGGATGGATGGGCCATAAGAAAATGTCTTTAAGCATTGTCACCTTTATCTGGGTGAATATGAAACCTGTCACTTATTACCTGATGACTGTGCTCATAGCCTGGTTAAAAACTGGGATAAGAAACCACGGTGAAAAAAGAAAAGAAAAGAAAAGAAAAGAAAAGAAAAGAAAAGAAAAGAAAAGAAAAGAAAAGAAAAGAAAAGAAAAGAAAAGAAAAGAAAAGAAAATAAAAGAAAAGAAAAGAAAAGAAAAGAAAAGAAAAGAAAAGAAAAGAAAAGAAAAGAAAAGAAAAGAAAAGAAAAGAAAAGAAAAGAAAAGAAAAGAAAAGAAAAGAAAAGAAAAGAAAAGAAAAGAAAAGAAAAGAAAAGAAAAGAAAAGAAAAGAAAAGAAAAGAAATTAAACCAAAGCTACCACCACCAAAATCAACCAATCAACCAAGCCAGTGAGTGGGAGGGGGGCAGGCTACACACTAATGCTTTACATTTCTGCCCCAAGCTTTTCACACAGCTCACAAACCTTCAGAAAAGTGGACAAATGTGACTCAATTTTGAATAATTACTATGATAAAGAAATGAAATTACTTTTCCAAGGAGTCCCAATGCTCTCCCCATTAAAATTGGGGATGAATGCGTGTGCTTCTTTCCTTGCTTTGTTCTTGAATCTATTTGCAGAAACCAGTGGTGGTTTCAGTAGAGGACAAAATGTACTTTTTAGTGACTTTGTTGCTCATCTGACCCAACTCCTCATGCTGATGTTCCCATTTTATTTTGGGAGCTATCATGTTGTGGTGCTTAAAAGGTAGCTTGTGCTTCCTCTAGTTGTATCTCTTTTTTTAAAATAAATAAAACTCCTCAGACTCCACAGAAACTATCACAGCACTTTTTCTCTGCAGTAAATTATGACCAAATAACAAAATGTTTCAAACTCTCAAAGGCTGTAACTAAATACAGCCAGCAATCCCCTACTTTCTGAATCACTGCAAGAAAGCCAAGTTCTCTGTGGTGGCTCAGCAGATCAAGGGCACTTAGTCATGAGTGAACAGGCATGATCACTGCACTGTGGCTGCATTGTGTTGGGACAGTGCTGTCCACAGGTCGGGGTGGGGAATGCTTCAAACCAAGCCAAGCAGTTCCTGTGCCTGAAATGCCTTCCTTGAGAGCATAGAGCCCTTCCAGAGGACAGGCATAAACTGCGCTGGTTGTTTTCTGTGTGCCTCGGAGGCCAGATAAACGTCTGTATTTACAAAGGACCACGAAACAAACTCTGTGAGAGGAGCTCTACTGCTGCATGAGCTCCCTGTGCCAAGCTCACGGAGCCTGGGAAGGTCTGTGATGGAGGTCCAGCACAGGGGAGCTGCTGGGAAGAGCTGTCAGCATTTGATGTCTCTTAACCACTTTTAAGTTCTGTAGTAAACACGGGGACTGCTGTAAAACCAGAGCGGTGGTGGGGTGCCAAACCTGTGCTCCCCTTGGAGGTCTTGGGCAGGAACAAAGTTTCAGACTGTGCTGGTTGGGTCTGGGAGGCAGGACTGCTGCTCAGGGCACGCCTGAGTGAGGCCACCATGCCCTGGTGTCACACTCTGGTCCCACTCATTTCTTTGTAGTTCTGAGTTGTATTTGACCTCTCCAACTGAAACCCTGGAAACTGCCTTTCAGGAGATTTCAGCCAAATTTATGTGTTTAAATGTAATCAATTGTATTGCTCATAGTAAAAAATCTTTTGGAATTTCTTCTGAGAAGACCTAGGACCGCTATGGCTCACAGAGGAAAAAGTGGAAATTTGGAAGGGCATCCTCTGCATAGTGAGTGCTCTTTTATCACCTTGAGGAACATCTGGGCATGCAGTAAGCCTCTGAAAAATCACACTAATTTAATGGAATCTACTTTATCAGCAAAAGCCTCATTATGGTTCAGCTCCTGTGCATGAGTGGACTTTCTGTGCACATCCCACCAACTTCCAGACCCTGCCATCTGAGCAGGCTCATGCTCAGAGGTGATGAAGGCAAAGGATGATTTTCCCCACAGCTCCTGCTTAGCCAGGAGCTCAGGAAAAGACACTGGAATGGGGTGGTGTGAAGAAAAGTGAGGAGGAAGCTGCCCCACTCTGTTCCTGCTGGGAGGTGGGCAGAGAGCAGGAGGAATGGGGGATGCTGGGGATGCTGAGGGGAGAGCACTGCCCAGCAGTGGAAAAGTTGGGATAAAGGGCTTGGAGAAACACAAGATCAATGGCTGTGAGGCAGGATGTGGAGAAAGAAATCCAAGAGATTTCTGAGACAAGAGGTTGGTGGGGAAAGGTGCTGTGAGGGAGGTGAGTTCTGGGATTAGCTGGGAATAGGGAGAGCAAAAGAAACAGAGCTGAAAGGACATGAATGCAAGAGTGCAGCCTTCCTAGAGGTCATTCAGTAAAACATGAAATACCGAAGTTTGAGCATTATTTCTTTTCTCCTCCAGGATTTGGTGTCATGGACATTAGAAAATGCCAGGATAAGTTCTGATTCTTAGGTCCTGACCCCTGCAGGGGTACTTGAGACTAGTTAAACATTTAGGGTTTAACTGTCTGAGAAACTGAAAACTCTGGGAGATCTTGTAACCCCGTCCACAAGAAAGGCAAAGGTGCTCTAGTTTGTCTCAGAAATGGGCATCTTCAGGATTTATTTTCCTTTGGGTGAGAAACTGAAAACTCTGGGAGATCTTACCCCCCACCATAAGAAAGGCAAAACTCCTCTAGTTTGTCTCAGAAATGGGCATCTTCAGGATTTATTTTCCTGCAAAGCTGAGAGCTCAAAAAAGTATTGCATTCAGCTTGGTGGAGTCTGCAGCGCCGACTTTCAAACCAGTCTGTGAAGCACAGGCTCCACACACAGATTTTGTAAGATCTGTGCAAAAGTTTTTCAGAAAAACAGGACTTTTGCTTAAACTCACTACAATTGCAGGTTTTGCCTATAGGAAACTAGGAAAAAAATTACAAGTCTTCAATGGACAGTGGAAGGATACAGGGCAGACCAGAGACACTTCAAAATCAGTTTTCCTCTTATGAGGAGGCCACTTCTGTGGAGCCAAGGTTAAGCACTTGGGTTTTTGGTTTGGTTTATGCTCTTTGGGCCCCTGTCTGCCAAGGCTCATCCTTTTTCATGAAGATAAATTGCCTCTGACCACCAGAGACTTCAGTTTTAGTTCCAGCTGGGATACGCTGGTAATCCTGAGATACAAAATTGTCTTCTGAATATATTGCAGTTAACTTCAGTTGTATAAATCCAAGCATTAGCTGGATACTATAAATAGGCAGGATGTGCAAGGAGGCCAAGTCAGAAATGTGCAGAAACCCTGCCTTTTTTCCTTAGTGTTATGCTTCATCATGTACTATATTTTTCATCTGCAAAGGAAACAGCATGCACGTGCTTTGTGGCTGTTGTAATTAACTGGACATAATGAAGTGTTGAATTTCACACTCCAGAGAAGTAGATTGGGAAGGATGGGTAATTTTTTGTCAAGTTTTTCCGCTTTTAGTATTTTTTTGGAGGTAATTTTCTGCAAGATTGGGTTGGGAGCAGGAGTACATCTGGTTTATATTACATGATGGCTGTACTTTGGCAATGGAAAAAGATGGCACTTAAAAAAAAGGAAAAGAATAAAAAAGAAAAGTTTGGCAACTACAGAACAGAGCAACAATTACAAGAACTATCTTAAAATTCCCAGGATTTGTGATTTATTTTTCCGTGCTTGCATTTTTCTGATGTTGCTGGTGTTAAAGGAGTGGGACAGAGGAAATTCAGTTGGACTTTGCAAAGTTCAGCTATCTCTGTGAAACAATTCCCTTTACTCAGGTTGCCCACACAGCAGCTGCTGCGATTTGAACACGGAAGGGATAAAAGCAAGAAAAAGGGATAAAAGCAAGAAAAAGTGATAGATCATGACTTTTTTTATCGTGTTTCCTTCAGCCAGACATGAAGTCTTGAAGGGGGTATCTCTCTTAGCTGGTCTCATCTGTGGGGACGAGGCAGAAGCAGGATTAATGCGGATGGCTTTGGAAACAGAGCCCTGTGAGGCATCTTTGTGGTGGGAGAGGGGGAAATTTATTCCAGCAACACAACAGCACCTGGTGGTGCAGTGGTCAGTTTGCAGCCTCTGCATATCCACCCAGAAAAACAGGTTTTGCCCCCTCACACAGGCAGGAGCACAAAGAGCTGAGGCTCTGCTGGTGCTGAGGCCATCAGGCTCTGGGTTGGGAGCCCAGGGCAGTGAGCTGGGCTTGGCTGGGCAGCCTGGGACCTGCGAGCACCTTCCCAGGGCTGCTCCTTACTCCCTCCAGTTTGGAGAGTGCAGGGGTTCTGGGAATGGGCACCTTGGGAATCTGCTTCCTCTGGGAGCTTTTCTCACCCCCAGGTTGTTCAGCTACTGAGTAACCTGAAATAGAACACTGGAACAAAAATATGTTCTGAGTGATCTTTAAGTAAAAGCTAATGTGATAATGTGGGAGTTTGGACCAATGTAAACACATTACATCTAAAACAATTTTCAGATGTAGTAAATAAAAAAAAAATTGTTCCTGCTCTTGAAATTCCCAAAAAACACATTTTCCTTTTGACTCATGATTTAGATTATATTTTATTAGACATTTTTTACAAATTTTAAAATACTGCTATTATACATGCACAAAGGAAAATCAGTTTGAACAATTTTATGTAGGCATTCATTGAAATCAACCACAAAACAGGAACATTTTATGTCAGTTATCAATGTACTCAATATGTATATCTAAAGTGCATTATGTTACAAAAAATATAGAAAGTCAGCAGCACCAAGATACGTTCACAAAATAAATACACCAGTCAACAAAATAAATTATGGTAAATGTGACAATAATAATTGTCTTAGCCTTAGCCAAAAAAAAAAAAAAAAAGGAAATTTCACAATAACCAAATGTGCAGTTTCAGAGAGCAATGGGGGGAAAAGGTTTTATTCTGAGCATTTACAATATTTACAGGTAATAAATATTTTAATACTTCCCATATGTTCACTATTACAGAATACTGCAATGTGTCTTCCAAATATCTCTTGCTGAAAATGTCAGCGCCTCCTGCAAAGAAAAGAAAGGACAAGAAAAACAGAAAAATTAATTAATTTTCATTTTTCCACTTCAAAAGTGTGGACACAGAATCAATACCAAGAGTGCCACAGACTGTAACAGGTGTGCCTTGCTAGTAACCTTCTGCTAAAACAGGGCCTGTTTGACCATGCCACAGTTTTAGACATTTATTCAAGATCTCTGTTATGTTTTTCTCAATGGAGCTCCTCTAGAATTGTGCTGACCCACAGTTTGTCACACACTGAGGCCATTGTACCCTCAGAGGAATGGAAAGGGGCTTTATTATTATTTAGAGCCACCTGCAAGAAGATACCTGAGCACTACAGGCAGAAGAATTGTATCACCCTATGATAAAAATGTCAAGTGCTGAAAAGAAAAAAATACAGTTGGAGAAAAGCAAAAATAATTTTGAGCCCTTGTTAACGCTGTGGCGATGCTGTGTTGGCTGCTGGGGTGTGATGCCATTTTCTGATGAAAACAGTGCCATGGGGCTCATTTGCTCTCTTTTTCCCACTGAGAGACAGCCCTTAGGCAGGGGGATGTTTGTGTGTGTGAGCAAAGGCTGCTCAGGGCTTGGAGGTAAAACAGTGCCATGGGGCTTATTTGGTCTTTTTTTCCCACTGAGAGACAGCCCTTAGACAGGGGGATGTGGTGTGTGTGAGCAAAGGCTGCTCAGGGCTTGGAGGCAGCACACCATTCATGGCATCTCTTCCTGTGCCTGGCTGAGTGAAAAGGCTCTAATCCTGAAACTTTCCCTCTGGGAGACAGAGAGCTTGATCCTGAAATAAAGCAACCATCCCATCCTGTTACCCTGCAGCTCCTGATCAGTTCAGCCCTGCTGAAGCAACCAGCTGCACCCAGTCCTGAGGCCTGGGAGGTCTCCAGGGGATGCTGCAGGCTGGTGTGAGCTCTCTCCCCATGAGAACAGAGCAGAGCCAGTGGATTCCTTGTGCTCCCACATGAAGTCTCTCAGAGGTGCTGCAGGAAATGCTGAAGGGTTGGGCTTTTTTTCCCTGGGAAACACCTAAGATATAGGATGGAGTGGGATTCTCTCTGCTGCAGGGCTGATCACCAGAGCTGGGGGTAACATCCCATGTGGCAAAAGTGTGTGGGTGTGAGGCACAAGAAAGCTCAGCTCCTGGAGAGTTTAAAGGGTTTTCTTAACATGCACATTGAAAGAGAGGCTACATCTCTCATTTGGGAGTTTACACATTCAAAAGGTATTGTTTTTTTTGTTTTGTTTTGTTTTGTTTTTTTTAATTCAGTAAGAGTACCTTAATTTAATTTAAATGGGAATATAGATGGAATGTTCATGAGAAATAACTTTTAAAGTGCCTGGAATGTAAATGCTAGCATGATGCTCCTTGATAATTAGCTAGCAACAATACTAGGGTCCATTTCAGGATATATTCCAACAGGTGTTACAATGGCACATAATTCATACAGCATGGCTGTGCATGTCTGCATTACTCAGGCCTATTTCTGAGAGGGTGACATTTTCAATTTAACCTGGATTTTAGGCTTGGTTTTAAAGTTTAAGCTAAGCCACATCTTGACAGTGGGCTCTGTACTAAAGATAATTTGCAAGCTGCATTCTGTGATTTGGACTTAGGTTTTGCAAGATTGGTTTCTTCCACGAGATACTTCTTGTAGTAAGTTAAAAGATCTAGAGTTAATATTTTTGCTGTCCATTTTTTCTTTTTTTGGACCTAAACCCAAAATTTTGTTTTCAAGACTGATCAGAGAGTATTGGCATGAAGATTTATTCCAGGGTGTTCAGCAGAAAAGAAGCATAGAGCTACAGTGAAAATCATGCTTAAAGTTTACATCTTTTGCCAGCCTACTGAGACAAGTAAAAACTCAGGTACTAGAAGCTTCTTAGGGCTGAACCCATATATTCTCAGTACTTGTGAAGAAGGAATTCCCTTTTCCTTTATTAACAAACTCTCCTTGTTTAATCATCTCCAATTAATTATCTAAAATATAGGCTCTCTTTAGGAATCTCTGAGAAATGCTGCATTTGGATGTTGGACCCCACAGTAAAGCTGAGAGCCTTCAGCCATCCAGACACACTTTAAACAGAAAGGCTGGACTAGGAAAATCAATAAGGGTGTACCTGTCTTTTATATATCCCATTAGATGGACACCAAAGACAGAACAGCAAGAAAAAGAAGTAACTGTTGAAATTCCCTAGGATGTTTCTCCCTACATTCTAGATTTCTTTGTGCTCAAGACAGGTGTCATATACTGACAAGCACAGTCCCTTGATATCTGTTGAAACCTCAGGCACCTCCTGAGCAGAATCCCGAAGTCTGCCTTCCCAAAGGTGCTGAGACAAACCAGTGTCTCTTACTCTCCTCCTACCTGCTACAGTCATGCCAACTGGTTTATGGTCTGGGACGCCCTGGTTTATGGTCTGGGATATCCTGGTTTATGGTCTGGGATGCCCTGGCCCATGGTTTGAGTGCCCAGCCCCAGGTGTTGGTAGCTTCTGTAGATGCCAGCACAAGCTGAGGTGATGGAGCACATTGCAAACTGTGGCCTGTAAAGCTTAATCCCAGGCTGGATTTTTCATAAATCCCACAGCTCGTGTGTCTTTCCAAGGGATTTTCTGTAAGCAAGTGCACTTCCCTGATTTCTCTCTCCTGCCAAGGTGAAGGGGAGGAGGAGAGAAAAGGATGGGGTTTTGCTGGTGAAATGCAAACATTTGAGGAGAACAGAAGAGTGGAATCCTTGGCTTTGTCTGCAAGTGTGCAGATTTCCACTCAAGCTGAGATGACTGCAAGGGGATGGTTCACTTGGGACATCTAGGCTGATGTCTCCAGGCCACTAAAAACCCTTCAGTGTCATGCATGAGGAAAGCACGTCCCTCTCCAAGAGCAATGCTAAACATTTTTAAGCAGCAACGTAATTGCTTCACAAGCTGGCAAAAAGATGGAGCTGAATTAAAAAATCCTAATGGCAGGGAAAATTTTATGGTGAAAGGCTGGTCTGCGTTGTTTGCAGATATTACCGAGAGAGAATTTTTCCATGTTCTCCCATAAGGTTAAACAGTGAAATGAAAAACTGTAAAGCAAGGGTAGGAAAGGTGCCAAAAAGGGGAGGTGTTGAGAGGAAGGAAAGAAAACTTCACCATTTTATAGATGCACAGCCTTAAATAAAAGTCAAAGCTTTCAATCTGCTGAGGCCCAAGTGTGGGACTAAGATACGATGTGAGATACACTACGGTTAAAGCAAGAAGGGAAAAATTTAGTGACTGTGATCTGCTTCCTTTTTACAGAATTACCTTCACTTACTACTCAGCTTCAAGAAGCGTATTTCGGCAATGAGTTGTTTATGTGAATTGTGCTTCCTTTTTACAGAATTTTACAGAATTACCTTCACTCAGCTTCAAGAAGCGTATTTCGGCAATGAGTTGTTTATGTGAATTGTGTCTCATGGGAAAGAAAGGCTCTGTCCCCAGTGCAAAGTGGAAGAGGCACTTACCTGCCAAGAGCACCTTGAGACTGTGCTTGAAAAGCCACTGGCAAGTCATGAGCACAAAGATCTGCTTTTACTCCCAGTTTGAGTGAGGCCTTGGCCTCAGCCTCTCACACCAAGGGATAATGACTTCAGTTAAATAAATGGCATGCTCCCCAAAAGAATATAGCAGAATTACCTTAAAGTTTGATTATGTGTAGTAACAGAGATGTCCAAGAGTGGGTTCTCAGTCACGATGTCTCCGTACAAGCCAGAATTTAGCCAAGCTGAGCGGGTTCGCCTCTTTTTCTTCTCTTGTTCCTTACGTTTTCCAGGCTTTGCTTTCTTTTTCTTCCCTGACACCTTCAGGGGCTGCTCCTTGTAGGTCTGTGATTTGTTTGTCTCCTGAGTTAGGTATCTGCCCTCATCTTCGCTGCCAAACCGGACAGGGTAGTTCTTGGTGTTGGTGGCGGGTTTAGGGTTAGGTGACACCTCTGACGTTGCACGGATCTCTGCAGTGTTGACACCTTCAATTAAATTTTGAAGGAATATTCTTCTTCGTAAGTCTTGGATTGACTTGCCCTTGTCATGCAATAGCTGGTGCTCTGATACGGCTCGTTTGCTAAAAGAAGAAAAGAGAGGAGAGGGAAAAAAATTATTTACAATTTGTTTATTGCCCAGTGTTTGGCAGAGCTCCTCTCTTCTCTGGCTGTGGTGGCCACAGTGACCATGTACCAGGTTTGGAGACATCCAGTGAAGCCAGACTGCTGGAGCAAGTCCTGCTTCATCCTCAGAGTAGCTGCTCTCAGCAGAGAAGAGATAGACCTAAGTGGGTAATAATTCTCAGCTGACCGATCACACACCACTGGAGCTGGATTAGTCACTGCTCTGTTCTAGGAAAGCATCATGACTCTTAATATATCACACTTGAGGCAGTAAAAGCAGGAAGGCAGTTGTCAGAGATAGGAAAACTAAAGGGTCAGATAATGCAGCAAGGGAGGGAAAACCCAGCACATGTACTGGAGCCGGAAGCAGTGTTTATACAACATCATTCTAGTGATTTTCTTCTGCTCAGTCGTGTACTTCAAAAACATAAACAAGCACATAAAAGTGCATTTTACTCCTGTATTTAAAGAAGAGCAAATGCAGGAGTGTAAGGGAAAGATGTTTGAATTTGGGTGCCTAAAGCACAGGCACTTCAGTCCATAATGATCTATCCAAGGAGGCAGCCTGAGCATCAGCAGAGATGAGCCTCAGCCACTCCTGTGGATTTACTGCTTGGTCACTTGTGTCTAATTATGGTTTTAGATGCCCTCCTAGTATTGCTTGAAGTGTGAACTTTTGGGGCCAAATTTCTTGTGTGCTGTGCTGTTTGAATTTTATGCAAACCCTCTTCACTGGATCTTTTTCAAGAGCATCCTGGTTTGTTAGAGTGGTTTTTCCAGAGTTCATCCTGACCTTTTGGTACACTGAGCTCTGTCTTGTTTTCAAGGAATTGGGAGCTGAGTAGCTATCTGTCTTTTAGAGATGTTGTACTGGCAAGGAATGTATTAAACATCTGAGGAAAGAAGATACAAATGACACCTGGATAATAAATAACCAGAGAAAATGTGAGAAAATACATGACTTTTTCTTGAAGTGGAATAGATGCACAGCTGTGCTGTGAACCACAGACAGAGCACAAGCTGGGATTTTAGCTACGTTCCCATGAATGCAATAATACAGTTTATCCTTCCAATTGCTCTACTCCAGCATGCAGAGTTTGGCTATGGAATCTCTCCTCTTGAATCAGGGTATGGCAATTTACTGGATTCTCACCGGCCAAAGAAATTCCATTCACTGCTTTTCTTGTCCTATAATCATTTGGTCAATTAGCTGGGTAAGAAGTGGTTTCTGCACGTGGGTGAACTGGAAGAAGACACTTCATTGGGAGTGAATACTCCTTCCATCCCATCCCTCTTTTTCCTGCTATGTTACCAGATTTGAAAATACAAAATATTTGGGAGTGTTTTGCAGGTTCTCTTTCTCAGTCCCCTCAGCCAAACTCTTCAGGTTTGTGACTTGATCAACAGTAGAGCTATTGGAAGTTGGCAATTTCACGTAGCTCTGTTTTAAGGGCATCCCCTTCAATTTCTGTCTTTGTAGAGCTGCACTTTTTGTGTATTGGGTTCAAGTGATGGATTGAAGTGATACTACATCTTCATTGCTCAGTGCAAAATTCAAACAGCAGCTTTCCCCCATTCCAACATGACTGGAAGATAACTGTCAAAATCTTCCTTAAAATCAGCTCTGCATATACAGAGGTTTGTGAGTACACACGTAATCAAATATTGTCTGTGTTTTAAGTGTCCCAAAATCAGCATCTTTATTGCTCAGTGCAAAATTCAAACAGCAGCCTTCCCCCATTCCACAATGAGACTGGAAGATGACCGTCAAAATCTTGCTCAAAATCAGCTCTGCATATACAGAGGTTTGTGAGTACACACGTAATCAAATATTGTCTGTGTTTTAAGTGTCCCAAAATCAGTTTTGGATTACTTCAGCCTTTAGGACAAATATTTTATGCCCCTCTTCTAAATGTCCCTAAGCAAAAATGCAATGTGACAATGCTAAGCTGGTCCCATATCTTGTCTTTCTCTTCAGTGCAGCTGTGACCATTAACACAAGCTCGTGATCTCCCTCAGAAGCAGTTTTTTGAACAAGAGCGATCTCCAACACCCTTCTCATTAGGGTCAGTCTGACTGGCAGGTAGGCCAATAAAACCAGCACCCTGGGCTCCTCTGTGCCACTGCCTCTGTGCTGCCTGACAGGCTGTCCAGTGTGACTCAGGTTACATTCCCAGCTCTACTAGCCTATTTTCTCAGGAAATCTGCATGGGAAATGCAGTTCTGCTTTCACTCTTCTAGTTCATAGAAAGTGTATGAAATCTCTGTGCTTTAGGGAGTGTAAACCAGTGTCTCATGTGATGAGCAAAGCTTTCCTACTGCCTCTTGTGAACTACCAAGGATAATTCCTTCTATCACAAAGGAAAAAAGCTGCCTTAATCCTCTAATGTGTATTTGGTCAACTTCCCCACTGTGACAAAATCTTGACTCTCCAAAGCCTGTTATTAAAGTCCTCTTGATTGAAAACCTAATCCATTTTACAGAGCTGAAACCTAAACATTTGGTTCCAGTACACACAAGGCAGTCAGAGAGCATTACAAGATCTACATCTTGAGTGAGTATGCATTTCCAAAATAATGCAGGGATTGACGTGTGAGGGATTGGTGTGCCAAACAGGGTAGGTTTCTCTTTAAATGTCTGTATGATATTTAGCATCAAGTCTGGCCCCAAATAACATTCTGCTATTCCAGATGATTGTATAACATTATGTAGTGTTACATTTCACATGACTTTTATTACTCAGCCAGACTTAAGGATTACATTTTGCCTACCAGCTTCCTTTGTATACTCTAGACCAAAAAAACCTCCTTGAAACAAAGATGTGGTAGATAAGTATCTCTTTGACCTTCTGCCTCCTTCTGCCTCAGTTATTCAAACAACTCCTGTGTTTGTAAGTCATGGAGAAAGGCTTGCCCAAGAGGACTGATGTAAGAAGTGCTGCATAATGGAGATATCAACAATATCTCACCCACACACTCAGAGTAGGAAGGCAATGGAGACTGCAGTGATTGCATTCACATATTGGCCACAATATGGAAAAAAACATTAGGCTGTTAGGGTTAAGATGACCCACTAGAGGTCCCTTCCATCCTTCTATAAAACACACCTCTCATCCAAGGAAAAGGATCCTGTACCCAAACCAAGAGCAGTAAATGCTAAGCTTACATGTGGCAGACACTTTTGAGAGAGGGATGTTGATGGTTTGTACTTGACCAGAGCATCCAAACTAATTACTGCATCCAAGTACACTGTGTACATATGAGGCTGAGTGTCTCATCATGGGGACAGCAGCAGAAATCCATGACTTGTGGCTATCCTGATTTCACGTACTTCCAGATAAGCTGCTCTTTTCAGCCACATTCCTCCTTCTTCTTTTTTTTTTTCCTTGCATTATATCTAGCATTTCTAAAAGGCAACCATCTTCAAGCTACAGCTTTCTATCTCAGAGAGCTGCTCTTATTTAGCTGTTATTATCCTTGACTGTTCATGTTGGGTCTGATCCCAAATTCAGCAAAATAACTGAGGAGGATTCAGTCAGCTCTCTGTATTTTGCAAGACTGAGTGCCCTTGCCACTGACTCCAAAGGGAGGGAAATCTGCTCAACCTATCTCAGGCTTCAGAAAAATATTTTGAACAGATCTAGGGACATGATGCTGCGATGTCTGGACATGATGATAAAAATATGTAATTTCATTTTGAGGCATTACTGGTTTCTCAGAAGTTCTTTAGCAGCTAAAGCACTCCTATAACAAATAACATGTCTGGAAAACTTTTCTTGGGACAATTTGCTATTGCTTTCCATGAGATATTTGCTTCAGCAAAGTCTGTAGAACCAGGCCTATGTAATTTTGATTATTTTTGCATGTCTATAATAATGTGCTTCAGTATTTTCATCCATTACTGGCTTAAGTTTTTGACTGAGAAAAAAAAATCTCAAAGCCTAAATGAGTTATTAGCCATTAACTCTAGGAATGGTTTGTGGTGGTATTAAAACAGGACACATGTTTGAGTGTGGTGTCTGTGTTTGTGCTGTGCCCACAAACAAAACTACATGAATGCCACTAACTGACAGCTGACTGGTTTCTTGTGTGTGTTTTACAAGCCAGAGCAAAGAGGGAGCTGAGAAATGCGTTTTCACTGGTTAACTTACACTTTTCTTCCCCCCTGTCAGGACAGAATGGGGAAGTTGGGAAGACCTCTAATCCTGACCTTTAAAAACAAGTGTTAGAACTACGCTAACTTCAAAAAGAGAAAGAGTATTTCTCTGCAAATCTATATTTTTTTTAAACAACCAATTTTGGCTTAGATCCAGTTCAGAGTTTCCTAGCCAAGAAAATAACAGCATCTAACTGCACTTCAACCATTTTATTTTTTTAAATTTATTTTTTAAACTTAAGTTTAATTTCTCTATATAATATGGTCCCAAAAGAAAGAAATAGCCCAAGAACAGCTTTCAGGAGTACAAAGCAGTTAAAGGTTAATGGACTGAGAATAATACACTGTAACATTATCAGCAATAACATGTTCTACACAATTTGCTGTAGGAGATTTGTAATAGCTCTCTGCCTGGTGCCAAAGTTTAGGTGTGTCTGAAGTCGCTTCACCTGGGGTATTTTTTTTTTTCTTTTGTGTGTTTGGGGTTTCTTTTTTTAATTATTATTATTATGTGTGTTGCTTAACTGGCAGAGGAAATGCTATTTGGGGACTTGTCCTTATGTATGCAATAAAACATTTACAAGGAAACCCATCTGAAATTGTTTGCTGTGTCATGTTTCCCTGTAAGTTGTGATCGGATTTTCCAGCGCTCTTTCTCCAACTTGGCTTCCTTTGGAACTGAATAACAATACAGCCCTCCCCAGTGTGACTGAGGTGTTTCTTCCTTAGAAAATCTGATGCAAGTCCAGAGAAAGCCAGCGAGTTAGATGTGCGAGACAGCTGCTCCTGCATCAGTGCAGAGGCTTCTCCTGCACTTTGTGTATGGGTATTGCTATAAACCGGGCTGATTATTTTGGAAGAAGCAAAAAGGTCATTTCCTGAACAGACTGTCTTAAGTTACACTATCATTTATCAAAAAATATTCCTCTGCCTATAAGTAAGATACTGGACTCCCTTTGGATTTTTTTCCCTCTGAAGTGGCAGAAATCCAAAGAAATTGTTCAGTACTTCAGTGTCATGATGGCCCTCACTTCTGCATGTTTCCCCTACCCCTATCAATATTGGCTCCACGCCAGAGCCGAGGAAGTGTCTGTAAGTTAGTGCAACACACAGCATTTGGATAAACCGGGATGCTCCCTGCGAGGGTCCCGGGCAGCTGCGCAGCAATCACCCAGGTGTGTCGGAGGAGAAGCCCCTCAGCTTTCACACGGCCTCCCCCAGAGCTCTGCAAGGCCAGAGAGCTGCAAAGCGCCTTTTCCCTGCCCCGAATATGCTCTCAGGTGAGCACCTGGGGCAGGTAAGCCCCGCGCAGAGCCGGCAGCGCTGCGGAGCCTCCCGGGCTCCCTCCCTCCCTCCTTCCCTGCTCCCCACCCGCCCCGCGGCCGCAGCGAGGGCGAATAAAGGCAAAGAAGAAAAAAAAAAAAGAAAAAAGAAAAAGAGGAACTCACAGTCTGCGGCTGATCCCCTCCACTGATCTCCCGTAGGAGGGCACGGAATAACTCAGCAGGAACACAGCGAAACTCCACTGCTGGAAGAGTTTAGCGAACATTGTATCCCCCGGGGCTGAAAACCTGCAAGGAAAGAGAGGTCAGTCCCGAGGGACAGATGCGCCAGCGCCGTCCTCAAGGAGTCCCCGCTTCGGCTCTACCAGCTCCGAGGCTCTGAAGGAAAAACAAACTTTCTGAGCTCTCGGCTCACTCCTTCCAAACTTCGCTCTGTCTCTCTCCCTTCCTTGCTGTCTGCCTCTCCCTCCCTCCCTCTTTCCCTCCCTCCCTCCCTCTCTCTGTCTCTCGCTGCCCGCAGGCAAGATCTCTCTCGGTATTAGTTCAAAAAGCATCGAGCTCTCGTTTGAACAGGGTTAGAGCGGGGTTCAGCGAGTTCCCTGAGCCCTGTTTAGTTCTAGTCCGCTAAGCCACTCTCTCAGGGCTTCATGCTACAGCAGAAGCCCTCTTTGCAGATAAGGAAAGATTCCCAAAAAGTCAGCTCAGCTTCTCTGTAAACACTCGCGGACACACAAACACACACACACAGACAGAGGCGGAGGGGGAATGCATCTCCACATCTGCCTTTCAGTATACCTCTGCAAAAAAAAGGGTCAGGTTCACGTCCCCAGCTGCCAGAAAGTTTTGGTCCCCAACAGTGACAAGGAGAGAGAGACAAGCGGTGACAAGGAGAGACAAGCAAAGGTCGCTGCCTCTCTGGAGAGCCCGAGAGCTCTGGGAGGAGCGGCAGCCCCGGGAGGGAGGCTCGGGGGCTGGGAAGCACGCTTGGCTCGGCAGGTTGGACCGGGCTGCAGCCCGCGATGTTCACACGCTCCGGAGCAGCCTCCGGGAGACCTGCGGGAGCACGGAGGGTTTTGCAAAGAGATGGCGCCCTAGGAACATGTGCGGAGAGAGCGAGAGCCCGGGCGGGATACCCACAGCCAAAACGGAGACTGGGAACCAGCGCTTCCCGGGCCCGCAACCAAAAAGGAGCGAAGAAAGGGAAACTCCGGGCAGCACACGCACCCAGCGCGCCCCAAGGACTCGGAGCGAGCTCTCCGCATCCTCTGCAGCCGCGCTCCTCTCTCGCTCACCTTCCAGCTCCCCCTTTCTGTGTTTACCCCCGGGTCAGCGTCTCCCCTGCCGCGGGGGTTCCTCCCATCGCTGGGAGCACTTTTTAGCTCAAGCCCCAAAGCGCTGCCCGGGACTGCTGCCGCCTTGCCTTGCACGCACCTACCGTGGCCGCTCGCCGTTCCCCTATTAGCCGGAGGGTCGGTTCCTAATGATGCTAATTGTACGCTAGTGAAGGGAGGGGGAGCTCGGGGGAGGGCTGGGGGAAGGACTCGCGGTCTATGAACACAGGCGCTCCTGGCCAAAAAAGTAAACTAGTGGAAAGTTTTCTCCTCCTCTCCCTTTTTCGCCTTCCACTTCGCCCTCCTTCAGCCTGGCCAGGGCGCTGCAAACCGCTGCGTCAGGTTGCGCTCCCGTGCGAGGCGGGCAGCGCCGCGGGGCTGCGGGGACAGCGGTGGCCGGAGCGGCGGGGGACCAGCCCCGGCCAGCCCTGGCCAGCCCCGGTCAGCCCCGGCCAGCCCCGGTCAGCCCCGGTCAGCCCCGGTCAGCCCCGGCCACCCCCGAACCCCGCCGGGCACCGCCGGACGACAGCCCCGCACCCCCCGACGGAGGCACCAAACTTTTCCATCCCGGGACAACACTCGTGGAAAGCCGAAGGGGACGCGGCCCGCCAGCCTCTCCAGCCTGCTGGTGCGAGGAGCTGCCCCGGCAGCTGCTCCAAGGGGACACGGGGACACAGCCGGCGGGCAGCGCGCCCCTCGCCCCCGTCCCGGCCGCTCTCCCGGAGGGAATGCCCATCTGCACGGCCATCTCCTCACGTTCGTGCCGGCACACCTGGGGATGCCAGCTCGGTGCCCGCAGCATCCCGGGAGCCCTCGCCCCTCCGCCCCGGAGCCTCCCCGGAGAGCGCGGCGGGGCCGGCGGGGTCGCTGGCTGTGCCGCTGACAGCCTGATTTACAGGGAATGCTTTCCCAACGCCCTCGCCAGCCGCAACAAAACACTGAGGCGTGCCGGCTGGTGGCTCCTTCTCATCCTGCCCCCGAATTAAAGCAGGCGCTCCGAGGAGGTTTAGGCGCAAAGCGAAGCGTTTTTCTACCTGCAGGTTATTTGAAGTTAAACGACGCTCGCTGACACGATTTAAAAGCCCAGATTCCGCACCACACAGGCAAATAAAAGCGACAGCATATGAGCTGGAATAGAAATCATGCTGAAAACATTAAATCGTTTATGCTGTAAATAAATTCCCTGAGCACCTGGTAGGCTATAAATTAAAACGTATAGCTAATAGGCGTCTTTGATTTACACTGCCCCTTCGACTAATTAAAAATAATTGTGACATCCCCAGAAAATAACCCACACAAACTCATAAGGTGTATTGCTCACATTAAAAGTAATACTTCCATCAAATATTTTTTCCTCTCCCCAGAAATGATTGAAAAAAAAAAATACACCAAAAACCAACACACATCATCTTTTACAGACTCAGGAAAAATAAATTGCCTCTACAAACTCAGAATCCTGAAATTTCTTCTCAATTTATCACTTCACCTTTTCCTTGAGTTACAGCTGTCTGTGCCTCTCAGAGATCACTCTGGCCAACAGTGGTTGCTCTTCTCAGCAATCGCTTCCAAAATTATGTTCTATGTTTAAGAAGGAATAAAATGGGGAAAAAAATTTAAAAAAAGAAAAAGAAAGAAAAAAGAAGTTAAATGAATAATAATAATAAAAAAAAATAAAGGCAATATTTTCAAAAATCCAGCCGACAGAGCTTTGATTCTGCCTGCAACAGATTAGGGCTAAATAAAGGGTGTTAAAAGCAGGTGCTTTTCTCCCTTGCTGCTCTTTTTATTATGAAGAACAGAAGCTTCCCCTAATATATATAGTGAGGGAGACCCTTCTCCATTGCTTTTATTGAAAAGACCAAACTTGTGACATCACTAACCACCTTCCTATGGCTGAGTTTGCCTCTTCTCTGCCTCAGTGGGCTTGGGAGGAAAAAAAAAAAAAAAAAAAAAGGAAGAGGGAAAAGAAAAAAAAAAATAACACAACCCAACTGTGGCTGTGCTAATACGGCAGGATCTGAGCAATGCCAAAGGCTTTTGGGAGGCTCATTATCACCCACTGTCCCCCCTGCTCCCGAGGGCTGTCACCTGCCACGTACACAAATGAGCGAGCTCACGTACCCGTGAGCAAACTCCTGGTCCCAAGCCCCACCGCAAGCCTGAGCCCTCCTCCGCGGCAGGCTGGGGAGAGAAGACCCCTGAGCTGGGGTTTGCACCTTCCCTTCCCGCAGGATGCCGCGGGAGATGCTCTCCCGGCAGGGACCCGCCGCGCCTGCAGCCTCTCCCCGGCCGGCCCCGGGTCCCCGGCCCTCGGAGGGGTGGGAAGGGATGAGGCTGGACTAGAGGATGGACCGGCGGAGCTTTGGGCGCGATTCCAGTCCCCACACCTGTGCCGAGCACGGCTCCGCTCCCGGAGCGCCCAGGGCCCGGTGTCTGGGGAGGGAAAGCCCCACACCCTCGGGGCTGTCACCTGCGGGCCCGGGGCCGGCAGGGCTCCCGCCGAGGCGAGCAGCCCCTGCCGCTTGTTTCTCCAGCCGGGACAAAACCGGTGGTTTTGTCTGACCCGGGAAAGGCTTCAGCAGTGGAGAGGCGAGGCAAAACCCCGTGCTTGCCCTCCCGGCCAAGCCCTGTCTGCCGCGACAAGGCAAACTTTATCATTGTAGGTTTTCTGACTCCACTATCTCCCGTCTTCCCGCCTCAAACACAATGAGATTTTGGAGGGATGCCGCGCTTGGCTTCTGCCTCCTTTTTCCATACGTATAAACAGGCATAAATCAGCTTTTCTAGGAGGAAGTTGACCTGGGAGCTTGGCTAGAAAGATAAGTCCCTGTCCCAGGTTTTCCCGAGCGGGGAATAGGGCCAGGGGTGTGACCGGCTCCCCCCAAAAGCCGCTCTAGGAGCGAAACAAAAGCCAGCAAGTGGGACAGGTTCAGCTCCCAGGGGAGAGGTGCCCTTGCAGCCTCAGGGAGGGAAATAATGACTAAACCCCCGCTCGGAGACGGCTGAATCCTCAGCCCCGCGAACTTCCCATCCTTCACCTCCGCGAAGTTCCGCCTCTCCCTCCTCCCTCTTGTTTTATTCACAATAAAGCATTTTCGTCATTTCCCCTGCCGGATTTCTATAACCTCAGTTGCACCCGTCCAGGGCTTCGGTTCAGACGGGGAGTTTAACCTCCCCAGTCTTCCCAGGGCGGAAAAAATGGTGTTCAGCAAAAAAACACGGGCGTGCTGACGGCTGGGGAGTCTGGCGGGGAAGGGAAGGGAGCGGCACCGCAGGGATTGTTGGACTCGTCCTGCGAGCCCCAGAAATCCCCGGACTTGCTCAGCCCCTCTGATCCAGCCGGGTTAAAACCAGCGGGCTCGGCTCTCGGCAGGCCAGGCGCGAAGCCCCGGAATATTTTTCCAAGGCTCCCAGGGCGGGCTTGAGGACAAGGCTGCGGTGCAGCTGGGAGCAGGCACGACTGCTGGCAGGCTGAGGCAGACTTTCTAGCACACACTCATTCTTGCCCACGACCTAGCCCTGCTGGGCTCTGCAGCGCCCGGCTCTCATGACGGGCTCTCCCCTCCTCCGTCGGGAGTGAGAAACTTCCCTCTTCCACGTCTGACATGCTGTCATCTTCGCATGGAGTGAAAGGATTGCTCGGGGAGAAAGAGAAACCCGCTTTTCCCCTCCCCGCCAGCCAGCCCCAGACGTTCTGTGGTGCTCCATGCGAGCACATTAATCTCCTTTATTAAGCAGTGTTAGAGTGCCTGAGCAGAGCCCCTCTCGCACCCGAGGGCCGGCGGATCCCCCCAGCCCAGCCACTGACACAACGCGCCGCTTTTTTAGACAATACACATTTAATTTAATGCACTCGAGAAAGGGCGGGCGGGGCCGGGAGGGGGTGAAGCAAAAAACACAAAAAAGCTGCGTGGAACTGAGGAGAGCTTTGCCAAAGCTTCTGTCTGGCTCCTAGAATCCAGCAGACAGCGAAAGGAGTAATTTTCAGATTTGGTGGCGCGGGGGCGCGGAGGATGCCCGGGGCTGCCCTGCCCCGCAGCGCCCGGCGGTGCCGCGGCCGGCCGAGCTCCAGCCCCGGGGCGCTGTCCATGGTGGTGCGGCCACGGCCCGGAGCTCCACCTTCCCTCTCTGCTAGGGCTGGCCTTGACTTCAGCTTGAAACAGATCTTGAGCTCTTTTTTCTTCCCTTTTTTTTTTTTTTTTTTTTTTCCTGGGATATTTTTTTTTTTTTTTTTTTTTTTTTCCTGGGATATTTTTTTTTTTTTTTTTTTTTTTTTCCTGGGATATTTTTTTTTTTTTTTTTTTTTTTTTCCTGGGATATTTTTTTTTTTTTTTTTTTTTTTTTCCTGGGATATTTTTTTTTTTTTTTTTTTTTTTTTCCTGGGATATTTTTTTTTTTTTTTTTTTTTTTTTCCTGGGATATTTTTTTTTTTTTTTTTTTTTTTTTCCTGGTATATATTTTTTAATTTTTTTTTCTTTCTTTTCCCCTTTTACTGAATATCTATCAAATACCAACAGGAAGAAACGTGTCTGGTCTGTTTAACTCACACAAAGCTAATACCAAGTTGGGCTGGCTGGAGAACAAGAATTCAATTTAAAGAAGGGGGGCGGCGGGGAGATTTGCAATTTGTTTTTGTGCTATGTTGGAACAAAATCCATCCCTTTAGACACTTTTCTGAGACGAGACAGACTCACCTCCTGCCTTGGAATAGCTTAGTGGTTAATGTACTCATCCGGGCTGTGGGACACAAGAGGTCAAGCCCTCCCTTTCTCTGATTCAGAGTCCTAATTCCTGGACTCTCGGTTTCTCTCAGTCCCCTCCCATCCCAGACCTAAAACCCTTTCCGATTTTATTTGTGATGAATTGATATTTTCCAATGGGTGAAAACTGAATGCTTAATAAAGGAAAAAATTCCCACCTAACAGTCACTCTGAGAAGTTATTCCTGGATTTATTTTCTTTTTTTGGTTAAACAAGGAGAAGTCCAGCCAGCCATCATACAACAATGGAAAGGAATTGAAAGTTGAGAAAAGAAGGGGTGAGCTAAGAAAAAGTCTCCTTCTCTAGAGACTCTTGGATAAGCCCTCTTGGATAAGCCTTGTCTCTGCAGCAGGGCTGGTGTGGTTAAGACATACTTTCTTTATCTTTATCTTTGCAGATTATTTGGACAAAAAGGCTATGGCTTTCCCATAGCACACAGGGCTAGTAGAGTTGAGGTGTATTTTCCTTGGATATGGTTTTGCTCAATCGTTTCTATTCCTTTAGCTTATGGAACACAAGAGAAAGTTGTAGTTTGGATCACCTAGTCTCATTTGACTTCCCAGCTAAGAAGACAGGCTGCCTTTCCACACTGATGGAGAGAACAGGTTTGTGTGAAGCCTGAAGCCATGCCTGTGATTCTGGGCAGCAAGGTGCTGTAACAAGCTCTACCTTGAGCATAGCCTTTATTAGCTGACATTTCTGAAGTACATATCTTTGTTTTATGCATTTTGCTTTTGTTAAGCTAATTACTTTTGTTAATCTCCAGTCTGCCTTCCAGGAATCTTTCTGCTTCTTGCTGTTTGTTTTAAAAGGTAGACATGACTGCAACTGTTACGTGCATCCTCTGCTTTGACTCAGATGTGCTTTCTTCCTTCCTTTGCTCCTATGCAAGTGAAATGATCCTGTATTCTCTTCTTTCACACCACAGTAATTATCTGCTTTCATATCCCTAACTCCCACTGAACAAGCTGCATCTTTAACCTCTTCCCAGAAGTCATGGGATCCAGTCCAGCTCTCATTGAAGCCAGACTGCTTCTCTTTGTTCACTTCTTTTGGACGGTGGTCAGCAACTTATATGGCCATCCCTTCTATGAATATGGAATGTCCTTTAATCTCAGTGTGGTTTTTTTTTCCAGACATGATGTCCCAGAGGTTGTGAACTCTAGGCTGCAATAAGCAAAGTGGAATGACCACCTCACTTGCTTTAATCAGGCCTTGCACAGTGAAATGTAGCCTGGAGAGCTGCCCATGACACAACGCATAATAAGCTGGGACAGCAGGAGATGTGAGCAAGCATGTCTTTTAGGAGTTTCAATTAACCCTTGAAGGTTAGGGTTCTAAATTTACTAGATTATCAAATTTGAAATTCAATTAACCTGAAGAAATAACTAAGGATAAACTATAAAAGCTATTCACTATTATTTTTTTACCCCAAGATAAGGAAAATGTTTCTTATAACAACTTGCCTTACACTGAGATTAAGTTAATTGCTCCTTGACCTCCAGATTTCATCTCTCTTAAAACTAGAAATATTACTCTGTGTGTTTGGTCTGACTTAGAAATGGTGCTCTCTAGAAGCTGTTTTCTGTTTGTTAGGAATTTAGACTATTTTTGCCAGATGCTTGATGAAATTTCAGTGGCTGTGGGAGATGAAAGAGTAAAGGTGCCCAAAAGAATTCTAGCTCCGGGCAGGACTGGATGTTTACAGGTAGACTTCCTGGGTTCTGCTGCTCTTATTGATTTTCCAAGCCCTTGAGACACCTTGAGTCTAACCCGGGTTCTGGAGCTGGCAGGTGAGAGAGTGAGAGCCGGGAGTTTTTCCTGGATGACTCAGGGCTGGCCCCACACAATGCGTGTGGAAACAAAGCCAGCCATGCTCAGTGCAGCCTGAGGACAGCTCCAGCACGGCAGGTGAGGGAGTGAGAGCCGGGAGTTCCTGGATGACTCAGGGCTGGCCCCACACAATGCGTGTGGAAACAAAGCCAGCCATGCTCAGTGCAGCCTGAGGACAGCTCCAGCAGGGAGCTGGAGGTGGCTGTGCTGCCAGGAACTGGGGTCCAAGGTTGTAACACACACCTTGACATGAGCAGGCCATAGCCATTGTTCCAGCCTGCAGATCAGAATAACAGCAAGGGCTTGCATTCTATTGTGTTGGAAATATTTGGGTTTCTCAATGGCTTTTCAGGCTACCAGGTTAGAAACACCATCTTTAAGTTGGTTTCCCATCTTTTTTCTGTGGAACTGCTGCCCTTGCTGTCTGACTAACTTTGATTGCCCTCTTGGATAAGCCTTGTCTCTGCAGCAGGGCAAGGAGACCTAAAGCAAATCTAAAGCACCCAGAAGTCTCTGCTTCACATTGCTTTTGGCACAGAGCTGTAGCTGGGCATGGAAATGTGATAAGCTGCCTGCTTCAGCTCTGAGTGATGTATCAGTTTTGAAATGATGCTCACACATGGACAGAAAAGGCTCCTGGGCTTTCCCACAAGGAGGTAATTCATTCAGGGTGTGTGGCTATTCCAGTCCTTTTCGAATCTTTCAGACCCAAGGCACTGCAGAAATTCCTCATGTGAGCTCAGACCCAGCAGAGCTCCTCCTCACTTTGTTGTGTTCCATCTTTGAAAGCACAGCACTGAAACTTCACAAGAACCTTGTCCCAAGACCAGCGGACCAGAAAAAAATGACATTCAAGTGGAGGGATCCCATTTGTATAAAGAGCCTGCAGGACTCAGATCATGTCAGATCTCATTGCATCTGTATGGTTTTTCATTAACCATCCATAGAGTCACAGGAATGAATAGGGAAAAATTGTGCTCCAGGTGGTGGAGCTTCTCAAATGGTTGCTTGTCTCTGGTTATCCCTGGGATGCTTTTGTCCTCTTTTCACCAAATATCACTATTTTTGCAGTATCAGGCCGAAAGGTAATCAGTGATAAGCAAGGCCTGTCCTGCCACAAAGGCAGGGTTTGTTAGACTCCTCAGTCCTCACTGCAGTCAGGCTGTGTCAGGCTCTTTGAGGGCACAGTCATAAACTCCTTTCACGAGGCCAGCCAGCACAAAGGGCTGGGTATGTGCGTGGGAGGAAGGGAAGCAAACTTTACTTCAGTGACTCCAGCTATCAGAAATATCAGCAAGCTGCGCTGTGGAGGCCACCTGCACGCTGTGCAATCTGTCTTCCCAAGAGCTTCAGAGCAGGTGGTTTTTAATCAAGGTCTCCAGGTGCTTGTTTGTGAAATACTTTGTTTCGAGGGACACATGCGCACTCGGAGGAGGAGGAAGGTGATATCTGTGCAGACCTCTGGAATCCTGTACTCATTAGTAACTAGTGATGATGTGCTTGTCAACACCTATAGGAAAGCCAATTTGTACTAAATTATTTAAACCTTACTCAAACAATGATCTTATTCGAGGTGCAGGTGCTCAGCTTCAGGCTCAGGCTTGTATAAGCTGTTTACTTGTTATGCCTCAAAATACATTTACTGACAAAACAGAGAAAAATGTGAGTGTAAGAATGCACAAAACAACACCTTTGTTAAACTTTAGGGCCTTTCCCCATAAACACACAGAAGCTGAACTAAGACAGTCTTGTTAAGTTTTGCCAAGCCTCTGAGATCCCCTGTATATTCTACAGAGTTTTGCACGATATAAAATATCTCCAGGCTGCCTGTGAGCCAAAGGACTGCTGCACTTAGTGCTGTGTGGTGTCCTGGGCTACAAAAATATCTTCTGCTTAACAACCCACTTTAAGGACAATTGCAACAGGGGAACAAAACAAGCAAAAAGGGATAACAATAATCCCAAATCCATTTCAGCTAGCTCTGTATCAATCCAGCCTGCTGTCTGTAAATCAAGGCAGGTAAAGCTTCAGGTGAAATTTAAAGGTGTGCAAGAAAATGGTTTAATGGTGTAAGGGATACAAGGATTGATGTGGATGACCAGACAGGGAAAGAGGGAAGTGCTATTAGTGTGAACACATGAATATAGAAAGAACTGAACAGCCAGGTAAGGCCAAGTTCAGTTGTGAAAGGACCTAAAAGAGGGATAAAAGGTAGTTTGTTTTTTATTTGGGTTTGTTTGTTGTTTATTGGGGGTTGTTTATTTGTTTGTTTGCCCTTTTAGAAAATAAGGGGGAGGAAGAAGAAGGTTGTGAATCATATAAATTACAGGACTGAAATAACTAGGAAAAAGGATGATTTGGACAATTCCTTTAACAGACCAGTTGATAAATGATTTGCAGTGGCTGAGGGTTAAGATTTAGGGGTGAAGCATCCTGGTGAAAGCTTTTGTGTTCAAGCTATCTTCTGAAGATGTTGAAAGAGGAAAATATGTGAGCATAGAGCAAGTGTTGAAAGAAAAAAAAGCCTCAAACCCCCTTTCCCCACCACCAAAATGAAAGTCCAGAACCATCACCCAAGAGACTGCGTGTTTGATAAGAGTTTTATCAACAGGCAGAAAGAATAAAAATCGTGTGTGGATTTGGAGCTCTGCTGAGATTTTAACAGCTGAACTTAACAGCTGAAGTTCAAGACCATACAAATGAGAGATGGAATGAAGGATGGAACTGGACAGAGGCAGTTTCCTGTATCATCATTCTAAAGGCAGTTTGAGAGTGAATAAAGGTGCTGTGTCCTGTGCCTCGTACTGTGGGTCTCAGTCCACAGTGAAGTTTTATCCCTTGTAGAAATGCAAACTCACAACAATCACAAAAGAAGGGTTGTGACAGCACAGTGAAAAGAAAAGCCCAAGGAAAGGAAAGTGGAAAAGGAGGAAAGATCATCTGGATATGGTTCTAAATGGTCAGGTATCGGAATGTAATGAAACTCAGTGCCCAGTGCAAAGTGAAATTTAAACAGGGTGTTGCTGAACATAAGAAATGAGCCGTTTATGAGCATGTGGATGGAGGAGGAGATCTGGGACTTAGCCAAGAGAAAGGGTTGGAAACTTATCTGAGAGCTGCATTAGCCAAAAGATGAGGGTAGAAGTCAAACTAGAGACAGCTGTGAATAGTATTAGTGAGAAGAATTCTAGGGCTTGTTTTGTTTTTTTTTCCTTTGGTGTTGCAAAAGTCACACAACCTCCTTTACAGGGGGAAAGAAATGGGAATGTTGTCAAGTATGGGTTGCTTAAAGACAGGAAGAACTACAGCATGTTTAAAAAAATGTTGTGACTTTTTCTGTCTTATTTCATCCCATTGGTGTAGGACAGAAATATTTTGCCAAGTGCAAGGTTCACAGGTAAGTCATTCTGCTGGAACTGTAACTCTTATATGAACCTCAATCAACTACAGCTGGGTTTCAGTCTTGAGTCTTCCTGTTCCTGAACTTTAACCTTAGTATGAAAAGTAAGTATTTTCTCTGCTTTTTTTTTTTAAATCTCTCAAGTCTATCATTGCCCTTTGTGGATGTCTCTCTTTTGTAATAAGTTTACCTCCTACAGTTGGTTTATACCCTGATTCCCAAGCTTTTCCATGCTGACTTTTTAAATTTTGTGTACAGTTCAATTACACCCCTCTGTTATCAGAGCCATTTTAGAAACACCTCAAGTTTTACATTACCTGCTGAAGTAATTCACACAAGGTGCCAAGGCTTTCAAGTTTCTCCAAAGAACCAAACCACATCAGCCAGTTCACTGACCTGAAGCCATTCTCTGAAATCCCAGGTAAAGGTGATTGCTTAACCCACCCTCAGTACTGGAAGGATCCCCAATAATGTTGGCATGGGGACATAGATGAAGCTTTTCTGAATTTCTCTCACTGTTTCCAGGGCCTTGTTGGAAGCACATTATAGATAATGTAATCACACCTTTAAGTCCCAAAATTTCCATGTACAAAGTTCCATGAAATCACTGCTGTGTGTGGGAATACTGGGATTTTTATCCCAACCTCTTTCACAGAAATTTCAATATAGGTTTCATGATCTTCTGATGAGTCATGTGAACACAGTGCTTGGTCATAAAGAAAATATGAATTTGATGTATTTATATTATATTGCTAATTTTGCTATCTTTTCCATCCTACTGTGTTTTTTATTCTACTTATACCCCCACAGAACAGATAAGCTTTGATGGTGTGAGAAAGACAATGAATGGCTGCTTATTGAAATGATCAGTAACAGTGGAGCTGGCCTTATTGGAATAAAAAATTAAATTATATATTTTATGTGGAAAATTAACAAAACCAATCTGAATGTCAGTCTTTGCTTTACTCCAAAAGTTCTCTGTCTCCCCAAGCCTACTACAGCACAGACAGCATTATTGTAGCTCTGTGATTGGAAACAGTTTTCCCCAAGACTTCTTTTGACTTTAGCAGTTGGAATCTGGTTTTATTTATCATCTATAAAAGCTCATTTCTGTAATGGAGGCTGTTTTAAAGCATGAAGCTGTGTCTACTTAAGTCCTGAAAGATAAATAATTTAATTGTTATTTATAACATTGTCAACAAGTTGATTATTTAATCAAAACAGCTATTTAGTAATGATAGGAAATATAGCAAGGGTCACAGTAAGGTACAGCAAATTCTTAGCTATAAAGAAAGAAGTCTATTGAGATGGTTTCTTTGCTAATCAGATGCATGCCAAATTTTCAGGCTCAGGAAGTTCATTTAGGTTGCAACAAGGCAACAGTATATGGAGATATTGTTCGGTTTAATTTTTTTTTTCCACAAGCAATAACATAATCCTCAGACACAGTATGACAGAATAGGAGGGAGGATGAGAGAAAATGACTGTACAAATGCCTGGAACCAGAAATCTATTTATTATTAGAATTTATGAATTTAGAAGTTAAGAATATTTTTTCCCCTACAATTTCTATGTGACTACCCTTTTGCAAAGTAATGTAAAGTGTTTGGAGATGTATCGTTTGAGCTGCTGACATAATTAATGGTTTCATTAAGAGCATGAAAGAAGGCTCTTGTATTTCTCTGGCATTAGCCAGCCAAGTTCGTGTCCAAACTCTAATAACCAAAGTTGCTCTTGCTGATCGAGACTGTTGGTCCTCTTGTTGCAAAATAAAAATTTGAAAGCCAAATATTATACTGGGCTGAGATACTTCCCAACATGTCAGGAGTGTGACAGGTTTTAAATACGAGCAGCTACTATGGATTACAGGCTGGCTGAAAACTTCCCAACATTTCAAAGAACAATGCAAAGGAGAAGATCATAAACAAGGTCTGCTTCCAGAAATTCAAAGGAACACAGTTTAAAAATTACCACTTATCACTCCCAGTTTTCATATAGAATCCTTGCTAAGGTAGCCTACACTACAGAAATAATGTTGATCCTCGAAAATCAATGGCAATCCTAAGAAAACTGCATTAGGATTTGTTAGGAATGAACCATGAGTTTGGGACATTGGCATGCCCTTTCAGTTGTGCCCTGGCTGGCTTTTCATCTCACCAGAGTCAGGCTAACATCCTGTGTAGGATTACAGGAATTTGGTAATTAACCTTGATACCTAATGAACAGCAAGGATACAGGTGCTACAAAATCTACACTTTGGAGGGAAGGGGAGAAGAGGAACAAAAACTGTGCTGGAAGCCAGAGTTGTGCACTGGACCCACCAGGAGACAAAGCACAGTGGGAGTGCAAACATCCCAGGAGAGGCAGACCCAGGTGCTCAAGGTAAGGACAGCTGAGCTGTTCTGCTTCAGGGCTCAGATATTAAAAGGGTTGGAACCTGCCTAAGGATTGAAAGGCATTGCAGGACGGGACAGCTGAGCTGTTCTGCTTCAGGGGCTTAAATATTAAAAGGGTTGGAACCTGCCTAAGGATTGAAAGGCATTGCAGGACTACACAGAAAACTTCTGATGCTTGCCTGGCCTCAGACAGTGTTACCTTCTTCAATGAACATTGAAATCACACAGTTCCTGTGTCAGACTTCACTATACATTCCTCAATTTCGTAAAAAAACAACTAGTTGATGATGTTATGGTTATGAAGTAAATGCTAGAAACCACGCTGAGCATTTGCCTACAAGAACTGCTTTTAAAATGAGCAGTCCCGCACTAAAACAGGAGCACAGGCCAAAAGCAAGCCAGCTGTGAGACTGGGTAGATATTAAGGGGGAAAATGACCCTGTGTCATATGTGTTTTGCTGGTTTCATGTTAACATGTATGCTCCCTTCATCTCTGCACCGATTTTCATGAAAATAAAAGGCAAATGTGGTAGCTCTCTGTGTATGTGCATTATTTCATAGGACCTACACCTACACCAACCTTCACATTTAAAGTCTTCAAAGAGCCTGAAAATCATCCTGTTAAATCAGAATCAAGGTGCAGCACCAAGGTGTAGCTAAACCTTTGGATTTCCTGTGGCAGGACCCAACAGCAGACACAGACATTAATATAAAGTGAGTCATCTCCCAATTAAATTCTCCTGTCTCTCAATAATTGCTGATTTAGAGAGGCACTGGTAGATGCATTGCACCACCAATAAAACTTATTTTTCCTGACTTCTACTCAAACATTTTCTGGACTTGGTTAAACTGCTGGCCTCCACAACATCCTGTGGTTGACTTCCACCATTTAATTATTATGTAGTGTGAAAAAGTACTTCCTTTTGTTTGTTTTTTATAGAATTTTCCCTCATGTTTTATGTCATGAGAAAAAGGGAACAGTAGTTTTCTGCTCATCTTCTCTTTGCCATTCAGGTTTTTGCAGATGCTATTATATTTCTCTTCTGTCATCTCTTTTTCCAGCACGGAAGTTGTAATTCTTTTCCTTTACTTTCTTGTGCAAGCCTTTCTTTAATTTAAGTTTTTTTTTCTCAGCAGAATTATGCCCTGCACCTTTTCCACTCCTACTGTGTCATAATTATAAAAGGACAATCGGAATTAGGAAACTATTCTGAAGGGTGCAAATACACCTTGAAAGAATGTGCAGAACTCAGCTTCCTTTTCCTCACACTTTTATAGGATTTAATTTCTGTGGCAATGTCCAGCCACCCGCTGCTGTTCTGCAAGTTTTGTGCACAGCTTTAGTGCTTCTGGTCCCACAAGGTTTCTGTGTATTCTGTCCTATGGGAGTATTTATAAAGAAAATCTCAAATTGCTTTTCCACTCTAAGTAATCCAATAATAAGAAAAATATGTATTTTTTTACTTATTTGCCTGTTAGGTCCAAAGAAGAGAAGGCTAAGGAAATGGAAAAGTATAAAATATGTCTGCAATTTCCTCATGTATTTTTCAAAGCTCTAGAAGGACCATTGTCAGGCATTACCTTTACAAGGAACTTAGATTCCAAAATGTGTGTCCTTACTAACTTTTCCTTGGAAGTCCTGTTTTTAAAGATCTGTCATTCAGATTTTTCTTGGGTGTGTGGTTACATGTATATATATATGTGTGTGTGTATGTCTGTGTGTGTGTGTGTGTGTGTGTGTGAGCTCACTCGCTTTGTGCTGGGGTTAATAAAATATGAGGTCATTCTTCCTTGAGAAAGGGTTTTGTGGTCTGGCTAGAGGGGAAAAAAAAAAGCCATGTTCAGCATTTTAATCTGTCTCTTGCTGGGGGAAAGCTCAGCTTTCTTGAGAAGCCCACTTATCACTGAGAGATCTGGGCATGGAATGGAATCCTCTGCTTCAGGGTGCTCAGTCCTAATCCTCTGCATTTATGGGACTGTTACACAGGAAAAGAAAATGTGATTTGTCGTATATACGTGGGTCTAGATGGGCTGTGCTTTAAATGTAATATAAAAAAAGTTTACTATGTATTTTGCATGTTTTGTATGTATATTATATATGGAGATATGTGTACATATGCTTATACTTGTTACACACATTATATATATATTTATATCTATCTCTAACAATAGTAAGTCTGGGATGTAACAGGAAACTCTTCTGCCCAGGAAGGCCCTCTTGGAGGCAAACAATCAAGGTATGGTGTTTTTGCTCACTCCACTTTTGAGAGTCTGACAGAATTTCACGTATTGCTCAATTCACGTTATGCTTTTATTCCCAGCTTCTGTCTCCTTAGGGCAGATATCTCTTACACCACCTCCATGAGATGCCCTTTGAAGTCTGCAGCTATAACTGCAGCTACAATGCTACTGTTTGATGCCATTAGTCACATCAGCAGGAGACTCAGGAACCTTTCCATGTGTCCACATGCAAAAAGGTGCAGCTTGGGTGGTGATTTTTGGCTGTGTGAGTGCAAGACCCTCCTTGGAATGGATGGGAGGTGTATGAGTCCAGAGTGCAGATATACAAAAATGAGATTTGCTCAGATAGAAACCCAGCTAGGGAGGAAATTCTCTAGTGGTAGAAAGTGGGCACAGGGTGTTTCTTCCTGAAGTGGATTAGTTTGGGAAAGTTTTAAGCAACAGAAAATTGAAGATTGAGAATGTGTAGAGAAGGAGAGGGCCCAGGACTGATCTGGTTAGTGAGAAAGGGTTGGCAAAGGGTAATGAAACCTCATGTCTGGGACTGCATCTTGTGGTAAAGAAACATTCACCACAGCAACCAATGTGTACTGGAGGGAGCTGAAAGTCCTTTCTCCCAGTCAACCCACTTGAAATGAACTTTTATGATATGAAATGCTAAACTGTGCTTGTGTAAACTGCACGTCTGCACCTAGAAAGCATCCATTGTGAGGTTTTCCTGGTTTCTCCCAGGGTGCCACACACCTAGCAGTGCACAGCACTGGTGAGTGAGAAGACTAACAGGTGTGCCTGTAATGCAGGATTCAGTAATAAAACCTTAAAACCAATCTGGCATTTAATGGCGAAGCAGGCTGACAGAAAAATGAATCTATTTTTACCATATTTTTCTCAGCACCATCAGGCCCTGACTACGTGCCTCTTTGCTTTGACTTCAGAGCTGGGCTGCAGTTGCATCAGGCTCCTTTTCAGTTGACACATCCAAAAAGAAACACCTCATGCAACCACACGCTGAGTCAGTGCTAGCTTTAATGGGAAAATAGTAGTTGATGCCCTTTAGGTATTCAAACAATAGCTGAAGTATTAATCATTCTCCTTTTAATGCAGACATGAACAAGCCCTTTCCTTAAAGTCAAATATATTTATTTGAGCATTATTTCCATGCCATTACTGATTCAGTTCTCCCGCTATGCTCTGACTGCTAAATGGAAAGTAGGAAACTATTAATTAAAAATAAAAAAAAATACTGTCGTGTTAGATTGTGAAACTGTGATTAATGGCTGTTTTAACAAAGTGTGTGCAGGTTTTAAAAAATTTTGTTGTACACAATTCTACAAGAATTACATTATATATTCTATTCTTGAAGAATAATTTATCCTGTACAGACACTTACACCTCACAATGATTTTTCTTCCTTTTGGAGCATCTTCCCTCAGGGGCCTTCCCAATACCATACAGAATTAAAATATAACTTGGAGATCTAAACATGATCTTGCTTTAAGGCCCAGGGAATAACTTCTATCAGCTTTGATGTCTCTACATTACCCCCAGGTACTATAGCTTTATTAATTGTTAATATAGGATGGTATCAAAAATCATTTCAATACTCCTCATCAGTACTCCATAATATTTCATGAAAATATACACAGGAAGAGAACTTAGTACCCTTCAAAAGCTGCAGCAAAATTAAATGCAGTACCTTGAGAGAAGTTTGAGTGGGACATGAAGATTATTTTTGCCTAGTCTACTTACAGGAACTGTGAAATTTTAGGTATCAAAAGAGTTTTCCTCTACCTCCTCAAATCTTTGTGTAGTCTTTTTTTGGGATATTTGGATCAAAAGAGTAGTTAAGGAAGGTTACATTAACAGGGCTTCTTGGGAAAAACATTTGGAATATTGTCTTGAAATAATTAATCTACAGGCATTTCTGGAAAGTGAGTAAACAATAATCCCAGAGGATATAAATAAAATAAACCTAGAGGTAATCCTAATAGTCTCAGCCAAAATGGGAATTTTTAATTTCCAGACCCTTCCTTGCAGAATTCTTCCCTTTAGTTAGATGGATCATGGAAGTTCAGAAGTCCTCTCAAGGTGGCCTTTGAATATCTGAGTTTGAGATTTTTACACAAATGGGTCTCGAGATGACACGGAAACCAAGGGAATTGCCTTTTCCTGTCCCCTGCCAGAGCAGGCCGCTGTTTCTCCTGCCTTGTTGGAATGCTTTGAGCACAGCTCCTGCTGAACAACTGCTAAAAATCCTTGGTGTGCCCACACCTAAGCATGCTCAGCAGGGCTGGATGCAGCACTCAATTCCTGCACCTTCTGCTCCATCAGCTCTGCGGCACAGGCGCAGCTCAGGGCTGCAGCTCCCCAGGTTTGAAGGCAGTGCCAGGCAAGCACTGAGTGCCAGAGAGCTGGGAGCACTCCCGGCACAACCACAGCTCCTCCAGGAACGCTGGGAAGACAAAGGACACAGAGCTGCTCTTGGGCAGGAGGTGGGTGTCTGTCCCCAGGGCTGTGCTGGGATGCTCAGCCCAAAAGCAGCAGTTCTGCCTGATCCAGAGCAGGCCAGATGGCAGCTCTGCTCCCCATTTCCTTAAGCACAGGATTTTCTTCCTGAAGCTTTGTGGGTTTGCTGTTCCTTCCACCTTCCAGCAGCAACAGGGCCTCAGTTCACTGATTTCTCAGAATCTCAGTTCACTGCTTTCTGGTAACCTTGTGCTGCTCACTTGCCTCCCATCACTCTCTGTTGCTGCTCTGAGGGTCTACTTCAAGCACAGAAATAAATGAACTATGACCATGTGCCTGACCTTAGGAGGTGTGCTGGTTTTCCCTTCCTCTTCCCCCACCATTTTTTTCTCCAAGACTTTGTGTATTAGGTCCAGATTAATTTGGTGTATTTAGTTCAAGTTGTCACATCTTCAGGGGGACCAAGAGCTGCCTCATTTTCCAGATGGACACGGGGTTCCTGTGACAAAATAGTAATGCTTTCCTACCACTGAGGTCTGCAATACATCAATTTACAGAAGGCAATAGTGAATTTGTTGGTTCTCCACCTTTGGAAGCCTTACAATGGAAACTAAAGCTGCAGCCTTCTCTCATTAGCTGTATCTATGCAATTTCACATTGGTTACAGGCTTTTAATTAACAGATGTCACAAAACAAAAGCTCTACTCTAAACAGCCATTTATCATTCCCCGTTGATAACAAGTGACCTGCAGGCCTAACAATGCAAGCAACTTCCAACTGAGTGTCATGAGACAGAAAGAGGTCATCCAGTTCAGTGCAAAAACGTCATTCCCTGTGTGAACTGGACATTTGAGGGAGATGTACAGTGAGTTCTAGTTCTTAATTTTACTTTTAAGTGATGTCTTTATAACATATTTGCTTGTAACCCTCCCTCTTCCTTTCATTCAACTCTCTTTTCTTTGTCAACAGCTCCCACACTCCAGATTCCTCATCCCAGTGATTTATTCTTCCTTCCTTGCTTCCTGCCACCATTCTATGACCCCACACTTGCTGTTGTAATGCTGTGCCTATTACACCAAGTCCCCTTGGTGGACTGGCAGAGGGATTTTGCATCTACCAGCCCAAGGCATTGCCATGCATGGAGATGTTCAGGGTGCAGCAGGAAGGCAGACACAGCAAATCACTGGGGGTGTTTGCTACTTGCCAAAATAACTCTAGGTTCTGGAAAATACAGAGAAAAAAAATGACGATTTTCAACACCTCTGTTATTTGTCCAAATTTGAATTTATTAACAGTACCAGTGAAAGGCATGACACTGGCCCTCGGGCAATCCCCACTTCTGCCAGATTTCAAAGACAAACAATGGAGGTGTTAACGTTATTCGAAAATTGATTGAAAGAATCTTAGGATGGAAAGCATTGAGCAACTTCCATACAGGGGCTGGTGCCAGCTCCCACTACAATAACAGTCTCGTCTGTCTCACCATGCCCAGGCACTACAGGATCAGGTTTGGGGCAAAGTGTCAACTGCACCCCCGTTTTGATTCCCCTTTCAGCTTTTCTCACTTGCTCTCTTGCTTAACCAAATGGTTCTAATCTCACAGAGGAGAGTGGGGACAGCTTCAGCCCAGCACCTCAGAGGGATGGGCACTAATGGGGTGTGGGGAGTGGGATCCTCTGGCAGAGAAAACAGCCTCAGGGGCTGTGTAGGCTGCTTGGGGCTTCTCTTAGTGGATGTTTTCTCCTCTCTGTGCATAAGGGTCTCGTTGAAATGTGATTAATCAATCTCCCTTCTGCTATGGGGCTGGATTCTCTTCCCGTTTATTTCAAAACCTGTCTGGTGTCCAGCAGTGCTTTCTGTGTGGCTGGGATACCTACCTGGGACAAATGGAATTAAGAGGGGAGATTAGGAAAAGCAATCCCACTCTGCTTGAGCCTCTCTAAAAGGTGCAAGAAACGCCCCACAGCACATGCAGTGAATGACTGGGCTCCCTTCACAGCTTTGTTTGGGGATGAGTTTCACTGGAGGCCTGAATTTGGCCAACTGTCTTTCAGTTTCTATTTATTAATCTAATTTAATTTAATGACAGGAAATGAGTAATGAAATTCAGCAGTGACAGGCTGCTTATTTAGGCCAAGTGATTCGCATCTGAATTGAAAGGGCCCCAAACCATTACTTTTCCATGAGATTTGCTCTGCTGCTGGCTAATTCAAACAAAGAAAACTTTAAAAAACCCCAAAACTTTAATGAAAAAAATTAAAGCATCAATGGGAGGCAATACTAGGAGGTGTTAGCTCTTTGGAGTCTCCCACAGTGGGTTCTGATGGCCATGTCCACCAGTGGCAATGGGATGGTGTTTATAAGCTGGCCACTGTTTGCAGCAAGATGGGCAGAGGTGAGTTAGCAATATTTACTACTTCTCCTAAGTTCCAAGAAAAACATGCACACCTGCTGGGATAATGTCTAAAATGGTGATTTTCAGTTTGTTTCAATACTCCTTCATCTGTTGTATGTCATTTCCGAGCCACAATGAGGGGGAAGGAGGAACAGAAGAAGCCAGATGAAGTGAGATATTTTTTTAATTTAAATGTGGAGGTATTGCCTAGAGGTATTTTCAGCTACAACCCGAGGTTTTGGAATAGAACTTTAATTGATGTGATGTCATAAAATAAATAGAATAAATTTATGAATTGATGGTCTCAGTCTGGCTCTCAGTGGGTGGCAGGTATCTACATTAAAAAGACCATCAGGACTGGCACCTCTCTTGGCAGTGTCAGCCAGGAACCTAAGCATTAACTTGGCATGGGGATTACACTGTCCTTCACGGTGGTCTCTCCAGGTGATGGCTTCAGCACCACGTTGCATTCATGAGGGGAGGTCTGGGGGTGGCACAGGAGGCAGAAAGGACTATCAGTGCCCCAGCAGGACCTGTGCATGCCCCACTGAAAGCTGTCTCCTCCAGCGCTGTCAATCTGACATCTGTCACCACCACTAAGTGAGCTATTAAAATTTCCAGGAAGTTGTTTGTTTGTTTGCTTTTAATGTTTGGGCTTTTAATTTTTTTTTTTCTTTTTGAGTGCTGAAGGGCCCCTTGTTAAGAAAGTGCTGGTGAGATCAGAGGGGTTTGCTGTGCCATATTACACGCGGTCCCCACGCTGCAGGACTGAGGTCTCTGCTCGTGCTGAGCACTCAGTGCTGGGGGTGTGGGGTGCTCCAAGGACCTTGGGGCCACAGAGGAACCGTGATGCCAAGGATCAGGGCTGGCTAGAAGGGGAACTGTCTGAGAACTGACAAGCAACTTGCTGAAGCTGAGCCTTGAAGGGGACAGGAATTAATCTAGAAGGATCATTGCCAGAGCAGAGTCTGGAAATGTAGGTCCTGAACATGTCTCCTGACACAAGGATACAGGTAACAGGGCTTACCCCCACTTTTGTAAGATGAAACTGGCCCTGTGTGGGTGGGGACAGATGTTGTGAAAGCTGAAGGGCTGTAACCAAACCCAAATAAGCATTTGCCTTTACAGCATTACATTCTAACTCCAAATTAGGGTCTGCAATTCCAGCTGCTGTGAATGTAATAGCAGGCTAGTAGAACTTTGCATCCCAATGAAGTTTCTGCCAAGATCCTCAATCCAGATGTACAGGGTGAAGGTTATTTTTTAAAAATCACTATTTGTTCAATTTCATTTGGCAGAGGGTGAAATCTACACCTTCAAGCAGAGGAAAAATTTCGAGCACTACCCCTCAGTCTCCTGGGGTTTAGGTGAAATACTGAGATAACAGATGGTGAGGAAGGGGAGGGAAACCATTTCCAACTAACTCTTGGTGTCTTAATGAGGGTAGCTTGAAAAATAACTATCTACACATGCCATCTTTCCTATGCTGAAAAAAAGAAGACTTTCAAGCAACACGTAGCACAAGAATTTCACGTAGCTCTATTGCATTAAGGTACTTTGCCCAGGCAAGCATGATTGTAGGGAAAACTCTGCCTGCCCATGTTCATTCATGGATTCCTGTGACTATATACATTATTATTTCTAAATATAAACTGTGTCCTCACAGCAGTTTTGATTTAAAGAGGTGATGGAGACAGAGGAGTTGTATGGTCTGGGACATTACTCACTGTTAAAAAAAAAAACAACCCCCAAAAAAAAGCCTCATGAGAAGCCTCAGAATTAATACTTGACTGAAGTAGCAATTGTAATAATTATGCCAGGTCTGCACTATTATTTTACACCTCCTCAATACCATGTGGAATTATAGGATTCCAGTGAATGGTGCCATGACCATTTCATCACAAAAGTACATTCCACTTGCTAATTTTCTTTATTTTTGGTATGATCATTGCTCCCCACAGTTCGAAAAAAAAAAAAAAATAGTAAGAGTCAGAGATAGTAAATCCTGGATTCAGTTGTACACTTCTCACTTCCTTGCCTCTTTCCCCTCATCTCAGGTCTTTTATGGTTAATTTTTGAAGAATCCTCTTGAAATGCCCATTATAACATCTTTTAACATTTACGCAACTTAAATAAAAGCTATCAAACTTTATTAACAAGAAAAGAAAAGCAACATGTGATAGTCTTGTTAAACCATGCTAATGAATATATGCTGAGTCTTGGTTTCTGTTAAGGTATTTTTTTATTTCAGAATAGGTTTTGTGGTTTTGGGATTGTTGAGGAGAAAGAGGAGGAGGTGGAAATGGGGGGCCTCTGGCCATGGTCCACCTACATGAAAGTCAGTCTTGGAGAATTGTTTTATTAATTCCTTTTCGCCACACCTCTTCTGAATTACATTTTTGTCTTCCCAAGTTTTAACCTTTGCATCAACTAATTGCTCTTGAAACTCTGCTTTGTGGCCACACTAAATAATTTATCAATGAGCATTTCCTTTAATGCTTGGCATTTGCTAAAGCTATAAATGTATGTGTATTTGCTTGTGTATAGGAAGACAAATTATGAAGGAAACAATTTTATAGACAATATATTTGAATAGCAGTGAATGGAATTGCCAGGACTGAGAAAGGAATTTCTATTTGTGCTGGAAATCAGAATGGGGCTCATGAAACACCTGAGGCTCAAAAATAATCTTAAGGTAGAATTCCTGAAATTTAGCATATATAAATATATAATAAAAGTCCAGACAGATTCCCTCCCTTGCAGTAAGTTGTGCTGGGCTAGTCAGAAAGTTCTAAATTCTCTGTAAGGTTATACAGCAGAGGCTCTGCTATCAAAATTGTATTTGCAGCAGGAAGAATCCCTTGGTGACTGATAAGGACTTCATGTTTCACTTTGGCTCCCAGGCAGTGCAGGGACTAAGTGTGTTTACTCATTTTGAAAGGATGAGACACTGGTAAGCTACACAAAAGAGCAGTCAGGGTCTCCAAATAGATAAACATAAACATTAAAATAGGTGAGACCCAAAACTCTATAGATCTACAGTGTCTTGACTGGAATTCTACTCGCATATTCACTTCCCCAGCCTTTTTTCTTCCCCCCTTTCCCTCCTCTCCCTTTCCATTCCCCTTCCACTTTTCTCTTTTCTTCCTTTTCTCTTTCTTGCTTCCCCCCACCCCTATTTTCTCTTTGCATTTTCCATTTCTGTCCTTTTCTCCCTTTTTCTCACCCTTTATCCCTTTCCTCACTATTCTCCTTTGTCGTTATTATTTTCCTTTTTTAAAACCTTTTTAACGTCCTTTCTTACTTTTTTTTTTTTTTTCCCTAAGTTGAGCATGACTTCAAACCAGTTTGGGTCTCTCAAGCCCTCAGGAAACAGTGCCCAGACTCCCCTTCTACTAATAATACTCTACTGCATTTACTGCAGAGCATGGAATGTGAGAATTCAAGGATAAGGACACTGAATACATTCCCAAGGTGATGGAACCCACTCTGATTTATATGGCAAACTTGGCAAAAGGAAGTATTTAACTCCCTGCCCCTGGGGAAGGGCGGAGCAGTTGTGTTACACTCAGTTCAGAGTGTGTTCAAATACAAAACTGAGCATGCTGGAAACGGGACGCTTCTCAGTTTCTGTTGCTCTTTGTCTCTAGTGTTAAAAAAGATCTCAGGTACGTGTGTCCCAGCTCAGGAGAGAGTGCAAACACCACGTTATGGAGCAGGTCCTCCTGAGTGCAACCACACAACACACACAGGACAACCAGGGGATCAGCCCCAGCCAGCCCAGGGCTCTAAAAGTCTGCTCTGATCCCATTCCATGACAAGAAATCCCAGTGTGGGTGAGGGAAAGGCTGTGGGTGTTGCTTACCTGGACTTGGGTAAAGCCTTTTACACAGTCTCCCACAAAGCTCTCCTGGGCTGGGATGGGTGGACAGCTCACTGGTGAAAAATGGCTGGATGGTCAGCCCAGAGGGTGGGAGGTGAGGTTGGATCCAGCTCATGCCCAGTCATCACTGGTGTTCCCCAGGACCATTCTGTTCAACGTCTTCATCCATGATCTGGATCTGGTTGTACTCTGATGGTCTTAGGGGTCTTTTCCAGCCCAAATGATTCTATTCCATTAGAAAGTCAAGGCCTTGGAAATGAAGAGCCTTTGGTGGTCCCAGGACCTGTTGAGTAGCCAGGAGCCGAGCTGCTGTGGAGGAGAAGGGAGCTGTCCAACCACCCTTCAAGATCCTGATGCCCAACATGGCCATTGTAGATGATGCAGCGTGGAAATTAGGAATGACATTGAGCTGTCCTCCAGAAAAGGTTTGCATTTGTTTTGAAAGAGGTTTACTTTTAATGGCAATAAAGAGACATTAGGGAATGTTAGGGAATGTGCTGGAGGTCATCTACAACTGCCTTTCACTGTTTGCACTTCAAAACGCCCTAGAAATTTCAATATGGTGGTGACTACTAACTGTAATGAACGCTTGATGGATATTCTCCCATTCTTGAAGAGCTTTATTAGTTGTCACTGAATCAGTTTTGTTAATTTAATTTTCAAACATTTCAAAGTAATATTTTTTTCCTTCACCTCCCTTGTTCTTCTTCCTAAGATTCCAAAGACAGACGACTTCACTGATTTAACATACAAACATGACAGAAAAATAAGTCTTTTTCTTCTATCCTGCTATGGCAATGTGAACAAAGACAATTAGTGTATGTACAGAATCTCTGTGTAGGCAAGTCCACATGCATTTTCTCTCTCTTCTATTAAATCTTTCTGGAAGGGTGTAAGCAGGCAGGTTCTCCCTTTGTGACCCTACAGTGGTACAGAGAACCTTGTGAAATATCTATTTTTCTTCAGCTGAAAGAATCAATAGGTTCAACCAAATTAGAGATGGCAGTAATAAAGATAAAAATATCTGGTCCTTGCTGATCACACTAAAAATATTTTGGAGAAAGAAGGGAAGGGGAACACCTGAGCAAAAAGCTATATGTGCTTGCTCCAGTCATGTTTATGTGTCCTCTGGTGGTCTGTTTTAGTAATCCCTGTTTCAGCCCCTATACAGATGGCTCATGAAGTAAAGGCATCTTTTCTGTACATACTGAATTTGAATATTTAATGGGGCTTGGAGGCATTATGTTGGTGCACTGCTCAGGCATGCACTTCTCCTAGGCATTGTTGGATCATTTTTGCTAAACTGGAGTATAACTTGAAGGACATTTACCAGATTTCTAGAGCCAGTGGGTATTAGTTTGGCTCTGTGACATAAGAAAACATCCCCGTGTTACAGATGTACAGTCAGATTTGGCTCTCAGACACTTAAGGGCTAAATAAAAACAACACCCAAAGAGTCAGTTTTGCTTCTCGTGCTCAGAAGGACCATGCTCGTGTCACTGCCATGACCACAGCTCGCTGCTGTTAGAGTCATGGCAGTGACACGAGCATGGTCCTTCTGAGCTCCAGAAGTCGGGGTCACAACAAGTGTTGCTTTGCAGTGAGGGATTTGGGTCAGTGCTGCTTCCACGTGGAGGCTCCGGTCACGCTTCCATGGGAGTTTCACTGGCTGAGCTGCACTGTCTACTGTGGCAGACACTTTCCCAGGGATTAAATGTGTTTACATTTGTGGTTGCTTTGAAAGCACTGTGAAGCCTTTTTATTTAATTAAATTAACATCCATTCTCTTTAGTGAAACATAATGTGCATTCTCCCTTTATATTCATTCTTCACCTTAGGCGATTTGGATAACATTGTTGGGTTGTTAGCAGAGATTAGCTTCACATAGGATTGTGCTGGCTTTGCGAAATGTATTCTTTCAGATCTTTTCAACTCTTGAGTTTGTTTGGTAGTGAATGAATAAAATGTATCATCCTGTAGGCTAGAATTCACCTAATTGCCGTCTATCATATTTCAAGGGAGCTCAACCAAATAAGTTATTTCCTTACACATTAAATATATTGCCTAATCTTTTAATTCCTTAAAACAAAAGAAGTATCCTGACTGTTCTGTGTGGTGCAAAGTAGAAAAATAATTTTTCTTTCATGGGCCCTGTCTTTTTTTTTTATTTTCCCCCTTTTTTAAAGTGATAATAATTGTTCGGACTTCATCAGGCTGGTATATGGTGAGTTCAAAAGATTGCAAGGAATAAAAAGAAAAGGCTTAATGGATATTTATAATAGGCAGAGTTCATAACTGTCCTGGTTTATTATCCTTTTTGTATTTTATGTGGTCCATTTCCCTCCATGTAAAATGTAGACTTGCAATATGTGTTTGCTCTCTTCATCCCAGTCAGAGCAGATGGAGATGCCATTTCCTTGAATGAACAAAAGGACATTAATCTGTGCTTCACACAAAGTTTCATTAAGAACATCTCTGTGCAGTATCAGGGGAGAAACCCGTTGTGAGAACCAAAAAAACTTAGACCACCTCTTTTTTTTCCTCCCTCTGTAGAGCAGGAATTAGCAAGAAAAAGAACTGAGAAACCAGTGTATGGGCATTTCCTAGGGACTAATACCTAGAAAAACACAATTAGAACTGTGGCCAAACATGAGGGACTTTATTTGAAAAATGAAGGCTTAAAAACCACTTTTATTTTCCAGTTTGTCCACTCCCCATGTGGCTGCCATACAGATTGAAGGGGTAGCATTTTTTGAAGTAATCCAGTTTCCCTTTAAATTTGCCACAGTGAAAGTAGTTTTCAAGAACCTCTTGCCAATTTTTAAAACATCATGATGGCTATTTCTCAAGAAATGGCTGAAGTCATTGCTATTCTGAGTGATTACAGGACAGTGGTATGGGAAATCTCATAACTGACTCAACGTCAGTTTGGGTACATGTAAGAAATGGGATTTCTAGGTAATACATTTCTGGTGCTATTAGGTAAATCCTGCTCGGAACTGGATGAATATAATCCCAAGGATTTGGTGTCCTTCCCAGATTTCCTTCTATTCTTCCTCCTCTGACACTGTCACTGCCTCTTGCCAGCATGTCCATCAAAAAACTCAAACAAACCCACTTTTCTTCACCATTTGTTGCTACTTCCCCTTTCTGAATGGAATTTGCAAGAAGAAGAAGAGATGTTTCCTTGTGGCATTGTTTAAGGTTGAGGAGAATGACAAGCAAAACCTGTTGGTTAATGGAGATGCTGTTTATTCTAAGATGTGGTTCATATTATGCAAGAGAAGCAAGTGCTTTGCTGCAGACTTCCCTTCCACTCATCTGCTTGGGCCAAATTCTGCTCCTGTGCTCCAAGTAATTGTATGAACTAAACACAGAGCTTTTCTCCCTGGAGTCACAGGGATAGGATTTTTTATCCAAAAAAGAGATATCGGGAGAAACACTTAGAGAGCTAGTGGAGAATTATCTGCCACAGTTATTTTACTCTTTGTTGAAACTGCTGGCCTGCTGAAGTGGTTCTTTCTGCAGAACTACGTTTGTTGTGAGAAAATAAGAGTCAGTAACAAATTCTCAGAAACGAGAAGAAGAATAGAAAAAGGGATTGAAAGAATGAAATGCCTTGGCCCACATGGCTCCTGCCAGACGCAGGTGATGCAGGCTCAAGGGATTGATCTGAAGGAGACAAAGCAGGGATTTGCTCTGGGATCTTGCAGACTGTGTGAAAGTTATGGTTGCTGAGAAAAGCAGTTTTCCAAACCTATTGGAGCAGTTCCTAGCTCTATCCTATTGAAACCTGGAAGAAGAAATGAAGCAAAGGAGAGAGGAAGGGCAAGAAGGAAGGTTTGTTGATATTCAGGACATATTAGATGATTCCTATGCTACTTGTTTTCTATGCAAGTACCTCTCAGTGAGGGCTTCAACTTGGAGACATAACATGGGTGACAGGTCTGTGTGCAAGTAAAGTTAATGAATTCCCATTTCTCTCATCTTCCAAATCATCTTCTGATGAGATCGTCAGATCTCTTCTCAGGAGGTAAGTTAAGGCAAACCTCAAACACAGTATGTGCCAGAATGGACAGAAGTAAGGTGGCACATTTAATTCCATCTGAGAGTTTCCTGGAGATGCCTTTGAGCAACTGTTGGCTACACTAGATCTACTGCAATGAATTCTTTCTTTTACTGACCCTAAATGTCCTTTGTACTGGAAAGACCAAACTGTTATGGAACTGTTTGGTACTGTTTCCAAAAACTGTTAAAGACAGAAGAGCTGATTTGTATCTCTGGTATCCATCAAACTTCAGCTGAATTATCCTCACAGTTGCTTGTGTTTTTCTATTTTCACCTTTCTCTGAAAGTAGGCTCAAAAGAAAAGAGCCAAACTAAGAGTTTTTCTAATCTTTGGAAGAGTGTACTGGGCAGAAAGACTTTAAGAATTTTAGTGCTGCTGCTCAGACTGAGGAAGTGGAGATCTTAGAGGAGTTACTACATGGATACTTCAATTTAGTCTGTGCTTCCAAAAGCTGGATGTGCACGATTCTAAATAAATCTTTTGCTGTTTAAAGAGCTTTTTATTATAATTTAATATCTCAGACTATTCATTACATTTGGGAATTAGTTCTATGTACAAATTGCTAACATTACCTTGGGAGAAAAAGGAGATGGAAACCTAAAATGTCACAGAGGTAAAGATCAGATCAGTATGAAGATGAAATGTTTAATTGCAATTATTAATTACTTTTGTACTTGAATGAATAAGTAGTGACCATGCAGAAGTGGCCCAGACCACACTAAAAGCAATTTTGAAGATGGCATATCCCAAAAATGGGAGACTTTTTATACCTAGTCTGGCATGAGGCAGGTTAAAAAGCTGATACATTTAGTTGTAGGGCTTCCAGAAGGATCAGTCCACAAAGAAGTGCAACTTGAGACTGGACATGTTGAAAATTATTGGATTATGTTTTCAAAATACTCAAAATTTTATGTTGAACAATTCAGAGATTTTCACCCATAACACAGCAATTCCCTGTGCATCAATTTTATGACTGAATATCTAAAATATTTGCATAGATGTGGTGATCAAGTTGATGGGTAAAATCTAAGGTTGGATCAGGGAGAATAAGCAATAGTAAATGTGGAGATAAACTCAGCTGAGTAATTTAAAAATACGTAAATATGTGCACAAATTACAAAAAATTGATTTTTAGAAATATTTTAAGTATATTTTTCCTTCTTTTTTGAGCATATAATATCCTATCTATTGTAAACACATGTGAAACTCAAGAGCAGAATAAAATAGCACAGGCCTTCCAGGCAAGGCTATTTTTGGCTATTTTTTTAGAAGAAATTTACCTACACTGGTCTTTGTGTTTAATTAGCTTTATTTTGGGCTCTGACATAGCTAGAAGCAACAGTTGTGTGTTTCACTGGGATGCTGGGAAATTCTCTCTTCCAAAAGATATAAAATTCACTTATCTAACCCTGGAGGGCTTCAATTTATCAGACTTTAAGATAATTACCTGTTTATATATATATTTGTACATGTAGGTACAAAAGCTGTGGCCTGTGACAGAACCCTGCCCAAGCTGAGCCTCCTGCAAGAATATCAGATTCTTTTGTGGTTTCCATCTCCTATATTAAAGAAGATGGATTCATGTGTTAGAAGCAAGTTATGTGGCTGAAATTTAATTACTCTATTGCAACCCCTTCCAAAACAAAGGAGAAAGTTTTCAGAATGTCTTCTGAATAATGAGATAAAGTTGGTATTTGAAAGGATCACAGAGGCACTATAGGTAAGAGGTTAAAAATTGAAAAAAGTCAATAGTAATACAATTTCAAAAAGGTCAAAATTCATACTAGGCTGTGTGAACCATTTCCAACTCTGATTTTTCACAGGCTGAAAAAGTCAGCAGGACAGCTGCAAAAATGATTGGAGTCTTAGGAAAAGGATAATGGAGGGAAAAATTGAATGAGCTATGGATGAAAAATCTACAGAAAAAAAATGAGTCAGCTCATCTTGATATACACAAAAATTTCTATAAAGACAAAGGGAATAACTTAATTTCTTATGTCTTTACTGGATAGGACTAAAATAGGACAAACTCGATGGATACTAGGAAAAAAACCTTCCTCATGTTAGCAAGAATTGTTTCTGGAGTTTACTGACTGTGGGAAGAGACTGGAGATGCCTCAGCTGAGTTGAAGTTGCTTGGCCCTGTTTTGGGCAGCAGGAAATACTCCACAGCCCACCCAGGCCTCTTCCAGGACTGTTTTGTATGACTTCACTGACACTTTGACATGTAATCCCCTGACAATTTTTCCATAAAGTGTTTTACAGCAATTTGGTCCCAGGTAGTGAGATTATGCAGAATCACTCTTTTATCACCCATTTTTAATATTCCTGAGATATGCAAATTTCTATACCTGTTGTATTTTTTTCACAGAAGGTTCTGTGTCCATAAAGACAATATAGAGTGTGTTTAATATCTGTGCTTATGCAAAGCAAAAAAACAGGAGGGGAAGTTGGTTAAAATGCTGTCTTAATAATAAAACTTTGGCTGAAGTGTAGTCAGATAGTTTATAGCTGTGACACTGTTCCAGTTCATCTAACCATATGTAAGTGCTTCCCCTGGCCTCACTGATGTTCCCTAAGCTTAAGGTGAGTTAAGCTTTGTGATTTGACTGTCTATAAATGCATCTCCACGAGTACATGGTTTTGTTAGCTGTCAGGAATTTGATAGGATCATGCTCTTTTTTCCTGCCTGTGGGACATGAATATTGTCCCTACAGTTCAAGACATTGTCATACCTGCTTTTTGGCCCCAGTGGAACTCATGATTATGAGTTTCCTTGAGCTGAAATGACATAAAAACATAAATGAGAAATATTACCTTTTCATTTTATTTAATGGAAAACATCCAGAAGTGCTCCTTTGGGAGACAGCCCTGAAATGGCTAATTTTACTAGTAAGTTTCTAGGACTGAAAAATAAGTGTGTATGGCTTCAACTCTTGTAACTTTGGGAGGAAGGAGAGATGCTAAACCCTCTTTTTTCCTAACTTTTTAGCACCAGAAAGTCCTTCTGGTGTCATGCCATAAGCAAGTCCCACATTACTTTCAGTTATGAGCATAGATAGGCTGCGTAGCTGAGATGCAAACAATACAAATAGTTACTAATTCACTGAGAGTGCTCAGGTCTGCATGCTGGAGTGTTTTAAATGCAGTCAATAACTGGAAATACATGACTGCTGGAGCAGGACAGAGCTCAAATCGAGTGGCTTGGTGTGCATCATGCCTGCTAAATGCTTTTGGAGGTCCAGGTGGTGTGTGAAGACCTTGTTCTTCCATCCTGAGCGTGCACATTTCTTGCCTCCTCTGAAAGCTACTCTGGCTTTATCTACGTGGTATTTTCCAGGCTGACAGGAGTCTCTTTGGGCCACTGAATGAGCCACCATGGAGCTTCCATGAGCTCAGCTGGGAGAGAAGCATTGTTGTCTTTGGCCCAGCAGCCTGAGCTGTGCTCAGCACTGACCACACTGGTCACTGGCTGCCTCTGCTCTGGGCAGCTGGGAGAGCCAGCAGGCTGGGCTGGCAGCTGCTCAAGGCACATGTAATCCTGGCTCTGGCCTGCAGACCAAATGGCATGTCGGCATTCCCACCATGTTAGCTTAGGAAGCTGGGAAAAGCCAAAAAAAAAAAAAGGGTTGCTCAAAGTTTTAAGGAAGCGGTTGAGTGTATGTGACACTGCTGTGAAAAGGCACAGGAGGTGAATGCATGGTTTCACAGGCTGAGTAATGTTTTACTGAGGTGTACGTAAAAGATAGGGTGGATTTGTGTAACTACAAGCTTACCTTTCAGATCTTGTCCTCCTTCACTTGAGATTTCCTCTGCTCAGTACAAAAGCAATTGTGCATTGTGTGGTTTCTGTATTGTCTGTTGGCATGGAGCAGAGCCAAGCTTCCTCAGGTTTGCTGGGCAACCAACCACGATTCTATTGTTCTTTCACCAGTCAAGGAGGATTTTCATAACCCTTGGTGTGCTAGATATCTATGTGTGAAATCTGATTTTAATCTGTCTCTATAAACACACCAACATATCTCTCACTAGCCCTCAGGGTGTAAATGCCTGAGGTAACGTCTGGATTCCGTGCTCCTCCCCTCCATTGCTCCCTGCTTCCTCTTTCACACAAAAGCTTCTTGGCTCAGAGGGTTTAGTCCCTCATCCCCACCAGATTTTTTGTGCAATTTCTCTTTGCTCACACATGATAAATTCCTCCCATGCACCTGCAGAAGGAGCAGATGGGAATTCTTCTGATGTGCCCTCGTGGCCCCATGGTAACACCTCTCACAGAGAAGAAAGAGCCTTTAGGGTCCTTGGCAAGACTGTGGTATGCTAAGTGTCAGTGTTGTGCCTAAACTGCCTGGTGACCAAAGATGATCTGGAATCAGTCATGAAAGAGTTGAAAATGGTACCAATGTGCTGGTTTGCATTCTGGGGTCAGAGGTTTGGCAAAGCTAAACACAGTGTGAAAAAAAAAGGGCTTTACCAACTTAGGTCTTTAACGTAAAACTTTACCATCATAAAATCTAAAACTTTACCTGATGCTACCAACCCTCTCTTGAATCCCTTGGAGAGTAACAAATAACAAAGTGGCCTTGCTTGTGTACACATCTTATTTTTTCAGAAATACATTCCAGTTAATTTTTTGTCTAGTGTTAAAAACAAAGATGAGCACATAGAAAGATTAGCTCCACTTCCAGATGATAAAACAAAATGGATGTCTACTTTTGGTAGCTTTGTACTACAAATTTTCTTTTTTGGCCAATATGCAGGTGGTATGGCCTTGTTACACTACCCAGCTTGCGAGCCTGGATCTTTAATTAGTGCTGTACCTGCACAAGCATCAGGGTCTGTAAATCTACAAGGTGGTGACTGAAACTTGGGCCCATCGTGCTAATTAAGAACTCACTCTTCTGGTAGGGAGAGGTTAGATTGTTTCCAATGAACCTAGCTAGTCCTTCTGTCGTAACAAGCAGTGCCCAGTCTTGCACACGTGTGTTGTAACACCTTATCATCACCCTCTCATTAATGCGGGAAAAGCACAGAATGCAGAAAGGTTTTTTGGACGCATGTTGTGTAACTCAGTGCTGACATGCTCCTTGGGGAGGGCAGCAGAGAGGGGCTGCTGGTGAGATATTTGAACTGGGGCCATCTCTCCAGAGATAAAGTCCCCTCTGTTTCACATCAGGTAGAGCATGAAAGTTTGGCTCTTTCAGTGAATTAACTCCGTGTAAGAGAAGAAATCAGCAAAGGACAGCATGTAAGAACCAAGAATTAGATGTTGCTGCTAACCCACAATAAAAGGCCTCAAAACGGCAATATGAGCCGTGGAGGCGTTCAAATTTGCTTCAGGATTAAAAGTACAGTGAAGATAATTAACGAACTAGGCATCTTTAAGTCCTCTGGGAAGTGTCTTCTGCTTGGCTAAGGTTAAGAAAGTTACAAGTCTGCAGATGTGTACAACTGAAAGTGATGGTTCTTGAAGAGACAAAGAAGCTTTTGCAGCTGATGGAAGTTCTAGCCTCTTTCTCACTGAACTTTCCAGAATTCCCCATTGATTTCAGGGGCAGCAAAATTTGGCTCTAACTACTAAAGCCAGGCAGACATTTAAGAACCACAATGTCACTTGGTGTAAGCTACACTTTATTATAATAATTATTGTGTTGCTTAATGGCAAATGAATAGTATTGACTCTTACAAAATGTGTTTTTCTTTGGAAATGTTTATATTGTCATCCAGAAAGGGGGTTGCAAGAAAGATCTGCCCTACACGTGTTAGTGTTTCTTAGGACTTAAGAGGACTTTAGTGCCTAAAACTGAGCACATTTGTATACATCATAAGGCAATATACACAAACTTCATTGTACAATAGCAAGAGACATTTAATGTGGCCACTTTCCTCATACCTCTTTACAAAGGAATTTTAAGGAATGGTAACACATGTTGATCTAACCAAGCAATTGAAAATATATTGAAAATATTAATATATATCACTTTGCTTTCAAATAAGAAGCAAAGTAAATTAATATGCAAATTTTATGTGACTGAGAACAGGATGAGAGCATCCTCTGGAATGATTTTATTATCTGGCAGATATATAAGATTCTACCTATCTTGTGGAATGCTAAACATGGAGCAGACCATGGCTTTTCCTTCCTCTATCCATGGTTATGGCTACCAGGAAGGCATGTCTGAAAGAATTACACTGGGATAGGAAGGAATTACTCTGGTGGGAAAGGAAGGAATTACACGGATGGAATAGCTGAATATTTTGGGTGTCAATGTGATGCTGTTGTCAAACACATTCTCTAAGATGGGGATGGCAGTGAGAAGTAAAACCTTTTTCTCCATTTTAATTCAAGTATTAAGAGTCCAGGAGGGGACAAGAGTTTTCCAAACCACAAGTAATTTTGATGAAGGAAGCATGGAACTCTGGCATCAGCAGGGCAACTAACCTGCTTCCCAACATTGTGGCAAGAGAAGATCAAGTTTGGAAAAGCTTAGGGAAATTTGCAGGGTGGCAGGAGAAGGTGAAAAAGGGCTCTGGAGGTGAGGCAGAACCAAGTCACAGGGCCATGACACCAAGGTGGAGTCAATCCCATCAGAGGATTTGCAAAACCCTGTCTTGAGCAGAACCTCTAGCAGAAGAGACCAGACACAGCCTCTACATCTAAGCCAGAAAATAAAAATGTTATGTTTATAAATCAGGTGTTTCACAGAGGAGAGAGGAGAGAGCCTCTAGCAGAAGAGACCAGACACAGCCACTGCGTCTGGGCCAGAAAATAAAAGTGTAATGTTGATAAATCAGGTGTTTCACAGAGGAGACAGGAGAATGATGAATGATAAATGGTAAACAGAAAGGATCTCTTACTGCTCAGTTTAACAAAAAGAATGACATGGAAAGACTTGTTAGCAGATTATATGCACCTAATTGGAAAGGAGAAATATGCTAATAGACAGAACATGCTCCTGAAGACAGGATATTAATGTGATTATGCTGAACATGAATGAATGAATCCTGGAAATGGAGTGTGAATTTTGGAAACAGTGTATCAAAGATTTCCATGGATGGAGTTGTGTAAATCATCAGATAGCAATCAGTCAAAAATCCTTACAAAGACAGACAGAGAGGTGTAGATTGCTGTCTCATTCCTCATTTCACATGGCTATCAAAACACCAATATTACAGCATTTCTTTTTTATCAGCCTCTGAAGATTGATGCAAAGTAGTGGAAAATGCTTGCTATACTTGCCTAAAGATTTACATTCTTACTAACTCCACAGAAGCAGTGCCCCTAACAGGAAGAGAATGCCTTTTCCAGATATGTTTCCTTCAGCACACCCTGTGTAGGAAATGCAGGTCTCAACTCCAGAAAAATGGGTAATTTATAGAAGAGGCTGATTGCTTTACAGCATGAAACTGAAATCTACATTTCACTGAAACAAGTGGGCTGTTCTGGGAGTGGGACTGCTGCGGTGATAAACCCTAAAGAGCTCTGGTAACATGGATCCACTCTAACAGCTGTAAGGTTTTACAATATTTACAGGTAGCAGTGGCCAGTGAATAAAACAGAGCCCTTTTTGCTGCCAGCACCTTCATTGATCTGGTTGTTAACTAGAAATTCTTGATTTGTCTGAGTCTTTCAGAAGGCTGAAAAAAGTGAGGGAATATGTCCCTAAACAAGGCATGAAATGCTTTTCCATCAGAGTAACATTTATTAATCTAAAGAATGGTCCAAGTAGAATCAAGATATATTCTTCTGTTCCATATCAGCGAGAGATGACATGAAACATATTGAAAAATTGTCTTGCTTCTGAGAAGAAGATATGATCACATACTTGTATTCTTTAAGAAATATTTTCGTTGCCTAGAAAGCCTTGTTACCTTGAATGGCAAAGCCACCTTTTTTTTTTTTTTTTTTTTTTTTTTTTTTTTTTTTTTTCCCATGGTTGCATTCTAGGAGCACTTGACCACCTGCAGAGATCTGATTGCAGGGCTGGGATCTTGTTTCAGCTACTTGTGTTTACATTTTTTACCAAAATGAATGTTCATTCCAGAGGTTTCAAGTATACAACCAGTTAATAGGGATATCACCCTCTAATCACACAGGACAATTTACAAGACTCCTCCAGTTAAAGAAAAAAAGCTTTGTTAGGGAGGAAAGAAATACTTACCTATAAAACTTCTGAGGAGTTACCATCTGGGACATAATCACAAATAAATATTACTTTTCCCCTTGAGAATCTAAGTTGGTTATGCTGACACATGAAATTGAGTATTGAGAGTGTTACTGTTTGTGTTATCCTATATGGAGATTATTATATATTATGTATTGCACACTGTATAGGATTTTATTACATATTTCTTTGGTTTCATTTGTCCTTAAAGCAGAAGAAAAAACTGCAGCCTTTTCAGGTTCAGGTAGTTAATCTGTGCCAGGAAACCTGTTGATATTTCAATCTATATGTTTCTTGTTTATCAGCAATATGCAAAATTACCGGGCCAAGTTCTGACTGATATAGATGGCAGTCATTACACACCCAGTTTAATAGAAAGGAAAAAACTCATGCAGATTGAAAGGAATGCCATAGCAATTATCAAAGAAATACACAAATAAATACTGCACAATCTTTTCCCTTTGACCCATTATTGATACAGATTGCCTTCCTGTGCAAGACTGTTATTTGTTCCAAATAAAATCCATGCCATATGCAATAAACATGATGAAGACAACTTACCTCTACTGGAGGAAACTGAGAGCATGATAATCCACTAAATAAACAAAGTCTCAATTATGGCTATTAGCTTCAAAGGAGAAAGCCATTTCTACTCAATTTAAAATAATCATAACACCTTCCCTTGCATTGGTTTGGAAGGAAAGAAAGGAAAGCAAAGAAAGCAAGCAACACCTTTGCAGAACAGGTTTAATGTATAATTAGAGACTCTAAAAATGTAGCTTTTAAAGACATTTTTTATGTATCTGAGAAATTCTGTTTATGAAGTATCTGGGTGTATTTGTATTCTTTTGCAAGTAGAAATCAAGCAGAGTCTCTTCATCCACTGAGGGTCACAGCAAGAATGATAAGACCTTCATGGGTATATCAGTGGCTTCATCAATTATTGCCATGAATGCTAAACAAGAATATTTCAGTATCTACATTCTTTACAAAATACAGGAGTGAATTTCTGAATTACAGGTTTATCTCCCTCTCTATTCTGTTCATCTACATGCAACTTGTCTATTTCCCTGTCTTTTCTTTATCTTTCACTTTAACCTCTGAGTTGTTCTCAAGATCCACTGGAATTTGAACGGGGGGATGGGGGAGGAATTGTTCCCCTTCACAACAGCTGGGTGCATTCAAGCAAACTGAATGAGCCTTCCTTACCCCAAAGATATGGAACAAAGGGATTGAAAATTGCTGTGTGGTCAGGATTTCTAGCCAGGAGCTTTTGAAATGCCAGGCAAACAAATGCAATATCTAATGTCAGAGCTGATGTTGCATCACAAGTCATTGGGAAGACATTTAGTGCTCTTCTCCCCACTGTGTTTGTTGTTAGAAGAGTGGTATTTACTGTTGCACCTTCATGCCTGCAAGCACACATAAACTCATCCCTTCTTTATTTTCCTAATACTTCTGTCATTCACAGTATGATTGAAAATTTCCTGGAAGGACAAATCCCGACTTAGGGAGGTGCCTTTTGTGGGTTCCAAAAATGTCAGCTTACATTTGGTTGATTCATAATTGTGGAACAGGCATTTCTCAGCCCACAATTTGAATAGTATAGGAGGTTTGGGTTGGGTTTTTTTTTAGGGGAGGCATTGGAAACAGGTCAAAACCCTGCATTCAGTAGCACAAAGCATTGTGGTGTTTCACATCCATGATTTAGCAGAGTCCAGGCTCTGTGGCTACATGCAAAGCAGCCCCTCCATTTCCTTCTGTGTGTGTGTGTGCTGGGGAGTGCTGACAAGGATCCAGCAGTGGGGATGACACTCTGATCCCACTTCTGTGTGTGAGGGGAGGAGTGATGAGAGACGTGGGCTGTGCTGGCACTTGGGCTCAGAAACCCTGCAGGGCTCATGGTGCCACGTGCTTGTCCCACCTCAGCGAGCTGAGAGGCAAGAATCCCAGTTTTACAGAGGGATATTCTGACGGAAAAATCCACGTTTTTGCTGTGGGTTACCCAGCGAGAAGAGAACAGCTGTTGGAAGGCGCCAAGAAGCATGGAATGGTAGAAATAGTCCCAGAAGAGGGAGGTGAGTAGGGAAAGGCCAGATGAGGTTTTCAGAAGCACATAATAAATTGTGAAGCCATGTTATAACTATTATGGAGTGCATGGTTCTTCACTTTATCTTGCTGGGAGGATGACACCACAAATACATTTATGCACATGGTGTATATAATATTTACAAAGACACATAAAACACTTCTGTAAACAGGACCCTATTTAGAGATACATGCCCTGCTGTGTTTTGAAGTACTGCTGGCCTTTTCTTTTTCTTATTAATTTAGTATTATATTTATTAGTATAAAGATAACAGTGGAATGAATAAATGTTCCTCAGAACTGGAATAGCTTCATCCTTGGCTGCTTACAACTTTTGCACACTTGTATAAACCAACGGGTATCAAGTTCAAAAGGAATTGTATCAGTGACTGAGAAAAATCAAAACAGATGCTCATTACATTTGTCTAAGATAAAATTAACTGAACCTGTCATATTTTGTGGGTAATGCTTCTAATATCTGCAGAACAAAGCAAATACACTTAATTCACTACAGCCTTTAGTTTATAGGTCAGATATGGTCTCTCAGGGCTATTGTGTTTGTGTTTAAAAAGCTTAGAGTTAAGTTTGAAAACAATAAAACTGGAAATGTTTATTTTTGTGGCCTGAGATAATCATCCTCCCTGAGTTTCAGTTATCTAATTCAAGGTTTACTCTTGGATGGAATAACCAGACTCAGCACAAATAATTCATATGGGGAAAGGGAACTCATGAAGGATATTAATGAATTTAACTCTTACCTCCTGATACTGGAGGAACCTCTATTTTAAATAGATCTGTCCCAGAAGAAAGACATGCCCATGTGTCTCCAGAAAAGGCATCTCTCTTTGTTGCTGTACAGTTTGACTTGACTGGAGAAATTGTTCTTTCTGCCCCAAAAGGTAAAGGTATGCTGACAGGTCTGTGATAGTGGTCTTAATTCTTCATGCCTCAAATTTTCCAAGCAAGAGAACAATCCAAATGTTTATCTCTTGTCAGGTATCTCACCATTGCCTGCCACCCCCATACCAAAGTTGGGGTGGTACCACCGTGGCTGAAGTCCTTGAGGTGACAAAGGCTGAACACATCCAGGGATGTATGAGCAGCAGTGTTCCAGTCGGTGATTCCTCCCTTCTGCCCAGCCCTTGTGAGGTGGCTTCTGCACTACTGGGTCCAGTTTTGGGCTTCCCATGCAAGAAAAATGTTGGCATTTTGCAGTTAGTCCATGGAGATATGAAAAGGGCAGTGAAAGCCAGAGTTGTTTGCCTTGAAGAAGAAAAGGCTGAGTTGAGGATGGGAGGGCTTTTCCTTTTTGTCTTCAAGTACCTAGAGAAGGATTATAGGGAACACCAAACTCTTCTCAAACTTGTGCAGTGAAATGCAACAGATTTCAGGAGGTCCTGCTGAGACATAAGAAAAATGTATTCACTTGAGGGAGGAACAACACTGGAAAAGGTACCCACAGAACCTGCTGGATTTCCTTAAATCTTCAAAACTCAGTCAGACAAGTCCCTGAGCAGCTGAATTTATTTACAAAACAGACAGCAGGAGGCTAGTGTAGAGACTTCCAGAGGCTGCTTCCAACCTCAGCTGTCCTGTGGCTCTATGGAAGTGGCCCTGGATTACTGCCACACAGTTCCTTGGGAATTCCCTGTCTTCCTCTTTTTTATCTTCACTTCTTCCAAATTTAAAATATTCCTCTCTTCAATGAAAACATCCTCACCTTTGGAGAGTTCAAGTGCCAGTCAAAAGATTAGAAACCAGGTATTTCATGCACCATTCAGGTCCTAGAAACAGCAGCTACACCTTTGACCTTGTTCACAAATTTCTGACTATTCATAGACTGTTACTGCATTGTTTTACCCAGTTCTATATACATAGTTTTTTTAACAGCTCAAAAAAAATCTTTCAAGACTTTTTTTTTAATCTTTCAAAAATGCACCAGACTGTGCCTCATTGTTTTGAGCAATGGAAGAAGGGGTCTGTAAAAGATATACTCATTGCAAGACTTCGCAAGGACTCCATATCCTTGGGGAAAAATCAGAGAGGGTCAGAAAAGAGGTTGTTCTGACCTTTAAGTACTTGTATTTTGAAAGAAATATCAGGGATTTTTTTATAAATTATTTTGTATGAGCTGGATTCTTAATCTGAAATCATTCTTTAAGTACGATCTATACAAGGTATGGGATATTGTGCCATTTTCATGGCACTCAGTTTTAAAGCAGAATGGTTGGGGTTTATTAGACACACAGGCCTTCAGGGCTCTTTTCTGGTAATTAGACACATAAGTTAAATCCATAAAAGTGCTTTCTTGGAACCACTGCAGCTAAAAGGGTGACACAATTTACTTTTGTGCTTGGCATGAGCCCTTGAAGCAATATATACTATTTTATTTCAGGATGTGTAAACTACACATTATTGTCAACAGTAGAAACAATTATAACTAGACTTGCTTATTCATGCTAACTTATAATATCATTATAGAATTATTTGAGGTTTAAGCTGAAAACACTAAAAAGGTACTTTTTATTTTTATACAAAAATCCATTGCCACAAAAACCTCTGCAGAAAACCAATAGGAAGATTTAATAGAGAGGGGAAAATTTCTGTGTGCAATTAGAAATAAGAGGTTTGTTCTATACCGTGATTTGAGAGGGAATGGAAGAATATGAGTTAGTTATGAGACAGAAAAGGGCACTTTCTGTTTACAAAGCTGTAGTTAGTCCTACCAGTCAAAGCTATCCCCACAGCTGCTAGAGATACACCTCAGCCCTGACTTTACCCTGCTGGAATCAACATAAGCAGTAATTTTTCAAGAACGAGTTCTGCCTCGAGTGCCTTCGAGTGAGGCCACGTGACTGTGAGATCCTGTTTCAAAATGAAGCAAGGAAAGATGTTACCCTTTTGAACCAGCATCTTTATAAGCTTCAAGTGTTCCTTGTAAATGGCAACACTCAAGTTCCTGTCACATCCACGTGCAGAGAGATCGTGACTTCCAACCAGTTGCAGATCACTTAAACAAGTGCTTGGCCATTACTTACTTATTGTAAACAACTTTTCTTTCTTAGGACACATAAATAGAGACAGGCACCAGATTAAAATAAATTTCCTAGAAGTTCATAAAAACCATTGCGAAGATGCTGAGCACTGCACTCTTAAACAAGATAGCTGAAGCATTTTAGATTTAGATCATCCAACTAAAATGTCAATCCAATTTAATAACCATTTAATAGCAGTGGAATTGCAAATACAAAGAAGAAAGGTATCTAAAACAGCATTTTAGATTTTCCATATTAGACAATGATGGAATATCATGCCTATCTAAAGACCAGAGTGTTTTCAACTCTGTTTTGATATTTTCTTTCTCATGCCAAACACTTCCCAGCTGTTTGGAAGCCTGTAAGAGTTTATTCAATTTGTAGTGGAAGGCTGTCTGTACCATTAATAAAATGACCCATGCTGAAATGGGCTAGTTTTTCCTCAGGCAGCTTCAGAGAAAATAATGATTTAATGAATGAGGGGAGTAAATTACTCTTTGGATAAGGGTTTGTCCAGGCAAATTTCAGCTGCCCTGTCAAAATAAAGTTGATGGAGTGTATGCTTCTGCTCCCTGTGTCACACAATTCCTGTGAGCATACAGAGATGTTCACTCTTGGGACTTCTCAGATTGTCTTCTTTCACTGGGAACCAGATTCATTTTTCTCTAGCAAAACCCATGGGAATATCAGTGTTCAAATTGCCGATCTCTGTTCCCTACAGTGGATAGTATTGCTGAAAGAGTCTCTCTAAGGGAATCTGTGTCCCACTGTTTCCCTGCTCAGGGGATATCTGGTAGTCAATAAAAATAGAGACTGAGCCTTGTGACATTGCTGTGCCAGAGTGCTTTAATGAAAAGTCTTTTACATCTGCAAATAGAGTGCCTTTCCAAGGCTGCTGGCAAACACCAAACACCTGATCTGAAATATAGAAACACACATATGAAAGGGTTACCTGAAAGGAAAACAGCAGAAACAAGTCATGAAAGGAAGAAGAACCTTTTATGCACAATATCTAGGGCCAGAGCCAAGACAGAAATAAAAGTCATGGTGTCATAGAATCATAATTTTTTTTAGGTTGGAAAAGACCTCTAAGTCCAACTATTAACATCACACTGCCAAGTCCACCACTAAAGCATGTTCCCAAGTGCCATATCTAGACACCTTTTGAATCCTTCAGGGTTGCTGACCCAACTGCTTCCCTGGGAAGCCTGCTCCAAAGTGTGACACCTCTTTCTGCAAAGAAATGTTTCCTAATATTGAATCTAAACCTTTCCTGGTGCAAACTTAGGCCATCTACTCTTGTCCTGTCACTTGTCACTTGGGAACAGAGATTGACACCCACTTTGTTACACCCTCCTGTCAGGGAGCTGTAGAAAGCAATAAGGTCACTCCTGAGCCTCCTTTTCTCCAGGCTGGGCCCCCACAACTCCCTCAGCCACTCCTCAAAGGACTTGTGCTCCACACCCTTCACCAGGTCCATTGCTGCTCTTTGGAAGTGGAACAAATGGAGCGGGAATCAAAAAGCACCTGAGTCTGGTGTCAAAAACCAAAGTCTGAAAGTACAGAAGGAGCCAAAATCTAAGAGTGAAGGCTTGAAGCACCAGCTAGCTGGGGAACAATGTGGTCTGCTTCAAAGTTTACCTGTGGTTACGTTGTGGTTCCCAAAGCTCAGGCTGAAGAGAGCAGCTCTTTGATCCTTGCTAATGAACCCCAGATAGTGGGAAGTGAGGCCAAACTCGGAGACCTCAGAGCAAGCCACAGCAGAACAAGCTCCTGGTTTGTTTAAGGGCATGTCTGAATGCAGCAGCTGAGGTGAACTGCAGGGTTTGGGAGGCTGTCAGGGGCACACTTGCACTGTGCTTGGTGCAGTATTTTGTTCAAGTATTTTGCTATTATTCTGTTTCTCCAGTAAGAGCCAGATATGGGAGAGAATATAAATATGGGTACAGTACTCCCTGTCCAGCAAGTCATGGAAAGGATTTTGTTCCTTTCCATGGAGTTTGGATCAGGTTCATGAGGTCTTTAGGAGCTCATTGAGTGTGATCATGAATAATGTGCTTTCTTCTCCTACAGGTACCCTGCTTTGGCAGACTGACTGCTGCTGTTTTTCAACAACCTTGAGAAACAGAATGACAGGAAGTATTAGACAGGGTAATTTTCCTGTGATGAATTAGGGCGGGGCATTCATTTGTTCCTTTGAGAAATCTTTGATCTGGTTTTATATCCTAGCTGTCCTTGATGGGAAACAAACTGAGGCTATGTCAGGTAGTCATGAGTGGCGTGATGCCCGTGCCTTAAGTTCTCACCTCCTCCCAGAAGGTTTCATCTGGTGATCATCTGGTTTCCTATGACTCTTGACAAATCCTATAACAAGCCATGAGGGGGAAAAGTAGTGTAGGTCAGCACTTCAGGCCATGTTATAAACTGTGTGGTAATTTGGACTGCTGCATTTACAGCTAAGTTCTACCAGATGACACATAGAGAATGAATTATAACATGCCTGAATCTGCACACCCTTCTCACTGCAGCAAGCTTAGGGCAAGAAGGGACAAAGGGATTAACTACTCTGTTGTCTCATTCCCCAGGATGCCAAATCAAAGACCTGCCTTCTTATTTTTGGATCTGCTCTTTGCCTTGCCATAACTCACCGCAGCCCAGAAGCCCATTATCAATAGCTTCGTGTACATTTACTTATATATTTCATTTATTTATACACACACATTGTGCCCAACAATGTATACACACTAATTTCCACATGGTTTCAACATGGCTTGCTTATGTCAGATGTGTGAGCAGTGTTAGAAGGATCATCAGCCATATGAGGGCATGAGCTGCAATTGCTACAAGCAGGTGAAAGATGCTTCTTCACTTCCCAAAATCTCATGGCCCAAAATGATGGAGATAAAGATAAAGCTCAGGAAACTTTTCCATAGATTTTTCTGAAATGAGACTCTTGCCCTTTCTCTGACTTCTGCTGTTCTTGAGGAACTGGCAGTGCCTATTAGGAAAGAGAGCATGCAGGTTGAACTCAAAAATCTCATAAACACCTGTCTATCATGGCTCCTTAGGAGGAAAATGTACTTTTGCCATTGCTCCTGGCATCTTGGAACAACAGCACACACTGTGTGGTTCTCTGACCTTACCAGCTGGGTCTGGCTGCACGTAGATCTCAGTGACAACAGAACATGGCTCAGTCCAGAACATCTCCCATCAGATCTTTTTTTTTTTTCCTTCTCTTTGTAAAATGTTTCCCACAAAGGTCTTCCATGAGTAAATGCTTCCAGCATTCCTATGGTCTCATTCAGCTTTTTTCTGTAGGTCTTGTTGAGACAGGAGGTGGAAATAAACACACCTCTGGTGAATGAATGGGTGGCTTGGAAATATGTAGTAGGCTGTGAGAGATTTCTTTTTTCCTTTTTCAATGTTTTTAGTCCTGGCTAGACTTCTGCTGCCTTTGTAGCAATTGCCTTCTGCATAAGGAGATGGCACAGCATTCAGGAGTAATTTTTTTCTTTCATAGCCTACAGACCTTCAAATATTATTTTGAAAACAAAAGCTTTGTCTTTGAACCAAACCTAAGAGAGAGCCTGGGAACAATGAAGCCTGTTCTCTTCAGCTGAAAAAAGTGCACTGGGATGAAAAGCTGAAGTTTTGATTTTGGCAAAAGTACCTGACGGATATTGAAGGAGATACTTCACCATCCTGCTTTTCCCACAGTTCCCACCAGCTGCCCTTAGATGGTGATTGTCATGGGCAATTTCTCTCGTGGAGAAGGAAAGGGTATTTAAGGGAATTCAGTGAGCTCAGTTTATACCCTCATATACTCCCAGTAAATCCTGCCTGAGGCTGTTTTGAAAGGACTTAGTATAGCTCAGTGACACCTGTTTCTTTCATAATCTGTTTTTTATGTCACATTTCTATTTAACATTACTCTCTTAGGTCTAATCACTCTTCTTTTGAGGGGCAGTTTTCAGAAAGGGGCGCAAGAAATTATTCTTTAAAAAAATGCTGCATTGTAAAGGACCTAGAGAGAAGTATATTACCCTGTGAGAAAAGTCTTGGTTTGGCTTTAGTGCCTGGAAATGTGTTAGCAGAAATGGAGGTAAACACCTTATTGGAATTAGTCATTCACTATTCTGTACTTCCCCTCTTACAAGAAGACGGTGAGCTCGGGGCAAGTCCCTGGCAGCAATTGCAGGCTGGGTGGGGATTCCCTTCCACAGCAGAAAGAGTGATTATTCTCTATCACTGCTTGATCCTTTTTAGCTGTCCTTAGACATCTATTTTACAACTCATTTTCTCTCCACTGGCACAAAGCAGTCCTGCTGCTCTTTCCCTCTTGTCTGTTCCTCTGAAAGCCGCCGAGTCCCACATACAAGAGGATCATCACCTACCAAGGATGGAACAATTCCAAAATGATAATTAAAAAAAGCTAATTTTTACTAAATTTGAAGCTGATGACTTGATGCTGAAATTTCAAACCAGTGCCTGCACAGATTGTATTCAGAGATGGGACTTTCCAGCCGTTCAATACTATTTAATTCTGCACCACCAGAAATGCTACTTGATTTCTGTACTGAGAGAAAACCAGGGAGGCTGAGGAGAAAAAAAAGAGCCCAGGAAATCTTCTGAGGAGAGAATTCAGCAGGAGTAGAGGTAGTTAACAAGGAGATAAGAATCTAGGGCAAGGCTTTGCTAAGGTTTGATATATTGGTTTTATTTGTAAAGGCGAGCTAATTTTGTGTCAGAATGACCCAGAATTACAGAAACTTTTCCATCTATGTACTTAGGGGCCATATTTCATGCAACTTTTATGTATTAGAATACTTGTATCTCATTTTACTACCTCCTCCTGCATAAAATAAACTTAATGCAAAGAAATGTTTGGCATTTCTGTATTGCTCTGCGTTTTCACAGGTCTGACACTGCCCTAATCATTAAAAGAAGGTGATGATCTTTCACCACAGTTTTTTGCACCATCATTCAGAAAGAATCCCAGCAAACTTCAGAGATCTGAACTAATTAAAACCAGCAGCAAACATGTCTCTTCAGTTTTGATTCAAAAACTAAATCGGACTCTGATTTCCGGATATAAACAAGAGGCTGATTCCATAACTGTGCAGCATAAATATGGCAGGCTCCAGCCACCAAACGTTTTCAATTTTTATTTAGGCCAAGCTAATAAATCAGGCTCTGACCTCAGAGCAAAACTGGAAACATCAAATGAAAGGCAGTTGTAAGGGTATTGTGGGAAAATGTGAAAAACCGGATAGGTAAACATAAATACTTTAAAAGTATCAGTATAAAATATTGCTGCAAACTGATGAAAGGTTTTCATCTCCAGGGTGTTTATTCCAAGACTTCTCCAGATTTCTTTTTGCTTTTCAGTAAAGCAGCTGTGCTTATGCAATCTAGCATTGTGTCAGGAAATGAGCTGAAGCTGCTTGCAGGGTACCAGTTGTAGGAGTGTCCTTAAACCAGCTCACAAAATCTGGCATCTCAATGCTCCTGATTGTGCCTGTCCTGAGTGGTCCAAACTGCAACCAGAGGCCTGTCCCAGCAGTGGCAATGTAAGGACTGCAGGGTGGTCCTTCATGGATGGTGTCTTCTGTGGTCCCCACACACACTACATCAGAAAGAGATTTTTAATCCATTATTTAGGAATTTATTTCCAATCTCAGCTGAGGCAAGCGTCTTCAGCTCAAACTCCCTTATGGTCAGTTTTGTATCTCAGGCATAGAATTCACCTTTATTTTTCCATTGTTCACTGACAATGCAAAAAGCCCTGCTCTCTAGCTTACTTAATTTTTCCTTTACAGTTCTCCAAAGGGAAAATGAGCTTTTTGCCAAACGCTGCTGTCAGTCTGACATAACTGTGGGCTTGATCACATGAAAATTGAAAGTGTTTCTCTTTTCAATTGATTAAATGATTGAGTACAGACTTCTTTAATAGAGCAGTCAGCATAACTCACCCATAAACTCAGCATGGAGCCCTGTGTTCACCATGTTCTAAATTGCTGACAAACAGTTTATGGTTTGTCACATTTGGCAATGTCTGTACAGGAAAAGGGCCAGTCTTCAGCTGAAATAAAAATAAGTGCTTTGACCAGAACTTGGAAACAACTAGTAGGAAGAGAGGTTGTGCAAATATATATTAAAATGTTCAGCTTTTTGTTTCCCACTTTACCAGCTTCAGCTTTATACATCATCTTAACTGTCCCCTTCAGTCACCTTCCCATCTGTAAATAATGCAATGTAAACAACTGTAAAATCTTGTATTTGTAATTAGATATAATTTCTCACATATTCAGTAAATGCTGGGTGTTAGTGAAATAGAATGGCAGCTAAAGGAGCAAAGAAGGTAAACTTGAAACACATCTTGACTATATTATTTTACTCTCATAAATCTCATAGCAGGTGACACAGACCTTAGGGGGTTTGGGGTTTTTTTTTCCTACTCTCTTCCTTTTGGCAATGTTTTGAAAGTGAAAAATTGGTTTTTTGCTATTTTTTAAAGTGTATCGTTTTGACTTTTTACAAACATCTAGTATTAGGGAAAAAAAGGCACACTCGATAATTTTAACAGATTTTTGGAGAGGTAAATGATTCTGTTTCTGTAACACTATAACTCTGTCCCAGTGGGGCACATGGGACCATTGCCTCAAAGTAGATCATGGAACCATAATCCAAGTGGCAGCAAGCAGCAAAAACAAAGTGCAGAAAAACCTAGTAGTAATATGGGTCAGATAGATATATTTTGGTATAAAGTGCATGGTTTTCCTTTATAATGTAAGAAAGAGCTATCTGAGAACCCACAGGTGGTGTTGGCCTTTTCAATGGCAGCTGATTTATTTGTTGGTTAAAATTGCTTTAGCAAAGCCATATGGGGATTAAAGATTAGAATAGCAGAAGTGCCACAGATCAGAATTCAGCAGCTTCTTTGTATACTTGACATACCTTAAAAAGCCCAGAGAGTCTTGACCTAATTTCATCTGCTCTCTAAAAAGCACTCAAAGTCTGCATGGCCTGCAACTGCCCCAACAATAATGTTCCTGCAAACATTAAGCAGTCTCCACTTAAGCAGAAGAAAAACTTCAGGGCAGGATTGCTGATTTAATTTCTTTCTGATTTAATTTATTCAAATCACAGCAGAGGTTATTGTAAACACTGACATTCAGCTTCTGTGGCCAGAGGACATGGATGAAGGAGAGTTATCTCCCTAGGACATGGTTGGCACTACGTGTGCGGAGCCATCAGGTGACACAAGGAGCTCACAGGCTGGATGAAGCACTTCACCCCCAGATTTACAGCTGGCTCGAGGGACAAAAATGACAGATGAGGAAGTCAGGAGCCAAGACAGGACAAGGAAAGGTCTTCATCAACTTCTGCTCTCCTGTTTTCTGCCTTTAAATCTGAAGAATCTTTTGCAGGCATGACTGCCCTCTCAGCATTTAGATCATAGCAGAAAGCTGTGGCTTTCCAGCATTAAGGGGTCTAAAAAATCCATTATTTTCTACCTTCTGTTTTACCTAGTAGCCCTAGAATAGAAATTTTTCTGTGTTGGGAATATACAACTGAACTTGTATATTCAGGCTGCAATATTTCAAGAAGACGAATGGTACAGGAATATTTGCAAAATGCTTCATCTTTCAGAAGATCCTCTCATCTTGAAATGTGCCATCATGCCAAGTCAAAAGTGGTAATTAACCTAATTTTGCTATATTTTTTCATAGTGAACCAGACCTTCTTTATGCCATTCAGTGCAACTTGTCCATCCAGTCAGAAAGAAACTACTTTCTGTACCATAATCCCTGATTTGAGAATAGTAAAACTCCTTTGCTTTTTAAAACCTTTGTTCCATCTACCCCTCACATATGCTAATAAAACACTTCCCAACACAGAAATACATTCTTTGCTTCTGACACAAAGTATGAGAAGGAAAAACTCCATAACTGACAATTTTCCTTACCTCATTTATTTTTAAAGCATTTTATAGATGCTAATAAAGTGTTACGGGTGTCATCCAAATTTCAGTGACATAAGTGAAAAAACTCCCACCACTTCAGTGACTTCAGCGAGCTCTGGATGTTGCATGAGTAACATTCATTGCATAAATCTGGACAGATATCATTCAGGCAGGATTCTTGGATTTAAAACTTTATTTTTTTTCCAATAATCTTTTTTGTAGTTTGTTTCCATTTCATGCAGAATTTTGACATGTTTAGTTTCTCATCCAAATCAGAATGAAGTCAAATAGCCTTGATAATTTTATGACACTGGTAATTTTGTCAGTCTGATGTAAAGAACTACCACACATCAAGAAACCAAGGTCATCCAAGATACAGACACTGAAGAAATTGAAATTATGACTCATTAAATAAATTACTACACTAAATGCAGAAAATACAAAACCATCAACACTTGACCTATTAATATTAATTTAAATTTCTTTATTTGTTAATCCCTTATTGAAGAGTTAATAGAGAATCAAAAAAGGTCAAACCCACAAATGATGAAAGGACTAGAGACTAATTTTGAAGACAACCAGTTTTATTTAAATGGAATAGCTTTCATGTTTTCATAGTAAAAGGTATTCTAACAAACACTGTGCCTCATTTGCAGATTCTTCTCACTTGTTAAACATTCCTAGGTGTACTCCTGAATAACAGAGAGTGACAAGAAAAAGTATTTGGTTTAGAATGGGCCAGCCTCTGAATAGGGAATTTAGAGATTTCAGAAGGTGTTTGCAACATCTGGGGAGAGCCTTCTATGAATAAAGAACCACAGGTATATTCTGTTTAATCATTTTTCAGCCATAAATCTTTGTGCAGTCTAAGGAAGTTAGTAGATAATATTATAGAGAAATGGAAAATATATTTGTAAATGGAGGTATGAATTAATTTATTTTTCTAAATTTATGATTCAGCATTCTCTAGACACTATCTAGAATATCTACAGCAATCTTACAGAAGCAAATTACTTACAAAAGCAATGTCATACAATTGTGAATAATTGCAAGTAGAAGTAAAAATACATTTCTAATATTCTTTCATGGAAGTTGATGGAGATGTGGGGTTTTTTAGTGGCAACCACCTTGTAATTATTTAATTTAATAGAAATACAGACTTCAAGGGAGTCCAGGTAAAAGAAGCCCAATGTGGTTGCAAGCACATCATGCTGTGAACTGAAATCTTGAAGGAGTCATGGATCACAGTCATAAAAGTATGTAGGGCAGATGGGAGTTGTTGGATGGAAATGGATGGGAATTAGAGCTGTTAAAAACTGACACCAAAATTTACATCTAAATGCCTTCTAGTGTAGTGGACCTCCAGCAGCTTCAGTGCCATGGACATATCCAGCATCCAGAGGGTGAAAGGAGTGAATTTCCTGATTCCTGTGGGTTCTTTCTCAGCACTACAAATGCTTTGGAAAGACTGATCATAGAGAGGCTTCAGAATTGGCAGCTGAATTAGAGCTTCAGAAGGATCCAGTTTAATTCCATCTACTTGATTTCATATACAGTTTGCTTTTTTTTTTTTTTTAAATAATTCTGAGCCACAACTCTCTTCAAATCTGGCATTGCTACTTCCATGTGGGATGTATGTAGATGGCAGAATAGCACATGAAGGTGAAGAGCATTTCTCCATCTCCTTCACTTGCTTTGCAAATGAGCATTCCAAGCAGTGAGTACTTAGCTCTTGGCAGGTGATTCTTTAGTTGTGCCTCACTTGGAAAAAGGCTTTCCCTTTCATCCAACAATAGAAGCACAAGGACACAAATCACAAAGGAGAAGTTTTATTCAGATTTTCTGCTTTATGTGTTATTTTTGAAAGTGGTCCTAGTCAAAATCTTCATCAGTTTTTACATATTGAGCTTTTTTTCTAGGTTACCTGATGCTTTGTGGGCACTACATCATGAGGTACCACTCTTTATTTATTAGGATTCAGTATTCCTTCAGAGGAAGGAAGCTAAAGGACATGAGATGAGGAAGGGAGGGACAAAACAAGAAAGTGTACCACTGTGGTGGGCTGAAATTGTCTGCCAGCCAGGTGCCATCCAGAGGCTTTCTCCCTACCCATCCCCAAGGTGGAAAAGCTTATGGGTTGAGGTAAATACAGAGAGCACTTCCCAGTTACTCATAATAGACAAAACACACTCAAGAGAGAAAATTAATTTATTGCAGGAAACAGACAAAAAATTAAACTTCACCACCCCCCTTTTTTTCTCCTTTCAATCACAACTTCCGTCCTTCAGCACCAGTTTCTCTATATCCTTTCCTTTACCCCTGGGATGGTGAAAGGGGGCATGGCATCCTTCATGAGCTGCAGCATGGAAATCTGCTCCCACACGGTCTTTTCCATCAGCTTGGTGATTATCTGCTCCACTGTGGTCTCTTTCCCAGTCTTCAGAAGGATCTCTTGCCTGCTGCCTAAAGTACCTCCTCTTTCTCCTTCTCCTCCTTCTCTTCCTCCTCATTCATCTTGAGCATTGATTGCTCACTCATATACAGGAAAATGAGAAAATCCAGTTGAAAATCCTATAAAATTCAAAAATTCTGATGAGAGGGACAGCATAAATTCACTCTTTGCTCACCTGACATTCCTAGTATATCTCCAAAGAAAAAACAGTGCCACATGAGACCATGCTGGATTTTTCTGACTCTCTTCAAGCAGAAACACACAGAACTGCTTTCTACAGACTGACCTTAATCTTGTGTAGCCATTTTAAGCACCCAGGTAAGAGCAGCTACTAGCATCTTTCTTTCCTGAATGGAGTTTAAGGCAGTGCAAAGATGTTGTGCATCCTCTTACCTGATTTCAGGCATTTCTTCTCCCCTTTCACACCTCCTCCTGCTTCATCTCTTCTCAGCTCTGGCTCCTCCAGGAGGCTTTCCTCATCACTTTTACTGCCTTGTCCAGCTATTTCCTTGTGTTGTCCTTGCTGTGCGTGCTGGCTCCTTCTCAGGCATTACTCTTCTCTTGCTCCTATTTGACTGTTTTCTGGCAAGTCTTTTGTCTTTTCTTAGCTCTTATCACTGTGCCTTCCAGCCTTCACTACCTGCTGGACTTGGCAGAGGCAGTGGCAGCAGCACAAGATGAAAAACAGGCATCAGGCATTCTTATCCCTATATGGCAGCCCTGGTGTGATGGTCAGTATGTTTATCCCACCCTTGCTGTGGACTGGTCAGCATATGTGTTTTCCCTGGCCACTTGGTGTAAAAATAAACCAAAAACAAACCTCAGGCACTGTAAATTAGATTAATACAATAGGAGTGTTTCTGACCTTGTTTATGTCAGCTGTACCAAGCTGACGTAAGTATGGTCACTCCTGGTTTACCTGGCTGTTTGTGCAATTTGGGCAAATTGCTGTCAAAATCAACTGAAGAATAAGGTGAATCTTGGCTTACCTGCCAGTTCCAGTATTACACCAGCATAATGCCTCTGAAATCAGTGGCATTACTTTAACATAAAACTGCAATAAGCTGCAGGGAATTAAACCCTGTTTTTTGCCTCTGGGAATTCTCAGAGGCTGCCTGATATGGCATGAGTCAAAAATATTTTGTTATTCACTGCTTTTTCTAATTATCAGATTTGTCTCCCGTCCATTTTGTGGTGTTGGCCAGGCACTCGATCTGAGTCAAATTTTCCATACAATCCACACTGCTTTATGTTTCAGTCCTTTTTTATTTTTTTTCTTTTGCCCTAAAACCAGAACAGAAGAGCTGGCTAAACATGTACAAACCTGCCTTAAGAAAAGACTTGTTTTTCCTTTTCCCTCACTCCTTCTATTTAATGTTAGCGCAAAGATGAAACACAGATGGAGTGGCACAATTGTTAGAATTTTGATCAGCAGATTCTCAATCTGTTCACTTGTTAGAGGACCACTTTATCTTTGGGCATAAGCCCATTAAAGAAGCCAGCCTCTTGGAGGTAACATTAATTTTTGCAAGGAGCTGTTTTACAATAAGGAGCTGACACTGGTTTGAAAACACTTCTTCCAGCATTCCTTCACCGTCAGGGTTTGCCCATCAAGAGTTACTCAGGGTAGAAAACCACCTCTAGGTGCATAAAACCATATGAGAAACACAAAATGATGGAATGAACAACCACAAACCCTCTCATTCCTCAACACTGAGGGGTCTCATCACTTGGCCCAAGATCCTGCAGATGCTCTTCCCATTATGAACATGATAATGTTGGCCTTGTTTTTCCCACCCATTGCTCCAGGTGGATGGAGGCTGTTCACTGCTGAGATTTAGGTGAGATTTCACATGCAAGCTACTTGCTGTCAGTTTTATGCACTACAATCTGAATCTGTGACAATTTGGTGGAAGAAAGGGATTATTTTGTCTGGGTAATGGATAGTTTTATTCAATTTTCTGAGCATGGGGTAGACCTTAGAAGCATCATTGCAAATATTGATTCAAACAAACCTATTTCCTGCTGAAGAGCGCAGCCACAGTGGCTCCCAGGCCTGCTATGTTGACTTGCTTAGTGAAAATATGCATTAAAAACCCACTTTGGTTTACAAGTCATGGCTGAAGGAGCTCCACAGATGAAACTGTAGTTTTTGGACGAAAAGAAAATAGTTTCTTGTTTATATATTACACTAAAAAATTTTAGTGTTGTTGGCTTTGATGGAAAAATCCCACTGGCATTGACTTTGGACATCAGAGATTATCAGAAGCCTGGCTTGAAAACCTCCTGTTCTAAACTAGGTTTTCCTGAAATTTCCAGCTCACCAGGAATGAAAAAAAAAAAAAAAGAAAAAAAAGAAAAAAAAAGCTAATAGCTTCTGTTGCACTTAAGTTCCTCTTATTTTTCTGAGTGTGTCTTTATATGTGTGCTGCCTTTGTCTAGTCCGGGGTCAAAAACATCCAAACAAAGCAAATGTTTCTGAAGTTGAAAAAACATTAAGCTTCTGGTCCAGGTGGAACATCTTTATGGTCCAGGTGGACCTTTTTTTTTTTTTTTTTTTCCCACAATACCAAATAGATATGAGTGTTACCTCCAGCCTTGAATCTCTGTTTTTGGCTTTACACTTTTGAACTAATATCTTTTTCTTACTCTGACTGATGTCAGCTGAAGAAAGTTCCAAGTAAAACGCCCTTTACAGTGCTATTTTAGGGCTGAGGCCATTCTTTCTCTCTTTTCTTCATCTTTCCATTTTCCTGATGCAATCCTCAGTCTGGCCTTGGGCTCACCTCACAGACATTAAAAATCAAAACCAAAAACAAGTAAAACCAGAGGGACCCCTCAAACCTCAACATTTTGCTTTCAGAAGCTAGTGATTAGCTTCCTCTGAAACAGCTTTTCTGATTCCCAAGTTTGGAAAATTGGGATCATCAAAAGGCCTGGTGGCAGATATGTATCTTTTCCTCTTTTTTTCATTGAGCCTATAACTCAATCTGGCAATGAAGAGCTCTAGAAAAGAAACAGTGCAGAGAGAGGAAGTAGCTCTGTAAGGCTTGGCAAATCCTTTCAAAGAATAACTGTTTTTTCAAATTTGATCACTACAGACACAAGCAAACACAAACTGGTTTATTACCTTATCTAGGATTTCTCTGATTAGCAGGAGGGGTGCTTTGGGGGTACCGTCCTGCCATACTGACTCAGTTCTTTTTGCAGCAATTAATCTTCCCTGTTTGGTTTTACACTGCTTTACACTTGGCCTCACCACAGTGCCAAGAGGTCAGCTTGCTTGTCCAAGGTCACCAAATGACTCAGTAGATTAAGTGAAAACTGAACTCAGAGGACCACCCTGCCTTTTAGCTTTTGTTTTTGGGACTCAATCTACACAGCTTCTCTGCTATTTCATACATTCCATTAATCCCACTGGCTACCAGCCACAAAGATACAGCAGAAAGATTGAATACATGTAAATGTGCACAGTGATATACAACTTCAAGCTGATGGAAAATACATTGGACAAGCATGGTTACGTTCCTCTGCATTAAAAATACGCTTTAGGCCCATGGCTCAAAAACAAAAGAACATGAGAATACTATTTGTGGCTTTCCCTGCATTTATTAAGATGAATAAGATGAACCTTTCATCTTATTTCACTCTTGCACTAACCACACATACTCAAAATCCCATGTTTTTGCATCCAAGTTCTCAACTTACTCCTATCTGAAAATGAAATTAGTAGCTTGACTGTTATGACTAGTCTCCTGTTGATGTTGTCTGGATGCAGAATAGATAAATTCCAAGTTTGAGGATAAGATATTTGTTTACAGTTTTTCCATTTGTAAAAACTGAGAGCCGGAGATTTGATGAAGTTCTCAGTCCATCAGTAGAGTAAGCGAGGCAAACTTTCACCTGAGAACTTGTTCCCCACCCAATAGTGAAAATCTTACAAAAGCAAGAAATTGCCTCATTTTAAAGTCCATTGTACTCTGAACACATTTGATCTGGAAATGGAAGAGTTAATGAGCTACTTGTTATTTCATTAAGGAGCAAAATAGGACCTGACCATTTGTGAAACTGTGCATAAAGCCCCGTGCTGCTGCTGCAAGGATGTCCCAGAGCATTGCAAGGGTGATAACTAGCAAGAAAAGGCGCTTGTTATCATTTCCTCATTTAGGACAGCATCCTTTGACTTCTTATCTTAAGCACTAAGTGCCTCCCTGACCCATCAGTTTGTGCAAATTTATAAGAAGTATTTGGATTAAAGAAATCTGTCAGCTGTCTGAGGTTCTCTGTGTGTACCTTCCCACATGCCTCTGTAAAACCAAGTCTGACATCATTGGTAAAGAAGCCTCTTCCCTTCAGAAATTTGGTGAGAATCTCCCAAGATTGGGCTTTCTGCTGTCATTAGCAGCATTTTAAGCCTTTTTGCTTTGGGTTCTGGGGAGATCCTAGAAAAGGTACAAGTCACTTCAGATGTTTTCAGACACAGTTTGGTGCTTTGTTACCTTCTGCAAAAATACTCCCATCAGCCAGTGATGGTAATCAGCTTTTGAAGACCTTTTAGTGAGTTTTTCTTTCCTTCAGATGTCTTTGCTGCATGATAAGAGGGCAAGGAAAACAGTACAAAAAGCATTTCAAATATTTTGAAGGGAGAGAAGGTAGTTACCTGTTAGCCAGAAAAGGGAGTCTGTACATGTTGCATGACCAGCCTGTGTCTATCAAATTAAATAGATAAGTTGCTGCAGGACAGTGGTCAGGACTGTAATCAGCATTCCCAGTTTCCACAGTACTCTCAAAACGTCTGTAAATTGTTTTCTTTGATTTATGTCAGCTATGCTTTTTTGGAAACCCCTCTGCTTCCCACATCTCCATAAGGAAACACTGCCATTTTCTCTTCATGTAGTCTCCAGCCTCATCTGTAAGTCAGATGTGCCTGGAGGGCCACAGGAATATCTCCTGGGAGGAAAAGACTTGCATAAAGCTCTGCTGTGAAGTTGTGTGATTTTCCTCACTGATGGATCAGAACACAGGTGCAGAAGTACTGCAGGAACGTGGCGTGCAGTGAAAGTCATCCTGTCAAAAGTGCAGAGGAGGATTTACCAGACAACATTGCACCCTTCAGAGCTCTTGTAGGAGTCAGGGAGTACATCCCTTTTCCATGTGATGTCAGTCAGCCAAAGGGGGCAAATATTAGTGTAGTTCCTTCCTAGTAGTTCACAAGGTGGGGGCAGAACCTCAATCTTCATTGCAAGTCAGCCAAAGGGGGCAAATATTAGTGTCGTTCCTTCCATAGAGCCTAGGAGTTCACAAGGTGGGGGCAGAACCTCAATCTTCATTGCTAGGAATCCTAATTCTCTGCTCCATCCATTCCCTTTGCCCATTTCTATCCCTTCTTTTATTTTGTTTTATCTGCTAGGTGGCTTGGAGGACACTTGCATGATTGTCTGCTTGGTACAAGCATTTATTTTTAAATAAAATAAATGGAAGTTGCAGGATCAAAAGGAGAGTTACACTGAGCAAATAACACTTGTTTAGAGATGGTTCTCCCACGAGAGCTAAGTAAGAGCTTGTTAGAAATACCATGACTAAAAAATAGCCATGTTAGAAGAACTGGGCTCACCTGCATGTGGGGGTTTCCAGGTTTACAGTGAAAGACTCCCACAGTATTTATCCATTCATGGCTTTACTGGACTTCTTTAGGTTTTATTTCTTGGTCGCTCTGGAAAAATGTTTTAGTAGCCAAAAAATCTGTACTTAATTAGACACACAAAACCAGCAGACAGGAAGTCTATTTCCTCACAGAGATACTGTGGTTTATACATTCTGCCCTAATATGAACAAGTCTACTATTATTTTCTGATGTCCCCCTTGTTTAAGGTGCTTTGAGTAACATGAAAGCTCTATTTTTGCACACCAATCATGAAAGATACTTGTCAAGATCCAGGCATGCCAGACATGGCAGCATTGGATAGTTCCTGATTCCATTTGAAAAAAAAAAAAAAGGTCCCTCTCAGATTTTATTTTCTAGAAATTAATATAATTTAAGATTATTTAAATGTAACTCTGGATATGTGTGCAGGCTTGGGGCAAAATCTGATAATGGCTCTGTACAAGTGCTCCCACCCTGAATTTCTCCAGTGTTATAAGTGGTGGCTTTATTTCCTTGTTACTTGGGGTCAGTCCAAATATCCAGTGATTGGAAGTTGTTCAAGACAAGGGCTCTGTGTTCATGAAATGTGTCTCACAGAAAGGGCCATCTGAAAACTGCTGTAACATAATAACCAATGAAAAATATTAATATCTGCAGCCAAAAAAGGAGGTGAGTTCTTACCAGGGATGTTGATTATCCTCAATTAAATTTAGAAGTTGTGTGGGAAAAGTAAAGTTTGCATCCAAAGAAAGTGTTTTAGTTTACCTTAGAACTCTAAGCATGTGTCAGAAAGTCTTTCTGACTTTCACTATTATTTTTGATACTGCTCAAAAAGAATTCAAATCTTAAGTGACGAGTAGCCAAAGAACACTCATCCCCTTGAAGCAATGGAGGAAATTGTTGTGGGTTAGAAACTAGCACTATTTATTAAATATTAAATATTAAGGTTATGCAGCATGACTAACATGGCAGGACAGCTATAAATAACCTACTCTCTCTGTGTTATTTGTCTTTGCTGTTTTTTTTAGATGGAGAGTGGGGTTGTTTTGGTTTTTGTATTGTTTGTTGGGGATTTTTCTCTGCCATTTGTTTTGATTTTTTTGTTTGTTTTGTTTTTTTTTCTTTAGGATAATTCTTAGAATATAATTTATTATGTCTTTGAATATTCAAAACTTTATTTTTGAAGTCCTTTCTTGTGAACCCACAGATTTCCCTCTCTACTATGAAAGTTTCTTGATCTCAACATTTACTCCACTTCTCCTCCTCACTATAGATTCCATCTTTGTTTCCATACCACTCCAGTTCTGATTTTATCTTCCTCTCACAGAGCAAGTAGTATATTCCATGATCATCAGGAAGGCATAAAAAGGACTTAAAAAAAACCTTGAAGGTGGTGCCAATGTTGACCATGCTGGAACAGGAACTAATGAAAATCTCATCAAAGCCAGGAGATGTGGAAACAGAGGGGAGTCTTTAGTAAGATTTTACCCCACTTCATCATATTATGAACATATCTGAACTAGAACTGGAGTTAAAAATAAAAACCTTGGAGGTAATCAGTAAGATCAGAACAAATAGTGAAGCAGAGACAGTCTTGTGTCTTCTTTCCTCTTACATCTGCCTGTTGTGGCCATCTGTGGTGAGAATCCCACCAGACACAGGGTAGGGAGGATGTGCATGTGGAAGAGTTCAGGTCTCTCAATGGTTCTGTTCAAACCCTTTTGGAGAAGGCAGCAAAAGCCCTCAGAGACACTTCTTCTTCTTCCTAACCATTTATCCAGGCAGGAAAAAATTCATTAAGCCCACTTATTCACCAACACTCCCATCCATGTGTAATGGTAACTGATGACTTCAGAAGAAAGCCAAGGCCTCACTCATTGATGGTGAGACCTCTCTGCAAGGCAGAAGGCAGGCTGGTAAGGTTTGGGCTGTGGAGTCCCCTTTCTTCATATGTTTTTTAGATCCAGCATGTCTCAGGAGACTTTCAGTACTACAAAAGTATTCAATTTTTCTTGACATCGCCAATATTCACCATCTTTCTTTGTACAGAAAAAACCTGATGCTTATTGATGGCATATGAAAATATAATCACTTCCCTGCCTGACCTCTCACAATCCCCCAGTGCTCTTTTACCATAACTGAGGGAAAGATGGAAGAAAGATGGAACTTTTAACCATGTTTTTTTGGACAAAGAAGGAAAAAATATAGCTATCAAAACACCAGTAGGCTCTACAGTCCCTAACTTCATGGAGGCAGCACAGAAGAAGGATGTTTTTCTCAAAAAAAAATCATATTCTGAAGTAGTCCCTCCAGATTATTTTGTGATTTAGTGCAGTGCAAGCTGCTCTGAGAGACCTACCTCTGTGGCATGTCTAAATTCTAGTGTGTTCTTTGCTACAGGCGAGATAAGTGATGTGAAAAAACCAGCCCCAGTGGTAACATTATTGGAAAGCAGATTCCTGTTCAAACAAGCTGGAGATTAGTGAGATAGATTTCTAGTGACGAGACTCATCCCTGGCTTTTGTCTTCCTGCAGCGTGAAACAGAAGACAGATAGCTTGATAGGGGAAAGTCTGGCAAAGGTAAATGGCAACGATGGAGCAAAGGAGTCATAACATTCTCCTGACAAAGCCTGGATGTCTGAGCAGTGAAACACAGAGGGAAGGTGATTAAGGGACTGCCAGGCTCCCCACAGGCTGCCTGCAGTAGCTGCATTGCCCTCCCAAAGGCATCCCAACAAAGCCAGGTCTGATCTTCCTTTTCTCCACAGAAACTTCTCTAAAATGCAACTTACCCTCTCTCACAGGGGGCTGTATGAACATCACCTGCTTCCCTGCATTTTGCAAAGTGTATTACTCATTGTGACTGCTTCTTAAGGCTGAAGATTTTGGTGGAAATTTCCACATTTCAGAGTCCTCCTGGGAAATCTAAACCTATCTTTTAAGGAAAATGCCATTCCCTGTCTCTATAATTGATAAAATAATAATTCCAGCCTCTCTCTGACTGTGCTTCAAAAAATAATACCACAATTTTTGTAATATCTTTATAAAATAAGCACTATATTTCTTCTTTCCAATTAGACAGCATATTTGGTAATTGCAGAAATGTGGACAGCAGAATTGTCTTTCCTAAGGATACCTCTGGGTACAGAAGTAAAGCCCTAAAAGATGCACAGCACCACTTCACTGTTTTACAAAGTAAAGCTGTGCAACTTTTACTGCTAGAAGGCAAACAGATCTAAAATTTAAAAATGTGGTTTCTGGACAAATTTATAAATGTATTTTCTGGAGAAAACAAAATGTGCATCTAATACTGGAGAAACTGCCAAAACAGCATAGGCAGTAATACTGGTCCAGTAACTCAGAATCCTTTTCCAAAGGTAAAAACAATCAATACACTTGGAACATCTTGATTTGACCTTCAAAAGGCATATTAAGTAACCTTTTCTTTCTCTGTTTGGTAAACATTTGGTAATGTGAGCAGAAGAATATTTCCCTACCCAAGTCATTTACATCAGTATAAGGGACATCCTCTGCCGTGGATCAGACTGAGCCAGAGCTAATATGGGTTAAAAAGGATGTTGCTTCCTAAGCCTACAGTAGCCATTTTCATTCCAAAACTGGCAATTTTGTTATCATGTTGCAACTATTTCAATACATTCAAATAGCAAAAGAGACAAATACAGAGAATTTTCCTTTTAGGTTGGGTCTTCCTCACCAAATGAGGGTATAAATGAACACAATTAATTGCTTCCCATTAAGCAGAAGCACAGAATAGCAGAAGCTGTTATTTTTTCATTCAGAACCTCTGAGTTCAAATTTGAATCCTGCTTGTAAAAGCTACTCCAAATGATGTTGCTTCTGTGAATATTGATCACATCACACCTTTAGAAGGCTTCAAAGGGATCCAAAGCTCCCATCATCCTCCAAAATGCCTTGAATGATATTTAATTTTGGGAAAATAAAATTCCTGCCCTGCTAATATTTATATTTTTACATAAACCTCTGAGTTGCTGCATCTGGGACCAGGTAATATAAAGGAATCAATTTATGTGTTTAAAGCTGAGCATCTGCAGAAACACTTACAGCCCCTAAGTCTAAGGTGTTAGTGTTTTCTTTTAAGTGGTTTAGTTACCCCAGATTTCTAGAGAGAGAGTCTGAGTACCAAAGGGACCAAGGTGCCTAATTTACACTGAATCAAAATTCTGAGATGCCTTTAAAAAAGGAGAAACCTCCTGGTGCCCTTTCATTAACACTGAGAAGGACCTAATTTTGCAATAGTGCCCCCAAGTTGTCAATGTCAGGGTTATGGAACACAGCCTAGGGATGTCATAGGTCCTTCTCTCCAGAACATCAGAAGAGGAAGAAAAAGGTCTGAGACCTTCCCAACCCTTGACCTATACATTAACCTCTGCAAGAGTGTCTCTTCTGGAAGAATTCCCTTACGTTATTAAAACTGTTCAGTATTGAAGGGCTTGGTAGCTTATGTTCAGGAAAGTTCTTAAGCAAGTACACATTGCCCAGATTTTGAAATATTAGTGGGTGGGGTGGAATCAGCATGATTTCCTCCCTGAGCTGTTTCAGTGTGTATCAGTATTCCTGCTTCTAATACGGGATGAAAGCAGGAAGCACGGATGCTTGCAAAACCAGGGATCAACCAGGGAATTGTGGAAATTAATTGCTCAGAGCTCATAGGTGAACTGAGGCTGTGCTCAAACCCTATGACAATTGGTTGATGTTTAAATCCCAAGTGTAAGATACATATGGTTCTTGGGATTTTTTTTCCACTGGAGTAACAACAGCAGTGCATCCAAGGGGCAGTTGTAAACTTCAATGCCATTGTTAAGAGAAAGCTCTTGACTTCAATAAAAATCAAGCAACTTTGTGTAAGGTATTCTTAAGAATTGCATTGATTTGTGTAAGGTATTCCTAAGAATTACATTGATTTCACAACAGGTTTTTAATTTGGCCTTAGCCTGCAGTCAGCAGCGTGGCTTCTCTTCAGAGGTGCATCTTGCACTTCCCAAACACCTTCAATAAGGTAACTAGCAATGTAATCTGTGAAGAGAAATAGAAAACTCTGCTCATAAAATAGAATTAAAACATCATTTGAACAGATTTAAGCATATGCAAGTTGCAACAGATTCCCTTAGGCACATAAAACCTGTGTGCTTACAACAAGAGATAACTCAAACTGATGCTCAATTTGCCAGTTTGTTGCGATGGGGATATTTTGACTTGTATTAAAGAGTCTTGACTGATGACCTCTCTAATTCGTTCAGTGCAAATGTTTTCTTTCAACATCAGGCACTATTTTTTTTTTAACCAACTACTTATTTGAGAGTAAAATCTATCATGGCTTGTGCAGACAATCCGGATTTTTAATTGTCTTAAGGGTATTTGGAATCTGCTAGACAGTGCCTGAGAGCATTTGGTGATTTGATCCATTGATTAACCTGGAAACATGCTTGTTTCACAGGCTTGGTTCTAAAGAGTTTTTGGCTCTTCTTTCAAATAGAATTTGCCAAAAAGCAATTACTAGCAAGAGGCAGAAAAACTTGCCTTATGGATTTTAAATTCACTTTCTCCTTTAATGTACCAGGAATCTGAGCATGCTGCCTCCTGCTTCTTATCAGCTAAATATTTGCAGTGACACCAGAAAAAGCAACTGTGAATTCTGCAATCCTAGTTCATTGGAAGTCGTCATATGGGGAGCATCTTTAAAAGCAAATGGTGCCAAGCCAGCATTTAAAGCTATTCATCAACTCTGGATTTAATAACTACCTTATTTATATCCCACATGCTAGGAAAAATATTGTAATTGGGATAGATTATATAAAACCTGAGGAATGGAATAATTGATGGAATAATTTAAAAAACCGCCAGTCTGCTTTGCTTTTAAGACATTTGTTTGAGACTGGTTGATTCAGTGGTAACAATGGAATACCATTAGTGTCCAATTCCTTTTGCTTTTCTAGGTGACATCAGTGCTCACAAGAGTGAGCTTTTTAATGAAGGAGAGTGCTGGAAGATATTTCCTTCTGTCTCACCTGTAGGTGACAAGGGGCCTGCCCAGCTTGCTCCAAGTTTTTGTCCCTGAGTGCCCATCCCAGAGGCTGGTTTGCATCAGGACAGCTCAGCACACATGCACCCCACCCCTTAAAACCCTCTGAGAGTATCTGTGCAGCAAAGCAGGACAGGAGGGTGATGCCCTGACTTCCTTTCACCCTGCTGGGCTTTGCAGGTTAAGGAAACGCCGTGTCCCTGACTGCCAGCGAGCCCTCGTCTGTCAGCACTAACCAGCCCCGAAACAAAGGGGAATTCAGTGTGTTGGGACTTGCACAGGTATCTGATGCAATCTGAAAGGGAGACAGACCTGCTGCATTACCTAACATGTCTAAATGAATGTCCCATAGCCCATTTTTTTTTGTGCTGGGGAGCTGCTGATTGCACCAGCTGTTCATGACTTACACCTCTACACCTCCAGGTCATAATCTAGAACGTGAAGGCCTCTCTAATCTGACATATTTAATATACATGCTTCTTATTTAAGGATATCAAAAACACTGAGAGGTGTTCCAGCAAAGTGGACCTGTCCTGAAGTTCAAAGGTTGAGCTTCAACCATGTGGGGAGGAACATTATCAAAATCCTTTGTCTTGTAAAAGTTCTCATGCAGGTTTTCACTGCCAACAATAGCCATATCTTCATTTTGAGTAGCACCTTAAGAGGGAAAAGATTTTTTAATAACTTAAAATTACACATTTTAATGGTTTCCTCAGTATTATTTTTATTATTATCTTGAAGAGGAGAATGGATATAGCATATTTAAATAAATAAATAAATAGCCCACTTCCACAAAAAAATGCACCCACACCAAAAAAACCCTCCAAAAAAAACAAAAAAAAAATCCACAAAAAAGCCCCACAAAACCTAAACCACCCCACCAAAAAACCCAAACAAATGACAAAAAAAAAAAAAAAACCCAAAAAAAAAACAAAAAAAAAATCCACAAAAAAGCCCCACAAAACCTAAACCACCCCCCAAAAAAACCCAAACAAACCACAAAAAAAAACCAAAACAAACCAAACACCCAACAAAAAAACCCAACCAACAAACTAAAAAAACTCACCCCAAATCTCACGTGTGGAGATACATAGATATGTATCATGCACACATGGATACATGGATACACAGCCATGCAATGAAACACTTAAAACATTCACTGACCCCTTATTAATATGATTATCAAAAACCTACATTTTGTAATGTACCTATCTGGAATCAACTCTTCAGTTTTTTGTTGTAGGCAGAGTATCAAAAAAAACCCCACAAATTAGATATTTGATCCTGGAGACAAAAAAGCAGAGAAAGTAGTGTGTGTGCACATTACAATTATATTATCAAGGCTTTCTGTAATGTTATTATAGGCTGTTCCAAGTTACCATGTATGAAAACAAACCACACTGATTCCAAGCCCCAAAATGAGAGAAGTTAGAGAAATATAATCAGTGCAGCTGTGGCAACAATACTATTGTTAAAGTACAGGGAGATTTTATAAACAGTGAGTAAGAAGTCAAGAAGGAAATAGTTGTAGACAAAATCATTGCTAGAAAACATGAAAGCAACTCTTTCTTTCCCATCCCATCCCATCCCCTCTCCACCCTGTGAAAAGATTATCCATGGAAGGGGAAAAAAGGGTGAGGTTGAGGGTGGTGTCCCACAGAAGGCCATAACACACAAAAAATATGTGCACTTTTTTTCTCTTGGAAGAAGATGAGGGGAAAAAAAAGAGCCTGGAATTTCTTTTGGAACACATACTGTACTTTCAGGTGCCATCTGTGGACTATGAAAAAAACTCTTATGTTAAAACAAGAATAAAAGAGGTAAAGGACAATCCATCACAGCCATTGCCTGCAGCACGACAGGGATGCTCCCAGGCTGGTTTGGAACAGCTCTGCTGGGAGCACCAGTGGCACTTGAGCTTCTCTGCCAGTAATGTGTAACACAGGGCAGCAAATATTTCAACAAACACTAATTTATCTTGCCCTTATTGACAAAACTGCAGATGCCTTAGCAAAGAAAAACAAATGCCACTGAGTCAACAGCTGTGCTTTGCAGTGGTTTCCATCCACTTTGCTTTGGCACTGTGTGGAGAACCTCAGTGGCATTGCTCCTGCTTTACATCACTGCACAAGAACCACTCTTAGCCTGATCCTTTGATAAATCACATTTCAAAAGAAATTGATGGTGCAACTCCCCTCAGCATGAGAGGCCAGGCTTCAACCCCCACATTGTTAACTGCTTCTGGGAGGCTTCAGTGGTGTGATAGAAGAAACCAAAGAGATTAAATTTGAGTGGTGTATCATCTATATGTACATTTAAAAAAAGATACCTTTCTGTCTGTAGGAAACTTGACTTTATAGGAACTGCAAATATATGAAATGTGAGAGCAGTGTTCCCCGATATCAGCAAAACTAAAGGTATAGAGAAGGACAGTCTAGACAATTTTCACCTTCCAGTTTTTAACAGTGTTTGGATCATACACTCAGTTTAAAGCAGTTCTAGATTGAAGCTGGGGAGTATGGCAGAGCTGCCTTTCTTCTCTGCCAAGATAAAAGATTTTCATAATTTCTTTTGAAGTTTAGAGTCTATTAAGAAGCAATATAGCATTCACATTTTGGAAAAATAGAGTTCTTGTGAACTGGCAGGAAGCATAACATGACTTCCTGGTAATTATTTCCATGAAATTAAGTTATTCCCTTTTGAGGTTTGCTTCAAATATATGTATTTGGTGGAGCTAGGGAAGTTTATGGAGCAAATGTGCATACTGATGAGTGACAATGAAATTTTAAAAGAGCTGTGACTGTTTCTTCAGACCACTTTGATATGATGTAGACATTCCAGTCCAGATCTTTGAGGGGAGATGTGCAATGTCAATTCAACTCTGGAAATTGAAAGGCTCAGTAGAATTCAGTCCCATAGACAGTGGGAATTCTCCCTAAAGATTACTGTACCTCTTAGCAATAAAGATGATACCATCACTCCTATCTCACATCTTAACTTTTGCAGAACCACGTTACTTTCCCTTAGCCCCACCACCAGTTTAACAACTCCCCAAAAATAATTTCAGCCCTTTTTGACTGCACTTTCTCTGTAGTACCTTCAGCATGTTCTGTCTTCCCCCTGCCAAAAACACTTCCTGTCCCCCAGACACAGAGAGCTGGCAGTGAGGAGTTGGGTCAGCTGCGAGAGGTTTCCATGGAAGCGATTCAGGCTTCCTGGCAGTGGGAAGGCAGACACTGTGGGATGTGATGGGACTCACTTCACACAGAGTTTTGACCTCATCCAGTCTCTGAAAGTGCTCCTTGACCTCCAGCCCAGCATCTCCACTGCTGCTACTGCCCAGAACACAGAGTTCCCAGACAGACCAGGTGTGCAGTGAGTTCTGTGCCTCCCTCTGGTACCGGAAATTGTTTGGGATTCAGCAGAATCCCAGAGCAACAATTAATGCTACTAATTTTTCTGACAGGAATCTAAATGGCTTAGAGCCAGTCATAGCATCAATAGAGTTGCTGCCAACTACTAAAAACAAGCAAGTCAACCATAATTTACTGGCATTCTTGACTCTTTTTCTGAATTAGATTAGTGCATTTTGAGAGTTTTCAGAGAACATTTGAAAGAATTCAGCTGGACGAGGAACAAGAATTGTTTCACTGACATAATTTATTGGGATTTTTAAAGCACTTTTGACAATATACCTCACAAGAGGCTAGTAAGGAAACTGAGAGGTTGTGAAGTGGGAATTGTAGTTGTGTGTTGATCACAAGCTAGCTGGAAGAGAACAGAATGGAATAAAAAGCTCAGTTTTCAATATGGCAGTGGTTAGCAGCAGAGCACTGACAGAACTTCACTGTATTCATGGCTGTCCTGGAAAAGGCCTTAATCAGCCTGGTGGCATGGTTTGCCATGGCACTGTTTTTTAACAAGGAGCAATTATTTAACTGAGCAGTTGTTTAAGTCAGTCAAGACAAACCTAGGCAATTAGGCAGCACAATGGCAGAGGAAGTTCATGATGGAAAATTCAAAATAAGGTGTGTTGGAAGGATATTACTAACACACATTGTTGAATTTTGAATTAACAGTAACCACCCAATAAAATGACCTGTGTGTCACCTTGGAGAGCTTAATAAAAACATCTGCTTCGTGTGGAAAGGCAATCAAGAGCAAATGAAATGTTACCACAAATAGAGAAAGGGGTGGGGTCCCAGTGAACCTGCTCTGGCCAAGCCTGCCCAGGATGTGCAGTAAGCGGGGACATGTTCTCACTCTGCTGAGCAATTCCAGGATGAGCTGGCCGCTCCCTCAGAGGAGAGGAAAACCTTGAGTACCTTTGACATGGCTTCCCCTCCTCTGCCCCCAGCTCTCTCCAAAAGGCCTTCCTGTGGCTGCAGAGCAGCTGTTCCCAGGTGGGTTTTTTGCTGTTGGAAATAAGCTGAGTTCATAAAGCAAGCCCACCAAAATGCAGTCATTTAACAACACACAGGATTTCAAAACAGATGAATAACACCCCATTCACTTCAAAATAATAACAGAAAAATCAAGTAAGAAGAGTTTTCAATACAGTTTTGTTGAAAATTGGTCCAAATGCAAGGGCTAATGTTCCAAAATATGGAGACCAAGATTTCTGGTTTTTTAATTCCATAACTCAGTAGTCTGCAGCTCAAAAGCTGTGAACACTTACTATGCTGTGATGAAGAAGATGTCCACCACAGGGCAGCAGGGCTCATAAACTCCTGAAAGCCTAAATTAAAAACATCAAGCACCCACAATACCCAATTAATCACCAGGTTTTGTCTGTGGGAGTTCTTTGCACCTCCTTATAAGCATAATCCTATAACGCCAAGATACTCCATTGCCTCAAACTCACACACCATTACTCTGCATGTAAAATCTCATTCTCTTTGCAGGGAAGGTGGGGACAAAAAGGACTGATAGAACCAGTCCTGCTCAAACTTACAGCATGAGGCAGAGATCAAACTTTGATTATATCTAGTTGAGAATGCATTTTTTACTCCACTTCACAGCACACTAAGTGTCCTGTACATGTCTGAAAGCAGAGAAGCCAAAATAATGCTGACTGGAGGTAAAACAAGAAAGCAGCTGATCAAAATGCATAGAGGGGAGGAAAAAAAGCCCCAAGCAACCCAAACCCCAGAATCATCTGTTTACAAAAACAGTGGGAAACAGGGGTGTACTGGAAGGAGAACCAGTGGCCACATTCATTTGCCAGGATTGCTCTGTGCTAGCCATAAAGGTCAGGTTTAGGTAACCTGGAGGCACATTTCAAAATTTTGTCCCTTTAGTAAGGAAAGGCAAGGAGAGGAAAGGAGGATGCTTGAATAGATGGTGAGGAGAAGAAGAGGGGTTAAGTTGTGGAAGACTGGAGGAGGGAGAAATACTGAACTGGCTTTTGACAGGATGAAAGGTAATATCATGGGAGATACTGGTGAGGTATGGGCACAGCAGAGGAAGGGATTGATAAGCAGTCATTCCCATCAACCTGGAACTGAAACTGCCTGAAATTCCAACTATAGGAATGCTGGGCCTAGATGTTCCCAGTGTTCTGGATGTGCACAAGCATGAGTGAGAAGAGAAAGAGCTGTCCAGTGAATAACTGCTGGCCCTCTTGGTAGCTGTACAAAGAAAGTCAATCTGGATCAAAAAAGAACTCCAGGGGGAAGCAAAGAGACTGGTCCTGGATGGAATCAGAATTTATCAGGCATCACGTTCCTCCTTTGGTAGGAAAAAAAAGAAAGTATTATTTCTGTTTATGCTGGTTCACCTAGACAATGGTTAGTCATCCTGCAATCAATCACTCTGTCAGTTCATGTAGGGCAAAGCAGTACAGTGGATTTGGGTTCCAATCCTGCTGACATTTCATATGCTGCCAGAATACAGTACTTTTTTCCAATTCATTTCTTAAAAATTTAAGAAGAAATAAAACATTACATGGCAATTATGCACTATGGTCATAATGTCAACTGTTAGCATTTATGAAAAGCCCAAACTAGAATTATTTATGCAACCTTCATTTGGCCACCATATGCAGGGTTGCAATACCATATTTAATTACATAGTTGAAGAGTTATTATACAAAAGATCCCAGGGTTTTTTTCAGTATAATGAAGGAAACTTTAGCTACAGCAGAAGTCCAAGGCAGAGAACACAGTTTAAGAGAATGTCCTAATGACTATCAGACACCAGCTTAGAGGATTCTCTTCCAGACTCTGGTACTTCCCATGGAATATCAGACAGCTGACTTAAATTTGTCTTTCCCAGGTGATCTGCAAGTATGTTCTCCATTTTTTAGGTGCTCGCTTGGTTTGTAGAAATGCCTGCAGCTCAGGATCACACTGGGTATGTATGGGACTTGTGCTTTGAGCACATGAAGTTGTAGATAGCACTGAAAAGATCGATTTCTAGGCATGCAAGACCCAACCCACAATCAGTGAAAACTTCTGACCTCGAGACCTTTGTGCTTCTCTACCCATAATACTGTGTTCCATGAGACTGTCTTGTGAAAATATACCAGAAATATTTGTGAACCATTCATAAAGTGTAGGCATGAATATTAAACAAAATAGGCCAGGGAGAAAGGAACAATTCTGGGTTTACATCAGAGATCCAAGGGCTTGCAATAAACAGGGCACTAAATCACATGCTGAAGAAAACCCTGTATTAAAGATGCCAGTTCATTAACTGGCAGAAATCTCTCCACCCTCTGTCCTTAATGAGACAGAGATTCCCTGGAGAAAATAAAAAAACAATATGGTCTTTAATCTCACAATCTCAATGGACATACAAGAGGTGACACAAAATTCTGACAGTCTAAGTACCTTATGATTTCATTATACTATAAAAACTTTAAAGGCTTTTAACTCAGTTTGACCTATGTGTGACGATACGCAAGAACTGTTCTTTTGCAACAAAAAAAGATGGACTCAATGTTGAGTGACTTGATTAACTATCAACCAATTATTTGCGTCCTATTTTACATTAAAATCACATCAAAACCAATGGCAAAGAAAATTCCCAAAGATCTCTCTATGTCAGAGCCCCATTATCCTTCTCAGTCCCTTTATTTATGCAGCAATGGGATGGAAATTGCATTGGCTCCATCAGTCTGAGACTGAATTATGACTTCATGGCTATGGTAACACTGGAAGGCTTCTCTTCCACATTTCACTAGCTTTCATATTACACAACAGTGGTGAACATTGTTTTTGAATTGCTTTTTTCTTTGTTCTTCCCAGAACATCTCATACAAAATTCATTTCCTTCGCTTGAAGGCTCTCTGAGGAGGGACTACACTGGAGATCTGCATTGTCATCTTTCCTGCCCAATGTGTATTTGAAACTGTTGGCTGAGAGGGAAGTACCTAGCATCCAGGTATTGTTTCTAGGGTGTTATCACAATTTTATCACTCCTCCAACCATCAGAGCAGTAGTGCCTTGCCAAAAGTCTGAGCAAACTGCAGAAGGGTGAAATCTGCTGATGCACCCAGTGCAACAGGGATTAAATTGATGGCATGGTTGGGCATTGCAGCTGAATTTGTAAAACCCCTAAATCTTTCATTGTTTCGCTACTTCTTACTTTTGCAAACCTGTGGTTTTGATGGATAGCAGCTGCTCTCTGATCGTAGAGCAGAAGCTACCAAAATGCTGTATTGCCTATGCTTGAAACATTAACTGTGGAATTTCCTGTTAGGATTCCTGCTTTCATACTTCAGAACTGCACTACCTCAAAGTAAACTGCACTGGGTGCAATCCAAAATCCCACAAAACACAGCACCAGAGGAAATCTGTAGCTGTTAGTAGATCAATATATGCCCCCCGTGCTCCCTGCTGTGGAATGATTCCTAGCTGGAATATAAGAACTTGATTTTGGCTGCAAGGTGTTGGTTGTGAGTCCCAAGGACCTGGGTTCTCATGGCCTGAGTAGACATACTGTGTGTTTTTGGCCTAAGTCACCAAAGGCTGTCTCAGTGGCAAATACCCTTGGAAAATCTCTCTTGACTTGAGGGACAGCAGGTTATCCACAGGGAATCCTCTGCTGACACGCCTCAGCTTGGGCAGGACCCACTCTCTTTCTCCTCCTCACCCCACTGCATGCCAGAAGTACTCAGCTGACTGCCACAGGAGTGGGATTTTGAGGGAGATTTGGGATGATATTCCTATTATATATGGCAGGGATAGCCAGAGGATTTACAGCCTTCCTCTTGTGCTTTCCTGTAAGTCTCATTAAACACAAATGTTGAAGATACCTGGGACACAGAAGGTGCCTGGCATGTGCCAGGTGCCCTCGGGCAATGGAAGATGCAAAACCAGTTTCAGATTGCAACCCCATTAATTAAAAAAAAAAAAAATGTGAAGGAAATCCTTCTGTAGGCAGAGAACACCATCACAGAGATGTTTTTTATTTCTGTCATTCCTTTCTTTGGACCAATAAAACCCTGCAAACTTATGAGAATCTGCACTTGTTATTTCATCACTTATGAGCAATGTAGCAATTCCAAACTCATGTTTATAAAACTGTTACATCCTTTCAACATCTGTTTCCAATATATGTGAGAGCTGGGCTTATCTTTGTTGTCTGCTTCAGTCTGGAGGTTTTATTTGGGATTTAAATCCCCTTTGAATGCACTGTTCTGTTGATCTGGAATTTTGGACCAATCCAAAAAAGCTCAAGTGGAAATGATAGATCCTTATGTTACATAAATGTCTTTCTGAACTTTTTAAAGTTCGTTACACTGATGGACCAGAATATTCAATTATTGTCCTTCCTATCACTTTTTTCTTCTACTGTTTTCCTCTATTATGATTATAAAGTCAGAATCCATGATATGATGGCTGAGTAAGTTGTCTTAGCTATATTTCACACAACCCTATGAACCATCTGGTTTAACCCTAAATCTGTCACTTCCTATGGAATTATTTCAAAATACATAATAATATGTGGTAAAAATTAATGCAGGGTAGATGATTTGAGGTAAATTGAACAGATTTGGTCATGTGAAATTTTATACTACTGGAAGTTAAAAGATAAAAGCAATTCTTTTACTGACCGTTTTCATCATACTGATAGTTATTTTTTCCAAAAATGTTCAAAAATTGCATTAATTTTGGAACTAGTTTTCCCTACCTCAAGTAAATTTTTTATATAACATATTCATAAGGGTATATTCTTCCTTTCCTATCCCCATCCTTTCTGTTTTTCCTTACTAGCCACACTGTTACTGTTTCCCAGATTGGCTGTGCTTATCACCTTTATGGGACAAATAAGGAGAAAGGAAATAGAGTTTGCTTCAACATGACTTGTGCCTGCCAGCACAAATATAGGCCTGAGATTGGAAAGACAATTTATTTCATTTTTTTAAATCAAAGACTGCCAACATATGAATTGATGGAAGTTGCATGAGAAGCTCCAAAAAGGGGATGATCAGAGACAAAAGGAATAAGAGTGAATTTGATTTAAATTACTGTAATACACTGACACAACTACTTTTGTAACAACCTGGGATGAGTTCTGACAGCTTTTCCTAGTTTTTATTCACTCATTATTCAGGCAAAACTCCCACTAACTTCTCTCCCACGGTCTGACTAATATTTATGTACATTATCTCTATGTCACCTTGTTATGGATCACACAGATCTTACTCATTTAGCTTCAGGAGACAAGTATTTCACACTCTGAGACAGGCAGAGCTGTTACAGCCTAAACATGAAAAAGGATTAGAAACATCATAACACTCATTATTGTTTCTCTTTGCAGCTTTATGCTCCCTTATGTAAAAACCTTTCTTTCCAGATGCAGAACTGATTTCATTATACCATTCTGACAAATAAGTATGTAGCCATATGATGGCAGCAATATGCTTAAATATGTGGATTCCAGCATTTAATATGTTTAACTTGTCCAAAAAAGGAAGATACAACTCAAACCAGTGTTCTGGAGAGCAAGACACAGCAGTCAAACATCACACTCAGACTGAAGCTGTCTCAGTTTTTGACTACAAAATAAAGACTGGCTACAATTTTTGCTGCTGAGTACAATTCTAACGAATCCAGTCATTCGTTCCAATGCCATTTTAACCACTTTAAACGCAGAAGAAGCATTTGACAAAACAATTTGCCTTAGCAGGGTACATGTAATGGATGACATGGAATTACCTGTGCACTCATCACTCCACAGTAACCAAGGAAGATTAAAAAATGCCACAGTATCAACATGAGGTCTAGAGGGAAGATCCTGGAAATCTAAACTTTCACTGGTTAAACTAAATTTCTCTGAAATATATCTTTTAGCAGGTGATGAAATTGAATGAACGCTAAATACAAGCCAAAATGGAAAAGAGATTTCATAAAAGTGCCGTGCTTGATAAATTATTCAAATTATTTCACAGAGAATTCTTAAATTCTCAAAAAGATGGTGTAAAAAAGGAGGTATGTAAAACCTGCATGGACATACAATCATGCCTATAAGGCTTGGATAAATAATTACATCATTGTCAAAGAACAACTTTGTCATTTCCTGGGTTTTCTCATCCTGTGATCACTGGCTTCCCTAGGAGATCATGCTATCTATCCTGTACAAGAGACCCCTTTTAAGACTAGAAGTACAAAAAAAAAAAAAAGGAGGTAAGACCTGGAAGGATAAGGGGACACTGGAAATATACTCCCTTAACCCTCTGGTAGTAATTTACACTACTATTTTTCCCAAGGACAGCTCCACTGAAAATTTATTGAACGCAGATTTCTAGCCAGTGAATTTGAACTCCTCTGATTCCAGGGGGAGAAATGCTTCATGGAAAGGAAGTGGCATGCCTACAGCCTGGACAGTAAGAGACTCTTGAGATAAATACAGACAGATTCAAACAAAACTTGAGGTCCCTCTAGACTTTAGTTTAGAATAAAGGTTACAGCAAATCAGAAACTGAGGGGTCAGTTCCCCTCTTGTATCTGCTGTGTAACTCCAAATAGACTTTAAGGGGCAAACAGTGTTTGAACAACTTGAAGGAAATTGGGTAACTCAACTTTACACCTCTTCCTTCTTTATTTTAATTGCTCTCTCAGCCTTTTTTTCCCTAATCCTTTACTAGTTTGTGCTGCTACTAAACAAGGAAAATTATTCAGTAAAAAAACCAAAACAAAATAAAACATATTTTCACTGATTTGATTTCTTGTTAGTGGAAATAAGCATTTTTTAATTCAACAGATTAAACACATTACAATAGATTTTAATATTTTAAGAATGTTAAAGCACAATCTCTCATCAAGGGATCCAAATAATTTCTGGAAACAACTTTGTGGTAGGAGATGATATATGGAGAGGATTAGGGTGTTTTAAAAAACAATAAATATCCATTTGGTTTGTGTGTGTCTGTGGATTAAGAACACAAAAGACAATTCTTTCTTTTTAGAAAATGGTTTCTTACAGATTATTTTGAGGGTCCTCCTGTATTGTCTACTTTAATGGCCATGAAAAGAAATGTAATTTACAATGAATGGAGAACAGGAAGGTTTTGTCCCTTAATAGAAATAATTAAAATCCAAAAAAGTCCTGAAAACCACATGGTGCCTTGAAAAATATACTTTTATGTATTTATCAGCAACTGAGCTCTGGTATCTACTGAATGCTAAAGATATCATGTCATTAATGGACATATTCCATCAAATGAAAAATACTAAAGTAATGTGATTTAGTTTTTCAAAAAGTAGCAACTTTTAGAGAATATAAATTATTTTCAGTGAACCTTTCAGAATTTAAGTATTTGTACAGGTTTTAGAAATTAACATTTACTATCAACAGGAGTTCACACGCAAACAGAAAGTCAGTTAAGTCCAGTAAAAAGTTCTTGTTCCATTAACCTCCCCCACATCAATATTATTTTATATAAGAAAGGGAGGTATGTCATGTTTTTCATCTCCTATTCTTGCACTATTTACTGGTTTGAGCCCGCAAGCTGCAGCTCCAAAGCTCAGATCTTTCTCAATGAGCTACACTTGTATAGAAAAAGTGTCTTGAAATAAATGTGGCCTCATAGATTCATTCCCCATTTATCCCTAAACCTCACCTATCACCATCCTCACCATGTTTTCGGGTTAAAAAAACGAAACAAAACAAACTCTAATCTGCATTTAGGGAATTTCTTGTAATTTCACAATCCTGTTTTATTAATAATTCAGGCATGGGAAGTGTCTGATCAACAAATGCTTTATCAGAGAACACCTTGAACAAAGCTGAAGAAGTCAGGACTGGAGAACCTGCAGGGAACCCAGGTGTCTGTAGTCCAGCCTGACTGCCAGTCACCCTTGATCTACAAACAATACTCTCAGCTTCTCCAAATCTTCACCTTTGGCCATTAGAAATCACAGAAATGACCCGTGGACACTGTTGGCCTTTGGATCACATCTCAAATGTAAGGGAAATCTGTTTAAACAGGTGGCAGTAGTACCAGGAGAACTGAAAAACACCTATATAACAAGGTATAGCAATTTCACTGACACACTACCAAATGTATACTCCCACACTTAACTAAGACTTAATGGGTGCTTCCACTATATTCAAATTTTCCCTGTGTGTTTTGACCTTTTCTCCTCAGAATATTGCTTCTAATTTTCAGTCATTTGCCATATGAGACGAAATCCACACACAGTTCATAGAAGACTCAAACAGAGTTTCTGCTGCTTCTGTTTTCATTTTATTTAGGTTTATTTTTCTAAACCACATGTTACCTTATACCTTGCCAATGTAACTGGTTTGGAAATAACATATTAATTCAAACAATGTTTGTTTGGAGGAACTCTCTGATAGCTTTCAGCTGGCTAAACACACTTAGATAGCATCCTGTTGGTTTCTGAGACAGAAGTGAAAGGCTGATCTGCTTACCAAGCGACAGCTTTGATGCAATATCCTTACAATATATGAGTACTTACACTTCTATATTCCTGGTGGTAGCTTTTCCTCAGGAGTCCTTCAAGTGCCAAAGTTCATGCAGTTCATGTTTATATTCAATTAAAACCCCAACTAAAATATTTGCAGACAAATGCTGCACTCTCAAGCTCTACGGAAGCCATTCAGACACATCTTCTACACAGATAACAGCATGGGCTAAGTAGATAATTCCATGACAAATCACCTCTACTGCTGTTTATTTTGGTAGAAAGTAGTTGCTAAATTTGTTTTCATGCATCCAAAATCAAATGTAACTTGATAACGCTTCTACTGAAAATACAAAATGGGCTCAGAAAAGGAAACCTGCAATTCAGATTTGTTTTAAAACATTTCACAAACTGACTGATTATCTTGTTTTCCAGGGGAAACAAAAATCTAAATGTGCCATTTGCAAAACTGCATGAAATTCAATGTGTTTCTAGAGTGAACTTGAAATACTAGTACTTAAATATAATGATTCATAACCATGTTTTGATAGTGCTTTTCTCTTTTCCTGCTCTCTGAAAGCCTTGTAGGAGAAATCAAGGAAAGCAATTATAAACAAATAATGTTAAATGCGGTATGAATAACAGTATATCTCTTTTTAGCATAAGAATATTTCCATTCCAATTGAAAAATGAAGCTGTTTCACTAGTGTTGTGGCAACATATTTTATTATCTACTGTAATTAAGCTCAAAACCCCTGAAATTTACTTAGAGAATGGTCCAACAATATAAAATACCTTTATTATGGCACACCCATTGCCACACATTAAATGTTTCCTTTTTTAGCTCTCTATGAGAATGGCATTGACTTAAAAGTAATTTGTAAGGGAAAGATACAGTAAATAAATGTTGTGAACTTTAGGTAGATATAATCGTTATTATTGCAGCACCATGTTATTTACTGCTAAACCACTAATGGTTCAGGTTCACCAGGGCAGCATAATCAGGTGATCAGTAATTAATCATAATTAATAATATCCGAGTTCCATGATGGTAAGACAAAGCAAGTATAGAAAAACAGTATCCACCACTTGCCTGTCTCACAAATGCTCTGCTCTATTCATCGTCTTTACATAGAAGAAGAGCATCTTTTGTGGGATTGTGGGCAGGTTATTTGATTTTCTGTGAAGGAAAAGGTCTCTTTCAATTACCCAGCTTTAAAAAACAAAAACAAAAATGAGAAAAAAAGAATTAAAATTAAATATAAATAGAAATACAGAATGTGAATAATTCCAAGATTCTCCAGTTTATGCATTTCTGGAAGCCATAAGCAATTTCCCACTAAAACCCCTGCCTTTGAATGTTATTTGGAGAGGTCCACAATATGATTATTGATAGTACCCCTCCTTTCAAATCCCTGATAAGAAGCCATGAGTGCCACTGCCAGTCTGTCACAACCAGACACTGTCTACACATCATTCATGGGGGTTTTCTTCTCTCATTTCATATTTGCTGCACAAAAGAATCATAACTGGCAGTGTTGATGTAAGTCTTAATATTTGTTTCAAAAGAATGTACTTAATGAATGTGCTTTATTTTTTTTAAAAAAAGTAAATTTTGACTTCAGTCAAACCTCAGGATATTTGCTGGAGTAGAGCCAAAACCAACCCACCCTAAACAAAATGGAATCCCTGAGAATGAATCCCTTCCCAAAACTAAGAACAGGTTTGGTCCTGCGTTCCTGAAGCTGGATAGATTCTATCAGTACCACATAATTACTCTCATAGCTTCTTACAATGCCTGCTAGAACAGAGCAGGAGACCTGAGATGTGTCAGTGGACATCAGAATGACAGCTGTCTCCTGAACAAAGGATGTTTTCTGTCAGCAGGCCCTGTACCAGGGCATAAAATTTCCTGGTTCCTTGGGATAGACCTGCACTGCCACGTGTGCACAATCTCAAGCTTAAAATGCAGTTTCTACAACAGCTTTATTGTCTGTGTGTAAATGCATGTTCAGACTCAGCTTCAGCATATACCACCATGCTCACTGGCTGGAAACTCTGTGCTGGAGAAGGAACACGATCAGAGGATTGGGATCTGATTTATGATTCAGCTCTATTGTTACAGAAAGCAATGGGCATGGCTGAATTAATTTGTCCTGGCTCCAGTCCTCCCAAAACCATATCAGCTTGCCATGTGCTTCCACCATGACTCAATAGCCACATAATCTCAGAATTCTATTAAAAATCTGTTAGGCATGAAAAACACTTGTGCCTCCTGAGGGAGTCTTTATGGGATTACGTAGCTCTTACATGAAGCAGTTTAGTGAATTACAATATAGAAGAGAATTCTGTCAGCCTAGGAGAAAAATAAAATTTTTGAAAATATTTGAAGGAAGAAAAACATTGTCCTCTAACCACCAAACAAAGGAGGCCACAGAGGGAATATGATTCTGATCTGGATGCAACAGGAAAATACAATAGAAGATTAAAAAATGAGGAATTTAATATTTGTTCATACAGATCCTCAATATCAACCAGCCCTGCAGGGACACACATGCCTGTCCCGTGGAAAGCAGGGTGGATACAACCTACATGATTTAATTTTTGAGCCCTTGTAATTCAATGGCAGGACCACAAGTGAAATAGGTAAATTAGGCCATATCCCCCACGATGCACTCAAAGCGTGAGACCACAGGGCATCAGACCCTAACAAGGTGGATTTTGGAAATCCCTCTGCCACAGCTGTGGATCCCACACATGCCTCAGTTGCAGACAATCACTGCAGGTCCTGTGGAGCAAACCCTGTTGACTGCACAGGTGTAGTGCAGATGTTTGCAGTGGTGAGCGCAGGTGTGAGATCTGTCATGAAAGGTGCAGCACATATGGAAAAACCGGGAAATTTAAAATTCTATTGTGAAAATTTTCTAAGTGTTTGATCCCAGGATGAGTAAACATAAGCTCTGGGGACAGTCTGTGCTCAGCTCTGGGGGCTGCACCTTTCAGATCTTTCCTATCTCTGTGAAACACAAAAATATGGACATACTAGAAGGGCAAAGTACAAGAAAATAGGTATCATACTACAGGAAACAGGTATTTAAACAATTATCTGGTGAAAATTCTTATCCTACATACGTTTCCTAATTTCCTTGGTATGACTGAAAATGAATTCTCTACAAACCTAGTTAAAATAGTGTGATAAATTGAAAAACCATCACAAAGTAAACCTGAGTGAATAGAAAATCTACATTGCTGGGATATCATATCTTGCTTCACAAATAAGTATACAATCTATGCAGAAGAACATTACTAATGATGAACTTTAAAAAGTACAGGCACTTTAATGAGTGTGAGCTGGGTTTATCCCTGCAGTGTCTGTGGAATGTGAAGGGTTAGGTGGAGGCAAGCCCTACAGCCTGTGGGGTCAATCTCACATGAGACACACATGCAAGTGTCATTTATGTGCTACAGAGCTCGCCAACACTTGCTGACTTCAGAAAGTATGTGCACAAAACCGTGGGCAAGACTGAACAGCCACTTTTCAAACTGAAGTTTGTTCACAGAAATGCAAACACTTTTTGCAATCTGATTCTAATTAACAATAGAGTCATTCATTCATTCTCTAACAAATGAGCAGAAATCCCCTTCCTTTAGCAATACACAGACATTTGATAGTAACTGCGTATTTGAGGTGATTATGTGTTACAAGATCTGATTCTCTTGTATTTAAGACCTAAGTCTCGTTTCCATCTCAGCTATAGGCCACAAAATCCACTGTGCTGGATTATTTGCTTTGGGGCATTGGAAGAAGGAATGTTCTACACACAGCTGCACAGAAAGCAGTGTTTTGACACAATGAAGAGAACTTCAGAGCTGCCCTAATACTTAGCTCATAATCCACAGATCAGAACACAAAAGTACCTGCTGGGTGTCAGCAGGAGCAGATAGCACAGTCCTTTTTTATGGTCTGAGATCTCTCCCACACGAAGCATCCCAGTGATTCCATTGATCCCATCTAATAAAACTAGATCTGTGAGGAAGCATCCCTCAAGCTGCTGGCAAAGCCCAGTTGCTAGTAAGCACTTGATGTAGCTATCAAGCTATTGCCACTTAAAAAAAAACCCAACCAAACCAAACCAAAACCAAAGAAAAAAACCCTGCTGAACATTCAGCAAGTATTTTAATTACAAAAGAAAAAGTAAAATGTTTGTTACACTAGAAATTAAGATTCCTGCCACAAGAGCCTACTGTTGGCTTATGTTCAATTTGCTGTCCACCAGAACTCCCAGGTCTTTTCCAGCACAACTGCTTCTCCAAGACTCTTGTTTAAATCATAAAATCTTCAAGTTTGGAAATACATTTTTGCTTTCTTCACTCATGAAAACAATATACTGGTGTGATATTCCATTATAATATGCTAATAAATAATGTTATTTCTAATGTACATAGTGCACTAAAATGTGGATCAAGGGATTAAGGTCAAAATTCTCCTGAGTAATTTTGCAAGCATTTATCTAAATTTTTTTACCATGTGGACACATTTCTTAACACATATTTTCAAAAAGACAGATGTTTCCATTAATTTAAAGGTTTAATAATCTTTTGTACAACTGAAAAATGCAAATTTTATTTATATGCATAAGTTAATTAATGGATACAAAACCACAAAACATTGGGACCCACGTTTCAGGTGCCACGAATTTATCTGCAGTGTTCCCAACAGGAATATTCCTTCGCTCATTGTGAAATGAAAATTTTGGTTCATGAAAACTGCCAACAGTAGTGGCCAGCACAATTTGCCCACTGAAATATCTCACCAGAAATCCAACAATTTTAAAATTGCTTTTTTTGGTAAAAATAATTGCCAAGCATTTCAAGTACCACTGGCAGATCATGAGTAGAGGTTAATTTCTAATGTTATAATGGCATCTTCTGAGGATTAGATGTAAGAATCTTAGTTTATAGCATAAAAAATATTTAACTCTTGCTTTTGTAATTAAATAGTCAACAGGGTTTTATGTTGGATGGGTTTTTGTTTTTTGGGGAATCTTAGTTTATAGCACAAAAAATATTTAACTCTTGCTTTTGTAACTAAAATTTTGTAATTAAATAGTCAGCAGGGTTTTATGTTGGATGGGTTTTTGTTTTTTGGGGTTTTTTTTGAAGTGGCAATATCTTGATAGCTGCATCAACAGAAGATTTTCCCTCTAAAAACAGTAAGAGTTGCTAGCACTTAGAACCTGCTTAGCAATTTCTGGGTTTTCCCAAATAACCTTTTTGAAAAAATAATCATTAGGGGCATCTTTTTCACTAATTTTTCCAGTGTGGCAATGTAATTTACGAGTGTCAAAAGTCTACAGTGTTACTTGTAATTCTTTCCTTGACAGGAGGTTTCTCTGACACACTTGCACATTAGCAAACATTTACCTATTTTCAATAAAAATATCCAGTCAAACTATCTTTTTAATGGTTTTAAAAATTTGCATAGAAGCTTAAGTACTTGCAAGTGTTTAAAATAGAAAAAGAAACTTTAGTATATGAATGAATAATCAGGATCAGAATACTAATCACCTATTTGCTTGGCAGTTATTACTATGATGTTATCCCCCCAAAAAGGACCACGTGGTTAATCATTCTCCCTAGAATTTAGTGTGAAGAGATGGCAAAACACGACTTCATTCAGGAAAGAGAAGTGGAACGGGAATATGTGTTCCTTTCAGCTCTGTAATTTCAAGCTCAATCTTTGCCTATATGTAGACATGGATGTGACATTCCTGGCGGTGCAATGGCCCGGCACTGTCGGATTACTGCTGGAGAAAGGAATGGTCAGTCCCCTCTGACTGCCAGTGGAAGGAATGCCATTCCCTGGCTAAGAGCTGTCCAACAGTGATGGCTGCAGCCACTGCTGCTGACAAAGTCCAGGTCTCACAAAAAGGTGCACACTTTTTACAACGAGAACTAATTGAGGGTTTTTTCCTTCCAGAACCTTTCTGGCTGTTTGCCTGAGTCTGTCTCAAACATCACAAATTCATAGGTGGTTATAAATAACTCCAGGATTGCATTCAGACATTCAGTCTGAAGATTTTTAGGTATTACCACAAGCTATTTTTAACAGTGGATATTAAGACACTCATAAGGAATTACATGCTAATATGCTGAACAATCTGAGGCAGTAGCTGGTTCCAGCAAGTTTGGTCAAAGAGGATTCCAGGACTGAATAATGTGGCACTGCATCTGGTTCAACTACTGCACTAGAGTCATGCTTTGCACAGTAGGACAGACAATTCCAAGCAGCTGTTCCAAAACAATAGTATTTGTCCTTCTTTGGGGCTCCAGCTTGTCCCCTGAGTAACTGGAATAGTTGCTCATGCAAGTCTTCTGTAATATTTTACATCCACCTTTTTAGCTGTTAGATCATTTACCTGACATTTCTGAGATTCTAGAAATTCTGAGATTCAGCTCTGAGTTTCCATAGCTTAGAGGGAACTGTGCCAGTTTCTGCTTAAGGGAAGTTCAGGATGGATTGCATGACTTCCTAGATTACCTAATGTCTGTTTCAAGTCCTTACTACTAACAGCAAACTTATTATTATAAATTTCCTCAGTAATTTTAGCAAAATAATAATAAACAACCAAAATTCCTATGATAAAGCTCTATCTTTCAAATATAGGTTTTCTGAATAGAGGAACTAAATGTAAGGAAGTGGCATGATTTAACTCTCTCATTTCTTGAATTAGTCTCCACAAAACCTCATCAATAGGATAAATCCAGTAGTGCCTGCAAAGCCTGTCATTTTCTTTTCAAGTATTTATTAAAAATTAAAATAAATGCAGAAGAACAACATAGACAAATAAATGCAGAAGAACAACAACAACACAAAAACTTAAAAAGAGGACCTAAAGCTTTAGGAAAACTTTTGGTCTGTTGAATTTCTCTGCTACTGGACATTAACCCACAACATCTGCTTAACTTCATGTAGTTTGGCAACATTGTGGAGAAGATACTGATGATGTTATAAATAAAGTTGTGCTTCAATCCAATCCATAGAAATCTTGAATACCGAAGCTCTAAGAAACCAAGTGTGAAAATAGAATTGTTTTCAAGTGGCAATACTTTCGTCTTCTGAAACTATTTTTCCGGGAGTTCTTACCCTAGGTGTTGAGAGAATTTATGGACCTTGCTTGTCCACTCTTTCAAACGCCCACAAAATATGTGTACATTAGCTGCCAGCTGAAGAATCCAGCCCTATTTCTTGTTGGTGAGGTCTGGCTGATTTTAAGTGCCCCAAGTATGTTCATAATGGCTTTAAAAAGAGCTACTTGGACATTTCCCTCACAGCTAAACCATTCTCCCAGCACTTGTGCAGTTTTCTGTGATTAACTAGGTGACCTCTTTGTGCCCTATTGTTTACTCTGGAATTTCTGTAAACTCAAGTATTTATTTATTTTGACATCAAATAAGGGAAGCTAAAATACTGTAGGAAAACACTACCTGAACTAAGAGCACCATTCACAATTGCTCTTCCAGATGTAAGCAAAAGCTGATTTAAAAAGAATTGTGCTTGCGACCCAAAAATCTGTCTTAAACCTTTTAACATGATTTCACAAAGACGTCTCCAGTGTAGCATTGCTGCTTATACAAATGCACTTAACGTATAAATCAATTAAACCAGGAAAAAAAGGTAGCTGAAAAATAGATCACTGATTGCAAATTCAAAAGTATTTCCATGGGATTTAAAAAACAGCAGGATCCAATATTTAAAACAAAAACACCCAACCCAGAAAAAGACCAAGCCACCTAGTACAGTGTTTATTTAGATGCACAAAACCTGTGATAAATTAGAGAAGGTTAGTTAGGCAGATACTACTAATTGACTGCAAGGACAGGACTGCATGACTCGAGACGGCAGGTACAGTACAAGTTACCAGAATGATTCTTGGTGAAGCTGCAGAAGTCTTGGCATTTCTGCCAATAAACAGATTCTATAAATGGTGAAGAAAAAAAAACAACAAAACAAACTAAAAACCAACACTTTAGAATGTGGCATCTGGGTTCTGCTACTGTCATCTAAGAGAAGAAATAGATTTTAGTAGGTAGAGAAGTTACTCTATAGTGGTTTTTGGTTTACAGCAAGAGTTTTAACTGTCTACTTTTAGTAAATTTTATGAAAGGAAATGACAATGATTTCTGTACTATGTTTTTTCCTATAAAACCCTAAAAGGCAAACAAATATAGTACGCTTGACTGTGGGTTTTTTAGTGGGTAGAAAAGGGTGGCAGAATTTGACTGGATTGCGGTCTAGCAACAAATACACTTTTTGCTCTATTGCCAATTGTGAGGTCTGAAGTATGTGAATACCTCAGTAGAGTAAAAATCAGAGATTTAAGTTGAAACAAATGAAATTATCCTACACATGAAGGCTACTTTCACAGTTAATACAGCATTTTCTTCTCCTGCCCTTTCACACTGACTGGACATTGCTCCTAATAGTGACCACAAGAATGAGAGAGGATGTTGGTTCTTGTGGAAACGGTGGTTTGGCAACAAGATGAACTTGGTCCATTCTTCCCTGCTGATCACCAGTGGATCATAAAGACATTAGATTCCTTAAGGTTTGGCTGTGTTTGAAAGAAAAAAAAATAGTGGTTACCTTTCATATAAAGAATCTCACTGTCCCACGCCCCATTGTTTCTATCTGCTTCAGGGTAAGAAAAGTAAATACTTCTTTTTGTTGTGTTCTATCACCAACTTCCCTCAGTATGGAAGTCAGCCCTGTAGGTTAATGATGGCATTCAACAGTGGTAAATCAATCCATATCTACTTTAAAAATCATGCTTGTTTAGCAGTTTTGCTTATTTCTCTACTAGGATTTGGAAAAAAAAAACCCCTCCGGTCCAACAGCATTACAAACATTGTTTCCTTTGGAAGACCCACAAATATGACTGGCTTCATACCACACAAAAATGCTCAAATGAAGGAGGGTAACATCCACCTATTTATAACCACCCAGTGTTACCATGTAAGGCTGAATGAATTTAAAAAAAAAAAGTTCCAGAACTGACAGGAATCTCTATAAACTTTGCTCTCTAGGAGACAAAACAATAACATTCAGCCCAAATTAAAACGTTTTTTGGTCTTAGATTGGTTCAAACTATTTTAGGTGCAATTATACTGGACCTTCTGTTTTTTAGTACTATGAAGGGTCTTTTTTTACATTTCATAAAGCTTTAGAGAGAAACATAGTTTAAAGCTGAGTACAGCTAAAAAATAGAAACAATCAACCTTTTGCTATTTACTACTTGCAACCTTAAGCCAAAATACAAGCCTCCCATACAGCTTCTTCTTCCTGATTCCTTCTAAAAGCTGTAATCAGTGTATAATTTGCAATGTTTCCTCCTCTTGCTTTTCTCTCTACTTGCTGAATTTGCAATTAATAAATTGTCCACTTCAAGGAATGAGTCTGGGGCTGAGACAAATGGATTTTCTTGTTTCCGTTTTGCTTCTTCGCTCTTCAGGTTCCCAAAATACAGGGGCTGTCGAGAATACTGCTTTGAAAAAAAATGCCAACAATTTTTTACTGACAGTCTGACCAAACTGAGGTATTCAATAAAATGCAGTGCAGGACAGTAATAAAATTTTGGCTCTATTTCCTCAGGGCGTGCTACAACAAGAAATACTCCTAAAATATGAGGGGCATTATCCAGGGAGATTTTCAAAGTGAGCTTATGTGTGCCTTGAGACAGGTCAGATGAAGTAAGAATTGGATAAGATTCACCAAAAGCAGCTTATTTCAAGGACTGCAGTGTGGCAAATCAGTAGGGAAGATAGGAAGACGATTATCAAAACAAAACCACATCAGAAGACAAGGAAACCCCAATATTTCAAAATTGATAGCCTTAAAAAACCCAATAAACAAGTAAACAAAAAATCCCAACCAGAGATAGAGGCCTATGTTACAAAGACCTAAATTGTGTGGAAGAGATTTTGAAATGGATTTTTGGACAAGCTAAATATAATCATTCACAAAAAAACTTAATATTTTAATTCTTTTTTGAATAGTTCTAGCATACTAGGGACACTTTCCTCTTGTGCTCCTGGTATATAAATTAAGGATAGAAGACACAAAATTAATGCAGCTGCTTCAAGTGTAAAATCAAAACAAAAGTGCTTTCATTTGTCCCATCTACCAAATTCTGACATGGAAAGAAGAGTAAGAGAAATCTGATATTGGTCATAGAAAGATTAACTAAACTCAGCAATAATAATATTAAAATAATAATAAAAATATTAGTAACAAGGAATACATTTGCTTCTACTTAATTTCAAAATGGAGGAAAGCTAATTAGAGGAGTCTTCATTTTGAGGGGACATTTTTCTTTAGATAAGAAGAAAAGTGTAAAGTTATATGTACTAAATATTAATTTTCACAACCCAAAAGACACAATTGTGCTTTAAAGACAGAGTGAAATTGTAATTATCTAATTTGGCTTGGTAAGAGCTACTTTTTCTGGCTTTTTGCCCAGAATACACTTATTCCTTCTGCAAAAAAACAATATATCAAATTCTAAAACAGAAAAGGAACACACTACAGAGATGCAATACAAGAACACATTGATGATAAACATACTTGTGGATTACTGCCTGCAGTAATCCAAATTTACATTAAGCTGTACAAAGAAAATAATATCTTGAAAGTAAAAATAAGCGAAATCTTCAATTTATTGACAAAACAGGAGCAGGCACTCCCGGCCTCAGAGCAGGTTTGAACACCACCCTGGAAAGAACCTCTTGAAGTCCTGAGAATCTAAACATTCACTTTTAGCATTACAGAAACCAACCAAATAGCTACTGACTAAAACTTTATAAAAACTATTGAATATACCAACATTAATATAGAATATTGAGGTGTTTTTAGGGAGACTTTTTTCCCCTCTACATCCAAGAAGAAATTCTACCATCAGACTGACTGATATAATGGTCTTTAGCTGGGATAACACTGTGGTAGAAGATTAACTAATGCAAAAAACAAAAACAAGCCCTTAATTGCTGTTTTTGCCTGCTGAGTATGAATGTTTCAGAAACTTCTATCAAACTGTCAAATTTTATAGTGCTCAGCACACAGGCACAAGCTTTTTTTATCCATGGTATGTATTAGAAGAAGACTGATGAAGTTGTATGCTATTCACCCTTCCAAAAAATCATGTCCTATAACTTCCTTCAGGAACATTGCAGTCAGGTACAATGGGACACAAAACCTACACCACAATGTCTCTTCATTTTTAATAATATTTTTGGGAGGCCCTGGCACAGGTTGCCCAGAGAAGCTGTGGCTGCCTCATCCCTGGAAATGTCCAAGGCCAGGTTGGACACGACTTGGAGCAGTCTGGGGTAGTGGAAAGGTTTCCCTGCCCATGGCAGGGTGGAAATGGATGAGCTTTAAGGTCCTTGCAAGCCAAACCAATCTGTAATTCTGTGATCTTATCTTTCTTCATGTAGTATGGAACAGGAAACTGCTGCAGTGGCACAATGTTACATCTTTTTCATTCTATGACTTTTAATGTACTGCTCATTAAGTATCTTTCTACTAGATACTGACACAGTTCTGTTCACAACAGAGGTTCAGTAGTGAAATTAACTGGTTGTTTTCCCAGTTCATCACAATGTGTCATTCACAGCTCAGCTGACTGCCCTTCCTTGGGCCTCATTATGCCATGTCCTCTCATAGAACGGCACAAAGGTTTATCCCCTCCTGCCCAGGGCACAAAGGCTTATCTCCTCACTGTCCTGCCAGTTCCTGATTCATTTCCATGCTTCTCAGCACAAGAAACACAAGGAGAAGGGCCACAAGATGATGAGTGTGGAGCAGGTCTCCGATGAGGAGAGACTGCGGGACCTGGGGCTGTTTGTTCTGGAGAAGAGAGGACTGAGAGGGGACCTCATTAATGCAGGTAAATATCTCAAAGGAGTACCAAGAGCAGGGACCAAACTCTTTCCAGTGGTACCCACGGACAGTACGAGGAGCAAAGGCCATAAACTAAACCACGAGAAGTTTCATTTTCAACAAGAGGAAGAACTTCCATTGAGGATGGCAGAGCACTGCAACAGCCGCCCAGGGAGGGTGTGGATACTCCCGCTCTGGAGACATTCCAAAGCCACCTGTGTCACCTGCTCTGCGTGACCCTCTCCTGGCAGAGAGGTTGGACTGAGTGATCTCCAGAGGTTCCTTCCAACCCTCAGGATCCTGTGATTCTGGGATGACAATGAAGAGACACCGCTGCTGCTCTGCCACGCACCGAGCCTGTGGTCGGGCTGGGTGAGCAAACACGGACCGGGAACCAAGGGGCAAGGGGCAGAGGCTCCATGGAGGGCCGGGGGTGATGTCAGCCGTGATCCCAGCCAGCACGATTCCAGCCGTGATGCCAGCCGTGCTTGCAGCAGCTGCCCGGCAGGATCAGGAGCGGCGGGGCCGGCCCCGAGCGCGGCCGGGATGAGCAGCAGCACCCGGAGCTGCGGGGGCTGTTCCCGGCTTTAGGAGCTCCCTAAACACAAACAGAGCAGTCCAGAAAGTTTACAGAATAAATTCTGTTTATTCTCCAAAGGGCGCACAGCGAGGCTTCCCACAAACCGCGCTCAGGTGGTAATGACTCGCAATCTTTTGTAAAGCAAAACTCACACGGACCCGCCTATCTAATCCACGCTCTCCGCCTACCTAATGCATATTTATCCGGTGATGCAATCTTACGCAATGCTACAAACACAAGGTTGTTTCCTTCATTAAGCAACTCGTATTGTAGAAGTTATCTGACGCCATCAGTTGCGTTTACACAAGGTGAGACAACCCAGCCTGGGGACAGACAATCCAGCTCGGAGGCATCAAGGTGACCTCGGCCGCGGGGAGCGGGGGGGCGGCGGATCCACATCCGGGTGAGGCCGCGGCAGCGGGGACGGGCCGGGGCAGGCCGGCGGGAGCGGCGCTGGTCCCGGCTGGGTGCGAGCCTTGCCAGCCCCGGGTCAGAGCCCTGCCAGCCCCGGATCACAGCCCTACCCGCCCGGCTCACAGCCAGGAGCCGCGCTGGCCGGGCGGGCGGCAGAGCCCGGCTGAGGGATGGGCCCTTCGAGGTCCGGCTCCACCTGCCGCCGTTCTCCTGCCTCCAGCTGCTTGCAGCTTCATCTGCTTCCTCCTGCCTCCACCTGCTTCCACCTGCCTTCATTTGCCCTCACCTGGCTCTTCCTGCCAGCACCTGCCTTCTCCTGCCCTCCTTTTCCTGCTTTTTCCTGCCTTTTCCTACTTGCACCTGCCTTCTCTTTCCCTCACCCGCCCCCTCAGCTGCCTGCCCTGTCCGGGCCCTGCTGTGCCGCAGCACTGACCGCCTGTGTGGCGCTGGTGATGCCCTGAGTGATGGGGCATAAGGCTCGCTACAAAAGTGGATTTTAGAATTAGTACACAGGAGCCTGCCTTCCTTACTTGCGCTTTCCTTCTCTGCACCAGACAGGGTGAAAATTGGCATCCCTGTCAACGGGAGAACCCTTGGGGTAGTTCTCTAGCCCAGAGGTTTGGAAATCCTGGCTATGCGTTCTTTGCTCTTCTGCTTCCAAGGCCAAACTGTACATGGCCAAGTTTTCAAACATTGTCCCGAATCTTTTAGTCGTGAAATATCCTGTGTGATTTTTCAGAGGTGCGTGGGCACCTAGTGTCTGTTACTGTAAATGGAGTTAGGTGTTGAAGTATTCCTGAAAATCTCTCTGAATATCAGGCGTCTGAACCACTTTCTGTAAATCTGGTCTTTAAATATTTTAGGAGTTTTGAGACTTCTGGTTTGTGTAACAGGGTTGATTGTGTCCTCTTGATACCTCAGCGGTTCTGTGCTGGGATATTGTCATTATGAGCTCTGCCTGCAGCTTTGGTTCCTGTCAGTAGACTCTAGTTTATTTCATAAGCAGTTTTTCTTTCCTGTCTTAGCAATTCTTGTTGCCTATCAATTGCATACTGTGAACACCTCTGTAGCCACCTTACTGCAGCATTTTAGTGGAACTTCGGGTAGTGTTTGTCACAGTGCTTGAACACCTGTTTCAGTTTTGTTCTCAGCACTTCCTGGTTCTTTGCCCTTCTGTTCTTCAGATTTTGCTCTTCCACATATATTTTTTGAATATATGACCATGATCTGAGTGCCTCCACATCCATTTCTTGACTGTCTAAAGTAAATGTTGATGCAAATGTTGTAATTACTTCCTTGTTTTTCCTTCAGGGCCTATCAGTTTCTCACTCCCTAATACTGGAAGCAGACTGCTGACCATCCTCAAACACAGACTGCAGGGCAGACAGTGTCTGTTGAGTGCAGTAGTGCTCATGCTGGTAGGATCTGGAAGAAGAAAATCACAGTAGCATTCGAACAGGTGACGCTTGGAAGCTCAGTGAAGGGTAGATAATCCCAGAGCCCTTTTTCAGAGCCTCTTAAAGAGATTCTTAAGCATATTTTGAAAGGAAGACAATTAAATACAGGAGATAAGTTTATGTGCTCTGTGCCTCAGTGTGTCTGTGTGAATTATTCCACCAGTAACACTTCCTGCTGTTAGTCTGGGACATTGAAGCTGAGATGGTGATTTACTGAGGGGGTGGATGGGTCATGTGCACACCAGATTGAGACAATTGGCATTAAAATAGGGTCTGTTGCCTTTGGATTTGTTTTCATCCAAATCTTTCTCTGACCATTGTTATAATTAAGTTTAAGGCTTCCTACCAGCTTGATTCTACCTGGAATGGTTGAAAACTGAGCATACCAGATGACACATTTGCTTCTGTTGTGTTCACACAGAAACTGGATTTGGAAGCACAGTGATCAGACTGTGCCTCACTAGAACTTCCAGTGCAGTTTTAGTCCTTTTGCAACTGATAAGGAGCTCTTTTACTGTTTTCTGCATGTCTTTGAAAACAACCATGGGCTGTTGGGCTAGCTCCTTCACATTTCTTTCCAAGTGACACAGAGCTTGGTGAAGAATATCTGCTGTCTGGGTACTGTTAGCTGCTTCTGTGGTGTCAGGCTGATGACAACCATGCAGATTTAGAGATGCCAAAATGCAGTTATGCTTTGAGGCATATTTCTGCTCCAGAGGAACAATTGGATTGCAATCTTAAGGGAATAACTCCCCAAATCTTTACGACACTGCTGAGACAGATACCTAAGCGTAGCATCTCTCTGAGGGCTTGGCTGGATTACACTGAAAACCCAGCTTCCAGAAAAGCTTGAAACACCAGGTGGGAAAAGGCTTGTGGTATGATGGAAACACACTTTCTGTGAGTCCTGAAGTGTAAAGTTCACAGTGCCTTCCTGCCCACGTTCAGGTATTTGAGGTGTGGTTTGTGTGTGCAGGGCCCGATATCCTCGTGTGTGGTGTGATCTCCTGCTGTCCATCTGTGCAGTGCTTCATGCTCAAGTGCCCTTACAGGGAAGTTTTTTCTGCTCAAGGAAAACTAATTTGGTTATAATAATGAAAGAGAAAAATTCTTGTTAAACCCGTCTTGATACTCAGAACTTTTACTGCTGGGTTTTATTTTGTATGTTTGCTTTTTGTGTAGGGCTTTCCCCTCAGTACACTCCAAGTCTCAGGCTACAGAATGAATTTTAAGTCATGTGGACTAAATCTACCTTTTAGTGCAGTGTAAGTGGCAAATCATCTTAAAAAGTTTTTCAAGATGACTTTCAGGCACTGTATTTTAACAACTGTTACATTTCATTACTTTGTTACTTTGATATTTATAAATGTAAGAATATATCAGAAATTCAAAGTGCAGGCTTGTTTTTCTTTTTGCTACCTCATACTTCTAAAGACTTAAGATTTATGTGGAAATAACCCCTACTGGTGTTGGTAAAAATAAGTACCTTAAATTTGAAGGTTGGATTTATCTTTTCTGATAAGGCCTCTTGCAACCCTAGTCTTCCCTCATCACTTTTCATCCTTTAAGCAAAGTATCTGCTCTCCAGACCTGAGTCTTCAGAAGTAGTACTATTGTTATATGTAAAATTTAAGTGACTTGTAATTTTCTTAATGTAGGAGTATATTATCTAAACTTTCTTGGCATACAGTAGGATTTGTATTACTTTGTCCTGGAAAGTTGGGATTGACCAATGTGAAGAATTTTGCTTTTCTGCCATAGCAGGCTTTTTTTCCTTTTCATTGTTCAGTTGGCAGATTTATTTTAGGTGTGACTGAAATGAATTCTGGGGGTGCTGTCCATTCTTTCAATTAAACCATTAAAAATGTAAATTCCATTCTAGGGAGTGGTTGGAGAAACAGAATTATATACCCATAAATTTCTTTCTAAGTAATCACAGAGGACTTTCTGAATTAAGAAAAAAGTGAATTAAGTTTTTTTACTTACACATACAAGTGGCAATGGATGTTCCTCAAGTGGTTTTCAGGGATGTAATTTTTATAGAGTTTTTCTGCAGTTTTCCATCAGATTTATGTCACATCTGTGTCTGCCTTAAGTTTGTTGGCATTCATGAGGCTAAAATTTCCTGTGATAACCTTGTTACAGACACTGTCTAGTAAACATTCCCATCCTTTGAATCACAGCTAGAGGAATGGACATAATATATAAAAAGTTATTTTGGATCCTCAGAAAGAGAAATAGTTATCATACCTATATTATGCCCATAAGAGAAAAGCAGGTTTTTGTATTTGTCATTGGAATGATAAAAATTCATTCATTTGAACGTCTTTCAGAGAAGAATTTGGAAATGGATTTGGCTTAAAATATGTCTTACGTTTGCAAAAGTTTGAAGTTTTACTTTTAAGAAAATCGAGTATGTCTAAACTATAGTGCTAATTTAGTACAAAAAAAAAAAAACCACCTAAAATCTCAGGCAGTTTGTAGAACTCTTGAGGTCTTTAAAAATCTTCCACTCAGTGAAAATGATATAGGGCTAAATCCTGATTTTTAGGGCTTCCATGCACAACTGGGGTAAGTTTTAGAATGTATGGAGTTTTCACCTGTTTAGCATTTCCCTTGATTAAAGAACCAAATTTGAACTTCTTTATCTGATAACATATGGCATCATAATACTCAAATATTAAATAGCCAGGCGTCTTCACTTGTATTGAAACATAAGTCAGGTTCAGACCCATTCTTCCAAAGACCCATTCAGAACCATTCTTCCATAGACTCCAAGAATATTCCTCTCATTTTAGTGCAACCCTGGAAAAGATGGCAAATTTTTGTGCACATACATAAATTGATTTTAGGTACCTGTGCAACAGTAATGGTTGGGGCTGTTTGTTTCCTTTCAGACAAAGTAATTAAAATGCTAATGGCAGAGGTGGTTCCAAATTGAGACTTCAGCTTTCCTCTGGATGATAAGGCTGTAGCAGATCAATCAAAGCAATCTCTGCTGGAGGGTAGGTTGCTTACAGGAATACAGTTGGAATCTGGCACTAAGGGCTGACAGTATTTAAAACTTGGTATCTTTAAAAATGAAGGGTGTGCAAGCACATTTTGAAGTGCAAATCATCCAAACTCAAATTATTCCAGTGTGAAAACTAGTAATTTCAAGGTTGTAGCCTTGGATCTCTTATTAGAGCTTTTGCTTTTCCTTCAACGAAGGACTTAAAAATGGATTTAATGTGCTGTTATTTCTAGAAAAGCAGTTCACAGGGGCATTGCTATCAGTGTTGGAGCTGGCTGATTGGGTTTCGTTTTTGTGCATGCTGGAGAATTGCACTCTGGCTGGGAACCATGGCATTCATGAGAGTTCTCAGCACAGCCACACCAAAGCGCTGTGTGGCGTTGTGTGTTTCCCTGGTGGTCTAGTGGTTAGGATTCGGCGCTCTCACCGCCGCGGCCCGGCTAGCCGGCGCCCCTTCGTTCAGACCGACCGCAGCGCGTGAGAGCCACAGTGCTGCATCTTCTGGTCTGAGTGGCAGATGAAAAATTCACAAATGGCAATCATCTCTTTCAAGTGACAAGTGTATATGAAGATGGAGTGGAAATTCCATACTTCAGTACGGATATGGTAGAAAGCACGTCCTGTGAGGAGCAGCCAAGGACTTTGGGTTTGTCCGGTTTGGAGAGGGAGGCTGAGGGGTGCCCTCCATGAGGGTGGCCAGGCAGGGCAGAGGCGTCCGGGTCGGTGCCCCCGGCATGCCCATGTCTTGGAGTTGGACAATGCCCTTCCTAATGTTCTCTGACTTTTGGTGAGGGCTCAGGCGGTTGGACCAGATAATTGTTGTAGGTCTGTTGTAGCTGGAGCTATTCTGTTCTGTGAACACTCTGGGGAGGGGATGCAGCTGTGTGAGAGGATATTGAATAAATACGAGCTGAAAGGGATGACAGATGCTTGCCTTAAGCTGTGGACATTTCAAGAAAATCACTGCTGTAGACATCCTTGCTGTTGCACATGGGCTTTTGGACACAACAGCTGGAGGCAGAAGAAATCTGGAAGAAGGTGAACAGGTTTAGAGGTGCTTCATCAGTTAATAACCATGCTCACAAGAAAAGAATATGATCTGCAGCGATACAGGAGCTAACCTAGTGCTGGAAGTAGTTTAACATTTAAAAACCCAGCTGAACAAACCCCTTTGTCTGGGAAGCAGAAACTAACAATCCATTACATCAATTCATAAGCAATTTGATCTCAATATACAAGATTATGAAAGGATTCTTTGTAACAACTTTACAAGCCTTAAAATTGGAAGCTCATAAGTAATTTTTTTGTCTCCTTTCCAGGTGTTTGTGTTCAATTGAAATGATTTCACATAAAATTTAAATATTAAAAATAAAAAAAAAAACTTCCAAAGGTTCAGACATTATTTTGTTGTCTAAACTTCCATTAGATTGTAAATAAATAAATGTACTAAATATTATGAGTTCATTCTGTGTCTCCTTAAGATTTCTGAATAAAGTGAATGCAGGTGAAAGCTATCCAACATTTCTGTGTATTGTTGCAAAAACTGGGTCTTGTAGTTCTTTATTCCTAAATACTTTGCCAGAACCCACTGCTAGAATTTTTTTATCTTGACGTGAGTTTACAGAAAGATGGAATTGCTTTACTTTGAATTTGTTTTAGTATCCATTTATATTAAATACCTATGTTTTTACATAAGTATCTTCTGTTTATTGCAGAACACAGTGATGTTTGGGATTTTTTAAACATTTCTAAGGAAGAGAGACCTACAGTCAAGTTCTTTGTGCTAGGCTTACTTTTTTCAAGATTTTAACAACACATTACTGTGTTACCGTTCTTGAGCTTAGTGTGTGTGTATAGAGAGAAATAAAGTGGAAATCCTGTCTCTGAGGATTGGAATTTAGTGTAGATTTAGATGGAAACCAAAATATTTTAGCATGCATTTGCCAGTTAAGCTTTTAAAAGGACTTTCCATGGGGTGCAGCTTCTGAAATAGTGCAGTAGTGAGTTTCTGAAGAGGTTTCCACATGATGCACATGCCACAGTCAGCTTTGCTTTTAGTTCATAAGCTGCCACACTGAAAAATCAGTTTCTTGGCCTGATCAACACATACTGAAGAAAAGTTGTACTTAGTTTGAAATCATGGAATTGTTAAGGTTGGAAAAGACTTTCAAGATGGTCGGGTCCAACCATTAACCTCACACTGCCAAGTTCACCACTAACCCATGTCCCCAGGTGCCACATCCACGTGTCTTTTAAATGCCTCCAGGCTTGGTGGCTCCACCACTGCCCTGGGCAGCCTTTTCCAGTGCTTGACCATCCTTTTGTGGAAGATTTTTTTTCCCCCAGTATTCCATCTAAACATCTCCTGGTGCAGCTTGAGGCTCTTTCCCCTTTTCCCGTCTCTTGTTCCCTGGGAGCAGAGCCTGACCCCCATCTGGCTGCACTCTCCTGAGTTGTGGAGAGCCAGAAGGTTCCCCCCAGGCATCCTTTTCTCCAGACCAAACATTCCCAGCTCCCTCAGCCACTCTATTCACTAGTCTCTGGGCTTGTTCACCCAGCCATTTATTTTACCCAGCAAAGAGTGTACAGTTCAAGCCAGGAGCAGCCAGTTTCTCTAGGTGAAGACATTGGAAAAAGGTAAGTTCTACTAAAGTCCAGATAAAAAAAATCCAAAGCCTTTCCCTCATCCAAAATGCAGGTGACCTTGCCACAGGAGATCAGGTCAGATCCTCCTTCTGTTTGTAGGTGGGAGAAATACTTCTAATATCCAGCCAATTGGGACCTGCCTAAATAGCCAGGACTGCTGGTACGTGGTTGGAAGTAGCTCTGTGGGCTCTCAGCAGCTTGCTCAGCACCCTCAGGTGGATCCCAGCCAGCCCTGTAGATCTGTTTGTCTGAGAGGCACAGCAGCATCATCTTCTGGAATGTGGGCGTTCATTCTGCTCCCTCTCCCTCTCTTCCAGCTCAGGGCTGGCCACCATGGGGATACCTTGGTCTTGCTAGTGGAGACTGAGGCCAAGACAGCACTGAGTACCGCAGCCTTCCAGCTCAGGGCTGGCTACCATGGGGATACCTGGTCTTGCTAGTGGAGACTGAGGCCAAGACAGCACTGAGTACCGCAGCCTTTTCCTCATTCTTTCTCACTGTTATTTTCCACTGCATCCAATGAGGATGGAGATTTAGCCCTCCTTTTCTTCTTTTTGTATTTATAAAATCATTTTTGTATTGTCTTTTGTGGCAGTGGCCAGGTTAAATTTTAGTTGGGCTTGGGCCCCCCTGAATTCCTGCCTACAGAACCTCATGCCCTCGTTGCAGTCCTGATTCCCCTCTGCTGGGTTGGATTAAAAGGGCCAGCATCATGAGACTTCTCCAAGTCCTTTAGAGAATATTTCATCTGTCTCCATCCTGGTTGGGTGGGCTGTAACATATTCCCACTGGGGTATCTGCCTTGTTCACCTTTCCTCTGATTTTTACCCAAAACACTTTCTGCCCCCACCTCCCCTTTTTTCTTCTTCTTTTTCTTTTTTTCTTCCCCCCTCGGGACAAGTTCCTGCACATTTGTTTAGCACTGACGGACAATAGCATTGTAAACTGACTCTGGAGGGCGTCTCAGAAACTGAGTTTAAAACCACTTTTGTTTAATCCACTTAAAAAATATTCTTACAGAAATTCAGAGTTAATCACAGTGCGATGAATGATAAAATGAGATACTGATACTACGAGATTAAATTTATTATTAGGAGCTAAAAAATAGATTCTGCTTTACAACTTTCATAAATACTTTTTCTAATTAAAGAGTGCTCAAAAAGTGTGTGATACAGCTATTTAACTTCCATCAATATTGAAATTACCTGGGATTCAGTTGAATTATCCTTACAAATGCACTTATGAACTGCCTTTAATAAAGAGGCCTGACTTGCTCACTTGTTAGGGTTGAAAGAATGATATTGCTTTAAGAATCTTTAAGTGGAGAAGAGACAAGAACTAATATGCTTGAAAATTTCAAAAACTGAATCAAATTATAATTATGTTTGGAAGCTGTTTCATTTAAATTGACTGTGTGCCCTGAAGACTTTTCTACACATAGATCCTTTTGTTTCACTATCTGAAAATAAGTGTGTTCTTTGTCTTTCTCTTTATATATATATACCTATATTTAGGTACACACACCTGTGTTGCTCCAGTTCTATTTTCACAGTTGAGCAAAGTTAGTTGTTTCTTTGGGTTTTGTTTTGTGTTTGTTTTTTTTCTTTTTTATTATAGCAAGTTGAAATAATGTAGTGTAAATCCCTAGTACTTTCAGAGCATACATTTAGAAGTTAGCCACGTTTGTCATTCATTTATGAGGGACCAAGGTAATACTGTTAAAAAGTGAACTTATCAGTAAAAGGTTTCAAAATGTTTTTACAAGATACTGGCTTGCTAAATTACCTTAATGTATTCCAGAGTGTGTTAAAGAAAGGTGGAAGAGGTTAATTTATTGAGTTATTGTGATGTGAACTGTATAAAGACATGTTTTTAGTAAAACAGATGAATATTGACTAGCAAGAGTACTCAAAAATAGTTACAAAAATGTAAATCACTTTTTACGAATTATGATCTAGATGTAGTATCTGTAAAACACACTTGGAAATGAAGTAATTCTCCTTCTAACATACTTGAATTTCTTTTTCTTTTTTTAAAAAAAGGAAAAAAGTTAACAAAGTTGTTGCAAAAGCAGAATACATTTTGATTGTAAATGGTTGTCTTCCAGTAACATCTATGCTAAAATCTTTCCAATTTCCTCATAGTGTAATCTGATTAGACTATCGAGTTAATAAATAAGGGTTTTGTGGAGATTTTTTTAAGATTTTTTTAATGTTAATTTTTTTGTCAGCATTGAATCCCATGGAAAAATTATTGTATTTAAAAAGTTATGTGTATTTAACCTGGTTTAACTCTACATGACTGCAGAATATGTGAAGTTGGTCAAGCTAACAAAGGATGGAACACTGACAGTGTCTTTGGTACATCAGGGGCTAATGATTTGTTTTGGGTTATTAATCCAGTCCAGGTTCCTCCATAAGGTTTGAATTATAAACCCACACCCCAAATAAAAAAGTGAGGGAAGGCTGAAAGGAGACCAGCAGTCTCAGAGTTGAGTTTAGTTCTAGTCTTAGGCAGACTAGAACAGGCAGGCTCCTGGTCAGAATTCTGGTGCCAGCCAGCCAGGCTCCCTCCTGAGCAGCTGCTCTCATGAAGTGCACTGGGTTTGAATTTCTTAAAATTATTTTGCCATTTAAAAGGGTTTTTTATTTGTTCTTATTTAGTGAAATGCTTTGCAATATTAATTTTCTGTGTAAGTTGTGCAGTGTGCAATGTTTGTCCTGGGGAAAGTAGTCATTTGATGATAGGAATAACCTATTAATTATGAGTGAAGGAAGATAGTTGTGAGTTTTTTAGTTGATTTTTTTTTACAATCATATATTTTAAAAGATGGCTGGATTATCTTGAGGATGGCCATTCACATACATTTCTTTGTCAAAGCTTCTACAGAAGATTATAGTTATCACCTGAAACTTTAAATTGCTAAATGTGTTGGGTTTTTTTAATTACTATTGAGTGTAAGTGTAGGGCATTAATGGTTATTGTTGTGATATTCAAGTTTTTTCTTGCTGACTTTAGTCAAGCAGAACTTGTTTTCATTGGGAATTTTGCTGACTGAAGACTATGTAATTGCCCAGTAATTAACATAGTTAAAAGATATCACTCTACGTGTAGTTTGCACTTTGGAACCCAAATGTTCTGTCGGTTTTCGCAGCATTGCCAGAAGGGATACTTTTGCATAGCAATTTGAATAAATTTCAGTAGTTCTCTTTAAACAGTTCTGGTTTCAAAAGCCATTAGGCTCTGTGAATATATAAGGCCCTTGTTACCTTAAATAATTCCATGAATTCTCAAATATATTATTTCTAATTTCACTGTGTGCTTCTGTAAATAATTGTCCTCTACAACTTGTTACTGTTTTGTTCTGGTACATGTATTCTACATGCATAGAAGTTTTATACTTTAGGATGAATATCTGTTAGGCATGCATTTACTTCCAGTTTAGCAAAGGTCTTAGAGCACTTACAGAATTGTGGTTTAAAATAAATTAAAGCTGGGAGAAGGAAAAATTGGTTTCTTTTAAACTGAGAAGATGTGGAGCATTTTGCTTTTGTCTGTTTGTTTGGGGTTGGGGGGGAGTTTAACTCTTCTTGAATAAGGAAATAATTTTTTGCTTAATTGTTAACTGATGTGCGATATTCTTGGTATGTGCCCTCCTCATTTACTTGGTCCTTAAATGTCCTGGTAACTTGCTGAGTATGGAACCCCTTAGGAAACGTCTCCCTCTTTCTGAGAAGGGCCTGGTAGTTCTGACAAATATTTGTCAAAAGCTTTGGGCCTGGAGAAGAGCTGTATTCTAGAAATGCATAGCATAAAGAATCAACTTGAAGTGATAAATTATTTTAAAGTATTGTGATCTGATTAAAAGAAAAGCATTTAGGTGTTGAACTCAAATCCTGTTTTCGCTCTGGCCTAATCTGGAATCTCTGTTTGCAGCTCCCTCAGCATATTCCAAAGGCATTGATGGCAATCAGCCCTTCCTGTGACAAATAAATATTTTATATTTTTTGATTGCAACAGAGAACATACAATTATGATAATATCCATTTGGTCAAAGGTCATGTGATGAAAAGTGTTGTGTTGCATGCTTAGGAGCAGACCAAAAATGAAGATGAAAAAAAGGAAGATAATGTGCACAGACATTCTGGCAGCAGTGTTTTCTGTTGGAAAGCACATTAGCATTTTCATTTTACTTGTTTGTGAGTTGGGAGTTGGACAATGTGAAGCCTCTCCAGTTTGCTTCATAAGAGTCATATGAAAAGGAATTTTAAGTCATGTTGTGAGTTGCTTCTTCACAAACCAGACCATCTCTTTGGAGAGCATGGAAAATCAAGTTAATCCGCTTAATATGTGAACAAAAAGTCATCAAGTCTTCTTTTTAAGTATTAGCAAAGGGAACAAAAGGTGCAATGATGATCCATTCTTCTTTCTGTGTGGGAGGGGGAGTAATAACTGGCTTTTTCTGCTTCTAACAGTATATCTAGAGCTTTCAAACAAAGGATTAAAAGGGTTTTTTAAATGACCAGTTGTGTTGTATTTCAGTTTTTGCATTTTAAACTTCCATAAAATCTGAATTTCTAATAGGTGATTGGGGTGAAATGAATATTATTAGCGTTATTTAAGGCTTTCTTTTTCAAGACCAGCAACTGAGTAATATAAAATCAGAAGGACTTGAAAATCTGAGACATAATGCCATGTCAGAGAAATAGGTTAGTATCTTTTTCTTGCCTGAAATGAGTACCTTGTCCTGTGAGAGGTGCTGTGTTTTCAGGGTTTGGAGGAAGCTGAGGGGAGTTGTTTTATTAATTGAAAAAGTGAGTCTTCCAGTCCATTAGGAGACATAGAGGAATGATAAAAGAATGCTGTGCATTTTTATTTAGTACAATCCTATCTTAATTAATGTATTTATTTAGTATAATCCTATCTTACCATATGCTGCTGATTTTGTGGGGTTTTTTGGTTCTTTGCGGTTTTTGGTTTGGTTTTTTTTTAAGTGTCCATGGTCATGTGTCAGCTTTTCTAACACAAGATTAGAATAACTTGTACACACTGACATTTCACAATTTTTGTGAACTGTCTAAAGAGTATCTTTTTCATAATATTTAGCTATCAGGTGTATTGATTATCCTTTATATTTAGATATTTACTATCTTATTTTACTATTAATTAAGAGAAAAAAGGTAAAGATTAAACATTTTTAAGGGCATAACAAGATGATCTACAGAATTTTTCTTTTTTTATTTAAAGATTCTTCTTCTTGTGAAGGAGTGTTGGTTTTTAGAATAAGTGATTCACTCAGCACCAGATTTTCCTAGGTAGTGCATCATGCCAAAACCTGGTATTACCCTGGGTTTGGTTTTGTTTAGTTGGGTTTTTTTTCTTTTTATTTTCCTGTAAAGCATATATTCCTTCTTAATGTGAAAGGTCTTGAGCACTCTTTCATAACATTAATGACATTTATTAGTGCAAGTTACCACACATCCATATGAGCATGCATTCAAAGACTAGATTTTTGTTTGACATGTTGTTATATTAAGTGGTGTTGCTGTTGCTCTTACTGTTACTAAGATTGTGTCAAACCTTCTATTTTCACATACCTGTTCTGTGACAAAGTTCGCTTGAGGCAGAACTTGGTGCCTTTTACTCTTGGAAAGCTTCTCCATTGTGCAAACACCTCTTTTTAAGTTCTGTTAAAGCACATTACTGTGATTTGCTGGTAAAAATAATTGATTGCATTTGCTAATGCTGCTTATTAACAGTAACATGGAGAAGCAGGAGAATTTCAGTTGTCAGTCTGAGTTCTTGAAGCTCTATAATATTTTAAGTGGGAATGCATTTGAAACATGTGACCCTTTCTTTTTGCTTTTAAACTCTCCATTTCTTAAGTTTATCAGACATGAACTGTAGAAGAAGGCCATGGTTTGTTCTAGCATTCCCAAACTCTTAACAGGAGGCGTTTCTGTACCCTCTATTTGCTTCTAGGTAGAAAGATTGTGTTCCTAAATCAGTGCTGTAGAAAAATCAAGCATATAGTTGGAGTGACTGGTTATGTGAAATTCTTGGAACTGATATTAGCTCTTCTCTTTAGAGGGAAGCCCTGAATTGCAAAGCACCATGTCTTTTCAAAGGCTGAGAGGAGGATAAAGGCTGAGACTACTGAAATTGACTCAAAGAGCTATTGATTCATAATAAAGCGTTAGACTTTTCTTTTTGAGAAAAAGAGTTGTTATTTGTAATTGTCTTGCCATGTTCATGATCAAATAATACCATTTAATGATTCCTAGGAAAGGTTTTGAATAAATTAATGAATTAACAAAGTAATTTATTACTTCCAAAGAAGAAGAATCCGCATGCAGTTTTGCTTTCTCGTCGGGATATTTTTCCTTAATGCCAAAAGTTCACCTCAGCCTTTTTCAAGAAACATTTCTGTGGGGTACAAAGATTTATGTAAGACATTTTTTCTTTGAACTCATGATGAAAATAATTCTTAGAAACATAAAATCATACAATAGTTTGGGTTGGAAGTGGTGTCAAAGCTCATTCATTTCCAACCCCTGCCATGGTCAGGGGCACCTTCCACTATCCCAGGATGCTCAGAGCCCCATCCATCCTGGCCTTGGGCACTTTGAGGGATGGGATAGTCACAGCTTCTCTGGGCATCCTGTGCCAGGGCCTCACCACCCTTACAGGGAAGAATTTCTTCCTGATATCCAATCTAAGCATCCTCTCTGTCAATGTGAAGCCATTCTGCCTTGTCACTCCAGGCCCTTGTCAATAGTCTGTCTCCATCTTTCCTGTGGGCTCCCTTCAGGTGCATTTCATTAGGCTTTCACTTTTTATTCCTCCCACAGCAATGAAGATTCTAGAGCTACTCTTTCCCTTTCATGCTCCTCTCTTGAGGTTGGTTCTTCTGCCATCAGCAAACCCACTCTGAAATGATCTTGGACAGATGTTGGTAGTTATGAGTACGGTTCAGCTGAAGAACAATGTCAAAAGTGGATTCACTTTTTCTTTTAATGATACTCTTGTGGATCAAACTGAATACATTGAAACAAAGACCATCCATGGAAGGAGCATTTGGAAGTTTTCTAATCCAAACCACTGTGTAAAGCAGATCTGGTTAGAACAGGTGGGTCAGGGCCCTGTCCAGTCAAATTCTTTGTGATTATCCTCAGGAATAACTCTTTGTGGTAGGGTGATTCTTCAGGGTAATTCCTTGTGATTATCCTCACGTCCAACATCTTTGTGGGCAGCCTGTTCCAATATCTGGTCACAATTTTCACTATTCCAGCTTCTGTCCTAAGAGTTTTGTCCTAATCCCAGTGCAGCTCTGAGAGCAGCCTGGCTCTGTCTTTTAGAGGCCTGTGTTCAATTTATGGGTTCCAGTAAAATTAGAATACTTCAAGAATAGGAGTTTTTAGTCTACCATGGTCACTTTTTCCTCAAGCATTTGTGGGACTCATAGTGTCTGATCTTTGTGACCTAATTAGCACGTGACAAGTCAGGCTTTTCATACCTTTCTCTTTTTTAAAATTATTTTTATTTTGTTGTAGAATACAAACTAAATTCCAGACCTTCTGATTATGATTAGTCTGAATCAGGTTTCAGAGATAGTTGTTCTGGACTAGATGTTGATTAATTGTATGTATTGCCTGGCTGTACTTAACACAAATGTTTAATTCCAGTTTAATTCAAGCTGCTTTCTGAGATTTTTTTTTGGAGTGGTGGGGAGAAGAATTGGCAAAAGAAAAGGGATTTCCTCCAAAGCACAGTATGTTTGAATTGTATCCAATTTGCCAGAATTCTCACAAAAGTTCTTGTGCATTTTGTAAAAATGTGTGGCTTTTGAAGGAAAAGGATATTTGTGATAGAGAAAGCTTAGAGAAGGCCAATAGAGAAATGTGGAAAATAGTTAACTGTGTGATTTCTTATTTTTATAAAGCAAAAACTAGCCTTTCCATGTTCTGGTCACAAGAAACCAATTATAATGAAGACTGAAGCTCTAACCCTTGAGTTCCTGAAATTGTTAGAATTAAGTCTTGGGAAAGATAGGTTCTGCAGGTATTGAAATATGCTGAATAATACTGTATTTTAATATTTCTGCTGGAGTAGGTAATGTATTACTTGAGACTATCTTTGGATATCTAGAGAGAAGAAGCTGGTATTTTTAAAGTAGATGATTGTCAAAGGTGGGGGAAATCTCATAGAACATGGGTTTCCCAGTTTTCTCTGTTAGTTTCTTCTAGGATATGGTTGAGACATTGACAGTTTTTGAGTATGGTTTCCACACAAGGCTGTGGTGCTGTAGGTTGTTTTTTTTGCCCCCTCCTATTTAATAAGTGAATTTGAAAACCAGTAGTTGCCCTCTCTGTAGGAGCTCTCAGAGCTCATTTTCCGCTTGTGGGTAAAAGTGGAATTCTTAATTTCTTTTTGTGTGGTTGTGTTTGAACTATGGAAGCGAAATGGACTTCAAATTTGTGTTTCATTGTTTTTTCCTGCTTTGCTCACTGTTTAAAAAAGCCAAAAGGTATATGCTGAAGAATAGTGCCCTCAAAGTCTAAAGAAATTTTTGTGGAATTGATTTTGTGGATTATCTTCATACCAGTTTTTGTGGAGTTTCTGAGGATTTTTCTCATACAAATTCAGTACCTTGAAGATGACAATATTATTTCTAATGATTATTCAAGTTTCTTTAATAAAGGCTATATGAAACTCAGGTGTTTATTTATACAGTGTGGTTCTTTTTCCTTCTGAAAAGGCTTTTAAAATTTGGAGAAGCAGATATGGAAGTCGTAAAAATCATGTAAGATGGTCTTGCTACATGAAGCTGATACAAATGCTACAGCTTTTTCTGTAACTGTTTTGTTACTTGCAGCATTGGCAACTGAAAGTAGAGTTATTTAAAAATTATTGGTGATGCTAGGTGTGGAACATCACATCATAGGATATGGAATCTTACATGCTTTTTGTAGGATCTGGATCTTTCACTTCAGGGGGTCTCCTGACAAAAGGACCTAAGTGGTAGAAAAAGTCCCCTTCCCTTCCCTTCCCTTCCCTTCCCTTCCCTTCCCTTCCCTTCCCTTCCCTTCCCTTCCCTTCCCTTCCCTTCCCTTCCCTTCCCTTCCCTTCCCTTCCCTTCCCTTCCCTTCCCTTCCCTTCCCTTCCCTTCCCTTCCCTCTTTCTTTCTCTTAAATTTACTGAAGGAATTGATAGGAACAGTTTTAGGTATTGTAATTTGGTTTATAAATTCTATTTTGTGTACATTGATCCTTGACTTTTATTGTCTCATTCCTTAGTGTGCTGTTCTCATCTCTAAGCATTGAAACCTGGAAACTTTTCAGAATAAATGGATCAATGGTGAAAGGTGAATAGGAAAAGAAAATTCTCTGGGTGTTTTCTCCAGTGCTTGATGACTGCTGCTGCTTCTTAGACCAAAGTCTCAGTCCTTGCAGCTATTCTGAACTTGACTGTGTGTGGCTTTAGGCAGTTTCAGAGCTAACCTTGCTTTCAGGTTGGGTTGCATGAGTTGTCCTGAGAGGCTTTGCAGACCAAATTGTGATTACTTTAATGTTGGGCTGCTGTATTAGGGCTGTGGAAGAAGATTCATTACAATGGGCTGGGCTTTAATTTTTTTCTTAAAAGTACCATAGATTTGAGTGGAATCAGTTGTAATGTAAGCATCTGCTACGGCAGAATAGATGGGTGTGCAACAACTGTCTTTTTTTGGGTTTTGTTTTTTTTTTCTATTAGAAAAGTTTTAACATTACTTTATGTACTAAGTGCTTATTGAGTCAGTACTGGAAGTGAAATCAGAGAATAATTTAGGTTAGAAGAGACCTTTAGGATCATTGAGTACAACCATTAACTTCCCACTGCCAAGTCCAGCCCTGAACCACATCCCCAAGTGCCACATCTGCTTGTCTTTTAAATACCTCCAGGGACTGTGATTTAACACAGCCCTGGGCAGCCTGTTCCAATGCTCGACAACATTTTTGATGAAAAAAATTTCCCTGATATCCAATCTAAATCTCCCCTGGCACAACTTGAGGCCATCTCCTCTTCTCCTATCACTTTCTGCACCCTCCTGTAAGGGAGTGGTAAGGACTGATAATATTCCCCTGAGATTCTTTTTCTCCAGGCTACATGAACCAGCCTCAATTCCCAGGAAAAAATTGCTGTGACAGATTCTGTGTTGTCTTCTTCTTCCCCATAACCTTGAAGTATCTTAATTCTCAGTGTGGGTGGGCGGGCTCCTGTCCCCTGTTAAAATGAAGATGCTAACAGCCCTGTCACTGTGCCTTTCACTCCGGGAGGTGACCAGCACTCTGCTTCCTGGCAGGGCAGGTTTCCCACATGTCCCTTTTCTATGATGGGGTCCACACTGGAACATGATGGAGAATACGGAATGGAGAAATTTCATAGAATTGAGAAATTTTGTATTTGGTCAAATTTTCAGCATTGTTATCAGTTAAATTTATAGTGAATTACTAATACATTTGGTGTTGCCTGGTTTTCACTGACTTATGGTGGGGCAGGACACACAACGTGCAGAATTGTTAGGGTAGTTTTTCTTCCGTAGGAAATTCTACAAATGCTCTAAATGTATTTTAGTTTCCATTATGCTTTGCATTCATATTCTGTTCTTTCTTGAGCTAGGTATCCTTTGGGATATGTGTCTTCTGTAATTAAATTTTTCCAATTAATGGCTTAGTAGCCATTATAAGTTCTTAAGATACCAAATGCATATCCTGCAGCTGTAACTGATAAGATCAGGAGGAAAGCCTGTATCAGCCAGGTAAAAAGAAGGAAGTTTGTTCCTGAATTTTAAAATTTATGAGTGGTACTTAGAGTTTTGGTGAAAGCCATGGGGAAAAGTACATGTGAGGTAGTTAGATCTTGGTGATACAGAAATTTAGCATCTGCCCTGCTCTTTATCACAAAGGTATTGTCACTGTACATGCTTTCTAAATTACGTCTTTTTAGTTTTGTTTTATTGTGGCTTTTTTGGTTTTCTTTTTCATACATATATATATATATATATATAATTTTTTTTTAACATCTCACATACTTATCCTGAGTAGTCTTTTTAGACCCTGCAGTATTGGCCAATAATTTATTCTTCAAATGCTGTGGTCTGTGTTATGTCCAGTCAAGGGACAGCTAATGAGCCTGTCCTGGACTGAACACATTGGATGAGGCATTTAGAATGAAAGTTTTTTTTGGTTTTCTTTTTCGTATATATATATATATATATATATAAAATTTTTTTTTTTTAACATCTCACATACTTATCCTGAGTAGTCTTTTTAGACCCTGCAGTATTGGCCAATAATTTATTCTTCAAATGCTGTGGTCTGTGTTATGTCCAGTCAAGGGACAGCTAATGAGCCTGTCCTGGACTGAACACATTGGATGAGGCATTTAGAATGAAAGTAAAACTGACAGGTTGTCACAGATAGGGAGTTACCCTAGGGTTTGCCAGAAATACAAATGCAGCAGCCCCACCCTCAGGCAGCTCCACACACACCATTCTGACAAAACAAAAAGTCAGTTTTTCCATTAAAATGTACAAAATTCGGCCTCAAACTCAAATTTATAGGCCAGGTTAAACAGAAGTCACTTGATTGTACCTGCCAGAATCAGATCTCTATTACCTAGACAAATTTTGATTGTCAAGACTTGATTAATTTGAATTCTCACTAACCAGAGTGGGATGTGAATGAGGAATTCTTCCTAATTCACCATTTGGTCTTTCCACCACTTTTGCCTTTTAGATGTGAAGAATACCAGGATTTCTTGTTGGATTACAACATTCTTTCTTCCCCTCTAACTGTTGGAATGGGAAAGAGGGTCTTTTTTTCCCAACTTACATTTTTCTGCCTTATTTCACTCCACCACTTTTGCCTTTTAGATATGAAGAATACCAGGATTTGTGGTTGGATTACAACATTCTTTCTCCCCCCCATAACTGTTGGAATGGGAAAGAGGGTCTTTTTTTCCCAACTTACATTTTTCTGCCTTATTTCATGGGAATGGCTCTTGATCTTCCTGTGTATAAAAACATGCTTTTGGTGTGTCTGTTAGCTAAGTGCATTTCACAAAGTTGTCATGACCTGTTTTAGGCTGCTGGCCAGGCTTTGGTGACTGTATTTGGCACAGGAAAGCTTGTGAGCTTCTCAGGTATGAGAATAAATCTGAATAAATCCAACATGCAGCCTTACCAGCCATGCAGGAGAAAGTCTTGAGCAACCTCATCTGAAATGCAGTGTTGACCCTGCTTTGAGCAGGAGCTTGGGTTGGATGACCTGCTGGTCTGAGTTTTGGCAGAATTTACTGTTCCATTTGGTGGATTCAAACTTGTTGATAAAACCTTCTCAAAATTCAGTGGCTTGCATATTCGTTGTCCATGGAAAGTTTCCTTCTTTTCACGGCATGTGACTGGAGAGCTTCTCAAGCCTTTTAGGACATGACTGTCTGAGAACTGCAGTGTTTTGGAAATGACCTGGGCTGGATGACCTACTGAGTCTTTTCCAGCCATAATTTCTACAACTCTGTAATTTTGAGGTTGACTTCTTGTTGCCCAATTTTACAGTTACTTAATTCCAGTATCGGGCATATTTCAAGAGACCACATTTAGTCATGGTAAGACTGTGTGGGTTGTTTTGTCTTTTTCTGTTATTTTTCAAATCCTGAGGATTGTCAGCACTTAATGTATTCTTTCCTATTCCGGTGCCACAAATAATGTTCCTGCCCTGTGAGGAAAGAAAAGTCTGATTCCCCATTTTGGAATAGATGGTTGATTTAAAGAACTTACTCCCAGATTTGTTGCAGTTCTAAGGAGAGGTGTTAGGCTACTTCTGTTATTCATTTGTACCAGAAATGCATTTCCATCATGAGAATAAGGGATAGAATTGAGAAATTTTGTATTTGGTCAGATTTTCAGCATTGTTATCAGTTAAATTTATAATGAATTATTAATACATTTTTAGAGCTAAATGCACATGTACTTTGAGGATTGTGAATGTCTCCTGTTTCTTTTTCTAAACATTATCTATTACATTGATGTGGCCCCTTTCCCTGCACAAGGCTCCCTTTTTATGCAAGAAGAGATCATAGTTTGGGAAATGCATTGCCTAATAAGAACTCTTGCACCAACACTCTCTGAAGAGAACCTTAGCCTTTGAGTTTTTGAAGTGCCTTATATCAGCACTCCTCAGGATTTATTCCGTGCTTTCTATCCTAATCTGCTGCCTGCATATTTATGACACACGTCAGCCTTTGAGTTTTTGAAGTGCCTTTTTGAGTTTTTGAAGTGCCTTGTATCAGCACTCCTCAGGATTTATTCCATGCTTTCTGTCCTAATCTGCTGCCTGCATATTTATGACACACGTCAAGTTTCTGGTATTTTTAGATTTTTTTATTTTTTTTTTTGTCCACAGCAATTAAAGCATGGAAACAAATCAGGATTTCATTTTGAAACAAAGGTGCTTATATATGTATGAATATATGTTATAGACACCCAAACAGCAAACAGACCTAGAATTCTCTCACCTGGGACAGAATCACTTGGCCTGGAATTCCTGTGGGGTTTCTGAAGAGCTGGAAATTGGAGGATTAGCATCTAGGTGTGAAAACACCATTGGTGCTACAGAGACTTGTTTGGGGTTTGTTTATCTTTTATTCCATTGGAGTGATATGTGGAATAATTCATAAATTAATCATGCTGTTACAGCCACAAAATGTCTGTGTTTAATATTTGTGGGATAAAGGTAATCTTAGGTCAGAATAGCCCTGGGATTGTTACCAGGCTTAAGAAACTGTATATGAAATGCAGTAAAAAAGATGATGGATTCAATAACAGGTTGCTCTCCAGTTTTTCTTCTGCCCTACATTCTTTTTCTCTATCAAAAGTTCTGTTTTATTTATGCATAGTTTCTTATAAATGTTCTTGAAGGAGAAATGGAAATCCTCACATGTTTTCCTTACAGGGCCTTCTGTCTTTACTGCCTCAGGTCAGTGTTGTATTTGAAGAGAAATCAAAGTACTTAATCACTTCTTAGAACATGATTTTACATATTTTCTATTTTTGTTTGCCTTTCATTTTTTTTAGAGACTCCATTTTAGCATGCCTTTCCAAAATTGCTTTAATTCTTGTTGAACTCCTCTGAACTTGTTCCAGTTTGTGTTTTTAAAATACAGTGCTGAATGTACTTTCCCTGGTTGAGATATAACCAGTTATGCTGAGATGATGGGAATGTCTCATACACTTTTTGGAGAAAATCTGCTTTGAAGGAACTTGGTGTAGAGCCTGTAAGACCTGTTGATGTGATACAGAATGTATCAGAGATAGAATAGATAAAATACCTGTTTGCCTTTCTGAAGGCTCACTTTCTCCAGCGGGCTGCTCTGCCTGGTGCCTGAACACTGGGTTGTGCAGTGATTGTGTCAATCACCAGTCTGGTTTGGGTGGTTTTTTCCCAGAATGTGGCATGAATACAGCAACGTTCTCAGTTTGTGCTGTCTCCATCTGCAGTCCTGTGCTGTCCACACAATCTCCATCCATCATTTGTGGACACACGTGCTGCATTCTTGAGCTGTGTGTTAAAGCTCTGAATGTTGGTAGACTGCATGAATGTTTAACCAATTAACCTTAACACTGATTGGAAAAATATCCAGCTACCTTCTTTCTCTCTTGGAAAATGAACCAGCACAAAACCCAACCTACACAAAGCCAACAAACACCTCGCAGTCCCTAGAAAGATACTTAGTTCCTATACCACATGAGACTATTGAAATACTTCAATTTAGACAAATATTTCTAGTTACACTGTGATAGTGATGATTTATCACTGAATCACAGAGTGGTTTGGGTTGGAAGGGACCTTAAAGATCACCCAGTCCCGGGGCAGGGACACCTTCCACTATCCCAGGCTGCTTCAAGCTCCATCCAACCTGGCCTTGGACACTTCCAGGGATGGGACAGCCACAGCTTCTCTGAGCACCCTGTGCCAGGGCCTCACCACCCTCACATTAAAGAATTTCTTCCTGACATCCAGTCTGAACCTACTCTCTTGTAAACAGTCCCTTTCCATCTTTTCTGCAGTAATGAAAGTTTATCCAGCCTATAGACTGTTTTAACTGAAGTCAGTTAGCTTTGTAAACATTTTAACAGACTATAAAGACCATATAGGTTTTTTGGATCATCCTTCATTTACCTATCAGAATTACAGATATATATATATTTTGGTAATACATAATACGTTTCTTTCAACAGCTTTGTATATCTTGAGTTAGTTTCATTAGCTGAGTAACTTAGCCTGCTTTTTTTAAAAAGGAACTGCAATTTAACTATAAATATATCCAAATGCCACAGAATTCAGGGCTGCAAGTCAAAAATGCTGATCAGTTTGTAAAATCTTAATCAGTCCCTCCACGAAACCTAGGGACGGACCTCTGTGGTAGCAGAAAAATTTCCAGAAATTCACCACAGTCTTTTTCCAAGCTGCAGTTTGTTCTGATGTTGCCAGACAGCTAAGAAGATATGGGAAAAGCAGGAAATCTTTTTGGATTTAATCACAGTGCTGATTTGGAAAAGCAACTTAACAATGGAAAATATTTTTTATGCTTTAAATCATAAACACAAAACTATACGAGGTCCATGGCAGGTCATGACTGCATTAAGATAGATTGTTTTCCTTATGAGTAAAGATAACCCTTCAATTTGGAATCTGGTGGTCAGAAATCCTATTTCCTAGACATATTTATGCATTTATTTGTTTATTTTTTTAATATATTAATATCCAGACTAGATTATTTGATGGTTGTAGTACCGTTTGTTGAGGTACGGGGGACCTGTTTGCTATTCCTAAAGTCTTTAGCTATAACTTTTTGGTAACATCTTCCTATTTTCCTCTGTGAGGAAGCTTTGCCTGAATTTTTGCTTTCAAAAGATGTTGGACCATGTTGATGGGCAGTGCTTATGTTTTCCCCTGAAGTTATTGAAGTTCTGTTGTGAAACACCCAATGTTTTGTATTTTACTCGATCAATAAAAAAACGCTTCTTAAGCAGTTCTTGGCCTTGCATCCTCTGTGTGAAAAAGTTCCTATTTAGGCCCCTTTTTCTGTTTTAGGACTTGAAAATGATGGAGACTTCAGGTGGGCTGTGGAGATGAGACTGGAGGGAAAGACTGAATGCTCATTTCTGAGCGAACAGGGGATGAGGTTATGAAAATGTTTTAAAATCAAGATTTCTTTTGTGTTCTAGTGCCTGCTGAAAGATGGATGATGATGACTTTGGAGGCTTTGAGGTATGCTGTTTGGATAACTTTGCTTTGAAATGTAACAATTTTCTACTATTTTATGGACATTTATAGTGTTTTGTAAAATATGTAACAGTTTCTTCTTGTTTCCAGGCAGCAGAGAGTTATGAGTTTGGAAATGGTGAAAAGCAGACCACATCTCCTGCTATTGCTTGGGCAGCATTTCCTACAGGTATTGACAGAATCACTGTGAAAAATCTTAATATTCTATTCCTGTCCTTATGTACTCACTGTAAAAATCAGGGCTTAGAAGGGTGTATACAATAAAATAATGTACAAGAAAAGAATAGCCAACAGTCAAAACCAGAGCATAAGAATGTTCCTGAGCAATTATTTTGGGAAGCTGCACTTCTCAAAGTTAAACTTTATCGAGGAATGAAAGAGAAATTCAGTTTATACAGTAGAAAAGGAATGGAACTTCTTAATTCAAAGGATATTCTTTTCTACAGAGTGTGGAAGACAGACTATTGCAAATTGTGGGAAAACAGAAAAAGTTAAAAATAGGATTGTGATGAAGTCTTTTACTTGCTTTGGGGAAGAGGGGAGGGATGAGAGTGATTGTTTACTTAAGCCATTTATATAGTTGAAAAATATATTATATATTCTTTATCTTAAGCAGAAGCAGAAACATTAGGGAACTGTTTTATTAATTTTTACCCTGCCTGGTGCCTGTCTGGATTTTAGGAAATTGATAAAAGTTGATTGATAAATGTATATTATCAATAGAACTGAAATATTATGGAGGTGTTACCGATTTTGTTGTGGTCTAGATTTCATCTTTTCACAAAACAAAACAGCACTATTGCTGCACTAGGGAAGAAGGACCAACAACCCACATTGTATTGTTGTGAAGAATAAATTATGCAAAATAAGGCAGGGATTTTTCTTAACATGAGCTCTCTATAAATCATATTCTTAAAATGTCTTTATTAATTTATTTCTGGCTTTCATGTTACAGAATAATTAGTTTTGCCGTTGAAACAGAGGAAAACAAATACTAAAGAAACAATATTTTTCCAAATAACTTTATTATTCATCTTGTCATTTTGACTGATATTTAAAATTACTGTCGAAATTCAGTAGCATGTTTTATTGTGTTTAATAAATTTAATCCAATATAGCTGTGCAGTGTCTGTCAGTGAACTCCATTAAAATCCTGTAAGGTGTGTAGAATTGAAATTATTTGTACATAACACAGAAGCTTTTTGTATGATTTTAAGTGACACAGGAGTCCTAGGATAAGTTTTATCAAGGTATTTTAAGCATTTCAAAATTAAAAGAAAACTCCTGTAGTCTGGATATTTCGTTGTTGTAAAATCCTTACGTGACTTTTTCATGCAAATATTGCTGTGAATAAATTAGTTCATTGCAATAGGCAAGGTTTTAGTAGTATTGGCCAAGTGTGTCTTGGGCATTGACTTGTAGATGAATGTATTTAGTAACAGAAATAACTGAATTGTCTGCCCAATGTTATCTATTTATAAAGATGTTCCTGTCTTACCCTAGAAATTTCTTAGTAAGGCCTTGCTGAAAAATTCAAATGTATTGTGGTGCTATTGAGGTGATTTTTGATAAATTTGGAGGGTGAGAACATTGTATACACCCAAGATTTGATGAACTTTCCAGAGGAGGAGTTACTCATCTTGTGAATTTCCTACATGTCTGCTGTTTGGAAGTTATAAAACAAAACACTGAAGCCTGTGGCTGTATTTTTCAGTGCGCAGGCAGAATTCAGAAATTATTTCTAAGGCCTCAATGGTGACTTCATTACAGTTTTGCCCTTGAAATTGGTCTTGAGCTTCTTACTATTTTTTTTTTGATAGTATGGACCACGTGGCCGTAGATTTAAAATGTTAGGGTAGTAGATGCAATTCCTTAACTTCTAGAATAGTTTGGCTTTGGAGGAATAAAATGTGGGGAAGAGCTTTGTGCTGTGAGCTACCAGAAATCATCTTGAGGGTGCATCAGAGTGATTTTTTCCCACTGTGGTCACAAAACCAGTTTTAAGCTCAAACTTTGTACCTGAATGTTACTTTTAATGAAAATGTTCAGGGATAGAGTTTTCAGTGTATGCAGTATAATGAAAGTGTCCTTGAATTGTATTATCAAGAAAGGGGAGTTGAGGAAGGAAATTTAATTTTGTTTCTGTTTTTTTTTTTTTTTTTTTTTTTTTTTTTAACAGCTGAAACCTACATGTAGGGGGATTATGCTACAAGTAGTTTGCAACATTCTACAAAAATATGTCAAATAATTAATATATGGTCTTTTGCTCAGAGCCCTGCTGTCATATGACTTCTTAATGGCTAGATATAAGTAACATCTAATTAGTAAATATTACCCATGTGGTATATTTGATATTTGATGTCTTCATTCTGAAACTCAGTACGAAGAATAAGACTCAATTGGAATGTTGATTTAACAGTTCATGTTCATCCATTTGGTTTTGTTTTCAGAATTTCTGATCCCCCAGGGAATTTTAATAATTGTTTAAGCTTCATTACCAGTAAAGACACATAATTTTCCTTGCATTAGCAAGATTGGAGGCTGTCCCTGATCTCTGCTGCTATTAACAAACTGCATGGTTCTGGCAGTTCTTACATACAAACTTATGACAGAATATTCTTAATATTGGGAAGCCTGGTCTTCAGAAATTATTAGATACTTTTAAAGTACAATTCTAGCAATAACTTATATCTGCATCTTATTTCAGCCTTTTCAGATGTGTGACTTTTGATATACCTATAATTGAGTGAATGTTTCTTTTCTCTATAGTGCTGGAGCTTTGATTATTGAACAATAAGTTTATTTGAAAATCCATCAGACTTAGACTGTTGAAGTCAGGTCAGGTAGTTCCAACAGGGCAAGTTTTTGTTTCAGGGGTTGTAAAACTGTTTCATTGTGGTAACTAAGGCATGGTAAACAGGAATGATTTAGGGGTTCTCTTTATAAGCGGATTTTGAGCTGAATTAAATGCAATTTCACCAGTATATACACAAGAGGAATGAATTAAAAGAGCTTGAATTACAGACATAGCACATGTAGTTCTAGGAATGTCTAATTTATGAATCTCTAGCATTGCTGAAAAGTGGAAAGAAGGTTTTGTAAAAAATGATGTTTGAATGATACCTTGGAAAGTTGCCGCCTTTTCTTGTCTTCTGCAAGGTCATGTGTTTAGTTGAAAATTTGAAACCAAAATGTTCAGAAGTGCTCACCAGTGGTTGCTCCTCATTTCCTAGGTTTCATTTTGATGTGGGGATTTTGTTTCTGGTTTGGTTTTTTCCTCCCCTTCAAGATGCAAAGCATTCATTACTATAAGTAGAACCACTGAAAGCTTCACTTGATTGTAGAAGATTCCACATAAATCTCTAGTACCTGAAAAATGGAGTTTTATCTCTAGGATTGGACACCCCAAAATGTGTGAATACCTAAAGCTCTAATCTCAGCAAGTCTACATTCCTCATATGTGCCCAGTCTCCGCTGTTTTTATTTTTGATAAATTATTTATATGTGACTATGCCTGTGTTATGGTAATCCTCACCAAAGGTTGAACACTCTCATCACAAGGATTATGATCAGTTTTTCCATGTGAGCTGACAGTTTTAGTAAGAGAACCACTTGCCTGCTTGGTCAGAATTACCTGGTACATTATTTTAGCTGTTTTTCCATCAGATGGAAATTGATTTCAAACTGAGACTGAGGCCATTAAGTGATAGCATAAAGCTGAGACTTTCAGGTTTGTTTAGATAGAAAAAGATAATCTTCTATGTTGTTTCACTGCCACTTGAACTAACAGAGTAGGTAATTGTTACAGGAAGCTGCCTTTGAAAGAAGGCGTTTGGAGTGGGAGGGGAGTTTTATCTTAAGGTACTTAAAAGAAAGCAAAAAAAAGTCCTGTTTCCAGTCCTGGAGAAGAGTTAACTGTTAAAATGCAGTTACCTAAACTGGTTCCTGTTCTGTTTGCTGAAATACTCTCCTCTAGGCTTTTTAGCCAAGTTTTCATCTTGTGCTGAGCTCTGATTTTTTCTTTTTGCTATTTTTCTGGCCACATCCAGATGTACTATCATTGAAGTTACCCTACTGATACTTTTCTGCCTCATGGTCTATTTTCTTTCTTCCTTTCATCCAATGTGGTTTGCATGTTCCTCTGTGTTATACCTGAATCCTAGAACTGGCAGCTGAGGAAGACGGGACAGGGAGTGCCTGGATTCAAGGATTAGTGTGTCCTTTTGAATGCCTCAAGGCCACTTATACACTTGTTTGTGCTGTATGGAACAGAGGCTGAGCCTTGCTCCAGGCTAGTGGCATCCTTTACATGTTGCCAGAGTTGTAATAATAATGGGAGCTGCTTTTTCTGAAACAATTGGATGTGCTTTTTTGCCTATTGCAAAGACACACCTGGAGCTGACTGTGCCAAAGTTTTCAGGACTTTGCTGTTAAATTTAAAAAGTGTGCAAAACTTTCTCTTTTTCTTTCTTTTTATTTGGTTTGTTTAGTTTATGTATTTTTAAAACCAAGATTTTCTCTTGTGCTGGGTTGGTAATGCTGATCCACTATTGAAGGTTTTTATGGCATAACTGTAATTTGGTATAGAAAAGCTCAGTCCAGAGTTGATTCCACTTCAAGTTTGTTAGCTAGAGTTATTTACTTTGTTCTCTTTTTATCTCTTAAAAATATAAAGCTGTTTTATTGTGTGTCTTGGCAAGCTGTTTGTATGTGGCTTCTAAGACTGTTGTGGATTTTTAAACTTAAAAATGTATAAAAGTTAGGAAATTATAAGTATAGTTTTCCTGTTGACTGAAACTGGTTAAAGATCATGCTGAAGGTGTAAGGCTGTGTGAATCAAAAGAGACAGAGTTAAAACTGATCTTTTTGAGAGCTGTTGTCTTGTAAAACCTCTGTGTAAATGAGAAGTCTAAATTTATTGTGACTATGATTTTGATTGTTCTTAAGTGGATACTACTGAAAAACAGGCACTTTGAGTGGAATTACTTTTCAGTGCAATTCAATTCAAAGAGGGACATAAGCTTACACTGGTATGACTAGACTTGTGATGGGTTTTTCTAGGCATGGACTCCAGAAACAAACTAATTTTTGGGCGTTTCTTCATATTGAGTGTGTTTTCTGTTTCCAGTACCTGAAGTCCATAGATCTGATGTTCTCCTGGAGCACTCTGTGCCTTCTTCCTGCCTGCTTCCTTCCGACTCTTTCGGTTTATCAAGTGGTAATGTGGCAACAGTTATTCAAACAGGCAAGAGTGTGATAAATCCAGCTGTTCCTGAAGAACAGGTAAATTTTTGATCTTCAGTGTGAGAACTCAATGGATTAAGTGTCAGTGTTGCATCTTTTCTGTGCACATTTAGGTTGAAATGCTTTTTAAGGGCAAAAGGTCCTTGGATTTCTGTGATGCAGACTTTGAAGTAAAATGATTTTTAGATTGTTTATGAAGCCTATAACTGGTAGAAACCATACTACTTTGATCTGAACTGCAAAAGAGGTAACTGTATTGGAGTTATTAAAAGTTGGAGGCATTCTGATGATGCTGGGCATGCATGAAGGAAATATCAGCAGGAAGGTTCTCTCAAAAAAACTGGCTGCTGTTAAAGCTTGTCATACTTCTATGTTTTCTCAAGTGGTTTGAGGACTAGATTTTTAGGAATTTCAAGGATGGGGCTCTGAGCAACCTGGTCTAGTGAAAGGCATCCCATCCCTGCCCATGCCAGGGCATTGGACCAAGATGATCTTCAAGCTCCCTTCCAATCCAAACCATTCTATGATTAAAGAATTAGTGTTTTATCTTTACCTAATTATGATTAAATTAGTTTTAGAGGGGGGTAAATTTTACTTTGCATTACTTTGTTTTTTCCCCATTACTTTTAAAGTTGATTGTTTTGTTTGGTGGTTTACTTGTGGGTTCTTAATCTCTCAGGTGGCTGCAGTGCTGCTGAGAACTGAGCTTTGTTTCTTTCTGGGGTGTGAAAATGTTTAGTTTTTAACTAAACAACTATGTGAGCAAGGAAGGAAAAAACCTTTTTGCCTGGAGATTATCATAAGAATTCTATCAGAATCACAAGAGCTGCTGTAGATGAGACTTAAACAGATTTTCCATTCTGAGTATTTTACTGCCATTAATTGCAGTGACCCCCATTTAAACATCTCAATTCATTGTAAACTTCCTTGTTTCAAGATGTGGGGTAGTACATACTTCAATTAGAAAAGGCTCTTGCCTCACTGTGAAACAATCAGTGTTTTGGGCTATTTGTCAACCCTCCTGTTGTCAGCACTTCCTTGATTTTTTTCTTCTTCAGGTAGACTTATCAAGTCTTAAGGCTGCTTCTGGTGAAAGCTGAATTTCATTATTAAGTCAGATTTTCATTTTATGATCATTTAAATGCATTTCTTTAGAGCTATTGAAACCAAATTCACAAAATACAGGTTTTGGTTTAACTGAGCCTTATCTTTTTCCTTTGAGGGGCTCTGTATATTCACACTTCCAAAAAGACTGTGGCACAAATTGTGAATTAATTAATTAATAAGTTCCCATTTTGTGTTTGTACCCACGCTAATGTTCTGTGGGAAGCCTATAAAAAGTGAAGAAGAGATGTGCCCAGATGCAAATGATACCAAAGAAATTTATAAATCCAAAAGTTATGGGTTCGTTTTTTTCTTGAGAGAAAGGAGTGTTTGTTTTCTTTTTTGACTGATGCCAGGGACGGTAATTTTCTGTGTTGAAGGCTCTTCATCTGGCTCTTTGACAAAGTTTTGATAAGGAAATTTCTTTTACTGGAAGCATGATCAAAAAGTGATTTGCTTCAGCCACCACAGATCCTGCCTTTTTAAATTTTGGCTAACAACGAATAACCTTCAACCTTTCTTATTTGAGCTAGGCCAGCAAATTTAGCTTTTGTGTTCTCTGGAAAGAGCACTTGGGTTATTCCAGAACACTAAGGCTTAAGGGTATTTTTTTAAACTATAAAGTCATTTAGTTAGGTAATCTTACAGAAAAATAAAAAATACACTTTGTTACTTCAGACCGTGTGTGTGCAAATTCTAGTTATAGTCTATGTTTCAGTTTTTCTCATCTTGTTCTGTTCAGCTACTGAGAGACCCATCATTCTATAAATTCTCTGTAATGCAGGAAATAGTACAAATTAAAAAACTTTATTAGAAAGTCCTGCTGAAGGGAGTTGAGAGCAGGTCCTTTAACATTATTTTGAAATGGAGATGACTTTGCACTATGGAGTAAACCAAAGGAAAATGGTGGGCAGAAAACGAAAATAAAATACTCTTATACCTATTAGAGGGTATATTATATATATTAGAAGGTAGTAGAACTGTATTCTTTTATAATTCTATCTCCAGAGCATCTTGAGGTTTCAGGGAAAAAATCCTTCCCTGTTACAAGTTCCATACTTACAGTTTTTGGTGGTGCCAGACTCTAATCTTGAGTAGTACTCAGAAATGGAATTGGCACATGTGGCTTCTCTTTGCTTCTGACAGGAGAATTCAGAGCACAAACTGCGGTTTTCTCTCTGTTTTGTCTGCTGTACCTTATATATTCATGTACAGTCAAGATCTCAGCTGGTTTTGTTTGTTACTTTATTTGAATAATTTGAGAGATATTTATGGGAAAGTCAATGCATTATCTAAATGTATGTTTGGAATAAAAGGTGCTAGGGGCTGGATGAGGTCAGATCAGTCAAACCCCTCTTTAATAAAGTCACTGAGATGTTCCTTTCACCACCCAAGTCTCAAGCATGCTTGGCTTTCTGATTGTTGGAAAAGTGGCAGCTGAATTAATGTACCAGTTTTTCCCTTGGAGTTCTTTTGTGGTGAAAAGAACAAGTTTTTGCCCCTTCCTTAATTTTTTTAAAGGGGAAAAATAAAGCTTTGATTTTTTTTTAAATCTATATCTAAACATCTTACACAACTTTATTTCTGAAAGTGTGGGCTTACCATCAGTGTTTCACCTGTTTTCTGTACTTCCACAGTCAGCTGAAATAGCAGTCACTAAATGTTTAGAGATGCTGGATTACTTTTATTCTGTTAGTCTAGCCTAAGGATGAGATATTTATTTTAGCACAAACCCTTTGTATTCCCTCTCTGTGACCACTGATTGCAGTGTGCACTCGGTGAAAACATGGAATGACTAATCCAAGGAGAGTTTGTTTCCCTGAGGCATTGAGAGAGATGATTCAGTTCCACTTTTCTCCGATAAACTAGGCTCAAGCAGATATTCCAGTTGCCTCTTCAAATGTAACTGAAGACAAGACTTCAGCTGATGTTGAGACAAAGAGAAGAAATGAACCCAAGAGCTGCCTTCAACAAGCTGTGGCAAACCTCGAAATCAAGCTCTGCAGTGCTGAAGAAGAAAAACTAAAAATCAAAAAGGTATGAATATTCATTTTGAAGGAAAATATTTAGCATTTATATAGGAATTAAATATAGGTGGAGCTGGCAGAGGTTTAAAACTAATTTGAAATTATTTTTTTATATAGAAATTAGCCAAATTCCAGAGCAACTGGCCCAATTTAGAATCACAGACTTCCAAGACTATCAAGTTCAACCTATGCCAGATCCCCACCTTGTCACCATCACAGAGCACTGAGTGCCACATCCAGGCATTCCCAGGACACTTCCAGGGATGGGGACTCCATCACCTCCCTGGGCACCCCCTGCCAGTGCCTGACTTCCTTTTCCATGGAGAAATTCCTCTTGATGTCCAACCTGAACCTCCCTTGGCACAGCTTAAGGCCATTTCCTCTTGTCCTGTCCCTTTGTCTGGGGAGCAGAGCCTGATCCCCACCTGGCTACAAGAGATAAGGTCACCTTGAGTCTGTTTTTTCCAGGCTGAGCCCCCATTGCTCCCTCAGCCTCTTCTCATCAGATTTGTGCTCCAAACCAATCAAGCTCTGCAGTGCTGAAGAAGAAAAACTAAAAATCAAAAAGGTATGAATAGTCATTTTGAAGGAAAACATTTGGCATTTATGTAGGAATTAAATATAGATGGAGCTGGCAGAGGTTTAAAACTAATTTGAATTTTTTTTTCATAGAAATTAGCCAAATTCCAGACAAACTGGCCCAATTTAGAATCAGAGACTTCCAAGACTTCCAAGACTATCAAGTTCAACCTATGCCAGATCCCCACCTTGTCACCATCACAGAGCACTGAGTGCCACATCCAGGCATTCCCAGGACACTTCCAGGGATGGGGACTCCATCACCTCCCTGGGCACCCCCTGCCAGTGCCTGACTTCCTTTTCCATGGAGAAATTCCTCTTGATGTCCAACCTGAACCTCCCTTGGCACAGCTTAAGGCCATTTCCTCTTGTCCTGTCCCTTTGTCTGGGGAGCAGAGCCTGATCCCCACTTGGCTACAAGAGATAAGGTCACCTTGAGTCTGTTTTTTCCAGGCTGAGCCCCCATTGCTCCCTCAGCCTCTTCTCATCAGATTTGTGCTCCAAACCCTTGCCCATCTCCATTGTCCTTTTCTGGATGCTCTCTAGAAACTGGCCAGAACTGGGCACACCACTCAGTTTAGCTGAAATACTATTTTTTTAGGTCTGGTGTCTATTTTGGGCTGAATTTTTGTAAACTGTCAGGGAAAAAAAAGCTTTTTTTAGCCTAACCGATAAAAAAAGGGGACAAAAAAAAAAAAAGAAAATACAAACTTTCTCAGCATGAGTTTTGTTTTGATTTTTTTGGGGGTGGGAGTTTTAGTAGCAAAATTCTTCATATTCCTTCTGATCTGAATACAATATGAGCACCAAGCATGGCTGTGCCTGCAGTTACACATCTGAGTTAGCAAAAGGTCACTGAGGCATGGGAGAGTGAGTTTCACTTCTGTTATTCTTAATACTGTTTCTTAAGAGGCCTCAAGTTGTGCTGGGGAAGGAGAAAGCTGCTTTTTGGAAATGAAAATGTGGGTGAATAACTGGAGCCAAGGATGAGGAGGTCTGCAATGGGTGGTTTTGCTAAGTGTGTGAAGGAAAGGTTGAAGGGTAGCAGGAATACAGGCTGGAAGAGGAGACAGGTTGAGAGGGAGGCTTTGATTGGTGTTCCACAGTCTGTTTCTATCTCACCAGTGAAGTCTCTCCTACTGTTTTGACTACTTTGTCCAAAAGCAGGGTTGAACTAAGAAGATCTGCTCTTTCTGTCCTCGTCATGACCCTCTGGGTCGTGCCTTTGTTTGAATAGCTGTGCAGTGACCTGGCAGGTCCTTTGTTTCTATACTGGCTTCCTGCATGGCTTGGAGAAACAGTTGCTCTTGAGCAACTCAAAGAGTGCCAGCAGCTTATGTGCAATAGCAATGGCTGCATTAAGGAAAAATAAAAATCTTTAGCTCTTTGTATAGCAAATAATTTTGAAGTTTATTGTCAGTGGTGGTATTCTCCTTCCTCTCTATAGGTTCATGTTGGGCAGGCTTCCAGAGTGGCTCTCTGCAAGATCCCAGAATATTTCAAGATTTTATTCATTTTGGAGATGTAGATAGAGATCATTGTGTGCGTGCATAAATGCCATAGGATTCCTGCCTTTTCAGTGAAAACATTTGCTGACAGTACATTTAATATGCTGCTTTTCAAGTTCAGAAAGGCAGAGCAAGATACTAAAAATACGAAAATAATTGGAACAGAATAGAATAGTTCCAGTTGGAAGGGACCTGTAACAACAGGTCCAGCTGCCTGAACCCTTCAGGATTCAGAAGAAGTTAGAGGATGTTATTAAGGGCACCTTGGCCACTTCACATAGGTCATTCCTTATACATGGGAATGCCTTGGGTTTTAAGTACCGCACACTTGAAAATCCTGTGCCTATTTAAAGACTGCACGACCCTTTATCTCTGTGATAATTAATGGAGCAAACATCACAGTTATCAGAAATTAAATTAGTTTGAATGGTTTAATGAATCTGTATTTTCATAGTTCGCAAGTGTTTGTAATTTCATGTGTTTTATTTTACAACCTTTATAGGAATTGGAATATTTGCTGGAAAAACATAGTGTGCTAGAAATGGATTTCTTGAAGGAAAAAAAAGAAAAAGTGCTTCCACATCAAGATCATTACAAGACGGGGCACCTTGGCCACTTCACATAGATCATTCCTTATACATGGGACATGCCTTGGGTTTTAAATACCGCACACTTGAAAATCCTGTGCCTATTTAAAGACTGCACGACCCTTTATCTCTGTGATAATTAATGGAGCAAACATCACAGTTATCAGAAATTAAATTAGTTTGAATGGTTTAATGAATCTGTATTTTCATAGTTCGCAAGTGTTTGTAATTTCATGTGTTTTATTTTACAACCTTTATAGGAATTGGAATATTTGCTGGAAAAACATAGTGTGCTAGAAATGGATTTCTTGAAGGAAAAAAAAGAAAAAGTGCTTCCACATCAAGATCATTACAAGACACTCCAGGTAATTTTTCTCTTGTAGTATCTTTGTTTTTCAGGAGGATTTTTTTATAGAGTATATTTATGTCCAACAAATATTCTGTCGGCATCTGTGGGCCTGCTCCAAAGCATTTTGAATTTAAAGAATTTCTAAGGTTTTAGATCAAAGCATGATTTTTTACATTAGCAGGAATATAAGTTTAATATCCCACTTGCCTAATTACATTTTTGTAATTCAGAACACTCTTCCTTGTTAGGAGCTATTTCATAAAACAGATGAAAAGGAAACCACTTTGCTCAGTAGTTGTGTTTAACAGCTTGACTTAGCATGTTCTAGAGTGCCATGGCCAACTGTTAATGCTGTTTTACCTAACTTCAATATGGAATAATTCATGCTGTTTAATAAAAATCTGTTAAGTGTAATTAGATGATAGACAGTGGAGTTAGATTTGTTCCCATTGTAAAAGTTAACATCTTCCATTAAATACATATGCAAAGTTTCACATTCCAGACAAAATTTTCATTGAAGTTTTTGGTCATCTTCCAGTGTTAGAGCAAAGCAAATTATGTTTCAGCATTGCAGAAGCTTGTGTCTGTAACTCAGCTTCACTTAATTTTTTTGCTGCTGTGGATGGTCTTTAATAGCTATTGCATTGTTTCCCATTATTATTCAAAGGGTTGCTGTAGCAATTTGTTTGGAATTCCTGATAGCAGTACATTCTGGAAATTACAGTAATATAATAATCTAATACTGGGGTTTTTTTTCCTTTTTTGTGTGTAATGCTTTACTCAATGAAAGAAATGTTTGCTTAACCATGATATAAAAGAAAGTTCTACTTAAAACCCTCAAGATTTATGGAGTACCACAAAAGTTATTGCTTATCCTAAACAATAGAATGGGTGGATTTCATGTTGTTAATACTTACTTCTGCTTGAAGATCACTGTGAATTTGAATAGTGGAAATGCTACTGAGGTTTGCAGCTATCAGCCTATATCATAACTCTTGAGTTAGTACTGCAGTTTTCAAAAATGCCAATAAACGGGTCATAACCTTTAACTTTGTAGAAATGCTCTTGTACTTCCTCTCGATGTCTTCTGGGTACAGCCAGAATCAAACCAGAGGAGGAAAGTGAGTCATGCTTCTAAGAGCTGCCTGTTAAAGTTACTTTCATGAGACTTGAAGTGTGAATGCCTTCTGTTACTACAACTTTTAGTTTCTTTTGTCTTCCTCCTCTGGCTCCTGCAGCACGGGGGTCACCACCTGTGGCCACACACAAGCAGAGCTGGCAGCTCCTGAGGACAGATGTCTGTCCCTGGCTCTGCCTTTTCCACTGGTTGTCAGTGCTGGTTATCAGTGCTGGTGACCTGAAAAGCTTTACAGCCGACTGCAGTGGTGCCTGTGGCTTTGGGAACCCTCAGGATGACATTTCCAATGGAGCCGATGCCAGCATCCAAAGCTGTAGGTGTGCATTGACTTAATTCCTTTTAAATGAAATTGCTCTGTTAATGTTTGAGTAAAAAGTACAAAACCAATGCCTCAGGAGACTTTTCTAACTACCTTTTAGATGAACATGCGCTGTTTCATGCACCTTTATGTTTACAAAATAACTGGCTTCTGGCACTTGTGGCAGGGAATTCTCAAAAGCTGCTCTAGATATAACAAAGCCAGTTAATCTGTTAAAGCCTTGTTTTAACAAGGTGGTATTTAGATAAGACCCTTTTTTTTGAAGAAGAAGTTACTGCGTTAGTTCTGAGAGATTTCAGTGATCTTTGTCCACTAAGTCACTAATCTGATTTTTTTTACATCTTTTCCTATTGGTCTCTGCCTCATAATGTCAAGGGTGACAGTTATGTTACCACAGTTTTGTTCTCACAGTTTTGTTCTCACAAAATTGCATCAATTAAATATGTTTTAGGTTTTTTTAAAGGCAAGGCAAGAACATAAAAATATTTTCTCTAAGCTGGGTTACCATTCTAATGAAGCAAGTTTTGTTCTAAGTTTCTGTGCTTAGTTCTGAGAGAAGATTTGAGTGATCTTTGTCAACTAAGTCACTAATTAATTTTTTTTGCATCTTTTCCTATTGGTTTCTGCCTCAGTCAAGGGTGACAGTTATGTTGCCACAGTTTTGTTCTCACAGTTTTGTTCTCACAAAATTGCATCAATTAAATATGTTTTAGGTTTTTTGATATAGAAAAAAATAACTTTTAAAGGCAAGGCAGGAACATAAAAATATTTTCTCTAAGCTGGGTTACCATTCTAATGAAGCAAGTTTTGTTCTGGCTTAGTCAAAAACTTTCTTCATCATAGGTATGCAAAAAAGCCCCAAACTGAATTTGGTAGTTCTGAAAAATTGAAGAATTGAAGGCTAGTAATAATCCCTATTCCTAAGCATGGGAGGCAGAATTCCAAATCTTTGGTATAGTTTGCAGTTTCCAAATCTTTGGTATAGTGTTAGCATTTAACCAATGGATGACAATAGAGTTATCATACCACATTTTTCATTGTGTAAAACCAAAAAGTAAAAAGTTCTGTGTTTCATCTAAATAAAATTAGCTTTTTTTAAAAAATCAGGATTGAAGAGACCATGTAGTATTTTCACATTCTTAACATTATTTCCATATGTAACTCAACAGCCAGAGACAGTAAAGGGGCAGCAGTGTATTCATAAACAGAATAAACAAATTGCTATTAACTGGTATTAGAGTTGTTTGGATATTTAATGCAATGGTCTCTTTGAGATCTTGAATTTGTATAAGCTAATAAAATTAGAGTTATGATTTCCACATTCCTGCTTCAGTGTTTGTGCTATTTAAGAGGCAGAATAACATGGTATATTTCTAACTTCTTTACTTGCAAATTGGAACTGAGTTAAAATTGCTGTGGGAAGTGTAATTTTAGGGGTTTTGACTTGTGTGCAGTGCTGCAACAATAAAGTTGCAATCTTCACCTTATAATTGCTTATTTTAGGCAACAGAGAAACAGGTGCAAATGTATGTCTGATTTTTATATTTTCTTGGTTGGTATGTCAGTTTTATATTTTTTTGATCAGAGTATATATTTTCATCTCAACTTTTAACTTCAGCTCTTCCTTAGGGATGAGTTGCTACATATGTTTAAGTCATTTGGGGCTAGTAAGTCATACAATGTTTTGAAGATAATGCAGATTTAGTGGTCACTTAATCCTAGAAATCTAAAATTTTGTTGTAGCCGCATTACAATAAGTTGTAGAAATAAGCAAAGGCTGCATTTTAAAACTACCAAACTCCAATTTGTAATGCAGTGAAAACCATCAGTAGCAAAATTAACATTCCTGTCCAGTAGGTGATGTGGTGATGTTCTCTTGTTCACAAATCACTGAGGGAACACTTGATTTGAGAAGGGAAAGTAGCGCCTGGTTTCCACTGCTCTGAACAGGAACTCAATTATTCAGACAGATTGTTTAGCTGATAAGGCTCCTGATGTTTGGTCTGCCTACAGACAACTGGTTTTGATGATTCACTGAGAACTGGATCATACTTTTCACTGCTATTTGTTTGATTTACCACACACTCACATTGAAGAAGTGCAGCATTGCCACTGGAAAATTCTAGTTGCGGTTATACACATTTTTTCCCATCATCATCCCTTTCTGGAAGTTAAGCAGGCTGTTTTTCTAAAGAACAATATAGTTGCTGTGGTGTAACCTTTCTTTTTGAAATAAACTTCTTTTTTATCTTTTGACAACAGACTTCTGTTTTTCCAGCTTATCAAACCTGTAGTTGTTATGAAAACACCAACAGGCTTGTTTCTTTTGGAAACTGTTGTTTCTGTTCCATCTTTAGGGAATATCTTAGAAAATTTTATTTAAAAAGGGACTTTAATATGCTTATTTTATATTGCAGTATTACTGTTACTGCAAAGAATTGTGATTGGAAATGAATTTGTTGCTAGTGTGACTTTACTTTACATGACATTTTTGTGTGTAAGAAAGCAGGTCAGATAGGCTCCTTGTTTGAGTGATTTTTCACAAGGGCAGGAGAGGAAGATTATCCTAAGGAAAACATTGGCAGAACAGTACAGAATGATCCAAAGGAAGTTCACTAGGTGATGCAGTAACACCTAGCTGGGATTAAAGGTAGCAATAACCTAAATTCAATCATTGCAGGTGTTAGGTGTTGTTTCATTTATGTACTGCTATGGCTGTTGATGTTTTGGGAGATTTTTCATTTGAGTACCTGTACAAATGTCACATTTAAATTATACAGCTTCAAATTATGAGGAAAAGTCTCTAAATGCAGTTATATAAAGATAGAAAATGGTAAACCTGAGATTTTGGGCCAGTTTGTTCCCTCTTAACTCTGAAGGATGACTTTATTTTGATTAACATCTCTTGTTGTTTTGGATGGTTTTATATATTAGACCCATATATCACACAAATTCACATGACCCAGGATGGATATTTGGTGGTGTCTGTCTCGTTGATTTTGAAGTTAGTGCTTCCACTTTCCTTTTATGTCAGAGTTTAGTGGTGTTCCACGCTTCCTGCTGCCTGTGCTTGACTTCCAGCTTGTCCCTATGGATCATTCTAGGGTTTGGAGGAGATAATCCTTGGAGGAGATAATCCCTGAGCAGGAACCAGCTCCTTTGGAGCTTTCTCTTTAGGGTGCTGTCCCTTGTCCCAGGCAGATCCCAAAGAGGCCAATGCCTTCTTCCCTCAAGTCCAGTGTTGTGATCCTTGGTTTTGTTCTTCTCCTGAACTCACCATCTCATGGTCACTGCAGTCAGGGCAGATCTTCACATCCTCAGAGAGTCCTCCCATGTTTTTAAGGCTCAAGTCTAGCAGAGTGCCTTGTGGATTGTTCCTCAGCTGCCTGTGTTCCAGGGCTTGTTATCCACGTGCCACAGGAGTCTCCTGGATCTCTATGCTGCCCCACTGGCAAATTCTGGGGCTGTAAAATTGCTGGTGTTAGAGTGGTGGGTGCTGCTGCCTATTTCTTGTCCCCAACAAACCTCTCCTGGTGAAAAGCAGGCTGAGTTAACATTCAGGCAACGCAGTCAAATCCCCACACAAAAAGCAAGAAAGGCTCTTTTGCAAGGTTTTATTCCAGCAGGGTCTCATGGAAGGGGAACCCCAGGAGAAAGAATAAAAACCACCTGGAGCAGGCAGCTTAAGAAGGGGAAGGGGTGGGGAGCAGAGCTAAGGGCTTGACAGAGGGGACTGGCCTCCAGGAGAAGGGGGGTGGCCACCAGGGATGCCGAGCCAGTGAGGGCACAGGGGAAGGAGAAGCTTGGGGAAATTGTGACATAGAAGTCCACGGGGGAGTCTGTTTTTCCCCCCAGGAGGGATAACTCTATGGTCAGTATTTGAAGCTGTTTCCAGGGCCGAGGGCTTGGGAATTGGGTGAGGTGGGAGAGTTCATGGGATGCTACAGGGCTGGACACGTTCCTTGTGAGGAGTCACATGAGGCTCCCTCCTGTTGTCTGGAGAAGGTCTCACCTGCCCTCATCCTTCTGGAGACCGTCTGGAACAGCAATTCCCACTTTGCTGGCCCACCTGCTAATCCTGAACCCCAAATCCTTCACTGATGCCCTACCCCAAGCCAGAGCTCCACACATTCCAAGTCCTCCCTCACACACGAGGAGATGCCCTGTCATCGCCTTCCTGGCCTTTCCTTCCAGGAGAGTGCATTTATGATCCTGGAAAAGGTGTTCTGCAGGAGGCTGGAAACAGGTCTTGGAGGTAGGTGGTTTTTATGGCTGGAGTACTAGAAAATGTATGTTTTCTTACAAAACTAATATATGACTTACATCCTGTTAAACACTATCTTCTAAGAAAATATTTAGGTTGGTTTTAGGTGCAGACATAGAGGAGACAGAATGTTAATAACAAAAAAAAAATAGGTGTGAAAAAAAAGTTTATGTACTGTACCTGCAAACAAATTTATAAATGAGATTCCAGGAAATTTCATGGGTCACAGCAGGGTTTAGAATTATAGAATATGGAAAAAGGGGGAATTTCAGAAAAGACACTTTAACAGATAGCAGTGCATCTTTTTGCTGAACTGCTAAAGGTATTTATGGATATGGCAACAATCCCTTGCCCACCTCTTTTTCAAGTGAGTGCCAGATACATCACGTTTATTTATTCACCTTTAATTTTTTTTATGTTACTCTCTGTACTCTTCTTTCAGACACTCATTTTTATTCAAAGTCTTTATTTATTAATAATTTCAGAGCTGTTTACATTTTGGCCTGTTTCCCCCCTGCCCTCACTGCCCCCCTCTCCCCTCCCCCCCAGTTTTGATGTCTTACTTCCTCTAAATTATTTTTCCATTCATGAGGAAAAATAACTTTTTATTTGTATTAGAGAAAGATTCTGCACTTTTCCCTTAAGTTTTCCTTTTAAACTTCAATTCTTTTATTAATGGTTTTGTTGTCTTGTTTCAGGATTATTAATTAGAAGAACAGATGAAAGACTATGCATTCTAATTTTGTTTTAAAAATATGCCTCTCTTGTTATTTAACAGCTTTGAGATGCCCAATTTGCCTTATAATCTGATATTCAGTTACAGTCATAGGGCATGGCAAGCATTTTTTTACACTTATGTCCCTCCTTTACCTCCCTGATTTTAAAAGTATTCAAAAAAATTGTGCTTAAATAATGTTAATTTTCTTAGTGTGCAAGTAGGTTCTAGCAAAACAGGTGTTTTTTAAACCAGGTTTTGTGTCCTGACTGCTTTGTATGTGTCCTGATCTGTTTTATGCCAATGCATCCTGGATTTGAGTGCATTTACTGATTTATGTTCAGTGTGTTAAGATCTGTGACAGCTACTGCACATCTTCATGTGCACATTCACAGGGAGTGCATTCAGAGGGATTCATCTTTTACTTTTTCTCCTATTTAATATGGAAATTCTACTTAAGAAGGCTGTGAAATGCCCAGATATATTTAGCACTGCTTGGTTGGAGTTCTTTATCACCAGTCTTGTCTCATCAAGATTTTCATATCAAGATTTTTCCTTTGTAGGTAGGAGTAGTATCATGTTGGATTTTTGAGGGAAAAATGAAAATGTGCAAAACTCATCTAAAAAGAAACCTGTGTAGAAAGGAACTTGGGTAGCTGTATTGCTAAGACAGTACTTTAGGCCAGTTATTTGTTACATGAATAAAATTTAATAGAGATGGAGCAAGTTTAAAGGTGTAGCAGGTTGATGAGCTATAAAATTTTTAGCAATCTGCAGCTGCTCATAGTTCATTAATGAACTGTGAACCAGACAAGCTGATTTAGCAGTTAAAAGGAAATGTTGCAATGCCTGCAATTACTTGGCATGCATCTCCTTAAAAAAATGTGGGGAATGGTGCATCCAAAGCATCTCCATGTCTCTGGGCCCACTCCAGTCCTGTTTGTGTTCACTGTGAGGCACCTGAGACAGGGTAATTATTGTGAGTACCTGAGCATTACTCACCCCCAAAATAATAAATCCTAGCCAATATTAGCCAAAATTAGTCAATACTTTAAAAAGAATTTGTGCTTCCTGTTTATACACTTGGAGGCATAAGATGCACAGTAAATATCAGGCTGATGTTTCAGGGAGAACTTTGAAGGATTGTCCCTTCATTGTCCTTTACCTGTTAAATCATCTTATTTGGTTTATAATTCATTAATAAACTGTGAATGACTGCAGAATGCAGCTTAATAAATTACTGAAACTTTTATTGCTAAATTAACCTGCTACACCTTTACATTTACTTTTTCAATCTGTATTAAATTTTATTCATCTACAGTATACACTTGGTGTTGAAACACAGTTTACTTGTGTTTCTAAACCCAGCTGAAATGTATAATTTGCCACATATTAAGCAAATTTATTTGTATAAATGTATTGTAATCCAGCTAATTCACACACTGGAAGTTATGGCTAAGAAACTCATGTGATTTACATATAAAAGTTGAATTTATGCATCCCTTCTAAGTTCCCTTGGAAACTTCCTTATTAATTATGGTTATACATTTTTTTTATTTGAGTGATCTGCCAAAAAGTTAATATGTAGGCAAAGTCTCAACAAATTACTAATATTTTAAACTACTCTTAAAGGTGTGTAACAGGTCACTTCTGTATAACTCCTGATAGTGAGAAAGCAGTTCCAGAGATAAAGTATTGGTTACTTTATTGTTGCTGCTCTTAAATAAATAAAGTTTTGCTGCTGAGACTTGTATAAGGTTTTTTCCTCACTAAAGACTTAAAAGGTCCAGAAGGGCATGTGACATTTAAAATAATCATGTACTTAAACTACTGAGAACTTTTTTACTATTTTTGGCAAAACTTTTATCACTGAAAGAAAGCTGATATTAATGAAAACCAGAACATCTGTTGTTAAACCTGGAGGATATTGAGATAAAACAGATTTTTCCAGTTCTGTGCAATTTCTTAAAAATAAACCTACCTTACTTGAAGATATTGATAAACACAATGCAGTGTTTTGGTTTTGGATAGGCATTACAAATTAAACCATTCTCAGGCAAATAATTGGTCCCGATGATCAACAATAATTTCCAGAAATGAGTACCATAATGATAAAATGAAATTATGAAAATAAAGGTCTGAATAATGCTTAAAAATAATCTAAGAGATTGCAATAAATGACTGAGAGAAATTCTGAATTTCTTCAGTTATAATTTTTAAAATATATTTTAAGAATAATTTCAGCCAGTAAATGTGTGCTTAATATACTGCCTGTTTATGTAAGGGGAGCATAAAGTTTCTGTGCTAGGTTTTCAAAGGGCTGAGTTTGTCTGACTTTTGAGATAAGTAAGAAGCGAGTGTGTCATTAAAAAGCAAATTTCCATTGACTTGCTAGGCAGAGAATTTGCAATAAGTCTTGATAACTTCAGAGAAGCTCAGAAGGAAAACACCTATTGAGCTCATAAGCAACGAAGAATGCAAAATGTTCTCCCTTATATTCAAACTTTTTTACTGGAAAGGTGCTTTTTATACTTGAAGAGCCTTCTTGTTAGTGATAAGCAGAAGAGGAGATCCATTTCCATCTTTTTGAGCTCAAACCTAATTCCGGACAGTGTGTGATGCCGGCTTTTGTGATAATACTTTGTGAAATACTTTTGTGAAATACTTTGTTTAAAAGAGTAAATAAAACAAAGAAAAAGAAATCAAACTGAGAAGAGTCAGCAGAGGGAACAATTCTGGGGTTTCATATGGAGTGTGATTACATCTGCCCCTTCGGAGTTCCACTACCTGCACAGAACCCCCGGTGGGAAAACAGCTGTGTTCAGCTGGATTGTTGGGGAATTCCCTGAGTCCCTGGGACTTGGACTCACTGCTTATAAAGACACATTTCAACTCTGTGTCACTCTAACACGTTCTGTGGTCTTTTAAGATAGATTAGTCTTAGATATCCTATGCTGTTATTTTCTATAAATGTGGTGACAGTTGTCAACTGAGGAGAATTATTCAGGGCTTTATGGAATTCAGCCAGAAATGCAGTGGACATCTCCCATGCCAGAAGAAAGGGGATATTGTAGCTAAAAAAAGACTACAGAAATTGTTTAAAAATATCTCATATTTCGCATAATATTTTCATTAGAGAGTTCTCTCATGAATGGGGTCTAGTGGCACTTGCCATCCTGTTTATATCAAATTTGTCTGTCTTTACTTTCACATTTTTTTGAGAAATGATTATTTGTTAAATTAAAATAGCAGCTCTTTGAAGCATGTTGCAACTCTTGTGACAATATTTTATCAGCTTTCAGCACAGTCCCATTCTGTCACCACCAATTAAATTACCTTATCCTCTACCAATCACTGACAGAGCTGCTGAATCTTGCATTGCACAACAGAAACACAGTAGTATTTTTTAAGGAAGAATAAAATTTTTATTCATTTTCATGATGTTTTGTGTTTTTAACTGGTGCTGCACTACAGCACCAGTATTTACATTTTTAAATGTGGCCTCCAGTCCTTTAAATACCTTTACATATGTTTAATAAATCTGCAGACATCCAGTTGAGAAGGCTATATTACAGCAGGATTTGCTTTCCCTTTTTGCAAACACTTTTAGCCAAGAGCCTTACTGTAAGCAATGTTTGTGCCCCTCTGAAGAGGGGAGCTGCTCAGAGCAAGAACGTGTCTTAATCATGATTTTTCTCATCTGGGTAAGCCAATTTGTGGGAGGTCTGACGTAGTGTAAAATACCAAGAAGTTTCAAACCAAGCTAAAACACAGCTCAAGATTTCTATCAAATTCAGTCCTAATGCTACAGCCTTTTTAAAATGTATTTACATTTTCATTTCTCACTAACAACAAAGAAGAGTGAGCTTGTTTTTGCCTCCTTGCCAGTTGGCTTGGAGAAGGGAACTGAGGGACTTCGAAAGGGGCAGCGTTTTTATGGTCTGGGTTTGTAGAGTTAGAGGAAACAATATTTGTGTCCAAATTAGAATCCCTCTGCTTCTCCTTCTCATTCTTTCAGCAACATCAGGGTTCTTACTGGGGAGGGAAAGTTTAGGCTTCTGTGGGATATTTGGTGGTGTTTTTCGGTTTTGGTGTTTTTTTAGGGGGGAAAGGGGGAGATTGCCTTTTTGTTCTTAACGCAGCATATTGAATAGATTAAAGAGGGAGCTGTGGAATTACTGTAATTCAAAATGAAAAATTCAAATATGAGAATTGTGGGTTTAACATCGTTGGAGGGAAAGACAGAGTGAGGGGGGAAAGAAAGTGAGGGGTGTTCTAGAAACGGGGAAAAGGCCACAAGAAAAAGATCTGGAGATGACTATCAGTAATGGGAAAGTCAGTCCCTGCCTCATATTTATGCACTTATCAAAGAATATTTCTTTTAATTTTGTTTAAATGTTAATATCATCAAGATGAAGAAGTAAATGGAGTGCATAAAAATGTCAAGAACCTTGCGTTATATTACTCTTAGATTATATTTTGAAAAGGTATATGTATATTTTTGTTATTTTCACTGTACCTTTAGAATTCTGAATATTTGTGTGTATGAATGCATTTGCTTTTTGTGGTCAATAGTAATACATATTAAAAATAGATTAGTTGGCATAGCTTAGTGATTTGTAATTTTTAAAATTTAGTAGGTCTGTGTTTTTAAAATCACAGTTCAATTAAAAAAAAAAAACAAAACACCAAAAACCAATTAAAACCTAACATAGCTTTTAGCTACCTCTAAGAAACTTAATGTAGCGTCAGTCATTGCTAACTCTTTCTGAATGTTCCATCTGTGGTTAAAACCCAACATAGCTTTTAGCTACCTCTAAGAAACTTAATGTGGCGTCAGTCATTGCTGACTCTCTGAATGTTCCATCTGATGTTTTTTGGCTTAACTGAGGAAAAAAATTGATTTTGACTTTGGTTTAGTGATTTTAGTGAGAAGCGTCAGTCATTGCTAACTCTTTCTGAATGTTCCATCTGTGTTTTTTGACTTAACTGAGGAAAAAAATTGATTTTGACTTTGGTTTAGTGATTTTAGTGAGACTGCTTTGCTTTGAGGAAGAGATTAAGTTGAATTTATCATTTTTTTAAGAGAATGATTAGATTTACCACCTACCCCACATCCTCAAACGTAACTTTTCTCCTCTGAAGTCACTAGTTTTGCGGTTAGTTCAGTACCATCAGTGTTTCACAGCAATTAAAATAGAGATATAAATAAATGTATGTTATAGTTTTCACCTGGGGTTGCTCTTTAGATGCCCAGGTTTATATCTAGCTCCAAATTATAAGGGGGTTTTGTGGGAGAGGTCAGGGTGTTTGTTTGTTTGTTTGTTTGTTACAAATCCTGTAGAATTGGAATGTCATTGATGTCAGGCAATTTGATGATCTCAGGATGTTGTCATCATCTTTGCTAATCAAGCCCAAGTTCTTTAACACATTCTTGGGAATTAAATGCTGTCATCTTGATTTGTCCAACTTATGTGTTGCCTGTAAAAGAGCAAAGCAAGGCTTTCTTTCTCCTCCCACGTGTGAATTTGACATCTATTTGTAAGTGGGGTTTTTGTCACCCCAGAGGTGGGAGGTGGTGAGAGAAATAACCCAAAACAGGCTCTCATGCTTCAACCAGCACAACAATTGACTGGGTTCTGGGGACCCATGCCAAATGTACACATACAAATGCACGGTGTCTGGGAAGCAAGCAGGACCTGAGCTTCACCAGCTCAGCAAAAAGGAATGGCAGAGATGTCATTTGTAAAAACGAGCAGCTTCAGCCCACAGAGCTCAGGAGTGAAGAGAGAGTTGGTACTGTGACAGAGTTCTGCATCTACTCAGAGACTGGGGGAAGCCTCTGGTTGTTGGAAAGAGACAGGAAGGATGCTGGACGGATAGATCCAGGCACAAAAGCCTCTTGGTCTTTGGGAATGTCATGGTGTAGGTGCTCTTGGCAGCCATTTCCAGGCACATGAACAAGGTGATTGGAAACAGGAAAAATGGATTTTCCAAAAGACAAATGATGCTTGAGCAACGTGATTGCCTTCTGTGATGAAACTGCAAGATTTTGGATGAGAGGATTGAGGTGTACACTGACTCAGGCTGGAGAAAAGATGCTTAGAGGACACCTAATAGCAGACAGTCAATGTCTACAAAGTTGTCAGAAAAATGGAGCCAGGCACGTTCTGAAGAGGTGTGTAGCAGGAAATTGTGATAGATTGAAGCATGGGAAGTTGCAACTTTTTATAAGGGAAAAAAGTATTTTATGATGAAGATAAGCATTAGGATGTCTTAGCCAGTGATGTTGTGAAATCTCCATCTTCAGAGTTTTTCAAGATCTCACTGGACAAGGATCTGAACAATCTGGTTTGAATTCAGTGTTGATCTTTCTTTCAGCAGGAGGTTAAGCTAAATGACCTCCAGAGGTTCCTTCCAACCTGAATGATTGTGTGATTTTGTGATTTAATACTTTGGTCACAAAAGGAGAAAAATAAATAGCCTACTCCCAGTCACTAAAGTTATAAGTCCAGTCCAGGGGATATTCCCCAGGCTGAATTATTTGGAATATTTTACTCCAATCTGGCCTACCTCATTGCCAATTAAGGGCAGGGTCAGGAATGCCTGAACCAAAAATCTGATTAATGCAGTATTTGAAATGGTAAACTAGTCAAAATATCAGTTACTGTAAACTTAAATAATTGTTGTATGGAATATAACATTTTTGGTGGTTTTCAGTATATCTGCCATGTTAGAATAGGAGCTTGTACTATGAAACCTATCCACGTTAAGTGTGAGGTTTTACAGGAAGCAAAATAGAGTTGTTCAGCTGCATTACAAGTTCCCTAAGATATGCTGGAAGTGTAAAGGACTTCATATAAAATCTGTGTATCTGTGATTTGGATAACTTTTTCTAGACTGTGGGAGATGCTTCCTTCCAGCTGGAATTTTTCTGAGGTTAGGCAAAAATCCCTTTCTTGCAGAATTCATAGCAGTATCTTAAAATAAGCAAGCAGTAGTTAGTTTTCCTCTTTTCTTTATGTACTTCTTTGTTTTCTCTGGTAAAGGTGTAACTTCTCTCTCTTTGTATTTTTTTTCCTCTTTCATGCTTAGACTACTTATGACTTTTTCAGGAAAAAAAACAAATAACCAACAAGTTAATCTTGAAGCTTACAGCTTGATGTAAACTTTACAGCAGTTCTCTGATGGAGGAAAATTTTGGGAGTTCAGTCTCAGATTATGTTTGCGTTCTGGTTTGGACAATATAGTCTAACTGACAAACATCTGAGCTAATCAAATCTGGTTATTTCATATCCCTCTTTTCTCTGAAACAGCACAGGCAAGAGAAGTTTTTTCATGCAGATCTTCAGCTAAGAAAGAATTTAAAAAGCTGTATCGTCATCTTCAATGCCTGTATTTCTTGGTATTCACTTTATCCAAAACTCTTTTATTTGATGCTCAATTTCCCAAGCTGATGGTTATTTTATTTTTTTATTTTTTATTTTTTTGATCCAAATTATTCTCAATTTTCTTATTAAAAAAAATAACAGCAAGTTGATGCAAAGATGGATACTTGTGTCTCTGGTTGTCCAGTGAATTCTCTGAGTTTTGTTCAACTTGCACATCATCTCTTGTCTTCTGGAAACCAACAAACACAATTGTGTTTGTAGCCTGGAATGAGCATGGCAGCAATTTGTGTTGAGGTTGCTTTGCTTGTACTTTAATGGGAAAAAAGCTGTTGATCAGCTAGTTTTCATATAGTGTGTCTGATTTGGAATGCTTTTACTGTTCCAAAATATATTTACAAATCAGAAAAGGAGTTAATATTGAAAGAAGAGATAAGTACATCACCATTGTTTGCTCCCAGAGTTTTAATTAAAGAGGCAGACAAAGAAAATAGTTCACATACTGAAAATGAAAAGGAGGTTCAAATGTAAAGATGTAACTTATCTTTCTATTGATTTTTGTGCTAAGTATGATTGCTTATTTTATAATGAATCTTGCTTTATATACTTCAAAACCAAGGAAGTATTTTCAAAAACAATTAAGTTTTTTTATTACATTGGAAAAAATTGCGAAGATATGGTAATCTTACAGCTCGACATAAAATTATTAGAGTATTTACATATATTGATGCTATGAGTTCTTATTTTGTATCTTCTAGAAGTAAATCTTGGAAAGTTTTTATTCATGCTGAAGTGAAATTTATTCCTGCATGCTTTTGAAGCTACTTGACTGAGTGTCAAGTTTCTTTGCAGTCGTCTTAGGTTTTTAAACATCCATGAAAAGACTGAAGGTATCCTCTAGGAATGTGCTGTGAACACCATTATGTGTTACCAATACTACAACTCTATGAAAATTCAATATGCATTCTTTAAATTAGTTGTATTTCTAAAGCATATGTTAGTTACTTCTCAAAGGTTAACAGAGCTGCAGATGGAAATGTTACCAATTTTTGGTGCCTAATGTATCTCTAGTTAAAGTTTTGTTGATATAAATTGTGGGTTTGATTATTATTAGTTTTGACATTTGACATTTCATATGATTGAAACTGGTAATAAAAGATTGTATCCAGAATAAATATTGGAAAAGAGCATGTGTACTGTAGTGAGCTGTATGCAGTGGGTCCTTTGGAAGGGCTCACCTGTGATAAATATGCAGCACTCCACTGTTGTTTGCTCTGTAAGATCTTTTTTAGTGCTTTCTGTGGAAAAGTTTTGAGAAAACCCAAGTAGCCTCAGAATTCATACCTAGTGTATTAGGACTTGGTGAAAACAATTACAGAGTCAGCTAAATTGGCAAAGACTTTGGAGAGCATCAAGTCCAGCCTATGACCTAACACCAGCTTATCAACTAAACTGAGTGCCACATCCAGTCTCCCTTCAAACCCCTCCAGGGACAGTGATTCCACCACCTCCCTGGGCAGCCCATTCCAGAGCCTGACTCTGCTCTTTTTGTATCATCCCTTCAGGTATTTATATAGACTGATAAGATCCCCCTGAGCCTTTTCCAGACTTGACAGTCTTAACTCTCTCCGTCTCTCTTTATGTGAAGGATGATCCAGACCCATCATCATCTTTGTGTCCCTTTGCTGGTGTCTCTCCACTATGCCCATGTGTTTTTCTCTACTGGGGAGCCTAGAGCTGGACACAGGAATGGCCTTAAGAGTGCTGAGTGGAAGGGTGGGACCACCTCTGTGACCTGGGGGCAACGTTTAGCCTCATGCAGTCCAGGATTGTTGTCCTCATGTTCAGCTTCTTGTCCCCTGGGACATTCTGCCACCTTTGGGGTGTGGCAGTTCAGCCAGTTTTCAATACATCTCTCTTTCAGCTTCTCCTGACCACACTTAGGCAGCTTCTCCATGAGGATTTTAGAGAAGTGTCAAAAGCCAGCAGTAACTAAAATACCCATGAGTTACAGATACTTCTTCCAGCACAAATCCAAAACATATAAGTGAAAAACTTCTACTGTGAAAAACCTTACTGTGAAAAACTCCTACTGTGAAAAACCCTACAGTGAAAAACTTCCCTCTGTCACAGGGAAAACTGGCACAATTACCTTCCCAGGTCCTGACTTGGGACTTCCTAGCCTGTAGCTCCTTGTGGATTCTTGTCATTTCCTGAAGGCGTGGATGACATTTCCTACCTCCAGTTCTCAGACACTTCTTCAGTCATTGTGATAGCCCACAGCTATTGAGTGGAGCCTCACAATTGTATCTGCCAGCTCCCTCAGCACTTGTGGGGTCATCCTGTCAGGCATCACGGACTTAATTATGTCCAACTTGCTGAAGTATTTCCTAACATGACCCTCTTTCACTAAGCTGCCCTTTTTTCTAGACCCTTGCAATGTGCAGGTCAGTCTCCTATCTATAGAAAGAAGGAAAACTCTCCTAGTGTAGTTTTTTCATACTTATCTATATGTATCATGAAGTGTACTACAGTAAATAATTACATAAATACTGATATATTTTTAAATACATGCACCACGTAAAGTTGTGTTGGGTGTTACAACTGGCTTCAGTATCAGTAGCCATTGATGGCAGCTGGCAACCCTTTCCAAATTAATATTTTGTTCTTTATGGACAATGGTGGAATTTAATTTGATCTGAAGACTGATGCTTTTGAGATAAGAGACATAAAAATATCCTAATGAAGCTCAGAATGCTTTTATGCTTACTTTGTTGTTTAAGGGAAATATGTTCTCTTGTCAGCTTCCCTGGCATTGTTCTCCTGTTCATTCCTTCCTTGCTTCCTCTTGCTATCCTGTCCCACCATTTAGATTATGTGGGGAAGTAGGAAACTATCTAGGACATACGTTGCCCTGCTACATTTGTAACTTCATCCCAAAGAACTATCTGTGTAAGATTTTAAAAACCTCAAGGCAGCCAGGGAAGGCTTCCTGAGCCAAGTGTAGGTGCTGTTTACCATATCATGCAGTTTTGGTAGTAAAAAGTGCTTTCATACTAACAACACTTTAGCTTCACCACTTCTTTTTATTGTTTAATGTCCTCTTCAGTGGAGGGTCTCTGTATGCACATCCTGTAGGGAAGAAGAAAGAGCAGATATAAACTATAATTGTTCTTCACAAAATATTAATGTCTTAAATGTGACAGGGTAGAGACCTTTGTTCTATACCTTAAATACTCAGAGAGGGAACTGTAGTTATGTTGCAGTGTGGGGCATGTGCAGGCTCTTCCATACTATTTCCTTTGCATAGTTTTTCACATTTAATCAGTCATAATATTCCCAGCAGGCTGCTCTGTTCACACTCACTCAACTCTGGCTCAACTCATTTCTAACTCAGCAGGAAATGTCCTCACCACCACGATGTTAGGCAGTTGTTTGTGAAAGTTCATTTGCTACCTCACTTCATTTTTCACCTCAGAGTCTTCCATTGTTATGCTTCAGGTACAAATTATGTTTACTTGTATGAAATAAATCAATGTCTCCTTGCTTCCTGTGGTGAGCTGAAGGTTGTGTATAATGTGGGGGTTTTGGTTATCTTGGGATATCTGAAATCTTTCACTCCTCCCTGTATTTTTCCTTATCTTTAGGTTCTTAGCTGTATCTTTCACTAGGATGTTGATGATAGAACAAAAGTGAAAATCCTTGCTTTGCTAGAGACCTGGAGATGCTCCCATGTCTTAGTTCTGTAGAGCTCACATTCTTATTTCACATGGACAGAAATAGTGACCAATCTCTATTTTATACACAATAGCACACTCTAGTGTGTATATTAATTAGCCATTATGGACTGATTCTCATCATGTTTACCTCAATTTCTCCTTTGCATTCAACACTGCTATTATTTTTTCTCTGTACTTGGGTGATTTGAAGGAAATATTTATATCTTCAAATAAGAACTTAGCGTTTCTTAACAGAATCGTTATGATGCTAAATGCTATTAGTAATTTTTTTAAATTATGCTCTTAAGGAAGAGTTGATTTCATGGAGACAAAAATTTCAGTGCAATGGACTCCACTATGAGGACTTTTAATGATGTAATTGTGTAATTGTGTAAAGCAAAGATGGATTTGAAATTTGTCTTCTACTTCAGCTACCTGCAGGGAGCTATAGTTTACCTTCTTGCATGAGAACAGAAATGAAAAGGGAAGAGAATGCATTAATTTCTGAGGTACTGGCTCGGACTGAGGGTGCCACAGCCTTACAGAAGACAGGCAGTCAGCAGCAGCTCAGATACCTGCCTTGAAAATTTCCTGCAGGAATAGAAGAATATTTACAGGTGTTACAGGAATGCCTTGGTGTCGATGCTTCAAGTTGTGTTACCAGTTCACATTCAGGACATGACCTTGAACAAGTCACTGGTTCTGAAAACTTGAGGAATTCATTGTAAGGGGACAAGTGGCATTTTTTGCTCTGTGTTTTGCTTTGCCTGGTATTGTGAGTAAGAGGCACTGTGCTTTCTACCAAATGGGATATCTTACTTCCTCAGTCAAAACAATTGGGTTTTCTTAACCTGTATAGTATCAGAGTTTGAATGATTTGTGATATCAGTGATATATTACTGCATCACAGTGGGATTAAAATGATGTAACCACATGTTGTGTGTTGTTGTCTGAGGTAATATTTAATGTGCACAGCAAAATATTTCCATCTGTAATTCTTCTACTTAGCAGCGGTTCTTGCTGGGCTTCACAAAAGCCCACCGTTTTATTAAAGAAAATGCAAATGTCTCAGTAGATTTCGGCTAGAGGTGAGAGGATTGTGTAGCTGTAGTTTCCTAGTTTTTGCTAAGAATGACTCTTTCAGAAGAAAGGAATTGAGAGCAGAAATCTCTAGTTAAATACAGTTACAGTCTGATTAATTAATTTTTAATGGTCTTACATGCTTTGTTAGACACTAGGTTTTTCTTATTCCAAACACACAGATCTTAGGAAGCATAGAATTTTATTAATTAATTTCAACTTTATTATTACCCAAAAAGCAAAAAATTATATAGTGTAAGTTGTGTATGTTTTTGTCCTGTGATCACTGCAAAGTAACATTTGTGATTTATGTGTTTCTGCTTTCTGCACCAAGAAAATCCAATGATTTCAATCCAAGATGATTTAAAGCAACTACATCCTGCCATATGAGCTGATGCAAGAACAGACCCTGAAGCAAAGAACAAGGAGGGGGGGAATGTTTTTCATCTTCTTACTAATTGATGATTGGAAAAAGTGGTGCTGCTCATTGATAAGGGGGAAATGCTGGTGAAAATCCAATGAGGTCTTCACATTGCAGCCTTAGCAAACTATTAGATAAAGAAAAAAAATGCTAGAATGTTTCTCTCCAGGTTCCTTTTACATAACTGTGAAGAAAATAAAAAGTGAACAATGCAGCTTTGTTTGAAAAACCTATATAGGATTTCTTTTGCAAGAAGAATTTCCCAGGAATCTTAAGAATAAAACAAATGATGAAAGAAGAGCCACATAAGTAGGAAAAGATGTGCATTTCTGAGAATAGTCAATTTGATACTACTTTATCTCAACATTTTTATTGATAGAGGCAGTAAATAACCGTTACTAAGAAGGTGATTTGGAAGTCCTGTCATCCACAGGTATACCAAAAAACAAAGAAAGTTCTGAAAAAATAAAAAGGAGAACCATTTAGAACCATCTGAGGTCTATAAAGTAAAGTTAAGAAGTAAAAATAAGTTTAGTGCTTGGACCTACTTGAATTTAGCATATAGGTAGATAGATACATACACATATAATATTAATATACATTATATATATAATATCTAAAGGATCAAGCTGTGTGCATTTCTTCATGAAAGATACTAAAACAGGAAAATAATTGCCATTTATTTATTTATTTATTTATTTACCTGAATTAAAATTGATATGTCATGTGCCTAATGTTTTCTGTATTTTTGTACAGGAAAAGCATAAACAGGAATTAGAAGACATGAGAAAAGCTGGACATGAAGCCTTAACTATTATTGTTGAAGAATTCAAGGTAAGTGAGTTGCCAAGCTAACAGAATTTCCAAATGGTGTTATTGTAGTTGTGAATAGGATGACTGCCTGCAGTGCACAATTATTAGTATTGCTTGTGCTGATTGCTCGACCTCTCTCGCTGTCTTTTCTGTTGCTTTCAATTTAGATTGTTTGGTCTGAAATTTTGCATGACATGTTTTCCCAGTCTGCGCTTTGGAAAACTTCAGATAGAGTTGGTTAGCCATTTTCAGTAAGGAAACTTAAAACCAGAACAAACCAAACATTCTCAGTCAGTTGTGGTAAACTTTGGGTTGGATTGTTTATCACAAATCCACATTTTGGACCTCTTCAGTCTCCAGAGCTGCACTTGCAGGAAAGCAGCATCACAGAGCAGTTCAGCAGGTTTTTATCCACACAGCACTAAGGGAAAGAGTTCTGGATAAAGTAAAGCAGAATCTGTAGCTCTTCTTTCATGCTGTTTTAGTTCCTGTCAGCTTGTAAAATAAAAGAACTGGATGTTACTATGGAGCATAAATCTGTGTCTTTTGTTCTGTTATGGAAACTATTGGGTAGGAAACTCGCAAAGGGCAAAAACTGAATCAAGTTAGGAGGAGAAGGTAAAGCTAAGAATTCTAATTAGACTTAAAACTGGTAATAGGAAATGGAAATTAAGGCTGGTTTTGAAAATGAAAAGGGAAAGTTAAGACCTGGTAGGCAACTGTGAACTGACAAAAAAATCTGACAATGTAGTTAGTGAAGGGGAATTTCAGATTTTAACTGTTTGGTAGCAGTAATTTGTAACCAATCTGGCATGCAGGGCAGGAAGATGTAGTGGTGGGCTTGGCAGTGCTGGGTTAGGGGTTGGACTTGATGATTTTAGCAATAATTTCCAATATTAATGATTTTATGATAATAAGAAAGCCTTTTAATATCTTGCTAGTAACTGTTGATAGTTTTTTAACTAATATTGAAATTGCCTCTATGTAGAAATATGTCTGTCTCCATCAATATGACTTATACTAATTTCATTCTGAACCTATACAGAAAAACATTTTAAAAGTTTCCATTCCTGAGAGAACTTAAACATGGCCACTGGTGGTGTCCCACTTCTCCAAGCCTCCCTCATTTCACTTCTGGGGCAGAATTTTGCTCCTCTTCCCTTAATTCTTTGAGGACTCCTTTGCCTTAGAAGTTCTCAGAAGGGAATTGTATTTGGAGTGTGCACCTTTGGATGTTCCACTGAACAACTTCAATGGCAGCATTTTTAGTTTCTATTTTGTTCTAGATGTAAAATGTCTGTCTGTACCTGTGTGGACTTACATTTGAAAAAGCTTGTGAGCTTTTGGTAATTGCTGCACTTACATTTCCTTCTTTTTAGTTCTGAAAATATAAGCAAATTGTGAAATCCAATGATTTTATGGTGTTGAATGAAAGTTTTGAGTGTTTTCGAGGTGTAATTTTTCACCGTTTTAATTGATTTGTGTGAACTAAAGGAGAGCTCTGCATGGGTTGTATTGGTCCTTTAAAGGAATAATTTCTTCCTGTGTAGTTGGGTAAAGGGATACATTTATGTACCATAATAATTTTTGAAAGCTGTTTTACCCAGCAGCAGCTGGGTATATCTGACATGCCTTCTGCAAAGTAAGATTTATGTTTATCAGTGATTTGGCACAAAAGATTAGGGAGTTAATTGAACCCTGTGTTTCTAAACAATGTTTATATTTACTGTATTATTTCTCATAGAATGTTTATATTCAAGTTACATAAAGTCGCTCTTTAGTACCATGGAACCATGACATGAGTACACCTCATACAAGCCTTCCTGTGTCCTCATGTGGTTAGTTGAACACTCTGATGAGAAATAATATCAGATATGCCAAGCTCTGATTAAATGACTGCAATCAGCCCTGTTTGCAAACATGAAGTGACTTATTCATTAGGGTTTTAAAAAAACCCAAGCATGTTCTGGTTGTTTGTTTAATACCTTTCTTGTAATCCTTTGCCATGTTCTTTAAATAAAAAAGTAACACTGTTTCATCAGTGGAGGTAAAATCTGTTCTGTATTTTTGTTTGAGAAAATTTTCTCCTGGATTCTTTTAAAATGTTAATTCATTGTTAATATTTCAAAATGAAACAGGGCTAAGATTTATTTTTTCTTAAGTAAACGAGTCAAATGTGGTTTTGTAATTATAAAAGTAGTATCTTCCATTCTTGGGGCTTTTTAACTGCTCAGATCCTTAGCAGTTTATTCAATTTTTCAGACATGATGGCAATTAGATAACCAGATAACGGTTCCTAATGTAGCATTTGTTTAGGAATGTGAATTAGTCCTTTCAGTGAAAGACAGAATCATGAGATTCATTAACTCTTTTAATTTACTCATGATTAGCCAGACTTAATTTTGTGCTGAAATACATCCTCTTTAGATTCAGACTGTTTTACTCTAATACATATTGTTTATATGCAGAAGTAACTTCCATTTTCAGTAGGTTTTTTGTAAATACTATCTAATTAATCCCCAAGTTACCCTGAGTGTGGAAATTCACCTAAACAAGTGTATGGGTCATTTAAAAAGGCATGGGAAGGAAAATCTTATTTGCGATGAAAACAGGCTTATTTTGAATTCCTGGGGATTTAACGAAGTGAACTGATGAGGGTTATTCCAATCAGGGGATTGCTCAGGCCCTAATTAGGTTGTGTTGCAGTCAGGAGTGTTGGAATTCTGACTAATCCTCTCTGAAACCAGTCCATTATAATTCTGTGGTGCTGCTCCAAGCAGAGCCATAGCACAACTTATAATGCCCAAATTGGTTGTTTAAGGATAGTTTGTGAAAATATGAGCAGTTCATCCTTAGCCCCAGGAAATAATCCCCAGATGCCTCAAACCCCAAATCCTGTAACTTTTATTTAACTTTTATTGAAACCTTGGAACAACAGTGGAAGAACAACAGTGGAAGAAAGTAGTCTGACTTGTCTTTTCTGTATTCCTGGCATAGGTAAGTGTTATTGTTGGTGGATTTGTGAACATGCCTTCCTTTTGGTTTACAGAGGTGAAGAGAGTTGCTGTTTTGTAGCTTCTGTGTCCAATGCTGCCAAGCTGGTAACCAGAAAAACACAGTTTTCTTTCATTCAGAACTAAGTCCATTCCTTCCAGATGTCCTGCTGCAGACCTCTGTTGTTGTTGATGTATTTTCCTGTACTTCCAAATGGCTTACACTTCCTTCTAGTCCCTTTCCTGCATTTTGGGGACTTATTTGTTGTAAAAGGGACAGTATTTCTCCACATGGTTCTTTCCCTGCTGTGGTATCCCTGGGCAGACATGTACTTAAATTTGAGGACAAACAATTCCTACTCCTGACTGGTCCTTCTTAATATGGCAGCAGTGTTGAAAATGCAGATCTTTCCCTACTGTGGTATCCCTGGGCAGACAGGTACTTAAATTTGAGGACAAACCCCCTCAATTCCTACTCCTGACTGGTCCTTCTTAATATGGCAGCAGTGTTGAAAATGCAGCTTACACAAGAAGTAAAATATTGAACTACCTATCTTCAGGGACCTGGATATACCAAAGCCCTTAGAATTAAATTCAGTTGTCTTTGGAATGTTCACTTGTTGAATGTGTTTGGAAATCCATTAATAGAGACCATTAGATGCTTCGTAGCACAAACCTTCAAAAGCCTTGGCCATTGTTAAGCATCTCACATTCTAATCTTCCTTACAACAAATAAACCATCCACAACACAGTCACGAAATTTGTATTAAAAACCACAGGAAAGCAAATTAAAAATTAACTCACTGTTCTGTGTAGGCCAAGTTTCCCCTTCTCCTGTTTACCTAATTTTGTTTAATTTCTGTCTTTCATGTCATTGTTGTTTTAAACTTTTATCCCTGGTAATTAGCCACGGTAAAGAAAAGTAAATGTAGATCTTGGAAGTTTTGCTTGTGGGATCACATCACATCTTAAGATATTTACCACAAGCTACATAAGAATTTCTCCTGTGCTTATTTAGTCAAGCTTTTGTTCTGAAATTGTCACAGCTCTGTAAATAGATGAGTTAATAGTTTTAATCTGTTTTATTTCTCATCCTATGAAATATCCTCTACTGTAAGCTTTAAAGAATATGAGGTTACATACAGGTGTATTTATTTGATGGGTTTTATTCTCTTAGATTATTTTATGCAAAAAGACAACTGCATGAATCAGATGTGTGTTCTCGTTATAGAAATGAACTTCAAGGTGCAAAGTTCTTCCCAGCCCTTGCTGTACTAAGAGTTTTGTCCACCAGTTTTCAGTGTGAGGTGATGGGGTTTTTTTCAGATTTTCAGAATGTAAGAACAGACAGATTTTCAAAGCATGGAATATGTGGGGGCCATCAGATTTTCTTTCAAAAATATTTGTGCCAATAATACACCTCTGAACTGAAAGGTTACTCTCCAATAAACAAAAGAAATTTTAAAGGATTTCATTACAAAAGAAGTTAATCTAGAATCAGGATATCTTTTTTTAGACATAGTTTATCCCTAGTGAGGGAAAGCTCTGAAATGTGGCCAGTTCTCAGCTCTTTTAAACATCAGCTTAGCTTATTAAGTTTCCAAGCTGACATCCTGGCTCAGAAAGGCCTGACACATGAATAAAAGGACAAATCCAAAATTGTTGCAAGGGCTTGTATTTCACTTCCAACTTCTGTGCTTGTTCATGTGCAAGTCAAACTAGAATTAAAGTGAGCCTAGAATATAAAACAACATTGTTTTTTCTCATGGAGAGCTGGTGGCTGGAAAATGAGAGATTCCTTGGGATTTTACAGTACAAGAGTACTTCTGTACAACAGTGATGCTACCAAGGAAGTCTCTCTAAAGAATTTCAATAACAACGAGGTGCAATCAAGTCTCATACTTTCAGAGATCTGGCTATCAAAAAAATTTTATTGCTAATTAAAAGGCCTTTACATTTTGAAAGCAATTAAAAAATTGCAAGGAATCTTTCCCTCCCCTTCTAGTAAGGACCAATTTTGTATGTTCTTCTGACTATAGAATAATAAATAGAGGTTTAAATATTATAAAAACTGGAAGGTTAATAGACGATTAAGAGGGAGTTTGCAGTTTGTTTCTGGAAGGAGTCTGTGAGAACATTGTTTTGTGGAAAATAAATCTTTTGCCCTCACATACCAGTAAAACTGAGCTATCTAGATAAACCCAGCATAGTATTCAAACTGTAAGTTGTTGATCCTTACTGGTATGGATCAACACTGTTTCAACCACAAGCAGTTGAATGTGCTTGTGGATATTCAACATATATCCACAAATATTCAAGAAATAAAAAAATTCAATTTTTTTATATCACTGCAAAAAATATATTATCCCTTTTTTTTTTATTTAACCTCCCTTATTCCATAGCACCTAAATGGACATGTTTCATTTTCACTAAAAAGGCAGGCTCACCTGGAAAGAGCCCAGTCATGAAAATCTGCAATATTTTGGGCTGAAGTGGATAGGTTGAATTCTTTTGAAAAATACATTTTCAGAAATCTTCTAAATAGCTTTGTTTGTATCATCTCTGTCTTAGCTAATAGCTGAATTAAAACCCAACTAGTAAAATACTGCATTTTATTGAGTTAATGCATCTTTTCCACGGGTCAGGAAAGAATTTGCATTGTGTCCTCTGTTCCGTTTTATCATTCAGCAATTGGTTAATTGCATTTCACCCTTAAATTAAATACTAGCGAGTTATTAAGTGGTGGAGACAGGATGCTAAATTAGATGAATCATTGTCTAATGCTATAAAGCATAAAAATTCCAAAGTATTATTGCTGTATTTAATGCGGTTCGCATGTTTGAAGCAGTGTGGTAACTTCTCATTAGTAACTTTTATTTTTAAGAATGACTTGTTTTGGTCATCCTGACTCATCAGTTTTGAAGTAAAGAAGTGGTTTGATGTACTGGCTTCCATTAAGTTACTTAAACAAGTCAATGATGCTTGATCAGAATATCTTTTGGATTGACTGTGGCTTTTGATACAGTGCTTTTAAGAAACATTCTAAAACATAACCCAGCAACATGTATACCATGATTTGTATCTTTGTTTTTCATGCTGCCTTTATTCTTTATAGCTTTTCCCTATAGAAAAAAGAGGGAATTGAAAGAAAGGGGTTTGGTAATTTGTTACTCTTGGGGAATTCAGGAAGAATTGGGATAACGGTCTTATTTTGGCTATTTCATTCAAGAGGGTTTCTCATAAATTCTAGCTTCTAGCCTTACAATAAATTCTGTCTGGGCTGTGGTTTCTGTTGCCAGTAGAATGAACACATTATGCACTAGGGCTGTGCAAGTAGGTTTGTATTAAAAATAGGCTGGGGTGTCCACTTTTGGCAAAACCATAGTTACTGCACTTTTGACTTTTTAAGTATATGGAGAAATTTTAGAGATAATCTGGTACTCAGTACATAACACACTGTAGAAATGCAGGATGAAGTGTTGTGATCATTTGTGGTTTTAAGCTTTTCTACTCATATTTGGCACAGTGCAGTTTTTCAGTCCCTGGTGTGTGTGCAGGAATGCCATTCTCCAGGATTCCCACCACACAGGTGGTGTGCTGTCAGTTCCAGAGCTAAATACTCTGACCAGTGCTAAGACATGGCATAGATGTGTATTCCCATAAAAAACTCCCAGGGTGATCATGGATCTTATTATGATATTTGAATTTACTTTCAGCTTAAGGTCTTCTAAAATTATTTCAATGTATGAAACTTAAAGCTCAGTTCTTTGTCTGAGCTCAAACAGAGGTTCAGACTAATTTACTTAATTTACCTAATTTAATTTAAGAACGTTTTGATCATGAAGATTTTTTTTTATAATGGTTTGAGGAAATAACTTTTTTTTCTATGATTTTTATAATGCATCACATATCAAACTAAAATGAAGACCCTATAGAGAACTTAAGGGGTTTCACTCTATTTTTTTCTGTCAGAAGCCACCATGACGTTCTGGTTATTGAAGGAAAAGAAGCATCAATTCTCTGACATTTTTTTGGGTTAGTAGAGAGATCAGAAAGTGGAGAAGAAGCCAAGGCTGGATGGGGCTCTGGGCCACCTCGTCTGGTGGAAAGTGTCCCTGCCTACAGCAGAGAGTTGGGGCTACATGATCTTTAAAGTCCCTTCCAGCCCTTAAAATCCTATGATCCTGTGATTCTCTGATGATCCTTCTCAACCAGTGTCAAGGAAGTTCATTGCACAATATATAGAAGGAAAAATTAATTAACAAGAGCACTCATGTTGAAATCCTACCCTTGACTTCATGCAACAGGTGCCATAGGCTAGATTCTGCTGTAAACTTACTTGAAATGACTCCATTAAAAGGAGACTGTTTCAACTATGCCAGCTTGGTGTTAGGTCATCCACTGTACATTTATGGAATGTCAGCCCAGCAGCACAATTAAAAACTCCTCCTTAAGTAATTAAGGAAGAAAGTGGTGTTTTAGCAGTGATAAGAATATTTGCCCAGGACAGCAATTAATCAAAAGACTTTTGGTGTCATTGTTGTTGTAACTGTAGAGATACTGATCATCAAGTAGCCAAATGTGTGTTTCAGTTAAGCAAATGAGCTAATTGGTAATTTTTTTTTTAATCATTAAATTTGAGTAGTTGATTATCTTGAAATTTGCCAAAGATTTGGATGGGTATCACATATCTGTGCTGTATTTCCCATTGAGAAACCTGTAGTACTGTTCTACAGAAGGAGATTTTTCTCTTTCTCCTCACTTGGCCAACTAGTGGAACAGTTAAATTCAGCATCAACCCTGTGGTGCTATTTAAACTGCATTAATAGTGAGTATGACAGAAAAGGAAGGCTTTTCTTTCTGAATGTGGAATTTTATGTATTTTCCATAGAAAAATAGTAATAGTAAGTTAATTTTAAAAACTTAACAGCCTCTACATGCAATCCAATGAATAATGATTATTTCATTGAAAACTGAAAGTTCTTTATACCATTTAATAGGATTTTAGCAGTTGCCAGTGAAGTCTGCACAGCAAAGTGCATAAGGTGACTCAACCCTTGGCCTGAGCAAGGAACTGTCTGAGAAGTGCCATGGCAGCCTAATGACCATTCTGTTACTGTGTTCCCAAAGAACAGAATTATTTTGATTTTTTTTGTACTGGTTACATGAAACATTCCTTGCTACAATAATTTAGGCAAAAGAAAGAACCCAAACCCCAAGGTCCAGGCTGAATTTTTGCCAGTGATATGTGGCTATTCTAATTTAGGCAGAGTATAAAGATTTATGTACAGAAGTTACACTTCCTTGAGAGTTCAGTTTTTCTGAGTGCTCAAATTTCTATGAATGAAAGAATTTAATTTAGTTAGAGATAAACTGGCTTTTTTGAAAGTAAACTTACAGTTTTCTATATACCTTGCAACTACCAGTAAATGTTTTCTTACACTTTGATTAAGCACAAATTTTAACCTTTTTCATCACTGAGCTTGTGCTGAGAACTGCTACCATGGTACAGCATTACTGAAGAGTGGTGATTTTGGCATAAGAGGATAGTGGAAAATTTAGAAAGATAATTGAAAAATTGTCAGAAGATTTTATCTTTTTTATACATTCTTGGGGTTTTTTTTTGAAGTATTCAAAATTTTATTTGATGTGTGTGTTATGTTCCATGAAGTAAATGTATCTCTAAAATAAAGACTGTTTGAAAGATTGGGATTTTTTTCTTTTTCTGCATTTGGGCCAAAGGTCTGTTTTCTGTAAAAGTCATGTCTGTTTTAACTTACCCAGTCATTTTGACTACTTCAGTATATTGATTACTAGTTAAGAATAGTTTGGTACACTGTGTATAAATAGCCTGATGAATATTTGGAAAGTGGCAAAAAGACTTTATACTATCAGGGAAAAAGGCTTAAGCCAGGTAAATATTTAGCTACCATCATTGTTTAGGGAAACCTGAGTGTAATTCTCCAGATGATAACTTGGTTTCTTCATGTATCTTCAAGTTTTTAATTTCTGTTTCTGCATTGAGATGCTGGAGGTTCTGCAGGGCGCAGCCGAGCGGGTGTGAGTTCAGGCGTGTGCACAAACACGTGCTCACACACTCACAGCTCCTGCTCCCATCAGCTGTTTGTTACTGCCTTGGTGCTTTGACTTTCCACACTTCGACTTCCACTGCTTCACATTCAAGTGTGAACATCCTGGGGGGGCATTCTTTTATGTTTTATGTTACTCAGAATTTCCATCTGCTTTTACTTGACTTGTGGTTGTGAAGATCATGCTTGGCCCATGGGATCTTGCACAGTGCCGAGAGGATGTGGAGTTTTGTCAGCCAGGGAAATATGTCTGGCTTTTTCTTTTTTTTTTTTTTTTTTTTTTTTTCTTCTCAAATTCAGCTTTCATATGCTTCTCTTCTTGTGTGGTCCCACTAAACTGAGTATATTTAACAGAAATACTCTCCCTCTCTATCTTCTGTGTGCTGCTGTCTTTTAGGCAGACTGTATAAGAAATCTGAGATACAAAAAATGTTAGTCATGACTGAAAACAAGGTAGTGTTACATAGAAAGGTTCTTTAATCATTGCACATTCCAAATTTGTAATAGCATTCCACGTTCTGGTTGTAGATGGGTCTTAGTGGATCTGCAGTTACCAGTAAGCATCGCAGTTATATCTTTGTTGAGTATTTTGTGCCTTTTTTTGCAGGCACTGCTACAATCTACAGTTCAGCAGCAAGAAGCAGCTATTGAAAAGCAGTATATATTAACCATTGAAAAGCATTCTCACAAATGTCAAGAGCTCCTTGATGCTCAGGTATGGATGTGCACATGCAAGAATTTCCATGATTTTCTTTTAGTGTCAACTCCTTCCTGTTTGAAAAAAGTATTAACATGTGTGATACCCAAAGAAAATGATCCATCTCTCACCTTGTTTCCTCAGCATGCCACTAAACACAAGTATTAAAAATGCTAAATAAATAAGGACACTTCATCTGTTGGGATCAAAAATATTCTATAATGCTGGAGCCAGCTTGGAACAGATTCAAGGAGCATGTAGCGCTGAGAAAATGTCTCAGTGCAACTTAATACTTACTTCTTAACAGCTGCCATTTTCTGTGGTCTTGGAGAAACCATTCAATTATTTTTCTTTTATGTAGTTAAATGCAGGATTTAATTGTGTGGGATTTGCATGAATTTTTGGTCCAAATTTTGAGATTGTTCTTAGATGATAGACAAAAACATGTGTAGTCCACAGCTATTTTTATTTCATAGAAAAATAAAAATAAAAATAAAAAGGAGTTATATCCAGGAATAATAATGTGTGCATTAATGGCCTAAATTGGGTCATTTAGCATGACTTGAGTAAAAGCACACTGCACAGCAAATATTTGAGATCAGAGCAGTTAGAGATGAGTCTCTGAACCATTTCAGCCTGGTTTTTTATCAATAAGATCTTGGTTTGACTGAAGTGCAGCTCTTGAATCATAATAATAATGACCATGAGCATGGAAATTTAAAACCAAGAAGTTAATTTGTTAAGAGCCCTCTGGAGTTGCTTATATTGCAAATAAGTTACCTTTTAAATACTGTTAGCAACAATTCTGCAAAAAATACCAAGGAAAATTTTAAAAATTTTCTTGTAGCATCTTAATCCTAAATACATCAAAAGTTCCTTTGAAGGAGTCCACTATTTCCAGAAGTGTTTTATGACCATTTGACTGTTCTAACCATATCAATTAACACCTAGTGCAAATGTGTGTTAAATACATAAGCATCTGTGTAAACAGTATGAAGGAAAGATGCCATAATTGGAGAAATTAATTGTGTCATGAGTGAGGTTATTGCACAGAATTACAGTTATTTAATGCTTTCTATAAAGCTCTATGAGCAAGTGAAAATTAATTTAAAAAAATGTTTTGTGTTTTTGAAATGAACACATTATTTGCTAACTTCATATCACTTTCTGAATGATAAAAAGAAATGGACCTCATGAAATACAGAAATTTCACAGGAAGATTTTTTGAGATTGTTCTTACAGACTGAGCAATAACTTGCACCTGCGATCAGTCAGATTTGCATCAAAACCCCAAAAATGGGACAGAAGTGTGGAAACTTCAGATTTACTTGGGGAGAACCCAACAATGTAAAAAACTGTTCTTGGTCATAGGACAGGGAGTGGTTACGACAAAAAACAGTGCCCAGTTCATATCGTGTCTGCATTTAACACCCCTTTGGATCCCAGAAAAAGTGTAAATTTTGTTCACTAACTTCCAAGTCATTTCTCATTCAATACAATCGAGGTTTTTCACCTCCAGTTGTAATGTAACACTGGGATTTTGAGCCTAATCAAATAGACAAGTGTGGGTGCTTGTGGTTGAGCTATCAGGTTTAATTAAATATTATTTATACTGACAGATTTTATTCACTCATAAAACTTTGTTGAAAGATCTGAGAAATGGGTGGCATGTTTTTTATTCTTTTTGAACACATCTATTTTAAATGTATGTTTGTGTATTTATATTCACACTTCTTTTTCTTCAAATGATTTTGTTATATGCTAACAGTTGAGTTTGATGAATTCCTGCTGATATTTAGACACAGATTTCATTGCTGTTTTATGTAATGGGATGTACATGCATAGCCACCTTTACATGGAGATCTATGAGTGTTTGTATCACTGTAAAGAATTATTTTGGTGCAGCAGTAATCTCACAGTGCAAGTATACACTCAACACAAAAATCGCTTCCTTTTTTTGTTCCCTTCAAATATTTGTGCCTTACAAGCAGTTTTTTACCTTCAAACTTTTAAGCCTGTGTAAAACTGTCAAACCCCACATAGTTTTTTGTGCTCATTTACCATTCCTTTTAAATTTTCTGCTGTTTTATTTCTAGTTCCACACAAACAAGATTATCTCACAATAACTCCTTTGTCATGCCTTCTACTTACTCTCGTTTTCCCCCTAAATTCCCATGCCCCTCCCTCACAAAAGTGTCTTTGAGATGGAGGAATGGCTGTTTTTCTTTGTTTTTCTTTGACCTTTTGTTAGAGTTTATTGAAGTTTCTGATTTTGAAGCTTAATTATATCAGGTGGAGGGACAAGTTAAAATCCTGTCCAGAGAGGTGCTATCCTGCTGATAATGCTCAGTGTACAAGGTTGTGTTTTCCAGGATGGGGAAAGAAGTGAAAGACCTCATTGCATGGTTCTATCCTAGTTTCCAGCTGGAAAAATACCTGCAGTTGATATTTGATCATCATGTGTCAGGCTTGTCAGCAAACTGGCTCTTTGTAGGCAGCATCCTGGATGATGATCACGGGAATGGTTCCTTCCCAGGTGACAGCCTCTAGGGCTGCTGCTTTTCCCAAGGAGATACACTCCCATATCCAAAGTGGTGTGGGGAGCAGGGAGGGGGGATTCTGCTCCTCTGCCTCTCTGCTCTGCTGAGCCCCTGCTCCAGAGCTGCCTCCAGCTCTGGATTCCCAGCACAGGAAGGACAGGGAGCTGCTGGAGCCAGGCCAGAGCAGGGACACCAAGGGGATCAGAGGGATGGAGCAGCTCTGCTGGGAGGAAAGGCTGAGGGAATTGGGACAGTTCAGCCTGGAGAAGAGAATCTTTGGGGTGACCTCATTGGTGCCTTCCAACACCTGAAGGGAGCCCACAGGAAAGATGGAGACTCTTGACAAGGGCCTGGAGTGACAGGAATGGCTTCACATTGACAGAGAGCAGGTTTAGATTGGATATCTTCCCTGTGAGGGTGCTGAGGCCCTGGCACAGGTTTCCCAGAGAAGCTGTGTCTGCCCCATCCCTGGCAGTGCCCAAGGCGAGGCTGGATGGGGCTCTGAGCAGCCTGGGATAGTGGAAGGTGTCCCTGCCCATGGCATGGAACCCAATCACCTCCAAGGTCCCTTCCAACCCAGGAATACCCAATGACCTCCAAGGTCCCTTCCAACCCAGGAATTCTGTGATTCCATGATGTCAACATTTCACAAAGCAAACCAGCCACATTCTTGTGGCACATTCAGGGACACCAGTGTCATGGTGTCCTCCATCAATGAACTGGACTCTTTTTCTCTGTGCCAGAAATCAGTCATGTCACATACTGAATATTTAGGAAAGCTGTGCTTGTCAGTTTTACTTGTCCAGAGTTTAACGATATCAGAAAATGCCAGTAGAAAACGTATCAGTTCCTTACAAGTTGGAAAATCACTAATTTCATACTCATCTTTTTCTGAGACACAAACTTTTGATGCCTTCTGAAAATGAACATCAGCTGTGATCTTGTGGTTTTCCTCATATGCTGTGTGAAAATACATGGCGAAAAACATAATCAACCAATTAAGAAAATGCCAGTAGAAAACATATCAGTTCCTTACAAGTTGGAAAATCACAAATTTCATCCTCATCTTTTTCTGAGACACAAACTTTTGATGCCTTCTGAAAATGAACATCAGCTGTGATCTCGTGGTTTTCCTCATATGCTGTGTGAAAATACATGGCGAAAAACATAATCAACCAATTTTTGAATAGATTCATTTTAATACTCAGAAATTTGTCATACAATTCAATCAAACCAGAAGGTGTTAAAATGTGTCTATAGCAAGTTACATTTTTTAATTCTTTTTAAAACAGTCAATGATCTGTGCATCAAAATAAAATCTTAAATACCTACAGCAGTTATTTTTCATGATGATTTTGTGTGTCTGAAACATGTCGCACATTTGTAGATGCAGCAGCATTTAAGACAACTAGAGTTACCCCCATGTCTTTAATGTTTTTTCCAATGCTTTATCATTATATTGGCTGGAATTTTTTTGAGAAATAGCAGTTCAAAATCTCTTGCATGAAATCTTCTGTCTCTTTGAGACTCACTCAGAGTGGTTGGTTTATCTTTAATATGAAAACAGCTGCTGAAAGGTCAGTCAGAATAAAAATTCCACTGGCTGGAGCTCATCTTTTAAAGTTTATGAGGCTTTAAAGAACAGCCTGTGGACAAGAAGGAAGCTGGTGTGACAACAGTCATGAACTGCTGGAATGTGATAGGTATCTTCTCTAGTGTTTGGATGATTCATTTTGATGTGTTTTGCATAACCTTTTGTGAAAAGTACCAGTATGTCTCCCAACAACTCCTAGAATGCAGGATGTAGGAAGTACTATTCTTTTACAGGAATTGTCTGTATGCCAGGGAAAATGTTTGCTTCCATTGGAAACTTAGTTTCACAGGAATATAATTTTCTTTGATTCCAAATAATTGCTTTTATGACTACTCAAAATGTGCCTCATGTTTCTCCAATAATGCTTATTTTATGAACTTGGATTATATTTATCTTCTCTTGTAAGAAGCTCTGTGTTTTTCCCATCTGATGGTAGTAATTCTAAAATTTTTTTAATGCCTGATCTTGAAGGGACCATATGCAAACTCGATTCTGACAGTCTTGTGAATATTTGCATTTTTAGGAGACATTGGCCAAATTTTTGCAGTGAGAGTTGCAATGCTAAAGACTTGCAGACTGAAAATACTAACACTGCGGTGGGCATAACCTTTCTAGTTCAATAATTCCAACTATGATGGATTTGGAAATTATTTAGAGTACTTACCATGCCCCCTTCTTTGAGCATTTCCTCTCAATTCCCAGAAATCTTGTCGTTTGCTGCTGTAGAAATATTTGTTTATTCATTCCCTTCAAAACCAAGTGCTTCCAATCAGTCCTTCCTGTTACATTTTCATGTAATTCACCTTCACATAATTCATCTAGTTGTGTGTTTTCAGGTCTGCTGCTCTTTTGCCAAGAAGTTACACTTTCTCAGAACTTAAAGGAGCAGAAAACAAGGATTGATTAAAATCCTGTGGCAAATTTGAGAAATGAATTCCCGAATTCCTGATACCTCCTTGATTTCCATGTATATAGAGAGACTCAAAATGAAAAGAGCAAGAATCAGCTTTTCCTGTGCTGGGATGGCTTTTTGTTTGTTTGCTTGCTTGTTTTTTCCAAATTCTGAATTTTTTTCAGGATTTTTCCTGCTTGAGCAGGGAAGTGGGACCAGATGACCCACTGTGATCCTTCCAGCTTGACCCATTCTGCAATTCTGTCATTCCATGAAAAAACCTGGTAACAGGCAGAACTGTTTGGTAGCTTTTCTTAAAATATAAACCCTTACCAGAGTTTACTGACCCAATTTCAATATACCCACTCTCCCATGCTAGTTAGAGGTTGATTTTGCAGTCCCTTTGCACTGTTAATTCAGCCAGGATACTTTTAGTGTTTCCACCAAAAATCTTATTTGGAAATTGCATTTGCTTCCTTGAATTTGTCAAGTGGCACTTGAAAGTAGCTCTTTAGAGTGATTTTTTTTTCTTTCTCTCTTTTGCTTATATAACTTGTTATCTTCGATCATTCACTGCTTGTTAGGAATTTATGCCCTCAACTCTTGTCAATACTCTGAACAGCTCAGCAATACAAAATTATTTTTTTCCTCAGTTATTTTCTGTCAGCTGTAGTTGAAAAAAAGATTGGGTTTGTTCTGTTTTGCTGTCTTCCATTATTGAATATTTTGCTGTTTACATTGGTCATATTTTAGGATTTCATTTCCTTTATTTCTTCCTGATAAATGGAGCAATTTGTGGAGAACTCATATGGGAAATGAATTAGATCACAAAATAGAAGAAGTAATTGATACTTTTTTATTATTGTCACATTTTTATGAAGTTGCTTATCGCTGTATCCCCAGGAGCTTGAAGTCTGTTTTGTTTTTAATGATCTCTATTACTATGTACACTTTCCAAGAAAAGTATTTTCATTATTGGATGTCTTTATATATCTTCCTGCGTTATTTATAAAAACAATGAAGTACTTATGCAGCAAAATGTTTTAAACCTAATTTCACCCTCTGATATGGCTCAAATTATACAGTTTGTGCACCCACTGTATGCTGCTGAGTGGAACCCTGAGTACAAGCCTCTCCTTAGTTATTTTATTACTATTACACTTTTTCTTTATGTTTGCATTGTTTTAGCTTTTCTCACGTAATAATGTTTTGCTGTTCCCTGAGCTGCCTCTTGGAAAAGCTCTGCTGCTTCGTTAGACACTTGGACCTCAAACTGGCAAAAAGATACAGTTCAACCATGCAGTAATAAGTTATAATTTGAGGAAGTGGAAATATGTACCAGATGTTGGAATTCTCAGGGCAGATTTTCCACCTTGCACTGCCAAACCCTCGAGATGCCACAGATAGTGAGGACAGTGTGAGAAACCAGTTCCAATTACCAGTCCTTGTCATTTGACTTAGGCAGAGCTTAGCAGTGCTGAAGAAAAGGTGCAGTGTAAAAGAAAATGCTGTTAAATGTAGACAGCCTTGTTTAAAGGAGCAGAAAAACGTTACTAGTGTTTTAAAAAGGTTGCCTTTTTCCTCAGGATAATATTTTGAATAGGGTGTAGAAATGGGAATATTTTGATAACATTACAAAATCATGATGTATTTTTGTTACATCACCTTCCTCTCACATAGATAATAATGTTTCCCATGACCTGTGTTATTTCTTCCTACTGGTAGATCCCTCCATGAGAGGCAGAAATAAAAGTAGAACTTAGTGAGTTAAGGTTTCTTTCAAAATAGGTGAACAGATTTGAAGTGTTGAATTCTTAAAAAGCCTCATCCAGTGTTTTATTTTCCGTGCTGGTGAATGAAGTGCTGAAACATTTACTAAATATTCCTGAAGATAATTTTCCCCAAGTCCTGAGGGAGGAGGATGGTTCTATGTCCATATATTATGAAAGTACAAAAAAGCCCCAGTATTGCAGATGACATTGTTTAGTTTTCCTCTATTAAGCAATTAACTAAAATGCAGTTTCATTAAATTAAAAAATTCAGTACTGATACTTGTTAAAAGGAAAACTGGTCTTTCACAGAGGGTGAATTAGGCATATGAATGTCTCAATATGGTGGTTTTGGTAATGGTGGCATTAAAAGAAGTTCACAAGTATCATTTCTTTAGTGTATGAAAATTGTTTGCTCCCAGCCAGATTTGGTGATCCTCGTATGATTATTTACTCAATATTGAGAAGGAACTAATTTGCAGAAACATAAATTGGATGGCCAATACTATAGCAAAAAAAAAATAAAATTTATGGATGAAATCCTGGACACATTTAATTTTAAATGAAACTGTACAGAACCTAGAAAGAAACTGTTTTTTTAAAAAGCATTCCAGTTCATGCAAGACACCCAATTTTTTTTACTTTAAATTTGGAGTTTAGGATTAATAAGAATATGCAAGGAATTATAACTGCACTAAGTTAGAATTAGTTATTGATAGCTTTAATGCATCATTTTAGCTGTGAAGGAACTCATCTCACACATTATTTCATTCACCCCATAAGTTAGTGTAATATATTCTATGTAATCCTTCAAATTATGCTTACCTGAAAGAAAAATTTCATGATTCTTCAGAAATAAATTTAATATATAAAAATAACAAAAAAGACGGACTAGTTACTATTGTGATTAAATCTGTTTACAATGTCTTCTCTGACTCACATTCCAGGAAAAAAAAGAAATATTTTTTGATTTCTTTTTTACAGGAATCAAGAAAAACCACAGGACCTCTGTATTTATATTTGAATCTACATCAAACGATTTTCATTTGGAACCATTGCCTAGAGAACTTCTTGCAGGGAGGAAAACATTATAACCTATTTTTGAATGCCTTTTGTTTTAAGCAGATTTTCACAAGACTCTTCTTGACCCTCTCATGCTACTTTCCAGAGGGTAGGGTAGAAATACTAGTATTTCTCTCCACTGTGGAATACCACGTCTTAGAAAAGTTTGGGGGTTTTCTTCTTTTTTTTTTTTTTAATCTCTTTCCTATGTTTTACTGGGCCATCATGTCATGAGACAATTTGCTCTTCAGAATTTTTACAACTCAGAATTTTGCACTCTTAACCCTATACTCCCTGTCTAAGGAATAAAAGAAGGTGAATTATAGCTTTGTTGGAAAGAAGTGAGAGTGCTGAGCTATGGAAACCAGGTAAAATTATGTATTGAAGAGCTGTAGTATTTGTTGTAAAAAGGTTTTTTATATCTCTCTGAGTATCTTTATGTAGTATTCAACTCTCTGCTGTGCCTTGTAAATAAAACACGCAGAGAGTGAATGTGCAGCCTACGAAACTTAGGGTGAAAAGTGGGTGAAAACTTCCCTGGTGCTCCCAAGTGCAGCTTTCACTGACATTTATTTTTGTCCCTCACTGATTCATATTTCCAGTTCTGTAGCCATCACTTTTTATCACTTTCCATCTTTGCTCTTCATTCCAGAAACTCAGTAAGGTATATTTGTTTATTAGCAGTTGGATGATTGGATTCAAAGTTCCAACTTATTTAGATTGGTTTTTTTACCTTTTTTCTGCTTCTTAGGTTGTTTAATGAAGGAAACCATCACCTCAACTTCTGTTTAAAAACTTCATGGACCTTTGCAGGGGTTAATTGCTTTTTTCCAAATTTAAGGCTTCCTATGTAAATCACCATCCTAACTTTCACAGGAAACCTGGAAGACACTTGGTTACTTTTCACAGCACTACCAGGTCTGATGAACTCATTATCCTACTTACAGGAGACAGATCACTCTGCCTTGAAAGCTTTTATTAGGTTTACTGTTTGAAGCATGGGCAGTGTGCTCTTGACAGGTACAATTACCAGGAGAAAGTGGCCTCTCCATTGCTTGGGAATTAGAGTTCAGGGTATACATAGCTCAGAGTGGTACCTGAAGTCTCAAAGCTCTTCCATTATTCCTTTAATACTGTCTGAGGGAGAGAGGAACGTGTTGATAATTCTTACCTGTGGAAACTGCAAATGATCCATTCAACTCCCCCACTTTGTGTGGCTTTAAATGCTGGTGAGAAAGGGAGGGTTTGTGAGATAAAGCTGCTTAGCTGTAGCCATTTAACTCAAGAGATAAGATCTTCAATTCTGCAGTGGTCTATTGTTCAGAGGCCTTTACTATAGCAGAACAAAAATCTACAAGCCAAGTAAATGAACCTAAAACGTTTTGTAATCTCCTGTTGGCTAAAAACACAAGGACACTTGAAAGCTCTCAAAGGTGGAAGTGCTGAAGTGAAACTGTCACCTTCTGTTTATTTTTAACCTTCAACTCTCTTTGATAAATTTGTCTGAAAGACCAACTGAGGAAGCACTGATTGTATGTAAAGTTCACTGTGAGCATTTAGTACCAGACTCTGAAGTCATCCTGCATGTCTAGAAATTCAATGTACCAAATGCTTCTCTATAATAAATTCTACTTAAAAGGGTGTATGGATTATTTTAAAATCTGAAATACAAACCTAGCTGCCCAAACTAATTAATAGTTCCAAAAGGCTTAGAATAGCTTGTTCTGCAGATCCATTAAAACAGCTTGGAATTCTGTTGATACTGAATTGTTAATAACTTTCTTTGAAATCCTGCTTTTTGTATTTTTTTATTTTTTGGCCAAAGGCTGTCTGAACGCTGTCATTATACACAAAGAGCTAAACCTTCTTTGTTGACAGAAACCTTTACTGTCCATAACTTCCAAGATTTCATGCTCAAATAATATGCATAACCAAGATCCCTGAATATGCCTTTGAAATATCTGTGCTTCTGAAATAAGGAATTCAGATGCATTCGGGTACATTCTTTTCTAGAAAATAGATTAATAATACCAACAAGATCACTCTATTATTTTAATGAGCACAGCTTTCTGGGACATTATGTGCCTTTATAAGAGGGCTAACACTGCTGTGGGGCATAGTACTGTGGAGAAAACCAAGACATTCTTGATTAGTAATTAAATTGCATATTAATTACATGCAGAATGGAAGCTTTCATGTTGTATCCGTACTAATTCTCTCATATGGGTTTTCTGAACTTAAGAACATTTTGATGGAGAAGCAGTTCACACAATATTTTATTCTGTTTTTTTTCCATTTCCATTTACTTTTTTTTTCCATATAATTTATGTAATGCAATAGCTTATGGTATTTTTCTGTCTGAAAAACAAAAGTCACCCAATATAGATTCTGAAGCCAAATAAACAGTTCTCCAAGGTATTTCTCTGGAACTAATACAAGAGAATTTGCTTTACTGGGTTGTATGGACAGCTGTTGCTACATTTGTGATGATAAATGATCTTTTGGAAGTTCAGATATGAAGGTAATCATCTATGGGGGGATTATTCCACATGAATAAGCATTTATATTACAACAGGAAAGGACATACCAAGCTATTCACAAGAGACTTACAGTATGGAAATTATAAATTCTGTATTTCCATGAGAAGTAGTGATATTATTTAATGCAAAATAAGTTGTATTGAATTATGACAGAAGTTATTAGCTTTTATGTTGAAAGCTAATAGGGTTTGTATTTAGGGTTTTTATTTTTAAGGACATTTAGAAGGCATTCTAAATGCCCTTACAAATACTTGCCTCTGGTATCTTGAAAAATATGAACTAACATGTTTTTGTAAACAGATGCAATTCTTCATGAAGTTTGTACTGAATTGCTGTGAATTCCATAAAACTCCAAATGAAAATATAGATTTTCTATTCTACCAAGGAAATAGGAGAGCCTAGCTTAATCAAAATAATCACACTTCAGTCATAGCAGCCTTCAGGTTTTTGGAATTCTTTACTTACTAGGCAACTTTTTTGTAGTTAGAGTTTTCGTTGTGATATCTGTATTTTTCAGGATTGCAGGTTCCTGATAGGTTAATGAGAAGTTAACTGTGATGGAGGTTTAGATTATGTGAAGCACTGTGGTCATCAAACTGTTTCATCATCAGACATTGATTTCCTCCACTGGCCATATGTACATATTCTGTATTGTATTAATGCAAAAATCTGCATTCCTGGACTTTATTTTCCATATATGTATAAAAAGGCATTGAATGCCTTTTTATACATATATGGAAAATAACATTTTAAAACTCTTCTGGAGTTTAGAAGCTGAAAATTTTGGTCCCACTGAGAATGGTGTCAAATACATCTGGTAGCTGGCCTGTTGTGGCAACTTGAAATGTGGTAACCCAGAAATCTGATGGACAGTCTTCATATAAAACCTGGACATCAGATGGTCAGAGTCAGGCTGGAATTCACTGCCTGCCAGGTGTAAACTAGAAAGTCTCATCTCACTGAACAAACTGACTTCTATTTTATTGCAGGTGTTTTCAAGATAGAGGTGATTTTCTCTAAGAAATTCTCCTTAAAATCTTCTATGCTAATTTTCAACAAGAAAAACAAAGATTCAGTATTTTGCTTGGCATGATTCGTGAGCTTGGATTTGTGGCATATGTCTGTGAAAATATTTGCATGTTTTTGTTTTATATTGTGTCATTGTGAAATAACATATTTGTAACCTGTGCAGTTAGTCAAGTGAAGTCATGGAGAGATATTAAATAATAAAATCAATTTATTGTTTCATCTTTGCATTACTGGGAAAATGTAACTTCTGTAAGTGCCCTGATAGTTAAAGCTAATGTCTGAAAACACAAGAAAAGAGAGTTACACATCATTAAGTATAAACATGATGTGAATTTTGCTACTCCTTCCACAGGTGTTTTCCATTAGAATATGTCTGCCACATTCAGACCTATTTTAAGCAAATTCACAAGGAAATGCCTCCTTACATGTTTATCCTGGAAGGCCAGATAGGCGTTTTACTTTATAAAGCAGTCTAAAAGTTTTCTATTCTTCAAATGAAAAAATATTTTTCAGAACACAGTATTCCAGGTTGGTAATGTATTTCTAGCTGCCATTAGAGACACTTGAAATTAAAACATAATAAAATTTGTGAAACATAAATTACTGTTTCTTAGATATGCTGGTGAAAGGGGGATTTGCCTGCTTAACTGTATGTGTAAAAAATTTATGTTTGTTATATACACTTATATAAAACTCTACTGTAACTTTCCTCTTGGTGATCTTGTAAAATGTTATTGCATTGATACTGTACTTGCAGGTTATAATAGATCATCTCTTAAATAACTTGCAATAAAATGTAATGACTTGCTAGCAATTATATCATGACAAATATGTAGCATCAGTAATTTCCAGCAATAATTTTTGGGTTTGGGAAACAGCTTATCTCTTAGAGACAAAACTCGCATCCTGAAAATTCTTTACTTGATGCAGAGAAAAAAAAATTGATGTGATTATGAACAGTTCCATATCTGCATGTAGAATACGTGGTCACTTCAGAGTTCATTTTCTCCCTGAAAATATGTTTAGGATGACAAGAAGTTGACAAAAAAGCAGAATTTTCATTTGTTCATGTTTCCTGGGTCTCCAGGGTCACAATATCACAAATGGTTGAGAGAAATACATTTACCTTCTACTCTCTGTACATAGAAACTGTACAAAGTGTACAAACTGAGGTAGTGCAAGACTAATTTAAATTCTGCAACTGTTTAAATGAAATAAAGTGTGGTTTTGCTTAGACCATCTTTATCAATTGTGTAAGTGTTGCTTTTACATAGTGATTCATTTTTCAACTTCTTTCACAATAACTTTTAGACTGAAAGGAAATACTAATTATTCAGGAAACAAAATATTTCTTATTATTGGAATTTTTCCATGACATTAAATCACTTAAAGGAGTTCTGTGAATGTAATTTAACTGAATCAACATTTGTAGTAATTTTGTGAGTAACTGACAAGTCTAAGTGTCTTGGATTAATTCTTTTTGTCTGTGTTACTCACTGGACATGGTTAACAAAATATGAATGTTTTCTCCCGATAGCATCAACGACTTCTTGACATTTTGGAAGCAGAAAAGGAAGTATTGTCAGAAAAGATAGAAGAAGCTATGATGCAGCAGTCACAAAAGCACAAGGTACTGCTTTTGTTTACCAAAAAAATAAGAGCCCCAGCATCGTGGAGTTTATTGGGAATGATCCTGTCACAGTTACTGACAGGAAGAGGAAGCTTTCTTAAGCACTGTGACTGTTTGAAATTGTTTTTAGCCACTCCTTTATTGTCTGTTGCAGTTTAATTTTTCATTTTTAGCCACTCCTTTATTGTCTGTTGCAGTTTAATTTTTCATAACTTTGCAGGAAATGCTGGACAAGTGTTTGGATGAAGAAAGACAGAGGAGCAAGGAGGCTTTGGCAGCTGCTGCAAAGGTATCTCTCATTAATTAGTGGACATGCCATGTGGATTCCATGTGTGTCATTAGAAATGCCAAGCTCAGACACTTACTTTTGTTTCATACTTGTATTTATCAAGCTCTGTGTTCTCATCTGTGCTTAGAATAAGCTGCTTCTACTGAAGGTGAACATATCTGCTATATCCCATGTCTTGATGCACAGATGGAACTGCCTTCTCTTGGACAATAGCCTCTGAATTGTTTATAACAAGAAGTCACAAAATTGCAGTTCAGTTGTTGCTGTTACCTAAATATTTCTTTTTGTGGTCCTTTGACATCATTGCATCTTGATTTGAAGAGCTAGGTAGCAGGGTCAACTGATTATCTTAATGAAACAATCATGTCTTATTTAACTTTAATTGAATATGGGCATCTTCAATGAGGAGAGAACTATTATTAAAGTTATATACAAACAGGGACAGATTAACAGGTTTTGAATTATTTTATGTAAGCTGATGTTTGGCTAAAAGTGACTATTCAGTTTTTAAATATGATTTCTCCTGTCTATTTCATTATTAAGTGCATTGCTGTTAGGACAATAATTTTGTAAATTTTAAGCTGTAATTAATTTCTAATACTGGTGTAGAATCCAGTACAAAAGTTCAGTTGCATGTAATGATCTGGGGAAGCTAGTGGTGTGTATTACCTGGAGCAGTTCATCAGGCTATATTATAATTTTCTGTATGTCTTTCTTATGTAGTACATGAACACTGGCTGAGCACCTCACTGAATGACATTCAGTAGTACCACAAATATTTCTTACATGGTTGATATCTACAGGAAAATGTGTGTATAATAAAACATCCTAATTTAATTATTGTATTTTTAATATCTAAGTAGAAAATCAAGCCCACTGAACTGAAAGAAACAGCTTTACTTGGAAGTGTATCTGATGAATACAGAATTATTAAGCTGAGGGATTTGTGATTAAGCTTTGTTAGCCCATGTTTGCTTATTTTGAACTTCAGTTTGCCATGTTTTATTTGTAGTTATTATGCAGTAGTTGTCTTGCTGATACATATATTAGTGTAGCTATGCATGTGTGGAGCTGTTGGCTTCAAATTCTCAGTGATTTCAGATAATGGTTGAATGTAATGATGGGGGAGCAAATAAAACAGTACTTCTTGTAGCATGGATGAGGAGCTTTGGGAGGGAAGAGACATTTGTTTTAACAAATGTATATTGGCTGATTTTCTACAGAAAGTGTTCAAACTTGCACTTCAGATATTTGTAGGTTAAGAGCGAGAATATCTCTTACATGGGAATATCAAGGGAGGCCCATGATGTGCCTACTCTTGCATGGGTTTTGCTGGGGTTTTTTTGTTTGTTTGTTGGTTTGTTTTGGGTTTTTTTTTTGTACTAAGCAAACTAGTTATGAATGCATATGTTTTCAGTAGGTGGAATTTAAGAGCCTTCCTGTAACTTCCTTTTGCTTTCTGTAACTACACAAGTCATTGCCCAGAGGTAATACCTGCTTGGTAGCACTGTAAGATAAATTGAACCTCGTAGTTCAGAAGTGAAAATATTCACATCCTTTATCTTGTGAAGGTGATAAATATGAGTCATTCAGGTTGGGTGTGTTGATCATCTAATTGTGCCTGGTCTGTTTCAAAGGCTGAAAAAGAAGTAGTGCAGGAAGCTGTTCTGAAAGCAGTAGAGGAGGAGAGGAGAAATATGGAGAAGATTCATGCAGAAGAAAGAAAACTGTGGGAAGCAGAACGTGACAGTCATAGAGAGAAGATTGCCCAGGCTGTTTCAGAAGCCATGCAAGAGCAGAGAAAGCAGAATCAGGTTAGTATGTTTTACCCTTCCATGCACCTGCTCTGTGTGTTTTTGTTTTTATTTTGTATGTCTTCTGTTGTTGTGGTAGATTTTCCTGTGACATCTGTCACTTAGTTGATATTTGCAATGCACAGCAAGCAGTTTATCTTCACTTAGATGTGTGTATGGAGGCACATACAGAACACAGTTCCTGTGACCTTTAAAGGTACATATATTGAAATGATTTAAATCATGCCTGGTTTTGTCCCCTGACTTCAAAAGGAGCCCAGGATGAGCAGCTCAGAGAGTGGCATTTATGGTGAAACAGTTCAGATGACTTCCATACCTGTAGGAGACTACAGATGTTATATTTGTTCCTTACAGAACAGGTACAAAATAAAGAGTTATAAAAACTGGAAACGTAAAGCACTAATGAACCAGAAATGTTTTTAATCACTGGAAAGATGCTTCTATAACAATAAATGTTTGTCACTTAACACAAATTGAGAGGGACATTGCCAACAGTGCTTTTAGCATTTCTACAAATTCAAAATGAAATGTATTAAAATTGAAAGTAAATTACTGTTCCATAAGTTGCATTTTGTGGTCTGTGATGTTGGATTTTGAGGGGCAGCCTGTGAATTCACTGATTTCTTGGTGGCATATTTGAATGTTATAGTCATAGTCTTCAGAAATTTAAGGGGTATATATTTCATTGGTGTGTTGTAATTTGATATTGCTGTATTTCTTTATGTGCTGCATAAGAAAAAAACCCAAATCATAAGAATTTTGAAGTAAAATAAAAGTACTCTTTGGAAACAGACACCATTTCCCTTTCCATTGTTAAACAAAATTAATAACCTCATATACCTAATCAGCTACAAAAAAAAAGGTTTGATGCCATGCCAGTATCATACTCTGTATTGCCTGAATTCCTAATGTAAATAGAGTGATTTTTTTTTAATATGTCTTCTTTATTTCTTTCAAATGTAAAGTATCAAATGGTGAAATGTCAATTTTCAAGACTTTCAGCGAGCCTTCAGGCAGTCAAACTCTTCTTCAGAACAGAAGGATGAACAGCTGAGCTCAAAGCTGAAGTCAAGCTGAGAACAATTGCTTGGGTTTAGTTAGATACAAATCATCCAGACTGTTCAGAAGGAGAACTGGTGCCAGTGTTGTAGAGACTCTCTGGAAGGGAGAGTGGCAAAGTGTTCATTTACTGGAGTAAAGACAGCAATCCTGTAGCTTGTGGAGCAGGAAGAGATTGGGAGGAGGTGGAGGACTATGGTAAAGAAGTCTGAGAAGGTTTTTGATGGATACTGAGGATTTTGGGTGGAAGAGTCCCGTGGTGGGTGCTGGAGTTCAGCCAGGGTTCTGTTGATGGGTTTGGGGGTATGGGGTGTCCTGGGTGTGGGAGAGGCGTGGGCAAAGCTGGGCCAGCAACTTGGGGCAGGTTTGCCTTCACTCTGCAGCCTGCTGCAGACTCTCTCATGGTTGATGTTGCCTTTGAAGTTGTCACAAGACAGGATGACATTAGAAGTGATTTAATTTGGATGGATCTATTCTTTGGTAAAGGACTATAGTCCTTTGATAAAGTCCTAAATCTAGTCTTTGATAAAGTCCTAAATCCGCTGCCATGTCTGCGTTTCCCTAAGGAAGTGATTCAGGTCTCTCCAAGGGACAGGTTTTTCCACTCAAGCTTCTTTCAGATCAAGTAGTTCCTAGTGTGGAAGTACCTGGTGATGTACTTGTGATGGTGAGCAGCACTGAGGTGTTGGAGGCCCTTGAGATTAATTCTGGTGTAAATATGTTGCTCTTTATGTACTCCTTTAGTAGTGTCATTAGTTAATTCCATTTCTTTTAATACCAAACAGCTCTGACAACTTTCATTGTAACAGGAATAATTTCTCTTACTTGGTTATAACATGATTAATTCACCTTCATGTCTGGTTCATTTTTTCGAGTGCCTGATCTATTTTTAATTAAGGAAAAAATGCAGATTTTTCTTGAGATTTCCAAAATTCTATCACATATATCTGTGGTATATATGAAGTTACACTCTTTATTCTCTAATTAATGAGTACAAATTCCCTGGGGAGGAAGGACTTTCATGGAGAAATTGGTTTCTTGGAGAAATTTTTCCTTCTTCCTATGCCAAGAACTTGCATGTCTCCTTTAGGCCGTTGCAATTATAAGCATACACAGAGCACAAAAATTTTCTGTCAACAAAAGTCCTTCAGAGCTGATGTGCCAAATGATAACTTATATGTGGTGTCAGATACAGCTTTGGTTTAACAATGAGAAACACTTGGGCCTACAAGGCACTTAGTGTGTGGGCAGTAATTTTTTCTGTGTAGAGCCTTCCACACAGAGTTGTTTCTTATTTATGTTTTGTTTTCTGTAGGATTTGTCTTACAAAAGCTATAACTGCAGTCTTGACTCTCTTGTAGTTATTGTTTAGGCAATATATTAAGTCAGCTCTGTAAAGGCCAAAATGCAAACACAGAGTCTAACATTTTAGACAATGAAATGTAAAAAATCCTAGAATAAAATTTTATTTTGCCGTAAATTATTTCAAAGTGATTTGCTTTATTGATTTGAACTAAAAAAGAAATTAAGCATAGTATTAAAGCGAAGGAGTTTGCCTTCACTGATGCAGTAAACCTGTGAAATGGGAAGATCACAAAGGGTCAGTCTGGTCTTCTGCAAATAGGTGAGGCAGAATGGCTTACAGTCAAAGTGCCACAAGTAACTGTAGGAATAATTAATGGAAAAATTCAAAAACATTGAAAATTTTATTATTATCTTTGAGATGGAAACCCATAGAGAAAAAGGCATTTTCATCTGCATGGTGCAATAGTTTATAAAGGACATGTTTTAAAAACTGTAGCACCACTGTGTATCTGTAAAACATTTAGGTTATGAAAGTGAGGGAAAATAAATTTCCTTGTAAAGGTGGAATGAATTTGTTGGCTTCTCCTTTGCCCTCTAGACCAGAGAAACATGATTAAGAGTTTTGATTTGTTGGTTAAAAGAGTAACTTGCCATCCATTCATTTTCTTGATTAAAATAAAATATATTGGTTTTTTCTTTCCACCAGTTTTTAAATACACTAGAAGTTATATGACTATGTAAGACAAAGCAAATGGGAAAAAACATTAAAGTATGGGTTGTTTACATTTCATTGGTTAGGCAGTTTTAGCCTCACAATAGAAGGTTTGAAGAAGAAGAACAATAAAGGTTTGAAGATCACACTTGTGCTGAATTACATGGTAAAATTGTTCTTCATCACCTAAATAATTTGTTTAAAAGAAGAAAAGAGGAGTGTTTCCTTTGCAGGGATGATCCAGGTATTGTTTTAGACTTTTTTGGTGGTGTTGCTATAGAGTGGCCAGGAAGGAGACCCAGAGGGGATCCAAATCTGGAAGGTTTATGCAGATGGCTTCTACTTGTGAGAAATTCATGCTTGACAAAACTTTGTCCTAAAAACAAATGTTTGTCCTCAGTCAAATTGTTGTCCAGTCTGCAGATAAGGAAATACTATTTCCATTTAAAATTGATTATACTAATTTAACATTGCCAGAGAAAAATTGGGAGATTTAGAGACAATTTAATAAATAAATAATGTTTAAAATGAAATATTTTGTTACCAAATATGAAAGAGCCGAGTAAAGATAAACTTCCAGTGAAAGTAGGAACTAAAACATACTGAGTTAAATATTTCAACTTGATGGAGCAACCTTGACATACCACCTTCTTCACCTTTGCTTTTTCTTTAAGAAATTAAAGGATTACAGTAACATGAATATTGTTTTGGGGTTTTTTTAATGAAAGCTTTTCATGAAAGCTTTGACTGGTCCAGTGACTTGGGGTCTTTACTTAGAGACATGGTATTTGTACTTAAAGGTATTATTTTTTGAAGCCTTATAACTCTAAAGGGATAAATGAGATATTTTACCACATCAGGGAAATGGAAAAATGTTTTTTAGAGCATGCTCTTGAGGTTGTGAAGTAGTAAAAATCCAGATGACTTCCATTTTGATTGAGACTGGCAGCATCTTCAGATTCTATAATTGTGTTTTTCAGGTGCTTGATGCTTTTATAAGAGTTTTTTGTGGTGTTTTTTTTTTGTTTGTTTGTTTCTGGGGGTTTTTTTTTGTTTGTTTGTTTGTTTGTTTGTTTTAATTTAGAAGAGCATTCTCAGTTTGGGGAAGAGCAGACTTGCATTTTAAATCAAGGAAGAACTGAGGTTGTGAAGTAGTAAAAATCCAGATGACTTCCATTTTGATTGAGACTGGCAGCATCTTCAGATTCTATAATTGTGTTTTTCAGGTGCTTGATGCTTTTATAAGAGTTTTTTGTGGTTTTTTTTTTTGTGTTTTTTTTTTTGTTTCTGGTTTTTTTGTTGTTGTTGTTTGTTTGGGTTTTTTTTTTTAATTTAGAAGAGCATTCTCAGTTTGGGGAAGAGCAGACTTGCATTTTAAATCAAGGAAGAACAAGCTCTCCTTGAAAAAACTACTAGTCTTTTGATTAAAGATAATGTTCATTTGCAAGGGGCCTCGTGATCCTCTTTCAGCACATTGAAAAGTCATCATAGATTAGGAACTCATCTCTTTAACAGACTAGACGTAGCTTGGCATGTCTCCAGTATTTTCTTTTCTGTATTTTTCTGGTGTTTTTTACAGTGGCATCTTCCCTGCAAGGAGAGTTTAATGCCTGGTAGTTGTCAGTGTGGAGAGTGGTGAAATTCCTCCACTAGAATTCTTTCTAGAACACCTATTTAAATAAAAAGTGGGTATCCTCCAGATAAGGAGAAAGTATAAGAGGTAGTTTGTCTGAGGCAGAAGCTTTTTACTTCACTGCAATCCAAAATTGCAGTGAAGCTCATGGGGTACAACTCTAAACTGAAAAAACAATGGACAATTCCCTCTACCCTTCTTTACATTTATTTTTACTCATTGAAAAAACAGAAGTCCAAAAATTCTTTGGGGATATAGGATGGTGATATCCATACAATTCTGAATAAAGGCTGCTGTATTAAATTAATAATTAGTGGGGAATGAAGAGTAGCTCCCATAGCTATAATGCACAGAGCTCTCTGCATGGCAGTTGTTATCATTTTACAGAGCCAAATACTCAGCTGCACAAAGGACGTGAAACCCGTGGTGGTGTGGAAGAGAATTAGCATAAGAAACTGAAGAGAGTTTATGCACCACTATTGTTGTTTTAAAATAAAGTCATTAAAAGTAAAAGGAAAGCTGGCAGCTGCAGGGTGAGCCCTGGAAATTTAAGTCCATCTCATAGCTTGAAATAAATAATTCTGCTAAGGCATTTGAAGCAAAGAATCACCTTTGTCATTTCCTGAAGGCTTAAATTTAAAATACTGTATATAATCTAGTGTAGTTTACCCTAATTCTCCAGGGAAAAAGAGCCTGAGTTCATCTCTGCCATAATCCACACAGCAGATCCATTAGAGACTCAAGTGCTCAAGTGTTCTGAAAGCTGAAAATATTTAGGAAAGAAAAGGAAAAAAAACCCTTTAATTTATTAAAAGAGCTAACATAAACTCTGCTTCCTCTTGGACATGAGGAAAAACAGTAAGGCAAAATTATCTTACCAATGGGAAAGTGTTTCAGGAAAACTGAGGCTGTGGTGTCTCATTCAGCCAAGCCACAGCTGAGATATACTGAGATATACAAAGAAACAATATTTTTGCAAGAGAAGCTAACTGAAATGCTTACCAAAAAAAAAAAAAAAAAAAAAAAAAAAAAAAAAGGAGCTTTTCAGTGGTCTTTGCTGAATCAATCTTTAAGAATTAAAGACGATTGAGTATGTTCACATTTCTGAAGGTTCATGTTGTGGTGTTCTTTGCAGAGCAATACATTTGTAATCTATGGTCTTAGAAAGCATTAATACAATTTTACTTGCAAACATCTAGATAGCTGAAAATGGTTATAGTTGTTTAAATGGTATTTAATGAGTTTCCATGCATTTATGAATATCAGCATATACCATTGATTAGATAAAAATGTATAGAACACCTAAATCCTAAAATTAAAATGTCTAGATCACCTAAATCATAAAGAATGAGTGTCTCCTTACCTGCTACATTATCAAATTTTTTTGGTTCTCATCTACTTGAGGGAGTGCTTTTGCTGGTAGTTTGGCAAACCTGAAGGAATTTGGTATTGGAATTCTCAAGGATTTCCATACCCAGTGATGTGTAAGGGAATAAAAGATATGTAAATAAAAACATGAAGTGGTTGCCTTTGTTCCTAAGGATCTGGTTTTTGTTTCTTTTCTACAAATGCTAAAATTAGCTGTTAAATTCTTGTTGAAAATTACTGTTTGTCTAAATATTTTTCCCCATTGCCCTGAATTTAAGAAGGTTGTAAGGACTAAGAAGAAAAAAGGTTTTCTAAAAGTTTTTTTCCCACTCTAGCTTTCAGTCAGATGTATTAGCTATTAAATGTCCCTTTCTTAGCCCTGTAATCTGTAAAAAAACAATTCACTTTTTCTCATGCATCAAATGAGTAGATATTGAAGGAATTTTTTTGGTGGACATTATAAGGGGAAAAGAGGAAATATATGGGGATTATACATCTGTCTTGTATTTTCATTGTCCAATAAATTTGTTCTGTCCAAGGTTACCTCTTGGTTCATATCAAATTTGGAAACCTAACTCACTTTTTCCTCCATGGCCCCTTTGTGAGCTATTTCTGTACACAATGAAGACCCTGATAAATCTCTGTGATGTCTCTTTATAAATGCACCACTATCACTCAAGGGTTTCTTAGTCTTTCCTTTTTCCTTTTCCACTTCCCAAATACTTTTTGCACCCTCAAGAACAGTTGTGCTGCTTGTTGCTCTGAACTGTATCATGGTTTTGTTTCAGATCTAATTGTAAATACAATCTTTTGTTTACAGCATGCATTTGGCATCATATATGTAGGAAATAAAATATCATATCTAAAAAGAAAGGTGCAATCTTCAAACAAGGTTCAATCTACAAAGCTCCCACTTTTACTTTATTTTTATTAATGCGTTTTTTTCTCTCCCTTGTAAATACTGCTGTAATTGCTGTTGCAAATTTCTAGCCCTTTACTCCATCACACTTTCTCTGTTAAATAGGCTATCAACTGCTTTTTGCCTGTTTCAGGGTTTGCTGTTGTCTCTTTTTCCTCATTAATCACTCTGTTTATAGTATTTGTTATCAGAAGATCAACTTTTACCTATATTGGCATTGTTTGCCCTTCTTCTATGATTTTTTTTTACTAGGGAGGCTTTTAACATGGTGCAATAATAATTTAACTTCCTTGAAATTTAATTTCTTTATCCTAAAAGCTCTTTGTGTTTATGGTACACAGAGCTTTGAGGGCATTGTCAGTTAAGGGAATACAAACTATTATGTTTATCAATCTCTCTTTGTCCACTTGTTATTTTTTTCATCTTTTACAAGGGTTGCAGAGTCCTGTGGAGGAGTCAGAATTTGAAATATTCCCTCTATTCTGTTTCTGAAGTACTTAGCAAAGTGGCATATTTTTAAATGCAATTTCAGAAATAACTTTTTATGACTCCATAGGATTTTCATTGGGTGGGTCAGTGCTAATCTTTGGAAGACGAAATGGTTTTTCAGTAATAGGCTTGGACTGTTGTAACATTGCTCTTTATGTTCAGTATTTTGTGGACTCATACAAGCAGTTGTTGGGGTTTTTTCCTCTATATCCCAATTCCTAACAAAATAGTCTATTGATAACATGGTATCACACAATGTGCCGGAGAAGAACTTGCTCTTCAAAGGATCTCTTCTCCTCTTCCTCTTGCCTTTATTGCACAACTTCCAGTGGGAGTGTGTGCTTACATTTCTCTCAAGAAGATAGCAAACCATCATTTTCAGTTTTACTTTCTTCTTGTTTTTCAACCATCTAGTAGAAACATTAGTGTGGCCAGTGCTTGTGGAGACACATTGAAAGAAAATCCTGTGTAATCTTGAGTGTGTGAGGAAGGACACAACTCAGCAGGGCTGAGTGGAAAGAGATCCCTGCCATTAGATGAGTTTATTTTTAATATGCTTGCAAAGTCTGGAAAAGGAATAGTTCACAGCACACAGACCTTAACCATGTCTGAGTTCAGAAGTAGACTGTAGTAGTTTGTAACCACAGACATTATAATTTGAGGGTTACTATTTTCTGAAAAACCACTAACATTGCAGTCTGTGGTTGCATTTCCTAGATAAAGTTTAGCACTGCCACCTGATCCTTGTGTGGAAACAAAAGAATTTTCCTATAAAATTGCAAAGCAACATATGGCTTGTTTTATTTTTTAAATACTGTCTGGAGTTCTCTGGTGTATCGAGCACCACTGCTTTTTCTTTCTGGCTTTGTACACATTTATATGTTGTGATTGTGTGGTTGTCATTTCTAATACATGATTGACTATTGTTTGCCAATTGAGTATTTGAATGTCTGTATTTTATTTTTGATTAGGCATTCTTAATATTCTAACTGGTGTCATGTCAAGCACATGTATAGAGAGTCACATAACAAAGACAACTTTGTGACTATAATTTGGTACTCCAGCCACTGATCAAATATGTAAAAAAAAAATAAAGGGAGGAGAGAGAGGACTTGCGCCTCAAGTGCCACTTTGTGGAGTTTTCTTCCTTACCTTGTTACAGGAAACTGGGTTTTTCCATTTTCTTGAGTCCATTAAATAGCATTAAGAGGCTCAAATAACACTCTACACTTTCTAGTTAAGGATGAAATAAAGGCAAATTTTTTCCTTTGCAACCAAAATCTAAGTTAGGATAGTATCTAAAGGTTGATATAGCCTTAGAGGAAAGAGGAAAGAGATGAAGGAGAAGTAGACACATGCTGAGAGAACGTACCTGCAGCTAAGGTTTTGTTCAACAGTAATAGGTGATATCTGAATTTAAATGCATTTATATTTGTTGATAATTTGCTCTAATGACAGAAATAGAGCAAAGACAGACAGTAACTGAGTACCTAGAGGAGAGCACTTAGTGGAAGGTTGTATAAAAGAAGTGAGGATTCTTGTCACAGAAGGAAAAACTATTATCAATTATTAAGATCAAAAGAATATGACAGAGCTGACTAGGGAGCTGTTGTGCAGTGTTTGCTCTTTGAAGACTTCTGAACTGAGTGAAAGGGATAAAAGAGTTTTCTTTCCATTTACTGATATCACAGCAAAGCTGTCTTTTGATAGTCTCGAGTGTCATTGTTTCACAGGACTCTGTGTTTGCCCATTTTGAACTGCAGGTAGGGGACAGTGCAAACCAGGAGCATTGTCAGAGGTTGTAGGAGCTGGTTTTTAAGACATGACCTGTGAAGAAAGATGTGTGTTTTATGGAACTGTTTAATTTCTCCTGAAACCAGTCAGCGGGGTAACATTTCAGCTCAGATGAGAAACAGATATTGGGATCTCAGAGAAACGGATCTGTATGATTCATCCTGTGAATAATCACAGAAAAACCCCAATAAATCAAAAGTGTTGTGGACAGCTGCCCGCAGTCTGGTAAATCCAAACGTTGGGATGAAGCCCACTAAAGCAGGAGTCTTTTTGTCACATGAGATTGTCCTGTCTGGTGGCTACAGGATCTGTCTGGTGGCAGTAAGTGTTGAGATGATTCTCAGGTGGTAACAGGAGGTAATCTGTGTCCGAAACAGAGAATTGTTTATAAATTGGGAAGATGCATCAGCACTTAATGTGGTTAACTAGAATGTGGTAGATGAATCACAGAATCACTTAGGTTGGAAAAGACCCTTAAGATCATTGGGTCCCTCTGTTAACCTCACACTGCCAAAGCCACCATTAACTCATGTCCCCAAGTGCCACACCTACATATTTTTAAAATACTTCCAGGGATGGTAATTTAACCACAGCCCTGGAGATTTGTGCCAATACCAGCAGAAATGAAAAAGAATTTTTTCCAATTTTACTTCTTCTGTTTTAATGTCAGTGTAATGAACTAGTTCCATAAGGGTATTGCTAGAGGTTTCTGTTTTCTTGTATTTTATTAATAGACTTGTAGAATTTAATTGTGTTTTTATTTGGACTTTATAGTCCAAATACTTATTTGGATTATGTAGTGTTTCAAGTATCGTATCAAGGATACTTAACATACTTCAACTGATTGTAAGTATTTTATGGGTGTAAAATTTTCTAGATATTAAGATATAGGAGTTTATCAGTTCTGTAATTTGCTCTGAAGAGATTAATGGGATAAGTTATGGGATTTTTTTCCATTCTAGCACAAGACAGTATTTTGGGACCTTTTGACAAATTAAACTGGCATGAGAGTATAATTATAAGAACAGCATATTTCTGTAATATGTAATTTTCTGCTACTTTTTCTGTTAGTCTTGCCAGAGTTCTGTAGTGAAAGAAACCTTTTTCTCAGGATTTTTCTTTGGTAAACTGAATTAAAACAGAAAAAAATCATAATCACTTTTCACAACTGATTTTCATGTGTACTGCATTCCAGAGCAGTGGGAACTACATAGTTACACATTTTAAATTTGGGATTTTAGACTTTTTCTGCTATGAAAATAGCAAAAGTGTAGTTCTGCAGAAACTATTCCATTTTGGCTGAAATAGAGCAAACAACTAAAGGTAAGAAATACAGCTTTCTTTTTCAGTTGAATAACTTCCACTGAAGGGACTTTAAAAAAAAATTAGCTTGATCCAATTTGGTGGATTATTAATTTTGTACACTAATAGGATATTGTAAAATGCCACTCTTAAATATACAGATGAATTATGCAACTTCATAAACATCTTCTATTTCCAAAACCTTACTCCACCTGTCCTCCAGCCAACCTTCCCCACTCCCCCAAATCCAGGCTATAAATAGGTATCATAAAATGTCTGTATTGCTCTGCAGTCAAGCAAACCTGTAAACAAATCTGTGGGTAATGCAGTGTTATGTCTAACCAGTGAAGAGTAAAAAGGAATCCATTTATATTTACCTTTGATTTTCTACAAGTTTTGATTTAAAAATTTTTAAAGATCATAAATCATGTGTGTGAATAAATACGCTAGAAGTCATGTTGTGTTCCTGTTTGAACCACTGAGGTTTTTTTCCATTTCCTGCTTAATTCTTCAGGTGCACCACCAGAGTTTCTGTTTCTTCCAATTTGGAATGTCTAGAACAAAGGCACAGGAATTGCCAATTTCTCTCTGATTTCTGAGGCACTCTCCATCGTCCCCTTGATCTCTCTGAAAGAACATTTAAGATCATGTGATCACTTTTACTGGTTGCTTTTTTCGCTTTCTGAAAATGTTGCATTTTCAGGATTTATAGGAATCTGAGTCTTGTCATTTTGTTCTCCTGAATCTTGGAAACAGAACACTTGGATTAATAATGTCATTACTTATTCCATGAGTGGCTTTGGGAAGCTGGGACTTCAGTTTTGGGACAGTGACTTTAGCCCAGCAGTTTCCTTCCCTGCTGCACGTGATACAGATGTTTTAAAAAGTGGTACCTGGTGTTCTCTATTGTAATGCATTTGATGGAGGGTAATGCTAATACAGTGAGTTTGGAAGCAAATTAATTATTTTGACAAGTTTTTGTATAAGTTTACACAAAGCTTTGATAATTTGTATCACAGGTTAGAAACCGACTTTGGCGTTGTGGCAGTGGCTCAAAACTGCATCAGGGGAGGTTCAGACTGGACACTGTGAAGCTCTTCTTCAGAAGAGGGTGGTCAGACACTGGGAGAGGCTTGCAGAAAGCTGGTCCTGCCCTAAGACTGTCAGTGTTTCAGAGGTTTCTGGAGAATCCCTTAATAATTTAATTCTTGGGCCTGAAGGGCTCAGGCAGCTGGAGCAGATGATCTTGTAGGGCACTTCCAACTGAATAACAGCACCTGGTAAATCCCTGCCATCCCTACTCCTGATGGAAGGGAAAATCTGAATTGCTTTATCATTTTCAGCTCTCAGGGAACATTGTATTTCTATTAATATAGCTTTAAATGTATTATTTCTCTCTCTTTTTCTCTCTCTCATTTACCCTTTAGTACTGAATTTATCAATTTTTATGAAGATACTGCATACATTTAGGATAACTATACCTGGGAAAAGAGTATAGAGGCAATAAAAATTTAGCAGGAGGAAAAGGGATGACCTTTTATCACATTTGTGACTTTTTTTTTTCATATACACTTACATCCTTTTCTTTTGGAAAGGAAATTGTCAAGGAAGCATTAATGGAGGAGCAGAAACGAAGTGAAAAAGCAATTGAAGAAGCAGTGAAAAGGACAACAGAGGAACTGATGGAGTATATTAAAGAGCAGAAGAGGGTGAGTTATCAGTGGATAATGGGTTTTATCATGAACTGAGAAATTGATAAAGTTCTCTAAACTTCAGACCTCTCTTAAAGTTCACAGGAAAACAGAATCAGGAGTTAGAACTTCAGATCTTTCACTCATTTTTTCAAATAGTTTATTATTATACCTTTCTTCATGTATATTTGTAGACTTTTAAGTCCATCACAAGCTGAAAAGCAGACATTAATGGTTCAGTTAAAATTTATCACATTTCTTGTTACATAAAGTAACATAAAGATGGGGCATATATGCTGACTATCAGATTTAAATTGTGGTCTGAGCTCAGATCATAGAAAACATTTCAGTACGAATAACAGGTGCTATTTTATATTCATGAATGAACTTTATTGTGTAGTTTTTATGCACACAAAGGCCATTAATTTTTTCCTCTCAACCCATATTATCTGAGAACCTGAAAATGTACTGGTTAAGTGTGATTTATAGTCAGTGCATTGGTCTTGTTATGAAATGTTGCAATGTTCTGAAAGTTGTTTTCAGATGTTCTATTCATGCTATATCCTGGCAGTTTAATGCTTGTGTATAAACAGTAAAATGTAGCTCAAGGGACTTTGATTTGCTTTCAGTAGGAGGAGAAAAAAATAACACACTTCTCCCCTTTGAAGCTCTTTATAAAAACATAAGCAAAAAATAATTTTTAAAAACCTCTTTCATATGGCAGTAGCAGCCTGAGATCAAATTTCAGTATTCTCAATAAACAAAATCACTCAGCTTGAATCTAATGGGGAATGCTGTCCTGAGAAGGAAGTAGGAATAATGAGTTTGGCCTCTGCTTCTATATTCCCTGCTTTTATAGGTTAAATAATACTGTGGGAAATAGGATTTACCTTCAGAAGTTTCACTCTGCTGCTAGTTAAGATTGCAGCTGGGTGAGTTCCTTCCATTGTGCCGTGTGTGGAGACATTTCCTTTTAGCAGGATTTGTTTGATTTGGAAAGACAATTTAAACAGAATCCAGTGCAAAACATGATCCATAAGGATGTTTGAGCATATCTGAAGTCAGTTGTTTATCAAGGATAAGCTGTGGGGAAGGTGAAAGTAAGTTGACTATTAAAATAACTTATCATAACTTATCATAAGTGTCCTAAATGAATGGGTCAATAAGGCCTGCAGTGCAGATATATATGAAACTATCACCTTCAAAGAAACAAAATCTTTGGTTTATCTGGTAGGAGCATACATTCTTTTAATTTCGTAAAGCATATTCAAATATTTCAGCCAACCTTTTTCTCTTTTTGATCAGTTGACACATAGCCATTAATTTTTTTGAAAAATCATACATAAGGGGAGAACTAGACTTTTCTGGCATAAGATTTATAAAGACTGCCTGTATTCAGGTTGGAAGTGAAAGACTTGTTTAATTCCAAATCATGTAGCATAATAGCTTTTATATAATTACATAAGAGGCAGAGGAAATGGTCAAAACTCATACACCTGTAAGAGTATAAATATACTTTATGGACTGTGCTAAGTAGCAGTTTATGTAAGGAATTCCTAGAAAGAACTCAGGGAAAATGCCTTGCCTAGGATTTGGAGAGGTTTTTTTGGGTTTTTTTGATTGACAGGGGCATCCCAGGTACAAACTGGCAAAGCTAGTGGGCACTGTGTGTCATGATTGTTTTGAAAATCTGTGTGCAGAACCCTTCATACCCTGGGCACAGCAGTATTTGTACTTGATTAGCAGGGGAATATTTGAATTAATAGAAAGTTGCTTAATAAAAAGCAACAATATCATCATGCTAAAATGCTGACAAGAATAAATGTAACTTCCTCTGTACTGCAGCCAAAAAAGTCACCAAAACCAGGGTAGAATTTGTTGGAATGTCTTTCCACCTTCAAAAAAAGAACACTAAAGCTAAAAAAAAGAGGGGAAAAAAAACCCAAAAGAAAAAAACCCCTGTGATTGAAACAAGTATTTTCATACAATAAATGAAGATGTGGCATGCATTGTATGTCATATGAATCCAGGTTTTTACAGATATATAGCACTATGTTGGTAGCAGTTCTAATTACATACTGCAGTCTTAGTTTTATTTTCTCTGTTCTGTAATAAATGCAGATTTTATAGTAGAAAAATGGGGGTTTTTTTAATGTTGCCACCACTAATACCTTAAGAATGTGGATATCTAAGATGTGAAGGAAATTTCAGTCAGGAATTTAACTCTTTGTTATGTCATGATTATCTCATAACCACCACCATTCCAAAGCAGGCATCAAAACTGAACTGGACCCAGGCTGTCCTGTCTGTTCAAAGATATTTTCCACAGCTACCAAACTTGTTCAGATTTATTTCAATATTTGTAACACCTTGAAGAATCTGTCTGAGTCAAATTCAAATGCACATGTTAGCCAGAATTGTTTTCCCCAGCAAAGGTCCATCCACATTATGTCCAGAAAGTTATCTTTATTAATTGCCTGAAGGTATATTTGACTGTGCAGTCTTGCTTTGCCTTCATCTGCAATAAATATCAGGAAGGCAAAACAGAGCTTATTGCTGGTGGGGTGGACAATGAGGGGACAGAGGTGAAGGGCAGCACACAGATAAAAAGGCACTTGTCTCGGTTTGGAAAGACAGGTGTCTGCTAAGGAAGGCAGGAGCCTCCCCTGAAATGCAAAAATGTAAACCCCCTCCCTCTGAATTTATGTAAATTTGAAATTTAGGGGTCTCAGGCAAAAATATGGGAGCAGGAATAACAGTTTTTTATTAGGGAAGAAAATAAAAGGATAAAATTACAGTGCAGTAAACTAAAACAACACTGACAGTCAGAATAAAACCTGACCCTGTTGGTCAGGATGCTGGTAGCAGTCCAATTGGAATGGTGGCTGCAGCCCTCCTGGAGTGCCAGGTGTGGTTCTGCTGGAGCAGGGATCCTGTAGAAGGGTGGAATCGTCCTCTGAAGATCCAGTGGAAGAGGCAGCTGTTCCTCTGGGAATCCAGTGGAGAAGCTTCTCCAGTGGAGAAGCTGTCTTGCTGTCCCAGGATCTCAGATTTTATCCAGTTAGGAATGCTTGGCTCCTCCCTCTGGGTGAAGCATGTCACAATGGGATGCTGTAATTCTTATCAGTCATGCAGTGACATTCAATGGCCTGTTATCAGCAGATGTGTCCCTGGAGGGAGGAGTGGTTGTGGAAGAGATAAGGAAAAACTTCCCAATTAACAGAAGAAAACTGCTGTACAATGTCAAGGAGAATACAATTTGCTTGGCAATCCAGGACAGCACTGAAGTAGGGCTAAATGGCAAGCCACTGCTTTCACTTCTGTCATCCAAATAAACATTATTTTTGGTTTGGATTCAATGCATATCATGTGCCATAGAGCTCTATCCGAGACACAGATGCAGAGGGAAGCAAAATCATTCAGTTTGGTTAGAACTGAGTAAAGAAGCACTTGTCCTTGAGTATCCAAAGTCCATCTGTTTTGATGTAAGCTCAAGATTCACAGACCTATTTATCAGTATTGTCTTTTGTTTTCTGATGTTCACCATGCTGTAACCTCTGGCCCTGCATTTCTGATCACCTGAGTGCTCTGGAAGCACCCAGCCCTTCAGGCTGTGCCTGCCTTAGTGAGTGCAGGAAGTGTTTGCCAGCTTTTTGCATTAATTGTTTGCATTAATTGCATAAATTTTAGTGTTTGTTTTTATACTGAACGCTTGTGGAGGTATTCCCCTATATGAGGCAGTAGAGCTCTGGGGTTTTTTTAAGGATGAATAGTTTTATTTTGCTCAAACATCTTGCTGATGTGGTGGAATATATGTACATGTCTGTACATAGACTCTGCATACATGTAGGTGTATGCATCCACTTTTGTGTTACCTGGACATCAGAGCAAGGAGCAGAGCCTAATGTCCTGTAAATTCTGGTTTAGGATTAGAGCTCCCAAACCCTGATCCCTGGGCTACACAACAGAAGCATGGCAGTGCCCTTCCCTGACCTGTACAACTGCATTGCTTTTGCAATATTTTTGGTTAAAATCTGATTAATGGGTACATGCCGCTCTGTTAGGAATAAAAACACAGGCTGGGCCTATCCCTGCTCAAATTTTTATGGACTTTACATGGAGCTTTGGCCCATTTACTGAACAGTTTGCTTCAGCTGGCTGCACTTTCCCAAAGTGCAGTTTGTAAGAGCTCCAAGGAACTTTCCCATGTGTTGTTTGCTCCTCAACTCGATGCAGTTCCAAGGTCGACTGCAGTTTTGTTGCAAGCATTCCAGCTATGTGAGCAAAGGAGAAGTGTGATAATTCCCTGGTAAAGTGGGGTCCAGATCACAGCTTTTCCCTCTTCCTTTGTTTGCCCTTTGTCTCCTCTCACTGGGCCAGGATGTGAAGGAGGTGCTGCCTGCACCTGATGGCCCAGGGAGCTGAAGAGGGAAAAGCAAGAATTGCTTTAAGGTACTAAGGTGAATTTTCAGAATCCACTGGTCTGAGAGAAGCCAAGCCAGCTGACTTAAGAGAGCAGTGCTTCATCTCTGAACTGAAAATAAGCTTGAAAATAAATAGTAAAATAGCAGATAAGCAATATCTGAATAGAATAATATCAGTATTGCAGTATATTAATCTCCTTGCTTCTTAATCTTATTTTGAGGCTATGTGTTGGCCTTTTCTTTGCATTCATTCTGTGAACCTACAGATGTTGTGCAGTTTTCTGTAACTCCTGCTGTTCTATGAAGAAAATTCCTGAAATATATTTACATTTTATATGACTGGCTGAGATTTTTTAAAATTAATTTTCAGATAGGAAGTAAAAGACACAAACAAACTTTATACTTTTTTTTTTTCAATAACGGAATGAAAATATGGAAAGCTGTGTAATACTGAGTTAAGCAAGTATGTCTGTTTGTCAGGGGACATCCATACAGACCAGAATGTTACCCAGGGAATTCTGGCGGAGCTTTATATTTCCAGGTGTCTCATAAAAATTCTGATGATCAAACCAATTGATTGATCACTGCTGTACTTCAGACTAAGATCTGTATCCAATTATTTGTTGTTAGAAAGGTCAGGAAATTCTTTGCTTCTTATTTTTTCATACTTGCAAAGTGTTCTGGCTCCTTGAACATAATCTGCAAGTGTTAAAAACTTTTAACAAAACCTCTTGTTAAAAACTAAGTCTTGTTAATTCTAAAATCACACAAATGTTAGAAAGTGTTGTAGAATAGAGGTTTACAAAAGTATTCTGTTATAATATTCAGGTGTTTTGCCTGTGCTGAAGGTTGCAAGTTGTTTATAAATGTCATAGTTCAGTAATTTACTGCCTATTCACTTCAATTGAATGCTTAAAAATATTAATTAAATATGTTTTATTTATTTATTATATATTTATAGCAGACAAAAAAGTGATCTAGTATTATTGTGCCTAATTAATTTTTATGACCATTAGCTGTACAGAGATAAAAAATAATTCTTGAAGTTGGTATACAAAGGAGAAAGTAAGTTACAAGAGGAAAAGTTTTCTACCAAATAAATCCTGTGCTGAATAGCTTATTTAAAGAACTCCTCCAAATCACAAAGATTCACTTCATGAGGTGAGTAGCTAGCCAACAAGCAAATTTTAATTTTTCCTATTTACATTGACATTCATCTCCCCTCGGGAAAATCTGCTCCTTGTTTTCTGACAGCAAAGCTGAGGACATTAATCAGGCACCTTTTGTCTGCTAATTGCACACAGTTCTTGTTGGCTTTAAAGGACATATTTTAGCCTGTCAGGAAAAAACTACGTGTTAGGGCTTGAGTAATCACTGGAGTGACAGATCTGTTTTTAATGCAGCCCCTGTTTCCCTGAAGGTCAGACACTTGCCATAAATGCCCTCCCATCCTGATTTAAGGGTCGGACTCTGAGAGCAGAGATGTCACCATGATGACAAAACTCTCTGTACTACTGTGTGTTCCCATATGATTTGTGCAGCTGTGCCTCATAACCTTTAGAAGAAAACAGAACTAAACATTTCTCTGACTAATATTTACCAAAATACTGCAGAATTGAGAATAGCCAAAGAGATACTTCTGGGGGTTTTGCATTTAATAGATAATTTTTTCTGATACTACAGAAAATAAGGGCCTATTTCAACCACAGTATTTTTATTTAAGAATCACTGGCAAGCTGATTAAAGCCATGTCTGTCTCACAGGAAAGAAAAAAATCCAACAAGTTTCTCTTCTAATTTTTCATAGAGGACTTACCCCTTTAGTTTGGTAACAATGCAGGTGCTTTTGGAAAACAGAATTCCAGGCTCATCCCAGGGATGAGTGGGATGTGCCAGGACAGGCAGCTTGGCTCTTTGCCACATAACCAGAACCAGAGTTACTTTTGCTCTTTTCTGAAAAAGACTTGGAATATTTGGAAAATACTGTTTTACCTTGATAAAACACCTTTATAGAAGGTCTGATTATTCCAGGCAAGAGCAAGTCATACTTTTTCCCACTTTCAGTGGGATTATTCTGCAGTGCAACAAGCATTTACCACTTGAAAGGGGAACTGTGCATTTCATTCTGTGCACAGATGCAGTGTAGTCACAATGCTTTTGAAGGGAAGAAATATAGTGATCAAGTTATATCCAAGACAGCAGGACATATCTGACATAATCTGACAGTAAATCAGATTAAAACTGCTCATTTCCTCCATGGTTATCCTTGTTTTTCAGGGTTATTTCTAATAGCATACTGTGTTTATGGAGTGTATTTTGTATGCTTATTTTGTCTGTTTCCACCTTCTGAGTAGACTTCTAACTGATACACTGACTTCTGGGGTTGTTTATGGTAGGAAATCCCATTTTAGGGGTTGTTTTTTAAGTGGCATGTACTATATTTCCTAATTAAATATATTCCTACAGATCTGATTTATCATGAATGCACTTTTAGAACTTCTTGGGGGTTTTATGTTTGATTTTGTCATTTAGCAACAAAGCCTATATAAATCTATTGTGAAAGCACCTTTACCAATACAGATTGTGGAAGATGATCTGTTTTACAATTGCTATAACCCCTGCTATATATCCAGATTTTTTTTTTCCTTAAAATGTGAAGTATTTTCTGTGCAATTTCCTCATCCTTTGATATTTTAAGAGAAGATTTTATAATGAAAACTAATGTCTTACATTTAGTTATTTAAAGTAAAGACTGAAAAAGAATACATGAAACTCAAGTTTTAATTCAATTTATCCACCTTGTGGAGGAGAGGCTGCTGCAGATTCATTTGGGTTTTCAAATTGTCTGAGGAATTGTCTGTAATTCACTCCTGAAATCTGACCTTGTGAGAAGATATGTGCACCTCTGCGTAGTTACTCTGTTATTCATCCATCAGAACTGTCACAGAAAATGGTCCATTTTCTGAAGTTTTTTCTTAAACAAACCTGACTAAAAGGTCTCCCTTTACATTTCAAGTGCTGCAGTTGAAATAACTGCAGCACTTTTAGTTCTTTACAATATTGTCATAAATGCCTTAGTTATCATCTAGATCATATAGTCTTTATAAAGACCTTATAATTTATAACTCTTTTTGTAGTAAGAATTAGATTAAACTAATGAGGAAGGTCAGTACAGCAGAATAAGATATCTGTCTGGTCGCTGAAACTGGCTGTGATTGTAAAAAGGGATTTGAAAACAATATTACTACCAGAAAACACCTTCAAACATCAGTTTAATTGGAAATAACTGTGGCCTAGTGGCCCCTCTTACCAGACAGAAAAAAACCATGTTTTTTCTTACTATTATTTTTTAATTTCCTACTTTCAAAAGTGACTTTGTAGAAAAATCTCTATATGTAATTGGTGCTTGTGCCACTGAGGAAGTGTCAGGAGGCTGGATCCATTTCCATCTTACCCATGCACCAATCTTCATGCTTGTTGTCCTAACTGCAATCAAAGCAAAATTTTAAAATTACAAAGTGGTTTAAAAAGCAGTTTGGCTTTCCTTCCAACTAAGAATTGACACAGAGTTCAACTACGGGTTATCTGTATTTTGTCTTTCCTGAAATTATTGAAATGGATGCTTTCTAGACTTCCATTATATGGGTAACATCTCTATTTAGATGAGAAGTCCTTGACCTTCTGTTGTTGACTGCACCTTTGCTTTCCTCTCTGTGCTTCCATGCAGGATGGTGACTCCTTTTATGGTACATCTACTGGCAGTAACCATTGCAACTCCACAAAATCTCCTCTTGAAATGTGAATCCTAATGTAGCTTTAAACCCAAGAGCTCAGACTCTTCGGGTGCTAATCTCATTTGGATTAGAAATTACTGCTTTTGCTTTACTTAAATTGCCTAATTTTTTTCAACTGTACACATCCAGCATTTATTTTCATTTAAGTAAATTTTCTCAATTATTTTATTTCTAATAAAGTAGGTAGTTACACAACTGACATGATGATGAATGGAAATAAAATAAGAAACCCCTGTACCTGCCTTTCAGAAAAGTACTTCATGTGAATGTGAAACTATTGCTTTGAAAGGCTTCTAAATTACCTACAAATGTCTTGAACAGAAAAGAACTGTTCCCATGTAGTACTACATTAACTTCAGTAACTGGACTGGTATTGTAGTTACTGCAGGTTATTACATCTAATATTCAGTTTTTAAAAATTTATGGTCGGCTTTATGGTTCCAGCAGGAGTGCTGATGTGATTCCTGTTGAGGACTGATGTGCTTGCATGGTTAAAATGTGTCTGCTGCAACCATTTTTGGCTTTTGCTTAGAATAGTAATAAGGATCCAGCACTGTGCCCTCTTTCTAATTCCTTACTCCAGGGGAGGCACGAAGAGCACACAAATCTGCTGCTTTCAGAACTGAATCACAGAATCACAATGGTTTGGTTTGGAAGGGACCTGGGAGGTCATGTTGGGTTCCAATCCCCCACCATGGGCAGGGACACCTCCCACTGGATGACCCAGGGGCCTGGGAGGTCGTGTTGGGTTCCAACACCCCACCATGGGCAGGGACGCCCTGGATGACCCAGGGCACCTCCAGCCCTGCCTTGAGCCCTTCCAGGCATGGAGCATCCACAGGTTCTCGGGACAACCTGCTCCAGTGTCTCACCACCCTCTGATTAAAGAAATCCATTCAGTCTGCAGATAAGAGTGCTGTTGGTTCGGCCATGAATTGACAGCTGCTTGGCCTCACCTTGTTATTCACATTGAGGGGCTGATTTTAAAGATAAAGCTTGGAATTCACTCCATTTATTGGGTAGCAGGCTAGAGTATGTTGTATCTTATATTATTCAAGTTATCATTGTGTGTTAGTGGTGGAACAAGTCCTTGTACCAATTCCTTGTGTACCCTTTCCTCTGTCTCCTTGGTAAATTGGCTGCTTCTTCAAATTCCTTACCCATGACAGGTAAATTATTGTTAGTCCCTGGTTTGAGTCATGGGTGCAGTCTGCTCTCTGAGTCAGATCAACCCAGATTTCCAACCCAGATTCCCATCAGGGATTGAGTGTCTTGGAGCAGTGTTTATATTAGAAGCTCCATCCATCCCGTGTAGATCCAGAGTGCAATTTTTCCTATGTAGGGGATAGTTCCTATGCATCATGAGACATCACAGAAGCTGGGATTAGGACAGGCAAGGCTGACTATTCCCTTCTCAGGCAAGAGATCCCAATCCCTTACCTGGAACAGGGGCTGTTTTACATGGCATCCCTTACTCTAGATTCATCTACATGCAGAGATTACAGAAAGCCAGAGATTTGGGAGAGAGAGGGGGAAAAACTAATAGCTGGAGCAGCACACTCTCACCTTGAATACAGTGTTTAGGAAAAGGATGTGGGAATACAAGAGATAACTTAAAGAGATGCTTTAGTAGGTAGGAGGTGTTCCAGTAACAGAGTTCTGATGTTAGTATGTCATATCTCTGTGAATAGGAAGGGTCCCACCTGAGGTGGGAAATTTGTAACTTATGTACAAATGAGTGACTTCCATTTATTGATCCATTCGTGTTAAGTCGCTTGAAAAATCCTGTATCAAAACCAGGGAATTTAGTTTAGAACCCTTGTAGGTAAAGCTTATGCCCTTAGGCAGTTATTATCAGAACTTTGATATGTGTTACTGTTTTGCAAGTGTGCTTGATTTCAAGAGTCAAGCACAGCTTTCTTCTGAAGGTTTATTATTTGAAGACAAGTGCAAGGGAGAGAGGTTACAAAAATCAGTTTCTTTTATGTTATTAATCTCAAATGAGTGATTTTTTTTTTATAATACTCGCTATATTTTAATGTGCCTTAGAACAAAATAGGGTGTCATTACCATTCTTGTTGCTGAATGTTTAGCTTGGCATTTGATGCAAGGCCTCAATTGCAGGCTGACGTGCCAGCAGCTGAAGCTGAAAACAAGACTGCGGTGGGCAAACTCAAGATTTAATTTCAGAAAGAGTGTTTATATTTTCCCTGGGGCCCCATTAATGGGAGTCCAAACCCTAAACGTTACCACCAACACATTTTAACAGACCAGTTTCCCAGTTTTTAAAGTGTGGTGTCACCTTGAGTATTTTTTTTTTCGACTTTTTCCCTTCTTATTCTGACTTTTGAAGAAAAGCAATGAAGTTGTATAATTTTTGGCCAAATTCAGTGTCGTGTTTGGGGAACATAAATTTCTGTGTAATGCAACAAAGTGGCATTCAAAAAATATTTAGTCCTATCTTCTGTTTCTGCATCAGCTATTTTAATAACTCAGCTGCTGCAAGTTACCAGTGCAAAACTTGGTGTTACTGCAGAGCTCACCACCATCCAGTATGTCCTAGGGGTCCCCATGGTGATGTCCTGAATCCACCTGATGTCAGGACATCTGTTCCATGCCCAGGGTGAGCTTGTGACCAACAGGTCTGGTGATGGGGTCACCGAGAGTTCCTTAGCTCAGTTTCCTGCTCCTTCAGCTGGGCCTGTTTTGTGGCTTTAATAGGATTAGAGAAACATTTACGTGGTCGCTTTAGGAGCATTTTCACACTGCTCCTTTACCCAACTCAAAGAGCTGTATAAATCCAAAGGATTAAGCCAGGGATTTATGGGAAGTTGTAGTGTAAGATGAGTTTGGTGCACCTGGCTCTCCTTTTCTCCTCTGTGGATAAGGATCCTGAAGCAGTGTGATGTATCTGCAGGGGATACACAAGTGACCCTGGCATTTCTGCCTGAACTTTAGGGTCTCTATAAGCTTAGAAATTATTGTTTCCAAATATTAAAAGGAAATTATAGTCTCCTGTGGAGGAATGTAGTATTTCTATTGATTGATATTAAAAGGAAATTATAGTCTCCTGTGGAGGAATGTAGTATTTCTATCGATTGATTCTATCAGGCATTTTTCTTTAGAGAACATTTTGGCATTTTTCTGCCACTTTTCAATAGCAAAACATCATGCATTCAAGAAAGTTTTTATTTTCCTGGAAATTATAGCTCTGTTTTTAACAAATGGAAAGGGGGGGGGAATTCAATTCTCTGCCACTTAGTTTCATTGAAATACAAAGAAAATTGTTAAATAACCAAAATTATAATTTCCAAACTCTTTGAGTGATCATTTATGCTGATGAAAGCGATTTAGTTGAAACTACATACATAGCCTATTGTAGGGTTTTCTGCAATTACTTCAGCGTAAAATTGCCAGAGTTTGAAATTCTTTACTTAAGTAAAAACTGTTTCATATATCCTTTTGTGCCACAGTGTATTAATCTACAAAGACTGAGATTATGCCTGTACTCTTTAGTCAGGCGAGATTCCAGCTGAAACTGAAATCAAATGGTATTATTACTGAGAAAATATTGTGCTATCAAAGCCAAAGAGGGAAAAAAATAACAGGATGAATTATAATGTTCAGCAACGAGATGGCTGGATACTCCACTATTTCAAAGCTACTCTTGTGATTGAGATGTATTGTGTTTTTAATCCAATGTGTATCTTCTTAATTACTGTAAGAGTAACTTTGGATTTGCTCTGCAAACACATAATTATTCAGCTGGCTCTGTGGATGCAGAGTATTCACAGGGATAAAGACTTGCAGTGTGCACTGTACTAATGTCACCCAGATCTGTCTGTCAGTGGAGAGCAGTGTGGTTTTCTCATCAGGTGATTGGCACCACCTGAGGTCCAGGGAAAGGCAAGATCTGCCATCCAGGGTCTCTCTATTCTGCAAGTATTTGATAAGGAGGCAGAGGAGGCTCCCAAATATCTCTGTTGTCCATTAGGAAGGCTGTGTGTGACAGGAGGAAGCGGGGCATCCTTACACACCTCTGGGCCCCTGCAAGTCTCCTGTGTTACTCCTGATTCATCTCAGTGTTAGAATTTCATGGTGTACTTCTGGAAATGTGAGAATTGTAACCAGATCATCTGTTTGAAGATTGGTTGTTTTGTGTTGTGTATGACTTTCTCAAAATATGTTGAGTAGAGAAAAAGATTCGAAGTTCTTGATTAGGTGTGTGGGATTAACCATTTTTAGTGCAACTTGTGACTCTTGTCCATGGGCATTTTCAAGAGACCTTTTGATTAACCAAGAATAGGTAATTTAAAGAAAAAAAAAAAGAACAAGAACAACAAACCCCAGAAAAATCTATGTATCCGTGTGTGCAAATGAACATGAATACTGTTATCTTGCCATCCTAGTGAGAAAGTTAGGTCAGCTGAATTTTGAAGTTTAAACATTTAATAGTCTATTAGAATGAGTAAGTGAATGTTTTGAGGAGGAGGAGGACTTTGGGTTTTTTTTTTTGTCATTCCTAATAAAATAAAACATTAATTATTTGCTTGCTTTGTCTTTCAAATTCATCTATATGCTTGTAATGGTGTTTGTTTTTCACTGTCATTTCTTGATTCAAAATTTATAGAATGTACAACTAGGTATTTTTGTAACATAACAGCAGTTATAAATTTGATCTTTAAGTTGGTGTAATCCACATTGCTTTGTACTAGATGGAAAATTTAATCATTTCAATATGATCACTTGGATTAATTAAAGCTAAGAATATCATCTGCAGTTTTATTTTCTTAGTCATAGGTCAACTTCTTGGCTTTTTCCAAGTCCCTGCTGTACCATTCTTTTAGCACCAAGGGGATCCTAAAGAGTCTTAGAAAGTTAATGATGGCCGTGCTCAGCAAAGGCATTTTGGCATGCACCTGCAAGGCTGTCACACTGCAAGAGAGAAGAGCCAATTGTTCCACTCTGATTGATTTTATTATGAGTTCCCGGTGCAGAGATCAGAAGTTGGGTCACCGTCTCTTCCATCCCTAGATTTTTGTGATACCATTTTAATTGCACTGGAACTGAGGCCCAAGCAGACAAAGACAGAACACAGAAGCCCCTCTTCTCCATTGTTTCCGTGACATGCAGGGACAGTTTTGTGGTCTCTGTGTTTGTGTTGCAAAGATCCAGAAATCACAGTCATTTTAACGAGGTGCTCTGTAGAATTTCTCTGTCCATGTACCAGGATAAGATAAGCCCAGAGTCCTTGCAGAGCCACCACAAAGTCACATTATTTGGCAGATTGTCTTGGCTTTAGAGTTTTGAGGGCAAATTATTTTTTTCTCTTGTTCACTGCACAAGTGAAATGAGTAGATAACTGTGTGTAAGGATGGTTTATTCTGTTCTGAGCTGTGTTTTCCTGCAGCTGAGGAATATTCATAGTTCAGGGTTTGTTTGGGGTTTTTGTGCTGCTTCTCATTTACCCAAGTCTTTCTATGTGGAGATACTTGAACCTCAATAGTTTTATCTGCTTGCTCCTTTAGCTGGGGAATAATTTGAAACTTTTTGTAGTTGGTTATATGCAAGAAAATTCAGATTATTTTTACCCCAAATCTTGCAGCTTCTTTGCTCTTTTTTTTCAGGTGTGTCTTTTGGTGTTTTCATCCTTCTGCTGAACTCATATTTTTTAAAAGTAATGGGAAAGTTTGCCTTACCATATGTGTTTTGATGAATCTTTCCTATAATTATTTCCTGCAATTGGATTCCTGCAGCAGAGCCAGTGGGATCAAAATTTGAGACTTAATCGAGTTGTCTATGAAGCTAGAGAAACATGTAAAGAAATAAATTTTCTTACCTAGAGCAATAGCAAGATTAGATAGATAAAGCAAAGGGATGTAGTTTCCTGCTTACTTTTTGCATTCAAATATTTATTTGTGTGTTAGAAATTCAGCAAGATGCTTCAATGGCTTATAGTTAATAAGTATATGTGTTATTATTCTGCTTTGGCTGCAGGCTACTGACTCATATAATTTGGTCAAGTATATTTTTCCCTCCCTTGCCCTTTACCCTCACCCCACCCTGCTAAGCAACAGTTTCTTCTGGGTTTTTGGTTTTTGGGTTTTTTTAGTAATGTGAAATAAGGTATTGCCTATGTGAAAAACTGCTATTCTCTTTGTGGTTGTATGTGGAAGAGGTTTTACAGCAATTTCTGTGAGCCAGAGAGAAGTTTGATAACAGGATCCATGTTTATTCCTGAAAGAATTTTCTGCCAAGGTCACTGACAACCAAGAAAGAAAGAAGGATAAGCAAGAGAAACCTGCAACTGTCTATTCCAAGGAGCACTTTGTCTTTCTTGACCAATAAGTAAACAGTAAACTTAGGAGTTTTGTAGGAATGTATAAAAAGAATGCATGCTATAATAAAATGGGGTTGGAAGCCTTCTGAAAATTGAGTGTTGCTTTGTCTTGTGAGCATCTCAACTATGACAATTTTATGTTCTGGGTGTAATTTCTCAGCAAAGCCTTGACACAAATTTGCATCTGGAAAAGCAGCAGAATAGCCAGGCAGGTACCCAAAGGAAGCTGCTTTGGGGAATCCACTCTATCCCTACTGTTGAGGAGTCTCCTCTGTCTGGCAGTTGCAGGAAGGGTTTGGAGTAGTGTGGAGCAGAAAACCTGTAGATTATTGTGTCCTGCTGGTTGTTTCTCCCTCCTCCTTCAGAATCTTCCTGCCTGTGGTGTTGTAAGTGATGACGTGCTGAGAGCTGTGGGCACTCAGTCTGTGTGTGTTTTGAAACAAGGAGGTCCTGCCTTTGATGACAGTGTTGCAGCTGCAGCTTTATGAACTGCTTTGCCAGCAGCTGCCCTGAATTTTGCTGCAGTAGCTTGGCTTCAAACTCCAAACTGAGTTTTCCAGTAAAATGTTAGTGTTAGTAAAAAACCTTGTGTTCAATCTTCTCAATACCGAAGAAGTCCAATAGTAAATGTGGGCTCAAAAATTTTTGTCTGAATAGTAGGACATTAATTTTGTATTCCCTTAATGTATAATTAAGGGAACCTTAATGTATAATTACTTATCCTAATGCATGTATATTGCCACATATTTAATGCTAAATTTATCGCAGACTTGCTGCAGGCTGTTTTTCCTCATTTAATTTCTTCATGTGAATCCATCAGCTGTAACTTGTAATGTAACCATTACAGTGGTAATTTTGGAAAGATACCTGTATTTCATGTGGTATCACCTTTGCTCATGACTTCTGTCCTGTTTCATCCTGTCACATCTTAAAGTTTAATTAAAATGAAAACCTGGCTGTAAAATGGAGTGTTCCTCAAAACCAAGAGGTGGGATTTTTCTCCTGCTGCTTCTATTTACCAAACTCCAGTGTGTTGTTAGGAGACACTTTGCTTTAGAGGTTGTGGCAGATAAAGTTTCCCAGGAGCCTTCAGATAATCATGATGCAACTGCAGTCTCCTTGATATCTAGGTAGATTAATTACAGCCTGACTCATTATGTTAATTGTAGCTTCAGCTTTCCATGTAACACAGTTTTTTCACCTCCCAGCCTAAAGCAGTGATTCTCTGCCATGTGTGTTATCAACCACCTGTTACCCTTCTTAGAGGCAAGGAATTTGTGCTCCTGCTGAGCCTTCTGTTCGTGAGGGATCACATTAGACAGAGATGTTTAGAAAGCACCCATGGCAATGGAGTAGCAGTTCTACAACTCTGATTTCACAGTCATGCACATTGTTAGGGTTTTTTTTTCCAGTTTGTATACACTGCAAACACTTATGATGCAATGATTATTTCTATTTTGCATACCTATTCAGAGATAATGCAAAATACAAATTCACAGTAACAAAAAATACTGTTCTGATTAATACCTGCATTTGCTGTTTGCTTTTCAGTTAGGCTTAATTAATCCAGTTCTGTAGATATCATCTGGGTACTGTAAGGGAATTCTGTGAGCATGACTCAACATGAGCCCATCAGATAACATTTTTTTATTTGGCTGGATAACAATAGCAATTTTTATGTGTAGGAAGATTGTTGCTGCTTTTAACCAAGCGTGGTTACTGTGGATTAATTTGGAACATGTTTGCATACTGACAAATGAAACAGATCTTTGATACCAGATCTATCACCCAGCCCTGCACTCAGGGCTTTTCAGGAAGCATGGTCTGATAGTCTTCAGGCATTTTCCTGGAAAGGTGGCAATTTGGGTTTATGGAGCTCCACAGAAGCCCTGTGTAATCTCTGCCAAGTCATTTGTAGCTGTATTAAATCAGGATGTGATAGTGCCCAAGACTGACTTGGTTACTTAAAACAGTTGGAGATTAGGAGAAAACTATTAAGGACTTTTACACGCTATGAGCATTCAGGCTCTGACAAGCCTGGATAGAAATCAGTCTGAGTCACTTATAAATCCTTTATTTAGATGCTGTTGTAAAGTTAAGTTCTGCTTCTCTTTTTTCATATCAGGGGAAGCGATCTGATGAATTTGGCCACATTGTGGTTAGTCTTCTGCTTGTGCCTGCCTTGTGGAGACTGTATTCCATTGTGTCTCAGAAGCTGTGTAGGCTTTTTCCAGGGCCAAATATTAACTATTTGTCAGTCAGAGATTTTGAAGACATTGCATATGTTTCTGTGTGTTTGTTTTAAGAATCCTGAATCTGTGACTTAAAACCACAACAATCAGATTGCTGGACCAATCAGCAATTATAGTAGCAATTATAGTAACTCCTATTTTTAGTGTATAGTAATAGTCTATAAATAAAAAGAAGAAACCCCATGTTTGTAACCTGTTAAGTAGGTAAGTCACTGCAGGCTTAGAAAATGCCTATTTTTCACCTTCTCCAGTAGTCTGAGCAGATGCTGCAACAGTTTTTAGTTCTTTTTGCACTTGATCTAATTTCCTTGATTGAAAGCAAATTTCTTTCTTGTATTTATATAAAGAAAAGTTAGTATTTTCTTACATTCCTGGGTCCAGCTGGGAGACAGTGGAGATTCTGAGAGGTTTGACAGGCTGTTTTCCCACAACCTTCAGCAAAGTAGGCAAATCTGTTTTAAAGATGTGTCCAACATATGGTATTATTTTAATGATCAAATTCCAAGCATAAAATCCTTAAGGTTTAGAAGGTGCAGCATTATTTATTTAAAGGGGAAAAAAAAACCCAAACATTTTCACATGGCAATATAATTTATTAAACATCACTAGTTCCTAGAGGTTGTCTTGAGCACTGATGACTTTCTAATGTGTAGGAGATACTGTATAAATTACAGCCATGAAGAACCTTGTTTTTATATACTTAGTGTTATCAATAGTAGAAATTCACAGGTGGACAGACAAAAATGTCCTGTCCTGGGATTAACTCTAAAATAAGCTCTGCTGCACATATGTACCATATGGATCTGTTTTCCTTCTCATCCATTACAGAAATGAGAGGAAGTAGTTCATTGTTTCCTCATCCAACTCTCAGATTTGCAGGTTCCTCAAGGTAATAATTTTTCTATATGGTCTATTTAATGTGCTAGGGAATTTTTTAAGCCTTCTGTTGAATCTGTGGGGAGAAGTTCATGTTATGAGAAAGAGTTCTGAACCCATAGTTTTACTAGAAAATATTAATGTGTGACTGAATTTCTGCAGCTACAGAACCTTTCAGGATTGTGTCAGGCTGATTCACTGGAGTGGGTTAGTTGTGGGGGGAGAAAAACCCAAACAAAACCTGTCTGTATACCATAAAAATTGTACAAAGCAAAGCCCTTGTCTTTGAATTTTCCTCAAAGAGGAGCATTGACCAATCAAGCAGTGAAAAGACACTGATGAGTGTTTAATTGCACTGCACGGGTCTGTTGGACTGTGTTTGTTGGCCAACATCCAGTGCAGTGCAATCTTAGCACTAAGGTGCAATAGTGTTTTCACCTTCAATTGGGCCACCAGGAGCCTGCAAAAGTTAAGCTTTTGATCATACATGAAAAGCCATTATTTTTCCAAAATACTTTGTCTCTAAAAATATTTAGAAAGTATCACATATTTAAAATGCAGCCATTTATTCACTTAGAATTGAAGTTCAGACCATTGTTCAGAAAGACCATAACTGTAATTTATAGCTCAGACTGATGCCAAAATAATTTCAAAATAATTACCTATTGTTAGGCAATTATTGTTAGCTACAGATGTACAGGTAATTAGGAGTAACAGAAATACCTAAAGGCAAATTCAGTTGCAACATCAATGGCTGACTCTAAGCAAGAAGTTGTGTTACATCTGGATTCCCTGCTCCAGGAGCAACCCAGCGTGTTTTTAACACGTTGTCATTGTCAGGCAAGTCCCTGCATGGAGGAGGAAGTGCCACTGACAAAAATGTTTAGTAAATTATTTATATACATGAACAAATCAAGCATCACTATAATTTCTGCCTTATACTTAAGTAATGTATATTCCTGATTCCGCTGATTTCAAAGGGACTTAAATTTGTTCCTCTAGTCCTTAATAAGTGAGTGTAGAAGTATTTAGAAAAGCAATCTGTCATCGTCAGCACTTTTTACTGGTGTTCTGCTCTCCATGGACACGTCCATCTAAGTGTTGATCAAACAGTGCTAAGTCAGAACTATAGAATGAAATGAAAGATTATTCCAGAGTCTTTTCAAGTAAAAATAAGAATTGTTAGTTTAGTCTTATATTGATTTTCTTCCAAAAAGATGTTTAACTAAATTATAGAAAAACATAGTCTGAAGTATGCCTGTCCTCATTCTTCAATTTCTATTTTTTTCTTTTATAGAAATTTTTTTAGTTAGTAAATTTATATAATACAAAACCATACAGATTAATAGCAAATGGAAATCAGTTTGTTTGCAAACAGCAAACAGACAAAGCTTTAGTATATTTATCAGCAATAAAAATACATAGAGAAATCAAGACTAAATTAACTAGGATAAACTACCAATTATTAAAACAAAGCTTCAATTGTTTTACCTCTGGTGTCACAATGTCCCCTTTCTATTGAACATTCATCAGAGAGGGGACAGGAAATATTTAAGAATGCTTTTACTGCAAGTCTTTTGGAAAATATGAAATTATGCCAGACTGATGTCTATGAATAATTACCTGTGGCTAATAAATATTTAACTTCAAAGAAATGCCTTGGTGATGAATCCTATTCAACTTATCAACTACAAAAACACCAGTAATAAAAGTACAATTAAAAGTTTTCTTCTTCAACATCTTTGCTCTTTTTTAATCTCTGGTCATTTTATTTGTTGAATTTCATGGTAAAAGGAAGATTGCAGTTTTTACTCATGTTCGTATCACAGAGCCAGTGTAGTGACCTGAACTGCTACTGAATACATTAATCCTCTAATTATCGTTTGAAGCACAGGTAAATTTTTCAATGTCTTTGAATAAATGTAGCTACTATTCCTACAGCTGAAAATAGATCTGGTATTGGGAAATTGTGTTATCTGAGAGATAATTTTGAAAAATACACTTTTAAACAGTCGTATTTATACAGACAGGAAATTGAAGAGCCATATTTAACATTAATTTTGTTTTCTTCATTTTTCTGGGTGAACTTCAGGCCATAGTGATATTAATAAGAAAATATACCTTTGTTGTGGTGAGATCAGGATTTAATCTTATATCTTTCAGTGCTTAACGTAAAATTATATTTTCCATGTGCTATTTTGTTAGTTACTAGAAAGAGAGTGCAATTCTGACATACAGCAATTATTTATAGAGTTCTGACTGGGTTTCTCCTCTAGTAATTTGAAGTATTTGAAGAAGTTGGTGAGTATTTAATAGAGGAAGATAAGTATGCATGCCATGAAAACAAACCTATTTGCAAGTAGATATTGTAAGGGGAAGATATGAAGGATGTGCACGCTCAGTTGTTTGTGTAAGAAACTGATTTCTACTTTAGGCATCACTCATGTGGGCTTCCTTTTCATTTCACAGAAAATTTGAAAAGTAAGGTAAATCTAGGAAAATGTAGAGCTAGGAATGGTGGTTAACTTTGGTTTCAGCTGTGGGTGGCTGAAGTGATGCAGGGGAGCTTAAAGTGGTGGATTGACTTAAAGTGAAATAGAGTAGGCTGGGGTAGAAGCATTCTCCTGGTGGTAATACAGTGCATTTTTTTTTCCTTTTTTTTCCATTTCCCAAATCCAACTTGCATCTGCTCAGGAGTTCTGTTGGGGCTTGTGCCTCCAGGTCATGCCTTGCATGGCCCCAAGGCACATCATCCTGGGTGGCCTGTGGATATGACTGGGGTGAGACCCCTCGTCTGAGGGTGTCTCATCCAGGCATCTTTGGCCAGAAACAGTGTGGAAATGCTCTTGGATCTAAGTGAACTGAAGCTTTAAAGAGAGGGGAACAGACAGCACTAAGTGTGTTGGATGGTCCTGCAAGACTCTGGTCATTTTTGGTAAATGAAATGTCTCAAGGATAGTGGGAATTTAAGGAGTGGGATTCAAGAAGTGTTTTTTTCCAAATCTCATATATCCAGTTTCTAAGCAGGACCCATACAAGTGCCTAGAGAGACAGCCTCTGGTTCTTAGGGGGAAAAAAATCCCAAAAAATAGTACAGAGTTAAAAGATACTGTTGGGTAATGGAGTTCTGGAAAATTAAAGCTTTGAGCAAATTAAAACTCCACCAACTGGACACAGTCCAAAGAATTTGGGAACTTTGAACTAATAGATTTCATAGAGTGAAAGAGAAATATTGACTAGCAATGGCAACAGTAATAGTATGGTGCAGGAAAATGCCCTTCCTTGGCAGATCTGAACAAACTTGATGCGTTTTTCAGCATCTACAGAATCAGAACAGTTGGGTTGGTTTGGTTGTGTCAATGCTCCAACCCAAATATGTTATTCATACTGATTACATTTGCATATAAGTTATATTTGAATTTGCCAGATGTCCGTTTATGTTTGTTTAAGTCATGAGGTCATTCCATGAAATGAACAGGACCTAAAAATATAGACAGAAGTGAGATTTAAAATATCTTATAAATTTTCCCATTTTGTGGTATATTATGCAAGCAGGAGCACAGCAATGTGGAGGCACTCTTCAAGAAAGCTGTGTCCATTGCTAACAGTTCATTAAACAATATATTATACAACAAAGCTTCATTTGTTTGTATTTCCCAGCCAAGCCAATTTTCCCATTAACAAGCATGTTCTCCTTCTGAATACATTCAAATGTACCATTTTCAAAGACAGCATCATTGCTTCTCTTTTTGTGTTATATGACGATCCCAAGTCTTTCTGGATTATTTTGTCATTTACTCCAGCATTGAAGATTTTTAGAATGCCCTGCTCAAGGCAATGCATATTCATAAACTGAGCAAACAAGGAGGAACTGAACTCTCAAGTTTTATGTTATTCATTTTCATAAATGTTTAACAAGCAATAAACTTTTCTCATGCACAAATGGAGACTACCAACTAGACACTTGAGTTCAACAAAGGTTCCTCAAATGTGTGCTTAATTCATTTGAGACTTTTAAAATCTTGCTCAAGCCTGACGAATTTCTGGTTTGTTCATGCTGCAGCCAATCACTACACACATTAAACATTTACTTTAGTGCTTGGTGAAATAAATTTAATCCTATACAATTTGAGATTGCATCCTTGGTAAAGAAATTGAGCAGCAGCATATCAGAACACACATCTGGTAAAGAAACTGAACAGCAGCATATCAGAACACACATCTGGTGAGCTACTCTGGCCCCTTTAAAGCAGAATTTGCAAGGAAAGGCTGCATGAAGAGAAAATGGAGAGTTTAGCCAAAGCTCATGGTCAAAGCTCAATAAAGAATTGCCTAGGAATATAATGATATAACATGTAATAAAAGGAAACCACCAAAACTCAGTTTCATGCTGAGCGTCTCCAATTGATATACCTACCAAAAGAATCTGATAGCATCATGTGAGAATTATATTAATTAGAGAAAGAGGTATCTTGTGTTCTTTCTTAACATGAAACAGATGATATTATGTGAACTGTGCTGTATCTGTCCATTCATTCCCCAAAGAAATATGGATCACAAGCACAAAAATATATCTGCAAGCTTCCCCAAACAAAATATTTTGCTTCAGAAGATACAAAGAAGGCAAGATACTTTTCAAATCATAGAAAATGCACCAGCACAACAGAGTGGGGTTTTTTTGTTCCATTGTTCCACAGTCTTCCAGGTACAGCTTCTTTAGAGATTAGTTTGCTGTTTCTTCCATTTTCTTGTCAGTAGCAGCTGTTCCTTGAATATATGAAGAACAGACTTTTCTGACATTTATTTGAACTAGATCTACTTTAAAATCTGTTGTAAATCAGTGGGCTAGGTTCTCATCTGGCTGTGTCTGGAGCCCTAATGCCTGCTTTTGCAGAGAGATGCAAAATTTTGAACAGCAGAAGTAGAAACACAGGCAGACTGGGTGGGACGGGCTTCTGAGTTGCCTGGTCCAGTGGGAGGTGCCCCTGCCCATGGCAGGGGGTTGGAACTGGGTGATCTTTAAAGTCCCTTCCAACCCAAACCATCCAATGATTCTATGCTTCTATTACTGAAGGAGAGTTTTATGATTGTGTGGTGTTTAGAAAATACATGTGTTTTCTGGTGGCTAGATTTGATGCATTCATCTCTGTTGAAACAAATTGCCAAAATATTCTAACTACCCAGTTCTGCATAAATTAGAGGAACTTATGGAGCAGAAAAGCACAGGGTCATAAAAATGTTTCCCTTTGTTTATTAAGTCACAGTGCTGCCACTTTTTCCTGAGTGCATTTTCAGAGTGAAGTGGGAAGCTGTCACTATCCTTGCCTTGCATTGTGTTGATATTTTTTAAAAAGGCTATCTGTTATAAAACAAAATGGGCATTCAGGTGACTGTTAGGCAATTAACTGGACTGCTGATTGATAAACAGATTAGTTTTTGTTGAAAGCTGTAATTAAATCTGTGAGTCTGAAATATGAGTCAGGATACATTTTTTGAAAAATCATCCATTTTCCATTGCATATGAACTTGTGCACAATAATCTGACAGTAATGCTGATTTCTTCAAAATTCCATTGCTTCCTTTCCCTTGAATGGCATAATTTTTATCCCATATTAATCTTGTACCACTACTTTTCAGTCTCACCCTGTGTCATAGTTATACGGATATTGAGTTGAATTTGGGCTGATTAAAGGATATCCAGATTGAAAACATCTCTCAGTTGTGATAATATTTGTTTGACGTCTGAACATCAACTTTCAAATGGAAGGAATTTTGCAGTACATTTTGTTTATTTATTAATGTCTAAAAATTCAAATGCTTTTCAGTAAACCATATTTTTGTTATTTAGATGATAAACCCTGCCAAATCTTACTATGGTGTTCTTATCTTTTTTGGTGGGGAAGATTGTCCATACAACAAGGATATATTTATATTTATATATTTTTATATATATATTTTTATATATATATTTCACATTGTTTGGCATTAGGGGATAAAATGTAGAAACAAGCAAAATAAATAGCAATATGCTGCCTTTTGCCTCTGGGAACTACTTAAACATGCTGCCGTTTAAATTACTAGTAGACTTTGAAATTTTGAATACGCAGTCATATGTAGTGATGTCTTTAAACTCGAGGTTTAAAGTTTTGTTTTTATAAAAGCAAAGCTGTAATATCCATAGGGATTTACCTAGCATGGCAGTTAGGCTGTTTAGCATTCTCAAATAGATTGTGTAGAATTTGTCAGCTTTAAAGTTATTTTTAGCTTTGTGTGCATTTTATTTTGGAGAAATTCAAATACTCCATTGAAAAGTTGTTATGAAATAATACACATTGAAATTACTTAGGTTCTTTAGTTGTTGAATTTTTGTTGTATAATATTGTTGGATTTTTGCTGACAAACTCTGGCATTTTTTTTCAGGTTTTCTTAAAGTTGATTTATCTTTTTTTCTTTTATTTCAACAGCTTGATGAAGTTGTCCGCCAGAGAAATCTGCATAGTTTGGAACTTTTCCTTTCATGTGCACAGAAACAGTTAAATGTATTATTAAAGGAAGAGCCAACCCCAGCAGAAAACAGAGACTGACATTCTCAGTGCTGATGATACAGTGTGATTTGTGAAGCTGCAAATCTCCATCTAGCAAATGATGAATATATTCCAATCTTTTTGGATTGTATCATTGAGTCAAGATTGATCTGAAATTCTTGATAGAAATGTTTGTGGATGATGTTCTTCTATTTATTTATTTATTTTATTACTATTATCAGATAGCAAATAGGAGAGGGAAAAAAATCCTTGGGAAAAAATTGGCTTATTTAGGATTTGTTTTATTTAGGATTTTTCTTTCATTAGATTTTCTAATAGCCCGTGTCAAAAGTTTCCGTGTTATGTCTGAAATTATGACATTTCCCTGTTATGTCTGTTTTAAGTTTGGCACCATGTGTTAATGTGATTCACCATTATTTTTGATATTTTAAAAAATGGAGACAAACATTTAGTTGAATATAGGTACAAATCCATCTCTGTTCCAAGTCCTACAAAGTATCTACCCAAGTCCATTGCCTCAGGTGAACCTGAGCAGCTTATTATTTCTTACTGCTTTTGATGTAGAACAGGAGAATCAGTACTGAAACATAAGAGTGTTGTCAGGCATTTCTTAAATAATTTATAAACAAATCCAGTTCTAGGAACAGAAAAAATTAAAAACTAAACAGTACATCTGTTTAGGGTAGTGTAAAACATTGCCATGACCAATGTATAGTATATATTTTATTTCTGTTTTACAGAGCTAGTTCAATTCCAAAAGTCATTTTCTCATGAAATTACGATTAATGTGACTGACCTCAGTTGCAGGAAGAAGATGTATGTAATTATGTGGAGGCTGATACTCACTGCCTCAGTGGAATTTCTGACAGAATAAGGAGTGCAGCCTGCTGACCTCACATGCCCTTTCGAAGTGCATCGAAGGAAGTAGAAGAACTCCCCACTGACATTATTGGACTTTGGATCACTCACAGGTCTTTCTAGTCTTGCTGACAGCAGATGGAATTGGAATTTCTGTGCCTACTCTCTATTGATTGTAGAACTGGGGCCTTAGTTGTAGAAGATCTCTGAATGATATAAGGGAAAATAAGTGTTCATGCTTAGGTACGTAAATAAACTAAGAATGATCTCTCTTACAGTGATCTCATGGACATTTTTTAAGTGTGGTTCTTCTTATTTGGAGGTGTTTTGGGTTTTTTTTGTTAAGCTGATTTTGTCAGCACTTTCCATAAATTGCTTTCTTATAGTAATAAGGAACACCAAATGGTTGCACATGTATTGGCAGTATGAAATATGTATTGCAGAAAGTTAAGGTTTTTATTTAAATCTTTTCCTGTGCTTCATTTTTGTAGTCAAACCCAAAGGTTTTTTCTTTTGTATGCACAAAGGTTTACTGAAGAAGTAAACAGTGCTGGTTTTACTAGATGATGACCTTACCCTGCAAATGGATTAAAATCCAGTCTTCTATTTGATACTTGATTGACTGATCAGTTTCCATTTTTTTGGGCTGATAGGAAAATCCTGTCGTGTTAGTGAGTTGCCTACTCATTTTTGTTCCTAAATCAGTGAAATTTTTGTCTCTGTAACTGCACCAAAGATGTCATAGATGTCCCCATGGGGTTTTTTTAATGTCAAGGTACTGTAAAAAGAAATTGATTGACTAGTGCTTTCTCCTAATGTGTGTTTAATTGTAGAAATGTGGTATAAGCAGATTCCTAAATTAACTTCCTGATTTTATTCTAGGCCTGTACATGAAACAATATTCCTTTTTTACTAAAGACATCCAGGTGTTCCCCTTCAAAGCCAGAGCCTGTTTATCAGCTTTTTCCTCATTAGGAGAGATTTGTATTCTGACTTGCAACACTATGTGAAAGCACTTTTAGAAGAAGCTTATGATTGGAGTCAGTAAGATTTCACTGGCAACTGTGGTGTATCTTTCCCATTAGATCATGTGTTTTTTAATTTCAGCTCTTGAATATTGTGATGGTCACACAGAACTGTACTTGTTTTTTTCTTACCTCTGACAGTTTTAGTCCTTTTATCTTCCTCTCTGTCCTGCAAGCAAAATTACAGACTAGACCACAGATGTGCAGGACCAGACTGGGAGCTGGGGTTACATTCAAAACTCCACGTCTCAGAGAGGAAATTTGCTTATACAGCAAAACCAGACCTATTCAGTAGGTGAGCTTTGCAGCATGCAATAACAACTTCCACCTTCTCCATACGGCATCCAGTGCTTTAAAGCTTATTTTTCATTCTTTCTATCTAACCATAAGAGAGTGCATTTTGTGGAAATCTGAGAGAAGGGAATCAGAATCACAGAATGGCCTGGATTGGAAGAGGCCTAAAGATCATTGATTTCCAACCCCTGCCATGGGCAGGGACACCTTCCACTATCCCAGATTGCTCCAAGCCCTGTCCAACCTGGCCTTGCACACTTCCAAGGATGGGGCAGCCACAACTTCCCTGGGCAACCTGTGCCAGGGCCTGACCACCCTCAGAAAAAGGAATTCTTTCCTAATATCCAATCTGAACCTGCTGTCTTTCACTTTAAAGCCAGGGACAAGTTTGCAAAATCCAGTTTTTTTCTTTAAATTATTTTTTTATTCCTACATACAGGCTGGAGAATGACATAAAAGAGAAAATACCATGTTGTATGTCTGTGGGGTAGAACTTTATCTGCCTCTGAGGCCTGGCTGGTAGTATTAAATATTGTCAAGACTGTACTGCTAGGAACAAGAAACCCTGGTACTAATCCTCAGAATCAAAACGCAAGAACTAGAACATCAACAAAGCTCATATAATAAACATTTTATCTCTATGGTCGTGTACTTCATATTGGAAATAAACCATAAATCTTGTTATATAAAGACATGGGTTGGACGGCATGTATTAGAAGTGACTTAAAAAGCAGGGCAACAGTAGATCTAGTGTTTAGAATGCTGTCTTTCCTTGGTGTAGTCACGGTCACTCCATTTTAACAGTTTTACTCCATGGTCTAGAACTGAGCAGTCTAGACCTTGTGATTTCTGTGATTTGTAGCCAACAGTTTACACAGAGTTAATGCTGAACATTGTGGCATCATACAGTCTGACACATTTGTGTTATATTTCTGTAGATTTCTCTTAGCTCTTTATCTGCTTCCACTACAGGGTTCTAGATTGGCTCTGAGACCACGTGTGTGCAAGTCACACACAAAAGGGAATAATGGGCAACGTTTTTGGTATACTGTCAATATGGGAATATTTGAATTTTTGCCTTGCTGTAAGAATCTCATTGACAAATTACCCTTGAATTCCTTAAAGCATTCAATCCCTTCACTTCCATCATTAGGTGGCAGAACAAAGAAGAAGCAGTAGTCATTCCAGAGGCTGAGATCACTTTAGTATTTTGAATTTTTTGTGCATCTTTACATTGGCTTCTGATCAGAAGTGTGTCATGTCCTGCCAGCTCAGTAAATGGTGAGGTTAATTCCTGACTGTCTGGAATCATCCACGCAGACATGACCTTAGAGAGCCTAATTCCTTTTCACTCCAAAACTCCCTTACAACACTTGAGACCCTGCTCTTCCTCTACTTCATGTGCCCACGTTTGAGCTTACAGATTTTCTCCACCTCTTTGATGAAGGGAATGTGAGTAAGATTTTGTCTTATTTCCTGGAAGAACTTAGCCACCAATATAAATTGTTTATCAGGGGGACTCGTGTAATTTATGCTCACTTTCAGATCACATGCAGTGTCATTGCAGTTATCAAGTGGACTTAGTTTAGGTACTGCAAACTCTATTGCAGGAGTGATGTAACGTGTGCATGAGATTGTTTTAAATTTTTTTTATGTGGACATCCTGGATACTGTATAGAAAGGTTTTATAACATCTGTGGCATTCTTTTTTCATCAATGGTCCATAAATGTGTCAAAGAAACACTGGAAAACACTTTTTACATGGGTACAATTCATGCCTTGCATTCAATTTAATATTCTTGCGGGAATTGACAAAAAAAATGTTTTCTTTTCTGTGCTCTGTCCAAGAATATTGTTCTTCTGAGGCTTCAAGAAGATTCATCTGCTACCATTGTTTTCATTGTTTATTAATTTTAAAGCCCACATAAAGCTAATAGTCCTGCTGCTGAATTAGAGTCATAGTTGAACAGTAGAACATCACAGAAAAACCACCCAAGTTGTACTATCAAGTTTTGTGTTTGCTGAGTGGCTCAGGTTTTGTATTTGTTTCACCATTCACCGATACATCATTCTTGTGATAATAATTATAGTTATTGTCCTATATAGTAGCAATAATAGCAACAATATTTTTCTGTAGTAGATGTGGTATTGGTGTTTTATCCATGTCTTAAATGCTATTTAACTGTAACCATTTTAATATATATCAAAGATTCACATTTGCTTATATTGCCTATAATTCCTCACATTTCAGACTTACACAACCAGCATTTTTTAGATGCTTTCCATTTGTCTGGAATGAATAATACAAATGCGCAAGCTATCACTGAATAAACACTCAAACTATTCTTTTTTTTCAGATGACAATTTTAAACAGTGTAGCAGTGAACACTAGTAAACCAATGAGATGTTTATAAATACACGTATCCTAAAAATATGATTCCCAACAAAATGCTAGATATTTATCTCTTTTTTTCAGATTTGATAATTCATCTGTAGTAATAGGTATAGAACACTGTCTGAAGTCCAAATCATTGGCATTTGGTCTTTTTCTTCATGTTAAAATATTTTGTCTTCTCTCAAAGGCCAAAGCAAATGGCTTTTTTTTTTCCCCCCGCAATTGTCCATTGATGGTCATCAAATGCCTCTCTGCATTTAAAAAGAAACTTGTCCTAACTGACCCCTTCTACACAATGCAGTGGGAGGCTCTTTAACCCAGGGAGAAACAGAACTGGTTTTGCTGAATGAACTTTGAAAGATATTCCAGTTCTTGTACTGCTACCAAATTAGGGCACTGGTTAAGTGTTCGCGTCAATGCTGCTACATAAATTTTCCAGAAGATAGCTGGTCATGGTGATATATGGTCAGTCTCTATTTTTGTGGCAATAATTTTAAATATTCCATTACTTGAACATCCCAGCCTTTTATTACAATCATAGATTACATATTTAGAGCATGATTGGGAAGCAGTGGCTCCCAGGAAGTCAGCGGGAATTCTGCTGGTGGTTATTTACAGCTCAAAATGTCTTCCACATTTCTTGCAGTTGTGACCGTGATGAATATAATGCATACAGTTCTGTCTTTGTGTGGTTCTAGAAATATACCAAGAAATTAAGAGCAGATTTTGTGATCAGTTCTTTGAAGAAAACGTCAGCACTTTTTATGTTGGTGGTGTTGGCTGGAGATGTTGGTGAAGGAAAAACTTGTGTGTCATTATTACTACACTGCTGCTAAGAAGGTCTCATAAAATAATATGACATGAGAATTTGTACTTCAAAATTACATCCAAAAACCTAAAATAAAATAAAAATAATTTAAATTAAAATAAATCAATTTTAAAAATGGAAGCTTATGCTTTTTAAAACTTGGAAGCATTGCAAGGTTGATGCTCAGATACCTTAGTCTGACAAATGTCAATGTTTCCTGAGCATCCTGAGCAGAAGGTTTTAGGATCTTCTATGGAACTTGCCACTGAATCAGGATGATGAACTCTCTTGCTTGATTGCCACACTAGTATTAGAAAGAAAGTTATATACACAATGGAGAAGTCTTTAGGTGTCTGCCAAATGAAATGGAAGAGGATCCAGGTGTTGTGTCAAAAGATAATGTATCATCTAATCATCTTATTGGGAATCAGAAATGTGTTTGCTTCTCAGATTAAATAATTTTTCACTTGCACAGATTGGAACAAAAATTCCTGTAAGCTCCAGATAGCAAGTGCAGAAGGTCTACAAAGGACTGATGGTTGCACAGGAAGGACAAGACTACTCAGAAGAATACAGATTATCACAAGCAGGGCAAGCATCAAGTTGCACTCAATTTGGCTATACCAATATGTAATATAAATGTCATAGTCACAATGTGTGTGCACATTTTCAACATGATTTTTCTTCAACAAATTTTTCAAAGAACAGGTGAGTTGAAGGTAGGGATGATACAGTCATCCTCCTTGAATACTTAAGAAATATTCAAAAGGATGATTGATTGATTGATTGATTGATTGACTGAATGTATGTTGGGATCAAATGTTGGTATTTATTTTGAATTATAAGCATCCAGAATTTCGTGCTGGTTTTTACAGAGGAATCATATAACTCAGTTTTCTGTAGCAATTACATGTTTTGATCAAATATTTCCTCTTGGTTAAACTGCTAAGCAGATTAAAGTCTTTTATATCCCTCATATATTCTTGGTATTATGCAAAATTTAATCATGACCATCTCCAGGACAAGGCTTAGAAATGTCAGTTAACAACCTTAAAGAAGGTTTTCTATGTTATAGCAAGAATTGATCCACACTTTGTAGACTTTCTGTTGTTGAGCTCCGTTAAATGAATGCATCTTTCCTGTAAAGAAGGCAAAACTGGAGTGCTAACTGGTTTGGTTTTATTAATCAAGAAAGCCTGTTGGTCAGTTGTTTTTCTCACAGTGCTCTGAAAAGAATACACACTGTTATGAAAGCATCCAGAAATGGACCAGAACAGATGTGTTTGCTGACTTTGCAAATCAAAGTTTGCTAGTGGATTTTACTCCTGCTGTTAAATACCAAGGCCGGGATTTTGCTCATTGTTTCTAGCTAATGTTTTGCCTTCTTCACAATGGAGCTTTGAGGGAAAGTCAGCTATACCACCCTCAGAAAGGACTCTTAAAACCACGGAAAAGTACTACAGCCTAGAGTCCAGCTGGGAACATGGCTCTTCCATCTCCAAAGAGGCAATTGTGTCAACTTCTCTAGCCAAATCTGTCATTGTACTCCAAATTTGCAGGGGGGACTCCCCCACTTCACATAGGTTATGATGTTCTGAGTCTTGGAGAGAAGTCTTTTAGCACACTTGCACAGTGAAGATACATCTGGTACTCAGCAGTGCTTCCTGAGATGCTGTGCTACTGTCTTGGCCTTTTAATGTTGAATTTTCTGTAGCTGCCTCTTGTGCATTGTGTTAAACTCACTTCAGATACTATACTGAAAGGAAACTTGGAAACTTGAATTTTCTGTCCTTTTTTATTAGTGAAAATTTCTGATATGTCTTTGCATAGAGAAGGAGGAGGTTGTCAGTTCTGCAAGACTTTTGTCATTCTTTTAGTGACAGGTATGGTGTGGATCTTACTGCACATCTTCATACACAAGTCCTTTGTCCTTAATGCTTCAAATTGGCTGATGGGACAGAATACTTCCTCCTCAATTTAGGAATTTGGGTTTTTTCGCAGAAATGGTATCACATATCATTCAACTTTAGGTTCAGGTTTGGTTGCAATGTGGTGTAGTAGTGGAGTTCTTTTGACAGATTTGAGGAATTTCTACCCTTGTGTTTTCCTCTCATTAAACAGCCTGTAAACTAGTGCCCCTATATATATATTTGACAAGGCTAGAAAATCCTAGTCAAACATTATCATCAAATATGCCAAGATCTTAACGTATTTTTTAAAAGTCACAGAGTGGCTTTAGTCATTTTAATAATAAATAATCTTGCCTTTTTATTGTGCTTTGTGCTTTTAAGCACCTTAACATTCAAGCTTTCCACTGGAAATGCAAGTGCTGTAAAGTCTTTTTTCCCCTCTATGGGATCTGAGATGTCCAGGATCACAAGAGGTATGGCATTAAAGAAAACATCAAATATTATAAATTATGTGATAAAATCGCCAGGCAAGTAGCCATGGCTGGAATATGGCTCTCCTGAAGGAAGCTGTCACACTTCTGTCCTGTTTCTTCTGTCCTTCAGTTGCGTGGTCATAACTTCACTTGGCCCTCAGGCTGAGAGCTTGGGACTAATTTGCACAGTGGCTTTGCACTAACAACATCTTCATTTCAGATCCTCTGGTACTAATGAGACAACATAAGCAATGTGCCACTCTGTCAAGTTGTCCTACATCATACAACCTCAAAACTCAACATTTTTTTACTAAGATTTTGCAGAAGAAAATGTCACAAATGTTACTGCTGTAGGATATACTAGTAAACAGAGGGACTTTGTGTAAAAAATTGTTCAGCTGCATCTGCTGCAGCTCCCAGAGCAGCAGCCTTTGTGTTTGGAGTATGGAGTCCTCTCTAGTACCTGTTGATGGTCAGCCACAAATGGGAGTAAAATCATGCAGACCCTGAATGACCCTGAATATTGTTTAGCTCATTCCATACAAAGCTGACAGGCTGCTAGGCAGCTTGGATGCAAATAAAGCAAAAACCTGGGAACTGGCATGTGCTCCATGTGTCAGATTTCTGTCACTGGTCCTGTTTAAGGGAAGGTTTCTACACATTGGAAATTCCAAGTCTTACCTCATTCCAATACACAATAAAACAAGATAAAATGTGCAGAGATAGAGTGGTCAAAACATATATTTGCAGGATCTGTGACTTAAATCTCAGCAATTGTGTTTCAAATATGATTGGCAACGAATAGAAGGAAAGCTTGGTACTGCTGAGGGAAAGTAGTAATCCTTTTCTCTGTTGGTTACCCTATGGATATCCAAACTAAGGTTAAAAACAAAGAGCATAAATAAAAGTGGCTATTCACAGGTTCTCAGCAGACATAGACAGAAATTTTCAAATCTTATTGTGTCTCCTAAAGTTCATTGAGGCAAAGACAATGCAATGGACTTTGACCCACTAGAGCACACAGAGCATGCAATTCATACCCTGAATTTACTGGAAAAGTAGCAGAAAATTACTGGTTCTCATTGTACAAATCAATACCAAAAGGCAGCTTATGTCTTTCAATGGAAAAAAAAGGAAGAACTTTGGAAGAATAATGATCCATCAGCAGTGTAAGATTTAATTTAGTACTGTAAGTAAATAATGATTTAATATTGGACTAAGACTGAGTTAATAATGTGAAGTATGAATAATCTTTTTTCCAATGCTGCAATATTTGACATGTAAGATAATGGAAAACACGAATAAATGGCCGTGCTGGAAAGTCATTCTTGCTGTCCTTTGAAGTAGGTCTGCTGCTATGCATTTCCCAAGGACAGCAGTGCTGCAGGGAGCAAAAGGAAGGTGGAGCAAAAGGCTCATCATCATTAGCTTAGAGGAAAATTAAGAAACAACTAGGTAAACATGCTCAGGATAGTCAGATGTTTAATGTTCCCCGGGAAAGGTGTTTTTCCCACATGGATTCTACTCGTGTATGAGGTTCGCTCATTTCAAAGTGAATTCAGTATCTGAGAGTTACTTGTCAGGCACAGAAAAGAAAAGCAATTATTGCAAAAAGTGGTTTTGAGTTATCAATATACAGGAGCTACCAGCTTTCAGGGCTAGTTTAAAGTATTTATTTCCCTAAATAAAGTAGTATCAAACACTAAAGAGAAATGAAGAGCATCTGAGAAAAATTTGCCTAAACATAAAGACAGTCCAAGGCCAAAAAATGGCCCAGGCGAAAACTGCGCTAAGCTTGAAATTAAAATAAAATATTATTTATAACCAAAATAAGAAACACGCTGCTAGTCTTTGAAAAGAAACACATTTACTAATTTGCAGTTATACAAATTCTCCTCAATCTTTTCAGCACCATGCAGAGGCATAGATCAGTGAATCCACCTGCAGAAGTTAGAGCTGATTCAGAACAAAACGTGAACTTCTAGATGCTGGAACCTGGAGCTTTATAATAACAAAGTAATACAATAGTAAAATACATACTGTAGTGGGTGTTGGTGTCAAGGTTTTGGTGAAGGGATGCTGAAGAGGCTGCCTTGTGCCACACACAGCTTGTGTGTCCCCACAGCGGAATTTGAGCCTGGGGGTAAAAAATGGGCGAGGAAGACAAGCTTTTTCAATTTTTAATTTGTTTCTCACCATCCAACTCAATTTTAATTGCCATCAAATTAAATTCATTTTCCCCAAGATGCACCTGATTTGTTGACAGTAAGATGAGCTCCCTGTACCTTGACCCATGAGCTTTTTCGTGTTTTTCTCCCTGATAAGAAAGGAGCACACAGCACTGGGAGCTGGCACCAGAGAAATCAGCAAAGGCTGGGAGTGGAACGAAGACAAGAGTGCAAGGGTGTGATACTGAAGCTCACAGAAACCTTGGAGTGAGCAATACCGAAAGGAATGAAAATGGTGGTTATTGAGAGAAAGGCTGGACAAGGCTAATGAGGAGGAAGAAACAAATAGTGAGCTTTGAGATGCAGAATTCGGGTTGGGGTGGGGACAGAGAGGCAGGAGACTGGGATGAACTTCTGTGCAGTGTTTGCTTCCACTCACGCACTATTACAGTTGGAGAGTGGTGCTGAAAGGGATTTAAATAGAGTTGATTTCCTGAGCTTGTAATGAGTCCATGCACTTTGGGTTTGGCTGAATTATTTTCCATTTTTATTCCTTTTTTTTTTTTCCACAGGAAGAAGTAATGATATTTTCAAACCAACTACAGCTCTGGTCCAAATCAGTTTTAAGATTCTAGTTTAGGAATGACAGGATCAAATTCTCACAAGCCTTCTCAGGAGATTATGGCCCAGCAAAAATTAAGATATTTCTGCTGTCTTGATCTGGATCCAGAAATTCTTTCCACTTCTGAGTCTGCTTTCCACTGAGTGCTGCTAAGGTGTATTTGAATCAGAAAAGTCAACTCCAAGCAGTTGCTTTTCTCTTTCCTTTGTCCTCTTCTCTGCTCCCATGTCCTAACCCCCAACACTCACGAAAGTTTCACTCCCTTCTGTTTCTACCTGGCTGCCAAAAAAAAAAAAGGGAAAACAAAAACTCACAGTTCACCCTTCTGTTTTTTTAACAAAATCACATCTTGAGGCTTTGGTTTTGTCTCATGTCTATATGAGGTAAAAACCACTTAGCTTTTTTATTTTCCTCCAGCCTTAAAACTGATGTTGCTTTGGTTTGTGGTAAAAAGGAGATTAATGTCCTCGTGTATTCTCTACAAATATTCTCTTTTCTTTTGCATTCAGTTTTTTTGCATTCATTCTGTAGAATCACATGACCTACTGGGCTGGATTGATAGCCAGTCTTAAGCCAAAATGGTTTTTTTTTCCTATGCTGTTAAGTGTCCCTACTGACTTCTGTTTTCTGATGTCTTTTTGGCCTGCCATGGTATGATGCTGTCAAGACAAATAGACTTGTCTCTTTGATTTTTTATTTTTTTTTAAATACTGTCAAAATACTAGACAAGGTGGTCCTCAACGTTCCAGGCAGGAAGCACTAATATCCACACACAGGGAGATCCACACTTTCCCATCGCAGATGTTGTCACAGTGAGCTAATCATGCAGGCTTGTTTAGGAAGCTGTAGTTGAAGGCAGAGGAGGAGTTCTGCAAATCAAAGCTTGACTGCAGAGTTTCTTGGGCAGTGACTCACTGTAAATAAATTAATTTGTACCTCAGTTTACTGCACTGTAAAAACTAAGTGTCATTAAAGTGTCTAGAGGCTGAAATGCTATTCTGAGAACATGCTGAGGTGCTTTCTAATTCAGGTGACCATTGGTAAGTGATGTCCTGACTGTATCTCCCCTGAGAAATAAACAAATTTGTACTTGGAAAGCTGCCATTCCCAGCAACCATGCATTCAGAACATTCCTCCTTCTCCACCTTCTCACTTTGTTTGTAAGGGACTCTTCAGTTGTTTTCTTTACACTGGAAAATGTGAAATACAAAATAAGCATGGAACAAAAAAAAATTGCTAATGAGTGCTAAGGAAGGTAAAACTTTTGGGATTTTTTTTTTTTAGGAACTATTTCCTCCATAAAAAAATCTGTGCTTTCTTTTTATGGGAGGAGGTAAAAAGCAAGGAGCTGGGAGCGAGGGTGGGGGGAATGTTGCATGTGGCTCTAATGATTAAATGTCAGCTTTGCGCCTATTTTTTTTGCCTGCTAGGAGCTGTGTACCATGGTGATGCATAAACAAGAAGTGACCAATTATTCATGTGAAAAGAGGCTTCATGAATCACAGGGAAGCAGTAAATTATGTGGAAAAGCACATTTGACACTCTTTTCAGGATCTAATTGTGACAACATGGAATCAGTATAATAACCATGCACATTCCTTTTAGTAAGACATGGGGGTGGGTAGAAAAAGGAGTTCTGATAGTACTGGAATGATTTGCCACAAACCCCTTCTTCTCATTTTGAGGAGAAAAAAGCTTATTTTAGCTGCCTGCTCCAGTGTGGCTCACTGAAGTTTGTGCCAGGCGCATAAACGAAGCCCTGGCAGAGCTGGCCAGCCTGGAGAAGGTCAAGCCCTGAGGAGTGTGTTGTTTGTTAGCAGAACACCAAGGGGAAGGTGTGTGCAGTGCCACCAGTTAGCTGGAGATGAAATAACTATTTTAGCAGCACAGCATCTCTGTCCACTGGCCTGCAGTTTTGCTTCTTTGGTGGCACACTGAAAGGGAGGAGTTTTTCCGAACACTCTCCTCCTGAAGTCAACTTGCACTGCATGGGTTGTTTCTTGCTCAAGGAACTGGATTTCCAGCCTCCCACACCAAGATTCCAGTGGCACAAAAGCCCTCCCACACTAGTGGCCTGATCTTGCAATCAGCTCTACCTGAGTGGTGCAGAGTCGAGTCCCTTTGGCTTCACTCAATCTCTGGGATGGCACTTTTATCCACTGGCCCCTCTCAAGGCTGTGCTGCAGGGCACCTAATGCTGGAAAATAGCTTTTAGGTAACAAGTAACTGTTTTTCCTTCTGTCTCTAATGAAATCACATTGATCAATGTGGTTCACTGCCTGGTGCTGCGTGGCTTCATGACCAGCTCCAGAAATCCATCACCTGTCCCATTCCATGCGTGCAGATGGCTGGTTACAGCAGGCAGCCTCACCAAACAGCACCGTGTCTGCAGCAGTGTCAGAGCTCTTTGGTTCTCAGGTGCTTCGCTGGTGTAGGGCTGTGCTAGCAAACCCCTTTGTCACGGAATGCAGTGTCTGAGGAGCATCTGCCACTTGGAAAAACAGGCAGCACATCTGACATGACAGAGTTTGTGCTTCTGAAAGGTCACTCCACTGACTTGTTGAGAAAAACCAGATACCCCTGAGCAATGGCCTTAATTAATGGTATCTTTCCATTAGCACCTAGAATCCAAAGAATGAGGTCAGAATGGACATGGAGTATGTAGCACTTGAACCTCATAACATGACTTAAGGTGGTAAAGTAAAAATTTTAAGGTTAAAATTATTTTAACGTTAAATAAGAATGCCAAGAGTTAGTAACACACGGTTTCTAGACATGGGAGCCTCATGTGTAGAGGTGCAGGCGTGGAGAACTACATGTAGACAGGATAATCAGAAAGGGTCCAAAGTACACAGGTCCTGCTTTCAGCCTTGTCTTGGTTTCGGGCAAATTTGGGAGATGTTGGGAGATATTTGAGACAAGCCTGTGTTCAGAGACTGCACTTCTCCCTTATTCTCTGTGCATTGGATGGGCAGCCATGGTTTTGAACAGCAGGGGTAAAACTCCTGCTATCAAAGGACATAAACTGAGAGTTCACACTGATTTTTTTTTTTTTTTTGTGGCTTTGCCCAGGATGAAATGATTGCACAGGGTGACAGTGACAGCACTAGACAGATCTGTGACATCCTTTGAGCTTAGAGTGGCTGCTGAGAAGGAATGAGAGGAGGGGCTGATTTATGCTGCAGGGGAAGAGTTCTGCTGCCGAAACACCCCTCACATCAGAGGTGTGGGCCAGTGTGTCATGCCACAAATAGGGTAAAAAAAAAAAGCCAAGGTGCCCACAGTCCCTACTTTACTTTTTGGTCTTTATCACTATTCATCAGGTGCTATGTCACATTTAATATTTTCCATTTGCTTTTGGCCAATATGGTCTGGTACTGCTAAACAGCAGAAACCTGTTGATTCTGGACTGCTAACTACTACTGGCTGGCACACTAAACTGTAGGGTGACTGAACTGTGGTGGAAGACAGACAGAATTGTTTCCAATGTACACCTAAGGAGGCCCTCAGTAAAGCAAACATTGATTTTGGAGAAGGATTTTTTTTTTTTAACCTATCTGCTGCCAGCAGGCTGTAAATAGGATCCCTATATTTTTCCCTGTCGGTACTAACCCACAGGAGCTCATCAGCAGCCTGCAAGGCAGTGGGAGCTGCTGAGCTCTGCTAGAAGCCACACACACCTCGGAGCAGACGAGGTCTGTCCCAGCTGTCACCAGCTGGTCACAGGGAGCGGAGGCACCACAGGCAGCCTTGCAGCCCACGGGTGGCCTGTGACTGCTGGCTCACTGGGCTCATCCTGCCTTCATGGCCCAGCTCCTGCTGGTATAAATCATATAGGTACGAGTTTGTTCCTGGAGCAACTTGTTTGCTGTATTTATTTGGAAAATTTCAGTAACTGCGCTCACCACAGCCTCTTTTTCTGCTGCTGAATTTGCCATAACTGGGGCTCACTCAAGAATGCTCTGCCTTAACAGTGTGTGATTTCTGAACCACATTCTGAATAGATGTGCTGGTAAAGTGTGGTAAATACATTTCCAGATAAAGTGATAGTGTCTCAGAAATGACCCATCTCTCCAGAGACAGAATGCCATGGATTTGAGGCACCCTCAAACTAAAAAGGAGTTAGACATCCTGTCCTGTTTCCCTTCTCCCCCAGTTTTAAGATCAGTGAAACATTTAGAACAGAAACCAATTTATTTTTAGTACAATCACATAGTCACTTCTGGTTTTATTTATATTTAAATTAAAACCAGGTTTTAGCTCTTCAGCTAACGCAGAATGCTAATGTTATTTAAGAAAGGGGAGAAAAAAAAGAAAAGAAAGAAAATAAGAAGAAGTTTAAAATAGCAAAATAATTAGTTTTGACCTGGCATCCCACACTGAGAGGAAACAACAACACCCTGTGATGGTTTTAGAAAGTTGGTGGGAAAATAGTCAGATATGCCTATGTAGAGGGCATGGGTTACACGTGCACACTGTGTGGCAAAGAAATAGTTAAAACACTGCTTGGGCTGAGTCAAATGCCCAGTGGTGCCTGTTTGGAACATTTTCCTTTGAGTCATTTTGTTTGAAATGTAATAAATGGCTGGTCAATCTGTTGTTAGAGCCTCTGTAGTTGTTGCCTGGAATATTATTCCAAAATGTTTACTCCTCAGAGGTGTCTCATGAGCGGTACCTCTTACTCACATCTGTCACTTTTTTTGGGAGGGGTAACTTGAACTTTTTTCCCTTTTCGCTCCCATCTCACAGATGTTCAGACCAGCATGGCTGTTTCCTTCAGTCACCCTGTCACTGCATATGCACTTCCAAGGGGAATTCAGGGACAGATTTAAAAGTGATTGAAATGATCAAAAAGACAACTTTAAGTCAAGTATATTCGTAATTAGAAAATCTTTCCAGTACAACCAAAGTGCTTGGGAAAAAGTGAAAAGATTAATTACTGTTTATAGGGAGGTTTCAGTGGGAGATCCAGATCCTGAGTTGTTGTGGAAGTCAGTGAGTGAAGAGCATTAACATAATAATCCCCAATACTCCTAAAATCCCGAATTCATGATGTGTGAGTGTGTTTTAGGGGATTTTTTGAAAAGCCTGGTGTGTGAGACAAAGGAAGCTCTATGTGGTTTATCTTTATGCAGCTATCCACTGTGGTCCATAAACAGCTGATGTACTCCTGCCACAAACTCCACACAGCCTGGATCCAAAGGGGAACTGCAAGGAATGTGGGAATGGTGTGTTTGATCTAAAACTTTGGGGTGTGCACTCTGCCAAATCCTTTTGGTGGGGAACTGTGAGCTGGGGCTTGTGCTGGTTTGAACTGAGAAGAGCTTCAGCAGCATGGCAGGCTCCAAAACATGGGATGTGCTTTGGCATACACAGAGGTGGGTATTGTAGTGAATTCACAGAACCAGAACTGCAGACTATCCTGAGTTGGGTGGGACCCACAAGGATGATCCAGTCCAAGCCCTGGCCCTGCACAGACACCCCGACAGTCCCACCCTGTGCATCCCTGAGAGCGTTGTCCAAACACTCCCGGAGCTCTGGCAGCCTTGGGGCCGTGACCATTCCCTGGGGAGCCTGGGCAGTGCCCCACAGCCTCTGGGGGGAGAACCTTTCCCTGCGATCCAGTGTGACCCTGCCCTGACCCAGCTGCAGCCGTTCCCTGGGTCCTGTCGCTGGTCCCAGAGAGCAGAGCTCAGGGCCTGCCCCTCCTGTTCCCCTCATGTGGAATCTGCAGCACTGCTGTGAGCTCTGATCTCAGTCTCCTCCATCTGAACAAGCCAAGTGACCTCAGATACTCCTCATATTGCTTCTCCTCTAGCCCTTCACCATCTTCAATATCCTCCTTTGGATGCTGGAATTAGCTGGCAGCTTCTGAGAGTCTGACTCTGCCTATGAGGACTAACACACACTCCTCACAGCTGCTGCAATCCCTCCAGATTGCAGAGAGGAGGAGAATCCTCCTCCTGTCTGCCCTCAGTGAGGTTGGATTCATCATCTCCTCCTCAATTCATGGACTTGGGTATGATAGCTGTTTTGGGATAAAGGTGAATTGTTTGCAAAGGTGTGCGCAGAACTCTGAAGGAAAGTACTGCATTGCTATCCCTCATGGCATAAACAGCACATTATTATTTTGATTTCTTGGAAGCTCCTCAGCTTCATTCTTGCAGAGACCACGGTTGTGGCAGGAGTGAAGAACAATGCCATCTAAGCTTTCCTGCTCAGAGACACATGCTGAGCAGTGAGAGTTTTTTCAAGATCACAAACTCTCCAAAGAGACTGAATAGAAAATCCTGTCTTCACCACAGCATCCCACAAAATCCCATCTGGATGAGTTGATTGTGATCAGGTGGTCGCCAACTAGTTTGTACTACGTCCATTCACTTTCTGTCTTAAGCCATTTTCATTGAGAATTTGTTTTGTATATAGAATCAATCTGGTAAATGTTGCTTCAGAGAAGCTTTGATTTGCACTGTATACCAGAAGCTGTGTTTGATTAACTGTCTTTTTCAGATGGTAAAGTACTGGGGGAAAACCTTCCCTTTCCCAGTGAATAGAATGTAATTTGCTGAGGAATTAATTTTTCTTGTGCTTTTTTAAAATGCTATTTTTTTCCTGCTGTCACAACTAGGGTCTCATCTTGATGTCTCAGACATTTTAAGGCAGTGTGTCAGCCTGCGCAGATGTAGTGGATGCCAATATCACGCTTGACCTGGTCTGTCAGAGTCCTAGAGTGGGTGTAACAGGGGATATCACCTGGTTCAGCTGGCAAATGTTCCCACAGCCTTCACTCCGAGGCCTGGGAGAGTTATGGGCTGCTGTGCCTCAGGGGATCAAGAGTTAGTGTTAGTTTACACAGGGACTCTGGGGAATAAACAGAAGGTCCTCACATGAGCAGACCATGGAAGGTATGAGTGGGAAAACTCTGGGATATATCCTGACACCCACCTTGAGAGTGATGGGGTGCTACAGTCTTACTGGGATGGGGAAAAGTGAGTTCCTTGGAAGTATCCCAGGGCCACGTCATCACTTGCAGCACAAGACTGTGAACTTTCTCTGGTACTTTGGGCAAAAATTGGGCATTATAGAGAAGTCTGAAGTACTTTGCCTTGTGTGAGGTATGAAGGCTGCGCTGTGTCAAGCAGGGATAAAGCACTCTGGCATCCTGAAAGATGCACACTTGGAGTGAGACAGCTGTCTGCTTGGAGCTTGGAGTGGCTGAAATCTTCCTGGGCTGCAAGGACTGCTGGGAGGATGAACATTTCCCAACTTCTTAACCAGTGCCTCATGGCTTCTTGTCTCCCCAAACCCTTTCTTTTACCTAAAGCAATCGAGCAAACAACAGAAAGCGCGTCTGCTGTCAGTTCTGAGTTTTAGGAAAATGTCTAGCAACTGACAGGAAGCAGTTTGTGACCTCATCTGGCAACAAATAAAAGCCAGTTCTAAAAACAGCATTTAAAACAGTGACGTTTAATTGATATCTGCCAGAGAAGGACACACACAAACTTTGTGTAAGTATAACCTGATTGTCAGCATGAAGGAATTTGGAGATGTTTTGACATATTTGACATTATGTAATGAAAGTGTTGGATATGAAGTGAGAAGACTTTTTTTTTTTTTTTTAAAAAAAAAGCCCTATTTTTGTTTAAATAACCAGACAAAATTTAACGCTACAGTAATGTCCTGCTCCTCTTTTCCTTTCCATAGTTTTGTTCCATGCCTCTGTTTACATTCTCGTCAATTTGAGCGAGCTTATGGTTGAAGTCATTACCTGAGTGTCCTTTTTTGTGTAAGAAGGAGCAATGTAATTGTCAATTATGCATTTGTTAATGAAACATCTGAAACTTCCATGAGTCATTAGGAGGCAGGATGGACAGATAGGTATCCTTAGGGGAAAAAGTCAGAAAATGTGGCCAGCATAATTTAAAGCAGAAATGTGACATTCTGGAAGAATATTCAATGGGGACAACTGCTTGGGGGTTGGTTGAGCTTTCCTCAATGCTGGGCTTGGGCTGATAGAGTGGGAAGACAGTGGTTTTCTTTCATCTTTATGTCCCTCTGGCTTTGACTGGTGCTTACTTGGTATTAGGAATGAGTTTGGGTGACATTTGTGCAGCTTAAATAAGTGTTTTGTTAAATTATTCTGGTCCAAATTTCCTTCTCTGAGGATAACCAGAGGGCAAAGCATTTTAAACACTCTTGTCTTTCTAGTCTCATCTGCTGCTGTCTCCACATGACTCCAGTTAGTTGGCAGGTTCTGCATTTGGGAAGGTCTTAACTTTCCCTAGAGCAGCCACTGCCCATCCTGTCTCACAATGAAGAATAGTGCAAAGGGACTATTCCTTTCATATAGAGAGTGGTTCAGGGTCTGATATGCTGAGTTCTAAGGGTAAAGAGTAATAGTAAAAGCTTACTCAGTTTTCCTATTCAGCTGTATCTCACAATATCTCATCATGATACTACAAAGGTTCTTTTGAGGGTCTGATGAAAATCAGGGAATCCAGCATCCCTCTCCTTCCCGTTGTCCACAATGTCAGGCCCTATTGTACAAAGAAATGAAGCTGGGCAGGCAACACATTCCCTTGGTAAATCCATTCCAGCTCCCTCTAGTTATTTTCTCATCCTTCATGTGTTTAAAAAGTAACTTCTCAGAGCATTTCCTCCCCAGTTTTCCCAAGGACCTAAGCTATGATGGCCAGCTACAAACACCCTGGATAATTCTTACCCTTTTTTGGGGTCTGTGCAACATCTGTCTTTTGCTAGGCAATAGGAACTTTCCCTCATTGCCAGAACCTGTCAAAGGGGATAGAAATTAGCTCCTCAGTGATATCAGCCAGCTCCTTTAGCAGCCTCGGGTACCCCTGATGTGTTGTGATGGACCTGCATGCCTCTGTTGGGTGAGAGGATTCCCAGCTCTTTTTTCCTGTGGGTATTGACAGACTGTAATAGGAGGCTCAGAAATTCAGGCCTGAAGACAAATCTCACATGTGAAATGTGAGCTGTGAATTACATTTTTTCCCCTGTAGCTTGTCATTAGAACCTGAACCCACTGAGAAATGGATTCATGCTGTCTTTGCCCTTTCTTCCACCAATGTACACACAAAATCTTCTGATTCTTACCTTCCTTGATAGTTTCAACTCCATCTGAGCTTTGGCTTTGTCCTGGCTGCATTCCTACTCATGCAATTTAATCTTACCATTTTTACCATTCACCTTTTACAGTTTTTGCTGTTTACATGGCCAGTCCTATCAAGCTGTACCAAGTTTACAGAAATAGAACAGAAAAAATCCTACATGACTCAGTTAATTCAGGGATGATTAAATGGCAGCCCATATAAAACTGCAAATTAGTTTTATTTGGTTTAGCCTTGTCTCCTCCACCTCCAAGAAATGAATCTTTTCAAGTTCAAACCACACAGAGGGATTTTCTCTGTATGACTGATGGTGAGGAATAAGATCTCAGCTAGTGCTGCAGTAGTGCTTTAATTTACATGAGATACTATGAAAATCCACTGCTGTGGCTTTACTGTGCTGGCTCCTGAGCCACCCAGGTAAACTTGAAGTACAACTGTGCATACAGAAGCTGATTACTTTCAACAAAATCCATCTCACAGCCTGAATATCTGGTGTCCTTTGGAGTCTGGTTCAGAGGCAGTCAAACAAAGAGGTTTTTCCCTGTTGCGGTGGAAATCCTGCTTTTAAACAGCTCAGGAAGGTCTAAGAAAGAAAGAGGATTGACGTGGTCTCTCTTGGAGAGAGTGAGCTGCTTGACAGAACCAGGGACTGGCTTGGAATAGCAGATGAAAGGATATTATGATGTGTCAAGTAAGGCAAAGGAGACCCCAGGCAGATCTGATTTAGGTTCAGCTGTTAATCAAAAATTCTGGGGGAAATCCAAGCCTCTGGAGCTTGAACAGAAATAGAAAGGGCTGTTTCCTATTATACAAGCACATAAAGCTGTGCTAAAGGGGAAACCCAACCGGAAAAGGGCTTTTCTCCCTATCCAGCTTGTAGATGGTGCTGGAGCACTGAAACACAGGGTGCTGGGCCCTTTTCTGGAGCAGTGTACACGTTAACCCATGACATGAGTATAGAGACAGAAATACTCCATGGGTGTTCTGCTTGGAAATCCCTTTCCATGACACTTTCTGAAGAGTTTTTATCAGTCCTGCCCAGGCCAGCTGTCACTTTAAACCCCTTCACATGCATAGGCCTCATCCAAAACCTGTCAAGATAAAGATGCTTGTTGACTTTAATGGGCTTTGAATCAAGCCTATAAAACAACCTGACATCTGCAGTAAATGCTCAGGCCTTAATGACTGTTTTCCCCTAGGGTTTTGGAACATCATTCCAACGTCTGGGAACCTTGCCTTTCCTGGTGTTTCCCATTTTTAGCAGATTAAAAAGGATCAGCTGCAGGCCAAATGGTTCCTCACTTTCTGGGTTAGTTCAGGTTCTGCTACAAATCAGAATGTCAAGTAATCCTTTCCAGATCTTGCTCTTGTGCAGAGAACCTGGGATGGTCTAAGCAAGCAGTATTGCACATTCCAGAGAATACAGAAAGCAAGGAAGATGACATTGTCACCTGTCAAGTTGTAATTGCAGCTTCTGTCTTTGAGCAAATAAGAAAAAGTCTGTGGCTGAGTCAGTGGGCCTGACACCAACCAAAGGGTTGAGATAGTTTGGATGGCATAAACACTGCATGTCCCTTTTGGCTTTCATCCTTTTTATTCTGCACTCTAGCAAGTCTAGGAATAGGAAACCACCACTTCTGTCCACAAAAGCCTGACCACACATACTCACAGCAGGAATTTTACCAGGTTTGTCTTTCACTGCTCCCTTATGTAACAGCAGTGGTAAAAGGGAAAAGGAAGGAGTCTAAACCACTTGGGCAAGCCTGGACAGAATCTCACAGACTGAAGTGACCACTGAAACATAAAATTTGCACTGGGAGAAGAAGCTAGGAGGCTGAGGGCATTGCCAATAGCATCAGGATAGGGAGATGCAAAGAGAAAGAGACTTTTCCCAGCCCAAACACTCGGATAGTTAAGGCTGAGGAGAATTGAAAGATAATTACAAGAAAAACTTAAGACCTGGGAAGAGGAGAGTACCTCTGCAGACCTTTTCTTTATTAATTATGGTCTGTGTGTTACAAGCATTTTGGTGAAGTGAGACTGGCTTGTTTTTTTGCTTCAGTGGTGCTCACAAGATTTAAAAGGGAAATGGCTTACAGGTTGGAAAATGGGATCGCTATCTTGAAATCATGACCAGCCTCAAAATATTTGGTCCTTAAGTTTCCATTCATGGTCTCTAAGACAGCACTCAGGCCACAGCAAAAAAAAGATCTGAGCTGTGGCTTACCACAAACACTCCTTGAAATCCCAGCTAGCAGTCTGGCACTTTCTCTAGCCCACTTCTCATGTCTCCAAGCCACTCATCTATCTGCTGATCATGTTAGACATGAACAACAGCCAAACTCTCTCCATCTGGAATCTTGCATATGATTTTTAGAAAGGCTCCAACACAGACTCTGTTTCTTTTCTTTGTTTTTGTTTCTGCTTTGTTATTTTTTCCATGTCCAGATTCAGAGCTTGAGTGTTACTGTGGTTGCCTTTCTCACAATGACACTCTCCTAATTAATCGCTACACTTTAGAAGCATCAATGCCTGGTTTAGGATAAAAGAAGATCTCAGATTTAGAACTTTTATATGCAAAACTGTGCCTGAAGTTTAAAGAGGCAGCAGAGTAGAAATCCCTGGCCTAAACTTCTCTTTATGCAGGGATTTGCACAGAGTGCCAAACCAGAATCAAATTAGTTTCTTTAAGACTTAGATTTTCCCATGTTTTCTGTTACTCAAAGGTCATGATGTTTTTTAAATGTCTCTGCTGTTCCTGGGTTAGTTTCCTCTTCTGCAGCAACCTGTAGGGAAGTCATAATGTAGTGTTTATGATGACATCCCTTTCGTGCTGTGGAAAGAATTTTAATGTCATGAATTCCACCTTATGACTGGAGAGATGGGCTTGAACTGGAATCTCGCAATCACACAATCTGAAACTCAGTGGAATTTGAATCCCCAGCTGACCTTACATTTTAGGAGCCAAAACTCTGTTTTCATCCTTCATCTTCCAGCCTTTGAAACAGTTTAGATCTGTGATTCTCTGGCTCAAATGCCTAATGGTGTCTTCAGTGCCAGAAAAAATGGGAAAGAGAAAGCGGGAAACATGGAGATAAATAGAATGCTTAAGCAGAGAAAAACTAATTTAAAAACTTGATAAAATAACAATCAACAATGAGAACCTAGTTTTCTATCTTGTCCAAGCAGCTTCCTCTACAAAGTTCAGTAATAAAGATTTTGGCTTTTTATGCAGACTGTCATTTTACGCACCCACTTGTGTCTTTTGTAGTGGCACAGCTTTCAGCACCTCACCCCATACCATCTTTTAGCCTCAAACAAAATGACTGTAAGTTAAGGAAGGGCAGTTACATCTCACCCTTACAAATGGGAAAACCATGGTGTGAAGAATACAAACAGCAGACCTAGGTTCACACTTGAAGACTGCAGCAGAGGAGGGACTCTACCACTCTCTGTTCCAATGTCTATATGATGACACCAACATTTACTGCTAAATGGTTTCCATATGATGTGCCAAGTGACCCAGAACCACTGGGTTGTTTGGTTTTTTGGGTTTTTTTAATAGAAAAATATACTTAGAGAGTACCCAGAAAATCATTGATTAATGTACCTACAGTCACACTCACTCTTCTGGGCACTCCTCTATGTCTCTTCTGCTGAAGTTCATGTTCAAGTTCTTTATTCAATCATTACTCCAGAAAATTAAGTTCTGCAATTATTTGAATTAAATTTTAATGCTATTGGAAGAAAGATGTTGGAAGAAAATCTACTTTCCTCACAGGGATAGTAGATTTTGCTTCTCATCATAAGAAGCACCAGGCAGTGCCTCTGACCTGAGCCAGTGGTCTCCTGTCAGTGGTTGCCACTCAGACCTCCAAACACAGGTAAGCCCTCAGGAGCAATGTGTGTATTGGGAAGGCAGGACAGACTGGGATGGCCAGGCAGAGAGCACAGCTGGAAAAGTAAATGGGCAAGAAACCATCTACATCAGTCCCTTTTGTCCACTTCCTCCCTAGTTTTCACACTTCCTCCTTCCCTCGATTTCTCCCTTTCCCAGCTTTTGTTTCCTTCACAAAACACCCCATAAATTTGGTAGAGACCCGAGATGCCCTTGCCCTGCAATGTAAAGTGTCCCATTCCCCCAGGCTGTGACCCCTCAGTGTGTGAGGTGTCCTGGAGAGAAGCTCTGGGTGATTTTATCTCACTCAGTGCCACTGGTGGGGCTGGGCTGGCAGTCCCCTGTGCCTGCCCTTGCAGGGGTCAAGCGTGAGGCTCCATTTCTCTGAGGAGGTTTGTGGGGTTCTCCCATCTGTTCTTCCCCATGTGTGGAGGTGAGGCACTGAGGGGTTGATGTCTCCTGGGATTGTATCCATGTCAGGGTTTTGCCTGGGCTCCCCTTCTTGCTGTTTTCTCTATCTGTGTGGAGATGGACTTCAATCACATTTTAGCATATCAACATATTTTTAGTGCCACAACTCATTTTAATGGAGCTGATTGTCAAATTGACCCACCCAGATTCCTGTTCTAACAGTACTGAGCATCTCTCTCATGTTTTAATGTACATTTTTCTTTTATTCCAGCTAATTCTTTTGCATTGCTGGAATGGGACACTGGACACCAATTCTTCATTTCAAATTTTGCTCTTCTAGTGAGCCTGCTGCTGCAATGTAATGCTCTAATTCCTGGATATTAAAAATTGTTAAAAGAGGGGTTAATTTTCCACCATGTTCACATCGCAATGACTTTCATATTACTTTAACTTTAAAATTTTCCCTTCCCTGTTATGTTTTTCTAAAAGATGTAATTCATATAGAACTCAAGTGACCCTTTTGAAAATTTGCTTTTTTTTTTTTTCTGTAAAATATCACACACATTTCTGGTTTACTCAACTGTTTTTAGAAAAGTGATATATTCTGGTGTCCCTGGCATGTTACATAAGTTTCAGATCTGAGCACAAAGACTCCATTTTGCAAAAATAAATGCATTCTCTTTCAACTCACGTCCGTAGGGTATCCCAAATGTACAGCACCGTGTTTACTGTGCCCTGATACAATATGTAGCTGTGCAACCCATGAACATGCTAGTTAAATGATTAACACACGTCCTTGATGCATCAATTAACTTCATTAGACTTGGCCCCTCGAATGATTGTGAGTGCTTGCTTGTACAGAATGTTCCTTGCCTGCCTTCAGAGAGGGAGGCCAGCCAGAGGAACTGCCTGTTTATTTTTGAACCCATGTAAAAGTAGACCAGGAGCAGACACTTCCTGCTGCAGGCTAGACCTGACAAAGAGGTCATCTTTGTTGCACATGGCTAAGGAATCACACCCCCTGCTGAAGATCAGGGCTATTTTTAGGAAGAGGATAGAAGTCCTCATTCTTGAAATTGTTTTAATTTCCATCTGAAGAGTCAGACTGCATGGCTAGGGAAAGAAAAAAAAAAATTCTAGTAGGTTGCAGGGCCAGTGCGAGCTGCAAGGCTGTGTAAAAAGAAACCTGATGAAATTGCTTCTTGTGGTGCTGACAGAATTTTGTCCTGGCAGCACCAATGTGCTAATCACTATAGGCTGACAAAGAGCCATTGCCCAAGAGCAACCCATAATGGTCATGTAAATTTTACTTAAGTACATACAATTACAAGAAATTGCCCAGAATTTTAACACACATTGTGCTGCCCTGTTTATAGAACAGTATAGATTTACTGGCTCCATTTTTCTACTGTAAATCAAAAGCCTTAGGGCTTAGGAGGAGGGAAAGGGGGAGGAAAGGAAATGTTTTGGCTTCACAGTATATAACTGCCTACGGAATCATTTTAATGTATATTAAAACCTCATTCAGGTCTGCCACAGATGCAGTGAGTTTAAACAATCCAGTGGGGCACATTCCTCATAAAACTCTTCCCCTTCTCTGGTTCTGCAGAGTGCACTTCAGTGGATGGCCACATGTCTGCTGAAGACACAAGAATTCTGGTCCTGTTTTCCACAACAAATAAACAGCGTTTCTCAGAGTTCTCAAATGCTGCACAGGAAAATTATAAATTATACTGACTATTACATAGTACAGGCTACAGCATCTCTCCCAGAAATTTCTGCTTCAAGCCCAGAGTTCAGGCTGACCAAAGCCAAGTGTATTTCAAACTTTCATCTGAGAGACACAGCACCACAATCCCAGTGGCTGAGTTGTCACCCTGTTAAAAAGGCAAATTTCTAGTCTGGATTATGTCTAACTGCAGCTTCCAGTCACTGAATCTTGTTTATGTCCTGTCCTGGATTAGAAAGATATCTATTATATAAAATGGCTTTCAGGCTGTGGTATTTCTAAAGCAGTGTTTGTAATCTCAGGTCATTGTCACAGCTCTTTCTAAACACTTCCCAATTTTTCTACGTTCTTTTGCCAGGGTAGACATCCAACTGGATAGATGACTCCCAAAAAGCTCTCCCTGATGCCAGATGGAAGAATAATATTCCATTTATTTTTGTACTCAGTTGTCTGCTCCTTTTGTAACCAAAATTTATATCAGTAAAGATAGTCTCAAAACATCACTAGAACTCACAAATGACCATTTTTTAGAATCCTCATGTTTTCCAGAGCTACTGATTGCAGCATTGATTTGGGTGTTTTAAAGGCATGATCACCTCTCTTTGTTCTCAGGGTTTAGAATACACCTGTTTTAGTAAACTCACTCTACTCTATGATCTCTGTTAATTTGTACCCAGGTTAATATGGCATCACTTGCAGTTCCAACACCTGTTAATACAAATATTTTTTATTTTGCCTGCAGCCTTTGAGAACTCTGATAAAAACACTGAGTAGCAGTCAGCCAGGAAAAGGAGCCCATGGGATACCAGCATTAGCAGCAGTGGATGATGATCCTAGTTATCACAAAAACTGCTGTAATCTGTTAACTTTTTCTATGTTTGCATGAACTACATTGATGTTCACTTTTGCTAGCATTGTTTATTGATTTTTCAGATATAAAAACAGGTCACACAGAATTACATTGTTTGGGGAGAACTAAAAGAATTATGTCTACAAAATTATCTCTAACCATCCACCCCGTAGTCTTGAAAAGAAAGGAAATAATCAGAAAACAATCACAAGCTCTTTATGGCAGCATAATTTTCATCTTAATGTTACAATTTCTTCATTCATTTTGGATAGTGTCACACAGCAGCCTCTCTGTGATTTTGGTAAGATCAGTGTCAGGCTCGTCTTTCCTGTCCCAACTGAATTTTAAACTGCTAACAGTTTCTTATCAAATCTCTAGGGTTTCTTGGTGTCCCACTTTTTTCTTAAAAACAATGTTAGGCTTCTGAGATATCCTTGGACAATTATTTAAATACTCTTTATTGCTAATTGTCTATTCCTGCAAGTAAAAACTACGGCTTCCTTCAATCACCGCAGTTCAATATCTGTTGTCTGAAGAATGGATACCTAGTTTATTTTCATTGAAAAAGAGCATAAGTCTGTTGCTTTCCTAATGAAGAGGACCCAGGTGCACTGTAAGTGCTGTGCACATCTGCTTTTTCTTCACCAGGCTTGATAATTTCCCATTGAGGATTAGAAGGTTTCAGCTCCCTCTCCGAGCGACCCACAGTGCTGCAGACAAAATCACTGGGAATTGTTTATTCCAAAGTGGGATAGAAAGTGCCTTCCTGTAGCTGTGTCAGAGTGCTATGAAGAATTAGCAGGAGTGAGAAGAGAGAATTTGGGAGACAGACAGGACAGGAAGAGCAGACAGAAGGGATGAGCTGGGACTGAGGCACCCTGCAAAGCTAATAGCAGATATGGTCAAAGATACAGAGAGATGTTAAGAGAAAGAATGGAAGGTCAGGCTTGGAAGTGGCTCTGGGCTGGGTTACCCTGGCACAGCCTGGAGGGAGATGGTCCTCACCACCACTTTATGACTTTAAATGGACATCTCAGTCATCACTTCCACTGGCACAAGGTTGACCCAGTTAAAAATAAAATCCAGACAATCTGCATGGCATCATCTGCTATTTTAAGCTGGGTTCTTGTTTTGTCTTTGCCCAATGATGTGAGCTCAGGTCTTGTGCTGCCAGAAGGGAATCCTGAGGCCAGAGGATGTTTTGGAGTCAACAGCTTGGCTGGTGAGCTCATCAGAGGCAGCGTGGGTGGTTCCCAGTGCTGCTCAGGTGCAAGAACCTGCACCAGCTGAACAGCAAGGAAAGGAAGCACAAAAATGTAAACAATGCAAAAGAAAAAGGCAGAAAGAGCTCCCTAGAAAAACAGGGTTTTAAACAACTAGTACAGAACACAGAACTATGTGATTGTTCTGCAGTTGCACAGTCATTACAGAAAAAGTATGATCTTTTTTGTCCCATTTTGTTCCTAGAATTTAAAGTGAAAGAATCACATTTGTCCTAAGTGGATTTCTGAAGAATTTTTCTCAAATGTTCATTTGATATTAAATATCTACAGAAACCTACAGACTTTCAAAGCAGGAATGAGATTCCTAGCATCATGGGACTGAAACTGCAATGGGCTTTTGCATTGTGGGTACTGTTATCACTTAGGTTGGATTTTTCATTTACTTTATGTCTGTATTTTATTAAAATATTAATTATTAGCATATTTATTAATAGTAACATTTATATTTGGTAAATCCATTCCAGTATATAATTTTATCTTTATAATAATCAATAATAAATATGTAGCACTAGGAAATATCAAAGTGCTGTTGTGCTAGACATTAGGCAGTATAAATGGCAAGATATTTCTTCTCAAATCAAATGGCTGAAGAAAGATTCTAAAGTGAAAAATGCCCTAAATGGATGCCTAAAAAAGATAATATTGGGTGAAAGCTAGCCTGGAAAGTGAAAGGAAATTAGGGGAAGCTACTTCTTTTCATTTCCCTAAAAGAATTTATTTACCTTAGGCAGCAGAAGCAGTTGGTCACTGATGTCTCCTAAAAAGATTCAACAGCTCACCTGTTCATGAGTTTTGATGTTCTTCCTCTGTATTGACAAGTCACAAACAGGATTTCCTGGAGAACTAAAATATTCTACAGCACAGTGTCTTTTCAGGATAGGTTCTGATTTTACTTCATATTTATCACTTTCCTTCATTATCTGACTGAAGAAGAAATACAACTAACTGACTAAACAGATTTTCACGAGGAATTTTAAGTGCACATGGAGTCCAGAAGTGATATTTATATATATGAGAAAATGTCTTCTGCATAATTTAAAGATTTTGGACAATTTTTATTTACCGTGGGGTTTTTTGTTTTTGTTTTTGTTTTTGGTGTTTTTTTCCTCTTAGGCAATGTCTACAGATGAACTTGTGACTGGAGCAAATCGGAGTGAAAAATACAAAGATGCCTCAACTGTTTTACCTACAACTTAGGACAAGCTTTGCAACTGGCACCTACATGACTGAAATAATGTCTGGCTTTTCTCTTGTGTCCAAGTCATGAACACAAGCACTGTAAGGTGCTCTACAGTCAGTGAAGGGAGACAGGAGCTGCTAGAAAATGATTCATCACACTTATTTTAGAAACCTGTCTCAGGAGGACTGAATCAGCATCAGGAAGGGTCCAGTCCTCCCCTTTGATTAGAGTGATCACAAGAGACAAAATGACTCATCTACGCACACCCAACAGATGATGTCTTGCCAAAAGTGAGAGTTATTTGTAATGATTAAACCCACTCGTTTTGGTTTTTCTCTTTCCTTTTCATTAATTTTATATTTCTTTCCTTGCATTGGCCAAGACCATTACAGGCACACAAGACACTGACTGTTGCAGTTGGCTCCTTGTGTGTTGTTTTGGAAGGTGCAACAATTATATTCCTAAAATAAAAGAGACAGGATTTATAAGCCAGAACACACAAGGGAAATCCACTTTCCTTGAAAGGCTTGGCTGCTGTCTAAGTTGCCTCTGACACAGTTACATAAAAGACCTACTTTATTTTTCCACTTTCTGAGTCAGAAGAGCTTTGGATAAAATTTACAGTGACCCTACTAAATGTATGGAGCCGGACTCCCAATGAGACTTGAGGTACACCCAGAAATTTAAATTCTAACATAAAATTTGTTTTTCAGGGAAAAAAAGAAGTGGCTGAGATAGTAGCCAAGGATTCAGGAGATGTGGATTCATTTCCTTGCTCTGCCACAGACTTCTTATATGACCTTGGGAGAGTCATTTAATCTCTGCATATCACTTTTCTGTGGTAAAACTTTCTGGATGTCTCCGAAGATAAACATATTAAGACGGATGCTCTGAAACCAGAGCCCTTATGTGTGCTGAGGAAAAACAGGCAGTTTCTAAACAAATGCTGTTTCCATATACGAATATTTGATTTATAGCAAAACGGTTGAAAACGATGTCTCTCCCAAACTGTCAATTCCATGACAAAGATTAAAGATTAAAATCTTGTTTCTGCACACTAATAATTCCAGTTGCCATGGGACTCAAGACTGAAACAGAGCGTTTAGAAACCATCCCTCTCCCACACCTTGTCCCCGACAAAGACCCACTTATCTCACCTGCATTCTGTGAGCAATATTCCATCCCCCTGAAGTCTTTCTTAAAAGACAGTTGTTGCAATAAATCCAGGAGACGGACGAATGCTGAGTTGTTTAATGAAAAGGACCAAAAATTTCCCAAGGAAAACTGTCATTGCGTAACTGTACCACCACTTCCCCTTCTTCTGGGCCAATGAATCTCACAGCCAGGAGCTTCTGCTGATTTTAACAATTTGGGGATGAAACAGGAAGATGCTGTCTCTCCTGTGGGGAAGGACAGGGCTGAACAGGATCCCTTTAGCTCATTTTGCTGAGCAGTCTATGCTTTTGAACACCCAAAATTCACTGCCCTAAAATTACCTCTCTCCACACAAGAACAGATATCTCACTTATTTGGGTGATTGACTTTATTGAAACAAGGTAGAACCATACCATGGGTGAGGAAAATACTATGTCTCTTTCACATACTTTTCCAAATACTACTAAAACATAACCCTCTACAGAATTAAATTCGTGATAATGCTTGAAGGTGAAACCAATTGTTCTTTGCTGGACTTCCAGATTACATACTTGTGGAATATGCATCTAAATCAGATCTATGCTTTTGAACACCCAAAATTCACTGCCCTAAAATTACCTCTCTCCACACAAGAACAGATATCTCACTTATTTGGGTGATTGACTTTATTGAAACAAGGTAGAACCATACCATGGGGTCAAGGGATACTGATAAAGAGACAACTTAATTTAGAAATCCCTTCTGAAAAGGTCTTCTAATTCAGATAGAAAACTCAAGCTTTCCAAATGGCCTGGATTATACAACTGAAGTTTTCACACTTCTTATTTCAAGTTTCCATAAAACTTCAAGGTTAAGCTACCTTTATTTCTCTCTTTCTACTGTGAGGTTGTTTTCATACTCAGTAAAGGCAGAGGTGGGAATCATAAATGGAAGACACAGAATGATTGGTGCCCTGGTGGAAAAAAAACCCCAAGAAAATAAAAAAAAACCCAAAAAAACCAACAAAACAAAACAAAACAAAAAAAAACCTAAAACAAAACAAAACCAAAACAAAACCAACCAAAAAAAAAAAAAACCCCGAAAAAACAAGAAACTAATCAAACAAAAAAAAACAAAAAAACCCAAAAAAACCCCAACAAAACAAAAAAACAGCACTAAGGATAAAGCGAATCTTCTCTCAGGAGAAAATTGAAGGATATCCTCCCAAGGCAAGGGCATCTGATTAGATAATGATGAGAGTGGGCAGGGTTGATGATTTTTAAATCAGATGGGGTTTTGAACAACTGTTTGGACAAAACTGGATCTTCTAATAGCACATGGATAAACTTGGAGTTAAAATACTTGTTCAAAAACTGAGTAACTGACTTCTGTTGCCTGATTTGTCTCAGATTCTGTGTGTAGTCTATTGCATGTCATATTTTATGAATTTTGTAAAAATGAAAATATGTTCTCCTTCTTTACGGAGATGTAACAAGCTAAATCCATAAAACCCAAAGGAGTTCAGAGGAGTAACTAGATTAAAACACAATATAATTAACCAATATTGCTAAATACCAGAGGGGAAAAAAACATTGAGGCACTCCAAATTTAATTATGATATGAACTCCCAAGAGAAAAAATAAGGATTATCTTAATTAGGGTGTTAAGCATTTGTCTCAGCTGGTCTAGAGGCTACAGAGTGGCTGGAAAGTCCTCAGCTTGAAAACTGAGAGACATAAGACAATTTAGCATTTCTTTATATATTGAACGGGGTTGACCTAATCCTGTAATTTATTAGGCATGGGAGAATGGATCTGGATACAATAAGGACTGACCTTCCCTTAATTTCTAGTGAATCCAAAGCCTTTTCACAGAATGTTCAGTTAACTGTTTCCTCTCTTGTTTTAATTTCCCACGCCTCTGGACTCCCAGGCTACGCTTGTGACCGGAAGCCAAAATGCCATGAGAAAAAGCTCTTCCTGTGGTAACTCCAACACTGCCAAGCACAAGGCCTACAAACCACATGGGAAAACTCGTTCACATACAATCCACTCCCCATGAATATCCAAAAGGTTTGGGATAAGACTTCAATCTTTAAATATTAATACAAACCAAACCTCTCAAATATTTCAGAGTCAGCCCTTTTAGTAGTTTTTATCCAAAAGTAGAAAACACTTCCATTAAGCATTTTAAATATTTCTTTCAGATGCCATAACCAAGAGTTGAATGGTTTGCTAACTGCATTCATCTGCTTAGTGTAGTTCAGAACATGAAGTGTCTAATTACCATATTTTTACCTGTTTTGCACAGGGTTGTAGTAAACTAATGAAGTTCCTTGATGCCAGGCAGATTCTGCATCTGAGGACTATTCCTGGATGAATTCTGTTCAGTCTCAAGCCAAATCCCATGTGCACAACATTGTCTATACAAGTTACATGTAAGTCATGTTACATGTAAGTCATGTTACATGTAAGTCATGTTACATCTGTCTCGCTTTCCAGGGAATCTGGCTGCTCAAGAATGTCTGCACTAAGGCTCCTCTGAAACCATCTAGCAAGAGAGTAGTCTCCAACAGTGGCCACAAACAGATGCTTAAATAGCAAAGCCAAGATCAAATTGTACTATACTTTCTCCAAATGCCCTCCCAGTCTTAAGGTAACTTCTGAGTCTGATGCACTTTGTCCAGGTAATTACAGAGCTCTTCTCCTCAGTACATTTATCCAGTCTTCTTTTGGAGCAATGAACTTCAAGTTTTTTTGGAGCTCTTTGTATCAGGGACTCCCATGTGTCTATCACACCTAGTATGAGGAAAGCAGTGCTGACTCTGGAGACATATTCATGTATTTATATATTTATCTATTTACAGTGTATCTCAATGTAAATGACATCTTTCCAGTCATATTCAAAGATGTGAGCACCTAAGGGACCAGTTAACAATATTCACTTCAAAGCATGGGTATAGTTGTTCTTTAATTACCTGTAGAGACCACGTGTACTGCTACCAGGGCACCTGCAATGCCCAGGATTGTAGCACAGGCTGTGGAAAAAGTTTGAAAGGCAAAAAAAACCCCAACATTTTGGAATCTGCTGATAGCTCATCAGGGCTCTGGTATGCCAGAACTACATCATGAGCTGTTCTAAGCTGACTATTCACAACTGCCTTACAGCCCTACCAGAAGCATTTCTGGTAGCACCTGCTCAGCAGATCTGCTCAGAAATAGCTGCTTTGAGCAAATGATTGAATTTTCTGTCCCAAGCCAGTGAATTAATCATCACATGCACCAAAAATTATTATTAACTTCATTGAATCCTACTCCTGTTTCAAAGTTCCCTGCTTTCATCTTGCTTCTCTAACAGCATTTGTGTATTGAAAACAAAAGGATAGAAAGTCCCTGAGTTATTTCAGCTCTGTCTCTTCCCTGATGGAGGATCACTGAGCAATGCTTGCACAGAATGAACGGGGTGCCCAAGGTGGTGGTGGTGAAGTTCACCATCCCTGAAATTGTTCAAGAAACAGCTGGACATGGCACACAGTGCTCTGGACTAATTGACAAGGTGGTGTTCAGTCCAAGGTTGGACATGATGATCCTGGAGGTCTTTGCCAACCTTAATGATCCTGTGATTCTATAACATGAATTGAGCTCAGAATTTTTTTTTAAAAGAAACCTACAAAATGTACCATCAGTCTCAAGTATCCCTACTCTCAAATTCCTTTGTTGGTTCCAAATAAATAAATACCAAAACTTCTATTCCAAGCAATTCTCCTGGATATCTGTGCATATTATATGCTTTGTTGTGTCACAGTTTTAGACAGCATGTAGCTGTTCCAAGGTGCTGACCAGTTTGGGAAAGCTGCTAGAAGCACTGATGAGATACTCCCCTTCCTCTGCTGGGTGTGGCATGTCCTTTCGACCCTCTCCCTCTTCTTCCCTCCATGCTCTTTTACCAAAGGGATTCTAGCTTTAGGATTATGAAGTTCTTATTCCAATTGCAACTCTAAGGATTTAAATTTCATTTTCTAGTTCTCTGCAATCATGCTTCTCATCCTGTGCCAAAGTCATTCCTTGGGAATGTCCAGAACATTGACTCCCACACTATTTCTTCATCAATGCTATTTTTTTCTGGTTCAAACTTTTCAAGCTTTTCACATAAATTTAGAAGTTGTATATCACATTCATATTACTGGACTCTTAATTTCCAGTCTGCTGGGAGCTTTCCACACGGAAAACACATAAAATATTTGATCTCTACAATACTTCTAAATGCTTTCATCCTTCTCTTTCCCTTCTCTCCACTACCACCTTGTGTCAGGTTTTGGTGTGTATGTGTGGCATTGTGAGCAATCACGCCTATATAAAGAAGAATGTGTGTAAAAAGAAAATTATACCCTGTATTAGTGAAATCACTGGCCATACTCTAGGACAGGTGTCTATAGATAGGAAGAGTGAGATACATTTATTGCCCAAAGGCAACAAAACCAAAAATATTTGTATTTCTAAAGAGTGTACCCTCAAGGTTTCATAGTTGCAGTTTGAAAAGGACAGAAACAAAAAATATTTGGCATAATGAAATGAAAGAATAAAAGGTCTGGATTGGCTTTTGTCGGTTCAGTACTTAATGAAAAAGCAGGCAATGTTCCTGGGATCCCGTGGTGATGAGCAGTCTGGCCCTTGGGTTCTTGAATGAGAGCAGCAATCTGATTAGGTATTGCAAATTAGTCTTGTGAGTGAGGTCAGAAAGGGAGGCAGATCTCAACTTGCTGATAACCATGATCTGTCCCCACCACGCCTACGAGTGCTCGGGTCTGGATGAGGAGGAGAGGCCATCACTGTGGCTGACCCCAGGCCTTGCCTCGCCTGTGAAAGGCAAGTGCCAGCTGCTGAAGAGCTCTTTACAGATCCCTGTGCCACACCAAGTGCTTGAAACATGATTTTTGACAGCTCCACTCCTTAGGGAACAGGGAAGGGGTACAGGCAGTCACCACCAATCTGACCCATCTGTTCAAACAGAACAACCAAATTTTCCTCTTTCTGCTCTTTCTGGAGCTGTCACTGCTGGTGGCGGGGGAGTGCTGCTTGGTTTGGGTGCATTTCTGATTGTAACACCCTTTGCAATAAAGAAAGCTTTTGTCCCTGTTAGGGAATAGGATCTGAGGTTCTCAAGGGCTGGCCTGAAGTGCAAGCTACTGTCTTGCTCTCCTAACACCTCCACGTCAACTCCCAGCTTCCTTCTGGAAAGAAACCAGCCCAATAAGCAATGTCTTCACCAAAATTAAACCTAAGCCTGTCTGGCCCTGCTCCTCATTACTACATACATACATACATACATACATATATATATATATATATATATATACAAATACATAAAATTTAGTTTTTCTACTTCTTGGGCTTATAGTCATTAGGGGCTTAGGATTGAGGGATAAGGTAGAAGAGTTAATTGCTGCAGCACTGACAGGTCTTTCCTGGGTTTTTGTTTGGTTTTGTTTAATTTTAGCTTTTTTTTAACACTGCTTGGGGCTTTCTTTTTTAATCTACTTTCTGAAATGTCTAGTGCTGAGAGATGTATTTATCCATAATGATGAACACATGGTTTATGCTGCCTAGGTATTACATATCCATGTATTTCACAGGGGCATATTGTTTTAGGTAAGTGATGCAGCTTTCTCTTTTTTTTCCCAGTTTGGGGCTGTTTCCTGAACCAAATACTCATGCCCCCAAGGGTTTCTGCTCATGGCCACATGCACTAAAAGAAGACCACATACCTAAAAGCGTTCCTGGCTACTTGCCCTCTAACGGGATCCTTGTGAGGGCTCCATTTGAAGTTGCATGTTTTATTAATATTTATTGATAGTGAGCCACCCTCCGTGACAGCCTTCATTCTGAACACGTGCCAGGTTTTTCCTGCTCTACCCATAGACCTCTTCTCAGGGTTGCAAAAGCAATCAACCAGCACCCCACCTTATTTTTTAGTAAATTACTCCAGATTGATGCAATAAAAAAGAGGGGTAACCCAGGAAAGTGAATTAAACTAATCAGGTGACTTTGTAGTTCCTGCACTACAAAAGTATAAAAGTGGTGTAATCAGGGCCTGGAAAGCAAGACTGTAGTTTGATCAGTTCAGTACCTTGCATGTTTTTTGCAGAACCAATCAAGTGTTTCAAGGGGACATTCTCTGAAATAAAATATGTCCTTTAAAACACTCCCAACTGTGTCCAGTTCTCACCAGGCAGACTGTGGATTTTCGTGGTGACAAGTGGAGAAAAACTATAATAATTTGCAAACAGCAACGTACATTTTAGCTCAGAGAAAGATGAAGGCCCTTCACCCAACTAAGAAGAAAAAAAAGAGTGCTTCAATGAAATTGACAGCCTTGATAAGTTCAGTATGTACTGAATGGTTAAAAGTAGGGGAATTTTACTCTTCAGGGTTGTCAGGCCTGTTTTGAGAAGGTGCTAAGAAGGTATCATTCTAAATTACTTGGCAGCTGTCAAAAGTATTCTTGAATAATTTGGACTGGTGTCTAAAAAGGAGTGTTTCATTCTGTGTAGGTAAGCGTGGAAAAATAAATGAAAAGCTTAACAGTGATACCGCAGAGTATATCTCCAAGCCCACATCAGAGGAGAGAAAGAACTGCTAAGGTGGGAAAAAAATCCACTATGGATGTTGCTGACTGTGATTTTTGTCACATGTTCGAATGGCTTAGAGCTGTAGAACAAGGCTGCAGTTGTCAGAATATGAGGTCTTGCTGCTTCAAAGGTGTCAAATTCTTACTCCTCAGCTGGAAGAAGCAGGGCCTCAGTGCCAGAAGTCTGTAGACTTTGGCTTGTGTCTTATCCACTGCTGGCACGTGTGCTTTGTTGTTCTTAAAATAAAATAAAAACAAAAATAAAAGTTTTAATTCTAGTTTAAAGAGGAGAGATTGTTGTTAATGCTGCTGATATCAAAGGGGTGGAAGCTGAATTGGATCACACAAGTTGTGAGACTGGCCACGAGGTAAGGAACTGTTCACCTCTAATCTGGTTCAGGCAGTTCAAGTGAGGAAGCTGCTTCCACCCCATGCATGGGGTTGTTCATCTTTAAAATGTCTTAATTAAGTTCATCAGCAAAATGTACTGAAAGAAGAGATTAATTCCACGAGTGTTACCCTGCTTTGCCAGCTCCGTAGGTAAAAGGGAGTCTTGGCTGTCCAGTTCAACAAGATGTGTATTTAAATGAAGGAAGGCAGCACTGGAAATGTCACTGTTTCCAGCTTGTGATGAGAGGAAGAATTCTGAACTGAATATTATCATTTGTCAGCCCCTCAGGTCATCAAGATGCATAGCAATAACATCATTAATGACATCCATGGAAATCATTCCTAAACATCCTCAAAAATCCAGAGACAGGTAAATTTCTGATCAAATTACTCCAGATACTTTTAAACCGCTTCTCATCTTATGGTCTGTGAAATTTTGCTCATCACCTATCCCTACCTTAAATCAACAAAAAGCCTAGATAAGCAAGGTTTTACACACCCAATTCATTCAATGTCATTTAAAAAAAAGGGTTTAGGAACTTTGTGTTTTGGTGCATATTGGCCTCAGCTGGCAGTTTAAGCCCCCACCCAGTCTCTCTCACTCCTCCAAAGCAGGATGGAGGAGAGAATCAGAAGGGGAAAAGGGACAAACTTGTGAGTCAAGAGAAAAGCAGGTTTTTTTAATAAAGGTGGGGGGGAAAATTGAACAAAGAAACAAGCGGTGCAAAAGCAGTCCCCACCAACAGACTCACACCCAAAAAGCCTTAGAACAACAGGTACTCTGGGAAAAATGCCCCCCAGCTTTATTGCTGAGCATTATGTCGTGTAGCATGGACAATTCCTTCAGCCACTTTGTGTCACCTGTTGGTCTGTGTGCCCTCAGCCTCCTCACTGGACATGGAGAGTGAGGACAGACTGTGCTTTGAGGCTGGGAAAGAGCTGGTCAGCAAGAACTAAAGCACTGATGCGTTATCAACACTGTGTGAGTGTCCCAGCCAAGCTGTAGCACCACAGAGGCTGCTAGGAAGAAAATTAACCCATCCCAACCAGACCCTCTGCACACTTCTAAAAGTATGCCCAGTATCACTCAAGAGCACCCTAACTGAGTGTCAGACCGAGGGTACTGCTCCCTGTCACCAGGTTTTTAGCAGGAGCAGCTTTCCAAAGAAGGGCATTGCCTGGGAGTTTCGCACCTTGGCTTCTCACTTCAGCTTGGAAACCCAGAGATGGGATAAGGCATCTGAGGTCTGACTCAGGCTAAGGCTCAAGCCTGAACTCTCAGAACCAAACTGATGCATTCCTTCTCAGCTACATGGAATAAACCAGGATGTCTTTCTGTTAATGAAATCCAAGGCCTGTTAGGCTGCTGACTCCATGTAGCCTCTGCCATCCAGGCCGTTATGGCGCATTCCCCATTTTTAAAATTTGCTTTGTCACACCAGCTGCAGGAAGTACAGAGACTTATCCACTGCAACGCATTGGTTTTGCTGTAGGGAAGGCAAATTAATTTAAAATTCCTCTGAGGTTGTTCTGGTAAAGTCATTAAGTTAATATCCATTCATAATAATGGAATTTTTGAGGCTTTTGCCTAAGCTTTACTCAGCATGCCCTGTTCCAGCTCTTACAGTCCTAGAATTGTCCAAGAGGGGCAATATTCCAGGAGTGAAGGTAAGGGGTTTTTTTATGGTTGACCTCGTCTAAGCCAAAGCTTTACATCGATAGTTTTCCCATCCTGGACTTGTCTTTGAAAATGTTTCCATGAAGGGGAATTTCTTCCCATTTATTTCATTGCTTCCCTCCAGCTTCCATTCTTAATGAGATTTGGGCTTGAAAACAGGTGTTTAGGTCATACTTCCAATTTCCAAATTTAGACTCCCTGTTTCTGACAGCTATGAATTCATTCCTCCTCACTAAGGAAATTCCTTGCTGCTTCCACTCATCTGTGCCTGTCTGAAAACTGGCCAGAGGCACCCCGATTGTTCTCATTGTTAGCATTCCACAGCCAGAAGACAGACAAGTCCATTTGTAATGAAATGAGATTTTTCACATCCTGTCCTTCTCTTATGTGCTGCCTGTGCCAGCACCATTTCATGCTCAGAATAAGCCATAAATCCAGAGCAGAAGGCTTTTTTAGATGATGACCAACTGTGTTTTGTATTTTCTCAAAAATACTTTATAATTTTTAAAAAATGGTTTAAGAAATGTTGATAGTGGAGGCAGTGTTTCACTTGAATTTAGACAGAACACAGCTTCTACAGCTACAAGTAATAGACTTAGGCTACTAAAGTAACCTTAATAAATAAAGAAACACAGACAGGGTGAGACTTATTAAAAATTACATCTTCCACTGTCTAAACATGAGTTTAATATGAGTCAATGATGTTTTCACAGCTTGGTTCATAGCTTTGCCATGGTGGTGGTCCATTAAGGAAAGGTATAAATAATTAACATGTCCCTCTAGGTTGCAAAAAAAGAAGGTCTGCTTTGTGTCATTCCGTAGCTCGGTGGCCAAGGAAAGAGACCCATAACAGCGTGCTCTGTGAGCAGGAACATCCAGCCATAGAGACCTGAATGCCTGCAAGGATGACTCTTTTATCTCCACAAATATGATTAGCTTGGAAAAAACCTCTAACAAAATTATTCAATGGGCTCATAGCCAAGATTTCCTTTTTTTATATATATAAACAACTAAAAAAATCACTTCTGAAAAAAATACTTCTGAGCTCATTTTTCACACTCGAACAATTCCAACTTGAAGTATGCATCTTGCTGCCAGACTGCATTGGCTGGTTGTTTAGCAAAGGATTGGGTAATTTGAAAAATTATTCTGTTTCTCAAGAGCAATTATACCAAAAGTGGCAGCATTGAGGATGAAGAGAGTTCCAGGAATAACCTGCATGTTTCCAAAGGTATAAGTAAAATTTGGAGGCTCCGTACTGATGGTTGTAGAATGAGAGTTGGTTTCCTAGGAGATCACGTAAGATATCCCAAACAGAACACTTCAAGGGTTGACTTCAGTTCTCTCAGTATCCACTTCAAAATAAAATGTTGCTTGGAAGAAATAGGTGCCAATCCTACCAGGGCTGCCTCAGACTTCAGTCTTTTATAGAGTGAAAGTGCAAGAGACAAAGTAATCCATTCAGTTGGCCATATCGTCTGAGTAATTTTTTTTGCTGAAGTACAGAGAGCAAATCCAGACTTCAATCTTTTATAGAGTGAGAGAGAAAGTGCAAGAGACAAAGTAATCCATTCAGCTGGCCATATCATCTAAGTAATTTCTTTTGCTGAAGACAGAGAGCAAATATCCAATAGAAATCTATTTTCTAAACAAGAATTAAGGGGCTTGGTACACCCACAATTTGGCCACAGTATCTGCGTCAGAAAACTTACCAGCTAATAGAGGTAATCTCTCATCACTTTGATCACTCATTTGTTGCTCTCCCTCTCCAGAAACTGTTCCATTTTAGTTGACAGCAATTATTGTATCGTTGCTAATTGGAATAAGGGAACTTTTTTCCTGGGAACTTCACAGGTCCTGTACCAAGGGAAACAATGCTATGCATGAGTACCCAAGCTACTCCATTCACAGTACCTGAAGCCTGCTGGGAGTGCTCCATAGCAGTGCAAACTCGATATTTAGAGCTACTTAAGCTATGACAGAGGTGACTTCAGAGAAGATGCGTGCTGTGTAACATCTCTGCCCAGAGAGGATGCTGGCTTGCATGAAGAGACAGAGGTAGGGGGCTATTAACAGCCAAATATAGAGGCTGATTTTGTTAAAGTGCTATTCCTGTTGACTGATTTGTTACTACAGCTGCCAACCTGTACTTCCAAGAAAGAGCTTAAAAAGTGTGCTTGAACCACTGTTCATGGTCTTTTGTGGAGGTGCAGTACTGTTTGCCTGACCCAAAACTACTAGGACAAATAAATAGTAGTTCTGCTGAATTACAGATATCTCCCACCTTCAGAAGATATCTCCCACTTTCTCCTCCTCAAAGACATGAAATGTGAACAACCCTGACCCATGCCTGCCCATGTGTACTTAGGAGTGCAATCAGGCACTTGGCTTCATGTCAGGTGAAGTAAAAACAAGACGCTTTTAAAAAATAAATCCATGCAAATGCTCTTCTTTTTTTTCTTTTTTTCTTTTTTTTTTTTTTCTTTTTTTTTTTTTTTTCTGTTACAAAAGCTGGAATTTTATCTTGTACAAAATGCAAATGAGTAAGAAGCATGTGCTGCTGTGGCTCAACCCATGCCTTCTTTCATGTTCAAAGCCACTCAGGAAAACAAAAACGGACTTCTGTTTATCACAATATGTACTGAAATTAGCCAACATGACCATCTAAAAGCCAGCTTACTTTTTTAAATTAATTGAGATTTTTCTTCCTTTTTGCATCTGCATACATTTGAATGGAAAAAAAATTGACGCAATTAGTTTTGAACTAGTTTGAAGTGATTTCACTTTGATTTCTCAAAAGGTCTGAATTTCAGATACTGGGAAGAAATTTATCTTTTTAAGCAGATTTTTTACAAAGTTAAAGTCATGTAAGGCCTCTGTTAGTTTCTTTGAAAAAAGAATCTTATTTTAAAAACTTCTGGTTTTGGTCATAATTTGAGGCTGACTGTTTCCAGTTGTTCCAACTGGTCCCATTGCCATCTTTTGTCGGTCCACAATGAAACCTGAATGAATGGACATTTAATTGGTTCAACTAAAATTGATCATTCATTTGATAGCTGTATAGACAGTCCTTGATATGATATCACTCTTCAGCCTGCAAAAAGGCTTTAAGGACGTCTTGAGTCTTAAATACTCTTATGAATACATGGAACTGTACCAGAAATACACAGAGGATGAACTGCCTTCTTTGGAAAGTAGCTTCTTCAGTAACCATGACTTGCCAGACCACCAAACCAACCAAGAGAGTCCACAGTTCATATCAGGGGTCTGGACCCAACACGGCTCCAATTCTGGAATATCCAGTCTCCTGCATCTCAGGGTACTGGCAGTTTGGCTCCCCAGAAAAAAACCTCCACGGGTGGAAGAAGCAGAACTCAAGCTGCTTGTCAGATATTTTTGACCAGGCTTTTGTCCTCTGTAACTCAGTGGGATACAGCACCAAACTCCACAGTCAGATGGGATAGGATACAGCACCTGGAGCAACCACATGGGAGGACACCAAGTCCAGTCTTCTGCAGCTGAGAGCCACTGGATAACAGGGAGAAACCCTTCCTCTCTCTCCAGATTATAAGGTCTTTTCACATTTATTTATCTAGTTGCCTCTACTGTTCCTCCAGGCAAATTTTTAAGAGAAATTGTGTGCCCAATGGATTTGACTTTCCTACTCTAAGCACCTACCTGCTTCAGCATGCAGAATTGTAATTACACAGACATACATGCTTGCTCGCTTTCCCATAATTAGCTAGCTCCAGGCATTTACCAAGGGGTACAGATTCCCTTCTGGCAACTGTGGCATTTTAGTACTATAAGCTCCAGCCTGCAGAAAGATGCAGTGTCCCATCCCAACATGTTATTTCTCATAGTTACATAGCTTATTCTTAGAAATGGCTAAATCTAAATACCTGGAAGTTCAGAAGTCCATCCTCCCAGAATCACAGGATAGACTTATGAATCATGAGATGTTTTAGCATTCTTTTACTTGTTATAGCTACATACAGACACTCTTTTTTATTCTTGGAAATGGCTAAATCTAAATGCCTGGAAGTTCAGAAGTCTATCCTCCCAGAATCACAGGATAGACTTATGAATCATGAGATGTTTTAGCATTCTTTTACTTGTCTTTTACCTCTTTGACCTTAAGTATCGATACCTTCAAAGAATAGGGGAGGGGAACAGGAGTAGGAATGCAATAATGAAAAAAAAAAGAAATCTCCCATGGCTGCAGGACCTAAAGTACACCATAAAATCTGGCACCATGGTGTGCTCATCACCTTCAGCCACCAGTCAAAAACATGAACTCCAAGGACGTATCCTCAAATCCATGACACAATATTACCATGCAAAACCTAGTGTCAACACATCACACTGAGAAAACGTGCAGAATCTGGACTCATAATTTGGTGGGCTCAGAATTACACTGCTTTGGAAATCCATGCCTCAATCTACAGAGTCAGCACCTCACACTCAGCAGCATGTTTTCAGAAGAAGCTGAGCATGAAAATAATTTTTATTGAGCAGTGTAAGTAGCAGGAGGCCATATGTCATTGTGTCCTCCTCTGTTTGGACAGTATGTTGCATAATGGCATTCCCATCCTGGTTACCTCCTTTTTATATCCCATAATCAAAATATTAGCACTGCTAGTACTACTATTACCTCTAATGAACACAATAAAGTATTATATTGTGGACTGCATCACCTAGCTGTTCAATTCCAGTCTTTTCAATATTATCTTTAGTACTTTAGGTTTCTTTTATGTTGTAATTTTTTTTGATTGTTTGTTTATTTAAAGAGACTGAAAGTTTGGCCAGCAATTTGTTGGACTCCATCATTAAACTGTAAATTTTTGGTTAACTTGGTCTTTCAATCCTTTCTGTTTTATTTCTCTACCCTGTCAAATGGAGGGATTGGAGAAGTGATGGAAACCACAAATCGAGTGCATGAAATTCCAAGTAAATAACAGCAGTGCTCCAGTCACATAGGCGTTGGTAGCAGAGCCATTGGAGGCTTCTCATATCCGAGGAACAAAGATGTGAATTTTATGATGAAGTGTATGGAACATGCTTTTTGCTCTGGAGGTGATTTATCTGTCAATCACCCTTCTGTGAAATGGCTAAAGAGCAAAGCAAACTCAAAGAGTTGTAATGTTTGCATCTACCTTGCACCTAATGTCACATTTACTATTACCCCCTATTTTAAAGAATATGTTTGGTGTTTCCTTATTTTTCTCATCTTTTTGTCCTTATTTCCAAGATACCTAAATTATATCAGTCCAAGATACCTAAATGATAGTCACACAATTCAGATGGAAGAAAAATAAAAATAGCTCTACAGCAAATCCTACAATACTGTTCACAATCAGAATGTTTATGTGTCTAAATCAGGACTATGAGTAGAAAATGACACAAAGTTGAAATTATTTAATCCTCATAAAGAGACTGTATCTGTTTCCTTGAGCCTTCTTCTCATAAAATTAGACTTACTGTTAAATTATAAATAAGCAGGCAACAGTTATTGCACAGAATATATTCAGTGTACTCAACCAAGAGAGTCATGATTTACAGCAATGACTAAGAATATTAAGTTTCTCTGAAAGTTGTGGGATTTAAGTCAACAAGAATAAAGAGACTATAATAGAAACTAGAATTATATCTAAATAAATTACTTGGGTTTATGTTTAGGAAATGAGAGTAAAAGAGGATAAAATAGTCAGAATGTGATAATTTTCTGGAGTATATACAGCATAAATCTTACAAATTCCAAAAACAAGATTGAAGCTTTTGGAATCTAAACCCTATAGAAAACTGGAAAAATTCAGGCAGAATATCAAGAAAATGTAAGTTACTCTAGGAAATAAAAGTCTGCTTAATGCTCACTTCCCTGTCCTCACTGACTCCAAATTCCTGCTTGCCATCCCTTTTGTTAATACATGTCCAAGCTGCATTAAAACCATGGGTGTGGAGTTTTTAACACAGCCAATAGGACTGTAACACAATGAAAATACTTCTTTGACCTCTCTCAGTTTTGAAGTCACACTATGGATACAAAATATCTTTCAGTGCAGTACAGTATTTTATCTGGGCTTTTTCCTATAAAATGACCTGCTGTGCCAAAAAAAAGATGAGCAAAATTAGAATGACTTGAGATGTGAGAGAGCACTGCAAGTAGAGAAGGGAAACCTCATGATTAGAGACATACTGCACAGATACACTGATTTTTCTGCTTCTGTCTAGCAGATGGCTTTGAAAGGCACAATTCTTTTCAGTATTTTGAAAAAAAAAAGTGGTTTTCAGTGCAATCTGTATTCTATCCTAAATAATAAAAGACTGTAGCCAGCTCCAACTCCTTTGAAATAACCTGAATTGAAAGGAAGGTTGTCTGTGTGGTCCAAACTCCAACCTTCCTTGTCTATGTTTTAGCATAATTGATTTTTCAGCTTTGTTAACATCTCTTCACAAGGCTCCTGTTTCTGAAAGGGCAGCAAGGTGCACATTAACCTGCCTGTCTCATTAACTGCAGCTGTTAAGCCATCTGCAATCAATGACGCTGATAATCAGATATTTTCTTTTGGTGCCAGGTATTAAAATGCAGAGCTACCATCCACTTCCAGTCACTCACCACAGACTTCTCCACAGCAACAATCTCTTTATTTATTTCATATGGATACTGGAACTCTTCATGTGGATAGTGGAAAGTATGTAAAGAACCTGGAGTTACTGAGTGCCTCCAAATGACAACTACACTTTATAAGTTCATAAAGTTATAATTTGAGATATCCATAATTGCTTCAAAGGAGGGCTTGAAATCCCATACAAATGTCTTGCAATACTCACTACCAAAGCTAAGCAAAGTATTTTGCTTATAGGCAGAATATTTGAAGATGGGAAAGGGTTAATAGGACATAATCATAAAGGGTTAACAGGACATAAACCAGGACATAATCTTACCCACAATTTTTTTTTTGAGGTTTTATTTGTTCTGGTAAGCACTTTTATACTCAGATTTCTTGAGTTTAAAGGGGGGGTGAAAGAATTCCTTCCTGATTCTATGGTGCTGCACCCACTGATAGCTGGGGCTCTCGTAATAATCACCAATAAATTAGTTTCTTTCTCTTTTCCAGTGTTCCCATGGCATTGCAGCTTTCCAGCTCTTACTGGAAAATGACTGGAAAAAGACTTAAATACAAAGAGGGTAAAAGAACAGGTTATGGTTTTAACTTTACTGCTGCAGACTGGGAAAGGCTTGGAGGGAGCCAGAGGTGTCTCTGTGAACTGGAAGAGTCATCCTGAAAATGTATAAAAGTAGGTAAATGGTCTGCAATTCACAGTGCACTATTAACATTCCTCTGAAGGGAGGAGACCTGCATTCACTACCCCAGAACCAGCTAAAACCTGGTTTGCTTCATTGGGAACTTTGCTGTGTACTATACTAAAGCCTTTCTATTCCTGAGTGCAGCATATGAGGTCCAAGAACTGTTCCCATGTGGATTTTTGAACATACTTACTTTTTCTGACTGATTAAAAAAAAAAAGGCCATCCTATCTTTTTCTCTATTTACAATGACAGGATTGGAGTTGATCAAGGAATGTGTTTCCTTAGTAGAGACAAGACAGCAAAAAAGCAAAAGAGCCCTCACATCCGGCCGAGTTGAAATTCTCCTTCCCCTGTGGCCACTTGTCTTATGATACATAATTGTCAGCATCTTCATGTGTCTCTCTTGCTCTGTTTGCAATCCAGTTCCCTTTTTTTTTTTTCTAAACATGATACAGTCCAGTTCCCCCACCACAGCACTCTTTAAAAGTAAATATGAATGCACATTTAAAGCTTAAATAAATACAATTTATCCTTAAGAGCAAGAATCTCATTGTCTAGGTTGGGAAATTTACCCGAAGCTGAGTTTTTGATCCTTAATTGAAAAACTGAGCACCCAGTGGCCCAAACATACATGAAATGTGAAAGACATTGGGGCATTGGCATCTTCAGGGACCTGGCAGTGGTTATTCTAGCCATGGGGATTTCTTTTTGCTGAAAGCCTGCTTTTGATTTATTTCCATAATAAAGAGTGAATAGCTGTAGCATCCTAACGATTTGAGATTTGTTTCTAGCTAACTGGCCTCTGGTGGCCTTATAAATTTGTTATGGAAGGATGTATTAGGGAAAATGGAATCTGTCCAGCAGGGTACCCGGCATGACTCTTGTAGGTGGTGGAAAACATGCTTCTAATCACCTCCATGAGCAACACTGCTCCAGAGCTGTAATCCTGCAACCATTCCATCATGTCTGCCCTTCTCCACACTTACAGGAAAGCCTGTGGAGGAATTCTGTGAGTTTCCATGTGGTAACACCCAGGCAGGGCATCCTGGCTGCTTGGAGACAACTCTATGGGAGGCTGAGAGGAAGAGAGGGAACACAGAGGTAAAGGAAGGGATTAACTGCCCTCCCAAGAAGCAACCAACCTAATGAATAACTATGAAAAACTCTCCAGCCTGGAACATTTATGCTTAGAAATACCCGACAGAAATCAGCACAGTCTCTCCAAAGAGCAGTATATCTCATTCCCAGGCTTGTGGTGATGCCAGCTCAGAGTTCAGATCCATAAATTTATCATTTGAAACAAACCTCTTTTTTATGCCTTTTTTTCCCCTGCTCTTTCTGAGAATGAATTATCCTTCTCAAAAAAAAATTTACTAACATGTGGAGGGTTTATGGATGATTGTCAGCAGAAGCAAGAATCGTGTCAAGGAAATCACAGAATATCCTGAGTTGTAAGGGACCCATGAGGATCATCAAGTCCAGCTCCTGGCCCTGTGCAGGACACCCCAAGAATCCCACATATCTGAGAGCAGCTGAAGTCTGCCTGGGTCCACAGCATCCCTGGGAGGAATGACATTTAAACAATTTAAACATTTCTCCTGTGCTGTGCACAGTTCAGTGGTGCATCTGAGACCAACCCTACAAAATAGCGTGTGTATTTTTATCCAGTAGTTTTCCAGAGAAGCTGTGGCTGCACCATCCCTGGAAGAGTTCAAGGCCAGGTTGGATGTGGCTCTGAAGTCTCCTGGTCTCATGGAAGGTGTCCCTGCCCGTGGCAGGCAGGTTTGAATGAGTTGATGTTTAAGGTTCCTTCAAACCCAGCCCATTCTGTGACTCTGTTGATTCCTGGTGCTCTTCTAATCCAGATAAGAACTCATGAGCTGAGCACAGACATGCAGCCTCAGTCTTACCCATAGGAACTTTGCACCAAGTTTTCTGACAATGGTTAGAAAGGGCCTTTCTGAGGGAAAGGGTGGGCTATGAGCCCTTCCCCCTTTAAACACCAAGGAATTCAGCTGTGAGACACAACGCTGCTGGAAGCCAGGCTTTCTTTGCATCACTCTGCATAATTTTACCTTTTTTTGTCAGTCTCCAATTCCCCGATATGTCTGAATCAATGCCTTGCTGTCAAGTATTAGATTATTCATTTGTGAAAAAACACTATTCACCCAATTTAGTCTCTCTTACATTTTGTGGCACATTCATGAGGAATTTTCAACATTCTTCTATTCATCTTTTGCTTGGTTGTGCTGTAAAGCCACATCTATAAATGTCATAGATAGCCACTCCCTGTTAAAAATTGAAATACAATCTTTGTTCTCCAATTTCAGTTGGATGTATGAATCACATGGCATCAAGTAGGTCTGTGCTGAATGAGTATTCTGAATTCATTCAGTCTGTCAGAATTAGGAGTTTGCTTCTTATGAATGCTCTCTCAGTGTCCCTCAGAATTTATTGAGAGTATTCATGGCAGCAAATTGTGTTCATATGATTCACTCATAGGAAAGAAACAAAAATAGGCAGTGTCATACCCAACACAAATAGTTTTATCTGCATACTACATAATTCAGGTTTCAATTATCACCTTGTTTTATGATAATCCAAAAGCTGCTGTTCCCTTCTACTGCACAATATTAGCCAAAGGTTTTTGTCCCAAAGATGCTGCACACTCTGACATGTATCAAATACCATTTCTGAGCCATTCTGGCCTAGGGGACTTAAATAATGATTCCATTTTAAAGGTGTATCAGTTATTCTGGAGTGCACATATCTTTCATTTCAAAGTGACATCTACTTCAAGATATTCTGGTATTATATAATAATTTATGTCACAAGATGAGACATCTTTGCTCATGTCAGAACTCAGCCTTGAGGGTTTAAACTATTTGGTTTTTCCTCTTTCTGTAAATAAGATGAAATTGTAGATCACCACTGGAAATACACCTTGAAACGCCATGCTGGGGGTTAGATTATTGGGAACCAGGAGAAAGAAGACCTGAATAAGGGTCAAATTCAACATCCAGTTCTTTCTACTCTAAGCCTATTTGCTTCTCTCGAAGAAATATGCAAACAATGGATAAAATACTTGATGCAGCCACAGGTAATGCACACTGTGCATTACCTTGCCATGGAAGTATCAAAAGTCAAAACAAAAAAGGCATGAGGACTGCTGTTGTAGTGTCACTTCTTGCACACATTTCACAGAATCACAAAACACTGAGGTTGGAAGGGACGTCTGGAGCCCATCCAGTCCAACCCCCCTGCCCAGGCGGGGTCACCCAGAGTAGGTGACACAGGAACACATCCAGGTGGGTTTGGAATGCCTCCAGAGGGGGAACTCCACAACCTCCCTGGGCAACTGTTCCAGTGCTCTGCCACCCTCCAGAGAAAGAAGTTCTTCCTCATGTTGAGGTGGAGCTTTCTGCGTTTGTATTTATGGCCACTATTCCTATCCACTGGTTTGTTTTGTTTTGTTTTATTTTATTTTATTTTGTTTTGTTTGTTTGATTGTTTATTTATTGGTGAGGGTGTTGGTTTTTTTTGTTAGGGTGGATTTTTTTCACCATTATTTGGTATTTGTCTTTCCAGATTTTGTCTCCATTGGAAAATAAAATCACAGCCAACACTGAAGACAATTTATCTGTAGGCCAAGGGAAAGGCAAGATATTTGCAATATTTATCCCAGAACACAGTTGCAACTATGTTTTATTCTCAGCACTTTGATCTGAACAGCAGCCTGTTATCTGTGTTCATTTGGTGCCAACAGTGAGTGGCAAACAACTTTTCTTCTCTAGACAAAGCTTTTGCTAGAAACTTTCGAATATTCTTTTCTGATTTGGTTTCAGAACTTGAAACCTTTAACTAGGGTTTACCATAATGTCATAAACCAAACAGCATATTAATAATGCAGGTTCTAAAAGTCCTGAGTTAGTCAATTTCTGAGACTTACATATTCTTTACAGATTCATGAGAATTATCTGAGGAAGGTGCTGAAATGCATGACAAGATTGATAAGAACTCCAAAACAAGGCTGATCCTCTTTGTGATGATTATAGTTGTGTATCAGTTTTGGTGTTTGGGGGACCTGAGTTTTAACCTGTGTTGTGGCGATGAGAAGGAATGAGTTATCTTTGCACCCACCAGGCAGGGCTCAGAACTGCTTATTTTGAAAGAAAAGACAAAAAATTTTAATAAAGGCATTCAGGTGGAGAGGTAAGTGTGGCCTGGGGTGTAATATCCTCATCTCAAATTACAGAAGGTAGCACAACCTCAGTTGCTGCTGGGAACATTTTAGAAAGCAGAGGAAAACATAAACAGAGACCAAGCACCTAAAATGCCCCACAAGCAACAGTAGATGCTCCATTTTTTGCCTTAAACCAGTCTCAGGAATGTGACCTGAACCCTAAACTCTTTATTTCTATTACTGGATCTACTCATCACAAGAAAAAGAAAGAAATTAAATACTAAAATTGTATTTCTAACCTTATTCTGCCAAACCACTTTATTTCACATAAAAGTTGTATCTCAATTCTGCACAAGCCATAAAAATTTGGGGTTTAGACTGGCATGCCAGCCTTTGAAATGGAGTCTCATAAAAGGAGGAAAAGGGGAAAAAAATGAGATCTTCAGAATGGCAGTAGAAAAGCTCTTGGTCTTTGCTGGGAGCAGTGTGACTTTTGTTGTTCCTGTGTCACTATCCCACTATTCTTTAAATGCAAAATTGATTTTTTTCATATTGAAGTAAAAGACAGGGTTGTTTTCCAGGCTTTTCATGTTGGTATTTGGAACTTGAAAAACTTGTTTTCCTCCTCATTCTGCCAGGCTAGTAAAGAAGAAGAATTAGGTGATGCATAGTGTATATTTGTTGGCAAAAAACCTCAAGAGTAATAAATGAAGCTGCCACTTTTTTTTTTCTTCCTGAATAATTTGCCTCAACACGTAGAGCTCAGTGTGTTCAGATGCAGTTGAAGATGGACTGTCAGCCTGAGCATGGCTGCTAAAATGCTATCATGCTGCACAATCAAATTTCTGTGTCAGGTCTGCCAGTGAAATACGTTCAGCTATCAAACCACACAGCCCAAAGTGAGCACAATTGTCAAACCTATGCACTGCAAGCATCATAGGTAGGCAAATATTTTAGGTAACAGTATGTCAGAGTAATTAAGGTTAATTATCTGCAGCTACAGAGGTCTGCTATTGGAACAACAATCTGTTTTCATGACAACCTGAAATTCATTTGATCTTTCTGTGTTTTGAAAGCATGGGTAATTTAGGTGTTCTCATGCCGAGGGCCAGTGGAGTAAAAGGTTTTACAGTTTTTAATTAAATTAAAACTGCGAATACCTGGTGGACTTACATCAGAAATCCTGCCTTTGGAGGGCTGCGGCTCAAAAACTTCCGCAGATGGTAAAATTATTATGATTTCTTATTGTAAGAAATTCTGTGGGTTTCCTGTTATTCTGCAGGACTAGTAATTAACTCTATTCCACTCAGGGGAGGGATAACAGCCAGTCTTTGGACTCTAGGCCAGGCATTCAGTAGAGGTACAAAATCCAACCAGCTGCAGCAACTGGAAACCAAAGAAGGCAGAGAAATCTCGGTCACTGTGTCTGGCAAGGCCATTTCAATACTTGAAGTAAAGCATGAGAGTTCCAAAGTAAGATGGGGGAAAAACTCAATGGGGGTAAACTTGAAGTTGGGTAGAAGTGGCTTTCCTTGTACTGCCAAATGCTTGACATTTCCAAAGCACTCCTAAGAGATGAAACCAACTTGTTGTCATCAGATTTTGTGGCAGCACAAAAGCACAGCAATCAAGGGAAGTAAAGAAATCCACCAGCAGGAAGGAGAATTTACACCAAATACCAATTCCACTCTTAACTCTTGAGTGTGGCAGGCACCTTGACTACCACAGTCTCATATGTGATGGGTGGAGAGCAACACAACGTGTCTATAATATTTAAAATGTATTCTGGTCCTGTCAAAGGAGTTCGTTATTATATCAATGAACAAGCAGGAGTCACACACATAACTGGCTGAAGTGCTAATCTGATGTAACCCATGAATCACCAATTCTACCATGTTCTTTTTGCCGTGATTTTTGCTGTGAAGAAAATATAAAACCCAATACTGTTATGGGTTTTATTATTTTCCCATAAATTGTTGGTATATTGGCTTTTGTGTTGAAAGAAGATGGAATTTGTTTGGGCAGAACTATTCCAAAGGAGGGAAAAACTTCCAGATGTTGCATGCTTGAAGGAAATGTACCCATATCTCACCTGAGGAGAAACAGAATGGTTAAAGCCACAGCTTGATGGTGGCTTACAAATAGCACAAAAATTCTGTCAGAGGTTCTTTTGAAAACAACCACAAGTGGATTTATGAATATTTCTAGAGACGCACCACTGCTGGATGCCTACAGGGCAGGAGATGCCATCTTAATGTCTTCTACAGAACAGTTTCTACACCTGATTTACTTTCTCTCTAAAACAATAATCATGCTGAAATTTGTTTGAAATTACACCAGCTCATCAGAAAATTTTGAATCTGTTAATTCATTAATTCATTTCTTAATATAAAGAAAAGTAGCAATGTCCTTTACCCCTCAAGACACTATATCAATAGCAGAAGAGATATTCCAAAATACTTCAGAGGTTTACTTCAAACAGTATACGTAATTTAATTTAGCTCTTCTGAGGGATGCTTTCAATAATTTTATATCAATGTTGTACAGAAATGCTAGCTAAGAGATGATTCTTCTCCCTCTCCTTGTTCCTTTGATTTTGATGTCTTTGTTTGAAAGTACTTAAGTAACAACATAGATGACAGTTCCCATTTGCTTGAAATACATGTTGTGAAAACTTTGTCTTTCCAGGATCATTTGGAGGAGAATCTTTCTCATTCAAAACCAAGAGACTCTTAAAGTCGATATCTGTACCATGAGAGAGAACTGGAGTTTTATTTAATAATAAATTAGCTCCTCTTCCATCTAAAGGTAATGATATTGAAGATGCAGCCCATTGTTCAGTCATATGAAGAGACAGTAATGCCTGTTCAAAAGCATGAGGCACTTCCTTTTAGATCTAAATAGTAGAAATGGTAATAAAGTTTAATGAAGTGACTGTTTCATTAGGCTGTACTTGTGAAAGTATGAAACATTGGAAGGTCAGACTAAATGTGTACAGTCCTTGTCCACTGTTCTGTGCCATTTTTGTGCTGATGACTTGGCAGTGTGGTACATACCCTGAAACTGATGTGGTTTTAGCTCTGTGTACAATTTTCAAATCAACCATTTTCCTTAAAGTTATTTTAAACTCTGAATCTGTCATCAAACTTAGGAGCAGAACATCTTGCCCTTTTTAGAGAGACAAATTTTTAGCAGTATATTTTTGCCAGCCCGCTTAAGATTTCTATCACAATTTCACACAAATATTTGTCTTCTGTTGTAACCCAAGTATCCATGCCCTGAAAGCACCAGAAGCTTCTGCCTATCTTCCTCCTGGACATTGCTCCAGCAGCTCCACTTAAAATTCTAGTCCCATCATGTGTCCAGGCCTGGCTGCTCCTGCTTGCTCACAGGACCTGGCTGCAGGACTCTACATGAATGCTGTAGGAGGCTTCTTCTCCACTCCTGCTGCTGGCCTCGTCTTGCTAATTTTGCCTGGGGTTGGATCACATAATCATGGAATCTCAAAATGGTCTGGGTTGGAAGGGATCTTAAAAATCATCCAGTTTCCAATCCCCTGCCATGGGCAGGGACACTTTCCACTATCCCATGTTGTTCCAAACCCCATCCTACCTGGCCTTGGACACTTCCAGGGATGGGGCAGACACAGCTTCTCTGGGCAGCCTGTGCCAGGGCCTCACCACCCTCACAAGGAAGAATTTCTTTCTGATAGCCAACCTAAACCTGCTCTTTGTCAGTTTGAAGCCTTTCCCCCTTGTCCTGTCACTCCAGGCCTTTGTCAAGAGTCTCTCTCCAGGGAGTCAGACTTACTGGGGCTGTGCCAACCCGTGTCATTCTAGAATAAAACCCCATGTGAAGACAAATTCCTTTCATGGCAGCTCCATCTGGGAAGGATTCTTACCAAGAGATCATCACCAGATCGTGAAGACCAATCTGGAAGGTTACCAGTTTGTCACGAGACACCCTCAGTCTCTGAGTTTCTTTGTCCTATAGTTCTTGTAATAATTTCTACTCAACGCAGGACAAATGTAAAACAAATAACACATGAGAATGTTTGTGTCCAAAGTTCCCTTTCCAACATAACAAGAGAATGTGTCAGAGGGAGAGCAACTGAAGCTAATTGAATCAGTGCTGGTATGATGCAAAAGGTTAGAGTAGACAACAAACAAGCATGTTCTGCTTTTGCAAATGATTCATCTGTTTGTTAGAAATCAGTGATACAGGTCAATAAAGTGTTTGTAAGCAGCTGAAGCTCCCACCCTTTTCTGAACAGACTGCGTGCTGCAGGTTGAGGCAAAGCCCCTCACTCCTCTCATTTCAACAGACACAGTAAGGACAGAGTCCAGCTATTCTTCTCAAGCTTAACTGCTCTTGGATCTCTCTCTGGAGGATTCCTCTGCTGCAGCCAGCGCGCTCCAAACCCTCTTGTATCATGCTTGGAATAAATAAGGCTTGCCTGCCAGCATGAGTCGGCAGTAAACACTATCCCTGGACAATTATACAAGCAACTGAGCAGAGGATGGCATGCCACAAGCCCTCTATCTGTGTGTAGGGTCCCAGAAGCTGCCCTGCTCTTGGTAGTTTGGGTAATTCCCAACAGTATCTGCAGTTTGTTATTGCTGGTTTTCATGTGCTCTGTGCTTCTGGGTTGAGAAACTGCCAAAACTCTCTTAAGCAGCAATTCTTGTAGCCCTTTTCTCATGAGATTTCCTCTTTTCTTCCCTGATCTCATGCCATTCCCCACCCAGCTTTTCCATGCCCAAATGATCCAGATAAATGGATAAGAATTGACAGTTCTGAGTGCTTATCTGGAACAACAACACAATGTTCCTCCCACTCATCTATTGTTACAATATCATGTATGTTTACAGACTTGAATGAATAAAACAAAACTTTATCTGTAATATAATGATCCATTTAACTTCAAAAGTGCATTTTGTGTCCCTCATTGTACACTTTTACTGAATGGCTGAACTTTCCTAGCAGAATTCTCATGGAAAACACATTCTTTTACTGTAGTTTGAATTCTGAGCTGTCCACAGTAACGTTTCACTGCATAGCCAAAAAAAATGTGACTTTTCAATTTTCCATTCAACCATGCAGCCAGTAGTGCCTTATGCTGTAAGTATACATGGAAACTATCTGTATTGCATGCAATATTCCACAACAGTACCAGTCTGCTGAGGATGCTCACGAATGTTTTGAATTAAAGAAGATATGAGAATTTTGTAAGCTGTCCTCAGGCATCTTTTGATGATCCCTGTGGGTCCTCTCCACTTCAGGATGTTCTATGATTCTGTGATATTCTATCATGAAAAAAATGGAAAGAGGGAAAATGACTGTTTAAATGGTTTATTTCGATTTGCATACTGAGCTCAAATCTATACTTTTACTTCTGTGGAAAATGAGTAACACTTCTGACCCCCTGGACCTGTGGCTTTGTCTTGAAAATGGTGCCCAAAGTTGCAAGCTTTGAAGTCAGTGATGCTTACACTGTGTCACATCACACTTCCAGAGACATTTTTCTCATTGAGAAAATCAGTTGAAGCTGTTCCATGCCTGTCCTTCCAACACCAGCTGCTCATTTCCGTTCCCTGACTGCCCTGGCTATTGTTCTGGCAACAATTACTTGTGGACTTCCTTGATTTATCCTTTTCCGTCAACTCTTATACTCTCTGATGGGTAATTTTCAATCCACAGCTTTTTCTTAATTTAGTTCCTCGGTTTCATTATGATCCTGCAGTAGTGGGACAGTGGGTTTGAGGTGGCAGCATAAGGGCAGAAGACATAAGCCTGTCTGTGCTGCCCAGATGTGACCATAGTTTAAGGCACCAAAACTAATCTTTGGTAATCTCTAGACCCTTTGTGGGAAGGGCATCTGCAATGTTAAGATTCATCTATCTAAGACCACTACAAAATTTATATTTTAAGTTTGGACACCACTTCTAAAGACAGAGAGGGCAGTGAAAAGCAGTAGTGCCTTGAGTGGACTTTTTTTGGAAGAACCTAACCTCCAGCATGAATGCTTTGGATCTAGCTCCAGCAAAACCTGCTACTGACATGCAGGAAGTCTAATTCATGCCTTCTGCAAATGGCTCCTGATACTCAAACCATATCCAATCCTGCAGCTAGTGTCAAAATCTTAAATGACTGCTCTGGAATACAGGCAAGGATAAATTAAGAACTGCTGATGAGAACATGTTTCTACATTTAAGAGTTCTTAGTCAAGTCTATGGCAAAATTCCTTTTGGCTTTGATATGAAAGAAATAGAATTAGTGCTTTTTTGTTGCTCTCTGCTGGGTTTTGGTGGGGATTTCTTTACAGCTTTTTTCTTCATTGGCTGCAGTCTTTCAGCTTTCCCTCATCCGACCCAGCCTTCAGAGCCCTGAACCATCTGCACAGAACAGAAGAGTCTTCTTCAGAGCTCCAGAGGACAAGTGAAATATTTCAACTTGTGGAAGACTTTAGGATGACAATATCTATGTAAAGTATCTGCCTAGTGGTTTGCTGGGTTGTGTGTCTTTCCTGATGACAGGTTAGGAGTCCTATTGCATCAGTAGCATTCATTTATTAAAGGTTACAAAATCCCATAGACTCTCATAGCTCAAACTGGTCAAAAAGTACAAAGGGACAAGATGGGTGTGAGACCAAGCTAGAGAGTTGAATTTGTGGGATTAGGGCCAAAATTTGGAAGGTGTTAAACTGGGCAGTGATGTATCAGCGAGTCTCAAGGGTTTTCTTTTCCAAGAAAAGGGAGCCCCACACAGTCAGACAGATTTTGCCCCAGAGCTGCTCTTTCACAACCATCTCAACCAGGGGATATTGTGGATGTGCCATATGCCAGATGGCCATGGGCCCAGGCAGCAAAACTTTTCAAGATGGAGAGGTTGTGCTCACAGATCTGATGTGATGGTCTGCTGGGAGCTTTGGCTTTCTCTTGTGAAACCAAGGGATGATACAGAGAGGAAAAAGCTCTCAGGTTCATCACTCCCTCTGTCCAGGCAATGCACCTCATGTCTCCTCATCTCACTTCTTCTTACACATGTGATTGAGGATGACTAAGCAAAATGTTTCCCACTGTCACAGAAGTGAGAGCTGGCAGATTTAGAACTAAAAAACCCCACCATAGATGTTGTGTCAGTTTTTGAAAGGCATTTCAGCTCCTTAAGGATGGATGAGACTATTCCAGTATAAAGGTTTCATGATATTATGAACATAAGATGTTATGAAATCTTACAGAATTTTGCATTGGAGCCTGTATTTTGATCAAGAACTAAGAGATTGCTAATCCACTGGAAGCTTTTAAATGTGAAAAGAATACAGAAAATCATTCACCTCTCCCTTTCTCAATTAAAGGGTGTAATCAATGGTGTACATGCCAGCTGTCTAGTTGAAAGATATAACATTTGTGTTTATGATGGCAGGAGAGACATAAAAATCTTCACAGTCCTTGGCATAACTTCCTTGTGGGTCTTGGCACACAGGGCAATGCCATTCCACCCAGAAAACTGCTGTCTCTTTCAGTGTGGTAACCATGAACACTAGCCAGGGATAATTTTGGAATAAATCCTTACCTCTTTCTCTTAAAAAAAAAAAAAAATTAAAAAGAGAGATTTTTGTTGTGGTCAAATTTTAAAAATGAAGGATATGTAGTTAATCAGTGTGAATTCTTTGATAAGCACAGAGTTCTAATTGTTGAAGTGGAAAAATCAACTATTTAAGAAATGCAAAAACCCACTTTTTATTTCAGGTTTGAAACATAGTGGTTCTCTCAGCCAGGACACACAAATTTTAGCTTTACCTTCTAGGGTTTGGCTTCTCGTGTATCCTGGCAATTAGTTTGGCCTCTACAGTAAAACTCTGGGCCTGAGCTTGATTAAGAGAACATTTATGAATAACATCCTCAGAAAAATTAAGGCCATGGCCAGGCCCAGGCCACAGTGGCAGTGAAGTAGGTCCTGTGCTATGGCTAAGCTATTCCATAAAACAGAAGAACCAGGCAGCTCATAACTCTTTACACTGATAGCAGTCATCACTCTTCTTTCACAACTTTCAAGCCCAATTGGAAATTCCTGAAATTTTAATTTCATTTCTTTCTAAGTACTCTTGCCAAATTCAGTGCAAAACACCAGCCATGGTGGTATATTTATTATTAAGATGCTCCTGACATGATGGATGAATCATGGTTTTACATAGGGACAGAAAGACCAACTTCTTTATTCCCTCTAAAAAATACTGGGAATTAAAAAGGCTGTTACCCACATAGGGACAGATTCTGCAGCCCTACTACCACTGACATGACTGAGAATTAAAAAAACCTACCAATCCTGTAAGTATTTGGATATTTTCAAACTTTGATAGCTGTTTTTTGCAAATGGGTTTTTTTCCATCTCTTTTTAAATCTTCACCATCCTGCCTACAGGGCTATTCAGGAGGTTTTACAAACTTACCCCTACCTAAACCTTATCTGCCAGAACCTTTTCCCCTCTTCCCAACATGTCCTTTTAGGCTTCAAAGGATGGTTTCCCCAGTAGCAGGGTTGAAGTCTAGTTACTTCTCTCACTGTCCTCCAACCACTGGCAGGAAGAGTGAGAAGACACCTCTCCAAGGGGCACTTGTACCTCTCTGCACTTGTCAACGGGGCAAAAACTTACTGGAAGCAGATGGAGTTTGGAGATTTTTTTAGTAAGGGCTCCCCTGTTGCAGCTCAATCCCTGGTTTTGTGACTCTTAACTCTCTAGTGACTTCCAAAGCAAAGCAAGCGAGAGGATTTTTTTGTTTCGGATGAAGGAGCCAACAAAGCCAGGGCAGGCAGGACAGGTGGAGTGTGTCAGAAATAAAGGACATTTCCTAGGAAGGCTGACTTGCTAAAGGGCCCTATTCACAGCTCATTACTGGGCTGCCCAATAGCACCCCAAGGAGAATAACACAGCCCTTGCACGTCACAAAACTGGTTAGGCAGGGTTAGGGAAAGCTCATTCCAGAGTGTCATGAAGTCATAATGCACACCAAGGGAAAGATGGGCAAGCCTTGCTGTAAATTTTCCTCTGAATACAATGGGGGTACCAATATCCCTTCCCACAGTGTGATATGGCTCTGAGCTTCTCATTAGGGATGTCACAAACAGAGAAAATTATTGTGGTGCATCAACCCTCTCTGCATGCCAGGTATCCACCAAAGCTGGTCCGTAATTTCCCCCTCCTCAGCGGGGCAGAGGAAAGAAAACAATGGAGGGCTCATGGGCAGAGAAAGAGCACTCACAAATTAACATCACGAGCAAAACAGACTGGACCTGAAGAAAGAAAATAGTTTAATTTACTACCAATTGAACCAGAGTTGCATAATAAGCAACAAACCCAAACATTAAAACCATCTTTCTTTCACCCATCCCTTCTTCCCAGGCACAACTTCACTCCCAATTTTCTCTACTTTCTCTTGTACAATGGTGCAGGAGGAGAGGGAGACAGGGTTGTGGTCAGTCCATCACACATTATCTCTGCCATTCCTCTCTCCTCAGGGGAAGGACTCCTCACACTCTTCCCCTGCTCCAGTGCAGGGTAGCTCTCAAGGGAGACAATCCTCCAGGAACTTCCCTAGTGGGAGTCCTTCCAGTGGCTGCAGTTCTACACAAACTGTTCCAGAGTGGCTCCCTTCCACAGGGTCACAATCTTGAGCAAGCCAGCCCCACTGTGAGCTTCCCACAGGTCACAGCATCCTTTGGGCATGCCCCTGCTCCAGCGTGGGCTCCTCCATGGGCTGTAGGGGGATCTCTGCTCCCTCGTGCCCTCCAGGGGCTGCAGGGGAGCCTCAGCAGCAGGAGCACCTCCTGCCCCCCCTTCTGCCCTGACCTGGGTGCCTGCAGGGCTGCTCCTCTCACACGTTCTCACTCCTCTCTCCAGGTGCAAAATGGGCTGGTTTATCACCTGTCCTTCTGCAATATGTTATCTCAGAGGCAGAGGCATAACTACCATTCCTGCTGGGTTCAGCCTTGGCCAGTGGTGGGTCCATCCTGGAGCCAGCTGGAATTTGCTCTGTCAGACAGGGGGGAAGCTTCCAACAGCTTCCCAGAGAAGCCACCCCTATACTCTCCTCCCTAACAAAACATTCCCTGTAAGTCAAATACAATGGTTCAAACGTGAAAATCACTTCTCCATGGTTAAAATTGACAGTTTTTTGCCCTTACCTGCTAATAAATTTTGGCTTTCACCTAACTCCTCTCATTGTCCCTGGGAGGATGTGCTGAGAGACAACTGGCCTGGGCAGTGCAGTTAAAAGCAAGCCGTGCTTTTAAGGGATGGATTCTGCACAGTCCATTGAGTCATACTGCAAATCTTATGGGTTCATTATTTTCTCTTTCCTGTTTCTAAAACTTGTCTACAAGTCCATCAACAAATACCCACAAGTATTTTCTTCCACTTTAGATGTGACTTTCTAATGGATCAGATATTATACTAATTATGTAGCACTTTTCAATAAGTATTCTTGGAACCTCATTCTCCTTACAACCCCAAGGCTATAGCTCTCCACACTGGTACGACTTTCAATATTCCATACCAAACAATGGGAAAAAGACCTGGAGTTCAAAGTCTGAATGCGTTTTCCAATACATTTGGTGCATTTTCTTGACAGACTTATTCTAATTAATTAATCTAACACAATCAAATTAATACTAGTTCTATACAGCGTGCAAACCCCACACTGTGTTTACATACAAGTGTATGTGTAGAGAAATTTGACTTGAGAGGATTTTGGCAGATTTCTTTTCTTATAAAGAACTTCTAGCTTCTTTAGAGCAGAAGTTTGAGATCAAAGGTATTACATAAATCCATTGTTGCCTCCTATAAAAACTAAAATTTTAATACAACTCTGGTGTTACAAAAGAAGTGGAGAATTTCACTTCCTAGCTGGTAAGACCAATTGCTGAAGTTGTCTCACATGCAAGCTGTGTTTTCCAAAATTTCTCCTAAGCAAGTGCTCTTTATGACTATTCATCAAAATACAAGTTGTTGATAAACTGAGTATTCAAGACACAACAAAAGTGTGATATAGTTAATAAAAAAAGAGGGAATTTTCTAGAGTGTACAAGGTACATCAAGGTCCTAGTGGAAATTGTCCCTGCCCATGGCAGGGGCATTGGAATGACATGATCTTCAAGGTCCCAAACTATTCCACAGTTCTATGATTGACAGAAAAACTGGTTTAAATATTAAATAACAAGTATTTTCAATAAGTAGTGTTTTAAGTAGTACAAAATTAATTTCAAGAGGGTGTACTGTGAAAAATAATGTATTTCCCTTGCTTTTTTGATGTACTCCTTGAAGGATGGAAAGGGCTTTGGTCTCTGAAAGTGCAGTATCAGACACTCAGAAAGTAGTTCCCGTTTTAGAGGAATTAGGCAAGAATGTTGCTTCCAACATCATCTGTTCTGTTGCTGGTTTTTGTTGTTGTTACATATTGCTATATACATGAGTAGCTATTCAATGTCCTTCATCAAAAAAAAAAAAAAGCTTGAAAAAATTACTTCAAAAGGCTCAAACAGAAAAAGCAGTAATGTTGATACACAAATACAGCATTAAAAGAACTTTTAGGAGAAAATTGTTTTTCAGATAGGCTTGGAATTTAGGAATCTGGTTTAATAAACTTTGGTTTCAACAACAATGGCATGGCACTTTTATTTATACATTCATCGGCATCACAGCAAGCACACTGGATTGCTTCCTCCTCTCAACTTAAATGCCCTGGATTAGTGGTGATTTCTTTCCTCTTTTCCCAGGTGACTTAATGGCAGAGTTAAAAATATCAGCTGAAGCTACAGAACATACACAAAAAGTGGGGCAGGATAGAGGGGAAAAGCAGAATCTTAGGCAAGCTTTATGTTAAGCATTGTTTCTCATCTTCCAGAAGATCTGGGTATGGTAGACAAAAAAACAGCATCAAATCCCTGAAGGATGTGCTTTTCTTAAGAACTCTCCTTAGATCCTAGTAAGCACTGAGGTTTTGGCAAATAATGTATTTCTGGTATATGTCTTTCCCCATACCCCTTCACATGAACGTTTTTAAGGGCAAGCACTCAAAAAGACTGAAACCTATTAATCAAAATTTGTGGTTTGGCACTTCAGCCACACCTTTATAAGAGTTTCACTCCTCCCCTCCTTGTCTTTGCAAGGGCCTTCCTCAGGCACTGGCAGAAATTCAGTCTCTCCTGCTCTCCCCTCACCATGCTCAGAACCTTCTCTGGGGACCAGAAATCCTGCAGCTCAAGTGTCTGTGTTCAGTGTGAGGGGGTTGGGGTGACAATAAGTGACACTATGCAGGAGTGTCTCTTGTGACTTTTAAATTTTCCAAACATGTGAAAAACTAATCATGTTTATCCAGCTCTTCATTTCCAACAATTGTACTGTTAAGCCTTTTATCCATAAATGACAGTGAGAGGGCTGTTATTCATGTACATATATATGCCTAACTTATTTTCATCTTGCTAAACTCTTTGTTTCAAGCACATAGTTACATGTTCTGCTCAAATGTGTTTATTTTCACCATATTTAAGTGACTCGCCCTTTGACTTTCCTGAATGTGACTGTTCTCACTTTTCAAAACTGCTGTGACGTTGTATAGTCTCTAGTCCCTTGCTATTTACTTCTTCTCTAAAATGAAGAAATCCTTTCTTTTTCACTAGCCTCTACAACCTAGAATCTGCCTCCTTTTTTTTGAGGCAGAGCTGATTACAGATAAGACCATGTGTGACATAAGGGGCTTTATACCACTTTCTGCATTATTTATTCCATGTGTCTCTAGGTTTCCCAGCTCTGTTGTCTAACTACTAAACAATACCGTCTCTTGCTCTGAGGGAAAAAAAAAAAGAAACCACAAAAACCCTCAAGTATTTTTCATGTACTCATTTTAAAACAGAGAAAAACAGATGAAATATTTGAGCAGTGTTAAGCATTATGCTTCAGTGTCAGAACTTTTGGGTTGTCTTTCATGGGGTGCACCCATGGTTTTAATGACTCAAACTGTGGGCCTGCAGGCTCATGCCAACCCATAAAGCAAGTGAAATATTGCTTTTTAAATTTAATTTATGATTTTTTGTTTGCAGGGAGACTTTTGTTCCCGCAGCTTCAAGCAGAGTTTGAAGCTGCTTCCATCTGTACAGCATGTTGCCTCTCCTTCAGAAGATAGCATCATAGAAAAAAATCATATTCTAATGATATTAATCTGGGGGGGGTTTATGGAGACTTCTAATCTGATTTTCATTAGACCAAAGTAACTTTTAAATAGCGGGAGGGGTTGTGAAGGCAGAAGGAGATTTTGTCTTCTCCAAGGCTTCTTTACTTCATCTTACTCAAGACTTCTCCGATTTACTACAGTGATTTAATGTGTCCTCAGAATACAGCTGAGTCTAGATTAAATGTAACAAAGAACTGGAAAACTGTAGAAGTATAATTGGAACCTTTCTTTATCTCATTTTCCAATATATTTTGGTTGGGGTTTTTCTTTTCACTCTCAGCTAATTGCTTTGCAATTCATTAAAGGATGGATGGAATAGGATGAAACTGGGCTATTCATCTGGACTGGATGAATCTGGAACTACATCCAGCTCCTTTCTTTTCTCCTTAGTACTTGGTTGAGGCCCATAGTGCTAATTTCTCAGATATATATAAATAATTTAATGTTCCTGAAAGCCAAAGAAACTGGTTACTTTATTAGGATCCTGATCTTCAAAGGTTTTCAGCTCTTCAGGTGACCAACAGAAATAAAAGTACTTTAATACCTTAGAGAGTAGAAAATATAGTTTGTAAAAAAACCCCTACAAAACATGCTGAAGAGCTTGGAACCTGCAATTACAAAGAAATAAGGGGGACCCTACATATGTGTGTACGTGATTCATACATGTGAACATTAATACACATTAATGTATTTTTAGATGGAAAACCCAAAGGAATCTAATTCCTCCTTCACTGGTCACCCTGGTAGCCACCTCAGAAGACTCAGAGACACTTTGGGGAGGCTTACACAGGTGAATAGCTTTATTTGTGTGAATCTTAGATGAAAACAAAACACACTGTGTCTGCAGTGGCCCCTGTGCATAACTCTACAGTTTTGGTTCATTTAATACTGGTCTTAAAGGTTCAGTGATGGGGCTATTTTTAGGTTGGTTTCCTATAGAAATAGGTTTCTGTGAGCATAGAGTGTTCATCCACCCCTCACAATAACTTCTGAAGTCACTGCTCATTTCAGGTCAGGTTGGCAGAGGCGTGAAAGTGAAGATGGGTGCATGTGAATTTTCATGAGAAAGGGTAGCAGGATGGAGAAAGAAGATTCAGAATAGTTCTTTTACTGAGGAAATGGTAATTTTAGCTTAGTTCCTTGAGTATCTAAAAAATCAGCAACCAGCTGAGGAGGCAGCACATGCACTGCCCTAAAATAGCTGGGACCACTGCCCCAACCTATAGCTAAGATATACAGAGTGCCACCATGGAGAGGGGAAGCAGGAATGATGCTGTGGATGAGATAAAGATGGTGGGAATGGGGAATTTGGGAACTGGGGAAGAATCCACAGGAAACCAGGAATCCAAAGATGTTCTCGTTGTGCTTTTTTGGTGTTTTTATCAGAGTTGGTGCTACCAAAACACTTTTTGGCAAGGGTAGGGAGCCAGAAAAGCATAGCAGGTGCTAAACTTACAAAACAGGGAAGCAGAGCCAAGACTGCTGCCTGTGACAACGGAGTCCTGGGCAGAGAGAGAGCAGCTGCCCTGCATGCCTGTGAGTTAGAGGTCTGGTTGTGTGGGAATGGGAGGGAGGATATGGTGGCAATCCTCCTATTTATTTTGTGGGAATTTGCTATATGTTTAGGGCCCACCAGAAAGCAGCCAGTATTATCTCTGCTCTCTACTCTTTTCCTCAGGGGTGAAGTAAGGACAAGCTTTCTGTCAGACCTCACCATGTTTCCCAGCTTTTGCGGGTTTCAGTCAGTCCCTTGTAGTTTAGAGGAAGATATTTTTTTTCACTGTGGTTTGAATACTCAAGGAATATACTCTAACATACCATTGTAATTTCAATTGGTTTCTATGTTAGCTGATTATATAAACCGCTTGGTTTTGCCTTCCAAATGCAAGGAAGTCGGTTGGACAGCATGTAAGATTCACCCCCTCCGTCTCCTTTGTAGCCGTAGGGAGGGTGGGGTAAAAAAAGCTATTGTGCAAAGAAATAAGAGATTCTCAGTGATGCATGTCACATTGTTGGAGGGAAGCAATGGGACCCCTGCTCTGAAGCACATGGAAATCCTTGGATACACTCACAGGCACCCTTTGTTTACGCAGGAGCCTGCAGTGACAGCCTCTGCTCCAGAGGCTCCCGGCTTCGCAGGGTGGCTCGGAAGGGATATTTTTGAATTCCCAGGGCTTCAGGCCAGCTGTTTCTCTAACTGTGTGGATAGCATCAGTCAGTTCCCCCAGGCAGGGCTCACTCCTCTCTGGTGTTAGCACACTGCTGCAGCTGCACGATGCAATTGTGTACATGCAGTCGGGATGAGTGGGGCCATTACTGTGGAGGTTGCCCACTGGCCTGATAGGGCAAATATTTTTGGGGCAGGATGTACCCTTTGTGTTGGTTTTGGCTGGGACAGACTCAATTTTTTTTTGGTAGTAGCTGGTGTGGAGCTGTGTTTTGGATGTGTGCTGTAAGCAGGGCTGCTAACTCAGGGATGTTTTCATTATTGGTGAGCAGGGCTTGTACAGTGTCAAGGATTTTCCTGCATCTTGTTCCATGCCACCAGGGAGGAGGCTGAGGCTCCACAAGGAGCTGAGAGGGAACACAGTGGAGCAGCTGATCCCAATGGCCCAGAAGGACATTCCAGACCAGGTGGCATTGTGCTCAGCACATAGAGCTGGGAGAAGAAGCAGGTATGGGGGTGCACGTGTGGTGATGGAGTTTGTGTTCCCAAGTCACCATTGGGAGTGCTGGAGCCCTGCCTTCCTGGGGATGGCTGAACATCTGCCTGCCCATGGCAAGTGGGAAATGAATTCCTTGGTTTGCTTTGCTTGTGTGTGCAGCTTTTGCTTTACCTATTAGAGTGTCCTTAGCTCAGTGCAGGAATTCTCTCACTTTTGCTCTTCTGAGTGTGTCCCCCACCCCAGGAGCACAGGAGGGAGCAGGCAGCTGTGTGGGGCTGAGCTGCCAGCTGGGATTAAGCCACATCACCTGGTGGCACCAGGACTGCTGAGAAGGGTGTGTAGCCCCAGCTGCCTCCATGGCTTTGTGCAGATATACACCAGTGAAGCACCTAGCCCAGAAACAGCACTTTTCCTACACTTTTTCCAACCTATGGTGGCATAAAATACCGTTTTCCCCCCCAAATTTTAGGAAGAAACACTTCTCAGAATCCTCTTTCATTACAAAATAAAGCAGTCATTTTTCCATTAATCTGGCATATTTCTCTGTGAGAACTGCAAGGGAAAGAGCTAAGCCAAATATATTCTGCTTTTTCTTCTTTTTTAAACATATGTTGTCTTGAATCAGTGAGAGGTCTCCTATGCCCAAATATGATTAAACCCCATATAAGTTAAGTCTTTTTGAGCTGAGTGCAAGTTATAAAAGCTGCTGTGAGTCAACAGTAATTTTACAGTCCTAGTTTTGTGTGGTCCTTGTTTGGAGAGTATTAGGCATAAAGTTGTCATACTGGAGCTCTAATGGGTGCACTCAGTAGGTGTGATTTATGGGACTTGTTGCCTTGTGAGAATGAAGTCATGTAGTGTATCAGGGTTGCCCTGCAAATGAAGCAATTAAATTTTGTCATCTTTCTTATGAAGGTGTCCTGACTGGGGGTAAAACAAGCATGGGGGAATGTAAAATGGGGAGAGGGGACAGGGGGAGGGGAAGCTGGGGAAGACGGGTGATTAGGTTCCATCTATGGATGAACACTTACAGCACTTTTTCTAAAGTCTTCAGTGGAATTTCATTTGCTGAAGTCTAGTGCCATGTCTGGAGGCAAACAGCACATCTTTTACTTGCCAGTTCTATTTATATGCCTGTGAAGTAGATCATTGTAATGAATACAGATGGGCAATAACTACAAAGTTATTGCATAATTTTTCAAAATTTTATGATTGCCTTTCCTACTTCCTCTTAAAATAATGGCTCCACTGTACAGCCTGCAGACCATTCAGTATATCTTTCGTATATTTTACCATTTCAGCAGGATTTAATTTATTGGAGACACACTAGAAGTGGTAGGTAAACAATCTACAGAAAGAATCCGATTTATAAGACAAGGAAGACTTGAACCAGTATTAAGTTGCTTTGGAGATCACTTGGTGAATGCAAGTATATATGATTTTTCGTCTTTCTGACTTGGCAGCAAAGCATGTGGGGAGGAAGTCAACAGAAAGCCACCCACAGCCAGCTTCACAGAATATAGAACAGGTCTGTAATAGGATGTCTTGTTGGATGGAAAGTGTTTCTGCACAATTTGCAGGTTTAAACCTGCCACAGGGAAAGTTTCAGGCCTGCTGCGAGAAATCCAATTCTCTTTTGTGGGGATGAAGCAGGTTTGGGTTTGCCACCCTGGGGATGACTGGAGCAGTCTGGACCTGTGAGTATCATTCTTCTTTCTCCTCCATTTCCAGTCTAATCCACTCTACTTCCACTTCTGAATTAATGAAGTGGCACACTTTTTCCTGAGCAGCCTTTGTGAGTTTACTGACTTCTGAGACTGAGATCCATCTCCCATTTGAGTCAATGGAAGTCTTTGAGTTGATAAAATGAGTATTGGATGTGTCCCTAAAATAACTGGGTTTGAATCCTGGCCACACTGAAGCTGATGGCAAAGAGAAATTGGAATTTCAGCTCGATGTCTACGCATCATCTGCTGTATTGGCAAAGACTATTGCAAAGTCTGCTTCCCCTTGAAGGCAGAGTTAAGTGCTCTGGAACCACAAGCAGCTTTTCTTAGTCTCACTTCTGAAACCACTCCCAACTCAAGCTTGCAACCCTCAGGACCACCAGCAATTAACTGTATAAATGCCAGCTGATCTGGTCTTTGTACCCTATTTTGGGACTGCCTTATGATTATATAATTGGTTCTCAAAACCAAAGTCCTTTCCTTTGACCTGAATATTCAGAAATGCTTTGCCTTTTGGGTGTCCAGCTAGAAATCTGTTAGAATCTTGGTTTTTAGAAGGGTCTTCATTTCTAAAATTCTTGACTTCTCAAATTGCTTCATGGCACTTAAGAAAAATTTGGTTATCTCAGCCTCTTTTGGTAATTGAAATATCCTTTCATTTAACAATTTTTTATGGCACACAGCACCAATGAATGCTTATATCGAATTCAGAAATACTTTGCCTTTTGGGTGCCCAGCTAGAAATCTGTTAGAAATACTTGGTTTTTAGAAGGGTCTCTATTTCTAAAATTCTTGACTTCTCAAATTGCTTCATGGCACTTAAGAAAAATTTGGTTATCTCAGCCTCTTTTGGTAATTGAAATATCCTTTCATTTAACAATTTTTTATGGCACACAGCACCAATGAATGCTTATATCATAGAAGTATGATTTGGGCTTAAATTTCCACTCATGTTTCATTGGTTGGTCTTCCTAAATAAAACTACCAGAACTGGTATCCTATTATGGTGGCAAAAGGGATTCTGAAGCTTGCCTTGCCAGGACAGAGAATATTAAATTCCTGCCCAAGAGTAAAGTATTTTTGTAGTGTCATCTTCTTTTTATTCAAATATCAGATTTTAAAAAAACAAACAAACATACAAAAAAAGAAAAAAGAGCCATTTCTCATTAGTTTGGGGTTTTTTCATAGTTTTTTGATATTTAATTTATTATCTACTGTTATAATAAATTTGACCCTTGCTGCTCTCTCAATAGAGGGCATGTTTTGTTTTGTTTGCCTTTCCCTGAAGCATAAGGACTCCTTTGCTAGCAGAATTACCTAAAGAAACTCCAAGCATGCATTTAATACCATGCCAGAAACTTCATAATACTATTGTGAACAGAACTAATTTTTAATGGTTTTTTTAGTAGTTTTTGTTGGTTGTTTTTCACTGAATTTTGGTTTTTTGGTGTTTTTTTTGTTGTTGTTTTGTTTTGTTTTGTTTTGTTGTTGTTCTGGTTGTTTGTTTGTTTGTTTGTTTGTTTGTTTTGTTCTGATCAATAGATTAAAATTGGAAGACCTGGAGCTGGTAGCTTCACAGTGGCCTCTGGCTGGAATCTTTCAGCCCTCAGCCTGAACCATGCCTAGAGCAGAGAAAGGTAAATCTGTTTAACATTCACCCCTCTCCAAACATTGAAATTTATACTATCAGCATTTCAAACCATAAATTTCCCTTTCAGGCGCAGACAACTGTTTTCTTCCTAGGAGGCCACAAGCATCTTAGATTCCTGGTCTCCTAAAAATATTTTACTCTTGCTTTTCCCTCTTTCTATATATTTTTTAATACTTTGGCATAGTCTCTTCTTTCACCATATGGAACCACTTCTGCCTCCTTATCCCCTGAACACACTTTCCCACTCAACATGATGACATGTGACCATTCAACTCATAAACAGAAGTTAGGGAAACAGAGGTTAAACCACGGGCACCAAAAGTGGTTTTGAGAATGCAAATGTGGAAAAAGTGGGATAATCCACAAGCATGTGGTCTGTTACCATCTGCCCCATGCTCTGAATGTATAAGCACATTCACCCAGAGTTTACAATTGAAGGGATACAATGTTTTGGGGGTTTTTTTTGCCTGGTAGAATACTGTGCATTTTGGCTTGGAAGGCATGCTTCCTTCCCTTCCCGTGGTGAGAGCACAGGTGCTGCATGCTGCTATTGTGGTTGATCTTTTCCAATAAAGATCCCACACAGACCAGGATGCTAAACACACAGCTCAGCTTGATCCTGATGGATTGCCCATGATCCCACAGCTGTCTTCTTCCTCCTGGAGCCCCACCTAGTGGCTCCCCACATCTGTCCATCTGCCATATTGCCCATCTCTGTTAATCCAAATATCCACAGAGCCCAGAATGGTACAAACCAACAGAAGAAAAGAGGGATGGCTGAATGCACGAGTAGCTCTGCAGCATTTGCACCTGGGCCTGTCTTTGCTCTAAATGTCCCTCTGACAAACAAATACTCAAAGCTGAATGCTTCATCCTTAACTTTTGTTGCTCTTTTTTCTCCTTTCATTCATTTAGAGTTTCCACTGAGAACAGGCTTCAGGTGATTAAACTAAGGAAGAAGGCTGGCTGTGATGGTGGGAGAATATAGAAACTAATGTAGCATCTGATGGGATGTGTGTCAAAGGAAGGACTCAAAACCAGATAATGCATCATTTCCTGCAAGATAACCACATCTCTTCACAGTTACGAAGGTCTAAAGGAGCAGGAAGCTGGTGGAACAAAATTAGTAGGTTTGGGGCTCAGGTCTTCTGCTAACAGACTTCATCCAGGTCGTTTCACCCTCTGTGTCATAGCATCCCACCTGCAGAAAATAGTATTGATAATATTTAACTACCACATGGCACTAAATTGCAGCTTAATTAATGGTTTGCAAAGCACTTTGAAATGCTCAGTTGAAACAGGCAAAGGATAATTAACATCATGTATTTATTTAGTGAGCTTTCCTTGCCAGGCACAATCTTCCTTAAATTCCCCTTGCAATAACTGTTTGCACTGCTCTAGGAAAAACAAAGCGGTTCAGCCAGTATATTTTCTATGGGGAACTTTTTGCTGCATGAATCAGATGGTTGAAACTTGAAGAGAGTGGCTGCCAAGATGAGAGACAGGCAGGTTTCTGAACAGAGGAGTGGGGGAGATGAAGAGATGCACAAGCGTTCATGCTCCCTCAGATCTGCATGCATTGTACCAGGCAGCTTTGGAGACACAGCTACAAGATTGTTTGTAGCCACATTTCTCTTCACAGAGAAAAGCAAGGCAAAATTCTTCCCAAGAATATTTCTGGGTTTCACATTCTCTCAATTTTTTCAAGAAACTGCAAGCATGCACTTAATACCATGCCAGCAACATCCTGATACTATTGTGAACAGAGCTAGATTTTTATGTGTTTTTTGGTTGTTTCTCTGAACCTCAGAGAAAGAAATACAATTCTTATCTCATTTACTGTGCCTCTGTACTAAAGTGGAATGCAATATGGAGATTGTTAACCCAAAGTGATGGTGTTTTGTTTCCTTGGCCTATCAGGGCCAATGTGTGTGTGTATGTGTTGGGACTGATGGCTGGCAGTCATGAGATGAGTGCAGTGGAGTGCAAAGTTGAGTGCTTTGCAGATTCAGTTTAGTTGTAAGGTAATATAGTGTAATATAATATAGAATAATATAGTATAATAAAGTAATTAATTAGCTTTCTGATATCCATGGAATCCTCCTCATCATTCTTCTCCTTTGGGGGAAAAAATATCGCCGATAGTTGTTGACCGTGCCTGGACAAAACAGGCTCTCCATTCCTTTGTAGGACTCGTGTCCTACTTCTGTAGCACTTCTGTCATGTGGGTCAATGCAGGCCTCAGTTAGACAGCAACATCTTCAGAGCTGACCTATTGTTTCTGAGGGAACTTTCATACCTCTCCTTCACTGTGCTTCACAAATTTTTCTAAATATGGAATAATGGCTTCAAGATCAGGACAGGAAAAATCTTAAGTCTGAATGGCCATTGCCATAGTGAAGCTTGGACCCCTGGCCAGGAAATGGCACAGATTCAGAGAGCTGCTCCCCCACCCCAAGCTGCACTCGCTGTTTATGTGCTGGATGCAGCCCCCCACAGCAAATGAGGCAGCACACAAAGATGTGCATCCTGCTGGGAATCTGTCTGGGCTCCTGGTCTGAGTGACTTGGTACACGGGCACATAGTGATAGCATAACTGAGAACTAAGCTAGTAGAGGAGAGATTCAGATTGGATTTTAGGATGAAATTGTTCCCTGTGAGGGTGGATGATAGCATAACTGAGAACAGCCCTAAGCTAGAAGAGGAGAGATTCAGATTGGATTTTAGGATGAAATTGTTCCCTGTGAGGGTGGTGAGGACCTGGCACAGGGTGCCCAGAGAAGTTGTGGCTGCCCATCCCTGGAGTGTCCAAGGTCAGGTAGGATGGGACTTGGAGCAATCTCTTCTGGGCAAAGGTGCCTGTGTCCACAGCAGGGGGTGCAGGTACATGGTCTCTAAGGTTCCTTCCAATCCAGGCCATTCTGTGATTCCATGATTTCTGTGTGCAGCTGCAGTGTTAAGAGAGAAGGCTGAGTGTTAAGAATGGCTTGAAAAATAAGCAAACACTGGTAAAAAACTGCTTATTCTTGGAATTCCAGGTCTGAATTTGAAGTTCCATGAAGAAGCCAGAGTCATTCACTCCAGAAAAGAATGACTGCTGTTTTCACAAAGGCCCATCAATGTTCCATCTTTATTCACTTCCTCACTTCCACAGGGAGTTTGGCAGGAAATATTCAAACACTCCTACAACATTTCCCTGGCATTCTGAGTGAGAAAGGGGAGGTTCAGAGCAAACGGGATATTGATGCCTGAACCAAGCAGACTTTGCCCAGTTAGTAATAAACACTGAAGGTTGCTCCTCAGGCACATTGTGAAATTCAGCCTTGCAATGGGGAGAGAGACTTTGAGTAAATCACAACTGCATTTCCCCAGCAGTTTGGGTTCAGGAGCTCAGTTCTCTAGGTGAGGCTTTGAAGAATGGTAAATAAACTCAAGATCTGGAAAATTAACTCAATGAGCCCTTTGTACAACTCTTTCAAAGAGATCACATCATTGAAGAAAAGCATATATTGAAAAGGCTGCTTACAGGCTTTGAGATAAATTAGAGCAATTTAATTATATTGATAATTTTTTTTTGATTTTGCCAGCATTGCCAACCTGAAACTTTCATAAAAAGTGAACACCCTTAAAATAAGAAAATTGGCTTAAAAGTTGTGGAATTAGAAAAACAAACAAACAAACAAAAAAACACCCATAAAAACATAAGTTGAATTCTCACTCTCCCTTCCAGTGACCTTCTGACTTCCAGGTTTTTGGTCTCCTCTCCTTATAGGTTTTTGTCTATAATCACCCAGATTGAAAATATGGTTTTGATGGGATTTTGGTGGGGTTTTTTATCAGTTCAGGCAGACATTATAACTTAATCACCTGCCCTGGTCAAAGGAAGCTGTAAGAGCACCAGATGCTGAAAGAGACCAAAGCAGTGAAGCCCTGGGTGAGCTCTCCTCAGTGCAGGGGCACAGGAATGGGAGGCAGGAAGGGAACCCATGTCTCAGCCTCTCCTCCCAGACCCTGACCTGTCTCTCAAGCCCCAGGTCCCACCTTCCCTCACAGCAGCTCTTCGGATCAGCTTTGAAGGGACCAAAGAGGCTGCCTGCAGAGCAAGTTATTAACCCAAGTAAGGCTGGAACAGATCTCAGGCTGCCTCTGAATTCAGATGTTTCAGCCAGGAAGGTCTGGCTTGTCCCTTTCTTTGGCTGAAACCTCACACAATGCAGAAGTGCCCTCAAATGTTGATCATGAAACAGAAGGCCTGCATGTTCAAGCAGAGCTCCTGATAGCTGCAGGTGTATTTTTCTTGGGAAGCTAAATTGCTAGAGAAACAAAAGTTTTGGTTAGTTTAGTTTGGCAGGACAAAAATGCCATCTTAGGGAAGACTTTATTTAGAAACTTTATTTTCCCTCTGTTAATTTAGATATTTTTATTGAAAAAAAAAAAGTTTAAAGGTTCAAAAGTTCACAAGAGATTCCTTTTCTGTTGTATTTTAAAAATATATATTTATATATAATTTCCCAGTTAGGCAGGACTGTTGTTACAGAGCTGTTGAGCGCCAAAGTGACATTTCATTAGTTTTTGTGCTAGAGTTTGAATTTTTTTCTGTATAACCTGCTTGCTTCATACAATATTCTTTAGTCCCAGAGCAAAAGGAAAAGGAAACTGCTTTCTTCTAACAAAAATCCTGGCTTCCATCCTCAGTAGAATTAGGTCTAATGATTTTAATTGCTGAAATTTCTTTATTCTAATTTAGAAACACTCTTCACCATTGGAAGCCTGATCATGACATGAATTATTCTTCTCCAGATAAAGCCAAGAATGTTCAGCCAATCCCAAGGTCAGATCCTAGGTGACAACTGGCACTTGAAATCAGAAAAGAAAAAAAGTAGTGTACAGACTCCATGTGTGCCCAATGGGCAATGTGTCTGCAGGCTGGTTTAGGTGTGGGAAATATTTCACTGTGCAGTGAAATATGAATCTGGCTTTTTTTTCTGCTTAGCTGAGTTCACAGGAGCAAAACAATGGGGGCATGCAGAGCCCTTTAATATTATATTATAAAACAAGATTCCTCTACCAAATACAGTATATCTCACTCTGGCATTAGGATTAGTACAACACAGGCTCTGGTAACAGGGAGATGGCCCAGGAATTACAAAAGTAATGCTCAATAATAGCCTTAGAAAAAGAAAGAAGTCGTAGAGGAGCCATCATCATCCAGCTTCGCATAACAGACAGACTTGAAAGCAAACAAGGAATGAGAGCTTGGAGGGAAGATGTAAGATCATAACAGAGGATAAATAGAGGAGCCATCATCATCCAACTTCACAGACAGACTTGAAAGCAAACAAGGAATGAGAGCTTGGAGGGAAGATGTAAGATCATAACAGAGGATAAGCAACAGAAAACTCCAAACAACATGCACCACTTGGGACTCTGTAAATATTGCCCTGTATGCCTGCAAGAATGAATGAAAAAAACATATTTGAGCTTGCTTCTTCTGGCCTCCAGATGGTCAGCAGGGAGAAGGGCAAGAGAATCCATCAGAGCATCAAAAAATACACCTGTGTATAAAAAAATAAAAGAAAAAAAAAGAGTACTTTGAAGGGCAGTTTTGGGGAGTCCAGGATAAGGCTCCTGGCTCATTACATCAGTTGCAGGACATACCTCTGCCACCTTCTGTGATCCAACCAGGCAAACACCAGCAGAAGGTGTGGTTGTCACTGGGGACACTGGAGGCAGCCCTTTTGTGACTTGGGGGAGCCTGGAGCAGCCCCACAGGGAGCCTTGACCTTCAGAGGGCAGCTGGGATGTATTACTGTGGGTGGTTTCTTAGTTTATATTTCCTCAGAGAATCCTCAGACACTTCAAGCAGCTACAGCCAGATTGGATGACCGCAGAGACTTTTCAATTCCCAGTGTATAGCAGGTGAAACAATAAAAAAAATTATTGAGTAAGGAGCATTAATCTGTAGTCAGAGTCTTTTAATAGATGATAAATAAATATATCTGCTCCGTTCCTTTGAATCCTACCCCTTGTGTTTAGCTGTGTGTTTTTAGTGGCAACACAGTCTCCGTGAGCTGTAGGCCCAACAAAATCATGAGCTGTTTGAAAAAAAATAAAAATAATCTGAGCAGGGATTTAAAATAGGGTGTGGTGGAACGGCGAGGGTGAAAAGTTTGACAGTGCATCAATAGGCTGTTGGGACCTCCTGGCAAGCCCCTCATTTCCCCTTCAGTGAACACATGATTTTTGCAGAGACGTGTTTTTGCTGCCACATTTTTGCAGCTTCCCATTGCAACCCGTGTTTATGCATTCCCCACCAAGAAATCAAAAGCTATCCCAATGCCTCTCATCCTCTGAACAAACTTTTTCACTCAGGAACTTTGGCCGAAGCAGACAGAAGGCCACAGAATTTTAAATTTCAAAAACTTTTAAATTTCCCTTTAGTGTTGCGTTCAAGTCCATGTGGGAGAGGGATGGAAGGATATTTCCAAAGTACTTTCTGGCCTGTGTGAAGCACAAGCTAGAAGAGACACCATCAGGAAGAGGAGAATGGTAGAGGAGATGGAAAATTATAGAAATTAAATAAAGTGAAAGAAAGCTTGAGGCAGGCATGATGGGATAGTTCAGGAAATAGAGGATAGGGTATCCAGCTGTCCATCTGATGGGGAAGAGGGAATAAGAATCACCAACCATACCCTGAAAAAAAGCAGTCTCAAAGCGTGTGTTCCTTCCAGCTCAGCACAATCTGTGGCTCTACAACAGATGGTGCCTTTCACTCCTTATTTTCACTGAACTCCTTTGGATGAGGAGGGGAGGAAAGCTGTTAGAGCTGTAGGGACAACACGGGTTTAGCAAACCAGAGCTGCCACTCGCCACTTTGCCGTAAATGCAAACAGGTTTCATGACCAACACTCTGGCACTGCCCTCTTGAGCACTGTGTTGATGTCAAAAACCCTTTGCAAATAAGCACGTTCAGTAGAAATGCAAGGTTTGGCACTTTGCACCACTCACCACTTTGCCGTGAATGCAAACAGGTTTCACACCAACACTCTGCACTGCCCTCCTGGGCACTGTGTTGATGTCAAAAACCCTTTGCAAATAAGCACGTTCAGTAGAAATGCAAGGTTTGGCACTTTGTTTTCCTGCAGTCTGTCTTCCCTCTCCTTGTGCTCACCCGTTTTTTAGTACCAGCTTTTCTTGGAGCTTTTTTAAGGATGTGGCCTCATATCTAGTACACAACAGAGGCAGGAAGAGTGATTCATAGAAAGATGACATTTTATGAGCGAGAAAGAATTAAACGTTCATTTATATTTTGTTGTTGCTGTGGGGACATATTTTTATTTCTGAAGGATTTTCTAATAAATGCAGTATTTTTGTGTTGGAATCAGTGAAATCCCCTGCTGTTGATTAAAATACTTCCATTATCATGTTTGGGTTTTTTGTGAATTGGGCATCATTATAGTTTTAGGAAAAAAGCTACAGTGGTTCCAGGCAGCTATTTTTCCTGAATTCCCTGTAGTGGATTCTTTTTCTCTAGGCAGGAAACTCTAACAACTCTAGGTGAATGGGCCAAAGGAAAGCAGTGGTTTTGTACACTTCCCTAACATTCATGTGGCTTGGGCTGTTCCAGAGGCTTGGAAGTCTTGCTTGGGGACTCTGAAACTTGCATTTTCAGAGTACTCAACAGACATTTTGGATAGATGACAACTGCCTCTTTTCCCTGAAGTCCTTCATTATAACTTTTCCATTAATATTTACTTTTTCCAGTCACCACATCTCACTGAAGGGTTGGGAATTTTCATTCACTACTAAAGCTGTCAGTCAAAATTGCTCGTTTTCTGGGCTGGTTGTTTTTTTGTTGGAGTTTTTATTTTTTTTTAGATTTTCTCGATACACAGAATTAAAGAATTAAAGTTCGTGACAAAGTTCACATCATTCAAACACTTTTTTTTAAAATCTATTGTCTTTCTTGTGTGCAGTGTCTCTAGTACTGACGTCTCCTCTTGAGGCAGTCAGATCTTTTTATTTCACCTTCATATGTTTTCATTGTTTCTTGCCTTTCACATCAAATTAGAGATCATTGTCTTCATTTTCATGCCCCTATGGCAGGTAAGTGCTAACATACATAAACCTGGGGTGAAGCACCAAACACCACCAGCATGTTGGAAAGGAAGATCCTGGAGTAGTGGGACAGAGCAAAATGAACAAGAACTCTTGGAAACTCTTATTCAATACATCTGAATGCTATTCCAGCGTTCCCTCTCCTAATGTAAAATGTAATACATTTTTTTCCCAGGTTCTGTCTTCATTCCTTCTGTCCTGCAAGCAACATTTCTTCCTTAAGGAACTGGTGATTTAAAGAAAATATGTTCTGAGAATTAAATTTTTAAGGTTACCAGCCAATTAAGGATGCCTTAAGGCTTTCTCTATTTTTTATTTATTGAGCTGTGGTGGCCTGAACAGTATTGCTCTCAGTTCAATTTAAGATCATTAAAAAAAATGAGAAGAAGAACACTGAGGACTGGGCCTTCAAATAAACCAGAAACCTTTTCTTTCTCTGTAAAAAGTAAGAGCAATTTAGAAGTCTCAATTCATGAAACCTTTCAAAAACTGTGACTAACACACCAAAATTATTAGCCTTAGTTTTGTCACGTTGCTTCACTCAAGTGCACTTGTGTATGTCAGCTGGCTCAGTGCAACCTGTCTGGATCATGACCAGAAATCATTTGGGCACAACAGTCAAGTCTGTCTGGGAGGTGACCCCACCTTTGTTGAATGTGCTAATCCCTGAAAGGCCAGAGGATTGTGTAAAAGACTGGAAAATCAAAGATCATCATAAGACCAGTTCACAAAAGTTACATTTTCATTGTCCAAGAAAGGATTTATCTTCTCTCTGAACATTATTCCAGTGCAGATGTGTGGGAATACTTAAGCCACATGTAGCATCTGGTGAAAATAAAGATTTATTTTGGCTGAACTGGCTGTAGTAGCAGATAGAGATCCGGCTTTGAACTAGATCTTAGTTCATAGCCTGCTGCTGCCTTGGGATTAATTTCAGAATTTCTGTTTGTTTTTATTATGGAGAAATTACTTGCAGCTGATTTTTTAATATCTTTGCATTCTTCAAACAGACAAGCTACTGAAAAGAGATGGGAAAGTCAGAAAAGACTGTCAGAAGTGACAGTAACTTCAGATGTTAACTCATCTCATGGAGACCAGTGATGAATGGTGTCCTGCAAGGGGTGGTGCTGGGGCTGAGACTGTTCCACAGCTCTGTCAGTGATACAGACAAGCTACTGAAAAGAGATGGGAAAGTCAGAAAAGACTGGAAGTGACAGTAACTTCAGATGTTAACTCATCTCATGGAGACCAGTGATGAATGGTGTCCTGCAAGGGGTGGTGCTGGGGCTGAGACTGTTCCACAGCTCTGTCAGTGATGTGGACAATGGGATCAGTGCACCCCCAGCACCTTCTCTGAGGACACCGAGCTGTGTGGTGCAGTTGGCACGTTGGAGGGAAGGGATGGATCCAGAGGGACCTGGACAGGCAGGAGATGTGGGTCTGTGTGAACCTCCTGCAGTTCAACAAAGTGAAATTCAAGGTCCTACACCTGTGTCAGGGCAATCCCCAACACACTGACAGGCTGGGCAGAGGTGTGACGGAGAGCAGCCCTGGCAGAAGGACTTAGGGATGATGGTTAATGGAAATCTCACTATGAGCTGGCCAGAAATCAACTGTGTCCTGGGCTCAGCCCCCAGCATGGGCAGCAGGGGAGGGGAAGGAGGGATTCTGCCCCTCTGCCCTGCTCAGGTGAGACCACCCCCAACCCTGCAGAGCTGCCTCCAGCTCTGGGATCCATCACAGGAAGGACAGGGAGCTGCTGGAGCCAGGCCAGAGCAGGGACACCAAGGGGATCAGAGGGATGGAGCAGCTCTGCTGGGAGGAAAGGCTGAGGGAATTGGGATTGTTCAGCCTGGAGAAGTCTCCAGGGGGGCTTCATAGCAGCCTTCCAGTATCCGAAGGGGATCTATAGGGAAGCTGGAAAGAGACTCTTCATCAGGAACTGCAGAGGTAGAACAAGGAGTAATGGATGCAAGATGAAAGGGGGGGAATTTAGGTTGAGTATTAGAAGTAAGTTCTTTACTGTGAGGTTGGTGAGGCACTGGAACAGGCTGCCCAGTGAGGCTGTGGGTGTCCCACCCCTGGCAGGGTTGAAAGTCAGGTTAGCTAAAGCCTTGAGCAGCCTGGTTTGTGGGAGGTGTCCTTGTCCATGGCAGAGAGGGCTGGGTTTAGGTGGTCTTTAAGGCCCCTTCCATTCACTAACATTCTGTGACATCACCTACAACATTTTTGTGTCAGTTTTAAGAAAGGGAGGGTAGTCCTAATCTTGCAGAAGCTTGTGTTGTCTTGACAGGAGCTGGGGTTCTGTGCATTTATTCTCGCCATGCCATTCCTTCACCAGAGAATGTTGTCTTGATTTCAGGACGTGTTTGGACTGCACCACTGCTCTCTGCTCAGTAGTGTCACTGATACTGCACAAACACATTTTCAGTCTGTGTCTCAATGTATTTTGATGTGACTCTCCTTCTCCAGGACAATGTTTGGACTTCTGGACCTTTTTTGCCTGACTTTAGGATGCAAAGTGAACACTTACAGAGGCAGAGAGATGGGCAGTGAGAGATCTAGTGTTGCCATTGATTGTTGCTGCTTTATTTCTGTTTTGAAGGTGTTTTGCTTTCAGTAGTGACAAGGAAAACTCAGTGGGTGGTGGAGGAGGTTAGCAGGAGGATTTTGCACATAGAGGAGGGGAGCAGAGCAGAGCTCCTTTGTTGGCACAATTCAGACTGGACAAGTTTCAGTGATGGAAAGTGAGACTTAAAATAGACTCTGGTTCTCATGCAAATGGGGCTGTAGTAGCCCAAGAACCTCTGCAGCACCTAGAATCATAGAACAGAGTATCCTGAGTTAGAAGAGACCCACAAGGATCACTGTAGTCCAGCTGCACAGCACAGCCACAAGAATCCCACACATTTCTCACTCTGTGATATAGTTTGTTGTCTCTTCTGTGACTTTCCTGCACCTTGTAGACAAAACTACAAAGGAAAAATACAATCTCCAAGTGCAATCCAGCAATGTTCCTTGTCCCCATGTGAAGTTTCCTTACTCCCAAATAATCCAATGCACATCACTGGATTTAAAAAAACCCCAAGCTGAAAAGCTGTGAGAATGCCTTTGCATCTTGGACACAGACAGTCACAGCTTCTGCTCCTCAAGGCTACTGTCTTCCCAACACATCTTCTGTCATGCAAGGAAAACAAGATTGACTACTGGCACAGAAAAAAAAGGAAATAAGTTTGCCTTTTCTCCACTAGAAGAAGGAGCTTGTGGGTGGACAGATGAGGTGGGAAATTAAAGTTATTTCTATGTCTTCACTCCATGTACAATATTCACACTGCAGTTGTTTTTATTCTGTTACTCAGGTCAAAGATTTCAAAGCTGTTTATTATGCATCCATTTCACAGCAGAATCTCTTCAGATCTAACAAACCAAGTATTGGTCACGGCTTGACCTCTTAAGCAAACTGCAGCATCCTGCAGAGAGGTGGTATTCACCACTAACATTAATGCCCAGGGATGTTATTAAGACAACAAAGCTTCCTGTTGGTTCCTTCTCTTGATTAAAATGTAATATTTCAAGTACTGACCACAATTTACAACATCTTCTAAGCAAAGAGTCCAAGATGCTACCATTTTAATTGTAATTTGTCTACTTAGAGCTGACCCAAAGTTTTAATTGAACTAGGTTTGACATTTCAGATATTTTCTGTAGCGCCCACTGAGCCCATTTCTCCACTGGAAAAGTAAAAAAAAAAAACAAACAACAACAACAAAAAAAAGGAATTTCAGATATAATTTTCTGTAGTGCCCACTGAGCCCATTTCTCCACTGGAAAAGTAAAAAAAAAAAACAAACAACAACAACAAAAAAAAGGTACAGAAATAATCCTTTAAGATTTATCTGCCTTTATGCCAACAGTAACAGTTTGCTTCTCCAGTCCATCTCAGAGCCTACACCAGGTGATTTCACATGGAGGTATGTATCATGGAGTGCTACAGCACCCCTCTGAAGGAAAGGCAACATGGGAAAGGCCATGCAACCCACAACTGCTTTTTTTAAACCATTTTACATACACCTTTTAGTTCCACAGCCAAAGGGAAGTGAATCTGCAGAGACATCAGTCAACTCAATACTTCAAGAAGTAAGTGAACACTTATCCTTCTGAAAAAAATATAACATCTTTTAGACCTAAAGCCACCCAGCACAGACTCAAGTCTCTTCTAAGGACTTATGAACCTGGTTTCTACTTTGTATTACCTTCAAATAATTGAGAAAAGTCTGTTTCTTGCCCCAGCTGAACTCTTAGCCCTGGGATTTTACCAGTCCATGCAGCCTCAGCCACCCTGTAACATACTTCACTTTTGACATGAATACAGCAAGGTTGTGACTTGGGGGCTACACACAGATGTGACAAAGTTGTCTGATCCTTTCCAGGGCATATGTTCTGAGGGGACAGAAAGGGTAAATGGATTTATGTGGAAAAGTGTGAGATAATGGGGATATATTCAGGCCATCATTTTAGAAAATCATCTTGAAATGCAAAAACTAGACTTGGTCTTGTTAGAGAACTGACCTGCCTGTCCATTGCTCCTGACTTGGCATCTTTCATCAAAAATGTATTAATAGCACACTAAAATTAAAAATACTTTAAAGAAAGAAACTGGAAACGAAAGGGAAACAAGGCTTTCTGCTATTTACATGGCACTGTAGAGACAGACAAGGTGAAGAACTTTGGAGGAGGTCAGGTTTTAGAAGGTGTGGGAGGAATGGATTCTGTTTTACCACTTTATATTGCTGGCTGCTTTGCTGCCTACAAATTACATCTAGATGGAGAGTAGCTTAAGTTCAAAATGGCAGCAAGGTGCCTTATGTTATTTAAATCTAAGTATGCAAAATAAGACATCTACTATGTTCTTTTTCCCACTGAAAGAACTCTCACTAACAATTATTCAAAGCAACAAAACATACAAAATAGTCCCTTCTCAGACTTAAAATTGCAGTAGTTCATAATTTTTTAAACCAAGTAAAAAAACATCTAAGGGACTTGACAATTTACTTTTTTGTTCTCACTCCTAAAATGCTGAATCCATTTCAATCCCAGCTGGGGACAAGGACAGCCAACAACAACACATCACTCCTAGCAGGATACCTTTTTAGGTCCTCTTCTGGGATGCATCAAATGTTGATGACCAAATTATGACCCTTTCCACCTCCCTTACTGAAAGCATAGCATTTTTGCCAACAGTCATGAGCCAAGGTTTTGAAAAATATGAGGCACAGAACTATGCCTAAGTTACTAAAGCAGCTTCCCCACTATCAGGCAGGTAGGTTCTTAAGCAGTTTCATGTGATTTCAAAGCCGTCAGGTACCTGTCATCTTAAAGATGGTATAATATCAAAGATATGTCTTAGGTATTGGTACAGGTTGAGCACCTTGGTGGCACCATCCTTCTCTCTGAAAACTTCAGGCTGGTGGCCTGAGCTCTGACGCCCTTGACTTCACTTACAGAAAGGTAGTGGCTTTTTTAAATAAGTGCCTCCTGTTTTCAACAGCATTTTATCTGTACAGGAGGTGCAGTGTAAAATTTTAATGTTATTATGGCACAGAGAGAATCTGGAGCAATCCTGTCTACTTTCCAAAATCATGGTGTGTGCTTGTAGCTTATCCAGTGATACACTCGATATTCCCTGAAGGAAAATGAGAGAGTGTGTGTCACTAAGGCTCATATAATTTGTACTGAGCCACTGGGATCTATTTCATTCTATTCTCCTAAGTGGGCAAACAGTGATAATGAACGACCTGACAAAGATTCATAGGTAGAGCTTAAGAACCATTGAAATATCTGTTTCAACAACTTTACAGTTTATTCAAGGCTTTCAGCCTTCCTTGTTATGCAGAATTGTTTATGGGAGAAAACTTCCTCATGAGGTTAGGATCAAAGTCTGCAGTAGCTGCTCCAGAAAAATCATCAAACTTTCTTCACCCCTCCACTTTCAAAAATAGGCTGGACTAAGGAGCAGGACAGAGGTGGAAGGGTGCAACACAAACCTTCCTGAAAAGTAAGGCACATTGGGGTTTTTTTTCAACAGTCTTTGTTCTCCCACTTATTCTGCTCCAGTCAGCTGTGGGAACATCTGTAAATCTAGATTTGTCTTCTCAAAAATTGATTAAGAAGCTGTATTGGGAGCCTAATATGTGATCACTGAAAGAGACCTTTGAAGCACCTCAGAGGAGTGCATTTTGATCATGGGGCAAAACCTGGAGTCCAGTAAAGTCCAGCAAAGTCCAGCAGCCTCTTGACAGCTATCGTTAATACAACTTCACACTACTGGCATCTCAATATACTTTTGCTTTACTTTAGACTTTCCCAAAACAAAACACAGAAGAAAAGCACCCCCTACCCCATGGACCTTTTGCAAGAGCTGCATAGGAAGAAAATGAAACAAATGAATGTTTAGTGTCTGGATAGTGCAAACATTATTTTTTACCAAGATATTAGTGTAGGCTGCTTTTTTCACTTTTGACCACATCTGCATCTGAGCAAAACCAGTAATGATGACAGCAAAATTTGATCAGCCACCATCATGAGGTGAAGTTCCTCGAATGACACGGATGTTTTGGCTACCAAAAAGTTACTGATTAAAATGACTCATTAATGAGGCACAGAATCATTCAAAGGATTTTGGAGTTATTCTTGATGAAATGGTTAATGATATTTTTTCACCCTCAGCTGCTCTGTAAAAGCTCTTGGGAATCCTGAAACTTAAAATCTGTGTCTTATTTATAAATATATTTTTATTTCAGTGGGGAATACGCACTGCTCTCAGAAATAGTGAGTTGTTCCCAGCTGCTGTGCTGTCGTAACACTGTTCATGTGTGCTGCAGTAGAAGATCAGTTTGCTTTAGGGACTGGTTACATGTGCTGAGATACATGACACATTGGCTGGCACTGGTTTTGATTTTAAAATCATAACAGAGAAACCACTAACAACCTTTAGCAATGTCTCAACTATTAAGGCTGCATAATAAGGAATTACAGAAAATTTGTAAACTACACAAAACCCCAGTAAAATGTCAAAATTTATTACAGCTGTGGGACGAGGAGCCAACTAGTTGAACTGAAGGGACTTAAATTAACATGTTTTAATTAAGTTTAGATAAACTAATGACTTAAAAGCAGAAATCTATGATAATGATCCAGTAAACTATCTGAAATAAATGTTGGCACAACCACCTTAAAGATCTCTTTTCTTTCCTTAACATCATTATCATTAGCATAAAATATTGTGTTAAGAAATCTGAATAGAAAGTGCAAGAATGCATGGATAATATCTTAGTCTTTCCATTGGAGGGAGACTCACAATTCACAGCAGAAATAAATTGCCCAACAACATCCCTCATGATGCAGTTGAAAAATCAATGCCTGATTGATTGCCGTGTCAATCAGATGTCCATCACTGGGTCATCAAACCAGCTTCTTTACCAGGCACTGAACTGCTTTCTTCAAACAGATTTATTTAAAATAATTTGACACCTCCTATCCCTGTGGTGTGTGTCCTCCTTTTGAGTGTGGTGTGTGGTTCTTTGCTTTGCATGGTCGGACAAAATTGCTTCTTTAACACATCCAGAGATGGCAGATTGAAATTGATCTTGTTTTACTTCACTACACTGAAGAGGATTAAAAAGAGTGAAAAAACTGGACTGAGCTACCATCATCTTGAGTTCTGCTGCAGAGAAATATAATACCAGATCCTTTTATGAGAATGTATGTCAGATTCAAGAAACTCAGCACACAGGCTGTGGCCTAAAACTAGTGTAGTCTGCTGTAACCAGGGGATAAACACAGCATAGAGCAGTGGATCCATCCTGTTTTTGGAGGATTTTATGGAAAACTATGGCACATTCCATTCCTTTCTGTAGGAGCTCACACAGACATAAGTAGTGATTATCTTCTGGGAAATTTTTGGACAGCTGAGCTACTTGACTCATGAAGTAAAAATTTCTGTGACCCCCCTCCCACCCTTGTCTCATCCTCTCTTCTACTTCACTTCCCCATTTTCAAAATGGTATGTTGAACCACCTTCTAAAATGAAAGATACCTCTTATGAAAGACAGCAAAAGCAGGAAAGAGCCCTGCAGAATCAGGCATACAGTAAAGTATTCCAGGCTGCTGTTGACCAATTCATTTTGTTTGCTTAAAAGGTGGTGCAAACATTTGTAAGCTTTTCCTCAGGTGCAATCAGAAGGAAAATAACTATTCACTCAAAATCTGATTAAGGATATAAAGTCATCCAGTCATCCCACGCTAGACTGACTCAGCCTGGTCTGTAAAATCCATGTATGAGCTTAAGGAAGCCACAGACTTACTAACACCCTAGTCTAACAGCTTTATCTAAAGAGAATGTAGTTTTGGTTTTCTAAAGCTGTTTCATCTTTTTTTCCTATTCCCTGTGAAGTATGAATTTCAGAGGAGAAGGCATTTCAGGGTAAGTGCTTGATCTAAAGGCCAGATCTAAAAGGCATTTAACCCCCTAACATGATTTTGAGTAGTTTATTTCCACTGGGAAATTACTGTTCTACATGCTCTGAGTGGCATGCCAGTAAGAATACCAGTAGGAGAATTTCAAGTGACTTTTGTATGCACAGTTAGAACCTTGTATTGTTGTTTGTGGTTTTTGTTTTTTTGTTTTTTGCAAAGCCAATCTTCAGTAGTCAGCTTCCTTTTCTCCTAATCTGCAGCTGCTTCACTGACTATCCATCATCTTTATTACAGTGTCATTTCTCTACGTCATTCTCTTACACTAATCAGAAGCAGACCAAGTGGGAAAGAAATTACTCCACAGGGACGAGGTCTGGTGCTGTAAACGATACGCTGAACAAGACTGGAATTCAATGCAAGAGGCACTAGGCTTGTTTACACATGTTGAACTGATATCTTTTATCTGTGGGACACAGCGCAGCTCTTTGTTGCGGTCATTTGTGGCCATCCTCCAGCACCGCTCTGCAGCAAGCCTGTAAGCAGTGAACAGCCCCACTGCTGCCACTATTGTCATTAAGTAGCATAAAACAAATCACCCACCATGGCGTGGTGCTGAACTGGAGCCCAGCAGCCTGGAAACAGAAGCTGGTGTGTGAGCAGTAGGACTAATGAAACCTAAAGATTTTTTTTAATACATACCCAGTTATGCTCTATATCCTCACACTGTAGGAACCTTCCCCACTGCCTGGAAGAACTCTCCCGAAAGTGACAGTAACTCCTTCCACCTTTCCCAAACCACCCAATCCCACCTCATCTTCATCACTTTTCACCTCCTGCATGCTTTTGGGAGCCTTGCCACCTCAACAGGAGACGGGCAGTACAGTGAGAGTGCCATACTATGGCTTTCCTTGTCATTTGACTGACTGCTATTTCTTATTTGTGACATTCAACAGAGGCAGTGAGTGAAGGTTGAGTCCACCCTTTAGGGTTCTGTCAGGGAATCTTCCTTTCTCCTCTCCCCAAAATATCAACTTTTTTTCCCAAGTAATAATAGCTTATTCTTCCATTATGTCTATAATGAGACCATTATCACTGTCAGGTTTACTTGATGGATTCAGACCTGAGGTTCAAAGGTTGTCAAAAAGATGCAGATAGTCCAAAAGGTATGATGGGTAAAGAAGTCTGTTTCCTTAGAAAACCAGGTTAGTTTATATTCTTAAGGTAAGACAGCCTTCACTGTAGTTGCTCCACCACTTTTGTGTTCAGAGCAAACTTTGTCACCTTATCAAATGCCTATCTTGCAAGACAGATGTTATTAATTAAGTGCTTGAGATATGTCACCACTCTGAGCAGCAATACTTGGAATCAGGAGAATTTTAAGAACATCATTTCTTCACTTTCAAGGTGTTGGTAAATGCAAGATCAGCATGACCCAGATAGAAAATTACTAAGGAACAAAAAGAAAAACCAATAAGGTTAAGGAAGTCAACTAAAAAGAAGTTATAACAAATATAAACAGACTAACAACCTTGAAAAAAAGAAAATAATTCTTTAGATTGTGGTTTCTCCTTGAGCAATTAACAGTCATCTGTCAGGTTTTAAGAATTAATTAGAATATTAAAAATAAGTAGGAGCTTAATATATATAAACACCAAATATGGTCTTCGTGGTTTGAATGAAACTGCGCACCAAATAAAATGACAATGTTTTCAGCAGGACCCTCCAGTGTCTAAATGGAAGATATTCTGTGTAAACTCCAGACAGTATCAGAATTTTTATATCCTTATCAATGACTGGGCGACTTCAAAAGGGCAGCAGTGGTTATTCGAAACTCCCAGTCAAAAATGTAAACAAAGGTATGTAATTATATGTGATTATGCAAGTCTAATTTATATAGTTATAAATACACATATAAACACAGATAAAATACATAAACATAATATGCAATGCTGCTGAAAGGCAGGCTGTGATCTATGAATTAATTATGTGTGTTTTGCCACCCACTACAGATGCCAAACCTTTGAAGTCTTTTCACATACTAAGGCCTTAATTTTTCAGTCACTACCCAGCTGTTAAATGCTGATATTGCATTCATAAAGTCCACAGGACATTTGGATTGCTGATGCAGTTCAGAAGTTTAGTCCTGAAAAGCTGGATGCATTGGAAGTGATATCACCAAGATGTTGTCACTTAGTCACAAGGCTCCGATTCTGTCAGTCAGTTGCCGAGGATAACTCCTTATAAATAGGAAGATATTGGAAGGAGAAAAGAACTCAGAAACAAAAAGTGCACCGCTTTTCAAGTTGCCTGATATCACAGTTTTTTCCTTGGGTATGAGTCCCATTCAAGATCATGTTGGGCACTTTGTCCAAAGCCATAAGGAAAGATACAGTTTGCCATTCTTTTCCAGGAGCAAAAGTAGAGAAGGAAGTTATGAGTAAAGAGAAACTCATAAAACATCTGCTGAGGGAAGGAGGCTGAGCAGCACCATGCCCTGAAGCCTGGGAGGCAGGACATTAGGCTTCTCATGGTGAAGAGAAAGGGAAATTACAGGTGTGAAGCTCAATAAAGAAAACCAAGAGGAAAATAAGGGAGGATTTGCTTTCCTCCCATTTAGGTGATTCTCTCTTATTTGCATCAGAATGTGTGTAGATTTCTAGACATCTCCAAACTCATTTTATTTCTAAACTTTGCCATCCTAGAGTATAGATTTTTAGTATTAATCCTGACACATATTGTTCTGAACTATCTAAAATATATTGAAAAGGTTAATTAAGCTTTTCTTATCTTTCAAAATGGAAAACTTATCTTTCATAATGGAGCTGAACAAAATCCCCATGATACCAGAAGCCAGTGTAGTGTTGCTTGACACTTTTGCTCCAGTACAATAGTGCTCGCTCCAAATTTTGTGAGTCCACAACGCACTGAAGGACCAGGCCACCTGCATGGTTCCCCTTTTCCTAGCAAAACTAGGCTGTCTATGAAGCCCACATGTTTTCTTAATGGTGACTGTCCAGCAGCACAACAAACTTGCCCTCTTCTCCTCCGCACTTCCATTCCTGAATTCCTACTGAGTGACTCGCCTGAAGCGCTGGGAGTGCGCGTCAGTCCTTGTGCTGCGGCAGCCAAGGAGCCTGAGAATGGTGCTTGTGGTTTCTGTAACGTGGACACCTGCCCCATAAAGTCTGGCCTGAGACCACCAGCTAATCCTGTGCTGGCCACCTGACAGAAACACACAGCCATTCACCCTCTTTTCAGAGCGTGTGCATGTGTGTGTCCGTGTGTGCATGTGAAAGGACATATTTCTTCTCTTTTATTGGTCTTTTTTGCACCTGCTGCCAGATAAACAGCATGGGTTAATAGTCTGCTTCATGCCTGACATAATTTTGGGTTTATTAACTTGCCATTCTTTTTACCCTTGATAGAACCTGACAGGCAAGCAGACAAATACCTAAATTAACTTAGCTCCCAACAGGCACCTAGACAGGCCAAGAATAACACCGAGATAAAATGGAGGGGTTGAGGATGACTATGGAGTCAAAAAGGAGGGAGGGGGGGGGGAGCATGAGAGAAGGGGAAAAAATGAACTTTGGACCAGAAAATTAAAAAAAAATTATTCAAAGCATAACAACATGAGAGAAGGCTGCCAGAAAAACCTCATCTGTGTGAGGAGGGCAGTGCATACTCAGTGGGAAAAATTCAGACACACATTTTAAAAAAAAAAATTATTCAAAGCATAACAACATGAGAGAACATTTCCCAACTCAGTGGGAAAAATTCAGACACACATTTGCCTCTGGGACAACATAGATTTAATCGCAAGACAACTTCGTAAATGGAAATGAATGCAATGACCTCAGCTCAGGTCGCAAGAGAGTAGGAGCCCACCAGGTTATGAAACTACTGCAGAAATTAGCCATGTTTGGCAGCATGAGCTTTTGGGAGAGGACCAAGGATGAGCAAGTTCTGAGGATTTGATTTCTTTTCAAAGGAGGGTGGTCTTTCCATTTCAGGGTCAGCAGCAGGACAGTGCAGTGGGTGTAGAGGTGGAAAGGGAAGCACACAATTTGGCTGACTGTCACGACCTCTGGATAATGGGAGATTTAACTTTCCATGTCTCAACACTCCCCGAATCTTCCCACACAGGCCAAATCACCAAAATAATAGATGGAGGAAAATCTTGCTGGTGGGGGAAGGTACATAATAGGCATGTTATGACACTATTCCTTGTCACATGCCCTGTCACAACAGACACAAGCTATTAAAGTCTGTAGTACAAGGTGGGGGACTGCTGTTCACAACTGAAGCTGTATAGAGATAACATGTTAGACTGGAAGTACTTGGAGTGTGTGGGAAGAGGGTGCAGTGAGATTTGGTTAGGCTTGTAAAGAACAGTGAGTTATGTCTGGAGCAAAGGGGTGTGTGCACATGCACACGTACTTGGAGCCACAAGTTGTGTTTCAAATCCATCACAACTCCTTTGCAGTAATCATTACGACTCCATCCCATGACCTTTCATGATAAGGCAAGGCAAAAGCAGTGAGGAAAGCAAAATCAGCTGCACAGCCATCACTAAAGGGTATGTGCCTACATCTAAAGTAAACAGAATGAAAAGCTTGTCATGCCGATCAGAAGCAAAACTCCCCCAAAAGCTCACAGAGGTTTGTCAAACAGGTTCAAGACCGGGATGAAAAGAAGGCTTCAGAACTGTTCTCTTTTGCTTCACAAAAATTGTAATTTGGTAAGGTGGATAGTGAAAAGCAATAAACTTTAAAAATGCAGATAAATATATATCTGGAACATATATCTGGTGGTGGAATTCTACTTCTATGGAGAATAAGAGAAAAATGTCCTGGCCAAGCTTGTGAGTTTGCATTTGCAGGAATTGTATAAAGTACTGCCACTTTAAATGTTTTCTCAGGAGAAGTAAATATTTAATGTTATACTTAAATATCCTAAGTAATTACCCCTGTTCCTCTCAAAAAGTGCCCCACGGGGTGTCTCAAGACTGTTTCTTTCTGATAGACAGTAGCTCTGCAGAGAGGCAGCTCATGCTGACATCCTGTTTCAGGATCTGCCAGTGAGCTGAAGGGTGGAGCATGATTGCTACAGCAACAGCACGTCCAGCTGCAAACGTACGTGCTGCCATGAGTTTAAGCAGAGGACACATAGGTAGGCAAAAATACCTGTGGTGATAAATTACGCATGAAAAAATAAGTGGCCTCCTTCCTGCGGATGCTATCAAACCTACTTTGCCTGTGCCAGGGGCATATCGGGTATTTTAACATGCACAGAAGCACAAACTTACCAGTTGGATGCATGGTGCTTGGCCTTGGTTACTTGCTGAAGTGTGGAACCAGTCTTAAAAGACTTCATTGTGCTGTGTCAATGTTTCATGTCCCTCGAACTGAAGAAGTGGTATCACTGTTAAGGTAGAGTTTATAAGCAAGGCATTTCCAAAAAGTACTAATCTGTTTTGCACTGACTGCATTTTTGGGCTGGTGTTTTGCCCCATCTTTTCCCTCCTTCTTTCCCTACTAAAGAAATAAAAAGAAAAACAAACTTTTAGCTCTACGCTTTTCAAACTGGTTCAGAGTACTGAACTACAAGAAAACCAACAATGTTAGATGTCAGCAGGGCTGGAATGATAGAATGGAATCCATATTTTAGAGTATTTGTTTGCTTGCCTTCTGTCTCTCCATTCCCGGGACATGGCTGTGCCTCAGAAATAGGTTGCCCATTGGTACCATGTGGTTATTTCCTATTCCAAGCACTGTGCTCACAATATATCTCCTTCTAATTCCACTGTGACTTCCAAAGAGACAAATAAATTATTGCCCCTCAAGAGAATTCCTCTCAAGTTTTCTACCAATTAAGCTCAAAGCTTGCTTGGGCAGGTCTTTGAGAGTTTAATTGTTGCAGTGTAAGAAATGATGCAGTGCAAACAGAACCATTTAATGCTTATGATGAAGCACCCACTACTCTATATCTTTGTTTTGATTTAAAGAGCTCTAAATAATCTAGGATGTGTACAATGCAGGGGGGTTGGGGAATTTCACTTCATTCTTTAACAGACAAATTTCTTCCTTATCCCCCTGGATATGAAGGAGGCATCAATAAAGTATCTGCTTTTCATTAGGTTCACCATAATATATAGAAGATTGGGGGAAAAAAGCTGATAATGCGTTGCTTATTATATCAGAGGATTTAAAACTGTTGTGTTTTTATTGTTTATATCTGGATAAATAATTATTCGGAAAGAAAACACATTTCATAGCAGCAATACATCCAGCTCCTAAAACAAGAGGACTGGATAGATAATAAATGCAGCTTTAGGTTTTAACTTCTCATCTAGACAAGAGATAAGGAAATCACATGTTTCATCCTGATGTTCCCTAATTCCTTCACTTTTCTTTCAGAGGAGGAATCAAAGAAAACCGTGTTTTAGGGAATGAGGCTTAGTGGGCCTGATATAGCCCTTGTTGTATCATGACATTTACTCCTGATTTTAAAGACCATGAAAATTTCTTTAGAGTGATCATTGACTGGTAATGAGCTTGGCTTGGCTAAGAAACAGAGTCCAGCTGGTCAACCAGATGAGGTTTGGCCATTCAGGCATTGTCATCCTAAGGTGTTGGATCAAAGTGAGCCATGCAGCAAAGCTTTGTGTATATCCAGGTTCCTACAACAGCTTGTTGTAGACAAGGACCTAAGGTCCTGCCAGGTATTGTTTTGTTTATTGGGTAGTAGAAGCCAGTGCTCTTGGCACTGTAGGTAGAGTCCAGCTGGTCAACCAGGTGAGGTTTGGCCTTGACATCCTAAGGTGTGGGATCAAAGTGAGCCATGCAGCAAAGCTTTGTGTATATCCAGGTTCCTACAACAGCTTGTTGTAGACAAGGACCTAAGGTCCTGCCAGGTATTGTTTTGTTTATTGGGTAGTAGAAGCCAGTGCTCTTGGCACTGTAGGAATAAGGAGACATTCATTCCCCTTGCCCTCCCCAAATCCATCATCTGGGTCTGGTGTAAAGTTCCTAGGAAATTACCCCAGTATGACTGGAGACTGAATGTGCCTTCCCCAAAAAAGCCAATGGACACACAAACGAGGAATAAGGTTTGGCTTTTTTGTTTTTCTTATTTCTGCAACTGATATATTAAAATGTTTTGAGCAAAGCTGTGAATAGAGGTAAAGCCTATATTAAATCTGACTCTGTAACTTAGACTGAAGTGTCATCTTTTCTGCTGCTCACCTCACTAAAACTTCTGCCCCACACTTAACAGCCACCTCAGCCATGCCCTGAAAACTACTTACCCCTAAATCAGGACAAATCTGTCTGAATTTTGGCTTAACCTCAAGGATTCTCAGTGTCAAACTGGGGCAGTTGTTTTGCCATTAAGCATATCTGTAGAAGCATATCTAGTTTTCATCCTCAACAACATTTACCTTCACACTTGATTAAAACTATTATGTTTTAATCACTGAAACATTCAGGCTCTACTGAGCCTCTTCTGCATTTTATAGACGTGGTTGGCTGAATTTACCAGTTCAGGACACAATCTACTAACACAGCAATAAAAACCTGTGTAAGAAGGACACCAGCATCATTTCTCAGTTATTTCCATTAATTTACAAGAGTTTTGCTCCAGATGTTGACTTGCTCTGTTTCAATATAGACACAAAGCAAGTGAAACTTGGGACATGAAACACCTTTCTCCCCATACCTGCTGAGTTAGAGTTTAGTCCTGGACCATTCAGGCAGCCAGGGTATCACCCAGATTTTAAATTTCCCATGACTGTTCCATCTGGAGAAAAGATGGAAACTTCTGTAACTGAAGGAGACAAACCTATGCAATGTTCCACTTTGTAATTCTACTGACTGATCCTTCACTTGCCTTTGGTCTAGTTTTCATTGTCTTACTGGCAAAAGACAATAAAAATTTCATTATTTTCTGTGACATTGTATAATAGAGGAAAAACATGACAGATAAAGCACTGTTTAGGCAGGAAGAATGAAGTATAACTTCTATATGTTTGAAATATGTGTGTGAGCTCTTATGTGTGAAGGTGTAGAAAAGACAGCATAACACCCAGAATGGCTAGAGAAAGCATCAATTACTGTATGTATGAATATGCAAAAAGTTTTAAACACCTCATGGTAGAACAATGAGATGCAAATACGTTCAACCATTTCTCACTTTTTTTTCCCTGTCATCTACCTCCCCAGATTTTATGTATTTTGCATGCTGTAGGAAAAGACATCTTTTTTCCTCTTCCTTCCTTCACTCAGTGCTCACTTCCATCAGGGTGCCTGGGGAGCTGTGGTGCATCACTGTCGCTTCTGCTGGCAGTCTCTGCAGGACAAGCTGAGAGCTCCTGCATTCCCCACTGCCTCTGGCTCAGGAAACCTCTGCGCCACAAACTGCTGGAGATGTGGGAGGGTGTTCTGAGGAAGTGCCACTGCTTTGAGCTACTTCACTTTACTTGAGTTACTTTACTTTTCTTTCCAGCATCCAGTGTGAACTGCTGGCTGAGACAAAGATAGGGAGCCAGCTGGCTGAGCTGCTGTGCCTGCTCTATTGTTCATCAAAATTCACAGAAACTCTTGGTTTATTTGATATTGCATAGGGTAATGAACAAAGGGGTAGACCACCCTGGCCATCAACATATCCAGGGGTATGCATCCATGAAAAAGGACAGACATGCTTTCTGTTTGTCCCCCGAAACCATCACTGTAGAGGGACTAATAAAGGGACAACAGCAGCCATAACAGCTTGGCTGCCCAGCTGAAAAGGGGCTGTGGCACAGATAGATGGATTGCAAAACCCTGGGGCAAGCAGAAAAGCAATCATGCAAGGCACTTACTCCATGTCTTATGCATGTTTGAAAACATTTAGGTCACAGAGCCTTTTTTGTGTGAGGTAAGAGATGGATGCTGGCCAGTGGTTTTCCATAGATGGATTGACAGGCAAATATGCCATGTGTAAAGGCTGGATGATGAAGCAAACCTGGTTGATGTAGCAATTGCACAACTGCAGGACAGTAGTCTGACTGTGAGAAAGAAAGAGACCTTGAATCTGTTTGTTTCAATGTGTGTCTCCGTAATTATAATAAAGGCTGTATAAGAAAATCAGGCAATCTATTTAAACTGCCTTCATTCTGTACATTTAGTAATACTTTTGTCCAGAGTCATTTGTAAATGTCATTTTAGTGGCAACAATATTTTCCTTATTTCTCATCAGTCATTCCCAGCTGAATTTAATCTTACTACTCCACAATGTAAGCCCTTTAAGTAATTTCTTTCTCTTCTAGTGTTTATATTTTTCAAGCTTCTGTAGGGTCTTACCTTTTTTTTCCCCTGGACCCCCTCCTTCCTCTGACTTACTTATTACCAAGCCAAATTGCAAACAAATGGTTGGTTGAATCCCTAAAGCAAGTTATGACAGACATGCATAAAACAAACACACGTACACACACCCTGAACTGCCCAGAGCATAGACAGCATGCAGCCAAGGCTCAGCAATTAGTGCTTCCCACTGCTCCAAACTTTGACACATAATAAGATTCTGTGACCTAGCTGGGAGTGTCTTGCTAATCCCAGAAATTTTTTAGTCTTTAAGTTGCAAAAATGCAAGAAGCTGCCACATCTCCAGGCTGTATTAAAATCTGGAGGAAACTAAGTAACTAAGTAACTAAGTAACTAACTAACTAATTAAAAAAAAACAAACAAACCAACAAACAAAAAAAAAAACACAAAAAACCCACCACACACCAAAACGACAATAACAACAACAAAAAAAAAAGGAGAAAAAAACCAACCAAACAAAAAACTCTTAAAACTATTTTAAAAATATGTGTTTTGAATCTCACTGGGTCTGATTATTTCTTTGAGCAAGCAGTCAGATCTATGAAGTTTGGCAGAGATGTTTTTGACTTAGTATTTTCTAGAGATTTTTATAAATCAGTATTGCTGACACTGAAAAATGCAAGCACAGAGATACACATACACAAAAGTTTTTAAAGGTTCTGTTTCTTTGACAAATACAATGTCAGGAAAGAACTGGTTGTGGACTTGGGACACTTTTCTTTGCCTTGTTCTGCTTAATATTTTCTTCATAATGGTAGTCAATTAATTTCAAGACAAATTGGGGGGGGTATCGTACAAAGTCACATAAATGTTGGCCAAGAAACATTTTCAAAGATGCCCATCTATCTAAATTTCAAAGCTGAGCACTTCTTAAAGATCCTATGCAAAATATGGTCTTAATGTCTTTTGGGAGCACTCTCCTTTCTCCCAAATAGAAAATAGGAATCATAAATTCATTCTTCAGAGTGTGGGAAGGGTGATGCAGAAATTAAATGAGAAAAGTGACTGAGAAAAAGAACAGCTTCTAATAAAGAACTGTTATGGAGAGATCTTTATCAAAAGTATTCTCTGTCATATTGGGACATCACAGAGTGCTCTTAATATTTTCTCTTTTCATCTCCATACAGTTATGACAATGTGTTCATCTTTTTTACTAAAAAGTCTTTCACTTCTTCAGCTGCAAGAATAAATCATGTGACAACAAAGGCCACCAGTGAAATCTGTGTACAGTGATGTATATGATGTGATGCTTTGCTAAGTCAGAAGTCTATGGAGAAGTGGTTCTGGGGCCATGTTTGTGAAATGAAAAAGCATTTCTACCCAAGGCCATCCTTTCTCTATGAACTGGAATTCATAGAATCCTCAAAGAACCACAGAATGGGTTGGGTTGGAAGGGAGCTTGAAGATCATCCAGTCCCACCTCCTGCCAAGGGCAGGGACACCTTCCACAATCCCAGGCTGCTCCAAGCCCTGTCCAGCCTGGCTTTGGGCACTTCCAGGGATGGGGCAGCCTGAGTTTCTCTGGGCACCCTGTGCCAGGGCCTCACCATCCTCACAGAGAAGAATTTCTTCCTGACATCCAACCTAAACCTAATAACTGTCTGGTTGAAGCCATTCTCCTTTGTCCTACATCTGTATTGAACATCCCTGCTTGATATTTTTTCTATTCACGAAACTATTTCCCTTCCTCTTTTCTGGGTCCAGCAAGGTAGCTATCCCTGTTCAAATACAAAATCAGGTTCACCTCAAGCCTTTTATCCACCATGGAAAATGATCCCTAGAAGAATTAAACTACCTTAAAATTGCTGGATTGTTAAATTTCTGTGTTTGGACCTGGCTGGCTGGATACAAAATCAGGTTCACCTCAAACCTTTTATCCATGGAAAATGATCCCTAGAAGAATTAAACTACCTTAAAATTGCTGGATTGTTAAATTTCTGTGTTTGGACCTGGCTGGCTGAGTACTGTCCTCAGGACCACCACTAGCAGTAACAGAGAACACAACTTTGTGCTTTCTTAGTAGCAAGACCTTTTAATTAATAGTATTTAGCTTCTAGGTTAAAAGGAGGTTCTAGATTTCAAATTCTCACATCAAAGAGATAAAGCGTGGAAGCAACAGGAATAAAACTGCTGAGTGAAGGAGGTGTCTGAAGAAAGAGTCAGTGTCTGCCTGATGTGGTGTTGTTGATTCCGTGTTTCTGTGTCCTACAGAAAGTTTCTAAGGTAAACATGGCCCTGGCAAGGTTTATCAGCAAAAGTGCCATCAAACACCACTTGGTGTGAATTTATCCACAGGCACTGTGGGTAATTCTTGCTCAGAACTTGCTCTTGAACCATAATGCTTGCTCTGCAGCATGACCCAATGCTTTGTGCATTGTCAGGGCCCTCTGATGTGAATGTGTCTTGCTCAAGGCTCAATCTGCCCGTGCCTGCCCAAATATACATGCTGGAGATGTATGCAATCGTAGTTGCATGTATGCTCAAGAGCCCCTTGCTAGAAATAACCCCTCTCTTGTGAAAAGTGGGATAAAAGAGAATTTTTGTTGTTGTTGTTGTTTTTGCAGAAAAAATTAAGATGTTTTCAGCAAACATTCCTGAAGTCTTTGTTGAGTTACTTTTTCAAAGAAATGTATTTTAAAAATATTATTGCGACGTTATGATCAACACTTTTATTTACTTGACATGAAGTTTTCCTTAAAATGGCTTGGGTGGAAAATATGTGATTTGTTCCACTCCCTGGAGGTAAAGTCCTGTGAAAATACTGACTGATCATCTGCTGTCTCCATCACCAGACCAAAAAAATCCTATGATCAGAATTCTCCTTTTTTTCTCCCTCTATGCATTCTTTCAAATATTCTATCAAGACCTAAAAAAGAGCTGATGAAAATATAACATTTCTTTAGACCTTACAGAAAATGGGATTTTGTTTAAAAAAATTTGAAAAAATATCAGTCTTAGTTTCTCTGGAACTAAAAACTATGACTTACATAGTCTTTTACAAGTATGAAATTGGCCTGCACAGTCTTTCAAAATTACCAAATCAAACTGGGGCAAAATTTACATGGAAAGTTTGAGATCTGAGCATAGCTGTTGACAAGAAAAGTTGAAGTCATAACAGCATTAAAGGTAATGGGAATTCTGCCACTAACTTCCCACAGTTTGAATTTAAGTTTTCTGCCCAGCAGCACTACTTCTTTTTACAGACTCCATGGGCCCTTTTTGACTGGCACCCACAAATCTGCTGCTCTGTTCTTCCCCTTTTCTCCTACATCTGCAGTGTCACAGAATAATCTCTAAAGAGAAGCAGGAGGTAAACACAATAGTTTAAAATGAATCTTGTTTTGTTAAATATAACAGCTAAAGAGAACATCTGCCCTGGTCAAGTTCTAACTCATTATTTTATTATTTTTCAGATGCTCATACATTTATTTTCTGAAACTGAAATTTTCAAAACTTTTACTCATGCCATAAAGAAATGTGGGGTTTTTTTCCCTCATTCTTGAGTTCTCTCACACACACACACAAAAAGGATTAAAAAAAAGATTATCCTTTCACTGTGAAGAAGTTTGAGAGTAGTTGGAGCACAAATCTTCAAGGTATGTTACTTTCTAAAATCAAGCTTTATAAATAATGCCAAATTTGAGATAATAGTTCAGTTATTATTAAATTAAGAGAGTTAACTACCTACATGCATAGAGTAAGACATTTCTGTTCTTTATCCTTGATGCACTTTCTGAGGATTTTAACTAAATGGTACAAGCATTGAAGATTTTGTTGATTTTGTTTCTTCACATGACTGTGCAGTAATTAAGACTACTCTTTCCATACCATCTTATTTTTAAATCCCACTAACACTGATGAGCCAGATAGGTCTTCAAGTTGTCCAGTTCAGTTGTTTTTGAGTTTTACTTTTCTAAATGAGCCCATAGCAGCCACAGCAAAGGAACCCACCATAAGGATACATGGATACCTGCAAAGCAAACACAGACTGGGAGTCTCACTCGGTGTCTGAGCTGCAGTTGTTCTTGTGTGCTAGAGCCTCCCACAGCTGCTTCCAAAAATTTCACACTGATGCTTTGTGGCCGTGGAGTGTCCTCACATGCTCCTTTCCAGGGAAGATGTCACAAAAGCAGTAATTAACAATCAGATTGAACACTTAATGATTTTCCAGATTTTTTGCCAGTCAAGTCAAGAACCAAGGAGCACTGTTTTAGTAATTCCTGCAGTTTCATCCCTGGGTATGCCTTCAGGTCTCCCTAAGGCATGGATATCACCTTTGTCCAACAGAAGCAGTTATTACATTTGTGAATTCTATTTGAGCTGTACAGCTCAGGGAATATTCCCAGGTAGTTTGGCTTTTGTGCTTTACTGCCACAGTGCCTCAGGAGTGCTGTCCAAAAGTGAACTTATTGTGCACACAGGTGGATGCCTTGTTTTTCAGAGAACAGTCACAGGCATAGAAAGGCACAGAAGACAGGAAAATATTTGGCATGAGGCTCGTCTCCAAACACATGGAGAGGACTGCATTCTTGGGCTATTTGTATCTTCTCTACCAGTTTGTGTTATCTGTTCTGTAAATTCTTCCATCATTTGCCTAATCCCCAGAGAATTACTTTACCTGCAGCACTACCTTTCTTATATCTCCTTGACACTCACAAGTGGCACAGCATGGGACATGCTTTTCAAAGAAAACCTTCCCTGTCCTGCTTCACCCTCATTAAAAAAAAACAAAAAACCTGCCATTTCTTTATTTGTAAATTATCATTCATTTCTTAACCCAAGAGATATCAGAAATGGTTCTTTTTCCCATGATATTACTTAATTTTAGTTTATAATCTTAATTGTGAGTTATGTATAATTTCTATGTGTGTCTATAGTTTCACATATGTAATTTCTATTAACTTGTTCTATTTCATTACAAAGATAAAACAGCTTTCTGTATAAACCATAAAAAAAAGTTATTTGCAGATTCCTGGTTAATTCTGGCTGTGAACAATTTGTCTGATGAATGTGAATCTTTGAGAGTCAAATCTCTTTGAGTTCTATTGTCTTTCTCCAAATACTGATCATTGCCTTGGAGTATTATGTGTGTCACAGATCTGTTTACTGATTTTTGTGACTTCTGACAAGCTCTGCAAGATATTCTGACATAAATCCCTGTTTCAACACTCCCCCAGGCCCATTTTTTACAGCTCTGGAGCTTTCCTTAGAGGAGTGAAACAACAAGTTTTATAGCTTTGTTTTTAAACCTTTTTGATTGTCCTAGCCTTTCTCATGTTTTAATACCCTTCTGTAATGAAATAGCCAGAAACTGCTGAAAACAGCAAGTACATGAAAACGGTCACTTTAAAAAATCAGATTATCATCTGGGGGTGTTCCTGATGTTGATGTCTTTTGTTCACATATACAGACTTATGTGCTGTTCCAAATATTATCTGTTGTTCTCCATACACCTAGGGAAGTTTGGCTTGACCAGAGTTGCTCTGCTTTGCAATTACTCTGTTAATTTTGCTGGTGATTTTATACATTTTACACAGCATTGAGATGTTTTTCAAGTGCTATCTTACTGGCAGCACAAAATAAAAAATTCAGGTAGACTCTGAAAAAAATGTGGATCCCTGTGGCTGCTTTCTTGAATGGTGAATGTTGGAGGTTATAGCAGCAACCTTGAGAAACTGTAAGAAGTGAATGGTGAGAAGTTTTTAAAAGAGTAGAATTGCATTCCATGGTCTCTGAGATGCCTGTAGCAGAATTAAAACTGGGGAGATTTCCAAAATGTTTGGGTAGATTTTTCAAGATGCAGAATTGACATGACTGAAATAGAGAAACAGGAGATTTTAGCCTTTGCAGAGTCCATTCTGTGTCATCCCTCATTGCTTCAGCTGCCAGGAAAAGGACAGATAGGGATGAGTCACTGTCACTCTCCAGCAGAGCACTTGCCATGCCAATTATGACTTTCCAGAGCTCAATTTGGAGGCCAAAGGAACTAACAAAGAGCTCTCCTGCCTTTGCTCTGCTCTCACTTCAGACAAACCACCATAAAATCAATAAATGGAAACAGTTTGGTGACTTCCATGCTAAACTGCTTTAGGAGAATAAACAATTTTGTTCTGCCTTTAGAGCAGCTTGAAGTGGTGTATTAAAGAGGCTGCTCTTGGGTGATTTCACCCCCTTGGGTGTATGTATCATAACATGAGAAGCTCACATATTCTGTAAAGAAAATAATGAAAATAATGAAACAAGCCTTAGTCCCACTGACTGGCTCTATGCAGGACAGAAGTTCAGGCTTCATGCAAGCTTTAAAAATACTGTAGGAATAATTTCTTTTACCATTTGGGGAGAGAGGGAGGTGAGGAAAGATGAGTTTAAATATATAATTTAAACAGCTTCCAAGAAGAAATGGAGCCTTTCAGTGATGTTTGAGATGGAACTGCTTTTTTAATGCTATACTGGCATAGCAGTAATGGAAAATATGCCTCAGTGGAAAAAAAAAAAAAGAAGGAGGTTTCATCATTAAAGGTGTGGCAAAAGGTTTTGTAAATTAAATCATAAATCAGTCAACTTTTAGTTCAATTAGCCCAGCCAAAAATACTCCTATTAAAAAAAGTCACTTCAGAGTTTAAGGAAAGTCATAAATCATTGCCTAATCACAGTTTTTAGTACCTTAGAATAAAGTACCCTCCCAGTACTGCCCACCATGCTGGCGTGTGAGTGGAGTTAATAGGGAGCTTGCCAAAAGTTTTGAAGTGAGAACCATAGGGGTTTTACTCTTTCATTCAAAAAGCACATTAGAGACCTTGGCTATAAATCTTAGCATGACCTGTGGCACTGTTTAATCAATTTACTTCATGCCCTCAAGGGAGATGGTGTATGTCTTAGCCTGTGGTCCCTTTCTGAACATACACAGCAGACCCCACCACCTCCCGACAAATCCAACTGCTAATTATTGAACAAATTCACTCTAGTGTTTTAATTAAAGCACTATTTCTTATTCTAATTTGTGACACTGTGTCAGGTTACTCAGGGCTCTGTTTATAGTGTAGGGAACATGTGGAACAAGTCAAGATGTCACGGCAGGCGGCGAGCTCTAAGAAATAAAAGTTGGCTTCCTATCCATTTTGCAGTAATGTTGTGTACTATGGACACCAGCCTCGTGCATCTGATTCAGGGTAAATTTACATGCCATTTTTCAGGGTAAAATCATCCACCTGAGGTGGAATCTGGGAAGAGAACAATGGATGCATGCCAGACAACCTAAAACATCCTTTTTCTGAATCCACCTGATCCAGAGAGCAGGAAGTCATAGAAACACTGCAGAAAAAGTGACTCTGCTGTATCCTGGACCTCTGACTAGTGACAGAGAGGAGCATTCTGAGCCTCTGCTAGCACTGAGTGTCAGATGCTCATGCAGGGAAGGAAGACTGACACAGCTAGAGCTACTCCTCATCCTCACAGCACCCAACAATTACCAGCTGCTCGTTATCACCCAGCACTAAACTGCTGCTCTGCAGTCACTGCACAGCTGAACCGTGGTCATGTCTACTCCAGCCTAGCACAGATGAAGGATGAGCAAGGATTGGAGTCACATCATGGTGTCTACACAGCTGAGATTTTCCTCAGCATTCCATACAGGGTTTATCCCAGCCTTCTTCAGGTGAATAGATTTGTAATCAGGCTGACTTGAGGGTTTTTTTAAATGAGCTGTTCCTGTCTTTTCTCAGAATTGTAACGAGCAAAGTCTCTTTTTGTCACAAGCCTTGGGAACTGAAAGCATGTGTGTAATCCCATCATCCTGTTCTAAAGTTAGAGGGTGTTCCTGATGGCAGCAAAGATCCACTGTTCCTTACTACTTTCACAGCAAACATGAATAATTATATACCTCTAAGCCATCAAGAGATTTAGCTGATATTCATCTGAGCTCAGCAATTTTATAGGTTGAATGTGTTTAGGGGAAAAGAAGCTCTTCAAAAAACTGTCTCAAATTTGGTCTCAAAATTTTATGACTGTCTGCAACTTTGATTTTCCTCTGAAAGCCAAATATTTCTGACACCCCTCCCCCCACCAAAAAAACCAAACCCAAAAAAAAAACAAAACCAAACAAACAACAAAACAACATAACATCTATTCCATTTGCAACTGGGCAAAAAATACCTAAGGCCAGCCTAAATGTTTTCAAGACTAGTCATTATGATTCACTTAATACATGGCAATTCTGACTATTGTACATTTCCTATATCTAGCTATCTAATTTCCTTCAGGAAACCTGTAGTTAGTTGTAAACAGAACAAATCTAAGGCCTCAGTCTATATATTTTAAGCTTCATATTGAGTGACATTTTGTGGCCTCTTGCTGGCTGAAGATCCATGACTTATTATCTGTGGAAAGTCCAACAAACTCCTTCTGACTTTAACAACCACTAATCTTCAAAGCCCTCCATTGTTCAGCATTCCCACAGGGCACAGAGCACTGTGGTCAGGACAAGCTCTGTGCTAGCAGAGGAGACTGCAAAGTTATTGTTTGGTTTTGGTTTAATTCCTCTTCTAACTTGTACGGTTTTCAGCATGCAGCCTGCTTTTTTTTCTCAGCTCTAGGGCTGGGTTTTCTTTTAGTCATTAATAACTTAATTCAGTTTTCCCCATTTTTCTTATACTTTTCCCTCTTTATGATACCATTGCCTGCTTCAAAGGGAATTGAATTTCTCTCATGGCATGTTTCTACTGCTGGATTTCTTTCACAGTATATTTTTTAAAGTTTATCAGCTCTGAATTTTTATTCTTTACAGTGGTTTGAAAAATGTATTTGCTGCTCGTGAAACGTACCAGACCATGACAGCACCAGAGACAGACATTTTCTCTTTCTGCTACCCTTAATGTACCTATTTGAACTCTACAGCACAAGGCACTTATAGAAACTTTTCCATCTTCACAAGTATCTCAAATAACATATAATCTTCCATGTGATAAAAAAAAAATAATGTATTTTACCTTCATGATGAGTGTCTTGATTAAAGACAAAGCAACATTCAAAACCTGTGTATGATCATTAAAGTTTTGCTAATGCTCTCTCAGGAGAGGCAATGAAGCAGAAAGGAAAGAATTTAAATGGGAAAAGAGAGGCCATATCCACTTTTCTGGCAGCAAAGGGGGTACCATTGCTGTAGCCACAAAGTGCAGTCAAAAGGATTTGTCTTGTCTTCTCAGGTAGGCATAGAGGACAGGACTAGATATGCTTTGCCTAGTAAACAGCTCTTGTCATTTTTCCACGTGTAATTTGGAAGAACTTGCTCCAGTAAGTTCTTAAAGCCATGATTACAGATCTCAGGGACCAGGCTGAGAGAACTCAAGGAGAAAATAGAACAAAGGGCCATGAGCAGTGGAACACAGCATGCTTGTGTTTGGAGACCCTGTGTCATTTTTCTGGCCAACACATTCTCCTTGTACCTGGTGTGTCATTGCTCAGTAGAAAGGGTTTTCCTTTCAGGGGGGCTGAGACCACCCAGATGTTTAGGAAAGTACCTTGGGATACATGGCCACCTCAGGCTGAACAGGAGATTCCCTGCTGCTGCTGAGAATTGAGTTCATACTCATAAAAGGGTCTCCAGGCAGCCAAGATGGGGAGACAGCCTTTCCAGGAGTTTCTTAGGACTCTCTTGTATAATTCCAGTTTCTGCTTACGTACCACTGATGAGTAAAGAGAAGCTGTTAAATTTTTCCTCCTGTGTGTGAGCAATAACACCTCCTGATTTGCCTTGAAGCCCCTCAAATTGACTCCCCAACACTGCCAGGGGATGCCAGATAAACCTGCACTCTGCCTGCTTGAAAGCCAGCAGCAGCTTCAAGCATTGCAGGGCTTTCCAAGTCTGTGCGGTCACCCCATTCATTACTCATGAAAGAGACAGTGAAAGACCCAAATCTCAGTGGACCCTCTCATCTTTACTTTGTTTGTTTGCTCTGCCACAACACAAGCAGTCGCCCAGGCAGTCTCAGAGGAGCCCATGGCTCTTAAGACCAGGTTTTCTAGAAAGAGCATTCAACTTCTGGGTTTCCATGAGCCTTGGTTTTGAATTAGCTCAGCCAAAATTTTTATCCCCTCCACCACCCCTTCTTTCTTAGCATGAAATCTAGTAGAGGCAAAGTAAAAGTGTCTCCATTTATTTGTTTAATACATAAAAATAATAATCTATACATAAATGAAAATGAAAGGTACTTCCTGTAAATTCCTGAAAGCTCCCAAAATTAGTCTCAGGATTCAAACAAAATTAATACTGTTATGTAGCCAGAGTTTCCATGAAAGTATCTGTACCTGGATGTCTGTACAAGTAAAATTGTGCAAATAACTACAGGGTCTTTTCTGGCCAAAATCCTTAAACATCTCAACAAATGTGAACTCATTTTCTTACAGGAAACATGGCAATAACCTTCTCTGTTTTTCCCAAAGAGCTCTTCAAAGCAGTGCTGATGCAGAGGGAAGTGTGATGTTTCATTAGCGTTCTGTGACTGTCGTGGTGTCCTCGGCGCAGCAGCCAGCTGCCTCTGCTCAGTTATCCCAGGCACAGACTCACGTGCATCGTGGCTTTCCCAGGCTGGGCCATCTGGCAGGGTTGGCTGCCAAGCAGAGGGAGTGGTGGGACAGGACAAATGTCTCTGGCTCAGACTGTTCATTGCAGAGTCCAATTAATTCAAGCCTTCCTTCTCCTGGGTGCAATAGATTATCAGTGGAGATGATGCAAAGTAACTTGTAGCTCGTTGTTTTATCTCTGCCACAGAGCAGCAATGCCCTGTGTTGGGATGGGTCATCCATGGGAGAAGGAATAGCTCAAATTGCCAGAGCTTATGCCCAGGGGAATTTTCTGTCAGTGTCCAGAGACAGATGGGATAGTTAATTACTACAGGATGACATGAACTGCTCAAGATTTACAAACAGAGCCTGTGGCTCCCAGAATATTGAAAAAGCAGCAGCACAGCAGTGTAGCTGGTGATGTGCTGCTCTAGAATGTGCTTTCTAGTGAAAGTCTTGACAGGTGCTTTTTCTGCAGCCACTGTCCCCTGAAACTCCCATCCTTCATCTGAACTACCATGGTCAAATGACTCCACATCAGATAGAGTGAAAGCACATCAGCTTTCCAGGGAGCTCTCCTCTACTCAGAGAGGTACTGTGTATTCCTGCTTCCAGTCTTCCCCAGGATCATGCTAATTCACATCCTGGAAGCCTGATTAAGCTTAGCTTTGGTCATGGGGAAAAAATATTATGATCTCAGGGCAACTGACAGGTGCTTGTTCTGCAGCCACTGTCCCCTGAAACTCCTGTCCCTCATCTGAACTACCATGGTCCCTCATTGTCAAATGACTTCACATCAGATAGAGTGAAAGCACATCAGTTTTCCAGGGTGCTCTCCTCTACTCAGAGAATACTGTGTATTCCTGCTCCCAGTCTTCCCAAGGATCATGCTAATGAGCATCCTGGAAGCCTGATTTCTGATTAAGCTTAGCTTTTGTCTTGGGGAAAAAATATTATGATCTCAGGGCAAGTTTCTGGTTTTGCCTATTGGCAACTTATTATTCCAAGTACAAGACAGTCTTCCTTGGGGTATATCTTTTAGATGGAGTGGTTGGGCAACAGAAAGGAGAACTGCCTCTTTTCCTTGCCCTGACTGCTGGACAAGAGGGAAATTGGGAATATTGCTCCTTCCCTGGGAGAATCGGAACAAATAAATCCTGGGGTAGGGAGACAGCAAACATCAACTGTGAGTCAGGGAGAAAATCATGGCTTGCTGAGGAGAGCAGGCAGCAGGCACAGAGCCAGGCCTCCCAGATGATGGGAAGAGAGGAGCTGTTCCCAGGGACCCAGAGAAGCCTGTACAGAGCTGCTATATCCCAGGAAGCACGTGGTGAACATCAAAATCCTGACATGCTATGAGCTAACCTGAGCAAAATTATCACTTCCTCCAATGGGCAGGGAGATTATTGTCAAATTCCTCTATTTTCATATTTGTTAACCTGAACACCTTCATTCTCTCTGTTGTAAAAAGCATTCCCTGCAATTTAGGTTCTCATTATCCTAGCTCTGGAGTTTTGGAATTCCTTTTGGTGTTCTAGGGGAATTCTTGCTATAAGGAAAATATACAAGCAAGTCTTCCTCAAACTTCTGTCTGCCTCAAGGTTCTGTAATAACCATTTTAATTCCAATCTTGGTCAGGTCTAAGTCTAAAGTAAAAGATTGTGGTATTTTTTACTAAAAGAGTGGGAAGAAATTGCTGTCTTCCAAAAACACATCAGCAAAAATATATGGCACTTTATATCTTAGCTTCAATTCCTTCTCCTTTTACAAAAGTTGTCCTGAAAATTCACTTCTCAGCTTTTAACTGTTCAAAGAGAAGTCTCTGGTGTAGACCATTCCTGAAGGTGGTAAATAGTGCTCTACAAAGATATGGAAAGTATTTATCTCTTTTATTTTTAATGTAAATTTGAAAAATTTGGAAATGGTGTGAATGAAATATACATCTAACAACCAAAAAAAAAGGAACTGACAAAAAAGTATTTTGCTGCTGACTGAAAAACAAAGAGCCAACAACCCAACTCTCAAAAACCCAAAGAAATAAAACCAAAACCCAAAATGAAGCAACGCACACACAGACACACACAGTGATTTTGTAGCTTTGGCAATAAGAAAATGAGGCTGGCAATAAAGGCTCCTCAGGCCCCATATCTTGTCTCTGGCAGTGGAAATCATTATCCACTTAGTAAAAAAAACATATAAGAAACAGGTGCCCATTTCTTCCAGGTGTGATCTTTCCCCTGGTATGCGGTCTCATCTTCTGGAAGCCAGTGATTTGGACAGTTCCAGATCAGAGGATGAATTGCTGGGTAAATATCAGATTCATACCGTGGCTTTGTCCCAGAGTTTGTTCTGTTGACATTTTATTCACTGTGATGCCAGAATTTGTAAATGAGTGCTACCAAGTACTGGTGTCTGTTCGGCCATTGAGACACTGGATCAATTTAGAAGGAAATTACTGTATCATAAAAAATTTTTTAAAAAAAGGTATGAGAAAGCTGTCATGCAGATTTGACCTCCAGAAATTATTTTGCCTGATAGATGTGACTGTAACCTCCCTTCCTATTGGTTTCATTATTGTTCTAATCTCAGGTTGCAAATAGGTTCCTGAAATACATCAGCTTGAAGAGCCAGTGAAAGATAACTCTCTGCTGAGAGGAAATACTTCTCTGGCAGGTAAGTCAGTGACAACTGGAAAATATTTCTGGAGCATAATAGATTTGTTCCCCAAATTCCTTGGGAACTTGTAAATATGCTTTGAACACAGGAACCACAGCTATTGGGCAAGAGTATTTCACTTAACAGCAATCAGTGGTTGTGCTTCAGAAAATACAGAACATTCCCATGATGAATCTGTGGAGTGGGAAATAAGCAACTTCTTATTTAGTTTCCTTCTTTTACCACACATGGCCTGAGTTTGCTCTGGGAGGGAAAATGGGGCATTCTGGGTACTTAACTTAAAAATAACCAGTTTTTCTAGCATTTGTCATAAGAATTCTTAAACACATAATTAAACTACTTTTTCCTTTACTATATCTTATTGAACATAAAGACCACCCCAAATTTTGTAGGAATAGCAGAAAACAGATTGCATCTTTCAGCTGCTTTCCGGGCCTGGTGCTAAAAAGGGAGATGTAGGTTTTTGTTAGGCATATGTTTGCTAATTACTTTCTTGTTGTTATACTTGAGACAAGAAGGAAGATGAGAAAGTGGGAGCTGTGTCAGATGGACTGAAGCAAGGAAGTATCAAGTGAAGAAGTGGACACCCACAGTTCCAAGATGAAAAGAAATTAGGTTCTTTTCCTGTTTCTCTGAATTTCAGTAGTAGTGTGAGGTCCTGGATCAACAAGCCCAGAGACTTGGGTCTTCTGTTTAGCCACAGAAACATTAAACTGTGGGTTAACTTTCTGGGGTATTTAAAAAAAATAATTAAAAACCCCCAACAAAACAACAAACCAAAAAGCCAAAAACAAAACAGCCACAACACTAGAAAACTTGAAAATACTGAGCCAGGGGGGAAGGGTGTGAAAGGAGGGATGAAGAAGTAGTTATGTACCAAAAGATTAACTAGACAGCATGAAACAATGGAAACCAAAGGAGGCAAGAGCAATCCCATGCAGTATTCCCAGCCACAGGATGAGAGAGGGGAGCAGCTGGAGTGTGCTCACCAAGGTGTTGAGCCGGCAGGAGGGCAGCCCGGGCTGCAGGGAGGGAGGGTGTGCTGCAGGACAGTTTGGGGGTCTCTGCCAGCACTCACTCCAGCGCTGGGTGAGACAGGTAGGAGGGAGGCAGGGGGCCTTTTCAGGAGAGTGATTTCACCTGGGGTTTTGTGGGAGAGGGAGGGAGAGCCGGGTTTCTCCCTGCCCTCGGCGGTACTGCACTTTCTCAGCCCAGCTGACAGAAAGGAGCAGTTACACAGGAGACAGGCTGGTCCTTGGAGCAGAGCTACAAGTGATTAATTGTATCAAGAAAAAGAAACAGTGTCTCCTTGCTGAGCTTTGTAACGGGCTTCATATAAATTTGCGTGAAATATTATGTGGGATTACTGCAGCCAGCCAGGAGTTTGGCTGCAGGAGCCAAGAGGAGGATGGGAGCCCGGCCAACAGGAGAAGCAGGAGATGAAGTGGATCGTGTTTGCCAAGGCCAGGAGGACAGCCAAACCAGAGCTACAGTAGCATAGTAATGAGAAATGGGAATTGCATTCAGCATCGGTTCTTCTTCTTATTATGATCGTTAATGCTCTGCATCTAATTGTCCTGCCCTCCTCCCCAGCCTTGCTGCAGACCACAGCAGAATGGGGGACAACAATAGAAGGTAGAGAAAACAGCACAGAGGGGTTTAAACATAATCCTGCTGGGGCCCGCAGCTGGTGCTACATGAAACCATTTACCCCACCCACTGGAGCAGACCAGACGCTGTAACAGATGCTCCCTTCTTGAGCAGCAGAAAGGTGAGCAGGACAGAGGTGACACAAAATGCCATTTCCCAGGTATTTGACTCACAGCAGCATGTTAAAGATGACTAGGGAGAATTGGGACTTCAGGGTGACATGTGTTTGGTCCTGCTTTCTCCCACTTCTGCACAGTTTGTGCTCACTTTGGTTCCCATCTGGGTTCCCAATCCTCTCCAAAGCAGATCCTGTCCTTCAAAGCTGGAGAGGGCTGCAAGGCCACCTGGACCTCTGGCTCTTGTTCTATGCCTGCACCTGGGGAGATTCTGGTTGATTTAAGCAGAGATGTCTCACCTAGAACTTTACATCTATGAACATATAATATGTGGCAAAAATTGAACTGCATATGTCACCCTTATTTCCTTTGGGGAAGAGATTGCACTCTCACATGTGAGATTTTCTCGAGAAATCTCGTTTTGGATCCAGACTTGGCATCCTCCATCTATAACAGCCTGAACTCAGCCTCTTCCCCCAGAAATAGTACAGATTTTGAACAACTTTGTGCTTTGGGACTCTTTCTAGGATTCCTGATTCTGCGCAAAAATACCTTGGCCTTCATGAAACCAATAACCAGCGACGAAAGCCCCGAGCAGACTTTCCCAACATGCATATTCTCACAGCTGAGCTACACACTGAAGGTGTTCTGCAGGCAGCAGCCCCTCCTGGCAAGCCAAAGGGGAACCTTGTCATTAGCTGTGCCAAATGGAGTGGCACAAAGCCTGTCTCAGCCACACCTCATGCTCTGCCCACCTCTAAGGTCTTCACACCCAAGGATGTGCTGCTTTCCCTTGGGATCAAGACCTTCTTGGCAGGGCTGGGAAGTGGGGCACACTCAAACCATTGTGGAATAACCTACAGTCCCAGTATGTGTGTGCAGACAACCTCCAGCCTGGCTAAGGAAAAGGTGTGTTTTTTTCTCTATTTCCCTCCAGCTGGAATCAAATGTGAAATCTTCTCATAAACGCAAACTGAGAGATTCTTGTTTTCTCAAAGGACACAGGGCAAAGACTTGAATTTCTTCTCCCAGCCAACACTGAGGGAGTTCCCCTCCTGGAGGGAGGGTGCCTGCCAGCCTTGTGGGGTGTCAAAGTGCCTGGAAAAGGGCAGTGCTGACCAGGAGCACCATGTGCCTCTGATTCGGGATTCATCCCTTTGCTCTCCAGCAGACGTCACCACTGCTGCTGCTCCCCATTGTGTCACCTGGTCAGTGTGGCTTCTCACCAGTCCTTACTCCTGAGGAAAGGGACATCTGCTGTGTTGTGCCAATGCTAGTCTTAGCTCTAGGTTTCATTTGAGATTGCCGCTGTCCAGAGAAGCTTTGGAAAAGGCCATCATGAGCAGCTTCCATTAAATGGTTCAGGAACTGTTACATTCCCATGTGCATAGAAATATATATTAAAAATATCATACATGTAGTCTCACTATGAGACATAAACTAAACACCGTATGTTTAGAAGAAAAACCCACCACTAAAGTAGCTCATCTTCAAAAAAAAAAAAAATTGAAAATGAACTGGTTTGAGGTTAAGTAAAAAGTTTTCCTGTAGAAGTAGACATCCTGAAAGAGTAGAATGTACACAGCTGGAATATCTCTCTTGTTTTGTTTTCATTTCCTTTTCCAGTCTTTTTGTATTTTAACAAGGTCATTTGGGCACTGTGAGCCAATGTTGGCTGTGCATCTATGCTCACTAGACTGCCTGGGGCTCTTCCCTTGCAGAAGTCAGGTCAGTACCAAGCCCTGTGCAGAACCACCCACAACCCCAGAGCGGTAGTTTTGCTTTGTTTTGTTCCTCAAACACTGTCCCTGTCACAGAAAACCATTTCTTAACTTGGTCTGAACTGAGACAGAGTGAAAAGTAAATTGTTTGTTCTTTCCCTTGAGGCTGAGCCCAGAGTTCTGTTTTCTTAAAGTGCTCAAATCAGCTTCAGGTTTTGTGTTGTGGCCAAATACCATGATCTGTATTTCTCTTTTTCAACAAAAGCAAATTTTTGTTCACTCCTCATACCTCTTACTTCTGCTCAAGATAAATAGATGTATTTCTGTCTGTCAGCTGATGAACTCTGTTTCCATTTCCCTGAGCACCTTCTGAGCAGCCATCCAGCCTTCCTCTCTTTTGTCATCATATTTTGCAATCACATATGTAGGGTGTGAGGCAGAAGCCAGCACCTCTAGGTGACCCAGGTCTTTTATTTCATGGCTGGAATACAAGTAGCAAAGATCAACTCCTGTGTGCATGGTATCCCCTCACTCTTCTAGCTTTGTCCAAGAAGCAAAACCCTTCCAACTGCACCCATGAAGGCACCTTTGCATTTGACTACCAAAAAAAAAAAATGATTAAGTGATCCTGTTTAGTTGGTTTTGCTGCCTTTTTTCACTCTGCATAGAGTGCCCTGATAAATAAACAGACATGTACAGACTCCACACCCTAGTAGGGAGGAGAGTCTTTACTCCTGGCAGGCAACAGCCTGATACAAGGTGAGATTAAGCAGCAGCAGGAACGCAGCAGAGATGTGATCTGAGCTAGAGAGAATTGAAGTTGAAAGCTGAGAAATAAGCCAGTTTATCTGGGCTCCTCCATAAAAGAGCTGCTGCTGTGACAGATACACAGCCTAATGGCACTTGAAGGGGTTAATACACCTGGAAAGTGAGTTTTCAAATGAACTCCTTTTCCTCTTGGCCTCAGCATAAGGCAGTGCTCTATTAGACTTGACCTTTCTTAATGTGAATTAGCAGCTCAGTGGAACAGGATCCAGAAGCCAGAGTCCCTTCCCTCTTCACATCCATGCATTAATGCAACAAAAGCAAAAAGGTGTCAGGAAGGCTAAGAATAACTGAACAGATCTTGTGCCAATTTGGAATAAAATATAGGACCCTCCAGAAGTGGAAGTAACTTGGTTGCTTCTGAACTCTAGGTGAGGCAGGCATTTTAACTCACCCACCTCCAAACCGCAAAAGAAAATGAAACATGGGCAGATTCAGGTACTGAATTTAAAATAAAAAATAAATAAAATAAAATGAAACTAGTCAGTTCATCATTTTGGTAGGACAAACAAGAGGAAATGCCAAATTATGTCTCTAGAATATAAATTACCTTTTTTCTCCTGAAACAGATTTGCTCAATGCCCTTCAATAAAAGTACTCCCTTGCCCCATTTCCACTGATTTCCTGGGAGGGTTTCCTCACCCATTCCCCTCGTTCAAAATGTTTCATCAATCTTGTCACCTTGGTTCTACCCTGTCTCATGAGGAAATGGATGGAGCCCAGCTAGACACGAAGATGTGCCATCCAGGAAACCAGACCAAAACTGGTATGTTTAAAAACGTGTTTGAAGAGAGCACACAACGACGGGGGGGGGATGGGGGGGTGGAAAGGGAGCAAGGGATGTTTTTCAGCCAGTGCTTTACTTACCCCCTTCTTCTCACAGACACTTGCTGTTGTCCAGCAGCCCAGGGAAATAAATTTTTTTTCTTTTTTTTTTTTTTTTTTGGTGGGGGTAGGAACAAGCAATGACAACCAGATCCTCATGAGACATCTGTCTTTAGGTCCCTATGGGAGCCACAGCTGTGCAAAGAGGGGAGAGCGAGGCAAAAGCAGTAGAAGGGGGTGGTGTCCAACTTCAACTTTCTAGAGATGGAGTTATTTTAAGCAATATCTTTGAAACAAAAACCCGTGTGTTCTCCGTTCTGCAACGCGCTGGGCAAGGCTCAAACACCGGGCTGGGTTGCCCGGGGTCGCGGGCCCTGCCAAAAAAAACAGAGCTCTGAGGTGGGTCTGAGGCAAAGCTGGTCACCGGCGAGGAGCGGTGACGCGGCCAAGCCCAGGGAGCGTGCCCTGCTTGGTAAACAGGGCCCGCAGCGCCCGCGGCCCCTCCGGCATTTCCCTTCCCGCGCGCTCGGCCTGCGCTGCTCCCCGCAAATGATCCGCAAGGCATGGGGAGGGATGGGGGCACACCAGCCCCGTGTGCCTTTCAGCCCGGGCCTGGCTTTGGGTTGTTTTTCAGGTTTTGGTCCGGCCGGGCCCGGCCAGAGGCTGTGCCCATGAGGGGAGCCCTCAGGCCCGGCCGGCCTCGGGGAGGCCGTGTCCATCCATGCTTCCCCAGAGCAGCTCCCATCATCACACCCCAGCCCCTGCACCCATAAAATCCCACACGCACTCAAAGGAAAGATTTTATTCACGATTCCACACCAAGCTTGGGTACGGGGGTAAACTTCCTCAAAGGCGGCATGTTGTGAGACAGGGCAGCATTGGTTGAAACACATCCTCAAAAGCCAGGTGTCACTGTGAATTGAGTTTTAAAAGCTGTCTCAGATCAGAAAGGCATTAAAGTCCATTTTCAGGTAGAAATAAACAAGCTGCTTTCCCAAGAAGCTCAAAGCTGTCACATTGGTTTTGTCCAACTGGGAAAATCACTCTCTTCTCCTCACATGAAGGAAAATGGGTACAAGGCAGAAGGATTCCAATCTGCCAGTGGGTTTTGGGGTGTGCTTATAGGCTGTTGAAGTTTTGGGACGCATATGAGAGAGAAGGGGAGACCCAAGGCCGTCTTAGAGATATGAGAAAATAATGGCAAAATCATCACCCTATTTTCTTCCCTGTCTGCCTTCTTAGGAGCCAGACAATGACATTTTCATGGGTTGGGGGAACAATCAGAGAGGGAGAAAAGAGATGAACAGTACTTTAAAAATACTGTTAAGTATTTTAAGATACAGATCTCCAAGCATGCAGATGCTACAGCAGTTAAGCTTTGTGGAATTTCTTATGGTTAAGGGCTTTTGCATTTGTGAAAATGCACAAATTGAGGAATAAAGACTAATTCAAATGCCCTTTGTTCACTAAATTATTATTTTCCATCTGAATTTGCTGAATGCCAACAACTCATAGTCAGTGGGGAGCAGAGGGTACTCAGCATTCCTGAGAACTAGCCCCAGGATGTATAAGTATTGCATTAAGTCTCCTTAACATTTCACAGATTTGGCTGATTTTCAAGATCTTTAAAGCATGACACCATACATTTGTCCCGTTTTTTTCTCCCTTTGGTGTGGGTGTGTGCCCATGGTGGGAGTGCTGGTATAGGATTTTATCTCAAAAAACAATCTTTAAATCCAGCCTCTTGTTTTCCCAGGGGTATTTGTTTACATAAAAGGCTTTGTTGTGGCAGCAAGCACTAATGTGTTTGAAAATCTGTCAAGAGCAATTAATTTATCCTCATTGCACCAAGCTGTTGGATAAGTTAGCATTATCCCCATAATGCAGCAAGAAAAGCAAGAAACAGAAATTAACCCATGAGGGGACTAAGGAGGCTGTCAGAGAGCCAGAAAAGGAACACAAATCTCAAGAATTAACAGGCTAATGCCTTAACCACATGAATATCCTTTCTAAGGTTTGATTTGTTGCCATATCCTTTTTCTGCTTGATCACTTAGGACAAAATGACCTGTCCCCAGATAACATTTTATATGTTGGAACTAAAAATAGGAATTCTCCTCTCCTACTCTTAAATTGTAGCATTGTAAGTGTACAGCATGGGAACTTGTGGGAAAAGAAAACCAGGGTTCAAGAGGAAAAACAGATAAAGACCAAGTGTGGGAGAAGAAGAACACTACGGAGGGAAAGAACCTTTAGCAGAGTGTGCAAGGGATCTACCTCCAAATACTTCTCACAATTTAAGGCTTTTCTTGCTGCCTCCTTCCATGCCCTTTGGAGAAATAAACATAGTATTGAAGAAGATTTGTTTTAATCCTCACAGGTGATGTTCCTGTATGTGCAAAGGTTTGCCATGCTACTCCTTTAGTAGGAATTCAGTCACCTAGTGGGAGAGGCACAGACCAAAAGCTGCAGAAAACAATCAAATATCCTCCATTCACTTCCTTAGTTTTTTGTCCTTACCTTGAAACATAGCTTTGCATGAGTTTACAAGTGACCATAGAGCTGAAGAAAGCCTGAGGCTGGTGATTTTTCTGTTGTCTTTTTAATACAAAAGATACAAGATTCTTTAAACACAACACTGTCACCTCACGTTAGTTTTCCAACAGCTTTGCAGTGCCAGTTCCAGACCTGCCAAGTCTCACAATCTCTGGTTGAAGATTCCCTCAGCTGTCTCCTGTCTCACAGTCCATCAGTGCAGGGCTGGCACTTAACTTAGCATCACATCACAGTTTCTCTTTGGCTCTGGAACCATCTCATACTGCATGGCACCAAATTGTCTGCCACCCATCCACTCTGGCACCAGGGTTTCCAGATAAGAGGTGATTCATCTACTATGTCCCGCTGGGTTTAGCATCCTATTTTCTTCTGAGGAATCTGCATAGGGAAAAACCCTTTCTGTGCAGGATGTCTTTAGCCATGGCAAGAAAATCCTCTCCTACACCTCTCTTTCTGTTGTGCTTTCACATTGTGGGAACCTGGATAGTGTTTAGCACTGTTTAATTAAACATTGCTTACTGCCAGTGCCTGCTTTTGTTAAATAAGAGCTCTACAGAAGAACACATTCAAGCTAGAGTTATGTTCCTTAGGAAAAAATGTACTTCCAAGTTAGTTCAGGTCTTAAGGAAAAAGCTGTAACATGCTTAGGATGAGGGTTCCCAAAAGCCCTTGGCTCTGATAGAAGAGCAGGCAGCAGCTGTCACACATATGCACAAGCTGGAGGATGCCTTTATCTGCTCACAGGGTATAAATATGCCACATCTTTGGGAAACTCAGCTCCAGAGCAAGCTCCCTGCCATGTGCCACACACTTCCTCCTTCCTACCACCATGGCTCTGGTGTAAGGTCTTTACAGAGCAGCCCCAGAGAAGCCAGAGACGTTCTGCAGCAGTGTATTTTGGGTAGATATTTCTGACTGGTCATGCAACCAAAAAAAGCCAGGTGTTACCCCGATAAAGTCCTGTCTACACAGCCATAGAATCACAGGATCATTTAGGTTTGAAAAGACCTCAAATGTTGAGTTCAACCTTTGACTAAATACCAGCAGTAAACTACACCAAAGAACTGAGTCCAGTTATTTCTTGAGCACCTCCACGGATGAGTTTTTTATAACCTCCCTGGGCAGCCTGTCCAATGTTTTACAACTCCTTCCAGAAAAAATATCCCTTGATGGCCAACCTGAATCTCCCCTGGTGCAGCTTGATGCCATTTCCCCTTGTCCTGGTCTAGGAGAAGAGACCAACCTGACCTGGCTGCACTCTCCTCTCAAAAGAGTGAGAAGGTTCCTCCTGAACCTCCTTTTCTCCAGGCTGAGCCCTCCCAACTGCCTCAGCCACTCCTCAACAGGCTTGTGCTCCAAATAATTCCTCAGCTCCATTTCCTTCTCTGGACATGCTACAGCCCTCAATGTGCATCTTGCAGTGACGGGCCCAGAACGGGACACAGGATTTGAGCTGTGGCCTCACCAGTGCCCAGCACAGAAGGACAATCACTGTTCTAGTCCTGCTGGCCACACCATTGCTGATCTAAGCCAGGTGCCATTGACCTTCTTGGCCATCTGACCACACCTGGCTCATCTTCAGCCACTGTTAACCAGCACCTCCAGGGCCTTTCCCACCAGGCACTTTCCAAGCACTCTGCCCCATCCTGGAGCTGCAGGGGGTTGTTGTGACCAGGGTAGGCAGACAGACTTGGTGCCCTCTGTTTTCAGCATATTGATGACTGGCAGGTAGCACACCCAGGGTGGTACCTGTGCCCTGCAGCATAACTGAGTGCCAAAACTTCTCTTAACATCTGACCATGAGGTACAATTGCTACCTTTGCTCAAGAAAACACTGTCTGTGGTTCTTGGAGGTTATTGCTGTGCTAAGAGCTGTGATGTCATGGTTAAGGGTAGCTACAAGATATTTCCACTTGAAGCCAAAGTGCTAATAAAAGTCTAAGCAGAATTAAATTAAAATGTAATTATAGGGTCCACCTAAGCCTTTAATAGGGATGTCTACATACATCATTAAATTTAAGATAGACCTTTCTCTACTGTGCAGGAGGGAAATTAAATAGATCATGGAAGGCATTTAGTGTCCTTTGTTAGCACAGGATTTGTTATATTGAGAAACGCAGAAAATGCCTCACTTGGGCTATCAGATTCTAGTTGAATTCTTTTAGCTATGGGAAACAAGTCACTTGATCGTTATGTGTGAATATCCCAAGAAATGGCAAAGATGGGCAGGCCTTGGGATCATGCTGTGCCTGAACACTTTAAAGAGGAACATACATGTAGGTCCATGGTCACTTGGGATGAGCCCAGCCAAGAACCTTCTGTGTCATTAAAAACAAACCCCCATGAGCTGCAAGCAATCTGAAGGAAGCAGGTAATACTGTCCTTCAGCAGGAACATAGTTAGTAAGATTGGAAAAATAGTGCATAATGAGTTTTTTGTGTCTGGGTGGATAATGAATGCTTTTTAATGTCTACAGGGCTTTTACAGGTGAAATTTGAGCCAGCATTATGCCAAACCCAGATCAGCTACCCTCTAAAATTGGCTGCAAGGCACAATCATATTCTCTGTTCCTTCTCTCCCCTTTATCTCTTAAAAGGGTAATTCCTGACAATTTACGTTAACAGGCAGATGTGGGTAGGGGGGCTTGCTTGCTTGCTTTCTGGGAAGTGCATAAGGTGGGTCTTCCATCTCCTCTAAGGAGCCATTTACTTGCATAAAGGGAGGTAGGATACAAAAGATCCTAATATTCCTTACTCTTTAATCTTCCTAAACAGGCTTAGTGCAGAGCTCAGCCCTTGCTGTGAGAGGCACAGCTCTGTTTTGCAGACTCACCACTGAGCAGTTGACACCATGGGCAAAGCCAGAGGTGAAGTGGTGATGTGGAGAAAGAAGTACAGTGCTTTCCAGTGTCCCATTTCCAGCCAGGGACATTGTCAGTGCTCCTGGCTGATATCACATTCCTGTTGGACATGCCGCCAGGAGCAGTTCCTCCCTGGGACAGTCCCAGAAGAGGCTGCAGGCACAGTCTAGGTGGGAGGACTGCACACCCATGAATTTAATGCATCCTGTAGGATATATATGGCATTCTAGGCAGTGCTCCTGGTGCTCCTAGGGACTTGCAGGCCCTTTAAAGAACAACCTGGCAAATACATGTCTGGAGAAGGCACTGCTCTGTTCTTGGTTCCTCTGGGAGAGCATGTGTGAGAGTGTGAAGGAGGTATTTTCTCTTTGCCAGTGAGCAAAGAAACCTCCTAGAAAACTACCCACTCACTGCCAGTGTTTCACAGTGAATGTTACCCACATTACACCTGGCACAGAGGCACAGCCAGCTTGGAAACAGACATTATGAAAGAAAAATAATGGCTCAGCATTTCGGCCCCGGTGGTACAATGGGTTTATTTTCACTGCGCCATGGAACGAACAGGAGAGCTGAGGCTGCTGAGCTGTACTTCTGGACCTGACCTAGTATCACAGAAAGGCTTTGTGCCATGTGCATATGCCAGCTTGACTGGAGCAACTTGGAACCTTCTGCCCTCTGCTGCTTTACCTGCTGCCGACATCAGCACTCACCCTCAGTTTTACTCAGAGTCTCCTCTATACCTCTGCCCTTCCGCTTTTTCATCACAGCAGTAGCCTTCCCTGGCATAACAGCAGATAAAAAAGGGGTGTTTAGGTCTGGATTCTTTCTTTTCTACCAGTAGTTTTTACTTTTGGAAGTCTGTCCCAAAATTCAACCGCAACTTCTCTCTCATCTTTTACCAGAGGGTTTAAGCACCTCAAAGACACATTTATGAGATGGGTGGGTTCTTTTGTCTTTTTCTGGTTTTGAAATATCATTATAAATGGAACAGAGAAAAAGGCTGCTTTGAGACTGCTTCATTAGCAGGAAAATGAGCTGAACTTCTACCTCACATTAAAAAGTGAATATAACTAAGTTACTTTCTTCTTAGATCCTTGTAGGTTTCTGTCTGTCAAAGAAATTAAACATTTGGTAACCTCTGTGTAGGAAAGCTTCAGGCTTCAAAAACCAGGAGTTTTGTTATGCATTGGCAATGTTGAGTGCATCTCTGCACACAAACTAACCCAGGACTTTGACTAACTGTTATTCCAACCACTAATCCTTCACTTTCCTGTCCTAACTAATAAAAATCAGGCAATCCTCAGGCATGTCCACCTCTGGGAAGGATGCTGCCTTTGTGGTCTGAAAGACAGACAATTTTCTGTCAATATGGAAGGCATTTTACATGGATGAAAACACTGTTTCTGATTTCATGTGCCTGGTTCAGGAAGATTTTTGAACCAGGTCCCCCAGACAACCCAAAGCACAGCTCAAAATTAATTACCTTCTGAAGTGTGTTATAAGAAATTTTTATTTAACCTCATTTGTCTCGGATCTCTGTGTCTCCCTCCTTGCATAATATGTTTTGGGGTTTTCTTTTATTCCTAGGGTAACCAGGAGATACAGAGCAAGTAAAGGAGCCAGCAAAACAGACAATCAGAAGTATCTGCTAACCTGTTGACTCACCATTTCCTGAATACTATGGTGACTTTAGAAACCAGAGATGGAAAAGCTCCATCACATTATCTTATCTATCCCACTGCCAAAGAAGGTTCAAGCATGGGACGTTATTTGCCAAGCTACTTTTCAGTTTCCATTTCTGAGTTGACCATATCTACATCAGATAGTCTAATGCTGTAAAAGCTAAAACATTTGCTTGGTTCTCCAGAGCCTTGTTTACTAAGTTCTGGGCAGAACTGAGCAGATGGTTGTGAATGATGAGCACTGCTCTTGTAAATAGGTGGTGCCCTGGATGGTGATCACAAAATCACAGAATACTTTGGATCAGATGGAATATTTAAAGGTCAGCTACTCCTCCCTTCCCTGCAATGAGCAGGGACATCTTCACCCACATCAGGTTGCTCAGAGCTCCATCCAACCTGGCCTTGAATTTTTCCAGGGATGAGGCATCTACCACCTCACTGGTTAACTTATTCCAGTGTTACCACCTTCATTGTAAAATACTTCTTTCTCAAATCTAATCTAAATCACCTTTCTTCAGTTTAAAAACATCCTCCCTTGTCCTGCCTCAAAATACCTCGATAAAAACTTTGTCTCTGTCTTGGTTATAGGCCCCCTTTAAGTACTGAAAGGTGCCCTGGAGCCTTTCCTTCTCCAGACACAACAATCCCAATTCTCACAGCAGAGCTGCTCCATCCCTCTGATCATCTTGGTGTTCCTCCTCTGGACTGGCTCCATGTCCTTCCTGTGCTGGGCCCTGGGGCTGGAGGCAGCTCTGTAGGGTGGGGGGTGGTCTCACCTGAGCAGGGCAGAGGGGCAGAATCCCCCCCTCCCTCCAGCACGCAGGGGTCTCAGCCCAGCACAGGGGGGTCCTGGGTCATAGCACACATGGCCAGCAGGGCCAGCTCTCAGCCACCAGCACCTCCAGGTCCTTCTGCCAGGGCTGCTCCATCTGCTCATACCCAGCCTGGATTGATCCCAGGGGTTGTCCTGACCCGGGTGCAGAACCTGCCCTTGTCCTTGTTAAACCTAATGGGATATCCATGGGCCACTTCTCAAGCTTGTCCAGGTCTCTCTGGATGTCTTTCAGGTGTGCCACTGCCCCCTCAGCTCAGTGTCACCTGCAAACCTGCTGGGGGGGCACTTGATCCCTTTGTCCATGCCATTAAGGGAGACATCAAAGAGTACTGGTCCCAGTGCCACAGCTGCTACTGGTGAGTTTTACAGATAGCTGGCTCAGTATGAAAGCTGGAAATATTTTGAGAGGAGAAGTGAATAAGACACAAATACAATTGATGTCTCAGCAGGAGCCAAATATGATGCTATGAGGTTGTGTTCATTTTTTACCAGCTAACCTTTGGGTTAAACCTGTCAGCAATACCATTCAAGTTTCAAAGCAGGGAAGATCACACTGGGAAAACAATTCTGGCTCCAAGGTCTAGAGATATTCAACATAGCGTAATTGTCCACATCATTCACATCAGTTTTGTTACACTCCTGGTGTTTGCCAGCAGGATCCAGTCTTTTCTGCTTGACATAATTTTATTTCACATGAATTTAGAGCTGTTGAAAGGTGCAGGCCTTTCTGTCTTAGATGCTGGCTTCTCTGTATATCTATGAGCTAGACAGCAGCTTGGCAAGTTGGATGTCCTGCTTGTCCTGCCAGGACATCCTAGTCCTGAGGACAGAATTTCTTGCCCATCTCATTCACTCTTAAGCCTCCAGGTCAAAGATATGGTTTCACAGATCCTAGATGTAAGGCCCTGAAACAGTCATCTGAACACTTAGTCTTGTCACTTTCCATGCAGTGTTGTAGTGAAATTATAAAGGGGATACAACAACTTCTACACAGGTAGGTAGGCAGGAATTTTCTACTCCTTCCTCAACTCACCATTCCAGGCAGCAACAACAACAATTACAGTATAGTGTAATGATACAACATAAACACTACTGAGAAACTGAATATAAAAGTGATTGGTCATTAAAGGAGATCACCACCAGTTGTAGTCCAGTTTCATTCCAAGAGTGACAATAAGGCCATCATCAGGTACACCAGGGATGGAGACCTGACCAGGTTTTAGTCCGCATAACACCTCCAGGAAGGGCAAAGCTTGTTGGGCATAGTCTGACAGCAAATGTACAGAGAATGTGTGAGAAGCCTTTCCTGGTGCCTTTGCAATTCAGAGGCACCTCAGGGACACATTTCCTCTGCATTGGCACTTCCAGAGGAGGATGGATGGTCCCCAAGGGAAACCTTAAAGGCTTAACTGATTACAGCAGATCATAATACGGCAAAGCAAATGAGAAATAGGCACTCTTTGAACATCAGAGGTCATTCATAAACAGAACCTCATAAGTCTACTCAAGTCTTCTAAGCATCCCTGGGACAGAGTGCAGAAAGCTCTGGGTGGCCTTTTAAACTCACACAGGGAAGACAATTAACAGGAAAAGGTCCCTTGGCAAAAAATAGAATCTTTACCCATCATGGGAAAACCAGAAGTGTTGCTATTTAATTAGTTGCTTACCTGCTTGTGTAGAGGTGCTTGAAATGTCCTGTGTTTTTTTTTCAAGACCTGTGTGATTTGCCATTTTAGCTTTTCTTACAGGCTGCACATGTAACTCTACTGACTTCAAGAAAAAAATATTCCAAAACATTTCTATGTAGACACTAGAGCAGCCTAAGTCAGAGGCAGGCCTGGTTCTGATGGACACTCAGATTAGGCTGTAGCACATGTGGTTTACACCTCTCTGAAATGGAAAATGTAGTCTTAATTCTAGGGGGCAATGGGAACAAAAACAAAACATTATGAATTGACTCTGTAAGTCCCAAAGACTGGTCTTCTTTTTTATGGCAAGAAAAAATTATATCATCTACAGTGTTTCTTTGCCATTCATCTCAGTTTTCTTTTCACCCCTAGCCAGATATTAACATTTTTTTCTTCCTCCTTCTGTTGCATTTTGTTTTCTAGCTATAAATATAAGCTAGTTATATTTTCAGCCACCTGAAAATATAACAATGCTTAAAATAAATGTGCATTTAAATGAACAAACCACTTAAATTCACAAATGTGAATCAAAATATATTGTGTTCACTAACTGTTGTCACAATCCAGGAATAAGAGAGTATCCGGGATGTAAGTGGCTTTCATGCACTGTTTCCAATTTTGCACCAAAGTGAGAAGCTATTTTCACTTATTTGTTTCTGAGCCTGGTCCTGGGCAACAAACTCTGTATGATTTAGGCTTTTGTGCAATGTACTGGACACTTTGATTATGGCAAATTGCAGAGGACATCAGTCCCCCAATAGAAGCAGGTATATTAAACCCTGATAAAGGATCTCTTAGTGAGCAAAGCATCTCCTGCATGGAATTACAGACTGATATTCTGCTGAGTGGATTTTATTATTAAAAATACATGGTAAATCATAGGCCACATATGCTCCTGATTTCACTGATTTTAAAAATAGAAAGGGAAAGCTCCCAGCTGGGGGCACAGCTGCTGCTGAACACTGGAAGAAATCATAGCCAGGAGTGTCACTTGCAAATGCAGCAGCCTGAAACTGAAGCAGTGGGAGAGTTTGGTTTCTCCACAGCCTGCAGCTGAATCTTGGGGGTGGGGTGGGCTTTCTGCTTGTAGGGTCAACTGCCTCTTCTCTAAGGCAGATGCAGACAAGTTGAGCTGTAAGATTCTCAAATAGTGACAGTGCTTAGCCAACACTGTACTTTCAAGAACCTGATGTCATTGTTGCGATCTCTTTTCAAAATCATTCAAGTTTGAGCACTTAAAAAAATGCATCCATATGGATTGTCAGGATAGGGCTGGGATACAGGCTTCATGACACCAGGTACTGGTGAGGAAGACGGAGGACATCTACTGAGGACACCTGATGGCAATTTTCATCATCTACAGAAACAGAGAAGGGAAGAGAAGGGAAGAGAGGAATGGAAAGTGGCTGTGTTGTGCCTTTTGTGCCAGCATCTCCCTCAAGCAATATCCTGATGCCTTTTAGATGGAAGGGTCTGCAGGAAGGAGGATATCATGTGCAGGTTATTGGGCTGGACAGCTGCAGAGATCAAGCATCTCCTCTTCCAGCACTGAGTCATTGCTGCCAACGTGACAGTAGAAAAACCTATCCAGTACCTGATTGTACTTTATTTGGTTTGTTTAAAATGCACGTAGTTGTAAAGTCTTATAAATATCAGATACAGCTTCTTTCCCATATTCAGTACAAAGCAGAAGGGTTTTTGTATAAATGGACTTTAAAATGCAAATGTAAACAGTCCTTTGGCTTCTTCCCTTTCAAAAGAAAGAAAGAATGAAACTGTGAAAAGTGGTTTTAGCCTGTTGGTGAGGCTCTCTGCAGGGTCTGTGTAATGAGAGACTCCAAGGAGAGCAGCTGCTGCCTCCTGATCTTTAATGTCTGCAGTACTCTTGACTCGTATAGCAGGGAAAATAAGTAATGCTATCTTGTTTAATCATGCTGTCTTCTACCTTGCTTAGCATTTACTAACTGGACTGGACCACCTAACTTGAAGACCTGCTTTAAAGGCAACCCTTTGATGGAAGAAACCCCAGACTGGGAAATTTTTGAAACAAGGGCACCCTCTAATGGAAATGAGAATGACAGAGCAACCACAAACATTTAGGATATGGAACATACATTTTCTCTTCTCTGGGTATTTATGCTAAGCTTATGCAAGAATCAATCTCTCTCCTACTCTCAAAGGAATAGCTATATATTCTGCCTTTTAAATGTAAAATGAAAAGGTTTTGGGTTTTTTTCATTGCAGATCAAAGCTTACAAAAAAAAAAAACAACCATATTTTGCACAGAACCCCTAACAACTTCACCAACCTGAAGACTAAAAAGCATCTTGGCAACTGGTGGTCCAAGCTGTAAATTAACACAGGAGCTCAGGCCACTGAGGCCGAAGACCACCTTGTTTAGATTGCTTCTGTTTACATTAACTATTTTTCCTGCTTCAAACTGCATCAGCAGCAAATGGGTTTTCCCTGAGCTGCTGCTGGTGTTATAAGAGAGCAGTAATTGTTCCACAGCATGGAAGGACACAGTAATTGCTATTCTGTGAGCACTTGTGTCCTGGGGCGACTTTATGATGCTTGTATCTCCATTCATCTGTTTAGCCCAGAAATAGGTTTTGCACCTTTTAGACTGGTTCTGAGAGTGAAGTGGGGAGAAGCACACAGTTTGTTTTCAGGAACTGCAGTTATTCCCCTGCATCCTCTCCTGGACTGTGCTGTCTGCCCAGCGGGACAGAGCTCTCCTTTGCTTTTGGTTAGTTTTTAGCCAGCTGAGGCAGAGAAGTTCCCTGGACTGTGATTTTTCTTTTTCTTGGACCTGTTCAAAGCTGCTCTGCCCTGAGCACCAGCAGAGCAGTGGCAGCTCCACCTGTGGCCACCGGGCCGGGCTGGGCCGTGGCATTTCCAGCCCTGGAGGGGCTGATCAGAGCCTGAGTGAGCTGAGCTACAGCCCACCCAGGGACTTTTTCAGTTTGGCATCTCTTCAGAATGGCAAGAGTTTTATTGTTTAATATTGTTCAATTTTTTTGTGCTGGTGGTGAATGCTTTGCCTGTTAAATAAACAGTTTTTTCCACTTTTCTCCAAGGAAATCTTTTCCCGAACCAGTTGGGAAGGGGCCGCTTGAATTTGCTTTCTAGAGGAACCTCTTTGGAGGTTTTCTCCCACATTTGCCCTAAATCAGGACAACTTGTCCTTGCACAATTAGGCTTCAGAGTTGCAGGCCACCAAGGGACTTTTTGAGTTTGGCATCTCTTCAGAATGGCGAGAGATTTATTGTTTAATATTGTTCAATTTTTTTTGTGCTGGTGAATGCTTTGCCTGTTAAATAAACAGTTTTTTCCACGTTTCTCCAAGGAAATCTTTTCCCGAACCAGTTGGGAAGGGGCCGCTTGAATTTGCTTTCTAGAGGAACCTCTTTGGAGGTTTCCTCCCACGTTTGCCCTAAATCAGGACAACTTGTCCTTGCACAATTAGGCTTCAGAGTTCTTCCATATGAAGCAGTGTGAGCTGCAATCCAGTGGTGAAGGCTGTGTTAGCAAACCTTCTCTTACCTATCAGCAGAAGTTTTTCACAGAGGGTGAAAAGCAAAATGGGAAGGCTACATCACACATCCAGGATGATTCTAAATTATTTTGCTGCCTGCCTCTACAAGCAAATTCTCTCCTGATTCTCATACAGAAGATGAATGACAGTGTCCCTGGAGAGGATTAAATTCCATAAGTGCTTAACCAAGTTTCTTGCCTTAGATTTGCTCCTTCTCATCCTCTGCAGCATCATGTGATTTCAGGGAGTGAACTGAGAGATGAGTTTGTCACAAAGGCTCTGATTTGTATGTTCTAATGGTATCAGAGGACTTCTGGAGGGTGCCACTGTATTTGCTTGCCATTTAATCATCAGCCAATTTCATTTTGCCCTGAGCGCCCACGAGCCTGTGTGATACAAAGGATGTGCAAGCCCTAGGAACCACATCAAACAGGAGAGGGGTGCTCTGTCCAGGCTTGCCGGCTGTACCTACTGAATGAAACACGCTCAAGCATTTCCTGAGAAAGTCTGGTGAGTCAAATCAGGCCAGCAGCACAACCCAGCTGTGTGCATCCTCTGTTTTTCTTGTGTTACTGGTCCATAAAATAACTAACACTGATTGCCTCAGCTTCAAAACTTGCGTGTGTAAATCAATGCTATGTCTGTACCATAGCACCCACATGGCTGTTGACGTAGTATTGTAGTTAAGGCTTCAAAACAGTTTTTATTCCAAGTCCAGTGTTTTCCCTTGCTCCTGAGTTTCTGAAAGGTTCTACTTTCTAGGCTGAAATTTTCCATCACTATGTTCAGCCAATGGCTTCTGGGAGAAAGTCTGAGGAAAATCCATTTTACCATTCTGTGAAACTGGAAAACAAAACAAAACTTCTCTGGAAAATTATTAAGGAATATATTAACTTGCACATCCAGTGAGAAAAACACAAGCAGAAAACACAGCTGGGCTTTGACAAGGAAGCTGATTAGAATATTTTTAAGATGTGATTCCCTGCAGACTTACTCTGATGCATCTCTCCTGATTTCACCCTTTGCTTGTACTGAGTTAGGTGACAATGGAGTTAGATAGCATTTTACCACAGCACTAGAGTTATCTTTTGGAATGTGCTGGAAATGCGAGTGTGTTGCTACTCAGAGGAATGTGAGGGTCACCACTGCGTAAGCAGCACGTACAGTCCCTACCCTGTGGCCTGTTCCATGAGGGGCAGGAGCTGCCCCATGTCAGGACAGACACCACAGCTCTGCTGTACAAGCTGTCCTCTTATAAATGGCATTGAAATCCTGGAAATCCAGACACAAGGGAAAAAAAAATAATTCACCTTGGGTGAATTATATTCACTGCAGTGTTCTCACACGTGATTAAGTAAATATCATTTGGTATGTACTCCCTCTGTTGACATTTCTTGTATGTGCTTTTATTATTTCTAGTAGTGTGGGACACAAAAGGCAAAGATATATTCCTACAGGGTAATACTATTATCAACACATTTCTACAAATCTCAATAACAGGCATACACACATATCCCCTCTTTTTTATCTGTATCTGACTCCAAGCAAAAATTTAATCTTCCGATGCCCCTCAGCATATAGGATGAATTTCTGCCACTTTTGTTTTGCACACAGTGCCTCTCTGGTTAGCCACAAAGCAAGGCCAGCAAGTCGCTGTGGATCAGGTCCTCAGTGAAACTTGACAGGGTAATGCTGATGAATTGCATCAGCTGGAAGTCTGGCTTGCTGGTGTTTGGGAACTGTGGTGAGGGAGGTGACTAATGTGTTGCAGTGTTTTTTAAGCTTTGAGACTGAACATCCTGAGGAAACTCTGATCTCAGAGCAAACCTTAAGGAAGTGCCTTGTGTATGTTGTGGGAGAGGAAGGCTAGGAGGATGGATGAGAAGGAAAGGATTTTTAGGGGATTTCTAATGCTCAAGACTTGGCAGAACCAGACCTTGGGACAAGCTCACATTAATAAATGGAGCTTGTTTTGCTGTGTCTAGAGAAAAACTGACTTAGTGAGAAAAAAATTGAAAAGATCTTGTGTTAGAAGTTTTAAGATGTGCTAGAAATTTTCAAACAGAAAAAGAAGGGAAAAAAGGGTAGAAGTTCACATTTCCACATCTCTTTTTTCTGCTCTTTATCTTCTAGCCTTTTCCAAATAAGGCATTTAGTGTTTGCATCTTTGGACAGGAAACTGTTTCATTAAACCAGTCTGAGGAGCTAAACCTTTCTGTGAGGATTCTAGGTCAGAGCCTTTGTCACAGCTGAGCTCTCTTACCCCATGGGTGAACTGAACAGACCACGGGGTTGTAGCATTCCTGGAACTGCTTCCTGATTCATTCAGCTGCTTCAGAGTGATCCAGATAGGTTAGTCCTGTCTGATAAGAAAACCAGGAAGATAAAGCAAATGCATTTGGTTAAGCTGGAGCAAAGAAATTTCTTCAGCCAGTGAAAGTAAATTAGGCAAATTCATTTTACAGGCCTCCATCATGTGGTTCTTGAAGAATATCATCCAAATTCCAATATTCTTGAAGAATATCAATCCAAATCATCACCAGGAGTTTAAGTTTGGAAATATTAGGAAATTATGAAGTCCAGGGGAACAGGGATATAATGGGACAGACATTGAGGGTGACCTTCAGTGTAACATAACCTGGTCATAGCAGCCACTGTGAGTGGCTCAAAGTACAACTGTTTGTTCCCTGGTATGTGTGAGCCAGACCTCCCTAGTGCTGAAAGGAGGAGGGAAGAGAAATAAAGCCCTTTGCATGCACTGCCAATGTGCTCCTCTCTGGAAACTTTAAACACGGGAGCCCTCCTATGGCAGTTCTTCAGAAGTGTGGGTTTTGTCAGAATGAAAGTGTCACCAGGAAAGTGCTGAAGTACCAGCAGAGAGAAACACAGCTGTAAGAGAAACCTGTGCGTGGTGGGTATGACTGTGAGTGTACACAAGTACTAAATGTCAGTGGGCAAGCCAACCACATGCAGCTTGTGTCGGGCAGATCACAAAACTTAACCTGACCAGCCCAATGACAACCCAGCTAATTAAGCCTAGCCTTGAACACTGAAACTGGTTACACCTGTGAGAGCCTGACAGGCTGCCTGCAAGCACAGAGCCTCTGCTCCTGTTTATTTGGGAGCTTTGATGGTAAGGGGTATCCTCCGTGCAGCCAGAGTGCCAAGGTGAGCCAGCCTGCAGGAGAAGGCTGAATGCAATACACAAAATTCCCTTCTCACAGCAGTGTGGCCTGGAGGTGATGGGTGACATGCAGGATTTATTTAAAGCCTCTAAGAGATACAGATGGCCTGGCTGGGTCTGAAGCCATCCCACACTGCTGGTCATGAGCTTGTAGGTGAGGCCGAGCAAGATCCTCCAGGAGTGGTCATCTGTCCAGCAGGTCCCTGCCACGGGGCATCCATGCAGGGAGGCTCATGTGCTAACAAATGACAAAGGACAGCAAAAGTCTCTCTGGGGTTCAGGGATCATCACCCACCCACACTCAGCTCACTCAGCACCCGCCAGAGTTACAGCTGGGATGAGTAACTACGAGGGAGCTGGAGGGTGCTCGTGGGAGTCTCATTCTCTGCTGACCCCACGCTGGCTGTTTCTGTCACAGCCCCTGGTGTTCTGAGCTGCCTTGGGGACTCACAGCCAGTCCCAGCAGATCACATTTGTCCACAGAGGATGAAAGAAATGCCAAAATAAGGACTCTTTTCTCAGGATTTGTGAGTGGAGGGAGGGCAGGGCTAACCCTTTTGGGAGAATCACACATTTAAAACCACATCAGCTGGTCATAAATTCACTCTTAAAGGGTGGTGGCTTCATGCCTGCCTTGGTATGCACTAAGTGCTATAGTTAACAGACACGCTCAAACTGAAAAAGACATTTATTAATTATTGTCACTTCACTAAGAGGAGGATTTCACAAGCATTTCCCTGATGTCTGAAGACAGTAAATTTGCATAATTTTGTTCAAAAGTACAAAACTATTGAGCCTTAATTGACAAACAAAAAGCCTTTTGAACAGAAGTAACACACGTTGCCACATACTGCAAATTGTACCCCTGGCTAACCAGCACCTACCCTTATGCAGGTTCCAGACCATGTTCTGAACCTCGCTTGGTTAAACTAGTGCTTAAACAAACTTCAGTTTGCTTATTCAAAGTAGCAGCATCCAAAGACTAAACCTCAATGTAATTATTGTGTAAGAGGTGGTGTCCAGGAATTTTAATGCAAAGCACCTGCTTTTATCTTATGTGCTAGAATGTAATGCTGGTGTGCAGCACTAGAAGGTAATTAGGTTGATTGAACAATTTCTCTAATCTTAGGGGCTATTTTAAAGACTATAGATTTTAATTCAGTCATAAAGGAACATTTTTAGAATATATTTTAATCTCTCTGGACAAATGAATTTTCATATTTGGTAACCATGCAAGTCAGTGATGTTAAGAAGGTCAGCTCTTGTTGGGGATAAACACATGTACAAATATGTTTGTACAGATACATAAATAAAAATCTCTCTAATGCTGTTTCCTTTTAATTATATTTTAATTTCATTTCTTTACATGTCTCTTTGCTGTTATGCTAACCTGTCTGGAAGAGAAGAACACATGGAAAAGGCCCAGAGATCAGTGATGTCAGAGGCTCAGTGAGACCTAACACTTGAGAGCCCAGTACTGGGGAATGACTGACCCACAGTGAACTAATATGGTACGTCTTGGTATTTTGAGACTGGCAAGTTAACAGTCACCTACTGTGCAAGCCCGGGACATTTTTTTCCCAAGCAGAGTTTCACAGGGCTTCCTATTCTGAATTCACACATGCTAATAATGCAATCTCACGTCTTGTTTGTTGCTCCTGCCTAATTATAAAATATATTTTTTCCTCTCCTAACAGAAGAGGAAGTATAAATATTTTTATAAACATAAATCTTAATTATGGACATGGATATTTATAAAACTAAAGCTCATGCTGCCCTCGTGGAAGGACAATTTTCCATCATAAAACAAGCAGCAAACTAAAGTGGAAGATTGGGACGTGCTGTAACATTACAAAAGTTAAGGAAATCCTTTGAGGACACCACTGATTCTGAATGGGTTTGGCACAAGTCTAACCAGGAGTGGTCCTGATTCCCTGGTCCAGACAAATTTTTTTCTGGAAAAGATTTTTGCTGCATATGCTTGTTTTAAAATTCTTCTTAAACTGATCTTGGGTTTTGGGGGTTTTGTTTGTTGGTTTTGGTCAAGTTTTTGGTCAAGCTTTTTTTGTTTCAAAATTGAATAAAATATAAAAATTAAAAGCACAAGTCTTTAGAAGAGTCTAAGCCAGTTTTCCCTTTCACACAATATGTTGTAGTGATTTACATTTGACAAATGGTCTTTCTTTTATGTTTATACAACATCACCTTCTTCACTGTGTTCATGGATAATTGTAAAATGAAGCCTTGCCTTATAATTTTATCAGGGAATAATTACTTTATTCCTCTACTATAACCAGACATCACCTTGTCAACTGTAGAATAAAACCAGAAAAAGTCATCTGGCTTCCAGGAGAATAAGTTGTGTCACTCATGCAAGTATCTTTAATAATATTTACTCAGAAATGTACATACTGGCAAAGAAAAATATAAAATGTTTTCCTTTCTGCATGTTTGTCCCAGCATGAAAATCCCTCTTTAATTACTTGCTACAGCTGCCAGTAAATGGTGGGGAGGGCAGGGGGAGCAGGCACACAGGGGAGAGCTATTTTAAGGAGCTAGGAAAGGTTTTCAAGGCTCTTTTCCTATTATTGTTCTGCTGTGATTTTGCTCCTTGAGAGATTTTTTAGGTTGGATGGTCTAGGTTTAGCTCTCTGCTGTTCTGTGTGAGTTGGGTTTGTGCAGAAAGGAAGAGTCTCAGCCCAGCTTTAGCCTTGTGTTTCCTTCTCTTTACCTTCTCCTGGAGGCTCCAGAAGCTTCTCTAGATCTTGCCAGGTCTTTCTCCTACAGCCAGTGCTAAATTACCATGGCTGGGCAGATCCTGCAAAGTCCCTCAGTGCCATCAAAGCTGCAGGATCTTTCAGAGTTTCAGTAACACTCTGTTCCCTTTAACGTGGCTTTGACAGGCTGTCGCTTCTTTTTGCACAACCTGTACTTTTAGAAGTAGTTAGGTATTTGTGGGTGTCTGGTGAAGGGATCTCAAAATCCCAGCCAGAATGTAAACAAAATACAGCTCTTCCATAAAATTCAATAAATATTGGCCAATATAAACCTGCAAAAAAAATCAGACTGTGCCACGCAACATTAAACCTCACGAGCTGCTGAAATCCCTCACCTTGAGCCTTTTTTTCAAAAGTACCAAGAAAAGTACAGTCTAATGTACATAAATACACAGGGACCATGTTAGGATGGTATGTAGAGGCTAGTTTGTGTATTTATTTCAGATTTTAGGAAGCAGCTTTTGAAAGTCTCTGTGTATTCAGAAGATCCAGTATATAAACTCCAATTCTATTGTCAACAGTATTTTCTTTGGAAAATAAACTGCCTTGGCTAAATTTGGACCTGCTCCCAAATCCAACTTAGTGCTCACTTCCTGATAAATGGCAGTAGAAAATTTAGACCAGCTAACATAAGCATTAGCATCTGTGTCCATGTATAGGAGGTATGTATAATAACAGTGGGTGGGTGGACGTCACTCAGTAATCCTGTAGGCCACTTAAATACTAGAATCCACTGTTTATTTATACAGCTCTGAAAGATGGGCCATATGAAAAATCCAGCTAGGCTATAGAGCTGTGCTGCTCCAGTGGTACTTGCCTAATTCCAGACCAAAAGTATATTTTTCCCCATGGAGGCCTTATAATGTGGTCCATCCAAAATTCCTGCGGGAAGGCCTGCACTTCTGGTGTTTTTTTGTTTTTTGGTTTTTTTTAAGGAGCAGCTTGTGGTGCACAGGTGGGGTCCTAAGCTGGGGGGAAGGTACAAAGATTCAGACAGAGGCAGGGGTAACACCAGGAAAGCTTTAACAGCAGTTACTTGATACTGAAAGGATTACCCACCAGATAATTCTTCTCTGATGCTGAGGAGTTTGCTAGAGTGAAATGTAGGCCAGAAAATCAGACCTGGAGTTCAAGTCCCCAACCCAAATATAGCTAGTTAATTCACATTTTCTTCAAAATGGAATAATGAGGTGACTAAGTATCACAGACCCATATTTGGGCTCTAATGTTTATTATTTGCATTTTCTTAACCATTGTATCTTTTTTATACAATTTAATTCTAAGAGAATGAAAAGAAAAAAAGCAATTTCTTCTCTATTTCTTTTTCTTTTTTCTTTTATCATTCCCTGTTTATGACTAAGCAGACATTTTGTCTGCTTTGTTTTTTTAAGGAAGGGTCCACACATGCAAATTACTTGGGCAGATATTCTTTTCTATTTCTCTGCAGCCAGATTTTTCTTCCCTTTCTCACAACCTTCTTATGCATTTAAAACAGCAGCAGTGACACAATGCAGGACTCTGCTAAACAAAGGTGAAGATAAAATTCACTGGTGTCTCTGTTCTCACTCATTAATGGTGTTTGGATATGCAAATCAAAGATGACTTCAAGCAAGTGTCTTGAAAATGGTTTAATTCCCTTGAAGTTTTATCATGGCCAACAGGGATTGGGTAAGTTGTGATATTTCCACACACCCTGGACATCAGTCCAAGTTGTTCTAGGTACACTAACAGCCAGGTCCCATGTGTCAGGCAGATCATGCACACGTGGAATTGGGATCACCCTCACCAAAACCAGCTGTGATACACCTTATAATCTCCAGGGCACAAATGTCTTGAATGCCTTTTAGTGCCTCCAGAATGGAATAAAGGAGAAGGGACCAGAGGAATATGTGATGGGAGTGATCACCTGGCTCCAATCTGGGGCAGTAAGTGAAATCAGGAGTCATCTGTCCACGTCTCGTCCCCAGTCAGACAAATTTTTCCACACTGCACACTCCTGGGATTCCTTCAGCCTGCTGGCTGTTGTTGCCAGAGTTTTAATTTCTGGGGAAGAGGGTGCTCTGGTCATTGTCTGGTTGATGCCCTTCTTTAGGGCAGCAACCCTTTCCCAAGCCATCTTCAATGCAGTGCACAAACCATTGCTTCATGTTCTGAAAGACCTTTAGAGATATAAGAAGAAAGTATCAGATGTCAGCATTTAGCTCTTCCTGCTTTGCAGTCCAAAAACTCCAGGAATTTTACAAGTGAACAAGAATAAATGCAATCTGGGAAAGGATGAAATGAGACTGAATCAAGCTAAAGGCTATTTCAGAGACCAAGGAAAATACTATACTGAAGATAATTCCCGACCCTTCTTAACACAGTAAACACCAGCTTTCACAAGTTGTACTGAGGGGTCCAAAGCCACAGACTGGATGGATCCTTTGGTTTTGTATTTGCTGGGTTCTCCAGAGTTGGAAGGAAATGATGAATCTGACTTCATCTTCTTAGAAGGCTAATTTATTATTTTATGGTTTAATATAATATTAAAGAATACTATACTAAACTATACTAAAAAATAAAGAAAGAATACAGACAGAAAGCTAGAAAGAATATTCATGAAAACTCGTGACTCTTTCCAGAGCCTCGACACAACTTGGCCGTCATTGGCCAATAAGTAAAAACAATTCAACTGTTGGATAAACATTCTCCTATCAAATTCCAAACCCCCAAAACACAGGAGAAGCAAATGCGATAATATTGTTTTCCTTTTTCTCTGAAGCTTCTCAGCTTCCCAGGAGAGAAATCCTGGTGAAGGGATTTTTCCAGAAAATATGACGGTGACACTTCGGTGTGGTGGGTCTGAGCTCTTGGATGGAATTGATGGAGGTTCAGCTGATTCCCTGGCCCACTACTGAATGCATAAGGGAAATCAACTGAAGTGACAAAGTAAGTTTTAACAATACCTCACTAGCCAACATGCCAGTGATGAAAATTTTCAATCAGAGAGCTCATCCCTCATCATTACAAACTGCTGTTCTGTATTTTCCCCTTAAGCTGCTCTGCACTGACATGACTGTGAGATAACTTAAGCTTTCACAAGGAATCAAAAAAATTCCTTGAACCAATGCTGCTCATGAAATGGCCACAGATATTGGTTTTATGATCTGTCAGAAGTTTTTTCCAAAACTAATGGGTCTGGAAGGCTGAGGAAGTCACAGAGTTGCAAGACTTGGGGCAAACCAGTCAGGACTAAATGTATAATTTTTGAGTAGGCTTCCTCATCTGTGGTAAAAGAAGCAGCAAGAGCAGTGGCTGAAGAAAACACATGAGTAAGAAATGTGTGTGTGATGGCTCTCTGCTGAGGAGTGGAAATTCACTAAAAATATTTTGTAAAGAAGAAGGAAAGCTAACTCCTCTTTCTGGAGAAAACTGCAGTTTGGAGGGAGGTTGCAATCCAGGAAGAACTGCAGTTGGCAAAAGTCTTCCCTGTGTCGGCATCTTATGGTAAATAACTGAGCCTCAGAAACTTATGGCAATGGTCTTTGAGGAAGATTTGGTGTTCAATTTGGTGTTTTTTTGTTTAAAGGACCCTTTCAAACCAAACCATTCTACAGTTCCTTGCTTCTAAGATTCCTGCTGTCATGGAAGGGGCTTGGCAGCCAGCTGCTTGAATGGCTTTGAGCCCAAGAAATCAAGGAAGGATTTTAATAAGGCCCTGCTCAGAGAGATACATTTATTCATTATTTTTGCCACCTAGTTCTGGTTTGATCTGCTTTGCTTCCAAATTATTATTTTTTAATTCTTTGTTTCAAAGTGAAGACAGATGAGCTGCTGAGTTTCAGCTAATTTGCTGAAATGTTCAGTGGAGCTGAGATGGTCTGGTGATGATTGCTACAATGAGCTCTTGATGGTACCACATCAGAATGGCTATAAATAAATTCCACACTTGTTTGTCTCTTACATAAACTTTGCCTACCAGCAAGTAAACCTAAATAACACAATGAGAGAACTACTAAGGCTGAGTACCTCTGGAGACTGCCTAATCCAAAGCCTTGCACAAAGCAGGGTCAGCCAGGCCAGGTTGCCAGGAAGATGTTGAATCCTGTTTCGCATATCCCAAGAAAAGAGACTCCATGACCTCTCTGGGAAATCTGTGCCTGTGCTCAATCACTCTTGTAGTAAAAGCACTTTGGTCTTCTGTTGAAATGTATTTTCATTTTTTCTTTTTCTTGCAATTTGTGCTGATTGTCTCCCGGGGGGCGGTGCCAAGAGCTTCTCCATCCTCCCCTCTTTTGGGGGAACCGGGGGTTTCCCTATCCTCACCTCGCCTTTGCAGTTGCCAGGAGGTCTCATCCTCCTCTCGCCTCGGGGGAGGGCTCAGGGGTCTCCCTGCTCCTTTCCCCTATGGGGGACCAGGGCACCTCTGTTCACCACTCCCCTGTGTGGTGGCTGGGGTTGTGTCCGCTCCCACGGGGAGAGCCGGGGCTTTGCGATTTGTTTGTATTTTCATCACAAATGACTCGTTGAGAGAGCAAATATCAGTCAAAGCACTTGATGTGTTGTGAAGTTTCATTTCTGCCAATTTTATTTTATCTGGTCCCCGGGGGGGATGCTCGAGGGGTTTGTGTCCCTCGCGCCCCGGGGGATGCTCGGGAGTTTCTCCATTCTCCTCACCTTTGCTGGGCTGGGGGCGGTCTTGGTCCCTCTCCGCTTTCAGGGGTCCTCTGTGTCCATCCCTCTCGGATAGGGGGGAGCTGGTGGTGTGTCTGTACCCATGTGATTTAGAGAGACAGGGAGTAGTTACTGCCCCCCTTCTGCTTTGGTGGGGAGCTGGCGCGGGCTCTCAGTCCCCCTCTGATTTGGGGGGCCCGTCTCTTTGTCCCACTCTGATTTATGGGGCTGGGGCGGATCCTCCTCCAATTAGGGGAGCCAGGTTTAGTCTCTGCTCTGTACCGATTTAGCAGGGCCAGCGTGGGCTTTGTTCTCCTCTGATTTTGGGGGACCGTCCACGGCTCCATCCCCCTCAGATTTGGGGCTGGCTCTTTGTCCCCTCCGATTTGCGGGGGGCCAGTGCTGTCCTCACAGCCCCCTGCCATTCTCCGTCCTACTTACCTTTCTTTGCTGGGCCAGGGGTAGTCTCTGCTCCCCACTGATTTGGGGGCACCGGCCTGGGCTCCATCCCCTTCAGATTTGGGGTAGCCAGCTCTGCCTTCATCCCCCTGCAATTTTGGGGGACCAGCTCTTCCTTCATTCTGTAGCTATGATATTTTATGAAAAATCCTTTCCTAGGATTTTTCCCTCCTGAGGAGCTGGGAGCCCCAGGAAAGAAATGTAAACAGTAACTCTCTGCTGCTGTGGAATGCAACAGGTGCATCTTCCATTGGTCCATGTGGATTGTTTTCACTTGATGACCAATCACAGCCACCTGTGTCAAGGCTGTGAGCAGTCCCAAGATTTTGTTATGCATTGTGTTCTTTTTCTTTCAAGCCTTCTGATGATCTTTTCTCTCTGTTCTTTTAGTATAGATTTTTGTAGTATTTTAATATAATATATATCATAAGATAACAAACCAGCATTCTGAAAATGGAGTCAAGCCTCATGTCTCCATACATGGGGAGTTCCCAACACCATTCCCCTGCGATTTTGGCGGGGGTGGCTCTGGCTCCATCTCCCTCCGATTTGGGGTGCGGGCGCAGGTGCCCAGTAGCGGCGGTGGCACCGCTCCCAGCTCCCTCCCAAGCAGCCTCACCCACCGCCCTAGCCCGGTGCCACAGGTTCCCAGCCTGGCAAGGCCTAGGGCGCGGAACTCCATGGCTACGTGCCTGCCCCGCCTCTCCGTGCCGAGCCCTCATTGAGTCAAAGACCCCAGCAGCAGCTGGGCAGGAGCCTTTGCAAGTGTTATAGGTAAAAAATTGATCCAGCCAATTTAATAAAAATTAAAATAGAATTTATTCGCGACTGATATACAGTCCTGACAGCCAGCAATCAAGGAACAGCACCGACCCCGGAATTGGAGCTGGATGAACACGGAATCCGAGCTCGCTAGCAGCGAATCCCCAATGTTCACAAAGAGAGCCTGGTAGAGCTGGCTTAAATACAGTTTTTCTAGCCCAAGGCAGAGGTTCTTGTCTTCCATTCAGGACTCTCGTCTTTTTTCAGGTTTTCCCATATTCATGTAATTTCTTTTCTCTGTGCAAAAGTCCAACAAAACTCATCCGGGAATCAATGTATTTTCACTGCAGAGTTCCTGGAATATGTCTTTCAGATGTAAGTTTCTGATGGCTCAGATTGTCTAGGTCAGACATCTTCATGGGCCATCATCTCTGGGTGGCTCCTAGTTCATTCCAGAGAGAACACCCATCTCCTGTCTTGGCCAGTCTTTTTCATGTGTTAATTCGGATTCCTTTCCTCTGCTGCCAGCTGTGGTTTCCTCACTCCCTGTAGCAATTCCTTGTCTCTGGCTAGTGTGCCCTTCATGACTTGTTTTATTAGAAATCATACTATATCCTACATAATACTCATACCACATCTCACAGAATACTCATAATGTACAAATTATCAATACATTCACACACATATAGTCTCAATTAGCACGAATTACCAAAATACACATAACACAAGTGACCAGCCCTCTCTGGCTTCTCTCCCGGAGCGCCAACGTCTGATCCGCTGCTGTTTGTCTGTCATAGATGGATAACAAGATGATGGGCTCTCATAATTAAAGGGATGACTATTGTGTGGATATTAAGAAAAGCTTTAGTGATGTATAGTTATGTTATTGTAGTTTAGATGTTTTCTGTTCTCCCCATAGTTCTGTTACAGGTAAAAATCGATCCAGCCAATTTAATAAAAATAAAAATAGAATTTATTTCGCGACCAATACACAGTCCCGACAGCCAACAATCAAGGAACAGCACCGACCCCGGGATTGGAGCTGGGTGAACACAGACTCAGCCTCTATTACACCAAATTCCCCACAGTTCACAAATGCAGCTTGGCAGAGTCTGTTCTTATACCCTTTATCTAGCCCACAGCAGAGTCTCTTTGTCTCCTTTCAGGGTTCTTCATATTCATGTTGCTTCTGTTCTCTGTCCTGAGCTGGACAAAACTCTTGTCTGGGAACCGATGTGTGTTCATTCTAAGGTTACCGGAATCCAGTATCCAAATGTATATCCCTGATGGCTCCATTTATTTAAGATGAACATCTTCATGGGCCATCACCCTCTTCTGGTCATACCAGTGAGGACAACCCTCTCCTGTGCTGACCTAGGTTCTCTCTGTATGCTACTTGCATACCTCCTTCTTGGCTGCCAGCTGTGGTTTTGTCACCCTGAAGCAACTCCCTTTCCCAGCTAGTGTGTTTTAGGATTTTATATTTTAGACATATTTCACGCATCTATATATATTCTCTACCAGCATGAATTACCATAATACATGTAACAGTTCCCTTTTCCCCCTTCTGTATTGTTGCCATCAGACAGCCAAAGTTGTCTAGGACAGGTAAAAAGAAAGTGTGCACATGTGCCCCTTACCTGGGACAGTTGGGAATGGAAAAGCTTGTTGCTTAGGAGGTACAGCATGGCAACACCTGACCTCCAATTGAGAGGAGTAGTGGATTTGTCTTTACAAACAAGCTGTGGGTCTGCTGGTAGATAAAACTAGCACTGGGAGATAAAAGAAACAATGGGAAGGATTCCACTGATTGATGAATGGAAAAAGACATTTGCTTTTACAGATAAACTCCAGGTTTGCTGATAAATGAAATTAGACATTGAAAGATGAAAGAAACAATGGGGAAGAAAAAACCCCTAAATTCTGTAAGAATTAAAATTAAAGGGGAGGGTTATACATTAGAGGGAAATCTTTGGTATCAGGCATATCAGGAAGTCTGTACCTGTCAAGTACCTCAGCCAATGGGGAAAAGAGAAGGGAAATGCAGCCAGGAAATTGGGATAAAAAGGAGGCTGCGTCCTCCAAAAATTTGAGAGATCCCAGGGGAATGCCCCATGGCCTCTCCCTTTATTCGAATAAAGTCAAAAAGGACTCCTCTGTCTCCTTTTGGACATAAACCAAAACCACCTCTGGTGTTCGTGGATTAATTTTCCTAACACAATCAAGGTACAAGAAAGAAGTCTCCACCAATAAATGACAAAGAAAAGCTGACTGATAGACTTTGGGAGGGACCGGGGTTGGTTGATACAACCCTCAGGGTTATAAAAGACTGAGCATCCATCTTGAAGATGAACTGGCCATGTGGCACCCACGAGGGCAGTTCCCAGCGCTGCAAATTTTTCCTTATGTAGTGCTTTTGTTTTACTTTTGTCAAGGTTCAATAAACCTTTTTAAATTTCAAAGTGAGCATTGTTTCTCACTTTGTCCAAGCATCCTGCGGACAGGCCAGCGCTGGAGGAGAACTTGTGCCACCTTTGGGTGTAGGACAAGTGTCTTTGATGTCTGCTGGGGCCTCTGCAGCACCCTGTGTAGAGTCCCACACAGGAGTGAGGACCCAAAAAATAAAACAACAAAAAACCCATTCCAGGGTTTCAAGAGTGGTCCTTGTTAGCAACCTCAACTAAAGAAATATGGTGGGAAAAGGGGTAATCAGAGTGTTCCCTTCAGGCTTTGTCAAGTGTTCTATGCCTTTACTCCAGGATGGTATTTTGTGTCTTCAAGCTGTCCCAGATTGCGTGGCAAGATATATTCCATTTGCCATCTGTATGGCAGTTGTCTTCTGTTAAGTGAGCAATTGTCCTTATCTCTTTCACAACCACTCCTCCCTTGGGGGACACATCTGCTGATAACAGGCTATTGAATGTCACTGCATGACTGATAAGAATTACAGCATCCCATTGGGAGATGCTCCGCCCAGAGGGAGGAGCCAAGCATTCTATCCAGACATAATCTGGAATTTCTGGAATACCAGCACAGCTTCTCCACTGGATCTCCCAGAGGAACAGCAGCTGCCTCTTCTTCCACTGGATCTTCAGAGGAAGACTCCACCCTTCTACAGGATCCCTGCTCCAGCAGAACCACACCTGACACTCCAGGAGGGCTGCAGCCACAGTCCAGCTGGATGCTACCAGCATCCTGACCAACAGGGTGTCAGGTTGTATTTTGACTGTCAGTGTTGTTTTAGTTTACTACATTGTTTATTTTATCCTTTTATTTTCTTCCCTATTAAATAATTGTTATTTCCTGCTCCCATATTTGTTGCCTGAGAACCCCTTAATTTAAATTTGATAGCAATTTGGGGGGAGACGGGTTCACATTCTCCATTTCAGGGGAAGCTCCTGCCTTCCTTAGCAGGCGCCTGTCTTTCCAAACCAAGACACAAGCACAGGCTGTAGTACAGGTAGGAGGGGCTTTAACCAGCCAAGAACTGCAACAGTGAAACAGCAGCTGCCCTTTCACACTGACGGGGCCACTTGGGGTCACCTGAAGTGACACGCAGCCTGTGTGTACATTCCAAGGGCAAGTGGGTGGCAGGGACAGCAATGTTGCTCCACTGCCAAAGCTGTGAGAGGAACCAGAAGCATCTAAACATCATTTCAGGTCGAGCCCTAATGAACTCTTCCTCTTTCTTTGCCTCAAATGGGCAGCAGGCAAACACAGCATGGTCTGTGTCAATTCAGGGGACAGCAGCATCCAAAGGAGCTGTGTGGGGATGTGCAGGTGCCAAAAGGGACTCTAGGAAGGATGGACACGCTCCAGTGGGCTCAGCTTCCCGTGCTGGGGCAGGGAAAGTGCGTGAAGAGACCCTAAAGTGGAGGAAGGAGCCCCAGAGAAAGTGATCCCTAGGGACTCCAAGGGAAACCCCTGGTGTTGCATCTGCCTTATGTAATGGAGCTATTCTTGATAACTTTGTTGCATCCTGTAGCCCAGAGCTTTAGAACACTGGGTGGAAGGAATGGCATTTCTAGCCAGCTGCCTTCTGGAGACTTTGCTGCTCTAACACGCAATCAATGAATGCCCATAGCACCCCCTGAGCAGCAAGGGAGAGCTCTCCCTGCAGCTGTGCACCCCAGTATGGTATGCTTCTGTCAGCTCTGAATTTCCCCTTCTCCACCTTCGGGATATGAAAAAATCCTGACTTTGTCTCTTGGGTTTCCTGCTCATTCACAACTGAAAGCTGCAGAGATCCTGGACTTGCTGCCATAGTGTTGGGCCCATTGTGTCCCCCCCTCAAAATATCTTCCTCTACCCTAAAAACAACCGCTGGAAATGGAAAGTACAGTAACTGGTCTGGTTACAGGAATGCACCCAGGTACCAGCTACAAATCTGTGCCACCTTCTGTCTACTGCCCTGATGTACCAAAACAGGGTTTGGGAGAAAAAAAAAGTGGGTTTTTTTTCATAAATGCAAATGCTCTTTCATTTTGGAAAAGAGGGTTTGGAAGAAAAAAAAGTGGGGGTTTTTCATAAATGCAAATGCTCTTTCATTTTATTTTCTTTTAGGAGGGCTGCCAACCCTTCTGTACCCTGAATGGATCTCCAAGACTTTACTCGAAGGCCTGACCCAAGCTGTGATCCTTCCAGCAAGGACCCCACCGTGAGGGGATGGAGAGAGCTCTGTGTGTCAGCCCTGCTCTGGAGGCTGAGCTGGGAGTGATAATTATCCCATTTTTATGTCCTGTGAGCAGTGACTGCCAATTCTCCAAGGGCCGAGACACATTTTCCCCAGGAGCGTGATGTCCATTGTTACCAAGCTTCCATTTTTACAAAGGAAACGTTTTCAGTTCCATTTTCTCCCTGTAGTGGAAGAAGAAAATAATGTACAGTTACAATTGTAAATTAAAAAAAAAAAAAAGCATTTCAGGCAGGTTTGTTAAGTAGAAAATTTTACTCCTCAGGCCATAGCCCGTCTCTTTTTACAAGGTTTCCTTTGAATGCAATGTGGAATTGAGTCAAGTTGGAACTGCTGGGTGATGCTTACTGAGCCATAAGTAGCATTTCTTTAGGATGCAACTGTCTCCAGACTGGAGAAAATTGAGAAAATGATAAGTAATTTTTTTTTTTTTCTCATGTAAGGTATGGAATGCCAGAGAGATGCAAAGAACTGGTAGAAGCAGGGTATGATGTTGGACAACCAGACAAAGAGAATGTGACTCCTCTTCACTGGGCAGCAATAAAAAACAGACAGGAGCTGGTGAAATGAGCTAGGAGTCCCTGTGACAGTAACAATGTACTCTGCCACTGGTACCTATAATGACTTTGTTGCTTTTGTACTTGATGACAAAGGAATGCGCTGCTTGAGAAGAAAAGGGTAGAATTCAAATTTTAGTTACCTTTGTGAAGATGTCACTGAAATTGAAAGTTAGCCCGGCTTCTTTATATATGAAATCATGTAGTACATGAAATCGTGAAATTTTTCTGGGTTTGCTTTTTTTTTAACAAACTGTCCTATTTTAAAAGGAAAGCTGTCTGCTAAGGAAGGTGGGAAAGAGGACCCCACCATCCAAATCATTATAGCTACAAAAATTACGGGCCTTCCAAGCAAAAATGCAGGAAAAGGAGTAACAGTTGTTTGCTATACAATATGTACAGAAGAGAACAGAACAAACAAAAAGAAAAACACAGGAATTTCCCCCCGATGGGCACTGTTTGCCTCTTGGTGCAGTGATGACCGACCCCAGCAGGGGGCGCTGGTGGCTGCGGTGGGGCAGGGGGCGGGGCCAGGGTCACAGGGATCAGAAAGGGGCGGGACCAGGGTCACGGGGATTAGAAAGGGGCGGGACCAGGGTCACGGGGATTAGAAAGGGGCAGGACCAGGATCCCTGGGATCAGAAAGGGGCGGGGCCAGGGTCACGGGGATCAGAAAGGGGCGGGGCCAGGATCACTGGGATCAGAAAGGGGCGGGGCCAGGGTCATGAGGATCAGAAAGGGGCGGGGCCAGGGTCCCTGGGATCAGAAAGGGGTGGGGCCAAGGTCACTGGGGCCAGCAGGGGGCGCTCCCGTGCGCGCGCGGACCCTCACTGAGGGAGCGATGGCGGCTCGGAGAAAAGGGAGCGAAGGGAGTGAAAGGAGCGATTCCACTGGGCACTCGGCTGATGGCAGAGACTGCCCGGCTCCAGGTGGCACACCAATCACCAGCTCTTCATTCCCGAGTGCCAGGGAGGCCGGGAAAGCAGGCAGATTCGATCGCATTGCCCAATGGCAGCGTAGCAAAGTTCCAAAGCCGAATGCACAACTACACATCCAACTGCCCTGATGTGCTGGTGGAACGGGAGCAGGCAGTGTTACACCCCAGTTGCTGAATTGCAGGATTGAACCAAGGCTATTTTGCTCTAGGTAGACGCAAAGGAGAAAATCCCAGCCAGATATTCTCAAGAGGTAAAAAGCACACAAAAGTTTGCTGGTGAACTACAGAAAATTAAGGAATGTTGTCAAAAGAGTGAACACAACCTAACATCACTTATCACAGCATAGACTTAGCTCATTGAACATAGAAAACCTTTAAACTCGTTTGATGTTACCTTCTGTGAGAGAGCAGAAGAAAGAGAAAACCAGAAAGACAGGAAAGATAAGAAAAACAGACATATATTTACTGAGTCTTGGGTTCTAGTGACGCAAAACTCCAAGATGAAGGTAGGGCTAAAGGACCATGTGCTTCCCTCATGCTGACAATTCGTCCTTGTGGTGACTCTAACATTTTCACCCCATCCTGTGCCTTCCTCCCAGAGGGACTTCTGGTCTCTCCTGGCCACTCGGGAATGGGGTTAGGCAAAATTCGGGCTGCCTCCAGTGTGCCATGACTGACAGACATTGCGGGGCAGAGCACTACCTCCCCACAGCAAGGTCTGATCCAGCCCTAGCACACATTCCAAGCCCCTCAGGATGTCTCAAAAAAGATTACCTTTTCCAGTCTCTGACAGGCAGGACCCATCCCCCACAAAGTCTCGGGCAGAGCGTGCCCCTTTTGCATGATGTGCAACTGCCTAGGCAGCCTTTAAAACCACGTTTTGCCCTGAAGCAAACCTCTCCATCCTCCTCAAGGTTTACCAGCTGCCAAATCCTAATGACACAGTGTTGATCTTTTTGGCACAGAGTCATGGGATGGATGGATAGATACTTTATCATTAGGAAACCTCCCCCCCCACAAGCCAGTATCCTTCCAGGGAGCTGGAGAAGGTTCTCCCTGAGCCTCCTTTCCTACAGGCTGAGACCTCATCTCCCTCAGCCCCTACTCATCTGACTTGTGCTCCAGAGCCTGCCCCAGCTCCGTTCCTTTCTTGGGACACACTCCAGTACCTCAAAGTCTTTCTTGTAGTGAGGAAGCCAAAACTGACTCCAGGATTCAAGGCGGGGCCTCAGTGGTGCCCCACCTTGCGGTCACTGCCCTGGCCGTGCTGGCCACACTAGGACTGATGAAGGCCAGGATGCCATTGGCCTTCTTGGCCACCTGGGCACACCTGGGCTCGTGTTCAGCAGCTCTTGGTCAGCACCCCTGGGTCTTTTTCTGTGGGGCCACTGGAAATTGCACAGAATGGTCAGAGCAATGTGGAGAGTTTAGTAACAACCCCACAGGGCCCAGTCCGACTGAGGGTCTCTTGGGCTGCTTTGGTAACAAGACAAGCTGGCTCAGTTGCCAACTTGCCTTGAACAGGAGTTGAAGCCTTTGATCAGGACTGCCGGCACCCTCAGGTCAGTGGGCATCTGTAAGGTAGGAAGGATTCCCAGTCCCCAATCCAAGTAGCTGCTCATTCACAAGCACAGCCAGCTGTGTATGCTCTTGCTTCTTGGAAATGTAACCCGCAGCCGTGGGAGCTCAGCTCCAAACATGGACATAAGCACTTTCCTAAACATTCATTGTGGCAGGTTTCTGCGGAACACAAAATGTTCTTTCTCCAAACAGCTTTGGAAGAACACACAACACGCTGCTGCTTGGCACTCCCCTTCTCGGCAAGAGGCGCTGTCCCATTTTTCAGTCTCACAACTCTCCTGACATCTTTCAGCAGCTGCTCCCATAGCCATAGGCTGTAGAGGTAAAAGCCAGCCATGGGCTGCAGGCTTATCTCCATGTTTTGTGATAATGTCCCACAGCTGCAAGTGTATTCTCAGCTGACTGCTTGTGAATGAGCTGTTGCTGGACTTCTGCAATTGTGTACACTGCTCACACAAGCCCTGTGCTCTCCTGCTCCATTCTTCACCTTCTGTAATCCGGACAGCTGTGATGCCCAGTGAAGGCATTCAGATTTCCTGCTTTTTAGCGTGTATACTGCACACAACCACTGCGTGCTGTGCAAGGTTTTTTCTCAGCTCAAAGTACAGTTGAGCCTTTTTCTTTTTCCAGAGTTGAAACTGTCCATGTAGCTCTGTTGTAGAGAAAGAAGCCAGAAGAGAAGCACTTTTGTTGGATTAGTCGTTCTCTATTCAAGAGCAATAGAGCACAACACCGCAGCACAAGCTGGGTGACGAGAAGGGGACGTTAGGACATCTTTTGTATTGACATGTGCTTTTCAGTTATCTATAGCTGCATAGCCTTTGCAGCAGTGAAGGTGTAAGAAAGTGCTTATCCCCACATTTTGTGATGAAGTCCCACAGCTACCAGCTTATTCTTACCTGACTCTGTGAACAAGCTCTTTCTCAACTTCTGCAATGAGGTACACTGCGCACAACATCCTGGTCCTCTGCTGCTTCATTCTGTGATCTGCTCAGTGAAGGCATTCATCTTTGCCACTTTTCAGCATCTGTGCTACACGAATGCACTGTGACATCCCTCCAGATCTTTTGTTCTTGTGAGGCTGTTATGTGCGCACTGGTACTTCAAGAAGCAGCGGGCAGAGAGCACTGCGATCTGATGCAGTTTGCAGGTTGTATAGGAAAGAGGAGTGCCCCTTGAATGTGGTGCAAATACAAATTTCCACCTGTTTCAGGGGTATGCTCCAGCCAAGCTTGTTGTCCTGGCACATTTTATCTCTGTGAAATGCTTTCTGATATGATTCAGATGGCAAGAGATGTAGAATACGGGGCTTCATAGTGCTGAGAATGTAAGTGCCTGGCCTGAGTGTCTTTTGGCAGAAGAAGTGCACTAGAGCCCTTCGCTGCTGCCACGGTGATCTGTGTGAGAAGCAAATGCCTATTCCCCTCCAGGAGAGTAAAAGCAGGACAGGTTACAAGAGTTGAAGAACAAAGCTACAGAGCACCGGACTGGTGGCTGCAGCATACAGGCTGTAAAAGGAGCATGGCTGTTCCTGGCCTACCAACCAAATTCACAGTGGCATCGTAAGGATTAAAGTTCAGCAAGAACTACTCGTGCTGCTACCTGTGCCTCTTCCAACCCCTCTGTGGAAAAAAACTGTGCTTACCTTTAGGTTGCAAGATCCAGGGAACACAGTGGTAGATGCAGTGGAGAAGGGAAGGACGGAGTGCACTGGTGAGTTTGGTGTGGGGCACAGGGAAGGTGCAGCCCACGGCTTGCTTTTATTTCTAGAGCCTCTTTCTATGCAAACAGCTGCTGGACATTTGCAACAAAGACGTGAGAGTGAAGAAGTGACGGCAGGTCTATCTGGGAAAGAAGATACAGAGCATTGTGCGCAGTTTAAAAGCTGTTAAGAAAAGGCAGTACTTTGAGAACATCTTCTGTCTTGACACTTTTATCTATGTAAAAGTTTTATCTATGTAGACCAGCAAATGCCTTCTGTCCTGGCACATCTGTCAAAACTGTGCTTACCTTTAGGTTGCAAGATCCAGGGAACACAGTGGTAGATGCAGTGGAGAAGGGAAGGACGGAGTGCACTGGTGAGTTTGGTGTGGGGCACAGGGAAGGTGCAGCCCACGGCTTGCTTTTATTTCTAGAGCCTCTTTCTATGCAAACAGCTGCTGGACATTTGCAACAAAGACGTGAGAGTGAAGAAGTGACGGCAGGTCTATCTGGGAAAGAAGATACAGAGCATTGTGCGCAGTTTAAAAGCTGTTAAGAAAAGGCAGTACTTTGAGAGCATCTTCTGTCTTGACACTTTTATCTATGTAAAAGTTTTATCTATGTAGACCAGCAAATGCCTTCTGTCCTGGCACATCTGTCAGTCAGAACTGCAGCTGAAAACGCTTTGCTGTAACAATAGTCTCTGTCACTTTGAGAGAATGTGCCGATGTTATATATATATAGTTGAGAAGGAACATGCGAATCACTAGTGTGTTTCATTTAGTTTACAGACTGCAAACTATTACGGCCAGCACTGCCTTTTTGTTGTAGGACTTTTTCTTTGAGAGCAGCTGCTCCATCTACGTGATCTCTAGCTGCTTGGACATGATGATAATGAAAGAATATGAAAATATTTGTGCTGTGAATGTCAGTTTGCACAGGAAAGAGGGTAGACCGGCAAATGCCTTCTGTCCTGGCACATCTGTCAGAACTGCAGCTGAAAACACTTCGCTATTTTGAAACTTGTAAACTGCACAGCCAATAATGAAATTATTCCTCTCCCTTTTCTGCTACATGCAGGATCAATTCTGTCAGTGCCCAAGAGCCAGGATCCACAGTGGACTGGTCTAGAAAAACGCTTATCTTTTTCTTGGGCACTGTCAGCGCTCATCGAAATAACCACACCACGGCGCTGTCGACCTACAAAAGAAAGGCACGCACCGACCCAGCTCTAAACCACCCCCAGGACACAGCTAAGTCAGAAACGTCCCTGCTCTCAAATCAACTGTGTCAGGACAAAAAGATTTAGCCCATCTTCCCACTTATAAACTGCACAGCCAATAATTAAATGATTCCTCTTCCTTTTCTGCTACATGCAGGATCACATTCTGTCAGTGCCCAAGAGCCAGGATCCACAGCGGGCCGGGCTAGAAAAGCTCTTGTCTTTTTCTTGGTCACTGTCAGCGCTCATCGAAATAACCACACCACGGCGCTGTCGACTCACAAAAGGGCACGCACCGATCCAGCTCTAAACGATCCCCAGGACACAGCTAAGTCAGAAACGTCCCTGCTCTCAAATCAGCTGTGTCAGGACAAAAAGATTTAGCCCATCTTCCCCTTCCAAGTGGGTACTCTTCTTTGCACCACACTGAAAGGTCAACATGAACTCCTCTTCCCTAACAAACTTTTTCAGTCTTGCAGAGTCCAGTAACAAACTTGAAAACATCTGCCAAAAACAGAGCTTGCAAAACTGTCAGTGGAGGAAGATCTTTGCTGCCTACAATTTTAACTGCAGCCATCAAACCACAAACACACACCGTGCTATCACCACTTTCCTTCGCAGCTCTAGGTACCACCGTAAGCCTTCAGTCTCACAGAGTCAGGATCCAAATGGAATGGCACCAGGGACTGCTCACACACTAAAGCTACAAGGGACAAAAACTTGTCCTGCAGAGACCTGGTCTCTGCATTTCCACTGACAGTTCAACAACTCTAACCCAGAGAACTGCCTATTGGGAAAAGCCTTTAAATTCACTGAGACCATTCAAAAGTGCCCATCCAAACTTGCTTTCTTTGCCAAAGAGAGGAACTAGATGCCCATCTCAAAAGAAATGGCATCCCCTCCTCCAAAATCCAAAACATCCAGGGCCTGATCCTATACCAAGGTGTCAGAGCACTGGAGTTGGGCATTACCTGTGCGGGGCACTAGATGTGCTGCACACCAAGACCCAGTGCAGCTGCTTACCTTTTTCAAAAGAAGTGTGCTGGCAGAATTTCAAGAAGGCTGCTGCCAGTGGAGGAAGCTCTTTGCTGCCTACAATTTTAACTGCAGCCATCAAACCACAAACACACACCGTGCTATCACCACTTTCCTTCGCAGCTCTAGGTACCACCGTAAGCCTTCAGTCTCACAGAGTCAGAATCCAAATGGAATGGCACCAGGGACTGCTCACACACTAAAGCTACAAGGGACAAAAACTAATCCTGCAGAGACTTGGTCTCTGCATTACCACTGACAGTTCAACAGCTCTAATGCAGAGAACTGCCTATTGGGAAAAGCCTTTAAATTCACTGAAACCATTCAAAAGTGCCCATCCAAACTTGCTTTCTTTGCCAAAGAGAGGAACTAGATGCCCATCTCAAAAGAAATGGCATCCCCTCCTCCAAAATCCAAAACATCCAGGGCCTGATCCTATACAAAGGTGTCAGAGCACTGGTATTGGGCACTAGATCTGCTGCACACCAAGACCCAGTGCAGCTGCTTACCTTATTGACCAAAAGAAGTGTGCTGACAGAATTTCAAGAAGGCTGCCTCCAGGAAGTGGAAAACAATGCCAAAAGGATTCTTTCAGGAGGGAGACTGCATTGCAAACATGGATACCGACTCCATGATTTTACAAATTGAGTCAGTGCTTCCAAACCAAATATGCCAGGACAGAAAGTTGCTTCTGCCCTTAAGCTGCATGACACAGCTTCTTATCTGCACCTCCAACACTGGGGGTAAGTTCTTTCCTTCCCATGAGAAAGCATTGCTGTTCTCATTCAGGAACTTACCAAGCAAAAGTTGCATACTACATCTGGTACTGACTATGTCCAACAATGGCCCCTAAAAGAAAAGGCCTCCAAAGGAATACTAAAATATTGTTGATTAGGAAAAAAAAATTCTAATTAATTTTGTAAAATCCATTTTTATATCAATGAAAAACCCTAGTGCTCGTTGTATGTCCAAATTTACTTAAAAAGAATGTCAAACCTTATTTTGGGATTGTGAAAGGAATATTAAGGATAACACCACCATTTTTTCCCTTACTAGACTAGTCTATATTGACCAGGTGCAGATGAGTCTAGCCAGGATATCACCTTGAACAAGCCAGGTATACCTAAAGCAGAGCCTAAAAGCAAACTAAGGCCCAATCCTGAGCTTAACTGCAGCTCAGGAGCCAAAGAGCAGGAGGTGTGTGGGTGAAGCACAGACAAGCCTTTCCCAGCTGTTCTCACAGGACCCTGCTCCAGGTTACACAGCTGTGCTGCATCAGAGCATGGCTTGAACACTGGCAGCTGAGGCTTTAGAGGAGGGAGGGTGGATGATGAGGGTTACAAAGGTTTTGTAGGGAAGAAAGGTTACAGACTCCTCAAAGTAGTTATAGCCTTTTTGTGGGCCTGGGATTTTGGTTCTGAAATGTTTCCTTTTTTAAGTTAGGGGATAGTGAGATACACTGGCTGAGGTGCTCCAGCTATGCAGACAAATATGAAATCTCTCTTCTTACTGCTACTATGGGGTGAGTTCAGGAAACTCCAGTGACTCCATGTACTTTTATCACTGTAAAAGCACCAGGTAACATGAGCAGCTTGGTAAGTGAGCTACTGGTTAATATAGTGAAAAAGAAATGAAATATTTATTGATCAAGACAAAACTACTTTTTCTCTAGGATGTGTTACTCTTCTCCACTGCAGTTGGTTTCCTGGTTCTAGAGTACACTAGTTGCAAAACTCCTCTTTAGGTCTTCTCTGTGTCATTAGATCATCCTTTCTGTTCCTGGACCAAATGATTTAACTGTTTCATGTGAAGTGGAGCAGCTTTAACAGGATGAGTGACAATATCTGTTTTAGAATACTCAAGACTTCCTGTCCAGATACTTTTCTCATGTGCTTTCAGCTTGGCATTTCTTAGTCATTGTAAGAGCCGATTGATTTGACTCTGTTCTAGATCTTGGTGTACAAGTGTTTAATCCATAGCTGCTTTGCTACCCTCTTGTATTGGGTGTTTTCTCATCTATGTTGTGTATTCTGAATTATAATACAGAATTGGAGGGTTGAATATAAAGAAGTAGTTTTGAGATTTCATTCTGTTTGTAGCCAAAAGGTTATGAAAATGCCTATAGGAATGATTATATAACAAAAGCAGACAATAATAAAATTTAAGATAGAGAAATAGACTTTGCATCTGACAAGATGCTGTGTCAGATGAAATGCTGTCATGCCTGGCTCATTAAATCTACAGGGAAAGAAGGGGGAGTGAATCTTCTGCATTCTCTCTCAAAAGACAGAAAGAAGAAAAAAAAGCTGAAATCTGCTATAATAGCTTTGTAACAAGTGACTCACAAGTTCTCCAGCTACAAGACCTAGACAATTCTAAGGAAATAAATGCTTTGCTGTGAGTTTTTATTAACACTATGCTAATGTACATTCTTCTAAAGAAGCAGCAGAATGCAGTGGATGGTGTGGTGAAAATATCAATCTGAAGAAACTAATGAAGTCTTTCAAAGGATTTGCAGTAGATTTTTAAGAACAAAAACATCTATGGTTTCAGATTTTCTGAGTAAGTTGTATTTTAAGAATTATGTGTTACTAGGTTTTAATAGATTTAGCTGTATTTCTTTAAATAGAATTTCAAAGACTTCCCTTATCTGAATGTAGATCTATCACTAGGTATCCAGAATTTTAGAATGTATAAGTGCTCAATAGGACATCAGAGTCAAATGTTAATCAAGACTTCATACTCAGTCTGTACCCAACAAGTCCTTATTATTGCTGTTAAGTGAGAGCTGCTTAGCCTTTAATGGTTCTAGAAACACTGCCTCCTGTAATTAACTCTTGGCTCAGTCCCAAGGAAACAGAGGCAACACTTCTGTTGGTTTCAGATGTGCATGATAAAGTCTTATTGATAATACGGACACTTAACCATGTGTGTTACACTGCAATGAGAGATCTCTCATAATATAATGTACTGTTAGGTTATCATATTGATACTGAGTTTTTTCTGAACTCTCAAGTGCATGAGAAGTTTTCTTTATCTTCCAATTTTTATAAGGTTTTCTTTCAATTTTTATAAGCAGCAGAGAAGGCAAGAAGATACTTTCAATTATTTGCCAGAAATGGATTTCTGTAGGAACTTCTTGAATTGTATACACTAGAAATGAAGTGTAGATTAGAAAGTAAGATTCTTCATGTGGGATGAATTATCATTGATTTAAGAATGATGATGTTTCCTGAGAGGCTCATTAAAAATGTTTGTAGTGTTTAATTCATGCAAGATAGACACCAGGAACTTGCCAGGTGGCATAGTGCCACACTGGATGGCTATAATGTTATATTTCTTCTGTGTACAATTCTTAACAGTAAGAAGTTTCTAGAACAAACAGGATTATTAGCTTTATGGTGCGCAGTTCTTCAGGATATTGAGACTTCTTGGATGGGCATCTGCTGCTTAAAATATCAAAAATAAAGGACAAAGGCAAACGTATTTAATTTTATATCAAACTGTAGAGAACATGAAAACCACTATAAATTAACTGTCTATTTACTCTGTTTGAAATGACATAGTCTGAGCCTTTCTTCCGATAAAATTAATTACAGGGTTCAGAAATTACTCAAGACTGCAGACTCAAGCTGAACCAATTTTATCTGAGACATCACTGTAATTGCAGCAGTGAAGTGCCTGCAAATTCATGTTGCTTAGTAACATTATGGACAAAGTTTTGGGGATAGAGTCATCCTTTTACTGGCTTCTCTGTTGGAATGTCATTCACAACTTGCATATCACTATTTTATCATTATGCCCTGGCAAGACACAGTTTGTGAGTCCTGTGTTCTTGGAGCTTGTGCCTATGAAGACCCCCCTCAGGGAATGAATTTGTGCAGTCAGGAGCTAAAACTCCAAGGATATTCCTAAGTCAAGTGTATCCATAAATGTTTGCAGGCTCCAGACATGGTGTAATTATGCTAAACTTAGTTACAACCATGGTGCAATGCAATGGAATAGATTTTTAGTAATTTTCTAGTAATTAATTTCTTGCCATATTTGTACTTTTTAAATTACTTCCTTTTATCTTCCAATTTTTTGGGGTGAAGGATATTCCCCTTTTTGCTTCTGTGCAAGATGCATTTTGCATAGCAGGATGAATCCTTTATTTGGAGGTCAAGTACAGCTGGCAGAGTTTTCAAGCCATCTCAAGAAAAGTCAGGGCTATATATAAAGTGTTGAGTAATAAGTGACATATGATATGATCATGTCACCTAAATTTGTCTGTGAAGAAAATTATGGGTTTTGATAAATTTGAAACCTTAATCTGTGACCTGGTATAAGTGCTGAACTCCATAAGTTGTTTTTTTTTCCATTCTGCCATGTTGGGGATGAATTGTTGGACACATACTGAACCTGGGGATAGAAAACCTTCTGTCCTGATGTAAGGCAGGATAAAATTGTGTCCTGACTCCTATGAATGTGATGCCCACATTTTGGGACTGCATTGGCCAAGTCAGGGGTATATCTACATTTCTTTGGGCTGGTGCTTGATGTGTTAAGACAAAATTTCAATTACATGTAGTTAAGAGTGCCTGGTGGATTTGGTTTAGTCCAGGATGTTTTATGAGGGAGTGGTTGAGGATGGTGACAGGTGTTTAGGATGTGCTCCATCTTCCAGATGGTGTGATGGTCTCTGTAGTGTGCTTCTTTTCATTTCCTGTCCATTGTGAATTTTAGTAAAGACACACTTGGCTGTTCCTGCTTTGCCAGCATTTTTGTTTTGAGATTTGGTATAAAATAACTCAGGGTTGCTTATTTTTTACCTTGCAGACTCGGAGTCTCCTTTGGACCAGATGCTAGCTAAGTGCTCACCTGTCACATAACGGGTAGCCTGTGCTGTTCTGGATGGTGTTAACAGAGAATAATGATGGGTTCTAACTCCTTTGCTAAGTTTGCTTCTAAGTGAATCTGTAGTTTAAAGCATATCTCGTGTGAAAAGACAGGTGGTCTGTTGTTGTTTTCTGGTTTTTTGGTTTTTTTTTCTTTTTTTGTTTGGTTTTTTTTTAATTGCCATTTAATCTTCTCAATACACTCTTAGGCTGCAAAGCTAGGAAGTTGGGCAAAAGCAGTTACAGAACTTGCATCCCTATTTAGGATTGCTTGATATTGGTCCCTGGATGGGCCCTTCACTTAAGAGCTGGATTTGATGATCCTTTTTGTGTACCTTTCAATTCAGATTATTCTGTTATTACTGTATCTGTCTGTTGGTTGTGGTTTGTGCTTTGAGGTTGTTTTTTTTTTAAGTCTGTACAAACTGTGTACTATTTGAAATTGTATTAAAATATATTGAGAGTTTTGGCAAGTTTTTAGGATGTCTGATGTAGTGGATGGAATAATGTACGAGAATTCACACTCCAGGGTGCCTGGCTAGTAAAATTGTGCCACTTCAGTTACCAGGAAATCTCATAACTTGTTTGGATTACACATTTTCTTCTGGGAGGAGGGATAGCTGACAAATGCTCGCCAGGCAGAACTAAATAGTCAGAATCTTCTCTACCCAGCTGTGTTGTGGAAGTGTAACACTGAAAGTATTCAGATCTGCTTTACACTGAAGTTTACGAGGAACAGTGCAGGCACTAATATTTCTGATTTCAGTTGCTTTATTTCTCTGCTCTCATTTTAACCATGTGCTTGGCTGATGTGCACTTACATTCTCTCTTTTCCATGTCAGATGTGGCAAATTAATTTCAAATGATGTCTTATTATTGGAATAGAAGCAAAGAAAGCAAGTAAGTAGTTCAGGCAAAAAATAGTTAGATACTTTTACCAAATAGGTGCAAATGAACACAATTACACTTATTTTAAAGTATCAATACCAAAATGGAAAGCGTATCAGATAAAAACAGAGGCAAAAATTTTCACATGAAAACATTTGTTAGAAATTACTCTTGCTAAAGGGACTATAAAAGAGTATAGTTTCCAAGAAGACTTGGGTTAATAGCATCTGATGGTTCTGTAAAAAAGCAAAATAATTTTTGCAAACACATTTAGGAAGGCTTACAAAAGAAGGAAATATAATAAAGATAAGGAAAATAACATACCTCAGATTCTTTTAAGGTGGTAAGAGACTGTTCTGTCTTTCTTTATTCTTTCACAGGAGGTTGTTTCTGTGCTGCCTTTGCCAATTCTCTGTCAGTCCAAGGTCATTCACCTCTGTGATAAATAACAATCTGACAGAATGTGTCCAATGGTTTTATTGCTTAGGAAGCTGTTCTCTTTGGAACACTGCACCACAGAAGCTGCAGTAAGACATTGTCAGCTTTCCCAGCAGTGCATTTTAATTTCATTTAATGGTGCTTTAATGAATTGCAGTATCTCTTAGCCTAGTCAGAGGCTTTAGATGAAGGCTGTACAAGCTGATAAGAAATACATCCTCAGTGACTTAAGTGCAGGAGTGTCTTTATTGGCCAAGTGGTTTGAGGTGTTGAGTGCTCTCAGTGATGCTCAGATGTGGGAAGGAGACGGCAGGGCTGAGCAGGCTGCAGGGAGGTTTGTGCGTTTTCCCTGTGTCAACAAAACTTTCAAACCAGAGAAATTAGATGTGGTGCCTGACCTGTCATCTGTAATATACATGAAACACTTAACAGGTTCTCAGAGGTATTTTATGTATGTACGTGCAGAGATCACTTGACATCTGCCCTGAGCCTTCAGAAGTGCTACAAGAGCTGGTGTTTGTGAATGAGGATACTGTGTAGCCTCTCTCTGAATTACTGCTGGTCACAAAATTCAGCCAAAGTGAAACAGTTCCTAAGTATTCTCTTTAGCTTGAAAGAAATCATGCTTATTATCCTCACCGAAGTCTTAGTTAATTCCACAGGCCATGAATAGTAGTGGGATGCCAGATATAAATCAGTTTGTGTGGTATGTACATAACAAAACTCATGACATTTTCCTTTTAGGCCCATGCTCTTTCTTATTCTGTAAGACAGCCCTCTGAGGTTCTTCTTTGGAAGGTAATTCTTCTGTGAAACTCTTTGTTCTGGGTGTGGGGTTTTCTTTTTATTTTTTTTTAATTGGCAGACATAACTAAACGCCTTTCAGTTTGCACCAAGTATCACAAGTGTGGTCAACGCTGGCAATAAAATGAGGGATAGTCTGGGTTCTCTTGTGCATTGTGTCATCACAGTCATCTCTAGGATCACTCAGACTCATCTGATTAAGAGGTATTTAATGTAACATTAACCTGCAGGATTGTATTTCATGTTAAGTGCCATTTTAGAAAAGAATTCTTGAAGTTTACATCCTCTACTTCTGCATGTTCTCTACTGGTTAAATAAAAGCTAGTTTAAGTATTGGAAGAAGTGATGTGGACCCCAAATAAAGACAAATTAATTTCCACGTGTGCTCCTTCATACCAGTTTACATTATCACATATTTTCCAGTATTTGAGTCATTACTAGGAGACCAGCAGACACAGGAAAGAACAGAGTTGTCTGAAGTTGAATTGTTTAACAACTTATTTTTAAACACCATTACCTCATGTTTGAGTTCTGTCTCTAGTCTCACTGCTAACACTTAGGGATTAGTTTGATCTGTGAGAATAACTTGCTGGCAAAACACCCCATGGAAGTTGTCTTAGCTAACAGAATTACATATAGAAAACAACTTTTCTTTCTATTTGTATTGCATATATCAAACCTTAGAAAAACATATTGTCTGATATGTAGGGAGAATGATTTTTTTTTTTTTTATTGGCTAGTCCTGGTTATCTGGGGACCTAAACTGCTTGCAGCAAAGATGGGATTTCTACCACCAATAATAGTTTGCACATCTAAGGTACATCTAAGCACATGCTTGCAGATGAAATAGAAGTATTAACATTCTAGTCTGATAATATGAAAAAGAAATTAAGGTGAAGATTTAAAGCCTTGAGGTTTCAAGGGATGACTGAGTGCTACAGAATACTGCACTGTCTTTTTCCATATTTCTATTAGACTTTTCTAACCTTAATGTGGGTGTCACAGTGAGGGAACATAAATCCCTGTCTCTGCAGTAGCCTCTTACTGCTTATGGCACAACAAACACCACCTGTGTCAACACATTGACTGCTGGAAATGTCTTCTTCATTACTACTCCTTGTATCATTCAGAGGAGTTCTTGTAATTCTTCCTTGAGAATGCCTCACCTACCAATATAACCAACCAAAGTGGTTATTGTTCACAGTATTTATAATCTTAGGACTTGGAGACCAGGCTAAGCTGTGCTCAGGAGAAGAACAATGAGACTTTTTCCATTAATTTCAACTGAATTGCATATGGGATTAATTAACACACAGGTTGGATTAAAAAAGCTGTCCAGTTATTATACATTTTTGTTTTGTGGAAGGAGTGCTCAGGAGAACAATGAGACTTTTCTATTAATTTCAATTGAATTGCATATGGGATTAATTAACACATAGGCTGGATTAAAAAAGCTGTCCAGTTATTATACATTTTTGTTTTGTGGAAGGTGATGAAGAGTTGGGCTAAATACCCAACTCTACCTACAATACCCAAGAATACTGCAATACTCTAGAAATATACCATAAATTCAAAATTGTTTTTACCAAACTAACTTCACAGATGACTTAATTTTTTTTTTGTAGTTGTACATCAAAAATCTGATGCTGAAAGTTAAATGGCAGTTTTCATTTTTTCTGCTGCAAAAAATATCCTTACACTAGGAACATCAAAGAAGGCAAGCACCAGATTATAGTAATTCTCTAGGATGTTGTTTTTCATCTCACCTTCTCTGTTTTCTAAATATTGATGATCTTGTTCTCTCCTTGTTCCCAGAATTTATTGTGATGGATTTGTAGCGATGCTTACCAGAATCATACTGAAATGACAATGCAATTAACATAAAGGATAATGTAGGAACTTTGAAAGCTGTGTCTGTTCTCTACCAGTAACCAAGCCTGGGAAGTCCAAACCATATCAGACTTTTGGCAATCTCAATTGTAATAATTGTGCTGTCAAGAACTCAGCCTTGGTTGGAAGTACAGAACACATAGCTACTGACAGACACTTTGAAATCCAAAGTTGATTATTTTTCTTTCAGTTTGTCGTGGTTTTGCCTGTAAAAACAAGGTGAGAGTAATTCTTTGTTAAAAAAAAAATAGGATTTTGTCTGAAATCTTTCAGTTTTGTATAGGATTGCCTTTTTTTTTTTTTTTTTTTTTTTTTTTAGATGGATGGGGATGAAAGGCTGAGTAACTTGCAGAAGTAAGTGACAATGAGTTATGTAGATCTCCTTGAAATAAGAACAAATTGTATTCAATGTTTACTGTACTGGAAAAAGAATATGTTCCTTTTGTTGTAAAAAGTTTCTGAGCACATCAGGAATTCTGCATGTGGAGCTGTAACCAGTTCACCAGTTCACTGTGGCAGTGGTCTGGTCTGGTTCTTCTTCATCCATTGCATCATCTATTTTTTTTTTTTTTTAAATTTTTTCTTCAAGTATAGTAGTTATGACTCAAATTCTTAGACTGCCAGGGTCTACAGCTATCGGTGGCCAGTGCTTCACATGGATATGAGGGTCTCAAAACAGCAATAGAACGTCTGTTTTTTTACTTGCAGCTTGTGTTTTGAGCTCGTTTTGTTACGGATGTAAGCAGGTGTACATAGTACCTCGGAAGTGCAAGCGGGTTGGAGTAGTAAATACGTGCTGTTGATGCGGTATTTGTGGTGAAAGAATCCCAGACAGCTCCGAGCACAGCAGAGATCCGAAGAGCAGCAGAGCCACGAGGTCGGGGTTTGTTCCCCAGGCAGCTCCCCTTGACCTTGCTCAGCAGCGCAGGTTAAACGCTGCCGGCGGTGCCGGTGGCTGGGGGGACGCTGCTTTCCCTGCTCGGGACGGCAGATGGGAGACGCGGGGCCCGGCGCACCGGCCGCGCTCCGCCTCAGGCACCGCTGCGGAGAGCAGGAGCCCGGCCAAGCCCTGCCTCCCGCCGCTACCTGCGGGGCCGGGCCCGCCTCCCGGCCCGGGGCGGAGCCCAAGGAAGTGACTTCAGCCGGCGGCGGCGGCGGAGCGGCTCGGCGGGGCTGAGCGCGGAGCATGGCAGCGGTGGCGGCGCGGGCGCTGCTGGCGGCGGGCAGGGCGGCGGCGGGGCCGCGTCCTGCCCGCCGCGGGCGCCGCTCCGCTCTGCACCGTGGCCCCGCAGCAGCAGCAGCAGCCGTCGCCCGACATGAAGAGCTACCTGTGGTCGCGCTACAAGGAGGCCAAGAGGGTCACCAAGGGTGAGCGGCTCTCCCTGGGCGGCCGAGCGGAGCCGTGGTGGCGGCTGGGAGCGGAGCAAGGGCGAAGCCTGTGGGGGAGCGGGAAGGGGCCGGGCGCCGAGGCGTCCGTGTGCGCTGCGCTGCCGTGCTGTGCCCAGGGCCGGGGAGAGCCTCGCCCGGTGGGTCCTGGGGCCCGGACAGCGGGGACTCGGCTCTGGGGCGGCTGCCCCTTCATCCTCCCCTCGGAGGGAGGGCCGAGCCCCTCGCACCATCGCCCGTCCGGGGCCGCGGCTCTCGGAGCGCCTTTGGCGCAGCGCAGCTGCGGCCGGGCCAAGGGACAGGTTTTGGAGGTGTGTTGGGTGTAGGAAAGCAAATGTACCAAGAAAATCGAGCAGTTGGTCGTCTCATTGATGACTGTTATGTATATACACAACGCAACTGTTCTGAAATAGACTGCTTTTCCAAAAAGTTAAAATGCTGTGAAGTTTGGATGACTCTCTTAATTCATAACACTGTGCGAGGCATTATAAAATGCTCACAGCACATACGTGACCCTGGGAAGCCCTGGTCTTCAGCCCAGCCAGGCAAAAAGCTAGAGGAAAAAGTAAGCAAAATGCTTGCCCCGATGGGAAGGGAATTACCAAGATATTACTTGCTTGAAAATGTGGACTTTTCTGAGAGCTGAAAGAAAAAGCAGCAGAGTGTGTTCTGTAATGCCATGGGGAAGAGCGTGTCCTGTAGTGGCAATGGATAATGCTTTAGCTTGCATGTTTTGCCTATAAAGAAAGAAATTATTGTGTTTTCCTGCACTTAGGAGTCTTAAATGTGAACTGGGACTTCACAGCACTGAGTGCAAGCAAACCATTTGTGAATGTAGAATAACGTCAGCATTTCAGAAGTGAAATTAAAAGTCATGTTAGAGATCTCAAGAGAGGTCTGTGGGCTTTGGAGGGTGAGATAAGGGATAGGAAGAAGGGAAGTGTGTTCTATTTTGAATCTATTTTTTCTTTTCCTGTTCTTGGAATTAACTTTCTCTTGTTCTAAACCACACCCAAATAATACTTAGGAGCTGAGGTAGGGTAATGTTGTGAGAAAATAAGTTGGTCAGTGGGTGTGAGCTGGCAAAACATGAGGCAACTGCTTCTAGAATATTTCAGGCTATTATATTACAGCTAAGTCACCCAATGGCTTCAAGTGTGTGATATTTCAGTTAGTTATGATGTTGAGATGACAAGGCTACAAGGCTCTCCTGTTTTTTGACCCAAGGTTTACAGCACTTGTGATGCTGTCTGCTGGCCAGAATGTCTAATAGCTGCCAACTGTTCATACTGCCTGTTTTCAGACAGCCACCAATCAAGCTAGTTTTCAGCTGAAGTGTCTTTTTATCTATATATAGCTACATAAATATTTTTAAAGCAAGTGTTGACTCACCAAGCTGCACAATTGACATTTGAAAAAGTACTTTATAATACAGAAAAGGGTGTTTTAATGTGATCTTGGAAGTTGATTAAAAACTGTGCTTATGACTTCAAGTTAATTGAATGCTCCATGGCCCTTTCTATAGAGGAATAGGAATCTAGTAGGAATATTTGCCTTAATCATAGTATGTCAAATTGTATTTGATTTGATTGCTGGACTTTATTTGAAGTTTGGAATTAAACTCAGTGAATTTTCTTTTTTCCCTCTCTTAAAAATTAAAAGACTTGGGTGTCTGCATCTGAAGTCCCCACACCTACCTGCCTTGATGAGATGTTTTCAGTGGTGGAGCATGTAGGGGGTCTGTCCTCAGAGCTGAGGGTTTTGAGAGAACCTTGGTCAATTCCTTTCAAACCTATATGGAAAGTAACAAAACAAAAGCATATTCCCTTTAAACTCACCTTTCCAAGCACAGATTTAAGATGAATGTTCCCCATTTTTTTCCACTGTTAGGGAAGTCTGGAGTATAAAGAAAGTATGTGAGAAAAAAAGGAAGGAAAACATGCTCATGTTTTATGCTGCCAGGAGAGTAGCGTTTAACCTCCTCATGTTGCTCTTTAAAGTTTTGTAAACAAGAACTATAAACACTCTCAATGTTTAGTACTGACATTGGTGTTGGTCCTAGAGTTACTTATTATATCATAGTTTTAATTTCTCTGCCAGTGTACTTTTTCAGTCAAATATCAACAGAAACATACCCTTAAAAACAGAAGTGTTTTGCACACTCTGTGTGTGTGTGTGTAGAAAATAAAGATAATATTTTTGGTTTTCTGATTCTCTAGAAGGTTAATCAGCATAACAATGTGTATGTAATAGTTGTTATGTACACAGTCACATACAGTTTATTCATATGGGCTGAAATTAGTAAATGTGATAACCTTGAAATGGTGAAGCAAAAATTAAATATCAAAGTAGAACAATGTCAGTTCTGCTTCAGGGGCAGGAGCTGGACCAAGTAATCGGAGCAGAAGACAAGACTCCTGGAGTCTTATTATTATTAGTAGCAATAATAATATAATAATATTTTTCAACTACTAATTAATTTTCAAAAACATTGATAGTTTTTTGCTAACTCAATTAACACATTTATGTCTGGTGTTCTCTGATAAGCAAGATGCCAAAATGCATCTTCTCTTCAAACTTGGACTGCAGACAAAAGCGTACTTCAAATATACCTATGGATCACCAAGACAAGTTAGGGACAGCATGTTCAATAGCATCATATTGTTAACAACTAGGTAGTAAGTGTGAATTAGTTTGATAGTTTCCATTATCATTTATCTATATTTAGCAATTGCTAATGGATTTCTGTGTCTTTATTGAAATAAAGGTACAAGGCTGGTATAACTTTTTTTCCTCTCCCCTGTTCACAGAGTTGGTTCCTTCAATTATGAGTAACATGCTGAACCCAGATGCTATTTTTTCAAACAATGAAATGAGCCTGTCAGACATTGAAATTTATGGGTTTGATTATGACTACACCTTGGTCTTTTATTCTAAACATCTGCACACGCTCATATTCAATGCTGCTCGAGATCTTCTTATTAATGAGCATCGGGTAAGTAAAATCAATGGAATAACAATACACTGATGAATAAAGGGTGTAATAAATAAGTTTTGTCTGAGAGGCATAAATCATTTTTTCACGCCTCAATCCTAGCTTGGCTTCCTTATAGCACATTTTGTACAACAGCTACATATTCACAACAGAAGCCCTGTTTTATTCTCAGCTGCAATTTTGTGCAGAGAACAGTCTGTCAGGGAATACAGTTATATTTGTCTTATCTTTTAGTGTGGGTTTGCGGTTTGTTGTTTGTTCCTGATTGTCATTTATTGGAGTCACATTAATAAATAAGAAGCTTAAAAGTTACCATTACTGTGTTTCATCCCTTGCTGTGAGTGCAGTGATTAATTTCCCTATGAAATATTTTTAGCTGGACTTCACAGCAGGGCTTTGATTGCGCTGAGGGCTTGTGATGTGCTCTGTGTGTACCTGGCATTTCGGCTGCCTTGGCTGAAGGGTGTGCAGTGGTCAGAGCCTGGGTACAGGGAAGTGTTCAGGTCAGAGCACTGCCCTCCTGCCTCTCCAAGCAGTGTTCTTGCATTGGTGACCACTTGACATGCAGGCAGTTTGGAGCTGCTTGTTGTCTAGTTTGGGGATGGGAAAAGCTTCCGTGTGTCAGGAAGTGGAGGGGGAGATGGGTGGCTGGGGAAACGGAAGGTATTTCTGGGATAAAGACTAAAAAAAAATCTGTGGACTAAAAGAACCAAAATTAGTTAAACTGTAGGACTTTCAGGAAAGGAAAAGACAGAAGGTCCATGGAGTATGTTAATAAAGTTGCTGGTGTATTTTTATACAACCGAAATCTGCATGCGTGGTGTTATTCTACTTTCGTATTTGAATCTAAAGGTTAGGAGCTATTTATAAACACCTATAAATATCCTTGGAAGAGCAAACAAAACTTCATGGGTGCTACAAGCATACACAGCTTTATACCCCTGCAATTTTGGCATGTCTTGATAGCAGTTTCTGTGGGATGTGTAAATATACTTTATTAAAGCTATATGGTTCATGGGAAAAACCCATGTTACTGTAGGAGTCAAGATTAATTCTTGTAGACAAAAAAATCTAATGGTGTTCTTCCTTTTCTATTTGAATGGATTTGGGTAGCAATAGCTTTCCAATTTGTCTTGGTTAAAATCTCCTGAGTTCTACTAAACAAAGCTGTAATTACTTTTTGAGCCAGCTTGTTGAAATTATCTCCTTTTGGAATTTATCTGCTTATACTGTTAATATATTTTTTTGCCTTTACCATTAGCAAAGGACCCTGTAGATGGTATCCATTATGACTGTCACAGTCAAGCCAAAAGATGGCCAATTTTGCTCATGGCAGTGGGAGGTAATACATCAAAAATTGCAAAATGCAGTGTAGGAAGCAAGGAATTGTCCAAGAGCATAAACGTCAATTTAATGCTAATCACAGAGGTGACAGCAGGTGTTCTGTGTAAGCTCTTCTTCCTGGGTTCTTTTTTTTCCTGAGGCACAGGCCTTGTGCTTTTCTATCAGGACTGCTGTTTCAGTCCAGTTACATTTGTCCCTACCAAAAGTGGGATAAGCAAACAGTACAATTTTTATAATTTCTTTGTTCGGTTTGCAAGGAAGCTTTGATTTATATGCCAGGGTAAGCTCATGTGTACTCACATGTATCTGAAAAGACAACTTTCTAGTAGAATAATTAAAGTGGCAAGTCAAGTATGCGGAAATTTGATGAAGTCAGAAATAAATTTCCTTGTACATGCTTGATGTGGTTGCTCTGGGGCACGTGCAGTGCATGGTATTTTTTAGTTGATCACATTCTGTATCGTTCTCTGATGATTTCCCTTGTGTCTCTGCTTCATGTTCCCTGACCAAACCTGTGCCTCTTCCAAGCTGGAAGGCTTTTGATGCTGTTTTTCATTCAGATCAGTAGCCTGCCCCACGCTTTCTGGAAGTGCCAGTGTAGGGATGATAGGGCTGTTTATTTAACTGTAGATGCCTGTATTTGCTACAAATGTAGTCCACAGCACTTTCAGAGCAAGTCCTCTTCAGCAAGACAAGAATTTTGGGGGGAAATGGCAGTTTATTTCTTATAAAGTAGCTAGAGGCCTCTTCCAAGCTGGAAGGCTTTTGATGCTGTTTTTCGTTCAGATCAGTAGCCTGCCGCACGCTTTCTGGAAGTGCCAGTGTAGGGGTGATAGGGCTGTTTTATTTAACTGTAGATGCCTGTATTCGCTACAAATGTAGTCCACAGCACTTTCAGAGCAAGTCCTCTTCAGCAAGACAAGAATTTTGGGGGGAAATGGCAGTTTATTTCTTATAAAGTAGCTAGAGGCGCTGTTGAAGCTGTCTAATGCCCTTTTTCACCTGAAGGCTTGTAAATTAGCTGTATATGTGTGGAAACTGTTGCAGAGAGGGTGAAAAACAATGTCTGGGTCTAAGGCTGCTGTAGCCTGTGGGAGGAGAAGGAAGGTTTGCCTTTCAATGTCTTAATCAAAGAAATTATAGTTTTCTCAGGCCTTGTTGAAACTACTGAAGTATTTCACCCTTTAAAAACAAGCAAACAATGCACTTAGCCCAAGACGTGCACCTAACATTTCTTTTCATGGCAACCTGTGTTTAAAGCAGAACACAATTACAGTTGACTGATAATGGGCTTGTGCTGAAAAATGTTAGACTACAGCTTACACCATATAATGGTGTAAGCTACCTGCCTTATATATAAAGAACCTAAGGGAAGAGTACATGACAGACATTCAGTTCATGTGGACCTGTAAATGAATTTTTTTAAATGTATTAAGAATATATTAAATTAAATTTTTTGAACCAGAGGCTAATGTTCAAAGGTAATCACTACAGACTACCTGGATGTCTGACTTCAGATACCAGGATGGCCTTAGATTTAAAACAATGACCTTGGACTTTGGAAAAATGTTTGACTTGTCTTGCAGGCATGTTCCTGCAAATCTCACCAGCCTATAAAAATTCTCCTAAATGATTACAGCAAATGAGAAGCATAGGAAACTTAGACTTGTAAAATTCTGCAGAAACAATTTTTATTGTTTTGATTATGGTTTTAAAATCAAATAATTGCTCTCTTTTCTTAGTATCCTGCAGAAATAAGAAAATACGATTATGATCCCAATTTTGCCATCAGAGGGCTTCATTATGATGTGCACCGGGTATGTATAAATAACTTTGTGATGAGTTATGTAGTGCTGAGAACATAGCCAAAGAAAATAAAGAGAGCTTTTAAGCCTTTCAACTTTGCATTGATGTGTAAGGATTTTGTTTCATGTTTTTCTCTTTAATAGCAATCTTTATTATTTATTATTACTATTATTATTATTACTGTTATTAAAATCATCAATAAGAATAATATTATTTTTAAACGGCCCTTAAGTAGAATATGTTTTGGGTGTTTTGTCTTTATGGTGGGTGGGGAAAGACAACTTAGAGTGCAGCAGGATAGAACTAGGTAAAAGTCATTGATAAAAGTATTTTGGAAGCTGTGAAGGAAGTTGCAAGGAGAGTGCTCGGGTGTTCTTGAGGCAGAAAGGTTGTAGATAAAATTGCTTTGACTTTTGTAATTTCATCTCAAATAGTTGAAGTGATAAAAATGATTTTCTTTTTTTTTTACTTGCAAGGCATTATTAATGAAGATCGATGCTTTTCATTATATTCAGCTGGGAACTGTTTACAGGTGGGTAAAGTTATTTTTTCTGTATAACAACAATGTGTGCTTTTACTTTTGTCTCTTTTAACTGCGTTTATTAGTGTACAGATTGGATTCTTACCAGGCTGACCACAGACATGAATGAGCATTGCAGCCTTGCTGGAAGGGCTTTTCTTTGCATCTCTGTGTGCACGCACAGATGTGTACACATCCAGCACAGCTGAGTCCCCAGATCAGCCCTGGGAGAATTGGCAAGCTGGTTGGTCACATAGTGCTGACTCACTTTGTTTCCGGCTGTTAAATTGTGCTGAAAGACATCCAAAAATACCCTGATTGCTTCTCTGCTGTTGCTTTCTATGTCAATAATTGTCACAGGGTACCTGATAGCATGGCTTTGGCGGGGTTGTGGAGACACTTGAGAGGTCCTGCTGTGTTTGCATAGAGCTTTTTAGTTTGGACACATCAACCAAATCAAACTTGCACCACACTCAGTTCCAGACTTTAAATTAGACAAGAAGCCAGCCCACCTTTCTTAAAGTCATTGGACAGAAAGACTTTTACCCAGGTTTATTCTGTTACACTCTTAGTTGTGTTCCCCCACCCACCATGAGGATAGAACACCCAAATTTGGATTCAAAAGGGGATGTGACATAGAAATTATGGTTTTCATCAGACCTTCATGCTGTTTCCTCAAACACCTGTACAGGGATGAGGGGAGGAAAAGAGGCTGAGGGTCATGTGAGAGCTGCTGTCAGGATGATGTGTGGTTATACAGCTGCACTGTGAACTGTCAGGACTGTGAGACTTGTAGTAAAAGTAATCTGCAGCTTTGCCTAGGCAGTCATCTCCACTTTTCATATTGTCCTCTCTTGATCTGTGCTTAAGTAGCTGCTGATGCATGAGTGTTTTCTCGTGCAGTATTCAAATAGCACTTGGCACAGCTGTCTGCAGACCAGGTGCCTCCTCAGTTCTGATGGTGTTACTTGGTATCTTGGTATTGAACTTGGTATTGAAAAGTTCAATAGGGAAATGACATATTTGATGTTACTCTTAATGGTATTACAGGAACTGCCCAAATCGAGGATTTTCTGAGAATGCAGTAGAATAAATATGTCTCTTTTTTGACACAACAATTACTTAATTTTGTGCTGTAAAAATTCAAGGCAGCCTATGACATTACTGACCTTCACCTCGTCGCCTGTGAGGAAACACAGTGTATATTTTGGTTGCATTTCTTTGTGCTTGCTGCTGTGGAGGGGTTGATGCTGAGCTCTGTATGCTACAAACCCCAAGTATTATCTGCCCTGTTGGTGCACAAGACTGACTTGAATGCTGGAGTTCTGCCAGCAGCAGCTCAGAGTTGTGTCCCAGCTGGTGTGTGGAGACAGAACTGCAGTAAAATACCTGGTTAATGTAGGATTCTGCCATCACAGAAACCCTGAGGAAGTTCATGTATCATGCCTTTCCACTGCAAAGCTGGTATGGACTCTAAGCACTGAAAGCACTAGGCTTGTGAATTAATTTATTTTTATTTTAATGCTGGCAACTCTTCTTGGTCGGACCAAGAAAGGGAGCCACTGAAATAATTGTCTGTCTTACAAGGCTGCAAAACATCATTAAGTAGGTTTGGAAAAAGAAGACCAGCTGACCTGGTTTGCATTAGTGTTTTTTTTTTTAATCCTGAGTAAAATATCAACACTTCTGTGGCCTCTGGTGAGGATGTTTGCATGCCTGCAGTCTTTTAGATGCTTGAGTGCAAGATGCTTGATGCTATAAACATTCAAAACCAAACTAAAGCCTGTACTCTCTTCATAGTTGATAAAATCTGGGGAAATGTTAATCTTCGTCTTCCCCATTTGTTGTTTTATTTGAATAATTTAATTACCAACCATCCTTCAAGTAGTTTTAAATTTTGGGAAACTAAACTGTTCATACATTTAAAAAGAAATTCTTATTTAGTTATTTAGTTAAAGGTTGTATATATTTTTCACTCCCTTAAATCTTCAAGGTCATGCTGCGGAATAATCTGATTTAAGCACTATCATATCATCAGTGCTGTATAAAAGAAAAGGCAGCATGAGGAATTACTTTGCATTAAGAAACTGGAAGTTCTAACCACTTCTTAAAAAAAACCCTGAGGCGTAGCTTTAATGGACACTAATAAGCTCTTTTCCCATAAGAAATTAGAAAGGACTTAAAATTGGAATGTGTTTTGTGTGCATGAGCCTGTTAAAATGTTACTTGTTTGGTAAGGATAGGTGCTGTTTTAACTTAAAACACAAATGTTCCTGTGACATTATTAGGGTTTTAATAAGATCCAAATCTAAGTGTTCATTTGTCAGGGTTTGGTGATTACTTGAAAATTTTAATCTGACTTTTGAACTAAAGCTAGTGTTTTTTTCCAGAGGCCTCAGTGTTGTCCCAGATGAAGAAGTCATTGCAATGTATGATGGTTCCCACGTCCCTTTAGAACAAATGAGTGACTTCTATGGAAAGGTAAAACCACAAACGGATCTTAAAATTGGGTGAGGTTTTTTTGGCATGAGGGTAATGGTGTTTAAATTTTGTTCTCATTATATATTAGTAGCAGTTTTATTTTCTCAATATATGGTTGACTTCAGTTTAGTGCTGTATGTGAAGTTTGCCATCTAAAGTGACAAATTGCTTTTTTCTCTCCTGCTTGCTGTAGTTTATTCTCTGACTGTTCCCTTACCAAGTCATACAGACAGAGTGGTGGAACACAGAAAACCAAGTGACTTGCTCATGTTGCACACAGATTCTGATAAAGGTTGGCAAATGAGCCATATCTGGTTCATGTACTTTACTTTTTCTTAGTGGTCTGATGGCTTTGCTGGAATAACAACAAATAAATGTATGGAGGCAACTCCTGCATGCAGCCTGGCAGAGTCAGAGTAAAAAAGTCACAAAAGATGAGTGACAAAAGATGAAACTTCTATGTGAAATCCTGAACTTTGCCAATAAAGTTTCCTCTGGTGGGTTGCTTCCTCTTTCCCAAATGAAGGGTGAAGATGACTTTTTGCTAAAAAGCCAAGTTTATTTCACCCCTTTTAATGTACAGATGTTGATTTCATGTTGACATGAAAAGCACTTCTTCGTGATGCGGAACGTTTTATTGTTCTTACACTTGTTCTTATTTTAAGGAGCTGAATTTAGAATTCCTGAATCTAGTCTCTGCAGCAGTTTGAATATCACTGTGGCATTCCCAGGGGGATGCCTTGATCTGTTTAGGTCCGTACTTTCTTTGATCTTGGAAAGGACAGTGGCAGGATGAGAGGCAAGGGACACACCTTGAAACTCAGGAGGTTTCCTCTGACCATCAGGAAATGCTTCCTTTGCTGTGAGGCTGCCCTAGCAGTGGCACAGGCTGGTTGCACAGGGGTCTGTGGGGTCTCTGTTGTTGGATACTCAGGAGCCACCTGGACAAGGTCCCGGGCAGCTGGCTCCAGGTGGCCCTGCTTGAGCAGGGGGCTTGGACAAGATGATCTCCAGCAAAACCTTGCGACCTCTGCTCTTTGTTACTCTGATCCTGAGCTTCTTGCCTTACCTCCCTTCTTACTGAGAGGTATTTGGGCTGTATTTGCTGTTATATAATGAGATTTTCTACTTCTGTGAAACATAACTATTGTTATTATTATAACAGCTTTTGCAGGCTAGAAATCTCTTCCTCTCTTACTGTGGTAGTTATTGGAGATCCTTGCGTCTTTTTATTATCTCATTTCAAGGAGGTAAATTGGTTTGCAATCCTAATTAGTATTCCACTTAATACAAACCCCATCAAACTAAGAAAACCTCCATCCCTCATCCATCAGTGCCCTTGTTTGCAGAAGTGCAGACTTCTAATGAAGGCCTTCTCTTGACTTTTAGCTGAGCACTGTCTTGTTTTTATGAATTAAAATACCACTCTTAAGAGTAATCATTTGGATTTATTTGAAGAATTAATCACAAGACTTTTGTTGGAGATAACTTTATTGAAGCTCTTATTTGAAAAACAAGCTTTAGCCATGTGAAGAGGCATTGCAAAAGCTGAATATCTGCAACTAAGCTGAAGTGTTTATACTGAACAAATTAAAGTATTCTAATCTGTGAAATGCCTGACTTTGTTTTTTCTTTCCTTGTCTTCCCATCACTGTAGAGCTCACAAGGAAATACAATGAAGCAATTCATGGATATATTTTCCTTGCCAGAAATGACACTCCTTTCCTGTGTGAATGAATATTTTCTGAAAAACAACATAGACTATGAACCTGTTCATCTGTACAAAGATGTCAAGGTAGGTGTCAAGCTTTGAAGATTTGGATAAATTTGTATATTTGGGTGTCTTCTCTGTGAGCACTTAGGAAGCTTTCACTTGTTGTCCTAGCCTCAGTGAAATACCTCACTTTAGGTTTTGTATGGAGAAATTATAGGTATACAACCGTAAAAATGTAAGTAAAATTAAGGTAGAGTTTGGAAAAGAATAAACTGAAATTGGTTTGAAAGCTGACATTCTAGGACTTTTGCTCTTTTTGTGAGTTTTAGGGGTGAATAGGGGAAAGTGATCATCTTGTAAGGTGATAAAAGTTCTTTTCATTGCTGTTGAACATATCTTTTTTCTCACTCTCAGGGATTTACTAGGTTATAGGGCATGTGAGAGGCTATAGGGAATTCCAGTTTGGAGCTTTCATTTTGGCTAGTGTACAATCATTTGCTGTCTCATACTTTTGAACTATCTATTTCCCTGTTTACCTCTCTTCCTCCTCCAGATAAGCTCTAGTACTAGTCTAGAGTAATTTGACCTTTTTGATTCCTCAGCATGTGTCCTGCAGAGGAGATAATCTTATGTCATGGTTATGTAACGTAGAGAAGACCAGTTCTTGTGGTTTCTCTGAAGCACGTAGAGAAATTTCTGTACTATTCAGCATTACAAGCAGTTTGGAAACCCTATAGTGGTATTTTTGAGGATTTTGGGGACATACCCTGAGTAAGCAGCAAAATGGCACTACTGCTGTTCTCAACAAAGCTGTCTGGTGCAGAGCGGGCTCAGGAGAGCTGTTAAATGCCTCCAGAGTGCCTTGTAAGTACTTTGTTCAAACGTTTAACTTCTTTCATCTGTTCATAAATTTCTTATGTAAATAATCAGGGCATTTGTGAGTGATTGTAATCTAAAATCTGTCAGATGTACGACTTTTTTTTTTTAAGGGGAAAGGAATGTGTTCTGCTCCAAAGGTCACTGGAAATCTGTGATGACTCTGCTTCTGCAGAGGGCTTTCACCCCACTTCACCTTCCTGAGCAACCTTTCACAATTATGTAAAAGAGCCCCTCTGCTATATAGTTTTGTACTTCCCAGAATTATGAAGTTAATTTCTCAGAAGAGAAGCTTAGTCTTTGTCTAGTGGTGACATCATATATATATATATATATATATATATACAGACACACACACATATATAATTATATTGAACATTACATGGCATTTCTGTAAAATTGGAAGTGTTGAGAAATAAGTTGTTTTAAAAACAAATTGCTATTGCTATTTGGTGAACACTTGAAAAGATGAAGTTCTTTACTGCTCATTGCTTTCCTCACAGGATTCAATCAGGGATGTTCATATCAAAGGAATAATGTACAGAGCAATTGAAGCAGATATTGGTAAGTACTAATGGTATAATCTATCAAAGCTTTTCTTAATGATAGTATATGATTTTTCTGGCTTCTGTATTTAAAGATTACAAATTCTAAATTTTTTAAGTCTGAAAGACTTATTCCCACTTGTCCAAGGTGTGTTTAAGTATAACCTTGTGTTCTGAGCTCTTGGTTAAATGCATACAAAGTTTTTCACAAGAGTTTTCTCAGTTAATGCTGTGTTTTCCCCAATCCTCACAGAAAAATACATCTGCTATGCTGAACAAACTCGTGCAGTGTTAGCAAAGCTGGCTGATCATGGCAAGAAGATGTTTCTCATCACAAACAGTCCCAGCAGCTTTGTGTACGTGAGCAGTTGTTTGCTGTTTAACTATGCATTTGTAAGGGGTGGGGAAGATGAAGTTCTCTAGTATAATTCACTTTATTGCACAGGCAGCTGCATTTTGCTACTGTTAATTGTTAATATTCCTCTGTCTTTTTTAGGGACAAAGGCATGAAGTTCATTGTTGGCAAGGACTGGAGAGATCTCTTTGATGTGGTCATTGTCCAGGCTGAAAAACCAAACTTTTTCAACGATAAGCGAAGGTGGGTGTCCAGAAAGTAAAGAATGATTCAAGCAGCTCTTCCATATATGGCCAGAGAGTGTGTTAGGAAATATTCTCCTTTGGCTGCAATGTAAAATGAAATCATATTTGATGAAATCCTGGGTAAGGTCATTACAAAATGCAGCAACACCCAATGCTGAAGTCTAAATATTTACCTTTTTTGCCTAAGAAAGTTCTAGGTGCTGTCACAGGGGTACTGGAATGAATTATGGCCACAGAAGCCATTTTTAACTTCTTGTTTGCATGTTGGTGAAGTGTGCTTCTTTTCTAATAAACCTGAAAGGTCTTGATGCCTTTCAAATCAGACCCTTATCTGGAAATGTCTTCCATTGCTTCTGGGTTTGTTTGTTTTGTTTTTTTTTTTTTTTTCTTTCCTAATAAACCTGAAAGGTCTTGGTGCCTTTCAAATCAGACCCTTATATTGCTTCTGGGTTTGGTTTTTTTTTGTTTTTTTTTTTTCATCACACATGATATTTAAAAGACATCTGGCTAGCTGACAGACTGGAATATTTGGACTAGTTGTGATTAAGTAAACACATCTCTAATGTGTGTGCCCTACTTTTACCCTTGAAGAAGACCTGTTCCTTTATGTGTGCTTATGAAGATGGGATTATTTTCCCTTTACTTTTGGCATTTAATTAAAAAAAAAAAAAACTTTGCTGTATGTCTTGGCCCCAGTCCTGTGCTCTCTCATCTTCAGGTGTCCAGGTGTGCAGACTGAGGGATTGGGCAAGATTCTTACACATCTATTTTTTTTGTGTTCTCTCCTCCTCAGTGGCAGACAATTCATGCTGTTTCCTCTCTTCTGCCTGGGGTCCCTGACTTACTTCTCAGCAGTTGTTCTCAAACTGTGTTTATAAATGTCATAGGTATACTGGAAAGTTACATTGCTTTTCACTGGTTAAAGTGGAGGTTTTGGAGTTTTGCTTTTTCTCTTACAAAATTCAGATGCTAGAGATATTTTTTTCCTTTTCAGAGATGAATATTTTTAATGCTAATACTTTAATTTCCTAAGAAGTGTCAGGATTCCTACAGCAACATAACAATTGCATTTCTATTCTAGACCATTTCGAAAGGTGAATGAAAGGGGAGTCTTGCTCTGGGACAAGATTCACAAGCTGCAGAAAGGCCAGATTTACAAACAGGTATGCTTTCAATAGACTCTTTCTATTGAAATTTCATACCTATTTCCTAGAATCCCAAGCTTCTTTGGATATAAAGGTTTCCAAAATGCAGATGCATTCTTTAAGAGAGTTATTTTAATGTCTGAAGTTGTACAAATTAATTGTTGGTATTGTATGTCATTGTCTCTTGGAGTGCTACTATCACTGGAATCACCTGTAAAATTTGGGATTCTTAATGTATACACTGAGGACAAGATTTGTGCTGTGTAATATTTTTAGTGGTGTACTAAGTTCCTTTTTTGTGCCTGTGAAGGTGCAAGTCACATGCTGCTACAATGTCCATGTCATTATTTCTGCAGGGTAACTTGTATGAATTTTTGAAGCTTACTGGCTGGAGGGGCTCTAAGGTTCTCTACTTTGGTGACCACATATACAGTGATTTGGCAGTAAGTACCTTGCTTTCCCAAAATTAGAGAAAAAATTAGGCTTTCTGTTAGTTTTTCTCCCTCCCTCTGCAGTTATTCAATGTAACACACTTTCATTTGAGATTTTAGAATACAACAAAATTTGGTTGTTAAGCCATATTGCTTTTTTTTTTTTTCAGCAAGGAACCTTGGTGCTGTAAAATGCCAACCATATTTTCCACCTGACTTGTAGCATTTAAGTTGTTTACTAACTGTGGTCAGGAATGTGTGAGGTTGTATTCCTGATCCTGATACTGATTGTGTCAGATGTTCTGGAGAGTAAACACAGATATCCAAATGTAGAGGATATGCCTGACTTGGATTACAGCTCAATGAAATACTGTTTTGAATGCAGGAGTCAATCTTCCTGTCACTAATTGTGAATGTTCTTCCCAAGATCTTGCTCTGATTTGTATCCCCACTCTCCAGTGGGGATTTTTTTTTTGCCACCTTATGAACAAATGCTCTGTAAATTGTTACTTTAGGGTAAGTGACCACCACTTGGCTCTTTTGTAGTTGATTCCTATTGAATGCCTGGGTGTGACTTTTCCACTCCAAGCTTTTGTAACATGTTTCAGCAGCAGCAGATGTTAACATTTTCCCCTCAGTCTGCTTTTAAAAAGAACAGTAACGTTGGATGCTTCATTTCCCAAGATCCTGCTCTGATTTGTATCCCCACTCTCCAGGCATTTTTTTTGCCACCTTATGAACAAATGCTCTGTTAATTGTTACTTTAGGGTAAGTGACCACCACTTGGCTCTTTTGTAGTTGATTCCTATTGAATGCCTGGGTGTGACTTTTCCACTCCAAGCTTTTGTAACATGTTTCAGCAGCAGCAGATGTTAACATTTTCCCCTCAGTCTGCTTTTAAAAAGAACAGTAACGTTGGATGCTTCAGCAGACGGAGGGCCAAGAGGAGGATGCAGCTCTGTTTCACTCTGCCACAATGCAGAGGAGAGCACAGGTGGCAGCTGCCTTGTGTTGTACCTGTCAGGAGCAGCTTGAATCGCTGGCGCTCCTGGTTGTAGCCTTCTGTCAGCTGGGGGTGTGGGTAACCAGCACAAACCCAGCACACAGTTCCTCCAGGTACTGCTGGCAGCAGCAGAGCTCTCATCTACACAGGCATTTCCTGCTGTTTCTTTTAAACCTAATGAATTAGTGCTTATTTGCAAGAGCTTGTGTGTTCTTCATCTCTCTCTCTCTTCAAAAATGTAGGATTTGGTGCTTAATCTGAAATTAAATTCTATTGTCCATTGGCACAGTTAAGTCCCACTGTTTCATACTTCTATTTGTACATAAAAACCAATTAAATTAGTTCTGCTTTGGGATAAACAATAGTCAGATTCTTTTCTTTTAAGTAGTTCTTTTTAAGACTAATACCTGTATTTTGTAATTCTTGGTAAACAGGACTTGACCCTGAAGCATGGCTGGCGCACTGGTGCGATTATTCCAGAGCTACGATCGGAGATTAAAATCATGAACACAGAGAAGTACATTCAAACCATGACCTGGCTGCAAACCTTGACAGGATTATTGGAACACATGCAGGTTTGTGCTCTCTGTGTGTGTAATCAGCTCTGGAGAGCCAGAGGGATCCAGCCAGGTTTCTAAATGCTGGACATTGATGTTTGCAAGTGCTTTCAGTCTTGCTGAAGAGTTGGACTGTAGATAAATGCAATTGTTTGTGTGGGTAGTTAATAGGAGTTTTCTCAACATCTTGTCCCCTTTCTCCCCTGGTCAGCCTGGATCAATTCCTGCTTCTGGTTGTTTAAAATGCACGTGGATAAGTTCTGTATAGTGATGTCTGAATTATTGCTCATGTCCTGTTAGCTTCTAAGGGTTTATTAATAGAAAGGTTTATTTACAGACTTATCCTTAGTTACAGGTTATCCGTACTTCACATTTCAGGTTCACCGTGATCCTGATTCCCAAATGATTTTAGAAGAATGGAAGAAGGAAAGAAAGGAAATGAGGTAAGACACAGGGCATGAAGAATTTGCAGTGTGCTTTGGTAGCCAAGGGTTCTATGCAATATCTTCCACAGGTTTCTTTTCCATTTCTTTCTATCCCTGGTTTACATTCCCTGGTAGTTACAGATATTATAAAATATTTTTGAAGCAATATTCTACCTGTCTCTTGTGCAGCTCTTCTCCCCTCTGACACTTTGTACATATGGACCCTTTTGCCTGTTCCCTGTCTTTAGAACAGATGTAACTTTTCTGTGGGTAACACCCTATCAAATCCCTTTCCCTCTCACCTTGATTGTACTGTCCCTCTGTGTTCAGCTGTTACTGTTGATGACACAGCTTCTGCACAAATAAAAACTGTATTTCTTTGTCAAGGCTTAGGTCACTTTACCAGGTTTTTTATGTGATTTCTGCAGATTGTTTGTAATACATCTTAGAATACATAGAAGCTGAGATCTGCACTAGGTTGGATTTAGCATGGATTTATCACAAAGTTAGGTAATAGGGCTAGAAGTCCTAATAATCTGTTGCTATGAAGGAGAAATCCCTAAATGCAGGGGGTGTGAAGTGCACAGTTTTCAAGGCCATCTGTACCACCAGCAGCCTTCTCCAGAAATGTGGTAATAAATGAAATGGGAATGATACTTGGCAGTGACTAATGCCCAGAACTTAATTCCAATAGGTATTTAAGCTTTTTGTGTGCATGAAGCCAAATCTTTGCTTTTCTTAAGAAGTCTCTTATCTTTGGAACATTGGATTTCATTAATATTTAGATAAAGGCAAAATCTTCTTTGACAATTCCTAGAAAAGAAGGCTTGAGATGTCATGTTTCTGATGTCAGAAGCAACTGATCTCTAGTGGGGGATGTGTGAAGCTCTTCACAACTGTGATTTCTAGACCTGGGTTGTACATGTGCAAGAGGTGAAAAACTTCTGTGGCACATTCTAGTATTTTGAAGAGCAATGGGAAGAGAATAATGCATAGAACAGGTTTTAGGATCTGCTTGCTTCAGGTTATGGGTGCCAGCTGGTGAAGAGATGTGTGCAGGTCTGCTCACTTTGCTGTCTTTGTTTTCTCTTTCTGGGGGACAGGGAGATGAACAGGAACTTCTTCAATGCACATTTTGGAAGCATATTCAGAACTGATGAGAATCCAACTTACTTCCTGAGACGTCTCTCTAGATTTGCAGATATCTACATGGCATCACTGAGCTGTCTCTTGAACTACGAGCCTGATTACACATTTTATCCAAGAAGGACTCCTTTGCAGCATGAACTTCCTGGCTGGTCAGACCAGCTGTGCACTGGTACATTCAGAATACCTTTCCTGCAAGAGACAGTTCAGATCAAATAAACTCTTGGTGGCTCTTCTCTAAAATGGACAAATATCTGTTGGTTTTCTTGAATGTACCTGTATTTTATTTAAGTCACTTAAATCTGTTACCTTGGTTTATATGCATTTCATACTTATTCTCATAAGCTTTGTACCTGGTTTTCTCCTCTCCTGCTCAGACATGTGAAAATTCCTCTTGCACACAGAAGAGATGATGGACTGCCAAACTAGTAGTGGGCCAGGAGGGAGGGCACATTGGAGTGAGAGGACTGCTGCTGTTCTGGGGTGCTTGTTTCAGCTTGTTCATTGAAAACTTTGATCTGCAGCCTTGTGGTTTACAAAGAAATACCAGAACTCTCTCTTCTGGCCCTTTTCAGCACTCCAGCTGGAGCCTGCAATGGATTGTGGCATGGAAGAGCTTAAATCCAGTATTAGTAATTCAGTGATACAAGTTAGTACCCAGCTTAGGGTGAGACTGAGAAGGAGGGGTCACACTTTTTACCTTTCCTTGCTGCTACAGACGGAGCCTTACCTGTGAGGGGCCGAGGGCTGGAGTGCCCTGGCTCTGCTGCACTGGGCTCAGGCTCCTGGGCTCTTTCTCCTGTCTGTGCAGTTTCTGTTCTTGCCATGTCTGTGCTGGGCTGCAGGTGGACCTGAGCCTAAAGTGGAAACTTGCAGTAGCTTGGGCTGCTTCAGCTTCCTTCTCTTAACTTTTAGGTACCCTTTTTTTGAGTTTCAGAACACTTCAAGTATCCACTCTCCAATAATAGTAGTTTCAAGAGGTTTTGCATTTCGAAGTGCAGACAGATCTTCTATCGAGCTTTAGTTTGATCCTAAATGCTGCTTTTAAAGATTTTAAACAGTGTCTTATTCCAGTGGTATGCAATGTGGCTTTGCTGTTTCCTAGGAGAGAATGTATTTTATATAGCCTTCAGTAACGGACTTCTAGAGTCAAAAGTAAACACGCACAATGGGAAAAGGACTTAGAGGAAGAATTAAGAAATGAGAAACCCAGAGTTTTCTGATGGTGTGTTTTTAGCTCAAGCCCTGAAAGCTAAATTAGGAGTGGTACGCATTTTGAATAAAGAATAATAGTTTTGGTATAGATTGAAGCTTTACTGAATTACTGATACTGAAGGTAATGCGTGAACACAAACTCTGGGTAGCATATGTGTTTCAAAGATTTGAGATGAAAAATGTCTATTTTGCACAAGGAAAACATCTGTTGATGTATTTCCTCAAAGAGGCACTTTATAGAACTGCTATATAGTTGTTTTTAAATAATAATTGTTTCCTTTCTCTGAATCCAAAGGAAATGTTTGTTTTTTAAAGTGGTGCTTCCCACCCCAGCCACTTTACAAGGCATAAGATAATTAATAATTTCAAATTTTAGTTATTAAAGGCTTGGTTTTTAAAAGCATGTGATTAACAAAACATATAGCATTTGGTGTTCATTTAGGGATATCACTTGCTTTCTATCATGATTGCAGGCAAACAAACTTTTGTTGACCAAAAGTTTTCTGGTTTGGTTTGTTTGTTTGTTTTTTAACCTGTCTGTATGTGCAAGTACCTGTATTGAATTTCATATACAGTATATTTCATGTTTTTAAAAGCATGTTTTGCAAAGTAAAGAATGTACTGTAATTAAGCCTGCACAATTTTGTAAGTAGTTTTCCTGTATGCTTGAAATCAGTACAAAGTTCTCAGAAGTGGTTTAGATTTTATGATTTTCTTATACTCCTACTTCAAACTTTACTGAAGTGTGTGATTTAAACACCCCTGTGTTTAAACAGATGAATATACTTGAAATGAGTAAGTTCATCTGACTGCCCTGATGTTTTGCTAGAATAAAAAGGTAACGTGTTGCAGGAAGTAGTTTGACTGCAATTCATCAGGAGTTGACTTGGTGGGGATGTGCAAGAAATATTTAGCATAACTTGATAATGAAATATGAAGATGGAAATATCCTGATTTGCCTTCAGTTCTTTAGCCTAATGCTCAGCTTCAACTGAACTTGGTGTTATGTGAGTGGAGCATCTTTCATGCTCCAGAGATTTCAATGCACTCTTTAAGAAAAAGACCCACCCAAACCACTGTGCATTTATCCTGTGTTAAGCAGTCTGATTGGCTTGGATGGTTATATTATGCACATAATGCATGTTTTAGTTCAAGATTTTCTTCTCTCTCCCTTCCTTTCTCTTAAGTTTGATTTCTAACTTTTCTACCAAGCTATGTTGCAACAGCCAGCTGAAGTAAAATATTGTTTGTATTGCATGACTTGTTGAAATAAACAATGTTGCATGAAAAAAGTTAATTATTGAAGGGTTATGTTTCTTGAAAATAACCCAACTATATCTAATATAAATTAAAGAGAGAATATTCAAATGTATTATTTATTTCTCAGTGCTAAAGTGCTGCTTTGTAACTTTTAAAAATGTTTTGCATTTTTTTAATGATTTCACCTTGACACTCTCTGCATTGCTCATTTTAACCTTATGCTACTGATTTCAAAGAGATTTTTAGGCATGTTTAATGGGCCGTGTCTCTGTACTAATTTTGGGAGTATGGTTCATTTGAACACCAAAGCAAGAAAAAGTTTTTGTTCTGGTCTTTCAAAAGCAAAGAGCTGAATAGCCAGTCAGTAAAAAAAGAGATTAATGAATCGTGGAGCTTTTTTTTTTTTTTGGGGATACAAATATTTAATGATTTTTACAAAAAAAAAAATGCTTGGACTTTATCTTCTGGTCTCTGTGAGCTTTAATATTTTGATTGACTGGGGAGAAGGAAAGAACATGAGTTGTATCAATCGCAAAATTCTGTGGGGAAAACCCTCCTAGATGTGTGTGTTTAAGTGTGTTTGTGTTCTAAATTTTCTAAAGTCTGTGAAAACTAGGAGGCTTGTGTAGGGGGACAAGGGAAGGAGTTGAGGAAATTGACTGTATGTTTGTTTCATCCAGATAAATGTGTATTTACAGGTTGTATTTCCTTCCTTGTGCTTAATAGCTGCATCAACAACACTGGATTTGCCCCCTGCCTTGTTCTGAGGGAATGCCTCCTGGGGTAGTTCCCAGAGATAACTAAAGCTTCCCTGGGCTTCCCTCCTGCCCCTATAGACTGGGGGGATGTTACTGCTGCCAGAAAGAAAACCTTGCTTTTCTTGCTCTTTTGTGTTTTTTTCATGTTCTCATTATGATGTTTAATATTTTGATGGGAGGACGTGGCACTGAATCAAACTCAATTTTGAGCCATCTCCAATGGTGTGTGGTGACAGGGACAGCTGTTTCTGCTGTGCTTGGTAAAAACACACACTGTCTGAAGAATCTTCAGGCCTGAAGAACTGAAAGCAGACGTTGTATGGCCAGGGGCTGTACATCTTCACAGTCCACTTTTCACAAAAATGGTTCCTTTGGACATACTCACGTCACCTCAATTTCTTACTAAAGCTACCTTAATTACTGCTGCTCTTTGGTCAGCGAGGTGAGATGTAAAGCAAACACCAAGCCAAGGTTGAGGAAAGACAGAGAAGCTAGAAGAGGCAAGGGGGACAGGCAGGATGGCTTTGTTTCCTGCTGCTGACTATCTAACAGGAAAGTATACCAGCCAAAAAATCCCCTCTGTTTAAAAATAGACGTTTACCACATGTTCTGTTTCACACTTGCCTGTTCTAATTGTAACTGAGCCAAAATGAAAGCACAGGCCTGGAGTACTAGAAAATTTAGGATATTTGCCAAGTTAGCAGCCCTGTGTGCTTGTAGCCATTTTAGTCTGTAAAGAAAAAGAAAAGCAGTTAAATAGCAGGTGAGTGAAAATCAGCTGCTTTTCCCAGAGAGGTGTCTGCTTCTGGGTAGGTTAGTTGAGACTCAATTTTGCTTTTAGCACTCACAGTTGGCACTGCTCAGATTCAGCCAACACTTCTAAAGTTGGTATCTCTGTGAGCTATATAGAAGGCATCTTAAAGCTGTGCTCTTTTGATTTTTAATTTGTAACAAGATTTTATTCCCTGTAAGTGCTCTTTTTTTCACAATAAGTGTAAATAACAATGTATTTATTAGATGACTAATTCCAAATTCAATTTTTAATTCTGATCATAAGGACCACTTATCACAAGCTGTTGGTCATCTGAATCCTGTAAAATAGAATAAAAAGGAAATCAGACTTGAACACTGCATTAAGAAACAAAAGTAACATTTTGGCAAATTTGTCCATACAGATGGCAGAGTTGGCACCTGACATTTCTGCACCAAACAAGTCCTTTTACTAGATGCAAAATGGTGCATTTTGGTTTTAGACTCTGCATGTACATGAGGGTGCAATCCTTCTTTCCCTGAATTCCCAGCCCCCTCCCTGCTGGGTTTCAGGTTCTTCGGAGTGCTAGCATGGCTCTCAGCTGGGTAGCAAGGAGGCATGAAGACAAAATTAGGAGGCTTTTAAAGTTTTTATGGATGTGTCACTGTCATCCAGTGTTATCTGAAGTCCAGTTTAATTCAGCTGTCTTTGAAGATGGCCTTGAGATGCAGCTTTTGACCACAGCTTCAATTTTTCTAAAGGTGAGGCAACCCAATTTCAAGTAGGGGGAGACAGGAAAGCCAGAAACTCAAATGCTGGTTTCTTGAATTTATTTTTCTGTTCCAGCTAGACATTTTTTCTTTTATAAAGTCATTCCCTCTTACCATATATTAGTAGTGTCTCAATCTCAAATCAAAATGAATACTTACTGAGAAAAGATCATAAGTAGGCTCTGGTGAGGTCAGTGTTGAAGAACTTTCATATGAGGGGTTGGTGATATTTGAAGGCTGTGACTTGTCCAGTGGCGTTGTGTCAGTGTCATCTTTGGACTACACAAAAGCACACAAACTTGCTTAAATTTCATCCTCCTCCCCCAGTGCATTAAGTGGAACACTTGAGCCTCCCTACCAGCTGGTGCACTGTTGTGATTCAACTGGCCTTATTGTCTAAATCTGTCTCTGGGCTTGAACTGTGGTTTTGGTTGTTGTTTTATCTCAGGTCACTTAACACTGGTATTTCTTTTCCTCTCCCTTCTTATTTTTAAGCCTCAGCAAAAAATGGGAGGGGAAATGTGACCCTGAAATGGTGCTTGGGGTAAAAAGTAGTTGGTTAGTCCTGAGGGCTCCCTTTGAAACTATTTAAAAATCTGTTTCCTCTGGCTCTTGGCTACTGGGTTTTGTTTCTACAAGATGATTCACATTACATGCAGGGACTAGAACAGGAAGGGACTTCTATTCCCTTCTAGGTAGACTTTCTTTTTGGGTATGTTCTTGTATAAGTTGTAACATTTTTTTCCTCACCCCTTTAGCTTAGCTGTTGCTGACTGGTTTTGCATCTCTGTGTTGCTAGCAAAATTGGTTAAGAGAAATCAAGCATGAAAGTGCATCAGTATGAAAACCTGCACTTTTCAATTCTACAGGCATTTTTCAGTTTGTTTGCTTGTTGGATCATTTTTTTCCTATGAAATGTTTCAACCTCCAGAACAACAAAAGTGATAGTAATGGAGGAGGAGAACAGGTGCTCTTTCAGTGGTTGCAATTCCTCACTTCCCTAAGGGTGACCTTTTCTGGGGAGGCAAGGACTTCTGCACAGCTGTGGTGCAGTTAAATCAGCTTTGGGCCAGTCCTTGGTGCTGGAAGTGTCTGTGTGAGCTGACATTTGGGTGGAAGGGTCTGGGGCAAACATGAACTCATGTCCAAGGCAAGCGTGTGAGCCTTCCCCACTTTCTCTGTGTCTCAGTCTGAACAGTCTCAAGTGTGAAGTGATCAGGAATGTTTCTAGTTTAACCAAATGTATGGAAAAACTGCTAGTTATGAATCTGAGAAGTGCAGTTGTCCCTCCCCACTCCCCCCAGCTTCGTGTTCCCACCTACCTTGAAGTGCTGGAAGCTGATGTTTTTCTTCCTGAACCTGAGGTAAGAATATCCAATCAGAGCCACAATTCCAGTAAATAGACAGATGCCAAAGAATATTCCTGTCCCAGTACTGGCATGGAGAGGAGCCTGGAAGCAAGGGAAGAGGGTGAGTGAGCTCTGGATGGGCACTGGTCAGCTTACAGCACCCAAGTACACACAGTGTCCCTTTGATATATGCTCTGCTCCTGAGCTGTTCTTGTGCTTAGGTTTCCTAGGTTGGTGTTCCCTAAAGACATTTGAATGTGGCCTTTTGATAGAATCACAGAAAAGTTTATGTGGAAATAGATGATCAAATCCAGCTGTTCCCCCCAGCACTGCCAAGCCCATCTCTAAACCTTATGGATCAAGGAGACAGCTGGGTAACTGGGAGAATTTGCAGGAATTCATGCAAGCAAAAGATATCTACTTTCAAAACACTGTTTTGGATAGGAATGATTGCCAAGGCAAGAGTAAACAAAGTGCCTTAAAAGCTTGAAAGTGGAAGAACTAAATTTGGAGCTTTTAAAAATCCATTACATAATGAGCTCCATTATTTTACATACAGAAAACAAATTTATAACTGTGGGAAGAAATTGTTCAGACAAATTTTCAGTATCATTGGTACCTTGTTTTCAACTACTGATTCTCTTTGAAAGTAACCTTTTAAGCTGAAAGCTGCATATATGTCAGATGAGGAATATAAATGTCAGCAATGAGTTTAGGGTAAAATAAGGCAGTTACCTCTCACCACCCCCAAAACCTGAATCATTATGCACTTACAGGTTCTGATGGAGCCTTTAAAGGCTCTGAAATGATGTGGATTATCCCGTTGGAAGCAATTATATCCCACTCAACAATAGCACTTCTGTCCACATAGCGGATTTTACTCTGCCAGGAAAAGAAGCAATGAGAGCTGAGCTTTGACCCTTCTCTCTTTGGGACTAAAATTTACATTAAGATGGTTTCTCTGCCTCAGTTGCTGAGTGCTCAGCTCACCAAAAAGAAACAACACGTGGAAAAAACCATGAAAAGTTACACTACTGCCTCCCTGGACATCAGCCTGGGATGGCCCCTGGCTGGTCACAGTTCTCTTGTGCATGGAGTATCCATCATCATTACCTGCATGATGCCTTCATGTTGCTCTGTCTTTTTTTTTTTTTTTTCTTTCTTTCTAACTGAAGGTTTTTATGATCTTTGTAAAGTTGCAAAGCTCTGCCTAGAAGGGCAGTCATTCCTGAGTGCCAGGCAGCCACTTTCACTGCAGACAATGCCATTTGCCACTCAAGTTTGCTGGCTGGAGTTTGCTTGCTGTGAGCAAGGCTGTGTTGGTGTCTCCTGCCTCTCCCAGAAAGTCACCAAGAAACTTTACAGATGCCAACATCTTTTTCCCACTCAACAATAGCACTTCTGTCCACATAGCGGATTTTACTCTGCCAGGAAAAGAAGCAATGAGAGCTGAGCTTTGACCCTTCTCTCTTTGGGACTAAAATTTACATCAAGATGGTTTCTCCGCCTCAGTTGCTGAGTGCTCAGCTCGCCAGAAAGAAACAACACATGGAAAAAAAACTAGGAAAGTTACACTGCTGCCCCCCTGGACATCAGCCTGGGATGGCCCCTGGCTGGTCATGGTTCTCTTGTGCATGGAGTATCCATCATCATTACCTGCATGCTGCCTTCATGTTGCTCTGTCCTTTTTTTTTTTTTCTTTCTAACTGAAGGTTTTTATGATCTTTGTGAAGTTGCAAAGCTCTGCCTAGAAGGGCAGTCATTCCTGAGTGCCAGGCAGCCACTTTCACTGCAGACAATGCCATTTGCCACTCAAGTTTGCTGGCTGGAGTTTGCTTGCTGTGAGCAAGGCTGTGTTGGTGTCTCCTGCCTCTCCCAGAAAGTCACCAAGAAACTTTACAGATGCCAACATCTTTTTTTAATGACAAACTGCTGCTGTCATCTCTTTATCACACAGCCATCTCCCATAATCCTACCAAGCTGAGAGCTGGACATCAGCCTGGGATGGCCCCTGGCTGGTCACAGTTCTCTTGTGCATGGAGTATCCATCATCATTACCTGCATGATGCCTTCATGTTGCTCTGTCTTTTTTTTTTTTTTTTCTTTCTTTCTAACTGAAGGTTTTTATGATCTTTGTAAAGTTGCAAAGCTCTGCCTAGAAGGGCAGTCATTCCTGAGTGCCAGGCAGCCACTTTCACTGCAGACAATGCCATTTGCCACTCAAGTTTGCTGGCTGGAGTTTGCTTGCTGTGAGCAAGGCTGTGTTGGTGTCTCCTGCCTCTCCCAGAAAGTCACCAAGAAACTTTATAAATGCCAACATCTTTTTTTAATGACAAACTGCTGCTGTCATCTCTTTATCACACAGCCATCTCCCATAATCCTACCAAGCTGAGAGGAGGGCAAAATGAAGCCCATATCCCTATTTTTCCATTCCTGAAAGCTATTTCAACAGCTTCCTTTGAGTTTTTCAGGTATGAGATGTCCATTTGCAAGCTGGTAAATTTGCAGTTTACCAGCTGCTATCCTGCAGTCTCTGGACAGGAAAGAGCTTTCTGAACTCAGTCTCTCTTTGCTGCCCACTCTAATCCTATCAAAGTGCCCTCCAGATCTGTGTATCACCTGATTACAGGGTATAGCATAAGAGGAGGAAAAGCACAAAGATGGGAAATCTATTACAGAGGTACCTGGTCAGCTGTGGGAACTTGATGTTCCTGGCCCCCCGTGCTTGTAATGAGGAGTTTTTTCCCTAGACGAGTGAGAAGGGTGGTTCCATTGGTCAAGTCCTCATAAAACATTATATTGGCATTAGATAAATGATACTCGATGTCTCTCCCAGAAAGGGTCTGCAAATGAGGGCAAAATACAAGGAGTGTTAATGGAGCTCATTAATCCTTTGGATTTACTAGTAAGTTATGTGCCTGTGACCTTTTTCCCCCCTCTGCTGTTAAAGATGCAGCAAGTGCAACAGCATTAGAGGTTATTGGGAAATCTGCATGGGAACAGTGGGACATTCTGTCCCTGCTGGCCTCTGATGGCTACCTGCAGCAGGCAGGACCTTAATTCCAGGAGGACAAAGGATTTTACTCCTCTGTAGGATGACCTGAAGTGATGAGACTCAGAGATATTCCAAACAGCTTGAAGAAATGAACCAATGAATAAACCCTTACGAATTGTTTGCAACAGTGTTTGACTGAAGGAAGCAAAGAAAGAATAAAAAGGGGAAAGCACAGTAATGAAGTTATGAATGGGTACCTTTAATGTATTTGTAGGAAACACCAAAGCTTATGCTGCTTCCTCCAAATAACTGTGAGAGCTCATTAATCCTTTGGATTTACTACTAAACTACGTGCCTGTGACCTTTTCCTCCTCTGCTGTTAAAGCTGCAGCAAGTGCAGCAGCATTAGAGGTTATTGGGAAATCTGCATGGGAACAGTGGGACATTCTGTCCCTGCTGGCCTCTGATGGCTACCTGCAGCAGGCAGGACCTTAATTCCAGGAGGACAAAGGATTTTACTCCTCTGTAGGATGACCTGAAGTGATGAGACTCAGAGATATTCCAAACAGCTTGAAGAAATGAACCAATGAATAAACCCTTACGAATTGTTTGCAACAGTGTTTGACTGAAGGAAGCAAAGAAAGAATAAAAAGGGGAAAGCACAGTAATGAAGTTATGAATGGGTACCTTTAATGTATTTGTAGGAAACACCAAAGCTTATGCTGCTTCCTCCAAATAACTGTGCTCCATGCTAAGGAGCCAGAACAGACTTCATTTCAGGCAGACTCCTTTGTACCAGGGTAACTAAAATCCCTGATGGAAAAGTCTCTGTTGTGACTTGAACACTCAATAACCTTGCACCCCTAACCATGGAAGGGAAATGGAAACAATGAATTCATGTCTTTTGTGAGCACAGTTTAAAGTCTGTGGCATTAAGCAGAAGCCACATCACACTAAGATTATTTTTCCAAGCTTAAATTTCAATGGGATGCAGAAACCCATAGCTGTTGAAGAAGTGTTATTAGAACAAGGAAGTAAAAAAAAGAGAAAAGCCCTGACCTCATTTTCCTTTAACCCACTGTCGTTGGGAGCAAAGAGGGTGGCTTGCACTGACAGGTCTGTGAGGTACTGCAGGAACTCTCTCCCCTTCCTGGAGGTGTTGGAGTAAGCCATGATGTCCTAAGCAGAAAGAAAATCCAGCTTTACTAGAGAGCAAATGTGCATTCCTGTGTGGAGAGTGGAAAAGATGACACTGTACAAATGACAACAAAGGAACTCTCTTATTGGCCATGTAGCAGCTCTGGAGTGACTTTCCAAAGGAAGTTTGTATTCAAAACCCAGCTCCAGCTGCTGATTTGATGAGTACATATTAAACTGGTTTGCAGATGTTGGGCCTCTGTTGTCTTTGAGGCTGCTGATACACATAGTGCCCGAGTACTGACAAGAAAAGGACTCTTAACATTTTGTCTTTTCCCAGTAGTAATTCAATGAATTCCAAAGCACAGTGCTTCTTGTGATGCTTAAAAAGTTGTGTAGAGAGTCTCCTTTAAGCTAAAGCTGCACCAGACTTAATTCCAACTGAATTTAAAAAGTAATTTAAAAAAGTAGTAACTAAGCTCACGTTTGGATTTAGACCAGATAGGTGCAGATTTAGACCACTCTGCCTGGCTTTCACTGGTGTGTTTGATGGGCTAGCAAAGCAAACCCTGGGTACAACACACAGGGCCTGCTTTGCTCCACTCCCACCCCAGCCTTTGTGCCTACCGAGAGGAAGTTTGTCAGCGTTGGGAAGGACATCAGCACTTGCAGCAAGTTCCCACTACAGGAGATGCCATCCCCCACGTAGCCTGGCTTGCAGGTGCAGTTCACTTCTGAAATGTATAAACAGAGAGAGCTGTATGGGCAAACACCCTTTCCAGGAAAGCTTTAGGCTGCCCTGTGCCTGAAAAACTACTTGTAAGCAACAGGTTAGATTTTTTAAAAGTTAAAAAAAAGGCAGAGTCTCTTGCAGTGTTATCTACCAGCCTGTGACTGATGGAAGGAACCAAAATCTGGGCTGCTGCTCTCATTTTCACAGAGGGATGAGGCAAAGGCCCCTCTTACCTTTCTCCCTGTAGCAGAAAACATCCCAGGTTTCGCTCAGGTTGACTCTTCTCCCATAGTCCACGATGCCGACGTATCCGGAGCCGCAGTTTGGGGAGGAGAAGGCGGTGGGGTAGCCCACCCTCTCACCATCCAGCCAGCCAGCAGAGCACAGGTGGTACCTCGCCTGCAGCCAGCACAGCCAGAAGGGAAAACTCAGGGGAAAAGCCGGGTGGTGGGGCTGGGGAACTGCACGTGGAATGAACAGAGCCCCCGGGGCACTCAGGCAGCCCCTGCCCTGCCAGCACTGGTCCAGCCTCACATTTTGCTAAAGGCGCCTCTAAACAGTGAGTGTCTTTCTTCCTTCCAGAGTTGGAAGGAGCCAGCAAGAGAGAGAGAATCTGACCCATTCTTCTAAAACAAGTTTTGCAAAGCCAAGTTGGGATGCTCATCACACTGACATCAGCCACGTGTTGTCTATAACATGCTCAAGGGGGAAATGGGTCTGTTAACAGCATTTGAGAAAAAGAATCCTGGAGACTTACTTTAAAGAAATAAATTAAGCATAACTCTGAAGTGCGCATTTCTTTAAGAATTCTAATATTGAAATGCCCTTGAAAATACTCTGAAAGTCTGACTATCTCTCACCCCAGCATCACTAGAAACAAGAACTTGGCAAGTTATTTCAGTGCTGTGTGAGCGTGTGTGAAACCAATAAGAAGTCTGAAAATTTCTCCCAGCCAAACATTGCTTAGGGCAGGGGCAAAGGAAAGGAGAGAAAATGATGCTTGTTAGCACAGAGTAGCCCCCCTGCTCCTCCCTCTCCATTTACCCTTTGTCTGTCATGTTTGGGGATGTCCTCCCTGGGAGAGGCCTCCTCACCTTCTGTGCATACAGCAGCTGGTCGTAGGTAGCCACGGTGGCCGACTCATTGGCACAGGCCTCCCTGGCCTGCTCGTAAGTCATCCTGTACTGCCCCACGGGGGACCGCAGGTGGAACACCCCGACCGTGGTGTCTGCAAAGAGAGACAAGGACCAGCTCCTCCTGAAGGGGCTTCCATGGTGCAATGTTGTCATATTTCTGCAAAACTCTAGACCTTCTTGGTGATTTCTCATGGGCAATGAGAACTGTAGTACTGACTCTTTCCTCACAACACACTAACAAACTCTATCTAACTTCTCCACCACTCAACATACTCTTTTACTATACCCATCCTAATTGGATCTAGCTGTGGCCTATTAAGGGCAGGCCTGTTCCTAATTCTTGGTAATTAGTGCAGCTGTAACTCCTTATGGGTGAAATTACCTTCATCACTATCTCTACTCTCCTGCAGTCCATCTGTCCACAGCGAAGAGCCAGCTGTGCCATACAAATACCCGTGGATTTTGTGAATTGTGATTAGAGCAGACTGATTCCTCAAGGGTAGCATTCCTACCTGGACTGCCCTCACACATTGCTTCATGATAAATTCATGTTCACATGTAATTATTATCAAACATAACTTTTATAACCATTTATTGCTGGCTGGGGGCTGTGTACAAATGATGAATGGGATGGGACTGCTAGGAACATGTTTTGAGCTGTTTTATTTTCCAGCATCAGTCTGTCTCATTACATGGTTATGACAAAACGAAGATGCCATCAGCTCACATCTCAGGCAGCAGACTAAGAACTTAATGTTACAACTTACTTTAAAAGCTTTTTGACCAATCACACAAAGCAAAAGCATATTGACAGTAGCTATAAGCACACGTACCTTTGGTTAAAACAATGCTTACTTATTTTGAATACAATACCCGTTTGTTAGCCTTAAAACACAATGCACAGAGCTCCATTATTAAGCTTAGAACTTTCTAATATGCTGCTAGGTATACTTTTCTGCAGATTAGGGAGTTACTCCAGACAACATTTGTTAGCCTTAAAACACAATGCACAGAGCTCCATTATTAAGCTTAGAACTTCCTAATATGCTGCTAGGTATACTTTTCTGCAGATTAGGGAGTTACTCCAGACAAGAGTTAATACAGAGACCATTGTTCTATTCTGTCCTTACTTTTCTACTTCTTACATAATTTATCTGCTGACCAATTTTATGGCTACTGCTTAGCTCTAATCACAGTTCTGCTGCCTCTGAGGCCTGCCTTTTGCAGCTTTCCCCAAACCCTCTGATTTTAAGGATTCCCACAACGTTCCAGCTGTAACCTCATTGTTTCATGGGGACATTAAGTAGAGGCCTGAGTGAGCAGGGGGTGTCCTCCTCACCTTGGAAGTGCAGGTCGGCGCAGTCGGCGTCGGGGTGGCACTGCCCGTTGTCCTGCAGGCAGCGGTCAAGGGGCAGCTGCAGCACGGAGCAGTTCAGCCCATCACCAATGAAGCCGGGTTTGCATTCACACTTACGTCTGCCCTGCTCAGGGAGAGAAGGAAAAAGGCCAAGGTGAGCATTTAACTCACAATTCTGGTGTTTCAGGCAACATTCTGAACTGCTGGGGAAATTTCACTTGATATAAGCAGGAATGGACAAACAGAAAAGTTGCTACTAACAAGCAAGCCAAATATTTACACATGTACTTGGGTGCTTTGCTGAATTAACACCAAAGCATAATTTAATCCACAAAGTTAGTAACATGCACTGGAGGGTTATATTCACAAAAACGGATGGCAAACATATAAAAATGATATTTAAATGACTGGGCATGGAAACAAGCATGGAATTTAACAGCCCACTGCTAGTAATAAATGAGAGCTATAAACCAAGCAGGAATTGGTGACATCCAGGGATTGCAATGATTGACAGCTGGAATGTATTATCAGCAAGACTTTTCCAGATCAGGAAGGCAGCTCAGGCAAGACACCAAAATGGAATGGAGAAGTGATCCTGCAAGCACCAGGACAAATGCTGGATCAAATCACCTGCACAGGTTTTCCTTAACCACACTGACTATGTGGATCATCATGAGGAATTTATATCATGTGGCTGCAGAAATTTTCAAGTTGAGTACAAGCAATCAACAAGTGACACTATTCTCCCAGCTGTCCCTTTGTTTGGCTTCCAGAATGTGTTTAATTTTAATCCAAGAAATTTGTGTTGCAAATAGGATAGACAGGGAGAGCTAAGACTGGGACAGAAAGACTACATATGCAAAACATCCCAGCTTCTGTGTTACCCCATTCCCCAGAGCAAAGATGTTAAAATGTTTCTCAGCCTTCAGCTGAGGCATACAAAACTGATGTGGAAAGCAGGCTGGAGCTAAGTAAAGGTTGTTTTGAAAAACAGAGATTTAGAGAGGCACAGGGTGTGATCCAGCCAGAGGAGACTTCTGCTGGCACCAGGGAGAAACTCCTCAGTCTTCCCTGCTGGGCACTGAAATAATTAGACTTACAGGCCCTGTGACAGTGCAGATGGCATGCTCGTGGCAGCCTCCATTGAACCCATCAGCACAAGGGTTTATTGGCAGGCAGGTAAAGCCATCTCCCTTGTAGCCCTTCTGGCAGCTGCAGAAGACTTTCACCCCGTGCTGCGTGCATTCGGCCGCCTTGTGGCACCCACCATTGTTCTGTTTGCAAAGTTCTGCAGCTGCAGAGGAAAAATACAAATGAGTAAAGTCTGCTTTTAAAGAGGATCTTCTTCATAAAGACAAACCATCACCAGTCCTTTCACACTAAAAATACTAGAATACTTGTTGGGGAAAAAAAAAACTGTTTCCATTTCCTGAGGCATTACTGAATTTCTGTAAGTCTATCCCTTAGGGCTCAGACAGCCGTGTCAGGATGTTCTTGATTCAGGAGACGTGGTACCAACCTTCAGATTTCTGGCCAGGTTGACTTTGGAAGATGTAAGACACCTGCCTGAGAAAGAACAACTGTTTCTGTAGCAGTGTTACCAGGGAACTGCCTTGCCTCTGGGCATAAAAAAAAAATAATAGGATCATTTTTGTTGGAAAAGCCCTTTGATATCTTTGTAAGTCCTCTGAGGGAAACGCTGCTGTCTTCAAAACTTGACTGAAGTGCACTTGCTGCCCATGCTCCCGCTTGGTAAAATCTGGAGAAGTCTGATTTAGAAAAACCTGGACTCCATACATCCTAAACTTGTTTCACCCACCGCAAAGTGGAAGTTTTTAGGGTGGGCAGTAACTGCATTGCTGTGTGTGTGCAAGAGGGAGGAACCTGCCTTCTGGCCCTGACTGGGGGTGGGAGCTCACCTGTGCATGTGATTCCATCCCCATCATACAAGGGCTTGCACTGGCATGTGTTGTTCTCCGTGCAGACGGCGTTGGCCGAGCAGCTCGGGGAGCACACTGGTGGCAGAGCTGCAGGGAAGGCAGGACAGCTGGAATCAAACAGCTCTGGCACCACAATGCCCTCGTTTCATGCAGAAGGAGAACCCTTAGTACCAGTCTGGCTAACTGGAAAATTTGTAAGAATTTTATTTTGTGACTGCCACAGCCCAAAGCCTCTCCACAGGGGAGGTAGGAACTCGTATTGCCATATCACAAAAGAGGAGACAGTGGGGTGAAGGGACTTGTCCTCAGTCCAGAGCAGAGTCCCTAAGTGCTCTTATATGGCTCCTGACATTTATTAACCCTTTTTGCCTTATCTATGGAAACCTTCTGCTGAACTGCAAGTTGTTTCAGCCCATAGCTCCATGGACAGAGTGGTGAGAGCAGGCAGAGACCTAGCTTGGTTTCACACAGCCGGCCAGTCCATCCTGTTTCACAGAAACATCGTCCTGTCCCTGAGTATCCTTCATCACACTGCCCGTTGTTCTTGCATTCACAAGCTGGAAAAGAAGCACAGAGATCAGTTGCAGAGTGGGAGTCTTTCTCTAGAGAAACATCATCATGTCAGTTTAATACGGTATTTTCCAGAAATAATTTAGATGAGTCTACTTTCATGGTATTTCACCATGAGGCCAGTCAAGCAGAGGACCAGACTTCCCAGAGTGCTTGAGCAATCGTCATTCTTGGAGGTTTTCAAGTCCTGACAGGATAAGTCCTGTACAACATGAGCTCAGAACTGACCCTGTTTTGAGAAGGAGTTGGGCTCGAGACCTTGTGAAACCCCTTCCAATCTGAGTTAACCTGTGGTTCTGTGATTTTATAATTGGCATTTGTTCAATGTGCCTCTAAAAATGAAAATTAGTATTGACCTGCACATTGCAGTGGAGTAGTAAACTGCACAGAGAACTGTGTCAGGAGTTAACAGCTGAAGACCAGACAAATCAGTCTTAATGAACAGCAGCTGTAAATTGTGGGGAGGCCAGGGAAAAACCAAGGTGTGTTGAGGGATAGTGCTTGTCTGCTCTGTGGGAGAAGGTCCAGCTTAGTAAGGAAGCCAGATATGAGGTTAGTAAGCTTTTCTGTAAAATGGGGACAAGTTACCTATAGTTTATTTTTTTAGGGTTTCAGATATTTTCATAGCTAAAAGCTTTTGGATTCCTTCAGTTCCTTCATAGGTGAGGCTTTGCTGCTTCTGCCCTCCAACCTGAGGTGTGATGGTCTGTTTAATCCATAGATGATGTTTTTTCCTCTCGTCTTTGGGCCCTGCAATAACTTATGTGCTGAATCCTTCCTCAAGAATGATTCATAGCTCTCTGTTTTATAATGTTATGCTGAATCATCCTTTATGGTCTCATCTTTTCTCTTGAAATATTGTTGTTGTTTAGAGAAGAAAATTATGTGGATTTGTGGAACTGATTTTTTGCATAGCTGTCCTGCTGAAAAGGAGCTTCACTTGTTGTTTTTTCATTTCATTTGATTAGTTCATTTTTCTGTAAGTTAAATTTACATCAAAAGGAAGGGGTTTTAAACCTTTTTTCTCTTAAATTTTATAATCTGGTTTCAAGGTAATGGCTCATAAGTTTTATGCTATGGTGTACTATAAAGTGGATGAATTGTAGGTAGTTATAATCCTGAGAAGCTGTGTCCAAGCCTGTTGTCTTGCCTATAACCCCCCATCCTATGTGCCTCAGGAGCAGCACAGGGTCAGGATGGAAGCATTAATGTTGTAACTTCTTTTCTGAAAGGCTTTATGTCAGGAAAACATTTAAGTTTAAAGGGAGATATTGATCCTGCTCCCACCTAGTTTACATTTGAAGCCACAGAGAGGTGGGTTTTGTGAGCAGTTGCTTGGCTGTCCCTCTTTATAAACAACCCTCACTTTGATGTCCTTTTTTACTCTTTGTGGAAGTAGCACATTCCTTGAGGAGCCAGGTTACTAAAATCCTGTCTTAAGCTTTATGGGGATGGAGGCGAAAGCTGTGCTGTAGCTAAAACCACTTGTTGCTGGAGGCCCTTCTTCTGTTCTATTACTGCTGTACTGTGTAAGAGTAGGAGGTCCTGTGCAGATGCAGCCCTGCAGCCTCTGCATACCTTCTTCTCCTCCTCCCTTCTGAGACCCTGTGCCATGCGCAGCCGTGAGGAGGCACTCAGGAAAAATACTGATGTTAAGAGGGAAGCTTTCCTTGGCTTACTCAGAAACTCCTTGCTGACAGGACAGCTTAGGCTTGTCGTGGGGCATGGAAGAGGAGAGGGAACTCAAACGTACGCCTGCAGGTGAAGCCGTATCTGCCTGGTGAGCACAGCTCGCACGAGGTCCCGTTGAAGCCGCCGCTGCAGCGGCACTCTCCTGTCCCCGTGTACCCGTCGTCGCAGGAACCATGGCCATTGCATGGGGTCTCTGGGCCCCCTGGGCAAGCTGAAAGGTGGGGAAAGAAAAGTGGCTCTTTAGCTCAGGTGCGTGTTCGTTTACTCATTGTCACTGTTGGTTCTCGTTCTGTAAAAATTGTCAAGCGGGGAATGCCTGTAAATGCATCGCTCCTGAGGTGTGTAAAAGTGGCTGTGACACAGGACTACTGTGAACTCTTCCACAGCTCCTATCAGAAAGGTGCTGAGGATCAGCACTGACTTGTGGCTGCTGTTATCTGGCTGCTTGCTCATTCAGATTCATCTGCGAATGGCACTTCCAAAATCGAGCCTTTCTTGAGTGTCTCTGTGGGAGACTGCATGGGATCTGCATGTGTCTCTCTGTGAAACCGGGACAGAACAAGCTGGCAGGGTTTGTGTGGCTGGACCTATCTGCCAGCAGAGATCCTGACCTGGACTGTGCCCTGGTGGGGGCCCCTGTACTGCTCCTTGCAGGGCTGGTAGGTGAAGGAGGACAGTTTGTGTCTGCTAACAAACTGCTGAGATGGAGCCTCCCAAATCGTCTCCACCTGTTCAGAACTACAACTTCTCAGCTTACTCTGCTGATGAGTGCACTTTTCTGTGGCTGAGCAATTATGCACTGGTTCTCAGGTGTGTGCTGGTGTTGCTGTGTGAACCCAATCTGTGTTTAAAGCACGTTCAGCTGGTGACCTGCTCAGCAGGACAGCCTTTACTCTCTGTAGCACCCACCTGCTGTTACTATGGAGTTTAAAACTTTCTCTAAATAAGAGGAGATAATCTGAATTGAAGAAGCACTTGACACCTTATGCTCTTCAGTTCCCTCATTTTGCAGCTGGTCTGTCCTCGTGCCCCTTATCCCAGTTCTCCCAGTTCTGCCTGCTGGGCACTACACAGTTGTACTGGGAAGGAGAGGGCACAGGATGGCTGGATGGGTGGGAATCCTACCTTGGCAGTCTGGCCCGAAGTAGCCCTTGCAGCACTTGGCTATCTGGATGACCATGGAGCAGTTCCTGCGGCACCCATCCCTCCGCAGCCCGTAGGACTCGTAGGTGCACCAGTGGGTTCCTCCCTACATGGCAGCACAGAGAGAGGAGGGGGAGAACACAGGAGAATGAATGCTGCATGGAGTTTGGTTTTTTCCTCTTTAAATAGTAATTGCTGGTGTAACACTGAACCAAAATGTGATGTGTGAAGAGGGCAAGTGAGAGACCCCCACCGTCTCTGATTGCTGACATGCTGAGCAGTGCTCCTGGGAGTGCAGGGGCTGCTCTGTCAGACCAGCAAGCATCCCCCACCAGCACCCTCGTGTTTGCCCAGGGACAGCTTTGCCACTTAATAGTGTGGTAGCACTGTCAAAGGTTCTCTTTTTATTTATACTAAGAAACTTTTTCTAGTTTGCTCTTGTGAAAAGCATGTTAGTCTGCTTACATGTGAGGTTTGAATGTTTTACCTTTGGTTTTGTCCCTGGAGGGCATTTATAGTTACTGAAACAGCTAGCACAATGCCCCTGGAAAAGAGAAAAAAAGTATATTAAAATAATGGCTACAAAAGACCATTTGACTTGGACAAAAAGTTTCTTTTATGACAGCAGAAAGATAAAGTTTATTGCACTTAAAAAATAATAGAAAACTGTGGAGGAGCAAGAGAGGAGAGTGACAACAAAGTAGTTGCAATAATTTAGTGCCACAAAAATGCAATAAAATAGTTTTGGTACTGGAATATAAATTCTTATAAATTCTGGAAGAGGAAACTGGTCTGGGTTTAAAGAAGGAGGGAAGAGATAATAAATGTTGTTCAAACAAGTATTGATGTCATGTGTATTAGACCTGGATGTCTAATTTAGAGTACAGAAAAATGTTTGCTTTTCAGGAACTGCTTATGATATTTGAGGAAATGGTATCTGTTTAATTTAATTTAATGACATCATAAACAAAAGGCAACTTGAGCAGATGGGATATACACAACTGTTGGTTTTGTAACTGAAATACGTGTTCTGAGAAGCTTTTTTTAAAGACTACCTGAAAGTTCTTTTACTTCCAGGAAATTTTTTCATACTTTCCAATTAAACTGAAGTAAACTTGGTCTTGAAACTGTTTGAAGATGACTTTCAAAAGTTCTCATTTGTGGGACCCATCAAAGTTCATGGAGGAAACTTCCTCCACGCTAACAGTGCCTGTTCAGGTGTGTAAAAAACAAGAAATGTCAGAGACTGAGACAGAGTAAGCAGTTATTTGTCTTGTGTCCTTCATACCATGAGCTGCTGGAGTAGCAATGCTGTTCTTTTTTTAATAGGGAACTTTGTAAACGTGATCTCTACGGACAAATTTGTAGCGTGAACTTCCACTAATTTAAAAGCTCGACAGAAAGATTTGTCCTTGCTCAAGTTTTTGCTTGCAAGCTTTTTTATGGTCTTCAGTGGAACCACTTGTCCTGTGTGCTGCTTTGAGTGGATACAGGATTTGTGTTGTGCACCTGTGAGGCATTGTGCTGCACTTCTGAATCTCTCTCTAAGCAGTGCAGCAGATGCAGCCAGCCTGCAGCATCAGTGCCAGAGCTGCAGGAGTGTTACCCCAGTGAAAGTGGGCATCGGTGCCTGGGCTGTGTCTCTGTCAGGGTGGGGGACCCCAAGGGGCACTGACCATGAGCTCCATGGTGAGGAAGCTGTCACAGCAATACCCCCAGGCTGGGCTCTGTCAGCAGGGACCCCAAGGGGCACTGACCATGAGCTCCATGCTGAGGAAGCTGTCACAGCAATACACAGCAATACCCCCAGGCTGGGCTCTGTCAGCAGGGACCCCAAGGGGCACTGACCATGAGCTCCATGGTGAGGAAGCTGTCGCAGCGGCCCCCCAGGCTGGGCTCCGTCAGCAGGCAGTTGATCCCATAGGCGATGCCCCCATCGAACTCCAGCTGCCTCTGCACCACCTTGCACTGTCCGTCGTTCAGGAACAGGGCGCCCTGGGAGATGGGATGGGGAGAGGGGGACATGGCAGGTCATGAGCTGCTCCTCCTTGGGTTCCTGCTCTCTGTAGGAATGCTCTTGGGGCAAGGTGGAATGGCAAACTATCCTGTAAGTAAAACTGATGGCTATGGGGCTCAAATCCAGTTTTTGGGGCCTCTCGTCCTAAGGGCAGATGTGTGTCTGGAGTACTGTGTCCAGCTCTGGAGTTCCCAATACAGGAAGGCTGTGGACCTGTTGGAGGAAGTCCAGAGGAGGGTCATGAAAATACTCAGAGGGCTGGAGCACCTCTCCTATGAAGATAGGCTGAGAGAATTTGGTGTGTTCAGCTGGGAGAAGAGAAGGCTTCAGGGAGACCCTAGAGCAGCTTCCACTCCCTATGTGGGGATGGGCTGAGAGAATTTGATCTGTTCAGCTGGGAGAAGCGAAGGCTTCAGGGAGACCCTAGAGCAGCTTCCAGTCCCTATGTGGGGATATGTGAGAGTTGGAGAAGGATTTTTAACAAGGGCATGCAATGATAAGACAAGGAATAATGGCTTTAAACTGAAAGTAAATGGGTTTAGACTGGATTTTGGGAAGAAATTCTTTACTGTGAGGTTGGTGAGACGCTGGAAGAAGTTGCCCAGAGAGCTGTGGATGCCTCATCGCTGGAAGTGTCCATGGCCAGATGGAATGGGACTTTGAGTAACCTGGCCAAGTGTAAGGTGTCACTGCTCATAACAGGGGGCTTGGAACAAGATGATCTACAAGGTTCTTTCCAACCCAAATCATTCTATGATATCTTTCTTTTCTGAAGAGGACACAATATGCCAGTTCTGTGCTCACAGGTTTATCTTATGTGTATTTAGGTTTAGATGCTTGCCAGGTATGACCTGATATATTTGCAAAGAAAAATGTGACATTGTTCTGGTTTATCAGGCTATGTGTGTGCCTGCGGCCTTAGCTTGGAAGTGCCTACACACCAGAGTTTGCATGCAATGAAAAAAATTCATGGGGTTCAAAACCAGGCTGATCTTAGTGGTTTTCCACTCACATTGTAGAAGCTAAAGTGTGCTGGTATTTCAGTTTCAAGGTAACTGAGAGCTGTTTTGAACAAATAGCATCTTACAACAGAGCAAACGGCAGGTCCAAAAAGTCCTGCCGACCATACAGTTTGCTGAATCTGTTGGTGTGGCTCTTGGCATGCAGGGGTGATGACCAACGAGGTTTTGGTGCCACTGACCCTCCCTGGGGGCTGTGCCAAGGCAGAGTTTGGTCTGCAGGAGTTATCCTGCAGCAGGAGTGAGGAATAAACTTGCCAGCAGAGCCAACACTTACGATCTCCCCGTTATCCCCACAGCTCACGCTCAGGTTGGAGCCCTGCAGGGTCTTCAGTGGGGCGGAGCTAGGGAGCTGGTAGGCCAACACCTGGGGAAGAAAAAGGAAGCTGCACATGTCTGGGCTGGAGTGTTTTGCCTGTGGCAACACTCCCAGAATGCAAGGGCTTACCGCAGCATCACGGACAATGTGGAATTTGAGGTACTGCACCAGCTTGTTGGTGTTGGATTTCTTGAAGAGGAAGTCCTGCTGCTCCTGTGGCAGGGCACGGATGGCTGTGTCAGTGGGCCAGAAGAGCGTGACGGGTTTGTGAATGGGATCGTCGATCAGCCCCAGCAGGTTGTTCTTCTGCAACACAGCAACAATTGGGGCAGAAGATTAATGCTCTGTCCAAAGTGCCACTGACCCTGTGGGGTGAATGTCAGGTGTAACTGGGGTGTGGTGCTCTGTGGGCTGCCTGCTCACCAGCCTGCACACACCTTGACTTTAAAAAGCAGATGTGTGAGTTGAACTTGATATACAGTAGGACAGAGCTGAGTGGGGAAGGGCAAGGTGGCTGTGGGTCTGCTTAACATCCCCAAGCTCTTAGGGAGTGTGACTGGTGGTGAGCAGGGTTTTTGTGTACTGTATGGTGAGCCCTTTGGTTCTCCTGAACAAAATCCTGCCGGTGATGACGTGTTCTCTGTGTTTTTGTCTTTAAAAAAATTAATTTACAACCGTTTCCCAATGGCTCCTGTCTCTGGTGTCCTTACCTCCAGCAAAGTGTTGAACAGAATGTACCCATGCTTGGCTGCAACCATTTTAAGACTTTCCTACAAAGAAGAAAAGCGAGTAATTTACCTAAGAAATACATTATTTGGTATTAAAAAAGCAGGTAAGAGCTTGCTTTTCCCTGTAAGTCACTTTTTGTTATAAAATCAAAGCTGCTGTAAAAACCCTCTACAGAAATCCTCTTATACTGCCCTTACTTTATCTGTAATTCTGGTGAATTTGAAATATAATATTTAATTTATTTGTATAAGATCTTTTTAGAGTCACTTTTTTTGTTGACTTATATGATTTATATATCTGACAGTAACTGTGGAAAAGCCCTTTGGTTGGCAATGGTGATAAGCTGCACATACCTTCTTGAGGGGGAAATCCTGCATCTGTGAAGGGACCAGGATTTGGTTTATGACATGGATCACACCATTTGTGCCAACAACATCACTGAGTACAATTTCAGCTTTGTTGTTCAAAACCAGCGAGTTCTGGAAAGGCAACAAAAACATTTTTTCTGTGAAATCTTGTGGGAAAGTGAGGCTGATGATGAATTGCTTTGATATCATAAGCTCAGATCATCTTTTCTTTGCAGCAAACAGTACTTTCAGCTTTAATAAATTGCCCTTTGCTTTTTCAAACTCTCCTCATGCTCATAAAGTCAGAGTCTGAGGATAAAATAGCTTGTGTCAACACAAGGGTTGTAGAACTCGACTCTTGAAATACCAAATAAGTGCTGAACTCTTCAGCTGCACAGGCAATCTTAGCTGAAAGTAATTATTTTTGTGCAGCAGAGGAGGAAAGGGAACCACTGATATCTTTAAAAGGTAAATGAGAGTGGGCTGTTTTGCTGTTCTGTTCCCTGTCCCTCCACACTTGGTTACCTGGGAGTAGCTGATGTGTATGGGGTCACCGTGGAGAGAGGTGACGTTGGTGATGGCTGTCAGGTCCTTGTACAGCAGGTTGGCACAACCCACCACGTGGTGCCGGAGCACTTGAGCCATCACTCCTTTGGCAATCCAGTCCTTGACCTGCAGTGGGAAATGGAGGGGTTGAGAGGCAGCTGGGCAAGGCAACTGAAGAAAAAAAAAGCTCATTTGTACTGAGCCATTTGACTTACTCGTGGGTCACTGTTCAGTATGTCTGTGTGAGGGACAAACAGGGTGAAAGGGCCGGGGCCTGAGAGATCACTGATGGACAAGACCTGCCAAATTGAAGAGGAAAAAGCAGCAATGAGTTAATGCATGTGATGCCACACAGTGACAGGGACTGCCCTGTGGAGCTCCATTGCTGCCGTGTGTTGAGTTCCCTTCCCTGCAACACAAGGGTGAGAGAAATTCCCCATGTGGGCTTTGACTCCTGGCCTCGTCTGTCACCTTTGCTCACAGGTATTAAATAGAAGATTTTGTCTTATAGCCATGTCTTTATCTCCTCTGCAAAAACAAACAGGAGATGAGGGAATTAAATTAATTACTCTTAGGAGCACAAATGGACCTGGGCTGTTGCAGGCACTACTGATAAGATGTCCTGGGGTGACTTTATGGTGCTTGTATCCTAATTGAAAGGGATTGAGAGCTCTCCTAAAGCAGGAGGAAGCCACCTGTCTACCATGGTAGCAAAATTGAAACTGGATTATAGGTCTTTAGGTTAGCAGGCCAGTGTACAGGTCTGTGCTGCCCTGAGGCTTCTGGTAAACAGAGAATTGCTGTCACTAGTCTCCAAAAATCAGTGAGAGCTGACTGGCTGTCATGAAAGACACAGAGCACCCTGTGATGTTTCAGGGAGGCAACTGAAAATGTTGCCATTTGGAGATGCAGAAGGGGTAGGAAATGAGTGGTATACTCTTGCTTCAGAATTCACAAGAGATGTGCTGTCAGATCTCAGTCTGTGAATAGGTGAAAGCTTCAGTTTTATGCCCAGTCTGGATGTAGCCACAGTTCTCTCCATAGAGAGCAGCAGGCACGACTTTCCCAGGCCTTTTCCTGGGGAAGGCTGTGAGAAGGTCAGAGAAAAGAATGAGAAACAAGTCTTCTCTCCACTTGCTGCCCCTGTTGTTGTGCACATGTGGAATGTGTTAAGGAGATTTGTTTGCCAAAGGGTGATTTCTTAATTGGCCACTGGTGATGGTGTTTGGATTGATTGGCCAATTGGATCAGTCTATATTGGACTGACATACCAACAGATTCAGCAAACTGTGTGGTTTGCAGGACTTTTTGGAGCTGTCATTTGCTCTGTTGTAAGATGTTATTTGATCAAAACAGCTCTCAGCTCATTGGATTGTCCCAGCTCATTGGAAGGGTGATGAGCTTCTTAATAAGTATAGTGCAATATAAGAATAATGAAGTAATGGATTGGCCTTCTGCAATCATGGAGTCAATGCTAATTATTACCCAGCTGGAGCCCGTGACAGCATCTGGAGGCCTTGCTTTTCTCTGGAACTTTGGTCTTGATCATTAATACTGTTTTAGTGACAGTTAATAGCTTACATTAGAGCATCTCAAATACTAGTGACTGACAATCCAAATCCAGTCCCAATTACATTGCAGGAAGTTGGTGCATACCAGATTCTTGTCTGCTCTGCACTCTTGGAGAAAAAAAAGGGATGAGAACCCCCCCACGAAAACCTAGCAAACCCCAACCACTCAACCTTTTCTTACCTTTAAGTGAAAATAAAACCTAGATGTTTTGGAGTTCCTGAGAAGTTCCTGCAATTAAGAAAAAGTCTCTGTAACAATGCTGCAAATGTGAGGCAACATCTGTGGAGTGAAAACAAATGCAGCACTCGGACAAGAAAGGTTTGGATATCTGTATTGCTTCTGTTCTGTTCTTACCTTACTCTGCCAAACAGCAGGCTTCTTTGAAACCTAAAACTCCCTAATATTACAATCATAATGATTGTCCATTAGGGTTTTTGTTTGTTTTGGCAGTTAAGATTATATTGCAGCATCTTGTTCCTGGTTTCTTGGAGAGGGATAACTTCAAATTCTGGGCTACAACTTTGTCCAAGAAACAAGTGATGCGTTTCAACCATTGTATTAACTATGGGAAGAGAAATAGAGGACAGCAAACATGTGAAGCACTTTACCTGGAAGATGTTGCCTCGGCACGTAAATCCATCCCCAATGTAGTTAGGTTTGCAGGTGCAGGTCCTGTCTGTCAGCTCAGTGTCATTACAGATGGCAAATTCACTGCAGCCTCCATTATTCTTGTAATGGCAAAGTTTAAAATATATAATTCCTTTATTGCCAGGTGTATAAAACAATTCCAATTCACCCTTCCCCCCCCCACTTATATAATTTAGAACAGTTTAATATCAAGATCTTTTTGAAACCACATCTTCCTGGAACATCTGATGGCATATATTTTCTTCCAAACCAAAAAGCATTTAGGATTTGTAAAAAATAAGTCTCCTTTTATGCAGAGTTTTTAGTTTTGATTCCCTCCTTAATGTGTTTAGTTCATGAGGCTGCGAGGAAGCAAAATATTTGCATGCAAGTCTTACTCTGCACCTTAGGGATGAGTCTTAGATTTTCTTCCTAAGGGGAACTATTTAAACACTGTAAATCACTGGGATGGTGCCAGGAGCCTGAATTTATTGAGGAGCATAGCACAGGACTGTGTGATGGCCCAGGTCAGCTGTAACAGGGACTTGCCTTGTCCTTGTCTCTAAAACATCTCCTGTCTGCACCTGAGTCCAATGCTGGGTTTGGAGCAGTGGATGCATCTCACCCAGCTGCCTGCCTCCAGAGAGCTCCCTGCACTAAACCAAGGTATTCCTCACTCAGGAGCAGCATGTTGGGGCTCAGAGCCCTGCTCAGTCACAACGAGGTGCTCTCCTGTTACCACCTTGTTTTTATCCTGGACATGAGATCAAACTGGGGGAAATTGAAAAGCTTTCTTGTTTTTTCTTCAGGTACTTGCTTCATGGTGTCCTTTCTGTTGCTGATCATCTCAGGGATCCTTTCTCATGGGCCATGAGAGGGAGCAGAAACTCCTTTGGGAGCTGCCAGTGGGGCCTGCCTTGACAGGTCAGAGAGACACCTGGCTGCAAGGACTGCGTTTGGGTGGATTTCCTGTGGATTTGGCTTGGCTTAGGCAGACTGTTGGCAGCCTTGGCTACCTGTGAAGCTTTGCTGCACAGAGGTTTGATCATCATGGAGCCAGGTTAGCCATTGATGCTTCTCAAGATGATCTTTATTTTTAACACAAAGTTAGCCTGGATAATCAGTTAAGTGGAAGCAAAGCTGCTGGAACACAGCACAGGAAAAAGCAAGATAATTCAAAATCATAGGGAGCAATGGCTTAAAGCTTTAAACTCTCCTTCCTCCAGGTTGTGTTTTTACCCTTGCTCTTTCATCTCTGCAACCTTTCAAGGTCAGAGAAAGCTAGCTGAGAGGCCAGGCTGGGAGGGTGAGAATTGTTATTGCTGTGCTCAGAGCACAGAGGATTAATGTACACAGAAGAGTGGATATATCCCTGCTGCAGCTTGCCAAGAGACAGAGCAGTGCAGATGGTGCACAGAACCACACTCATTGCCAATATGTGGCTTGCAGTGTGTGAGCCAGCTTGTGCTAAACAAATGTGGCTAATTTTTAGCCTGCAGTGACAAGTGAGGCACAGAATGGGTAGTGCCATGGCATGTCCAGGGCTGGGTGTTGTGGAAGGAAATGGTTTTGTTGGCTTTTTGTAGAAACTCTATATGATAAATAATTTGCTGACTTTGGTTTTGGCACTACAGACCAAGGTTTGTTTCTCTGCATTGGATGTGAACTGAGTTATTTAAGACTCAATGATGAGTCCAGGCCCTCACTTATGTTTTATCCAGGTTGTGGTTGAGGAAAAGCCCTTCCTGCATTTTTTTTTTTAGTTTCTCCCATAGTGACAGCACTAAAGCATGTACTGAACCAGAATACTTAAAGATTAGCCAAGTTAATGTAAATAGATTCTTAGCACACCTAACTTAGTTCAGAATGCATACAACCCCCAAAAGTGTAATGATTATAATGAGACCTGAAATTGTACTCTTAAATGGATACTCACTTGTAAACACATACTGATATACGTGCAGATTTTGCCATCTCCAGAATATCCCTTCAGGCAATTACATACTGCCTACAAAGCAAAATCAGAAAACAAACATACATTGAAAAATGCTTGAATTTTTTTCAACACATAAATATACAGTTTACTTTTTTCCAGGTAATTTCATTGTGATATGATGTGGAATTTATTAATCTGAAAGTACATTATATCTCCTAGAGAAGTTTCTCGGCCAGTAACTATAGACTGGGATTGGGAAGTATATAATTTTCATTAGGCTCTATCTGCCTTTTTCCTGCCTATCCATCTCTGGTCTCCTCTCTGCTGTCCTGTTCATTTGAAATGACCCCTCTGATATCTGCACATTATTGTCTTCCTGACAAAACAGGCTAAACCCTTAATTTGTTTCCCTCATCTTTTTTGCATGAGTTGGTATTCCCCTCTCATCCCTTTCCTTCCCTGTGTTTTTTTTAAGTGATGAAAAGTAGCTTCAAAACACACCTGGAATTGTGTGTTATTGGCAACTTGCCATGCAATGGAAATATAGCTGACACTTTGTTCTGGTTACTATATTTTACATTTGCAGTTATCACAAAAGACGAAAAATAGCTGCAAAGAAATGAATTATATTCTCCAATTCACTGATAATTGTTCTGAAGTTAGAATTTACATTTAATATCTAGGAATTTGAAAATTCAGTGAGATATCTGCAGCAGAAATAAAACTGGGAGGTAGTGTAATTGTAGTGTTTAGGTACCTTCTGGATAAGTGAGAGCCCTTATTAGAGAAAGTAGCTGCATTTCTATCCTATAAATTTGCCTTTGCAGAGCTGGGGTTTTGTAGTGGAGGTTGCTATTACTCTGATGTTAATTACATTCTTACAGGTAAGGAAGAATAAATAAACAGGTTGTAGCTACTTCTAGAGATCAGCAAAAGAGTGAGTGGACTGCAGAATGTTGTAACTCCTGTGCAAGAGTTATGGTTCAGGCCATTTTGTTTCCTTGTGGATACACTTGAACAGTGTGGGGAGAAGGATTAGTCTAAAATGGAATTTTTTCCATGGACAGTTTCTATAACAATAAAAGAAACATCATCACTTTCAAACTTACAGCTTTTCACATCAAAACCTCTCAAAGTAGAAAAACAACCACTTGAAATAGCAAAACACTGCCTTCCTCTGCAGTTTTGGATTTCTTTCACTGAAATAGATTTTTTTTTCCTGTTTATCTGCACTCCCCCTCAAATGCCTTTGTCAGGGAAGCATATACTTTTCAGAATTGTTATGAAATTCAGTTTTCTACTTAAAAACAAAGTTGACATGGGGAAATCCTTCTTTGCCCAACACTAAACACTTGACTAGGTCTATTTTTCTTCAGCAACAAAGTACTCACTTGATTGGGTCCAGTCTGTGTGCATTCTGCATTTCTATCACATCCACCATTGTTCTCCAGACAAGGGTTGATTTCTTTATAAAACAGAAACAGTTGTAATAAAGAGAGAGTAATTCTGAAAACCCAAGAAGAATAAATTTTAAGCAAAAACATACTGGGAATGCAGATTTATGACAAAATTCATTCCCTCAGTTACTCAGTACCTCAGTCTAGATCTTCAGTTGTCTTGGTGGAGGCTAAAGCAGCATTTCTGAAACCAAACCTGGGGAGGTGTGGTACAGTATGTAAAAGTCTGTGATGGTCAGAGGAGTGTGTGTGTATCAAGCTGCTGGAGATGGGGTCATCCTTGCTAGGGGTAGATGTTGTTTGGCAAGGTTTGGTGTCACACGGTTTGCCAAGTAGTATCAGCCGTGTGTCAAGAAAAGATGCCTTTGGCATTGGGGGATAGAGTATCAGCAAGCTGCACTTCTGGGTCAGAGTGGGAGGAGGAGCATCCTCCTGGAGGAAACCCCTCTCCTGTGGTTTTCCTGTGAGTGGTACAGGGGCAGGGTGTGTGCTCACCGAGGCAGACGATCCCATCCCCGGTGTAGCCGGCGCTGCAGACACAGGCTCTGTTTCCTGGTGTTGTTCTCCTGCACTCTGCCTTGGAGGAGCAGCCCCCATTGCTGTTCTCACAAGCATCAATAGCTGAACAGGGACAGCAGCAGAGATTAAACCAATGTGCTGGACTGGCTTCTTGCTTCTCATGATTATCTGTCTCCATTTTTAAAGGGATTTACTAACATTTTTGGAATGAGTCTTTCTGAATTAGGAGGCCACAGATTAAATTAGTGCTAGTTACTTAATACCTATTATTGTTTCCAGAGGGAAAGCTGAAATGGTGTTTCTAGTCTGGAATGTTAAAATACATCCAGGACTGACTTTGAGTAATTCTGCCCATTTCAACAAAACACCAAAAAAAAAAAAAAAAAAGAATGTTTGTGTTCATCTCTGGTTTAAATAGCCATTTAAGTGTTCCTTGAGGTTGACATTTTCTGCACACAGATCACATAACTTCTCTTGCAGGAGGTCTAGAGTATAATACCACCTAGCCCTCCTGTGACTGCAAGTCTGGGTTCTTATTCAAATGGATACTCGTACTGTTTCTCCAACTCTGGATGAGCTGGATTCTCACAACTGGAGAGCAGAAAGGGAGCCTTGTCTGACCTTCAGTGTGATTCAAATCAGCCTCAAAATTGCCTTAAATTTTGCTTCAAATGACCCTAAATAGCTCTTTCATAAATTTCAGACCAGGGAGTTAATTTTTTTCTGCAACTAGTTTTGCCCAGGAATCCTATATAGGGAGCAAGGAGAGTGCAGAGTCACTATGGGTGGCTTGTGTGACCCAGCTCTTCCTGCACATGGGGAATTTCCCCCCAACAGATTAAAGTTGATTTGTCTGTTTTGTGCCATAAGAGAAAATGAAAACAGGCCGAATAAGAGTGGCAAAATCTGGGATTAAGACAATGCCAGCCATTGTGAGTAAGTAGAAAAATAGGCTTCTGTCTGAAAAACATTAGTATTTTAATCAGTTAACTATTAAGAAAAATTATAACTAATTATGATTATTGTAGCTGGAAGAAGTTTGTTTTGGATAACCCAGATTTTTGAAGGTACACTGATTATCCCTTTCTGAGGGTCTCTTAAATCTCTCTAGTCTAAAGAAATGGATTTTGCCACACCAGAAATCTGAGCAAGTTCAGAAAGCTGAGGAAATGGTTGAGCTAGACAGCTTCCAATAGCTGGAAGTGTTATTGTGCCCTGAATTGGCCTCTCTTTGCTGGGCTTTGTTGGGAAAGGGAGTAAAAGTCACAAACCAGGTTTCATTACTCTGCAAACAATGGGGCTGGGGTTGTGCACAGCATGTTCCCTTTTCTTTGCTCTCCCTCAGCACAATGCCTCACAACTTGGAGACTTGGAGCCCTTTGTTTGCTATGAATCTGCACCTGTTGGGCTGCTGTTTGTTTTGAGGGAACTGGCAACAATTCCTGTTTTTTAACTGGTGCATAGGGAGCTGCTCATCTCTCACCAACTCTACTGTGACCAAAGAGTGCTTCAAGCATTCTTCTTTGGTTTCTTTTTTTAATGTGGTTTTTTTTTTTTTATTTTTCAAAGGGAAGAAACAAAGTTCACTTGCCTGTGCAGAATGTCCCGTTCCCCTCAAAGCCAGCTGCACACTTGCAATAGGCAGTGCCATTCGATAGGAGGAGGCAGCTAATGAAATAAAAGGAGGGAGGCATCATTTAACAGAGAGGAAAAAAAATAATTGGTCAGGTCTTTTGTACAGCCCTTGTTTTTGTGAGTGTTTCTGAAGGTAATGTTGCATAGAAATAACAAGGCATTTAACCATACAGTAAGAGGTAGCTAAACCCATAAAAATGGACCTAGCTGGAACAAGTTTTTCAAATGTGTTTTTGATGTATTATTTTAGGTATTAGAATTCCATGCTTTGGTGTTTGAATATCCTATTTTTTTTTTTTTTTTTTGTGCAGAACTACAGAATTTGTATGTCTGCTCACTCAAAAAGCTGCGCACAATTTTTGTTTGTGTGCACCCAATTTATGGAGGGATGCAGCCAGCACAATTCATCACTGCCCCCTACTCCTTCCATGCCTGCACCTGTCCTCAGACCTACACGTGTATGTCAGTGAATGAAAAATACATAAGAGAGGAACAATCTGCTTGTGTCAGAAACACAGTCATGATTCCAGAATGTGTGGGGTCCCCATGAGCAAATGTGAGAGGGTAGTTTTGCCAAAAAAGCCTGGTCAAATATTGTTACTGTGAACTGAAGGCCACAAACACATAAGGGAGAGAATTACCTACATCTGGGAAAAAGGTGGTTTGCCCCTCTGGTTTCTCAGCTCCTACAGAAGAGCTGTGGCTGAAAACAAGGAGTCCTTCCAGCCAGTTTTCCTTGGTTTTTTTTGAGATGTCTTGACTAGTGTAAATCTTGCTGCCTGGTCAGTGGTGAGGGGACAGATGCACTTCAGTAAATGGTTCAGTGGGGCTCACTTGCTCCTCTGAAAACTAGTCAGTGTCCCAATATTGGTGCTGGACTGGTGAGAGCATTTTTCTGTTGTTATTTGTATATTTTGATATGAAGAGAGGAGATGTTTGAACTTTCTGGCCTCATCACCACATAAATTAGATTGACATTGCTCCTTATCTCTGTGAGATATGCTGCTGAGAAGTCATGAAAAAGGTGGACTTGATTTTTGCTTTGCAAGAGGTCCCCTTTTCCTCCCCTCTCCTCTAAATGAGTACATTTCATACATACTTAGCACTGGTGTGGCACGAGGCGTTGCATGCGTCATCTTTGATTTCTGCAAGTGGAAAAAAAAATGAAGTAGGGATCAGAACCTTTTGGGTCAACATCCTTCTAGATTCAGAGTCTTTTGTTCCCACCATGTGGAGCTGGAGGCTGAGTTCTGTGTTACACCACTGTGCTCTCAGTCTTGATAGAGACTCCACCTGTAGAGTCTGTATAGATCAGTGGATACCACTTACATTCATTTGCAAGGAAGAGTTGTGTCATATTGTCAGGAAAACATTTCACCTGCTGTCATTTACCTGTATTTAGTCTGGTGAGTCTTGTATAATATCAGAATTATATAAAGGTAGGTTTTCTAAAGGAGCTGCAATTTTTCTCAGAGCATATATAGCAACCTTCTTACAAAACTTGCAAAATTTTTTCCCTGGGAAAATTTAAAACTGATCTTGAATAGTCTTATAAACTTTTAAATTTTATGCTATTACAGCTAGAGTTTTAAAATAGTTACTGAGTGCATTTTAATTATGTATATATAGAATATAATTTGATTGGACATAGAAGCTGTATTAAGCCAGCACAAAATGATTTATTTGCTAATTATTTTTTATTGCATTAACAAGAACATAATTTAATATCTGGTGTTGTGTAGCTAAATCAACTTTTAGAAGCACTTGAGAGGCTTTTGATCTGAGAGTCAAAATGTGCTGGGTAATCCTGCTCTGGAAAACATGTGGCTTTAATAAATGGGATGTACTTTTGGGGCAGATAGAGGATGACACAGGTAGAGAATTAGCTAAGTAAGTGTTTCAGTGTCATGAGTGGTGTCTCAACCAGCTCTCTAATAAAGCAGTAATTAATTGCCATGGCACAGGAATGTGACCCATATGTCACTGCATGTGGGAAGCTGCACTGGGATCTGATTGTGCAGTTTTGTCATTCTCTGAAATGTTCACCTTTTACCTCAGAAGACAAGAGGCAGGACACTCACCAGTCTCACATGTCACTCCTCTCCAGCCAACATCACATTCACAGGAGCCATCCCCATCGATCCCGCTGCTGCATTTCCCATGGACACAAGTGCACACTGTGGGAGAGATGGGGGCAGGCCACTGTCCCTGGCAGTGTGGCAATGTGGGCAGCAAGGACAGCAAGGGTGGCCCAGACACCACCTGCTGATGGCACCTTCTGCTCTGGGCTATTTGAAGAAGGGCAATGTCTGGTGCCCTTTGGTTTCTAATTACACAATAACTCTAAATTCAAACTATGCTTATATTGCCTCTATTCCCAAATGCAGGGTCTGAAACTGTATTTTAATGGGAAAGAATTGGTGGAAAATAGCAGTACTACAGAGGATGGTTCTTCCTGGTTGCTTTTCTGTGGTGTGACAGAGTAGAAAGCATTGTCCCCAGCCTAGGGATTAGAAGGAAAACCACATAACGGGGAAAGAAAAGGGGTTAATGAAGTTTGTAAGACTGGCCTATTAGGAAGTGCTCTATGTTTCTAGAATCTGGACTGAACATGGTTAGAAGATAAAAGGGGAAGCCACTGTCCGTGGAAGTGTGGCAATGTGGATAGGAAGGACAGCAAGGGTGGCCCAGACATCACCTGTTGATGGAAGCATTGTCTCCAGCCTAGGGATTAGAAAGAAAACCCCATAATGGGGAAAGAAAAGGGGTTAATGATGTTTGTAAGACTGGCCTTATTAGGAAGTGCTAGAACCTCGACTGAACATGGTTAGAAGATAAAAGGGGAAGCCACTGTCTGTGGAAGTGTGGCAATGTGGGCAGGAAGGACAGCAAGGCTGGCCCTGACACCACCTGCTAATGGAAGCACTGTCTCCAGCCTAGGGATTAGAAAGAAAACCCCATAATGGGGAAAGAAAAGGGGTTAATGATGTTTTCAAGCATGGCCTATTAGGAAGTGGTGTACCTTCCCAGAACCTGAATGTGGTTAGAAGACAAAAGGAGAAGGTTTGGGCCCCTGAGGGGCCGGCCAAGCTGTGGTGCGGTTTGGGGACGCTGGGTACCTTGGTCACAGCTGCGGCCGTATCTGCCCTGGCCGCAGCCCTCGCAGGCCGTGCCCACGAAGCCCTCCTCGCACTGGCAGCTGCCGGTGCCGTTGGTGCCATCCAGGCACACGCCGTTCCCGGAGCAGGCGCTCCCGGCCTTCCCTGGGCACGGCTGGCACTGCGGGCCGAAGAACCCCGCGCAGCACTCCTTGGTCTGCAAAGCCAGAAATGCTGTGCTGAGGGGCAGGGGGAACGAGAGAGCTGGGTTTTCTCAAGGGTTTTAGGGATAGGGAAAGAGGGGGGGGTTTATATTGGATATTAGGAAAAAAATATTTACTGTGGTGAGGCAGTGGAACAGGTTTCCTAGAGAAGTTATGGGTGGACCCATGCCTGGGTGTTCAAGGCACAGTGGTGGGGGGCAGTGAGAAACCTGGTCAAGGGGAGGATGTTTCTGCCAGTGGCAGGGTGGTTGGAACTAGATGAACTTTAAGGTCCCTTCCAACCCAAACTAGTCTTTGATTCTGTGATTTTTAGCAGCACATCAGCTCTGCTGGTCTGTGACCACACTCCTCGATGTGCCAGGTCACACGCTGCCACTGCACGTCCTTGATGGGACCCAGGTGCCCTTCACCCCTTCAGGGAGAGGTGGGGAATTGCTAGGGACAGGCACAGGTTTATCCTTCCCAAAGCTGTGCTCCTTCTGCACCACAGGGACATGCAGCACTTTGTGCTGCAGCTATCATCAGTCTTTAACCTTCCCATCTCTGTTGTATCCAGAATAAAGGTCAATAAATATACAGTCAGCAGCTGCCCAACGTGCTGTGTGTGCTTAGTGGGAGTGATGAGGAGGATGAAGGTCGGGGAAGGGGGTTCCTGGTTTTTACCACGATAGAAGCAGTGAACTCACAATGATGGTTTTAGCACACTTGGGCTTGCAGCCAATCTGGATGGTGTACTGTCTCATGTGGTTTTCTGTGAGGACACAGTATTTCTTCACCCCTGCCTGAGCAAAGATTGGAGAAACAGATGCACTTCTGAATAATATTGATCAGCTACTTTCAAATGTGTTAATACATGGGACATTAACTTTATGCATACTGTGCACTGGCTCACACATTCACAATTAAAATGAAGGAAATATTTTAGAAATAAAAATGAACATATGATCAGGTTAACTCAGTGTCTTGTGGCATTTTAAAGATGTCTAAAATTGTCTCTGCTCAGAACTGAACAGATTCTATTCAAAAGTTTTATAAACTTTTTTTCATTTTTCACATTTTCTGATAATTTTAATTCTTCTTGGAAAACTGAGTTATGAAGTTGTGCAAAAACAGCTGTTGAAAAATTATCTTCTAGGTCTGAACACATTTGGGGAAACATTGTTTGCTGAAGTAAGATTTTGATCTCAATGTACACTTGTGAGGAACTTGAGACAAGAATCCATCCAACTGTTCATCATAAAAATGTTTATGAGTTTCATTTTTAGCCACAAGGAGTTACATTTGGTTTGGCCAGTGAAGTACTTTGATGCAGTGGATGGGACTTAAGCTGCTTTGGAGTACCAATACTGGCATAATTAATTTTTAAAAATTATTAAGGAAAATATACTTATGTAATCCCAATGGAGAGGCTTTCACAACTAAGTTAGATACCAAGAAACTCTAAATATCTGCAGCTCTCATGTGTTGGACCTGGGCATCCAAAGTCTCTCTAATCTCCAAGTTTTCTTGTGGCTATAGCTTACATCATATTGCTGGGGATGGATTGACTTTGTCCTTCTGTAAATCTCCGACTTGAAGGTCTAAAACTGGTGCTGTAATTCCTTCTGGAGCAGGCATACTCCAGACCACATTTCCCTCCCCTAATTTTGCATGGTGGAGGTAAACTTTGCAGTTTAAGGAGCCCTAAGTTGTCCCAGTGCATGTGACAAGCTGTCCTTGAAAGATAAAATTATTTTTAACTGCCCTTCTGTTGCCTTGATCCCAGGTAGATTTTTCAAAAAGAATCTCTGAGGTCAGGGTGGATTGAGTCTCTTGACTATAAGCAGGCTGAGATAACTGCTCAGGTGAAACTGAGACAATTATATTAAAAAATTATATTAAAATAGGATTTAATGTTTTATCTTTAAGCTGCCCTTCTGTTGCCTTGATCCCATGGAAAAATGGAAATAATGCTTTATAATTGAGGGCAGGTTTCTAACGACCCTTGGAAGTCTGATTAACAGGTAGATTTTTCAAAAAGAATCTCTGAAGTCAGGGTGGATTGAGTCTCTTGACTATAAGCAGGCTGAGATATGTATTTTGGTGAAACTGAGACAATTATATTAAAAAATTATATTAAAATAGGATTGAATGCATATATAGTCAGTTTTGATATGGAGAAACAAATGGCCCTAGCATTAATGAGAAACTACTTACGATTTCTTTTGTTCCTGGGGGACAACTTGATGGTTGTGAACAAATTCTGCACTGCTCCTTATGCAACACAAATGAGAGGTAGTTAAGACTTTTAGACAGTTAAGACTGTACAGAGCTGCAGGCAAGTTGTTTCATAGAAAAAGAACGATTTCCAGCCACATTTCTAAATCTAGTGGTTGAGGTACATTATCAGTGTGACCCCTTTGGTAAAGAGGGTGAGGGAAGCTGTCCTGCTCAGCAAGGAAGACTATCCCTAGGAATGGCTCTGTGGGGACACTCTTCCCCCAAGGGGAAGAAGGAAAGATCATTTGGTTATTTTTAATTTCCTCTTCTAAAGTGATACTTCACACATTATAAACAAGTGTTCTGGTTATGAAGATGTATTAGAATAATGCATTACTAATATTATCTGAATATTAGAGGTCAGCAATTTCTTATTATTGAGCTACTCTGACTGCATTTTATCCAGGCTCTCAGAACACTGATTTCAGGACCAACGTTGTCTTAAGAGTTGCTAAAACTCTGGTAGGAATATCCTTTGTGGAAAATGTGTGCAGTCCTTGCTGGGAAGTAGCATCACATATCCTATACTTTTGAGCTTTGTTTGGCGGTAGGTTTCTCTGAGGGGCTTTAAGGTTCTATATGAACTTCTATCACTTATGTAATCCCAATGGATCACTTACAATGATCACAGTATTATTGATATCACATCTGTTCTTCTGGATTTCCAGCACCTTTCCCAGTCCATGAATAATTCCTCTGTCTGTGGCAACGTTTGCATAGCTGATAGGAGCATCATTTATGTATAGCTGCAAGAGACATGCAATCAGTTAGAGAGCAGCAGAGATGCTCCATGGCTCTGGGATAGCCTGATCAGTAGGAGCTGGAAGAAAGAGAGAAATCCACAGGGGTCACTTCAGGAAAACCAGCAAAGGTAGTTAGCCTTGGACACTGGCTCATATTCCAGCTGCTGCCTTTAACTGCTTCACTGCCCTGGAGGGCATGGGAGGACTTGCAGCCTGTTAAAACTTCTAAGCAACAGGATTTGCCAGAGCAGCTTTTTCCAAGGGGTGTAAAGGCTATGGAGAAGGAGCCTAAAGTGTGCCAAAAGGTGGATTTGCTGTGTCTGGGGGATGTGGGGCTTCAAGAAAACCTTACCAGTAGCTGCTCTTTCAAGGAAGACTTCCATCATCTCTACCCCACATCCCATTGTGCCCTCAGCAGCAAGTCCCAGTGCAGGTGCTTTTTCAAAGCTCAGCTGTGGGCAGAGCCAAGAGCAGGGCTGAAACTCTGGGGGTGAGAAGCTTTCTGTCTTCCTTTGCCCACAGGGACTTCTGGGACAGAGAAGGAGGACCAAGCTCCCTTCCTGGCCCTGTCTTTTAATCTTGCTGTGCCTGATTTTTCCATGAGTGGTATTGAAAGGCAATTCATATTTGTTGCACAGTGCTTTGAATTCTTAGGATTGAAAGTGGAGTGAATCCACAGAAAATGGAAATAATGCTTTATAATTGAGGGCAGGTTTCTAACAACCCTTGGAAGTCTGATTAATGACTGCTTTGGAATTCAGGCTTGAAGCTGCTAGAGACAGATACCTAAAATTCAATTTTAATTGTGAACAGCACAGCTGAAATCAAATTCAATCAAAGATACCTTCAAGGGTGACTTTGAATTAAGCAGGTCTGAGACAGGCCTTGCATTTGAGTGACAACTTTTGTGCTGTTGAGTCACAGAAGCTAATGAGGGGTGCACAGTTCCTTTTGACTCCACGCAAGTTTAAAGCTGAAGCTGGATTTGTAAAAAGCAGGAAACCTGTTTCTCCCAGCAAGTGCAGACAGCAGTACCTGGCTGTTGTGGAGGAAGAACCCAACCTGGTAGGAGAACCCCAGCATGGTCTCCCTGTGCATGCCATTGTGCAGGTTGTTCTTCAGGAGCTTCTCATCCAGCACAACGTGATACCGGATTTGCCTTTCATCCTAACAACACAAAATTACATTCAGAATTATCTAATAAAGAATGAAAGCTTCCTAGGGAGAACATTTTCCAAAGGGTTTAAGCCAAACATAGATTGTCTGAATTTAAAGAGAAACTTTTTCAGTGGGTAGGTTATTTCATATTTCCTCCTTAAGTCAGCCTGCATTCTGGCCACAATGAAAATGTTGTTGACCATGGAGATGAAAGGTTATTGAGCTGGGAGCACCAAGGTTTGCCTGAGCCTGTAGTGTGTTTCTGTGCATAGGGCTGGCTGCTGAATTCAGGGAAATGCCAGATGATTTTTAGGACTCTAAACTTCATGGGTTCATTTTACATGAAGTGTTGCATATTCATGAGTGTTTTTATGGTCTTTCCATACCTATTCCTTATTTTTTTGAGAATCCCTGAATAACCTATAGGGGAATAAACTGTAGTGAATGTTTAGAGTAATTTTTGTATCTATCTATCTATGTTTTTATATCTAGATATATATAATCTTTAGGGGCATATTAAGTCAATAAAGACTGCTTTTAATTGTCTATAATTGAAAAGTTTTTTATGTCTGGTTGGTAGAGTATATTCATATTTCACGGTAAAGTGATGAAGTTACTCTTTATACATCAAAATTTTGTGTGGGTTTCCCAAGGCTTCTACATCATGTTCTGAAGCAAGAGACTCCCGGATCTCTTCCTGACTAGGAGGATGAAGCAGAAGCAGGATGTGTTGGTGAGAGATTGTTCAATGTGAGAGAAGCTGGGGTGTTTGGGGAGTTTAGGAGCTGCCTAGCCAACAGACAGTGCTGCTGCCACTTTATTTGAAATTAAATGTGCTTATGGGAAATCCTGTTGCTCACTGTCCCCTTATTCTGAATGCCCATGCTGCTCCTGCTCTTCTGCTTCTTCAAAAGTGTGTGAAAGCATGAAGCATCTTCAGGATGTGAGATTTGTGAAGTGGCCTGGCAGTGCCCACCAGAGTAAAAGACATCTCTTAGAGCTGGCCTTGTTCCACCGATTTGGCAAAAAGTATTTGCAAATGAGAAAGTGGGAATCAAGATAGAGGTAACCTCCATCAGTGTCCAGCCCTATTTAATCTCTTGACTTTGATGAATTGGAGGAAAAGCTGACACTGATCCGTCTTGATTTCTGTCTTTAATCATCAGCAGAGTTAGGACATCTTGCCCCATCAGGGCCCAGAAATTAGATCTTCTCCCTGTGCCAAACTCTTCACTCTGCAGTAGAGTTCTCTCAAGTGTTTCACAAAGAGATTAAGCCTCAGGCAGACTTAACCTTATGGTTGTTTGGGGATTTTTTTTCTTTTCTCAGATTGCTACATCAGGCAAGGTTGCGAGGATGGAAGAAAGACTGAAGAAACATTGATAAGTAGTGGAAATGAAAATGATTTCTCTGCATGTGTGTGTAATCCAGATCTACTTGGGTTGATGTCTTATGTGTCTCTCAAAGTTTTTATAAATTCTTCTTGTAGTGATGTGGTAATGATGATGTGTCAAGAAACAACTAAAATAGCGTTCAAAAGTCATTTGAGCAGATGGAGCTTGATCACTTGTGAACATGGGACATTTGCCATGGGTCTGCTGTTGTTGGTAAATGGTTTGGAATTAGTTATTTGAGCCCTGTGCTCCTCAGCTTCCTGGCTGTAAATGGAGACCATGCAAGTGGGGATAAAGTGTGGATAAATATTTTTGGAAGAGACAAGGAAGAATTAAAGCCACTGGGCAAATCATGGGTGAAGCTTCCTCTGCAAGGTGTGTGGTTCTTGATATGTGCAATCTATAAAGCTGTTTCAAATTGGAGAAAATATGAAGAAAGTTGCTGAAATAAAGCAGAAAAAGGATAGCTTATCTTGGGAGGAAACAACAAGGCTGAGAAAGGGGTTTGAACTTGTAAATATGTCAGGGTACAAATGCCAGAGATAGCGTTGCTGCAGCATTCCTGCAGGAGTGACAAGGCCAGCATCTGGATATTTTTAAGAAAGACTCACAATATTTTATGGCATTATTAATGATGGGGTATTAGTGATGTCAGGGGACTGGAGTTTGTTCACCTAAAAAACTCATTTCAGTGTTTTTTCTGGTCACTCCTATAGTGACCTTCTTTACATAAAAAAAAAACCTCTCTCAAAATCCCAAACAAGCAAACAAAAAAGTCTACTGACAAGATGTCTTGGAAATTATCACCATGTTTTTAGTCTAGAGAAGGCCAAAACACAGAAGAAATAGCTAGGCAACTCAGGGCAGTACAGGTAGATCCATCCCATTTCAACTTTGGTGTTACAAACAAAACCTAACATAATGGTATTTTTGGGAAACAAATCTCCCTATATCTGTGTCCTCATAACCCCCATCCACTTGAAACAAAGATGAAATACTGAGCTGTTAGGATGAGCCTTGTGAGTAATACATACCAGAGTAGCAGATTTCTTATCCTTTAGGTAATTTTCTATGGCATCATTACTTGGGGCAAAGATTGTGTATGTGTTTGCTGCTTCTATTTCGTTAGCCAGGTTGTATTGCTGTTGTGAAACACATTAAAAAAAAAAATCAGAATGACCACCGATAGTCTGAAATGCAAACAAAGCAGAGAGCTTCCTCTGCTCTGAAACACTGTGAGAATGGTGTGAAAGCTTACAATAATGTAGCCCTTGAACATGGAGTAGTCAGGCATTTGCTCCAGGCGGTCCAGCAGCCTCGGCAGGACAGCGCTGCGGAGCGGGGTCAGCACCTGCAGAGGAGCAGACACCCCACATCACCTGCAAGGATCACACGCAGTGCAAGATGCTGCTCTGTGCACAGTGTTTTCCACAGGAGGCTCATAGATTTGTGCTGCTCGTGGCGCAGAAGAGCAAATCCTGTTCAATACATTTGATACCTTGTCAATGACGTGGATGACCCCGTTTGTGGATGCGATGTCGCTGGCCACAAAGTGAGCGCCCTCGAGGGTCACATTCTGCAGAAGGGAGAGGAGAGAGGGCTTGCCTTTGCCTTGGTGGGGTGCTGCTTCCCAGCAGCTCATCCTGTGGGTTTCCACACCTCCCCAAATGCTTGCCTAGGGCTGTACCATGGCACCACTGACTCACACCAGAGGCTGGGCGACCCTCAGGGAATCACGCACAGGGGAGGGGACTGGAGGACCCTTGGCTGCTCCCTGGGCTGCTTGCACTGGAGGGGTTTGCTGAGCTTGGTGCACTCGCCTGCAGCACAGGGCAGGCTGAGCTCTGAGCTGATGCACACCCTCCCAGCTCTGTGCAGCTTTTTTCATAACTTTTCCTTTGGAGCATAGAGGTGGAGGAACTTCCCTCTCCCTTAATGGGGATGAAGTGCTTAAATGTGACTTGTGTATTTCTAGGAAATCCTTCTCAGAACATGGAATTTACCTGATAAAAAGGCTAAGGGGGAAGGGCTGTAACTTATTTGCCATTAAAAATACCTTCAGGTGGTTTAGAACTATCAAGTTGCACATGTGGAGATGTGTGTTATCACTGCTTCCTCCTACCTTCCCTGTTCCCCAAATTAAGTTATTTTGTTTCCTTCATGCTCTTTCATTAATTTAGCTCACACAATCTGCTCCAGGCAAGGACTGCCATTCTGTTTGGTTACAACTGTCCAGTGTTTGTAGCAGCTACTGGGGCATTAGAAAAAATTAATATTGTGGACAAATTTCAGTGATGTAAAGGGTGGAGAAAAACAAACTAATGTTTCTCCCAGAGGGCCCCATATAATTGAACTATGCCTTTAATTTTATGGCATGTATTTTAGAAAGAAATACATAAAATAGATGTGGTTTTGTAATACAAGAAAGTCAGTGGCAGTGATGGCCAGGGTTTGGTGTATGATACCACAGTGGTTTGCAGGTCATCTCACCCCATTTTCTTTAGACAAGTGTAGGAATTTGCTCTGTAGCGATGTTGGCAGCATGTCAGAGGACGATAAATTCTGGAAATCAGCAAAGCTGTAAGCTCCTGTCAGTACATGATACCTAAAGGAAATTAACTGGATTTGAAGATTTTGTATTTTCTCCCTTTTTTCTTTGTCTTATTTCAGATAAACATGCTTAGTGTGTCTCAAATGGTAGTTTTAAGCAGGAATTGCTTCTACAACACCTTGTTCAGCCATGTTTTCATCTTACTTCAACCTTTAAACATTTCTGACATAACATAAATAATCCCTTTTTTTTCCAGTGGCCTTGCTACAGAGATTTATATGCCACTGGAACTAGAAGGGGAATACTATGCCCTTTCTTTAAAATCAAAATACCTGTCTTGCTCTAGTGGCTTCAAACCAAAGACTCGTTTAGCACAAAAACAGTTAATTTAAAAAGCCAAACCCCCAAACCATGAACGTACTTAAGGAGAGTTGGAATGTTACTTTTTGTCATCCAAAAGGCTTTCTCATCTTCATCCATGCTCTCAATTGCTTGCAGAGAAGGCACAAGGACAGTCAGGTTTGAGGTGGTGGACAACACCGAGTTTATCTTGGCCTCCTGCATGGAAGTAAAGAGGATAAAATAATTAATTATAAGGATGGGCTATAAATAGTAGCTGGTGACATTTTAAGCAAGGTGGAATATGTGACGTGCTTTGTGACCAGCCTGGAAAGGGAAAAACTATTATACTGAGCAATGACTTGAACAATGGCACTCAGAGCTGTACAAAAATGGTAAACGAGTGTCTATTTTTTGCAGAATAGATTGCCAGCATTTAAAGGGCAGAGATAATGTGTAGGTCAGAATTGTTTTTTATGATGACATACATAACTTGACCCTCACAAAAGTTAGCCCGTCTCATAGGTTTCATATTATGCACTTGAATGCTTTAAAAAAAAATAGTGGTGAAAAATGGAGGTGATAAATGCTAGTGGTTATTGATAAATTCACGGAATTTTCTCTTACAGAGCACTCCATGCTGTTCAATAGATAGGACTATGAACCATGATATAAGAAACTCCCATGACACAGTGTTTCCATCTGGAAGAAGGCTATTTAACATGGCTGGGATTTTTTTCAAGATGTCCAAGAGTTATCTGTGTCCACTGCAGTGGAGCTTGCTGCTGACAGCTCTAATTTTAGATGGAGATTGTGAGATCTGTAGCATTCATGACTTAATTAATCTTCTATGGTTTTTATCTGCCTTAAGGATGGAAAGAGTTTCCACTGGAGAGGATTTTTCCAGTTGTGTGGATTTTTTTTTTTGAGTGAAAAATGGAAAGCTAAATATTTACATGTGATCTTGCTGAAGATGGGATTCTCCAAGCTTTTCACAGGCTCCACAACTTGCCATTTTTGATACTGCCAAACTTGAGGGAGCAATATGAGCTTGGGGTCTACCTTTTTGCAGCTGGTATGCTGCCTGGAAGCTGTCTTGGATAGTCCTTCACTACCCATCTTGGGTTCTGAATCAATAAGGGAATCAGCTCCCTTAAATAGCTGGGAATTTTGTCTCTGTTAAGATCATCTTTCTTCCTAGCCATCATCCCTATCACCTTCCAAATATTTAAATATAGAAAGAGCAACAAATTTCCCCTTCTCATCCTTCCTGAGCAGCAAGAAAAAAATTTGGTTATGAAAAGTGGTAAACATCACATTCCTGCTCAAGTACAAAGTTAAAAACCCACAGATGGATATGCCTCCCTATTTTGCTCGTGTTTGTAGTTACCAGTGTTTATTTTAAGTGATAGCATTTCTCTGAAGTGTAGCAGAAATTTCCACATCTGTTTCAAGAGATTGTACAGACTCTTCCCTCTGATTTGTTCCCTCATTATCTAATGAGCATATTAGCAGGACAACAGCATTTCTTATTTCTTCTTGTGCCCTTTCCTTTAAATTCTTTAGTTTCTCTATACAAGGTCCAGTGCCACAATCTCAGCTCGGGGCCAGGCAGACAGCTGGCCTGAATTAGCCACATGGAGCTCTCTTGAGAAGCTCCCTGAGGTGCTCCTTGCCATTATGATGATGCAATGATCCCCAAGCCATTCAACTTTGAAAAGCTTTAAAGCAACTGATGTGCTGTGACTTCTGCTTCTGAAGCTAGTCATTAACACAGCACTGTCTTTTCTTGTTCACCATGTATTTGCTGAACACTTCTTACATTTAGGGTTTAAGTTCTTGTGGGAGCACCAGTTTTGTTCTTTATTCATACTGTTCCAATCACAGTGGGGTAGGACCTTAATGTTACTGCTGCTCCAGCAATAAATGATAGTATGTGAAAGTAGAAAGTAGATTTTGACAACCTGTGTATCCAGAACTTTGGGATTTGAAACCTACTTTGGTGCTTCTTCCATAACCTGGAGCCAAACAAGTTAATCTTTCCTCACTGAGGTTGTTCACCCTGGAGAAAAGACTCCAGGGAGACCTTTTGTGGCCTTTCGGTACTTACAGGGAGCTTGTAAGAAAGGTGGGGCAGAATTTTTAGTGGGACCTTTTGCAAAAGAATAAGGGACAATGAAAACTGAAAAATAATGGATTTAGGTTTGATATAAGAAAGAATTTTTAATCTTTTTTTAACAATGAGGGTGATGAAACACTGAAGAGGTTGCTCAGGGGTGTGATGGATGACCCATCCCTGGAGACATTCAGGATCAGGCTGGGCAGGACTCTGAGAAACCTTGACCTAGTTGAAGATGTCCCTGCTTATGGCAGGGAGATTGGACCAGATGGACTTTAATGGTCCTTTTCTACTCAAACCTTTCTATGATTCTGTTTCCTGCACCTCAGCCAGGCCTGCACAGACTGAGCTTTTTCCTGCTCTCTTGCTTGGCAGCAGCACACTGTCCAGCCACACACTTGGATTTTCCTGCCATGGGGCATGTGGAAATGGGGGGGAAGGGCATTGCCTTCCCTTCCCACTTGTCATTTTATTGAATGAGAGAAGTTGAGACACCTGGGGTCATGTTCAGTCTCTGCTCACACCCTGCTGCTGCTCATCTGGGCTGCAGTGTGTTTTCATGCAAAACTAGTCATGGCTTATGTAGCTCCTTGCCTCAGAGAGCAGGCTTGGAACTAGCTCTGCTGCTTGTGGAGCTTCCTTACTCGCTGGATTTGGGTTCAGAAGTTGTTTCTCAGGCAGAAATAAGGAACCAGATGATCAGCCCCCCCCCCCAAAAACAGGTGAGAAAGGCACCTGATATCTCTCCAGATTTTCAGCTTCCTCTCTCTGGTGGAAATATTGCTGTGAGGCTCCCATTTCTAAACTCTGCAAGGCTCATGTATTTCTGCAAACTTGAACATAACTACAAAAATCAACCACCAAGTGTACTTACATTAACCCACTGGTTAAAAGCAGCTGCTTCTGACAGGGTGGATAGCTCCTGATGAGAAAGAAGAGAGATCAATGAGTTTGTAAGCTATGATTAGCTGTATCAAAGTGCTCTTGACTGTGGGGCCACCCACCATGTCTGGCCTGGCTGATGTGACATGGAGGAGGAGGAGGTTTTCAGTGTGTGTGAAAAGGGATGGCATTAATGGTTTTTGGGGTTTTTAAAAATATTTTCTGGTAATAGGAAAGGTGAATTATCAATTCTTGAAAATCAGGCCAGGGATTGCTTAGGTGTGTACCCGACCTTGGTATGTATTGTGTACTGGCTAAGCATTAATTTCCTGTGACTTTAAACTTAATTCTTCTCTTAACTCCATGCAAAATTGATTGAAACATATGTTGTTTTAGCTGATATTTGTACAGCATCTTACACATCACCCAGCCCTTATTCTGCCAGAGTACTTAGAACAGAGATAGATGATGGTATAAGCGGGGGTGGCAGATAGTGCTGAGAGCCATGCAAGATTATTGCCAGGAGCTGAGACTGAGGACACTTTCATTTTTCCTGTGCTGTTAAATGCATATTGATTTCACCAATTGACTTGCTTTGGTTTTATCTGCCTGTGGGTCAGCACAGTTTGTTTCAACATGATAAATTGATCATTTCCACTGAGAGAGAGACTGCAGGGCAAAACTTCAGAAGAGTTGACTGCTTGGTGCTCCCAGCTGACAGGTGAGTGCTTAGCACTTCTGTAGGTTTGGACTCTGTTTTTCAATTTGTTTTCAGTTTCAAATTTTCAATTAATTTGAAGCCAGAAACACGCTCTGCTCCCTTAGGCCCCTTCCCAAGCCATGTTTTGAAACACAACAAATAATTTATGTATCAGGCGAGTGTTCCCACTGGAACATCCTTTGCAGAGGTCACTGGTGGGCACCATATTTTTCTGACTGTTTGTAAAAGATTTGCGATCCTCTCTGGTTAAGATGCAGGGTGGGACCTGTGCAGCAGGTGCTGTGCCCAGAGGCAGTGACCCAGTACTTACATCTGCAGCATTTCCATAGCACATCCTGCCGTCCCCCTCGTAGCCCTCGGGGCACACACACTCCCAGCCACGGGAAGACTCAAACTGACAGGTTGCCTTTGAACCAGAAAGAGAGAATTCATCAAATACTCAGGAGACCACTCCAGCACGGATAGATTGTGAAACCTCTTACTAGGACCTGTTTATATATAAGCATAAGCTTACAAAGGAGTTTTTACCATCTTCCATGGGTGTTCTCACCTTCCTGTAGACACACTCCATCAGCCAAGGGCACTAACTTTCTCCCCTACCCACCATGCACCAAGTCTATAGGAATCGAAACCCTTGCTCCACCTTTTTGTTCCCTCCCTACAGGTTTGAGGTTGTATTGTTTCACCTGACTATGGCAGATCCATCCTCTGCTCCCCAGAGCTCCTCACCTCAGCTCTGTGCCCCACCTGAACTACAGGGCACACCAGAGCACATGCAGCTACTCATAAAGCTGATAGGTGCCTGGATAGAGATTGACTTGGGTAAATATCCCAACAGGATAGTGGATCCAAGTTGTAATTGCTGGTAGAAAAACAGCATTTATTTATTCCAGGCTTGAGATAGTCATTCTGTACTGGCAGATTTGGAAACAGCCCTTGCAGTCTGTCCTCAGCTCGGGTACCAATGTACACAGTTTTTGGTGCTTGTAGAACTGCTTTGGAAAGTGCTTTCTCTAAAGGAAATTGCAGGCTTGAAATGTCAAATAAATTCTATGGTGTGCGCAGGAGGCCACGTGTGATATAAATCTGAACACTTTGTTCAGGGAATGATTAATTACTCACCAGATGATGGCATTTTCCATTTTGTTCCAGGCATGAGTTTATGGGTGTGCATTCAATTCCATTCCCCTGAAATCCATCCTTACACTTACAGTCATTCTGTCATTTCAATAAAACACGGCAATTCATTAAAATGATTAAAATAGTGTTCATATTCTAGACATGGTGAATTAGTTTCTCTGTGTTTCTATAGCTTGGCATTGACTTTAATGGAATGACACTGACTAATATCTGCAGAAGACCTTCATACCTGACATCTACTAATGCACTTTCTAAAAATGTGCTTGCTGCCAGAGCACCACCACGTAGAAAGGAGGGAACACTGGGACTGGAATGTAGGGAGACTGTTTTGGATAGAGAGCACCATGTGGAAATAACATTGTGGCTGTGAGGGAGAGGAGGATTTGGGGAAGAAAACAAAGTCTGAAGACCAAGCTCTGGCAGATCAAAATGGTTGAGGACAGGCAATGAAGGTGACATTGAACATGAGGACCTACCTGACCTGGCCCGATGTATATGCAGGTGGCATTCTGGTGGCACCGTGCCATGGTGGGCAGCAGGCAGGGGTTGATGGCTGAGCAGTCCCTCCCATCGCCTGTCCAGCCTGCCTGGCAAACACACCTGTGCTCCTCTGGGCCTGTCTGAACACACTCAGCCTAGGGGAAGATGCAGAGGCAGCCATTCAGGACTCCCAGGGGACATCTGCCTTTAGCCATGAGGCTTGTCCAAGCTCTGCAGTGGTATCTGGGGAAAGAGCCTGGAACTCCAATGAAAACCGTGACTCTTGTGCAGAAGTTTCTGGCCAAACCTTCCTCTTTGCTTGCCTTACTGTTGGAAAAGCAAGTACTTACATTGATATTGCAGCCACCAGGGTTTAAAACAGCACAAGGATCAACTTTGCTGCAGCTCAAGCCATCTCCCTCATAGCCAGGTTTGCAAACACAGCTACAGAGACAAGACGAGGAAGGAGGCGTTACACGTGACAGGACAGCTCTAAAATAAAGTGATTGTTTTCCACTGCAATGTGCTATTTATAGGCAGCTTAAAATTGGTAACCTTGGATTCGTGATGCAAGTAGCTCAAGTGTGTACTTTATGGGGTTTTTTTTCCAAAATAATGACTGGGTTAATTGAGTCAAATCAGGGATCCATTCTCTGCATATGAGACAGGGAGTGAAATTAATTCCGAGCTGATGTTATCATTGCAAAGCTGAGCTAACAGCTCTAAAATATTTATGGGCTGGCTGTGCTCTCTCTCAGTTACACAGAAGATGCTCTATCCCTGAAATGTGTGTGAGACAATGAGCCCTCCTGTTTCCCTGGGTCCCACCCCAGGATTAACCTATATTGGAGGGAATTCCTTGAGCACTCAGGTTCTGCAGCATCCCCCATTGTGCTGGTCGTGACTCATTATGGATACACTGCAGCAGGAGGCAAACTTGCTGCATGTGAGGGGGAGCTTGAGGCAGTGAGGGCAGCTGAAGCAGTAACAGAGTTTTGTGGCCAGTCCTGGCAGGACTGGGGAACCTGTGCTGAAGTCTGTGGTGTGCAAAACTTACCTGGCCTGACCAGAGTGAGATATCCATCCTCAAACTGTTGAGAATTGCATTCTTTTTCAGCAAGTCTTAAACTCCTAAATCACTAAGGGGTGGTTAGAAAGAAGAGCTTCCTAAAAGCTTCTGTAGGTGTTAGTAGGAAGGGATGCTTTTAATCAAGGATCAGCTCTGTCTGCAACAATCAGTGGTAAATATATACGGTACAGGGTATTGAGAAAATTCATAATTATTATCTTGCAACGCAAGGTTGATGTGGTGCATGCTTGTTTGCTGCATAAGTAGAGGGTATTGAGAACTCATAATTATTATTTTGCAATGCAAGGTTGATGTGGTGCATGCTTGTTTGCTGCATAGCAGGGTTGCAGTGGCGGCTGGCAGGGATTGTTTTGGTCAGGCAAACAGGAAAAGCTGCAGCACAGTGAATATTAATGGGATGTGCAGGCTGCTGACTTACCTCACTGTGCAATCGCTGAGCTGACAGTCTGCATGTGCATGGCAGAGCTGTAGGGAGGGGTCACAGGGAACAATCTGCTTCTCACAGAGCTTCCCTGTGAATCCAGCTCTGCAGGATCCAGGCAGACAGCTCCCATCGCTGTCTATCCAGTTATCACACTTCCCATTAATGCAGAGGCACTCTACCAGAGATAAACTACAATGGGCAATTCCACAGTGGAAAAGACATTTATACTCATATAGCATTTCTTACGAATCAGTTCTTCCTTTTTTCTTTTTTTTTCAAGAATCTAAACTTTTGGATTTTTTAATCTCACTCTGATGGGGGACTTTTGTTTATCACAGCCATGTCTTTTCAGGCATGTTTTATGGGTAACTATTTAAAACCTGCTGTATTTTTACGCTGCTCTAATCAATGATTTTCAAAGTGCTTCAGAGAAGTAGGAGAAGGAGAAAATGCTATGTCCTAGACTATTAAAGTTTTTCATTGCATGACTTTTGCTGTGCTTTCAGTGACAGGGTAAGCCTTTAAACATTGAGCCCACAGATCCTCCAGGTTGCACTGAGCATCAGCACAGACCTACCAGCACATTGCTAGGACTGGGTGGATTAGAGCTGCTGGAGGCACAGCAACGTGCCCAAGGGACACAGCAGGAAAGCTTTGTGCATTCCAAAGAAGTGTCAGTGACTAGTCAAGCAAACACTTATTACTTTGGTGGGACTGAAGTTTAGGCTCTACCACAATTCCTTACGGAATTTGTGTCTCAGCTTTTGTCCATGTACCTTTGAACCTTCAAGGAAGCTTTGCTTCATGAATGGCAGGCTATTTCATAACAAAAAGGACTAAAAATGGTTTTGTAGATGAGGAATGTGTGTATGTTTGATGTTGTACATGCTGTAGACTCTCAAATGTATTATGGTTTGGCTTAGTAGGATTAAATCTGTCGGTGAAGAACTGTAAGCTATAAAATAGATCAGAAATTATTCCGTAAGGGTAGTTAAGTGACCTAAACACAACCTGTTTATAGATCTAGTTGTTCTTAGATTACATATGTTTGTCATTTCAGGCAGAATCTGTTCTGTTGTGGGCAACAGCAGATGGGAACAGAATAGCAAGAATTTTCTTTTCAGTTACTTGTGTGAGGGAGACAGAAATCAAAAGAACAGTGAATTGGTACAAAACAAGCTATGCCCCCTGCAAAAAGTCATTTAGAGTGTTTACACTGACCCTGGCCTTATGATGTGTCCCTTTGAAATAGGAAATGAAAATACCCCAGTAAAATCTTGCTCATCCTCCACAGGGACTGTTTGGCAACCATTTAACTCCTGCCTGAACACCACTAGGGTCCAAAAGACCCTGTGGGGCTGTTGCTCACATTCTGGTGCTGAGGCTGTAGATCTGCACTTACCTTTGTCACACTGAGGTCCATATTTGCCAGGATCTGAGCAGAACTGGCAGCTCAAACCTTGAAATGCCTCAGAGCAAACACAAGTGCCATTTCCATCCAGGCCATCCATACACTGTGATATAGAAGGGAGGTGATGGTTATGTATGAATTCAAACAAGTCTTTACCCTAGAAAAGAGGCTACATGCCCATCCATATTTTGTGACTCTGATAGACTCTCAGGAAGAACTCCAGCTTTGCTGAGACAGGTGTTTCAAAGAAAATCTTTCTTTATTCTTTTTCTTTGCTGCTGTATATTCTACCTTTCTTTGCAGTTTCTATGTGAGAATAGTGAGCTGGGGGGTCATTAGTGCTGTGCAAATTAAAAGTATGAGAATGGGTCACTTAGCTTTGCCTGTGTGTTGGAGCCCTAGAAATGTGACATTTGGACATCTGAGAGGTGACAGATTCCCTTTCCCTCCTACCAATAACTGAACCTGAAATCCACAGCCATCACTGAACACAGATTAAGGGGGCAGCCCTTGTGGAGCCCAACATTGCTGTTGTGTAGAAAAGCTCCAGGGGCTTTTGGGACACAGCTCCTCCTTTCCCCCTGGAGTGCAGGGTGCTGATGAATGCTCTGCTTACCTGCCCATTCCCTGAGCAGGGTTTGGAGGAACCTCCCGGACATGGTCTGCAGTTAGGGCCAAAGAAGCCTTTGCAACACTTTTGTTCCTGCAAAATAAAGAAAACACCCTCTTTTTCAGTGCTTTAAGGCAGAGGCAGTGCATAAAGACCAAACCTTTGTTGTGTTTTGGCCCTCTGAGAAATGCCTGCATGGATAACTGTCTCTGAAAAACCTTGTGTTGAACCAGAACCAGCTCTGCAATGGCCTGGTTAAAAACCAGGAGGGGTGTTGGTAGTTCAGCAAGGGGTGCACAGACCACTAGATACTGCCCTTGTTCTTATCAGTGCTAGAAATCCTCATCCTGTCCCCACTTGCCAGTGGGTATCTGCACATATTGTGTGCAGTCTAGTGTTGGCAGTTCAGCAAGGGGTGCACAGACCACCAGATACTGCCCTTGTTCTTATCAGCGCTAGAAATCCTCGTCCTGTCCCCACTTATGAACCTGCCAGTGGGTATCTGCACATATTGTGTGCAGTCTCATATTTGCCAGTGGGAGTGCAGTGGAATTAGGATGCAGGCAGTTTCCTTGGAATCTGAGATCAGGAACCTAAGGCTGTTTCACCCCAGGGAGAGGCTGTGACAGCCAGACGTGCTGCTTTGATCCTCCTCCTTCCCCTCTGCACCAGGGTGGGATTTACTGAATGGCCTTTTCATTTGTATGTTGTTTTATTTGTGCAATGCCTTCTTGATCTGTTTATTTATAAAGAGAAAGTGTATTAGAAAAGACTGATTTGCATGTGTGATTCTAGAGAACTAGGAATCAGCAAAAGGCTTACAAAGCTTACAGTTTTTAGACCTATCTGCCTGTCACTAAGTGGTGCTCATGAAGGGCAGAAGCTTATTTAGGAGCCCCAGAAGGGTGGGGATCTCTTAGGGCTAGTGACTTCTGCAAGAACTGGACTTCCCAAGCAGTAATTGGGGTCTGGTTCTCATGACTGTTCCCCACTCATTGTTATCCAGTATCATGGGAAGTCCTGGGACAGGAGTGGCTGGGACCAGGAGAGGATGAGTTGTCCTGTTCTCCATGGGTGAAGCTCTATGGGAAAATGAAGGCTCCTGGGCTTGGAGCTTCATGTGAAAACTCCTGCATGGCAGAGCATAAGTGTGCTGTTGTCAATAACACAGGACAGCTAATCTGTGTTTCCCCTGATATTTATCTCTGAGATGTACACCAGCTCCTCTCAGCCTGGCGTTGAAGTGCATGGAAACTGCATGGACATGTCCAAACATCTCTGAACTCCAAGAGGAAAGTTCATCTTGTATAAGAGAATATTTTGGAAAACTTTTACAAACATTTCACCTTAATGAGCTGTAATTTTATAGCTTTGCTGTTGTATTGCAGGCTTTAGCACAGCCAATTTTTTGAAAGGTTGGGCATTCAATAATGCATCTCTGTTTTGAGAAAGGCTGGAACATGCACAAAAAGGAAGCATTAGCATTTCTAAGCTATGTAGAGTTCTGTGATACAGTCTTAATATCACAGCATAATTTACCTGAAGAACAGAAAGCACCTTGCTGGTATTGCATTTAAAAATTTTATTAAGTTATGTATTTTTTACTATATGAACTTTCTTTTCATTGTTTCTGACTACTGATTTACAGAACTATTATTGGTGGATTTTTATAATATGAGGAATAACATTCCTGTGGTATCTAGACTTGAATTTTGTATGTGGAGAAATATGCAGCTAAATTTGCATCTCTTAGATACAAAGCAGATAGGAGATCTTCAATCCTTCCTGAACCTGTGTCTGCAGACTGTTACTTCAGGGAGGATGCTTAATCAAAAGGAAATTTTTAACAGATGTGAGGTCTATTTTAAATGTATTCAGTTTATTAACTCTCAAAGCATCATCATAGTGATTCTTATTCTTCACATCTCCTCTCTGCTGAAAGAGGACTTGCTTCACCTGTGAAGCAAGAGCTCCTATGAAGGATACAGGGAATTTTGCAACAGCAAACAAAATAATGCTGAAATTGTCAGATGATTCAGTCATTGCCAAAAAGAGATAAAAGTACCATCTATATTTGTATTTTTTATGCAGTCTCCTGTTTCCATGTGTGGTTCTTTTGCTCTCTATATTGGCAGAGCAATAACCAAAATATGGGCATGTCTTCCCCCTGTGCCTTTTGTACAACTGGTGAGTCTGCTGGGAAATGTCTCAGGATGGTTTTAGGGTGGGCTGTGCATCCTGGGGACAGGGAGGCAGTGCATGCTGTAAACAGCCTGCACACACACCCTAGATGGAAACAATAGAGACAGGGATTTGAAAAGGTGTTATACCAACTGCTGAGATGCATACTTATAGATTACTGTAAATTTTGAGTACCTCTGTTTTACAACTTCTAAGTGTTCCAGCATGAATCTGCAACCAAAGCACAGCACCAGGGCTATATCTGCTGGCTCTGATTTTTGAAGAATCGTTGTTCATTTCTACACTCTCCTTTCTTTCCCCATTTTTCCTTCCCTCACTCCCTTCTTTTAATGAACACGAAGCTTCCTCAACTGAAGAAAACAAGGACATGAATGCACTGGTGTCTTAGACAGTATAATGTATTAACTAATATTGTCTGAGAGAAGAAAACACGGACATGAATGCACTGGTGTCTTAGACTCAGTATAATGTATTAACTAATATTGTCTGAGAGTCCAGTGAAGTCTAAACATTTAACTTCTATGAGAATATATTATTTTTTTTCCTGGAAAAACACAGATTAATTGAGTCTAGAATGCAGGCATTGTGAACAGAAATTTGTCTTGTGTATAGGTGGCAAAGAGAAAAGTATTCTTTGCTTCCATGTGGTAGATCCTGCACTCCATTATGATCCAGTGGTACGTAGATATTTTTTGTCTTCACCCTTTGGTTGCTTTTCCTGACTAGCTAATTTATCACCATGTGGTGGTGACAGAGTCTGGCAATTACATTACTGATGAGATATAAACTCCATTGGCAGTTTTAAAGGTGAATTCTCTACATGCAATAACATCTGAGAGGCCGAACCTTCCAGAGAGTGGATATGGAGTTTGTCAAAGCTGTTGTCCTTGTGACTGTCAATGTCTTGTTTTTCAGTCAAGTTAGCATAAATCCTAGAGCCAGCATCCATTGTGTTACGTGCCTCTGGTTTGTAGCCATTGGACAGGAGACCATAAACCTGAATTATGGCGCTTCTCCCACAGATTTATCACTGGGGTTGTGTGGAAAGAATCAGGGACTGGTTTGGATTTAGTTGTCCTTCATGTTGTACAGGACTTAAAGGAATAAAGGATCAGAATTACAAAAGCATTTGTACAGCAAATAGCTCAGGTACCAATACCACTACGATGCTTTAAAGGCCTGTGGGTCAGGTATATATATTTTGGCAAATACACTATTTTTAATAATGTTATTATAAAAGCCCTTTTGTGAGCTGCATAGTCATGTCTGAAGCTGATATAGGGTCTTGCCTTTGTGCTTCTGAGAATTCCTGTAAGTGTGCCTTTACCCCTTTAGAACCTAAAAATCTGGCTGATTGTTGTGGGCAATATTTCCCGCTGTTGATGCTCAGAGAGTGATGGGAATGCTTGGTGCAGAGTAAAAATTGCAAAAGCCATTGTTCCTTTGTGTTTTCCTGGCTAGGTGTGCTCTGCTTAAATCTTGGAATATATAACTATATTTTTAACTATGCATGAAGCTTTCAAGGCTGACAGAAGTTCCTAACTTAAATTTGGGGAATAATTTTTGTGACCAACAGCGTTTGCTTTGTCTTTAAATATTTTTTTGTCTATTTCTTTAGGATAGATTGATGTTGGACATAATTTTTAGGTAGGTTTTGGTAAAGAATTCAGATTAGTGGAGTGTTCTGAGTGTGGATTGCTTTTTGCATCAGAGATTGCTGCTTGGAGCTCTGCCTGGTTTATGATTATATTGCACATACAGCACTCTGCAGTTACTGCCAGAGGTGGTAGATCTTTACTGCCAGTGTTTTCTTCATTACATTTTGAGGCTGTCCAGCTCTGCTGGGAACCTCTTTGCAGGCTGTGGCTCTGGACTGTTGTAAGCTAAGACATTAAATGTTTTCCTTTTGTACCGGAACTCTTACTGGCCCAGATGTGGGCTTGAACGTGGTCCAGAGGCAGCTTGCTGGGGCTGTGCTTACTCCAAGGGAAATTTTGGTCTGACATTCAGCCTCTTACCAGAAATAGCATCTGAATGTTACCAAGGCCTGTACTGTGTTACCTAAGTGAGCAAGATTTGTCAGAATCCACCCTTTTAAGTGGGAGAAGTTTTGTTTCTGGAGGAAAGCAGGGCTAGGGGAAATTATGGCTGCTGAAAATGGCATGTTTCTAATATACAATTACAAAATTATTATGTTAATATTTTAACTTGCTGTTTCCTTTCCCTGCATGTTTAGTAGAAATTAAAATATTGGTCTGGAGAAGTTTCTCTGGGAAGCAGGGAGTAGTTTTCCCTGAGAACATGACACTTGTAAATTCCCACTTGTATGCACAGATGAGATCCAGGAACAGGATGAAAGAGTTGGACAGAAGAGACAAAGGGTATTTCAAAGGGTTAATGAAACAATGAAACAACTAGATTTTTTTAAGCTGGTATAGGATGTTTTCATGTGAGCTCCCTGTTTGTAGCACCCTACTAGGCTGGTGGCCATTGATTGATTTATTTCCAAAAATACCTCTTTCAAATGGATGATATCAGAGAAAGTTAGTAAAGTGAAGAGGAAGCTGGAATGCCTTCTTTGGAAGAGCTGGAGACATAGATTTTCATGATTCTCTTACCTTTGTGACCTGACTTGTCTCATCACACCAATGTGGTAGGATTGGAACAATTGTGGGTGGGATGAGAACCCCCTCAAGGACATAAATGCGACCATTTTTAGCAACAATATCTGTTTCTTCCATTTTTTCTCCGTTCACCAAGACTTGTCCCTATGAAACAATAAATTATTATTAACAACAAAGTGGTTTTAGCTCCTCAGTTTCTGTTGATTTAATTTTTAAATGTTTAAAATTACTTTCTAGTCATATTTCTTTTGAATTTGCTATCTAATTTTTATTATGCTTGTTTATGCAAGAAGCACACATATATTGTGTGTTTTCTTGAATATTGATCTTCAACAGAGCTATCTAAAGTTTTTCTATGAATCTGCTCTGTCAGCCTGTGTAAGTGGTGAACAAGAGACTGGCCAAAATGGGAAGACTGTTGATGACTTCAGGCACTGATTTCAGTGGGTTTAAGCATACCTTGGTGCTCCCTTTGACAGAGGAGGGGGAAAGTGAGGGAGAGTCTGGGATCTATCCAAATTCACAGGAGAGAGGGAAAAAAAAGTATTTTTTCTGCATTTACTCCTGCAGCAGCTCTGCCCTTGCAAGAATTTTTATAGGTGCATCTCTACTCCAGGAGAGAAGGAAGCTAATCTAACAGATCAGCTTGGTTTTGCACAAGTCCTGATGAATTAACACTTTTAAAAATATGTTCACTGGGTACATCAGTATAATATTACACAGAGAAAAAGAATATTTTTGTGTGCACTAATAAGTGTTTAAAATTACTAAAATATGTAACAGAATGATTTTAAATATTTTAAAGAGATATTTTTTTAAAAATGTGTTCACTAGATACATCAGGATCAGAGACTATACTATTACAGAGAGAAAAAGAATATTTTTGTGTGCTCTGATAAATGTTTAAAATTACTAAAATATGTAACAGAATGATTTTAAATATTTTAAAGAGATATTTTTTTTTTTAAATAAGGCAGAGCATGAATGAGGAACATTCTTGGACTGTGAATGAGCATAAGGACAAAACCCCTGTGGTCTGTCCTTGCATCCCAATCATTTTCTCTGCATCCTTCACAATATTAATGTTAACAGTAGGTGGGAATGAGAAGTTGAAAATTTCTGACTCATCACAGCAAGAAATTCCTCTGCTAATGCCTCCCCTTGTCCCATTTTACTGCCCCTGCATGCAAAGCTGCCTCGGTCAGAGCGAGCTGCTCCCAGGTGAGGGCTGTGACTCACAGTGCTGCTGCTGTTGAAGTGAATGAACTGCTCTGCCATGGTCCTGATGTGCTCTATGGAGACAAGGCTGGCAACCTCTAGCTGAAATGAATAGAGGTTGGTTGAGACAAGTGTAATATCAATACTCTTTTCAAATCCTGGCAGATTTCACAAGAAAAGCTTTCTTTGGGGCGAGGAAATCATTATCAATGTGACAATAGTTATCAGTTGACAAACCAGCTTGTGTAACAAAGTGAATGCCATCAAATCGTGACTGAGCATGCTGGTTCCTGCAGGTGAGGACCTTATTGCTCAAAAGAACATTACTTTTTCTTCCAGTTATAACAATCAGTCTAATTAATGTTAATACTTTTCTCTAAAAATAGCCCTGTTTGCATCCATATCCCATTGCGGTGGTGCTGGTACCATGAAGGTCCACGTGGTTCTCGTGTTCCCTCTGTTCCCACTCTCTGTGCTGGGAGTGACCACATCAGATTACATAAACTGAGCCTTTCATTAAGGACACAGCCCCTTCTTTTCTTCCTTTTCCTTTTCCTTTTCCTTTTCCTTTTCCTTTTCCTTTTCCTTTTCCTTTTCCTTTTCCTTTTCCTTTTCCTTTTCCTTTTCCTTTTCCTTTTCCTTTTCCTTCCCTTTCCCTCCCCACAACAGAGACTGGGGTGGGGATGAACTTCCCCCCAAGAAAAACAGGGGGCTTGCTTAGAGGATGGAAAAACCATATCTTTCTAAAAAACAAGAGGCTGATTTTAGCAGAATAGGCTCAGAGGTAGCTCGGTTTCAATGGCAGAAAGTCCTTTTCCTGCTCCTCACACCTGCAGTCCTGACAATACCCCTAACAGTGGCTCTTGCTCCTGCACTCTGGGCTGGCAGAGCAGCTGTGCTCACCTCGGTGTTGGAGACAAGGTGATATCGGACCAGCTCCAGCAGCTTCCAGGAACCCTGCCAGTGCAGAAAAGAGGCTGTTTTAGCCCAAAATGAGCCTCAGAAACCCAGTCTGGCTTGTTGAATGGACATGGGGATGAGAACAGCATCACTGGCTGGTGCACCAGAAACCTCTGGGGCAGTGGTGGTGCTCAGCTTGTGGCAGGCACCCTGGCATTCCATGCCCTCATCCCTACACCACATTTTATTTTGATATGGGCCTGTCATGCATCTGTTTGGGACAGGCAGGAGGCGTCCAGGGGACAGGATACCAGTATCCAGCTCCAGCAGTGACTCCCAATCCAGTGGGACCCTTGTGGCAGCTGCTTCCCTTGACTGTTCCCACCAAGGGTGGTGCATTTCAGGGGAGGTTTTGGGGCTGTGCCATGTGCCTGTCCAGGCTGGGATGTCTAGGCAGAGGACTGGGGGCCTGGTGTAGAGGAACTTCATCACTGCATGTGATGGGAGACTCCAGATCCTCTTCCTCTCTAGGTTTTGTCTTGATCTTTAATTGTTAGAGATGGCTTTCAACCTTGATCATAGGAGCTAATTTAGATGAACACTGGAAAATGCATGTATGAATCTCCTATCTATCTCCTGTCTGAGAAGGATTTGCTTTATAGAAAGACTGTACCTCTGCAGAGAGCAGGTAATCCAGGGGCAAAGGCAGAGGACTGGGGGCCTGGAGTAGAGGAACTTCATCCCTACATGTGATGGGAGAATCCAGATCCTCTTCCTCTCTAGTTGTTGTCTTGATCTTTAATTGTTAGAGATGGCTTTCAACCTTGATCATAGGAGCTAATTTAGATGAACACTGGGCAATGCATGTATGAATCTTTCAATCAAAGGATCTAATTTAGATGAACACTGGAAAATGCATGTATGAATCTCCTATCTATCTCCTGTCTGAGAAGGATTTGCTTTATAGAAAGACTGTACCTCTGCAGAGAGCAGGTAATCCAGAACCTCAGCCTTCATATTACTCAGGGCCTTGTTACTTGGAACAAAGACTGTGTAAGCCTGGTTGTCCTGCTGTAAATCCATTCCTAGGCCAGTTTTCTGTTTTGGTTTAAAAATAAAAGTGAAATTACATATTAATGTTGAAGAACATCTGAAAGTAGCTTTATGTAATTGCTTTAATGGATCCTTACCTCTATCAGAGATGTAAATTTGCTGTATCTTCCGTCAGCTTGAAGTAATGACATTATAGTTTTCTGAAATAGGATAAAAGTATTTGTTTTAGCTGTGAATATGAAATAATTGCCAGCTCTTATGAGACATTTCTTGACTTATTGCGTGAGTCTCAGTTGTTACAGATTGAATATATTTCATTTGGGGGGCTGGTGGTGCTTGGAAATGACTGAGATGGCAGCACATTTTTCCTGGTGCTATGCTGGTTTATTGTTAGATTTTGTCAATTTCCTGAAATACTGGGTGGTCATAGGAAACACAGCTGTGTATGTATGGGGATAGGGTTTTTATCTCTTTATCCCCAGTAAAAAGGTAGAGGAGTAAAAAGGTAGAGGAAATATTAACCTTAAAAATACAACATAAGGAAGGGAACTTTTATGCTGGGCACCAAAATCCCAAAGCATTTAAAATCACTTTTTTTTTTTTTTTAAATATTAACCTTTTGCGGGGAGGAATTGAAACTTTGAATACAAGTCTTGGCTGGTATCTGTACAGATGTCCCTCCTTTTACCGTGTGATTCTGGCATTCAGTGAAATTCACTGATCACGGCTGCCAATTTTCCAAGGAACCAATCAGATGCAGTGAGAACATCCAAACCCTCCATGGTCCAGCTTGGCAGAAGGGTGAATGTCTGTTTTCTGTGAAAACTGTGCCATTACCTTTCACTTTGAATATTGCTTCTGTGAGCTGATGGGCAATGGCTCAGTAGAGTTTGTTTAGTTTCTGTCAGTCACCCTCCTTCACATTCACCTCTATTTAAAGAGGAAGATTGACATTGCAAGTCTGTAACTTATGACTCACCTCTTTGCTGCTCTCAAATGTTGGCCCCACGTTGTCCATGGCTTTGTCAATAATGTGCAAAATTCCATTGGAAGCAATAATATCTCCCTGCAAAATTTTTCCTTTCCCCCTTCCTCCTTGGATTCTGATCCTTAATTGATTATCCTGAAAGAAACCAGGCAATGGATAGTGAATTCTTTATTAGGAAATGACAGCAGAGTGTGTACACAGGTTGAATGTATTCTAGGACCCCCTTCCTGTTGCCAACACCTAAACAATTCAAATCTGGGGAGGCTAAAGATTGCTTCCAATGCTTATCAAGGAAATGGGAAAAAATTCCTTTGGATCGGGACCATGTTCTTTTGCTTCAGGACAACAAAATTCAGAAGAGAAATAGAGACAGGCCCTGAGGGGAATTCAGGGGAATTTCAATGCCTGAAAGCATTGTGGTGACTGTTAATCATAAAAATCTGCCAGGAAATTATTCAAAATATTGTTGTACTGGAAAGGTCCTTTCCTATGATCTTGTGGGACTCTAACCCATTTCCTAATATTCGATGTATATTTAAAACAACAAAATGTTGCTGATTCTGCACTGTCCTGAAGCCTTCAGGAAACAAACAGGCTTCAGACAGCAATGATATTTTCCTGTTACGAATGGAGTGCATACTCACTAAACATACAAAATAGATATCTCTGCCCAGATGCCACTGATCTACTGCAAAACATCAGAAGTACTTGATTTCAGTCTCCACACAGGCCCAGTCCATCAAGAGACACATAATGGGCCAAGACCAATAATTCCAGATTATAAAATCTAGTGTATCATCCACAGAGAACAAGTTTTTTTAAACCAGACTGCCCTGATGATTACTGACGTTGAGTAATCTGGGCTAACACTGAGCTTTGCTATATATTTCCCATGGTTAATTGCCCTGTGTTCTCTCTCTGCTGGGATTCCATCTGCTGCCTCCTTCCAGGGCTGCTGATGCTCACTGGGAGGTGGGATCTGCAGCTCAGCCAGTGCCTGCTCCATGTGAGTAGCGTTCACAGGTTTCCAGCATAAACTCTGTGGTTTTTTCTCCCCCTGCCACCTCTTACTTCACCTGGGCTCTCTTAACATCCCTCCCCTGTCCCCCCGCCAGCTCTGTTGGTTGAGCAGATTTAAGATAACATCATTTTAGCAAACATTTAAACCAGTCTGTGTTAGTTTGCCAAGTCACTCAGTGTTGATACATGACTAAAGCAACTTTTTTTTTTGCTGGATTTGGTGGGAACTTTGATGCCAGTCAGGTTTCAAGTTTGGCTTGAACTCCTTGTAGTACCTGGCCATGGCTGTGGATTTTCCTAATCCAACAGTTATCTTCACCCTGATGTCTCCCTGCAGAAAGCTTTCCTGCTCCTCGTGGAGGGAGCAGAGAGCACTATCTTGGCTGTGGGAGGCTGAAAGGCCACTTACCTTTTCTCCCTTTGACACCTCTCCTGACTTGCCAGTCAAAGTATATATTACATTAGCATTGTTCAAGCTACTGGTGTTCAATTGACCTGCAATAACATGGAGTTTAATGAAGTACTGGGCTTTCTGTTTATTTTTCAGGAGATCCTTTACCTAGAAAAGCAGAGGAACAGAGATTTATTTCAATGCGGGCTTTATCTAAAAAAAAAAATTAAAAAATTTTACGGTGAATACTTTTTTGTTCTCTTCAGTTGTTACACTCTGAAATTACATCTTTGACCCTGAAGTGAAGTGATGGAGTCTGAAAACAGTGGAGACCTCTCTTGGTTTTGGTTGAGCTCACATTGTACCCTTACATCCCTGCATGAGCAGCAGGTGCCTCCAGAATTGTCCTGATGTCAGTGGAAGGTGCTGCTTGCATGTCAGTCTTTTTTTTTTTTTTTCACTAAAGCCATTATTTTTTATTATCCCCCTTATGTACAAGGTGACCTGCAGGCCTTGCTGCTGAAAATTCTGATCTTAGTTCAACCCCTGGCTCAACTGAGTGGAAAGACTTTGAGCATGGCCATGTAAGACAGTCCAAAAGTTAGCTTGGGGTGTGACAGTGTTTCACCCTAACTCACCTAATTATTTTGTTTTTCTTTAAAGTGGGAAAATGCAGCCTGTGGCCCTAGATTTAAATGTGACTGGAAGTGTACCAGAGCAAATTATTTGTATCTGCTGAATCAAAACACAACACAGATGAGATTTCTGCGGAAGCCAGATCCCCCAATTGTGAAACCTTTTCTCTTGTTTACTTACATTTGTGCCTTTGAGTCCCTTGTTTGTTGGTACAAGCACAGTAAATGGTCCCAGAGTGCTCAGCTGCCATTCATAGGTATTTTCTTATGAGAAGAGGGAATAAAGAAAGTTTAAATGCCTATTGAAAATCTCATTTGCCAAAGTGAGTGTGCAAAGCTGTGAAGGGAGAATAAGCAATAACAGTATCTGGTTATTAAATATTAAGACTCTAAAGTAGAAGCCATTAAAAGATGGGAGACAGATGGGATGTGAAATCCAGGTGATGCTGCACATTTGACACAAAATGAGGCAAAACATTCAGGATGCTTCTGGCAGCCTGGATTCCGTGGCATGCAGGCCAGAGCAAGGACACAAAACCAGCAGCTTCTTTGGGGATGTGTCCTTACAGGAAGACAGCCTTCTGATTTAAATCAATTCAGTCTCTATGGGGTGTGAAATATGCAGCTGATAACCTGCTGGTACTGCAAATATCAGCAACCATACGATTGGTAATCAAAACTGGATGCACTGAAAGTTAATTAGAATTCATTTACTACCCAGAGGCTATTTCTGTATCCAAGGCAGCAGCATGAGAGACCACTGGTTCTGCAGCTGAAGGCATTAAACATTTCTGATATTCAGCTCTTTTTCTAGAGGTATAAAATCAGAACTGGAAAAAATCTTTACAGGTGTATTGTGCAGAGAATCTCAAAATTAATATGCTGTCCTACAAAACATCTATAAATTAGCTTTTGAAAAACAGCAGTGTGGAGTGAACATATTTGAAGTTAACCTGGTTAGTGGTTAATGCGTTGTTGTAGCTTCTGGCAAGTAGATCATATGGCACATTTATGTCCAAAACTTAACCAAAGCACATGAAATCTGGGTTGTTGTTAACTCAACATGCTGGGCACTTTTCAGACATGTGAGGAGAAATGCATAGAGAAACTGCAGCTGAACTCTCAGTGCTGAGGCAATGGATATTGATCTTCAGTGCTGAGTATGAAAGTCTCTGCCAGGTTTTGACCTTGGCCAGCTATGGGGGATTCTTATTCCTTCAGTTCAGGAGTTCATAGTCTTTATTTTAATTTCTGGGCTCTGTGGGACTGAGCAAATTATATTAAAGAGAAGGATTTTTTCCCCCACGTTTACAAGTTTAAGTCAAATATCCAGCTCAATTCTAGCAGTGTTTGTTCATGCCTCAAATTTTTGGCCATAGAGAAGATGATGAAGGCTGTTAGGTTGTTCAGTTCACCGGGTAACTGGGAATGCCAGTGCTTTTGATGGACTAGTGTGGGTCATTCTAGGCCAAATCCCATTTGTCCAAAACAGTGGGGGCAGGGAGAAGTGGGGTAACCCCACTTGTTACACTGTGGGGCAAAATCCACTGGTGATGTTAAATGATGTGTGAGTGGTTGTGGAAGAGGTTTAGCACTTCTGCCTGGAAGTCCTTGCAGTCTGCAAGAACTTTTCATGGTGTGAGGAGCAGAGCCTCACACCACACTCATGATGTGAGGAGCAGAGCAGCCTCAGATGGTCTGAGGGTCTTTGCCGTGGGCAGCACATGTGTTGTCGTGCTGTGGGTGGCACTTCCCTCTAGCAGGGGCTGTGGGGGAAGACAGGGCAGGATCAGCCCCCTGGGCTCTGCTTGTGTTGTTACTCACCCATGAGCAGGAGGCTGGATGTCAGCTTGCCCTGCCACTGTCCTCCCACTTCTGCATTCAGCTCCTGGAGGCGCTCCACGATGTTCCCGTAGCACACAAACCCGTTCCCCACGGAGCCCCCCTGGCACGTGCACCTGGCAAGGCATTGGGATTTTAGCTGTGCCTCTCAAGAAACTGGCACCTATTGCTCCTCTGAAGGCATTTCCAGGAAGCACTGGTGCACTGTGGTTAATTCTCTGCCTCTGCATGCTGTGAAATGTGTCAGGGTGTGGGGCAGCCTGATGCTGCTTGCTTCACATGGTGGACTCTTGTTAGCTGGGCCAGGAGACAGCAGTGTCTGTCCTTCAGGACATTTGAACAGAGGCTATGTGCAGCCTCTGCTCCCAAAAGTGTTGTGGCTGCTGGAGCCCAGAAATTTACAGAAACTACCCTGTTTGTGAGGAGAGAGCAGAGCACAAATGTGTCAGGTTTGACTCCTGCAGCAGGGAGTCTGTTTTGTGAAGAGCTCACTCATGACATGGGATTTGGCAGGATTAGTGGTAGTTAAGGGAGGTGATAGCATCTCATCAGTCCTTGGAATAGCTGCATTGGTTTTGTAGAAAAAGATTTTTCCTTTCAACAAACCGAAGTGGTGTTTTGTTACCCTGCCCTTTAAGTAATGCCACCATTGTGGGAATTAATACTTTTAACATTATCTTTTTTTTTTTTTTTTCCCTACTGCAGCACAAAATCTTGTGCTTTTTTAGATGCATGTGTTGCTGCTGCTGTCTCTCTTCTGGAAATAGCATCTCATATGTAGCACCCTGTCTGTCTCCTGGGGACTCCATCCTGTGGGAGGTGCCAGTGAGTTGTGCCTGGCCCAGTACTCTGGGTGTCTAAAGCACTCAGTCACAGTGCCCATGAGATGGACAGACAGACACTGGATTAATAGTACCCTTCCCAATTAAGTCTGCAGCACGTTCAATATTCATATAAGCTCTAACCACAATGGTTCATCTCTCTGGATATTTTTTTCCTAATGGCTTTACTGGAGATGGAACATTACTTCATGTCAGCAAAAGATGTCCTTTCTATAATTGCTCATTTGCATGTGCTGGTTGTTAGGAACACAGCCCTGCCACTAACACCCCACAGTGGTCCCAGCCAGATGCCAGACCCTCTCCTTTTTCCCATGGATGGTCTCTGCTGCAGCTGGTTCTCCAGTGAGAGCAATATTATTGGAAAGTCCCCACAAGTCCCTGCAATCTGGGGAGCTGCACACAGGTTCAGAGGAATGTTGAGATTTTGGCCAAGAGTCTCAAGCTTTGACTCTGGTCCTAGGTAAAAATGGCAGTCTAAAAGCAACCTAAATTTTTAGGATGCTATTCTGAGCGTGAATCCACTTCTTTCTAAGGGGATCTCTTGAGCAGAGAGAGCATGACTGTGGAGCCTGGATGAAGGGTTTACAGCTGGGAGAGAGGAACAGCTGCTCCTTGGGAGCTGATCCATTTTTTCTGGTGGTGCAAATATTGCTGAATTGCTGTAGGTAGCTCCCTTTCACTTCTGAATAGAGAAAAAAGTAACTGAGGCTTCAAAGGAGCTCAGGAATAGCAAAGTAGAAAAAAGGAACTACCCTTGAAATATGGCACAAATCAGATGCAGGTTTCAAAATAAAGCTCTCCTCTCTTTTTCATCCAATTTTCATAAAGAAGCAGGCATTTAAACATAATAACTTTTTTGGCTATCATTTTTGGGGGCACAGTGAACTGCAGAAATGCCTGCATGGTTTGACATTTCTCTCCTGAGGACAATATTGCTCATAACTGAGTGGGCTTCCAAGCGACATCGTTTGGATTTTTGTGCCAAAGTAAAGCATTGAGCAATTCCAGATTTGCACCTATTGCAGGGGATTGAACACTTCAACCTGTGTGCTTCCTCACTCCTTGTGATGGAGGAATTGACTTTATGTGGCTGGGCATGGAGAAGACCAGCAGGAAAAGATGGGAATTTTCACTACTTCAGCTTATTCAGGGAATAAAAAATCTCTATCTCCCTAGAAAAGGAAAGCTCAGCTTTCTGTCTCCATTTTACCAAACCCCTCTATAACAGAGTTCTGGTTTATGAAGCTACTAATTTAGACTTTGAAAACCTAGAGAAAAAATAAGAGTGGCATTAAGAGAAAATAATAGAGTTTAACCGACAGTAGGGCAGCTCTCCTTGGAAACCAGAGAGGTTTGTGATCTAATATGCAGTGTAATTCTGCACTGGTTGGAGCTTCATAGCTCCTGGGCAAGGCTGAACATGATTACTGTGCTGAAGCAACACCAGAGAAATTGTCAGCACTCATTCAGGAAAAATCTACATGGGAACATAAGACAAAGGCAATTGTGATTTTTGAGGAGGTTGCTGTGTTATATTCACAAATCAAATGTTTGGGTTTTTCACATCTTTGCCTGTAAGAGAGATTTATTCCTGTACAAATAATTTGGTTCTGGAGAAAGTAGAATGGTGTGAGGAAAGCTAATAGCACAACTGCATCCTTAAAAAAAAAACAAACCAAAACAAAAATAGAAAGGAAACAATGCAGTTTTGTGGCCTCTGTTATAGCTCTGTGTTTTAGAAAACAAACAAACAAAAACAACCAAAAAAGCCTTCCCAAAATACATTTAAAATCTGAGATGCAGCCAAATTATAGTGTCATTTATCAGAATCTATTTTTTGAGCCCACATTTACAAATGAATGCTTTTCTTTTTAAAGTTCCTCTTTCATAAAAGGATTTTCCTTACCTCAAGTTTTATTTCAAGCCCACTCTATTCTTCTGTATTTTTTTTGTTAAATATCATTAAATGAATGATGTGCAGAGAATTTTTATTGTTCTTTTCCATACCCAGTAATACATTTTTAATTTTCTAATTCTAAGATTCTCAAAACTTCTCAGCTTTCAAAAATTGTTTTACAATGGTGAAACAGTGACTAATTCGGGGAAAAATCTCCTGATTTGGAATTTCATTTCAAAATTTCAGCTGCTGTTGTGCAGTATAGTAGTACTCAACACTGAGAGTTGTGTGAGTCTGCAGTAAGCAGTTTGAGTAGCACACTATGGTGCAGAAGAGAGCCAGGGGATATTCTAGATAAATTTCTTTGAAATGCACAATAGCTGATGCAGAAGTGATGCTGGTATTACCCTGCCAGGGAAAGCTGCATGATGGCACAAGCACTGGCAATGGGAATACTCTCCTGAGTGAATGCTTTCTGCCTATGGATCTAGGTGAATATTTGTTCCTAACTTACAATAAATGGCCTGTATTGTCCTTCATGTTCAAGCTCTCAGCTCCCAAAAACTGTTATTTCAGGCACAGCTCTTTAACCCAGTACCTGCCCTCACTGGGCTATGGAAATGCATAAGCCAAATTCTGTGGTTTAAGAGACCATTCTAGAGTTTAGTGCCATCTGTGCCTTTTTCCTAACATCCATGTAGCATATTTCTGTACAGCAAAAGCCAAGTCTGCCAGAGGTTTTCCAGTTTGCCCCTTGTTTGACTCGAGGTTTTAAGGAATCTGCTGGGGCTGGTGTTACTTTCACAGCTTGGGGGGCAGATTCCCTGGTTGTGTCTGAATTAGTACACTCAGAAGAGGCAGGGCTCCAGTGCTATCCCATAATTAATGCTGATTAATTTTCAGCATGCTGCCTGGCGTGTTTCTGGCCCACACCAAGGAGCACTTTCCCTGGCAGTGCCCAGGCACAGCTGAAGGGAGAGCATGTGCCAGGGACTGCTGCCAAGAGGCAGTTACTCTGTTTTGGAAGAGACTTTAGCTGTGAGACAGACAATGCTGCTTGCCCTGAGGAAGAGAAAAGAGGTTGTGGTCCCTTTTATTTACTAGTATAGAAATGACCTCTGAGTGCCTTAAAAGTAAAACTTAATAGGTGTTAGCAAATGGCCTGCTGAAATCTATCACTGTGTTAATTGGCTGACCCTAACCCCATTAAATCTTGTGATTTGTCCTTGGTAAAGAAGCCATTAAAGATAACTCAGGAGGTGTCCATCTACAGGATTTGTTTTAGTAGCCTGTTTACTAGGGAAGGAGGGAGAGACTGTGGGAAAATTTCATAAGCAAAAAGACTCACGTAATCTGTCCCGGTGCAACTGTTAAGCATTTGGCTTTTTTGTGGCAGGTGTTGTTTGTTTCACAGCTGTCCGTCATGCTGCAGCCTCTCCCAGGTACAAAGTTGGTATAATGCTCCTTGCATTCACAGTGGGACTAAATCAGAAGGACGTGAGAGGGGAGAGAAAATTAGCTGTGCACAAATTGTGGATTTCAGCATAATTTCTGAAACTAGGGCTTGAACACAGTGTCTTAGTTAACCACCTGGTGAGCTCAGACACAAATATAAAGCTTATATTTGTACACACCAGCCTGTGTTTCAGCCATGTGCACTTCACTGAGACATGACCATGAACTGCAAAAGAACCTGGAATGATCAAATCCCTTTTTGGCTCCTCAGGATGTCCAAGCAAACCAGGCCTTTTGAAGCCTTGCTTTTTTGATGGTGCGAGTTTTTCACACAGAAATTGGAGCCAGTTCCCAACACCATGAGTAATATGTAGTCTTTGTAAAGTGCTGTTCATTGATTGTTTTCAAAGACTCAGATTGCTTCTTTCCTAAATAAACTAAATTTAGACATGTTTATGTGGTACCAGTATAAGAACCCTGCTGGTTCTACAAGTCCCCTGTGTCAGACAGAAAAAATTTAACTGTGAGAAGATTTATTTCAGTTGCCCCTATTTTGGGGAGGCAAATCAAAGCCAAAATAGTCCCAGAAAAACCAAAAACACTATTGCCATTCCAATTTTCAGAGAGGAGCTAAAAGGACTCCCTACTGGTCAACAGCAGGGCTTATGGTAAAGGTGGGAATAGCATGTGATTTCCTTGGGAGCTGTTTCCATTACCCCCATGGCTTCTTTTAGGAGAGAGAACATTATTTCTTCTTGGGTAGTTACACTGACCTTTCCTGGGCCGTCGTAGATGCAGATGCTGGACTGTGCAGGGCAGCTGCCATGAGCTGCCTGACAAGGGTCTATGGGCAGGCAGATCTGACCATCCCCTGTGTAACCCTCTCCACAGGTGCATTTGTGCTGGTTTGGCCCGAGGTAAACGCAGTCGGCATGAGGATCACAGACCTTCTTGGAGCACGGGTTGATAGCTTGTGAAAAAAGGAGTGAAGTAAATGAATCATTGCCCACAGTTCTAAAATTGAAGAGAAGGATTTACCAGAGCACCTCAGTGACAAACAAAGCCTGGGCAGACTAAACTTTTCATAACAGCCAAGTCTGAAGTACTGTGGCCGCGTGGAGATGGAAGGGAGGAATGTGTTTATGCTAACATAGCAACCAAGCGTTTGCTTTTGAGCAGAAATGATCTCTTAACTTGGCAAATCGAGTTATAAACAGATTAAAGCATGTAACGTGCTCATTAAAATATCACAACTATTTCCTTGTTCTATGGTGGATTTTAACTAGAGAAGGTCAGGTGGGAGGTATGAGGTCCATGCAAGCTTCAAGCACATGTTAGATCAGTTGGAAAATATTTCTCAATACAATAGGCCTTCACTGTTTTCTTTCCGGTAGTTAAACAATATAATGTCATCGGTTCAGCTGTATGGAAAGCTGTCCAGCAAGTGCTTTGGTCTTCCACACTCTTCTGCTTTCAGGATAGCTTCAGAAGTTCACTAGTTATTTCCATGAACCATTTTTTTGAGGCAATAACATTACTTGTTCTTTTTCAAGACCAAGCAGTGCTTGGAGAGCATCTTCTCATGCCTTTGTGTCCACGTTAGGTTATGGTTAAGCAAATGTTGTATCTAGAAGATGGCATGCCCTGGAGACACCTAAAAAGTGGTGCTTCTCACTGTTTTCTCCTCTTTTCTCCCTTGATTTCCCCTCAGCTAAGACTGATCTGAGCCAACCTCTTCTAAATTGTGCTTTCAGCACCAGATGAAACAGTATTCTTTGTTGCAATTAGTCTAGAAAGAAGGACTGGTACCATAAGACATAAAGTGAGTAGGGAAAAGAAAATCTGGACTCTTACACAATTAATTTGGGCATGGAAGTTGAATCTATGAAGACACCTCTCAGTGTCTTTATGATGATGGTACTGGCAGTGTTGAACTTGAATGGCAAGTTGAGTCTATAAAGACACATCTAAGGTAGAGTTTACTTGTAGCTGAGATGCTATCAGCTTTGTTTCATGATAAACAGGAAAGCTAAAATGGACTTTACTTGCCTGTAGAGTTTGTGCTTGCTGACGGAACCGAGCTGTCACATGATGGATGCTGAATAAATATAAGCCCTTGGTTGCTGTTGTTATGGAAGCAAGCTTTGAGGCTGAACTGTGCCAAGCAGAGGAATATGACAGCAGTGGATTTGTAACCACTGATGACCCAGTACCCACCTAATGTGTTTCAAGGGGGTTGACTAGCTTTAGTCTGATTGCATGGACTGTAACTTGTTAGCAATTGGATGGATGGGCTTCTGAAGCACATTTTAGGATTTTGTTTCTTCCTGAAAGAATCTAGTTTGTGCTTTGGGATACGATCCAAAAGAAAAATGAAATGGTGAGACGTGGCTCAAAAGCACGTTCCATATCTGAGCAATAACACTGAGGGTGGTGTATTTAAGGAACTGGGGCAGACGTGGAAATTACTCACGTTCACATCGCGTGCTGTCCCCGTGGAAGCCGGGCAGACACGTGCATTGCAGCTCTCCTCCATCCTCCCCTGAGGCAGCACACCTGGAGTGTGCGGGGCACCGCAGCACCTGGCACTCGGCTATGGCTGGGGGACAGAGGGGGACAGGTTAAGCTGTGCCTGCACGCTCTCAGGCTTTGAGGTGCTGTGGAAACCCAGGGCACCGGGAATATTTCTCTCTCTGGGATGTCCTGACCCCCAGTGGAGTGTCACTGTGATATTTTATGAAAATCCCTTTGCCAGGATTTTTTCTCCTGAGAAGCCTTAGAGGGAAAGAAAAACAATAATTATCTGCTGCTGTGGAATGCAACAGGTGCATCTTTCATTGATCCATGTGGATTGTTTTTACTTAATGACCAATTGCAGTCCAGCTGTGTCAGGACTCTGGTCTGTCACAGGTTTTTGTTATTCATTCCATTCCTTTCTAGCTTTCTGATGCATCCTTTCTCTCTATTCTTTTTAGTATAGTTTTAGTATAGCATTTTAATATAATCTAATATCAAAATATAATAAATCAGCCTTCTGAAACATGGAGTCAAGATTCTCATCTCTTCCCTCATCCAGGGGACCCTCAAACACAGTCACAGGGGGGAGCACTGACTTTGACTTTCATCCATGGAGAAAGTTTCCTAGACTTCAAGATAGACTAGAATCCGCAAAAGTGTGAAATAGATTAGAGAGAGTAGTGTAGGTGTATCACTTGGTGAGAAATTTAGGTTTTGGGATTTTTAGTAGGTTGTGCATGGAAGCAAGATGGAGGGCACAGGGCGTTGTCCTGGGTTTTTTCTTCATGCTTCTTCTTCCTTCTTCTTCTTAGGTTTGGGTGGCATTTTGTAATTGGGCAGAAAAGTCTGCGCTGTGGGCTTTTTGGGATCAGTTATTGGGTTAAAAGGGAAAATAATCTAGGTGTCAGTTCTTGAATAGTTTAGTCTTAAAAGACCTTGTAACAAGAGACAGTTAGCCATTTTGTGCCTTGCTGCCAAACTCACAGTAGTGAGACTGTTTTACTGATGAGAAATAATAAACAGCTGAGTCCAAACATGAACTACTGTCTCAAGTGCCTTCAACCCAGACCCAGAGAAATGATAAGGTTCAGCCTAGGTTTGCTTGCTCTTGCATGACTAACCTGAGATCAGTTCATCCTCACCAATTCCACCTGTATCACAGCTGTTGAATGCATTTCCTGTGGAAAATGCCACTTACGCTGGTCACAGCGGAGCCCTTTGTATCCAGACAGGCACGTGCAGCTCCCATCCCCTGCAATGCCACTGTTGCACACTCCATGGACGCAGTCACAAACTGCAGGGAGAAATGGATTTTCTTTGCTGAACAAGGATGGTGCTTGGAAAGCCAACATAACTCATAGCAAGGTGTGTCCTAGCCAGCAGCTTTGGCCAAACCAAGCTCCAGTGTGAGGGCCTGAATTTGTAGGTGAGGTGATCAGCACTTGCAGTTGCATGTCAGGAAATAACACATGAAGTTTTGAAGGCTGTTAAGAGCCCCAAGTCTGAAAATCTGCAGAACACACACTGTAAACACCAAACTGACTTGTTGCTAATGTCATAAAACTTGCAAAATTTGACAAACAGTCTGAAGCCAAAATTGGATGTAATGTGCAACACAGACCTCTTTAGTAACAGTTAACCTATTGCTTGGTTTTGCTTCAACTCTGTATCTCTCATGAACCTCAAGAAGAGATGAGATTTAAGACCTTTTTTTCTCCTCCCGAAACAGAATATATTTAGTTAAAAGCATAATTAATCACTGTAGAGGTCTCAGACTTCTCTCTTCCTATAGTCTCTCATTTCTGGTTATATTCTGGTTATAAACCCAGTGACAATATGCACAGAAGATGATGCATTCACAGTCCAGACAGCTAAGAGACTCTTTAAAAATAGTTTTTGAAGCCTTAAGTATTCTGAAAAAGCTTTAAAGTTATAACTGTTTGAATTATGGCAATGATGCTTTTGAAAAAGGACATTTAGAGTTGCACTTGGAAAAGTCCAAAAGAGGTGCAGAATTGTACTGCTGACTTCATGTTTAAGCTGCAGTGATGTAGCATATCCCCTTCCCCCTAAAAACATAGCTTGTGTTCATGCAAATGACCTGCACTAATTAATTAACAACTTCCTACCTATGTTAATAGTCATAATATAAAAATCAGGAATGTCTAAGGTATTACTGAAAAGCAGCCACAAATAGACATTGTTTATGTCTTATTTATTTTAGAACACTTGGAGGAGCTCAAATGTCTGACAGCTGAAGTGTAAAATATTGTTTAAATTAATATGTAATTGAATCCTCCAGTAACTTCTTGGAAAATAATTACATTTATGATTTCAAATGCATTCAATTATCCTACTTTCCTGAAAATGCTGGCTCAGTTACATTTCTGTGTATCAACACTGGCATCCAGTGGACAGCTGGTAGAAAAAGGGCCTTTGAGCCAGCAGTGGTGTAGGATTAGTGTAGAAAGGCTGACACAGATTATTTAAATTGAGACCATTTGAAACGCCTCAAAAGTAACATTATATAGATCTTGAATGAAGAAAAGGAGTTTTACTTTGAGATAAGCAACTATTACCACTTAAGAATAAGACTATTTACATTTTTTTTCAGGCAGTTTTGTGGTTTTTCAGTGTAATTTTCAGCAAGGGTCAGAAAGGTAAAATAGTAGAGACCATTAAGAAGGAGGAAAAGTGGAAAATGTTATACGTATTTATACACTTGTGATACATAAACGATTTAGAAAGTGTACATGGCTGTGCTTGCTCCTTCAGACTTCCACATCTGATAGATGTATTAATCAGTGAATTAATCAACCATCCAAACCCCAAAACTAAAGTAAACACATCTTATCACACTTTCAACAGAACTGTGTATCTTCCTGGTACAAAATAGAGCAAAGAGCTCTCTTTCCTTTCCCCACTGTGTTCTCTGAGGCAGACAGCAGCTCTTACTGGGAACTCTTTGGGCCCTCTACCCATTTCACTGTGATTTCTTAGAGTCTGAATACAGATTTCACTCCCTTCTTTTCCCTAATCAAATAAAACAAGTTCAAATTTACCTGATGTGCAGTCAGGACCGAATAAATTGTCTTCAGCACATTTTTCACAGGCTGTCCCACCAAATCCTTCCTGTGAATTACACAATGGAAATCAAAACTTAAGTTTCTCATCTATCTCTATACAGACAAATACATGCTTAGCAGGCTGAAAAAAGCAGCTTTTGCTGCCAAAAGAAAATAACATGACAGTTTCAATCAATAGCTACCACAATCTAGAAAACACTGTCTTTTGAACAATCTCGGCCCCACATATATTTAAAAAATAATTTGTAGATCTTCAAATCAGATGTTCTAAATATCTAAGTTACAACAATAAAGTACAATAATCAAGCCTAATGTCCAAATCAGGCTTACAGTTGTTGGGTTGTATTTTCTGGCTGCTTCTACCTCTGTCTCTTTTTCCTATCTCCCCAGAAGAGTATTTTTGATGTAAAGTGAGGATGAACCAGTAGAGAAGGATGTAAAAAAAGATTAATTTGAATTTGTTATTAAAAGTTTATTCACCTGAGGTTAAGCACTATACCTTGCACTCTCAGCAAAGGAGCAATGTATGGAGAGTATAGCCCCATGCATAAGTTCTTTCTATTTAGGGAAAAACGTCACAAGTTTAAAATTTAAAAAACAGAGGAACAGCACAATTTAAAAACCAGAGGAACTCAAAAAACCTGTCTCAAGAAGGCAAGGTGAAAGAATTTCTTAATAATTCCACCCAAATACGCTTAAGTCTGGAGAAATAATAGTGTGAAAATTAACGCAGTCCAAGCAAAAAATGAACTCCAAGCTGATCATCATTGCTGTTTCTGGAATATTTCCTTTAATCTATTTCTAGAGTAGAACATACATTACTCCTCAGGACAGCTTACCTGCTATTGTTGCATTTATTTTCCATTTAAAGAGAGGACGTACCTGACAAGCGCACGTTCCGTTCCCAGCTATGCCCTGTGAGCAGCGTCCTCTCCCGCTGCATGGCGATGCAGCTCCTCCTGGGCAGGCTGGAAATGACAATGTTTGAGCATTAGCCACCTTGCTCTGAGCCTTGTGCTCCCCTTGCACACAGGTGGCCACCTTGGCAGCTGCAGGGTTTTGGGCCAAGCAGGGGCTCTGGGGGACAGCTGCTGTTGTGCAGCTGCCTGAATCTCTTTGCTAGAATCTTAGCATCAGCACACACCACCACCCTCTCTTTTCTGGGAACTTAGACTAGTGACTGTAGTCAAAGGATTGAAGAAAAAATATTTCTCTTATTCTAAAGTACCATATGGTTTTGTTCCTGCTGATCCACCTCTGTCTGCAACACCCTAAGCTGTTGGCTTTTCTGGCATAAGTGGAGCTTGTCTGAGCACTCCTGTGTGTTGATGTAACTCTGATGGATTGATAATTTGCTCTCAGTCAGGATTTTATTTGATGCTAAGTTAGGGTTTAATAAGCTTTTTTTTCCCCCCACCAAAAATTGCATTTTCTTTACGTGAGAAATTTTTCTTTTTCCCTGCTACCTTCATAAGACTGTCATAATTTATTCAAATGATCTTGGAAATTGAAATATCTCACAAGCAAATCCTGTCCAAGGGGATATGGTCACTAATCAAACATGTGTGCCAAAGATGTGTTATTCTCTTCAGTGCCTCTGGTGCTAAAACCATGGTTACAGGCAGCAGTATAGGAGGTGAGACAGTCTGAAAAAAACCCCAGCCAGCAGGATGAGATAAGAAAAAAATTACCATATTTATAATAAAAATAGACTAATTGTTTTGTCTGAAAGGTTTCAAGATTCAAATCTTTACTGAAAAGCTGTCTACAGGAAGTGTATATTACAGTGGTTTTTAGTCAGATCATTCTGTCAGGTTTTCTCTCCTATAGGGATACCTTTATTTTCCACAACTGTCCTGCCCCTCCTTGGAAATGATGTATTAACTCTCTTCCATAAGCCTTTCCTTCCTGTAATTAGAATTCCCATTAAGTACCATAATTTTGATGCAGGTGGTATCTAAATGTATCAAACTCCTGCTGGCATCACAGGTACTCTGCTGCACCTTACTAGTGGATTTATTACCTGTAAAGAGTCTCAGAGTTTGTTCTGTGTGGGTGGGGATGGGCAGCACTGGATTTATGCTCCCCCTGCCTAAGTTAATCCTGATTTAAAGTATTTAGGAAATGTGGAAGTTTTAGTAAGAATTAATTTGATTTGGACAGAGTGATGAGCAAATAAATGGATGTGCATATGTGTACACTTAATTCCACTGAAAGCTCTGGATTTATACCAGTTGTTAATATTTCTTAATTTATTCCTTAATGTAGTCTGAGATCTACTGCATCTGCCTAAGCTTCTTTTGAAAAAACAATAAATTTAAAGATTAAAATTTAAGTGCTTTTTATCTCTTACATGCTGAAATAATAAGATGTTTTAAGAATTTAGGTTACTAAATAACTACATATGAGGGAAAGTAATAAATACATATCCTTTAATCTTTAAAGTGGCTTTTAGTGAATCTTGTTTTCTGCCTACCGTATGACAACTAAATCTTAAAGATTCATGACAACTGTTTAATAGTTGCACAGAATAGAAAAAAATATATTTGCATTGATGCCTTTGTTGAATGTGCAAGTACAAAGAAAACTCAGAGTTCATGGTATAATTCCTATAAAAAGTTACTTTGAAATTGTTGGCAAAGCAGGTTTTATTTTTGCCCTCGGCATTCATTACACTCCTTGTCTTCACTGCATCTTGTCTCTTGTTTTGATACCAGCACCAAGGGACAGTTTTATCAGCAGTGGGGTAAATTACCAGATTGTTGAACAAGTTTGGCCAGGCAGATAAAAGGCTTCCTGCAACCAGCAGGGCCACGGGAGGCAGTGCTGGGACACGGGAGCAGCGCTGGCACAGTCCCCTGCTGCCACCCTGGGGAGAGGCCAGACCTCTGCTTTTATTGAGGATGCTTTTTGAAATGCAGTAAGGAAGAGAAGCTCTTGCTTATCTCTTAACAGCAGTCAGAGTGTGAAGGCCAAATCTTTGAATCTAAGCCAAAAGAACCTAAATCTATCAGCATTTTTTCCCTTTCATGGACTTTAATTCAGCACTTTCCAAGTGTTATCAAATAGAGCCTCTTAAAATACTTCTCTTTACCCGATTCCCTGTGAGGCTGAAGCAGTGAAGTACTTGAAAATAAGTATTTGGAACCATATAATTTGATAGCATTAAATTTAGTATCTTTACTCTTGGCCTTTATTTTTTTCTTTGAACATTTCCCCCCCCTTTATTCTTACAGTCCTTTCTATCTAGTTGGCCATGCCATACACCTTTCAGCTGGTATCTAGGCTTTTCTTAGGAGCTTTTCTGGAAATATTTGCCCAGAATGGGAACTTGTGCTGGGGTAGGGAGCAGCTCCTGCTGCACCTGAGCCCCACCAGCTGTAGTACCTGCGGCTGGATGATACTGGCAGTGTTGAAAGGCTGTGCTCTTTCCCCCTGGATCTTTTCTGATCCTGTGCTTTTCTCTTTTTGACTTTATGACTTTTTGCAGAGGGGATGGTGCGCAGTTGAATGGCTTGGTCTGCTTCGTGGGGAGGGAAGGTGACAAAAGATCTTTCATTCACACTGTGTGTTTCAGCATGTGCTATCATTTAAGGAAGTCAGAGTGCTATTTAAGACCTAATTTTGTCCTTGCCATCAGATGATAAACGTAAAGCAAACCCCTAGTCAGGGATTTTTGCCCAGCCTCAGGAAGGACTGCTTTTCCTCCAAATACTACAACTTGTGCTGTATTCTATTACAGAGGTTGTGATAATGTAGCGATAACTATTTTTTTTCCCTCCAAATGAATGCAGAAACAATGCTGAGACCTTGATTCTTTGCTTTTTGGGGTCAGGAAGTTTGTCCAAAGGAAGAGAGGGTTTCCTTGCCTTGGCAGCCTCCTTCACACAGTGGTGCAGGCAGGGCTCTGGCTCTGGGGCAGGGGGCTCTGCCCCTCTCCAGAAATACTGCTGCCCCTCATGTGGCTGCCCAGAGCACCCTGATAAAGGCAGGATGAGCTCTTGGGCTGCACTTGGAGTTGGGGAGGTGAAACCACCCCACAAGTGACTCTCTTCAGAAGACATGGCCACTCACTGTGCACTCAGCTCTTTGCCTGGCTTTTCTCTTGAAGCAGCTGTGAGCTGCAGTTTGACTGCTTTCCTCTAGTAGATAAATCACTGGTGTGACTTATCCATTCATCTACTGTTTGCCTTTAGTAGATAAATCATTGGTGTTTAAATAACAGCTTGGGCTAAAATTATATATTTTTTTAAATCTGTTTTGTGGACAAAGGACTTCACAGACATTGAAACAGACCTTGAAGCCATCAGCTAAAGGAGGAAACACTCTGGCTGGGCAGGGAAACTTCCTCTGTGGGTCTGGATGCCCATCTTGGTAGCCTGAGGTTTGATGCATTTGTGGAGATGCTGAAAAGCTTTTCCTGAGAAAAGGGGCAGCAGGAGGGCAGGCACTCCTGATTCTCTTGATTCAGTAATGGCCTTCAGCATTCACAGGCAGTTAAAGAAATAGTTTTAAGTGTAGTTAAAAGAAAAGATCCTCCCTGCACCAGAAAATCAAGAATTAAAGATATTTGGAAATATTTCAGATGCAGATGAAGGTGGTTTTGGCATAAAATGAAACATTCAATTTGTGGTTTGAAAATCTTAATTTTTAAAATCCATTTTGGTGATCCTCCTGAATGAAATAATTTTGCAGGCATTGACTTCAATGATTTGTTTTGAAAATCTCAAAATCTAGGAGGTTTTCTGAGGCTCTTTACATTTTTCTATGAATTTTTCTTTGTAAATGAAAATTTGAATATCTATTTTTCATTCAAATCCCCTAAATTTTAGCTGAAAACTGCTATTTATTTCTACTTTTATAACAAGCTCTGAATAACAAACTTCTTAGAGCAATTGTTTCTGAAAAGAAGAAATGTTGCTGCTTTATTTCTGTTCAAATTCTGTATGAAAATAAAACCCCAAAACAACTCACCCATGCAGTCTGGGCCCCAGTGTCCCTGGCAGCACTCAGGTTGTTCAAATTCCTTCACACAACGGTGCCGACAGCCCGGAAAAGAAAGTGTGAGTGTTTTAATTTCCAGGTAATACCTGTGGGAAAAAGTTAGAGCTTCTTTAAAGTACTTAAAAGCCTCCTGTGGGGGAAAATGAAATTCTTAAATTCTTCTCCTTTCAGTGGCAGAAAAGAGAACTTTAAGTTTGGTTATATACATTTTTTTTCTTCTTCCTTAAAACATGCATTGAATGTCAAGGTCTGAAAAGATCCTTGGAGCTGTTTTTTTTGAACAGTGTATTTATCTTCCCACACAGGCCTAAATACAGCACATTTCTCTAATTTTTGATTTGAAACAGTATTTTAAAAATTGCTTAATATCAAGGTTCTTTAAATTCTAAGTAAGTTCAAAATAGTTACATTTTTCTAAAGTACTTATATTTTCTCTAAAATACTGCATTTTCCCCCCAGTCAGAATGGCAAGATGTCAAATAGGTTTTGAACTATCTCTTCCTGCCCTTCACCCCCACAACTCCCTGATCTAGAAGTGTGAAAAATACTTTATGTGATATAAAGATTACCACCTAAATACAATATATAAATTTATAATATATTTTTGTATCATTCATATCTAGTATGCAGAATAAATATAAAAGAGACTATGATTTTATTCAAGAGAAAATCTGTTAGACCATCAATAGCAATGTTTATTTTCCTCTTACATCACTTGCTGTTTAACTTCAAGCATGAAATACCCTTAATGCAGCTTGAGTTCTAGAGTTGGTGAAACCAATGGTAAATGTTTGTAAGAAAATTGCACAGACTAGAGAATTTTTGAAGTGTATTAATATTTTATAATTAATATTATAAACAATAGTAATATTAATATTAGAAAATGAATGTTAAATACAACATTAATATTATTAATAATATTAATATTAAGATTAGAAAAATAATATTAATTAATATTACTTAATATTAGAAAACAATATTAATGAGAAAAGCTCTGACAGAGGAGATACCTGCAGTCTGGTGTCCCAGTCCCATTGGTAATTTTGGTGTAACCAGCAGGGCACTGGGTGTCAAGGTTTAAAGAGCAAGGTACACATTTGGTTTTTATTCTAATGAGCAGCTTTTGATCACATTGCTTCTTCACCTGCAACAGGAGCAGAATAATTAACAAGAAGGAAAGACACTACCCCAAGTGACATTGCTGAAAAATGACAAGTTTAACTCAGCTTTGTGCTCACTCACAGCTTTTTCTGTTCAGCAGGAGCTCCTTGTTTTGGAGTAAACTAGGAAATAGACCACATATTAGTGCTGTGCAGGGCTTTGTCTGCACAAAATATGTGCAACCACTGCAGGATAGACCCTTCTAAGTGTAATATTTTTCCTAACAGCGCTTTATCAACAAATGCTAAGTTTGTCAGACTTAAAAGCCAAGTTACAGAGACAGCATCAGCCTAGAGAGCGTTAGTTCCAAAGCTGCTGACAAGTGCCTTCCCCACTCAAAGGCAAAATTAAACAAGGTGTGGAGGAGGCACAATTAAATCAGAACCTCCATACTGATCTAAAGGGCTATGGCTGGTGTTTTCAGACTGGTGTCAAAGAATGACATCTTGCTTTGCATTCAAATCTGGTGGAGATTTTGGGCCTGACCCCACCACAGCACCCAGAGAAGAGCAGCCTCATTCTGTTTGTTTGTTTTTAACCTGTTTTTATGTGTCTATTTTAAAGCAATAAGTCCTTGCTGAACTGCATCTAATGTTGGCTTTATCTTCCTTCTTATTGGTGTTTGTAGAAGCAAGTTCCTCATTCACGAATGGTGAGAAATTACCCAATTCGGAGTATGGTTTTTAAAAACCAGCTACATAACCCTGTGCAGTCCAGAGGGTCCTGGACCTTCTGGGCACTCATGGGATGCTGCAGCCTCTGCAGAACCTCACAGCTGGTCTGGGTGGGGACCCTGGCACTGTGGGCAGGATTTCTACATGTCCCATGGTGGTCCTGGATGAAGCCCTCACTCAGCAGTTTCTCAGATTTACAGCTGGACATTTCAGCAGCAAAGGGTGTGAGGATGGATCACAGACACTGATAAGGAGATTTAGCTTCATAACCTCTGAGCCACTCTATGTGATTGCCACCATCCACATGCAAGCACATTTCAACATCTATTCAGTTGTCAAATTTTAGTTTTCATAAGTGCACTGTTGAAATCTGGTCTGGGTAACATTGAAATATTTGGGTAGTGAAACCCTTTTGTTGTGTAGATGCTTTTCAGGTGTCTTTGAAGTAAAAATGTGACCTTTTTCCCAGATATGAGCATAATGTGAATACAGCTTGAAAAGAAATTTGCTTTTCATCAAAAAATCACTCCACAAAATTTCGTTTTTGGAACAATAAATTTCATTGAGTGTTTTGAAAAGGAAAAATTTAAATAAAAATAACTTATGCCCTTTCTCTACCACCATCTCTAAAACACTATTTGTTTTGGAATGCTAACAGTATTTCTATTTTCTCGCTATTTTTCATTTTTCCGTTTTGTTTTTAGAGAAAATGGAACAAGGCTGACTTTTTAGTGACTCTTCTTTTAGTATTTTTTTTAAGAAAAACATATTTCTCAGTACTTTTTGTACATTTCAATGTATGTTTCCATTTAAAAACTGCAACCAACCCACAACAATAGCAACAAAACACCTGAGTGTTTTCCCCCTTCCAATTCCTCTCTGTCTTTTTGTTTCCTCTTCTAAATCTGTTGTGCCTCTCTACAAGGGTGGTGAAAACAGATGTTGTGAAATTCCACAGATTCACAGTATTTGTACATGACAAATGCAACACTTCCCCAAAGGTCTACAAACCCCTTAATTATGTTTATAACTTTGTGTTATTACTTTACATAGCTGAATTCCTTTGATTTTTTTATCCCTTACCTGTCTAAAATAGCTTTTCCTCCTCATAGTTAGTAGGAACAGATGATTTTCGCTATAGAAAAATTTCTGCTTTCATCTTCTGACTTACCAAAAATCCCAATCAATTTCTTTTGATAAATGCATAATTTACAGTCTTTTACCACATATGCCAGTTTAGAGACTTTTTCAGCGTACTCATGCTATCTAGCTTGAGCCAAATTCTCATACAGAATAAACAGATGCATTTCTGTTATTTCAGAGGACTGAATTACAGAGCTTTCAGGTTACAATTCATTGTCATATGTACCAGTGACTGTCAAAGTGAGTTTTTCTGCCATAAGATACAGTATCTGATAACTTCTCTCTATAACACAGAGTAATACAGACAAAAAAATCCATTATGTAAAAAGCTGCTTCTTACCTCATCTTGGAGTCGTGATGTCAAACATAGTTTCATTGCAACCAAAAAAGCAAAAAAGAATAAAAATCCTGGACTTTTTTCCATTGTGAATTGGACTTTTTTCTTTCAGAGCTGTCCAAGCATGAAAATTCAAATTCTGACATGAAATTATTATTAGAGGTGCTGTTTTTTCTGCATTCTCAGGCAAATACTTTTAACAGGACTGTTGTCTTCCCCAAGGTAAATGAGTGAAGGATAAGGCATGCAGAGCTTGCCTAGGCAGGAGAGATTCCAAAATGCAGGGTATTTGCTGAAAGCTGTCACTGGAGAGCTGAATAAAGCCTCTCTCCCTGAATGACAGGATATCCTGACAGGGCTCCCATCATTTATTCCTCTCTCTGGAGCTGCTGATAGTACAAAACCAAGGACACTGAACTGTTATGACAGAAGATGATTCTAGGTGAGCATGGATAGAGGGCTGGAATAGCTATTGGGCTTCTTATTATTATAGTTATTTAACTAATCTAAGGGAGAGCAAGGGATCTCTGGAAGTTGGTTTATCAGCCCTGATAACATAAGGATAGCTCACCCCAATGGGGTTCTGGGAGAAATACTATGGATTTTATCTCAGGAGGCCAAAAGAACTTCTTCCAGATTTGCTTATCTAGATAAAAAGGGGCATATTTTTCTCCCTTTTTTCTATTTTTGTTAAATCATTTTGACTGATTTTCTGGAGCTAAGCAGAGGAAAATTGACTCAGCTGTATTACTTGAGTGTTGTTGGGAGAGATGAATATTCAGATTTGCCAAAAGTATTTTGATTTTGCCATTTTTATTTGCCAAAAGCAAGACTTTTTCTTTCTTCTCAGAGTTTTTCAGCCATTTCTGGTGCTGCTCTTTGCCACTGCTCTGGTCAGCCCTGTGCAGGTTTTCTCATGTCTCAAATACCCAATAATGTGACTCCCTCCAGTTTTTCATCTTTGCCTGGTCCCCCAACCTTAGAATTTTTTTTCTGTCATTAGAAGGTGCTCCTTATACAAAGCTGTGTTTCATAACACCCTATCTTTAAATCTGTGTGGTTTTCCTAAAGAACTGAGTGGTCATAAACATGCGACATAATGTACGAATCCATCTACTTTTGTTCCATGCTCTAAAAGAACTCTGCAAAATCACTGGGATGGCAGGGCAAGGTGTTTCCTGTACACTCATCAAATCCTGTTCCTTTCTCTATATGATGAGGAAAGTAAATCATTCCTTGTTTATGCAGACATGATAGCAGCCAGGGTTGTGATGGACATGATGACAGCAGGTACATTCCTTAGAAGGGCTGTTTCTTCTTTCTGAGGTCAAGGGATATTTGCAATGTACAATGTAAAAATTTGCAAATTTGCAATTGTACAATGTGCAATCTGGCCTGGAGGAAGGGATGGCTCAGGTTTTACTCCAAAAGCAGAATCCTGGAGGATCTCCTCTTCAGGGTGGTGATAGCCTACAGCCGCACCCCATTCTGTGTGTGAGTTTTGGGAGTGCAATTCACCCTCCCAAATCTGCAGAGTGGCTGTCTGGGCAGGATCAGTGCCACCTGGGCAAAGCACATCTGCCTGGTCCCTGTGTGGGTGCTGGCAGGAGCTGGCAGCTCCTTCAGCAGCTTGGGGTCGGCTGGGTCTCTCGCCTGTCACCGCTTCGGGCAGTGTGGTGGTGAAAGGAGCTGTAAATCAAGTACGTCCCTTTCCTGCCCTGTGGGCTGAGATAAAAAGTAACAACATCAGCGCTCTTGTTATCTGCTCTTGCCTCTTGTATAGGCATTTGTGTGAAGTAAACTATTTTTTTCCTTTCCTTCCTTTCCCTTCTCATCAGGCCACGGCCTCTTCACTAACTGCTACGGTGACTGCTTTCCTTGTTCCAGAGCGACCAGCCACCCTTTCCTCCTGTTGCTGATGGGCATTTTTCTTCTTCATGGAGGTTACAGACTCTGCCAGGCTCTGAACAACCCTACAACCCTGCCTGGCTGGCTCCTGCCCCACTTTGGGCAGAAATTCAGACAAAAAGGCCTGACCTGGCACCCAGGGTGTGTCCCTGGGGGTGGGAAGGTGTCACCTCCGTGCTTGAAGCAGCCTGTGCAGGGTGGCAGGGTGTCTCCTGAAAGCTGGGATCAGTTTGGCATGGGGAGCCCAGCCAAGCCTCCCTCCTCAGATTGCCCTGTGTCTCAGCTTCTAGTCACCCTTGTGCCTCTGAAAATTTTTAGGCTGCAAGCAGCCTGGTGAAAAAGAGTATTAAGAGTCACTGTGTGTACTTTAATACTGCAAATACCACGTGCTGGGGCATTCCCTTCTGCATGTCACAGTTTTGCTCTGCTTTGCTATTGCATTCCTGGACTGGGTGCTCCTACTTTAGGTAATTATGAACTAGTTGTCCTTTTGCTTTCTTCATCCACCTGCTGCCTCTCCCCATGTTACTGCTTCTATTTCTGTGCTGTAAATATCAACCAACCAGAGAAAATAATGATGGCTCATTTATTAGATGTTTTTGAAAATAATGTTTGTGCTTATTTCAGCATCACCATGAGGTAGTTGCTCTTTCTCGGAGCCAGGTTCCTGAGGTCAGTCCAAAAATAAATCAAAATCAGCAGAGATACAGACATGATGGTTGCAGCGCTTGCTTTGTTCTACACAGTTTTGATGGCTACTCAACTTCCTGCATTTAAAAAGTTTTTGATTGAATATCGACCACATAGCCTGCATTGTATTTTGTTCTCCTTAACTTTCTGAATGTGAAGCTCACTCAACCAGAGGTGACTGAACTTCACATGATAAGGTCTCAGAGACTCATACAAAGCCAAGCTATCTCACAGTCATACTGCCAAAGCACCATTTCAGAGGAAGAAATAAGAAAGAGACAAGACTACATTGAAAGAAAGCCTGAACATTTGTGAACTCCACATGATAAAAGCTGATATTGCTTTCCTGGTACGTTCTACCCCACCTGCAGCTCAGCTCTTCTCCCAGGGCTGTAGTCTATTTAGTGAGATCTTAGAGTGCCAAGGGTGAGGGCAGTATTGAGCTAAATTTTATATTCTTACTTGGTAATTTGGAAGTAAGCAGAAGAAAATCAATGAATTATTGTTTTTTACTGTATGTGGCTTCTGTTTTAGAGCCAGTCACAGCAGGAAAACTGTCACAGGGGTGTTTGAATACAGTTGGAGGCTCCACATGTCTGAGGGAAGTCACTTTGCTCTTTGTTTGGAAACTGGCTAAAGCACCTTGCAGAGGGATAGGGAAATATAAAATGTGTTCATAAGAAGAAAGCTTCCTAGGGGGAGGGAGGCTTTGGATCTGCTGGGAGAAACGTCTGAATGCTAATTGTAGGTGGGAGGAAGGGGGGTACAAACCATTGAGTTGCCTAGGAAGAGGCCTGGGGAAAGGAGAGGGGGGAATATTTGGGAAATACTGCCTTTGATTAACACAGACTTAATTGGAACATAACAAAGAGATATAAACAAAAAGGGTTTGGCAAGTTAAATCTTTCCAGTGCCATACATCTGAGGAAGGCAACGGTGGCCTATGGAGAGCCTGAATGGGCAATGTGGAAAATGCCAGGGGTGTGTAATTTTATCTGCGGGGTTATGACAGCCATCATTTTGAAACACGGTGACTATCAGAACTAATTAATTCTCCAGGCCCAGAGGATGCACTGGGCTGGAGCTGCAGCTGGTATGCTGAGGAATGCCGCGCACCCGGCCGCGCCAGCGCCTTTATCCATGCTAATGAGGGAGAAGGCACCGACAGCTGATCTAAGCCCCAATGTGCTCACCATGCATACAGCTGATGGCAATGCAGACTGCCAGACAAGGGGTGGTCTTAGCCATAGATTAGATCCTCATAGTGGCCTCTTCAGCTTTCTTTCTTTCCCTTCTGGGTTTTTTTTTTTGGGTTTTTTTTGTGTTCTCAAAAGAGCCTTTCAGCTGGTGAAATTGTAAACAAAAGGCATTCTAGCTGAAGCCGTGGCGAGAGGGCTTTGCTAGGGAGCCATGAGGAGAGCGGTGTGTGTGGTGCTAACTTGGACTTTGATATTTACCACAAATTATCAGGGCTGGCTTGGGCTGGGGAGCTGTAATGCTGAGCTTAGAACCAGTATCGTAGTCCAAAATTGAGCTATCACAAAATCAGAGGCTGCTCACAGGCACCTCTGCTACCCTTTCATGTTATTTGTAATTGCATACTGCGTAAAAAAGTGGAAGTCATTCTTGAGGAATGGCTAAAGTCCCAGGTTGTGTAGGTTCTGTAAGATACAGGAGTTATTGGTAAGTCCCCAGTTTCTTGGAAGTGTTCTCCACGTACAGCTGTGAGACAGATGTACAAGGGGATGAATCTACTGGGTTCCTGGGCAGCAGTGCCATGGGGCAGGGGAAAGGACTTAGTAACCTAGATCTGGAAGTGCAGGTGGCTTACAGGTATATTAAAATGATCTTTGTGTCCCTGTCTCTGCTTTCCATCTACTGCCTTGTCATTCTTGATAGACCATGCACAGACTCTGATCCCATGTTGCTGCCAGCCAGTGGTGTGATCAATGGAGGAGGTACAAAAATCTCAATTTTCTTTGAACACTGTGGCTTTTCCTGGTGGTATTACACACTTCAGAATAATTAAATTTCATGTTTAATGGAGTTTAAATAGAACATGTATTCCTTGCAGAGATTTGAAATAAAATTAATTGCAATTCTGAACTGCTGGGTAAATACACTAAATTTGTAGTTTGAGTTAACTAACATCTGGCTGTGTAATGCCAGCATGTAAGGAGCTTCAGCTTTAAGATGTGATCAAAGAATATTGGAATCTAGGAACCAATAATGGGCTTTCAAAGCTGGCTTAAATGGATCTTTATGGCATTTCTCTAGCAAACATATTTTGCAGTTTATAAACATGCAGGAAGGATGGTGGATTTTTTTGGTATGTCTTCGCCTACAGTTCTGCTAAGGTTGCAGTATGTCAAGGAAACATATGAGGAAAACCCTGAGATTCCAGGATTTGGGATGGGTAGAGGGATGTACAGCATGGATTTCTGGTGCTGTAAATTTTACATTGATTTTTCTAACCCTGTGGTAGAGAAGCAAGATGGAGAGTGGCACATACATTTCAGATTTTAGCAGGTAGATGTGGTAGGACTGGGGATGTTTGGGAAATCCAGGTACCACAAGTTAAGGGATTTTGTGGAGCTGAGGAAGGAGCAGAGGCTGTGTTTTTCCTGCAATGTAACTGCAATGTAATAAATGTTTACTGCAATGTACTAAATGTTTACTGCAATGTAAACCTGACGACTTCCTTCCTCACACTAGATAATGTAGAGAGCTTGCTTTAATTTTAGCCTATGTAGAACTTGTCTGCTTTCATATTTTTGTAATATTTTTGTTTTGTCTAGTCAGACTTAAAGCTAAATTAATATAGTTAATAATTCACTACAAATGGAACTGAATTGCAGATACTGATAGGGAGCAATCAACCCTTGTTCAGCTTTTTATTTTTCTTCTTCTCTCCTTTTTAAATGCAGCCTTTATAGCATTATCCAAATTTGCTTGTTTGTGGCTATAGCGGATTGATTTCAGCCAGTTATCTTGTCTAGGAAAAGCCATCCTCAAATCTGATTGAGAAAGCAAATTGTGCAGAAAACAATGTGACATGATTCCCACAAATAGAACAGTAACACAATGTTATTTTTCGTTGTCTTCCTCCTCATCATGTGTAAACTTGTCATGGCTTACATCAAGTTACAGGGCTGTGTGATGTGCTGTGCTGGTTGGGTAACTCAGAGTGGGAATGCAGAATGGGAATCCCTAAGCCCAGGCTGGCCACAGGGACACCTGGCATTGCTGGGCAGAGCCAAGTGTGGTGTTCCTGGCGTGGGGAAGGGGGCTGCAGGCCAGCAGAGACTGTGAGCTTCTGCCACAGCAGACAGAGCTGGACTGGGGAGAAGGAAGACCAGGCTCTGGTTTTGGCTCTGTTATTAAAAGATGTGGACAAGCCACTCTCCCTTCTGCCTTGGCCCTGCCTTCTCTCCTTATGCCTCTCGATGGTTTGTCTGTGTCAGCGCCTCCAGAGGCGACCCCCGAGGCGAGGATGCTCCTGGCGAGCAAATCTCCACCAGCATCCTCCGTCCCGCTCCAGATCAGTGCGCAGGACCATGGAATGCTCCGGGACGGAGGGGACCCCGAGCGTGACCCCGTGCGGGACCCTCGGCGGGGCCACCGGAGGGCAGCAGAGCCCAAGGCACGGCTCCGAGCGCCGGGAAGCGGCTCCAAGAGCCCGCGGAGCCGGAATGCCCTCGCAAGACTGCGCTGGTTTCCCAAAATTGGTCTGAGAGCACGTGGGGATAGAGAAATATAGAAAAGAAATAGGGATTAAAATGTGTGATGGTGGTTTCCCAAAATTGGTCTGAGAGCACGTGGGGATAGAGAAATATAGAAAAGAAATAGGGATTAAAATGTGTGATGGTGGTTTCCCAAAATTGGTCTGAGAGCACGTGGGGATAGAGAAATATAGAAAAGAAATAGGGATTAAAATGTATGATGCATATAGAAAAGCATATAGAAAGCATATATAAAAGCATATAGAAAACAAATCAGTGAAAGGAAAATATAAAAAGATGTATATAAAATATATATATTATTATAAAAATACATAAAACATAAGAGACAAATACATAAAATACATTAAATAAATATTTAAAGGTATAAAATTAGCATAAATATCTAACACATCTATAAAATAAATAGAAATGATATATAATAAAGATATAGAAATGCAATTATGTCAATATCAAAATTATGCATGTTTTCATGTTATATATATATATATAACATGAAAACATGCATCATAAAAACATGCATCATATTTCCAAATATATATATATATATATACACACATACATATATATTTGGAAATAGTCATCTGTTGCAAAGAGTACAAAGTACGTGAGGTAGAAGAGAGAGGATACAGTCAGATACCTGCACAAACATATGCTGCATCTCAGAAAATGAGCAGCCAGGGAACTGTTCACATTCCCCTCACTCACACAAAGTTATATATATACTATGAGTAAGAAATTTGAATGATTTCAAATACACAGGAGCATCTGCTGAAGAGTCATCCAAAAGATTCTGCTCTGTTGAAGACTAAACTTTGTTACAAAGTTAACTTGGGTTTGGTGTGGGGTTTTGTTTGTTTGTTTGTTTTATGGTGATGAATTAAACATACAAGGATTCTTTCCAGTTGTACAAAAGCTATGCTAAAAGGGCTAAACTTTGTGGTAAACACACTGGAAAGTCTAAATAAACAGAAAAATGTAGAGGCAATGTTACTGGCAATGAGATTAGGCTGAGAACATGCAGAAAACCTCTTCAAAGGCTCACCTATTGTAGCAAGGCTCTTTACAGGAGGCACTTTGAAAGGACTGTGCAAAGTCCTCACCTACAAACAGATAAGTTTTGGATATGTCTAATGTAAAACAAAAGAGCTACAATTTAAAAAGCTTTGATGAAGAAATCAAGTATTTAAGCTGAGAACTAGAGTCCAGAATTAAATGTCCTCCCCAAGGCTGTTATTCACTTTAGCAGTTAGACAATATCATGAAGTAGTCCTCTGAAGAGAAGAAAAAAGTAGAAAAGGAAAACGTTATGTAGGGGTTCTAAAATAGAAACTTTCTACTCTGTTTTTGAGTTCTTGTCTTATTTTCAAATTTAAAAAATATTTTTTTTTTTATTTCTTTGGCTTTTATTTCTGTGGTTGTTTTTTGGTTGGTTGGGGTTTTTAAAAAATTTTTTGGAAATGTTATCAACTAAAATATTTTTTAAAAAAAGAAAAAACAAACCCACCTGTAAATAAAGTTTAAATGCAGTTATTTCAAATCCACACAGATTATTAGCTACAGAAACAAGAGTGATGATAGGAAGCTCTAAGGAGGGGTAATTTAAATCTTTGGGCCCAGTACCAACACTGGTATTTTCAAATGCATCTCTTCCTGGAACTGCCAAATACTCTTCCAAGACTCTCATCCAGCAGTATCTCTCTCTTTCTGTGATTGCAGAGTGTATTTTAATATCATTTAACATGAACAATGTTAAAGCAGTGTAAAAGCATATAATTTCACATTCACAACTTTTTATTAGCATCCTCCCTTTGCCCATCATCATCAATAACACTGAACCAACCAGAACCCCAAAGCCCCTGTAAGTGTCCAAACATGACAAATGCTAACTGGCTGCCCACAGGTTTTTAGGGATAAGGAATGGCACTGTAGGACAGTGAAATTTAAACCTCGAAGTTATCATTTGTTTGGTTTGTTTGTTTTTGTTTTTTTTTTTTTAAATTTTGACCCACAGCTGTAAATAAAAATGTCAGGAATCATTTGGGAAAATTACTTTATTGATCTCTTGGGGGGAAGCAACATGTACTTCCTAGAAGAAAACCAAACAAATCATTAAAAATATGGCCTGAATATTTTAATGACAGAGATTCTCTTCATTTTTCTTCTGACTCTAATTTCCATGAAAAATATAGAAAGATCTGGAAGAATCTGGAGAATGAAAATGGCAGAAAATAGAACATTAGGAAGTGATAAATGTCTGTGTGGAGTAGGTAGAAAATTAAAAAGGGATAAAATGAATAGAGGTATTATGTGTGTAGAAATCATAAATAGGTTATTCTTGTTTTTTCTTATTCTACAGTAAGATTTTCTTTGAAAGAATTGCCTTTAAAAAACAACAACAGAAGAAAAGCTGTTTTTTTGTAAATAAGAGGTGAAAGAGCTTTCAGCCATTTCTGCTAATGCAACTTCTCTCTTCCTTATTGTGTAATTGTAGGTAACTTCATTTTTTAGAAGTTTGTGGTTGAAAATTGTTTCACAGACTTTCTATGCAGCATTTAGCTAGAATGTATAGGAAGTAAACTCTTTTCTTCTTGTAGAAAGTATTTGGAATAACTTTTTTGTTGAAAAAAAATTTATTGAAGGAAAAACATGAATGTTCACTTTTTTTTTGCCTCAGTTGCTGGATAAAGCATCTGCCTGGCACACTGGACTCCTCAAAAATGTAGTAGCTTGTCTCAAACTTTGTTGAGGAGCAATTCAATTGCCTGAACACTGGCATCTAGTTCTGCTTTAGATGTCTTTGGTACTAGTGAGTGCTGTGACTTCCTGGAGTAGTATCTGGCAGCCACATGGGATAGCAGGAGGCCTCAAAAACAGCCCTAGGCAACTAAAACACATCCTGGGGGTATAAGGACTCCAAGGAACTAGAAACCTGAAAGCATCAAGGGCTGCAGAGTTAGTCTGGCTACTGAGGGCTGGGTGTAGGATGACCACACATATCTCCTTTCCAAGTCCCATCAGGCAAACATCTATAGAATCACAATTTTTAAGATGCAGATTTCCCTCTTTGTCACTTGTGAATCCAGAAATCAGGAAGCAGTGGCTGCCTGGAGGTCTTGAGAACTGCAGTGCATGGAACCAGTGTTCTGAGGGGAAATCAAGCTCATTCCTGGAATCAATACCTTCCTTCATAAAAGGTCTTTTTGCAATCCAGGATTTTTGTTGGGACATCAATATAACAGAAAAGTCACAACTTGTTTATCTGATGGAGGCTGCAATCAGAGGGTAGAGTAGATACTCAGCTGTTCCCATCAACCACTGCTGAGTATTTCAAGAGGTGTTATGAAGCAAGTTTTCTGTCTGAGATCCAGCTCTCACTGGCGTGGCACTCTCAGCTGCTGACTCGTTTTCCAAAAGAACTCAGTTCTCTTTGTGACTACAGGTTTTCAAAAGATTTCAACAGACTGAGCTCCTTTGAAAATATCCTAATAACTATTTAGGTGAGTAAATAGCATCTGACTCTGGTTCTAAAAGCTGATTCTTTCTGGGAAGTCTAACCACCTCAGTGGTGTATATTATCAATTTTTAATGTTCCCTGTATGTGATTTGCTTTTATATATTTTCAGCATTTGAGCTGTTGTAGATGCAGAATTTCTGCAAAATTAGAATAGCAGAGCAGCCATTAGATTGCAATTATTGCATAGGGTGCAATAATTCAGGATCAATGAAATGCAGCCTTCCTGCTGATGGGTTGATCACATTAAAACTTGAATGCTATTATTGAGCAAAGTTTCCTGAGTTGCTGATAAGGAGCAAGAGAGGATATGGTAGAAGAGTGAGGGTGAATTCTTCACTCAGTGTTAACAGAACAAAGTCTAGGGTGAAAAGAGACAGTGCTGATGGCAGTCTTGCCTCCAAGGATGACAGCACTGGGGAAAGCAGTGAAGCTTTTTAACACTGTGTCCATTGCAAAGTTGGATTTAACTAATTCCTGTCACAGTGCTTAAGAGGCAAATTGCCCAAATTTGTGTTCTTGGCAAAACTCCTGAGTGAGCATGTTATTCTGAATTTAACCCTTGAGATATGTCAGAGGGCAAGAACATAGCAACACGCCATGTAAAATCAAAGACTCATTTGATGTTCTCTTCTTGATAGTGCTCAGTACTGGAGGTCGAGCAAAAGAGTATAAGAAACAGGCCAAATGCAGCATAATGCTCTCAAAGTACTTTTTCAGGATTCTGCCACTAACAAGTTATTTTTATCTGGTTTGTATCATTTCTTTTACATCCATGGCATCTTGTGGCCGTGACTTCCACAGTGCAGTTGCACTCTGTGAAAAAGCTTGTCTCTTTTATTTCAAACCTTCTATCAGATGCTGGAGTGTGAGAAACATCTAATACTCTACGACTTTGTGAAATTGTACCATCCCTCCAAACTCTGCTCCTATTAGTTTTTTTCCAGGTACAAGTGCGATGGTTGATGTAGTTTCCCCCTCATACGTGAATCTCCGTGGATCTCTGACCTGAGTTCTCTGAGCTAAAACCTCTTCTGGTTCATCTCTGTAGCTTTGGAAATGGGAAGATCTAAGCTGCCTACAGCAGTCAAGATGTTTATGCCTCATATATTTCTCTTGCTATATTTATTCTTCTTCATTCTCAATTCACCTAAAAAAATCTCAGCATTGAGTAAGTTTTTCTGTCTATTATTAAAAGTGGAGCTGATAGTACAGAGAGGGAGGCACAAGGGTGCCATATTTTATTTATGGGGTGTGGATACTGGTTTGAGGACAGTTCTTCCCTCATGGTTATTTTTTCCATGCATGAGTGGATTAATGCAGGATTTCATTTGCTGCTCATCCCCCTGGCTTCTTGTGAAATGCTCTTGCATCTCCCCAGTCAGTTAGTTTTACAATCAACCTCTCTGAGCATTTACATAGCATGTTATGTTTTGTTGCCTCATTAACAGCTCCATTTTCAACTATGATTTCAGCATACTAATGCATCTCACTTCCCAGCCAGTATTTTCTCTCTAGTGTGAAAATCACCTTTCCCTCATTTCCTATATTTCAGTTAGCTGCTAAACCACTTGAGGAGCTTCTTTCCATAACCACTTCCATTTCATCTAATGTTTTTTATCCAAAAGCCAGGTGTTGGTACAGACATGTGCTCCCACTTTCTTTTACTCTTTGAGGCAGAGAAATGAGAATAGTTTGGTCGTTTGGGACTTGTGCAGAAGTATGGCAGTGATATTGTAAAGTGAAATATTTATTATTTTTGTTTCAAAATGGGTAAGAATACCTAAACTATATAATGTTGGTTTCATGAAAACTGGCCAGTGAACAGTATATTGTTCTGTGCTTTGAAAGCAAAGGTGGTGCAAAAGATAGAATTACAGGATTATTTTGAGCAGTCTTTGAATAACTTGTTTTCTGACTGGCTTGTTGCTATAACCTCATGCTGCCCTCAGTGTATTGTCTTTGGTTGGAAATTAGATACCTGCACAGAGCTGCAAACATCATCTGCACAACATGAAATAGAAAATCTCAAATGTATTTGGAGTGAGACTGCCCTATATATTAGATACAAAGAAGTGTACTTTGAGACATGATGTTGTGGAAGTTGTATTTTCTTCTTTCAATTATTTAAACCACTTGAGCTTGTCTCTCAAACTTAATAACACCATGAAAATCCCCTGGTGAAGCTACAGTTTTATGATACCAGGTAGGGTGTATTTTATTTTCTATTTCCTAAATTATTATTTGTCAGCACTCTAGATTGCTTTTCTGTAATTGCCTTCCATGTGATAGGTGCTCAAAGATGTTTTGTCTCTTAGACTCTTGGTCATGGAGAGCCCTTCACAAAAGAAATCTCTCTCATTCTGGTTATTGCTGACTTCAGAAGGGTTTTGGTTTTTTTTTCTCTTTGCTGTGTCAATGTTTAGAAAGTGCCTGGATGTTTGCAAAGCACTTCTTTACCTAAATCCCATGTAATATATACGGAAATCAGAATAATTTTAGTAAAATACTTTTTTATTTTAGGAATATAAAGCATAATTTTGGTTTTTTTTTTATGAAAAAAATTTCATATTGATGTTGTTGGTCTAAAATGATCAGTCCAAATATTTTGCCTGCTTCTAATATGAGCATTGGCAATTATGAATTCTGAAACTGACGCAGAGAAAATAACATAGGTTTAACTTTTATTGATATAAGAAAATAATTGCCACAACCAACTAATGAAAATGTCCTAATGTTAAAATGTAGTTCTTGGAAAATGTGTCTTTATGCAAGAGATTAAAAAGGTTAAGTCTGTTTAATTAAACAAACCCAATAATAACTGGTGTCAAAAGAACTAGGTAGTAACTCTACAATAAAGGCAGTAATAAAGGAGGAAAACAAAGCTTAATAATTTCAGAAGAGAAAAATATTGCATATTCTTATAGTTGAGGCAATTAGTCCAGATAACTATCTGCTGGAGTGAGCTGCATTCTCCAAGCACTGAAGGAAGATTTTGAGGTAACTTTCAAAGCAGATGTTAGTTTTATGAGTAGTTATGTGCCAGAGGGTTTAGGCTGGATTGTGAGGACTGGTCTGTAACTTCCACCCTACAGAAGTTGTGCTTTGGGGTTTTAGCCTTTTTGTAAATTTTGGCTGAGGTGTATGTTTGAATTCTGACTGGACAGGATGGCACCTTTCACTTAAACCACCTGATTTTGGGTTGTTATGAGAGAGATGCTAATGGTGCCAAAGCTGAATTAGGTTGGATAGTCATTGCAGCCCCAAAATGTGGCATCAGAGCAGAGAAATCATCCCTGCTTGCAACTGAAATGTTTTCAGAAGAAGGAGAGAAAAGCTGATTTGTGACTTAAGAAGATATTTCCAAAATCCATTCAAGAACAGCTAGTAATGAGACAGCTAATTGTAAGAAAAGGAGCAATTTAAAAAGGGGGAGTAGGTTGTTCACTCTGGTCAGTTGGTCTGTCATAGGTAGGACCCCAACAATAATTAACATTTTGTCAATTGCTCTGAAAATCAACAGCAAAATACAGAAAATAACACAAGCTGCACAGTGGTGTGATGCAGTTTGGGATGGATCTGGGAAGAAATCCTGTTGCAAACTTAGATGCTTTTATCCCCATATGCTCCATCTTGCAGCAGGACTCTTGTGAAACCTGGAAATTCCTTATCCAGACCAATGCTACAGGAAACCTGGGATGTGCTACTGTCTAATTTCAGTCTTGGCTAAACCTTCCATTAAAGTCATGATTTTCCTGTGTGGAGATAGCAAAACATATTAATAATACAATTCATGAGAATGTGAAAACTTTCAGAGACTGGTTTGGGAGTCAGACTTAGCAGGAAGAATGCATAGAATGGTTTAGACCCTGCTGGATGGGAGGTCCAGCAGCACTGTTGCTTCCTCTCAAGTGACAGAGGTATGTGTTTTGGTTTCAAGGACATGAAATTCATCCTCTGGCATCCTGTGTGGTATGGACCACTGTAAATCCGTCTCTAAACTTTCATTTAGAAAGAAGTGCTGGAGTCTGTCCACAAAAGCTAACATTCTGTTTTCCCCAGTGATAAATTACCGTAACATTTGATAAACACAGTATGCCATAAGAGGGTATATCAGCCACTGTTATCAAAAGTTAATTTTCTAGACTAAATATTCATTTGGATCATTAGAGCTATTAAATCCTGTGTCAGGTTTTAAGGAGCTGGCTGTGCCTGAGTGCTAGAAGGAGCCTGAAAAGAATCATATCCTGTCAAGATAAATGATTGAACTGTTCAATGAACTCTTTGACTGGCATTGGTTCCAGTCATGCCAGCTGAAGCTCAATTCCTCTTTGTCTGTGTGGTCTTGTTTTCACCTTGCCTGTGGGGTGAAAGCAGTTTGATGTGACCCCCTTGCAGACAGAGGCATGAGCCTAACCTCTATTTACACCCTGTCATAATGGGGAGCTGGCAAACACCGCTGCTTGCTGCTGCTCTCTTCCTTTTCCCTGCTTTTTTTTTTGTCAAATAGTTAGAAGTTGTGCATTCTAATAATAACCTAATTAGCATAGTAGGCTTATAACATCTTGTTTATGTTGTCTACTCTATTTTGAACAGAAAGAAGCAAAGAAAATATGCTCTTTTGTATAGCTCAAGTACTGCCTTAGGGACGGCATATGATGTGGAGCAATAAGGTAACTGGGTAATGTAGTAGAATTTTGTGCTTTTGAAATTAAAATTTGAGATGTGAGCTAATTCAGTGGTGTTCAAAGTCCAAGGCTCACATTCTGATTTGAAATTTAGTGTATGACACTCAATACCTGATTTATTTTTTGGTCTTCAGCAAACCTCCTAACAAGTTGAGTTTGTTGATAGCGCTGTATGTTTGCACTGACTCTAAACTCATTTATTTTCTATAACAGTAAAACTATTGTCCAGCCCTTTTTCTTTATGGCCAGACTTTCTGTGTCACCTACTGCCTCCTGCTCCCTCCCTCCCTTTCCCTCTGGTTCACTGATTGTTTCTTGGCCCAGACTTGGAATGTCAACACAGCCAAGTACCCCAAGGTCTCCCTACCCCACGCTCTCACAGTGACTGACCTGGAGCACTGCGGATCCCACAGAATTCAAAGGAAACATGCATGTGCCCTGGGAAATAAAAGTGAGGAAAAACTTGCTAGGGAATCTTCTGGAAAATAACTGTGTGGATCTCAGGATTTTCAGGTGAACTGAGACACTGCAGGTCCACTTGAATGTATTGTTGCATTATTGTGGGGCAGGGCCTTGGTTTATTCTACAGTGACTACCTCCTGACAGTGATTTATCACCATAATATGTAAAAAGTTTGTGACCTACAGCAGTGACTGATAGCTCCCTGAGAATTCACAAAAGGGAAGAAAAGAAGCCTTATTTAAAACTACAAAGGAAAGAGATGATTCTAAAAAGAAAGGGAGGAAGGAAGGAAAAATGTGCTGATGGATCTCCTTTGCATTTTGAGGGATCATTTCTGTCTCTACAAAGAGATAAGTTATAAATAGAACAACAAATATATAGCATTATTTTATGACTACATTAAAGGGAAATCATGGAAATTACATAGAACAACTTGTGGAGACAGCTAGAAACCTCTCAGATAATATATGTAAATATAATGTTAGGAAATAAAGAGTCCCTTTGTAAGCAATAGAAAAAGAAAACAGAAGATTTTTAATGTATTCAATCTATAATTAAGATTGTTAAATTGTTTTGAATGTAAATCCTGATTTGAGGAAAGAGAGCAGGGACAAGTTGTGTTAGTTCCTCTTGAGCAATTACACATGTGTCCCTCCCGGATGGGAGATCCAATGACAGTCAAGTCACAGTGCTGCTGCTACTATGCAGCAGGTTGAAGAAAGCCCCTAAATTTGAGGCTGTGCAGAATACACTAAATGAAATTATCTGAAAGGATAAAAATCATTGTCCTCTCAGGGTGCTGATGGAAATGGAGGAGATGTGTGGGAGGAATCTTTGGTAATGCTCAGAGGGAGCCTTAGCAACTCCTTCCCCATGTGCCCAATCTCTACTTTCCAGGTCCAGGAGTTGAGGAGTGATTTAGATGATCATGTGTCTGACCACTGAGACCAGCAGGTCTCTCTTCATATCTCTTCTTACACTGTAACACCTCAGAGAGGAAAACTCTCCCTTGTCTTCCTTCATCCTGTTTGTATTAATCCTGGAAGGTAAAAATATGCAAATTAGTCTATGGCTTTTAAACCTATTTCAGACCTGTTGTCATGTAAGGTAGTAAGGTGTTGCATGCACTGTAACACTTCACTTTTTGGGTCCAAAGATTGCTTCTGCTGTCATGAGTCATTAGTGAGAGTGAGCTGTGGGAAAGTGGCACTTCTGCTGTGCCACAGCTGTCCTGTACCACTAGTCCTGAGTGACTCAAGCATGCCATGAGGGACACCTGGAGTCAGCTGGGGATGGGTGTACATGTAATAGAGGTAGACACCTCCAGAAATGTTCTCTTTTCCTGTGAGATGATACCTAGTTACAGAAAAGACTTTTCAGGGAAGAACATATCTCAACATTTTCTAGATAAAATTTTTCTTCTTCTGGTTTGGCACACTCGAAATTATCAAAAGAAAACATTCCAGATGGACTTCCTCTTATTTCTCCCTGTACAGCTATTGATTTGCAAACCTTTTCAGGATTTTGGCTTTTTGTTCCATTGAGAATAGGAAGGGTTTGGATCCTCGGATTGGCAGCAGGGAGGAAGGCTGCCCAGCGTGGCTCTCACACCCCGTGGTGTGGTTGTAAGGATTCATGCACATCAGCAAAGCCTTGCAGTGTGATACCCTGGCTGCCTTCTGGTCCTGAGTGGGGCTCCAACACGGAGCAGCAGCTCATGGCAGAGAAGTTCCATGCTAAAGCCCTTTCTCAGAGCAGCTTTGCATGCACTGCAAAGTCTTTTTACATGTGCTTTCCTCAGCAGCTTGGGGTTTGTCCCCTACATTGCGATGAGCACCGTGCTTCCAGAGGCTGCTTGGTTTTGGAGTAAGCCATGAACTTAGAGCACCAATTGCATTAATTGCTTTCACGCCAGCGTATTTCCATTGTGGCTGCCATTATAGTTGTGTAATGTTTCTTCTCTCTCTTCTTTCATGGCTTTCTTTGCCTTGACAGGCTCAGTCAGATTCCCTCATTCACATCTGCTAATGTGAGGGCTGAATAGAATAAATCTATGCAACATGGCTTCAGAAAAGACAGGAGGAGGATGGTGGAGGGAGAGATGTAATAATCTCAAAAAATAATTTCTACTTAATAAGAGCCATTAAAAAAAAAAAAAATCAGTCAGTTTGTCCCAAGAAAGATGCTTGTGGTATGAGTAGTAACAGGGCCCCCAATCTAAAAGTCTTATCACCCCCCTGTTCCTTTTTTCCTCAGCTTAAAAGTCACCCAAGCGAAGGAATAGACAATGCACAGATTACTTTATTTGGCTTCATCAGGTTTGCCAGGAGAGGAGAATGCTGCCAAGCTCCCCAAGACAAGCTATGCTGGGTGCTTGCCCCTGTGCCAGTGTGAAGACAAAAAAAAATCAGGAGCCTTGAAAAGAAGCTGGTGCAGCACATGGCTCTTTCCCACTCCTCACAAATGATGGCTGTTGTGCTCGTTAACCTCTTCTGGGGCTCAGTCAGTTCACGCTGTGCAGCAGCGGAGCGCTGAATGAAATGAAAGGCTCGCAGGACCCATAGAAACGCCATAACTCCTTCATTCCCAACACGCAGGCGAAGGCCACCTTCCCCGTGGAATACCAAGTGCCTCTCGTCAAACTCTTAATAAGTCAATCCTGGCTCCATGTGGCGGTGACAGCTCAGATTCCTGCACAGGCCCGGCTCCTGATTTACCCCACTGGCTTTGGCAAGGCACCTCAGGCTCGTGCTCGGCTCCGCTCTGCCCGCACGCTCAAACGAGTCTGAGTCTTCAGCAGACCTGGGTTCAGTTTAGTTAAACCAGCCCTGTCTCTGTGCAAAGCCTAGCCTCGCTCAGATCTCTAGCAGGGATCTAAAAGGAGACGTGTAATGAGCTTTTAGCTTATAAGATCATTAAATAACTCCATAACATCCCTCATAAAAAAATGTCTTTTTTATCCAAGTGGCTACAGTTCTGATAAAGAAAAGAGAATCTCTTCTTTGTGCTTATAAATGAACAAAGGGGACTGTACAGGCTGATCCAAGGCCCACAGAAATGAAAGGAAAACCAAAGACTTCAAGGCACTTCAAATGTAGGCTCTTCTAACTAGTAGCCTTTGATTTTAAGGATTTTTATCTCAAACTGAAGAGGACAAAGCTACTGTATAAAAGGAACTATGAGCAGTTGAAGGGCATGATAAACTCCCATCCGAGTCTGTGTGCTGCAAACAGACTAAAATATGAGCTCTGATATTTAAAACAAAAGGGAAGAAAATTTGCAACAAAGCCTAGAGCTAATTAGGAAAACCTCAGAAAACATACCAAGAAAAATAAGAAGCTGTGGCAATTTGAATGATACAGGGAAAGCACATTGAATTCAGCACAACCGATTTTTTTCCTTTAACATTTTTCACCTGAGTTTATCTATCAAAGGGTAAAGCATGCAAAAAAAAAAAAAAAAAAAAGAAGAAGAAAATGCCAATGCAACAAAATGTACTTTAAAATGTGAAATATATTTAATGGTGTAATATTATTGTATTGCCTTGGATGTCAAATTACAATATTATCCAGTGCTTCTTAGATGTCAGTCAATGCAGGATGAAGAGCTGCTTTCCATGTCCTGTGATTCTATTGCCTTTCTGGATGAGGAACTATTGCTGGATCACCCTTTTCTTTTTTTTACCCACCCCAGATCCAAATCACCATTGATTCACTGAATTCTGTGAGTTTTTGGATGGTGCCCCTTCTGTTGAGTCAGTGGATACTTCATTTTGCTGTCAGACACTGAAGGATCTGTTCCCCTGATTCCTTGGTCAAGCTGAGAAAGCTTTCTAGGCTCACCATGCAGTGAAAAATAACCAGATCAGGAGCTTATATAATAGCAATTTTCAATTTGAAAACTACCTAAAAAGTGTTTTTTAAATAATCCTGTATATCTTTAAAGGAAATAGCATCAGAAAGTTTATAGCTTGTCTGACTTAACTTTGGGGAGAAGCATGTAATCGAATTTACTTTTGTTTCATTTCAATTTAAATCCATGAATGTCTGCGTGTTGGTCTTATGCTTGGTATGTAAAAACCAGAAAGCAAAGCCTAGTTAAGAGAAGCAACAGCAAAATGGTATGAGTGTTTCCAAGGGATGAAAAGTGTGTGGTCTTCATTCAGATTTCAAACTGGTTTGACCCCATGTCATCCCATTGGCTTTAGTTATTGTCCTGATTTATGTTAGCACAGACAAGAGCAGGATTAGATATAAATGTGGTAGTCCATTGTTTAGATAAAACATGTTTGTTTTTCACAGCAGCATTCAGAGAAGTTGACTAGAACAAAATAATTTTTTTAAAAATATATTTTTTTAGAAAGAATGTGTCTAAACCCATCTGTATGCCCATTTTATGCAAAATTAGAATTAGATATTGAAACATTTTAAAACCCTCTAGTCCTAAATCATTAGCAAAGCACTCTTAGACATATTTCTATCCTGTTTTTCAGTAATTAATACAGATGAAAAGATGAAGTTTTTAAATGAACTACAAATTTTATCATCTGCTGTTGCTGAGATTATACTTTCAGTGAGATGTACCAAATTAACTTAAAAATTATTTAAAATGTGCTGCTTGCCTTTTCATGCATACCTCACTTGCCAGAACATTGCACTGTTACTAAGGTTCACCTGAGTATGCATATTCTTATAATGAGCAGCTCTTCAGAAAAGAGAGTAATTGCTTGTGAGCTGAACATAACATAAGGCTGGCTTAACTTGGCTGACTTTTTGAGTTTTAATATAGTTAGGGGAAAGATGTCTTCACTTGTGTACCACTCTACAGCCACTGGGACAAGGTAGAGCCTACTGAGTGTAGAATGTGGCCCTGATTTAAAAGTCTAACATGGCTTAAAGTTAGAAAGCAATAAGAATAATACATATAATGTATTATTAAGCTGAGCTGGTGAAACCTGGTGAACCAGCAGCAGGGAATGGAGAGCACTCAGCTGTATGGGGCACTGGAAAACAGGAAGAGGCCAATGGAGCACGGCAGCATGTCAGGAATATGTTGGAGCATGAAGACAGGCATGAAATCCATAGAAAAGAGATCTCTTTAAAAAGCAGATATCCAGTCTAAACCTGATAAGTATCAGGTTTAGATTGGATACCAGAAAAAATGTCTTCATTTAAAGGTTTGTCTTCTTTGGAACAGGCTGCCCAGGGAAGTGGAAGAGTCACCATCCCTGGAAGTTAAAGATGTGTAGATGGTGGAGCTTGGGGACATGGTTTAGTGGTGAACTTGGCATTGCTTGGCATTTCTGGACTTGGCATACTTGGCAGTTTATGGTTTGAGTTGATGATCCTAAAGGTCTTTTCCAACCTCAATGATTCTGTGACTATATATTGGCTTGAGGCTATATTTCGTGACCTTGAGCTTGTGATGTGGTCCCAATAAACAAACCTTTGTGGAGTCTTCCTCACAGAATGATGTGGAACAGTGATGAAAGGAAGCTATCTTCTTTGTGCTATCTCTTTCCCATAAAATATAATTGGAGAAATTGAACATGATACTGTGTTGAAGATACGGCTTGTCAGATAATTGTGCCCCTGGGATTTATACTTCTGTTCCTAATTTTGTGTAAGCTGTTTTAAAATGCCACATCAAATTATGCTGAGAACATAAACATTGTGAAAAAGATGTTTAAGCGTTAAGAAACACTGCAACTGAATCACCTTCAGCAATCTCCTGCAGGATATATGTTATCATACAGCTTTTAATTGAAGAATGACACTCAGGTTTGCAAAAGAGTGCCACTAAAAGGTGAATAGACCATTTTAGAAAAGCTTTTTAAGAACACTTGTAATTTTGTTTGGTTTTGCTTAAAGAAAAATAAAAATAGGTGAACTAGAAACCATGCTCCTATGATATTTAGTGTGGCTAAATTGTGATGCAACAGTGTGAATGCTCTTCTGGACACACAGTGGAGCTGCCTCTCAACCTGCTGCAGTGTTACTATTGCCATGTAGCTGTAGCAGTGTGCTCTCAGCATGACAGAAGAAATGATCATTTATCCAGATTCTTTGTGAACTTTGGAGCTTGTATTGTGCTTTGTGCTGCTGAAGCCTGGGTGGTTTTAGTGCCTGAAGTAGCACGTTAGCATCAAACTCCGTGGTGACCTGCAAGCACTGCCTGCAGGGTAAAGGCAGCCCCACTGCCAATCACTGAACTTGAACTTCATGTTCATAATGAAGCTTCCTAGAGATGATTCCCTCTCTGGCTTAAGAATTGCATGTATAGAAGGATAGCCTCTAGCTCTACCTCCCATTACTGTAGGAGGAAAATAGATGGGTGTTCTGGTATTTTGGAGTCCCTTGAGGATGCAGTTTTTTGGGAAAAAATAAAAAAGGTAGGTGCTACAAAGATTGTGCCTTTGTGTTAGGAATCAGGTGTGTGCCTTTGTGTTAGGAATCAGATTGATTAATACAGAACTTCTTCAGGCATAGTCATGTTCCCAAAAACCACAATGTGCCAGAAAGAAAAGCAATGAAGAGAATAGCAAATAAGTGCTCTGCCAGTGTGAAATTCTCTGAAGTATGTGAAGCCTTAAATGGGGCACCATTTTTTTTTCTTTTGTGCTTCTGAGCAGTGTGGGCTTGTAAAAGACAGCTGCACAAAAAGTCTCATTATTTCTGCAGGTGATAGTTAGCTCCATATTCTGGCAAGTTTCAGTAGTTTCAGTTAAATCTGGCCGGGCAGACTTGGTGTGAAACTGTGCTGAGGAATGTAACACCAAATCTGTATCAGAAACCAAAGTGAAAGATGAAGCATTTTTGAGTGACCTTTCATCATTGTGAGACGCAACTAATTTTTTGAGGGTTAGTTTGTGACTGCATCTCAGAGCTGCACACCTCACAAAGTTGAGCAATTCAGAAATAATGCCAAACAGCATAGCTAGACTTTGCCAATCCAAGAATTACCCTTTTCAGAATGAAATTTATATCAAAGGATCAACAGTTCCCTGAAACATGGTTGTATTGGATTTGCAGTCAGAACATCAAGAAAGAGAGCTGACACTAAAGCCATTAGGAAAGGTAGAGGATTAATCAGAGCTCCCTCTGATTGAAAGAAGATTGAAAATACATACTGAGTCTCCTTCCTTGCTGCATGATTCCCAAAACAATGTGGTAAGCAGGGTCTCTTATAAAGAGAGAATTACTGGGTTATGTGTGCTAATTGGGCTTCTGATAGACATTGTCTATTGATTTGTCTATCAGCCTCCTGATTAACATTCATATTTCTCCATGAAGAAAAGCACTGAAAGATAGCTTGAGTCTTTTTTCCTGCTGTCAGCTGGCTGAGCAAAGAGAGGAAACCATTGCTATGGGTGCCTGCCTGGCTCCTGGGTGTTTCCATGTTTGAATTTCCTGCTTGTGACAACATAATGTGATTTGTCTTTTCTTCGCCATGTTTACAAACTTTTCTATTATCTGAGGAATCAAGCACAATACTCATCTATGGCTGCTTGTGATGAGTTATTAATCTCAGGGCACTCTGACAGAAGGTTGCTCAAGGCATTGTCATGGACAGTAAAAAAAGCAAATCCAGCCTACAGATTTTAGAACATATGAATTTAAATACAAAGCAATTACTTATGAAGACAAATATTACTGTAGGTTTGCTCATCACCAGCTTAGTATTGATCTTTGATGCCAAAGTGCTAAGATGCAGTCTTTGCCCTCCTTGGTAACAGAGATTTCGAGAGTTTATTTTTTGTAGTTAGAAGAAAAGAAGAGGCATAGAAAAATATGGTGGTTTTTTTATTTTATTTGTTTTTGACAGCGTCACTTTAGAAGAACTTTTCCCCTTTAAATAAAAATTTCCCTTGCTGTCAGCTTATTTCTCTACATTATTTTAATTCTATCTCATAGTAAAGAAAAGGTAAATGGGGTTTTGTTAGTTCTATGGCATTGGTAGCAATGCAGAGAAGAAAAATAACCCATGCAACGAGCAAATGCAGGATAGGTGGAGAATACCTTAGAGCAGAATGATGAACAAATGTAGAGTAAATAAGAAAAACAAGTTAATGGCAGAGACAAAGACTCTGAAATTAAACCCTAGATAAACTATGCTAAGAAACCAAACCTGCAAGTTCAAATATCCCAATTATCTTAGATTTGTGAAAGATGCAATGGGCAGTCAGTCCTGTTTTCCATTTTCACTTTGTCTTCCTTGGAAAGGCTACTGTTATTTTTCCCGCTAGCACTGATCAATGCAATGGAAGCCTGTTTTCAAATAAGATCATTTATCAGAGGATTTTAAAAATGGAGGTTAGTTAAGGAAGTGTGGACACTGTTATTGAATGTGTGACCATGGGAGGTATGAGAACGCAATAAAAAGAGGCCATGTTAATAGACTGCAGTAACAAAATAACTCTTCTGTATTTAGCTGTCTCCAAGATGCTTTTGATGAGACATACCATAAAGGGAGAAAAGCTGTTTATTGGTAAAGGTCACTGTATATTTGCTATCCTGGATTAAATGAATGTACACACAAGTCACTACAACTCATGCTAGGCTCTGGAACTGAAGTGCTGCAATTCAAGAGACTTAGAAAAAGAGCTTCTAGCTTCCTTTACCATACCCATGCAGAACTGCTGTGTAAACATTAGACCTCTTATTGCAATTTCTCCCATACACTCACCTGCATTTATATTCCTTCTCTGCAAATGGAGGGCAGGTGGTACTTGATCTTTGCTTAAAAGGAGGCAGACATCATCCCCTTCTACAACCTCTCTTTAGCTGCTGTTCCTCTACCCTGAGCAGTGACTGTGATTCTTAAAGCCACTGAGAAATCTGTAGAACTCAGAGAAATAATCTGAAATTTGTATTTGTTAAAAATGCCTTTGTTGGTTTTGAAATGGGACATAGGCCATAAAAGACATGCTTGTATCAGCTCTATCCTTACATCTCTAGAGATTATTTTCACAGGCATTGCAGACCAGCTGGGCTCCATTTACATCTCTTCTCTTAAAGACAGGAGATGATGTCAAGTGATTCTACAGAGTTCTGGGGCACACTGAATGTTATGACTGGATACATTAAAACATTGATATTGCAGTCTCATCCATTCTCTCTCACACTTGCACACAGAAATACTGAATTGGGATTGTATGTTCTCACCCAAAACAATGAGTTCAGATGTGTATTGAAAAAATTGGGGGACTGGCTGACAGTATGAAACATCAGACCCACATAGCAAATACAGTGCATTTGTCAGTTCACAATAAATCATCTCATTGTCGTGTAACAGACAGCATGGAGCATGTTAGTCCACATGAACATCCAATTTGCCTACTTGTAATGAAAATGCTGTTTTCTGGGAATGCTGCTGCACTCTTTTACATGCTCTCTTGCTCACATGCACATGTTATATGAAATGATGCTCTTTTCATAACTGAAAAATATCACTGGAGAATAGGCAGTTTTATTAAAAGTGTGTCTCCTGCTGACAGTTTACATATTTTGACAACCTCTTGGAGAGCAGCAATAATCAGCTTGAGGCCATGCTGTGTATGGCCTCAGTGATGCATGGCAGGAGCGCAGAGACCCAGCTCCGCATCCCGCCCGTGCTCACCCCCGGTGTGCTGGAGTGGAATTCCAAGGGCAGCTCTGCATTCATTACCACCTCATTATCTGCCTCAACGTCTTTCAAAGTCATTTTTCCTCACGACTAAACTTGGTCAAAATATTTTTATTTACCTGTGCTGGCAAATTTTCATGTGTGAAGGAGTTTTTATCGTCTCAGTTTGCATTGCCTCAGTTGGAGCTCATGGCTCCAATCACAGCAGAGGTGGCACTGGCGTATCAGACTAAAGTCACTTGGGGACACAAGGTTGCTCTGCTTTCTGCTTGTCAGCCACAGGTAATTTTACAAAAAGGGGAATAAGTTCCAGGCTCCCCTCTCCATATTCTAGTACAATTTGAACCATCACTTGCATAAAATTAATTCTCTTTTTTTCTCCCCCACCCGCCAAAAATCATTTATAGCAAATTCTTGACCACGGAGTAAAGGCAGTAAGAGGGTGACAGCACAGATCTGTCAAAAGGAACAGTAGGTTGGCTTCTACATGGACAAGCTGTTATCTTTCCAGTGCTTAATTTTTAGAAATTAAACTGTTAAAAGAAGATCTTTGTTATTACATGCTTCTATTGCTTACAGGTGGATCCTTTGAGTGTAAATGAGAATAAGCACCACAGTGTTTTTGTGTTGTGGTGGTGGGGGGAAAAAAAAAGTTGCATTTTATGGATTTATTAGTGATTTGTAGATAATTGTATGGAACTTTTAGAGCAACAAACTTCCAAGACATGGTAGTAGAGGGGATGGAATCAGTTTTGAAAATAAGGATAACCTGTCCCACACAGAGTTGCACAGACTGTAGCTGTGGTCAATAGGATTAGCCTTTGTTATTACATGCTTTATCTATTGCTTACAGGTGGATCCTTTGAGTGTAAATGAGAATAAGCACCACAGTGTTTTTGTGTTGTGGTGGTGGGGGGAAAAAAAAAGTTGCATTTTATGGATTTATTAGTGATTTGTAGATAATTGTATGGAACTTTTAGAGCAACAAACTTCCAAGACATGGTAGTAGAGGGGATGGAATCAGTTTTGAAAATAAGGATGGCCTGTCCCACACAGAGTTGCACAGACTGTAGCTGTGGTCAATAGGATTAAAAAAAAAAAAAATTTAAAAAAAAAGAAAGAAAATTGTTGTGACCTGTAGTTTCAGAACTGCTGCCTGTACCATAGTGGTATATTTTGGCTTTTAGATGTTGCTCAGTTTTCATCTATGTGTGAACACAGTGGACCCATTCTGGTAAATTCCACAGTAGAGCAAACAAGGGTCTAACCTACATATCATTGATATCAGCTGGAAACCAGCTAAAGATATATATCCCTGAAACATGTTGTTCAGAGGGTTTGCTTGGAAACCCTAAATAGCCATAATGGGTGGCAGAAGCCAGTACTGGAGAGTACTGAATATGGAAAGTAGAAAAAATTCTCCTCTCTAGATACTGACCACTATGACCTGGTATAGAGTATCCATGATCCTCACATAGGATTTTTGAAATCTATTTAGGTCATTTAGGCTCCAATTAATAGAGGAAAGAAGGATATACTGTTGCTAGTCCCTGATTATCTCTAGAGATCTCACTAAAATTTTCTACCTGGCATTGCATGCATAGAATATGGCTTTTGGATAACAGGGGTCAGAAAAAAATTATTATGATGTCTACAGGCAATCCCAAATGAAAGGACCTCTTGCAAACCTGTGTGACTACATGACCTCCACAAGAAAGGCTTTCTTTTCCTCTGATGAAAAGGAACCCCAATTTAGAGATAAACTTTCTGCCCATGGCTTTAGCACAGGTTGCTTCTGGTCGGATCCAGTACTCAGCACAATTTCTTAAATAGAAGAGTCTTACTCTCCATGGCTAGAGAGGTTTCAAAAAATACCTTGCCAAAACCTTCCTTCAAGCTTCAATGAAAAACAAATGTTTTTCATTTGTCCTTCCCCTTGGTGCTATTGTCTAAATCTCTCTGGGGTGGCTCTCTGATGTGTCTCAGGGAGACAGGCCACTCTTTCCAGTTTACACTGCTGAAACTTTCACCCAAGCCTTCACTTGCAGATTAATTTCTGTAACATCCTGAACGTCTGACCCATCCAGTGTACATGCTTACGTGCTCCTTTTGCATCCCATAGATAACCATCATGCTGGAGTAATTTCTCCATATTTAATATATTGATTGATTTTGTTTCTTAGTTTTACTTTGTCTTCTGCAACATCCCTATTTAATGTATTTTCACTACTTTTCAAAGACACCTAAAGTCCCGTTCATTTTATTTAATGAAGACAGATGGTTTATCCATTCCAAGTTACACTTTATCTACTACTGCTGTTGCTGATTGTTCTAGGTCAGGACCCAACCTTTTCTTTGTTGAAAATACTAGCTGAGAGCAAATTATCATTAATTCATATGGGTGACAACCTGCATATATCTGGCTGGAGAAACTAAGAAATCTTACTGATGTTACCTACATCTGTTTCTGTTGACCATTTCAGTATTTGTTCCTTTTTCTAAGGTATACTGCTTTAGGGAATACGAAAATGTTTTGATCAGTTGTCCTTCTTTTCAGAAATTTGCTGATAATAGTATCCAAGGGAGAACTGGTATTACATGGGGCCCTGAATTCTAATTTAGTATAAACAATGAAACTCCTGATAAAGGTGAATAAGTTTCTACATTTTCAGAAGGAAATATGGGATAATTCCTGTTTTGTAGCTGGTGCTATCAGCAGGATGTCCTGCTGAGCCTGGTGACAGGACAAGAGACAATGTGTACAAACTGAAGCACATGAAATTCCATCCCACAAGTAAGTACCTTACACAAGGAGGTACTTACTGTTCTTGTTGGGGAGAGGCTGTGGAGCTTCTGTCTGTGAAGATACTCAGCCCCATCTGGACACACTGCTGAGCAGGCTGCTTAAGGAGGTTGAACCAGGTGATCTAAGAAGGTCCCTTCCAGTTTTGATTTCGGACTTTTGTGATGACTTATGGTTCAAAGAGTGAATCTTTGTTTATGTTATCTAACGCATGTCACTTTCATTCTACACAATGCTGGTTTTCCTGATGGTGCCAGGGTCTGTTAACTTATCCACAGAAATGTCCACAGAAATGTTCACTTTGTTTCTCTTGTGTAGGCTAGGTCTTGATGTTCTGAATTCCAAGATTTAGACTGGAAAAGATGTTCAGGATATCACGTCCTACTACATGGAGTCTAAATGCCTTACTGAATCTGTGCCTAAGACAACAAAAGAATAACAGAAACCCTTTATTAATATAAACCACAATGTTTCTTTGGTTTTCTTGTTCCGATGCTTTGCATCTCAAATTGTAAACAATTAATTAATTGAAATACTCTTTCTTGGAAAAAAAAGTGGGAAAACAAGCTAGCACTGGAGATACAAACAACTTCCTCAATAGTTTGGCTAAGGAGATCACAAAAGTTTTACTTTAGACAACATCATGAGATGTGTGCTTGACCTTTGTTTCTCAGTATTAGTTATCCATATATTGATTTTAATTTTCCTAGAAGTGATTCTTTCAGCTTCTTCCACATTTATTTATAATTGATGAAGCAACCTTTTGTTGACTTAGAAGTATACTAAGTATATATACTTTCAAATGCAAGCTAAATGCAGAATTCAAATACTCCATACTCCTCCCATGAGGATTGCTCTGAACTATGTGGTAGTTAAAAGAATAATATTCTGAGAAAAAATATGCCATCTTTAGGAGTCTGGTTTCTTCTTACTGATTCATGTAAGCACTGAGGTCTGATTCTTGCTTATATCTGCTTGGTTATAGCTTTGGAAAGCACAACATCATTCAAATTCAATGTTTGTAATGAATTTTGCTTCTAGGTTTTCATCTGAGAAATCTGCTCCCTGAGGAGTGATTTGCAGAGAGGAAAACTCTGCAGGGCTAAGAGTTTAACTTGGCTTCTCTTACACTCCTGTTTATAAACCCCTCATCACTGCCTGGACCTTCCATTTGGGGCTAGAAATAAAAAAAAAATGGCTAATGAGAAACTCAGCAGACTGCCAAGATTTGCCAAGGGTTTTGCCCATTTGTTTATGAGGCAGTAGAGTGTGACATTGTCCTAAAATACCTGTTGTTGACTTAGAAGTGTAACTCCATGTGGATCTTCAGTGATTCCAATGGGGGAGGAACCTCAGCCTGCTCTTGGGAGAAGCTGCTTCACAGGTGATGATGTTTGAAACCAAATGCCTGAACACGGTGAGCATTGGGGCTGGCTGTGGTGCAGCTGTAAAACACGGAGAGCAGGCACTGCTTTGGCAATGGTGCAAAAAACCAAAAAGCATATGAGAGGATGATGTCTTGTGAGAGGATGATGAGTGTGTAGGGGCAAACATGCCCATATACAAGTACATGAATCTCTGTGTATGGATACATAACCTGGCCCTGGTCAGTGCAGTTGTACACAGCACAGAACGTGCAGCTGGAGCAGAGATGCCAGTGCCAGTGCAGGGAAGAGCAGGAGGCAGCCAAAGCCCAGGGTACCACACCTGCAACACTTTATCTCCTCTGACAGTTTCTGAGGGACTGGTTAAGTGCTTTGATACTGCCCAGTCTGGGGTCCAGGGAACTGTAATTTATCTGCTTGTTAAGTGGCCGGTGTTTAACATCAAACATGTCCAAAATTATCAAAAAATCAAATAATTTTGGGTCTGATGATATACAGACTCAGCATTTTATTTGCATTCGTTACTGTACAACATCTGAGAGTTTTTCATTCTTTTTGTCCCTTACATTAAACCTGTGTAAATGCACTGAATTTGTGGTGCTATTAAAATAACAAAATATTAGTGCTATTTCCGTATCTTCTTCCAGAACGTTTTCTTCTGGGCTTGAGGGAATTCGAGAGCGCTGTGCGTTGTTTCCCTTCTGTGGCTGTGGCCGTGAAGTGCCTGGCTTTGTGGGGACCCCTCGGCTGCCCTTTCTTCCCTGCGTGTCCATTGTGGCGGGCTCACTCATGCATCCCTAAATCCAGCGTGTGCAGCAAAACGCTGACTTCCAGGGGCAGGAAGGGCCTTCCTGAAACCGCCCCGCTGGCTCAAAATGCTGCATTTTGTTTTACGTCCCCCCGTGGAAACAGCGGAGCCCGCTCGGCCTCCCACCTCCGCCGGTGCCTGCCCCACACGGGGAGCGGCCCCCGGCTGGGCCCCCGGCCCCCTTAATCCCCCCGCCCGCGTTGCCTGGCCAACAGGCCAGACAAGCAGGTGATGCATTGACAGGGAGCAGATGGTCTCCCGCCGAGGTAAGCGGGGCTCAACAATGAAACCATATTGATCATATTGCTCCTTTTATCTCCTTCGGCTTCAACTTCGGTCTTGAGGTTTCTCCGCTAATAACGCGCGCCCTCCCGCCGGCCCCCCGGCCCGCCCCCTGCCCCGGCAGCATCGCGGCGTTCCTTCCACAGCTTCTGGGGAGAGAGGAGCCTTGATCCTGCCCACCCGCCTCCAGCTCTGTTTCCTCTCCTGCTGAAATCCCGCTGGAAGGAGGGAGGGCCAAAGGGTGCCCACCATTTTCCTACTCCCCGTGACCCTTCAGCCTTGTACCCCTCTCCCTCCTGCCCTCTTTCCCATTTAGCAGAGGGGTGAGGAGACTGTGAGACCCCTCTGCCCCAGCCTGACCACTGAGGCACAAAATCCCTCACTGCCTCATTGGGCACCTCTGTCTTCCTCTCCCTTTGGCCCCCTTAACCTTGTTTATGTTTGTGTGTGTATAAAACATGATGGGGAGATGTCTCATTTGCTCCCACCTGCCCTGTGCAGGAGAGCGCCAGGGGCCCACTCTCCATTTGCTGTCCTCTCCTGTTCTGTGCCTGTGGTCACAACTCCTTCAGGCTGCTCAAGTGGGTTTAGATGGAAGCAAATCTGATGCCTTTCAATCCCTGTCCCTCTCACGTCCTCTCCTTGACTTCACATCCTTCTTCAACAAACAAACATCCAGAAACATGCCCAGTCTCTCTTGGTGCTCACGTCTTGCCCTTTCTCCTTCAGCATGCAGGGCCATCAGGACGAGAAGGAGCCCTGGAGCTCGCATCCTGCTCCTTCCATCACGTGCCCCCCCTCAGACGCTGGTGTACAGATAAACAAGGGAGAGAAGCCAGGCCCTCCACCTGCCTCCCCCCTTGCTCCCCTCCCTTTCAGCAGCCCCAGCCCGCATTCACTGCTGTGTGAAGATGCTAAACACCGAGGGCTCGAGCACTGTTAGCCACTATTCACAATTTTAATACTTGCTTCATAGCTGTCACATAAATTCATTGCTGACTGCAGGCTTAGAATAGCAAGAGGGAACTTTAAAATAAAGAAAAAGAAGGAGCATGTAAGGAAAAAGAAAAAAGAAATCCTAAGGGCACTTTGCTATGGTATCTGCACTTGTTTGCAGGTGGTTTTGGAAACTATAACTACTGTAACTCCACACAGTGCTCTCTAAAGGAGCTGTCACATTGTGTTGTTTTTTTTTAATCTATTACGCCAGCACACATGAGCTTTTTTTTACAGTAGATAAAAATGCCTATAAAGGCTTCACCCCTCTCTTTTTTTATAAGGGAAAAAAAAAAAGAAAAAAAAGAAAAGCAAAGAAAGAAGCTTGTGAATGAATGAAAAACAATGCAGGGTCACAAAGCTGTCGCAAGCAATGTCATAGTGGTGCTGCTGGGCAGGCTTACAGAGGACTTCTTGTTCCTTGATTTTTATGGTGATCGGTAGAACGCATGTAGCACTTTGCGAACAGGTTCAGGACAAGTGGCAAAGAAAAGGCTCCTCACAATAAACTCTTTTCTGCAGCACTGGGAGCATTATGCCTGCAAACACCTGTAGTTTTCAAAGAAGGTGCTGTAAAAGACACAAACAAACAACAAAAAAAAATATAAATAACAAGGCAAGATAAGTTGCACTGCATGGCACAATTGGCATAATGGTGTTTTTTTAAACTCATTTGACACCGTGAAGTTTAAAAAAGCTACAGAAATATTATTGATTACCAGTCCCAGTATTCAGAGGTGCTGAGCTTGGGGAACAGAGAAATGAGACGAAAAGAGAAATGGAAGGTTCAGCCTAGTGATCTGGCAGGTTATCAGTACTGCTCTGCGATGGTCCTGCAGGAACCAAGAGCCTGCTGTTCCTTCTGAAGCATGTCCTTGAAATGGCCTCCAAGTCCCTGTGATGCCAGGGTCTGTCCTGAAGTCCAAGGGGCATCCTTACATATGCCACTCAGCCCAAAGGCTCGGTAGTACAGTCCAGACTTTTTTGTCTAGGTACTAGACACTAGTTAAATATGACTGCTTTACACAGTAAAAAGACATTTATCTTCCTCTTCAGTGTTGGGATAAACTAACAAAATATCATTAAGAAGGACATATAAAAAAGGGTCCCTGGCTTAACTGAATCTAAGGTTGATGAAGGGAATATCTCCTGACCCCAAGATTCCTCATTTCAGTAGATGTATTGTGATGCAGGTCCCCAGTTCTTCTTGGGTGAGCACGCCAGTTCATGTCAGAGTAGGCAGCTATGTTTTTTAAAAACCAGTAACAGAGGTCCTTACTAGCATCCAGGAGAGCTCTGCCCAGAGCGAAACATCTTTTCGCTTCAGAGCAGCCAAAGTGGTTTAATATTTCACAAAATTAAAATTTTATATGAAGCAGAATTTTCTTCATTTGAAAAAAACTAATATAACTCATTATGATTCTCTATATCCTTCACTGTGCCCCTTTCCTTTTCTGTCCCAAATTTTTCTTTGGGATTCAATTCGTTAGGACTCCTGCAGTCTTAAATTTACCAAAACCTTTTATTTTGATAAAGTTATAAAAACCCAACATTCATCCTCTTGATTTTTTCTGTTGCTAGCAACTTTGTTTAAAAAAGGAAAGAAAAAACTCCTCAGTTGCCCCCAAACTTCATCCTACCTCTTCCTACATTTTTTCAATTATAAATGCAACTGCATGCAACTTAGTGGATTGAAATATGGTATGTTGGAAGCAGAGAAGATTGCTGCATGTTTTATTTGGAAATTGATGTGATATTTTCTTGGGGATATTAATCAAAAGTGGGGAACTAAAAGCATGGTCACCAATCCATCACATGACACTCCACAGTGCCTTGAACTATCACCTCTTGTTTCATAGGGGAGTCTCTGGACTCAAGCATAACTTATTGAACTGGTACACATATACCAGGTTTTGGTATGATTTGAGAGAGGGTTGCATTTCTGAGTGACCCACAGAAGTAAACTAATGCTTGGCATTTTTAGATCACTAGCCTGCTATCTGCAACTCCTCTGTACAACTTTCCTAACAAATTGGAATAAGATGGAAGCTACTGTGGTAAAGTCTAAACTGAAAAAATATGATCTATTTTATCTTAATAAATGAAATAATCTTGTCTGTTCCCTATTTAAAAACAATTTAAATATGCTTTAGTAAAAATTGATAATTTTCCTCTTTTTTTTTTTTTAAGATGGTTTGAAGACTTTTGGCTATATCTAAGAACCCTGAAGATACTTTCACAAGAAGATTGTAGTATGAAAATTTTAGAGCTGCAATGTAATCTCATGGGGGTCTGACTTATCCTATTAAACATACAGTTTAAAGTGGTTCAGAATATTGTTTCCTAGAGCAAACCTCCTTCTTTTCTAGTAGTTATCTATTGTATTAAGATGACAGGAATAAATGGTTTTTTGCTCCTTAGATAGACCTTAACTGTAGAGTTGGATCAAAGGACAATAAATTTTTCTCTTGGCCTCAGGCAGCTTTGGCTCATTTAAAAGTTCATTGAAATGGCTGTGTAGGGCCATGTTACACTGATTCTGTGAGCTTTTACCCCTTTCAACAAGTCTAACCAGAGCAGTAAGTGTATTGCATCTGGGAATTTCAAATGTACATCCATGTATTCCTGTCCTGGTGGGAGTTAGGTGTGCTGATCTTAGAACTAATTTTCCTGAGTTAAACAGCAATCTGTTATCTTTGACTAAAGCATAACCAAATTTTTTTTCCTTAGGACATGGTTTGGGATATTTTGTGAAAACTTCTTCTGTCTTGGTGTGCTGGTGATATCAGTGTTAGACCTTAGCACACAGCAGCAGGTGGGATGGAGGAGCTATTGCTGTTCCCAGTTTGTGTGGGCTTTGCCACAACAGCATTGAGAATAATTGTCATTTTCCTTGTAAATTGAAAGATGTTCCAGTGCTGTGTGCAGTCTGGGATTTTAGCACCTTAATTGTGTTAGCAGAAGAACTGTGGTTCCCTAATTGCTCTGGAAATGCTGATGTGCTTACCTGCCCTTTGTTCTAATGGGGTTAAATAAGTTCAGTGTGACTAGCAGTGATTTACTAGAGGGGTCATATTTTGCCTGTAAGAACTTGTGACTGGGAGCTTGATTGTGTAGGTTAGATCTGCTTTCTGTATGCTTTGTTAGTTGTTGCTTCAGCATGGACTGAGATTAAGATATTTTCTTTGCCTTTGGATCTGTTCCAGACACTTTTTTGGACATCTCGGGATTGTTCATCTTTCAGAAGTCCAAAGAGATGTATACTATGGCCTATTTTGGTCAACTTGAAGCTGATCAGACAATGAAACTCATATTCAAATGGGTATTGGCTAGGACAATTGCAGCATAATTAATTATTGCAATTTATCACTTTGTAAATCTACTCTGCAGCCTTATCCAGCTTTACAGCTTTGTATAGTTCTGTTATTACCAATGAAGAGTGAAATCATGAGGCCAAGACCTTTTGAGATTATCCATCTGAATACTTTCATATATAAATAATTACTGAAGTTGATGGGACTAGCTAGAAGTATAAAAGTATGGAAATTGTTGCAGCAGTGATCTGAAATGTGCCTTTGTTCATTAAAAATAGCTTGGTTTAATTTGTTATCTCTGCAAATACCTTCAGACATGTATATTTATATATGTGCTTATGCTTGTAAGCAAAGTTTATCTTCTCTACCAGCAGTGCCAAAGTAGAACTTTCTTGACCATAAAGCAAAAAATGAGTCAAGATTTTTGAAAATAGCTCAATACTATTATTTGTACTGTCATTTAGTTTTGCAATATCTGTAGTCATGCTTTTTTGCCATTCTGTTTGGCTCTTAGGAGTTTGCTGACTGTGGAAAGACTATTCTCTTTAAGATAAAGTCTTCCTGACACTCAGAATATACTCTTTGACCTATATCCTCTATTTCTGCTTTCTCATATGCACGCTCTTCCTTTTGTTCATGGCTAGGAAACAGATTAAAGAGATAGCAGGCAATGTGAATTTTCAGCTCTAACAGGGCCTTGAAGCATCATCAAATAAGATTATTATTTGAGAAGGGCAAGAAGGGTGCTTGGCTCAGCAGCCTGACAGCTTTTATTGACTTGTTCTTAAAGGTGCTCTCCTGGGCAAGAGTTGGTACCAGTGAGCTGAATATATCTGAGCTGAATGTATCCGCTGGAGTGGATGCCACGGTGTTATCCACTACACAGCTTTTCAGTTCAATAGGGTTACTCTAACAGGGTTTGTGCCTTAACAGTATTTTAACTTTCAAATGCTTCAAAATCTAGCTCTGCCACGTCCCTGGTAACTGCAGTCATTGGTTTCTGCACTGTGGCAGCAGTCTGATTGTGTGAAGCAAACTGAGGGACAGGATCCCAAGTTTCCTAATTGTTTCCTGACTGCACAGAGCAGGGAGCCTATGAAAGAGTTGGGATTAAATCTGCATCTGAGCAAAACAAACAGGTCCCATTTATTGTAAACTGAAAGAGGCAGACTGGCTATAGTTTCTGGCTTGTGCATTATTGTCCCCATGCTACGAACACCATGGCTGCTTCCTTCATGCTGACAATTGAAAACTCCAATATTCCATACCTTAAAAATCTAGTGTTATAGTTTGTTGCATGGTTTTCCACTCATTCATGTTGCTCCTCAGTAACTTAGCAATGACCAGTCGAGATATGCACACACCATATTGTTTTACGTGTTTGACTAGAACACTGACAGATTAATAGGAAGGGTAAATAGCTCCGCACTCTGTGGTGGCTCAGTGTGGGCTGGCAGGATTGACTGCTGCCAGACTTTGTTGTATTTGCACAGAGGAAGCCGCAGCAAAAGCCTGCTGGGGCAAGGTGACGTGGGTCATGGGTATTTGTTTCTCATCTCTATAGAAAACAATTGTCCTCTCAATGGAAGACAGCTTTTGGAAACTACGTGGTTCCACTAGTGGGCAGGCATTTGTACTTCCAGAGCGCTAAATAAAATGAAGCTATAGAGTGGCAGATGTGTTAAGTGTCTGCAATACCCTGCATATCAGGCAGGAGACTTTGCGTTCATACACCGATAAATTATTTGCCTCTATTTCTTTGACTTGCTCAGTTTAAAAGAGAGTATTGCTCAGATTTTCATGGGTATTTTCCTGAAAATTTCTTCTATGCTGAATACTTTTCTAAGACGTGATCTTAGGAAGAGCACAAGGACTCCGTTTTTCCCTGATAAAGCTGATATATAGGTATATATATATATATATATATATATATATATAGCTATAGCTGATATAGCTTTTTGGTTATTGCAAAAGAACATTATTTTAACAATTGCTAGAGCATCACCTTGGAAGGCCATCTGAGACCTCATCTTTACAGAAGAAGATACCATAAAAATTTGCAGAGACACTGAGCTTTTAAGGTGATCATACACTTATAAAGCATCTAAAGTAGTATTTTTTCCTCTAGTTTCCACTGTGAGGTGCATCACAAAGCCAGTTTTTGACAGGTTGACATACAAGTCTGAGGTCCAGAGTCAAGATCACAGCTTCTTCAGCTGTGCAGGTTCTGGAAGGGCAAACTGAGGTGCCCAGGTTCCTTGGGTAGATTGTTTCGGTTGCCTCTTGAAGAGCTGAAAGTCCTTGTGAAGAACGCGTGAGCATGGATCACCTGGATGTATGTTGGGTAGTTTGGGTGCTGCTGGTGGTGATGTTGTGGAAGTACAGACTGTTGGAATAAACCCCCTGAGAATTCTCCTGTGCTGATTCCCAGGCTGCCCCTCCTGGCCCCACCGAGTACCTGTGCTGAGTGCTTGGCCCTACACTGGGGGTGCATCTGCACTCAGTACAGCTGGGTTATCAGGCAAACCAGATGCTGTCTCCAAAGGTCACACAGAGGGCCTTGCCCACAGGAATTTTAAGGCATAATTCCTGAAACTCAGTCTTGTGCCATGACCTTCCTCTTTTCCTGAGTTACCCTTGAGGATACACTCTTTTTTGCCGCATACTGCAAAGGTGCAGAGACTTCCCACTGTCTGACCCCCACAGAGTGTTGATTAAACATCGTTAGGAACTTTTCTGTGTCTAGAGGTTTGTGTGATGTTCAGTAATGAGTTGTCCTGCTGTCCATTTCCTAGATGTGGTTTTATTCTAGGTAGAGTAGTGGCTGCATGCAGTGTGTGAAGAGTGTAAGCCTCATGCAGTGCAGACATATGCCCACTGGAATATTGTTTTGTCTTACATTCATTAAGTTCATTTCCTTGAGGAAAAAAAAACAAAACAACTCAGTCAAAACCAAACCAATAAAATACCTGAATGGCTTTAATTTAAATAATTTTTGATTTCATGAGACTCACTTAAAACAAACAGTGGTGGATAGAGAACCTATTCACTGCTAATGTATAACTCTCAGCAATGTTGACAGCCCACAAGAAAACCAGTGTGGGAATCAACCCCCTATTGTCAGGATAATGTAAACACATGACAAAGGTCCTTAACTCCAAAAAGAGAGGAAACAAGCCATTCCTCTCCTTCCTTCCTGCAGTGTGTTTTACCCTTTCTCTTTTCTGGGGTAATTATTTGCACTGTAGGGAGGTGGCCATAAAGTGTTATCACCCTGAAAGTGGTGGGATGAGCAGATTGCTGGGGTGGGGTGTGAACTTGCAGAGCCTCAGACACTGCGTGGTGACTTTTCTTGTTTCAGCACAAGCTGCAAAAGCCACTTTGCATTGCTCACTGGATAAAAAATCCTGTGTGGGGGCTATATACAGTAATATACTAGATATTCAAGCTCTAATTTGCCTCACTGTATTTGTTTTCTATAGAGGTAATCTGATGTGGTGATGTTTTACAGTAGCTTTGTTGAAATTACTGCAACAGATCTAAGGATCCAGACGGAGCCCCAGACTTTATTTTTTCTCCTCAAGTAGAATATTTGAATAGGTTAATGGCCACAATAAACCTGTGGACAGTCTTGAACCACATCATGATGTGACAGTGATTAGTTACTGCTGTTTGGTAATGGAGACAAGACTCTCTTTTTCCCTCATTTACAATGACCTTGCCAGCTGTCACTGCATCTTTTCAGCATATGCAGAGACACTGTGAGGCCTCCACGCAATGGAAGAGGGTTCTGGATTTTGGCTGTAGTGAGTTTTAGTAAAACTTCAAATGTTCTTGGACTATATGTATGTGTAGTTTACATACAAACTATAGGCATATAAAATTTCAGACAGTACAGTCATGGAGAAATTAAATATATCACTCCCCTGAAATTTATCTTTCAAGGTTTCTGGGCTTGCCACCGATATTTTCAATTTGTGTGATGTTAAAGGCATGATACAACTACAGCACAAAGAATCTTTACTTTTATCCCTGTGTGCTGGTCTGTGAAGTCTGTAGAGTCAAAAGGAGAAGAAACATATAAAAGAAACATTAGTGTCAAATATGGAGATGGAATAATTTCCTAGCATAATTCTGCTACATGGCTTTATACATCAATATTTAGAGGAGTCTTTACAGAGACTTCCCATGAATTTAGGATGAAATTTTATGTTCTTTCGGAAGACTTTTGCTACGAGGGTTTGGTGCTGGCCCACCACAAAAGGGGTGGTATTTTCATCCCAAATATTCTAGTCTTTCAAATGGATCTGTTCCAGCACAAATATGCCATGCAGAAACTGCTCTGGCCAAAGCACTAGCTTAGATTTGAGCAAAGAAGTTACTCCTGTGGCCTTACAGCCCTAATAATTTCCTCTTGCAAAGGAGTTGGCTGTGAGGGTAGAGGAGTGAAAAGATACATGTGGTAACTGGAATGTGAACAAATATACAGGAGGTCTGAGAGTGTAAGGAAATTGGGATTCTTAGAGAGATCATATCCTCCCTTCCTGGTGTGACTTGTAGCTGGTTGGATCTGTACAGCATAATGGAAGAGATGTTTTCCATTGGTATCCATCATATTATTGATGGTTCTTCACCTGAATTTTACATGGTAGTATCCATCAACAGCTGTACATTTAGCATTGATAAAAAAGTAAAGCAAAAGCTGTATCAAATTTTACTGCTACAATTGGGTTTTCTTTACAGGTTACCTGCTGAAAAGTTAACTTTTTAATGGTTTTAATATTACAATTTGTTATTTTAAATATTTGAGGCATTGCTTCACTGAAGATATTGAAGAACAGGTTGGATGCAGTTCTGTGCCATATTCTTTAAGCTGACCCTGCTTGAGTAGGAAGGTAGGACCAGATGACTCACTGTGGTCCCTTTCAAACCTTACTCATTCTGTGATTCTGTGGTTGTGTTGCTGAAACAGGTGACATAAACTGATATTGACAAAAATGTCACTGAGAGTTAGGCACCCAGACCCCAAGGACCTCAAATAAAATGGTGCAGGAAGGTTGTCTCCTGGTTCATATAAGTATATTGCCATGTAGTACAATAAAAAAATGAATAAGCAGTCACCAGTTTACCTTCTTTAATGAACTCACAGCCAGCAACAGCGCAGGCAGCATGAAGGGTACAAAATGCTGCAGCACACATGCAGTATAGCTGCTTTCTGTTGTATGTTTAACAATTTAAAGTCAGTAAAATACCTTGATAGACACCGACTAACTCTGGAAGTAACCAGGCAGACATTGGTTAGTTATGAGGACTAAAATCATAATGTTAGTTCAATTAATTTATTGTTAATTTGCTGGTTTTTCCTGCTCCTTGCCAGGAAGGAGAGGAATGTAAAGTTGCTAACTTACTTTCCTTTAAAAGCATTCACAGGAGTAGAGCATTCCACAGCATATTTCAGTACCCTCCAGCTTGCCTGAGCCCATGTCAGAGGAGTCACTGTGTGGCACAGGGACTGAATTTTGACCCAGTCAGTGACAAAGAGGGCACAGGACAGGTATGAGCCCAGTTGTATTAGGAATTAGCCCTGGTCGCCAGCATGGCTTGGAAGTTTCAGAACTGGGAAAGGTGTATCACATTTGAAAACAATTCTGGTATCTTCCAAATGCTATTAACAAGACGGGTGGTTAAACCCCCCAGGAGTATGTTGTGTATTTGCTAATTTTACTGACAGTGGTTCGTATTTAATTGTAGTTAATGCAACAGAAATCTGGAGTTCTCTTCAAATGTATGACAGAAAGACCTCTATAACATGGATTACACCTAAATGGTTCAACAATTAAAACTACAATTAAGATAAAGGTGAAATTTAGAATCCAGCAGCAGAGTGGCTGTAAAAGTACAAAAGGAACTTGAGTAAACCTGTCAGGTAAGAAAGCCTTGCAGAGAGGAGGGCTGATCTCACTGCAGCATGAACTATTTGGCAGTGTTGTCACCTTTCCAAGCTGTTGGGAAATGTCTGAGCTCAGGTGGAAGTCTGTAGTTCTGGATCTCCAGCCCAGTCCCTGAGCCTGCTAACAGAGGTGTGTCCATTCTCATTCAGGCTCTGTGAGCTTTTCCTCTCTCCTTGACTTACAGTGCTGCTGGCTCTGGGTTTCACATAAATAATCCTTGAGTCATCACCCTGCCCTTTCTGTCAATACGATGGCAAATGCTGACAGCAAAAGCACTCGTTCCTGGAGCGCTGGCTCCTAAAAGGCTGTGACTAACCCCACTCTTCTCCTGCAGAGCAAACATTATTGATAGTTTTCTGCCACAGTAGTTAGTACAAGTCCTGGAAAAAAGTCAAGATTTTTGAAGAGGATGGGTTACTCCTGTTGCCACTTCAGGAGATATCTTTTAGGAATTTCATTTTTTGCAATATGTCCTAAGCTGAGAGGCAGGACAGGCTGTTTTTTTTTTTGGAGGACCTACTTGCTATCTACTGCCCCTCATTGCTGCAAAGTTCTCCTGATCTGCAAGGAGTGGAGTGAAGAAACCCCTGTGGTTAGAGGGAAATTGCAGCCATGGGCATTGAATTTGGATTTCTTCATGGAACTCACCCTACAATTATTAACATAAAATTTTGAATCATGATATTGAGGTTCATTCAGGCTGAAATTTAATGGAAGCAAAGTTGCAATTGGGAAGTCCATTGGTTTTGTGATTAGGGATTTTTTTCCCTTCTTTTCACAAAAATATCTTGAGAATTCATGTTAGTTTTGAGCTGTTTGGATTTTATTTTTTCTGGTGGATGGTAATTTCTTTTTCTTGAAAATACAGATAAACCACACAGCACCATTCACAGTGCTTATAAAGGCCAAGATGTAAGATTTCTTTATTTGCTGTGCCATATCATCCTACTGGTCTTGCAATGAGCAGGAGGGGTCAGTTTTACGTGGCCGTATTGTGGATCAGTGGCATTGTCTGGTGGCTGTGGAGACAGCAGTCAACTTATATGCTATCAAATTAGCTCCTGCAGAATTTAATTAAAGAGGTCTGTCTGCAGCAGCACTTTTTCTGGGTAGCGTTTTGGAAAACTCTTCCTTCACATAAAAATAACTTGTCTCCTCTGTGTCTCTATTCCATTTTGGGTGTTTTTTTAGTCAAAGCTTCTGCTGCATTAGAAACCTGCCTCACGTACAAACTCACTATGAAGTTTGTAACTGATGGGAGCTCATTTCAGAGACAGAAGTGCTACTGGAAACATCCATGTTTTTGTGAAACAAACTCCTTTTGACAACTAGCAGCTTCTTTCAAAATCCAAACATTTTGCTCTTCTGCCACTAATTTGTTTGATTATTGGAATTTCAGAATTTCAATTTGTTCCTTCAAGTACAGCTAAGTTTTCAAAAGACAAATGTGGTGGGAGTTTCCCCTAAGCTTAGAATCCATTTTCTTTTTGAAGTGAGCAAGCAGTACAACAGAGTCCATTTGCTTATCATGCTCCAGCTCTTCACTGGGAAGCAGAACCAAGGGCTCTGTGTGAGTGAGAGCTGTGAGGCTGAGCTAACTGTACATTTTCCCTCTGCTAAATTTCCACATGGAGGGTGTTTGTGGCCCTCCAAGACCGACTGCCTGAATACCAGGCATGATGGCAGCCTGGTGCCTCACACGTCCAAGTCCTTCAGCTCCCGCCGCTGGAAGCGCATCACGTACGAAGGAGAAGCAAAACACAAAGAACAATTATTGATCTTTGACAGGTTTCTGATGCTGGAAGGGCCAAATCAAAATTTCTCATCTGACTGTCCTGAAGAGATGAAAAACACTTTCTTAAAGATTCACGATCTGAGAGCCTGATAGGATCTGCCGTTTCCATAGAGCTGGGCCCTAGATTTCCCTTTAATGTAATTAAGCCTGAAGATTTATGAATACAACAGGCCAGAACTTGATCCATGTTCATTTTCAATTACTGGAGTGAAAGGCCTCCATCCAGATGTCTCTATTTACAGCATTCACACAGGCAGGACCGGGGGCTGGGGGAGGAGGGACCGCAAATTGTCACACTTGTTAATTCTTCACTGAGGACACTCAGCAGAGGTCTTGGCTTTGACCCCGTGACAAAAGGCAGGGGTCTGCTGGAGCAAGTGCATCAATGATGAGGGGGCTGACCCGCCGACCTGCCAGGGTCACTCCCTCTGCTTTGTAGGTATTTGGGTAATAATGGGGGTTCATTCCTTATTTTTATTTCTGTTACAGTGCCAGGGCAGGGAAAGAAAGAGAGGAGCTCTGATGTGAAAGACAAACATACATAATGAGAGGATCAAGCTTCCCCTGGCAACAGTAACGACTATGAAATGCTACAGGGGAAATACACAGTACTTAGTGACCCACATAATCAGGCCTATTTTAGCAGCATTGTTTTATTTTTCTTTTGAACGTTTCTTTTTTTTTTCTTTTTCTTCTCATATTCCCAGAGCCATATCTTAGTGCAATGAGCAGTATTTGGACATAGCATCTTTTTTCCATCAGCAGCCCTAACCTGGTGCTAGATAGGCTTTTCATAAGGCAAGTGGTGGCTGTTGCAATACCAAGTGTTGTACTGTCTGTCTGTGTTTTCATTCCAGTTCTTCAAAGCTCTTGACAGACTCATGCTAGATGCTGTTTTCCTGTTTTCCCCATTTTAAAAATACTTTAAGCAGAATAACTGAAGTGTCTGTAAAAGAAAACTGTACCTTTTAGCCATCTACACAGAGCTCAGGACTTGTTCATCTTTGACAAAGCTGGTGAAACATTGTGAAATCCTAAAAGCAGCAGTTTCTCTCTCATAATGGCATTTCTATTTTCACAACACAGGGAGCAAAGCTGTGACAGGGCAATATTGTTTTCACTGAGCTATAATTACATGTCATAAATTAAAATATCTTCATTAGAGCAAGCCCCTTTACAAATTTTCCAAAAGGATAGATTATTTCTTGAAATGGCAGAAAGTATTCCACTCCATTAGCATTTCAAAGACATTTATTTCTTTCGCCTTCTGAAGCTGTACCTTTTTGACTTGCAGATAGGCTTTGCGGTTTTAAAGGGATTTGAACAAACTTTGCCAAATGTGAAATTATGAGCAAAACCAGAAGCCCAAAGCATCCTTTCCATTTTCAGGCAGTGAATAAAATCTGCATAACTATTGCCCAGGAATGGCTATTGTATAAAGCTATTTGAAAAAAAAAAAAAAAAAAAAAAGAAAAAAGGAGGAATGAACACCTGATGCTATCAAAACCAACACATTTTTTATCATTGAGATGAAATTCAGAAGTTCCTGAAAGAAATAACTGAAAACAACCCAGGAAGAGTGGGTGCCAGTAATCAGAATGGCCATAGAAACATTGATTCATGTAGGTTTGAAAGGACCTTTTAGATCATGGAGTCCAGCCATTGTAAACTGTGTCTCTGTTGTAATCAGTTGGCTACAGGGTTAAGAATCTGAATGTGATTTATACTCAGCTATTGCTCACACCATGAGGTATCTTGTAGCTTTAGGCTTAAGACCTGTTTGAGCTTTAGGCTCTCGTTTTCTAGCAGAGATTTCACCTGGGACTTGCTAAGCCTTGTGGCTCTAGGTTTCAGTGTAGGGTGTTTATTGGATGAGGCTCCTTGTTGCCACAGGGGGTCTGCAGTCCTACCTGGGAGAGCAATAATTTCAGAGTCTCCACACACGGTGTGTGGTTCTTGCCCATCCGTTTTGGGGTAGAATCCTCTTTTAATGCTCCTGGCCTCCCTTTCCCCCTAGTCACTCTTGACAAAAGCTGAGGAATGTGGCCACAGGTTATAAGGAAGTATCTGCTGTTCAAAAGACTGGTCAACAAAAGAGAAAAGCAGCTAAAAATGTTTTGATTAAAAATATATTTCTGTTATTTATGTCTAGGATGAGAAGCTAAGAATCCTCAAAACTTGTGTAAAATTGATCCCAAACCATCATGAGAAAAGGGATGGGGAGGGAGTGGTAAGAAGAAGTAAGGGAAGTATCTTTCTTCTCATTGACCATGGTGTGATCACAGCCAGGTTTTTTTCAGCTGCAATTTATAACCTTTTTTTTATAAGAAACAACCATTATACTTGCACACAGAAAGACAAGGATTTATTTTAGAAACTAATTAGTGAAGTTGGGGCTATGTGGCTTGATCTCATTGTACTCACCTGTAAAACTCTTGCTTGTCTTATGGTCAAAAAAAAGGATCAGCCAGTGATGGCAATGCTTTCCATTATCTTAAATAACCTCTGACTGTGTCTTACAGAGTAGTCTGTGCTGGCCCACTGAAAATTGGACCAACACGGAGCATTTCGGAAAACCCCACCTGCAATGGCCTGTGATCAACATTACAGGGGTAGAAAAATTGGTTCAAATACCCACTTCCAGTTTCCACGCTATATTGCTCAATTGGAGCTTGTATTCTGTTTTATTCTGAATGTTATCCTGAACAAACTTTGTAGAGTTTTGTTTTTTGTGATCATAGAAACTCATAATTTTTGTTGTGTCTGATTAAAGAACATTGACAAACCTCCAGAAAAAAAAAAAAACAACCAAAACAAAAACAAACAAAAAACCAGTTTGAATGAAAATTGTGATGTGAATATGTTGGAAAAGAATGTATGTTATTTATAAGATTTTTCCTAGTAGAGAATACTTTAACTTTGTATTATTTAATGTCATAGTTGAACATGATTACATCTTGACTGCGGGAAGTAAAAAGGACCCACAATTTACATTCATTCCCTTAGGGAGAAGAGATTTTTCTCAAACAGGGAGCTGAGGCAGAGCAGTTCAAGCTCCACTTTGATGGAGGAGGGATTTGAAGCCCACAGTGTAGACACCAGATATCAAATTGCATGGCAACCCCCAGGGGTTTCTCTCTGCCCAGGATTCACTTATGTCAATATTCAAACTGAAGTTTTATAGCAGGTTCTCACAGAAGCATGGCTCTGCTGGGGTTGATAGAGATGTGCTGATTTAAATCAGTCATTTTTTCTTCTTCTGCAGTTAACAATGGTCTCATGTTCCAGGACTTCAAAATATATGTTCCAAAGCTTGACATTCAGAAAGTTGCATATTTTGTTATTAGGAGCTGAATGGGAACTTTTACTAGAATGTAATTACAAGGAATAAGTACTTTGTTGATTCTTATAATTTTATTTTCATGACATTTCAAAACACTTTTTCCTTCTTTTTGTATTATTTTTCTACCTTTTCAAAGAATTTATTCTGAAATATATTACTCCTGTGTATTTGAATTTTAAATACTCTAGTAGGGAACATGTTTCGTTTTCTCTGCCCTGCCCTTGGTGGAGGGGTAGGAGTTCAGCTGAGGCAGGGTTTCCAAGGTCAAACATGCTAAAACAAGAAAATTTGAAAAAACAGCTTGTCAGTTGGGTAAAACTTGGCAGAAAATAAGTGGTGGGTGCTAGTTTGTGAAGGCGGTTGTCATGGGTGACAGACAATGTGGCTGACAGGTGTGACATTGCTTCTAGACTTGCATAGTTTTGGTGGCTAATGAAGCCAAGGATTCTGGATGTTTGAGGACCTGGTATCTCCCTCACCTGGAAGAGCAATGCAACCCTGCCAACTCTCCAAAAGGGGACACTGGTTCCACTGCCTCTCCTTCCACAGGCAGCACTGGCATTTGGGACCTCTGTGGTACCGATCCATCTCACCCATGCCCTTAGGGAGGGTTCTGAATTTGACTTGGATTCTTCAGAGAAGGCTTTGGGGTAAAAAACAGGAAAGGGACAGTGTGCATGAGGTGTGAGGAAGCCTGGTATCTGAGGATATACCAATATAATTCTGGTGCCCTCACCAATATCCTTTTCTGCAGCGGAGATAGCTGTGATTGCCAGGGTTCCCAGATTGTTCCCATTCCATTTACCCAGATTTTATGCTTGTGTTTAAACCTGTATTTATTTGGTTAGACATTGGGACCATTCTTGATACATGTGGTTGCACATATTCTTTGCAGATTCAGACTCAAAGCTAATAGGTCCATAATCACATCTCTTCCTTACACAGTTAAATTTTCCACTTGGCAAAGTGATCTGAGGTGATGTAAGCTGTTTTATTAATGAGGCATAACCCTCCCTTTCTCCCATACTCTCTTGAATGCTGCTCCAGGGATAACTGAGTTTATCCTAGATAATCTCAGCAATGAGATTTGGTTCTTTTACTCTCCTTGGAAAGATAGTGTGAAGGCCTGAGAGGTCTCAGAAATCACGATTTTCTGCCAGCATCTCTGACTAATGATAGTACACAGTCTTTTTTTCAAGTGTTCCTATATCTTTATGAGTGACACACAGTACTTTTTCTACGCATGAACGTTCATACACTGGCCAAGTTTGATCTATTCTACAAAATGTTAGCTCAAGTCTTATTGTTATTTGTCCTTTGAACAGCCAGCCTTTGTGCCTGTAATTGCATTTATGGGCTTTCATCAGATCTCAGGAGTGAGAGAACTTATAATTTACATGATGAGCTGACGAGCTCATACCTGAAAATACCTCAGTGTAAGTTCCTCCTTTAACTTATAATTTACATGATGAGCTGACGAGCTCATACCTGAAAATACCTGTGAAAAACCACTTGGCTTAGACTAGCATTAATAAGGTAAGCTTCCCCTGTCACTGTAGTGACTCTCTTTGAGGATTTTGGGCATCACATCTTGAGCCACAGCACAGAAGGTTAAGATACACTTATGCAGTCATTTGAAGCACCAGCAAACACATATTTTGCTTTCTCACAGAAATTAGGCCAAATAATTTGGTTTATATATGAAGTATAAATTAATTTCTATTACAGGGAAGAAGAAAAGGTGTTATTTTCAGAGGACATGAAAAATCCTCAAATGACCAGTGGCTCAATATGGCAGCTTGGTCACTTGTTTCAGAAAAATATTATGAGCAAGTAATACTAAAGAACTCTATTTAAAACAGAGTGTGTGCTGGAAGATGGTGCTCACTTACTGTCTCTAAGTCTTCTGAGGGCCAAGATATTTGTAAACCCCTTTAAAATAGCCTCTAATTCAGTATCATAAAAGCATGGAAAGTATTTTCTTAACCTCTACTGAACTATGCAGAGATATAAAGGACTGATCAAGCTTTCTGAAGAGGTTTTTTTCCTGAGCTGTATGAAGCTCAGATGATGAGCTGCATTTGTTTGGGTTTTTGATGTTTGGGTTTTTTTTTTTTTGTTCAAAATGTGCTTTTTATTAAAAACACCTGATACAGTAGGTGGAATCAGAATTTCTGCCCTTCATCCAAACTAATTGCTGTTGTGAAAATGGTTTACCTTGTTATCTGAATAGAGCCAGGAGTTTGTGGTCACACTGGTGTGTTACAGTGCTCCCTTCAGTAGTCCATTGTTTTATGAAAGTAAGAGCTGGAAAATTAAAGTATTGAAGTTGAAAATCCCCAGTGCAACTTCATTTTAAGTGAGATGCTGTTGCTCACTTGTATTTTGTTTTTCTCCTTGCAAGTTTGATAAATGAGGCACTTGCCACACCAGTAGAAATTTCAAACTGCATATTTTGCTGTGAGGTTTCAGATGAAGTTTATTTGCTGCCTAGGTAACAAATCCAGATGTGGCACTTGTCTGTGTATTTTACTGAATTATATGAGGACAAACACAGGAGACTGTACTCAGTTAAAGTATATGCTGTGGTATCCCCGTTTGTGTTACTAGGGAAAACAAATAGTGTATCCTTGTCATTTGGATTTGTCTGGAAGTGAAACCATGAGCTTGGCATTTAGACACAAATAACTGCCTGTATGATTTCCATTATCTTTAGCTGAGCTAAGATTGTTTTACTTTAAAAAGTAATTGCTTGCTTATTGATTAAAGCCTCATGACTACAGTATTTCAACAGAGAAGAAAATTCAAGCAGATCAATGAACAAGACTGATTCCTGCTACAGAAATCTAATAGTAGCTTGTGTCTTTTATTCTATCATAACTTTAATCTTGGAGCTGGTTTTCTCATTTTGATTGACTTTAAAATGTATGTTTCTGAACAGCAAAACTCATTTTGAAACTGGAATTAATGCAGCTATCAATAATAATTTTTTACATCAGTGCAGTACAGAGATAATCCTTCTTGGAAGACCAACTGCATTTTCTAGAGACCAATTCACCTGGCAAACAAAACCACTAATACTTTGCTGCTAAAGGGATTTACTGAGAAAAAAAACAGGGTCCTACTGTAACATATCAAACACTCTGTGCTGCTTAACATGGTAATGGCCTGAGATTCAATATTATATACATTTAGAATGTATAAAAGTTATTTTCTGTATTTCTTGAAGTTGCAAATTAAAGTAACATTGACAGTACAGATGTATTGAGTTCCTAATGTACCTTGAACTGTTCCGATTTCAGTGGGAGATTTTGCAGTTTTATAGCCAATTATCCTCTTGTTACTTGACCTCTCTTCAACCCAAAATGAATGTGACCCAACAAGGGGGTAGAATCATCCCCCTTTATTTTGGTGAATGGTTCAATTGCTAAGAACAAACAGGGGTTAGCAGCCTGAGTGGTTTTGGTCACTGTGGTCTCAGGCTCCCTCTCTGGGCTGAGACTGCCTCTGCTTCAAGCCTTTACAGCTCTGCCTTGGCTTTGGGAGCAGGGTTGAGTTGATCATATTTCAGAAGGCAGATTAGGGCTAATGGAGAAGGAGAGAGGCAGAGCTTGATTTTGAACAAAGAGCTGTGATCAGTCCTGCCTCCACTGAAGTCTCTGTGGGTTTTGACGTGGACTTGGATAAGGTCAGGCTTTGGTATGACATGATAATGGCATTTATCAGCAGGGCTACAGATGCCATCCCATGCTGCACCTCAAGAAAGCTCCTGGAAAGATTCCTATGATGGATATAATCAAAGAATGGAGTTTGCTGGGCAGCAATGAGACAGGGAAATAATCATGAGAGACAGCAACTGAAGAGACTGGAAATAGTTAAAAAAATATAAATCAACCCACCACTCAACTTGTATCTTCTCAGCTAGTGACAGAAATGGATTCTAATATCTTTAAAATTATACAGAAAAATTTTGTGGCCAATAGCCTCCATTTTACCTTATCCTCATAACTAAATTTCAGAGGAAATGTCACTAATATTGATGGAATGATATAAAGTTATGATCAGGCTAGCAGTATAATAATTTATGTCCTGAAATCTTCAGAGTTTTATAGTGACTTTTTGCTTGGAACCTTCTGGAGAACTCCTGAAGGGATCCTGTCACTTCTGCATATTTTGATAATCACAGAGACTGTAGGAACATTTGCTGTGACCAAAGTCACCTGGAGGAGGTTGCTGAGAGTGTTGTGTCAACCTCCTCAGTAGTTTCACTTACTATGTGAGTGGTTTAAATGTGGATTTGTACATCTATGTTGATAGCTTCTCTATGTACAGTGGCTCAGAGAAGTATTCCAAACACATGATATACTCAACATGGATCTGAATTATCTCCCATTTTAAAAGTCAGTTGTTTCACTTAACAGTAGTGTTTTTGAGAGGCTCCATAAAGTAATACTAAATTTCAAAAAAGTGCACATCTGTCAGCTTTTGACAGTAATGAATCTTAAGTAGGTTTGCAAGTTATTTATGGGTATCAAAGTGATGTTCCTATTGTAGATCAAGAGCCATAGTGTGCTTCTCCTCTCTCCTGCTTTCCCCCTTGCAGTGCTGTAAATCTAACTTCTGCCCATCCCATTGTTGGAAGAAAAGCAGCCATATTGTGCTGATTGCTATTAAATTAAAGCAGAAAGGGAGGGAAACAAATGCAGAAGCCAATCTTACCAGCAGGGATACCACTATCTTTTATTTTGCCTTTTGGGGGTCACAAAGTCATGGCAGGCAGCTGACCTCTGATAACCTTTTCAGTGCCACAGCATGCAGTTTCTTTCGGAAGAACTTAATTAAACACAACTGAAGTTCCTGGCTAACATTTGTTGTGAAAAGAGTTGCCTTTGATTGGTGTTTTCTGCTGGGGGGACAACAGAGATCAAGCTTTTGTTCGGGGGAGAAAAGTTAGCATATGTTAGTTAAGGATTTGTGGTTTCCTATAGTGGTGCTGGGTCTTTCTGAAAATTCACTGGGGTTCCCAGCTAGCACTGAAGCACCACAGCAGTGCTTCTGTTGTTTCAAACTCATTTAAATTAGTTTTTTTTCTTTAAAGAAATAAGTCTAAAACTAATTTTCAATGAGGCTACTCCTACTAATTGATGTGCAGTGTGGTCCAAAGTAAATAAAGTTATGTTCTCCCTAGAGAGCTGGTGATGTTGGTAGGCCATATGTTTGATATGAGCCATGCAGTGTCAAGCATGTATCCACCAAGGCTTCGCTGTGAGCCCCAGCAAGATTAGTTGGAGCAAGGTAAGATTTATTTAGTTCTGTTGTGAGAATGTGCTTGTAACACAGGAGAGAATAAGCAGTTTTTATGGCATAGTTTATAAATCCAGAGCACTGATCAACTTTAGTTAGCAGCTATAAGGTAAAGTGTGTAAAGCTCTTTTAGTTGGAGAAATGCACAGATATAAGTAATCTTCTGTATGGTTTTGTAAGTGTGATCAGATTGACCCTTTGTAAGTGCAACCAATGGGAGAACATTTGCCTAGAGAGAAAGACTGTTAATAACTCATGGAAATGCAACTGTGTTGTGTACTTAATGATTGCAGAATCCTTTTGAAACAGGAAACACTACCCATGGGTCTCTTGATCTAACTCAGGATGTGAGTGTCTGCATGAGCTTTTGATGGAGACAAGCTTAAAATTCTAGATTTTCCCTAGTAGCAACAGGCAGGGGAAAGACCTTTCCTTTTCTTGGTGGCATGGTTTGGGAGTTTGCAGCACTTAGGTCCTTGTTTTGGGCAGGGAAAACTCTCTGACAGAAGAACTGATGTCCTGACAGGGGCGTAGCTCTCATCAGCTTCTGCCTGCTGCCATAGCACAAGGGGGCCTCAGCTGGCAGTGTCTGACTTTGTTGCCTGGGACTCTCCATCAGCTGAGGTCCTGCTCTGCTGGCAGTCCTTTCTCAGTGGGACAGGAGCTCCCTGTGAGCTCTCAGGGCAGCCAGGAGCACAGCAGCAGCTCCTGCACTTGAGGATTGTCCTGGGTGTTGCCATGGGAGGCAAAATGGCACTACTTCATTGAGAGCTGTGGGCTGGGCTGTGGGAGAGCCTGGGGAAAGGAACACAACGTGCCATGAGAGATCCCTTCTCCTTTGCTACAGGAGATTCACTTCAGCAAACACCAGCTAAGCAAAAAACTTCCCCATTTTTTGCTCTGCAGCCTTCTCTTTCTGATATTGCAAAAGAGATGTGTGGAAAGTGTTTGTTGAGGTTGTGTCTCCTTCCTTGTAGTTACTAAGTCTCTGTGCAGGCAAAGGCTCTGGAAAGCATCTGTTTTTGGGGTTGGGGCCACACTGCAGAAATGATACTGTCAAAACTGCCTGGGAAGATCAGGTTACCAGCTCATTAGAGGGAATGTGTCCTGGTAGCTGTAAAATGAGCTTCCGTATTCCCTCATTTCTAGCATCTAATTTGCTAGGTGGTTTCATTTATTAGCATACATTCAAGTGTGTGGGCACTTGTATGGCTCTTTCTTTAAGAAACAAAAACATTAACCCTCTAGTACACCACCTGTTTGCACTTCATTGTCAACTGTGAGGGGTTATTTTATTGGCTTCATTGTTTTGCTTCTCATGATTTTTTTGTTATTAACATGCAGGCTGCAATCTGATTTCTTTTGCTAGAAATGGACTTTGTTTGTCATTAATACCACACTTCTGGCTGTATTTCTTTATTTAAAAGAAATAAAGCTTTTCTTTTATATCTAGTCTTTATATCTATCCTTGGTCTGCGCCTCTGTCCTAGTGGCTTTCCAAATGTACTTGATTTAGCTTTTCAATATGTAATTAATGCCAAACAAGTTAATTACTTTACAAGTGTCCAAAATTCCCTCGTTTCATTTCTATTCATTTATAAACCTTCATTATACAGCCACTGTTCCACATAAACACAAATGATTGTTAATGAATGCCTAATGTCGTATTCATTAGAAAATCAGGTTAATGGCTAGTAATGAATATCTGAGCTACTTGTTACTTTCAAGTATTTTTTCCCCTTGTTGATTACAATACTTTTTAATCTACAAAGACATCATACCTGTGTGTTAGGCCAACTGAAACATGATGAGGTCAAAACTTTGCAAAAGCCCCCAGCCGTTCCCATATTACAGATGCTTTCTCTTGAGGTGGAGTACTAGCTATATTTGACAAAGACAGTCAAGCTGTAACTGCTAGTTTATCCTCAGTTTGTGATTAGTAGACTTGGGAGGACTGCTAATGTTATTAAAACCATTTTATGCTAATCAAGGTGACAAAGATCATTCCTAGATACCTTTCTATTGTCATGAGAAAGTTAATGGTTGGACTTGATGATCCTAGAGGTCTTTTCCAACCTTTATGGTTATGATTATGCAGGATTTTTATCTGTAGTTGGCACGTACTGAGACATATAGTCATTCTAAGAAAGAATATTTATCATAGTGAGAGTATGGGTGCAAACTCTAATGCTTCCACATAGTTCTGCAAGCAATTAATCAATTAATGTTCAAGACAGGTTAGCACTCAAACTGAAAGCAGTGATGTTTTATACTAGCTAAATTTTGACTAGGTAGTCAAAAGCATCTATATATTCATGTGCTGTTAAAATCAGTGGGAATGAGCAGGTCTTAAATGGTTTAAACCACAGAGCCTTAGCTGCTGTGTGTTGTCTCACCCCATGAGGATGATCTGCTCCCATGAACTTCTAGAGCAGCATTGGAAGAACATATCTGTACAGCTGTAAACCCTGCTATCATAGCTGAAGTTGCGTGGAATTCTTCTGGGAAGTGATCTGTTTTATTGTAGTTCTGGACATGGAAATACAGTTCTGCTCTGAATGTAGGATAGGACCTGGGACCTTCAGAAAATATGCTTTGGTAAAGATCTTTGAATCAAAGGTAAAATTGGGTCCTGACTTTTTCTGTAGTTCAAATTCCACTTGAATTTATCCCAGAACAGACATGAGATCCTGGCCTGACCAAATTGCTTTCTATCTATGAGCATTCTTTAGTCCCTCCCAGAGCAGTGCATTTATACTTGAGGTCTTTACCGCTGTTGTATGCTGTTAACTCATTGGCATGGTTGCCATCTCCTACCCCTGTTCTGGTTGTGTTTTGGTGGATGAAGAAACTCCTAGAGCTTGGCTATAGTGACTTTGACCTAGAAGGGTTCAGTAACCCTTATGCTAGATTATCCAAATGTAAACATGTGTACATACTTGCACGTGCAGTGTCTTTTCCTAGATATGTAGAGAAAAATAAGATTGAATAATATCTCTTGCCTTGCTTTATAAGGACTGCCTGCCAAAAAAAAAAAAAAATTAGCTATTTGAAGTTATATATCTGTAATAACTGGGCTATATTTCATATTTTGTTTTATAAAGTGTTGGCTCATTTTTGTTTGCTATTGCTTCTGCCATGGTAACCTGAAGGCCTGGAGATCCTACAAGCATTAAAGCTGAAGCTATAGCTCTTCTGAGAACTCATTTTTGCATTGATGTCCACCAACAGCCCTCCTGTTTTTCCTTATTAGACCTTTAAGCAACTTCATAAACTGATTGAGCACTGCTGGTGATGAACATGGTCCCTCTGGACACCCCAACCACAATGGCTCTTTACAGTTATAAAGAAATTACTCCTTATTAGTAACTAAACCTTAAAAGAACACATTTGTCCTGATTATAAATAGTGTGAAAAAGAATCCCCAGAGTAACTCTGCAGACTGCTGTTTAGATAATTTAAAAGAGAAAAAGAAATATGATAAGTTAAAATGTGACTGATCTTTATAATGTTCCTGTCAAACAAATTACAACAGGAAATAAGACGAGAGAATTTCTGCAGTGAAAGACAGTAAACTGTATTTATTACTTAGTGAAAGTGTGTAAGTTACAGTGCTTATTAGAGGGCATTATCTGCTTGCAGTTAATGTTGGTAGTTTGTTAGTCACCCCATTCAGGATTAGAGTCCCACATCAGCACCACAGCTGAGGGTGTTACATGTGTTGTTTGATCTCTAGCAGGAATAATTAGTGGTGATTACTATCTGAGTGATTCACAAGGGTGAATCAACACAACATCATATCATTAAAGTCAAACATGAGCCGTGGGATTTTTCTGAATAATTTCTACTGGCATCTCAGATTTGATCAGCTCCCTCTCTGTCTGCTTAGCACTTTGCATGACTGAGCTTTAATGAAAGTGCCAAAATGTAGGCATTGCTGGCGTTGTTTATTAGGCAAGGACAGCTTGGAATGGCTTCAAGATGCAGCATGGAGGAGCATGGTTGTACCTCTAGGCAAGTGTTTTGTGCGTGGCTTTAGAACACATGTGATGGGTTTGGCCTGGAAAAGGAAAGGTGAGCAATTGTTACTGACACAGGGCTTCAATCTGCTATAAGAATAGCAGTGAGTTAAGTCACAAGTATCTGATTTTATTCATTTATTTATTTATGGTTATTTTGAGTGGGTCAAAAATATCAGGCAATATAAAATGGAGAAATCTCATGCTTTGTCTCTCAGAGCACCCTGCCATACTGCAAACTCACACTAGGTAAGACTAAAACATCAGATAAAATTTGTGACACCTGAGAGCCTCCTCAGATCTGTTGCATGTTTGAAATCTGCTTGATAAAATCTTTTCTAGAAGTGGTGTGCTGAGCCTGCAAAACCAGAATAAAAGTAAACCACACTACTCATTAAATACATGGCAGTCTGTTTCCTTGTTGCACAGCCCTTGTGAATGGAGTGTCATGGGCTAGAGACATTTGCTGCTGTGCTTTACCTATAGTCTCACACAGGCTCCCTTTTCCACCCACAAAGTTAACTGCTTTTTATCCCATTATTTAATAAGCACTCTTTCTACATCAGTAGCATACAGTATATCCAAAATTCCCATCATACCTGTGGGAGATGGCTTTGCATATTTTTTTTTGTGTATACTTCATTTCTCATGTGTTTTTTAGGAATTTATGTTCTGATCATGCTTGGAACAAGTGTTCTTATGCTGTTGGATAGCTCTTGATCTTCTGACTGATTAAATAACCCCTTTTCCACACAAGGATTATAAAGCAACACAAAACAACAACAAATAAAACCTCGTTTGGTATAATCTCTAGTAGTATTCTAGTACTATCACCTTCTGCATTTAATGCACTGTTCAGATGCCCTGTGAAGAATATTTTAGGAATACATAGATGTTGAAGCATTGATTTTATTATTCATCTGCTGTATAAGAATCAAAATCAGCTTTATAGGTGCAATTTTCTCTTTACTAGAGGTACAAAGACCAAAAATTACAAGAATAATTTCATCTTTCTCTTTCAAATAAAAATAAATAGATGAGTTCATCAAGGAAATTGCTGACCTGTTATATTTTTTCTTTCATTTGCTAATGATCTCCTTTTTCAATGAATGGAGCTTGAGCCTGGTGATTTTTCCTGCAATGTGTACATGTATATCTGGTAAATCAATGGCAGTGTGCTGGGGAAGATGGTAGCCATAGGCCAAGGCTTTCTGTTGCCATGGATCCATTGCAGGCCCCTCTGATTGTAGCTTGTTAGGGCTTTGTTTAAACAAGTGGGGACTGGGGGGAAAAAAAAAAGGTTTTCAGCTATTTCTGTCATTTACATTTTAACTGTTCTAATTGTCCTAATTTCCTTCCTACTTACAATGAATGGTGAAAGGAGTAAGCCTTCAGTGGTGACCACCACACTCTTCAAACTCAGGCCACACACTCTGTCCATGCTTTTTTTTTTCCCCTGTGCTGTTGTGCCATGGAGAGGATTTAGCCTGGCTGGACGTGCTTGTGGGACACAACATGTTGTACATATGTACGTACGCATATTGTGTGAGAACTGAGAGTGCTTTGGGCCTCAGTTTTATAAAACAGTGCTTAAATGCGCCTTGGGGGAGTGATGCACCATAGCACTTAAATTCACCAGTGTTTTAAACAGAGAGAAACACTCTTTAATATTGTGCACGGCTGTTTGTATTGAGCCCAGGCTCGTGCTGAACACAAGGTGCCTTGTGCAGGTACCAACTGTGCTGCAGCCACCACTGCTGTGCCAGTTTGGGGCACTGCCATGGTGGCAAAATATCAGTGGGCAGCTGGCCTTCCACAGGCAGGAATAAAACATCTGTGTGCAAACATGTCTCCCAGTGTAGCCTTCCTATGTGTACTGCAGTAAAAGAGGGGAAATGTGTGAAATTCTACTAGGATCTGAAGAATCAGAATTTTGGGATTTAGTCTGCTCTGATCTGAACTTCACTTCCCCTGCAGGACTAGTTATCTCCACATATTCCCTCTCAGGGGCCATGGCAGCCATGCCTGTGCAAAAGTGCTTTCCCTCTCTTTCTACAGATCTTCTGCTGCATCAACAGAGAATTACTGTGAATCAGAAGAGCAGCTAGACCTTGTTTTCATTGCAACTAAAGTCCTTTTTACTCTGGAAAATTAGGAAAACGTCAAGTGACTTCAAGTGATGTAAATCCAGTTTACTGTTATGCTAAAAATAATTTTTACTCATCAAGAGGGAGCATTTGCTTTAATGTGGATGAATCCAGTTTGTTTCTAGGTTGAAAAGATTTTACCCTGAGGATGAGTATTGCAACTGTGCTGTGGCTGGAGATGCTTAAGGCTGTTCCACTTAGAAGCAATATTTAGTAATGGTGCCAAAATAATATAGGTAATTATTATCAATTTACTATGCAGAATTATATGATTATTAATGGTGCTAATAATAAAAGCCAACTTGTTGGCTGGCTCTCATTTACCCGAGTCTGTGTGAACTGGAAAGTGGGACCCAATCTCTCTCGATTATTTTGTTTCGCTGTAATACGCGTCTCACTCAATGACAGCATCTAAGCTTTTAAAGGTTGCATGTAACCCAAAAGACTCAGTCTGGCCTCAGATAATGATCCAGTGAAATGTCCCAACAGTGTAGAAGAAGGAGGCAGGATTAGGGCTGCAGTTACTCAATTTTCTAACTCTTTTCTCACTACACTCCCAACCTATAGTCCTTTATTGCATTTCTTCAGCTCTGAGGTTTTTAGGGCAGAGGCAGTTGGGAAGTAAAGCTGGTGGAGCAGCTGATGAAAAATCACAAAATCTGCTATTCCTCTATCTTTGTGAACTCTGCTGTTCCCATTTCTTGTGACAGTGCTGGAACAGTAGTTGTTCCTGGCCTCTTGGCTTTGTGCTCCTTCATCTCAGGCACAGGCCTTTCTCCCTGACTCTGCTGTCCAGTTATGCTGTGAGTTTTTTGGGGCAGGACCTGACAGTTGTGTTCTGTGCAATGTTTCACATGGTAGATCTTGGCTCTTCTTGTTTGCCAAGCTGTGTAGTTATAAAAATCATGCCAGTCTGCCTGGGAGGAGGAGGAGGAAAGGAGGTGGTCTGATAAAATTTATCCTAAGGAATTGCCTAGTCAATGTCTGCCTATATGAATACAGATCATTATTCCAGTGGGCTCATGCTTTTATTTGCCCAACATATGGAAGATTCCCTACTTGTGTTTCTGTCACCACAATTTTTTTCCCTTGCAGTACAAATAATCCAAGCATTTGTGTCAGCTTCTTTACATTGTGTTTTCCTCTGTTATAAATGGCTCTTAAAGGAAGACATATAAGTTTCATTTTCTCTCCTAAAGCACACACAAAAGTAAATTCCATGGTCTTACAGCCTTGAGGTGTGCAATGTGCTGCTGGAGTCAGCACCCTGTGTGTGTAGAGGTCTGCAGGGCTGCCCTGGTAGTTGAAGTCCTGGCTCTCTAAAGCGCCTAGAACTAAATAGTTTCTTGCTGGAAACTAAATAGTTTCTTGCAGGAGCTTGCAAACTCTTGGTGCATGTCTCTGCACTGCAGAAGCTCAGGAATGTCCCTCTGACCGGCTGCAGAGCTGTGGCAGCAATGATGGGCAAAATGAGCTGGATTTGGTGCAAATTCTGAGCCTGCAAATATTGGTGCAAAGGGAAGCGTGGAGGCAGTGCTGGTGCGCCTGTGGCAGCATAGACATTCTGGTAATACCCTCTAGTGGAGACAAGAGGTCTGCCAGCAAGAGGAGGGGGTTTGCCAGCAAAATTAAACACCAACTTGAACAGCTTCAGGACAGCTTTATCACATTCTGTACAGCTGCTGTAGGATTGTGTAGAAAACAATTTGCTTGTATATTTGTGATGGTCAGGGAATATGATTTATTTCCATGTCGCCTAGGCACTGTTACCAGACAGGCAGAACTCTGTAGCATGGACCAGTGTTTTGCTGCATCATTCTTAGTACACATGGGGGTAAAGTAAGTAATTTACTCTCAGTTTGTAATGGATAGCTACACAGAATAGAGGTATGATCACCTTTTTAATATTTTTTTTTAAATTATGCTTTCCTGATGACTGCAAGTAACAGACAGGAGCATTTGTTGTGTGGTCTTTCTTGCTGCTGTTATTCTTCCACATCTCTGAAAACGCCATAGGAACACTGGAATTTCTGCTGCTCAAATAGATAGGGAAATATGGGGATTTGGTTGAATAAATAAGTAAACAATAGAACAAAAAACATATTCCCCCCTCCTTTCCCCTAGTCATTTGAAAGTGTAAAGTTGCATGGTATTTTATCAAGATTTATAGCAATGTTATACTGGAGTGATTTGATATTTTTCAGTAATTAATACTCTGGCATATCTACTACTTCTTTTATAACCCACATTAATTTCAGTGGGAACTGAAAGCAACTAAGATATGTTGCTCTTCTGTGATGCCTCTCTTTTGTTATGAGATAATATCAGTGTCATGGAAAAGGCTCAAGAAAGGGCTAATATACATGAACCAGAAAATCTCTAGTCTTCACCTTGAATAATTTATCAGTTAAGTAAAGGATATTACTTTAAACTGGAATATGTTATCTTGGAGGAAGAAAATATATTGGAAGTCTATAATATTTGGCTTCTTGAGAAATTTTACAATTCAGCTTTCACTCACAAAAAACTATATGAGAAATTGTTTCTTTAATAACAGAATAGGCATAATTTGATATTATTTTATAAGATTTTTGTCAGTATTGCAAGTAGAGAAACATTTCCCCATAAAATATACCAGTGATTATATTATTTTAGAAAAAAAAGAAAAACAAACTGCTATAGGTATGGCAGAAGCAAAAATAAATGGAAGAAGTCGATGCTGATCCTCTAGTATCCATACCTAACATATCAATGTTTATCCTGTTTTTATGCTTTTCTTTTGATTATCTAGTTAAGTGATAAAGTTTTCCATGATTTCTAATTTTGTGTGCAAAAACCAACACTTTTTCTGATTCTATAATTTATTTTTTTTGCAAACAACTGGAAAGGTTATTAAGCATGATCTTGTTGTTCATACCCTAAGACAGTTCAGCGATCTACAATTTTTTTTGCCCACGGTGAAGGTACCCAGGGTTCAGGTGGGACCTGCTGTAATTTTGCTGACTTCTGAGGAGTAGATCCACGTTTACACCTCTGAAAGCAGCAAACTTAATTAGACCTTTTGGGTTGCCTGCTTCAATTCCTATGGGCCCAGATTTTAACATTGCTTCGTAGGCTCTCAGTCAGGCTCCGATAGGGTGAAATTTAAAGCAAATGCTTAGTGTAAGCTTTCAATCAAGTGAAGTTTTGAAAACCCCATCAGCACTGTATGATTGCCAGAGCCAACATGACTATGCATAACTGCACTGGCGCACCAGGTTCAGCATCTGAAATTTGTGTGAATGCAACATAAAACCAGCAGTCAAGTTTACCTTCTGAACAGCGTGAAATAGTTGTATTGATTTAAGGTGCATGGATTAAACATCCTGCTGAATGAGATAATGGCACATTGCTGGAGCCACTCTGGGGTGATGAACTCCATGATGACTTACTTATTTTTTACTTACTTGTTTTCTGTGGAAAACATCCAGGGAAAATCACTCCTCTAAAGATAAAATGAGATGAAATTACAATTTAGAATTTAATTACAATTTAGAATATCAGATATGTAATAAGGTGTGAGGGGGATAGATGGTGGGAAAAAAGAGATGCAGTGGTAAAACTGTAATCTAATTTCTGTATATAAACAACTTAAATTCATCTGCCAGGTGAATTTAAGGTATTGAGACATTCCCATTCATGGTTGGCTCTGAAGGGAATTATTTCAACTGTGACCTGAAAGGCAGCCAGCCTGCAAGGTTTCAGCATGCTAGTTTACATGTTTTCATCACAGATGTCTAGAGAGCTTTTTGCATTATTTTTAATAAGAACTGCAGAACAAACCTCACAACCCTGAAATCAGAGGATATTGGCAAGTAGGTGTAAAATATTTGCCTATTTCTCATTTACCATTTTGAAAGGGACTTCTTTTTCCCCTAGAACTATACTACTTGTCAAGCTCAGATAGAATATGAAGAATTAATCTGCTGTGACTTTTTTTTTTTTAAAGCTGTTAGAAAATCAAATTATGAGTAGAAGATGAAAGTTATTTCAGTTTTTACTGGAGCAGCTGTTTTGTTTGCCCTGAATACCTGGACTAAGCAGTCATGGCCATGAGCAGAATCAAAGGGTGGAAATGTGGGACCACTGCTCTCTTCTGGGCAGGACATCACCCTCATATCCCTAGTCCAGAAAACACAGATACTGCAACAAAAATTGTGAAACAAACTGCAATATATTATTCCAGCCAAGACACAAGAATAGCTCCAAATCCCTCTTTCTTTATTTAAAATCCTGGAGGAGTGGCAACCCATGTTTTGCATGATGTGAGATGTAGAGAACAAAATGCAGTAGGTTCTCCCACTGGTTTTTTTCTATGTATAGAAAGGTATGTTTTCTCTAACAAGAACAGTCTAAATATTCCATTAATGCCTATGTGCATTATTAGCAAAACCCCTTTCAGGATAGATTACAGTATTTTGATTCATTACTCATCAGTATATATAATTATCGTTTAACAATGTTATGAAGGACTGATGAAGGGAAGCAGGTGTTTAAACATGCTGTACCAGGAGTTTGACACAGTATTTAATTCTCTTTATTTGTGCTTTTTAAAGACATTTATTCAAAGAGAGAAAACAGTGAGGCACCTTATAGCCATGAGTGTTTGCAAGAGAAAGAAAAAAGATGTTTAATCAATTTTCAGAGCAAGTATTTTTTAATTAATAACAGTGAGCTTTTTAACAGCACTATAACATTATATGAAGATAGTGAAAGTAATGAGATGTGTTACAGTTTTAGATAGGAAAAAAATTATGTCTCTCAATGGGTTTTAGAACCATAAAGTGTTCCTGGGTAACATGTCCATGAAGTGTTCATGGTAATGGAAACTAAAACTAAAAAGCCTGGTTTGATTTTGAAGTTCACACGCTGGAGGGTGCTGATTCCAGGGTTTGTTTCCCAGGACCACGAGGAAGGCCAGTGCAGCCACATGGGTGACATGCACCCTGCCTGGCCCACGCTGGGCTTAGCTTTGTCCATTGTCTCCAAGACATCAACATCCTTGCTGGAGAACCTGGGGGTGAGGGCTGTTTGTTCAGAACTGTAGGAAGTTAGGATATCCAGGGCTAAAGAGTCCTGTGAACTCTCTGCCTGAATGAGAAGGCTCCTATTTACCTCCAGGTAATCCTGTCTGGGAAGAAGAGCTTGCAAACCTCCATGCTTAAGAGCTAGTCTTTGCCAGGAGCAGTAGCCTCCCTGATCACTGCAGTTTACCTTATCATACTAATTATTATCTAGCTACCAAGTGTAAATTAATAGAAACTAATAGAACCTTTTAAAGTAAGCCTTATTTGGGTTAAAAAGATGTGCCCTGCCTTATGGTGAAAGCCATTCTAAATCATCCTAATGATCCCGGTCAACCGCAAAATGTACACATAAAAAATAAACACGGGTTGGTGTTTCATGATTACACCTGTTTCTCATTGCCTGATAATTTTGTTTTCTCTGAATGATACTCTAATATTAATGAAAATAGCATCTTTTTAAAGTGATTTACTTTATAGGAAAAGTAGTTTTTCTTTTCCTCTGTTTATTCTGTCTTCTAATTGCTGTTTCATGTCATTAACAAGGAGGCTGATGGGCCAAATAAGTTGCCTTTTTTTCTCTCATTTCTGATTGATCACCTTGTTCAAATGAGCATAGATCACCTTGTTCATCTCAGCATGCTTTACAGGTATAGAAATCTTCCAGTTTGCTTGTGCTTTGCTTTCATTAGGAAAAATTATGTATAATTTCAAGGGTAATGATTAGAGTGATCAGAATTGTAACTTTCAGCAGGTGTGGCTGTATGTACTGAATCAGACTCTGGGCAGAGCCAGTTTGAAGAACCTTCTAGTTTGCCTTGCAGACTCATCTTTCCTGCCTTTTAGCAGGCAAATGAGCAAGGTGTTGTTCTGCTCAGCAATCAGTCCCTTCAGCTTTCCATGAGTTCAGTGCAAATCCCCAACAAGTGAGGGTGTAAGACTACAGTTTTCTTTGCAATAGGGTCTCCACCCTGGTCTGACCTTGCCAGAAGTCAAAAGAAGTAAATCTAACAGTGTAGGTTATCCATGTTTTATACATGTATCTTAGTTTTTAAGGACTTTCCTGTTTTAATCTCTGTGTCAAATGCTTTCATCAGGGGATTTTTTTCCCCTGCACATGCTGTTGCTTCACTTCTCACCTCTAGTGTACATCAGGCCTAATCAAGTCTTTCAGCTACCTTAAAGCACTGTGCAGAATTTGCAATCGTCGTTGGCTGTGTAAATGCCAACTCCTTTAAAGGCTGTGTTTGAGCTAAGGAAGGAGTTTGGGGTTAAATACAGGGGGTCAGTAATGGCTTTGTCCAAGGCACCTACCTCCTGGCTCTTCAGGTGGATGCTGCTTGTGGTTTGGCCATTTGTCTTTTCACTGAACTTTCTTCTATTTTTCAGTGGCAATTTGTTGTCTCAAAGATCATATTCCTAAGGACCTCAGGATTGGTAGCTGGCCTGTTATTTCCTGGGATAGATGGGTCCTTGCTGCTGCTGCTGCCTCACAGGGTCACCCCTGACCTGTGAGGGTCATATCCAAAAAGTGCTCAGCAGAGGGTGGTTTTAATGAAGCAGCTGCTGCAGTTTTAAGTGTATAAATCAGGTCTCTGCTCTGGATTGTCTGCCAGAGACAATTTGCCTTGTATCATAGGGTTTGGCAGCTGAGCCTCCCTATTTAGCCATCTAAATGTGTACTTGCTGCTCTGTTTCCTGAGCTCTGTGTCAAAGATAGATCCCTGTTGCGGGACCCCAGCAGGGATGGTGTGGCTTCCAGCTCCCTCCCTGGGGTGCCCTGCTGCCTGCAGTGCCTGTGCCCACCGTGCTGCCAGCACCTCCTGGCCAAGGGGCTTCTCCTTCACCCCCAGTCCTTCCAACCTGTTGAGACAGAGTGTCAGTTCAGCTCCTTCCTTCAGGTGAGATCTGCCTGGTCCCATAAGTTATCAGGACACAGAGCTTGTTTGACACACCATGTCAGTGATGTGATACCCAGGAAAGCACAAGCTTTTATGATGAAATATTAGCGTTTTGTCAGAGAGCTTCAACACTTAAAAGCTAGCCAGGCTGACTTCAGTGTGAGCAGAGAGTTTTGGGCACCCTGCAGACAGTCAGCCCAAAGAGCAGATCCTGCAGCAATGGGCCTGAGGTCATTTTAATGTGGCTTTGTTGTCTTCATAAAAAAAATGCAACTTCTGGTGTTACTTGCATCAGAGTTGATGTTTAACGTTTTGGCCTTTAAGAAATTATAGTTTGACATGAATTTTAACTTTCCTGGCTAATAAAATTATCATGATGGAACAGCCCAAGTAAATAATAGATACAATAACTCTTCTTTGCCTATTGTGTGCTTTTACTATTCATAATTTTTAGGACCATAGATATTAGATACACTTACGTAAGACTTAACGAACAGTAATTATCTTTTGGCTAAAGCAAAAGCCCAAACGAATGCTAAGCTGCATTATCGCTTGGCTTCTGACATGAGCTGATAATCAGATTTTCTTGCTTAAATCCATGGTGCTTGAACAATGCTACCCACTGTCTGTCCTTCCCGATATTACCCTTAATTAGAAAGAACAGAAACACAAATCTGAATTATTTCAAAATCTGGTTTCCATGGTCAGTGGTTGGAAGGGCTTAACTTTATTACAAATAAACCTGGCTTTATTTACTAATGAAATCTGAAATGCTGGGCCTGTAATAGTAGATAGTCTAATAGTATGGTGTTTACATGCTGAAAAATCTTGTGTGGGCAAAGTATTTTGTAATAAATCGTTAAGTAATTGAATTATGATTCTTTTATCCAATTAATAAAGCAGAAAAAGAGACCCATAGGAAGCCCTATACCATAGCTTAGGCCAAGTAATGACACATTGTTCTCTAGCCTTGTTCTTTGTATGTAGGACTTCCTTCTAAGATGCATTTGGCAAGTGCCTGTTTCTGTCTTTTCAAACACTAGAGACTTGAATTTGTCTTTTTTTTCCTAATCCTCTGTATTTACTGGCTCTGTGTTTCTGAACTTTCAACGCACTAAAAGCTTTTTTTTTTTTAATGTATAACAGGGGAAATGATTGTATTTAGCTCTTTTTACTTGTTTAGAGGCCTGGAAGCCCCTTTTCCACCACTAAATACAATCTTTTAATTTGCAGTGATAACTTTTATTCTCTGTAGAAAGCCAGAAATATTATCTTATGATACTTGATCTCTCTAACTCCACTCTGATGTAATTGCAAATATACTTTTATTGTAACTGTTGTAGTAAAGTATAACTTTAGCAAAATGAGCTTTAAGTCTACCAAAAAAGCAGAAGATTGAGTACATAAATTATTTATTTTGTGAATGCTTTTTGTGTCACAGCATACATATGTGTAGCTCTTGTTAATGTACCAGAATACATATGACCTTATACAAATAATTGGAGTTTTATTCAGCATTTTCAAGTTACCTTCTTTTTCTAGTAAAATATTGTTCATCTTTAATAGATATTTTGTGCATAATAAATAGCTATTTAAGGGAAAAGCCAGGAAGAAAACCTCAGTGTTCTTGGCAATTAAACAATTGAAAAGTACAGGTGCTAGGAGAGGGTATAGACCTAAAGTAAATAGTTAGTTGTTTTTTGTTTTTTTTTTAATCAAAAGAAGGTACCGTTCATTCTGAGAAATTTATTTCTTTTAAATATTTGCAGTCCACAGCTGATAGCACATAATGCCACTTTTCTTTCTTCTTTTACAAAGGGAATAGCTTTTAGTAACAAGCAGATGCTTGAGTGGGCTGTGTGGCATGAGGTGTACCATCAGCCAAGAAAATCAATATTTACTGTTCTAGTATCTTTGCGGTGTGTGAGTTTGCCTTGTTTAAAAAGTGGATTGTGTATAACATATAAGGCCTTGCTTCTAGTTGACCAGAAGAGGGGTGTTATTGAAAAGGGCATGTTCTCTGCAATGAGTTACACTTAACCCTCCATGTCCTATAGTCTGGTCATTTATTACACAAACCAAAATCAGCTGAATGGTGAGATCTGAGAGCTGCTTTCAGTCCTTCTCGTCCTTGAAGTATTTGTTTGGACATCATCAGCATGATTAATAACAACAGTAAAACAGTAATTTGTTCAGCAGCAGAGTGAGTCCCCAGCCCCCAGCAGAGACCCTCAGACCGCTGCCTCCTCATGGCTTGCAGGAGTGGAGTTCCCTTGGCAGTGATTGCAGCGAGGGCTGGTGGGGGAGGCATCAAATCTGCATTTCACTGTGTGGAGAAATACAGGTCTATGCACTACTTGGGGAAATAAACTTTTTCTCTCAAGGAAATATTCCTATTGAATAAGACAGCTAAGATATCTGAGAAGCAGTTTCTCGGTAATAATGGTTCACTTTCTGAGAATGCATTTTGCTGGAAAGTCTTGGATCTTTGTTTTACATTGATTTCCCCCTCCCTCACCTACATTATAAAAAGAGAGTACCATCCATTGCAACAAATTCTCATGCTACCTTTTCCTGCACTGAGCCTTTCATTGTAATTTTTTAATCCACAGTGGTGGAGCATAAATGAGAAAAAGAGATGCTGAAAACAGGTGTAGGGAAGCCATGAAGTTTGCGAACCAATTTGGTGAAATGGGAAGGCACTCATGGAATGGAAGTGATTGCTCATTTCACTGTTCAGCTTTGCTCTTCTCTCTCTTCTTCCTTGGTTTGTTAGGCAGATACTATTTAAAATGCCACACTTCAAATGATTATGAGTTTCAGTGATGCAGAAGCATAAACCTCTACTCTGTAAAACTCTTGATCCTGGGCAAGGCTCTTGACTGTGTCAGCAGCTATGAGTGCTTCTTTAGTGGAGAACTGGAGTGGTGAAGAGTTTAAGGGTTCCAAAGTTCCCTTGCTGCTATTCAGTGCACTTGCTTTTGTCATCTTTGCCAGGATTTGAGAATCCAGAGGGAAAGAGAGAATCTGCATGCAAATAAGCAATGGAAATGTTTTTGAACATTTTATGCACTGACAGCCTGCAGAGAAGGGTGCTAACGGTGCATGTTCAGTCTCCTGGGAAGCTGCAGGAGGCACAAGTCCTGCTCTTGGCTCAAAGACCAAGGCTTGGCTTTGGAGGCTGGTGGAAGGATGTCTCCCCATGAGCCTTACCTCCTGTTACTGCCAAAATCTCCTCCCTTGCACTTTCCTGGTCTCTGGCTTACCCAAGACATTGGGTTAAATGCCCAGGGTGTAAACTGTAGGGCTGGCATACATAATGTAGAAAAACATTTCAGTCATTTAGGTCTCTCATGACAGCCAGAGGGTTGAAAAACATGGAGGGATGCAGAGGGGAGCTGGAATGTCTGGCATGCTCAGGAGACTGGTCAAGGTCACGGATGCTCACATATGTGCTAAAGCTGTGGGGGAAGGATTCAGTGAGAGCTGCTGCAAACACAAGAGGGCTGACATGCCAAGGTAAATGCACAGGTTGCTGTGCATTTTATAAACATTAGCTTTGCATAAACCAGAACAGACTCTCCAGTAGTCAATATGCTGTCAGGTTTAGTTGGTCTCTGTGTAACTTTTAGAAATCTGTGGGCCTTATCTTGCCCAGTTTCTGATGCTTAGACCTAAAAAGATCATCTTAAAATAAGAAATTGAAGTTATTTGTTTAAAAGTGAATGTGAGATAAGAAGTGAAGATGACTGGAAAAACCTGTCTAATTTTCAAACTGTATCAAAATGATATCTACTTCTTTCTCTTAATAAGCTCTTCTAATGCCTAAAATTTTAAAAAGGCAGAATTTGCTAGAAAATACTTCTTACACCTCCACTTCAGTGCCGTTTGTCCAGGGTAGTAGTACAGTGTCTCATGCAACACACAGAGAGATGTGTGTAACCTCACTGGTTTTTATTTTCTAGAGCACACAGAAGTCTTCCCTGCCTAGCCCTGGATTTGTGGTTCTGCTGAGACTGTTGTGTTCTCTTGGTCTCAGCACCAAGTTCCAGGGCAATCTAGCTAAACAGGGGAGTAAAACCTGGAAGAGCTTCTGCTTCTCAGAAAAATATGTGTGGGCACATAAGCGCGTTGTATATAAAACCCTTTGGGGATTAGTGTCCAATAAGACTCAAAGTGAAGAGGAATTATAACTATACTTGTGTGATGAAATTATTCTTGCATTGTGTGTGGCAGCATCCTCTTGTGACATAGACATACAGTAGAATCAGACCACATGCCATCTTTAGGGTAATTTTAAAATTTTCAACAACTGCAAATGGCTAAATCATCTATGGCAATTAATTTCTATTTCTTGCTTGTTATTAGCAGTATAAAAGCACCATGTGTTTATTGCACTGTTTTCTTGCAGCCCTTGTCTTTTTAAAAATGAGAGTCATAATTTGCCTGAAGATACCAGTAGTTTCTTTTCATGCTAACAAGAACTATTTCAATTATTTGGCTTAATCTTCCTCTTACTCTAGAGCAGATCACCTGGTGGATGGCAGTATCATTGAAACAGAGTAGTTCAATCTCCATTTTAAGGGCTCTCAGGAGTGAAGACACTGCTGTATTTCTGCCAAACCAACTCTTCCAACAGCTACATCATTGTCAGCACCTTTTGCTTTTCTGTCCACCTGCCCACTTTTGGGGGGAAACACTGTGTATTTATTATCTCTCAAAGATAGTCACCTTCTAGATAATTCTTGCAACTAAAAATGTTGGCCTTTTTCTCCTGCCATGATGCAGTCCATAGGCAAAGAAAGCTTTCATTGCAGTTTCTCTTTTCCATATGACTGACACAAAGTTCCATTTTTTTCCAAGATGGGCTGGAAGTGCAGCAGAAACATGTCATACTGATTTCCAGTATGGAAATACCATATTCTGTGTTTTGGAAAGAGCCATGATGACACCTCGGCATGCAGAACCTACTTAGGAATATTGCCTTGAGTTGTTAGGGCTCAGCAGGAGGGACTGTGTCACCTTTTAGCTTACCCTGAAAAGCAGAAGGTCCAGTTTGTTTCTTCCAGTAGTCTAGGGTCAAATGTTTGCTCTGCAGGGAGCAGGAGCTTTTCTGTATGGACTCCAGCTTCAAAGAAAAAATGGTGTGAGGCCAAATGCCAAGTGCTTTAGAAATGTCTCCTGGTAGTCTAAGGGCTACAGTTTATTTCAAATTACTTCCAAGAGAGGGCAGAGATTCATAAAGGAAGTTGTGATAAGAGGCTCAGATTTAAGGACAGAGTCAAATCCTTAGCAGTAAGGTGTTTGGACACATATGCTGAGAACAGGAGAGGACTTTCTTGATTTAGCAAGTCTGCTGTTTCCTTAAGATAAATTTGGATTTTTATGTCTTCTAGACTGACAGCTGTAAAAATCTTCTGAAGTGCATTTTGAAAGTGATGGAGCAAGTGTGACCTATGCATACAAGTTCCAGTAACATATAGGGCAAAATAAAAATGTGCTTTTTGCGTTAGGTTGCAAGATTGTTTAGCATTAATTCACAGTGTGTTAAAGTGCACCCAGACTGCCTCTATGTATAGATTGCAAGTTGAATGTCTGACATAAGGAGAAAACTGACAGATACGAAAAGCAGTTGATGCATGGTCATCAAGAAGATATTGGGAAGACAGACAAGCTGGAGCATTCTGAGTGGTTTTCAACTTCTTATATAAACTAACTCCAAATTTATGTGAGTGTGTAAATAGGCTGTAATACCTAGAAAAAGTGGGAAAAGGTTTTGTTGATGTATTGGTTATCAGACATTGCTTCTGCAATTTGTAATCTTTATTTGTAATAGCAGGTATGGACATCCTACTATTTAGGTTTTGTGTTATCAGTGGTGGAAAGCAACAAGGAGACATTACCAAATTTTAACTTCTCAGGTTTAATTTTTTTTGTTATAATTTCTGTCAGCCTTAGACAGAGTCTTGTCTTTTTAACAGTTTCAGTTGAAGGTACTCATGCTGCTTCTGAGAAGTGTCAGGGAAAACTTTGCTTGGCTTTAGGGGGGAAGAGTGAAAGTATTCCTTTGAGAAACACTGGAGTTCCTCGGGAGAAGGGACTAGATTCAAGCAAGATTTACGCCTCTGTCCAGATTTTGCCTTTTGCCAGAGACCTGAACTTTGCAAAGAGTATAGTTATTTATATGTTATTGTTTAGAGCTACATTAACAGAACTTCTCCTTTTGGTGTAGCCTGGTCAAGTTAGCCTTCGTATTTGATAGCATGTGAAGATTTTTCCCTTGTTCTAAGCGTAAGAAGGATGACAGTGGGACAATTTCCCAAGAAAAAGTTCACCTTGATTAAACCCAGCAAGATTGGGGAGTTGTAGGGAGACTCTAGATCCAAGAGGTAGGAGAGAAGCCATTCAGAAGTGAAAGAAGAGTGTACAAAGAAGCCTGAAAGTAAAATTTGGAAATAGATGTAGACTGCTTGTGGTTTTAGTGAATGGCAATACAGAATTTAGACACTACCATAGAAAATGAGCTTCTACAATACTGGAGGACTTTATAAACTCTTTTATGCTTTTCCCAAGGTGCTTAGCAAATAAGTGGTCCTCTAAATGTAATTGGGATGGCTCACTAGAAATCAGATGCTGAATTTTTTTTGTCAGGTTGAAGGGTTGTCCCTTACACCTGATTTAGTTATAACCAAATTTGCTGTTGCAGGTCACTCTCAGTTCAAGCAAGTGGAAATTCAGGCTCTCTACAGGAAAGCATCTGAGCAAAAAAAAACCTTAAATGCAGAGCAGTCTGGATTTAAACCTAAGCATAGACTTAAGTATTTTGTCCAGTCCCATGTATGATGCCTGAATCCTTTGCTTTGCCAGAAAGAAGTCAGCTGAATTGTGTTGTGGTTTTTTTCCTCTCCTCCAACATAAATTTCAAATGTAGCCAGTGATTCTAATTATTGTCTGGTTACTTTACACAGGTATGTCCTGATTTATAGAAAGCTTGCTTAGCAGCACAACTGTCATTCAGGATTTGCAGAAACAGCCTTCTATTATTTGGTAGTGGTTTGGTTTCTGAAGGGCAGGCTGTAGACACAAACAAGAGACGTAGCCCTCAGAAACATTCATGCAGCATCCTTCAGGAAGGGAGGGGAGGTTATCCAAGTCTCCATGCTGCTGTACTCATATAAATGCTCCCTCTTTTGTTGCTGCTGGACTCCAAAGAATAAAACCAAAACACAAAGCGAAGGCAGCACCACTGAGCAAATGCCACAGTGTTCCCTTAATCCATGTGGATCAAAAAACATGAATGTTTTGATTCTGTAAAGAATCTTCCTCAGCATGCTGGATTAATCACATGGATTAATAAAACACTGTTGCACTCACTCAGTGGTGCCTCTTCTGCTTTGTGTTTTCTTTTATTATTCTTAGGAGCCCTGCAGGAACAAAAGACAGCGTGTTTATGAGAGTACCATAGGCACTGGGAATTCTATAAACCTCTCTCTCTATAAGATATGCTTCTTGAATTTTTCCCCATGGATCATACACTGCAGATTTGTCTGCATATTAAAACCTGTGCTACTGTCCCTATCTGCCTGAAATACACTCAGTTTAAACCCAGTGGTTTTTTCTTTCATTGTTGTTCTCTTTAGTTCTGCAGAGTGTGGCAGGGAGCACATGTGGAATGCTCTCATCTAGCTGCTTTTGTGGAGCAAATACTTTTGTGTATCATTTCAGTCACTGGCTGGAGAGTAGAGCTGGTGGGCAGGGGCAGCTTCAGAGAAACACACAATTCTAGCAGCTTTCATGCACAGAAGTGACTCAGGAAGTACAAACTCACAATTTTCATTAATATATACTCTCACATGAAAATACATGCTAATGCTAGCCTTTGGGAAGCTGGGTGATGAGCAACCAGCATCCAGCACCTGACTGTTAAACTTTCTCTCTGTACACTGATTCCAGTTCTCTGTATTTTTTAATGACCTCTGCTTTCCAAAAAGCATTCTTTTCTGCCTCATAGATGAAGGCTGACCCCTTCCTCTGCCATAGGCCCCAACTCCTTTTCATCAGTGCAGAACGTAGGATGAGTAGTAATCAATCTTGTGGTATAGATAGGTTAAAGGTCTGAAATTTCAGGGTTTTGCAGAGCTAAAATTGAAGCATTAACCCTTAAAATGAGGATGTACTGTGGTCCTTAGATGCCCCTAATGGAGTTATTTTCAAAGGTGCAAAATAACTTATTTTTTGTGAGTAGAATATTCTTGAAGATTTTTCATGTGCTTATCAGTCATTGGGTTGGGTATACAGCAATGAAAAAGAAAGAGTCCTAATAAAAAGTACTTTGAAGGCTTTCAAAAATATTCTGTTCATGACTTGCATATCCATGTTTTATCTACATATATGCCTGTGTTTATTGTTATCCACTGTAATTAGCGATTCTGGCCTTTGTCTGTTAGTTCAGTCTCACAGCCATTCTTCCTTTCAGGACATCTGGGTTACATTGAACCTAACAAATTATAGTGTCATGGTTTCTTACAGAAACTTAACATGCATATGAACTGATATCCCCTATCCTAGGCTTTCTGGAAGATCAGTTCTAAAGGATGTAGGTGCCATAGCAAATCAGTTCAGCAGAGTACTTTTCTCAAACAGTGAGTTTCTGTATCTTCTTGGAGATGGGCATTTTTTCACAGGTACAGGGAAGCTTCCCTCCCTCCCTCCCTCCCTCCCCAATGCTCCAGGCTCCAGCCCCACTGGTTTCAGTCCTACAGCCCCACTGAATGTCACAGGACACAGACGTTCAGGCTCCTTTTCTCTCTGTGCCACGGTTTACTCTTGCTAAATCCAGCTTTCCTTCCCTCTGGCAGAGATGGGAACTTGATTGACTGGAGCCTTAAACCAGCAGTGGCCTGACTTTTTCTTTTCAAATGCTGCTCTGAAAATGAATCTCTTTCAGGCTGATAAGGCCAATTTCAAGCAGCAGGACATCCTGCAGTGAGCTCCTCCTTCACTTTCATAGTATATCTGATTTGCCCAGGATTCCCTTCTTTGTAGCCTGCTTTATTCTTGGAGTTTTAGAAATTCTCCTACAAATCATGTTGTACAATTGATTGTACATAATCACTTTTCTACCATGGATTGCAGAAACTGTGGCACTTTTTTCTGCAATTTTAATTGTGCTGAGCACCTTCTTCTGCTATCGTGTTTTGTAGCCAAAAATGTTAAAATATTGTTTGAGACTATTATCTATTGGTGATGTGTGATTCCAGGGTTGTGCAGCATAATTTTCAGGATAGAAATTCTAAAAGCAATGGGTAATGACTTGAGTAGAGCTGCTCAATAAACAGAATTTTAAAGAGATAGGGCATAAGATCTTCCATTTTGTGGTAAGTGCCATTCATTAATGATGAATGTAGAAACACAGGCCCCTACAGACCGGTGTCACATCCACTATGAGGTCTTTTACATCTTCCCCTTCATCTCTTAGGTGCTGACCAAAATCCTGTGGTGAAAGGAGAAGCAATGTGTCTGATAAAATGTAAAGGCTGCTGACATATGTGATGTGTTGCAGGGGAATCAGATATGATATCTAAATATAGATTGCTACTACTGCCAACGTGAGAAACAACTGTACAGTTGCATTGCTCAAAGTGGGACCCATCACTGCTGGGTTCTGCAGTAGTGTTTCTTTGTTCAAAGGCATCTTTTATCCACAAAATTGGGAAAAAAAACCCCAAAACAATTCCCTTTCCCAAGTGTTTTTGTCATAAACAAAATGTATTCCTTTCTGTTGCAGGATGGGAAGTGTTGAGCTTTGAGAGCAGCTGATGTGGCAGTACTCCCCATAGCAACCAGAGAATTGTAGCCTAGGTTATTCTAGAAGGGACTTGGTGCCAAACTGACTACTCAGGTATTCAACCTGATGAACAGCTACACTTTGCAGTGGTGGTGATAAGTTGGGATGCCTTGTCAAACTCTGTGCAAACACTGTCTGCACTCCTCAGGCCTGGTCGCTGGAGTGTTTTGTTCACTGCGGCTGCAGATTGTAGGAGAGATGTTGTGTCCATTTTGGAGCAGAAAAGATGATAAGAATCTTGGCAAATCAGGGAAGAGTCTTTAAGAATATGAAAGGTTGTTGCAAAGAAGAAGGGAGTAATGTTTTTCTTCCTGTCCATGACTGGGCAAGACCTAGTACTTTTAAACTACAGCCTCAGAATTTAGTTTGGATTATTTTTATTTTTTTTAATGGCAAAGATACATACTTTGAGTGCTCATAATTTCTCGGAATAACTTTGGCAGAAATCAGGGCTAGGACACATAATGCTGATCCTGCCTTGGAACAGGGGATGGAATAGATGAAATCTGTAGTCTTCTGTGGTCCTGTACAGATGCATGTAGAAGTGTTTCTCTTGTTGCTGTCACCACATTTCCCACCAGGAATGGAGTAGGCATTCTACCTCTCATCAAGAAAAGCCTTATAAATCCAAGATTTCATGTTTTGTTGAAATAGGGCTTCTTTAAAGACGTGAGGTCTAAATAAAGTTATTTATTTAACTGACCACTTTAGGTTAGGTTCTAAATCTGTATTTCATCATCTGACAAAGACATCGTTCACACCTGTTGAGTGTTTACCAGTTTACAAGAGACATAAAGGTTTTATTCTAACATATTCTAACATATTTATTCTAACATACATTTCTGGGTGAGCTAGAGAGCAGTGATATAATTTTTGTTTGATTTTTTTCAATAATAATTTGATGCATCACTGTAGTTGAAAGGACCAATAGCAAAATCGTTTGTCTCCAGTCCATCCATGCAGTGTTTTTCTTTGTTCTTGTTGCCTGAAATTAAAAGTTCATGTACTTAAGCACAGAAGAAACAATGTAAGTCAGCTTTAGGTCTGTCTCATCTCCTAAAACTGAAAAGGCAGTCAGTTAACACTGGCTTCACAGGTTCCCAAATTATTTCCTCACTCCCAGATGCATTACCTTCTGAATTTTAGATCTGGGGTTTTTTGTGTGCTACAAGGCATTTGTCTGCTGGTCCAGGACAGTAAATATATGGTTAGTTATTTATGCATTTTTGGTGCCTGTATGATGTATAATCTGTGGATTATTTTCTGCAAAATTACTACAATCAAGGTTTGCTCTGGCTATCCTGGTTACTTGTAAATGAAAGGATCACATAATATGTGTTTTTTGTTCCGGCTGTGGAGGATTTCTGCAGTGTTTTGAGAGAGGGAGATGCTCCAGAGCCTAGGGTATTTTGTGGGCCAGCAGAGGGAGAGCCCTCCAGTACCCTACAGCAGCCCTGGCCCAAGCTCTGCACCACAGAAAACAGGGCAGAAGCATCAGTTCAGTAAGGGGAGGTAAAAAAAGTATCTGCCTGTCTGTAGAGAAATATGGACCAACTGCAGACACCAGTGTGCGTTTGTGCCTATTCCTTGAAGAGGCCCATAAGAAAATGGGATAGTGGAAATCAGGGTTTCCTCTGTCTTGTTCCATTAATTTCTCTACGCATGTTATTTTCCCTTCCTGGATTTTACCTATCTAGAAGTCAGGCAACTCATCTGAATTAATCTACTTGTCCAAACTTTTTTTATATACAGGAGAGAATGACAAGCACTTTCTCAGGTGATCCCAGCTCTCTGCTTCTTAGATATTACCTTAGAAACAGGAGTACAGGGCTCTGCCCAGTGACCCTGCATGGCTGTCTTGTCTTTCATCTTCAGGTGGTTCAGAAATTACAGAGAAGTAGCAATGATTTATTGCAAGGTCAAACAAGATTTGGGTGTCTGGTTAGGGTGGACTAAAGCTATTGCAGACTGGGATATGCCAAAAAGATAAGAAGATAGAGGGGAGTGAAAAGCCTCAGCCTAAGTCACAGATAAGAGGAGTGTTCCTTTCATAAAGAAGAAGCCTCACAGCCTCTGTAACACATGGCTAAAGTGTGCAATTGACCACACTGCAAATGGCCCTTACTGGAGCAGTGATTGTTTTCAGTGCAACAACTAACCAGCCCTAGAATAATTGCTACAGCCAGGAAAGGAAGAGAAGAGTGTGATTTTGCCAGGACTTCATACTGAGACAATGTGTGTTACAGGAGTAAGGAACCAACCCAACCTCCTGAAGAGTTGTGGGAAGTTCAAACTGAGGGTAAATACAACTGGCTGATAATACCAGGTCTGGTTATTGAGAATTCAGATTGTCTGTGTGCATTTAGCTTCTTGTGATGTACTTTCACAGGTTTTTACATTTTTGGGAGTCAGCTCACCATTGTGTTGGATGAGTATGATGAAAACCTAAAGCAATGTGTCTTTCTTCCCTTACGAGTCATAACAATAGTATGTATTAAATTGAGATATCACACAAACACATCAGTTAGACATCTTGTAGAAATCTTGATAATAACATCAAGATGTTATTTTATATCAAGAGCATGAAATCCTGTCAATATGATCAAACTAATAATAAACTGATGCAATTTTTCAAGAGTTGTTCAGAGCAGATGTGCAAGCATCCTGTATCCAGCTCCAGTGATTCATGTGGTCCTGAGCCATACAACCATGTGTTGATGGTGACAACAAGTAATGACTAGGAGGAGCTTTTTCAGGCCCTGATTAAAGAATTTTTAAGTGCTTTTAAGGACGCGTTGAGTTGTATTCTTTTCCAGGAGGGTATTTGAATGGGATTTAATCCTATGCTCAAGCACTTTTTCTGAAAGTGGTTGTCTTCTGGAATCAACTTTCCTTTCCATTTGTGGTTTAGTGACAGCCCCCACCTGGGTTTGAAATGAGGTCATTTGGCCTGAAAGGTGGGGGTAAAGGTATCTAAGTAGCTTTCATGGAGACTTACTCTGTTGCCTATAGCTACTTTCATCTTAAATAAGGAAGTGTGGCATGTTTGTATTCACAAATCCCGTTGTGCAATGTTCTGTCTCAATTGGGGCTGTCTGTGTCTCCATATTAATTCTCAGGGCAGCTGCAATTTCCTCCATTTCATGCAAATTAGCTTCAGCCTTAAAGCTCCTGGCAGGTCGCCAGCATAACCCTCTTTGGCAAAATTTGGATTCATCAGTGGAAGGGTATTAGCCTTTTTGCTTTAAAGGCCTTTGTTTAGGCAAGTATTTCACTATTTTAAAGGCAAATACTTAAGAAAATCTCTATCTTTTAGCCAGATGCATTCTTTACCCAGTGGAACTGTCCTAAAGCTAGTTAGATAAACCACAAATAACTAAAATAATGGTATACATTCATACTGCTTATCTTAAACATTGCTATAAATGCCAGTGCACCAGTGGCATTAAAATGCATGTCAGGAATTTTCCTTGACTGCCTCTATGCAGCCTTTTAAGATTATTTAACTACATAATGACTTTTAAAAATATTCTTTTTGAAATGGAAGGGTTTTTCTCCAAAGCCTAGCTGAAAAAGGTACTCCACAGATTTTCAATGCAATATCTTAATTCTATCTCTGTATTTTGAAAACTTAAACTTTTTAGTTTGAACAATGATTTTGTGGGTTTGTTTGTCCTGAAATTATTCTGAGAATATTTTTTACCTTTTGCACCATTATGAATACTCTCACAGTTTTTTGTGTTGTTCTGAATATATGCTAACTTTTTAGTTTGAGCAATGATTTAGTGGTTTTGTGTGTCCTGCAATTATTCAGAGAATATTTTTACCTTTTGCACTATAATGAATAGTTTTTTGTGTTATTCTGAATATATGCTATTCTTGTTAAAAGTCAGATTTTTTTTTTTTCTGTAATGATAATAAGGGTATTTAATTCTTCCTCCTTCTATTCTTCTCACAAGAACCACATTTCAAGATTTCCCAGGAACCCATTATTAAAATTCTAGTTCTACCTGAACAGTGACAATAAAACAGCATGAAAGGTTCTTGGTTCATGGTGTGACACTGGCTTTGAATTTAATTAGGTAGCAAATAATATTTATCTTTTCCAGGTATCACTGCCATATAGTTTATTGAATCTTGTTGAGATTCAAAATATGTTCGTCCTGTGTCATCAATAGAAGTAGAAATCCTGCAGGAGAAAAACAGATCTGTGGTTCAACTTGTGCAAACATGTTATTTTTGCCTGGTACTCTCATGTCCACAAACCATCAAAGACACAGTGGAGTTCCACAGGTATTACCAAAAGCACCATCTCAAGGCTCTGTTGATCATTGGAATGAGTGAGAATTCTTATTATTGTTGACATGCAAGATGATATGATCCCAGGCTGTTTGTAATAACTGTTTTCCATAAGTGTTTTCCATGGCTACTATTTAGGGAAAAATCACCATATTTGCTCTCTGGTAACTGGAGGAACTTTGCAACTGACTGTATCCTTGTTCCTGCAGATGTTGAATAAACCCCCATAAAAACTCCCTATTTTTAGGCCATCTATTGTTTTGTACACTTTAATCATATCTCCTCTCAAAGACAAACTGTGACAATAATTTCATTCTTTTTTAGTCTGTGGCCTTCTCTGAGTCTCTGTAGTTTCTCACTGTCCCTGCTCAGCCATGGAGAGCCCTCTCTGCACACAGGAGTGATGGCACCTGGTCTGCCTTGAGATTGTCCTGGGTGACAGAGGAATTATACAGGTATTCATTCTTTGGGGATAGATTGACATTTTGAGATTAATACAGGAAAGCATGGCTTTTTGTTCAGCAAAATATGGTTAGCTTTTGTAGCTGCTGTAGCTTGTCTCCTGGCTGGATGCTCCTGGTGTTTGGATTTTTAGAAACATTTCAATGATGGTGGGTAGGGAGTAATTTTACTTGTGCTGCAAAATTAGTTATTTATCTCTTCATAAAGTGGATAGATAAACATACCAACTTTTTAGGGACACTGAAATACCCATTGTGATCAGTCACAGACAACAAATGTCACATCCACAAGGTGATGGATGTCTCTCTTTGAACAATTTAAAAGAGGCTGAAAACTTTTGTTGTGATATTTGAGATCTTGTAACTCTAAGAAGCATACTGCTGCCTGTGCAAGAGAAGAATTTGATTGGAAGTACTATCTCAACCAAAATCAAAGCTGGCAGATCATAAACTCTTTGAAGGTTTACCTTCTTTAAATCACAATGTGTTTTTAAATGGGTATTTGCTTACCAGGCAAATGATTTTACAGGGAATTAGGTAGGAGCTTGGGTCCAAATGATATAACTTTGATTACAAAGTATCAGAATTTGATTTTAATAAAACCCACAATTTCTCAGACCTGAAACACAATTGTTGATGTGGTTTCTCATTGTATTTTGTGCATGTAAAAATCTTACTAATGTAAATCCTATTAACGTAAATAATTGAATAATTCCCTAAGGCTTTGGCCAAATATTGTTATTATGCATGTCTATTGGTGCAACTGACCTTTATTTTGAATGCTGGGACTTTGCACAGTACTAATACTCCCCCAGCTACTTACTGTTTGGAGTGAAGTTCCAAGGCATTTTGGGGTTTTTTTTTTAAAGTTACCTTTTTAACACAACATTTCTACAATCAGGCATAGGGGAGGTAGAAGCAGTCTGAAGGCAGTAGCACAGATAAGCACAGAGGACAGGAGTGTCTTAAACCAGCTTTGCCTGCAAGTTTGAGAGTCATGAAACTGTATCCTGGAGTTTGACCTAACTTGATCTCAGGCTGGGCCTGGCTACTGGACAGAGCTCCACACCAGAGTCCTGGCACTCCAGCTCTTGTTGTGTAGACATAATTCTGCCCTGTGCTCTTTGTATGTCATTGCTGCTTATTAATCAAAATTAAAATACTGTCCCCTGAATGTCTAAACCACTCAGATCCACTGAAAGAAGCTGGTCATGTCTAAAAAAGCTGAGTGTTTGCCATAGGGAGCTTATGGCATCAGCTGGATTTAACTTTATAATTCTGTGGTCCTTTTCTCCTGTAAATTTGAAACTCCTGCAGGTAGTAAATTTTACTTTTCAGTAGACAAAACCACTATTTTAACTAAACTAAGGGGTACTCTTGCCTGTGCTGACTGTTATCAGCAAGGTTTAGTGGAACATTCAGCTGTCAGGTGATAATTTCTTGTTTTGATACTCTCACACAAATTAAATGGGTCACTCAGTGCTTGAGACTGCACCAAATGGAGTTAAATCTGCAACCACCTTCTGTTAATAAGAAAAACTCAGACCCATCAGCACTGCCTGTGCATGTTAGATATGTCCAAAATTTGGTATAGTCTGGGGAAGAAAATGCTGGACTAATAGACAGGCTTAACACATGATAAAATAACAAGTGCAGATACTGATTTCAAGACCTGCCTGCTAGTCAGGTCTTGAAAGTCAGGCCACACATATGTACAGCTGCCTTTCATGATCCAATTGGCTTCTTCTTGCTTCTGAGCTATTTGTATAGCCAAAAAGGTGCTTTGGGGAGAGAGCTGGGCACCACAGGTACAGTGGTTTATCTGGGCCATGTGGTGTAGAAACATGAATGACTTGCCCAACATTTTGCCAGTGACAGCAACAAGATCTGATCAGGGATTATGCTCTACACCTGGCTCTGTGCCTTTCACCATTGAATCTACATGAAGGAAACTGAGGTGTCTTGGCAACCTGTATTGTTCCCTGTCCTCTGAAGAATGGCTTTCATCTAAGGTGCTATAATAGTGATGCTTATTAAAACGTCTCTACACACAAAATATATGTGCCAGAGTTGTAGTTGTCCCCGAGACAAGCAGTTGTTTCCCAACAAGTCTCTTTCTAAATAGTTGCTTTTATTTTAAAATGTCTCTGGGCTGCATTTGGAACTCTCCTAATGACAGGCAAAAATCAGAACCATCAGCTTTCCTGAATGTGATCATTAGTTTATGATGTCTGCACCATATGGGGATATTTCATCCTACATAAGAATGTAGGGAAGATCTCTTTTTAATTAGAGGGCTAGGGAAAAAAATCACTTCATGGAGCAGAGTGTACTTAGAGGTTTTAGCTGAGCTTTTAAGTCCATTTGATGGAACCATCAGACATATTTACCAGCCATGGTCCTTGGAGGTGAGTGTTTGCTCAGAGGTCTGGGGCTGACTCCTCAAGGGGCTTGCACACTGCAGGTACTCAGTATAAATTCATATGCATCAAGCCCTCAGACAAAAAGATGTGTGGAGGAACCTGTGTCCCGGGTATTTGCACAATGCACCTCAATTGCCTGAGAACAGAGGAGGTCTGTTTGAGAGCTTTGCATTTCCAATCCTTTACGTGGCTGGAATTGATCATTTTAAGAAAGGGAGCGGCAAGATGAGAGGAGTGGGATGGTTTACTGCAAAGTTCCTTTAGTGTTTGAAAAATGGAGAAATTTGGATGAATTGCACTTTTCAGCCAGGACTTGCTGCCATCCATCTCTCAGTTCCTTAAGAGTAGCTAGGATTTGTGCAGTGAGTGCAGCTTGCTGCCAGAAAATCTCAACTTTTGTTAATGTATAGGCATTCATCATCTGCTGTTCATTAACACACATATTGCTAATGCCTGGCAATGGAGCGAACATTTTTCTAGAGTGGGGTCGAAAAACTAATTATTCACCATATGGTGGCCGGCTCAGCAACAATTGCTGAAGCCATGGAAGCAAAAGGAAGTTGGCTGGTTGATTTCTTTGGACAGTTTGCACAGTGATGACTCTCTTGACACATGCCATTCATGTGGCCGCTGCATAACAGATGGGCTGAGGCTGGGAACTGTGGAAAAATCATGGCAGAGATCTGGTGGCAGCCTCTGTCTTTTTATCCTTCAGAATGACTTTGGGTCACATGGGCTGTGAAAATAACAAGTAGGGGATTGTGCTCTAAGGATTTCCCTGCTTCTTTCATAAAGCCAGAGCGTAATTTTGACTGCCTTTTCGTATTTTGTTTATTAAAGGGATCAGGGTTTTAGATGAAAGAGATTACTTGGTTTGTGGTAGGGGGCTGTGCTGTGCCCATGACACTCAGCTCATTGTTAGCAGGAAAAATGCTGGCAGTTTGATAAGGGATAAGAAAATGGAGGGGTTTTAAATTAAAATTTAAATTACTCCTTATTTGTTCTTTTCTCATTTGTAAATCTCACATAGGCAAGTTTAGATAAGAGCTGTTTTAGATTCTGAATACTCAAACCTGAAATGAGTTAGTGTTTTTTTCCAGAGGAGCTTAGTATGGGAGGGTAAGATTAATTTGAGCATGCTGCCTTTACAACTTGTGTGCTTTCTGGATTTCATATCATCCAGACAGTGCCTGAAAGGGGGAAGGCACTAAAAGTTTTCATGCAGAGATTTTTTGAGCTTTAGTGTCATTCAAAATTAAATTGGGTGGGTTTGAACTATCTGCAAATTAAATTTTAATTGATTACAGCAGATTGTGTCAGTTGAGAATTTTCTCATGTCTTCTTTCACAGGAGTTAGGAAGAAGAGTTGACAAGCAATGAAGGTATTGCCAGATCCCTTCTGAAGCTGCACAGACTTCCCAGAGGGATGCTGGAAATACTGCTTGCAGAACATGAAGGATGGGAAAGGAAAAGTGAAGTGAAAGATTGTTCATGAAACTGCCCAGCAAGAGGGAGAGCTTGCAGGTAAACCATTCACAGTCATTTGGGATTTGTCAGGAACAGCACACAAAGTTTCTCAGGTGAAATGTGATATACGAGGTCTTGACTCAGGATTATTATCATAATTTATCACTATCATATTTTGCATAAACATACACAGGACCTCCTCTCCCCCTGCTGCCCCATCCTCTTCCCCCTCTCTCCAAAAATAAAAGCAGAAGGAAATGAAGATGTCTTACAAAGACAACTTCTTACAAAGAAAACTTCAAGTAATATTTTAAAATTCACTGGGTTTGAAATTTCCCTTTGTAAGTAGAAAGATGCATGTGCAGCACTACACTCTTGTCTGCTCACAAGCAGCACTGTCTATGCATGTGCCTTGTTGCAGCACTACACTCTTGTCTGCTCACAAGCAGCACTGTCTTTTCTGTGTCTGTGTGCCACAGAGGTGACATGACACAGAAACACAGAATAATCTGATTGGAAGGGACTCTCAAGGTTCATCAAGTCCAACTCTGAAGTGAGCAGCCCATATGGCAAACTCATGACCTCAGCATTGCTGGGCAGGCTGTCATATGAACACCAACCATGTGGCTTCCAGGGTCCTTCCATCAACTCCCACTTTTCATTCTTATGTATCAAAACCAGGCCTGTTGATTCCAGAGGTGGGATCTGCTGCTCTTGCAGTGCTGACCACAGAGAGCCTCTGCACAGGCTGATGTTTGATTCAGTTGTGCGAGTGCACACAGAGGAGACTGAGCAAAAAGAAAATAATGGGTTTTTCTCTTGAATTATCCTGTTGCTATTTTCTGCAGATGAGGCAATAAATAGCACTATTTTTCATTAGGACGTGATACTTTTTCATAGGTGAGCAGGGGAACACATTTTATTGTCTCTCTCTCCTTTGTGAGAAGGAAGTTCCTTAGCCCATAATGCTGCCAGCAGTGATTATATCATCTGGAGAAAGGAGTAAACCAGTGTGTTTTATGTGATGAACATCCCAATCAGCCTTTTTGCCCTGCAGTGGTCTGAGCAAGCACATTGCCCTTGGTCCTGTCATGCATTACCTGTATTTCAGGGCTCTTGTGATCCCCTTGGTTCATGATGGCTGGTCTTTTGCTCAATCAGTGCATATCCCACTTCTCCTCAGTGATTTCCCTATCTGTGTCAAAGACAAGGAATGCTTCTGTTTTTAGCAAGAAGTCAGTCCAGCAGATTAGGACAACTGTCCAGCAGATGCTGCAGGACATCTCCATCTCAGTGCACTACTAGTTAGACTGCTAGACAGAGGGCTGGATTTTCAGGTCACTGCTTCTCCTTAGCCTTTGGGGGTAATGCCAAACATCCAGTGCCTCTTCAGGTGTTCCTCTGTATATGCTCCACCTGCTGCCCATCTGAGGCTGCAGAGCTCTCTGCTCACCTTGAAAATGTCCCTCCCATTTTGAGCAGAGATTTGAAAAGAGTCCTCATAAGTGCAATTTACAGCTGTGAATGTCTGCCAGACATAATGGCCAACAGTCTCTTTTTCCGTGAGAAAAATCCATATGGGGATAAATGGTTATTAGGAAACTTTAAGAGAATTCCTAAAGCCTCATGTGAGGTGCTAAAGGCATTTTGCAAAATGGGAGAGAGGAGAAGGTGGCATGAAAATGTGTCTGTATACACATTTACACTTACAGATGCATACACACTGCCATGGTGTTTTCCAGATGAAGATATAAAAGGATAACAAAATAATTTATTTTTAAAAGGAAAGATACATATTAACAGTACTGTGTCACAAAGAACAAAGATAAGGAACCTAAGTGTAAGAGCAGTCCTTTCTTAGAACACCAGATGTTGTCCTAAGAGAATGATGGAGAAATATGACAAACCAATTTCTTCATAAAGTGCTTCTAATCCAGAAGATGATTTTAAAGTGATTTTCCCATGGACAACTACTCATCTCATTGTCTATTCTTAGACTCTTCCATGAGTATTTATTAAAAGTATGTTTTATTATTTTATAGTGCATTTAGTAAATTGCAATCTGTTCCTCATCTGATTTTGAAATACATATAGCATGTAAGACAGTCTTTAGACTTTAAAATCTCAAAAATGGTTTGGAATGAATGAGGTAAACAGCCCAAGTATTGGTGTCCCAGATTATGTTCCAGTTGCAAAAGACATAAATTAGTTCATCTCTGTGTTAATAACTAATTAAATTTCAAATGATACATTTTTTCTTTTTTTGAAGTTCTCATAAGATTGGTATTTGGCAAAAATATTCCTCAAATCAAAATTTGCTGTTGATTATTCAGGTTCCTACATGAGCTGGAGAATGGAGGTGGGTTGTACATTTCCTTGTTCAAAAGTTAATTTGTTTCTGTGCTTTGGTACTTCTGCTGCTCACTGTACAGTTTTGGGTTTAAAGTGTGTTTCACAAGAACATTATCAAAGTGTTCAGATGATGATGGATGAGCATGATTTGGTTTATGAATGAAGACCAGTTGTAGGGAAAAGTTTTGAGGGCTTTTTTTGTTGAACTAAATTACAAACAAACAGACATTGAAATGTAGGGTTTAACTTTAGTTTTTGATTAGCTCCTTCTTATGTAACTAGCCAGAGAAAACCTTTGAAGCCCCAAATACAATAAAAAGTTTTCTTTTTTTTGTCAAGGCACAAGATCTGCCTTGGCCTTCATACTGGGAACTGGTGAATACTTGCCTGGCAAGAAAAAAGTCTCTATAAAATGTCAAAAATTATGGTTACAGAGCAATGGAGACATTTCTGGCTGTGCCCTGGAGCCCAGATATTTCTACTTCATCCAGTTCTCCTAAATCACGGCACAATCCTTTGCTGAGCTGATGGACCCACACCTTTGGATAGGATATACTCTTTATTCTGTTGCTAGGGTAAAATGCAACTCACTTTAAGAGCAGCTGATTTGTGTTGCTCTCACCCTTGTTTAATAAACATCTTATGTAGATTATATGAACCAAATTTGCTTAAATGGGAGATTAATGAGGGATATGTGGTGATCCTATGTGCCAATAAATGTTAGGTTGTGTATTTATAATCTTGCTGTATATATTTTTTCTACCTCCATTCACATAGAGAGTAATAAAACCTTACTCAGAATACAGGGATTTTTTTTTCCCTGAGTAAAACATATTAAATGCTTTTGGAATTAGGCTTGTTTCAGCTCTGTCAGCCTTGTTTGCTAAATCATCACAAATGTTTATTGGATGTTTTGGCTTTGCTACCATCTCCAATGTGCTGAAGTGGGCCACAAACTCAGTAGAGTTTTGGGAGATACCCTACTGCCATTCTCCTGTCACATTAGCAGTTTCAGGGTCAAAAAAAAATAAAAGGGTAAATAAAATTATTTTATTTCCCACTTTTTTATTTACTCTGGATTTTTTTTTTCTCTAGCAGTTATGTTCAAGCAGATGGCTTAAATGGGAGAGTAAGCAAGGATTTCACAGCCCCTTCCTTCAGGAATCTCAGGCAAAACTCCTGTTCATCTCCCAGGAAGTTAATCAATCTGAATTTTATTTTAATTAGGTTAATGTTAGAGAGCAAACTCCCTGCTGTTAGTTACCATTTTTCTCAGAAGAAAATTTATCACAAAACTAACACATATCATATCATATCATATCATATTATTATATTTAAAATATAACACATATGTGTATGTACATATTATATACATGTATTATGCAATTATATATGTAATATATAACATTTTCTATAATTTATGTACTTGTATATTAATCCTGACTAATCAGTCTCATGGGCTGGTGGAGGCCTGCAGAGGCAGGGTCTCTGCAACCCCCTCAGGCAGTGTAACCCCATTGCACATACCCTTATTGCATGGGGCTGTTTCATGGGTTTACTGCTGCACTTGAAGGTGGTTTAGCTTGGAGCCCTGCAGGACCTGGGCTGCAGGCAGCAGAGTCTGGCAGTCAGAGCTCAGAGCATGCTGCTTCAGATTAGCTGAAGCACAAGTAGGAGAAGAGTCCCTGCTCCTCAAATAAGGTTAATCTCTTTACTGTGCTGTCACACCTCTGTGGTCTTATAAACCTATGCTCCCCCAAATGCCACCAAACCACTTCCTTGTTATTTGAACTGGTCACCCCTACACATATTTAATTTGATATCTCTGTCAGCTTTTTGTATCATTTTGTCAAGTCTACCTAAGGAAGATCGATGATAAAGAAGTCTTGTGCTTTCTTCTATTTGCCAGGGACTGTGCAATACCATTCCATTTACAGTAACATTCTCTGCATTTTGCAAAGACTGGGTGATGAATTAGCTGTGGATATAACCAGCTTATAACCATAACCAACTTATGCTCTATGATTCCTTGTGATCCTGTGCTTCAATGTTGCTGAAAGTTGACAAAAACAGAAGCAGAAAGACTGGGGAGCAGATTCACTATGATAAGAGGAAGGGTATCAGAAAAAAATGTCAGATGGTTTTATAGATAGCTTGGATGTAGATCTATATATATCCACCAATTAAATAGAAGTGCTTATGGTAGATTGATTTTATTTATTGTGTAGACAAACTTTCCAAACACACGTTGGACACTGGGATTGACAAAAATGACAGCAGTGATAGCAGTGACAAAAGCAGAGGTATATTGAATTTCCTAATAGTCTAAATGACAGTGGTACACGTACAGTGCAGCAGAATGCGAATCTAAGTATTTGTGCTCTGCATGTTTTGCATATAAAAAGACTCAGTTTTGGCCCATCACTGTTTAGCCAACACACATCTCTTTTTTTTTCTTTTTTCTTTTTTTTTTCTTTTTTTCCATGTAGCTTAGTTCTCATGCACACTTACAACACTCAGTCCTAGAAACTTTACTTATATGGCCAGATACAAACATGTAGATTTCATAAGTATCAATAAATTCTGAGCCTATTGGTAAAACTGTGTGATATGGCTGAAGTTGCGAGACAGAAACCTAATTTTTTCTGGTCACTTAGCACAGATGACAATTTTCCATAATCCAAATGTTGTGTCTGGGACTTACTATCTCCTTGGAAATCCTCATGAACTGTAATGTAGGGGAAAAAGTCAAATAAACAAGAAACTTTAAAAAACTGTGATTTTGAAGGCAGCAAATACTTCTTCCCTATCCTACTAATGAAGACTTTACATGCTTTTGTTTTTTTCAAAATATGCAGCTTTTTTTGGAGGGAGAAATCAATCTTTCTCAAAAAATTAGAAGATGTATGCTGACAGCTGGGATGTGTGGACGTAGTGGTGCTTCTGTGTAGTTATCTAATTTTTGTCCTGAGAATGTTACACGAAGTCAGGCACTCACTAATCCACCAAAGGACCCAATGCCAAAGCAAATTCCATCTTTTAATATGCAATCAGTTCTGTTGCTCAAACAGGGAAGTAACTTATGCCTAGGTTTGTTTTCCATGCACATTTGTCTACTTGGCTGCTCCTTCAGTCTTTGAACAAGTGCTGTCTTGCAGTCAATGGAGAATCTGACCCCATCATTGTAATAATATTGGAAGTATCTGTGGCATGGGATGTTTGGGTTTGCATCTGGGGTTTTTATTAATGTGAGTGAAGGCCTCTTGTGTGGTTTTGTTGACTGGCAGGTGGATGTCCACTTGAAATGTAGGTGGGAGCCTTGTTTGTGGTGGCAGGGACCAGTGACCTCTGCTTGCAGCCATGGAGTGTGGGATGAGCTGTCACCAGGGGTGGATTGAGAAGGTAGTGACCAAACCTGTCCTGGCAGGCACCCAGGGAGGTAAGAACAGTAATGACCAGGAGCAGCTGGGTTTTGGAGAGAGCTTTTGGAAACAGGGAGCCATAAGAAAAGTCTCAGAAAAGCATTTCTGGACTCAGGGAGCTCAGCCATGCATCCAGGGACTGTCACAAAGTGGTAGGCATTTATCTGCTGCTAAATCAGCAGTGCTGGGGAAGCCTCCAGGAGCCTCACTGCTGCCAGCCCCTTGCTGGAGGGGCTTGGGGCATCAGCCAGCTTCAGCCTTGCTCACACAAAATACTTGTGAGTATTGCAGTGTTGTTCCTCTTCATTGTTGCTCTGTTAAATAAATTGTCTTCCCAAATTAAAAAAAAAATATATAGAAATTTAAAATTCAGATTTTTCTTTTGAACATGTATCTATACAATTCTGTTGCACATTGAGCAGTTATGAAACCAAAATGACCAATAAATAATGTTTCTGACTTCTAACTGTTTAGTGGGGCAGAAAATTATTGGGAAGCCAGTATTTGTTCAGTGAACAAAGGAGTTAAACTATTTAATTTACCTAAGTGAATGAACACCGATAATGGAATTTTCCTGTCATCTATTAATTTTTCTAAAAAGACCTCTAAAAATGATTGTAACAGTTTTGTCCCTTCCATGCCATCTAAGGGTCAGACTGTGAATGTCATATACTGAGAAAAAGTTGCTGATATAAGTAATATGACTGACATTTAATTAATATAACCTCACTGGCATTATTCTCCTGACTACTGAAGGATCAGTCAAAGATTTTAGCCGGCTGCATTATATCCTTTTTATTTCAATTTTCAGATGCTTTCACGAGTGAGCCTCAAAACTGGAGCGCTGCTAACTACTCATTAGTAGTTAGTCAATATTTGTGGAGCTCTAATTTAAAGGAAGAACTGCTGTTCAACCTAATTATTACAGATTATTAAATTAATTTTTTTAATTGAGCAGCCTAATTAAAGTAGCCCCCTACTTGCAGTTAGAAGACTATATCTATTATCGTCTAGTCTTTCTCCACTGCCCCCGTAGAGAATTGCTGAGGAGGAGGAGGAGGAGAACTGTTCAAAGTGGTCACTGCACTTGTATCAGTTGCCAGCTTTGAGGCCTATTCTGAAAATACCATGTTTTGACAGATTTTTTAAAGCATTTTGCCCCCTGTTTTGGGAGATGATGGATGCACCATACAGATGACCTTAACACACGGCCGCACGCTAATACTCAGAACCGTGCTTTTGTTTGTCTGCAACAATGGCTGTCATTAAGAAAGCTGAGTTTGCCAATATGCCCCCCTGTCCCAGAGCTGGACCCTTCCTGATTGGGCACCGGGAAGCATCATGTGCCTTTGACTGAAATGACATGGAAGATGTATGGTCTGAGTGCTGTCCTCAGCACCACTGCTGTGATGCGAAGAAAACCATGCTGACCCAAACAGACCTGTGCTCAAACAATGTCACACCAAACCAAGACAACATATTGGGAAGAAAAATGCTTGTAAACTGTGTGTGCTGGAAGATGTATTGGCCAGGCGGCCATAGGGCAATCTTTGAACTATTGAAATCTTTAGAAATATTGTTTAGTTCTTGAAGAATACTTACAAACCTAATTAATCAAGCATAGATGGTTATTTTCACTCTTTACATACTGCTTCATTTTGGGACAAGAATAGGGCTGTCACATTTGTTTTGCTGACCACTTCCCAGGTGCTTGCTGGCAAAACCAGAGTTTGAACATACATTTCCACAGCAATCCACAAATATCAGACTTAAGAGAGCTCCTGGCCTTCCCCTAACCCTTAATATGCTTCAAAACCTCCTGAGTGTTTCCATTTTTCTGTTTGTGCACATCTTGGGCTACAACATTTCATTTTTTTTGGTTTGACAAAACAGAACAGTATTTTAAACCTGACTGAAATCAATGAGTGATGGAGCAGCTAATGGTTTAATTTTAATGTCAAATCAATGGTATATGTTCCTCTCAAGAGATGTCTGGATAAGAAGTTCTGTATGAAACCTGTTATTACTGTTTGGTTTTTGGTTTTGGTTTTTTTTTTCTTTTAAAGCTTCTAGTACAGTCTTGTGGAAGCTGTTGGGAAATGCTCTCACCACGAATTCCTCTTGAATTGCACATAAGCTGAGGACTACAATATCTGATCAAAAGTCTGATTCTTTGGGAAAAAACCATCCTACTGGATTCTAAATTCTGGTATCTCTACATTTAGGTTATTGTTTTTATAATAAATGTTTACTGGTTTCAATTTTTTTTCTACATATACTATGTGGCTAAAGCCATCTACAGTACTTTAAATAACTTCTTTTTTAAATTATCATAAAAATTTGTCATTATCTTCAGTAAGGCTTGAAAATAATTTTTACAGGCAGTAAACAATTTATGAATATGTTAGAAGCTTTAAAATTTGCCTTGAGCTAAAATATACAGCAAGAACCATAAAATATTGCCTCTTGTTATAATTAAAATCACCGAAACAGCATTTTAATAGTTTAATTCCTATTATTTAAATACATTTAATACAAATTATAATTTTATACGTATTTTAATGTAATATACAGTAGTATATTTTATTGTATTGTAACATAATGTAATAGCATATTATATCACACCCAACATGGAATTATTCCTGGGGTTGTCCAGTGCCAGGAGGTGGACTTAAGTAATCCTTTTGAGTTCATTCCAACTCAGCATATTATATGATTCAATAGCTAGAATATAGTAATTTAATACAAATTACTATTCTTATATGCTTTATAACATAATAATCACAGTAATATGCTCAGGTGGTCTGCTAAAATAAGCTATCATTCAAAAGAAAAGATATTTTAAATGCAGTCTTGGACTTGACTTTAAATGAAGTTAAAAGCATGTGTTTGAACTGCCTTCAAAGGCAATATTGTCCTGATTAAGAGATTACTTACTACAGAAATGAGAATCCTTAAGAACATTCTTCAATGTATTTGAAGGCAATGCAGTGAGAAAATATGGAACTGTTGAATGCACCCAGGAACTTTTGTGCAGTTCTAAGAGCGCAGAGTCACTAATACAAATTGCAAGTTTGCTGTGACCTTTTTTTAAAGCACTGTTTGTAGCTTACCCCCCTAGTAATATAATGTATGTATGTTGAACATAATAAACTGTCCATACAAAAGCATGTCCCTCCCAGCCAGGCTAGAGGAGGTGTGGGAAAATATTCAGCCGTTGCTTGTCAAGGTCTAGTGCACAGGAAACAGGAGCTTTCACTGCTAGGAATCTTCTCATTTTCAGAAGTGAGTTGAAGTAAACCATACAAACCCCCTGTTTTGATCAGGCTTGAAACACTGAACTCACCCAAAATTAAAAGCAAGTGGAAAACACACAGACTGGGTGGGGAGTTAAACTGTTGCCAGTAAATAGTCTAAATGAGGAGAAGGCAAATTAAATTAAGAACATATGCAGTCTATTATTCTGTCTGGATCTTCAGGGTTTCTGCATACAACCTGATTTTTAAGTAAGAGTAGCTGTGTGGATATATGGGCTAATCTTAAACATTCTTCTGGATTGAAGCAGGCAGGATTTCTCTCTCTCAGCACTCAGAAATCCCCTCTTGGCATTTAGAAATTCATGTTCTTTCATCTACGAGTACTGGAAAGGCAGTGTTTTCATGTAAAAGGAAAGATAGTTACTAACTTTAGATTGGTGGTTGTTGCACTCCTGTATAATATTTGGGTTTTCTTCTCCACCTGTTTCAGTCTGTTTTAGAGGAGATGATAAATGGGTTGTGTCATTGTGCCCAGGCCATTTCCAAGTCACCCCCACCCGGGGGGGTCTTCCCTTCCAGGCTGAGGACAAGAAATGACCCAAATCTCCTTATACCCTGGGGGCCAGGACTGGCACTGGATGAAAATGCTGCTGCATTTGGTGCAAAAGCAAAGCTTCAGGAGGCTGTGGCTTGGTGAGAGCAGAGGTGAGCTGCTCCCTGGGGTGTGGTGGGGCATTGCCCAGGTTAATCAGCTGTTGAGAGAGCATCTGCTGAGCCAGGGACAAATTGTTCTGTGTTAACTCTCCTTCCTTGAATGGACTCATGAAAGATTGATCTTTCAATCTTATCTTCAACAGCACCAAACTGAGCCTGTTTGAGATTTCTTTATATCAGCTAATATTCTGTTGCATATTTCAGAAACCAGTAACCCCATTCATCACATTTTAAATGCAAATGAAAGACCTATCTTTAGAGTGCATTTTCCAAAGCTTGGAGCACCTCTCTCTTTCCTCCAACATCAATTTAAATACTGATTGCACTGGAAAATGAGAATTTCTATCATAAGGAAGCTTATATTGAGGTTAATGCAAAAGAAGAGGAACTGAGCTGTAACCCTCAGCAGTTTAATTGTGAGACATTACTCTGGCTTTTCGATGGCATAAAGATGTTCAGGTCCCAGTGACCTTATAAGTCAAATGAAGTTTTGGTCACTGGCTCACTACATCCACCTTCAGATGAGGATGGAGGTGACTTTCTGGCCTCACTATGATATGAAGATGATCTTCCTTTGTGTCAGGTGGCACAAAGGAAGCACCATTTCAGAATATAGACACCATTTCATTGGCCTCTACTGCCCATACCAGCTGCACAGGTTTTATGTATTTCTGTGGTCCTACAGTGAGAATAAGAAGTCTTTCTGTTTCTTTGTGTGTGTGTGTATGCCATAGCTGCTGAGATAAATCCTCAGTTATGTTTATCTTCCCAGGAATTTGCTTAGCTTTTTCCACATTTGCCAGTGTCCCAAGTGAAGAAGGGGGCAGGAACAGCATCCAAACCTGGCAACCTGAGCATCATGCAGTCTGTGTGTCTGGGTGGCCAAGGGTGGTGGCACTGCTGGCAGCCTGAGAAGCCCCAGTTTCCATGGCACTGAAGACATTCCCCAGCCTTTTTCATATTCCACAAAAAAAAAAAAAAAAAAAAAAAAAGCTCGGGGTAAACACCTTCTTTTGCAGAAATTTGGCATGACCATCTCCTTCGCTGCTTGCCTGTTCTACCACCCATCTTCCCACAAAGAGGTTAATAAATGTTTACTTTTTTTCTTGTTTCCATATGGTTTGTTCACAGGCTTTTGCTTGTGTGTGTATGAATGCTCACTTGCATTGACTGCTGTGAGGGAATTGTTCTACTAATGCTGGCCATCTTCAAATCAATGCCTGCACATAACAACAGAAAGTGCCTCAGATGTAGTGGTTTCCACAGGACTATTGTTAGGCCTTTGTTAGGCATTTTTGAACCTAATAAATAATGTCAAAAGTCTCTATCCTAGCCAAAAATGTTCTCTTTGAAACAGTTCTAATAGTATTTTTGTTCTGCAATGTCTCCCAGTGTTGTGAAGAATTTGTGCTTCACAATAGGAATCTGGTCTATCGCGTGCCGCTTTTTTTTTTCTTTTTTTAAATTTATTTTAAGATATGAACCCTTCTTTCCTGAGTAGGCACTCCTAATTCTTTACATAAATGTTGTTTTTTCTTGAGTAACTATACGACTTGGAACTTCAGTGCTGTAAATGCTACTAAATTTGACGAACTACAGGAATAACAAATCTTAATAATGATGGAATGAAGGGGAGGAAAACAAATCATTGAACTTAATTATAGGCTGTTTCAGTGAACCTCCTTTCTGTTTTGTTGCATAACTCATAACTAAATTATATCTAAAGTAAGGTTTTAACAATTGATTTATGCACTGAAAAGCAATGATAACAATGGTCAAAGATAATCACAGTAGTTCCCTCTGGCTGTAATATCTATTAATCTAGACCATAATGACTATTTATTCTGGAAAAAACTCTAATTGGAGACTCTCTGTGATTCATTATGCCTTATATAGCACATATTAGCAATACATTTCATCTGTCCTTAATATCAAGTATAACTTGTGGATAATATTCCCATTTCAGTGGTGCAGTAGTGTGTAGCAAATCAAGCTAAGATAAACATATTTGCTAGACATATTTTATTTCTGTGCATTTTACTTTGCTTATTTTAATTGGGCTCTGGGGAAAAATGTCAAAACCCACATTTCCCTGCATTAATTTTCTCTGTGGCACCAAAGCTGTTGGGTGCTATCTGTATTAAAATAACTATTTATATTGTGGGATTTTATTTAGTTATCTCATTTCACCTTAGAGATAAAACAGACACTTTAACTTGTTTTTTCACTATGGTAGAAATAAATGTTCAATCTACAGTTGGAACTGTTTATTTGTGGTTGTTACATGGGTCTTAAACAAATTTTACTTCTATAATTGTAATAGGGAATGAAACTCACTTGGGGCTTGATAAATCAAGCTTCTAATACTCCCAGTGGTAGTTCAGTGGACTTAGATCTGTGCTCATTTCTTTACAGCTGATGTTAGCAAAATAGCTGCCTTGGACTTCCAGAGGGCAGACTGTGGCCTGCTTAGGAGCATCTTTGGCAGAGTCCATTGGGAGGCAGTCCTGAAGAGCAAAGGAGTCCAGGAAGGAAGGTCCTCCAAGAAAGAGATCTTAAAGGTACAGAAGCAGTTTGTCCTCACATGCTGAAAGACAAGTAGGTGAGGAAGAAGATATAGTGACAAAGGAGGCAGAAATTGGAGGGATTTAGTGTTTTCTTTGCCTCAGTCTTCAACAGTAAGATGAGTTTTTCTCTAGGTCCCAAGCCCCTGAACTGAAATACAGGGGCAGGGAGTAGAATTAAACCCCTGTGATTGATCACGAGTCAGGCAAAGGAGGTGTTTTCCTGCTCTGCTCACACCGGTGTGGTCCCGTCTTGAGCGTTGTGTGCAGTTTTGGACACCACTGTATAAAAAAGGCATTAAGCTCTTAGGGAGTGTCCAAAGGAGGGCCATAAGGATGGTGAAGGGTCTTCCAGGGGAGGCTGCATGAGAAGTGGCTGAGGACACTTGGTCTGTTCAGCCTGGAGGAGACTGAGGGGAGGCCTCACCATGGCCTACAACTGCCTTGTGAGGGGAAGAGGAGGGGCAGGTACCAATTTCTTCACTCTTGTGGCCAGCATCAGGACTCAAGGAAACGGCCTGAAGTTGTGTCAGAGGAGATTTAGGTTGGATATCAGGAAAAGGCTCTACACCCAGAGGGTGGTTAGGCACTGGAATGGGCTCCCCAGGGAAATGGTCAGAGCACCAAGCCTGATGGATTGACAGAAGCATTTGGACAACGCTCTGAGGCACATGGTGTGACTCTTGAGGTGTTCTGTGCAGGGCCAGGAGTTAGACTCAATGATTCTTGTGGGTCCCTTCCAATTTAGCATAGTCTATGAATCTAGGAAGGGGAAATGGTCAGTGACCTTCTAAACCACTTAGACACACACAAGCCTATAAGGCCAGATGGAATCCGCTCCAGGGTAGTAAGGGAGCTTGCAGAAGGGACCACCAAGCCACTTTCCATCATCTACCAGCAGTCCTGACTAACTGGGGAGGTCCCAGGTGACTGGAGGTTAGCTGAAGTGAGGTCAATCTACAAGAAAAAAAGGAAGATCTGGGGAGCTACAGGCCTGTCAGCCTGAGCATGGTACCAGGAAATGTCTTGGAGCAGGTCATCTTGAGTGCCATCAAACAGCACGTACAGGACAACCAGATGGTCAGACCAACCATCATGGGTTTGTAAAAGGTAGGTTCTGCTTGACCAACCTCCTCTCCTTCTATGACAGTCACCCACTTAGTAGATAGGGAAGGGCTGTGGATGTTGTCTGCCAGGACTTTAGTCCACCTTGTCACTGTTTCCCATTGCATTACCCTGAAGAAACTGGGTGCTCACGACTTGGATGGATCTACTGTTCAATGTGTAGAAAACTGGCTGGCTGGCCAGGCCCAGAGAGAGGCGGTGACCAGAGTTACATCCAGCTGATGGCTGGTGAGTAGAGGTGTTCCCAAGGGCTCAGCACTAGGGCCAGTCCTGTTGAATGTCTTTATCTATGGTCTGGATGAGGGGATCCAATGTACCTTAGTCAGTGTGCCAGTGACACCGTGTTGGCTGGGAGCATTGATCTGCTGGAGGGAAGACATGATCCAGTGTCTGCCTTTCCCACACAGGCGCAGGAGCTCTGTCCTGCTGTTGTCTCTGCTCTCAAGAGCAAGGGGAGACTTAACCACAATTCACCTGGAGGCACAGAGGATGGATGAGTATGAGCTTGCTTTAATATAATCAGTGTCGCCCTGATTTTTTAAGATTTTCTAAGCCTTCTGATGTTTACATTCTTGTAACGACCAGATGTTAAGATAAGACATGAAATATCACAATGCGGACATGCTGCTGCTCTCAAGGTAAAAAAGGGGCATTTTTTATTCTGACTTCAACATTTATAGATTTCCAAAAGTGACAGTGGATTGGAGGGTGAAAGTGCCACCTCTCCAATGACACTTTACAAACCAACAGTCCATCAAATTTCTCCTCCTCCATAAAAGAATGCAAAACAATAAGTTGTTTACAGAAAGCTTGTGAGAAAGTTTGTTACAAGAATGTAAACATCAGAAGGCTTAGAAAATCTTAAAAAATCAGGGCGACAGTCAGCTTCAGAAATGTGCTGTAAAATGGGTTCCAGTAAGTGTTTGGGCAGGTAGCCCATGCTGGAGCTGTGTTTCATTGGTACTTCAGGTGGCTATCCTGACTTGAACATGTGGATCTCTGTGTACAGTCATTAATCCCCAAGGCACCTTAAGTCTCTGCTGCTTTCTTGCTCAGTTCCATGGCTAACAGTTCTTGTTTTCTGAGTTCACATTTCTTTACTGTCAGTGAACACATGAACACAGAGCCCTGAGGAGCTGCTGCTGGTGCTGCAGGGGCTCCAGTGGTGGGGGCTGGCTGGGCCTGAACTGGCCAGGCAGGTGGCCAGAGCTCTCCTCTGGCAGCAGAACAGGAGCTACATGAAACTCAGCCAGGAGCTTGGCTGGTGTTCTGCATCTGCTCTTGGCTGTGTGCTTGTCATGCCCCTGCTGCTGGGGCCTGGCTGGCAGGACTTCGACACGTGCACCTGGCTCTGCTGCCTTTTGGACCTAGCTTTAGGGGGAATTATTTGGAAAGACAAGAAGGAGACTGTGTGATTCCTTGTTCTCTTTGGTAGACAGAAACAAAAAATCCTAAAAAATCCTGAATTATTAATTTATCTAGTCAAATTAATGGTGACACATGAAAAGAGAACAAAGTTGTAGTTGTTTTTCTAGTGACAGAATTGAATTGCATCGTGACAGTCAGGTACACACTCCTGAGATCAGATGAAACAAGCTGTTTTGATGAGGAAAACCCCTCATATCTTATGAAAACACAGAAAAAACTATCCAAAGGGGACTTTTAAAAAAAATTTTCTCATCTTCAGAAGTGTATCTGAAGTGCACTAGTTGGCTAAATGATTCATTGCAATTACATTATTGGATGGATTTAGCACTTTTGCTCTTTAGTCATTAGTTAAAAGACTTTGAATTTTTGAATATATTTACTACCTGCAAAAACTTAAATTTCTTTCAGAAAACTTACACCTGTGTTTTTTGTGAAGTGTTCTTTCTGATCCACAGCTAGTTATTATTAATGAACTATAATTGCTTTTTCAAAGTTACACATGATTTTCTCCTTCCCCTAATGTAGGGTTTGGTCTTTCTATAAAGAAGGACAATGATCTGTGATTAAAGCTTGTTCTTGGTCACATGTTCATACATGAGTACAGGAGAATGGTCAGTATTGGAGATTACGTCTGCCTTTACACTGTACAGACACACATGACAAACACATGATTGTAGCCAAGTAGGAAAAAATCCCACAAATTTGCTGCTTGTCAGCTGCCTTTCACAGAGACACACCAGCAGAAAAATTGACCCAGCATTTTTGTGTTATCTACAGAGTGCTATCAATCACAGGGAAATATAAATCCTAATTATATTCTAATTAGAAAAAGAAAACATAAACTCAAACTCACATTTGTCATGAAAAGTCTTTGTACTTGATACTGAATTTTTAGTTTATTCAATTTATGGTGCTATTAGTGATGTCTATCCACATTCATCATCACAATTTTTTTCCATTTGCACCACTTAGCCAAGCTAATATTAAAGCTGATTTTTCCTTTGCCAGGTGTCAATGTTAGGATAAAGCATTTTGGAAAATTTCAGCAGGCATTGTTTGTCAATGTCCTCTAACAGAAATAGATATGAGCAGGATATTTTTTTTTTCAATGAGAAAAATGTATGTGATCATGATAATAAATAGAAAAGGGGAAGAGAAGATCATGTCTATATCTATAGTTAGAACTTTTTACAGAACATGAGTTTAGTTTCAGACTTAGATTATTCAAGTAAGGATTTTCCCATGTGTACTGTAGCTCTGTTAAGAGTTTAGCATTTCATTCTCTTGAGCTGTCACTGACCCTAAGCACACAGAAGTTTCACACATCCTGAGAAGGAAACTGTGAGTGTGGCATCCCCATTTCATCACCTCAGACACTGCTTTCCTTCTCTTTTGCTTCTGATGCAGCAGCCTGCTCTCATCTCCAATGTCAAAACCCATCAAGGCGACAATGATTCCCTTGTTCTTTGGGACATGGTCTCCTGTGACTCATGAGCTGTGTAGGGGGAGATGTCACCTGAAGGAAATGCAGTGAGTGGGGAGCATGGTGTTGTGGAGGATAGTGGAATATGAGAGGAAGTGCATAATGGAGGAGTAAAACCAGAATAATGACATAACCTGAGTTGCCTCACACTACTGGTAGGGGGAGTTCTGTATTTAACCCCTGTCAGACATTTCTTGTGGAGCTGGTTTAGCCATATTTGTCTAAATTACATGGCATGGGCTATTGGTTTTGTAATGATCATTTTCATCACTGTTTTGAGTGGTCTGGTTCAAGACAGCTTTTGCAGCAACCCTAAAAATCTTGAAAATAGTTAATTTTGAAAGAGGCATTGATAACACTACTGTGACCCTCATGACATTTTAGGACTGGGTAATAATTTTCATGAGGCTATAAAAGGCTACTGAAAAAACAAGTTTGAAATTCAGAGGAAAAGGGCTTGAAGTATCAGGGATAACTCTATGGGGCTTTCAACTCAGCTTATGTTAATAGACAGATTTGGTGCTGCTTGAACACTGAGACATCAATATTTTTGAGTATTTAATTTTTCCTCTTTGAAGGCACTATGTTGATGTGAAGTATGGAAAGAAAAGCGATATAAAAAAGGATTTCCTCATATCTCTAAAAACTGACCAGGGCTTGTTACAAGACAAGTTTCCAATGTTATTTGAGTTGAAATTCCTTGTCAATAAGACAGCTCAAAGAGATTTTATACTGAAAAAATGACTTTGCAAACTCTTAAAACTGTTGATCTTCAATTAACATTTAAGGAATATCTAGCTTTACAAGGCAAAAAACATTATAGAAGTTACAGGTGACTGAAGTTGCTTTTTTAATGGGAGGGATAATAATGGTAAATAGTGTTATGTCCATTATTTCACAGTCCTGAAGAAATGACCCTTCAGTGCATCAGATACAGCATCACCAGCCAAGCGAGGGAGGGGATTGTCCCTCTCTGCTCTGCACTGGGGTGGCCTCACCTCGAGTGCTGGGGACAGTTTTGGATGCCACAATATAATGGAGATCTAAAGTTCTTAGTGTCCAAAGTGGGGCCCTGGAGATGGTGAGGTGTCTAGAGGGGAAATCATATGAAGAATGGCTGAGGTCACTTGGTCTGTTCAGCCTGGAGGAGACTGAGGGGGGACCTCATTGCAGTCTGTAACTTCCTCATGAGGGGAAGAGGAGGGACAGACAATGATCTCTTCTCTGTGGTGACCAGTGGCAGGACCTAAGGGGACTCCATGAAGTTGTGTCAGGGGAGATTTATATAGATTTATATATTAGGAAGAGGTTCTGCACCTAGTGGGTGGCTGGGGACTGAACACGTTCTCCAGACAAGTGGGCACGGCACCAAGTCTGACAGAGTTCAAGGAGCACTTGAACAATTCTTTCAGGCACATGGTGGAAATTCTGGTTCTGTGCAGGGCTCAATGATCCTTGTGGGTCCCTTGGGACTCCTGCTATTCTGTGGTTCTGTAGCCATTGATGTAGTTCAGAGGTGCAAGTTTGCAAAAACAGAACTGACTCCTTGCCTGCTGTGGAGTTGGAAGTTTTGCTACTACCTTCAACAGAACTGAACTTTCAGGCATTTTTCTTGTCTGAAGCTGCTCATAATGGAGTGGCCCTTTGCTACAAATGCAGATGCAAATGAATATGATTCATGGCTAGCTCTGCTGAGCTGAAGCTTTCTCAGACTTGGTGACTATATTCGTATGCAATGCTGCACTTAAGAATCAAAAACAAATCAAAATTTGATTAACAGAGAAATTAGACTTCTAATAATAAAAATGAGAATTGGGTGTGGATAAATAAATGGCTTTAGATGAATCCTTTATTTCATGGAAGATTTACCTAGGAATTAGATTTGTGTAAATTAAGTCTAGAAGCTTTTATAAAATGGCAGTTTCTGTGTTACATGTAAACATGAAGAGAACATGCATACTCAAAGAGGCTCAGCAAGCTGTATAAGTATTGATTTAGATAATCTGCATAAGAGCAAAAATATTTTCTACCTTTTTTCCCCTTAAAGCAGCTGTTATATACAAATAAGTAAGTGCATTTCAGTACCTAAGATGTACCCATTGCATCTAGCTGTGCAGCATACAGTCATTCCAAAGGCATGTTGTGAGAATTGGAAGTAGACAAATGAAAAGTTGTGGAAAAATTACATCTAATTCTGTCAGAGTTGCTGTTGGTTTTCTCTTTGTTAGTCACTTTGTATATCTCTTGCCTTTACTGTGCTTTGGATGTATGTTGCTAAGAACTGACTTATCTACTGAAATTTAATTTTACCATTTGCACTGATAAGGTTTTTTATCTCCATTTCACTATGACATTACGTCAGCATTTTGTGTGTGCTCCCCCATACTTCCCCAGCTTAAAGATGTGCTCTTTTAGATTTTTTTGTGTGTGTGACTTTAACAATGTTCTGTTCACATTTCCTTGGATAGACCCAACAATTGCTTGTTGACCCATTTTAACCCCTTTTGAGCATCATCTTCAAAGTGTAACTGTCCTTGACAATGAAAGAGACCTTCCTATTGTCTGGTCCTTCCAGGCAATCTTTAGCATTGAGTTAAATGGCTTTCAGATGGAGGAGTTGGCTGGAAGGAAGGAGACAAAGTGGCCTGTTGTTTCTGAGTGACTTTGCTAGAGTTTCCCTTTTTTCTTTTAGAATGGTGCATTTCTATAGAAGATGACAGACGTTTTGACAGGTGCAATATGCTTTGAACTGTTGTGTCAGATAATTCTTTTGTCTTGGTTTTTCCCAGCATAGTGGTACATCTCCTTAGGATGCTGATATGCATATTGTTTGCTTTTCATTTAGTGTGGTGAAGCCTTCCATCCTCCTTTTCTCTCTCCCTCCCTAACTTTTTAATGGCTTTTTGCATATATGTAGCTGACCCAGATGGGAAGGCGGAGTGACCATGACTTAAACCTCTCTCTCCAAACTTTTGATCATGATAACTGACACTCAAAACTCAGGAAATTATAATGGTAATAGAGAAAGAGCTGGCAAAGACACATAAAAGCACAACCTCAAATAAAATCATGCTAAAATCTCATCTCTGATTGCAATGCACTATGCTAGGGTGAACGACGTGGTTTCAGGGTTCTTGAGATGAGGAAATATTTAGGTTTGTTCATCTGAAAACTGGCCTAGGTGAAAACAAACTGTAGTTTTGTTCTATCACATAATCAAAACAGGTTTGAGAGGAAAAGAAGAACTCCAAGCTGAAGTTTTAATACTTACATTTGTCTTCTTGTATGGATGTTTTATTTCTTTCTTAATACCCTTACTGCAGAAAATATTTCTCAAGCAGGTGGATTAATTTATTTGGAGTATGCAGAACATGTTCTATGTTTGTAGCCAATGTTTTTTAACATTGCTACACCCCCATCAGCTCTGGGGGTTTTTGGTCCTGCTATGAATTATTGTATTGTAAATAGCAGCACTGGTAAACTGGTCATGCAGAGAACATATTGGGATTTGGGCCTGATGCTATCTTTCTGCGTCAGTCCCTGCTTCTGCCTGCTGCCTTCCTGCCTGTTTTTTACTTAAACAGAGTTTTTTACTATTACCTTTGATGTTTTCTTTTTATTTTCAGAGTTAACATCGCTTCTTTTAGTGGCCTGTGTATGACTCTCATTCATTGTGTCATGAATGACATCCGTGTTACTGAAAGACAATCTGACCCTGAAAAATTGAAAACAAGATCTTCTTTTGCAGTTGCTTCACATGGCACAAACTCAATGGGGTAGAGAGCTTTAAAGGCTGCCAATCAAACAGAGGAATGGACAACATAATTTACTGTAACAGGGAGAGGTGACTTGGAAAGTGCTGCTTTATGAATCCGGGTGGAATATCTGAGAACTCCATTTAATAGATCATGGTATACATGTTTAAAATATTTATACCTTTTTTTTTAAATTGAGGACTAGTGGCTAAATCTAGTGGCCTGATTTCTGAAAATGGCAAGAAAACATCAAACTGTGTTTTTCACAGTCAGAGTGAAAGTATCTCACTCTAGTGTTTTAGCCTACAACACCATTTTAAACTTCTGTGTGTTATTATGGTATATAGTGGGTAATCTTGAATAAAAAAAAATATATAATTACTTCTTCTAAATTATATCTTTTCTGGAGATTTAGAGTGGTGCTTATGATAGGCCAAACAGTGAATAATTGTATTTTTCTGTTTACTAGTAAATACCTCTACTAGTGCTGAAAAGAGTTCTACAGCAGTACTTAAGCATTTGAGACCATGGTTCCTAAACACATGGGTGAAACATTGTTTGAAATTCATTCTGCTGCCATAGAAGGGTGCTAGTAATTGTTATACTTGACTGTAAAGGTGCTTCTTTGGGATGATTGTAATTTTCAGCCTCTACAGTTACCTTTTCTTCAAGTAATTCCTGTTTACATTCCAACTTTACTTTTGTGAGTCACTCATACAAACAAGTTAGCTGAAAACACAGTATTTTTTGCCATCTCTGTTCCATGCTCACCTGTTACCGTAGTCTCTGGTTATAGATTTATTTAGTTATCATATTGATAACCAGTTGAAACTCCTTATCTCTAAACAGTAGAAAATTTATTCACATCACCAGAAATTTCTAAACTGATTCTTGTAGTTATCTATTGTAGTTTTCAGTAGGCAGCTAAGAACAGGTTCTCATGAAGATCGTTGGATGGTTTTAACAAGGGGTCTATTTACTGACACCAACTCTAATTGGAGTGTGTCATGGGAAGCTCTCCTCTCAGGAGATCTGACATTGTTCCAGGAAGAACCAAGCAGATCCAATGTTAAATTGTATCAGACTCTTTTGCAAAGTAGAGCATTTCTGAAGCTGGGAGAATTTTGCCAAGGGACTCACAGGGCATGAATTTCTTGGGATGATGTGTATCACATTCAGTTTTATGGTTTCCCTTTCACTGTTTGAGGACATTGCAGAGCTGAATAGATTGAAGGGGAACCCACGCCTTTTTCACAGGACTCTAGTGTAAGCATGGCAGAGTCCTTGTTATGCTCATCAGTGAGATGGGTATTTATTACTTGATCAGGATCTGAAATTTCCATAGGGTTCTCATAAACAAAATGAAGGTAGTTGCTCTTTTGATCAGGTCTAGTAGGAAAATATGCAGAGTTCTCACAGGCTGCTGATGTCTCAAAATATGTCCACTGTAACAATTCACAGGCTATACAAACTTCATGGTTGTCAAGTGTTCTGCTTGCCCTTGCCATATAGACGTCATGGTTGTCACTGGAGATAGAGCGCTGTACCTTCTGCTCCAAGCACATGGGCTCCTGCTCTCAGGGTTGGTATCGTGTTGCAAGCATGGGGAGACTATGCAAATTGGATAACATAATGCTGCTCATATGGGAGCTGACTGTGCTAATTCCCACGTTAATCCTGTGAGCATATGAACAAGACGCTCACCCCAAGGCTGGCTACGGCCAAGCCATGTGTTCCTACGACTGAGAAAAGCTGGAGGTGCTCTCCAGGTAATCAACTGGACTCCTGAGTCCTCACTAAAAAGTGCAGCTACCGCCTGATAGCATTTTCTGTTATCCTAGAAGTGTTGAGTGTGGAATAATCTGTGAGGAATGCACTGGTGAAAAGACATTTAACATCAACTCTGAATCTTTCCACCAATTCGCTAAAATTTGGGTTGCATGGTCAGCGAGAAGGCCAGGTTGGGCTTGCCTTTGTCACAGAATAGTTTCACTTATCTGGCAAAATAACAATAGATTGATGCAGCTTTCTTGGAGTGATAGAATGTGAGAAATAGCACTTTTTCCCTGTTTGAGGTTCAGGAATCATTCTAGGCTCGTGGGATGGGAAAGAATCCACTACTGAGTTGAGCAGTTGATAATAGTTCTAAGTCCCTTTCAGTTGAAAATATTCTATTCTATTCTATTCTATTCTATTCTATTCTATTCTATTCTATTCCATTCCATTCCATTCCATTCCATTCCATTCCATTCCATTCCATTCCTGTTCTACTCTACTCTGTCATAATGATGATGTTTAACCATTGAGATGTTTCATTTATGGGGGATTTCTCTCACATAGGAATTTAAAGAATAATTGAAAGATATAATGCACAGAGGCTACTCAAAGTTGTTTTGATTCCTACTGAAATATTTTATGTAGGATTTAGATGGTTTCTAAAATGTTTCTGAATTACTTTGCTCTTTCTATTTCAGCTGTTTCCTGCTTTAATGTATTTTTCTTTTACAAAATATTGATTTTAGAACAACAGTATGTGTCCCAAATTCATACTGGTTTTATCACAATGTTTAATAAAAATTCCAATTTTTTTTTTCTTTTCGAGTTCAAACTACTTTGTTCCATATTTTCTTACTTATCTGTATTTTGTAATTTATGCTACAAGATAAGAAAAAAGGGAACATGAACTATAACCATGAAATATTTGATGATGTCAAAACAAGGTCAGGTCCATCACTGTATAGATCTCTGCAATAAAATGTTTGAATCTACTTCCATGGGAAATATCAACATAATGTATTTTAAGTTAGATGCATAATAGGTGCTGCCCATCACTTTTCCTTTAAGTTTTTCTTTTCAGGTTTCCCAGAGTTGAATATGAAAGCCAATATACAAGCAGCTGCTGCTTTCTCTTTCCACTGAGTTTAGTTTATGTGCAGATTGCTATTTCAGGATTTTTTGTTCTTCTTCCTTGACTGAGAATTGAAACCAATCACTTGGCTTGGGTTTAATCTTCCCATTTGAAGTCTTGAAGGTCTCAAGGGTGACCACTAGTATTAGTAGGGTAAGTGAAGGAAGAAAGTTTTTTTTTATTATTTAACTGAGACTTATATTAATAATGTCATTCATTTAAATGAATGCTGGTCTGGGTCACCTGATCTTGGAACATGACTGTTATGCCCTGGCTGAGGGGTTGAGGTTTCTATTAATAGATTGGGGAAGATTAGAGTGAAATAACACTAAATTACTGGTGTGTATATATGTATATATATATACATACACGTAGGGTTTATTTGGTTGCAATGGAAATGAGGTGTTCGTTGGGTTATTATTGTCTATAGTACTACAGCAGTATAAAACGATTTCAGACTTCAACTGTAAAGAAAAGGATCACAGAAGGCATTTTAGTGCTGTGTTGCAAAAGGAATTTTATAGCAGTATTCCAATTACTGCAAAAAAGAGAAATACACATGCAAAAAGGCAATGGAAAATCTGGATGCTGTTTTATGTTTATAAATATTTTATATTTATTCTTTAACCCCTGGTTTACTGTAATTTAATATTGTGACACTTTTTCTTTCTTTTTCTCTTAAGAAATCAGAACAGAAAGGATATTTCTTAGAATTCTCTTAGCCATTCACAAAAAAAAAAGCCCCAGCAAATAACTTTAGCACATCAGAAAATATCAGCATAATTAATAGCACTGTTTACCCCTTATGAACTGTTTTTGAGTATTGGTTATGTTTGCAAGAATGAATACATGACTGGATAGCATCAACTTTCTCTACTGGAGCACCAGAAATAGGAAAAGCTACACCACAAAAGTATTATTAAAATGATTTAGGAAGAAAGAAAAATTTCCAAAGATCTTGCAGAATATAAGAGGCAAAATATTATTGAACCTACTCCCTGCAATCTACTGTTGAACCTAAATGGCAGGAAGACATGTCAATGGGACGTAACTTTGAAGTAAATCTAATCTTCAATTGGACAGCAATTAAAATATTTGCCTGTAAATATGCTAAATCTAACTATCTGGCAGGATTCACACAAGGCCTGTGTGAACTGTACCAATCTACAGAGACCAAGAATGTTTTCACTGAGCTCAGATGTACCTTCCTTTTAGTGAAGCTCTTATAAAGCCAGTCCTGAAGGGCACCCTGTTGTTCCCTTATATAGTCCCTCTGGTCAAGGGTAACACCTCAGCAGCTGAGGATGCAAAATCATTAATGCTATTTCAGAATACATATTTGTCTTCATTCTAGAAATCATGATATCAAGGCATATAAATTGGAAATTCTGAGCCTGGGAATTCCTTCCTCCAGAAGCACTGAAATGCCAACCTGCAGGTCATGTTCTCAAGAACCAGTGCTTTCCTTGGTTATGTGTACAGTCATGGCATGATGTTTGAGTGTAAATGATAAAGGAATTTGGTTATTAACCTAGCACTTGTGCTTCTCCTCTGGTGATGAGTGAGCTCTTTCATGGTGCCATCACAGCTCCCAGGATCAGTTAGTTACAATTATTTCGAGCACAGACACAGTTTTCCTCAGATTGCTGCAGCCTTACTCTCCCTTCTCTAAATTGTATCATATTGTCTTGAGATGTAATTTGAGAGTTTTTGCTGTCTTTGATTTCCTATTATGTACACTGTGGGAGAAACTGAACTAATCATGACACAGTCATGTCTGCAAAGAGGAAATTTACTTTGATAAAATAAACTGAGACACAGACACACTGCATGTGTAAGAAGTAAAACTGGGACATAATTTACACTTGCTAATGAATTGTTTCATAGGAATGTACAACTTGAAAAATGAACACCTAGGTGGTGAGCTATCTTTCTCTGTCCCAGCATTGCTTTGCTGGAGTGATGCATGTTCCTGGAGGAAATGCAGATGAGATTAAATAGCACACAGCTTTTCAGCCTGCATTCTGAATGTCATGCACTATTCTGGACATAATGCAGATGAGAATATGGATCTTGTACAAGCTTTAAAAAAAATATGTTTCCTAAATGCTTTTCTTCTTGATAGCTTTCATGTAGGTTTTCTATATCAAGATGAAGACTTCTGATGATGAAATATTTGACTTATGGCCCAATTTCAAAATACAGAGATTAAAGTTATTGTGGTGCAGAAAGAGCAATGACATTGATCATCTGTTGTGCAATTGAGTTTTAATTTTTCTGATGGATGAATGTTGAAAAAAAAAAAAGTAGTTAATTTTTGTGTCAGCATTTCAGTAAGTGCTGATATGGGTTTCTCTAGTACCTATGACTTGGATAAGATTGGGATTGGATGTCCTAAAGTGATATCTATATTTATTTTTTTTTAATTATATGCAAGGGAGTGAGAGAATCTAAAATCTGTATTTTCCATAGCTGGCCAAGCACAGATCATTTTTAGAACACCTTATTTGAACAGGGTTTATTCTTGAACTGGCTCTATATAAGCAGGACTAGTTTTGTTCCCAAATCAGGGGAGGACAATGCAGCATAGCATGCTTACAGTGTGTTTAATCCTATTTTACTATCTGAAAAGGGTCTCTGGTTATATGTGTTGCCTGATCCTGCATCACTGCCCAGACCAACTAAACCAGGCATCTTTCCAAGGCCAAGTCTTCCAGTTATCGTTCAGAATATCTATGACCTGGCTACCTAGAAGGGAACACACCAAAACAGAAGAGTTACTTCAATCTGCAAGAACACCCTTGTTCCTACTAGTTTTGTTCCTGGGAAGCCAAATTCTAGCAGAACTTCACTGCCTCTCTGGCTGTAACTTGCCCTTAGCTGCCTCAGAAATCAAAGTTTTCAGGACATAGAGTATTTATAAAATTATATTTTCCCCACATATTCTATTGTACATACAACAGAGACATAAAATGTATATTTCTTTTGCTTTTATTTGCTGGCTTAGGAAAGTGCAAAGTCTAATGTGTCTAAGAACCCATTTTTCATTAAGCATTTTTGGTCAGCATCAATGACAAGCTTCTCACTCAATCTGCATTTTGTGCAATATTTTATTCACCTGCAGGTACCCAATTTCAATTTTGCTACAAGGCTTCTCTTTGATTTTCACACAACCAATCACATAAAATTCTTTTAAAATATATCACATAGTTCAAATTCAGTCCAATAAGGGATAAAGAGTAGACAAAAAAACTTGGGAAATTCTGGACCCTCTGTCATTTCTGACTACGCCATCATCCCCTAACTGAATGAGACAGTTCAGCCAGGGAGTAACACTTGCCAGAGTGGGTAGCGGTATCAAAATCCAGGCCATACTTCTTTGCAATTATTTTCTGATTTTGTTTGAACTTTTTAGCTTGAATATTTCTCCCCCTGAAGAAAAGCAACTGGTATCATTATTATATAGTTCTATGGCTTGTCAATCATAGGATGTTTTCCAATTCTATTATGTTTTGTTTGTAATGAGGCAATGGCAGTGTTTTGTTTTAGATGTACTAGAAATTATAATCAAGAAAGAAAATGGAGCTGATCTGTTTAATGGAGATGAGAAGTTATTTTCTTCCTAGTTTCTTATTACTCTACTGCTTAATTCCTGGCAGCATTGCATTAATGTTAAGCACTGGTCCCCAGCACCAAGTGGCAATTTATCATCTATCTTGGCAGGCTTCCCTGCTTCATCCTGCACCTGCCTCCTTGAAAGAAAACAAGACATCAGATACTTATTCAAATAATGCAGTAGCTGATCAGCAGAGTATCTACACAATGGTGAGTTATCCATGATAAAAGGACAACTTTTTCATGCATTATTTGTGACATATGTGTCCTTTCTCTTAAGATTTATGACATTCATGACGGTGACTATTGTTACTATAATCAAATCTTTTACAGCCTAGCTGCAAAGGTTCAACTTATTGTCAATAGATTTCTATATGAGTCAATCATGCAATTTCATAAATGCTTTGAAACACCTGCACTCTCCTTGGAAGTGCAGAAATAGCAGTATCATGATCTCATCTTTCAAGTCATGAAACTGCTATGTCTCAGTAATTCCCTATTGGCAAACAAAGTGGGAGACAAATCAAAACTATGTGTTCATTTGCATTTGCTCCATATGATACATACATCTGTCACATATATACATGAGTGTGTATATTTATATATGGATTTGCACCCACATATATAAATGTGGGTGTGTGCATGTGCATAAACTTTCTGAAGAATAGATTATGGCCTTAAAGCATGAGTAAGATATCAAGGGAAAGCTGTATCTATAAGTCAGAATGTGAAGAGAATAGCAGGAACTATTCACAGAAAGGATAAATAAAATCTTCACAAATATGAAAGGAAAGGTCGTGTTTCACCAGAAATTTGCATTTTACAAGCCTCACTGGAAACTAAATGCATAACTGCTAGAATGCAGGATGTCATATTCCTGCTGGCATGGAAGGGGGGGGTCCTTTGCTTAAAGCATTAATTAGCCTGAGGTGTGGAAACCAGTACTCTGTGATGCCACTGATCCCCTGGGACTGTCTTATGGATTCTCTGAGCCTCACTTCCCATCTATAAAATAGTTAAATGTCACCCTTCCTTCTGCATTAGCTGTATGAGCAGTTATCAAAGACACATGCAGGCACTAGATAGCTCCTTGTATTTGGCCCAGAGCATTTAAAATATTAGAACAATGCAGCTGCATATGGCAGCATCATTATTGACAAAGCCAGCTTATGTTCCATTAAGGAATACTTTATTATCTATGATCATTAGGAATTCAGAACAACAACCCACTCTGTTAGGGTCTGTTACTAAAGGTAATTCTTTCTTGAGAGCTCTCAACTTAATGAGAAAAACAAAGAGGGGGTAGAAGGACTCAGTGAAAATGGAGCAGTGAAAGAAAAGTGGCAAGACTATGAGGATATGTATGTATCCAAGTGCTGCAGGTGAAGGGGTACCCTATAGAAGTACATTGTACAGTGAGGATGTATGATGCAGAGATGCTCAAATCATTAAAAGACAAAATGCTTCTTCCAGGTATCCATCTCAGAGCAGACACTTCAATTTAGGAATCTCTGTGCCAGACAAAATCCTGGGGTTGGGAAATGGCCCATCTCCCTCTGTCTTCTGAGAGCTGTTGAAGTCAGACACTTTTTTTTTTTTTTAATGTGGTAACAGAGAAGGACTACAATGGTGACCACAAAGTATTTAAGCACAGCTGTTAATTTATAGTGCATATTGGGAAGGATTTTACCACATAATATCACATTTGCCTACTGAAATGCCATCCACAAGAGCCGTTTGATCTGGAGGCTAAATCTGATCTCTGTTTCTAAAAGAATTCTTCATATTGACATTCTGATTGGGAATTTCCTTTTTTTTTCATAGCGTGGTCTGCAGCTGAGGTCCTGTTTTGTCTTCTGCCCAAAAGGAAGGTTTTCTAGTCATCTGCAGAACTAATTCTATAGCTGTCACATAAATGGGTTTCTAAATTGTTGTAGAGTGCTGAGCATTAGAAATATTTGCTACCTCCTGAAAATCTATAGATGTGGTTCTGCCTTTATCCCTGTGGTTCTGAGAGGGTGCCTGTATATTTGGAAGTCTTTTTGGAAGATATTTTCCTGTTGTAGTGCTTGCAGTGATGCAATCAGCAGTGCCAAAAAGCTGGTGGAGGGCCTAAATGCTGTTGCAGCATAAGAGCTCTGCTGGTATGTTGAATACAAGCCTTTTTACTGCTACTCTGTCCTGTCTAGATAATTGGTTTTCATTCTTTCAGGCTAGAATTCTGCTACATTTATGTGACCTTGATGTTTGACAGAGGCAGTCTTCCTCCCAAGAGAGAAGAAAAGGAGGAGAAAACCAAAGCATACTGATCAGAGTAACAGTGCTCTTAACTTCTGAATTCATTCTTTAAAAGGAGCCAGGGCCAAGTACTGTGGGCTCCTGGAAGCTGGCAAACAACACCACTTTAATACTTCAACAGACCACCATCATGCTTTAAAAGGAGCCAGGGCCACGTAGCTCCTGGAAGCTGGCAAACAACACCACTTTAATACTTCAACAGACCACCAAATTTCAGATGTCTCCTGGGTTGTAGTGGTTGGGGTTTTTGAATGTTCTCCTGTTCTTGCCATAGATCTGGTTCCAGGTCAGTAACTATGGACAGGTTTGGTAGCAAAGGCTTTTTGTAGTACATCATACCCCCAAAAACCAGAGTACTCTACTCCTCGCAGTGTGACATAGGACTGTGCTGCTCTTGCTGAGCATTCCACAGCTGGGGCTGGTCTGGGGAGTTGATTCTGACTGTTGGACCTCAGAATAAAGAGAAAAAAATACTTGGAATGCACATGGACTTTTTTTGTGTGCCATACTCTATATGTGGCTATTTGATTTCTCAAGTTTCCTTATGTGTTTGGATACCCTAATATTCCTAATGAGCCCTCGTGTCCAAATGCTTAGTAATACCAGCCTTAATGCTTGTGACTTAGAAGCTTTGTTCAGTAGCCACGAAGGCAGAATAAATGCATAAGGCTTTGTGTATCTGGTTGCTTGGGCAAGTTGCCTTACTTAGCAAATGCAAAGATATTAAATTTCTATTCAGATGATTAAAAAATAGCTTCTTCATGTTTTACTGCATGACTTGCTCTGTTTACGGTGCATTAGGTGTTTACTATAGTGATAGAAAAATAGCACCTTCTCCATCTCCCTCTCTCCTCCTTTGTAACAGAGGTTTCTTCAGAAGGACTTGCTGATCACCTGCATCTCCAGCAGCATCTAACAATATTTCATTAAAAAAAAAAGGTGATACGTATGCTCACCTTTATTTTGTTAAGCTTTGATTTCTAAAGGTAACAGCTAGTGTCAGGTTTCTCAAACTGCTCCTCTTATTTCTTGTTTTCAATTGAAACAGTGTGCTGTGTCAGCAAAACCCACAGCTCGCTGCCACGTTCTCTTTTGTGTGGCAGTCGTTTGACACATGAAACTGGCAGCTGCTCTTAAAGGACCCTGCAAATTAACCGTATTAAAGATACAAAACATGGAGGGGTTCTTTTTCACAATGGTGGGAAGCTTTCTTAACTACATTTAATTCAAGAGTAAACCTTTACTGCCATAATTAAAAAGTAGAATGAAATAAGAGAGTGTGTTACATGCAACAGGATTGCTAACACCAAAAAGATGGGATGAGATGGGATCAGAACAGCCTATGGAGGGATTGTAGGCTCAGGTCTTCCAACAATTATCCTGACACCTGAGCTGTAGTTGTGTGGAATTTTTGACTGCAAGTGACAGTGTTCTCTGCCTGCTGTCACTGCAGATATTTGTGTTGTGTTTGGCTCCTACACCTAATTGTCACCGAGGTCACAGCCTCTGGGAAGAGTGTTATGATGATGGAAACAGTCTTGGACCCCTTGGAGAACTGCTGTTTCTCAGTGAATTTGCACATGACCTGTGGGCCTGCATAGACTATAAGTAGATGCAGTCTGTGCAATGCACTGAGTCTGAAATAGAACCCAGCAATCAGCACTTGAAAAGATATTTTGTTGGGGTTTTTCCCCCCAGAATTTATCCAAACCTGGAAAAAGTAACTTTCAATTATTTGCACAATTTTAGGGTGGGAGATTTTTTATTTATCTGAAGAGAAAGAAATGATCCCATAAGATGAGTCAGGCAGGGTGTTTCTTTTGGAATGGAGTATTTTAAGCATAAAATGCATCTTTTTACATTTCAGTTTTTGTAAGGAAATCTCACCCTGGTTTAAGTCAGTGCTAGCCCAATCTGTGCTTCAACAATCTGTGGGAAGTAAGGTGAGAGCACATGGCCAGGGGAGAGGAAGCAACCTGAACATCATTTTCCAGAGGAGAATAGGCAAACCCAGAGAATGAGTACCAGGCAGTCAAGTACCGTTAGGGCATTATGGCTGCCCATTCCCACTGCTAAAACTTTCCATTGTAACAGCATCCAGTCTTTTCCTCTGTGCTTTGAGCTGGACCACACTAACACAGATGGTGAGAAGATCTTCCTCTAGCCCAAAAGCAAAAGAGCTGCAAGGTCTTTGAAACTTCCTAAGGACTTGACTCCTGCCAAGCTGCTTTACCCTGCAGATTTGCAGTGTTCATTGCATTGGTGAGCAGTTCCCAGAGCTTCAAAGCAGCAGCTGTGTCCTCTTGCAGTGGTAAATGCACTTAAGTATCCTTCCTTAAGTAATTCCAGATCAAAGTGAAAGTTAAGATAAATATTACAGATTTTGAGTGAAAGTGGGACAATGCATAGAATTCATTACTGAATTTTGCATTACTTTTAGAAAGTGGTCCACCCCTCAGAATTAAAGCCTAAGGAGGACAAAAGACTTGTGCTGTGTTTCCTCAGTACTTTTAAAAATGTTGAAGATCCATAATATTTTTTTTAAATATGTATGAGAATTACTTTGTCCCTGTCCTGCTGGTCTTCTCCAGGAAGATTCTGTTGCTTTAATTACTTTAGGGATTGGATCTATAATTTTGATAAATATTTACTGAACCTGTATTTTATCAGAAATCAGAGAACTTAAGGGGTTTAGTTCCTCAGGCTCCCAGCAACCTCTCATTTTAGCACACATGGAACATTCATCTTTCATCAGGATTGCATAAAGTGGTTTGTTAATTTGTAGCAGGAGATTTTTGTCATATTTACATATTTAACTTGGCTCTGTCTTATGAATGATGCCAGCCATAGAGCATTCAATTGGAAAATGCCTGCCAAAGGTCTGTATCATGAGTGTCCTGGTCAAGGCCAGGAGTTGGACTCAATGATCCTTGTGGGTCCCCTCAACTCAGCATGTTCTAGGATTCTAACTATTGGGTAAAGCCAAGATATTCTTATAAAGGACTTTGTGCTTGCAAAGGAAAGAGGAAAAAATTGTGTGGTCCCCTCCTAAGATCCCAGCAAAACTTCTCTTCCAGTAGTATGAGCAGCACCAACCCAAGAGAAGGATAAATATGTGTGTCTGGGCAGATGTCAAAGGACTGACAACCTTTACCACTGGAGGAGGAAAGTACTCAGATTTAGGGTTATGCCATATTCCACACAAAGGTCCAAATGTAGTCCAAGAGAAAACCCTGTGAGACATTTCAGGTGGTATCAACTGGCCCCAGGAAGGCACTGGGTGTCTGGAACAAGAAGAAACTGGTCCTGTTTAAACCATAAATAGGACCAGCACATCTCAATCAGCAGAGCTCCATGGAACTGTGAACTGTTATCATTGTCATTAAACTGGAGGATTTGTGAATTTTTCTGTCATGTCTATATCAGGTGAGGGTCAGTGACGTGAGAACAACCTGTTTCATCAGGACTCTGGAAATAGCTGTTTGCTCCTTTTCCAGAAATATCTGAGAGGGTGCTGCCTTCCTACCCTGAGCAGGCTTATGAACCAGTTTTTAAGTCTGAAGTAGTCCCCTAAAAGAGTGATTCCGCTGTGTGTTGAGATATAAAAGTTGCAAATTTTGGCTGTTTTATTTGGTTAAGGGCAATGTAGTGATATTTTTTTCTGTTTCTCGCTGATGGAATTTCAGGAGGAATGTGCAATATGCGAAGTTTGGTGTCATCCAGAAGTGATGCACATCAGCAGTCTTTCCTTTGTCCAAAGACAAATGTTGCTTTGTCTGGCCATTTGTGCTTTTTCACGAATTATGTACAAATTAAATGAGTCATAAAAATGAGCATACAATTAAAGTTTAGATTGGCTTTGTTTCACTAATATCTGAAATAACCATATAAATAAAAACCAGATGTTAAACTGTAATATCAATATATGAACAATTTTGAAATTGAAAATATGTGGTAAAAGCATTTGTGATTATATTTGAATAGTTTATAGTTTATACATTTTCCCATTTTGCCTTTCATTAGTTTCATTAGGTGAAACTAATCAAATATGTTTCTAACTGCAGGTTATTCTTTCTTTCCTGCTGTGCAGGATTCATGGAGTGCTCAGTTAAACCTCTGTGGCGATCAGTTATGTACTTTCCCATTCTGCCCAGAGTAATCCAGATAAAAAAATACAGGTGAAACTAATCAAGTACATTTCTAACTGCAGGTTATTCTTCCTTTCCTGCTCTGCAGGATTCATGGAGTGCTCAGTTAAACCTCTGTGGCAATCACCTTCTCTTCAGCCCCCATCAAACCTTTCCGTCCATGTGGAGTCTTAGGGTTTCTTTTAATGTAGTGAAGCAGCTCTTACCCCTCAGCTGTAGTGAAAGACACTGAAAATTGTGTGGAGCCCCACCAGCCAAATAACGTTGCATCTCTTCAGCTGCTCTGGAATATTTATGCCTTAGTCAAGTGAATATCTTCTGTGTGCATTTCCTATCCCTGGTATTTCCTACTACACTGAAACACACAGAGTTGTGTTGTTTCCACCTGTCTGCAGCAGGGCTGAGGTCACCCAGGACTGCCCAGCTTTGCTTCAGCCCAGCCCCAGGCTCTGGAGTGAGCTAGACCAGTGCTGCTTTGACAGGAAACACAGGAAAGGAAGCAAAGTGGCAGCCCTGTGTCTGTAGCTCACAGCTCTAGAATGTCACTGAAAACAAAATTTAGTAACCAAGTATCAGTGCTACTGTCAGTAGCAGTCTTCAATCTTCACGTTCTCTCACAAAGTTGCCCAGCTTTGAACTTTTTGCATGTCATTACACTGAACTACATTTTAAAGTTCTCTCTTTACAAGTCTTCAAGTCATCTTCATTAACTGCCTTATGTTTTCCTTTTGTTTCTTGAGGTTTTACAGTGAATTAGACCACAAAAAGAACATTTAGCTATGTAGCAGAATAATATATTGTTGTGGGGATGGGGGCAGAAATAACAGCATGACAGTTTCCTCTGTATGGTATCAGATATTTCTGTATGTGACCCTGCTCAAATTACTCTTTTTAAAACTGAGTGCTTAGCAGGGGCTGTCTAGGTAGGAAATGTGATGCTGTTTGTCACAGGGTCTGTCAATGTGTGAATGGAACTGCTAAACTGATTTACAGTGTTTTAGCACAGCTACTCCTGGACATGTGAGGCTAGAGTTACACAACAATTAGAGTGAAGACATCAGTGGTATTTTATTTATGAGAGGTCTGTACACATTCTATAATTAGGCCAATCTAATCACAATAATTTATGAGCTTTAGTTGGCAGAAAATAGTCTCATAAAGTTAATTACCATAGACAGTGATTCAGGAAAATCTGACCTGTAAATGTTTTGCAGTTAAACCACTGTTACTTTTGTAGATAGTTTAAGAACTTTTAAAATTCTCCCAATGTCTAGTATATAGAGCTCATACAGAAGAGATGATGCTCCTCAGATATCTAAAAGGTATTAGCCTCAAAACAGGCTTAAAGCCTCACCTAAGATTATTAAATTAGCCATTTTTCTTCTGGTTTGCTATGGAGTAAGGGGGTGTACACGCACTTCCAGCAAACAGGCCACTTGGGTTTTCTCATTCTTTACAGATAATGTCTTTATACCTTCTTGGTGATTCTTTTTTTTGGGAAGCCTTGCCTCTCAGAAGACCAAACAGTCAACTGCAACCTGAACGGGAGCTCTTTTAAAATGTCCCAGCAGGAGAAAAAATATAAATTATAATTTTTCCCCTGAGATCTCTTGTGAGATCCCTTGTGAGTTCTCATGTTCAAAAGCATTTTCAGTTCCCTACATTTTTAATTGCATAAAGTGACTTGAAGGTACAGCTTATTTTGCAAATGATGGTACTTGCTTCTCTTTATCAATGTGTTATTTAGTACTTTTTTAGACTTTTCAGAGTAATCAAATAATCATAGCTCTCTATCCTCAATGTCTTTTACTAGGGGGAGGTAACGATCTTTTCTCTCAGTTTCAATTTTTTTTTTTTTAAGTTTAAAGGATTTTGTGTAGGAGCCAAGACCCCTAAATATATATTTCTTTAGACTTTTCAGAGTCATCAAATAATCATAGCTATCTATCCTCAATGTCTTTTACTGTGGGGAGGTAAAGATCTTTTCTCTCAATTTCAATTTTTTTTTTAAGTTTAAAGGATTTTGTGTAGGAGCCTAGACCCCCAAATGTAATATTTTCATTTCCTCTGGCAGTAGCAGGGCAAAACATGCTGCAAAGGATGCCCAAACTCGGGGAAGTGAAGTAATGGAAGTGAGGTGACTGAAATGATGCAAGGAGGTGTTTCAGTGTGAGGGACACCCTCATATGCTTGTTCCAGGTCTGAACTCAAATTTATGATGTAACTTGTGGCTTGCCTATCCAACTACACCCTCAGAGCCAGACTGTTGTGTGCCATAACTCAGATTTGAGGGCTTTGCAGGAGGGAGAGGCAGATTGGCTCCCGTCAGTGGGAATAAAGCAACAGTGAGTCACATATGAGTTTATGGCAGGTGAATGCAATCTGCAGGAATAGCTTCTAAAATTATCTTTCCACTGTGCTAAGGAAGGTGGTCTTTATTGCAACTGCTGGCAAACTGCCTTCAAATGGCTGGCAAAGCCCTTTGCAGTGTCTGGGGAGAGAAGTGGCCCTGGAGGACTCAGGCAACATTCACTTGGTCCTTGCTCTGGGGTGTGCCTCCCCATGACTCACTGGACAGAGGGTGGGAGGGGCCAGTCTTTTTGGGCCTTAGTCTGAGCTAAAATTACACTGTGTCCATCTCTTCATTAGAAAAACTCTCATGATGTGCAAAATCTGACAAAGCATCCAGATTACAGGGTTTTTTTAATATATGGTTACATATATATATATATGTAAATTTAAAATAGACTTCTTAAAACATTTTTTAAATGTTAAACATGGTTTTAAAGGAAAACCCAATTACTCCACTGATCTTGAAATCTTCTAATGATGTTATTGTCAGATATTTCTTCACCTATTTTGATTGGAATAATATGAAAAGTAAAGACCATTATGCTAAAAGAAATGCTTCGTTACTTTTGCTGATCAATTTGTTAATATTTAGAAAATGATAAAAATATCTCAGTCCTTGCTCAGTCTCATTTATTGTAAGATTTTTTGGTAGGTTTTCACAAGACTGAATCCACCCTGGAGAACGGAGACAGCCACTTTATTGCACAATTGCCTCCTCAGCATGGTACGGGTAAGCCAAGGATTGTTTCCTTAAGTCCTTCTTAATTTTTATATATTGTGTTTACATTCTCATTAAAGTGCACCAGCCTGAATGTCTGATAACAAACAGTTTTGATTCCCTTGATAAACTCCTGGTTTATCCCTGGGTTCTAGTCCCTTTTCTTGTCTGATCTCTGTTCATTCTTGCTGTTGGATTTTATTCATCTGATCTCTCAGTTTGTCTTTATTACACATCTCACAGGTTGCTCAATGAAGGCTGCTTTCAAATAGCACTTGCTTTTGAGGGTTTGATTGCTCGATTTGGGGACCGGAAGGATCATGGATGGTTTATAATCCAATTATTGCTTTTTTCTTTTCTTTTCTCCAATATTACATATATTTGTGTTCATTCTTTCTCTGGCCTTAAGTATAGTGATTACTCATGCAGATAGTATACTTCATAGATGCTAAAATGGGCAAGTTGTTGCTTTTAAGGGTTTGATTGCTCTATTTGGGGACCTGAAGGATCAATAATCCAATTATTGCTTTTTTCTTTTCTCCAATATTACATATATTTGTGTTCATTCTTTCTCTGGCCTTAAGTATAGTGATTACTCATGCAGATAGTATACTTCATAGATGCTAAAATGGGCAAGTTTGGCTGACTCATAAGATACTGCACATAGCTCTGTGTATTTGTGTGTATTTTTACAATTTACAAATCACTCAAACATTTCTAAAAGTTTCCTGAGCATGAGTTTGGTTTGGTTTTTTTTTTTTGTTTTTTTTTTTTTTGTTGTTGTTTGTTTGGAGTTTTTTGGGGTTTTTTTGGTCAGTAAAAAGAAACATAGCAATAACTGTTGAGATATGAACCTTCATATCATCACATTACCACCATTGGCGAAAACACTAAAACAACTCAAGTTCTGAAATTGAAAACAACTGAAAAACTTACTAAGCTGTCAGTTATATCACATACTTCCAACAACTTCTTGTACTAGCAGTATTTTTCTGGGAAATTTCCCATAGAAAATTGAATGAGAAGGATTTTTGCATGGTGATAGAAAACAGGAGCATTTTGGTGCAGAGGAAGGTAGTGATTTGATAATTCAAATTGGGAAGTTTTTTTGTGGTTTTTTTGGTCAGTAAAAAGAAACATAGCAATAACTGTTGAGATATGAACCTTCATATCATCACATTACCACCATTGGCGAAAACACTAAAACAACTCAAGTTCTGAAATTGAAAACAACTGAAAAACTTACTAAGCTGTCAGTTATATCACATACTTCCAACAACTTCTTGTACTAGCAGTATTTTTCTGGGAAATTTCCCATAGAAAATTGAATGAGAAGGATTTTTGCATGGTGATAGAAAACAGGAGCATTTTGGTGCAGAGGAAGGTAGTGATTTGATAATTCAAATTGGGCCTGTCACTTCCTACATAAAAAAAATGTGAGAAGACAATGGCAGTAGTTGTCAGCAAGATGAGCAGAGAGAGGCCAGATCTGGTATTTCTGGTGGTGCTTGGAGGATGGAAAACAATGTCAGTTAAAAGAAAAACATTGTCAAGATTGGTAATGCCACTTTGAAAGTGATGGCAAAAACCTTGAATTTGATGTGGAAACATAAGTTGGGGCAACAGAGTAGAAAGATGATCTTCTTTGCTCTGGGCATCATACAAAAGCTTCCTGACCCTGGCCTTGCTAAAGTATAAGGTGATTACTAATGTAGGTGTAACTTCAGCATCAAGGGACTTCAAATGAAATTCCTCTCCTTTTCTGTCATTTTTTTTTTTAAATAGCCTACCACATGTAAATCACAGCAATATACACTCCGTTGCACACAGGCTGGGCAGATGCAATGCTGGTTTAAGAAAGCTTACCTGAATCTAGTTGCTTTAAAAGATCTGATCCTTGTACATCCTTTTGAAACTGGTCCAGTGTTTGATAATTCCCTTCTTTAATTATGATTCATGTTTACTTGATTTTTGAGCAACTTTATATAACTTTTCTATTGAATACATTTCTACAATTACAAGCTGCATAAAATGTTCCTGAATCCAGTGCAACTACTGTGCAAATGGGACAAGAATTCAGACTCTTAGATAAATATCTGAAGCTTAATTTTTATCCTGATCTGATGAAGGTTACTGTGAATCTGGTTGTAGTAATATTGAATTACTGGAATAGTACCTCTGAGAACACATGTTAACAATGCAGGTCCACGGTCACTGTCTCCTATTGTATCCCAGTTTTTTATGCTGAGACTGACAATGCAATTGTAAGACTATGTGGGTATAGTTTTTGTTGTGATTAAACAAACTCTTGCTGGATCTTTTTGACATTCAGCTGTTGCTGAAGATGTTAAAGCAAAAGTAAATGTACTAATCATTGGTAACAAAGCAGCCTAATCCACGCTGACCTACAATTTGTTTAGGATCCTTTGGAGCAACAAAGAGATTAAAGTATATAAAAAAAGAAGAGGTAAATAGTGGGTCAGAGATTAGAAGTGAAAAAGGAAAAGGCTGGCTTCCCCCAGACCACACACTGATAGTGGACTTTTGGTCACTGATTGTTAGAAAATGTTTCATGTTTCACTTTCCCCCCAGAACCTTAGAAAAAGAAGGTTTGATTGGCACTTGTCATGACTGATAGAGAGACGAAGATGCTTTGGTAAAAAGGAGAGGGAGGCAGCCGTGTCAAAAGCAGAAGTAGTCAAAGGATGATTCCTCCTTTCTGTGGTTTTGTCTCTTTCTAAATTATTCAAATCTGGGTGGCATCTTAGGATAACTGGCATTTTGACACAGCTTAAAGGATTGTCTCACTAACTCTATTGAACTAAGGCTGCCATCCTTTTTAAGAAAAATTATAAAGAGGCAGATCTTCTATAATCTGATATGTATACAAACCAAAGGCAGCTTGATGCAGGCGTCTTAAATATTTTGGAAGGGGGGCAGCAAATTTATCCATTTTACGACTGATTGTCTTCTGCATCCATCTGCAAGAATGCTACTTATTGGTTTAAAAAAAGCCTTTATTTGATTTTCTTTAGAATATCCATAGTTGTTTGCAATGCATCTGGTGGTTACAAAACCAAGCCAGGCCAGCTGGATCAGAATCAACAAATGTGGGGAATTTTCTGTCGAAAGAAGGTACCTCACCGACAGGGAATCTCTTCTATTGATGGTCATCCTGATTATGGATTTTTCTTTTAGGGGCAATTTCCTTTCTTTCTTTTCAGAAAGGGACCGTGTCCCCTCTTAGTGCTTTGTCTGAACCATGCTGGCTGGCTTAAATGGACTCCCCAGGGTTAGGAGCTCCTCTGTCATTCTAAGCTGCCATTTTATGCTTTGGTGTCCTCTTCACTTATCCATAACCAGAGCCAAATCCTGCTCACTTTATTCACGGGAATCACCCACTGAAATAAATAATTGCATAAATTTTGGATTAGAAGGATTAGATGTCCACTGGCATTCTGTGCTTAACTTCTTAAAATCATTCAGGCAAAGCCCATGATTCCCATACTGCTACAACCATTGCACTTGGGTGTAGTTAGGAGGGATAATATCATCTTGGTCCTTATATTGATGTACTTGCTTTGAGCTCCTAGCAAACCAACCAACAGCCTTCATTGTCTGGCTCATTTTTTAAATTCCTCCTGAAATAAATCTTTGGTTTTCCAAAAAGAATAACTACATTGGGCTGACTCTTTGCATGTACAGTGCTCAGGGTGTTTCAGGTGTTCATCCCCACCCAGCAATGGTCACCAAGCTGAAGGCTTCCTAATGGACCGATTAAAGTGCTAAATGAAACTAATTGGATAGACACAACTTTTAATGAGATAGGGCTGATTTCTAGACAGATTTGTCTGATGGGTTTTTTTTCTGGTAGCCAGGTCAGCTTCTAAGATGAATCTCCTGGACTTTTATGAACAGAACATGCAGATTCATTATTCCTATAACATATATCAAGATAATTGTACAAAATTTCTGGGGAGAAAACTGAAATGAGAGTAGCCACAATGGTGGGAATGTGAGGTAGACAACTTCTTTACTTGAAAAGAAAAGTATGAACACTCAGCACTTTGAACTATTAGCATCTTGATTTTCGTAACTGCTAACCAGGGAAGAGCCAAAAGATATGCACCCCTGGTCTCTAAAATATTTTTTTCCTGATTGGAAACAGTTCTGTGTCTTTATGTATAATTTACCTTTTTTTAACCTAATGGTAAGTTAAGACGTACATGAAGAGAAAGATAGTTTTTTGCTGTGAGTAGGACTTCTGAACTCTGCAGAAGGCCTTCATGACTTTGTGTTGACTTTGGTAGGCTTGCCAGCCAGGATTGCAGAAACCCCCAATGTACAGACCAATGAGAGGAAGAAGAAGCACAAGCCTTTCATTATCCTGTGTAGTTCCAGGAGTTGGACTCAATGATCCTGATGGGTCCCATCGAATCAGCATATTCTATTTTCTATGATTCATATTAATTCATGAGTCAAGAAGGGTCAGACAATGTCCACTTTCCAAGATGATGAGTTTTAATTTTAAGCTTGTATTTGATTCCCCACATCAAAGGAGAAGAGGGTAGCTGCACCACTAGAATCAAACTCCTGCCTGCACCATTTCCTATTCTGTTGCCATACTTCAGATGTGATTGTGATTACCAAATAACCCTTAGTCATCCCAAATACACTTCTGAAGGCTATGTCCTCTGTAAAGTGATATCTTTCATGGTAGCAGAGGAGACAGGGGGGTCTATTTTCAAAACTACACTCAAAACCTGAGCAAGCCTTCCTTTTATACAATTGAATCTATGTGTGTCTATCAAATAATTAGATTGTCATGTGCAATTGCCCAGAAGAAATTCAAATTGTGCACCAGGGATACACGTGAGAGTTGTAATTTTTATTGCATGGTTTGCTGTATAATCCTGACCCAAGGAATTTTAAAATACATTATTTCATCTGATTAGAACTGAAAACATTTTTGTTGATTTTACCCAGTGATTAGCAAACATGATTTGCATTCCGTAATGTGTAAGTCTTCACAGATTCTGGAATTAGGTCCCAAATTTAAATTAGGCCACCACAAGTAAAGCAAAATATTCAATGATCAGAATATCCTAACCTGGAATTATTTGTCCATAATTGCTGAAATCTGTGGCTCTAAAAAGCCGGCTGTATGGTCTGTATGAAGTTAGATTCCTTCTATGGATCCATCACACTAGTATGGAGCCATTAGATACTTCATCCTACACTTGTCAGTCAGCTTTTCCTGTTCTTCAGGACTGTAAGCCATATTAAACACACAATAATTTTACCCTTCAGGATGATTAGGTTGTCACCTTTTCCAGTTGAATTACGTACTTTGTTCCTGAATCCCACAAGCAGCAGAAGGCTTCTTTGGAACCCAGGTCCGTGTTCCACTTGCATAAGGTGGTGCCAGGGATGTTTCTTTCTCCTCTGCCATCGAGTTTTCTTCTCCAATTCTTCCAGTGTGGTACCTGTGAAAGTCAGCACAGATGCCAGGTCTTCAGACAGCCATGCTTCATCTTGCAGTGCCAGTTCTTGGAAAGAGGCTGAAATGTTCTGGCAAGCTGCAGAGTCACAATGCTGAGTGAAAAGAAAGTTGTTCAAACAACATCTAATGGACTTAATCCCCACTTCCTGCCCTTTCAGGATAACAACTGGGTTTCAAAGGCAGTGCAAACTAATATACAATTCCTAGGAACAGTTTGACAAAGTTAAAACATCCATCAGACTGAAACTGGTGGCAAATAAAAGTCTCTCAAGAGACTAGAAAGGTGAAAGACAAATTTCTTTTGTGTTTGTTTCAATCTACCCAGTGACCTTCAGACTGGCCATGGCCAGGCATGAAAAGCACAGCCTGCCCAGAGCAGTTCCTGACCTCAGCAGCCCCATTTCCTTGCTGTGTATGCCAAGGCTTGGGCAGCTCTGGAGCTCTTTTGGTGTCTTGCAGGGAAAATTCATCTGTGTCCTCTAGATGTTTGTTTAAGTGTGGGCTGACTGTTGAGTCAGGGATGGAAAGAAGACTCTAGTCTTCAGGTAGATCAGAAGGTAAAAGTATTAAAAGTATGAAAAGTAGAGCGGTTTTTTTATAATGTGACTTGTTAAGGTGATACTTGATTAGTCTTAAAGTAGAAACATCTCACATTATTGGTGACGATGAATAGTACACTCTAGAGAACTATGTCTATAAAAAATGATTACAGAAAGAGAGGTAATAGTTGTTTGAATTTTTTTTTGTCTAAGTTTCCCACAGCTTCTGCACAGCTTCCCAGCATTTTCTTGGGAGAATTATGTCTCGCTCTCTTCAGAAGATATGTAATTACTACAGGGGACAAACTCATATCCAACTGTTTGCTGTTTAGAGTCAATAGGATTTCAGGGGTCAATCTCAGGTTTATCATTCTTATGTTTACCACTTCTGGTAGCTGCTCCTTTTATTTGGTTGCATCTCTACAAGAAAAAGCCCTGCAACTCAAATCCCACTGAGATGTGCTCCCTGTTGCTTCTCAGGGAACTCTCTTCCAAGTGGTGGGTGGATGACGATGTATCACTGACTTAAGGCCTCCTCCTGATGTGCAGAAGTACCATGGCTGTGATGCAAAGTCATGTTTTATTTTAAATGGGTCAGTTTTGTACTTCCTGTTGTATATCATGCAATGCCATTATCATCTGAGCCACTTTGTTCCCCCCACTTCCCCACACCCCACCCCCCCATATCAGATCTGCTTTACACTCTTTTTTGTGGCATTAAGAAAGCATGACGACATTAGTGTCACATAACCCCACATTGTACCTTTCTGGCTGACTTGACAAAAACACAGCTGTGTGGACATGCCTAGTTTGGATCCCATTTGTAGACCTGGAGACCTACCTCAGGATATTCTGCTGTTAGTGACCGTGACAGTGCCATGTAAGTCTTCTGAGGTGCCACCAGGAATTTGAATTTTTCCACTACCGCAGGGATAGGTGTGTATGCAAACAATGAGCTTTGGGGTTTCTTGCCCTGTTGTCAGCTGTGCTTATTGTACCAGTGCTCCTCTTCTGGGCTGGGGCATCCTCATCCTGAATCACTGCTGACAGCACAAGTGGTAGTCCTGCAGCCACTTTTCCCATCCACACTGGCTGTCGGCAAGATTCCCACTGAAAATGCCAACAAAGCAAATTATATGCTATTGTGCAATCATGCTATAATCATTTCTGTAGAAAATGTGCCTTTAATAAGTGCATTGCAAGAAATTCCCTTCTCTTTTGTGCTTAGCATAATGAGCCTTCAAGACAGCCTTTTAAAGAAAGCATTGCAGTCACTGAGCTCCTATTTCTGTATTTATTTATCAAGCAATTTACATTGCGTTAAAAGTATAATTGGCTTTTTTGGATAAACACTAAGCAAACTTGGAGTGTTTTAAAAACATAATAGGGCACCCTGCAGTGGTTCTCTTTTTTAATATTTTATTCAGAAAATGTATTCCACAGGTTCTCCTGTCTGACAGTGTTTAATAGCTGGTGTTCCTAGATGCTTTCTCAGCCTTGTCTGCTGGCAAGCAGCTGCCCTCAGGAGTCATTAAGAAGCTTTATCTAGCAAAGGAAGTTAGGGTGTGCTGACAGATAGTTTGGCAAAATTGACACTTTTTAACTGTCTAATCAAAGCAAAGCAACTGGCCTTGGCTCATTCAGGTAGAAGGAGGATTAATGAGGTGGAGCCCACAGCAGAGGTGCAAATACCAAGGCAGGGCTTGATGCTGGTGTCCTCTGGTGTGTGTGGGTAGCACAGTGCAGCTGCAAGCCCCATTAAGCTGGTACTCTTGGACCTCTGTGCCTGACCCTGCAGAGTAAACCTCAGGTGTGGGGCTGGTACCTGGGATCCTGGCAAAGTTCTGTCCCTGCTCAGATTGTTACAGATAATTTTTATAATGCTGACTCTAAAACTGTCTCCGTGTGACTCCTGTGTGCTGTTCCAGGCTTCTAGATGACAATCAGAATATATCTGTCCTCTCACCCCTGACACGTCCCTCCTTCTGACAGAGCCCAGTCCTGAAAAACAGTGAGTGGTCTGAAGATGCACAGAAATATCCATCCCTTGGGATTTTGTGCAGCCTCTGCACTGCTGTTCCTGCCCAGGTACACACAGTGAGAGCTCAGCAGAGTCGAGGCCTCATGGAACTCTTAAAATGGGAGTCTTTACAGGTTGTCTCTTTATTCAGCAGAGACATTTCACTTGTACTACCCAAGAAAAGCCTGCTTCTCTCTACTGGCCAGAGAGCGAATATGATGTGCCCTCATTTAGGCTGACTGCTAACACTGGCTAGTAAGAAGTGTTTTCTTCCTTTGGTGGGGCTGTAAAGGAGCTGTTACAAAGCCCTCTGAGCTGGCAGCCCAGGAGCTGTTAGCTACTGCTTTGCTCTGGCAGCAATGCTGGATGGAGCTGTGTGCCCTCTCTGCCAGAGTGACTGCACAAACTCCTCAGTTTTAGAGGCTTCTAAGGAGATGCTGGCAGGTCCTTTCACCAGAAAAAAAAACAAGGGGAAGTAAAAGGGAGAAGCTGTGTTTATGCATCAGGCCTTCCCTCTTTCACACCTCCAAAGTGAACAGTTGGATGTTGCTTATTTTTGGAACAAACAACATTCAGTAAACACCATCTGCTTCTGAAAAAAATGAGCAACACTTGCTAAAACAGAAACAACAGTATGCGTTAAAATACCTTTCAAAGAACAACAGGCCCCATAAAAATATAACAAAGGCTGAGGTTTTGTTCAGTGCCAAAAAGTGTTGATAGAAAGAAGTTTTTCCATTAAGTCTAAAATAGAACTATACCCAACAGAATCCTAAAATAAACCAGAAAAATTACTTTTTTTTCTTTTTTCTGCATGAAGTCCAAATCAGAAATTTAGCAACTGCTTATAAATCTGTTTCCACAATGAGACATGTGGGGTGCCATGCAGAATTTACAAGTTAGAGTGCATCATTACTTCTGTGGTGTCATGAACCCATTTTTGCCTTACACAGAACTGAAAGCAGTTCCATTTGATGGGAAAATTCCAAGTTGTCCTGTCAGATGTCACTTGTTCTTTCTGGGAATTCTGTTCTGCGTTGTCTTTCTGGGAATTTTGAAAGTCAGTGAATGCCCTCTCCTAATCCTTGCCCTAGTGAAAAATATCACTAAATGAAGACCCTTGGAGCAGCTTCCTCCCTTCATGTTGGGAGGGTGACCTCTTGTTCTTTTGCTTCTCAGAGCATGTTTCATGGAATAATCACTTAGAGTCACAAAGAGAAACTCTAACAATTATGTAGTTATGAGAATTGCTCTGCTGAGCATGGCATGGCTTTTCTCTGGTCCCCTCTTTAGTGGGCTGTGGAGAGGGACTTGGAGAGTTATTCTGTGACATTGGCATCATGTCATATTAAGACTGTGGGCACTGCTCACTTCTGAGGTCAGCCCCTGTGAGCATGTCATCACCTGGAGTATCACCCACGTAAAAGACCTGTAATGTGCCTCAGACTGCTCCAGGCCTCATGCAGGTTCTTTCAACAAAAGACCTTGACACATTTGTTATGTCATCTGTTGATATTGTACCTCATCCATAGAGAAAAAGTCATGGGCCTCCTTTTGGGAACAGAAGGAAACCGAGGCCATGGACTCCTCAAAATCTCAGTAAATGGGTTAACAAAACCAGGACTGTGTTAATGGAAAACTGCACAGACTGTGGAGCAGTGTGGGTGGAAATGAGCTGGCCATGGTGTAGGTGTTTTAGCTAGCTTGGGCAGCTCTAGATGGAAGAAATCCTTGTTGGGAGATGTGTTGCATAATGCAATAAGGAAGAGACACCATCCTTGTAGCCTTGCTTTCCAGGCTGTTTGACAGGACATTAAGGGATAGTGCTTGAGTCTGTTCAGTACATTTCAGCTAAATGATCCTAATTACTCTGGATCAACAGCAAGGCTGCTTAATAATACATCATCCTCCTGATCAACTGACCCTCTGTGGGCTTTAGAGACAAGTTTTCCTTCTGCATTATTGACAAAGATGTTAAATAAGAGTGGACAAAAATATGTCTCAATAAACGTTGTTCATTTGTAATGACATTTTTAGACCTGTCAGCCTGCTTTTAACCCACTGAATAGGTAGCATGATAGTTTGGTGTTATTCCAGTGTTTTAATCAAAGTTTCATGTGATACCAAGTGAAATACACAGTAGAAGTCCTCAGTCTATTGCCTATATCAACCAAACCAGTAATCTTATCCAGAAAACAAATCAAGTTAGTTTGACAAGATCTATTTTCATAAACCCGTGTTGACTGGCATTAATTATATTTCCCTCCTTCCATTCTTTATTAATCAAATCCCTTATCAGCTGCTGCACTGTTTTGCCTGGGTTTGATGTCAAGCTGACAGGTCTATAATTACCTGGGTCGTGCCATTTACCCTTTTTAAACAGTGGCACAATATTAGCTCTCCTCCCAGCTCTGGTGCTTCCTCAGTGTTTGGGAAATGAGGAGCCAAAGAACTGCTTCAGTTTCTGTTAAAACTCTTGGAAAAAATTTTCCAGATTGGCTGATGTCTCACTTTTGTTCTTGCTTTTTAGTGCCTCTATTAACTGGTGTTGCAGTGGAGGACATGTCATAATCACCCTCTGCTTTTGTTGGCATCAATAAATGAAACAAAAGCTCAGTATAGCAATTTGGTGGGTTTTCCTAGCTACACCAAAGTGTTATATATTGAGCATGTCTGCTTTTTCCTTATTGCTGTTAGTGGCATTTGTGTCCCTTCTTCTTAAAATCAGTAGTGTAAAGCCATTGTTAGGAGCTTTGGCTTCTGATATAGTTTAAGTCTTCCAGTATGGAAATTTACCTCAAAGCACTTTATGAACATCAGGTGAAGAGAATTCCAAAGTTTAGACCAGACTAGACTAGACTAGACTAGAACAGAATAGAGTTGGAAGGGACCTTAAATACCATCTAGTTCCACATCCATGCCATAGACAGGGGTGCTGCCTGCTAGATGAGGTTAGTCAAAGCCCTGTTTGATCTGGGCTTGAGCACTTCTAGGGAGGGAACATCCACAGCTTCTCTGGCCATCACGTTCCAATGCTTTACCACTTCCAAGTAAAGAAATTCATCCTAGCATTTTACCTAAACCTCCCCTCTTTTCGTTTAGAATATTTTCCCCTTGTCCTATCACTATGTGCCCATGTAAAAAGCTGCTTACCATTTTTTTAATAAAAGTCCTTGAAATCCTGAAAGTACTGAAATTATCCACAATTTGACTAGGGATATCATCCTCATGAAGGTCAGCAAGTTTCCAGAGTCTTTCACAGCACACCTAGATGTTGCTGCTATGCACAGTGTGGTAATGTGTGGTTCACATTAACAGAGCAGTCAGGCCTTTGGAGGCTCAGCTCCTCCTGGTTTCATTGTGCATCCTTTCCTTGGGTCAAAACAGTGGTAGTGGGAGTAGTTGGTGTACTTTACTGCTTCCTAACTGACCCAAGGAGAAAATTGGTCTTTCCATACAGTGTCTGCAGGGTACCCCTTAGAAATATATTTATGACCTTAAAATAAAAAAGAAAGAAAGAAAGAAAGAAAGAAAGAAAGAAAGAAAGAAAGAAAGAAAGAAAGAAAGAGAATGAAAGAGGCATGTAGTAATAGAGTGGGAGAAACTCATATATTAAAAAGGGGGCAAAATAATTATTTCTTTTTCTCAGTGGTGTGGGTGGCAAATGTGAGAAAATATGGCATGAATCTCTCCTCACATTCCTCCTGGTTTTGTTGAGGAATATTCAGTTTTGCTGCATTTAAACATTAAAGATGTATGTTGGGAAAAGCAAGGAGAAGACAATGCTTTTTTAGACAAGTTCTTGCTGTAGCTTTCCGTTTCATGCTAGACTGCATAGAAGAAAGCAACCTGTGTGCATGAAAGGCTGGTGTGAGGGGTGGGCAGGGTGCTGGTATCAGGAAGGGGAGGCAAGTGCTCAGCATGCAATCAGATAAAGCGAGCTGTTTGGCATTAGTGTGTTAGCTTTGTCCAAGCTGCCAGCATCTCCAAAGGGCCAAAGCACACTCTTCATTTGTCACCCCAGCGCACCTTTTGTGTGAATAATTTCCCATTGGTATTACCCAGAGCTTGGAGTCGATAGCTGGACTAGCCTCTTTGCTTGTACTATTATTTCCAGCAAGCTTCATACATCTGCAGTAAATCCATGAGGATTTGCAAGTGGGCTGAGGAAGTATGAGTGACAGAATGAGCTGATAAGGCCTGAGTCCCACAGAAACAAAAGGCTTCCCATTTTGTCATGACAAGACAGGCGCTGCCTTGGAATTGATTTGATTTGATCAAGATTTTGCCAGCTGACCCCAAAAGTTCATGCAAGTTAAGAATTAAGCTCCCAAGCTCTCTCTCACTCACTAATAAACCTCCACATCAGTGCCAAAGATGAGAGTATCTGTTGTGAGTTTTGTTGCCTATTTATTTTTATAAAGCAGGATCACTGAGGCTTTTCCTGCTGACGCATTTTTGATGGTAAGGAACTGAAAAGTGTCTAATGACCCACAGCTCTGTGGACAGAGCATCTTGAAAGAAACCTTAGTTGCAAAGCCAGGCATCAAGCTACAATGCTATTGAACTTTAATGCACTCTGAAAGGGTAAGACCTAATGAGGGAAAACATAATAACTTTCTGTAAATCCTTCTTGAACTTGTGCCTAACCAGGGAAGCATGAGACAGGGGTAACATGAATCAGAATGCCTGCCTGATATTACAGAGCCAGACATTTTCAAAAGTCAGCAGAAAGTCTTTAGGAGGGTGTAGAAAGGTACAGGTCTACTTCTAGTTTGGCAGAAGTAAAGACAAATTGCAAAAGGAAAGCATGGCCACCCTTGGCAGCTGGGCTAGCAAAGGAACAACTGGTGCTAAAAAATTAAAGCTGTCCAAAAGAATGGGGTCTTGAGAAAAATGCATTTCTTCATAACAGATATCATTGTTGAGCTATACAATATGGTAATGTGCAAGTTTTATCAAGGTCCTGCCCATCTTTGGGGCATGTGGGAGAAGAACACACCTTTTTCAGTTTCATCATGCTTTACTGAGAGTCTTCTCTTACCTGCACAATTTTTATTGAAGAGGTTGTACTTATATATTTATTGTTGAGAGACGCTTGATTTTGATGATATAGAGTTGAATTTTTCCCCTCCTGGCCTTTCCTATTTCATGGCAGAGCTTTGGGAATGGTGGAATGGCTGCCCCTTGCTGTTACAATGGCATCCACACCCTTATTTGCAAAGACTAGGTAACGTTTGTGTAACCTAGCAAGAGGAATCCAAAATATTAGGATTTCTATGTTTATGTGTATGGGTAAGAGAAAGGAGGAGTGGGGAGAAGAGTGGAGAAACTAGTTTCAGATCAAAGTCTGAATCTTAAATTTATAAGGTGTATTTCTTTTTAAGGGGGAATAAAGTGAGTTATTTACAATGCCTCATGGATTCCATACCTGGAAGTTACAGGACTGCCTGTTGGGGATGCCTGTAAAATGAGGTGCCCTTTGGACCCCCTTAACCCAGAGAAAAGGTCTCCTCTTTCATATGAAAATGTGTGTGCCTCAATTTACTTTTACTTGTTTAACATGGGAGTACATGCTTTACAGACTCTTGAACCTATTCCGTGCTTTTATCTCCCAGTAGTGCTGTGTTAAATCTATCTCTGCCCATAGTTCATGGCAAACATTGAAAACCTGTAAAAGTGTTGGACAGTCCCATTTAGAAAACATTTTTGATTGAATGGATGTCCATCTTTTCCTTGCAACAAGGTACATTAAAAGGATTTATTTTGGTTAAAAACATGAAATTTTAAAGTATTTCAAATGCAGATGAGAAATTAATCCCTTTGCATTTACAAAATATTGACGGACTTCAAAAAGGGATGTTTTTTGGAAAGAGAGGTATGTGCCTGTGCATACACTTTTGACATTCAGTTTATATCTTTTACATAACATTAGTCTGATCCTTGGTTCCATATGAAATGGTTGGCTCTGAAAAGCAAGTATGTTGATTCAGAATTATTGCCAGGAGCCTGAAGGTTTGTGTTCCCAGCCCTGATGTTTTAATGGTGAAGTCCCAACATAAGTTAGTTCCTACTCCAGCAAAGTTTCTTCAGCTTCTTGTAAGTAGAACTGCTCAGCTTCTTGTAACTAGAATTCTGGTTTTAGAATTTAATTGAGCCCCTGGTTATTCTTTCCCTTGTAGTTTCCTTTCTATGTGTCTATGAACATCTATGATTGCCCAGTCAACAGCATTACTTAATTGGCTGAAGATCCTAATCCAGCTTTCCTGAAAGGAAAAGCATCCTGGACACAGTTGCCAATTATTCCATTATCTCTATTGACAGCCTGGTGTACTTTGATGTCCTTCAAAGCTCTGACACAGATATCCCATGGGAGACCATTGTCTCCAGTTAAAGCACAGTGCTGAAGAGCAGTGATTTCTGTGTCTGCTACCACTGTGTTCACTGGCTTTGGAAATGTTACTTAATCTTTTGGTTTCCCTATCTGTAAAATGGGAAAAAATGTGTTATTCAGCAAAGGTTAAGAGGGTTCATCTTTTGATGTTCATAAAATGTTACAGGATCTTCTTTATAGTCTAAAGAACAGACAACAAATGTAATTAAAAAGTAAATGGAAGTTATGGAGCAGGTTAGGAATAGATGTTGGTACTGATTTCATGATATGGCTACCTCAGTTTTTCTCTTGCTTTGAAATACTTTGAAATTACAAGGCTGAAGTTTCCTGTATAGTTTGACTTTTACCATCTTTCTTGCATCATGATGTTGCCTTTAAGCATGTAATACTGTAGTGTTTTCCATAATTTCCTGGCTTTTAAGTACTTGACTTTTCAATTTTAATATTATTTTAATATGAGAAGCTTACTGCAAGTATGAGAGCTCTAGTTTACAAAAGCAAAGTAAGCCACTTTCCCCTCCTCAGGAATGGGGCGTGCTGCCAAAGCTGACGTGGCCCGTGAGCTCTGCACGGCCACAAGATCCCCAGGCAAGTGTCCCCCACGCCTGGGTGTTCCCCTGAGTGTGTCTGGAGCCCTCCTGTATTTGCCTGGCCTTTTCCTTCACTACCCTTTTTCAAAGCCAGTTGCTGGGCCCTCTTCTCTACAAACTTTCAGTTCTTTTCATCGACTGTGCCCTGTGCACCCTGCAAACACGCAGGAGTTCAGAAAACAGATATACAGGTACAACTGAGTGCATGAAGGAATCTTCACTACCCTTGTTCAAAGCACTTGCTGGGCCTTCTTTTCTACAAACTTTCAGCTCTTTTCATGGACTGTGCACCCTGCAAACACGCAGGAGTTCAGAAAACAGATATACAGGTACAACTGAGTGCATGGAGGAAATGCTACAGGTGTTGGTCAGCTTGGGAACAAAGAACCAAACACTATTTTTTCTGTTCTTTGCACTAGTGACAAAGCTCATTTTTCTCTCAAGTGTCTTTTTGAGGTGTAATCTTAGAAATATTGGACTAAAAAGTATTCTAGTACCAGTTACTTATTTTTTCTTTGAAGGGATTAAATTTTAGTTTTGCAAGCCTCTTTGAAACATTTTGTTAGAATTATTTCTGGTTTCAATAAAAACAACCTTTTTAATTCTCAGCATTGGGTGAAAGTACATTATTCTACCTGTACCTAAGGAACTAATAGCCTTGGTACTGTGTCTGTGCAAAGCTGGAATACTTATCTGCTTTGGAATCAAGACTTGGGCTCGTCTTGTGCAGGGGCAGGAGCTGGACTCGATGGTCCCTGTGGATCCCTTTCAACCCAGGATGTTTTATGATTCTATGACTTCACATTTGGTACAGGGTGACTAATTAGCCCAGCCTGAAGGGTGCATGCTCTCTCTATCTCACAAATCTCACCTGTTCACAATGCTGTTTCAGTACAGACATGCTCAGATGGATTTATTTTGAGTTTGGCAGCTGGTTTTTCTTAGGCTTTCCTCCTCTGTGCAAATTGTGTGGCTACAGAGTAAGGGCCTGAGCATGACTTTGCATGCAGTCACTCTGGGCTCCCTCCCTGGTAAAGGCAGTGAGAGGAGACAGAGCCTGATGGTGGGAGGGCAGAAGAATGTTCCTGCCTGTAAAGTGCTGAGCAGCAGCAGGAAAAATATGGCAGATCCAAACGTGGGTCTGCCCAAGCCCAAAGACCTCTAGCAGCCTTTTAGGGTATATACTGTGAGAGGTACAATGCACATGGGGCCCAGCTCCCCCTGACCTCAGTCTCTGTGACTCCTACTGGGGGCACTGCAAGCAAGCTTATATTGAAAGCTATGGAGATGTTTTTAAACGGTTCTTTACAGCACAGAATAATTAATTAAACAGGTGGTTCCATGAGCAGTGCTACTAATGATGGCTGCTTTCCAGGATTTCTCTCTCGTGTGGATTTCCAGGCTGTAACAAAGGTTGAGCTCATGCTGAGGTCTTTCCCTCAATGAGGGAATTAATAGGGCCTCCCTCCCTCCCTCTACTCTGCTGCCTATTTTCATGAAACTTGTAGGTACTTAATTCCTGTCAACCCTCTACACCTCTGTCTCACTTGGTCAAAATTGATCAACGATTTTAAAACTTCCTGGGGATGGGGAGAATAAACAAAAGGAGAGAAACAGATGCATGAGGAACATGGCTGGAGAAAATCCGTTTCCTCAAGTTGAAATTATTGCCCAGGATTAGAACGGAAAATTGCTCTTTGTTTGCTCCTTTGGCCATACTGAAGGAAAAGAACAAGTTAGAGGAGATCAATGGTGCTGGTGGGGCTGTCCATACAGTTTTGGTGTCCATGTCTTAAAAAGCTGCCATCCTTTTTAGGGGGTACAAGAATCACTGAAAAATCTTTTAAGGAATGGTAAAAATATTTGACAGAAATACTTAATTTAATTTCCTCTGAGCATAATCTTTACTACAGTGTGTAAGTCATTTTGCAGGGAGGATATAATACATAAAGGGCTCTCTAACCTTGCAAAAACTGATTTTGTTGAGATTTAAAACAAGTTCAAGTGTTATGTAAGCCAAACCCTGGTTTTAGAAGTAACGAACTGCGCATCCACATGGGATTGTCATATTCTGCCAGCTTCAGAAGAAAACGGGAAAATCTTCCTGAAATCTGTGCTTTGGTTAGGTACAAATAATTGGACCAGTTACACAGGAATATATGACACCTTTTGGCTTTTGTGATTCACCAAAGCAAGGTAGATGGTTTAAGAGCCTAATCTAACCTTAAAAGTTGCTTAAATAAGTACTGAAGTTTTCTTTCCTGATCCTCCATTTCTGGGGGAGACATGACCCTCCGTCTTTCGCTTCTTGAAATTGTTAATTGCTTCCTGAATTTGGTTAACCACTTAGTTGCAAGGGAAGTTGCAACTTTATATAATGCTTAGGTGAGAAGAAACATCAAGATTTTTTTACAAGTGAAATGACAGCTTTTCTTTCGTGGTTTGCTGTTTTCCAGAATCACCAGAGGATCTTTCACTTCTTGAAATTGTTAATTATTTCCTGAATTTGGTTAACCACTCAGTTGCAAGGGAAGTTGCAACAGTTGGAAGGTGAGACGAAACGTCAAGATTTTATTACAAGTGAAATGACAGCTTTTCTTTCGTGGTTTGCTGTTTTCCAGAATCACCAGAGGGCGCCAATGCAGATCTTCCCAGAAGTGATGCTTCCCAGAGGGTTGGAACATCTACACCTCCCAAGCCCATGTCGGTGTGCAAACAAAAAAAGGGCAACTTCTGAAAATTTTTCTGGTGAAAACAGATATTAGGTCCTGGTGAAATGCTCAATACTAAGCACAGTACAAATCTTTTCTGGAACCTATGCCATTAGAGCATTGGTTGTCTTTGCCTTAAATTTTTCTTAGATGCTGACAGTAAGATAGACCTGTGCAAAAGGAGTTTGGCCAGAAATTAGTTTTCTCATTCCTTTCAGCATCACAGTTAAGTTTGGAATTAGAAAGAACACCATGTGATAACAACAATCTTGAAGCATCTGTCAATTGGTGCTTGAAATAGAAATCTCTGCTGCTGTTTTGACATGGAAAGCCAAGACAATTTTGTTGTTTTTATCACACAGATTTGGTTCATCTGGAGTATATAGGATAAGAAACAATGGCATTCAGGCATCTCTATTTGTCCTTTTGTACCCTTTAGGACACAGCAATAAACAAACAATGAGCATTCCCTCCCAACAGGAACGTTCCTTGCACATGCCCCAAAACAAAACCTGAAGACAAATGTACTCTTTTAAAAGGAAACAAGAGATTTATGTTGTAAGCTTGTTTAGATACCAGCCAGAATACCACCTTGCCACCACATTGTGAATCACTCCTTCTCTCTTTACAGTAAAATAATTTTACTGATAATTATAATGATAATAATTCAGATTTTTTTCTGGCACAATTTTGCAAATGATTATCTCTCTTTTCCAGTTCTCATTCTAAATGAACAAGAAATTGGAAAAGCTGAGACCCAACATTTTTTCCCCATCAGGTCCTGAATTTCCTAACAATTTCCTTTGATGTGAAAATAAGATTTCTTTCCTATGAATGTGGTGATGAGGTGATAGAAATAGCAGTCTTGGGGCACAGAGAAAGAGGTTGGAAAGGAACTTATAAGTATTAGGAGGGGTTTGAATGTAGAGGTGACAGTTGGTACCATCCACAGAACTCATGGGCTCAGCCTGTGTTTGTGACTTTCCCCTCCAATTTTCTCATCCTACTCCCAGCAGTTTTTTATGCTGTGTTAGGTGTGAGGATGCAAGGCCAGCTTCATATCTTGTCTTGGATGACAGGCCTGGAAACAAGCAAAAACCCTTGAGGGTAGGGAATCCTATGTGGTGTTTTTAATGATGTCCTACTTGATCTCAGTAAGAGAGGGAAATAGGAAAAGGTTTGTCATTTCTGTGATATAGCTGCTTAATACTGAAAGAGATTTTTTTTTTTGTATACCTGTTTCTTATGACCAGAACAAACCAAAGGAATTTAATTTCTAGTGGCATATTTGGGAGAACCTATGGAGGATGCTGCTCTGCAGATCTTGAGTCTGAAGAGGTTTTTCCTTTAACATTTAAAACAAATAACAAGCCCATGTCACACTCCCAGACTACTGCCTGACCAGTATGAAGCTCTTATGCTTTATACATGTTAAACATCTCCTATTCATGGCTAAATTTGACTTTGTGCCCTGGGCCAGGTGAAAAGACATTTCCAAATGAGAAAGAGAAGAAGAGAAAAAAAAAAGAAAGAAAAAAAAAGAAAACCCAAACAAGAAGTAAACCACAAAATGAAATTTCTGCAAGAAGGGGTGTCTGTGGCCAGTATTGTTGTGCATCTAAAAAAATAGTTCTCTTTATGGCAATTCACAGAAATTCTTATGGAAAAGTGGGGAAAGGAGTTCTTTTATGGGCTATTTTATCCTTTTTTTGTCTGCTCTTGCAGTCGACTTTTTGGCAAAATACTGCATCTTCAGCCAGGAGAAGTTGGCGATGCACAAAAGGGCTTTTGAAGCAGTAAGTGTAAATTCAGACTTCTTTTCTTTTCCTTTCTTCCTTTTTTTTCCCCCTCTCCCTCTCCTCCTGTGTCTGTAGACAGCTAAGCAGAAATAATAAGCACCATTGCTTGCAGTACACGTCCCATGAATTACGCTGACATCAAATGTAACTTTAGAATGGAGGCACGCTTTATTCTTTTCGACGAACTGTTCCCCTATCCATTCTTTATTTACATGTCGTGAGCCTAAGCGCTGCACAGCCAGTCAGAACACACACACAAGAGGGGGGAGAAAAAAGGAGGCCATTAAACAAATTAAAAGGGATGGGGATGACTAATACAGTACTCTTGGAATCTGCAATTTGATTAGTCTGAGTTTAATACACAAAAGCAGCGCCGAAGCAGGAGGGGAGTCGAAGTGCTCTTTAATAACCTTCTACAATTAAATTATGGTGATGAATTTAACTATTCTGTGCTTCTAAAGGGGTCTTATTATCTGATTGACTCTGAAAGAAAGTCAGTATTTAACCAGGGTTCTTGAGTCCAGCTATTGGAAGTCATACAGTAGTTTTATGCATTAACAACTATTTTTTTTGTTGTTGCGTGCCTCTTCCCATTTGAATTCATGTGTGATTTGAGAAAGATGGCTCTAAGGGTTATTCCCACTGCTTTTGCTAGGAGTGTATTCTGGCCCTCTTACTGTACTGCCCAGAGAGTAAACATGAAAAATTGTATAGTCAGATTTGTCTTCTGTTCTGTATTTTCGCCTGTAATTTTTAATATTCAGTTATAATTTTAGACTACTTCCCTCTGCTGGTTTTCTCTATTGTCTACTAATGCATCATTCAAATGTAGACTCTGTGTAAAGCAGGCAGGGATCTTTGAAACAGACTTTTGCCATTAAATGGTAGGAATATCATTCCACAGTTTATCCTGACTTGTGGTTTTCTCACTGTCCTTTCCTTTACATGATTTTTCATATGCTGAAGGTGAAGGTGTTGCATGTAAAAAATATTTAAGTAGAGCAGGGAATAGAATGCGTTCCTTAAAATGATGTTTTTCTTTTTTCTAGTAAGTATATCTCTTGAAGCTCTTTGATCTTTGACAGAGAGAAAGAAAGGGACAGAGACTTCATGATTAGCCTTATGGCAAAATCAGAGAGCTGATTTCATTCAAAGTAGAGGGATATGATGGATGCAGAATCTAAATTTTCCAGCTTTTACTTTGATGGCCAAAATGCTGGAGCTACTTTGCAAATTTTGATCTGAATATTTGGAGAGGATCTGGGCTGAGGGGATGAAAAGAGAGAATTATGCAGAGTACTGACTATTCAGCTAGGGCCTTATTCTGATACTTATTTTCATGCTAAGTTGCATCTTTCTCTGCCAGTAGTTTCACTGAAAAAAAAAAAGAAAAAAAGAAAGAAAAAGAGAAAGATACTATTTCTGGTGCTAAAATGCTGTGCTATTTGAATGAGGGTGCTATATCCAGCACTCATTTTGTTCATGCCCTGAGTGCCCGAGCTTGGTGCCTGTGCTGCATCCATTGCAGCTGATGGCTCTGGAATGGCCCTGGGGAGGCTGAAGGGCAGCACTGCCCCACTGCCTGCACAACACCGAATGTGGGGCCGGGCTTCTGGGTCTGCATTCAGCCCTTGTGCAGCTGCTGGCTCTGCTGAATGAGGCCAGAGTGGAGTTTAGAGCTCTGCTGCTGCACAGAGGAGGGAAGGAGCTCTCCCCCTCTCACCCCATGTTCACCAGTGTCCCCTGCTCCCTGGCAGGTGAGAAACAGGGGGTCCAAGGGGCTGCTTGCCCTCCTTTTGTGGCGTTGTGCAGGCTGTTACACAAAAATGTAGGAGAACAAAGTATGGTGGCTCACAGCTATGGCATATCTTGCCATGGGTAGCAAAGGAGCAGCTGATGCTGAGGAGAGCACTGCTTAAGCCAGCAGTGAGAGAAGAGTGCAGGCTGCATCTCTGGCAGCCCAGTGCTGGGTGCCCTGAATGTCTTAGAGGGGGGTGAAAATTGCTCTAATTTATGTTAGCTGCCCCCAGGAAATGTGAAAGCATCTGAAGGTGGTCACTGCAGCAAAGGAGAGACAAGGGTGTATCTCTACCTTCCTGACAGAGCTGCCTGCACACCTGGGGAGAGGACATGGGTGGCTGTGCTGTACTGCTGGCAGGACAATTCCCTGCATGCCCTGTGCCAAGGGAGCTTGTTCCCCCTGAGGCTCCTCAGGTCCCACTGGTCCCTGCAGGTCTCAGCATGGTGAGTGTGCTCAGATGCCCCCTCCTTTCTCTGCTCTTGGCTCTTGAGCTGCTTAACTGTTTTGTTTTGGGACATGTTTCTGGACACTGATGATCTCTACACCTCTGTTAATATGGATGGAGCTGTGGACAGCTTATGTGCATTCAGAGGCTCTGTATTTTTAGGCATGTTTTTTACTCACAATCTATCTTTACCTCTGTGGAGAGTCAGTTAAGACCAAGTATTTCAGACCAAGGGCACTGGAGAAAAATTGTATGAATGTTTTGATATTGCAGTTTCTTGTTTTGTCTTAACACTAAAATCTTTCTTCTTGCTTATTAAATCATGGCAGAAACTTCCTTGTGAGCCAGTGATGACAGGCAAACATGATGTCAGTTTTTAACAAGATGCCAGGCAGAGGTTTAAGAGAGCTGATTTTTATCAGAAGCTTTTATACTACTTGAGTAGTAAAAAAATACATTGTGAGTAACATCCATGGCTCATGCATGGTAAAAAGGGCAGCACACTGCATGAAACCTGGGGATGCTGGGCTGAGGAGCACTTCCTTTTAAGAAGACTGTGCTCCCAAATTAACTTGTTCCTGTGCTAAGCATAGCAGAAACAGTGCTGCTGCTAAGCAGAACAATTGCTCTGCCTTTGTAGTCTGCCTGCTGGTTTGTTCAGGCCTGCTTTGTGCTCAGCCTTGGCTGGGTCTGGGACGGTGGTTCAGTAACTGTGGAGCTCTGTGTTTAGCTCCTAGCCAAATCAGTGACACACAAAATCAGGGCAGGCAGTGAATCCCCAATGTGCCAGGTTTAGGAAATCAGCGCTCTGCATAGATGAGCCAATATCCTGTATTTATTTTGTTGTTTTCTGTACCCATTTCTCTTGCATCTGGGTATTTAATACATATTTCCAACAAGCAACACACCAGCCTTAAATTAAATTCCCTGCTATGGATATCAAAAAACAGGCCCTTCCTTCTCTGTGCTGTTCCAGCTTGCAGCAGCCACCAAGTACAAGACCACACTCCCCCCAAGCCTCCTCCCTCTCTCCTCCCTCCCTCCCTCAAAGCAATTTTAAACTGCTTGACTGAATGCAGTATTTGAATGAGGATTTCATATATGGGCTCAGGCTTTCTCTTTAGCTCACTGTGAGAGAGCAGTGCACAGAAAAGGGTCCATTGCAGTGAGCACACTGACTGTAATTAACTTCAGTATTCACTAGGTAAAACACCAAGGAATTAATCAGGCACACCTAAAATGAGCATGGCAGTACTAATATTAAAAAAAATAATAAATTGTTTAAAACAAGGGGGAACTTACCAAAAAGATAAATGGGGACTTCTATCTCCTTCCCCTTAGCCATCTGTGATGGAGTCACAATGCCAGGAATATGCACTGTAGAGAAGGAAGCAGGGAAACAGGGTACAAATGCTGTGGTAAAAAGACAAGTGAGAAAAAAAAGTTTGGCTTCCTCAGGTATCCCCATTTTCCAGTCTGCTGCCAGCCCCAGGGATGTGCTGAGCATTGCTGTGTTCATTGCACAAAAAAGAGCTTGGATCTGGCCCTTGCTCTCCCTGTCATACAATCTCTTCTGTGAGCTGCTCAAGCTCCATCTAAGAGCTGTCATTCCTGTACCCTCTGCACTGATTATTAGCAGGCCTTTCAAGATGCAGGCTGCTTTGGTGTAAGAAATCTGTGTCTAATTTCCAAAATATATTTGTTTTCATGCTAACACTGCCAGCTTTTTTAGCTTGTTCCTTTTTCTGCCTGCTTACCTTAGATATATTTAGTGAGGCGGTTGTGCTCCAGCTCAGCTGTGGTATTGCCAGGCTGACCAAAGCAGACCCTGTCAGTCTCCCTTGTGCTCCTCTCATCACCCTGAAACTGCTCCAGGCTGACTCTCTCCTCCTGCAACTGGGCACAGCAAGGGCAGGAGAGCTGGGGATCAAGGGTGAGGCAGGATGGGCAGGGCAGAGATGACAGCAGGGCACATCCACTGGCAGTCACCAGGGTCAAATGCAGCCCAATGGCTCTAGACACATCCATAGCAATGAGGCAGGGCTGAGGTCAGGCCAAGAAGTCAGACCACAGGTCAGGGTCAACAATGTTGCTCATGTGGGGTCCAAGGGCAAGTGTGGGAGCTGAAGCACAGCTCAGGACCTCAAACACAGCTCCTGGGCTCCTGCTCCAGGCCCCAGTGAGGCTCCATGCTGTCCAGTTAGCCTGGCTAGCCAGCAGTGCTATGTCAGGGCTGACCCTGCAGCTCAGCCCAGGAGCAGGGGAGCAGCAGCAGAGCCTTTTGGGGTGATCACAGAGGGCTCTCTGGCAGTATAGAAAGGGGCAAGTAGACCTCCAGCCATCAGAACAAAAAAAGTCTTTCCACTGCTACTTACTGGTAATTCTCTACTGGAAATCTCCTTAACAGACCTTACATCACATTTTTCATATCTGCATTATAATTCTAGCTCAAATTTCTCTCTTGCTTGATCAATCTCACAAAAACTTTCATCTCCTCTGTCATTTGTCACGCCCCTGTCTAACAGCAGAAAATCCTGTTCTTAATCCTGAATTATGAGCCTTTGGACATTGACCTGAACTTTGCCCCTCCAGTCCTCCCTAGCTTCTGATTCTATGAGAGACTCTTATTCTTCTCTTTTTTAGACTTTTGCTAATTGAACAACTGCTTCTCCTGCTAGGTATTTACTCACCTGAGCTTAGTGCTTCTGGTCAGGAAGAGGAATGATTCTTTCATCCTGTGAATATTACTGAATTCAACAATCTGTGACTTACTATGACACAGAGGTCCTTCTCCTGTTTCTCTCTATTTCATTCAATGCCCTCCTTTTGTCTTATTCACTCAACCTATCATTTTAAATATGGATAGTTATAGCTATAATATAGTTATAATTGTAGGAGTCACTTTCAATTTAGAATATTGAGTCTGGAATTGCATTTAGATTTTGATTTGTGTAAATTGGGCTGTGTTTTTCAGAATGTGTGCGATTAGTGAAAATTCTCTCTCTTGCATCACAGTGGGGACACTTTATTGGGTTGTGCTTTGCATAATGAAGGTGTTTTGGCTCTGCTGCAGAAGTGGAACACCTTCTATAGATCTGCAAAACAATCACAGGTGGGTATAAGAAAACAAGTTTTCGTTTCAAGAAAACAAGGTTGGTCCTAAACTTTCAGTTGTTGATGGCATGGATCATTGCTATGGAAGATTTTCATCTGGCAGGCTGAAAGTGTTAAATCCAATGGAATTCTTAAGGTATGAATATTTGCTTCCATGTTTATGATCCTTTGAAAGCTTTGGGTGAGATGAAGTTGGACAATGAAATTTTTTTCAGGTAAGGTGCCACTGTAGATCTGCTGGAACATTCTGTTTATTGGGAGCTCATGCAAGTACTAGAAATACTTGGTTTCTTAGGATAAATGTTTTTAGGATAAATGCAACCTGGCAAAATTAATGTTGTTGCACATCACATAAATTGTGAAAGATGTGTATTTGTGTGTGTGTCTAAAAGAGAGAGAAGTTGTATACATAAAACTAAAAGGAGCAACACATCAACACTTCACCTTCCCCTGCCCCCGGCACTACAAACCCAGAACATGCTCACCAGACTTCTGGAACAGAATGCTCCACTTCAAGATGTTTAAATGTTAGGAGTTGGCAAGCTGATCCTAGTGGCATCCTAAGGCCACTTTACTTTCTTTCCACGATCTTTTGTAGAAAAAACAGCATTTTCCAAGACAGTGAAAGGTGTTTTAGTGAGTGGATAGGAAGAAGTGACCACATTTTCTAGTCCCTCCAATTACATCAGTTTCCACATCAATAACTGAGCTTGCTCAAGCACACTTCCAAACAACCAGAGCTTTGTGGCAGAGTGTAACAAAAGCTTTGGTCCTTAATGTGCTGCCAGGCCCAGGCCATCTGTGAGCAAATGACCCCGTGGTGCTGCCAGTGTCAGCAAGACCTGTGTCAGCCTGTGGTCTGAGGGCTGTTTGCACAAATTTGTCTGGCTGCAGAGGGCATTTCTGCACAGTCTGCTTCTCTTTCAAAGCATCTAAGAGGAATGTCCTTGTGTTAATGGTGAAAGCTCCCCTCTTTGGAGCCCTGCCTTGTTCACTGCATGTCTGGCAGGTCCATGGAGAGCAGGCAGTGTCCCATAGGGGCACTGAGTGGACCTCCAGGCACCTGCTGGTGTAAGGTACTCCTGCTTTGCTTGCCTTTAGTTCTGCTGAATGGAAAGCTCTGGAGAAGTTTTTCTTCTCACCTTTTTAAGGTGAAAACTTACTGGAGCAGAGGGTCATTTATGCTGTGCATCAGAGCTGTACATTAGACTGGCTGTGTGACCTTTGCTTTCTGCTGTTGCTCAACTCTTATTACATAATGAATTCATTAGTGGAGGGTAGGGGTATAAATATCTAGTGATAACCTGAGATCATTACCTGTAATTAGGGAATCTTTTCCTTTCTCCTTCTGTGCTTTCTCTGTTGAGAATGCACTGGTGAAATGCACTGGTGTTAGCCATCAAAATATCTATTAACTTGAACAGAAAGAGATATTGGCTGTGTGTGCAGGTTCTCAAGGGAGTGGATGAGGGATGTGATGTGGTGATGTGACAGCTTCTTCACTGCTGATTTTCAGTACTGAGCCAAAAGTGAAAACTGCTGCCTGAAAAGATGCTGAATGGGAACAGAGATCAATTATTGTCTTTGCGGGGACCCTCATGGCAGGGAGGAATGATGAATCTGACTCCATGTTCTCAGAAGGCTAATTTATTATTTTATGACACTATATTATATTAAAGAATACTGAACTAAACTATACTAAAGAATACAGAAAGGATATTTACAGAAGGCTAAAAAGATAATCATAAAAACTCGTGACTCTCTCCAGAGTCCCGACACAGCTTGACACTGGTTGGCCATTGAGTCAAAACAACTCAGAATAACCAGAATCCAATGAAACAATCACCTGTGGGTAAACAATCCTCAAATATATTTCGAAGGAGCAAAACACAGGAGGAGCAAAACACAGGAGAGGCAAATGAGATAATGTTTTCCTTTTCCTCTGAGGCTTCTCAGGTTCCCAGGAGAAAAATCCTGGGTGAAGGGATTTTTCCAGAGAATGTGAATGTGAGAATCAATAGTTCAGTTAACCTACAAAAACTCCCCAAGATACAAATTGCCAGTTTGCTTGATGACAGAACAGCTGTTTGCTACTTGCATATATGACTAGCCTTTTTTTTTCCTCATATATTACATTATTCTGCACCCAAATTCAAGTGAACTTTAGTAGTCAGAGATATTCTTCAAAATAGGAAGTCAACTCTGTGACATTTACTTTATGGACACCTTTAAAACTGAAAATAGACTCTTAGCATATAGAAATAAAATTGAGTGGGAGTGACATTACTCTGGATGGGATTTTGGAAATCCTTTCCATGTCCTGACAATCTCATTCTCATGTGTGAAGAAGAGTCCTGTGTTGCTGGAGATGGGTATCCCTGCTCATCCCTGCTGCAAATCACTGTTGCCCAGTGATTCTCCCCTGATGCCTTGACACATCTGTACTCTGATATGCCTGATGCTGCTTCTTCTCTTTGTACAAAACAAACAAAAAAACTCCTTGTTGCTAAGCTACCAACATCTGCAAGACAAACTTTAACCAAAGGTTGCAACCTGCTGCTTAGCAAAGCTCTGGTTTTGAAACTCCATCACCCCAACACTTTCTTCCAGCTCCCTCTGAACATTTCCCCCTGAAAATATCTGTCACTGCCTGAACAAGGCTGTTCACGCCACTGGCAAGGCTACAGGCTGCCTTTGGGGCTGCAGAGCAGGCAGCATGGAGTGCTGATGGTGCACAGTGGTCACCTCCCTCCCTCCTGCCTCTCTTCTTGCTGCCTTTCACTCCCCTTGGAGGGAAGGCACAAAAGGAAACTCTACTTTTCATGACTGTTCCGTTTGCATCAGGCCAAAATGTGTTTTCAACTGAACAATCACTTTCTGTGCAGACAGTGACAGCTCAGTTGGTCCAAGGAGGGGGGTGGGAGGGGTTCTAAGGTTTTCTTTCACTTCTTGTAGTGTTAGACCATGTCAAATGAGACTGTTGAAACAATAGCCGGGTTGTTTGTCTCGTGGCCTGGTCTGAGGTGTGAAATATTAGGACAGCAGCAAAGTGTGCATCTCTCCACAGCTGGAGAACACCTCCCACACAGCTTCTGCCCCTTTCCTCATTCAGTGGGGACCCAAAGATCACCTTTCTCTTGACAAAAGCTCCCCTGGGTGCCAGGTTTTTGGTCTTGGACTCTGTCTTGAACATCTGAACAGATCAAAGACATACTTAAAGGGCTTGGCTAAGCTCTCACGTTTACTTGGGATATAAAGTTGATTGAAGTGGGATGTTCAAGTTTCAGGTTATGCCTGATGCTGCTTTTTCACTCGATTCTTCCTTTCTATGTGTCATTTCTATATGTGCTATTAATATGTGCTATTTCTTCATTATCATCTTGATGGAACTGCAAGTATAAACCAATGTAGCTGGTGAATTTGAGGGCAGGGGAGGGAATCTACAACTTTGTGGTTATAAGAAATAGGGAATGCCTCCATATTTGCTCTCTCTCCCCATAAAACACAAACTATTCTCTTTTTGACCAAAGTCTGCATTACAACTTCAGTTTTTATGTCCTTTTCCTAGAAAAGACATTCTTGGGTTGTAACCAAGACTTTAGCATGGAGTAGGTATTGTTTGGGTTTTTTTAATTGCCATTGCTAATTATTTTTGGAGGTTCTAGGCATCATCAGAGGCTGCTAAAAGTCTCTAAGATATCAGTCCTCCCACTATTTAAGCTCTTCTCCAGTAAAGTCTTCCTGTCTATCACTACAATAAGAAAGAATTGATCTTGCTTCTACTCTAACCCCTGGAGACAGTAAACAGAAGATTGAAGACAAACTTTTAACAGAGCTCACAATCCTCCACCCTGTCCTACATGGAGTGTTGCATCTGAAGAGGAAATATTTTATAATGATCCTTTGAGGAACATATATTTTCAGTAGGCCAGTCTAACATTACTGGTAAAACATCAAGTATAATAAGAGAACAATATGACCAGATTTTCTCCACTGATCACATTTATTCACCTTAATCCATGTAAACCTCAAAGTGGATGTGGAAGGATCTATGGTCTAGAGGGAGCCAACCCAGCTGGGTGTGAGGCAAAGCAGGCCCAGACACTCACCAGCTGTGTTAGAAGGTGCTATGTGGAGGATGATGTGTGTGGACTCAGCAGTAGCACTGCCCTGACTGTGGATAAGTTGTTCCCAAACCCATGCTAGTAGTTGTAGACTGTGGAGCACTGAAACATGTGGGAATTTCTGCTCAGTGCTCCATAAGCTGTGGAATCTCTGCACTGACCTCCGGTTTATGATGCAGACATGATCGTCATCTCCCATGTGACTTGGACCTTTCAAATCTAGTAAATGTGCCATAGTTTATGGTAAGGACTTTTCCAGTCAAAGCTGGGTGTTCCTTATAATTAGCCAGGTAAGCAGTGAAGCTCCATGAGAGACAGCTGGGGTGAAAAGAAAAAAAAAAAAAGAAAAAAAAAATAGTAATAGTCCTGTATGTGCAGTCAAAAGCTGGGTACTCCTTATAATTAGCCAGGTAAGCAGTGAAGGTCCATGAGAGACAGCTGGGGTGAAAATAAAAAAAGAAAAATAGTAATAGTCCTGTATGTGAATGACTTTTAAGTAAAAAGTGTTGGTTTTTGCAAAAGAAGCTGTAAATCACATCAGTTCTTGCCTGTTCATATCTTTTCTTCTCTGTCTCTATGTCTCCTCCAGAAGATCATAAAGCCATTTAGATTGTGCAGTACTTGTAAATATCTGGTGTATCATCTCACTGAGAAAAAGAATGAATATTAGTATCTCTGTAGAAAAGCTGTAGTATATTTTATCTTAGTGTAATGGAAAGCCACAGACAGATGTAAAATCCTTCCTTTCCTTCAGAATTTCTGTATATTCATAAAATTTCTGAATTTTCAAAGTTCTTCTTCTTCTACTACTACTACTGTTGTATTGTGTATTAAGAAATTACTAATTGGTGAAGAAGGTGGTGTGGAGCCAAAAGAAGCCAAACTACTGTGCTTTTGTGTTCAGTGAAGGGAAAGAGTAAGAGGTTTTGAGAGTTTCCCTCAACTGAAAAATGAAAGCAGAGCTTAACTACACATTGTAAAAGCCACACTCTGAGACACTGGACTTCTGCCCAGAGGCGACTGTTTCATTTTCTGAAAACTAATATTGTGAGTGTTCTTGCAGGAGGATGTTGATGAGATGGGTACTTGAACCCCTAGAAAGTTTTGATGGCCTTGAAAGAAGTTGCCTCTTTATTGACTTACAGTGCAAGTAAAGTCAACAGATCCATGCCTGAAAAAGTGTGAGAAGGGTGGCAAACATTTCCAGTATCCATACGTTCATTGTTTGCCATGATATTTGGTTGGTCAATGCTCCACTTAAAGGAAAGCAGCTTCAGCAGCGGCACTGGCACATGTGTATATTTTTATAAAACAATTCTATGCATAACCCACTAATAAATTAAATAACACACATTCTTTTTCTGTCAGTTTTGGGAAGTAAGAGTAGTGTTCAAGGTCTGAAAGGCCTGGAGAGAAATCAGAGCTCTGAGGGAAGGGGAAGGTCAGAGGTCAGCAGTAGAAATGGGCTGTATGCCTTCATTTTTAGACAGGTAATTTTGGCCAGGTAGTTTGGATAGAACAAGAAGATAACACTAAGTGTACAGTCTACTCATGCTACTCAATGTTATGTCTTTGCACAGACTTTTTTTCTTTTTTCAATTGTTAGCTTCATTTTGAAAAGTGGCAGAGTATTTGGGATCTGTCCCACTTTGGTCAGCCAACTTGGCATAATGTAGAGGAGTCTAAATATAGCTGTAGGAGATGTTGCTCATTAGGCAACTCGAACTACTAGACAAGATAAAAATATGTCAAATGCTCTGTGGATTTAATTTCAGAATGAGCTAGTCTCCCTGTATAGAAACTCCGCTTCTGTGGTAGTTGCTTTTATTTGCTTCCTGCAACACAATGTTTGATTTTATCTTGATGTTTTGTATGTGCTCAAGTATTAGGAAATTTTCCAAGTATCATGGTAGTGCTTGGAAGTTTTTCATGTCCAGCATTTAAACATTTATTTGGCTCTTCAAATGATGCTGGTTTGTAGCTGATGCACATCTGTGGAGCTGTGCCAGCTTCCTCCAGCTGAGACTTTGGCCCTTCAGTGCTGGCCTTTTTGCAGCTCTCTTATCACGATCCTGTTTGAACCATCCAGACATACAGCACAAACTCTGTTAATGCAGAAAAACGGTACTGAGAAATACAGAAAAAGAAGTATAAAAACCTCCGTGATTTAATCCAAACCTTACAAAGGCGTTGTTTCTTTGGGCACTTTCTTTGAAAAGACTACCATTTCAAACAAAACAGAAGGAAATTAGTAGGAAGTGATTATGGAGACAGGAAATCTCAAAGCCATGAAACTGTAAATAAAGTGTTATTTGTACTACTGTACTTGGTGCCCTACTTTGCATTCCCAGCACGAAATGTTAGACAAGGCTTTAGCACTAGAGCAGGGACCAAGTTATTTGGATGTTTAAAAAAAAAACAACAAAAGAAGTAAAAAGTCCAACCACATATTTCATATGATTAAAAGTAGAAAGTCTTTTGGACAATTATTTGTATGGAATTCTTCTGGACAGATTTTTATCTGAAACTTGAAGCCCCACAGCCAGTCTCCATCACAATTTGTTCCTCTCAGCAAAGGATGTGACTTGTTTAGACATCAAACACGTATCAAGTGGCTCAATGTTAGTATTCTGAAGCATCAGCTCTAAGGCAGGCGCCAGTGCTAACATCATTACACAACTCATGTGGCACTATGATAATCCAGTTCAGCACTGCCTGCATTTATTGTTTATTTTTATCAGACCTATAAAAGCTCATCTTTTCCATCTGTCAGCATTATCTCATGTGATTCATTAATATAGCTAGGAGGGATGCATTACTCTATGCGCTTGCATATCTGTTAATGAACCACCTTAACCCGTAGTAACAACAATGAGTGAATGAACACAGATTTTAATTGCTTCCATTATGATGTGTTTGCTTTGGGAGTGGTTACTGTCATAAGAAAAGTTAACCAGCAAAGTTTTCCCTGCATCTTTAGTTGTTTGTATATGTGCATTCAGAAAATATCCCTTTTCTCTCCCTTCCTCAACTTCCATGTGTTTTCTGTTGTAGTTTAAAAATTATTTGCTCAAAGAGATAATAAAGCAAAGCACTTGAGCAAGGGAGCACATAGAACTTCAGTGTGGTCTGAGGAAATGCTCTGAAGCATCTGAACTTTACAGGAGTGAAGATCATGTGTTTATATGTTGTGAGAGGCTTCTGAGTCCTGTGGATGGAACTAGTCCCTAAAAGGCAGAGGGTTGACAGAACCAAAACCTAAAGGCTGCTTGTTGCTTCCCATTTCTTTTCAAGCAGAAATGATTTCCCAAATCTGCCATAAGACTTCTGATTCTTAGTGGTTTTTTATGTCAAGAAAAAAGAAAGTCTGGGGGTAAAATTTGTAACTTGATGTAGAAGGGACATCCATTTGGAGGTAGCTCCAAGGAGTCTGGTGGTAACACCTTCAGTGTGCTTAGTCTGGCACATTCCTATATGACAAGGAAGTTGAGAAGACACCAGCATTATGGTTATTTATTGCTGGTAGAGTAAGCTCTGCAAGGTTTTAGCCAGGGTAGCAAGAATAAGAACTGGACAGAGCAGACTAAATGTCAGCTCATGTTTGGAGAATTTAAATGCAGCTAGGTGGCTCACCCAACCAGTATTACTGCTGGTACAATTTCAGTGGCTGCAGAGGGAGTTAAATGGATATTATGTCTCCTGAGAACATTTTGCACCTGATGTAGTCAGTCTTTTTTAAAATGTGGACACAAAGCAAGACAAATACAAGGTGGCTGAGCCCTACTTGCAAGTCATCACCCTTCTGATGCCTTAAAATCAGCAAACACCTCTATTGCAAAGGGAGGGGGAAAGGAGGAAGGGAAAAAAGAGGAGTGAAAATATTACACTTAATATTACACTGTGGTACAGTAACAGTGTGTTGTGTAACACAGAGACAAAAAATATTTGTGGTGGTCTTCTTTACTGATTTAGAGGATGTTCTTAAATTGTCTTCAGTGTCTACTCGTGTATAGCAATGCCTAAATTACAGCTGTAATTTTTGGTGGCCTTCTTCAGCTTTCCTGCCCTAAAGCATTTCTTTTCCCCACCAATCTGGTGTCCTTGTCAACTTGTTTGGAGAAAGCATTAATATTTTGGGGGAATTGTTTTGCTGGCTGTGCTAATCGGGTTTGTCTCTGCTTCCATCAGGGCTTTTTATCCAGCCTTTCCCCCTTCCCCCTGCCTCCCTCCCTTCCAAGCAAGGCAGCAATCTGTTCTTTTTAAACCCTTCATCATCTTTGCTCTCTCCATCTCAGTTTCCCCAGATTTTAGAGATTGTTGACTATTATGTAACAGATGGCCTGACAGACCTCCGACTCTTTGCGGTGATGGCTAGCTTGGCGCAGAAAATAGCAGCACTGGAGTAAGCATTCAGCAGCATAGACGCTCATGAATTTTAACTCCTCAGTGACAAAGGAATTCGAGGGGGTAAGAGCCAATCTATCAGTAGCCAAAGTAATTAGAAGACTTAGATGGCTCTCTAGTGCAGAGTATCCCTTCTCCGCTATGGGCTGTTCATAGTAGATTAGGATAGTCTATGTCCCATTGATCTCTAAACCATAACTATGCTTCAAAACAATGGGACGGCTTAATCCAGAAATTGAGACATTTGAGCAAGCATCAGTGAGGGCTGTTCTTTTGGCTTGTAATGAAATGTACTTTGCAGCACCAAGCAAGCTCAATGTATATTGAGCAGAGTTACACTTTGATTTTTGTTTCTAGTGCATATCTGGTGAGCAGGGGAAATCACTTGCACTAAATGACCAATACTCTGTCTCTAGACATTTAATACTTGAGGAATTAATTTTCTTGCCCTCTTTACATCTTCTATTTTCTTTGTTTTTGTCATTCTTGCTTCTGTATGTAAGAGCATTAAAAGAGTTCTTGTAAGTGACCAGAGTTTTGGCACCCTCACATAGCTTTTTGTCATTTCTAGGAAGTTTCTGAATATATCATTCCCTTTCCCAGAAGTCTAGCTTCTTGCCTTTCAGAAACGTTTCTGTGTCTGACCAGTCAATGGAAGCTTTTTCTTAAAGTAGGGGAAATGGGGAGAAAAGACAGTTCAGAAGAGCAAGAGCATCTTTAAAGCAAATCTGTCAGGTATTCAAACCAGAGCTGGTTTGTAGTACTTTTAAGATTAGACTAAATAAAAATAACTGGATTAACTTACTTCAGAGGTACAAGAGCAAAAGTACTTTAGAAAAATAGAGATGAGATCAAATGAGCCTCCATGGAACTGAAAATAAAGGTAGTCTGTTGTGACTATGCTGTATCTCTGTCCCTCTCTTTAATCTGGCAGTGTATGGCTGAGGTAGGTGCTGTTCATCTCCCACAACAGGGTTACCACCTCCACTAGAGCACTCCAGAGGTACTGTGTCCTCACACCCATACTCACAGCAGGAACTCCAGGACTTTTTTAGCCAGAAATGTTTGAATTACCTTGAATAACCTTAATATTCAGTAGCAACCTTACTATTTTCAGCAGGGGGGAAAATCCAGGAGTGGTAAGCCGACAAATGTTGCCCAATTCCTCTCTTAGATGACACCTCTACACATGAGGAATGGGCTTTCCTTACAAGCTCCTGTCCTGTTGGAAGTCAATAGTGGAAAACTTTAATTCCAGTCTGCAAAGACTGCATAGAGTAGTTACACTATATATCACTCAGCAAAATGTGTGCTCAGCCATAGCTTGCATTGAATCCTAATCCAGAGCTAGTCCACAGCCCCAAACACTGATAAATGGTGTAGACTACCTTGTAGGAATAAAATTCTCTTTGAAGGGCTCTTTGAAGGGCTTGATTACCCCTTTTCCACTGCCCCTACCCATATGCAGATGCACACACACACATGTTCCCTCAGCATATCCAGCACATCTCCAACCTTGAGTAAGTGCTGTAATACAGAGTGGCCCAAGAGACCTTCCACTGCACCTTTGGGACACAGAAAACCACCCCTCACCATGCCAAATCTCTGGCTCTGTGCAAGTGCTGGGTTTCCCAAGGATGGTGTATCGAGGGAAGAATGCACACAGAGGTCAGCCAGAGACTCCAAACTCAGCAAGAGGTAACAATCTGCCTAAATTATATGAGCTCTAGTAATGTCATTTAGCAGCAATAAGTCTCTGTTTTAATTAGAGTGACACTGTCCCTAATGGCCATTTTAATAAGGTTTAGAGATTCTGGACACAGAGCTTTCCTGCTTTTGCAGGCCATAATAACTAGTTAGTTGTGCATAAGGTCAAACAACAATATCTGGTCAGCAAAGTATTCATTTTACAAAACAGCTTAGAATGGGATGAGCAAATTATATCATTGTTGTAAAACTGGCTTCTCTGCCTATTGTTTATCCAAGTGGCATCCCAAAAAGGAGCATCAGCATCCAGTCCTGGGGAAGAAGAAACCTTGGTAAATGCTCCAGCTGGTTGGAGATACCAAGCAGTGACACGAACAGTGATCCTGTGCTGCACGCACAGGGGAACCTGGCTCTAGCAGGAGCATTGGTCCCTCCTGCTCATGGCTGAGGTCCCTCCTTCAGCAGCAGGAACAAGGATGGCTGTGATGTGGGGACCCAGGATCCAGGAGGTCAGGAACTCTGCACCCACCGTGGGGCAAATGCTGAGCTCTCCCCTGGTGAGGTCTCTTAGATGCAAAGTTGAGAGCAGTGGTACTTAGTCCTTCTGGAAGGCATCAGCTGGGAGCTGTAAAGGGTTTGAGAGGAAAAGCCATAAAATCCAACAGAGATAAACTTATGAGTGAAACCTGCACTGTTACTGCCCTTAATGGGTCCATTCTGCATCTCAGGTGAAATATTTGGCATCTTTGAATCATAACCAGAAATAGCTTCTGTCTCCAACTTTTCTATGCAAGTATTTTTCATGCAATGTTGTACCTTTTTGTTGTTGAGATGGTTTTTTTTTCTTGCAATAATTCCTCCAAAAATCTTTCCATATAATGTTTAGGTAACTATACCTTGAACTTTAATACTTCGGGGAACTTTTCTTATTGCTAATACTTGGCAGCTCACTGAGAAACACAGTAAGATAGAACTCTCCTGCTGAAATCACGTCAGACATCCCAGGAATTCTCTGACAGTACCCATGCTATTCTGCTTTATTTTTGCTAGGCTGATGTTTACACAACCATGTAACAGCAATAATAATAATAATAATTTTTTTAAATCTTTTTGCATTATTTATTGTTGACTTTGTCTTGTTTAGACAAGCAAGTTTCTGAACTTTAGTCTAGTAAACAGATAGAAATAGCTGGTATGTAAAATGGATAAAAGACAAGTGGAGTGCAATTCATGGCTACTTTGTGAGTCAAATGTTCCAGCCCCAAAATAAACATCTGCAAAATAAAAGGTCATTTTCATTGGATATCACATGTGAAAAATACCTGAGGGCAAATAAATGTGGGGCTCACGTTCTTATCAACTCTTTCTGTTAATAATAGCCTGGTCACTGGGGACAGTCTGTTAGTGTTGGCCCACTGGGTCAGATAAACAATCCTGAGTCTCTCCCTCTCTTCCCCTGCTGTGACCTGGCCCATCTGCTTCTCTCTGGCCATATGGTACAGAACTATGTGGGACTGGAGACATTATAGTTTTATGCATCTCAATGCTCCTTGCTTTCATTGAAGTTTTGCTGACATGACATTCCTTTGAATATTCCTTGACAAAAGTGGGGTTTGTTTTTGTGTTGGTTTTCATCTTAGAGTATAAATGAACACCAAGGTTTAAATCAACAGATAAGATTTGTAACAGACACATCAGGTGGGTAGGAAGGCTGGCTACATATTTCCTCCAGCTTTCCTTTAATGAAATGTTATTTTTCCTGATCTCAACAACTAAAACAGAGTCCAGCATATGCAAAAGAGCACAGTTTGCTTGTTTTTGTCATAAATAAGCTCAGTCTAACAGACTGCCTGAGTGTCATGGGGGAAGCATGGTCTGACCTGAAAGCTATAAGACTGCTTTAGAAAAAGTGAAGAAATTAAACCCACTGGGACAAACTGTGCATAGATCAGACATCCCTCTCCTTCTCCAGATGAGGCAAGGGGATTTCTGGGATGCTTCAGTTCTCTGCCTTGCTGTTGCTGAGGTCTCAACCCCAACCACTGCTCATGGGGCCTGTCAGCCATGCTCTGGCAGTGCTGGCCCTCAGAGATCATCTGGCCAGCAGAACGTGGCCTCAGAGCCTCCCTGAAGGAGCCATCCCATTTTCCAGTCAGTCCTTGTGTATGGAGAACACACAGGTATATCCTCCACTGAGGGCACTTTGCAATGTCCAATTAGGCCTAATGAGAGCTCAGCCCAGGCATCAAAGGAGGGAGAGACAATAGCAAATGCACAATACTCCTCAATGATCCCTTTACCAAGAGGAGGATGCAACTATTGTGTGGGTTTTAACATAATAAAGCCTATATGTGCATCCTGCACCCAGCATCCTGGGGCCCCTGTCTGCTGGGACCTCTGGACATTGCAGCCACCACATGCATGACAGAGGCCTGAATTAGAAAAGCAAAATGGGGATTGTTGTACAAACATTGCTACAACAAGCTGATTAACAAATTGTCTGAGGCAAGTACTCAATAATACAGTTGTCTCTCAGTTTCTGTAAAACTCTAAACAGAAATAAACCCCCAACGGTAAAGTCTGTGTATATGTCACTCCCTCCCCTTCTGTTTCTCAGTGTCCCTTCATCTTTTCACCTTCTTTAGGTAAAGCCCAGCAGAATATGTCATGCTAAACCTCAGAGAATTATAAATTCAGTGAGTGTCTTCAGAAGAATACAAGTTTTTAGGCTCTGTTTTCACTTTGCCAATCAATCCTGTTATTTCACAGTTCTAGGGAGGTGCGTAAAATTCATTCATTAAAAAAAAATAAAATGTCATGACTGGCTCCACAAATGTACAGATTTACTGTCTGAGGCTGTGTTTAATGCCTAGAAGTCAGAAATTAAAGAACAGATTTTCGTGGGACATCTGAAAATTCAGATGTGATTGAGAGTCTCAGTGCTGGAATTTGATGTAGATAGGCTGCCTTTCCTGCCAGACAAAGAGCTCGACCACCTGCTGCCTCTGTTAAATAGACCCCCAACCTCATGATGTCAGAGTGAGTTTTGCCATGTCCTGGTCCAGCATTTAATGGATCAAAATGTGTAAGTCCATCACCCTCTGCTGCTGAGTCTGTATGTGCTATAAGGATGCTAGCAGCACTGTGGAGGGAGAAAGGGGAAATGAAGAGGGAGGAAGGGAGGCTGCCTCATCCTCCTCTCCACTGGCCCTGTTGATCAGTAAAGCAAGACTCCCACTACCTGAAAAGTAATACTATTCTCTGCTTCAATATCTTTCTGATTCCTCTTTAGCTGGGAAAATTTTACACTTAGAAATCAGGGTTTAGAACCTACTAAGCAGGATGTCATTTCACAAGTTGTTTTGCACCTCAGTAGTTATTGTAGAGCAATGCTTGCTGCCCTGCTGCTAAAGGGAAAACCATATTCCTCCTACAATCCCAGGCTTGACTGGCACTTACCTTCTTTCCCTTTGGAGAAACTAATACTCTGGACCGAGATTGCATGTTCTGGGGAAAGCTTTTGCAGCCTGATTTGCAAAGGAAAAGAAAAAACCCTCCCCAAAAATCTCCCATGACAAAAATTAAAAGGAGATAAGAATATAACACATTTATTTGGTTATATGATAGCATTTACCATGACATTGTTATTTCCTTTAAACAGGCTATTCCTTTCAGCAGAGGTGAGGTGGGAAGAGATGAAAGAAAAAAATTGTTGTCTTGGCAAATGCATCAGTGCTGCCTCAGAAATCCTCTGGATCAGGGACTTCTTGTGTTAGGGGCCATGTGGAGATGTTTTACCATTCATAGAATGTACTGATGTTATATTGTATGCATCCTGTCACAGAATTCCATAAGAAATATGAATAATTGCTAAAGAGAGTTGCTCAACAATCTGCAACAATCTTGTCATAGCCATGATCACCTCCCTCTCTAAAGCATCTTTGTAAAAATGTGCAAATAGAGTTATAAAAAGTTTCAGAATAATGTGCTATTAAGAGTTTATGTAATCTTATGTTTCAATGAAGAAACAACTTCTTAGTTTGCAGTATGACATGTGTACATGTGGTCCTGCATAAGCTATTGGGGAACTAAAGTGGCTATTACAGTATACTTTTCACAATTTAAGAAGACATTCTAACAAAACTCACAAGACCAAATGAAAGTGTAAACGCCAAATACTGATCTTCACTATTCTAATCCCAAATGCACATTGCTTGTCTCACCACTTCACTCCCTGGTGGGAGAACTTTCACAAGTGCCCTGGGCCTGTAAGCCTTTCGGAGCCATACTGTGTATTTTTGAACCAGTTAATACTCTACTGTATCCTATACTGTGCGTGCATAGCCTATAATAACCTTCAGTGCGCAAGATTTCTTGTAGGAAATCAGACTTCTGCTAATCCAGTATCCTGATACAAGGAGAGACCATATATGTTGTTCCACTGAATGATGCAGGCAGCCCAGGAGCTGCTCATGAGGATATAATGTGCTCTTGGGGAAAGGCTCTTCCCAAATCCATGGAAGGGGATGATGCCCTCAAGCCAGAGTTCATCTCTCATTGTGACTTTTTGCTTCTAATGATTGATAGTTTGATTCTGTGTTCTCTTCCCAAATTGGTATTGAGTGACCAATCAAGCAAACCAGGGTTTCAGCATGGTTGAAGTTGGATTAATAGATCGTGTGAAGTACTGGAGAAAAAGACCGATGAAGGAACACAGAAAGTGGGTGACTGGTGGCTTCCTTTTGGATTCATTTACAAACATGTTAATAGAAGAGTGATCCTTTTTACTGTTCCCTTTTTCATTTTCTAATGTGAACTTCTCTACACAAAATCTATTCTTAACACAGGTTTATTTTCATCCTTACATACAAAAATCTCTACTACTGCCTCAACACACCGTCAGGATTTCTTATGGTTTGTGAATATAGGAATGAAACCAAAATCGATTTGACACCGTCATGTACAGTACAAAGACCGAGATGGGGTCTGAGCTTGAACTTGTGCAAAGCTGAGTAATACTAGACTGTTATCTTGTCATTAGGAATTGCTTTGAGTCCCTATCTGTCCAGCAACTCTAATTAATGATCATTTAACTGTACTGTCAGCCCTGTTTAAATCTGAGTGTTGCCAGTTGCTTCCTTCATGCGGGCAGCCAATAGGTGCTGGGGGAGTCGCTCATGCATGGCATTGTCCCAGTGGCGCTGGGCCTATAGCATCCCAGTTTAATAGGGCATTCAGGGCTCATTAGCGAGGAAACACATCAGGAGTGACCGCTCCACTGCCACACGTTGCAACTAATAGCCTCGGCGAACAGAATCGTTTCTGTTTCTGCTCACTTGTTTTTGAATCCTTTCAATGTCAACAAGTGGTCATGTCGGCAGGAGCCCGCCATTCTCCCCAACAGTTTTATCCGTTGCGCTCCTGAGCCAGACTTGTGTCCTCCTCCATTGTTCCAGCCACAATGGAGCCTGAGCAATCACAAAGGCTTCACAGCCATTCACCATCAGCTCACGAATTCTGGGGTTGAGATTACCCGCCAAACTTTTGGGCCATCGTTTTGGCATAGTGTGTGAATGCCCAGGAAATAGAAATGGTTTCTGAAGTTTACACTTTTGTTGCAAATGCATAGGATGGCGGTGGGGGCTGACTAGATGGATGGAAAGAAGAGGAAATAAAATCCAACGTTGCTCTGGCTAAAAATAGACAAGATCCTGTAGAGGAAAGATAAGAGACAATGAGATTTCTGCTGGAATGAGAGGTGTAGAAAGGAGCAACCAGGGAAATGGAGGTGTGACCAAAAAAAGTATGATCACACTTTTGGCTCACAGATTTGGAAACAATCCCTTGGCTTTGGCAAGGGGGCACGGGCAGCTCTTGTGTTGCTGGGATCCAGGAAGTATGGGGAGAGGGTGTCCCTGGGTGAGCTCCCCTCCTTCCATTCATGAGAATAACCAGCATTTTTCCTGGCTGCTGGAAACACAGCTGGCAAAACGTTCCCTGGAATCACACACCTGATGCTTGTTATTTGTATTAGTTTAGCATTTAGACCTTGTTGTGCCAAATGGAGAATGAATGGATGTTTCACACCTGGAAACATGAGATTTGAAAATGTAGTTTTCAAATAGCATCATACAGTTAAAGTCCGAGATGAGAATCAAAGCTAAAACATGTGTGTGTGTGTGTGTGTGTGTGTGTGTGTGTGTGTGTGTCAGTTTATTTTATGTATTGCTTCCATGTGTCATGTTCTTCCCTACATCACCAGTGGCTGGGCTGAATCCCACCTTATTGACTGCTAGGCAAATCAGACATTCATTTGTTGTGCACTGCCTGCTGCCCAGACATACTGCATACACCCCAAGCATCCTCCAGATGATGCACTTGGGATGATGCAAAAAGAGTGCACTGTGGTCACGGTGTTTAGCAGTGCCATTGATTGCGCATTTATTGCCTGCTGCCCAGACATACTGCATACACCCCAAGTGCATGATGCACTTGGGATGATGCAAAAAGAGTGCACTGTGGTCACGGTGTTTAGCAGTGCCATTGGATGTTGGCTGGGCGCATGGCACAGAGCTTGCTGAACCCTTCCACCTCTTCCTTACCATGCACTCTTTCAGGCAGTTCACATTGTGCTGATATTTCTGAGTCAGGACTAATGGCTATATTCCAATCAAAAGAATTTGATTTGCAAATTTTTGGAAGCATTTGGAAATCTCTGTGAGTATCCTACAGTCTCTTCCCAGTCATTTTAACATGCCAGGAAATTACAAGGAAGTTCAAAAGTGTTCATAAGAAAAGTGAAGGTGATTTTTTTTAGTCTGTCACTGAAAAATTAAGTTTTTCATAAAGCACAATGATAACCAAAGATGCTTTTCAGTGGAAGCACTGAGAAATGGTTTCCCATTCCATTTTATACTATATATCAACTATAGGCTTCTCCTTTTACCTGTTGCAATAATCAGAATGGGAAAAAGATTGACTGCCTTTACCCCTTTTTTCTTACAGGTCAGTATCCACTTTATGGCCCAAAAGTACCAAGAAGCATTGCATGTGTGTAAAACACATTTCCTGACAAAATTTTGGGTGAAAAGCTGAAGTGGTCTCCAACATCAAAGGTAACGGAAAACTCTATGAGCATTTTTAGGCCATATTTTATGTGATCATTGCCATTCAAAGACAGTCACAAACCACTGATTGTGTAAGTATTGTGTTTCCTGTTATCACATTAAGACCTGCAATCACAAAGGACTGGCTTTGGAAAGTGGGCTGTATATGAGATTCATAGTCATCTGTTGGAGAGTTACACCCACCCAATACTGCAGCAAGGCAGGGGATCCCTCTTCCCTTGCTGCATTTTGCATGCTGCTGATGGGCACAGGAATCACCAATTGTCATGTCTTTCAGACAAGATAAGCAGGAGAACATCGCAACAAGGAACCTCAGCAGGTTCAGGTGTAGTCTTAAGTGCATTCCAGACATCAGGACTTTAATGGGCATACTCATGTCAGCACAACATCTTTAGGGATCCTCAGAAATACTAGCACAGGGACCCCACCTGTCCGTGGGGTTAGGCAGCAGCTTTGCAGGATTTTTGTGTAGATGTGTGTAGTGGAGCAATGGAGTAAAACCCTGGCTGTGGTAAATCAGAGGGGGTTTTGGCCTCAGTGTGTTTTCAGGTACTTGTCCCAGTCAATCCTACCAGACTCATAATGGTATGCATCTATTCAAGCTTTTCAAAGACAGAATTTTTCTTTTTTTTCTTTTTTTTTCCCCCTCTCTAAAGCTGCTTAGGAAAGAGGTAACTGCTCCTTTTCACAGTCAAAGCGGGATATTCTGAACAGAATGTTAACTAGACTTGGGGCCAGACTGAAGAAGGGTTTGAGCAGTTTTCAGATCTGGGTTTTTGGCTTCAGGACCATAAGTAATGATATAGAAGGGAAAGTGTATCTGGAAAATTTATAGATATCATACTTTGCAGTTTATTTAGTTATCCTAAGAGTTAGAAGTTTTCTCTAAGGGAAGGGAAATCATGCTGTGTAAAAAAACTCCCTTTTTTGCCTTTTTTTTCTGTTGTTCTTGTTGCTGTTGAATTTTGCAGCAATTTTATGAGAATGTTGATTAGTTTATGGACTTGAAGGCTTTGGAATTGAAAATGTTTCAGGGTGGTTAGGTAAACCATTCTGGTGCTCTTCACAAAGCTCCTCTCTGAGACACATGTAGCCCTCTGCTGCTAGATACCAGATCTCTCAAGTCCTAGTCCTGCAAACACTTAACTGAATGCACCTGCCTAAACATAAACTAGTCCTTTGCTTAAAAATCTTCACATTTTGATGAGGTTTTGTTATTTTGAAAGAGAAATTCTGTGAGATTTATGTGAATGCCTAAATTTGTGGATTCGGAGAATGCATGTGGACAGAGCAGTAAACTGAAATATATGCCTGCCTCAAAAAATTGAGGTTTCTTACTTAAAAAATGCCTTTATTCATAGCTTCTAAAATGACGTCCAAACACATAATGTTTCACTGCATAGAGAGATGATGATTGGAAGTTGGTTTTTTTAAGTATAATTTAAAATCAAAGTAGCTTGGAGGGAAATATTTTGAACTATACTGAGCAACTGACTACTAGCAAGCTTTGTTCCTGATACCAACCACATCAGTGAATGATTGATTTCTTGTAGCAGATACCACACTGGTATTTCAAAATGCCACATCTGAACTGTGGCTTCTTATCATCAGCATTTCTTATCACATTTTTCAGTGGTGAGTAAGAGAATTGAGCACCTGATATGTGACATAGGTAAGTAAGAACCCAAGTTCGGTGTTGCTCAGTCTTATTTTGCATTCTGCATTTGCCTGCAAGTGTTACTTTTAGGATAAAAAGTTATATCTAGCTTGAGTCAAATGTCCCTTAGCTCTGTAGTGGTGAAGAAGTTCATAATATGTTTTTTTGTTTCTTTGCTTCATGTCTGAAACTTCTGGGTTTAAATATTAATATTTATACAGTGGGATCACTTTACATATAACAATAGTACAAGATAGCTTAAGAGAGAGGGAATGTTGTGGCAGGGAAAGCTTAGTCTTCAGTAAGTCCCAGGGAACTGATGAAAGGGTTAATATAATGATCAAGCATTAGGCAATCCACTTTTCACTGCTGCATGCTCCTCTGAATATGGGCAGTTGCCGTTGGTGCAGAGTTCTAAGGCTTCAAAAGTGAAAATACTCTCACACTTTCTAGGGATGTGATTTGGTGACTTGAGAGTAGTTCTGATTATCCGATGAAAAACCAAGTGAGCAAAACCAAACCCTAAGTTCTAGTGCAAACTTTGTGCTTTAGTTGTTAGTTTCTCTTTTTTCTTTCTTTTTCTTAGGGCAAGTATCTTAAAGAATAGCCTTTCCTTGTTGATTGCTCTACCATTCATCGGACAGCATATGGTTTTTGTCTTGGGAATCATCCAACATGTCACAAAGGCAGTGATACTGGACAGTTACTAGGCAGCTTTTGTATACTTTGGGGATAGGGGAAGATGGTATTTTAATAGATTTCCTTGGGGATCTCTTAGAAGGGTAATTTAATTGTTGAAATCAAATTTTGGGCTCCTGTCACAAATCATTACCTTATCTTTCATCCATCTATTCCCTTGTTGTTCAAACTAATAAAACATGCACACTGCTCTCCATTCATGTGACCCCCTTCATACGTTTTTAACTGGTAACCCTGGCTAATAATGGGTAGGTGGTCTGTTTCTGGGTGAGGATTTTTTTGGAGGAATAGATAGTTTCTCTAGCTACCACATCAACAAGGGTGGCAACACTCATTCACTTAAGATTAAAAGCTTCAGAACCACATGAGTGTTGGTGAAATTCAAGCAGTAAAATGCCTCGAAGTGGAGGATGCAATCTGGGGTACCACCTCAAATATTTGCATTCTGGACTCTGGCAGGCAAATTCTGGGCAACTGAGTCACTGGTGAAGTGATCTTGAGACCCTTCTTGGTGAAACCATTTGTCACCCTTGCTATGGTAACATTTAATCAGTTCCAGCTTTTACTCAGTAATGCTCTCAGAAGACAGATTGGTGAATTTTCTTGCAGCTGTTTGATTGAAGCCTCTGAGATGCATTAAGATGGTGGGAAACAGCCTGTGGTCCCACTGCTCCAGCTGCTCCTCACCTGATCCAAGCTATGTGCCACCTGCAGAAGCATGTCCAGGCAGCACCTGCATCTATCCTGTCCCAGTCTCTCCATTCTCCATTGTAACCCTAGTATCCCTCATTCCTTCAAGCTCCCTGCCATCCCTTTAAGTACTGCAGCTCTCCTGAGCATGCAAAAGTGAGGATCTTTATTCCAGCAATTCAGACAGCAAGGAGATGGATGGGGGATGAGGAACTCTGAGCTGGCAGAGACCAGTTAAGGCAAGAAAAAGCAGAGTTGGGGCAACATAGCTATGAGATTAGTGGTGCAGTCTCAGGGCATCCTTAACCCTTTGCTAAAGCTCAGCTGACCTTCAAACTTCTTAAATTTGATGCTTCAGCCTTCTGGTCATCCCTTGCATTTAGGAGTAGAGAATGGAAATGGTGCCTATTTCTCACTGTTCAAACACATTGCTCAAATGTCTCTGATTGTGTCAGTAATTGGGTTAAGTGATTGTGATTATTTATACACAGGATTTCTGAGTTTGGCCCAGATCTACTTGCATGGAGATAACTGGGGTTTTAAAGAAAGGAATCACTGCATCATTCCAAAGTCCTCTTTAAGGCCCAGTGTTCCCTTTGCAGGCAGTGAACAAGCAGCATCCACCCCTACTGTTAAGTATTTACCATCCAAAAAAAGCAGAAAACAGAATATTGAGGAGCATCAGATCCAAAAATAAAAATGTGTGTATGTTCAGACCAAGGAGGTAATAGGCAGCAGCTGCATGCTGTTTGCTCACTCATTTATTTGCTAAAATTCTATGGTTACTTCTTGTTTTTCACGACAGCATCCTTCTAATTCTGTTCCCTTTCTTCTTAAAAATATTCTTCTGGCTTTGTGAACTTGGAAAAATTATACTTAGAAATGAATCACTTAAATAACATTTAGATACAACCCTTATCATCCTAGAATGGGAATCCTTGCAAGTTTATATGCAAGTTTATATTCTAAAATAGAGAATTTTTTTCCCTACTTACTTATGTGAAAACAGGGATGAATCTAGTGCTTTTTGTACTAGGAGCTGATGCCTGCTAAGTGCAGTTCCTACATGTTTCTTTCTTCTCAGTGCTAAGAAAACCCTAGCTTTTTTTTTTTGCTTTTTTTCTTTTTCATGTTTCATCAAAAATGTTTTTCTGGAACAAACTAAAACGAACAAAACCCAACCGGTCTTTTGTTGGTTGCTCCACTTCCCAAAAGGGTCCAGGGCACTCGGTGACACAGCATCTGTCTTAGATGCTATTGAAGGCATTCAGCCTCTAAATGCTCTTCCACTGACGTTCTTTTATGCTGTGGTATTTGAAAAACTCATACAACAGGGCTGGAGGAAAGGAAAGGAAAGGAAAAGGCATCTTTTGAATAGGGTAGAAAATATTTAATCTTCTCTCTACCTGATTTATCTCTTAAATTCTCAGGAACTTGTCTGTGCTGTTTTTCTGCTTTAGGAAAAGCCAAGTATCTCTATATCTTTATTAAAATTAATGTTGTTTTTGCTATTAACAACAGGTTATTGGAATAATCCCTGTAGGATTTTAAATTTAAAACTGGCTGAGGTCCTCAAACCCCAGTGTCATTTTACTAAATGTGTTCAGAATTAGACCCTAGGTTTGTGCTGCTTATTTCAAATTCTATGTTCACTACTTTTAAAGGAGAAAATTAATTAATGCAATTTCTTTCTTATCAAAGCCTGTGGACTAATACTGGTCTTTTCAGCACTGTCCCTTTAAACCATGCAAGGTGTTTATTTAGTGTATGAAGAAAGACTTTACTGCTCTGAGTAACATAATCCTGGCTGTGTGTAGAAATGGGCTGGGTGTGTGTGTGCGTGGAAGGAGGAAGGCCAATTGTTCTTTTTGTTCTTAAAAACCAGTGTTCCTTTTTATATATAAAGAGATTTTACTGTAGCCCTCTGTATTCTTCCTCACTATAGAGAAATCCAGTGAAATTGTATCTATTTCCTCAGACTGCTGTCCTAGATACCTTAACATCACATGGGTAGTAGATGTGCTAAATTAGAGGGGATTTTTTTTAATCACCTCTGTAGAAGTGTTTGTTCTTGTATCTTTTATTTTACTTCATAAAAAGGAAAAAAAAAACATAAAGAAAGAAAAAGAAAAACTTCACAGAACAGTAAACCTGAGACACGGATTCGAATGCCAGACAGTTGAATGAACAGGATAATCGGGGTATTTTTTTTGACAGGTGCGACAGCCTGCCTATGACTGGCATTATAATCATTACCATTTTAATAAGGCTCTAATAGGGGGGCCGATAATTCAATGGGGTGTGAGGATCCTAATTCAACTCCCAATCCCACATGAATGTGCTAGAATTTGTGGGCTTTGTTTTCCTCTTTTGTACCCCTGAATGCAAATAATTACTGGCTATAGATTCAAAAATTCTTAGAACTGGAAGCTAAATTAGCTCTCCTAATACTGCACAAGAATGTCAATACTCAGGAGGGAAAAAAAAGGAAGTAAGTGGTTTTTGGTTGTTTTTTTGTATTACACTTGTGGTACTGCAAAGGTTCTTTAGCTTAAGTGGTTTGGTTGGCAGTGTGAATAATACCAGCACTGTTTGTAAAGGACGTGCAGCTCTCTTTTCCCCCGCTCTCCCCAAAAGGAAAAGTAAATATATTTGTCTGAAAATCATTTCTGGAAAATCATATGCTGCTTTCTACCTGCCTTTTTTTGTTGATGTTGCCTTGCTCTGCTCCAGATGTGTCTGTCCTCTCTGTATTGTTTCAGCAGTGGCAAGTGGCACGTTCAGGATCTGTGGCTGTGCTTCCACAGCAGCCCTGTGGGCACTAAAGCAGTCAGTTTATCCCATTCAGATGATCCTGCAACACAATTTCAAATCCTGAGCAGCACCCCACACTGCAGTTTGAGGCTGAGTGCTGAAGGTACCCTGTGGGTGCAGGAGCTGCTCAACACCTAAGAGTGTTTCCAAATATATGAGAATGCACCCATCTCTGCTTGGACACCACTTACATTTGTGTTTAACAGAATTTGAGTAGTTATTTTAAAACCCAGGTGGTTAAGGGGTCAGCAAGCCTCCTTCCTTGCTCCTACCAACTCCTACCATGTGTCTGATTGGGGACACAGGACCAGATAAGGAGGAATGAACTCTCTGTTAACAACCAGATCAAAAAACCTTTTTTTTTTTTTGTCCCTGCTGACCTACACAACGAATTTATCTATTCATTTGTGATCAATAATACATATTTTTATTTCTATCTAATGACCAACAGTGCTACATGGGACAAGCCTTTGAAAAATTGAGAGGGATATTTCCATATAACCCCTTGCAGCTGGAATCAGCTTCTCCCGCCCACTATTTCTGATCCTAAATTAGCTGTGGAGTCTTGCCATGCTTTCAGTCCTCTTTCTCTTTCTGCACATGCATTGCCTGATGTATAAGGAATATGACCAGCACTTAGTGTATAAGGGAGTAAAAGATAAACAAAGGTACTTTATATCATGTAAGAGTGGGAAATAACTGAGGTGGACAAACCAATCTGTGAAAACCAGCCTGAACCTTTGCCCCAAACTGAAATGCAGAGTTTTGGAGCTTGGCCAAAATCTGGTTAATCTTTCTCCCTCTCTGTCTTTTAATGGTATTTATGGTTTTGCAGCACTTCCTGGTTTCATCTGGGTCCAAAAGCAGGAGACTGAAATATCATTGAAGAGGCTATTCACAGTGTTTCCAGCTGGCTAGGACCATGGAATGAAAGATCTCTCACAATCAGGTCTGTTCTAGAAGGGCTTCTGCCCAATTTCTATCCTGATGAGGTTCTGATGAACAGCCAAACTGTTAGAAAATTATCCTAATTAAATTGAAACTTTAAATATATGCCCATCCACAAAATAACTGACATCCTTCACATGATGAACCTGTGTGCAGAGAATTAACTCATTAGGTCTTTTTTGCCTTTTTGTGCAGATGTTAATTTTCTTGACATTGGAAGGCTCCTCATGGATTTGATATATACACAGGCTATTTGTGCTCTCTTTAGGATAATGTTCTTTATGGATTTCAAGTTTTCATGGACACTAAGATGCAAACCCAGTTTCTGTTTTGATTCAGACATTGATACAACTTCTCAATCCCATGGTTTCTTTGAGCAGAAAATGACGGGATTTGGAAACAATCACTGCCTTTCTGCAAGTGCTAAAGAGAATATATGGAGGTCTGTTCCCCATTGCACATGGTTTGATTTAGGCTGGATGTTGGTACAGAGCAAATGCTGGGACAGGCTGTGAGGAGCAAAACCTATAAATGGAGAGGGTAACCTTTGTCTCTATTTTAGCTTACCTTTTGCTGCCATTGTGGCTAATTATTGTTCCTGTGTGACAATTTTCCTAGTTTTGCTGAAAAGCTTGTTGAGAAATTTGTTAAGAAGCAACTGAAGGTGTCCCTCTTATCCTTAGTCCTTATTCAGTTCTCTGGGGGGCAAGGTAAAATCCAGTAGTTTGGTGATGACCTTGAGAGTATCCAAAGCTCTCCCTGCTGACTTGGACCACATAACATTGTTGACTTTCTTTAGGCACTGATCAATAACTTTATTTTTCTCTCTTAGACATTACAGGAGGCAGTGCTAGACTGGCTTTTGTCTGGCAAGCACTGTCCTTGGGGACTGTCTCTGGCTGAGCAAAGGTTCCAGAAAAAAAAACCAAACAAATATTTTAAAGATGCATGGTGGATGTGTACTTACCTGCTAGTCCTCTTATCTGTCAAATTTGCTACTGTTATCATCACTGTATCATCACCATGTTCAGATGTGGGCCCAGAGCTGAGCATGGTTCTGGAACAACTGTCCTGCCACAAACAGCTCAGCAGTCTGGGAAAAATACAGCATACCTGAGGAGCATAAGGGAACAACATTTTTCTATCCTGTGGTGGAGAAAAACTGTTTCCAAACTTAGATTATTTGTTTAGGCTACCAAAAAGAGAGTACAGGGTAATTTATCTTGTTTTATAGCTCTTCACGTGCTTCCTGTTGCCTGTCTGAGTGAGGTTTCCTCATGGGTCATGTTTCAGCCATTGCACCTACATAAGACATTCAGGAAAATGCTCCTGTGGGTTTAACAAGAGTGGCTTTCAGTTTGAAATCCATGAGGAGAGACCCCAGCCACCAGGAATCTCCCCACTTGATTACAGCCCAAATGAGTCCAAACCTGCTAAGAAACAAAGAATAAAGAAAAGCTTTTCCTTCCCTATTGAGGGACAAAGCAGGAGGGGAAAAGGCATGTGAAGATGCTGAATTCCCTTTCCCTAACAGGCACTAGGGAAATAAGCAAGATTTAATTTTGTTGTTGAGATTTTAATTGGGTAGCAAACTTTCTTGCAGGTGGAAGATAAGGTAGTTGAAGTTGTCCCAAAAAAAACCAAAAGAAAGCAAACACCATCTAGTTCATAATTTTAGTGATGTTACTCCAAAGGGTTATGATGCAGCAGAATTATTTCTGCCTATGTCACTGCTCTGCTGCCTGGTTCCAGCATTTAACTTCCCTCTGGTGTATCTTGCCCTTGTCAAAGCAAAATCTAATACTGAACTGTTGTCCCTCAGCAGATCTGTTCAGGGTTGATGAAGTGTTTTGGAGAAGGGGCTGCTGTTAAAAAAGCTGCTGCAAAAGTTCTGACCACTAGCATTCACTTTGATGTATCAAAAGTAACCATTTTCCCCTAAAGTGCTGGAAGTTCATTGTGCAAAGAATTTAGATTAACATTAAATACAGAAGGTTTTAGAAATCATTCACCTTGAAGACTGGCAAAACTGGCATATTCACAGCAGAAGTGAAAGACATGTTTTATCTGTGTTGTCCTTTGTAATTATGCTGCTGAATAACAGGAGTATTATCACACCAGGGTTTGTGCCAGAGGATTACCCAAAGTTTTTCAAATGGGATGGTAAAGTGGTGCAAACAGGTGCATGGACAAAGAGCAAAAAGAGAGAAGGAAAGTGAGAGAAAGAAAGCTGAAGCCTCCTAGTTTCAGCCACATAGCAAAATTAATGGTTTCTCTAAGTGAATAGCATAGCTAGATTACTATTGAGCCTGTAAAATTGGAGGAATGGGTCAGATTCTTCATTTCACTTCTGTTTTAATTTAAGCAAAGGAGCTCACTTGAATTTTGCTTTACCTAAAAAAAACAAAACTCTTTTCATTGCAATAATTTTGCAGTGGATAAAGTGACTCATAAGAAGAATATGGAATCTGAAATTTGCTTCCCAAGAACTCCCTTTGCAAACTGGGTGCTGCAAACTGGGATTTCTTTTTGATCGTTCCACATGAAAGAGAGAGGAAGGCATTTCTAAATGAAGTTAAAATATCTTTACAAGCAAAACAGTCAACATAAGTACCTGCTCATTATATTTTGGTGTCACTTTTTTGGTAAATATTTGTATATTGATTTGTTTGTGTACATTAGAAAAAATGGGTATTTCTTTACCTCTTCAGAAAATAATGATCTACTTTTGCACAGTTCCTTTGCAAGATTAAACTTGGAGAAAGTTTTTGGTGTGGATTTTGAGTATGAAATGTATCAAGAGATGCATTTCAGTATTTACTGTTAATTACCACAAGCAAAGCTGGTAAGGTTTTGGATATGGACGTCTAAAATAGTCTGGGGAAGGAGAGAACAGGGCATTTGGGTATTCTGCCCTCTTTCTCAAATGGTAGCTTTGGGAACATATTGTGGTGGAAGGAAGCAATACTTCAGGAATTTGGGTCACTGGACAAAGTAGCCCATCTCAGATTTCTGTGTTACCTCTGTCTCTGGCTGTCACTGAGAACAGGGGAATATTTTATCTTTCTGACTGCCCTGCTTTTGAGGTAAACCTCCAGGTAACTATAGGCTGGTAACTCCCCATTTGGTCCCCACAAAGATCTGTAAGTGTAATAGCAGGGTAGGACAGGTCTGTGATGACACATTGATGTTCCCCCTGACTAATGCCTACAGTGGGATTTCTATGATTCTGAGCAAGATGTTGAAGGCATCTATGGCTTTGTTTTGTAATTAGAACATCTGAAAGGAGAGCTCCTTAGAATATTTTCTATGAAGAATTATCAGTATAAATATCTGTAATTGCTGCTCCCTGAATCACGTGGTGGAGGCAAATCATGCAAACAGCAGCCTTGCGATGCCCTGTCCCCTCTGTTTTCCTGTCGTCTCTGTTCTTGTGCATCACTAAAGGGCATTGAAATTGCACAAGTCAGTCCTCTCAGCGGGCTTGGTGCCCCGCTGGCTCACAAGAAAAGGGCCAGCAGGGAGTTTAGGGGCAGCAGAGTACACATGTATGTGCTCACTCCACATGCACGCCCTGCCTGTCAACCCAGCAAGACCCGTCACCCTTCTGATTGTCGTTTTGATCCCACTCCTTCAGCTGACATGCTCCGAGTCCTCCAGCCAGGGCTGTGCAGGACTGACACTTTCCTGTCCCAGAAAGAGCCCTGAAATAACAGCAGACTTTGTGGTCATTCAGATTCAGTTTCTATCTGAATTTAAAGTGGTAATGTTGTCTTGGTGGCAGTAACTAAACATCGTTATCTTACTTTGTCTGTGTTATAACATAGCCAAGAGGGGACATCTGAGATCATGCCTAGGTTTACAGGAACTCACAAATCAGAAATTCTTTCCCTTTCAGTTACTTTTTCATTTCTGTGTATACATGTGAAAAAATAGCACTTTTTATGTTTTGGAGTAACTTTACTGAAACCAAGTATTTTGGCATTATCAAAACATTTTTTTCCCCCTGATCTTAGTAAAACAAAAAAAATCAGTAAACTCAGTTTTGTTGACAGGGTCTGTATTGCCTGATAAGAAAGTATTTAATTTGAAAATGCAGGGTAAGTCTAGTTACATGGTGGTTCTCAGGACAGTTTCTAGTGGGTAAATAGTTTATGATCCTGAAGGTCAAGCTCTGCATGAAAACTTGTGCCTCCTGTGTGATAATGCAGTAGCTAGGATCAGCAGAAGTGTACAAGACAAGACATTCTTGCATTAGATATGGCTGACAGCAAAGCTTGCCAAGCAAAGAATTTCTTCCTTCCTGGTTGGCCTGAAGTTTCATCCATAGATATGGAGATGGTGAGGTTCTTTTGTATTCCTCTGTCACCCTGATTTTTTAAGATTTTCTAAGCCTTCTGATGTTTGCATTCTTGTACCAAACTTTCTCACACACTTTCTGTAAACAACTTATTGTTTTGCATTCTTTTATGGAGGAGGAGAAATTTGATGGACTGTTGGTTTGTCCAGTGTCATTGGAGAGGTGGCACTTTCACCCTCCAATCCACTGTCACCTTTGGAAATCTATAAATGTTGGAGTCAGAAAATAAACTTCCCTTTTTCCTGCCTTGAGAGCAGCAGCGTGTCTGCGTAGTGTTGTTTTGTGTCCTATAGCGACATTCCTCCTTTTTAACCCTTCTTCCTAGGAAGCAGTTCATGATTAAGCTGTCTCCAGGTCTCAATTTTTTGAACTTGTCTGCTTGGCTAGAAAAGAAACAGCCAGATGAATCTTTCTTATTGTAATAAAGCCTGAAACCTAATCTGAGCTGTACTATTACCAGCAGAGGATCTAAAGAGGGGTGAGGAAAATGCAGATGCAAGTCTCCTGCTGGCCTGCTGGAACAGCACCAGGTTCCTTTGACCTCTTGTGGGACATCATGCCTTTCAAGAATGTTCCACTAAGAAAGATGAGGGCAAAATGGAGTTTGTTGTCAGCCTGAGAAATTCACTCCTAGTGTTTTCTGCAATATCTTCAAAAGTCACTATTTCATCTCATTTCATATAAACCAGGCCGCTAGGGGACACTAATCAGTGGTTCTCCATGGATGTTTCCAGTTTTCCGTTAGCAATGGGGTCTGGCCACAGAACTTGCCTAGATTTTGGATTAGTGTGTTCATAGGACTCATCAGACAAAACTAGGAGAGTAAAGACTCTGTAGAGAAGATTTCCAGAGGCAACCCCCTTGTAGGTGTTAAACATTTAAGTTGCAATTAAGTTCAGACATATTGACTACAAAATGACCCATTTAGAGCATGGAGAATTTTTCTTAAATAAACAAGGATGACTTAGTCAAGTGGGCTGGGCTCTACCCCTCATACAGCTAGTAAAAAATTCAGGTAAATTCTGCTTTATAAAAGAGCTGGATGGCAGGAGCAAGTAGGGGGTACAGAGCACAGCACTTGTCACAACAGTGAGCAAAATTGTGTCCAGGAGTAACGTGAGAGCCCAGAAAAATATGGCTAATGGAGAAATGGATCCCTGCAAAAGAGAAACAGTGGCTTATTTTCCAGTTGCAAGAGAATAAACAGGATGAGAAAAGTGCTGGCTGTGAGGCTGACTTGTGTGGCACAAGCAGTCAGGTGTTCCAGCTGCTGGAAGCAATGGAGGTGTTGTTGTGCAACATTGCTGGGGCAGGGTGTCAGCCTTGCTGACAGACCAAAGCCCCTGGCTATCATTTCTGTGGTCTGCTCAGAACCTGCTCTTTGATCACTGTGTACAGGGAATAAGCTGAAAACCCACAGGGATTTGGTTTTCAAGCAAAAATTTCATTGTTCCATAGCAAGGGAGGAAGGCTGCAAAGGAGACAGGCTGACTTTAGCTGTTTTGTTGGATTCTTTTTTTTGCTTGCTGGTTTGTTTGATTTTTTTTAATACCTGCTCCTCACTGGAAAGTTTCCTGGTTCTTTTTCCTGGAGCCATTTTAAAGAATTTTAACATTTCTTGCCAATGTGTTAATTTTTGAAAGGGACAGAAAATAGAAAAAGTAATATTCTCACCATGGTCACCTTTACCTCTCACAGCTGGCTGGAGTAGAGTTCAACACATCTGTGAGGACACCCAAAAGATAGGAGATTTCTACAAGATTATGGAGATTTCCAAAAGAGCTTAATAACCACCATTTTTCTTTGTCTGTGTATTTTATTTACATGAATGTATTGAAATGTCCTAGGCTCTGGGGGAAAAAAAAGTATTTTCTGCCACTATCAGATATATATTCAAACAAACAAACAAAATGCTATTGTACAGGAGGATGATAATGCCAGGAACTGACATCTTCCTTCTACTCCATTTATCTCAGCAATGCACTCTTAGTCTGGAAACTGTGATATTGAATATTGTCAGGTTGGGTTCCCACTAATTAATGAAAAACAGGCTGCAAGCACAAAGGATTAATTTGGCCTATTCAATCTGATCACCAACATTTTGAGAATCTGTTTAGCTTTTTTGAATGGTGTGAGGTAAACCAAGAGAAGAAACATCTTTTTTCAGCTAGTCAGCCAGAAAAAAAAATCTACATGGATTTACCTAATGGGGTCAAAGCTGAGAAAAGCAGAACATTGTTCCTGGGAGCCAGACAAGGCAGTTATCTTATGGAGAGGGATGATTCTGAGGCTCTAAAAACTTTAGAGCTGCTAACTGTGAATTTAAGCAGGCAGCTTTGTTCTGCCTTCAGTGGGAGTTTGCACTCCCAGTATCAGGTGGAACTGACTCCTGTGCTTTCTGGGAGCCACAGGCCCGTTTACAGGGATTTTGCAATGAGTGTAGTACAAAGCATCTGAGTCAGGTTCTCATCTGGTGAAATCAATGTACTTGGTCAATGGAGAGCCTGGCAGTCTATATCCAGGTCCTGCTTGCACGGTGTGGAGTGTCTTTGATTAAACTGTAATCAGAAACCAGCAAAGAGATAATTGGTATGTGTATTACTGTAGAACATGCTTAAACCAATTGTGCCAGGCTTAGGCTGTAAATATGTACCTAGGCTGATGTGCTAGCAATGAGCTGCTCGCTTGCTCCTAGGACTTAATTACGTGTTACGCCGATCGATGAAAGGTTAAAACAGTTGAATCAATATTTTATTGCTCTGCTGTAAACTGTGGTTATAGCATATTAGACTATGAGTGGCTGGCAAGTTTAAAAGCATGTAACTGAATCAAAGTCTGAGTAAGTGTTGTGTGTGCAATTTAGAAACAGTTAATACCTTCCAATTGAGAGGATTTGTTTCTAATTAATATAAAAGCTGTTTATTTAAATCCTATGCAGGCAGTATTTAAATACACAACAAGTCACCTGGGAATCCCATCTAAACCACTTTGTGGAAAGCTGTTATGCTGTGCTGAAATAAATCTAGCATGAAGTAACTGTACTCCGTGCAGAGTGTAGAATGGTTCTCTGTGAGCTTTTTTCTATTTTCTTCTTCTTCCTGAATACCCTAAAATATTCTTGGCCTTGTTGCACATTAAGAAACTATGAAGTTACAATATTGCTGCAGTTTCCTGTCCTCTTATTGCCTGTATATCCTCAGTCAGCCATTGGCAGCACTTGTTTTGAAAATGTGTCATGAATGAACAACCTGAAAGAAAACCCTGACAAAAGGGGCACACAAAGTCAATAAACTGAAGACACGCAGTATGATGAACAACAGCATTTACAGAGTTTACAAATTACAGTCTCTAGAGTTCCTAGAATGCATGAGACCATGACTGTTTTCTCGATGGGGCTTTTCAAGTGGACATATGAAGATATTTTTAAAATTTTTGTGAGGTTTGAAAGGCTTATAGGTAGTGAGGATAGAAAGATCAAAAGGTCTTAAAACCTTGTTAGCAGAAGAGTTGCTGATTTCTTTGGCTTCAATTTTAAAATTTATTTTACTTTTCCCCCTTGCTTGGAAGAGTGGATAAATAATGTTTTTATTTAAAGAAAAAAATGCAAAACATTTAAAAGTTAAGAATATTTCTGCATGATCTGGAGTGAAAGAGTTTTAAAAACCTTCACAATTTTATGATAGTCTTTCAACAGCAGTACATACCTGTCATTTTCTCCAGGTATCTTCATTTTCTCCCCTACATTTTTTCCCCATTTTATCCAACCTCTCCATTCCCTGTCTGTGTACACTGTGGTGACAATGACACCTGCAGCTCGTCCCAGATCATATCAAAGAAGAGGACAACAACACTGTGAAAGCTGTTGCTGATAACTCCCTGCTTCATCTGCAGTTCAGAGAGTAGGATGTGAATTTTAGCATTTTCTTCAAGTGGAGGAGTGCGTGAGGGAAAATTGGATGGTTTGGGCTAGATTTTCACTGTGAGTTTGTTGAGGTGGCTCCATGAGAGGAGTCAGCAATGACCAGTTCCATTACTGTCTCATTTTTATCATGCTCATCACATGATTGATGTATTTGTCCCTTGCAAACTTGGGAAGCCAACACCTTTATTAAATTTTCCCCTGGCATAGTTGTAAAACCAGCCTCAAATAACTTTCTCTGCTTCTTGATTATGTGCTAATGAGGTTTTTACTGAGTATTTATTCCTTCCCACATCTTCCTCCAATCCTCTCAGGAGCTCAGACTCTGGCATTGCTCGCCCATTGCCACCTCCACTTAGCCCAGGGATGTCTGCCCTGCAGGAAAGTGACAGTGATGTAAACAGGGATTTTTAGCTGGCAGGTCTTCCAACGGCATGTGGTGTATTTCTTTGAAAGGAATAAACAAATCAGCTGGTTAAGTTCTATTTCTGCAGGGCTTCCCTGCTGCAGATGGTTTCCCCAGTGTGTTTTGCAGTGCCTCTGAAATGTTCAGCTTTAAGATCTCTCAGGAGAGTAAAACCTCATAGTTCAATCAGTGGGAAGGAACGTCGTTGTATCAGGACTGGGGAGCAAGGAATGCTTGCCATGCAGACAGTTGTAATTTACAGGCTATAAATGAATCTATTTAGATAACAGAAAAATGAAGCCAAGCCTCATCTGTCTTTTCTTTCTTTTTTTTTTAACCCAACATAATAGAAGTTGCATTACCTCCTAACAGACTTGCTTCTGAACACCTCTGCTTTTTCCTGTCTGGTGCACCCCTTAGCAGCCACCTCACAGTGTGTTTTAGGATGGATGGGTCACTAAGCAGAGGAAAGTAATTTCCCATAAATATGATAAATCCAACCATAAAGGTAGGGCCAATTCCTGCATGAGAAGCTTATGGATTGTAACTACTGACTGAAAGACAAGCACAGCATTCAGTAGCTTTGAGGGTGCCTTGGCTCTAATAACAAGCTGGGTGGCTGGTGGCATGAGGGTTATCAGGAAGTTAGATGCCATCTTCAGCAAGGCTTTGAACAGGCTCTCCATAAAGCACAGGTGCATTATGTTGGGTTAAGCCATTTCAGATCGGGCTGCACGCCTTGGGGTGAATCCGGAAGAAATCACTGTCAGCGATCAAATATTGATATATTATCATAGCCACTGATGTTACCGTAATTTGAGTCTTTTGTGAGTCATTACTTGGCGAAGACTTAGAAGTGCACTAACTTAGAGCTGGGTTATCTGTGGGCCTGGAGAGCAGGTGGCCAGGCAGTGCTCAGGTGGGGATTATTGCTGCCGACGGTGCTCCAACGCTGGCTTTGCACCTGCCTCCTCCTCATAACAAGCACACTAAAGATAAAAAGAGTCCGATTCCCTGGCACTGGCAACTCCTCCAATCTTTCAAAAACAAATACTCAACCTTGACTGTAAAATTAAATAGAAAATAAGAGTTGCCACTACCTTCTATTGCATGTTGATTGACCTGAGCACTCTCCAATTGCAAACATAAAAGATTAGATATCACTTTCCATACAGGTGTATGCAAACCATTTTTCGTCTAGCTGGGAGAACAAATTGTTCAAAGTTCTGGAAAATGTCTGTGTGCACTTTTACAAGTGTACTTAGCAAAAGGAAGGCATTGACTTACGCCTGCAAAGGTGGTGATTTACAATGTCCTGTCTAGTGTTTCCAGAATCAAGAATTTTGTTTAAGCTTAGCAGAATGTACTGAAAGGAGATTTCTGATGCAGTGTGTGTGTTTACAGTGCAAATACAGGCACAGGCTTTTTAGAAATTAATTACTCAAAGTGATCTCACACAGGAAAGAGCCAGCACTACAGGGGATGAGGGAGAAAGGATCTTCTCCTCACAGACAAGAGAAACTTCAAAAAGAGAGGGTTTCATGTGGTAAAGTCAGTCTTGGGAGGGAAGAGGGCAATAAAGTGAAGACACAATTTCTGTTTGGAGGAGATGGACAGCATCCTTGACTGTCATAATGGGTTTGAATTCAAAATTCACTGATTATCTTCACTTAAAAAGCTATGGATTTTGGGGGTTTTTAAGAAAAGGAGAGAGATACAGAGAAAAAAAAGGAGTCTACATTTCTGAGAAAAGAAAATAGCAAAACTTGGTAACAGTGCTGAAAACAGCTAATGATAATTTTAAGATAAATTTTCAGCAAGACTGGTCATTTATTTCACTAAAGACTGTTCTAGACGCTTCCTAAACTAAAGTTGAACAATGATTTCCCACTTGTTTCTTGAGTGGTTTGCTATTCTCCAAAGTATGTGAGTCTTCAATTTCTCTTTCAGTGCTAGTGAAATGAGTATTTTTCAAGAATTAGAGATGCAATTTTTGCCCTCCACAAGAAAGGGCCTACCTTTGCAGCAGGTACCTCAGCAAAGAGAAAGTCTGTCCCTCTTCTGCATTCAAGGATTAGTTATTTCAGAGGCTGATTTTCCTAGTCTGAAAGGATTTATTGATACAACAGCTGAAAGAAAACAAACAAACAAACAAAAAACCAAGTTGTCATTTCTGCCTGGGCAAAGACAGCTTTTTTCCTATTTAAGGGAGACTGTTAGCTGGCTGCTGCTGCTGTGATCTATATCTTTGTGGCTATTTAAAATCAAGGATAAGATTTTCCTTTTCTTCACTGGTGTGTTGACACAGTGCCTCATGGAACAGGACTGTGCTTTGGCTGCTGGTGTTTCAGGGCATGGCCCAGCAATGGTCAGAGTCACTGGGAAGACCTGGAATGTGCTGTGGTGGACACAAGGTTAGGTCCACATGAACACTCTCCAGGTCTGACAGACCCCATATCTGGGCAGATGTGTGGCAGTCTTGGCCAGGGGGGACCTGAATCAGGCTGATTCAGGACCTGAATTCAGGAACCATGAATCCCTGTGTGAATAAGGCAAGTGGGCATCACACTGCATCATCACAGCTAAGGGTGGAGAACACCTTCTCATACAATATAAACAAGAAATTTTACCTTGTCCTCTTGTTACAATAATTTCAGACAGCTCTACCTAAAATTCCATTTCCTCTCTTTTATGCAGTCACTTCATACATCATTTGGGGAAAAATATTCCTAATACATTACTGGACATTTGCTTTTTTCCTAAAATTATTTTGAAAATGTTTTTCTATGCTTATTCCTTTTGTGGAAAGTTTCCTGACTGATGATTTGGGCTGGGAGATGAAAATTTCTCTTTTAAGGCCTTCATACTTCTTCATCTCACTATTTTCCTTTCAATGGGCTCTACAAGTCACAACTGCCCACCCTTACTTAAGTGGGTTTTTGATTATGTTTTAATTACTAGAGGGTTATCTAGGTAAAAATAGATTGAGTCACATCATTGAAGGCTTTTTACACTCTTCAGGGTGTAATATTCATTCCGTTCATTCTGGGACATGCCAGAGTCTGCATCATAAAACAGCTACTCACCAGAGTAAAGTGATGCTTACCTCCAGCTAGGCTCACACATCTGGTCCTCTGCCTTTGGAAGATGTGTGTTCAATTCTTCTCTCTGAGAATGCAGATCAGAGATCTTCCTCTTCAGTTTCTTAGGTTTCTGCTGAACATCCAAACTTGCACAAAGTGTCTCTGCATCAGCAGGCAGGGGCTGGAGTCCTTCCTGCACCATTGCCCCCTGTGCTGCAGCAGGGAGGAGATAAGCTGTTTAAGGGATTGGGCTACTGCAAACTTCTGAGCAAAGGCCAGCTTGGGCTTTTCAAGCACATGCTGCATCTCTTGCTGCCCAGATCTGTATTGCCTGCATTCAGCCTCTCTGGTTGATGCCATGAATTAGACCCAAATGCTGTTTGACAGCCACAAGGCTGAAAATAAAAAAATGCAATAATAAAGCCAAGCTTTATTACTGCAAGCACTATACACAGTACCTGGTACTATGTTTGTCATGGAGGATGATTGCAAAGAAATCTAAGTTAGGATTGGTAATAAATGACAGGAGTGTCTTTCCCTGTCTCACATCCTACTTCACAAAACCACCAGAAAGCATGAAGGGGAGTGACGGTGGAGGGTCTTTTACTCTGCATGCTTGGCTGAGCCTCAGACAGGGTGAGAGAGATCATGGCTGCATTGTCAGGGAGTTCAGTGACAACACACCCTGTTGGCTCTGGATTTGCCAGTTCAAGGCCATGCATGTGTTGACAGAGCACAGAGCTGAGCACAAGCGAATACTCCTGGCTGAGAGGAAAAACGTGTGTGTGTGTGTGTCAGGCTGATAAAGCTGCTCATCCTGCTGCACGTGTGTCTGCATGGCAGCATGCTCTCCCACAGAGGGACAGTCCCCCAAGCACTGTGCTCTGCTGGGCTCTGCTCGCACTTCAGACTGATTTGGGAAATGGACAATTTGCTTCCTGTAAAAGGGTGGCTGCAAAGCTTTCTTTCTCCCACCCGGTGCCCATTTAAACTGTCAGGTGTATTACAGCTGTGAAGGGGTTGTATCTGGCACATCTGCACCCTTATTTCACATAAGCATTGCTAATCCAAGAGGTTCTGGAGGTGTTTATGGGTGGCTGAACACCACAGAGCACTCTGAAGGGTCTCATGGTCATTGGAAAAAATCCTTGCTCTGCAGAGCAAATTCACAGAAACTCAGAACACCCTTTCCATTAGATGTGTTTTAAAAATCCTAGAGGAATGATCACACATGGTATCTGGGAATCACAGTTTAACTTTTCCTTTAGTCCCACACCCGCAGTTCTACAAAGCTCAAGGTTTGGCTGGGTGAATACTGCTGTGTAGCTCCCAAAACCTCTTTCTTCTGGTATCAGGAAAGGGGGAGTTCCTACAGCAAAGAGTGTCTGTATACTTGATAAAAAAAGACATTGAGTGAGTACTTGGTGCTGAAGATGTTAGATTACATCTGACATTGTCTGAGCTCTGTGAACATTGCAGTACATCTAGACCAATGCAGCATGAGCAGAGCCTGCAGCCAGTCGGTCCCAGGGTGCTGATGTCCTAGACCTGCCTGCCAGTCATTAATTTCTACACACACACTGTATGTCACCCATCTGTGAACCTGCTTTTCTAAACATCACCAGCAGGCTCAGCCCGTTCAGTCCTGCTGCTGAAGCAGACTTTTTAGTGCCCAAGTGGTGAGCACTAAGCCTGGTGAACTCCAGCTGTTGTGTCCCAGTAACACCGAGCGTGCTTTAACCTTTGCATGTTCAGCAAGAACCACAACCACATTCACCTCAAAGCTAGGAGTGTCATCTCAGCCAGGCCATTGCTTCTGAAGTGTCTACTGGCTAAGGGAGAAGCTGTTTTGTGGGTTCATGCTGGAGCATGGGGACATGCAGGGTTATTATGGCTTGTGTCACCACAATGCATACAAGGTATTAGAAATGTACCTGAGGTCATCTCAGGCAAAATGCCTGTGCCTTTGCTGTCCTGAGGTGCAGCATGGAAATAAAGCTTTTCTTGACGTGCTCAGCCGTAGGAATATTTTCCAAGTAGGCATGTTTCCCTAGTGTTTAAACCAGGTGATTCTAAAAATATTCCCTTTGAAACCAGGGATTTTGGCTCGTGCACTTTGCGGGAACTGGAAGCGTTTCCAGCACGGTCCAGCCTGTCGCTCCCAGAGGAATTCCCATGGTTCCAAGCAGGGCTGGCAGCCCTCGGGGAGCGGGCCGGGCCGGGCCGGGCTGGGCGGGCGGCGCTGTCCGTGGTGCTGCCGGAGCGGGAGGCGTGCGTGTCCCTGCGCCGGTGCGCACAGGTGCGGGGTGAGCCAAGGGACGGGTGTGTGCAGAAGGGTCCTGCGGGGGGGTGTGTGTTAGGAGCATCGTGGAATCACAGAATGGGCTGGGCTGGAAGGGATATGAAAGAACACTTAGTTCCAATTTCTCTCCTATGGGCAGGTATCCATGCTGACCTTGGACGCTGCCAGGGATGGAGTGTCCACAACCATTGCCGGCCGGAGGCTGTGTACAAATGACGTGTGGGACAGGACTGCTAGGAATGTCTCTAGAGCCATTTGATTTTCCAGCATCAGTCTCATTACATGGCTACGACAATGGGAAGATGCCAGCAGCTCACATCCCAGGCAGCAGACCAAAAACTTAATGTTACAACTTACTTTAAAAGCTTTTTGACCAATCACACAAAGCAAAAGCATATTGACAGTAGTTCTATCCAACCCCTATAAGCACACATACCTTTGGTTAAAACAACACTTTCTTATTTCGAATACAATACCTGTTTGTAGGCCTTAAACACAATGCACAGAGCTCCATTATTAAGCTTAGAACTTCCTAATAGCTCTCTAGATATACTTTTGTGCAGTTTAGGGAGTTATTCTAGACAAGTGTTAATACACAGAGCATTATTCCATTTGTCCTTACTTTTCTACTTTTTACATAATTTTTCTGCTGACTTATTTTATAGCTATTGCTTAGCACTGATCACAGTTCTGCTGTCTCTGAGGTCTGCCTTTCACAGCTTTCCCAAAACCCTCTGATTTTATAAATTCACACACACAACTTCTTTAGGAAACTTGGCCCAGTGCCTCACCAGTCTATTTTTATGACAAAATTTGAAAATGGTATCATTTTGATACAATTGCACACAGTCAGGATCTTAGTGCAACTCTCACAAGTTTCTTAAAGGCCTGCAGGTTTCAAACTCTTCATAACGTACATAAATCAGTATGGATGAGGGAAAACTGTATGAGTTAGTATTGTCTTCACATGTGTTTACCTCCCCTGTTAGAAATACCACACAGAGACCATTTTAAAAGAGATTGAAATATTTGAAAAACCTCTGAGTGATTCCGATGATTTTTTTTTTCTCTGCTTGGTCCTGGTAGAGAGCAGGACACATCCCATTAGTTGTTGTAGTATTTCTGTCATATAATAATAATGGTATTGGTTATTTTAGACCTTGCTGAAGAAAAACACCCTATTTGCTACAGTGAACCAAGCTTGATTCATGCATGTGATTATGGGCACAGATACTTCTGCCAGTTGCAGCCCAGGCATGGGAATGAATATTTAATATTTCTGGGGTACCAGATAAATCAGTAAATTTGTTGGGCAAGAGCTGTCTTGCAGATGATGAGATATGTCCTATTGCTTGATTTCTGAGCAACCTTTCTTTTGCTGCTCATCAGCTAGAAAACTATTCTGGATCTATTCAGGAGGCATGACCTGCTCACTCTATCGTGTTCTGCTGGTTGCAGGCATCCTTTGATGCTCGTGCTCTCTTATAAACAGGTAACCTGTGAAGAATAACATTTAGCCCAGCAGGCTTTTCATTGGCAGCAGAATAATGCTCCCCACTGTTAGAATATACAAATGTGGGTCTGAAATTCCATCCCTCCTTGGGGTGATGGGATCTTTGTGAAGACCTCATGATTCACAATGTTCCTTTGCAGCTCGCCCCAGGTAGCAGAGTTACCCAAATGCAATCACAGCTAAACCTCAGTGGAGGAGCCCAAAGCCTTTTCCTGTGTGTCTCTCCCTGTGTTTTGATGGTGTCCTAAGGAGTACCAAATCCTTTCCCAGGATCTTAGTGTAGGGAATGTGACAGAGCCACCAGGAGCTATTTTGGCTCACAGGATGCCCACAGCAGCTGCTCCAGCTCTGGCCAGCTCTGGAGCACCACAGAGGCAGCTGCTTTGCACTCACTGAGGATCTGGGGATGTTGTTTCCATTGCCTCGTGCTCTTGGTTTGAACCTTTCAGTGTCTGTACGCTGACCTTTGCGTACTTACCCTCCTCTTACTGGAGTGAAAGGGACGAGTAGTTCTTGCCCCTTTGTTTCAGAGAGCAGTTCATTGTCCACTCTGTTTTCTAACACAAAATAAATAAGGAAATAATTTCATCATTACTTGTTAGTTTGGCTGTTTTTTAATGGGGATGTAGGGCAGCTGCATGGAGCTTTGAGAGTTTCCTTAGAAAACCCCAGGCCTTAAACACAAGAAGTGAACTGTTGGAGAGGGTACAGAATGACAATGTACTTTGCTCTCTGTGTTTGGCAGGACTGGCAAATGGATATATAATGTGTAGCCTAATCACAAGGAAATCTGCCATGTGATCAATTATTCTTTAATTTCATCACTTTAATAATATGTCATCTTGGATTTGTGACACTGTTGGGCAACACAAATGACCAGTGAGGGGGATTTGGCCTGTGTCAGTGAACAGCATCTGCTCAGCCCCATGCCTGCAGAAATGCCTGAGGGAAGGTGGGAGTTACACTTTGCTCCCTTCCTCAGCAGATTCATGTTTCTAGGCTGAAAACAAGTATAGGACGTAAGAGAAATCATACACAACCAAAAAATCTACTCTGATTTACAATTTAATTCAGTTGGGTTTTGTTTCTGTTAGAAACCAGAAAAAAAAATAACAACAACAACAAAAAAATCCAGCTCTTCTAGGATCCCTGAATACAGGAAAGGTATTAATTCAGCTACTCATCTGGCCCATTTCCTAGAAAACTCACACTCCAGTGTTTTCTTCTCCACCACCACCAGAACACAAAATAGGTGATTATCCTTACTTTACCTGTGGAATCTGAAATGCAAGGAGGCAAACTGTAGGGTCAAATCGTAGGCCAAGGCCCCAACTACTTGGCTTTTGCAGACCTTGCCTTTCACTATAACACACCTCAGTTTATGCCAACAGGACTCTCTTATCTTCCCCCTTTTCCCCTTCCAGCTGCAAGTTCTGTCAAAGGTTAGTAATCAGGGTATGAAAGGTAAATAACACTTTCCACCAAAGATCTCTGTCGAGATAAATGCCTCTCCATGAATCAGATTGACATCAGGAAAACAGCTGAAGACACATTCTGAAGCCTCAGCCCCACAGGATCGTTAGGAATATTACTGTCCCGACCTAATGAGCTACCACTGATCCTAAACAATGTCTAGGACAAAAGACTAGAGGGGGATTGGCTCCCCTCACCCTGCTGCCTGCAGACTTCTGACAACCCATTAAGGTTATAGCTATTCAGCTCTGTTCAGACGGCCCTTTTTTCCTTCCTTTTTTCCCCCCTAACAACTCCCAGCTAATGAGCAGACAGCGTTACTTTTATTTTGTGCGGGGAATGTATGGCTAAATAGGTGTCTGTGCATGGTTCTGGAAATTGCAATGAGGGAAGCAGAGGAAGAGAGACTGAAGGTCTTTTAAAAATGTCCCCATCGCCTTCATCTGTCAGGCAGAGACCCTTGGCTGAGGATGGGTGAGGATTTGGGGCTGAGCCTGTGACACATCGGACCAGCAGAGAGGCAGCAGCCCAGTCCTGCTGATCCCTGGTTTTGGAGAAATGGTCAGGGGAGTCAAAGCCAAAAGGCATCTTGGCATGTGCCGTCGGCTCTAGACACTCCTTGGACGCTGTCCTTGCCGTGTGCCTCCATCTACTTTTACTATAAAAATTCCCGAAGGCGCCAGTCTCTCTGTCCCTGTGCCTGCCCCCCCTTTCCCTCGTACTTTACTAAGTGATTGGAGTTGCCCTCTTCCTTTTGCGCCTTCCCACCTCCTTCAAGCTCCCTCTTCAGCGACAAGCAGCATCACTAATTGCTTTTTAGGGTCTCTTTTCTGCTCTCTGTTCAAAATTCATGGGGCATTCCCTGGCCCCATTATGTTCCTTTCTGAACCTTTTCAGCTTCTTTTACAAACTTAGCACTTTCTGTGCTTCTCTTAGCCTTTGCAAAAAAAAAAAAAAAAAAAAAAGGGTTGGAATTTTTTTTTTTTTTTTTTTTTTTGGCAAGCAGGGCCTCTCCCTTTACGGCCCCCCCTCCCTGCCAGAAAAGCACACGCACGGGCCCACCTCCCATTGAATGGCGGGCTTTGTGCAGGGAATTTCCGGAACACAGCCCAGGGCTGGAGGCGCAGTGTGAGTGGAGGGGCTTTGGGCAAGGAGCCTCCCTTAAGCCCACCCCATTACCACGGTCACTGTTTGCCCTGGGCTCTCTAAAAGGACTATTGTTGCCTGTTGCCAGGTATTCCCTAGCAACACTTAAGCCAAGCTGCCTCCTCTATTTATGGCAGAAACTTTTCAATGGTCTCCAAAACACGTGCTTGTCAACTTCAGAGAATACCTTCAAACAGACACAGAGGGGGAAAAAGTAATCCCAAGCACTTGCTTTAGTTGAAATATGTGTGTTGGGGGTGTTTTTCGATTTCTTGTCATTTACCTTGGATCAGAAACCCAAACAATTGCAATTCAAAAAAAGAAAAAAAGATCCCTCCCCATCACCTTCTTGCAGCCCCTGTCCCCTGCACTGCTGAGCCTTTCCACTGGCAGGTGGGTGGGGGTCATTTATTAGATGGATGAGCTTTTGCTACACTTTGAATCTTTTGTGCAAAAAGATTGCTTCATTATTTTAAGACAGATTTTTATTTCTTTGTGTGCACCAGAGCCCTTACAAGAACCACCATACTTCTTGTGTTGTCCACCAGCAAATGACCAATTACCAAGGGGGATGGAAGGTAGGAAGGAGGTCACTAATGTAACTGTACAGCACAGACATGGCACCAGCAAGTCACATCACAGAATGGTCGAGGTAATCCCATGTGGTGGATGCACGCACCTGTGGATTTATTTCAGGAATTGCATATGCTTGCATTTCTGCAGTCATTTTGTCAACTGCAGACAGTCAGTGGTTCAGTCAAGTTCAAAGGGGAACCAAGCTGCTGCATCTCCAAGAAGTTGCATACATATTTTGGTGATCAAGTGTAATGATGTGAGAGAAAAGCTTTTTACAGCAAGTCTCACTTGATAGAAATAGTCTTTGTTCTTTGTGTGATGTCATACAAAGAGTTCCAGCATAAATTGATGTCTTTGTTTCTATCACATTACTTGCAGATTTTTACTGCTGAAAAGCACTGAGGTCATCGTCACTTTTGGGAAAACCTTATCAGATAACAAGACAATGTAAGTAAGACCAAGATTTACAAAGGCAGGTGTAGCAATGTGGCTCCCAACTCATCGTGAATTTCAGTGGACCATGAGCACCTCTGAGCTGCCCACCCACCTATCCATGATAGCAGTGGGTGCATTCCCAGTGCCGTGGAGGAAAACACACTGGTGCAGTGTCAGCACCATGCCTGGAGTAATAATTGAATTTTTCCCTTCTGCAAATTCACATGGCATGTCCTTTAAAGCTTCAGTACATTAACATGACATCCTGGTACTGGGACTTTTGTCGTGTCTGTACCCTCCCAGGGCCATGCAGGAGGCCAGCCTGAGGCAGCTGCCTGTGCTGGGAGCACCATGGAGGTCTTCAGAGCTGAAGCAAAGCCCCAGGAGTGAAACGGGGCTGACTGACAGGGAAATGCTGTGCTGCTGTTTGCTGCTCTCTCTCCCCAGTAGATGGCTAAGGTCAAAGTTGCCTTTCTTTTTCTGAGCAGGAATCTGAAAATATTGCATAGATGCAACTCATTCTGTAAATTATTTTGGGTTGTGACTCTCTGATGAGCTGTGTCAGGCTTTTACAAAGATTAGAGCATTTAACTGCATGGTAGTTCTTTTTTATGACCTACAACTACGGAAGCTACTCAGTCAATGACAATGTGTTCTTACTCCAAAATTACATGTGGGTTTTATGATTGTACATCTTTTCCCAGACGTGTGTGCCAGTACCTCCACAGAGAAATGAAATAAGTATGGTATACTCATCTATCTGCCCTGGTGCTTCTGCATTCCCATCTGCCATGGAATAATTCTTCCTCTCAGCTCAACCTTCAAAACTCAGTTTTGTTTCTGTTTCATAGAAGTACTGTAATTAGAAGATGCTAGATTTCCTCTGTTAGCATATTCCCCTGCAGAGCTTGACATTACAGTGAATGTAAATGGTTTCATGAAGTGCAAGATTAGGGCTGTTTAAATAATTGTTGTAATTGGAAATATGTGTATTATTATCCCTCAAGATGTTTTAGATTAAATTAATGAAGTTCACATCTGGAAGAGCAGATATTAACCCTTTATGTTTCTGATCCTTTATCTAGGTAATCTGAAGCTCAGATTTCTGGTCCAGCCCCTATAACACAACTGTTCTTAGCTTTGAAAAATACAGTGTTTTAGTCCTTGGTATTTATTCTATTAATCTCTGGATTACACTGCTTGTCTTTGAGCAAATACAGCAAAACCTACCAGCTTGGTCTATGGAAAGTCTGTCCCATGGTTCCTACTAAAACCAGAGGAGTACACAAGGCATCATAGAGATTTCTGTCTTGCCCTGCATTTAGTCAGCAACTATACAGAAAAATTTTTCAGAAGGCCAAGATTTTTATTTCTGGAACATTCACTGTTGTCCTTCTGCATGACCAGAGGCAGTGTAGGAAAGAGGCATTCATCTTCCTTTTCCAAGTCTCTCCAAAGTTCTTAGCTATTTTAGCCCTATGACCCCATTTAACCCATCTTTAGCACATAAAGGTGCTCAAATAACTTTAAAAAAGGCATGGAGAAAGGGATTCTCTGTAGAGGGACTGAACACTCAATACTTTCTGTTTATTTAAAAGGGTTAACTTCTAGCTCCTGGCTTTGCAACTGGCTGACATACATCCTAAATGTGATTCTGTAAGCCGGGCAAAAATTATGGTTCCCAAGTGAACAGAGGGATACAACAACTCTAGGCAAGCTGTTCTTCTGTGGACTGGCTTACCTAGGAATAGTTGTGGCCATCCCTGCTTGCCTGTCCCTAATTATACAATTTTCACTTTAAAAACAACCCATAAAAATGGTGTTTGCCATTGTCAGCCACTGTTTGTCAGTGGCCAGCACAATTGTCTGTTACACCCATTTTGAATAAATGATCTACTAACTGAGATAGTCACTGTGTATTAGTTTGGCAACTACTTGTTGATATATATTCCAGTGCTTGAATTGATTCTGGGTGAATCTGGGGCAGATTTTTCAGCTTCTGATGAAATTCAGTTTTCTTGTTTCACTGCCATGTGTAAAATTACACACTTGCCCACGTTTTTGAGGATACAAAATTTACTTTCATCAAAGGAGAAGTATGCCTTAAGTCATTCTCAGGTTCCAAAACATACTAGTTTGCACCTTACAGACACCTGTAAAAATCTCTAACTTCATTAAGACTTGAATCCCAGCACTTGAACTCTGGCTCTCCAGGAATACCGAGCCATCACTGAAGACCACAGTCTTTCCTCCTGAAGCACCTGGACTGCAAGAAGGTGCCATAAGCAACGCTGGAGTGATTCTTATTTCTCCTGTGTCCATATACAAGTCATTATTGGAATATAAAGTGTGTCTCTTGCATACCCAGACACCATGGTGTCCAGCCCCCCAAGATCTCTGGAAATCTCCATCCAGTTCACCTTTAAGCAGCAGTTCCATCTAAGGAACTAAACAAACAGAGAAGGTGAGAGGTGTGAAATAAGGTTGAGCTCATCACACTGCCCAGCAGGCAGCTGACTGTCTCACAGGAAGCAGGTCCCACATCTGTAACAGCTGGTTCCAGTAAAACAGCCAAGGACATGGCTGTAGTGGAGACTGTGTCCCTCTTAGTGCCATCTTTTACAGAAGATGCTGGAGATCTGATGCCAGCAGGGACCCTTGCCTTGTTCACAACCAAGTTATTATCCATATGGATGCAAACATGCCGAGGAACTTTCACACACAGGAAGCAACCCAAGATGCTTTTAAATTAGCATTAATTTTTTGTTGACTTTTCCATCTTTCTCAGAATCACCTGTGGGTTCCCAGACAAAATATTTCCTCTGTATAGGCCTGCTGTGATCCTATCTTTACTGTGTGGAAAGTGCATACTTTGTTGCTTCTTGACTTCAGTGAAGTCAAAGGAGTCCCAAACAGACTTGGAGACTCCACTACCTGAGAGGACAGTCACTGATTTTCAGAGGCAAAGGCAAGGCTGGGAGCCAGAGGCCATGGCATGCTGAGAGTGAAAAGTAGAGACCCTTCTCTGCTGCTGCCTTTGCTCCATCCCCAGAGTCAGGAGAGTGTTTGTCTCACACAGAACAATGATCCCACTGCAGCAGCAGGTTTTTGCCTCTCTGAGGCACTGTCTTCCAGCTGCCAATGGTCTCTGTCTGTCCTGCCTAACCACAGGCTAGAGGAGCACTGAAAGTTTGTTGACCCTCATCTAGTCCAATCCTTTGCCCTGAAGGCAGTGTCAGCTACACAACCATTCAGAGATTAATAGACTTATATGCACAGCAAGACTATCATGGCTGTACAGCAGTCTGCTCACAGACGATTTTATTTATTTATGTACATATTGGAGGCAAAGATTAGTTTAAAACCTATAAAACAGTGGGATATCCACAGTGCATAGCTGTGGGTTGACTCTTAGCATAAGAATGAAAGCCTGGATAAAGAGAGGGCAAATGCTGCTTTGCTTGCTTGTGTTTATAGCTGGATATTTCTTACTCCTTCCCCCTACCAGGATGAAAGGAGTAGGAAACTCTAAGTTTTAACTTAACACTAATTAAGCTCTGAGTCTTCAAGTTGCATATTGTATTTTTCCTGTTTGTATTATAGTGTTAAAAATGGTTCTTTAAACGGGTGTTCTCTAACACATTGAGCTCTGAGGCTTGTTGTTGCCTACAGTGGAATCAGAAAGGCCTTCTTCCCAAAGGCTTGGAGACATCTCTGTCTTCACTCTGGACATAAACTAAACTGTGATCCACTTGCTTAAGCCTGGATGCAGAGAATATCTTACACTTGTACTTAAATGCGGGACCACGAAGCCTCTCTGCAGTCAGGACATTACGAACCAGACCGGGAAACACGTTCTTCATGGAACTCAGTGTTGTTATGAGGCTTCAATATTAGCACAGTGTTTAAAGCTCCCAGGCTTTTTAATAATAATAAAAATGACAACAATAGCAATAACATGGACATGGATGGACATGGGTGCATGGATATGCTATATTGCCCCTCTACTTCACAATCTCTCTTGCCTACAAAAAAGACAGAAGATAAAACTAGATGAATTATTAAACTGAATGTGACTGTAACCCAGCTAGTATGAGAAATCTTTTCAGTTGTGGTGAAATTATTTGGGCATCATGTAATAACTAACAGTGGAAACAGGAACATATTTATATTATCCTGAAATTATTTTTTGGAAGATAACTTATGTCTGAAAGACAGACTCCATCAGAAGCTATCTTCACTTTTTCTTTTTACATTTATTTAAAACAACCTTATAAACAGAAACTGGATCTTCCAAAATCACTCTTATCAAGGCCTATGCTTTCAAAAAAATGTTTGAAAAGCAGTTTTCTACAAACAGTTTTTAACTGGATACAGATCCAGATGAAGTCTATGAATAAATCCCATAGCCTATTTCTGTATAGAAACTGAAATGAAGACAAAGCTTTCACTTCAAAATCTGCTTGGATTTTCAGATTTCATTTGTGGCATGGGTTTCCAAAGATTAACTTTTTTCGCTTTCAAACTGCATTAATAGCATTAGGCATCAATTAATCAGATTCAAAATTTGGAAACAAAGAAAGTATTTTGTCTGTATAATCACTGAGAGGCCATATACCAGGATCTTTTCTTACCAGCCTTTTTAATGATTATTTCAGTCCAGATTTTTTTTTTAAAGGAACCACTAAAATCTAGCCTTTGAATTTTGTAAATGAGCCTGCTGCCCAACGAACTTCTCAGCAAGATAAGGGCAGAATGGCATTTGCAGAAATGTTTAGCTATCTCTCTAACAATCCTGCTTGGTTGTGGGCCCCTTGGTAACAGCTTGGCAAATCTGCAAAAGGAATGCGACTATATAGTTTGTGTGTGGATTGTTGAGTCATTATAGCCTCCAAATTGCACAGCAGATCATTAATCATAGGCCAAGATAGGCAATCACTGCAGAAACCTGATGAAAAGGCTCCAGAATAATGCCTGCTAAATCATGTTTAACATGCAGACCTTGCCTGTGCAGATATGGAAAGGGGGAGGTAAGGAAAAAAAATTATTCCCCTTTTAGGAAAGAAAACTTCTACTTATCTTTGATTTGCATTCAGCCCTCCCTCAATAGTCCTTAAGCCTGTTATTTAATTCATTTTGGTGCCAGGTCCCATCACAAAGCGAAAACCCTAACCAGGACCTATGCAGTCTATGACCTCCAAACCCCCTGTCTTTTCTTGTCAGTTCTATGTCATTTGTGCAGTTGAACTCCACCAATTTGAAATGCTGACCTCTTCCATAGACAACCTTATTCTCCTTGAGTGAAAGAAAGGGCCAAGGCCTACAAACCACTCAAGCGAGAGATGGCAAGAAAAGAGAAAAGTGGTTGACTCGTAAATCAATTTCCACAGCCCACCCAAAACCCACATGAACAATAACCATGGTATTTTTTAAAAGTTGTGCTGTTGTGGTTTTCTTAATTGAGCTTATTCTTTTTAGAAAAAGTTTTGAGCAAAGCAAAATTGTTTGTTCAGGGTGGAAAATTAGGCCAGATCTTGCTCCCGATCCACTTCAGACCAGGGCATATTTATATCAAACCTTCATTCCCACCTGTCATCTGCACAGAAAAGGAGCACAGCCTCACAACAGGGCTTTGTCTGCACTGGAAGAGGTGGCAATATCTAAAGAAAGGGAAATGTTTGGGGCATAAATACATCTGTGCAGTACCAGTGTGCAGGCAGAGCGATGGTACCTGTCTTTGTGCCGCACAGCCTGCCCACATGGAGGTAGCTGTGCAGCTCTGCCTTCGGACCCTGCCAGCCCCACGTGTGACTGTGGCCTGTCCCCAACCCCTGGTGTCCTGGGAGCAGAGGAAGAAGGTGCTGCATCAAACTGAGCACACACCCTGCACAGTACAGACGCGCGAGTGGGCGCGCAGGCAAAGAAGCCAGCGAGAAACCTGCCACCACACAGTGAGCAAATTTTTAAAGACCTGTATTACACTCCCCGGGGGTCTGATTCTGCCTGTGTTGCTCTCTCAGGAAGGTTTCCTGCTCCTCAGGTGGTCTCATTGGATTCAATGGCTGTGTCTTTGAAGAGCAGATGCAGAAATTGCCTGGAGCACACCATGCCCCAGGCCCCCATTCCCATTAGCATCTTTACGCTTTTCAGACGCCTGAATCTGGCTGTGCCTGTTTCTTACTGCATAGTCACATCTCTGGGTTTAAGTCTGGGACATCCTTAAAGAGCATACCCCATATTCTCATTGGGAAGTAGTCCCTCTTCCCTGCCAGACCTGAATTTCTCAGTTCTGCTCTTCCAAGATCATAATCTTCTGGAGCATGGGATGACTTAGTCTCTCAGCAGAGGCAGATCCAGCCCTTAGGCTGAACATAACAAATGAATCTTTTAAATTTTCTCATTGACTGGGTTTAGTTTTATATACACACAAAGCTTATATTCACTTACAATATATATATGGCATGGCAGAAAAAATCTCTGGGAGGAATTAAATACACTATCACTGCCTTGGCTCTTCAAATCCTTGAGCTATACAGCACTGAAGGTAGTACCACCATATGCTTCCCTTTTTTTCCTTTTTTTCCTTCTATCTCTGGCATTGGCCCTTCCTGGGCTATTCTAATTTTCCCTCCAGCCCTGCTTTCTTGAAACAGAATGATGGTACTTTATGATCTGAAAATTCTTGATACCTTACAAGCAAAATACAGTGTGATGTCTTGTTATGAAGGTAGGAGAGTTACTCTACCAGAAAATAAATACCTACAATGGCAGACTATCTCCGCCAAGGAACCTGGCCTGTTGCATTGGATTTTCTCAAAATTTCTGTGAAAATGCTGCCAATGGGAGGGATTTTTCATCTGGGAGAACAGATGCTCCAAAGGAATCTGCCTGTGGAGCCTGCTCAGCCAACATGCCCCCGTCAGGTCTGTGCCTGCTTGCCCTGGGGCTTACCAGCTCTGAGCCCTTGGGCAGAAGGGAGATTTGGAGCTGTTTATCCCACTTGACCCTCCATACAGATGACCTTCCATCATCTGGGGCCAGCTGATGCTAAGCAGTAAATTAAATTCAGTGGCATGCTGTCTGAGTTCTCAATGGCGTTTCAGAGCGAGTGCCCGAGCCCATAGAGCAGGGCTCATTACACGCTGCTGCAGCAGCTGGAGCTGGAGGGGGTGTCAAGCTCATTACCTTTTATAATATGCCCACCGATGGAGCTAGGTGTGCTCTAGATGGATTTGTCAGAGGCCAGCACTTTTGTCTGGGGGTGAAGCATTGCGTTAATCTGACAGGCAAGACTCCACATTATGCAAAAGGAAGAATTCAACAGGAAACAGATGCGTGTGGATAAAAATTAATCAGTGTTTTTGGGACCGGCACCTCTGAATGCAGCATCTGTAGCAGTAAAAAGAATATATTCTCTCCTTCCTCATATCTTTTCCTCAGCAAACCAAAGCTTATGGTAAGCAGTTTGCAAAGTTTGACTCCAGTTCTGTGAAATCCTTATGTGTTACTGAAGTTTTCAGCAATAATTTTGTTGATTTTCTTGGTCAGCTTTATGTACATCATTGTCAAGCCAAATAATTCAGAAATTATTTTGCTCCTGAATTTTTGAAGTAATGCACAAAAATCTTTATTTTACTGCTCTTCTCACTATTCTAACATACACTTCCATTCCAAGCTCAGTTTCCAACACTGTTTTTCTTGGAATGCATTGCAACATGTTTCAGTAGTCAATGTGTGTTCACCTTATTTGTTGTACTCCAGAAAAAATGTGATATGCCCGTAAGGAAGAGAAAATGGCAAAATCAGAGAAGAAAACTGGTGTTGCCCAGACCACCTGGATAGATAAGGCATATCTTGAATCCATTCATTCAAATCTAGATCTTTGGGGAAAGAACCTCCGATGTATAACAATGAAGTCAGAAGAACTGTCTGTACAGCACAGCAATGGAGAGCTGAACTGGAAAATCTGAATATAACACATTTGTCATTGCAGACTGTCTTCCTGGGAGCTTTGTTTCTTAAGATTTTTAAGGATAAAAAGCTCTTTCTGATATTCTGAGCTCATTAGTAGTTATAGCTCACAGCCACTGGGTTACTGATGGTGTACAATGTCTCTGCTAGAGGAGTAAGAAAAGTTTCCAGAGCCAGGAGGAGGTGATCTCAAGGGAATGCACTGACATCGTACCTCTTGTCCTTCCAACAGCCCCTGATTCACATTTCTCACATCCCTGTTAGAAGAAGTAGGCTGCTGTATCATAGGTGGGAACCTTACACAGGCCCACCACTGGGGCAGACAATTTTAATTTCCTGTTTTCTTAGAAAGGGAGATGGAAAAGATATCTGTGAGTGGTCTCAATTACAGCAGCAGCAGCTAGCAAGCATGCATTTAACAGTGGTGTTAATAAGGCACATGCTCCTGGTTGTGTCTCACAGAAGTAGTTGCTCAGCCCCTGCTTCTTTTCATGCTGTGGTGTCATCTGGCACAGCTAGATCCTTGTTTGGGTTATTTAAATGCTTCTTTGCCTGCCTTATGCAAACTCCATTTGTAGCTGGGCTTTTGGGCACTCGGACCCATGACTGCACTGCATTTTGTAAGCACTCTGCTCTGTCTGTAGGCAGTATTTCACACAGTCACCCAGTGACTTTATTCAGTTTGCTGGTCCCCAGCGTTATTGTCACTCTGCATCATTTACCAATACAATTTTCACAAACAAAATTAGTCATTGCAATGTAGGTGTATGGAAGCTGTCCCACTCTGGAAGGATTCATTAAAATTCCCATAATAGTCTCCTTGTCAGGACTCTTGCCTGCTGTCTGGGAAGTATTTCAACAAGTCTGTCCTACTGTTGTGTTAATTAAACATTGTTCTATTTATAAATGCTCCATTGGTCAGTAGCAGTCCCCCACACAGAGAGAGAGGAGTAGTGGTAACTAAAAGTGAAGTGCCAAGAAGATGGGGGTTGGCCATGCAGAGAAGCCAAGGGACAACCCAGACTGAGCAAAGCGTCCCTCTTGGCTCTGTCATTGTCCTCCTCACATGCCCTGGGGCTGCAGTGCTCTTCTGGCATTTAACTTGGAGCAAGGGAGGAGGGAAGGAGGTTTGCTCACTGCTTTCTCCAGCAGCTGTTTTGTTTCTGTTTCTCTGTACAGTGTAATCTCTTCACAGTGATTGCCACAGGGTCTTGGAGAAGGTGAAAATATATCTGAAAACACATCTGCCTTCAGATAAAGACCAAGTAGCTGAAGTAAGGATAAAGCCATTATCCTCCTGTATTTGTTTCTCACTCCTGCCAGCCTTCTGTACAAGCATTTCTACCTGCACAAACACATCTCTTCTGACGTGTGCATGAACACAAGAAGAGGGACCTGTGGGAACCCTGGGGTGCTGCTGGCTGCTATGCAATAATCTCCTGGGGCTGGGTGCCAGGGGGATCTGACACCTACTGCCTGGGTATCAGGAGGATCTGCTCAGCATTTCTCCTCCTATATGCTCCCATTTTACCCACCAGAGCCCTGCTCTGTGCTGTACACAGCACTGCTGTTCAGTAGGGCCCCCTCTCCCTGTCATGATTTCCACCACAACATCTTGCACTGTATGCTCTGACTCTGCAGGTCCATGCCATCCTCCCTTCTGCACATGTAGAGACAATTGCCAGCATTTTACCCAACATAATTTTCAACAGGCTTGCTCGATTCAGAGGCAGGAGAAATTGGCCCACCATCTTCCCCAGACAGTCCCTAAGGGGCAGAACCCAAACCTTTGGTGAAGACCAGGGGGATTTGGGATTAAGGTATGTAGTACCTGCTAGCAGATGCTTCTGAACGCTTCATCTGTGCTTTCTTCTTGGTTTGCTGGTCTCCTTCCAAATCACACTTGTTCTCAGTATACTGTGCTAGGGAGAGATGTGAGGATGCCTGCCTGAAGATGTTTGCAAGTGAATGAGTATTTACCCTGGAAGTTGGTTCAGGCATAACTCTCAAGCTGGTGCAGCCCCGGATATGAGAAGTGGGAGCTAAAGAGATAGAAGAGAAAGAAGCAAAAAATTGAGAGCACAAAGTATAAAGTGCTGCCAGGCCCGTCCATGGGCATGCATCTCTCTAGAACCTTAATTGGCTGCTGAATTCCAACTTCAAATCATTGAGCATGCAAAATCTGTGAGAACCACATGAAGCTCTGGAGTTCATCTCAGCAGCAGCACAGTCAGGAAGAGATTGAAGTATGGAAGTTGTGCCTCTTTTTCCTCTTTTTTTTTTTTTTTTTTTTTTTTTTTTTTTTTTTTTTTTTGTCAGTACCTCCTGTTTGACAGGACAGGCACTGTAAGTGTCCTTGCTAAGTCAGGGCTCATAACTAGGCAGACCCACATGATGTACATTAGGGCAACCTAAAATGAGGTTTGCTATGAAACATAAAACAAGATGAAGCAAAATGTGTCCCACTGCATGTTTTTCAGACTTTTGAGTCAGCTGCTCTGAATGGAGTCTGTATGGCATGGAGGAATATATATGCACATGTATATGCATACAAGTAAAAGAAACTGCAAGTAAAATTTGGGTCTTTAATGAACACCCTTCATCTGAAAGTGTCAAAGGGCTGGTTATTAGTGGGCAAAGTGACCCTTTGCTTGTAAACCAACAGTGTGATACTATTCCATTTACTCTGCTAAAGCCACTGCTATCCCACAGAGACACAGCAGCAGGTGTAGACAGGACTGTGGGTTTTGTGTCAGCTGGTTCTGCCATCATTTGCTGCTGTATCCCCTGAGATGCAAAAGCAAAGATCCTCAGTACAGAGAGACACTAAAGTATGTGCTTAGATGTGACTGCCATTTAAGAAGTGGGCTGGTTTCCTGCCCTGCTCAGGGAAACCTCCATCAACTCCTTGCAGGGCCTTAGCAAAACAGGGTAGGGAGTTTCTCTGTGTTTTTGCCCATGCTGTTTGTCCTGGATGTGATGCAGGACTTTGCTCTCTTGCACTGTCAGTCGGGTGCCTTTCAGGAGCACTGTGTTCACATCTACAAGTGCACACATGAATTATTGTTTACTCAATAACAAATCAAACAAATTCTCTTCTATTCAGACCAAACCACAATGACAAAAGGAAGCTGATTTCCACTATTATGAGCATCGATTGATGTCTTCCCTTCTCTTGACTGTCTTTATTTCACATACAAGTGGCTTTTCTTTTTCTTTTTTTTTCTTTTTCCTTTGGAAATGTCATCACCACTTAATTAGCAATGTGTTGTTACCTGAAAGTAAGAACAAACCTATCTTAGGCCATATGGCAGGGTTTTAATCTTCACTGTCACAGTATAATCATGTCGAAATGGCTTCCCTTTTCAGTCAAAACTGCATTTCACACTTTACTAATATGGGGCTTTTCCTTTTCTCTTCCAGAGTAATATAGCCCTCACAGTACAGCAAGTGCAAATTAAAATAGCTCCAAGCTGTGGCCAGCAGCAGGAGAGGAGAGTGAGCAAGAGAGTGGTGTGACTGGTGGGGAGGGAGGAGGACCTCATCCCAAAACTGGAACCTCTGCTCTTTCAGAGATCTGCTTCTGCAAAATTGAACCAAATGAGTTTGGGCTCCATTTAGGAAGACAATTCCCCTCCCCTATAGCAAAGGCCTGGGTTATGCCACTGGAGCTGGTTAAAGGAAGTTTTTGTGAAGTTTATCTTTCTTTCCCCAGTGCTGTTGGGAAGATATAGAAGCAGAAAGCAAGAAAGCTCCATGTTTGTGCAAAGCATCAGTGACCAGCAGAAAACTTTGCAACTGACTGCTGTAGTTGATTACAGGGTCTAAGAGAATATTGAAATGCATGGTTTGTTGGGTAACATTTCAAAGGAGTTTTACTCCTAAGCGAATTACAGGTCACATATTGTACAACATACAGATGTTTAGTCTGATGTTTTAGGATATGTAACTGTTCTTTTCTGTGTGTTAAGTAAGGACAAAAATTGGATTGAATCCTGTTTGCAGTGGGATAAAAGGAAGCATGGATTGTCTGTCCCCCAGAAAAATAAGATGGACTATTAGTATGCACTGGCTCTTCCCACAGCACCTTGCACAAAGCAGAGTCTGGATCAGAGACGCCCTCTCTCTTGCCAGTTTTCTCATGTTCTCCCAATGCTGCACATCCCCAGGTATCTATGAGGAACTACTTATGGTCTCTGTTTAGCACCTGTGGATCTCAGGCTAAAATGGATTGAGTCAAGGCAAAGTCATAGCCAGCAATGAATCTAGATACGTTCAGTCCATGATCAACACTCTTAGTTCCCCATGCTGCATTTTTACCCATCTTACCCCTCTGTAATTAGGATAGTAAGCACCAGGTAACCAGATAGAGGGAGAAAAAGTATCTCTTGAAACTTCTCCCCTCTCCTACCAGTTGCTTGTGTTTCTCCAGGACAGAAGTGTCAGAGCCAATAAAAGTCCCAGTGCTCTGTGAGGCTTTTCTTTTGCATACATCCTTCAAGGAATATATCTGGCTCCAAAGCCACAGGAGATCCCTGCCTCCTGTGAAGTGGAGCACCAAGTACCATTTTGCCTGGATGTACTGTGCTGCTCCAGGATGTGTATGGAGAGAGGGCTAGGATTCCTGTCCCTGAGGTTAGAGTTACCTCCCCGTGGGATGTATAGGAATCACACAGCTCTCTAACCATGGGCAGTCTGATGTCTTCGTTCACATGCTGTCTGAACTGTGCTGCTGTATCCCTTTATAGATACGACCCCTGGAACACCTCAGGTTGGACAGCTGGAAGTACTCCTTCCCTTCAGTTATTTCTGTATTTTGCTGGAATTTCATTTTTTCAATCCCCATATGAATACTGCGATGCACAGGTGTAATCTCCCCCACTCTTTCTCACCCAGAAGAAGGCTGAATGTAGAAGCTGCTCAGTGCTGATCTGCTCCTTATCAGTTATAAACATACACATGTCTTTGCAATGAGACAACAAAGGCAACAAGGGTAAAAGAAAAAAGAGTTTAAGTGGTGATCTGAGGTTTTGCTCACAGTAAGAGATGAACCAGAGCTCTCTTGTTATTTAAATTACTGGTAAAACTCCGTGTTTGGCCAGGAAAGTCAAAGTCTAGATGTTCACTTACAGAAACCAACATCAGTGCAGGGGAAGCTTTAAACATTTTAGTGTCCTTGTCAGTAGGTATTTAACTAGGGAAGGGGATCGGGCATACATCAGGTGGTTGATCTCGCTAGTTAAAACTGTACATTTGAAACACATTTTCCTAAAAAATTCTAAGGAGTTAGATAGCTCAGCTACCTAACATAAGCACAGCTTCTCTGACATGAGGTCCTTCAGCCCAGCTGCAGGTTGGCCACCCTGGACATCTGCATGGTCACAGACATGGAAACAGACATGAGCCTGGAGGGAGAGGAAAGCAGAAAGCAGTGACAGCTCTGCCGGGCTGCTGTTTCACCAGATACCTTGCGTGCTTTGCAGGGCTGATGCAGGAAAGGGCTGGAGGTGTAAAGGGATGGTCTGAGTGCTTGCAAGCGTGCTTCTGTTTGTGTGTGTGTATGTGTGTGCAATGGTCCTGACAACAAATAGAATTCTGGAGCATGAAACAGAAGGATGAATATCAAGTGAGAACATCCAGCTGCAGGTCCTTTCCCCTTCTTTTTCCAGCTTTTGGATGAACTGCAAAGCCGAGGGGGACTGTTAACTGCCTGGGCCTGTCCATTTGTCTCTCTCTCTTTACTTCTCTGTCCCTAACTCCCCCTCCCTCTCCCTCCTGCAGCTCCGGAGGGTGGAGGTGCGATTCGCTATGCCCGTTTTTTATTTCCAGCACGCTTGACAGGCTGGGCGAGGAAGGCGTTAATGTTTTCTGACAGGCCCCCTCTAATTGTTGGAGCTTTTCTTCTCTGCCTTTTCTGTGAAATTCTGACTTAGGCGAGCAGCATAACAAAATGCTCTGGCATTGAAATGTGCGCTTGCACTACACTGGGCTCGGGGAAACAGCATTATTCATGAAGATTTTCAGCTGTTTTTGTCTTTTAACTAACCTTTGAGTTTGATCAGAGGCTAGCCGGGCTCCCTTTCTCAAAAGGCGGTCTTGGCAACCCGACAATGGAGCCAAACTGTTTTCCCTGTTAAAGAGATAACTATGCCGTTGAGTTGGTACATGGGGGAAATTAATCTTCAGGCGCATACAAATGATAGCTTTACCTCGGTCTGCAATCGCCTGCATGGGATTATTGATAGGACGGGGGTAAGGAGCAGGAGAAATTCAGACTGGGGTAGGGAACTTAAAAAAAAAAAAATAATTTGCAACCCCAAGCCCATCATCCCTTTTGATTGTATAAAGCCTGCGATTGATTCTTCACCACTTGCCTTTTGCAGCAGGAATTAGCCCCGCATTGTGCGGTTTGACACGCTAAGAGCTGGCTCGCTTGGGAGCTGAAGTTGCTGAGCTTTGGGACGAACCGGGGGGCGGGGGGCGACCGGGGCGGGGGGGAACGCTTCTCCCCTCTCCCCTTTCCAAAAGGCGAGGAGCAGGGAGACGCAGAATCGCCCCACACTTCAAGCCGAGCTAATCCCTGAATGCACTGAGTAATACGCGCTGCATTACGGAGCGGCGCGCCGGGGCGTCCCGTGTGTGTGTGTGTGTGTGTGCCCCCGGCCGCGCCCGCCTTTCCCTTGGGCAGGTGCCCGCTCCCCTCGCGTGCTGCGGGCCCCGGCCGCCGCCCGGCCCGGGCAGCGCGGCGCGGAGCGCGGCGNNNCGCCGCCGCCGGGATAAAGGCTGAGGCACGACACGCGCGGGGACAGCGCTGCCCGCTGCCTGCCCGGCCCCCCCGCCTGCCCCCGCGCACAAAAGGCAGGACCTGCGCCGCGGGGAGGGGCAGCCAGGGAAAAGGAAGGAGGAGGAGGAACAAATAAACAAATTAAAAAAAAAAAAAAAGGAAAAAGAGAGGTGGGGGAGAAAAGGTTTTTAGAACAGGGAATGAACCCCCCGGGATCCCCAAAAGCCGGTGCTAGCGGGGCTGGGTGCGGGGCTGGGTGCGGGTCGGCGCCTCTCTGCGGGGAAGGTGAGAGGAGGGCTGGGCGCTGTAGGAGGCTCCAAGGGGTGCCCGCAGCCCTTCCCGGGGACAGGGCCTGGAGCGCTTCCCCCTCCATTCTTACCTGCGCGGGAGGGGCGCAGGGCGCGGAGGCTCCGCGGGGCCGGCGCTGCTCCGCGCGCGGAGAAAAGTTCGTGCATAGGATAGCACCACGGGGGGACTGTGGGGAGCAGGAATGATGGGGAGTGCGGGTAAACCCCAGGCTCCCCCCGGCTCCCCCCGGCTCCGCGGGCGCGGATCCCGCGGGCCGTGGTGTGGGGAGCCCACAAGCCGCTGGCATCGCCGGGCTGCCCTCCTGCCCGAGGGTCTTGGCTTGGGGGACGGCACTCACTCTGGGAGAGGCGTTTGTTGACGGGACAGTTTTCGTGCGTTACGATAAATAAACGCACAGGTGGATAAATTAATAAATCCGTGGCCGAGCAACCTTCGTCTGCCCGCATATCCCCTCTCCGCTCCTCTTCCCCCACCCCCAAGCAAATCCCGAGTAGTTCTAAAACTTATACTGCGCCCAAAGAAGTCCCTGATTCATGGAGTTTACTAATGCTAACTGAATACTGTCTGTCAGGCAGCGCTGAAAGGCTCTCCGCGCTAATACAAGAAAAGGCTTTGTGTTGCTAAGCGATTAGAGCAGATGTAATGAGATTTACGCCAATCCTGCTTTGCCCTTTCCCTATCTTCAGTAAAATTGTGTGTGTGTGTTTTCTTTCTTTCTTTCTTTCTTTCTGGAGGGGGCTGAGGGGAAAAGGGAGGGAGGGAGGAGGTGGTGAATTTCTGAGCCTGTCTTATACATTGTAGCGAACAACAGCGTAACTTTGCCTTTAGTTTAATGAGTCTGGATATTTACTATTCAGAAGTGAGCAAAAAAGAACACCTGTCTACACAAGGAAGAGAAATTTCGCCTTTGTAACAGAATGAAACATTATCCTAATGTTATATTCATAGCTATAAATTACTCGCTACACTTTCTTTGCATACCTTATCTGTGCACTTGCAAAAGTGGGTAAATAAAAAGGGAGATGCTGTAAAGGGAGAGCGGACGGCGGCATATAACGGTTATTATTTTCATAACTAAACATTAGTTCCACGAGCGGTTAAAACAATGAGTGTTTGTGCTAAAGTAATGAGGGATTTCGTGACCCCACAGTGTCCCGTCCTCCCGTCCCGTCCTCCCCCTCCTCCTCCTGCCTCCCCGCCCGCGATTAAATCACGTATTGATCATTTCAGGGCGTGGGGGGAGGAGGCGAAGGGACAAACGTGTGTATGCTTTAGAAGCAATGCAGGAATACACACGTGTAAGCGCCCATGTGTGCATATGCATATATGCCCCTGCATACAAATATATATTTATATCTATATCTACCTGTCTATAGTTACACATACACACACACACAGAGGAAAAAATCCGGGCTCCTCCACCAAAGTTTTTCCCTCCTCTTTTTTAAAAATAGCGCATCCCTCTCAACTCGACGGCACATTTGTAGCGGAGCGGACTATTTTTTTTTTTTTTTCCTTTTTAACTCCGTACGACACGCTGGCTCTCCTCAGTCCTTTTTTTGGATCTTTTTTTTGGCTCTTTTTTTTTTGGCTTTTTTTTTTTTTTTTTTTTTTTTTTTTCTGTAAGATGCATTTTGAGCTTTGCTTTCCGCTTGGCTTGGTGCACGCAAACTGAATTTGCAAGTGATGCAGGAGCCAGGCGAAAAGAAGGCGAATTCTGGTCACGTCCTTGCTAACTGACAACAAGCAGGCTAGCCAAAAAAAAAAAAAAAAAAAAAAAAAAAAAAGCAGGGAATGGGGGGAAGAGTCCAATTTCTTTTTGAGTCTTGGTAATTGGGTACTTTTACAGGCAGATCACGCTATTTGGGCAGAATAACAAGTTTGGAAAGACCAATAGCTCTACGCTGCCACCAATTTCTACTACTCCCTTTATTTATTTAATTTTATCTCCCTTCTCCTCTCGCCTCCCGTCTTCCCCGCGACGCTTTTATTTACCCAGGCAGCGTTCGCAGAGGCAACACAGCGCCCCGTGTTTTGGGTGGCGGCGGCTGTGCCATCCCCCGTGTTTTCCTGCCCCGCTGGGTCAGAGCCGCGGAGGAGGACAGGGTCACACCACATCCCCAAACGCGGGATGCAGCGCCCTCTTTTTTTAAGACTCTAAGGCTTTAGGAGGAATTCTGTAATGTGCAGTGATTTCAGGAAGGACAATGCAATCATTAATCATCCCCTCTCCTTTTGATTTGGATACGCATTTGCAACACAGAAGGGCAAGAAAACAATGCTGATAGCGCTAGATCTTTGCATATTTATATAGAGATAGATAAAGATATATATGTTACATCCATCAGGTACAAACACTTCATATGCAACTCAGCTCGGGTATAACATCGATTGACATTCTGTCCTTACATTCATCGTTGTCAATGACAGAAAGAAAAAAAATTGCATGCGGTAGGCAGCTGATCATTTTAATTTAAAAAAAGTTTTATTACGAAACTAGTTTGTATAAAATAGGGTTATACAGGACCTTTGTCAGTTTGTAATAAAACAGTAAGAAAAGGCAGTGGTGGTGGTGGGGTTGTTTGTTTGCTTGTCTGGTTTTTCTTTTTTTTTTTTTCCTTTTTTTTTTCTTTTTCCCAAAAGGCAGCATATGAGAACAAATGGCTACCGTTCTGTGTTTGGACAATCGCTGCATAAACTTTGTTCACTCTGAACATTGTTTAATGACATTATTAATACATTAACAAAATTTCTATAAAGTAAGACACATTGGTGCTAAAGTACATCTGGAGGAAATCCAAGTCCTTTACAAAACCACATACAAAAATGGCAGTTGTAAGGTAACGTTGACTACAAGTCTAAACATGAAGAGGTAATAAGCATTACATATTAAAAAAAGTATCAAGATATACACATTTTAAACCATTTGTACAAAACCTCTATAAATCTCTCTCTCTCTTATGTACAAAAATAGCTTAATATATCCCCAACCGGGTTAGGATAGATACAAATAGATTTTCTTATCATAAAAAAATTCACAAAAAAAAAAAAAAGATTGGAAGCATTCTATGATGGAAACAAGAGGAAAAGCTCGGATCGAGGGGAGGGAGAGGCACGGGGAGGCCGAAGGCAGATGGGGCTCCAGGGACTTCTTTGAGTACAGCATAGCTTAACTTCAGCATCTCCCCAGACATCGGGAAAACTAAACTTTGTCCGCAGGTGATGAACGCCAGTCTCTGAAGGGCCGCGGCGGCGGCGAGGCGCGGAGATGGGCCGCCTTTCTGCTGAGGAGGAGGAGGAGGAGGAGGAAGAGCTCCTCCGCCGGCCGAGGGGCGCAGCGCCCTTTCCCGCCGGCCAGCCGGGGCTCCCCGCCGGCCAGCCGGGGCGACGGAGCTCAAAGGCCGGCCGGTCTCCGGGGCCGGGGGCGGCCGCCCCGAGCGGCCCGCCCGCCGAGAGACGTGCCCGCACCGCCCTCCGACGGCAGGGGAACTGGAAACGCAACAGGTTCTTTTTTCGCGTGGATTCTTGTCTCTCTGTGTGTGATCTGCTTTTGTGTGGGTTTTTTTTTTTTTGGTTTCTGTTGGTGTTGAGTTTTTTTTTTTCCCTTTTGCAACTGTCCTGTAACAATAAAAGAAAGAGGCGATCAGAGCCGTCGGGCCGCAGAGCCGCTCGGAAGCACCGCGGGACACGCGGGGCAGCCCCCGCCCCCGCTATCCCCCCGCTGTCCGCCCGCTATCCCCCCGCTATCCTCCCGCTATCCTCCCGCTATCCCCCGGCCCTCCGCGGGCGCCTACCCACCTGCCGGGAGGGCGGCCGGCGCTCAGAACCAGCTTGTGAAGTCGAGAAGCTCCTGCTCCTCGGGGCTGAGCGGGTCGTAGGAGCCCTCGTCGGAGGAGTAGGAGGAGACGGGGGAGCCCGCCATGGAGTTCATGTCGTGGGAGTAGCTGGGCGAGATGGTGGGCGAGAGGACGCCCGCTTGGAAGGCGGCGCTGACGGCGTCATGCTCGTCGAGCAGCTGCTGCAGGGCGCGGATGTACTCGACGGCGGAGCGGAGCGTCTCCACCTTGCTCATCTTCTTGTTGGCCGCGCCGTTGGGGACGTGCTCCCGCAGCGTGGCGAAGCCCAGGTTGACCAGCTTCACCCGGTTGCGCTCCCGCTCGTTGCGCCGCGCCACGGCGGCCGGCTGCTGCTGCGGCAGGCTGTACCCGAAGCCGCTGAAGTTGAGCCTCCTCTTGCAGCGCATCAGCTCCGGCGAGGCCGAGCGCTGCCGCTTGGCCGCCCGCGGCGCCGAGGGCTTGCCGCCCGGCGAGGGCTGCCCGCCCGCCGGGCTCAGCTGCGGCGGCNGGCGGCGGCGGCGGCCACAGCCGCGGCGAAGAAGCACGCCGGCTGCAGGAAGGGCGGCTGCCCGGCGGCGCTGGACATCCTGGCGGGGCTGCCGCTGGCCATGGGCGAGGGGGCGTCCTGCGAGGCGGGGGCGCCCGAGGGACGGCCGGTCCCCGTACCCCCACCACCACCACAAAAAAAAAAAAAAATTCAAAAAGAGAAAAAGGAAAAACTTGCGACGTTCAATTTAAAATTAAAAAAGAAATATATAGGAAAAAAAAAAGAAAAAGAGCTAGGCGACAGACGGCAGGGGAAAGGGACAGCGGCGACCGACGGGAGCGGACGGCGGAGCCGGGCGGGCGGCGGGGACGGCGGGCGGCTCTGCCCGCCCCCCTCCCTCTCGCCCTCCGTGCGGCGGCCGCGGGGAGGCTCGTGGCGCTCGCGTGTGCGCAGGCTGCTTTGCAAAGCCCCTTTTGCAAAAAAGTGGCTGAGGATTGTGTCTCTTATAAGGGGCGGACGGGGCTCGCCCCCCCCCCCTTCTCCCACACGCACACACACACACACACACACACACACACACAGAGACACACAGAGAGAGGCAAACCTCCCCCCGCCACCCCCCGCGCTCACACACGCACACGCACCCCCTGCACCTTGCGCCTTCCACGCTTTGCCGGCCGCGCGATGCGCGGAGCGCTGCGGCCTTTTCAGCGCGGGGCACACACGCGCGCACACACACACACACTCACAGACAGACAGACAGACAGACAGACGCACAGACAGGCACAGCAGCCCCCGCGCCCCCCGCCGCACGCGCGCTGCCGGCCGCGCGGCCCCGCCTCCCCCCGCCGCCCGGGAGCTCTGCCCGCCGAGGGGCGTCCGAGACGGGGTGCGGATCGCGCTGAGGGTGACTCCCGGCGAAGCCCCGGGTGTGCGGGGCATCCCCTGCTGGGGCCGCCTCAGCGGCTCCTGCCTGGGCTTGGGCGGGATGTGGAGGCTCGGAGGCGCCCGCGGCGTGGGCAGGCGGGAGAAGCGCCCTCGCCACTGCGGGACGCGTCCGGGGAAACTCCGTGTGCGGGAGCTCGGCTCCTCCTTGTTCCTAGAGAACCGGGAGCCCGCCGAGCGCTGCCATGCCGAGCTCCATGAGTGCCCGAGCCCCGCCGTGCGCCCGGCACCGCACAGGCCCCGCGGGCCGCCTGGTGATGGCTCTATTAGCCGGCGACAGCCGCGGTGAGCCGGGCTGGGTGACAGGAGGAGGGCGGCTGAGAGCGGAGCAGGGTAGAGACTTCTCGGGAGAAGTCACCTCGAATTACCCCTCGGGAATGCTGATCACCACGGGATCAGCCTGTCAGGGGAGAAAGAGCAAACCGCTCCCGGGCACGTCCCAGCACGGGAAGGGAGGAGGATTGCCTCATAAAGTAAGGGTGTGTTGGGCAGAGCTGGCAGGTGTGGAGCCAGCCCACCCTTCACTGCCTGATCCCATTTCCCAGGCCATTTCTGCTTGCTGGGCCCGGGAAAGCCACTGACCCTGCTCCTCCCGTGGCATCCTGCAACGTGGAAGTGGGGCACCAGCTTTCCAAGCGGGCATTGATATTGGCTCATAACTGGGGAGTCAGGTTGGAGCTGGCCTATGCAGGGGAAATTATCACTGCTTTCAGGTGAAGTCTCACTTGTGCTTCAGGACCGAATGAGGCAAAGCAGCTCTGAGGTGCTGGGAGTTTGGGGCTGGTGTGCTTTGGGGGTCACACTGACCCTTGGAGCTGCAGAGGTGCACAACCAGGTCCAGCACTGGAGGATGTTGATCTTGGCATTCTCACCCTGCCCTCTGCCTTTCACATATCCATGTATTTCTGAAATCTTTAGCACATTTTCTACCTTCTACTCTGTCTCAGTTCTCTCTGCGCCTTTCCACTCTGTAAACTCAGATGTGTGTGCTCTCTAGCCCACAAAAAAGAGCAGAGCCATGGTACGACAGCCTTGCCATGGTGATATTATGGCTCTAGGAAGTCCCTGGTAGGTGGCTTTAATCCCTGGTACTCACACAGGCTCCAAAGCATGGAAGGAGGGGACCTGCACAGTCCATGTTAAGGTTTCAGTGGAAATGACTGCAAAAGTAAGCCCTGTACTGTTGTCGACCTCAATTACAGCAGTCTGTAGCTCTAGAAATCAGTTCTTCTCATCTGGATCTCTGACCCTGGCTGTGTGTGTGAGTTAAAATAGTGCTAACCAGAAACATAGCACAGGAGAACCTCAATGTGCACCTGCTAGCTGGTAATTGTATAATTTTTTTAACATGTTGGCTTTTCAGCACATGTGATGAAAAATGTGAAGTAGTTCTGTGTGGTCATATTTATTTTGGGACCACTTCACTGATCACGGACCAGTTTCTGACTTCTAGCCTACTGTCTCATCACATGGGAGATGTTTTAACTTATTTTATCCACTCTTGGGCAGGACAGCCAGACCTTAGCAGGATAAAATGTTTGCTTGTATTTCCTGTTTGGGAAGCTCTCCCTATTCAGTTCCAGGTCTCCTGGGTGGTTTGTTCAAAATCCCTTGTCTGGTGTCAGAACAGACTGCACTGGAAGCAGTTGTTGCACCACCAGCTCTGCATTATGACTTTGGGAAGTGCTAACAGAAATATCAAAGTCATTGCAGTCATTGCATATATATGTTCAAACAGACTGATTCTTCTGGATCAGCTTGCTTCCAGAACGGGTGCAGAAATACCACATAGGGACATTCCTGCCCTTTTTCCTGGAAGTGGCAGAATAAGACTGGAGTTTCTGGGTCCCTTCTTCTCCAGTCTCAGAGGGCTCTTAAAAAGGCAAAAACTGCGAGTCCCAGAGGTCACCAAGAGTAACTCATGTCATTGTGCCTCTGTGGCCCTGTGCCCATTTGGCCACCCTGGGTCACGGTACGTGTTTGTGTGAGGGATGGATGAGGGGGGCAGAGCCTTTTCCTCCTTTTTCTCTTTCCTCTCACTGCCCCCGGGGACCGAACTCACCCGTTATGTCTGAGGTGACTCCAATCTCACCAGCCCCTCTGTGTGCTCGCTGTGCAGAGTTAGGGACCAGATTTCTAGATAATAAATATTGTTCCAAGGTCCCCCGCCTCCACTCACTCCTATGCACAGTCCTGCACCTGCGCTTTGAAATTCTTAATTCTAATATAATGATAAATAGCCCTTGCCCTTTTCATTTGGCACTTTTACTTCAGTCTTCATTTATTTATTTATTTATTTTTAAATCTTGAACTGCCATTATTTTCTGGTGACTTTTTTTTTGTGCCTAAATTGTAGCCATACTCATGAGGCCTTTTGAAGTCCTTGCCTTTAAAAAAAAAACAAAAACAAAAAACCAAAAAACCAAAAAAACCCCAAACCAACAGCTCTGGTATGCTTTTTTTTTTTTTTTTTTTTTTTTTTTTTTTTTTTTTTCCCCCTTTTTTTTTTTTTTTAAGGCCTTTTTTTTTTTTTATCTTGCCACTTCTTTTCTTTTTTAAAGGCCATTTACGTTATGATTAAATGCTGTCTTGGAAAAGCAGAACGAAAGTCGTTAATCTATATAGATCTTCAAAGAATCGATACATTCGGGACTTCTGTAGGATTTGTTACACTCCATTTTGTTACAGTAGGCAGCTCGTCTGGATTTGGGCACATGTGTTTCTCTCCCTCCCCTCGCCCTCCCCCTCGCCTTTCCAGCTTCCCCCCCAAGAGTGAAAATAAAGTAAAAGGTCTTTCATGGTAAACAAAACCAGCTTATTCTCCACATAGAACACATGAATAGCTGGAAAAAAACTTACAATAAATGGTGCATTTTTTTCTCTGCTGGGTATAGCATTCAAGATCAGTCCAGTATTCAAGAAGCAGTCCATTTTTTGCTCAGCAAGAGAGTTTAGAAAAGAAGCGTGGGGTCTATTCAAGGATCTTTTCCCCCTTCACAATTGCTGGGCTTTATGAAACCTATCTTCCATGCCTTGTCAGAGTATTTCTGGGGACCAATTAGTGCTTTGTTGCAAGGCTTCTTTGCTGAATCTTTGAGCAGCAAGAAAAAGCTCTCTTGAGTCTCCCCTTATTTTGACTATTTCAGTCATTACTCAGTGTAATAATTAATATGACAACTGGACGCTGAAGTTTGTATAGAAACACCTCGGCTGCAGGAGAGAGCGTGCAGTGGGTGGTAACAAGCTACAGATCAGACCGAGAAGCCACACACACAAGGAAGGGGGGAAAAAAGAGAGGGAGAGAGAATAATGAATGAAAAGAAAGAGAGAAAGAATAAAGATAAATAAATAGTTGGTGCGGCCTGAAGAAACATAATACAGACTTAGAAGGGAAAAAAAAAAAGGCACTTTGAGTGGAGTGGGGGGGGGTCAACCCCACAGAGTTAAACTTATTTTGAAACAGTTTGCATGTGAATATAATTTTCGACATTTGCTACTTTCAGAAGTCAGGAAATAGATTTTCTCCTGAAAAGGTAAGATGGTTCCTTGGGTAAGTAATTTTTAAGGACCGTGTGTTTGCACTTTTGGATAGTTGATAAAGTTTAATGCCTCTTCCTAAGCGTCCCTTTATAGAAATAACTTAACCATGAAACCTTATTCTTGATTAATTGTTGACCACCCTGCCCAGGGTGCAGAAGGTGGGTTATCGGGGTAGCAAGTTCCAGTTTTCTTGGGGTTGTATCGTCTACAAGAGGAATAAAGCCTGTGCCTCAGTGAAGAATTAAAAATGACGTTTGACCAGGGACACTGCTGAATTCCCCTCGAAAGGCGTCTTGGGATGAACACTCATCACTTTGCAGACATTTCTTGGGCTGCCAATTAGGGCATAATAAATAATTAGAGGTTTTAAGCGTATTAGATACAGCTCATGCTAATGAGCTACATCAGGTCTTGTGCTAACCTGAAGTGACAGTTTGCATATAGGGCTAAAAAAAAAAAAAAAAAAGGAAAAAAACAAAAAAAAAAAAACAAAAAAAAACCCCAAAAAAACCCCAAAAAAACAGGTCTGGACCGGAGCAGCTTTTCCCGCGGCCCCGTCCAGCTCGCCCCTCCGCAGCTCCGCGGGTCCCGCGGGCGCTGCTCCCCTGCCCTCCGCGCCCGCGGAGCGGAGCCCTTCGCTGCCGCTCTGCCGGGTGGCCCCATTGTGCGGCCACGAGCTGTGCGTCTGTCAGAGCCCCGGGGGATAAATCACACCGGGCTGCCCTCCCGCATACCCCCAGCGCCACTTTTTGGAGAGCTGAATATTTTGGGTGGAGGGTGGGTTGTTCCCGGCTCCTCCGAAGCGGTGGTCCCCTGGCAGGAGGGGTAGGAGAGGTTTGGGTGATGCCTGCGCAGGCTGGCAAGCGGATCCCCCGCTATTCCCGGGGAGGGCAGGCAGAGGGACAGCCGGGGTCCCCGCCGCCGCCAGCCGCCTCTGCCGTGAGGACACAGTGCCACCTCCCGGCCACCCGGCCCAGGAGGGAGGGAGCCGGGGAAATCCGGCCGGAGAGGGATGGGGCGCAGCCCTGAGGCCTCGGGGAGCCCGGCTCTGCCGTCAGAGGGGATACGGCTGGTGGCTTTGCCAGCACGATGCAGAGGGACGTGCGAGGAAATGCTGTCTGTCTGTCTGTCTGGGGTGTAGGGAGAGCTACAGCACCCTGAGATCTCTGGTAAATGCACGCACGATGGTGGTAAGGGGGATGCCCCCCTCCCATGCACACACACACAAACCACCTAAGACACTCGTGGAATCCTCATCTGGGAATTTTTCCACCAGCTTCTGTCTTCATTAGAAAATTCTCCTTCCACTGCTTACTGCACCCTCAGGTGCACTGGGGCATCCTGAACCAGCAGGGAAGCAGGGAGCTGCAGGCCAAGGATAGGCCCAGTGTCCTGGCACAGGAAGGGACATCCTTGCCCAGACACAAAGACTCAGAGCTCCAGGGAAGCTGCCACTCTGCAAACGGGTGGCAAAGAGCAGTCTGAAAAGCAGCCAAAGTCCATGGCCTCTTGAACTCGCATCGCGCCGGCCAGGGGAGCTTGCCAGCTTCAGTGCAAAGAGCCCTGTGAGCTGTGGCTGAGAGCACAGCCAGAAAGGACTACGTGTGGTGTGTGCATGTGGGTGTGTGTACCCAAAGAAAGCGTGTTTTGGAGGAGAACACGTGTGTTTAGGCAAAGGCAAGGTGGCACATCAGTGCATATCTGCATATCGTTGAAAGGAGAGGGGGTGCTCGGTCAGCAGCAAAAGCCCAGAGCAGGACTGACAGACTTAAAGCCAAGCCAGGGAATAAAGCATGTGAAGAAGCTTGAAACCCAAGTGGGGAAACCTGGTTGGCAGTGTCGCTGCAGGGGGATGAACCCATGCTTGGTAGGCTGAAGTAGTGCTTCAGAGAGGACAGGGAAAATCCAGCAGTTTGGACTCTGAAATGGCCCAAGGGAACAGATGCTGATGCAACTGCACATTCCAAGAGTAACGTCACTGGGGACACACACCCACACACCACTTTGCTCCAAAACAAGAGACACTGGGAATTCCTCCTAGCAAGATAGAATTGTTTTTCCTTCAGCCAGTGCCTTTTGCTACAAAGCAACCTCTGACAGTGCAGACTGATCAAACAGTGAATTGGTGGTAATACACTGGTGATATTATTAGGATTGTGTAACAACAAGGGTGAGAGATAAAATAAATAAATTGCAAATAAAATTGCAAAAATATTGAAAAAAATTGCAAAAAAATTTTGCAAAATAAATACAAAAAAGCAGGGGGTAGGAGGCAAAATAGATGATTGTACAGATTTGACATGAGCAGTACTTTAGGTATTTGATATTTCTCTTTTTCTTGCCATTACCGTTGGGTAGAGTTTTGTTTCTTACACATGTAAGAAAAGGGATGGAGAAAAGGAAGGAACGAAGACCAAAAGCATGTAAAAGACATAAAGAAGTAAAAGAGAGATTAAAGCTTAGTCAGAAGAGAAGGAATAAGGAAAGAAAGAGGAAGGCACAAGCAGAGGAGAGAATATTATATCTCACTGAAAAATACACCAGATGGCAAGACATGGTGTACGGGGAAAGTAAACAAGACCAATTTCTGGAGTCTGTCTTGTCCTGCACAGGGGCTATAATCAGAGTTGTCACCATCTTCATCTCACTGTTATTTTTTTCCCAGGTGGCCTTCAGTCTCCCTATCATGGATAGGGCTGTGCCTTGTGCTGCACAAACACAGGACACAAAATACTGGCTACCATAATGAATTTACTGGCTCAGTAGTTAAAAACCCAGTAGTTTTTCTACTGCTGGCAATTACTGGGGATACTTTCCCCCTCTGTTCTGCCTTTCCTTGCCCCATCCTACCGCCATGTGAGCAGGATCCAGTGTGTTTCGTGTGCATTTGGCTATCTTGACCTGCCTGCCCATACCACAGGCTTGCTGATCACTTCAGAAATAACTTTCTACCCTACAGGCAGTTTCAGCATGCACAAAGAAGCAGCTCTTCTGAAAAAGGTACGTATTTGCACCCAAAGCACAGAGTCACTTCAGATGCCTGTTATATAATTGATCATTTCAGTGGGATGGATTCTGACTCCACAGTAAGAACTAAGAAAATTGTTCCACTCAGTTTCCCCACTGTAAGGCTGCTGGGTTTGGTAGGTATGAAAAAAATTACAGGAAGTCTTTTCTAGTGTTCACCAATATGAGTTTGCATAGGTGTGCGTAGTAGAGCTTCCTTCAAGGACAAAATAACTGTAAAGAGAATTCTCTTCATCATAAAAATATAGCAAGATCACCTGCCTTGACACAGTTTGTCTTTGTAAGACTTCATTTTCCCAAATAGCAAGATAGATACTTGTCAAGTTCCTTAATTTTTTCACCTGCCTTCTGATATTGGGCTACAGCTTTCCAATCTCCTTTACCCCCTTTAGGTGACTCTTATTAAGCCAAATCTGGGCTCTCTTATATCAGTACTTTACTAACCTTTCCTGAAATCATTTATGTGTCCCACCCTGTTCCCCTTGTGCTTTCCATGGCTGACACCACAAGCGAGCACAACACATCACCTGCAGTTCTACATCTTCCTGCCTGGAGCTCTGATCTACTCTTTCCTGCTCCTTTTCTTCCTTTACCTTCTTCCCCTTCCTCATACTCAGGCTCATATCCCAGTGTGAGGTTCATGCTGCTAACTCCTGTCTCATGCTTCCCCTGTGCTGGCTGTCTCTCTCCAGTGTCCAGCAAGCTCAGTGGTGTCTCCTGCTCTCTGAGCTCTTTGGAAGCAGCCCCAGAGGTCCTGCTAAAGGACAAATCCCTCAGCTGCTGTGCCTTGCCAGAGCCTTCCGTGCCTGACATTTGACATCCAAAGAACACATCCTGGAGGACGGCTGATATCTGTCCAAGGGGAGTGACCCCGAGGTGAAACCCACCTGAGGCTGAACGCGCAGCTGCAGGGGGAAGGAACGGGCTGCAGGCTGAACTGGAAACCATGTGTTGACTTGACAAAATGAAAACAGCTGATGTTGATCAGGAGGAGGAAGGCTGCTAATTCGGAGCATGCTGCTCCTCCACGCTGGGTGCAGACAGAAACAATCTGCTGGAGAGCTGCTCCACGCAGGCGTGGGGCTCATGGGGATGGCCGGGCTGGAGCTTGGTGTACCAGGGGTGGGTGGGGGGGGCGTGCAGGGAGAACGCCCCCTTGGCACGCTGTCCAGGGGAGGGAGCTGGGGAAGGGAATGGCTTTGCCTTGGCTGCTCCACTTTAAATACCTTTGCACGGATCTCTGGCCACTGCAGTTAAGCAGAAGGCTTCACCTGCTGTAGTGGAGGGGCCTCCCTGTGTGGGCATTGCTGGCTCTGCAACATGGACTCACAGCACTGCAAAATGAATGGTGACTCTTTCCAGGTAAGTGATGGGGTCTGTGCCTGCTTTTTGCAGAGGTGGAGGGGCGTCCTGCCTCACTCCTGCACTCCTGTGCTTGTCCTCCACCCTCTGAGGTGCAGTGTGACCCAAGAGAGGAAGAATCAAGGTGGTTTGTCATGATGCTTTGCAGTACCTGAGCAATTTTGGCAGCTCCTGTATTTGTCTGCTGTTAAATGTGCTCACAAAAATGCAGTGAGAATGCAAACAAACATTGTAAAAGTATCCTTGTGTACATGGCAAAAAGACAAAGAATCAAAAAAGACCAGAAGCTTATTGGAGGTCTTAAATGTGTGTGATGAAAAAAAGCTGTTTTCTTTTGTTAAGGGAAAACAGATGAAATTATGGGCTCTTCTGGTGTAGCTTTTTGTTAAATTTGGGGCTCTCTTGTTCTCTTTTTAATGTTTACTGACTGACTGACTTTGAACTCTTTGCTTTGGGAAATACAGGAAGGACCTGAAGTTCATGCCTTTTAAACACAGGCACTGATGTTACTGCAGGGGCAAGTGATGTAACCTGAGTCCAGCATGGTTAATTATTAGGATAAAATTCTGCACTTCTCTGTCCTATGTAATGCTGCTGAAGTCAGAGACAAGCTGCATCAGACGTGCAAAAAAAGGGGCTTCTATTTTTTATAAGAGCAGTGATGCCAAGGAAGCCTCTAGTCCTACTTTGTGTGCTGAGGCTGAACTCCCACAGTATTTCTCTAGAGTCTCACCTTGCTGCTTATCCAAGTTGTGTAATTGCTTGGTTCCAATGATGGCTGCCATGATAAGCATTTAAACGCCTTAAGAAATCTGACTTGGAAACTAATTCCATTTTGCATATCTAGTAAATTTGAGCATTACATCAGTGAGGTGAAAATTTTATATCCCTGAAATTGCAAGAAAAACTTTCTCTGGCTTTGCCAGTGTTGGAGTTCACTCGGAAGGACTTTAGGTAAATGTCTCAGCAATGGATTAGAAGGCTGACAGGATTGTGATATTGACCCCTAATGCTGCCACCTGTGTCAGAATGGCAATACTAATCTATGTGCAATGTGGCTAACTAAAAATGCAGGTTTGTGCTCAGGTAAACCTATCCTTGCATCTACATAACACTTTGTTTGAGACTGTCTTAGATTCAGGATGGGTGTTCATCCCCTTCAACTGGTTCTCATTTTATTTCCTGGAAAAAAAAAAAAACAGGTCTGGAAGAAAATTAGAGCCGAATTTATGCACACTGTAAATCACATACACATATCACAGAGACAATATTTCAACCTAATAAAATTGTTTCTTTGACTGAATCATAATCACTGTAGTAACAAAACAGTAAAACTACCCCAAAGCTGCAATTCCTTCAAGTATGTTGAGGGACTAGAAGTTAAAGTCCAAAATGAGAATGGAAAAACTGATCAACAGTTAAAGCTATGCTTAAGTACAAAAAGCTCAGCAATAATGTGAGTGCCTCTGTTTTTGCTGCTGTCACCTCCAGTGCATGTGTTGATATTTATTATCTGCAGCCTGTATTGATGCAGGCTGTCTCCATTATCCTGATAAGAATTAGGAACCAGGAAAACAATAATTTCAGTCTTCTTCCTCTTTGCAATTAAGGATGTCACCTCTGTGAGAGGCTCAGGTATGGACTGATGCTTGTTAAAAGACCTTCCAGGGAACTGAGGTGCAGATGTGCAAGAAGTTAAGCAAGTATGATGCTGTTTACAGCACTAGTGCCTACTCCCTACTGCAATGTGTCTTTCTCTTAAGCACCAATATAAATCAACTTACAAGAGTGGGAAAATGACTGAGGACAGATTGAAAGCAGCTGATCTCAACAAATCAAAGCTAGTGACCAATGAGTTTGGAAAGGCTTTTTAAGGCTTTTTTGTCTAAACTCATTGTACAAAGAGATCAGTTGTTATCATCAGGATTACCTTGCAGGACTTCAACTTTGCACTATATCCCCTGCAAGTATGCAAACCATGAATTCTTTATTTGTCACACACATTCAAGTCAATCTGTCATATAAGTTGGTTCTCACAGCATGACTTGGCAAGAATATGTTAAGTATAAAGCTGCATGTCTTTTAGAGCAGTTTCATTGCAGACAGTGAAAACCAAAGTCTCGATCCATTGGACAGACAATGGTGGAGCCAGTTCCGTCCTTGAGATCAGTTTTGGCTGTGGTGGGTGAAAACAGAAGGAAAAAGCCATGCATGGATAGTATTTGAGATGACAGTTTTGGTCACACTACCATAAAATTTCAGTACTACAGACATTTGTTTTGGCTTTTGCCAGACTCCTGTCGTCGATTTCCCTTGTGGTTGCTTGAGGTGTAAATGGGCTTCATTAGCCAGCTGACACATCACTTCCAGCTGCTTTTCCTCTTGGTCCTCCCCATGTCAGAGCTGGGCTGACTCCCTGGCTGCATGGGGACTCAGGAGACGCAGAGATGCTGCAGGAAGTGTCACAACTGAACAGGTGGCAATTTTCCTTCTGGGGCAGCACTCCTACTACAGTTTGCACTAGAGGTCCCTCATACAGCTGGTTTTTGGAAAACCTTTGCAGCCTCTGGAAACAAAGCCAGACAGAAAAATGTGTGGCCAGTCTGTTAGCAGCAGCCTTGGAGGCAGCCTTGGAGATGGCTTGAAGAATCAGCAATTATTTACTTTACAAAAGAAGGCAGCTCTTCATAGCTCTGCCTCAGGAAATGTAGACCCACCAAGAGCTTTATGGCTTCAGGGCAGCTGGCTTTGATTGTTAATTTGTCTTCTACAAAGGCTATCTTTACTGAGGACAATATTTGGGAACTGGGACTCTTTTTGCTCTGATTTATATGTTCAGTTGAGCAATAGCCATAATGAGAGCAAGCTCTGCCCAAAAATACAGATTTGTATAAGGAATATTTGAATGGGTACCTTGAATCAAGCTTTAATCCAGGACTTGTTACACCAGAACTCCCCTGTGTTGCAGATGTCTGGTGTGATCTTTGAAATAACAACCACAGGCAATTTGTCCAAGGCCAGTAGATGTTAAAAAAATTGAATAAACATCCAAATAATACATCAATGTAGTCTGCAAAAGATTGTGATGGTTGTACATCAAATTAACTCTGATATCAGAAAAATTAGGTGGTTGAAATCTCAGCAGGCATTTACCTGCCATGCCAAGTACCCAGCTTTCAAGATTTGCCTCCACTCCAGGTCGCAGTTTCCTCTTTCAGAAGGGGTGAAATAACTCTTCCCTTCTTAACAGGGCTTTTATGAAAAGAAACATATGTAGAGACATGCAAAGGCGTTCCAGTAATGAGAACTGTGAAAATAATGAAAATAAACCTTTGAGAGTACTGGAAATTGCCTTTTGGAATTTGCAGAGTAGAAAATCAATAAGAGAAAGAGAACAAACATAAATGAAAGCACATCTTGCCCTGAGTCTTTACTCATTATGGGATTTAGGGAACATCTAAATGTTCGCTCCAACATTTTTCCTCGTTTTGTTTTCTTTGATTTTCTTTGCTTGATGTTGTTTAGTTTTAAAATCACTTTCCATATCCTTCCTGTGAATGCTACCTCTCTCCTGGGGATATCTGGAAGGTACAAGCAGAACTGAAGGGAAACACAGACCACGGTCTGCATCTCTGCACAGAGCTCATCCACATTGCTCAGCTTAACCCCCAGTGCTGATGAAAAGGAAGCCTGAGGGAAGGACTTTGCACTGGAGCTGAAACCAAAGTGCAGGAATGTCTCCAGTCATCCCTGAGGGGTGAGGTGAGGCAAGGATGGCTTTAGGTTTATTTGCATGCTCTTTTTGGCTACCTTGCTCTCACAAGGGCTCTAGTTTGAGAGAAGGGGTTTGTGTCTCTACCACCATAAATCAGAGCAGCCCCAGAGCTGCTCTGCTGCTCACAGAAGCAGGGAATCTGCCTTGATTCCCATTCAGATCTGTTTTACACCTTCTTTACATCGCAAAAGGGACACGCAGAAAGGCAAAACTGACTCCTAGGGTGAATGGTAGTAATTTTTGTTTGTATATTTTTTTCTTTCCTTTCAGGAATCTAGCTACATTGAAGACTCCCCCAGCAAAAATGGTGTGATTTCTTTGATTTTCTCTCTGAAAGAAGAAGTTGGGGCATTGGCTAAAGTCCTGCGCACATTTGAGGTAAATATTTTCCTTCAGGTCTTTACAATTTTGTATTGCAGCCACACTTTCTCAGGTCTTGGAGGTTGTGTTTGTGATTCTATTTCATTGCTATTACAGGGGAAAGCAGCCTCCATTTCTTTTCTGGGCTTAAAATCCCTTAAAGTCTTGGGGCAGAATTAGCTTTTTTAAACTACAACCTCTACCTTTAACTGACATGAGGGTGAGAAAAATGCATTTTTTCCACTTAAGAGGGAAATATTTAATCATGACTGCTGTAGTAAAAGGTAGGGGTGAGTTGGGCTGTGACTTAGGATTGACTTACAACCAAGTAATTTGCCTTATAACTTGTAAGGCAAATATAACCTGCATGTGAGCCATGTGACTCACAATGCACATTGCACAGGGTGTTTCTGCTGGGGACAGCTCTTGGCTCTTGTCCACCCCAAAAAATCTGATATAAAAGATTCTACCATCTCCCACCTGCAGTACTTCTAGAGAGGGGGTTGAGGGTGCCTACAGAACAGCACAAAAATGACAGCACTTTTCTTTACACCAAAGGGACCCAGTAACTTATGCTGAGTGATTTGTAAAATTTTTGGGGAAGCAAGGAGCCATTTACCTTTCAGGACATTGTGTGCCTATTTATTCTTGCAGAAATATTTCCCAGATGTCATGAATGTTGTTTGAAAAGCACGAAATCCTTGTGGTTCAGATGGTTGTGTTGCAACACACAGCTGTGTACTCTGTGCTCCCAAGCAAATACACTTTTATATTGGTTCTGTGGCTTTTTTTTTTCATGCAATAGTTGTGCCTGAAAACAGCAATTTCTTTAGAACACTCTAAGAAGTTGTGGCCTGCATATTTTCCATTTGTAAATTGAATTTACTAGGAAATGAGAGATTGTGTGTACAAAAGAAAAATAATTATAAATTTTAGGACATGTTTGATTCATTAAGATAAAAGGAAATTCACCAACAACAGAAGAGCAAGTCTAAATCTGTGAATTGACTAGTAAAATCCTGCAAAATGTCCATATGTCTGTGTGCGTGTCTGAAAATGAATTAATGAAACAGTAGACATCAATGCATTTAATAAGAGAATACCAACAAACTAAATTGCTATCAGCTCTAAAGGAAAGTTTGTAGAGGAGCTAGTATAGGAAAGAGAGAAGAAACCATTTCTTGGATGTGATTTTTTTTGCCCCAAAGCAGATATTTAAACTAGATCAACAGAGTCACTTTTTCCCAGTGGCCCTGATTGCACCTGAGAGGGTGGGACTCGGGTGGTTTTCCATCCAACACAGCCAATTCTTTCTGTGCTAACTCCCAGCCTCCTCCAGCACCAAGACCTGGCATAGGTGCTCTTATATCAGTTTTACATTTGGCATTGGGATGGATGGATGGATGGATGGATGGCAGGCATTTAATGGTACAAGGACAGATCCTCAGGGCTGCTGTTGGTGAATTCCTGGTGTAAACCAGAGCAGCCTGTGGGCTGTTGTAACTCCACTCCAAGAACTCCACAGAGGTGTAAGTTTTACATCCATGCACAGCTGGGAAAACCTTCCCCCTTTTCCATCTGGGCCATAGCTGTGGTGCCTGAGAGAAACAGACTTCGTGCTCACTGACATCCACAGCACAGACAGGGAAAGTGGTGATAGGCAGGTAAAGACTGGAAACAAGCAGGAAGAACTTGAGGGAATTTTTTTGTCTTGTACTCCTTCACTCCCTAATAGTATTAGCTGTGAGATGCTGCTGGAATTAGTTCAGTCTCTCTGTGGGTGGGCTCCTTGGGCAGGGAGACACCCAGCCTTGTCCCCTGGTTTGTGTCACCAGCTTGTTGCTGGCTTGTAGAAATGTGGTGGATTCGTCTCAGAGGGGCCTCCCAAGAGGAGATGTGAGGGTGGCTGCTCCAGCTGTCATTGCCTCATGCAGCCACATGCAGGAGGAAAAGAGAAAACTGACAAGCCACAAATAGGATCAGGCTGTTTCCAGGAGCAGATGTGGTGCTGCAATTGTTCACTTCATGGAGGGGGTCCACACCTTGTGCAGCTGCTGGTGCTGCTGGCCACATGTTGCATGTCTGTAAAGCTTCTGCTCCCTGCTGAGGTGGGGGTGCCCAGACTGCTGGCACCTCTCTGGGCACTCATGCATGGAGATGCACAGCCCAACCCCTCCTCCCAGCTCAGATTTGGGAATGAGCAAGGGACAGTGCCTCCAGCACCGGCTTTGAGGATTTTGCCTCTTTTCTAGACAGTCTGTAAGACTAGTCTGGGACATGAAAGGGAGAGGAGGAGTGTTGAATGAGCTGTAAATATGAAAGACTTGAAAATTTGCCCTCTCTCCCAAGGAAAGAAGCATGGAAGGAAGATCCAGACTGAGTCATAGGGAATTGAGGGGATACCTAAAAAAAGGAGAAACCTTGAGGAGCCATCAGCACATGGGATGTGTTTCTGTAGAGGAGGTTTCTGTGTGGAGCTGGGAAGGCTCATCCTCTCCTTGGTTTAAGAACTGTAAAAAAAGAATTTTTACTCTGTGGGAGCATTGTTCAGCCACACTTGAGTCCCTTGCTGGGATGCACTCCCAGGTTCACACCCTGACCATGTCCCACTCCTGTGCTGGGGTGGAACTGTCCAGACTTTAGCCCCTGCCACAGCTTGTTCTCCATGGGCAGCAAGACAAAGGGACACCAAAGGGTGTGCTCTAGCCTGGGCCTGCCCCTGGATATCATAAAGTACAAGACGTCTGGCTCATCAAGCATCATGGCAGGTAGAATCTCTAGTCACCCACGGAGCAAACCACCCAGGAAAGGAATTAGTGTCCAAACACAGCCCAGATGGAAGGGGTAAGGCCTCATTATGGGATGGACTGAAGGTAGGGGAGCCTCCTCCAGGTAGGGGGAGGCTCAAGGCTAAGGGCTACAGAGTGCTCATGGCACAGAATTATGTCCTCTAACAGAGACTCCAAGTTTAAGAGAATTTCAATGTGTTTTGTGGAAAGATTAATGTTTGTCCTACTCAGACATCCCTCAGGGTTGCTCATGCAGTTGGCAGAGTACTGCATGCTCACATTTGTTTTTTTGCTCAAAGACCCAAACTCTAGTTTTCTGTTCAGGTCCCAGTTGCACACAAGTATGTGGTGACAGTGACAACTCTTATTTTTCCTATGTAGCTTGAAGGGCTTTTTCCTGAGCAATATTCTCAATGAACTCGGCTCTTTTTTGTCTGCTGGCTTTAGGTCCAAAACATACTTGATTATTTCCACTTTTTTCTTATGTTTTCTCAGGAAGACCCATCTAAACACCTGACCTCAGCAGGGTTCTAAGCTTTTCTGATCACTGGTTCTTGTCCCTTCTCTCTACTTTGCACATCCTTGCCTGACAGCATGAATCTCTTCCTCCTGGGCTGGCATAGCACAGGGCCCCTGCAGCCCCTTCTTCACTGTCCTGTGGAGAGATGTGTCTGCAGGGCCAGATTCACACTCTGATGTGCTGTGGAGTGTTAGCAGCTCAGTCATGCTCAGCAATAAGCAGATTGCTACAGCTGAATCCACTTTGCTTCCACACTAGCTGCTCTGTTTGTATGTTGGGATGTGGCAGACATTCACTTTTTGCTTGTCAAACCCAATTGTTTTGCACTTGAAAAGCCCCTTTGTCACCTCTGTCCTCATTGCAGGCTTGGGGGTGGCTGTAGGGGCAGCACAAATCCACCAGCAGGGTCTTTACACCGACTTAATTTTAATGGGATCTGCTGTACACTGAGGTACTTCTTGGTGTAGCCCTGTGCTGCTTATTTGTGTTGTAGAAGATGACAGCTAGGCAGCCAAAACTTGAATAAATACCTTCATCTGAAACAGAACAGCACACATGAGTAAAGTATCATGCTTAAAATCAGGAAGACAGAACAGTCATCATGAAATTGTGTTTATTTTTTGATTCACTGGATATATCAAAAATGTTCAGAGTATAAGTTGAGGCCAAAAAAAGAGAGGAATCTTCCAAGTTTCTTATCAAAATTGAGCACTTTGAGTTGACCCAAGTGTTACACTTGGTAGAAATAGTTGTTTCGCTATAGTGATAAAAACCTATTGAAATTGAGGAAGCTTTTTTAAACAACAAAGTTCATTCTGAAAATAAAAAAGGTGAAGAAAACTCCACATTGTTCCCCTTCAAAGATTGCCTTTTCTGTAATTAAATACATCATTTAAAAATATAGGAAATAAGAATTTCTATATACAAAAAGGATTGTCTTCAGTTTTAACTGCATATTTTCCACATGAATTTGTGAATACATGAATCTTCTCTGAAGTTCTTTTCCTGATGGATTCACAAGTAGTAGATTGTCAGCTGTTTTAAGTGGCAAATGTTGGAATACATCACAAGTATGCTCAATCCATTGTGAGAGAGGAAACGTCTGTCTTTTCCTCAGCGATGGGACCTCCTCAGATACAGAGCAGGACTTCAGTGCAAGGTGCAGCCATCAGTGGGTAGGGCTCTAGCTCAAAAGCAAAAAAAAAAGAAAAAAGTTGATTTGCACCAAGTACTCCTGCTCCCAGTGTAAGTCACTCTCCCATGGGGGTAAGTTACTGTTCCACAGAAGGATGGGATGGGAGTAACAAGCTGTACTAAATGAGACCTGCCACTTTCAGAGTCAGCAGAGGTGACTCTGCTCTGTTTCTGTTTAGGAGCTTCATTCCACAGCAGGTCCTACGTGACTGTTTTCTCTTTGTGCCCTGGGAAGGCACTGGCTCTGCAGTGGCTGGGGTTGTTTCCATATCAGGGGGAGAAAACAGTCACTTAGGCCAGGGGTGTGCTGGAAGTGTCTGCAGTGATAGGTGAACTGGCTTGCCTCTACCACAAGATAGTTTTTTCATTATACTGTAGATGTGCACAGGAGTGATCATTTCATTACACTGCTCCAAATCCACATCCTTGGTCTTATCCCTCCTCTTCCTATGGCCACAAGAGCAGGATTTCTGGATCTAATTGATCACCATGGGTTTAAAGAGAGGAATCTCTCTTCACAGCTGCTTATGCAATGCCCCACGCTGTCACGTTTTTGGTTTGTCCTGCTCCACGTGTTTTGTAGCCAGATTCTGCTGCGAGCCTTGTGCCAAGTGTCAGGGTTGGAGCAGAGTGATGGACACCAGGGGCTGCTCCAGTGCCAGCTGCCCTCTAGCACTTTGTTAGCAGGGACCTGCTCTGAGACACTTTTTCTCCATGAGTTTGGAAGGAAAACCCTAGCAGCTGTGAAGGAGAAGATTCTCTCTGTCTCCAGCTGAGAAACAGGCCCTTGGACAGCAGAGCTGCATCAGATGGCTGCCTTTGCCTTTGCTTTGGGAACCCATGGCTGAAAGCATTGCTGTAATTTCCTAAGTCCTCTGACCTATGAAAATTAAACACTGAGCTTATACTTGTGCTTCTGGAAGTGTCCACCTTCAGGAAACCCTGAACTATAACATAACAAGGGTTTAAAAAACATACAATTTTTTTTTTTGTGCCAGAAAGTGCAAGTAAAATCCTTCTTTTGCAAGATTTTTACCCAAATTCTCACTTAGTGTTGATTAGTGACACCATGGTGTTGTTGAAAGTTCTTCATCTGGTAACCATGTGGGGTCTCCTGATGAAGCCAAACTTCAATAATGACAACACTCATGGAAACAAGCTGCAGCTGGATTTCACAGCTGTACTTAGTTTTAGAACCATATATAGGAGCATTTAGTAATTAGTGAACAGAAGGATGTGTGAGAGTCATGGGAAGTAGTAACCCATAACAATTTCAGAAAGGATCCATCCCTACTGAAAGCTTCCCCACGTAGCCATGAACACACAACTTTCCTTTTCCAGTGCCCAGGCCATTAAACAGAGGGTGGGACTAAATTCTCTTGGTAGTGACCTCAGCAAGACTGCTGGTGTAGTGCAACACCAGTCTGGTTTTCTCCTGCTAGTGTGAGGCAGCTGCAGCATAGGTGGTGCTCAGTTAGGATGGAAAACCTGGAATAACCTGGGCAAGGGGCTGGAGCTGCTTCACAGACTCTGAGAGGGAGCCAAGGCTGATATCCAGCACTGTGAGGTAAGGCAGGGAGGGACATGGGCAATCTCCCCCCTGCATCCACCATTGCCTCTGTTTTAAATTTGTATTTGTCTTGCTACCCCCTTCTCAAGCTCTGTTAGAACTAATTCTAACTTGACCTTTGAGCTCTGAGAATGTATCTTGAGACTTCCTTCTCTAATGGGCAATGATATCGGATACTGGATCCGTTGACTTGGATACTAAAATAACGAAAGCTGAGTTTTTCCACCCCACAGAGTGAGGGTTTTAAGAAAGGTTTAAGAAAAAAGAAACCTACAACTGGCACATGATTTTATGACAGGATGTATCTATTGGGGAGGGACTCAACCTCTCTCCTGGTCATAAACCTGAAGAGAAAGAGAGAAGTGCCAACCTGCTCTCTGAGTTCCTTGCAGCTGCAGTGGGTGGTGGGGTGGATTCAGCAAAGACACATCTAATCTCACTCCATGGGCCCATCTGATCCCTACCAGCTCTAAAACAGGAAGGGCGGAAGAGATCCATGTTAATAGCTCAGAGGGGAACCCAGCCACAAACATGTGACAGCTGAGATCTTCCAAAGGTGTTAGGGTAGGAGATAGGTTCCATCAACAAAAAATAGCTCATAAAACTGGAATAACTTTTTTTAGCTGGCTTTTGAAGGCATACATTGTCAAGATGTCAATCTCTGATAAAAAGCAGATAGACATTGAAAACTGCTTAAAATGTACAACTAAACCAAAAATATGCCCCCATTCTCCTTTCTCAGGTAACTATTTGTCTCCAGAAGTTGGAGCTTTAAAGGAAACATCATCTATTGGGAGAAATGTGATGCAATAGCGAGATTTGGCAGCATCAAGAATATAAAAAAGTTCTGAACAGTGTGAAACTATGAAGATTAAACACTAGATGGAGTAGTAGGACTAGAATGAAATTGAGATTTATAAAGCAACTCTAGTAACAGAGCCACTGTAAATATTTTGAAATCAAGGGCTTAGTAGCAAGGCACAGCACATGAGAACACACATCTCCAGGAGTGCCAGTTCAGGGAGTTGGACATATGCTGCTGGATTCTTGCTCTATAAACAGTCACCAGAAGGGTTCTCCCTTCAGCTTCGCTGTTGTGAGGTCCTGAAATCTCAGCAAAAACATGTAACAGGTTGGCTCTGGACGTTGCTGAGTGGCAGATATCCCTCAAATAAACAGCAAAGCAGCTTGACACTCTGTGGGAAGGTGTGTTGCTTCTCTCAGGTGTAAGAAAGGAGGTAACTCTCTCCCTGGGCTCCTTCCTCCATCTTCTTTTTTCCTGTTTTTTCTCACTGTCTTAGGTTGTGATAGTTTGAAGGATATTGAACTCCTGCTGCCATAAGCATGTCTCATGCCTACCCTGCAGCTTATCTCTTCATTCCCAACCCTTGCATCATCCCGTTTATTGTGGGGGCATTGCTGTCTGTCCAGCTGCTCACCGAGCCTGACTGGAGAGCTGGTACAGTGTAAGAGTCACCTGATCACAAAACAAAGGGATGCAGTTTAAGGAGCCTTCAGCCCAGAGAAGGGAAGGTGCTGGGGGGATCTTATTGCGGCCTTCCAGTACTCAGAGGGGCCCTATAAGAAAGAAAGAAAGATGAGGACAGAGTTTTAGCAAGGCTCTTTGTGATGGCACATGGGTGATGGTTTTAAGCTAAAAGAGTGTAGACCCAGAGTAGGCGTAAGGAAGAAAACTTTTAGGATGAGGATGGTGAGACACAGCAAAGGCACAGCAGCTCCCTGTGCCTGCTCTCTGTCAGGAGCTCCCAGTGCCTCACCACATGGACAGGACAATGGGCAGTCTGTTTGGGAAGCAGGGCTTTGGAGGCCTAAAACAAACTGTCCCCAGGGCCAAGGACAGTGCTGGCCATTCTCTCCCTGGACAGACAGCCCTGTGAGGACGGCTTCTCTTGAGAGCAGCAGTTGGTGAATGAGCTTTTGACCTTTTCAACTTATTGTATTGGTATCTAGCCAAACAATTTGAGTTCATCTGTAGTGTGCAATGCTCAGGAAACAGAGCAATGACATATATGTTTCCTACCAAGGAATAAACTGCCTTTTGTGGAGGAGTAAATCAGGCCTTTGCTGCTGATGGCCAGATGCCCTTCTGCGCTATGCAAGCACTGAGAGGAGCAAAGAAAACCCTAAAGAGGCTCAGAAAGAGGGATGTACAGTTAAAAAATCTTCCATTTTTCTTCCTTGTAGGTCAAAAGTAGATCCTAATAGCATTATTTTGTGGATGAAATCCTGACCCCACTGTAGCAGGGCGTTTGAGATTGACACCAGCAGGGCCAGCACTTCACCCCATGTAGTTTGGAGTCTTCTTCAGCTTGAAAGACAAAAATCAACAGTTTCTCCAGGGATGCTGATCACCACATGTCAGCCTCTCAGACTCTTCTGAGGGTAATGATTCTATGATTCTGAGATCTTCAGGCCCAGATTTCTTCCAGGGATTTGTATATTCCTCCGAGGGGACAGAAGCCCAGACCTGGCCATGGCATGTTGTGTCTGCAGCACCAGTGTGAGCCTGACAAGATGGCCAAGGGGCAATGTCCATGGAAACCTGTTTAAAAGATTTTTCTCAAAAAAACAAAAAAAACCCCCAAAAAAACAAAACAAAACAAAAAAGAAAAATAAAAAACAAAGAAATCCAAAAAGAAAAAAAAAAAAACCACCAAGGAAAAAAAAGCAGTGTTTTCATATTCAAGTTATAGTGCTCAAGAAAACATTTTAGTTCAGTTAACAGGGTTAGATGTTCCTGAATTTTTGTTTTGGACTTTCTGGGTTTGTTGTTTTTTTCTAAACATTTTTTTTTGCTTTCCTGGACTTTTAATTTGCTTTTTGTTGGAAAAATAGGATTTTTAGTTACTTGTTGCTTACACATCAACATGGCAGCATGTCTGAGGTCAGGTTCCCACTGGCTATAGTCACCAATGCTACAGTTACCAGTGCTCTCTATCTTCAGAGCTAGGAGACGCTGCTGATGGTCAGCAAAGATTTTTGATGAGACAGAACTTGAATTGCTGTGCTAAAGAAAATAATCCTTCTCTGTGAGGGTGAGTAGACTTGGGAGCAGTTGCTCAGAGAAACTGAGGAGTCTCCAAACATGACTGGACATAGCCCTGGGCAATCTGCTCAGGCAACCTGAGCATATTATTGTACTGGTTGATCTCCAGAAGTCCCATTGCACCTCACAAACTCAGTGATCCTGTGATTTTAAACACCCATATTTTTATTTGCACAAACCTGGGCTGCCTTTTTTAGTGCAGATCCATGTTTCCCTTTGGATCTTTGCCCAGCAGCTGCTCACAACTCTGGAAACTGTGCAGGTGGCTTTGCAGGTGACTGCACAGAGGTTTGCAGAGCTTATCTCACAGGGTGCCCAGCTGCCTGCTTACCCAGCCTTCCCTCAAGATGCTCATCAAGACTGCATTCAGTTTCCCATGAGAAGGTGCTCTACAGGTGGAATGCCTTCTTCCTGTGTCGATGCTGGGGAAATGTTTCTGTCAACACAGACGAGCTCTCATTATGTGCTTGAGGGACTGGAGTTGCCATTTACAATACAAAGCCTGTTTACAACCTGAATCCTGCTTCCACTTTTCTCTAAGCCTTCAGTAGTCCCTAGTCCTCATGATGGAGCTCTGTGCAAGGGTGAATCCCACATATTTCTCATTCTTCCTTTCTGTTTCTTGCTCTGCTGTGAAAGTCCTCAAGTCCAGTGGCTGCTTTTGAGTTATTTGGATGGTACAGTATGGTTTGTTGACTGACATATGTATTTCTTCGGTCTTTATGTCATATTCCTTTCCCCAAAAACTGTGGGACCAAAATTTCTCTTTCTCATAGGAAAAAGGTATAAACCTGACCCACATTGAGTCCCGACCTTCCCGTCTCAACAAAGATGAGTATGAATTCTTCATTAACCTGGAAGGCAAGAATGTCCCAGCACTGGACAAGATCATCAAGTCCTTGAGAAGTGATATTGGAGCAACAGTCCATGAGCTCTCACGGACAAAGAAGAAGGACACTGGTAAGCATATGCTGACAAGGTTAACATTGACATGGACTGTTTATGTCACATACTGAAATTACTTATTTCCCCTGTAGTAAAGGAGATCCACTTTGGTCTTTATGGCTACACTTCTCTCTCTCTATTTTTCCTGTAATGTAAACGTTTTCATTTGGAGATTTTCTCTCAGTGTAAATTTTTGCCATGATTCTGACTAGGTCTCCTGGGAAGCTAGGGAGGCTCTGCCACCCACTTTGGTGGGAGCAGGACTAACTTTCCATTACTGTAAGAAATCCCAGGGAGGTCAGTTGCAGTTCTGCCTTCGCAGGGAAATAAGGAAAGATTTTTTGAGTTGTTCCCGCTCCTAATTCTCAGAGATTTGCTGGAGTTGAGGCTGCTTGGTGCAGTGGTGGCTGCCTAGCATATAGTCTCAGACAGACTTAAATGCCTCTTCAGATAACAGATGTGATTTTAATAGGATTTCAGACTTTAAATACTTTAGGCCTGGATCTTCCTCTTCCTTCCTAGGAACAACATGAAAGGACATTAATACCTTCTTGAGATCAGTGCTGGTAATCCTTTTACCATTTCCTTTGTGTCCTACCCATGACATTACATTTGAAGATGAAAAAGAAGAAGGCAGATTCTCTTTGGAGTCAGTTTTCTCCATTCATAGACAAAGGGACAAAAGGTTGATTAGGTGATTTATGATCATGTCAGATCGAAGAGGTTCACTTTTGGGGGCTTTTTTATTTCCAGAAGAAAGCTACAGGACCTACCAGGGTTTAACATTCATTTTTCTAGTTACTATGAAAAAGGTAATAAAGAATTTTATGAAATAATAAAGTTGTCTATAAACATTTGCCAGAGTCAGACAGAGATACAGCTCTAAATATCATCCAGCAAAGTCTTGCATGTGAAATTCTGACCTCACAGAAGTCAAAACTCCTGTGGTCAGCTGTAGGATTAGGATTTCACTGCATGTTGCTGTGTTGATCAAAGGAGTTTTTGAGCTAGATTATCCTGTCAGTGCTTCAAAAAGGGACTTGATCCTCTTCTGTCTGAGAGGATAACTTGTGTTTGTTAGTTTCAGCAATTCAGAAATATTATAAAATGAGAACAATTTATTGCCAAGGAGAGAGGGGAAGATTGATATTTTTCCTTGCCTTTTCTCATTTCTTTTTCAATTTCAACTCCTCTCATGAGCAATAAGGGTCCAGTCAAACTGAAATCCTCCAAGGACCATATTTTGAAAGGTCAAACAAGCCCTGCTTCGGGGATGAACTGTGGGTGGCAAATCCTGGGCAGAGGCACTGCAAGGGCAGAGTGAGATGGGAACAGCCCGAGCTGTAGGAAGTGTGGCGAGATGCTGTCCTTTATCTGGGACATTAACAAATAACAGGCCTTGTGGTGCCTTTTAGGCCAGCTTGTCTTTCAAATGTATCCTCCTGGCAAATCTGGTCACAGTCCACAGATGTGCCTGTGTGAAATCTTATTCCCAAAACACAGAACAAGAGCACTGTGCCTCCAGGGAGCAAAATCTCAGACAGATGGTTTATGGGGATGTTGCCACACTTGTCTCAGTGGGCAGGTAAAGGCTGGGAAGGTTTTCTTCCAGAGGCAATCTGGGATCCCATGGGACCGATTCTTTTGCTGCAGCCTGGGATGCTGTCATTTCTTCCCCGCAAAGGATTTATTTTGCTCCCGCTCATGATTTGAAAAAGAAAAACCTTATTTTTCTGTTTCCTGTGGAAAACACACAGTCCCATTCTTGGGGCACTGCTTTGTTGGCGCTCAGAGGAGATTTCTGCATTCTGTCCCTTCTGTATAGCTCAGTGTTAAACACTGTGTTTGTGTGATTTATTGGGCAAGGGATAAGTGAATGGCTTTTAATTTTTTTTTTGGACCTTTTAACTGCTTTTAGTACCTTTTCTTAACTAAATACAACATTTAATTGACACATTCCAATGGTTAGAAATATCAGATTTGGATCAACAGTGTAATTTTAGGTGAGAGCAGGCCAGCAAAGTGTTCTAAATCCAAATGTAGCTTTGGAGCTTCAAATGAGAAGGGCTGGCAGCTGCTGAGCCAAAAGCTCTTTGTGTATGTGGAAAGATTTGTTGTGAAAACACAGCACATCTCCTAGTGGCTCTTTTTGGAAACAAGATGGTAGCTGCAGTCCATTTGGAGCCCATGAATAAAAATAATTAAATATTATTCTGTTGCAGCATTAGGGAAATGCAGACAATTTATTGCATTTCTGAAACAAGCTGGGAGCTGAGGATCTGTAGGGCCCTTGTTTGCTAGACCCTGAGGCTAGCCTGAGCACTTGAGAGTGTTTAAAAAAGGGCTAAACCTGGGCCTTGAACTGCTATAAATTGCATAGACCTGTCTTTGACCCTCCTCACAAACCCTTGTTTGCCAGACCCTGAGGCTAGCCAGAGCACTTGAGAGTGTTTAAAAAAGGCTAAACCTGGGCCTTGAACTGCTATAAATTGCATAGACCTGTCTTTGACCCTCCTCACAATGGTCCAAGTGGAGGATTCTGCAGAAGTCCTCGCTGGCCCTGCTTTGCTGCCTCTCATATAAATGGCTTATTAGCATTCTGCTCAGCATTTGACCCCACGGTAATTTGGTCACCACTTGGGTGTCCAGCACCATCCCATAAATGCTGCTGTTTCACTTACAGACAAATCAATATTTATTACTGATCAGCCCACGTTTGCTCCTCAGACCCTCACAGAGGCCCAGTGTTGCAAGAGTTCGCCCTGGCAGTTCATTAATGGCTGTGCAGACAGACAGCCAGTCTGGACGGGCTGCAGGAGGATGTTGCAAACAAAATATGGGATAGATTCAGCCAGGGGGTAATTTGATTTGATCTTTTGAATAGTTTCTGGGAGGGCTGGGGACAGCGGCCTGGCACATTGCATCCAGGCAGAAGACCCACCAGTAGCCTTTCTTCACCCTGGCCCTCGATGTGAGGGCTGTATGGACTTAATGCAGGGTTTGCCCCAGAACTGTGCTCAGAGTCTTGGATTCTTGTTTCCATGAGAGCTGAGAAAGCTCAACACTTTCAAGGACCCAGCTTAACAATTTACACTGGTGCAAGCAGCACTAAGTCTCCTTGGGATTTCCCTTCCACAGCCTGCCACGTCCATCCAATTCTGCAAGCTCAGAGCTGCTCTCATTTAGCTACTGCTGGTGTTTGGGTAGGCAGGATCAGGACTTGGTGCTAGGAAGTTGCTTCTCCTGTTTAGGGAAAAAGCAAATCGCCCATCTCCACACCCAGGACTGGCACTACATCAGCCTGGAGTCAGTTTTTCCTCGAGTCTTTAATGAGGCCTGCACCAAGTACTAAGGCAATCTAGAGAATAAGATATTTAATGAAAGTAACTCTGTATGGAAAGTAAGTCAGCAATGGTTCAAACCCTGCCCGGCAAGACCTTTTTGATTCAGGCCAGCAAAGCCCTACAGACACCACTGCCAAAAATCCAGTGCAGACTTCAGCCCCCACCAATTTTTCCACACAGCTTGGACCCTTCAGATCATGCTGCATCCCTGAGAAGAGTGGTTTTCTCTCTAACACTGACAAATCCTTTGCTGTGGGGCTGCCGGGCAGCCTTTCTTCCCCAGTGCCTAACACAAAACCATTCACCAGTGCACCTCACCCCAGGCTGGTAGTGGGGAGTCTGAAGCACAAAACAGTGAAGCAATTCCCCACCATCACACAAAGCTCAGTGCTACAGCCAGGAGGCAAACCCAGATAGAAAATGGATGTAAGTAGTGACCACTCTCTATAGATCAAACACACTTTTTTCTACTCCCCCCTGTGACTAGTTCAAGTGAAGGGGTGGGGGTGCAGGAAACTTTCTGACGGCGAGGGCAGAGTGTTCCTGGAGCAGCTAGGAGAACCAGCGGTACATCCAGCAGCAATGAAACCCATCTGGGGACCTTCCTGGGTCTGCTGCTGCCATCTAGTGACTGCTCAGCTCTGGTTTTTAGGGCAAGGAGAAGCATCCTGGAGAGGGGCGGACAGCATCCCTCCTGTGCCGGGCGGAGGAAGGCGCGGGTACCGCTGAGCGGGTCCCTGCATCCCGGGGAGCTCCGGCATCCCGGGATCTTCCTGACCCGCAGCAAACAAATGAAGGCTCCCAGCACGGAGCCAGGCTGGAGATGGGACAGCAGCACGGGGTATGGGCGCTCTCTCTGCTTGGGCCCCAAATTGAGCGCTGTAAAGCTGCTGCTGCTGCTCCAGTGCCTCCGTGCAGGTGCCTCGCAGAAACCCGGAGCCACAAGCGCCCTCCGTGCCGTGAGGCTCGGCACAAACACGGCTGAATAGTCCTGGAGACAGGGATCCTCTTATCCTGCGGGTGGTCCATCAGGTCTGGGATGAGCCTCATTACCAAGGCACTGCAGGGAACTCATCTGGCAGCTGCTGGCCGAGGATCAGGTTCACTTGATAATAAGAAGGGGAGGTATGGCCCAGCAGCGGAGCTCCCAGCTGAGCAGAGAGCCACAGAGGGGAATCTGCTGTTTTCCAAGCACTGGCTGAGCAAGCAACACCCATTTGCACAAGAAAGTCTCTTGATTAATTGCAAACTTTTTACTGATAGAGGCTGCCCCTGTTCAGTCCTCTGTGTTGAATTGCCATGAAGACACTTGACTTACTCTTTTTTTATCTCAACATATCACATCTGGAAATCCCTGTGATTCTTTATTGTCTCTCATCTTAAGTCCTTCTGCAATGAGAGGGTCACATGGGCATTACACTGTGCGGTCAGCAAGGTCTCTCCTTGCTGGCTGTGCCTGAGACAGTGTGTATAGCATGTGAGTTACAGGCAACAGAGAAATAGACCAAGAGAGTTAATCAAGTTAATGCATTATTGTGGAATGACTGCAGTGATACAGTGCTAGTCTGAGGTATTAGGAAGCCATTTGTTTTGTTTCAGAATCCTAGCTCAAGTGGGGCCACCAAGTACGTTTTAGAAAGAGTGTTTCAGACAGTCCAAAAATTCTTTATCCTTGTTACGGAGTTTCCTGTGATTCCTTTGAAGGGGATGATTCTGGCTTATTGTGAAAATTTTCTGCATTTTTGATAAGCCAAGACACCAGAAGTAATAAACAGAAAATCATAAACATTGCAAGCCAGCTCTGCACCAAGATTCAGATGCTTTTGATGTTCTGTATTCTTCCAACAGTATGAAACGATCACAGATTCAAGAGAACTTGCTTGGTTTGTTCTTGTTTCCTACTACAGGGAAAAGAATTGAAATAATTTAGCCCCTTGCATATGTTTCTTTATATATATATGATGAAAAGATGAAAATGTCAGAAGAAGGCAAAAAATCAAATAACAAAGAAGGATACCAGTCTCTATTTCTTTTCTGTTTTGCAGTACCGTGGTTCCCAAGAAGTATCCAGGAGCTGGACAGGTTTGCCAATCAGATCCTAAGCTACGGAGCAGAATTGGATGCTGATCATCCTGTAAGAATTATTTTTTAGCAATTTTTCTAATTATTGGCAATTATGTTTCATTTAAATTTGCTCTTTTTCAGTACAGATCTAGTAGACTAAATTTCACATGGTACAGGACAAGAAGGCTACCACATTTCTAGGGTTATAATCAGCCCAATCCCTGGTTATGGAGTAAATCAAACCAAAAGTTGCTATAATTGAGCAAATGCCAAGAGATCTTAAAAGTTGTAGTGGTTTTCAGAGCAGAAGGCCACCACAAGGACACATCTCACGCATACTCTTCCCAGGAGGCTCTGATGTAGTGATTTCAGGCTCACTTTGTGTATCACTAACAAGAAAAAGAAGCTACATGGCATAGCCCAGAGAAAGACTTTTTTCATCATTGATTACATACACATGATTTAGCTCAGTGTATTATTATGTGGATACTAAACCTGACATGGTACTTTTATGGTGAGACATGACAAAAGAAAATGTTCTTGGTTCAAAAAGTTTATGGTTTAAATGGTAGCATCAGAAAGTTTTGTTCATTGACTTAGCTGATAAAAAAAATTGTTTTGCGGTTTTTCAGTTTTGTTCAGATACAAGAATATTTTCTGCCTCTATTCCCTCTCCAAGCAAACAACAACTTACTTTCATTTGTCAAAACACACTGAGTTCCATGCAGTGCACCAGAAATTGCTGCTATTAGTTTAATTGAGATAGGGTGATTATAAATAAATTACATGCAGTGCACCAAAAATTGCTGCTATTAGTTTAATTGAGATGGGGTGATTAGTCATTCACTACCTATTGCTTAATTCAAGACGTGTTATGTACCATGTACAATGATTCATGATGTTCACTGTGGTCATATGAGAAGCAGAATGAAAAGAGATACACTGAGCCAATGGCCCCCTTGTGTGTCATGTGGGAATAGACCAAGATTGTATTTGAAAAAAGAACCTAGGGAAAAAAAAAAGAAAAATATATAAAAAGGAATGAAACGTCTCTCCTCCAGTTCCTAGAATTAGTTAGTGGGTACTTGTGCTTAAAAAAGAAAGCCAGCTGCTGGGGTAAATAGGTGACAGTCCATAGAGTGCAGAAAAAGAGAAATTAAAGGAGCCTGTGTTTTTAATAAAGTGAGGCATGGAATTTAATCACAATGACCTCCGTGACAGGTTAACCTTGGACAGTGCATTTTTTTGGCTGTTGGCTATCCCTTTTTTATTCCCGCTCGTGAATTTACACTCCACTCCAGCTGCCTCCTGTACTTGGCTGTGTTTTGTGGCCCCTCAGTCCAGCTGTGCCATTGACCACTAAGAGATGCATTTATGGACTGCTGAGGTGCCCAGGGAGCTGTTCCTATCCTCCCTGCAGAAGGGCATCCTAGCTTGGAAGGAGGATGTTCCTGCACTCCAGGTGGTGAAGGCACTCCTGGTCCTGAGGATCTTTTAGTCTAAACAGCAGGCACACTGGGGTGGAGGAACGGTTATCCCAGATGAAGATTTAGAGGTTTTATTTCTTATCCTTGGTTTTATTGCTAATTAGCTGCAAAGGTCAAGCTCCCAGCCACAAGGTCTATGAGACATTCTTTGTAGTCATTAATTGCCTCCAAATTGTTGAATTTGTACTACAAATAGGGGGTTTTGGCCTCCTAAGTGGCTACTGATCCTCCAGCAGTTTGAAAATGAGCACTTTAAAGTGTGGTTCCTGCTGAAAATCTGCCTAAAAGGTTCGATAGAAATGTGTTTCTAATGTGTTTTGATTCTGCTGCTCTAGAGCAGCCCAGCTGTGCCAGGGACAGCAACAAGCTTCAAGGGAAACCAGAAGGGCATGGTTATCCCAGTACTGATAATTCTGGGTTGCTCTTGCCAGGAGCACCTTGCTGTTGCTGTAAAGAACAAATTTCCCTATCTTATATGAAGTGGAAATGAGAAAAAGAGAGGACTTGGAGGGGTGGGGGTGGTGAGAGGCTGTGGCTGCTCAGTGGCTCTGCAGCCCAGGAAGGAGCGCTGCCCTGGCTGAGTGGAGGCAGCTTTCCACCGACCTTGCTGCACTTCTTGGATGCACCAGCCATGCCTGAGTGTGCTCACTGGGAGGAAGGCTCTTCACCTTTTGCACTTGCTGGCCGTTTTGCATGGACTGCCCATCGCTGTTTCTCTTCAGGGGTTCAAAGATCCCGTGTACCGGGCCCGCAGGAAGGAGTTTGCGGATATCGCCTACAACTACAGACAGTGAGTACCCACTGCATGGGAGCAAAGCAAGCCCTCATCTCCTGCCCTCTCCTGGGGTTCTCACCCTGCTGCCTATCCCTCCTTTTCCACAAACATCCTCCTGCTGTTGGTTTTTCTCTGCCATGTGTTTAAATCTTCCTGTTCATGCATTTATCCTCAAATCGCAGCAAAACAAAGGTAAATTGTTCCAGGCACTTGTTCAGAAGAGACATCATCTCCCCTCTCTCCCCACAACACCCCTCTTTCCCAGCTTTGTTGTCTAATTGAGCAGCAGACTGTTGCTGCTACAAAGACCTGAGCATTGAATAAATCTGGTATTCCCCATTTAACCAGGGCTGGGGGAGGAGTGTCTATCATTAACATTAAAGCAGGATCTGCATACCCTATTAAAATAATGAATAACATATGGTTCTGATGCTAATCCAGTGTCTGTTACCCTACTTTTATCATGTCTAATCCAGCTGCAATCAGTAATTTAGGCTTTAATTTCCCAAGAAAAATAAATTAATAGAGATGATAAATTCAGTTAGAACAGGCATATTTGATTGCTTTCAATGATCAGATCTGGAGGAGAAAAAATTCTGTTCCCAGAGACACTCACACGTATAGATCGGTACTACTGCACCTGATTCTTGCTGGGACTGGTAAAAACTGTGTTTGCAAAGAAAAAAATAACATATATGGTAAATTTTGGGCTACAATTTGCACAGGATCAAAATATAGCCCCTGAGCCAAAGAGCTAATAATGTAATCACAAAAGGAGAAACAAAATTGGACTGGTTGATGGAAAGTATAAAATGTCAGGTGAAAAAGTCAGAAAGCCAGTTTATAGCTAGAAAATTTGAATAAGATTTTTGTGTCCAGATGTGAACAGATCTAATGTACATTCTTAGATATCCCACAGAAGATACAGAGAAGTGGACAGGATGAGAGGCACAACCAAAGTTATCAGGCTTCAAGGAAAGGAAAGGGTTCTTAAGTTGTGAAGGTGCTACACAGCTGCAACAATGAGATGGGTCACTGGTTGCTTGCCTTCTTCCTAACATTAATCTAATCCTCTTCTGTATCCCTTCTTTTGCATCTGTTCTGTCCTCTTTCTTTGTGCTGTTTGCCCCTACTTTGCCTTTGGTTTTTTTGGCTCCTCTCATGATAGATTTGCCTACTGTTTTTGTTGAATGCTCAGTTTCCCTGATTTCTCTTTTCTTTGCTTTTAGCTTGCCTCTTCTCTCTGCCTTACTTTGCTTCTGGCTCCATTGATCCCTAGAACAGTTTTTTAATTGAAATTTGAAAGGTTTTAAAGCCATAGCTTCCCCCAGTAGCACTCGAAGATGGTTGAGGATTGTTTAGGAGTGCTATAGGAACAAAAATCACCCAGCAATCCTCATAATTCAACATGATGTTTAAAGCTCCATAGATCAAGGAGAGCTGATACAGAGAGACAGAAGGTGATGGTTCTCCATAGGAGCTGCCCTGAGGCTCAAGAAAAAAAAAAAAGAGAAAGTGAGAGATGGTGGGGGGTCATCAAGAGTTTAACAATGGGTCTCTGGGGTTTGGAAAGCTTCAGCATTGTTCCAGCAGTGTTGTTAAACCTATTAAGTTACTTAAACCCCTTTGATTTTTCAAAGCTGCTGGATTCACCTATGGCCTTAACATTATTGCAAAGGAATTGGTTATTCACAGGAGACCAAACTGCTTGTGATGTATAACTCCTGTTAGCTTCAACATGAGCTAAGCACGTGGAGGCCTGAGGGTGGGATTTAACTGATAATTGCTCATTACAATTATAAAAAGTCAAACTGGCTGGAGTCTGCATCTGTTATGGCACAGAGCACAGATCAGAATTTCTCTGCCACTGCAACAGAGTTTTATGGATCTGATGGTTTCATGTTTTTACAAAAACCATTAATATAATGCTCACTAGAGCAAGAAGTAAAACAGCTCCTTCATATAAAGAAAGAAAAAAATAAATCGAAACCAACAGCAAGCAAGTATTTTTAGAAGAGCACCTTTAAAAGACAAACAAGCACTGATTTATTTTTAACACAGTAATGCAAGGAGCTGTCTAAAGGCCATTATCTCAGCCAAGGTCAGTTGAGTCCTTTCCAGATACTGCCTAGGGACCAGTGAGGCTCCTTTTGCACTTGTGTGTCAGCCCAAAAACATCTCCTCTCCTGCACCAGCAGCTCCTGGCCAGTCCTAGTAAAGCTGCAACATGAAGCAGAATAAGAGAACTGTTTTGAAAATGGCAAAGGACATGGGAAATGGGAAAGGACAAAGAGCATGTTGATGGCATGGAACATTTTCTGTGGCTGCTATTGAGGACATCCATTTTCTTTCTAGTGGCCAACCTATTCCTCGTGTCACCTATACAGAAGAAGAAAAGAAAACCTGGGGCACTGTCTTCAGGGAGCTGAAGACTCTGTATCCAACTCATGCTTGCTATGAACACAACCACGTGTTCCCACTGCTGGAGAAGTACTGTGGCTACAGGGAGGACAATATTCCCCAGCTTGAAGATGTTTCAAATTTCTTGCAGAGTAAGTTTGAAGCACCTAAAAGAACCAAATGAAGTGAAAGGCCTCAGCTGTCAGTGGGGGGTGATGCTTCCAGAGAAGGAAAACCAATCCCTGATTTATCAAATGTTTCCTATGATGTTTGGGTGCATCTCTTAGCCTGTGTCCCAGGTCTTGCTGTAATGCTTCTGGGAATACAATGGGACAAAATGCTCAGATGCTGTGTTGGTGGTATTCCTGGTCAGAAAATTGCCTGCAATTAAACTCTATTTAACATAAGGAGATTTCTTGGGGTTTGTGTTGCTGAAATGGCTCACGAGGTATTAAAGTCTTTTCCCAGCCCCGTGACCACAGAAGAAGCCAGATTCCTCAGCTCTGCTTTTCAAGGTTGTTTATTTTCTCTTATCTAACACATTCTTTCTCCAGCCTGCTGAGGTCTGTCTGGCAGGTTGGTTCATGGCACACTCCCTGTCCTTGGGGTGGTGTTAATATTTTATACTAAGAACTACATGTACTTATTTACCAATATTTACCAATATTTCCCAGTACCTATCACCTATCATAGACAGTCTGTCTTTACTCTAAACCAATCCAAAAGTGCCACCATCACAGCAGAAGCCCTGTCCTTGGGGTGGTGTTAATATTTTATACTAAGAACTACGTGTACTTTATTTACCAATATTTCCCAGTACCTATCACCTATCATAGACAGTCTGTCTTTACTCTAAACCAATCCAAAAGTGCCACCATCACAGCAGAAGATGGAGGAGGAAGGACAGAACACACCCAGACTCCTCCATCTTGCCTCTTGAATCCCCAATCTAAACCCCAAAATTCTACTTTTTTACCCTGTGACAAATTAACTATCATTCTACTTAAACTCTTGCATATTGTACGTCTTCATACACAGCTGGTAATTTTTTCCATGGGTTAAAATTGAAGGCACAGGTGTCTTTGACTGTGTGCCAAGGTCTCTGAGCCCCCTGCCAGGGTCCAGGGCAGCCAGAGGAGTGTCCTGGCTTCCAACAGAGATTAAAAAAAACCCAAAACCACCAACCATCAACAAACTTTTCCCACTGTAAGGAGTCTGGATGAGGATAAATCAAACACATCAGCTGTTTTTAAGGTGCTGTCTTTCTGTCCCTCCAGGCTGCACTGGGTTTCGGCTGCGTCCCGTGGCAGGCTTGCTCTCCTCTCGGGATTTCCTGGCTGGGCTGGCGTTCCGCGTGTTCCACTCCACGCAGTACATCCGCCACGCCTCCAAGCCCATGTACACCCCGGAGCCGTGAGTACCCTGGCACACAAAGGGTACTCTTGAGAGCTGCAGCACACCAGCAGCAGGGTCAGCACAGCTGGGAATTGCTGCCTGGGACTCGGCAGCACTCCCGGGAGCAGGGCTGAGGGAGAGCAGCCAAGGGACTACTTTCCTCTGGAAACATTTATGGAGCCTTTCTAGTGTGTTTAACAGTCTGCAGCCACTTCTGCAGGTTCTCCTGGGGCAGATGAGATAGTTTTGCTACTGAAGGCCTGCTTGTGTGGTGGCTGGGATGCAAGAGAGCAGTGTACAAGGGCACTTAGCTAAACCATTAGCACCAAGGAGTGCAGCAAGGACATAACCTGCTGCAAGCAAGCTACTGGCAGTGAGACAGGAGAAGCCCAGACCACTGAACCCATCTCTTTTTCATTGTGGAGTGTTTCTCTCTGTCCCTGTCAACTGTGCTTTTCCCCCTGCCATTTTAAAAACAGATTTCTTATTCTGTTTCATATTGTTGCAATTTTTCCTTGGCGTTGTTTTTTTTGTTGTTTTTTTTTTTCTTCCTACTTTTCACAAACTCTTTTACCTTTATTTTACTTTTTACTAATGATTCTGGTTTTGTTTACCCCATTGTCATCATGCCATGCTGAAATGTCTTTTTTCCACCTTTTTTCCTTCAAAAAAGGTCTTCCAGGCCTTTTTTGGACGTCTTATCCCCTTCCCCTTTCCATCTCGCCAAATCACTTTTCTGTATTTGAAAAATCTAACAGTCCCTGCTGCTGAGGGGATGTATGATACAAAAGCACAGAAAGCCCTGGGGTTTGCAAGCATTTCCACCACGAGAATAATTTCAGTGCAAAATGTTTTCCTGTGAACAGTATCTGCTGGTAGGAGCAAATGCACTGACCTCTGGACTGTGTGCTGGCTCTAGGGCATTATTCCAGCATTGCTGGACTTTTCCTGAATCACAGCTGTTCAGATGTCATGTTTTCCTGCAGTGACATTTGTCATGAGCTGCTAGGACACGTGCCTCTTTTTGCTGATCCCAGTTTTGCTCAGTTTTCCCAGGTAAGTTACTCAATGGTTATATTATGTATATAATTAAACACACAGTAATTCAGAGGATGGTCCAAGAGCTGTGAAGGGTGGTGCAGATTTGCCTTTAAGCATACTGTATAAGAGTGGCTGAGGTGGTTTATTTATTGCTTGAAATCTGAACACAATTCACGTAGGTGAAAACATAAAGTCCAACTCCAAACATGATCTTGTGTGAGTTGCTTTTTGACAGACCCTGTGAAGCCATCATTTTAAAACCTTCCTGCAGATCCTTCTGAGTGAAGTCACATAGCTCATGAGTCAGATGGATTATTACCTCATGATGATATTCAAATGTTAGGGAAAATGGAGATTTTGGTTTTTTTCTGTTGAAGTGACATTGGAGGCTGAGTAAAGTGATGAACTGTCTCAGCTGTAAGCATGGGAGAAGGCTGGAGAGGAGATTTCTTTTTGGTAGTGTTAATGTCTCTGGAAAAGAAGCCAAACTCCAGTGAAGCAGTAAAGTTTTGGCTGCATCCTATCAGAAAACATGGAAATACACAAAGCTAGAAAGGCATAAAGACTGATAGAGGGAAAGGAAAGGAAAGGAAAGGAAAGGAAAGGAAAGGAAAGGGAAAGGAAGGAAGCTTGATGCAACATCTCAAAAGACAAAAGTCAGTTTGATCTCGTTAGTAAGTTTTCAGTATTGCCTTTAGGCTTTGCCCTTTCCAGTACTGGTGTTTCCTTCTAGATGAGCCCTACTGTACCTTGGCTTCCTAGGATATGACATGGTGATAAGCTCCTCTAATGCCTTTGCTGTGTGTGGGGAGAGCCCTCTGATTTTTTGCACAATGCAGTCCTCACTAGAGCAAATCAAGAAAGGAACCTGGCTATATGTAGTCTCATGTGTCTGTCTTTTGAATCCAGCTATTTCATGCCTCCTAGAAAAATCTTCATTAGCTCCCAAGGTATGAATAAGCTCTTTCAAATCATGCCCTGTCATTCAAAAAAAATAGCTCATTCAGGGCTCCAGGAGAACTCCTTTAATCAGACCCATCAAAACAAAGAGAAATATATAAGGTGTGTAGGTGTGATTGATTTGCCTCCTTTTGTCCCTATCATTCTCTCAGATGTTCATTGTAGACTTGATCAAAAGCCTGTCAAAGCAAGAGGAAAATTTTATTTGACCTCAATGGGCTTTGTACCAGGCACAAAGGATCATGCCTTGTAAATGACATTTGGACAAGACCCTTTGTTCATTTTTGGAGAGATTTCTGGTTTAAAATTGATCTTGCATGATAGGAACATGTCCTGTAAACATTTGTGTGTGGTAGTAAGCAATGGTAACATTTAAAATGTGAGCAATTACATAAAACGAGGCAGGAAGAATGTTTGCAATAAACAGCTTGAAGAATAATGGTTTATTGTTACAGGAAATTGGACTGGCATCTCTGGGAGCTCCAGATGATTTCATCGAGAAACTTGCTACGGTAATTTAATAAATGAGGGCTCAATTTTCCAAAGCGCCCTGTGTTGTCTTAATTCTGCTGCCACTGAAGTCACTGATAGAACTCCCATAGAGCTGAATGGGATCAGAGTGAAGATCATGATTGGAAAACCCTACCCTGAAACAGTTGTGCTGAAGGAAAATAGCTTTGGCACCCCTTATTCAAAGTGACAGTTGTGATTAAACACAGAAGTCCAAACAAGATTTCCTCCAGCACAAACATATTGGGCAAGATGAGATTATATGTTGCTACATCCCCACAGGAAATTTCAGAGGCAGCTTCTGTAGCTATTTCACCTTCAAGCATCTCTTCCACTTTGCCAGGCAGGCACTATCCTCTATAGTCAACATAGATCACCTGGATAGCTACTACTGAGACCCAGAGCTGCAAATTTTGAATAAAATCAGGGATATTGCTCTGAGATTAGTGTCCCCAGTGCCAAATGGGGGCCACCTAGGCAAAGAATTCCACCAGCTTTGACACTTCTGACAGATAGGGTAGTTTTTTCTGAGCCATGGCAGATATCCCTTCAAAAGGACAGACACAGGAGTCAAATTAGGCCACTCACCATCTTCCTCCCCTATTGCACCAACAGCCTGATCACACCGCTGCTGCAGTCAGATGCCCTGTGTGATGCAGGACTCAAACTTTTCTAAAATAAGGTTCAAACTTTTCTAAAATAATTCAAACTTCCACTGGGTTGGCCAGTCAAAATAAAGCTTTATTGCTGTAATTTCATTGCTCCTGCTGACGAAGATAAGCACAGTAAAACACAAACTTTGTTCGTCATGGAACTGAACTGATTCTCAGGCACAGAGAATCTAGTACTGTGCTTCTCCTAGGAGAAGAATTTCAGTCTGAAGGGACATTTATTGCATTTATACACTCGAATTTAACACATATCACCATTATCTTATATAGAAATGAAAACTCTAAATATATTCAAATAAATGGTGTACTTTTTATCTAGTAATAATAAGTTTCTGTCTCATTTTCTTTCCAGGTTTATTGGTTTACAGTTGAGTTTGGACTTTGTAAGGAAGGAGATTCCCTCAAGGCATATGGTGCAGGGCTGCTGTCTTCATTTGGGGAGCTGCAGGTGTGTTCTAGAAAATATTTCAAATACGTTTATAATTATTCAAATTTCTTTTCTGAACAGCTTCAGATCTTTGATTTTGCTTCATATTTTGTGCACAAAAGTAGGATGAAATGTAGTATTTCATTGTAGAGCTCTGATAAATGTGTAGGTGTATGGATACACAAGGAATTCACACCTCCTTCTTTCCCAGTGACATTATCACTGTCTACCACAGGAGAAACTCTTCCCTGTCTGAAATGGAGTTGCTCTTGATTTTTTTCGCAGCATGTTCAAACACTCTTACACTGAAATTAATTTCTTACCTTTTTGTTCATAGTATTGTTTATCAAGTAAGCCTGAGATTCGGCCTCTTGTCCTGGAGAAGACTTCTGTGCAGAAGTACTGTGTTACTGAGTTCCAGCCTATCTACTATGTTGCTGAAAGTTTTAAAGATGCAAAAGAAAAGCTAAGGTACTGTAGTCATTCCAGAGAAGAACTCATTCTTGTCTGCTGCAAAGGCAGTGGATCTCATCGCCGTTATAGGTCTTGGGTTGACAATCATGTTTTGGGAGGCATTAGAAAAATCTGTGCAATGCTAAAGCATAATAAACGTTTTATAGCCTCAGAATCTTGGGCAAAAATGAATAGTAATAGGAATATACCTTATGCTTGAATCCAAGATTTGTGCTTAGTGTAACTAAGAGCTTCATCTGTCTAACCAAAAAAAAAAAAGGTTATTTGTTCAACTGCAGTGATACTAATATTTAAAGTCAAATCTGGCTAATTAATGCAAACCAAGTAACTTTACCATTACTAGAATTAACAGTTATTGTAAAAAAAAAAATCCTCGTAGTATCTACTCCTTTTCCTCTGAAGTCTCCCCAGCTCTGAGGTCTTCCTAGCTCTCTGCCCTGCTGCTTCCTTAGCTGTCATAACTCTGGCAGCTTTTTCTTGTGCCTTTTTCTTTGGGGAAATACCTGGGAAGGATGGCCTTCTCTTCTGGGCTGGGCTATTGATATCCTGCACAGAGCTTCTGTCTTCTCTGTGTGTATCCCTGAGCAGCAAGCTCCTTGAGGGTGTGGAAAATGCTGCCTCACTTAGCTGCAACAAAATATGTTGGAGCTTTTTTTATTTGCTTCAGTGACCAAATTGAAAAAAAGTGGTTAAATTGAAACAGAAGGTCTGGGGTTTGGTCCGGTGCCTGTGTTAGAGGCTTGCATCTGGACATATGTGTTTGTGGGCAACAAAATACCTTTCTGAAAAATAATTCTGAGACTGACCTAAAATATCTCAGCTTAAGACATTAATCTTCTAATTGGGATCTTACCTTCATCTGAGATTTAGGAAAGCCATCTTCTAATGTGATCTTTCCTCTTAGAAAAACTAGACCAATGCTGCTAAATTCATCATAACCAACGTAATATTTTTTCACCGTCACACCTTGTGGCCTGTTGATACTGAGTTCTGTTTGAGACAGTGTCCTTAATAAGGTTAATAATAAGGTTTAAACTGAAGAAACTTTGTGGGGGTGGCATCTCCAGCATATTCCACTGTTCTAGGCCTATGGGATTTACCCTGCTGAGTCACAGTCTGTGTAGTGGGGCTCCATAATCAACTCCTGCGTGCTTCCCTTCCTCTTTCAGCAATAACTTCAGTAATACAAAGCAGATATATAAGCCAGCATCCTGCTGGGGTCTACAAGGAGCCTGGAACAATAGCTCTGACCATCTCATCCCATTCAGAGCCCTTCTTTCCGCAGTTCTGTGGTTATGCAAATTAATATTTTCCCAAGACACCCAAGTCTTAATGCTTTTGACATGGAATTAACTATTTTGCAGAAGGGAATGCTGCTTTACTCAATTAACTATTGTCTAGCTCTTAAATTACCTGCAAACCACCAGGTAATTTAAGAGCTAGGCCATGCCAGAAGTTAGGTGCCTGCTTGCTCCTTGACATAGATCCTTGACCTTAATTCCCCAGAAACTCAGACTTGGATTAGAATTCCTACCTTTTGCACTAATGAAAGGAAAATGAGGTTTGCAAGCTTGGCAGATCCCAGTTGCTACATAGTTGGCCTATACCAGGGGCAGTGTTGCCATGCCAATAGCTTAGTTCTGTTCAGAAAAAAAACAGAGGTGATAAGGACAAATGCAATTTCAAGTGTGTTGCAGAACATTGTAGGTCTCAGATCAGTCAGCAGGAATTTCAGTTATATCCTTCCATAGATTTTTTCACCCACAATCAACAAATGCACACACAAAGAAAAGAGTTGGTGGAAAAAAAAAATTAAACTGTACATTTGTTTATGTTTTTTCCCTCAGGAAATTTGCTCAAACAATCCCTCGTCCTTTCTCTGTTCGGTACAATCCCTACACACAGAGGATTGAAGTCTTGGACAATGCAAAGCAGCTGAAGAACTTAGCTGACACGATCAATAGTAAGGAATTGCACATTTGTTACCTTGAATTCCTCAAAACTTGGGTCAGAAATAGGGAACCACAAGGCGGATTCCATCTGGCTGCATTTTATGTTCCGAGCCCTATCTAAGATAAGGCAGCACATATCTCCTTTCTCATGAAAAAAATACTTCCAATTTCTAGCCAAGCTTCAACAAGCATTTCCACTTGACTGTAACTTGCTAAATCTGAAAAACCCAGTTTTGGGGGAGATGCTAGGAAATGGCAGATGGCCTTGAGGTGGATCCTAGCCGTTTTCAGTGAGGAAGAGAAGGAGAAGCATGGCTTTGATCACATTTTCCCCCTCACATTGGCTGGCCTGCGGAGAGCCAGCTCCTCTGATCCTGTGAGCCAGCCTGGCTACCGAAGGCAAAGGGATGACTCTGCAGACCTAGTTCCAGTAAGACTCTAATAAACATGTTCAGTTCAGCACTTCTGTGCTCACCTTATTCTTTAAGTGAATGGATATAAAGGGCAAAAAACATACAGGAGTGTTAGAAATGGGCTAGTTCTGGAATTAACTGCTCTGATTCTTTCCTTTGCAGGTGAGATTGGGATCCTTTGCAATGCCCTCCAGAAGATCAAATGAAGATTTGCTGTAACTTGCTAGTGACTAGAAGCTATCATGTGCAAGTGCCAGTCTTGATCTAGCCTCAGTCTATTATCTTCCAGTGAACTGCATCAATAATTATGTTATAAATCTTAGTTATTAGAGATTAGCAGAGAAATAGACATCTATAGGTGACTCTCAACTCTTCTGGCCTTCAGACACTAATCCATTTTTTCTCACTAACGTATAAAAGTTACCTTATTCCTGGGAACCTGGGGGAAGTCTGTGCATGTTTTGTGCCAAAGGTTAGCAGAAGGAGATCTTCACCATGCAGAGCATAATCTGCTGCACCTGGGAGGTCTGGGACCAGGGATGGGATGCCAATGATGAACAGAGTGATCCACCTTGCCTTCTCTCAAAGTCACTCTCCACTCAGGGCCTCCCAATTGTCCAAGGTTCCCATGGAGTCTGGAACTCTACACCTTTCAGGATACACAGGGAGATCTTTCAGGATACAAGGGGAGATTTCTCTTACAGGCATATTCATCTGCTCACATGATGGCTGGTGTGTGAAGGCTGCATTCTTTGTGTGTCCTTCCCTGAGAGAGGTCTCACAGCCTAGAAGGTGGATACCAGCAGCTTGGAAATTGAGAGGAAATGCCTGTTACAATGCAGCTGAAGGTGCTGGAGCCTTCCAATTCCTAACTCAGTCTGTCTGTGGCTAGAGTCCCCACCAAAGCCATGGAAGGCCTGGGTCAGCTGTGTTCCGTGTAACTGCATTCAAACCCAAACATGTTATGTTTCAAAACAGGTCCTAAGTAATGACATTTTTTTGTAATTTTTTTGTAGCTCCACTGCCCTTTTGAGCTTTAATCTCCCTCTTTTTTTGGGGGGGTGAAAGCAGTTTAATTTTTCCTGAAGTATATCTCAACTGTGTCAGGAAACGGAACCAAAGGTGGCTCCAGCTTAACTCAGCAGCTGAGCATGGAGAGAGAAGAGTCTTGCTGTTCAGGAAGCTCTTTCTGTATTTATCCAATAAATTTCACTCGATCAACTGAGTGCCCTCTTGGACTGGTCCACATTGTATAATTCCTTCTTGTAGCTCCCTGGTTGAAGGAGGGAACTCAGCATTGGAGCAGAATGGAGCAAAGCTGAACTGCATTTCCAGCTTGAAGTAATTTTGCATCACGACACTAACATGGCTTGGGGGGGGTCACATTTCTGTTAGAAGATTGAAAGATGGAGAGGGATTTGAAAGGCCACAAGTCTCATACCTGTGATAGTACTAATTTTGTATTTATAGTTTGAAAATCAATATGGCTTTAATGTAAGCATCATCCTTTAGGAAGATAGAAAGTACAGTTCTTTTCATTACATATATGGTAGGTAATAACATTAATTTAAGGATACCAGCTGGAATGCTTTTCAATAGACATATTTATGCAAAATGGTATCATTTTGGTGCTTTGAAGTAACCTTTTTTATCTCAGTATCTTTTTATTCCTTTCTTTCTCATCACAATGTCTCTCCAGATCTTTCAATCCCACTTGACATGTATTTTCAGTGTGAAAGTAGCCCATATTTTTCTCTCTTAATATAATAGGACCCATGAGGTAACTGTATACTACAAAGAGGCAATTTCATCCCAAGGGTAAAGTCTTTCAAAGTAATCCTCAGACAGCTTTCCAAGCTCCTCTGCTTCTGGCTTGAATGACAGCAGCAGTAGTTCTACAGTGATATTGAGAGCTTAGGATTCATGATTTTCTTTTATGTGCAAGTGGAATAGTTAGAGAATATTGATGCCACATGTCTGATTCTCTGTCCCCTAATGCAGGTTTAAATAAGCAATAGCTCCAGCCAAAGCAGCATAGCATGGCTGCTCAGCAAGACAAATGAGAAAAAATTAAATGTTCAGCATTTTAAAAGCAGAGGAAATGTATGGAAAGTAGATTTTCTTGCAGAATAAATAATCTTGTACCTAAGTACTTTAAATACTACAAATAAATCACATTTTAAATAGTACTCCTTAATGGGTGACTTCTTATTTCCATGCCTAAAGAAAGTTCCAGCTGTGCAGGAAAATGCTTTTTGCATTATCGGACCAATGTCAATCCTCCTTGTATGGTAAGCATCCAAGTCAACCTGAATTAAATACTCTGGTAGGAGGTAATGCCCATCTGAGGTGCTCCCCAGAGCAGAAAAAAAGCTCTCTTGGGCTGATTGACTGTCACTCATCCAGCCTAGATTATGGGACTTCCTGATGTGTGCCATTACTTAGAAATGCACAGCCACGCCCAGCCTCCTCTACATTTGCATACTCCAGAAGTCTTTGGGTGCTACTCTGACTAACCTACCCCAAGCTAGTCTTTTAGGTAACCTTCCTCACTTCTGTCCCACTGTGATCACATTTTTTGGTGTCCTCATCTCCAGCTCAGTTTCAGGTGATCAAAGAAGCTTTTTGTGAGACCCCTTCCTTTCAGTGACCTTGGCCCAGGGCGATGACTGTGATGGAAGGACACCTGGTGGATTCCTCTGGGTGTCTGAAGATGCCTACATCTGACAGCAGCTGTGACTGTGATGGAAGGACACCTGGTGGACTCCTCTGGGTGTCTGAAGATGCCTACATCTGACAGCAGCCTTGGAGAAGGGACATTTTAGTCCCAAAGAATGCAGAAATTGTTGAAAAAGAGATTAAGCACAGGAGTAGTCCATAGGAATGCATTCTTTTTACTCCCTCTGCTGCAGGGAATGCATTCTTTTTACTCTTCTCTGACAGCAGACAGCTCCCTGTGCTGTCTGCTGTCAGAGAAGACATGTTGATATTCACATGTAACCATCTAAATTAACCTAAATAAACAAAAAATATTAATGCTGCATCCATCCCAAATGAGTGGCCCTCTTCTCATATCCAGATTATGCTGTCAGCTGTCAGAGAAGACATTTTGATGTTCAGATGTAATCATCTAAATTAACCTAAATAAACTAAAAATATTAATGCTGCATCCATCCCAAATGAGTGGCCCTCTTCTCATACAGGATATAGACACCTGAAATGGCACCAGATTAAAAAAAAGGGCAGGTTGTTTGTGGTGATCAGACATGGCCTTCTTCTCCTGTGCCAAACCTTGCCACCGCTCCTGGGGGAACGTGGGAGTGGGGAGAGCTTTTTTTGTCTTAAAGCCCGTTTCTCCACCCAACTAATTCAGTTGCAGCTGCCATTCGACCACCTCTGAGGTGCCCCCTTGCCCTCCTGGAGTCGCCTGGGACACAAGCCAGGCCTGGAGGGTGCTGCAGGGTTCATGAGGGATGGGTTCTGCCAGGGGTGGGTTCTGCATGGCAGACAGTGGCCTGCCCCATGGCCCCTGGGCCTGGGCTGGGCATGGCTGGCACACCCCTCTTCCCAGGCTGGCACTCACCACACCCTGCAAAGCCCACTGTGCCTGAGGTCTGGAGGAGCCAACATTCCCCAGGATGCCGAGACCTCCCTCCTGGGCACAGTGCTGCGAAATTCCCCTTGGGTTGGTCTGTCAGCAAGGAAAGAAATGAGGAAATCAAGACCTTCCCAGTGCTCTGTCTTGACTCAAGGGAAGACATGGTGCTGTCATGATCCCTAGAGAACAAAATTTTATTTAACTCCCTCAGTCAGGGAAGAGGTAAGAGCACAATAACACTTAGGGGTGTGGCTGAGCCAGGATAAGCTAAGTAGCACATAAAAAATGGCTCCATCTGGAAAGGGAGGCCACAGGGGTGGTCTTATCTCTGGACCTGCAGGATAACCTTCACAGGGGGTCTGGCACACTGTAACTTGAGGTATGAAGATATGGGTGCTCATATCCAGAAATAATTTTTTTAATGTCAAGTGTAAGGGAAGGGGAGATGTTCCTGCTTTGTCAGGAGCAGAGTTAAATCCCTCTGGAACTTATCGGGCCACCCACAAGAAAGATGTGACCCTGGTCTATTTGAGAGCCTATTTCACTGGAGATAAAATCATGACAGAAACAACTTCCAACAGAGGAATGTAGCCTGGGGACAGCACTCCTCTCTTGGAGGGTAGAATAGAACAGGTTCAGATCCTGTGGGCAGGAAAAGCTCAGAAACAGGCAATGGGTTCTGACTCTGGCTGAGGTCTCTGGCACTTCCAGAACTGTGTCTGTACAGAGCAGACAACACTCAGAATGGGCTATGATTTGGGAGAGGAGCCCATTGGTTCACTGGGGATATAGACAACCCAGAGAGGGTCCCAGTGAGGTGAGACAGAGTGGGCATGAAGGACAGTGTCAGACACCATGCAGGTCAGTCCAGACTGGGAGATGTAAATGGACCTCAGGCTAATGGGCTGCATCTCCACAAAGGAACCCCTATCCAAGGCTGAACAGCTTGCAGACACCTTCAAACAGAGCAGGAGGACTGCACTTTGAAGTTGCCCAGGGGAGGAGGGCCATCTTGGGCTCTTGCGCACATCCTACGCAGGTGGCTTCCCTTGATGTGCCTAGCACAGCCAACATAAATGCTCCCACACCTAACACACAGCAGCCAGCTTGTGTCCCTGCTCCTGGCAGCTCTGAGCTCACCACACACAGACACAGTGCATCTCCAATTCCCCTGGCCATTGCTCCCACGCCCTCAGGCAGTTTCCACTCAATATCTGGCTGTTGCAATCCACTCCCCTATCTCCAGATGAAGACTGATTTGGTGGGGATGTCAGGCCCAAAAGAAGAGGCCAACAAGGAGGAGATGTGTGGCATACAGTCATTGAGCAGCCAAGGCAGCCTGGACTCCAACAGGGAGGATGGCAGAGCATCTGTTATCCTGACCCTCACGCTCTACAATGTGAAGAAGATTGAGCTCTCTAAGGCAGCCAAAGTCTTTGAGGTACAGACCTCAATGTCCCTTTCCTTTGCTGAGCCCTCTCTTCTGTCTTTACTGCCTTCATGTCTCACAGTCTGCACCTCTCCCCCTCTCACCCTTCTCCTGGCTTACACCTCATGCTGCCTTCCCCCTTTCCCACTGTCCTGGTTTTGCTCCAGCTGCTCAGAGGGCTGGGCTGGTCTCATGGTGAAGAGGGAGAGTGCTCTGGAGATGGGGGGAGAATCTGGGCACAGTGTTTTAGAAGAATCACCATTACCATTTCATGCAAGGGCTGTTTAGAGCAGACACCAATCAGTTGTTTCTTTCTAGCAGTTGTGGTGGCCGGCATTTCAAGCACTCAGACTGTGGGGATGTTAGAAGCCAGTGAATTTTCTCTGCATATTTGGCAGGAGATACAAAGACTATAAGAGCTGTGAACCACACAGGCATTATGTAGTCTGGACACTTGAAGTACCCCTACCAGGTGCTCACTCTTATCTGGGAAAATGAATTACTCTAAAGAAAAGTATTGTGCTTGTTACTTATTTCTCACAATTATTTAATGATTATGGTGCTATTATCCATCAATAGATCTGCTTTCATTCTGGCAGGGTTTTAAGTTACCCAGCCACTCATTTGCTATTTCTGCACAGATGAAATTCTACAGTCAACAGTATCTCATCTTTCATCTCCTTCTTTCTCTCCCCAATGCTATAGTGTTTAATCTTTAGCTCTGTCTGCATTTTAGCTCTTTGTAAACCAGATGTTATTGGACTTCATTGCTTAACATGTACTTCTAGTTAATACCTCTTTTAGTCACCTTTTAAAGACATTGTAGAAGTGTGTCTAGACTTACCTGGATTTTCAGTCTTTGGAGAAGCTTCATCATATGAACACTTGGCTCTTGCAGATGTTTGAAACTCAAATCTATCACTTTGAATCCCGTCGAGCCAAAAAGCCCAAGAACTCTGTGGATGATCTTGACATTTTTGTTGAATGTGAAGTTCACAGTGCTGATGTTGGTATCCTTATCACCTCCTTAAAGAAAGTAGCAAAGGATGTGAAAACCAGCAGAGAAGACAAAGGTAAGAAATGTATGCATCTCTTAGTGCAGTTCTTTTGGAGTAACCTTTTTTTAGTTTTAGCTTCAGCTTCATAATAGTAATTCAATTTGTGAGTGTGCATTCATTATTTGTCTCTGCATGGCTGCTTTCCATTGCCATTGGTGCAGAAAGAGAGGCACTTTATCATAGCCAGTGGAAGTGAGGTGAGAAATGTTCCAGCAAAGAGGGAGATGGGAAGGATAGAAGAGCAGAACAGAAAGCTGAGGAGAAACTAGAAACTCCTCAATGACAGGAAGATTTTGTGCTGAAAGCTGTGCAGAGAACTGATTGCTTCAAGACAAACACAGAGGCAGATGGGTATTTTTCCTCTTTGCAGGCAGGAATGGGTGAATACAGCTGTTAGAGACCTTTAGTACAATCCTGAGGATGACAAGGCTGAGGGTCCAGCTCACAGACTGAGTTCTCTGAGTACAGAACTGCCATGGGGTTCCCCTCTCTTGACAAGACCAGACAGATATTTCCAGAGCACTTTAAACTTACACAGTCCTGTTTGGGCACCTTTGGGTGTTGTTTGAAATTCACTGCCAGGCTAACATGAGAGGCAGCCCTGGTCAAGCTGTTCTCAGGATCCGTGGGCATATGAAAAGAGCATCACTATTATCAGGGAAACTGGAAAGCCAAAGAGGGTTTTGGAGATGGAGAAGAATTTCTGCAGGATTTCCTCAGGATTTGAGAGGTTTCAGACATGCCAGGACTTAGAACTACAATAAAAACTGGGGATTGTTAAAAGAGGGTGTGCTCATGGGGTCTTTTTTTCTGTAGGGAACAAGCAAGATGTGTGGGGACAGAGTGGGGCAGCTGTGCTCAGGTCCAGGTTTGGAGGGGATATGGCAATAGATGGCAGAAAAGATTCCTTGCATGCAGAACCACTGGTACAGCCAGGGACAGAGGCTCAGGAAAAAGTTCTGGGTGCACATAAGGCACCTGTCAGACTGGTATTTCTTCCTACTTATCACAGAATTTGTTGTAATGCATGAAAATTACATAATTTCCCCAACATGCGCGAGTATTTTTAGATTTGTACTTCTTTAAACTTGGTGTTCTTGGATCTAAGATAATACAGCAAAAGTTAAATTTACCAGTGAATAGAGAGATGTTTCATGTCTTGTTTAGTATGTCACCTTAATGACCCCAAATGGACCTTTCTGAGTTGTAACACAGAAAGTCTGATTACAGCATCAGTGTGACCTCAGAAAGCAATTTCAACTTTGTGTTTTTCCAGCAATTCTTTTTTAAAATTAATTTCTCATAAATGCTGGCATTTAAAATAAAATTATCACATTTTATTTTCATTTTAGTCAAAAGCTTCCCACTTTATAAGAAGGAAGCTGTTTGGAAATATAGCTAAAGAATAATGTTGCTGGAAAAAATAATAAGCCAGAAGGAAAAAAACTTGAGGATTCTTCACCTCTTTGGTTTCTAGAAATTTTATAAATATCATGTATTCTTTTTAAAATATTGTCTAACTTTTAAAGGTATGAAAATGTCAGACTGCTTTTTAGACAAACCAAAATAAATTCTTAAATCCAGAATGTAGAAATATATTTGTTGCCCTGTGTCAAATAAAAAACACATGTGATCTAAAAAAATATTTTTGCCTTTAAAAATTGTTTCTAATAATTAAAACTGAGAGATTATCACAGTAAGTTAATTTCAGATAATTTTTCATCCAATCTGCCTGTTTAGTAAGAAAGCAAGTCAACTACTGAGATGTATGACAATTATGGTAACATGTAGATATGAAAATTCTTAGATATTGATGAAAAGACTTTGTAATCTTCAGCACAGTTTTTATTTTCACTCTAAAATTTATTTGATTCTCTTTCATTTAACTCTTTCTGCTTTCTCTCCAGTGCCCTGGTTCCCCAGAAAAATCCAAGATCTGGACAAGTGTCACCATCTGATCACTAAATATGACCCCAGTTTGGACCATGGTCACCCTGTAAGTTTAACATTACTGTTGTTTTATCTTTAAAAGAGAAACTCTCTGTAGGGAGATTGTTGTAAGGGAAACTTCAGGAGTAAAGAAATACTCATGAAAGAAGAGGAAAAAACCACAGGGGTAGGTAAAAGCTCTTCTTCAGTGGAATTAGTGACTGCATGTCCACATCCTAAGCACAAATTCTAGGAGAGGGAAAGAAGAATGCACTGTAGAGCCCTGCTATAGTGATGATAGTAAGGCAAAGTACTGAGAACAAACAAACAAGCAATTTAACACTTACTTCTCATCAAAGTTTCCCAGCTTTAGTACAGATGAGATGCAAGTTAGGCACAGACACAAAAGGGACCCCAAAAAGCCATTTGTCACTTGACAAGTCAGGTCACAGAAGCATTTTATTCTGTCAAGCATCACATAGAAACTATCCATGGAAAGGACAAAAATAAGAGATATTTTGCAGTGAGAAATGTAGTGAAGATGTAGATGTGTGTCCACAGAATCTACAAGAATGTTTTTGTCATTCCCTTCTCTACATGTCTGAATTCTATTAAGTCCCTTTTATTAACCTACACCAGGTTTTGTTGAGAGCTGTGTACAGTCCTGTGCAATACAAAATAGACCTTTCCAAGTCTATCTTCTATTTTTGAGAATCACTCAACTATAATGTTCTAGGCGAGCTTCATGTCCTCCTTAACCAGGACATTTTTCATTATTTCTTTCTGGTACAAACAGTCCAAGTGTTTGTAATTTTCCTGAGCTAACTCTTAGGCTGTTTCTCATTAGATAAATGAACACACATAAGGAATTCTTTGAACTGGACTAAGTTCCCTCATCCTTTGCCAAATAGAAGGTGTGAGCACTGAAGAGTTTGAGGGAAAGCAGCAGTGGTGATGAGTTACTGAAGTATTGAGTGGGGATAAATCCAAATCACAGAATGTAGTGCAATTTAGAAATACCTAATGAGTTGAAAACAAGTTACCTCAGGCACTGAACATCACTTGTCTGTGACAGATGGGCTGATTTACCAGGCTTCTGAGCAGGGCTCAAAAGTGGAGAGGCCGGAAGAAAGCACAAAAGAAGCTGATGTACAGGGAGCTCAGCAAAGATTTTGCATTTTCCTAACCAATAGACAGTTTGGGTTGTTTCTCTCCACACCTTCAGTTTGTCCTTTACTGGCCACAGCAATCAAACTGACATCCCTGTGACACCAATGTCTGGGCCACCCTGGGCCCCCAGGGAAGTTCCTGCTGCCCAGAGGGTGGGAACAGAGCCCACAGGGACAAAGCTGGGATGTCACAGCATCTCTGTGAGTCTGGCCCAACAGCTTTCCGTGTGTTTTACATGGATTGTTGCAGCCACTGACTGAATGAACATATTATCCACAACACATGACATCCTGACATGCTCTCAGGATCCAGCCCTTTCCTCAGATTCATGCATACAGCACTCATTAACTGCAGGGTTACTGGTATTATTGCTACACTAAAAATTATGTGAATATACCTAAGGGACAAATTTGGCTTGCAGTACACAAAGTGGTTCCAGTAAATGCTGAATATTTTAGAATAATAAATATTTGTACAGTGATGCTGATCAACACTGTTTCATAAGTTACATTAGCACACGGTCCCACATTTAAAGTTTTAATTCCTAGTATGAATGATGTAAAATTAAAAGGAATGTGATTCCATGCCTGCATGCATATTCAATATCTGGCCAAGACTGCCTGAAGTTTTAATTCTAGTAAGCACAGAAGGAGCAGAAAGAAAATGCTGGTATTCAGTAGGTAAACTTCCCTTTTAAACAGATACCACTGAGTGTGTCTTTATCACAACATAGTAATAAATGGGCAGTGAGAACTGGGTGTGGGGGAGCCTGCACTTCTGATGGTAGTTCTGATGATTTCTACTTATGCCCACAGATCTCTCATGATGTAAAACTCTTTTTTCCTAATTATTTTCTAACCCAGGGATACTCTGACCGGGAGTACAGCAAGAGGAGGGCATTCTTTGCTGACCTGGCCTTTAACTACAGAGCGTAAGTACAAGGCTGCTGAGGGGAGGTGCAGTGCTCCATACTGCCAGACCTCATGTCCAAGACATGTCAGAGATGTCATATTCTGTCCATGGATCAGTGGGGCCACAAAAGCTCTCACTCCATATGAAATAGACTTTTGTGATGACACAGCAAATACATTTTAAGACAAAAATCTTAAGGTTGCATTCACATATCCCAATCCAGTGCTATATTTTGTTTTAGCAGAAGTGATTGCAATATGACCCTTTACTTCAAGTTTCTTTTAGGACTTGGTCCTGAGCTGAGGGTAATGCTTTTCAGGGAAATTTGAGGAACTATATTTAGCAACATATTTTTGATGGTGGAAAGTGATTTATTATTTTTGTGTTTCCTCTTTTAAATGTCTCTGTCTATGCACACTAACTACCTAAAAACGTGAAAAGCTCTCAGTTTTCCTGTAAGTGATGGGAAATGTTTCTACCTTTATGTGTGGAGCTTCACCAGAGCTACACTGCTTTCTGATAGGGTTAATCAAAGGTATAGGTACAACCAGTCATGGATTATCAGCCTCATGGTATCCAAGAACCGGTGAAGTCTGTGAAGTCTTGTGAGACTTCTGAATACAGTTTTCTCTCTTCCATCAATTATCAGATTCAGCACAGCTCAGAGCAGCCCAAAATCAGAACTGAACTGACTCAGAGCTACAGAAGAAGCAGCAGTGAGGAAGAGGAGAAAAGACCACCCATCAGAGAGTCAGTGCTAACCCACAGTGAGCTCCTGGGCAGCTCTCTGCTCATGGGTTTCTGAAAGCTTCTCTGTGATGGTGCTGAGCTGATCACATCCTCCAGGGAGGGCTCCTCCAGGCACACACTGTGTTTTGCTGCCAAGATGCCTTCAGCAGAGGTGATGGCAAGCCTGGAGGTCTCTAGTTCCATCTGTGAACCAGAACACAGCTCCCTTTCTCACATATCCCTCTGTTTCCTCCCCACATTGTAATAGAAGAGGGAACACCCACATTAGAGCTGACCAAAACAAATGGATGGTTCATTATTTACTATTTCTGTTTCTATTTTCATTATGGCAAAAAATCATGGTGCAGGCAAAAAAAAAAGCTTGGAAACTGAACTTGAAATCTTAAAATGTGTCATATTTCTTCTCTTCATTACAGAGGAGACCCTTTACCTCACATTGAGTACACAGCACAGGAAACAGCAACTTGGTGAGTTTGGTAATTATGGGCCATTCCATAGCAGTCCCAGGAAAGGCTGGCAATGTGACACAGCTATAACCTTTTTAAAATGTTGTTCATCCACCCCACATTTTACTCTTTGGTTAAATGTAATCTTTTGGTCATTTGGCTTTCTGCAAAACATTCTCAGGGCTGGTCTTAACTATTCACTTTCTAGAGCAAAAGGCATTTTCCTGACTATCTCCCTGCCTGCAGATCCCATCAGGATATCAGAAGCCAGAAAACATCTGGGCCCTATAGAATAACTTCTGACAGACCTCTAACTCACCATAGCTATGGTGCTGGCAGAAATATCACATTTTCAAACTTGTTGTCAGGAGAAAACACCCACTCACAGGACAGAAATTCACTCAGAGGACACAGCTAATTCAATATTCACAGGACAGAGGAGCCTTGCTTGTACTCCTTCAAGTATTCATTGTTTTTAACATGAATGTGTAACATTTTACAAACTGAAGGTGGAGGGAATTTTGAAATACCTCTATAATACACATTATTTACACTGTAAAAGGGCCTTAGATAACATATAGATATCATATGAAATTATAGTAAGTTACTGTTACAAGGGTGCAGCATTTCTTCACTGGGGCTTTGTTTCTCATAAAGGTCTACCACTCAAAAAAAAAAAAAAAAAAAAAGCCCAAAACACAACCAATTAATTAAAAAATTAATTCAATTCAGAGTATTTTTTAAAACATTATGTGAAATATGTGGCAGATTTGAAAGGAAGCAGAGCTCTTGTTTCAAATCCCTCTGTTTCCACTTTCTGCCACTAACTTGAAGATCTATCAGTAAGCAGCAGAAATTCCACATTTGTGTGATACTACAAAACATTAATATGTCCAAAAGTCTCAAGAGCAGAGTCCTGGGATTGTGCAAGGTGCCACACGTGCACATAAGAGACAGTCTTTGTTCAGAAATTTAAATGGAAAGAAGGCCTAAAGGTGGAGGAAAGGAAGAATGAAACCACATTTTCTAACTGTGCCACTGAAAACCCTAGAACTTAAGTAATTTGCCCTAAATCACATCATCAAAGTTTATTCCAACACCAGGATTAAACCCATAGAACTAGATGTCTCATGCCAGAACCTCTCTGGCAACCCATCTCTTTCAATAGTTCAAGTAAAATCTACTTTGCCACAGAAAGTCACAACCACATAAAAACCTTGCATCCAGCTCATCCAGGAGGACATGCTTTTATTAAGCTCAAATAGGTTTTTATAGCATCTTTCAATAGTCAAAGATTGATGGTCAGTGTCTTGCTCATGATTACTACCACCAGCCAACAATCTTGGCATGGGATGGCGTGTGGGAATGTCGTATTTAAGAAAATTTAATTTTGTGTTCTTTCCTGTTTTTCTCTTTTATTGCCAACCTTCGTCATTCCAGCTCTTCTCCACCTAGAATTAGACCCATTGTGGCAACAGAATAGACTTTTAAAGGAGTATCTGCCCATTTCCTTAAACAGCCAACCCCAGTAACCCAGGTTGTCTTGTTATGTAAAGCTGTTTCCAAAATTAGCCTTCCCAATTGTTATCACAGCCCCCTGAGGTCAGCTGCATTACAGCACAGCTTAATTGAGCTGTGCAATTGCAGGGGAAATTCATAGCACAAACTAAATTCCCTTGGTATCACTCTGAGGAGTTGCTGGATGCCTTCAGTTTGTAGCAACGTGGTTATAAAAATGAAAACCAAGCCAGCGAAGAAATACGACTTTCAGAAAACAGAGGGTACAGATGATCTGAGCTTTTGTTTTCAAAGCAACTTCTTGGAAGGCCCTGAAACTAAGCAGTCAGAGATGCCATATGGGTAAAAGCTGTGTAAGAAAAATGGAGAATTCAGGGAAAAATTATGGGGATGCACCTGTCACATCTTCCTAATGAAGCTGAATAGTGCTACTTTTTTTTTTCTCCCTGAAAAATAAGGAAATTTATGTAAAATTAGGTTATTATCTTTAAAGTCTTTCAAGCATCTGGTTCCGTCTTTTGTCAGGATGCTCCTTTCTAGAGTTTTTAATAATGTTTGCTTCCAGCAGTGACAACAGCATACCTGCTCCTCTCTTGGCTTTGGAGGGTTTCCTTAGATGATTATCTTTGGGTAATTCATCACTGGTCCCTGGGACTGCCTGCAGTTCTGTGGTAGCCAATGTTTGGACACACACAGAATGACACTGATAAAAGAGACCATATGTGCACAAGTGTAAACAAGCCTGCTCTCTCCAGACTCCAGTCTGGGCATGAACCCTGCACTGGTTCAAATCCCACACAACCCCACTGAAGTCAGTAGTATTCTATGAGGAAATAAGCCAGGGCAATGCTTGAACTCTAGTCCTCCTCATTTTTTCCTAATTCCTGCATGGAAATGGCCCAGTCTCCTGTGGCTTTTGCAATAGTGACAACAGCCACTGTTTCCCTCTGTTCTTTTAACTTTTTTTCCTCCTAAGGTTTTCCTCCCCCGCTTCATTCTGGTTCATTATTACTCCCACACTGCGTAAGACATTTGTACAAATAAAGAGCCATAACCAGGGACTGGCTATCACCTCCATAGCAACAACAGCATCACAAAAAGGAGAATAATAATAATAATGGTAAAAAAAAAATTACAAAAACAACAAAAGGTCATTTCCCGTACCCAGCATTTCCAAGAATGATCTCAATTTTCATAAAACAATGTTTATAAAGTTGTTGAGACCCTAGGGCCATGTCTGAACAAAAATAACCATTTCTATAAGGTTCTTTGCCGTCCTATTACTACTTGCTTATTTTGCAACAGCTAAATATATTTCAAACCACAACTCTAAATCCAAGTACCATCAAGTTTGTGAGAATATTAAAGCCTGTTTCCAAATCAGGTTACATATATTATTTCCAGGCGGTCCCTTTTTGTATAGTGAGATAAATGTTTCAAGAAGCTGGCATATCTTTCATATACATAGCCTGTGCCTGGCATTTTGAACTGTGAAAATACAAACCTCTTCACCTGTGCAGATATTATCCTTCAGTATCAGAAAAGGTGCTTTTCCCAGAGGCTTTTAAGAGACAAATATAGGCTAGGCTTCAGGGTGGAAAAGGAGGGAGCAGCATTTCAAGCTGTACCCAAACATAGGAAGGAGGGGAATACCTGATTCATTCCTTTCATAAGCTGAGCAACAGGGTATCCCAGATTCAGCTCTCTTCCTGGGATCTCCCTGCCTCCAACACACTTAGCAAGAAGGTGCCTAATCAAGAAACACTTCTGTATCTGAATTAGAGTTCTGTAATATTGAAGGACACCTTCTGAAGGAAAAGTGAAACAAACAGCCCTTATGGTTTGCTACATCCAGCCAGGACCAGCTTTCAAGCACCAGCTTTCAAATCCCCAGCTCAGATTTTTAGACCAATGACACCCATGCTGGGCCTTTACATCTCTCTGTGGATCTGCAGATGGTACAGGTAAGCACTGCTTTATTGAGGTATGTCACTCTATCCAGTTTTTGGTTTTCAGGAGAGAAGTCTACAGGAGGCTGAGGAGCCTTTACCCTACTCACGCCTGTTCCCAGTACCTGGATGCTTTCCAGCAGCTCGAGAAGCACTGCGGCTACAGAGAGGATAACATCCCTCAGCTTCAGGATGTCTCCAGATTTTTAACAGGTCAGTCATTATAAATTATGGTTTGTTCTAAGGTTCCCTGCACATATTTGTGCACCACAAGCCATTTCCTAGGAAACAAGCTGGTGAGCAGAGCTGATGAGCTCTAGCACAGGGCGCTCATTCCAGGCACATGGAGGGACCCAGCTGGAAGTTTGTGTGTGTTCTGTGAGTGGCAGCAGCTGCTGTGGCACTACCAGCTAATCCCTGTACCAGCAGCACTGCAGCCACAGCAGACACTGCTCAGTATGACTTCCACACTGCCTTTTTGTGGGTATGGCTCTGTTTTATGCTTCTGTAGCCATGCTGATAGTAAGCCCCAAACACAAGCACAGGTACGTACCTCTCAAGTATGCTTTTTTCCTGATCCACCTGGCAGGATGGGGATGTGTGCTAGAGAAGATTTCCAGGAGATCCTGCTGGTCAATCAGCAGCTTCCTTGAAACAACTCTGCTTCCTTCTGTCTCTGTAGCACCACTTGTCACACCAAGCTTTTTGGTGCCTGCCCTGTGGCTGAGAGAAGAGCACAGAGGCTGTGGTGCTAGTCCATAAAGGCATGAAGAGGTCACCTTAGAAAAAGGACACACAAGTCTGCCAGGCTGTTAGCTAGGGGCTGACTAGCCAGGAGCAGGAGTGAGGGAGCCTGCATTGTGAGGCCACAGGCTGCATGGATTCCCAAGGCCAGGTGCTTTGTGTAAACCACCTGATTATCAAGAATTGCTAAAGAAAGGTGATCCTTAAAGCCTCCTCCTCAGTGAAAAAATGTGACAGAGAGAGGACAGCTTATCACCATGATTAAATATACAATAAAATATATGTCTTACCTTTAAATGAATACAATTAAATGCAATATTCAAATGTAATACTCAGGAAATCAAGTGACCTGCTCCATATAAGAGTAGGGGATACCAGTTAGCTTGAATGAGCTTTCTGTGTCTGAAGAGTTTTCTAAGACTTTGGCATTTCTCATGAAGATTAAGCTGTTTGATGACAAGGTTTTTATTGCACGTTTAGTGTGAGGGAAGGGAGGGTTGCCATGTGAAAAGCATATTCCATAAACAACCTTGCACAATAGCTGTAGGATTTTTTTTTTTTTTTTTTTTTCACAATTCTTCAATTAGTTGTCCCCTTGCACCCAGCTGTAGGATTTTTTTTTTATTTTTTTTTTTGTGTAGGCATTATGTATTTTCTCATATATTCTCACTCTATTCAACTACCCATCTTACTTCCCTCTTATAATAACTGGGCTGATAAATATTTTTTCTCTTGAAGTAGTTGATCTCATTTAATTTGCACAATAGCTGACAGCAGGGAGTTCCAGGAATTGTGATTCTGACTTGATTATCACAAATATTCATATCCTTCAAGTGTATCAGGTGATTTCAAACTGGGAGAATTCAGGATAGTGCAAGACTATGCTGCCATAATCCTATCTGCATTGCTCCTGTAAGTTGACAGAATTTGGTTGCCTGGAGTCTGCTCACTTCCTTTACAGGCTCTGGTTCTAAATATTCTCTGTGCCATAAAACAAAGCAAACTAAACAGCAACTCTGACAAACCTGTCAATAATCTTTGGAAAGATGTTCTCAGTGAGTTTCAACTAATTTACTATAAACATAAGGTGTCTACTATAAGCTAATTGTATGAACTACCTGGGAATGAGTATCAAGAATTTCAGAGGCATTTCATTCCATTCTGAAATGGACAGCTAAGGAAATTGTAGAACTATTCATAGTCCTTGAGGCCACTGGTCCTACCCTCATTAAACTGTAGATTTTTTTTGTGTAGGCAATATGTATTTTCTCATGTATTCTCACTTCTATTCAACTACCCATCTTACTTCCCTCTTATAATAACTGGGCTGATAAATATTTTTTCTCTTGAAGTAGTTGATCTCATTTAATTTGCACAATAGCTGACAGCAGGGAGTTCCAGGAATTGTGATTCTGACTTGATTATCACAAATATTCATATCCTTCAAGTGTATCAGGTGATTTCAAACTGGGAGAATTCAGGATAGTGCAAGACTATGCTGCCATAATCCTATCTGCATTGCTCCTGTAAGTTGACAGAATTTGGTTGCCTGGAGTCTGCTCACTTCCTTTACAGGCTCTGGTTCTAAATATTCTCTGTGTCATAAAACAAAGCAAACTAAACAGCAACTCTGACAAACCTGTCAATAATCTTTGGAAAGATGTTCTCAGTGAGTTTCAACTAATTTACTATAAACATAAGGTGTCTACTATAAGCTAATTGTATGAACTACCTGGGAATGAGTATCAAGAATTTCAGAGGCATTTCATTCCATTCTGAAATGGACAGCTAAGGAAATTGTAGAACTATTCATAGTCCTTGAGGCCACTGGTCCTACCCTCATTAAACTGTAGATTAAAATTGGATTACTTTAGCCTACAGGTTATACATGAATGAAACAAATTTTTTTCAGAAGAGCTGTGCTAACAGCTAGACACAATTAAGAGTGAGGAATCTATTTTAGTCCCATAATATGAGGCTTTGAATGCATATCTTGGCTCACTTTCCTCTAACAAGGTCATTTCACTATGCAGAACACTTTCTAGAATAGCATGAAGATTTCTATTATTGCAAGGCCCAAACTCAGTCTGAGACAGAAGCATCTGCAAGGTCTAAAATCTGACCAAAAGTTAAAGCATGTTGCTAAGGGCATTGACCAAACTCCTCTTAAATGCTGTCAGGCTTGGGGCATTGACCAGTTCTCTAGGGAGCCTATTCCAGTGTTTGACCACCCTCTCAGAGAAGAAATGTTTCTGAATGTCCATTCTGAACCTCCCCTTGTACAGCTTTGAAAATAATAAAAAAAGGAGACAGAGAGACAGAGAGAGGGGATAACCTGGAAAGAAAGTGATCATATTAAAACCAGCCCACACAGCCAGATAAACTTCCATCTTCTCTATAACTTAGCAGTATCTGTGAACACAAGAAAGCAATTCCTTTTGATTTGGGATGAGATCTGTCTGTTTTTACCTATTAGTGAGGCTGGCTTGAAGAGAAATGAACTGTACTTCATAAGTATTTCACAATTACTTAAAGGGAATTAAGCAGTTAACAGCGTGATCGCTTACACGTGGCAAGTGTTTTCCTGAAGGGTTAACTAGATGAACCTAGGCACATCTTTCTTTCTAGGAAAGATGTTTGGATTGAGGCAGTCATTGTGCTCCACAGCTGGAAGAAATTACAGCCAGTGAACTGAAGCGAGCTCACACTACAATGCACAGGCTGCCTGTATACACCCGTTTTTAGGCCAAGAATTAAGCCTTGCAGATCACTTTAGGTCAACTGCTCAAGACCTTCTCTGCAACACACTTTGATTTCCCAGATCTTTGGGCAGCAGGTCCAACCAGCCACACCCCCAGTTCTCTGCTGATTGCTGGTTTTATTGTGCAGTCGTGAACTAGGAGTTCAGGTTTTGCAGATATTACCTTCAGCAGATAACTTTTTCCTTGGGCTTTTCAAGGCAACTGGCCAAGTCTGTTCCATCAGCAGACTGTCTGATTCCCTGTCCTCTATTTAAAAGGACATCTCAGGGAACACAAGCTGTAATTTTCATTTTGCCTCCTTCTCCTCCAACATGGATGCTAAAGCTATATAAATTTCCCTAGACTCTTTCATAGACTTTCCAAAATTGAGTTACTAAGGTATTGGTTTTCATATCATATATTTTTCAGCTAATGTAATTTTCACTCAGAATTCAGCCCAAAGATTGCCAGATTCTGAAATGTTCACATTCCTCTGGATTGAACCAGCAAATAGACAAAGGTAGATACATAATCTCCACAGGATTTTTTTTTTAATTGTTCATTTTTGAGGCAGTTCTATACTAGTTACATTTGAATTGAGGGGAACAATAGAAGATATCTGTGGCAAATGCCCACCATCCAGTCTATCATAATGTCAGAAAGAAGCACTTCTTGCTGTCCTCTCATTCCTCAATTTCTTCTATATTTTGTCACTTCTTTGAATTTTTTTCCTCTTTTTCTTTCTTGGGGTGTTTTGTTTTGTTTTGTAACGGGAGAAGTACTAATAGCCTGACAGAGTAAGACAAGAAATTCTGGAAGAAACATGAAAAAACAAACCAAAACAAATCTCGTAAATGGCTTGGTTTCTGGGTGGGATTTTTTTGTTTGTTTTAAAAAGGAAAAAAAAAGGTTATAGACTTCATGACACAATAGAATATGGATGAAGAATTGAGAATAAAGCCATTTCTGATTTTTTTTTTAATGCAGTTTTATGCTCTCAAGAAGATGAGATGTCATTTACGGGAGCTGAGAATGAAACACAGATTTTTGAATATAGGACTTCAAAAAGATGATCATTGGCTCACTTTGAAAGTGGTGATTTTCAATTTTCTCAGCTTTGCAGACCACCAGCCTGTTTCCCATGGAAATGTAGAGTGTGTGTTCTATTGACCACCAGACTGGTTATTTTTTTGGTTATCTCTCACAGTCCTTTCCAATAATGCAGGGTGCTCTGGGGTAATCCTGGACGTACAAGCTAAAATTACAGTACAAAAGTATTGCATTTTTCTGTGTCCTGGTCTGTGGACATGTGCAAAGCAAAACACCTATGATCACATCACTGGGGGGCTGTGCAGTGGGTTCTAGACAAACATAATGGTAAAAAAAAAAAAAAAAAAGAAGGAAGAAGGTAAAGAAGATGTTGAAATTTCAGGCTCTTTCTTGTTCCAAGGGCAGGGTGAACAATACTCAGAAAATGTTGTTTTTGAAGTCTCACTCTGAAGTTTATTGCCCTTATCTATTACAAACTCATGAGGTGTGAGTTCTCCCTAACAAGTCAAGAAAGTGCCCTAAAATAGTATCTGTTCAAGGCTATTTAAGTCCTAATTACCCAATAAACAGTTGACATATATATTATTTATGCTTCTAGCCTAATTATGATCACCCAAAACGCGTAATGCAGATCTCTTTCATCTAATTAGAGAAAATCACCCAGATCCATGAAGAAGAAGGAAGAAGGTAAAGAAGAACAACTTGCCTCTGTCCTAAAACCTCCATCTTTCTTCATATTTATTTCTATATTCTAAAACACTAAACTCTAAGTTTTCTACCTTGTTATATTACACACTTCTGACCAACTACACACCCGTAATCCCAGTGCTGTTAATCAATTTCGGAAGTCTTCTCCACAGCCTCAGGCCAAATGCAGTGTTCTCTTGTGGGTCTGTGCCTTTCAGCACAGAAAGTTTGAAATTCTCAGCACCCAGGGTTCCAACACACCAGATGCAGGTTCTGTTCCCTGCTTGATCTGAAGGACTGTGAGTGACCTCAGACAACACCACTGTCGTGTGGAATGTAGAGAATTGGGTGTATATGTGCAAAAATGTGCCCTGGGGTGGGCAGTGCTCCCACACCTCGTGAAACTGCTATGGAATGCACACAGGATGGATGGATAGGTGATTCCATGTTTCAGGAACTGGTCCTATACCAGCACAGAGGCACGTCAATCACAACAAGCCAAGGTGTGCCTGCTATGCTTGGTGGAGGGAACGATTCCAAGAGAGCAGGAAGGATCCCTGAAACTACTTGGCTAAAGTAAACATGCCGTGTAGTTAACCCTAGAGACAGCTGAATTTGGTGTCCCTTCCCTTTGCAGAGAGAACAGGTTTCCAGCTGAGACCAGCTGCAGGACAGCTGTCTGCTCGTGACTTCCTTGCCAGCCTGGCATTTCGTGTCTTTCAGTGCACACAGTATACAAGGCACTTCTCTTCTCCCATGCATTCCCCAGAACCGTAAGTTTGATGCCCTGATATAGTTCCATCCTTCTGAATGTGTTGGGGATAATTATCTTGGGACTGGCTCTGGAGTTCCATCCAGTAGTCTAAAGAATAAAACAATTTGAGAAACTGGTAGCTGGAGAGTAGAAGGGGAAGTCATGCATGAGAGGGTGTGGTTCTCTGTCTCTTTTGCAAAGTTGTCTGGGCAAGGAAAAGACTAAAGAATATTTGGTTTAATCTTTTCATCCTGCCTTCAGTTACCATCTGCTGGGGTTTGATTTCCTGCTGTGAAACTCTCCCAGTAAGTGCTGGCCAGACAACAACAATTGCATTTCATGAGAAATTACAAGTTCACACAGACGCTTTTTTTGTATGCTGGGACAAAACAGGGACCTTTCAAAGATGTTGTGACATAGAAGGTTAGTGCCCATGCCATCCCAAGGAGACAACAGACAAGGTGGCAGGGGGCAGCTGGCTGCTTGTGGCAGGAAGGAATGCTCTGATCCTTGCAGAGCCAGGCCAGGTATGGAGGCAGTCCCTGTGGAGCAGCATTCACACCAGCTCCCTTTGGGGTCTGTTGGCCAAAGTCCTTCACAGGGACATCATGAAGGGCAGGAAAGGAAGCCTTTAATAAACAAGAAGGTCACTTATTTTCCAGAGACTGCTGCCATGAGTTGTTGGGTCATGTTCCCATGCTGGCTGACAAGGAGTTTGCCCAGTTCTCACAGGTAAGAACATTTTCTGCTGACCCTTTAACCAGCTGCTCTGGATAAGAACCCAGTGACTGCCTTAAATACACACAGCTCACCGTGCAATGCAATTCTAGGACTGGATTGTGCCTGAGCCATGACCTCCAGGCATGGTGGGCTAGCAGCAACCTGGGAGATGTTTGCTCCAAGGGAGGAGTAGCACTGCTCCCTACAGACACAGTGTGAAAGGAAGGGCAGGCAGAGCTTGTGGGACTTCTCTGTGGGAGGGCTGTGTCAGTCTGGGGAAGGATGTCTCTGCGGGGCTGCAGTCTGAGCTCTGCTGACCGAGCTGCTCCCCTGGCTTCCTGGCCTCCACCACATGAACCTACACAGCTGAGCCTCCAAGCCGGTTCTGTCTCTGGATGTACATTCTCGTCTCACAAGAGACTTTAATTGTGTCCATCACCATGTCATTCATCAGAGTTGTTTTTCCCTTTACAACTCACCAGATTCTCACAGCATTGCTCACACTGGTGAGGAGGCTCCAAAAGCAAACAGAGCTTCTTTGTACAATAAGGGGTTTTTAGTATGAGCAGTCAGTGTCAGACCCAAATGAACTCAATGACCTCTCATAATTAAAGACTTCAGAACTTTGAGCATTCCTCAAAACCATAGCAGAGGGAAGAAGACATCTCATTGTCCAGGCTTATCAACCAGTGGCCAGTGTGCAAACTGGGGATAAGATCAGAGGGGTAACAAGATGTAGGTCCCAACATGACCCAGGTCCTTGAAGAAATATCTTTAAAAGAAAATCAGTTCACCTCATATGAGGTGGTTTCCAGTTGTATCAACTTTAACACATGCCAGTTACCACTTTGATTATAAATATTGGTTATCAACAGAATCAGAAGAGTCGTACATTAAGCATCCTAGTCATCTATAATTTATTCTGGAAGAAACCTATTCAGTTCAGTTCAATACTGGAATTTAAGACACATTAAAAATAAAAGACTACAGAAATCAAAGCTTTCAATTTTCTTCTTTTCCTATCAATAGCACAGAATATACAACATGAGATCACATTCAGTGAATTTTCACATTTCACTTTTTGTCTCCACAAAGTATTCTCACAGTTGAAATTCACCCCATGAAAATTCTTTTTTGCTCCATTCAATATGAGATAATGAATGGTGAAAATGCCCTAGCTCTGTTTGTTTGTTGCATGATATGGCTCCTGGGATACCAAAAAAACGAGATATCTACAGTTTCCTATTGTGAGAATAACATTTAAGAGGGAGCACAGATGAAAGTAAACAGAATCATCCCTGCACAGATCTGGCCTGCTCATAAGGGCTGTCAGAAAGAGTGAGGGACAGAAAGGTAATTGCAAATGTAAAACCCACCTTTGCTTCCTTCCTTCTCATGACTCTCTGTAAATTTTTTCCTGGTGTAGATAGCCCAGCATTAAGACAAGAGATGGTTAATTTTGCACAGAGAACACTGAGGATTAATCACTCATCTAATGTGGCTCCCAGTGGTATGTAGCTGGGGGCCAGGGAGAGGTAGGCATCCTGGAAGCCATGGAAGGTCATTTTGGGTGACAAAAACAATGAATAGTTCATGCTATTCATGCTAGAAATGATGTGTCCCTCCCCTTTCCCCTCTTTCTCTCCCTTGGGCTGAATAATCACACTAGTGTAACACTGTCTGCTTGCTTACTTGCTTTAGGATATTGGACTGGCTTCTCTTGGATCATCTGAAGAGGAGATTGAGAAACTGGCCACAGTAAGTACAGATGGCAGTTTAATATCAGAGGCAAGCCCCAAACGATTCACTGAATATCCCTTGCTGTGCAGGGAAGGCTCTTTTTGTGCCTCAGATTGACTACAGAAATGGGAGCTTCAGCAGAATTGTCTCTTCTCCTCCACAGGTCAGGAAGGTGCTGGAGCAGGGACTGAATCCCTCTGGGGGAGCCCAGAATGGTGTGATTCCACCCGAGGAAATGCTAACACTTCTTGGTTTTATAAGAATATATTTCTTAAGCTAAGTTTGTACAATTTCAGCATAGGATGGTCCCAACTCACATTCCAGATTCACCTAAAACATTAGATACCCAGTGTGATACCTGTATTTTCTCCTACATGAGGTGCAGGGAACCATCACAATTTGTTTCTCCCCACATTCATTAACCTCACCAAATGGGTGTGCACTTAAAAGCAGTTTGGGAGCAGGTACTGCCATTCAGTTCTGAGTCACTAGGCTCCCTACAACCATCAAAAGTATTTGTACAGCCTCTTACAGCCATTTAACTTGTTCTGAAAGTTGTCAGGAGGCCAGGTGATTTTTTTTTCTGATAATGGCACCCATTTACCAGTCTTGATGATTTTTTCAGAGGAGCAGAGGAGCCTTACCCCACTGAGCTGTGTGAGACTCATTTAGTACAGGTAGTGAATGAGAGGAGAATGTCACTCCTGAAGTTTCTTACCCAGTCCACAGTCCCACTCAGGAAGGAGGTTGTGGCTCACCTAAAATCCATCTGCACATATCCATCCTTGGGTTAGGACTAAGTAAAACCACCATTATTTTTGAAGATTGCTACAAGTGCTGAATCCTTTATGATTTCATCCCAAACTGGTGAGGAAACAGTGACAGTCCACATTTCCTCTTCCACTACCTGGGTCTAGAGAGGCTAGAGTGAAATTAAGATCCATGCCTTTGTTAGGGTTAAAAAATTCCAAGTCCCAGAGAACCATTTTGCATCATTCCCCAGGACTTGGTGAGATTGGGTTAAGGCCTGTGGTTTATAAAGCTTTCCTCTGCAGGCACCTCTCCCTGATCCTGAACTGAACAGGCCTAGACAAGAGACAGAGGATCAGAATTAAGATCAGAACAATAAAGGGTCTCATGGCTAAAACTTTCTTAGCATCATCCAGGGTTTAGGGAGGTAGAATAATGGCACTTTTTTAAAGGGCTCCCTACAGTTCAGGGCCTGTGAGAATACAATTTTGTAAGTGCCATTCAAGTATTCTAAACAGTAAGCCTATTCTGGATTAACATCCCAATAGTCAAAAGTTTAAAATTTCTATACCTAATCTAGGCTCACTGTTTGATTCCTTTTCTAAAAAGTGAAGATAGAAGAGAACCTGAAGTGTATTCATTATCCTGACATGAAAGTCTAACATTAATTATAAGATTATTTCTCAAAGTCCCTGTCATTCCCCATTCTTCATAAAGAGAATTTTGGTAACTAGATTAGAAGTTTCTTTAAAGAATCTCAAAATTGTTGCTATGGTCTAAAACACTTGTAAGACAAATTTTGAAATGCCATTATTTCGTTCAGCCCCATGACTTCTCTAAGTAGGTGGATCCATGCACCAGAGATGAGAAACTGCCAGTGCCCTTGTCATCCAGAGTGCCACTAATACATTTTTAACTCTCTTAAAATAGTGAGAGCTTGAAAGAACCTCACTATCCAAAATCCAAATACAGGATATCTTAAGAAACACTAAAAAGAATTCCTCCTCCTCCCATGTCTCATTTTGCAGTCAAAAAAGCCTCCTGCAATATGAAGATATACTAAAAAGACTTTTCATTGTGAAATAATAAAAATCAAGATTATTAACAGAATATAAACACATAAGTATTTGCTGAACTGTAAAGAAAGCAACTCAGGATCCTGCAAAAGGAAAGATCCTGGCACATTTTTAGTTCAGTGATATTTTTTTTTTCCTAAGTGGGGCAACAAATTTTGAAAAATTACATGTTATATTTAGTGTGTTATATGCTGAGGGGAAAAAAAAGTATTTTCTTAAAATATGCAACTATAATATCTGAAGACACAACACTATTAAGAAATGAAGATAAAAGAAAATTAAAGGAAAGATGAGAAGCTTAAAAATTCCTGCCTTTTCAGATTCTTTTTCACAAATTGTTCTTATTCCCAGCTTTACTGGTTCACTGTGGAGTTTGGCCTCTGCAAGCAAAATGGATTGATCAAAGCTTATGGGGCAGGACTGCTTTCATCTTATGGGGAGCTGATGGTATGTGTCAAATGTTGAAAATACTGAAAGATTTCTATAATCCACTTGCCTGAACTCTGGTAAAAGCAAACTATGCTTTTCTACAAAAATTAGTATGATTTAAAACTCAGATTTTTCTTTTGCAAAGAAATAATTCTCCCTTCACAGAAGCTACTGCTTAGCAGAAAAGCTACTGTGGTATTGCACCTGTCTTTCATCTAAAGAGATGAAATTCAGTGAAAGCAACCATCCCATAAAACATTAGATTTTTTGTTCCTGCCTCTGCCAGTAGTGATGCAGCTGACTTTGACACAAAACTCACGTTCCTTTCTGAATTACTCACTAGAGGGCAATATTATGCCTATTATGAGCTTGGCTATTTTTTCCATGCCACTGACATTCAGACACATATGAACCAGAAAGGCATCGATTGACTGGACCAAATGAAGGGCAAAGAAACAGGAAAGAGCATGGACACTGATAAAAAGAAATTGTTTTAGTACTTTTTGTTCTAAATACATTTCAACACTGATGTCAGCTCTAGTTTTGCATAGATCAGGATCAAAATCTGTGAGCTTCATACTGCCTTGCTTAGGTAGATTAACTGTAGAAAGAGGACTTGTACATTTTTACAGAAAGTGGATTTCCCCTCCTTTGACCAAACAGCTGATAGGAGAGATATTAATTTCTCTTTGATTTTGAAGAGCACTGATGCAGGTGATCACTTTTTAATTGCGGAAGCCCTAAAATGGTGTCAGTAAGGCTCAAATTCTTCAAGCTGTGCAGATATTGGATGATATTTTTTAAATTGGTAAGAACCAAAGGAAAATAAATACCAGTCTTTTAAACCAGAAACCTTTTTTCTTTTTCATGGGAGATATATTTTAAGCTTAACACATAAACTCAGCAGCCTAACAGCCAGATGCATGATACATTCACATGGAATTGTGGCTGAATTAGCATAGCTTGGACTCCCTGAACTGGAGATAGTTGGGTTGTCATGACAATAAACATTTTACAAAACTCTCCCAATCTTGTACAGGTCAGCCCACTTCCCAGTCAATTGACAGGAAGGACAAACAACATTTTGATGTATCTCAAGGCATTCCAAGTAGGAGTTCCCGCAAGGGAAGGTGAAATTAACACAAGGAAATGGGAACCTTCCCAGACATCAACCTTCAGTTTTACCACTTGCTGAATTTAGCATTGTTTTTTCTCACAACACTTGCAATTTGGAGATTTTTGTGAGGTAACTGTGGAGAGCTTTCTCTCTTGATAAACTGAAAGATCTGCATGTTCATTATCACTCCAGAGGAAAAAACATGACTTCCTTTCTACATTGCAACCTGATCTTGGCCTGGTTGCTCATCAACTTCACACTATGTACTGCTGAAGCCACTTAAGGATCTGGGAATCCTTCCGTACCTCTTATTTTCACTGACAACAAACAGGAAATATAAACTTGCTTTCATTTACCCAGTAAAACCAGAAATGTCCAATCAAAGCACAATTCAAGGCCACATTTATTCTACTCTGCCTGGCTTAATACTTTATGGTTCTAAATCAAGTTCATTTACATGTTAAACAGGATACTAAAGGGCAGAAGTAATCACATTGCTGATATTTATGTAGCTTTCATAGCAATATGCATGAAAAAACCCATCTGATGCGGTTACGTCCTTTTTCTGTTTAAGCTTTACTCAAATGAAGGTAAAATCTCATCAGAAATGCTCACTTTTGGTGTCTGTAGTCAAGCTCAGCAGACTTGTACTCTCTCTTCTCTATTTCCACCCTTTTCCTCCTCAGGGACCAAGAAGCTTTCTGCTTTTGGTTAAAACCATTGGCAAGGACTGCTTGTGCACAAAACTGTGCTATCTATATAGAACAAAAAAAGTACAATCTCAAACTCCCTACCTCTGAGGCTGAGAGGGAAGTCCTAACTCTTCCTGAGCTGATAAATGGCAGCTTTTTGTCATTAATTTTATCACTGGTAATTGTTGAGTAAAGCTACTGGATAAATATTTTGATAAAGCTGAGTCTACCTCTGTGTTCATCCATCATATTAGTGAAAATACATGCAGGAGTGATAGCATTTATACTCAACAGGTAATGAATAGAACTGTCCCCCTTTCAGCATGTTCATCTTGTATATAACACAAATAAATCAGAAGATGAGCAAGCAGTTAACCAGCAGCTCTGCTATGAACCCTGCAGAACCCCTTTGTGAGCTCTGCAGGTTCCTCACTGTGCATCTTCTGGGACAATGGCTTAGTGGCTCTGTGCAAGTCACCTTGAGCTCCTGAAATTTGTTGTACACAAGTTAATTATATTAATGAACTTAAATGCTGAAGTTTCCTTCTTTAACTGACTGATTTAATCCCATTGACTTTTATTTAGAACAAAACCAAAATACATACATATTTGCATTTATTAATTCTAGTCTGCCTGTGCATCTGATTCTAACTTCAGTGTAGGCACTGGCAGTGTGGGTAAAGTGGTGAGGTCCAATGCCTAAGCACCTGTTAGCAAATTGCAAACCTGTACCAGCTGCTTCTTTTACAGCTAAATAGAGAAACTGTGTAGTGCAGTGCCTGTTTCATAGAAAGGATTTTTTTTAGAAATAAAGCAGTGTCTAGACACATCTGTCAGAGAGAAAATGAAGATTGGAAGATAGTGAGGCTCATGATAGACTTGAGTTTATTGCTCTAGATAAGTTTTGTTGCTGCTTGGCAGAAAGCCATTATCCAAACTAATAATTATCTGCATTCTAATAGTCTTCTCATGGGACCAGACCAAGACTTCTTCCTGGAGCTCCCAGACTTGATTCCCTATCACTTAACTGATCAACATATTTGGCACAGGCAGTGAAGTTTTGGCACTTTGTTGGCAGTGAACATAGTAAATCCTGTAGGAATCTCACTGCAGGTCGTGTGTTGAAGGAGACACACTGCAGCAGCCTGGGCAAAGGGAGGGGTTTCCTTGGACCTGAAGGCTTTTAGGCCAGGAGCAGCAGAATGATTCAGTCACCAAGGAGGGCATAAGGGCATGAGTTACTGAGGTTAGATGGCTGGCTGCAGGAAGATAACAACTAACCAGTGGGAGAGGGCAAGCAGCAGTCACCCAGCTTATGTTATATGAGAACTTAGCATCAGCAAGAAGCCTGGGAACATCCCTGAGCTGTAGCCTGGACTGACTGACTGTGGGTGTGTGACTGTAACCAAGGGAACCACATCCTGACTATGAAATCTCTAAAACATTTCCCTTTTCTCCACAGCACCCACTCCCTACAAGTCTGAAGTCAGCTTCAGGTAGATATTTTCTGTGGATGAGTTGATCCTGCCCAAACTCGGGGCATAATTTGGGGGTAAGGCAGAGGATGAGAGGAAGAGCTGGGCACTCTCTGCATGAGTCTTGCACTTAATCCCTGTTATCTAACAAAGCATTTCGTAACAGCAGCTAGGTATCAGAAGGATAACCATCCCCAAGTCTAAACTGAGCAGTTGTAATGTGTCTGACTGCTGGCCAAACTTGCCTCCTCTGAACTGTAAGAATTCCTCCCCAAAAGCTCTCAGTATTGCACTTATTGCACTGTTTATTTCACTATATTCTGTCAGCTGTTCTACATTATCCCAAATGCTTCTTCTGTTAACACTCAGCTGGACTCTGTCCTACATACTGCAAAATCTTATGGCTCATACCACAATTCTGGCAACACTCAGTGCTACATATGCTTTTCTTGCAGCACACCCAGTACTTAACTTGTAGAGGCCTTTAAGGCCATCCGGTTTCAAGCTGAACTTCCACTGAAATCAATGGGATTTCAGTTCTGCTTCAACACTGACAGTATAGTGGGACCCCTGTCAGGTTTTGAGTTACTGAAATCTTTTCCCATTACTTCCCCAGAGCTTCTAAGATTCTAAGAGCAGCCTCATGTTTGTGTATACCAACCATCTTAGGTTGTATGAGTACTATCCAAGGTTTACTCTTCAATTACACACTGCAAATGAAGAGCAAGAAAAACACCATCTTTTATATATTCTTGGGAGTTTTGGGGTTTTGGTTTTTTGGTTTTGTTTTTGCCTTTTTTTTTTTTTAAGCCTGGTATTTATTTCTGCACCATTTCATTGAAATGTCTAAATATGTGCTTAAGAGTACTGTCTGAATTTTTCCAGCTAGCAGATTGAACTGAAAGTCTTGAGCAGCATCACCCACTCTTACCAGTTACTTACAAGTAGCACCCTGAGAGTTGACATTTGGATTATAAAATGGTGAAGGGAGTCTCCTGAAGACTGGGGAAGAGAGAGAAAGGGAAAGAGACAGATCTCAGAGAAGGGTGGGTACTAAAAGAATGCCCCCAGGTGAATGGGGCCCACTGTCCAGTCTGAAGGTGAGAAAAAAGCTCTCAACATTGATGGGATGAGCTCCTTTTTCCTTTTGATTTGTAGCCAGGACACTTCACCAGCCTGGCCAGCTGGAGGCCCAGCAAGCTTTTAGGCACATCTGTGGTGCAGCTCAAATATCACTGGGGCTGAGCTAGTTTAAAGTATCTCACTTAGGTTTTAGGGGCAGGCAAAGTGTTTAGGAACTCACTTTAAACCTAAGCAGAGCTGCCTTCCCAGGACTCTGTGCAAGTGCCAGACTGGTGGCTGGTTTAAAGGGCATTTCCAGTATGTGTAAACAAACCATGTAGATGTACCTTTGACTGAAGTGTGGACAGAAGAGGCTTCTATAAGCCTCGTGTTTGCCTGGGGGGGCAATGTAAGAGAACTGTAGAAAAACACATACAAGGACCTCTATGGGTTCAAAAATACAAATGTGCACAGGCAGTATATAGTGTTTATTTATATACTGGATTTCAGGGAAGATCTTAGGTCGCTATACTGGCCTGGGAGCTGTGCATAAAATACCAGAAACATTCTGTCTTCTGATCTTCATTGCTGCAGGAAGCATGAAATTTGTGACAAGGGCCAGGGGACTCTGAAATAATGCTAGACAGGACTGTGAAACTTCTGTGTTACTATTTGAAAAAAAGAATCATTATATTTTTTTCTCCTGGATATTTATATTTTGGGGTATGGCATAGACTTTCCTCTCCCTGTCTGAGGACATGGCTGCACTATCCAGTTGTATATCACTGTAATATAGGAAATATATATTTCTTTTTTTTAATCTTAAAAAGTCTTTATTATTTGGTTTATTAACTGCTAATTATGAAAATCAGCTCTGACGTACGAAAGAACAGGACTTTATATTACCCCTAACTATTCTTCAAAGAGAATTTTACTGCCCAGCAGGAACTAATTCTTTCTCTGTTCATTCACCTGCTCTAACCGGTGTTGTTCCTGCTGCAAAGTATGCTTTGTCAAACAAGCCACAGTACAAGCCTTTTGATCCAGAAGTGGCTGCAGTTCACCCCTATCAGGATCAAGCCTTTCAGCCTGTATATTTCATAGCAGAAAACCTGGAAGATGCCAAGGTCAAGCTTCAGTAAGTAAAGTGTTTGTGGGTTTTTTCATTGAGGGGCGCACACTGGGTTGATTCTTAATCTCAAATACATTTTTTATTTATGTATAATTGCAACAACCATGCCAGGCTGTCTTTCTGCATCTGCATAGTGGCTTTTGCACCACAAAGTTAAGCATGAGCTTGCTTACCTCAGAAAAGTTTCACAGAAAGTCAGAATTTATTTTTGCTATGCCCTGTCCCATGCTTCATCTTAACAATGCTTCATTTTAGCACCTTCTGAAGTAAATTCTGTAACTGAACTGTGAGAGTGCAATCCCACCCTGTGTGCTAGTCCATACAAACAGGAGGTCGTGAAGAACTGATTTGCCCCAGGTCACATGGAAATTTCATAGCAGTCTCTGGAATTAACAAGGATCAGCAGGGGGCTTAAAAACAAGATTGCCTTTCTCCTCTGATTATATCTGCACAAGAATCCAGAATCAGCATTCACAGGCAATCTAATTTCTATAAAGTAGCTGTCTGCACCCTAAATAACATCATTTCAAATTAGCTTGAGGTGTTTCTTAACACATTGCCTTAACTGTGTGATGTTATGCAGTAAGGATGTTTTTTCTTTTTTCCCTTTTTTTTTTTTTTTTAAAGTAAGCAGGGTTTAAATTTTGGCCTTCACCTCCAATAGTTAGAACAACATGACCAATTCTGGCTGGAGGCAGGATGTTGGTTGTGGAGCTACTGGGGAGCATGCAGGAGCTGAAATGAGGAATTTATTAGAGGAAGAGAGCCTGAGCCAGATTTCTTCTCTACTCTCCTCGCCTCTTCCCCAGAAGCACTGTCTGCTGAGGCTATAGCCATGGTTAATTAGGCTCATCATCTTAAATCTAAATGTTCACATTAAATTTTTAATACATGTTAAAACGTGGGTGAGAACTCACTGGCAGGAGAGAGAGGACTTGCAAAGTATTTGACTCAGGCAAACCTGCAAAGAACGTACGAGGACAAGGAATACACCACTCTCAGGCATGAAGCTTTTTCATACATTTTTTCAAGATAGTTGCACAGCCAAGGCTGCTCAAAATAACTGAAAGCACAAGAATCTGTCAGCATGGAAAACATAAGGCAACAGCAGTACAGGGGGTTCCTACCAGCGTGCACTTAATGGAAATATTGTAGAAAATGGCAAGCAATCATGTTTTTTCTTTTAACAGAGACAGAAAATAGCCCAGGATGCCTAGTATCAACAGGTTTTTAGAATATTACACAGAAAGAGCTGCTCCAGGTTATTTCTTGGAAGCGAAGGCGGCAGACATGCTGTGCTCCTGCATTCCTCAGCTTGTGGTTGTAATAACTCTGACTTGTGTGAGCGCAGAGCTGTGAGAGCACAGACGGGACTGAGCCAGCCAGGCTGAGACCAGGCGCTGCAGATCTTCGGGGCTGCAAGTGGCTCAGCCGTGGGCAGGGTGTGCTGCACCAGGCACAGCTCGGGAGAAGCAGTGAGGAGGTGTCACAGCAGCCTCTGCTCCCCAGTGAGGCCACGACTGCGCCCTGAGAAATGAGGTCCTGCAGGGTTTGCACTTGAGGAAATGCCTTTTGAACCAGAAGCTCTGTCCTGTCTCCCCACAGGAGCTACGTGATGAAGATCAAGAAGCCTTTTGCTCTGCACTATGACCCCTTCACCAGCAGCATAGAGGTTCTGAACACGCCACAGAAAGTCAAGAGGGCACTCCACCAGATAAAAGAGGAGCTGGAAAACTTCTGCTTGGCCCTTGAAAACCTCTCTTAAAACCACAGCAGTACATCTCACCTGTCACTGAGATACCTGTAGGTGGTGCTAGCACATGAAGGCTTAGTGATGAAGTTGTACTCGCAGGCAGAAATCTTAAATACACAAACCAGCTCAGTTCAGGTAATCTTTTCACTGTAATTTAGGCTGCTGACTTAGATGAAATTATGAGCTCCTGCTTGGAATGCTTCAATCACAAACAAGCCTTACTCCAATTTTTACTAGGTGATATGAGCATACTTGTGTGTTAGGGGACTCACACAGGTTTTTTTCCCTCCCTTGCCACCTTTTCAAGTTATCTGTCACAAAATACATGGTAAATTGTCATCCACACAGCGTTGTAATTACTGCCTTAATAGTACAATCACAGCCTCTTGGTCTGGCTAGCCGCCCACAGCTAACTAACTGCTGCTAACTAATTAGCAGTCCTTGCAGCTAACTAGGCTGCTAGCAATTAGCATCACCTATTGCCCACAAACTATGAACGGTCCCCTAAAAATATGCAAATACAAGAGTTTGTTAGGGGAGCATTTCTGCTCACTGTTTAAGTACTCATTCAGTAGCCTTGAAATACGACAAAATAATTTCTTGTCACATTTGAGATCACAGAATATTTGTACCTTCATTGAAAGAAAAGGAAAAAAATAAAAGGTTCAAGGTACTCTGGCTCTGTCACATACAGGGTTTCTTAATTTGAATGGGAAATCTAAATTCTAGGAAGGAAATTCTTGTGTAAGGAAAGAGTTGTAAAAAGCCCCTTAGCAAATAGGCTTCCGTTGTTTTTTTTTTTTTCGTGGAATTCAGATTCCCCTGGATACCATTAGATATCTTTGCCTCTTGTTGATGTCATGATGATTGTAGTAATGATCAAAAGGTCAAATCTATGGAACACCTGGTAGAAAACGTAAGATCAACCACTAGCAGCCATATAGACTTGCTATAGAAAAAAATATCTGAAATATTCTGTAACTTATCTCATCTCCCTCTCTAGCTCCTGAGATGTGCCTGAAGTTTATTTACATTCCACAGGTCACATTTCCCAGAATCAGTCTTATTATTGTCTATTCCAGACTTTCATGCTGTTTATGTCCCCTTCCTTCCTCTACAATGCACAAATAGAGGGTAGCCCAGGAAAGGAAGATGCTCCAGACCAGAAGGGTTCCCTCTCCTCTTAGCAGCAGTGCAAGCAGATGGGGTTGATGCAGGTTACAGGCATGGCATAAGAAGGGAAAATGTGGATCTCATGGCTCAAGCTGCGTGATAGTTATCTACAAATGTAAAGGCAGATTTATCCTGTGCCACTTAGAAGCTTTACTTTTTTATTCAAAATTGTATTTAGCATGCAGCTGCCTCTTCCACTGCTGCCCTCCAGCTGCCCAGTACCCAGGGTACAGGGTCTGAGCTCGGAGGAAAATGTGAGGTGCTTTGGCTCTTGATGGAAAAGGAGTTATCAGAAAATGAGTACCATCTCTGCCTGGGCTGCTCGCTGTGGGATAGGAGCACGTACACAGACAGCCACAGAGCGATGCACAGGCTGTTATTCCATACAGACCTTATCTCACTGTTATTTTTCCACCTGAAAGGCACTATAGGAACTGTCTTATTGAAAGTTAATAGAATGCTGGTTCTTAAAGCTCCATGTCTACAGCGCTTCCAAAAATTTTCCCATGAGCAGCAATATTCAGGATCTGTGTAACTTTTGCAACTGCTCTGTTTTATTAAAATGTGGTGATGCCTGAAAAATTTTGAAGTATCTTGGCAAAAATGGCTGAGACCCCCTTCCTCTTAGCAGCAGGAACATCCCAATCTCCTTTTTTAATTTCAGTTTGTTTAAAAATTCTACTCCAGGAGAACACTTGCATATCATAAACCCTGTTTTGCTAGAAATTCAGCCAGGGACAGAGCTGAAGTGAGTTCTTCTGCTTCCAGTATATTTCTGCTGTGATGGAAGACGATCTCTCAGCATGCTTTTATGGGTTTAATTCTACTTATCCTGCTCATAAACACACACACACAAATACCATTCCTCCTCAGAGCAATTTGTTTTCTTACATATTGTAATAATTTATCTGTCTCCTTCCTGCCAATTGGTGCATAGGCAAAAAATATTTGATAGCTCACAACAGAATGTTTTCAGAAGTATTATTTTCATCAATCAGTCCTTTTACAGTGAAAATTAAATCATGTGCTCCAGTTCTGTGTGTTTTCCTTTCCTTTCTTTTTAAGTGGAAGATAATGCCAGAGCGGAAGAGCTATCAAAATATTTTCTATAGACGGACTCTCTGGGCCATAGGGTCTTTTTCATGTATTCCCTCTGAAACGGCTGAATGTGGAATTTAGACTAGAGTTTGGCTATTACTCAGAACAGACCTATATTTGGAAGAAATGAGAGACCTGATGGATTTGTTTTGCCCAAGGCCTCACACTTTCTTTGGAGGGACTCCAGGCCCGCCCACACATCCTTGTCTTTTCCAGGTCCTGTAGCAAGGAGAGAAAAAGAAACCATTTTGGAGCCAGATTCTCCCACCCTTACACATGCTGAGGAGTACCCAGCCTCTCAAGCAATCCCTGCGACAGCACTGAGCCTGTTTAAGGTGCTGCACACAGGAAATTTTATCAGCAAGATTATCAGAATCACTTTGGGTGTTCTTGCTTTTTCCTTGCCTCAGTGATGGTCAGCTGGCATACAGGGCTAGGGTCGGCTGCAGTGAAACTTGGTGAAGCTGCAGAAGTAATGGATTTGGCTACCTGAACTATTAAGATGCATAAATATTTTTCCAAAGGACGTAAATCTTTCCCTCCTTGCTCAGGCAGAACCTACCCCAGGCTAGCCACGTTTGACAGTCCCCTCTGAGAAGGTCCAAATTCTTTTCTTTTGATTCAAAACAAAAGCCTTCAGGGTTACATCCTTAGGAGTTACACTGGTCATCCTGCTCTTCCAATTGTCATTCTTGCATTTCCTCACAGAAGCCAACAAGTATCTCATCCTCCTGTCAGTCTAAGGCAGCAATGATGGGAAAGGCAGCGATGGGGCCTCCCGATGAAAATAATGGCACAGAGGAAAAAGCACCAACCAGTAAAAATATGTCTTTTTGTCAGTTTGCGTTTCAGCAGTTTCATGTTAATCTTGCACAAAAAAGTTTCCATAGCCAAGTAAAACACATCTTGTGACTTGAAACTGAACTGATGAACTCCCCATGGGCCCTTTGCTTATCCCGATAAACTTATTTTTCCTAGATGGAGTGCGTTTAGAACCAAATAGTGTATGTTATTAAATCTGTATTGTGCTCTTCAGTTATACATGGGAGAGTTAGTAAATTCAGTTTGTGGGTTTGGGTTTGTTTTATTTTTTGGCTAACCAAGTCTGTCCTCTACCAATTTTGGTCCACCTTCAAGCCTCCAGCTGCTTCACTGCTTCCCTGCAGATTTGCTAGTGATGCCAAGGGTACCACTGTGTTAGGAGAATATGCAGTTATGCAATTTGGGGAATTTGGCAGGACAGCAAGGGGAAATTTAGGCTGGCCTCCCACCCACTCCCATGAGAAATAGTATTGTATTACAAGGCAGTGCTGTCATCCTCAGAAAGACCTTCTCAATCCCTTCCCTCTGGTTCCCTTAACATGTTGATCTTTGTACTACCTGGTGAATACAAAACTTTCTTAACCACTTCAAGAGAGGCTGGGGTGGGGGGAGGTGAGGTGAAAGAAGGGTGAGTAGAGAAAAAAAATAAAGAAAAAAAAAAAGACCTTCCAAGAAAGGAAACCTCATTACCCTCAGTCTTCTTTGTCTCTGCTGAGCCATGAAGAAAGAAGAAAACAAATCAAGCTTCCATGGAAAAGATAGTGAGTTCCCAAAGAAACCTACCTCATTAAACCCTTCCATGTACAACTTCACACATGAAGATCTCCTTACACCCATTACTGAAATGCCACAACTCCCCCAGTGGATCATGACCACCAATTAACTGTGCACAGAAGTGTTACACGACTTCTTGAGTCAGGAAATGAAGCTACCAGGAAAAACCCTGCAGCAGCTTTGCCTTACACACCTACTGCAAAAACAGAAGGTTCTCTAGAGCCTGCTTCCATAGATATCCTACAGTATGGAGAAATTCCAGTTGGCACAGAAACAGAGGGGTACACACACACATCCCCAGTAATCTCAGCCACCACTAATCAGGAGTTTATACGTGGGCTTTGAGATTTAGTCAGAAGACATTACTTTGCAGCAGTCTTCAGCTGGCACATGATCAGAGGCTGGCAGAAAGGGTTATTGGCTGTATCATATTAAATATACATTAGGTTTGGGTAAAGCTGGTGGCTGAGGTCCAAGGTGAAAGCAAATCTCTGGCACCCTCTCCCACCACACAAACTCCACAGGAGAAAGAATGACAGACTAGAAAAGGAGCAGAAAGGCTGACAACTGGCAGAGCAAAGGGATGAGGAACAGAAAGGACCCATAGATATGCCTGAAACGTGTTTGCTTTGCATAGGTTGTTTCATTGTATTTGAGAAACATTTCTGTCTGAATGGGAGCTTTTTAGCATAAAGGACACAATTTTGTACCTGTTAGAGTGTGGAGGAGTCAAGGTCACTTAGGATTTTTTAACTCTGCCTGAGAAATGTTAGCCTTATCTGAGGCATTCATTTAACTTTGAACACAGGATATAAAAGATAGAAAACAGAAAAAGAGATCTTTAGAAAAGACATTTTTATATGGTGTGTGCAAAACAACACACCAAAGAAGGGCAACAAGTCTTGTGAAGGGTCTAGAAAACATCTTATGTAGAACAGCTAAGGCAGATGACTTTATTTAGCATCAAAAAGAGGAGGCTTGGAGGCACCTCATTGCTCTCTACAACTCCCTGAGAAGAGGCTGTAGGCAGGTAGGGGTCAGTCCCTTCTGCTGTGCCTGCAGTGGGAGCACAAGAGGAAATGACCTTCAGCTGAGACAGGGGACATTCAGACTAGATATCTGAAAGATTTGTTCTCTGCTACAGTGGTCAGGCATTGAAACAGGCTGCCCAGGAAGGTGATGGAGTCCCTATCCCTGGAGGTGTTCAAGAGTATCTGGATCTGGCACTGGGGGATGTGGTTTAATCGTCCAGGAGTTACAGTGGTAGTGCTGAGTGGACAGTGGGACTGGATGACCTTGAAGGTATCTTCCAACCTTAACAATTCTGTGATTCTACAGTTCTGTGAAAGTTGAATCTGACAAGGCCTTGCTGCCTTGCAAGACACAGGAGTCCTAAATTTTGAGTGAAGGTTGCCTTAGGAATGAAAAGGGAACAGCTGGCCAAGCACTGCCCTCTCAGCAGAAGACGGTGAAATTATTGTTGCTGTAACTGTATGTTAGGTACTGTCTTTTACCCTGTCTAACCATTTTGTCAAGAGCATTTTTTTATTTTCATTAGTTTAAAATATTATTTATTGATAACTTTGATTTGTGCTTGCAAATGGGGAAAACTATCTCATTAAACATGAGAAAGTTCAAGATTATTTTCCCAAGGTATTGGGTGGAACTTGAGCAACACATGGGCATTCTTAAATGTAAACCTGGCCCCTGATGAAGGCAATTAAGACCTGGCAAAATGGGTACACTTGGGTAGAGAAGGTGACACTGACTATCTGATGTATCAAAAAAAAAAAATCTCCCATCCACAACCAGTGGTGTTCATCTCCAAGGTATGTCTTTCACAACATTAACTGTGATAGATTTAACATAAACATCTAAATATAAAACATAACACCTAACACTTGTCAAGTACAGTTACTAGAAGAATCCTGCCTTAAAACAATTTTGGATGCCATTTACAATGGTGTGTTCTATTTCAGCTGTCGCTGAAGCTGTGGAGTTTGGGCATGGCATGCAAGAAAACAGGATGCACTGCTGACTTTAGTGAAGCCAGTTTGACTGATCTCACTTGCAGACTCAGATTCAGCAGCTAAATTTCTGTTGAGCAGGCTAATAGCTAAAATGTGGAAGTAAAAATAGAGGATCCATTTGCAGTCATATCACTGTGCAGATTTAGTAGTTTCCTATTATATTTACTGAGAAAAAAACCCCAACTGTCAGTATTATGAAATATTTCTTGAAGTGGTAGACTGCAGACTTTAGATACTCTGCTATAAACAGACAATTAAAATGAATTCATAGAAGGAAAATATCTATTAATCTGTTAATTAACAAATGCTGTCTTTCAGTAATATCTCACAAGATGACACAGATGATCAACGTGTTTTGTACAAAGCTGTTAGGAACAGTCTCAATAGAACCTGTAAAATAAAAAGAAAAAAGGCCTGTTTTTAAGTATTTCCTGAATGAATCCCAAAACTGATGGGTTAGAAATGGAATGTGTGTTGGATGATGATACGAATTTTGTACAGTGTTTAATTCTTCTACTTCAGACATTTCAATTTGGTTCTGACTCTTGATTAGTTCATATTTCTTGCTTTAAATCTGAGTAAACAAAATTATTTAACTCGATTCCTGTGTCTCTAGTGTCCTACAAAGGCAGGCTTTGCAACTGAATCTGAGGTTTAGCCCCTTTGTGAAATGCTGTGTGAGTTGCAGGGAGGTTGAGGAGGAAGGGGTGTTGTAAATGAAACTTGTTAGCTGCTGTTGCTTAGTAACTTTCCTCGAATTATAATCTTTATCCTTGGGCAGAAAACAAATTAAAGGTCACCAAAGTGGGTTTTCTGTCACAAATGTGTCATCCAATATTGCTATCATGTGCATGCACAGTTTGGGAATAATTCCAGCCCATCACTGGCTTTCTGATGATATTGGCTGTCTGGGCAATTTCTCTGTACTTTGTGATACATCATTAATTTCTGTACTGCTATATTACTCTGATAAATGGAGCTAGAGATAGATTAAGAAAAAAAAATTCAAAGGAAAAATTCAATAGGAAGTCAAAGAAAACTGACTTCCTATTTCCTTGACATCTCTATTTGTCCAAGAGCTAGACTGAAAACATGAAGCAAAGCAGCAATGATGTCATTACACAGAAAGCTAGAGAACACATCACTCTTTACTACTTAAATGGAAAAGATGGACTCTACAAAGAATTTCCTGATGAAATTCTGCAAATTATTCCTCACATTCTAGAAGTTTACCAAAGCATTGGAGTGTTGACTAACAACTGAAGACACTAAAATTATTACAGAGGACTGTGGGGCCCTGCATGATTCATACCAATGGCTTAGTTCTGTATGAAGCTGATAAAAAGTGGCATTACAACAGAATTTCAGAAGAGCTTCTTAGGCTATGCTATATGGTGTGCTATGTTGCCTGAGAATTTAGGCAAGGAAGTTCAGGTCTTTTGCTTTCTAATATAACAGATTTGATATTGTGAAACCCTGTTTATATTTGTGTGCAACACAGAGCAAGATAAATTGTATCATTTAGGAAACGTGGAACAAGAGGAAATATTTTTGTACATAAGGAGCAGCGCTCATATAAGTGAGGAAGAAGGTATTCGTGTAGCTAGGGGCACCAACAAAACCCATCAAGAACTGTTTTACTCTGAATTCCTCCTACAACACCATCACAGTCTTCTGCTAGCAACTTCTCTCCAGAGAAACAGGTTCAGCATTTGTCACATTAACAGACTTCCACCCTCAGCAAAGGAGTTATTTTGAGCATGACATGGAAATCTTTCACTAACAAGATCTCGGTAGATGAAATTAGCACATCCTCAAGATGTGTCGTACACAACCTGTTACTCCACTGCAGCTCTGCTATTTCACACTATTGGTCAGTGGAAGAGAAAAGCAGAAGCAGAGCAGGTGGGAAAAAATGGGAGAGAGCCCTGGATGCATGGTAGTTCTGAGCAGCAATTTTGCTCTGCTTGAAGCAGAGTAAGGGGTGTGTGATCTGTTCCTGAATTAAAGGACCAGTCTCACACACAGCTGGAGTGGAAGAGTGCCTGCAGTGCATGTACTGTTCTTCATACCTCAGGCATATCCTGTGCTTATGCCACACAAAAAGATAATATATACTTTGGTCTTTTCCATGCCCTTGCTAGACAAGCTGGGGACAGAGATGAGCTGTGATGCTTCAATAAGTTTCCTTGGGCAACAGGAGAAGTAGGGCAGAGAAAACTGCTGAAGAGAGCATGAGGACTCATGTCCCACAATAACTGTGGGCTGAATGTTATCCTGAAAGCAGAATCAAAAGATAGAAATGGTTTTTTTCTCTGCCAAAAAGGGAAAAAGAAGTTGTACACAGAAGAACTGGTCCTATCAGAACTGTGCCTGGAATAATAAATGTGTTACTGTACAGAATCACAGAGTTTGGAAGGGACCTCTGGAGATTGTCTACTCCAGCAGAGAGGGTCAACTAGAGCATGTTGCTCAGTATTGTGTCTAGCTAGGCATTGAATATCTCCAAGGGTAGACATTATACACACTCTCAGGGAAGCCTGTTTTAGCATTTAACCATTCACAATAATTAAAGGGAAAAAAAAACTTTTAAAATTGGAAAGGAATTTCAGGTATTTGATTTTTGTGCCTATTGTCTTGACTCTTTTTGCAGGATACTGCTGAGAAGAGTATCTACCCTTTTTACTGTCTCCATCAGGTATTTATACAGATTGTTCAGATCCCACTGAGCCTTCTCTTTCCCAGGCTCAAAACAGTTCCAGCTTCCTCAATGTCTTCCTGTACGTCACATGCTTCAATCCATGGATAATCTTCCTGTTCCTTCATTAGACTTGCCCCTATATATTTTGGTCCTCATCCTTGTGGCTGCAGCACTCCAGACACTGTTTCAACACTGGTAAGCCAAAGGAGAGTTCACCTGACTCCTTGTGCCTGCATCTTCATGCCATCCAGGATGTTGTTTGGCCATCTTTGCTTCAGGGGCATATTGCTGGCTCATAGTCAATTTGCTGTCCCCCAGCACTCACAGGCCATCAGGGTCTTTCTGCCAAGCCACTTTGTTTGCAGCTGGTGGATCTCCCTTGTCTGTACTGGTGCCTGGGGTTAATCATCATCAGGTGCACTGTTTCACCAAGATTCTGGTTGTCCCATATCTCCAGCCAAAAAGTCATCAGGCTTTTCCATGTTCTCATTCAGCAGAAAGCCTACATTCCACTCCCCCGCCCCTGTTTTCCTGTAAATACACTCCTAGAAGCCCTTCCTGTTTTCCTTTACATCTCTTACCAGATTCTACTCTAGCTGGGACTTCATTTTCCTAACCTCTTCCTTGTATGATATAATGTGTCTGTATTCCTTATGAGAGATCTGAAACTAATTCCACCTCTTGCATGTTTCTTTTTTTGTGTTGGAGGTTTGTCTGGAGCTCCTGTTTCACCCATGCCCCATGGCATGTTTCCTTGGCTTCCTGTCTGCCAGGATGGATCATTCTTGAGCTTGGAAGAGGCAATATTGGACTAAATGCTCAAACTGTCTTATGAAAATGTAGAGGATGGGGGAGGTGAAAGAGAAGGAAAGCAGAAAGGATTTTATTGCCTTCCACTAAGGCAACCTGTAGTCATGATAGAGACCCAAGTTCACATGCTTACTCCAGCAGACACCTAATTTACCTCGTGAAGGGCAGTGCTCCAAATGAAATGCAATTGAGAAAGGCTTGTTCTGTAATATCAAATTAACTGGGCTTATTGGACAGGTTCTTTGGATGTGGACACCCTCAGTAAGATTGTGTGTCTCATCTTGCCCAGAATGTGGCATTGGTATAAATCTGGAACTCTGGCATGTTGGAGGCTCAGTTCCCCAAAAGCTTTTACCTTTTGCCAATCACAGGAGTCATGGAATCATTAAGGCTGGTAAAGACCTCCAAGTTTCAGCCTTTGACCAGCTGTCACCATACCTACTGAAGCACTGCACTAAGTGCCAGGTTGAGTTGTTCCTTGGACAATTCCTAGGAAGTCTTTGGCTTGTAACAGATGTCAGAGAAACACTTGTTTTTCAAATCCCTCTGTAGTTGTGTCTGAGGAGGCACATCAGACAGTACATCTGATTGTGCAGAATCTCAGATGTTCAGGGAGATTCCTTCTGTTTCAGTGAAAAGGAAGATAACGTTTTGAATAGATATTCTTGGAATCTGTTAAGTGCCACGGGGTACTAAATCCTGAAAGGCTGAAGTGGATACTCTTATTAATAACATTAAATAACTTGACTTTTAGGTGGCCTTCTTATTTATATTCTTCCCTGAAGCATGGCACTGAAATTCGAGAGAGCTGCAGCAATCCTGGAATGTGGAGAGAAGACCATGGAGGTGTTGGTACTCCAAGGCAACACACTGCCAAGGGACTTGACAGTGCAGTTAGCAGGTGGAAGGCAGTCAAGAAACTTGTAAGTAGCTCTGAGGATTGTGGTTAAGAGCAGGCAGATCAGAAGAGTTACTTTATATAAAGGCATTGATACTCTAGTATAATAGGAACATGATTTCATCCTCCTTGCTTCTCTTTATATCCTACAGGAATACCATACTGTCACATCCCTTTCAAGGGTACCCTTCACCTGCTATCACACTTCAGAGCTCCAGCAGATTTTCACAATCTGCTCGGCTTCTCTTGGCTGCCCAGATCCCGAAGTGTCTCAGCCTGGAGGATGCAGGCTGTGCCATCCTTGCAGGGAGGTTGTACACAGGTGGGGTCGGTCTCTTCCACCAGGCAGCAGCTGACAGAACCGGAGGACACAGTCCCAAGCTACGTCAGGGAAGGCAATAGGTTGGACATCAGGAAAAAAATTTTCACTGAAAGAATAATAAAGTACTGGAATGCTCTTCCCAGCGAGGCGGTAGAATCACCATCTCTGGATGTGTTTAAAAAAAGGCTGGACATGGCACTTGGTGCTATAGTCTAGTTGAGGCTCTGGAGCATAGGTTGGACTCGATAATCTTAGAGGTCTCTCCCAACCTCATGGTCCTGTGCTTGGGCAGCAGGCTGCCCGCGGTGCCCTGCCCGCCGGGGCGGCTCTTTGTCCCGCAGCGCCGGGCAGCGCAGCGCTATTTGCCGTCTGCCCACAAGGTGGTAGCGCAGCATCAGATTAATGTGATGTAAACACGGGGCTTGCCCGAGCTCCTGCCCTCTCACCTGACACCTGCCCACTGCTGGAAAAACGTGCGCAATCTTCTTCCTGCCCGCTAACTTTCTAATTCAAGAACAGCGTGAATAAGAATAAATATTTGAGAATAAAGAAGAGATATCTATTCCATGCCCCAAAGGGCTGTGTGGAAAGAATGAGTGATAGGGATAAAATCATGTAACCCAGCCTGGAGATTTTGACTAGTTTCCAGAGCTGGGGAGGCCAGATATTATCAAATGCTGCTCCGGGGTGATGAACCAGTCTGGGCTGCAGTGGTCCCTATCATCACACTCCAGTGGTTGCAGGGTGTGACAGATTGTCCTTTCAAGGCCCACCAGAATCCGTGTCCAGCAGCTTGTAGGACAATAAGCTGGGCATCTCTCTAGTGAAATATTTGAGGTCTTTTCTAAAACTAGTTTAAATGACAGTTTTGTCCTCAGCACTACTGCTACTGGTTTCAGACAGTCCCATCCAAATCCTTCTCTGACTTTCCACCACTTGCTGCTACATACCACACCTGGCAGCATAACTATGACAGATCAGGAAACTACTTTGCCATTATTATTCCCTCCATTATTGTTCTCTTCATTATACAAACTGCTCTTCCTCAACCAAGTTCCACAGTGCAATGGTATTTCAGGAACTGCAGTGCCATCACAAACAAGCAGACATTCTACTTACAGCAGAGGGTCACAAGTGGGGAGAAACACATTAAACCAGAGCTAAGCCCAAGAATCCATTTTATCATGGACCTATGCTTAGTTTCTGATGGTGAACAAGCTCTCCTGCCAGGATCTGTGTCTTATTTTTCAGTCTGTTGTACTACAAGAGGTAAATTTCCCTTTAAAACATGTAATTCCCCTTAATGTTACAGAGATAACTACTTAGAAAGTTATTTAATAATAAAATAGCTATTTATTTTCATACCATTATTAAAATATAGCCAAGACAATGAACACCTCATGAGGATTCATACATGCTCAAATCCTCTTCATAGAAATAGGTCACAAAATAAAAGTGAATTTTAAGAGTGTTTTTTGTACAGTTAATCTCTTGTTCAATAGAAAATCAGAGTAAACCCTTCAAGGTGACATCCTATCCCAGCAACTTGTGCTCAATTCTGGGATGTAACCTAATCAAGTAGTGATTTTTGCTGGAGACAAAGAGGTAGAAAGAGAGATTCATCTCCTAATTAGTGTGGTCTCTCTCCAGAGAGAGAGATCTTAGTAATATCACAGATCTTACTTATGTCACATAAGTTGGGGCTGATTAGTAGGGCCCTTTCTAGACTGCCCAAATTGCTCTCTCTTTCAGCAGGTCACCAAACTAAGTGTCTCTAGCCTCAAAGCCAGGCTGCTGGGCTTCCTACACAGAGCTGAGAGGACCTGGTGTCTCAGTACCAAAGAAATCAAAATAAGGTTTTCAACCTGGCTGGTACCAACACCTAGTACTGGAACAAAATTCCATTGTTGGAGTTTATTTACCAGTAATTCTAGGTGGTCTCCCATCAAAGTGCTGGGAAGTCCTCGTCAGTGTCACAGTGACTGCCCACAACCCTTACAACCAAGACAAAGTGTTGCACAAACTACGCAGGCTCTTTGCTCCCTGGGGCATCACTTCATACCATGGGGCTGACTACAGTCCTTCATCTCTTACTGTAACTGTAGTAGGAGGCCTTTATTTATGTCAGAGTACCCTTACAGTGTGCTGATAAAGTATTACAAAGTATTCCAAGGAATGGACATAGCTGTCTCCAAGAAATGGAACTGCTGTTCCAGTCTGGTGAAACTATCCAGTTGAGTGAAAATGCTTGCACTGATAAAAACAGTTTTGCCAGCATGCTCATGCCACTGTTGGGGATCTCACACTCCTGACAGACAGAGCCTGGCAGGAATTTGGAGCATAGATGGGACCCAGATCAAATGAACAATTTGGAGTTAGAATCATATAGCAATGATCCTTTCAAAATGCTTTTATTTACAGAAAACCTCAACTGAAATAAAGTCTCTTAACAGGAGGTCTTGATTACTTTTCCATTTCCAAACCACACATCATAATGGGGATGGAATGTGGTTACCATAAATTGTTGGTTTACAAATCATCACTGACTTGTTAGCAACAGCTAGGATGTTAGAGTTAGAGCAACAGTTTGGATGTGATAAAATAGCAAGGGCCCATTTTTCATGGCATTGTTGGAATGAATATAAATGAATTCTTCCCAGAGATTCATTGTGGTGGTTGTGGTAAATAACAAACTGCATATTTCCTGCTGATGTTGAAATCAATGGGAGTTTTATTATTGGCATCAGGAGAAACAGGATTTGACCTTAACAGAAAAGAGAAGAGGAAAAGAGAAAAAGATGAGGAAAAGAGAAGAATGAGATTGAGAATTCTAAAATGACTAGTGCTTCAGTTGCCTGGGTGGAGGCACTTCAAAAGAGGAGTCTGAAAAACAGAAAACTGGGGCCCCCCTTTCCATTTGGATTTCCTCCCAAATTTTCCTTTGAATTCTCTGTTTGTGAACATTGAAATGGAGGAAAAAACAGTAAGTCACTGCTGAAAATACAGATTTTTGTATTTTCCTTTTCCTTGGAAGTGTTTCTGCCTCTTTAATGGCACTGAAGGGTTCTCTTATTGAGTTTTGGATGAATCCTATAAAAATCAGCAAAGGCATTATTTCAGGGAAGGCTGCACAAACTTCCTTCCATACTTGTATTTGTTTCATGACAGAGATCACTATCAGTCATTTAACTTTGTTCAAGTAAAATACATATTTGTTAATAGGCAGAATTAGCAACCTTGCTTCTGTCATAGAGTTAAATCTTTACAAGAGAGATTCTGCATTAGAAATAGAGACACTAGTGACCCAGAAGAGGTCACTACTCTCATTTAACTTAAAGACTAAGCTATACAATAGACTAAGACTAAGCTATACAAATTCATGTATTTCTCCTCAAATATTCTATAGAAATAGAATAAGCCAAACAAAATAACAATGTATGCATTCTCACCATGCGGAACAACACATTACGAACTTTCATTATCATGTGAATTCAATGTGAACTCACCAGCATGACAATTCCTAAATATAGTTTGAACATTTAAAAGATCAAAACCTGGTCTTCTTAGGTTGACAGAAGAATTTCCAATCTTTACAGAGACGAGAAGAGATAACTAGCTGAATAAATTCAATATCAGTGGTGTTATGTTAGTCTATATTAGCTGAACAATTAGGACTTGCCCACTGAGATTTTAGCACAACAAACCTATAAGCATCATTTTCAAACTGGAGATGTCCTTAAAAATACCTAATGGGGGTTGCCAATAAATATACAAAGAGCAAATTCAAAGAATAATTCTTCTGCCCAAAAGAAGTATCTGTGCATTTGATTGATGTTTTATCCTTCAATACCCACAAACCACATCTCCTGAAATATGAATCTATATCCAAGGACTCTGCTCTTTAAAGTTCACCAAACTACTTCTCATGCAGCTATGCAAGGCAAGATGAATTTAACCTTTGCTAAAACCCCCCAGAATTTTCAGTATAAATTAAATGGTCTCTAGCACATGGAAAGGGAGAAACCAAGCCCCAAACCACCTTTTTTTTTCTTGTAAAGGGCTAATGGAGTTCATTATTTCCTGACTTTTTTTTTCTTATCTATTGAAAATTCTCATTAGTTGCAAGACAGCCCTTTAAATAGCATATGTTGTCCCAGTCAGATGAGGAAGGTTTACAAAAGAAAATTGTGTCTAATAAATGTAATTTTTCCTTAACAGATTCAGACATTGTTGAACTTTAGCATGTAGGAGCAGATGATCCAACTGAGATTATCACAGGAAATCCAAGAGGAATTTAATCCAATCCTTTGAACTTTCAGTAAGATTACTTAACTGTGAAGTACACAAGGAATTATGTTGACTATTGTCGTATTTGGCTAAAGACCCCTCATTTTACCAAAGCCTTCTCTAGAAAATGATCCTTTATCCCCAGAGTCTTTTTGCTGTTGCCTGAAACAGACAGTAAACACAGTTGAGACTGATATTGAAGGAAGTGCTCTTCTTGAAGGAAATATAGTGTTCTAGAAAATCCTAACTCGTCAAAATTTCCCCCTCCTGGGGCAAAAGGTAGTTCGTGCTTCTCAGAAGATGCACTTAAATTTATTAGCTCCATTTAGCTTTTGCCTGGACAACTCATCCCAAATCTAATCAGGGGAGTACACAAGGTCTCTACTGAAGAGGAAGCCATTGCCCATTTCACTAATGTAATAAATTTGTTTCTCATTCCTCCAGAGTGGAACAGAGGTCTTGGGTCCAAAACAGCAAAACGCGTGCATTCCACAACAGGACGGCTCTTCCTCGTCAGTGCACTGCTCTATGAGGATTTCAGAAAGAAGCATTTCAGCTTCACTACTTTCCCCTGAACACTGGGATGTTCAAAAGAGAAGAATTCAAACTGGTATCTTGGAGGTCTGTGGTCTTCTTTTTTTAGAAATGGGTTTGATTGCACTAGATTGAGTTAATTACTGTGACTATTTACACACTGAATAAGTCTGGACTATGGTTTTACTAGGTGGTACAATTTCCCAGACTCATAATGAATAAAGGTACTGCTATTAGAGGAATTTCTAAATGTTCCAACATTTCTCTACGTGGCAGATGGAATGGTTTTGCAATGTAAACTTATCTAACCTAAGCTGCCTTGCTTGCACACCGGTAGCTGACTCACTGTGCCAGCAAGGAGCTTAGTCAGGACTAATTTGCCCATCTTGGGAGAGATTTGCAGCCTCTGCTGAATTTCCTGCTCCCATGACCAGAACTGCCCTGCTGGCACTCATCTGCAGCTGCAGGCCAAGTCTGCCACCTCCACGTTTCAGTGGAATCACAGCTCACTCAAAACTCACTCCTAAGACGTCCTAGTATGTGCCACACTAATACCAGTTAATAAAGTACTTGCCTGACCTACATCGGCTTTATTAAGAGCAGAACAACACAAAAAAGCAGGCTTGGAACTCCAGGAAATATAGACCAGAACTTTTAGATGCTGTACAGACCTTCCATGTCAGAACAAGTCATCTTTAAGTGTACTAAAATTCAGGCATAACAAAGTCATTTTCCCTAACAAGATGTTTAGGTCCAGTTTGCCCTAATTCTGTACTTTTCATATGTTTATTTGCCAGTACCTGAACTGTTCAGATAATGATGTTATTTCAGGATTATCATTTTATCCACAAGCACTTCCACATCCCCTTTCAACTACACTTTTCTCCTTGGACTCAATTCTTGCTTAGAGAATGCCCATATTTCAGCATTCTAGGGCTTAAGAGAAATGTGTGAGTGCTTCTTAAAAACCACAATTAATGCAGGGAACTACTCCCAGTCAAGCAGTGGGATGGGAGGAGGGCTCATTGAGACCTCACGTTTGGGAGGCACTGAGGGAGGCAGCCAGCACAATCCTAAGGATGCCCAAGAAGCTGACAGACTCTGTAGAAACTCCTGTGGAGATCAGAAGATGCTTCAAACTGAGTGCTTCTCACATCCTGCTTGATGGATATAATAGCAACTGTTCAGGCATCTGGTAGCCTTTGGCTATGTGCTTCCAAAGGAGTGTGTAGTGCTGCACACTGGTCAAACAGCACAAAGGCTCTTGGGTCTGTGGTTTATAAACAATGCACAAGCCAGAATGTGGTATTTGGAAAGCTGATGTGTTTCTAATGTATGTAGACGTTGTTGTAAGTAATATCTAAATTATAAACACTCCCCCTCCTCCACCTTCCAAACTGAGTCCAAAGTACCAGTCCTTGCCAGGGACAATAAAGTAACCCAAGTTTGGAGCTTCTCGGTCGAGATAGTTTTGAGTCATGACATTTCTTTAAAATAAACATCAGGAAATTATCCAAAAAGTGAGATCACTCCACTTTGTAAAATATCTTTTTATCTCCCAAATATTTTGCCTAGTATCAGTCACGTTTTCCTGGAAAACTGTAGTCTGACATAGAAGTTTCCCTGTGCAATTTCAGGTGGATTAATTTCAGCTTGACAAAGTTAGGGTGGGGTTCAAAATCAACCTTAAAATGGAAGATCTTGCATAAAGCTAAATTATGGAAGAGCTTCTCCATCTTGTATTTTCTCTCAGCCAGCTCACAATAACTGTGCCTCTACTACCGAACATCCGAGCCAAAAAACAGAAAGACAAAAGCCAAAGCCAAACCAAAAGACAAGAAGCAGAGACAGCAAAGAAGACAGAGAGAGAAGAAAACAAAACTACCTCACATACAGACCTTATGCTGAAAGCCCAAAGATTAGAAAAATAACCTCTGTAAAAGACAGTTTCAGCATTAGGAGATGACAGAAGCAGAAGAGGTGGCAAAGCACCTAACCTGACCTACTGTCAAGAAAAACTAATAAAAAAAAAAGGTGGGAAAAATAAGGTGACAAGCTTGTCACCTTAAAAGGAAAAAGTAATTTTTAATACTGAGTATATTCAAACCAACAAAATACTCAGAAGTTGGATCAGTTCCATATCAAAATAACTCAGCCTATAATTACATGAGAATCAAAAAATACCAAAACACGTAATAAAGATACTGCAGAGTACTTTGTCTTTTGTGGAGCAAGCCCATTCATACCACCAAATAAGGAAAAAAAGTTAAAAGGAGTTGAACATAATGATTACCAAAAGGGAACCATAATGCGTGGGAATGGGCAGAACTGGGTAGGAGAGAGGAAAATGGGCTGAAATTAACAGCAGTAGTGAGTGAAAAAATTGAGACAGCTGTGTACAAGACTGACACCTGAGAAAAATCAATACCAATCAGATCTTGAAGAAATCCCTATATCTAAGTATGCTGAGAAAGATAGTATCTCACATCAGTACAACTAGTACTTTTAGGAAAAGGATAAGCATGTCTTCAGAAAAATAGATCAACCTTCAGGTATGAAATGGGGAAAGGATTTCAAATGCCCTGAAGATTGTTTGAATTTCCAACAATACAACTATGTATAACAAGCATACCATCACTTCCCACAAAATTAATTTTGCCTGTACACTTAATCCCTCATAGTTATATCAGTAAGTCACTAGGAATCCCCAGAACAGAGTCAGATATAAATTGATCCATCTGAACTGAGTAAAATGATCACACATCTAATTTCATCAGCTGATAAACCACTTCAGGATCTGCCCAGCAGCAATGCTTAGTCTTAATTCCTCGACAGGGAATGCTACCAAACATGCTCATCATGTATCTTTGCTCCCATTGAAGAGAAAGGAAATCTTAACCTGTCATTTTGGTGGGAGAAGGATGAGGCTAGCTTTGAAAAATCACACCTATTTCAAAGAAAAAATTCTGTGCCTTATAGATATAGCCCATCATTTAAAAATCAAACACCTGACTGCATGAATAAACTCCTTTTTTGTGTATACAGCATCAAATATTTTTCACATTTCTTCATCAGACTTTGAAGTGTATATCAAAAGAAAGGAAATGGAGAACAGGAAAGCAAAATTATCACTATCTATTCTACCCAATGGCAAATGGAAGGATCAAACCCTCAGCCAGGTAAAGCCTACTGTGTCTTCAGATTGCACATTTATACAAAAGGGACAGCAACCTTGTGTCCCCAGAAGCAAGCTCTTTTTCTTCTTGTAAACACCCCATTTGATCTTGGAACATAAATAATAACCCTGAACTTCCTGCATTTTACCCTAGATCTACTACTGTCATCAATGGGAGCATTGAAGGAGGAGGGTGTAGGCACTGGGCTAAAGCTTTAGGCTAGATCCAAGTCCATGTTATTTTCTGTGTCTAAAAAGTGCCCACAATTTTCTGGGTAGCCTATAAAAACAACTGAAGTAATTGTGGTGATCTTACATTGTTTAGATTGTTTTCTTTCCACTCCCCAACAACGCCATGACAATGATCTATTAGAGCTGGGCCAGACTCGCTGCAGAAAACTTAGTATGACCTGAGAACCAAAATGCAGTCACAGCCCCAAACACCTCAGGGGTGAGATGAATTCTTTGTCTATACTGTATCCTAAATGCATCCAAATTATTCCAGTATCCATATATCTACGTGGACCACTTAACTCCCTCTTGAACTCTCCTTAGTGCTTTAAATTGCTTGTCAGCCACATGTGAAAATATCTATCTCATCTAAAATTTACATTCCAGAGTTTTCTGTCACTGATTTCTCTCAGCAGTAAGGCTTCTTCTGATCTCAGTGCCACTGAAATGGTGGGACTGAATTTTGCACAGAGACACAGAATTGTGTGTGGAGCAGAAATGTAACGAGCTCTGGGTCAGAATTTCAGCAGTCCCTTATTTAGGGCATCAGCATGGGGGAGTGCTAGCTGAGATAACAAGGTAATATGATTGCTGCTGCTGGCAAGAGGACAGATGTCAACATTGCCTCTCCTTTTCACGGAAACATACCTGGCTTTATGAAGAATAGGTTAGCAAATATTTTAATACAAATAGCAACCTCAGCAGAGCTGCCAAAGCAGGCTCCAAAGAGACTGACTTGTTTACAGTCTGGACCAGTGCCTTAAAACCTGACGTGCTTATTCAACAGAAAATTAACCCCAAAACGGGTATCATCATTACTGTAGGGAGAAGCTCCAGAAAGATAATATCCTAACTCACTCCAGCTGAACTCAGGACATTGTCCACTTTTTATCACATCCAGTGCCCTTGTAGTCATTCAGAATAAACAAGCAAATAAAGAAGTGAGGTATATCACATGTGATAGCTTGGGTCACTGGGACTGCATGGATGTTTGGATCTAGCCCAACCTCCTGCCTTCACTTGAATTACTACTGGAATCTAACTTCTTGCATTGTTTTAAGAGACTAAATTGAGCTCTCTATGTACTTTGGTCATCCCAACTCAGATGTTATCTTTTCCTTTCCCACTCTAGTTTTTGGCCACAAAAAAATATACATAAAGAAGAGTGCTGAGAAGAGCCCTTTTTTCCCAGCTGCAGAGTGTGTGTGTATGTGTGGGTCTATGGCTCTCCCCAAAAAGCCTTTGACCAAAAGTGTCATTTATGAGGTCATTTGTTTAAGAGGTTACTAGTGATCCTCATGAAAATGAATACTGCTATAGATTTGACCTTGGAAGCAGCATTAGTGATACTAAACTGGCATAGGTTAAAAAGGAGAGAAGAAATTGTTTCCAAAGTTACTGTAGATATGCAGTGACAGAAGAAACTTTCACAGGGAATGGTCACTGCTCTGGAAAAGTCACTCTGCAGAGGTGTCATAATCTTTAGCTATCAAATTTCTTGGAAGATGGAAAGACTGGTCCTGGAATTATTATGCAAAGGCCTGTAATACTGGATTTACCAACAGAGACCTCGGCCAGCTTTCATTGCATAAGTCAGTTCATTTTGAGCAACCCCATGGGGGAACAAGAGACAGAGCTGAAGAGAGACAGGTATGAGCCAGGGCTTTCCTGTGTGACCCGGTGCCAGAGCTCTGTGTGAGACCACACACTGCCCTGCAACCCAGTTCTTTGTGAGAAACCAACCTCAGACCTTCATATAACCTGGAAACTAAAGTAACTGAGTTTGGATTTCATGCAAGACTTCATTTTTACTTGCAAAACTTTTACTGAAACTAGAAAAAAAGGGTTTTTTCTATCCCAGACTATTGATATCCCAGACTACTGGGATAATACCACTAATATTAAGAGACAGCAGTTGTGATCTAGAAGAAAGGGTGAACACAGAGAGTAATTTCTTGGGGTGGCCAAAGTTGATAATAATTTGTGATGGCCACCCTTGATGACTAGCACAGAGGGACAAAACTTACGTTCTTGTTTAACTACTCTTTCAGTGAATTTGTACCTGGACACCCAGGTTTCTGCATGCAGCAGCAGGCCATTTCTTGTAGGGATGGAATAAAAATCCTGTCAAAGCAGTGAAATCTGTAAGAATGCAAAACTGAAGTAACCTGCAGTTATCAGGTCACAGGAAGTTTTGTGGATTAAACACATAATCCAGCTGGGATTTGGTGAGAACTGAAAGCACATACTCTCTTCCACTGAAAATACCTGCCAGCACCTCCTTTGTACTGCAAGTGGAACAGAACACAATGAGAGCTGAAAGGTTTCTCACAGTAACCTAAAAAGCTTTTTAAAAGAATTGTATCCCTTTTGTAGAATTCTGTAACTGTTTAAAAACAAAACCAGAAAAACCCAACACTGCTTCCTCTTGTGTCTGTATTTTTAGAGTACTATCCACAGAAATTTACTAGAGCCAACCCCACTAAATTCCTTTCAATTGTCCCACAAGGGTGGTTCTCAAAGCAAAAAAGGAGAAAAATGCTGGCAGTTTATGTAATGTCTTTTTCACTTATACAGTCTGAGAAGATATCTAAGAATTTTAATGGTGTATGAGTCTCTGGTGGCAAGAATCAGTCTGGAGAGCTTTCTCTACAAATTCAGCCTTGTTTATTTGTCTGTCCTCTTGTACACCCTTGCCCCATCTCTCTCTGCTCCTGAGAAGACAAAGAAAAAAATATATTCCCTTGAAAATCAATAGACTGAACTAGAGTGCAGTATTTGAACAACTGAAAAAAACCCAAAGCCTTATGCATTTTATAAGAGCTGCTTCTGGGTGTGTTTTGCTTGAAACAAATATTTGCCTACTGAAAAGTCTGTTGGGTTCAAGCGGCATAGTAAAATGTTCCCTAAATAATCCTTACTCAATTCCCTGCCTTTCCTGTAAGAAGGCCAGCTTCTTTAACCTTTACTATCAAAACTCAGCATAGTCCCCTCCTCTCTCCCTTGCACCATACATAATCTGGAATTCTGGACCTTGAAATGCCCAGCTTGTACCCTTCCTGCCATTTAGTGCCTTGATGACTCCACACCTGTGCTATTTTGCTTCCTCACATGTCTGATACAAAATGTTAAGCATCCTTGTGACCTTTAAACATCCTGCACAGTTCTCCTGTTTATGTGATCCAAACTCATCTCCACCTCCTGTTAGAAAATCCTGTGCATGCACCTGGCTTGATTACATCAGCATATCTGCACACAGCTGAGCTAACACATTTCAATGAATCTACTGCAGAAGCAAAAGGAAATTAATACCTTTCCTTCTTTCTGCAAGCCAACAGTTGCTTCACCATGGTATCAGTTTGGCACTAAATGAGAGTTGTCTGTAAATGCATTTCACTGCAACCTGAATGCCATTATGTAGAGCTGGAAAAAACCAGCCTGACAAGATTTTTATGGTGGCCACTAAAACATAAAACTATTTTATTTCCCCATGCTTGAAACATCACCTCCTATTGGTGTTATTTTTTTTTCCTTCCTTTTTTTACTAGATGAAGTAACCACATATTCCAGGAGTAATATGTGCGTAAAGCAAAAGTAGTAGGAGAGACACATGCCACTCCCTGAAAGCTGCTACAGAACTCACATTACATGCAGACAACCCAGCAGTTGTATTTCTCAAGGACACTGCTACACATGTGGCATTTTTCAATATTATTTTACTGTACATGAGTAGGTGATGCCCCTTTCTTTTACCTGGACAACGAGCGTGCAGGAAACAGCAGAAAGAGTCACAAGGGTCATATAAATGTACACACACAGCAACACATTTGATCTGTAATCCTGAGTTTCACTGTGCATACACAGACCTTTTTCCTTCAAGGGTAGAGGGCTAATGGATTGCAAGGTTCTGGAAATAACTTCTCACTTCTGCTGAGCAGGATGAACCACTGAACAGAAACACGTGTTCATCACAGGCACTGGTTAGCTGAAGGAGACCAGCACTGCAGGAAAACAAGTGTTACTAGGAATAAAAAGTCTGCTCCAGATTCTTGTTCTGAACTTGACACCAAAGTACCAGGAAAGTCTCTGTGGGAGAGTTTGGAAGACTTCAGTTCATGTCTGGTGGAGCAAACAGCAGTTGTAAAATCTCAAGAGATGAGGGCCACCCAGAGTGTGTCAGTTTATCAACTGGACAGCTGTGGTGTGTCTGCAAATGCCAAACCATAAGCACATTGGCAGGGGAAGCAGGAATTGTGGCCAGCACACAGAGAAGTGGCTCCTGAGTTTCTGAATTGCCTGCCTCTCAGAGCACACTTATGGTCCAGGCCAGCCTGCCAGCTCCAGCAAGACTACTGTGCAGCAGCCCAGGGCCATAAACACACCTCACACCTGGCTCCACAGCCTCTGGGAAGGGCTCTGAATTAGAGAGGATGGCAGTTTGGGAATACTGCAGCACTCAGCTCAAGTTCCTGCATTGGACAGGGCAGGAGGATAACAGTGTAAAAGGAAAGACCTTATAGACTTACTGTTCTCTAGTGAGAAACAGCCCTTTGGGAGCTATGAGCAGCATAAGAAAGGGACTTCCTGGTGGTAGAGAAACCACTGAGAGACTTGACCAAATGCTCTGGGGTTACGGGACTGGGAGCAGAGCAATAAAGCCACTTTAAGGCACCAAAGTGGTCTTACCAAAAAAAAAAAAAAAAGAGAGCCATGTGTCTTCAGTGCAAGAGAGTCACTTGTTGCTGATGGCTATATTTTCTACCCACTGGAAAGCTGAAAATCAAAATAAATCACTCAGGAGAGGAAGGCAGAGAATTATGCCTCACAGAGAAATTTGGGCTACAGTGACAAGATAACCAATGTCAACAACAAATGCCTGAGGAAAGTGAACGTGGAGTAGAGTAACAATTGAGTGAAGTGTTATCTAAAATATACATGGTATTTTATATCAGTCTTAGGTGTCCTTCAGATACTTTATCAGCTGTAATATTTATGATTATTGGTGTTCATAGTAGTAGCATTAATGTATCAATAGGCTGTGAAGAGATAAACTCTATTCCTAGTGTATTCCTAATGGAGTTCTAGTAAGTCCTTGAGCATTCCAACTAATCCATTCTGAAGTCATTGACTAGGGCTTAGTTTGTTAGGATTTTAAGTTCCTAACACAGGAAGAAGGGGCAGAGGATTATCCAGGCTTCTTAAAACCCTCTAACCAGTTAAGAGTTAGGCAAGGGCAAGGAAAAATAGACGCGGTTTTTGCTGATTCTCTGCTATCCTCAGGCCTGGCTTCATGGGCTGTTAGATATTCTGGCCAGAAGCTTCCTCTTGCTTTTCTCTACTTTCTTTGGAGAAGAATACAAACCAGCAGGCTGGGATGCACCCTGGAAATGCCTGCTGCTCTTCTGAGGTTAAGGGAGAGGGAAGGAAGTTTCTAGAAACTGACAAAAGATCCAGCCTGCCTCTCCACTGACTTTGCTTTCCTTGTGAAGAACCAGTGTCCCAAGAATCCTTGAAATAACATGGACTCTTCATCCCTGCAAATATGGAGAGACAGCCTTGGGGTATCATATCAAGCAGGAATCAAGGACTGATGATGCTGGATCCTATTGATAAAAGTTCACAGCAACTACCCAAATGTCCCAAACTCCAACTTATGGTGACTGTGATGACCACAACAGAGAGAACAGCACAGACTGATTTAAATTTGTTTCCCAGAGAGAGGATGAATCAACACATGATCCACACCAGGTGGGTTGAACTAAATCACCATTAAAGGTCACCTCCAATCCAAACCATTATATGATTCTATGATCACTGAAGTTTTTCAATAGGCATTCTGGAGGTAACAATTTGAGAGATGGGCATTGGATCCCACTAGGAAGCAGGTGGTGATTTGGGATATCAGGAGACCTCAGGATGTGTGCCACTGAGAGAACAAGGGGACCCCTGAACGTTGTTCTGTTCCTCAACACCTGCCAGATTTTGAGTGTATTTCTTAATAACTGACCCCTGGTCCAGGCAGCTCCTCCAGGCTGGTGTGAGGGAAGGCAGGCAGGGCTAGGCAGGCTCCAGCTCTGGCCATGGGCACAGCTGCCAAGTGGCACTGCCAAGGAAAATGTTAATTGCCCAAAAAACATGGTCCTGCCACTCAGCTGATGAATTCTTTCTCTCTGTGAATCACGAGGATGTGAGACCACCTGACACAGAATGACTCTGGTCATCTTAATCCCTGAATCTCTCATCATAATCACAGCAAAGCATGAAAAAGGGGAAAAAACACCACAAAAACAGCCTCACTTTTTAACTGTACCTGTAAATGCCACACCTGTTAAAATAATCTTTTGGATACTGAGATCAGAGTGAGCAGTCAATTTTGCCTGAAAAGTGTGAACAGAATGAACTTCCCCTTTGAAACTTTTGTGGGAATATCCAAGCACTGCCTTAAAAAAAAAAATCTATCTTATTAGCTACAGTGGATAGCTACAGATCTTGTTAGGACAGCTCTAACAAGACAGAAGGGGAAAGAGGTTGATGATTAGTCATTAATGAAATGCAGCCACAAAGAAGATGACAGCTATGACTCTAGCATGTTTTGCTAAAGAAAGGGAAGCATTATTGTCATTCCAGAAAGCTTTGGCAAGCCTCCACTCTGAATACAATACAATTCTGACCACCCACATGTGGCAAAGATGTATTAAAAATGAAGCAGGTACAGAGAATGGCCACACAGCTGATCATAACCTGCCTTGCAGAAGAAGGCCTAAACCAACTGGTTGTTCAGCCCAGCAAATCAAAGGCTGCTGGATGTCCCAATAATTATAAGTTCAGCAAACATAAGGAGAAGTATAAAACTAGATAGAGAGAAGAAATTTTAAAATCTAGACAATAACAATGTCAGTGGTTGCACATTGGCTAGGAGTAAAGTTAGGCTGGAAATAAAAGGTTTCAGATTTCTGTAAGAATAAGAGGAGCTTTGGTGCTCCTCTCCCTGCAATCCCCACTCTGCTGTTCATGGTCTCACTGAGTGGCTGCTGGTATTTCTCCTATGTAAATATGAGCCAAGATTAAAAACTGGCTGTGGGACTGAATGGGGCCTCTGGCTTCCATGGCTCCCAGGAAATCACATTCAGTGAGTAGCAGCTGTCCTTCTGTGCACTAGGAGTGAGCAGGTTTTTCCTTATCTGTTAATCCATAGGAAAGTCAAAGGGCTCACATTCCATCCCACTCTCTAACACAGCATTCAGATTTATAGAGCAGAACAACACCTTTTTCTTTTTTCCTAAAAAGAAACCCCACAACTCTTAATGGCAAAATCACAATGTTTTTCCCTATAATAATGAAAAAGACATAAGGAAAATCAGATTTTTAATAAGGACATATAATTTAACAGAATCACTGAAGGATGAGGCTGGATACTTTAAGATAATCCACTTTCCAGTACAAAATATGTTTCTTACTAACTGCTCCATACAAATTATTAAAATATCATTCATCCATTCCATGCACTGCTTTCATCTCTGTCACACATTACAAAATGTAATACCAAAGATAAGAAACCATCAACAGCAGCTCCACTGCTCTCAATAAATCTGCTTTCTACTCCTCTAAGAAACAACACCAACATCTGGATTAATCTTTAGTTATTTGCAGTAGCAAATCTTTATCTTTAGTCTGAATTCTGGAATAAACTCATATAAACAAAGACTAGTGTAATAATATTGAAATGCATTTTATTTATCTGCATGGGAACACACTATTTTGCCCATAAACAAGGGAACTGTCATATTTAAATATTTCTCTAGTACAGTCATAAATCTCTCACAAATGAATGTCTGAGCTCTCTCTTTGAACTTTATCTTGCCTTTACAGAAATGTATTGTCTATGGTTTGGTCTTTTGATTTTTAGGTTTTTTTTTAGTTGTCTGCTTGCAGTTTTGTCTGCTGTCTGTCTTGCAGTTATCTGTGACTCGCTGAGTAATCCTATATTACAAATGAAGACACTATGTCTACAAACATAGGTATATAGGAGAATTTATACTGGGAATATGATATACTCATCATCCTTATCCCAGGTCTAGTGAAGTCAGAATCAGTTTTTACCCTCTCCATTTATTTTTAATTAAACTTTCTAAAACAGAATGGCTTTTTTTCCCCTCACATCAATAGAGCTGATGTGTAATGTAAAACTCAGGATAGTTGTTAGAATGTGTTCCATAGGTGTGGTGAAATGCTTATCTCCATATTTTAATACTATAGAAAAGAGAAGAGAAAAACAAAAAGTAAAAGGAATTTCACTAGACTCTACTGGGTCTCGAAAAACCTAGTACTTGAATCCAAGAATTTCACTCATTAGGATGTGGTACTATTCAAAACACAGCAGCAAAAAGTTAAATGACAATACAGTGCCATTTATTGTATACTGCACCAATAACAAAAGCCTGGAAAGCCAGCCACTTCTGCAGGAAGGTTCTCCTCTAATCTGTGTATTCTATACATCTATCCTGAAGTTTCTGAAATTTCTATAGGGAGGTTACATTTTCACTTTCTGTTCTGCTGTCCACAATCAAATATTATAGCGCCAGACGTCATTGCTGGCCATGAAAGGCCATGAAAAGAATGGATAGTATTGCTATGAGACAAAAAGCTGAAGGAGGGAAAAAACAACTCTATTAACACCACCAGAGAAATGAAATTCTCAATAGCCAGTATCACTGCAAACCCTATTTCACCACAGCTTTTAAAAGGGCTGTATCACAAGACACTAGTCTGTGCCAGAGACAATCTCCCTCATTATCCAAGGCGAAGCCTGCAGGGAAAGGTTGGACAGACGCTGCTGGCTCACTGAGGTAAGTGCCTTGTTATCCATTCTGACATTAAGGAAGTGGGAGTGATCCCCCAGAGAAGGGCTCCAGAAGACAGGCGAAAAAATCTGGCGGAAGGAGCCCTACAACCAGACAAGCCTGGGGAATTGGCAGAATATACGTGAAATTATTGCTAATGCATGGATAAGTAACAAAAGCCCAGAACAGATGGACTCTTGGGATCCAGCTTCAGATCCAATAGGAGTACCATTCCCCATCCTCTAATCCCATGCCACCCATCCCAGGCACTTTGAGGGCCAGTAGGGTTCTCTTCCGATGTGCTTGAAGCACAACCAGCCATTGTCACTTTCAATACCTCTTTGTAATGTCTGCAGCCCTAAAGTCACCCTGTAGGGAGCAGCTGCTGTATGAAAAGGGAATGAGCTTCTACTGGAAAAAAAACCAACAACTTCTGTTATTGAAAATAGTCATTACTTCACCACTCAGCATGCTAAAATATTAAATACAGGAAATTGCCTCTCAAATTGCTAGACATATCAAAAAAATACATAGTATTTGCAGGGCTCCATCTTTGCTACTCTCAGTTTAAAAATCAACTTGGACCCCCTGTGGGGGAAACAAGCAACTCCATGAGTACATCTGATGATATAGAAACTAGCAGTAAGGCCAGTAGTCTGCAATGAAGGGAATTATGAAGGCCAGAAAATCTTCACTAAGAAGCAGGTCATTCCAATGGTGACAGCGATGCCTTCTATGGAAGACCAGAGCCCAAGAAAACCTTCATGTACCCATCTGTGTGGGTCATCAGAAAAAAAAGGGGTGATGCAACAGCAACCCAGCAGACCTCCTAGATCATCTCAAAGGAATATTGTTCCTACAGTATTACCAGTACCTTATCATGACATGGAGATCTTTCCAGTCATACTCTCTGAGGAGTATTTGCCTCAAAATGGTTATTGCAAATTACCACAAAGCACAAGCCAAAAACTGTGAAAAAAATGTCAAAAAGAATTTTCCTCAAAAGGCACTAGAGCCTGAGTAAGAAATCCTTGCAGTTTTCTTTTCATCCTTTTCTTTTGGCCATGTTTTCATGTCTTTTCCCCAGACATGTACTATCCTAACTCAAAGCCAAAGAATAAATAAATATATGTGCACATATGTAGTAGGGTTACTGAATGTTGAGGAGGGGAAGGAAAAATCTATCAGGTCAAGTTTTCAGATCAGAACTAGATTTCCTCCTAAAAGATACCACAGCAATCAAAATGAAGAAGTATGTTAAATAAAGCCATTTCTAGGGAATAATTTATGGCTGGGATCATACAGGAAGAGCTTCAAATGAAAGAGAAAGATTCAATACAGATCAGTAAAGGGGGATCCAAAACCATTTGCCTCTCAAACAGGGGAGATTTCATCCCCATGGGAGTTGGGGCGGAGGGGAAGGAAAAATCTGTCAGGTCAAGTTTTCATATCAGAACTAGATTTCCTCCTAAAAGATACCACAGCAATCAAAATGAAGAAGTATGTTAAACAAAGCCATTTCTAGGGAATAATTTATGGCTGGGATCATACAGGAAGAGCTTCAAATGAAAGAGAAAGATTCAATACAGATCAGTAAAGGGGGATCCAAAACCATTTGCCTCTCAAACAGGGGAGATTTCATCCCCATGGGAGTTGGGGCATATGGTAAACTTTGAATTCAGCTGGATCCAAGAGCCAGTACCACTGAGTCGGGATATGGCCCCTGGCCTGAGGTAGCTTCTGCCAGCCCCAGATTCCTCCGAGGTCTCTGCTCAGGGAGAGAGGCAGCCAAGCTGCTCTATGCCAAATCAGACTACATCTTCTTTTGGGCTCGTGGGTTTTGAGGTGGTTTTGCCATAAAGGAAAGCAGTGACTGGGCCTCACATGAGTGTGCTAATGAACACAAGTGCTGTCCAGAGCAGCTGTGCCAAGCCCAGTAGCCTGTCTCTGACAACAACTGCCTGGTTAACTCTTTGAACCAAAGGGAAAGTACACTCTATCAAACTCCCCGAGCTCCCTTCAAACTCTGCCTTTGGCAAAAGGCATTCTGATAGTGTTGCTCCTCAAGAAATACAGAGCAGTTCATATGGGAGAAGCAGCATCTCTGAGCCAGGATGTGTCATTTCCTCTGTATAGAAGGTCTTAATGGGAGCAATCTTTGAATCATTGATGTTCTGGGGTAGTGCAAAAAGAGATATCTCAAAAGAGAATACACTTGCATTTAAAAGAAAAGGAAACCAAAACACACCACAGAATCCACAAACTTCCATATTCCCCTGAAATCCTTGCTGTAGAAAATCTGATTAAATGAACAGAAGTTGTTCTTTCTGCTCTTCCAAAATTAAAATCTGTGAATTTCTATTATTTATTCACCTTTTTATCATTAAATGTGTAGAGGGGCTTAAACCTCAGAAACCTCTGGAATATTTTTTATTGAGAGACAAAAAATTGTTTCAGTTTCTTTACATATAACACAGTAACTCATCTCAATCTTTCTTGCATCTGATCCATATCACTTCTGAGTCAAGGGCCAAGTCTGTAGTAGGGAAAATAGAAATCACTTTATACTGGAAGAAATGAATATTTGTTCTAGTTGACAGACTAGCAGGAACTCAGTAGAACAATATAAGAGACAAATCTCAGAGCAGGTTATTTATTCTTATTCAACCACAGTACAGATTTCCTGATGAAGCTGGAGTTCTGGAATGCTTGACCAGATCTCTGTGAACCTTCTTACCAAGGCTGAAATTATCATGAATTACTATTGTACTCATTAGTGGAAGTTCTTAGAGACATTAAGTCAACTACTGGCTGACCTTCTGAAGTAGTAGATTTACATCATCCAAGACTCAAAAAATAACAATATCAGCATTTAATCACTGAAGATTTTTATATAAAGCTTGCCAAGTTAAATCAAAGAATTGAAAATATCAGTCTAAGAGACTGGTATTCACACCTGCTCATTATTGATAAAATTTTGCTAGCTGGGTTTCCTTTTAATAGATTTATGCCAGGTTAAAAGTGACATCAATCTCTGATGGTATAATACAACTTCAATCACTTCTTAAAAGACAGTTCATTTTTGCATGCAGGCAGATAGCCAAAAAGAGCATTTGAGTTGGGACTAGAAACATTTAAAACATCAGTGGTTAGTTCTTACTTACAACTGAGAAAATGACAGTATAAGAAAGTTGAAGAATGCCAGGGGTAAAATCTCAACCATACTAAGGTTAGATGAAACCAGAACTTCTACCCTAAGTAAGTTTTTTCAGCAAAAACTCCCTCAAAGTTTTGTAAAAATTAAAGTGGTGTGGTTATGACAGTTACATACATTTTAACAGGCAAGAAGGTTGCATAAATGTTTGAGGGTTTGGGCTAGATTCATTTGAAAGTAAGTAACAAAATTGGAACAATTATTCCCTTTTCTTCCAGATCTCAAAAGTTCCAGTTCTCAAAGGCAGTAGCTGGAGAAGATCGGATCTGACCCTTATTTCCACCTTCACAATTTAAGTTCTAAGTGTACCAAAGAAAACAGCACTGCTCTTCATTATGGTGTCTTAACAGATCCTTTCAATAACTAATCACATAGATTTCCTAGTGATTTTCCTTTCTATTTCTTTTCCTCAAAATGCCTGATGTAACTCTGTCTTTAACTTACCCGCAATAAAATAAACATGACTCCTCTTCCCTGCTGTTCATTTTTAAAATTCTGCAGCTTCAATCTCATACAATTCTCGGGCTCTCAGGCTATCAGCAGAATTTCCCTAGATGTGTACAGATACAGCTACAGTATATTTTGTTCTTCATTTGTGTTGGACATGAAATTTTAGTTTGGTGTTATGCATTATGGAGAGTCTGGAAGGGAAGATTGTTCTCTTTGCACTTGGCCCTGAGGGTTGGCAGCAACACTGCAAAATGACTTTATCCCCAAACCAGATGTTCAAGTTGTTTTAATAATATCTTATGTTTCCTTCACAAAATAAAACAAAAACTCACTGTATCAGAATGTTCCAGTGTTACAGCAAAGGGATTTTTGCTGTCTGCATTTTGCCCACCAGATGGTAGCACTGAAATGAAACCAGAACTTTTCTTATCTAAGCACTTATCACTCTCATAGGTTGGACAAAATTCTTCCTTTGCAGGAAGATAGGATTTAATTGCAGGTTATTCCCTAGGGCACCTGTACAAGCTTCTGTATTATCTGATACAATACAAACATAAGCAAAATGGTGTAAGATGGACCCTCTTCTTTCATGGATTAGGTGTTATCTATTTTATTTGTAGTTTATATCCTTATTTTTTTCTTCTCCATTTCAATTTTGTTTCTCATCATTATAAAAGAGACTAGCAGAAGGAATGTTATCACATAGTGTCATGGCTAACATTAGGATAGTTTAAACTCAGTAAAGCTGAAAACAGCATTGATTTTCTATGAAAACCTTGTTCTTGGTTTAGAGAAGGTTAAAGCCAACCAGAGGACTGCTAAAAACAAACACAAAGTGTAATGTGTTGTCTTAGAGAAGTTACTTTTTATCTCTGTGTTACCTGCTTTAGTCTTATTCATGGACCAAAGATGCTATCTTGGTTCACTTTTGTGATAAGAACATTGCTCAGATGCTGTGAAGGGCAGTTTTTCTCAGCTCATAATGGATAACAGGCAGAACCAGAGGTAACAAAACTTCTACCCGAGATCCTTCAAGCACATCTGTTCATATAGGCTTTCAGAAAGAAAGAACTTTTAAATACATTCAGTGAATTCAAATTCTTATTTTTTTGTTTTGAATGCTTCATTCCAGTTTCATCATTAGCAGATTTTCCCAAGAAGAAAGGCTTTATTGAAAGCATAGCGATTTTTTTTTCACCTGACTTAATTCCAAGCTAGTGACTACCTAGCTCAGGCTTAAGCACAGTACTCAAATTCTATGAGGAAAGCAGTGCAAATATTTTCAGTGAGATTTGAGTCAGGACCATTTTCTCCTCAGAGGTTTGCTCTTTTGCAGGCTTTTTCTCTGTGTAAGTGGCCAATATATCATTGTTTGCAGACCTTTATCTAAAACATTAAGTTTTAACAAACAAATTTTTAGTCCACAGAAAGGATTATTGTCTCATTTCACCATGAAAACAAGGCTCTCACATAGTACTGAAGATGAAGTGGACAACTGTCAAGTGCTGCAAGAACAAGTCTTCATGAAGTCTAGTTCTACCAAAATTACTGATTTGCTGCATTTCTACAGTCTTATCTTTTCCTGTAGGCACTGTAGGCTGATGGCATATCATTAAGGAGAACTCTTGTATTGTATTTAGTTTAGACCTTAGCATTTTGTCTCCTTTGTTGGGGCAGACCTGTCTGAAATTAAAATTCTTGAGAATAAAACTCCAAGGAACACATGGAAGTCATGAGTTTTCTGGTAGGATCAACACAAGTCCCTGAGGTTTAAATGTAAATGCCAAAAAAAAAAATAAAGGAAAGAAAAAAAAAGGAAAAAAGGGCTAAGAAAGCTTAGCAAATGGTTTGGTGGAGAAGACTACAAATGTCTGGTAAGTATCTTGGTACTATACCATTTGAGGTAGCTGCTGGATTCCTGCCAAGCTTTGAAAGTGAAATGAACCTAGAGTACAGCAGGTTTAAAATATTTTGAATCTGTGCCATCAATCTGGAACTTGAGCAGTATTACTCAATTTTCCATACTTTCTTTCTGAACCTGGCTGCACAGTAAGAAAATTTGAAGTGGTTTTCTATAAACCTGGGTGGCTTCATGTTTTTTTATATAGAAACCATCTGAAGTGTTGTTTTCCCTAGGTTTTGACCCCAAACCAGGCAAAAGTTGGTCATTTCAGCTGAATTTCCTTTTGAGGTTTTGGATTCCTTCCAACCTTAAGCTCTCATTCAGGCTGCAGAAGGTTTATATGTGCCTTCTTTGTGAACCTGCTGAGTTTACTCATCTCACACAGTCAGAACTCAGAGGTTCTACCAAGAAGTGAAGGGAAAAGATGTACAAGGAACAAACAGATCAAGCCTGTAGTCCCTCAACATGCAAAACTTCCATTAATTTTATTGAAAGAACCATGCACGGTGCAGATCTAATCACCCCACCCCTTCATCAGGCAGGGTGATGTCACGGGAGAGACAAGGACTCAAAGTTCAATTCCTGTCTCTGATGCAGATTTCCCCTACAGTTTTGGACAAACCAGCCAGGGTAGAAATCCAGGTCACACGGAAATGAATGGCAAAATTCTTATTGACATAAGGGCAGGATTTCATCTTAATCTACTTCCATTGGAGCTCTTGATCTTCCATCTGAAGCCCTTCACTTCATCCCTGTTTTTGTCCCAGCCATTTGTGCTATAAACTGAGTAATCATGAGTCTCTGCACACTACCTAGAATCGGCAGGAGCTGATCTCAGGTGGGGCCTCTCGGTGCTCCTGTCCTGCAGATGACAGACAGTAATAAATGAGAAGCACGTGCACTTGGCCTGAATGGAAACAGATGGAGAATGCAAGGCCAGAGGATTTCACTGGACAAGATCACAGCACCGCATGTGCTCCATTGTTAAACTCTCCAATGTCCTGCAAACATGCTGGATCTTCCTGTAGGCTCTCCTTGCTAACAGAGCAAAGCAACACTTCTGGCACAACAGAAGATTGTGTTCATTGACAGAGTATTCACATTAAAAGCTGTTTTTAAACAATAATGTCTGTTAGCTGACTGGTTGAATCTAGGCACAGGGGTACAATTTAGGCAAGCCAGTAAAACAAAACCATTTTTGAATGCATCAATTATAATTTTATAAAGTATTTTTCATCAACATCTGGACTTTAACTAATGCTAGCAGGAAGTGAAGAAAGACCTGAAAGCTGTGTATTTGCTTCCAGGTCTAGTTGTACCTAACATCCAAGTACCTCCATCAGATCATCTGCCAATTTGCAAGTTCAGTATGTGCACTTTTCCCACTAGATCCATGTTGCTTCTAGACTGCGTGTTCTGCCTACAGCAGCATAATTCATTACACGTGCTTTCATGAGTACAGCCATTACAGAGGATGAGAAACAAGTAACACTGTCCACTCCCATGTCTGATGTTCTGTCCTACTGCTTATAAGCACAAAAAAGTCTGCATGTGTATCACCTGTACAAATACAGCACTGATATTTTCATCAGGGTAGGCAATGGTTCCAGCATATCCAGATACAGCTCTAGCTTCAGTTTAGCTCCCCTCCCCACCCCAGATTTACTTCTAGTTTTGTAGTTTCCTATTCTTTCATTGCCTGGAGGTGCTTCTACAGTTTTGTGTGTACCTTGTCTCTTCCCTTCCATGTGCTCCTTTCAGAAGACTTCTGACTCTGTACCTTTTTCTGTCTCAAGGAAGGTGACCTTGTCCCAAGCTAAGGAGCAACTGCATCCTCTCTTTTCAAGAGAAGAAATAATGCACTCTTTGGCTGCATCCAAGCTAGTAAACTAAATGTGCTAAGGAATGTTCCCTGGCCCACAGCACCATCTGGCACAGAACAGGCTGCCTCAATCCCATTCACTTCCCTTGCCCGGCAAACTGGGGCGAGTGCATCCAAACTGCCTCCTGGGAGCTGCCCTTGGCATGCACTACCTCCCCAGCCATATTTGGGAATCATCTAGGACAGTGCTACCTGACCTGGGTCAGAGTGTGGCCAGCATCCATGCTAAAAATGTCACAGCAAAAAGTGGTCTTCAGCTCTCAGGAACATCCCCTGCATGGCTTAATTTGCTAGAGTCAGTCCAGGCTTGGTTCCTGTGCTGTTAGCTAAGCACATGCAGATGACACTGTGCACTGTCACAGCCTTCTGGTTTCTGCACACCAAATCCTCTAGTGATAGGGATGGCAATCAAGCCAGCAAAGCCAGAGGTTGGCTTTGGACAGGGAGGGAAAATTAAGATTGTCTGCAGTCAAATAAACAAAAAACAGAGGAAAAATAAAAGGAAAAAATTGGTTTCATTGCGTGCCTTTCACCACAAAATACTCCTCTTCACAATTCACTGTTACATTTCTCTGAGCTCCTGATTCTTTTCCCATCTCCATGTGTTTTCTGCAGCCCCTGCCACTTCCTCTGTGATCTTCTTCCTTCTCTTCACACCTACTCAAAGCTATTATTTCTGAATCAATTTTGACACACATTTCTCAATTCATTAATTTTCTTTCCTATGGTATGCCTCTCTGCTTTAAATTCTCCTTTCCTACATATTTTCCTCCTTTCTCAAAACTACCAAAAACTCCTCTGTTTGATTCACTTACTCCTTTGAATTTTCTTTAATATCCTTGATCATATATTGTTCAAAATCTAGAATAATTTTTTGGCTTTTTCTTAATCTGACAGTTACTTGCTGCCTTCTCTTGACACACTTTTCCTGCACCCATCCTTTAAAATTCAGGATTACACAAAAAACTTTTCCTGTTGCTTTCATAATCAAAACCCAGTTCCATTGCCTCTTGCCTCTCCTCCCAGATTTTCCTTTATCTATTCTCAGGTGTTGAGTTAGCATTCCTGTTTCATTTCCATTCAGTCCATGGATTATGCCAGCTGATTGTGCCTTCCCAGAGGCACTGACTCCTCTGACTGATATCTCACATTAACTGAGGTCCAGAGTCAGTAAAATATTTAAGCTTGTATCTAAAGATATCTCTGTTCAACAGTGAGAGCATCTGTACAGAGAGACCTAAGGTGCCTCAGGCAGGAGTTCATCTGCAGCAGACTGAGGTTCAGCACAGACAAAATGTCAAAGCATCTACCCAGGTCCTTGTGTTTTGCAGCCTTGAATCCTGGTGCCAAATCCAAGTGTTTTTTGAAGGAGCCCAGGCAGGGAAATTCAACCATTCCTGTGAGCACCTTGTGAGGTTTGAAGAAAATAGAGAGCATGCCTATAGCTCTCCAGTCTTTGTTGCACAGTGGCAAGATTATCAGTCAAGTTTCAAGTGGTAATTGACAGCATCTGCCAGCCTTTGAAACCTCACAAACAAAAGGGAGGCCCACAAGCAGTCCCACAAGTCTCACATTTGTTGGGCACAGTAACTAAGCTCAAGCAGGAATAACTGGTAACATGCTATGGTCTGCAATCTACAGGAAAACAGAATTATCTGATGGCCAGGAAAAAACATTTTGACATTGTTCTTTCATATGTGGCTTGACCTATGAAGCTTTTGTCAAATTTTAAATTAATTTTCAAATTTTGAGCACATTCTTCTTCTCTGGACAACATTAATTTTAATCAGCAGAAAATCTAATCTGTGAATTTTAAAGATTTCTCTATTTGTAATGTTGGAGGCTTTTCAAAGCTGAGAAATAAACAAAAAAATTCCCCTACAAAACAAAGAAATAAAATCTTAAAGAAAATTTCTGGAGTGAACAGTCCCTAGACATTAGTGTTTACATTGCATTCAGAGGTAAAAGAAAGTAGGGTGCAGGGAGGGAGGAAAAAAGTATTAATAGAAGAACAAAATATTTGTTTCCAATTAAAAAAAAAAAAGAAAGAAAAAATTTAGAAGAAACTGAAAGTTTTTTCTGAAAGTTTTGGTTTTGGAAAAAAGCCATTTTATATTGAAATGTTTTACTCCAAGTATTTTTTCCGTCAGCTCTAGATTAAACTGTTCGAGTTGAACTTTTGCTTCATTAGCTGTTTAGCAGTTTCAGGGCAAATCAACAAAACACAGACAAGTCTTAGTAATCACCCCAAGTATTCTTTTGTGGTCCAAACAACATTTTTTTCTTTGTAAGATTTTACCCCTCCTCTCAATTTTAAGAGCACTTCATAGATTTCATTTGATTTCTCTTGGTCTTTAGGCTCTCAGAAAAAAATTTGTTGAAACTATGTGATAGAAAATTGGGGATTTGGCAAAGGAAACAAACAAAACCAACAACTTTTCACAAGGATACTTTTTTTTTCTGTAGAGCATTTTTTTTTCTTAAAAAAATATTAGAAATGCATCCAATTTTCTGGCCTGAAATCTTTAAAGGAAAAGGATTTCCAACAGAGCTACTTAAATAATTTCAATGGTGAGTTTTTCATAACTTTTATAAGTTAAAGAATGTGTTTCAGCAATGACAATTTCTGTAATAAGTCATGCTTTCCTATTTTTATAAGCAACAGAGTCCCAACAGAGATCTACTGAACACCCTCCATTTCAGCTTAGCTGGGGAAGAGGTCTCAGTCATGCTACAACTTCAGGCATGTACAGGAACAGCTGCTGGCTTAGCACAGACCATGGTTTTTTACAAAAGAATTTCTGTTGCTGGTAGTGATACGAGCACACAACGGAGGGGTGAACAATTCTGAAAGATCATAACAGACTCAGAGCAAACCCACCCGAGATAAAGTCAAACATGACTTTCAGAATCATGCAGATTATACAAACTGTTGACTGCAAACTCTGCCAGTCTTCTGTTGCATTCCCTTTGTCTTGCACTTGTTCTCTAGTGTCATTAAAAATCATGCCAAAGAAAATTTCCAAGGAACCTGGGGACTGCATGCAATCTGAGGAATTTCAGGGTGGAGTTAAATAATTTACTTATCAGGGCCTAAGATCTTGTGCTTGGCTGGTTGCTCTTACAGAAGTGGCCTCTACAAGGATGGAGGGGCCTGGGGAGGTCAACCTATATCCCAATTCCCTCACGTTCTTCCCCCTCAATTCCAACACATTTTGTGCTATTTTGTGTTTATTTACTCTTCTCATACCAGGACATCTTTGCCCAGAGGTGGACACAGCTGTAATATCGCTGTAAACACAGTGCCTCAGTCCTTCTTCCCAACCTTCAGATCAACCACAGCCAGGATGCTGCTAGTGAACAGAGCAAAGCATCAGTCTTCTCCCTCAGAAAAAGTTACAAACCCCTGCTTCCTTTGCAGATACCCAATTGTTTAAAGAAGTGAGAGTTGTGTGCCTTTCTTACTTTATCTTCTCATTGCAAACACCAAATTTTTATAATCTCTCCCACTTACTTACTAGTCCTTTGGGACTGTACCCAACATGCAAAAGTCTTTTCTTTATGCCTGTGAGACCTTCACTCAAAGGACTTTATGCCTGTGAGACCTTCACTTTTTTTTTTTTTTTTTTTTTAATCAAGGGCATGGAGCTGCTGACTTCCACCTTGCTGATTTCTTTGCTTGCAGCTTGAAACCTTTTCTGGCTCCCTACCCAGCCAGCCAGCACTTATTCTCTCAACAGCAATAATCACATCTAAATTAGAATTTCTGTTAAACAACATCCCATTTCTTTCAGAAACAGGAAAGATGAAAACATGTATAGGAAAGCCTCTATTCATATTCACAGCAACAGGATGTGGGGTTACCATGGGTCATACAAGCATATGGTGCAAAAGGTGAATATTTGCTGAGAACCTTTGCTGTTGAGATCAGACTGTAGAAACTGCATTTTCTCCATAAGGGTTTGAACATTCCTCCTGGCAATGACTGTTTGTTTCAATTCACAAAAAAAATTTGATTTTGGGCAGACTGCAAGTACTTATTTATTTTGGGTTCAACCACTGAACCTTCCCCCACCAGCCCCAAGTAACATTTGAAAAAAAAAAAGGTAACAACTTCTATAATTCTAATCCAGAATATACTTCCTAGGTCAGAGTTGCACACTGCTTCATCCCTCTAAATTAAGAAGTCCCTGATCTTTTCTTCCTTTTTACACCCAGCCACTTTTGCTCTGAAAAAGACCTACGCAGTGACTTGGATAAGAGAATTCAGGTTAGTCTCTGCTGTAGACATTTCTGATAAAAGAGCTTCTGTTACTAAGGTAAGCTCTAGGCACTGGGAGAATAGAGGGATTCTGTACAATTACCTTCTCTAACATACGTCTCTAAGCATCTCTCTCAAAACCAAAGCAAAGAACATTATGAAGTCACCATGTGGTTCTGATGACTTCTTCTCAAAAATATCCCAACAAAAAGTGACCAAACCAAGAACTAGAAACAGTATAAAAAAAGATGAAAATAAGAATTAGAAGCATGGGGTACCCTATGTTTGAGGAGAAATCTAGAGCTCTTTAGCCTTGAAAGGGACAAATGGGAGGTAAAGACATGCAAGAGCTTCTATAAAGTCACTTATCTCATTGCTCATAATGAAAAAATGAGAAGTCATCAAAAGAGTCTTAAGTAACTAATTGGAGTAAATCAAAAGTATTTTAATTAAGAAGGTGTAATTTAACTGTGGAACCGCTTCATCACTTCTATCTACAAGCAGAAAATACCACCTGAACATTTTTATTTTCTAGGAATATAATTACTACAGTTCTTCACTAGAATGTTGGACTTAACCTTTATTTTTAAATAAAGGTTTTCTTCAAAGGAGAATGTATACACATACGGAAAGAATGAGATTTCAGGGTTCTGCAGTAGACATGAAGGCACACTTTAAAAAGCAAGTTTATTGGAAAAAAACAGCAGCTGTCTCATTACATTAAAAATACTGAACAATAACCCAGGAATGTTTGATATGCAATAATTATGTCCTAATACACACTGAAAATATTTTTAAATATTTCTAGGCAAAGTTACTTGCCTGAGAGCAAATATTTGAATCTGAGAGCTGTCACAGACAAAACACCATTGAAGAGTTAAACCTGACTGGATTTTTTTCAGATAGGTACACTGCTTCATTGAAAAGGGATGCGATGTGCCAGAGGAATTTCTGAGTTCATTCACACAAATATTTGTGGTAATATGACACCAGGAGTACTCTGTGAGTGGGCATCAGTAATACTGGGGCAACAGTAGATGACCCATTAAAAGAACCCTATTAGAGTCTGGGAGGTGGGCAAAGATTCTGAGCTGCAAAGTGAGCATCTCAGCCTTTAATGCTGTACATAAAATTACTGCTTATATGACTTATCTGAGGAGCTGCTGAAGGATTGTTTAATTCAACGAAAGAAAATATTCTTTCAGCATTTTAGACCTTGCAATGTAACACAAAGGAGTGCTGGCATTTTCTAGCATTAGCCATAGGGTATGGGCTGGGTCATAAAGGACCCAGCCACTGGATTTAGTAGCGAAATTATATCCCCTTACTCACCAGATATTTTTTTAATTGAATTTAATTGAATGCAAGCAATTAGTAAAGAATTAATCAATAGCCATAGAAGAGAGGACAGCGTAACCTCTCAGAATTTCCACAACCAGACTGTAGTGCTGACTTTGAGATCCCTGTTAGCAGTAGTCACCTGTGTTCTCCATGGTTTACCACCACAGTGTCACCATGCACTCTGAAGCTCATGAGGCTGCCCAACCAACTCTTTAGGTGGGAGCACTTCTGGAGGTTTTTGTGAGCCAGTTCCTGTGGCTTTCCATTTCTGAGGGCTGCATTGGCTTCATATTTGTTCTCAAGAAACAGAAAGCCAGTGACTCCTGAAATTCTCTTCTGAGAGCATTTACCATCACAAGTGCTTACAAGAAAAGGCATTGTTAAGGTCATCAGCTTATTCCCTCAGCAGAAGTCCCATGGATTTGCCTGAAAAATGCTCTGAGACATTAATGGCAACTATTGTACATTCTTGGAGCTCGTTTTCTGCCCTATCCGTCATCCTTGATGTATAGCACTTCTGGCTAACCACAGTTAACCACCTTCGGTTCAAGAAACCCATTACATTCTGGCACTGAAACCTCTGTTCTTCTGCCCTGAAGTCTCTAACATCATCTCTGTGCAGCAAGATGTATGATGTTTTGCAATAGTGTTCAATGTGAATAAATTTGTTAAATGCTCCAGAATATATTCTCATAACCAAACTATTTCTGCTAACCCATGCAAATATTCAGAAAAGGTTGGCTGAAAAAACTAGAAATTTATGGACTGCTGAACGCAATTGGTTATTAATTCATCTGGAATCCTATATGGGGGGGATGGGAGAATATACTACAAATTTATAAGTGGTTATTTTCTGAGATGTAACATACAGCAATTTAAAGCTAAACAATATCTTTCTCATTAAAAAACAATGTAATCCAAAATGACAAATCAAATTCAGACAAAAGCAAACAAGATCTTCCTATTATTTCAACTTTTTGTTTGTTTATCAGCATTCTGTTTCTTAGAAACCTGTTAATACTTAAACTCTGATAATGTACTCAGGTCCTTGGAGCAAAGAAAGCTACACATTATGAGACCTCAGGAGCAGAAAAGATTATTTAAAATTCCATTAGCACTTCTCCAACAGTCAGCACAGGGACATTTTGACACTACCTAGTGACACCCTCCTGATCTCAGCATGTTCCATTTCACTTCCAACACCTTTGCAAAAATCTATGCTTAGGCAAGGATCTCCCTGAAAAGAGCCCTCATAGACCACTCCACGCTTCCTCTCATAATCATGCATATTCTAATCATGCCCTTTTCAAATGGAAGGCTTTTATTTTATCAATTTCATGATAAATGGACACTTTCTGAGGCTAAAAGGGTGGTCTGTGAAGTAGTTTCTATCACATAGATTCCCATGGTAATATGGTCTGGTTTTACCTCAAGTGATTTATAAACTTGTACATGAAGCCACTCCTAATTCAAGCCAATAACCAGCAGTTGCATTTTGCAGTCTGAGTACAGTTCTATCACAGTCAAATTTGTGTGTCGAAAGGATATGCCCAAAATCATCTTGTTCTAGAACTGCAGTCTCTCATCCACATAAATTTGTCTCATTTTGAACTCTTTCTTAAGCAGAAAAAATTAGTTTGAGCTCCTCTGTGGCTGTCCTCTGAGTCTTCCCCCTTGTAATCACAGGAGCTTTCACTATAAATATTCCCCTGAGCAAAGTGCTCAGGAGAATATTTATAATAAATCAGGGAATAGGTTTGCTTAGAAATAGTAACAAGACTGTGAATCTCTGGGTGGCCTCTCTCTTTTGAAGTTGTTCCACTTGCCCAGTTACCTTACTGATGTTCAGTCAAATTCCTTTGTCACGACACACAAATCGTGGTAGGTTTCCTAAATAACCAGTCTTACTCATCCCAATTGGATATTAGTTCTCACTCAATTTAAGGCTTCTTTTTTTGCTTGGCATGCATTGCATAGATTTTTATAACACATAATAACTTCTGTCCCAAATAAGCACATCATCAATCATTATTTCCAGTCAAAGAGATTTTGGTACATCTTATGTGTCAGTGGAATCCTGCAATGAAAGCACTTCAACTTATCTGCCTGAGGAGAAGATTCTAACTCAACATGCCAAAACCAAAGTCTGGAGAGGAAAAATATTAAAAAATAAAATAATTTAAAGAAATAATGTAGGTTTGGTCTTTCCAGCTTTTCTCACAGGCTAAGAGATTGCTTGATAGCTTTGCCTCCCTTCTAAATATGTACAGTGGCCATACCATCACTCAAGTTCATTGACTTCTGACTTCATTTAGCACATTCTAAGTCCGCTAAGCCATTTAATTTTCTTTCACAAGGCTCTGAAAGGATTATTTGTACTCTATGTATGTTTTGGCAGAATACTAGGATCTAAATTTTTGTGTTACATCCTTGGTACATTTCTCACCATTAAAAGACAATTATAACTTATACATTTATAAGATTGTCTGTGCCCCATCCAGAAGACCTGCTAAATAACTTATGGTTATCAGAATGGTATTCAACTGATTTAAAAGCTGATTGCTGGTCAGCTAGCTTTACTATGCTAGTGTGATTTTTGTCACACAGATGCCTATTATCTTTTCTGCATAAAAATAATTTTACTGTTCTAATACTAAGTAACCACTAACCTCTCTGTTAATTGTTAGATATTTCAATTACAGTTTTGAAACTGACTATACAAACACTGCTGGTATCACAAAATTATTTTGAAGAAAGCAGATATACCACAACAGAGAATAATCACATCCCACACCTGCTCCACACCCAAGCTCCCACCACTCCTAGAAAGAGAATGCACAGAAATAGATTGCAACTTACCTCTCTTTCCCTCTCAAGGACCTTCTCATCCTGGTTCTTGAAAGCTGCATCTGGGAAGGCAATTTTCTCATGTTCTCTTCTTGCCACAAGAAAGCATATAAACGAGCTCAGCAGCTCCTGCAGCCTCAGAGGAGTGTTCTTTAGCAGGACAGTTGAGTAGTGGAGACCTAGGCAGACTGGAGGTTTTCAAGACTGGTCGAAATAAAGCTCCAAGGAACCTGGTTCTGATCTCAGAGCTGGCCCTGCTCAATAAGAAGAAAAAGATGTCTCCCCCACCCTGAGTTACTCCATTATTCTACACTTCAAAATATGATAAAATTGTATCTCCTCCATTACTGACTTTAGAGAAAAATAATAATCCTCCTAAAACACTCCTAGAAGCCCCATCCTCCTTGAGGTAGCCAACCTTAATTCTCCTCCAGCCTCAGAATTGCAATCAGCTGTGGATATCAGCAATCTGGTATCTGTTAAGGACGTTGTACTAAGATGGTATTCACAGGTGTATCCCCTTTAAACAAGAACCATGGTCCTCTTCCTCTGACTACTGACCCATTATTATCATCACTCAGACTGCAAATGAGATGGCTATTACTTCCTTTAAAGTGTTTTTGCATCTTGGTTTTAGAGTAGAAGCATGCCAGAAAGAAAAGTCTGAAACAGATCACAAGATTACAGAAAAGTGGTCTCCAAGTCCCTGAAGGACACTTGAAAACATATACGTATTCCTTATGGTTTATATCAAGGCTATAAACTCATATATCATGGATACCAATGCAAATTCTGACTCTGCTGATCCCAATTGGAAGTCAATGAGAAAGTCAGGTTTCCCTTGCCCAGGGAACCTTAGCCTGATAATATGAACATGCCTTAAAACTTTTTCAGATATGATAAAATTAAATCTGCATTCTATATTTGCAAGATTAATCCCTCAGATCTAAACCATGCATTTATTTCTGGCCAGACAAAGTAATAAACTGGACCAAAATCTAAAATAAGATCTAGAGCTAATAACTCCCTCCTGCAAATTCATAAATATCTGTCCATATTTGAGCAGTTACACTGAACCTATTATATATGCCATAACTTTAACTTGTCTACCCCTTTTGGGCAATCTGACTCCAAATATGCAACTCATTTAGGTTCATGGCTGTCCTAAACAAAATTGACCCAGCTGCACACTGAAGTGTTGCAGAACAGAGGTTTTACACATTAGAATAGAGATACTTATATGAGAAAAACCACTCACAGATATTGCAGTGTGAAATCAAGATTGTATTTTTCTTATGTACAGTTCAATGTCTAAAATTATAAGCTTTCAACATGATAAATCCTATAATTACAGATCCATATTTTTTTCATTTAAATATGTTTTTGTATTGCATTTCTGCTTACAGAAAGGCATAATTTCCCATGTATATTCACTATTTCTATGTCATCTCAGTATGTTGCATGGGGTTTTTTTTGTTTTGTGCATGGAATTTAAATACCACAATGACAGGCAGATCAGTCAAATGGGAAGCTAAGATAGAAGTGTAGCAAAATATTGTCCCACAAAAATCTCTTTAGCAAAGAACAACTTCCAGACCTTAGCTTCCCTAAAAAAGCCAAGAATAATTCTCTCAAACAGAATCTTGAGGTTAAAAAAGATAAGTCTAAACAGTGATTTCTTGCATAAGACTCAAGTACCTTATCAGGGTCAGTATTTCTATGTTCTGGAAGTGTGAAATATTTCCTGAGCATGATTTTTTTAATAGGTCTTTTGCTATAACCTATATATTTAAATTCTGATAATTCAGCTCTATCCTCCCTTTTAATTCTTATTTTCATAATCTTAAAACCTTGATCTTGCTCAGCTTATAATTTTAAACTACTGTTGGAGCCTCATTTTGAGCCACTCTCTTAATTCTTAGATGAATTTTATAACCCCTAATATCATTATATGCACTGGTGAAAGCAGTGATTTACTGTGACCACTCTGCAAAGCAATAGTCTGTAACTCCTAAAAGAATCATGCCTTGATTGCCAGTATCTTCTTTTTCTGAGGCTTCTTCCAGAATTAATTTCCCTCTACTCCATGAAAGCTCCTCTCTGCTGAATAATTACTCCACATATTTGTTTGGTCTTTACCTGGCTACCTCAGATATGAGAAATAAGAGCTGGACTTGCAAACTCTAATCTGTTTTATCAAAGCACCAGTTTCATTTTTCTAATTTTAGAGTAAATCAGAAATTCCACAAAGATGAGGTGATACAAACTCTGCTGTAAGACAAGTCTTATAGAAAGGATTTCTTCACTGTGAATGGAAGTTATGATTCCTCACTATTGATTTAAGGTATACTTTTATGAAGAGCCCATACCCTCCACTCTGACCCCACCACCCAAACCCAACTTTCAGAAGACTTCATTATTTGAAAGAGTATTTGTTAAATATCTAAACCTAGTTTCTAAAAACAAAAAGTCATCAAGAGTTCCACGTTTCCAGGAAAAGTTTTCATGTTAAAAAACAAATGCATTGTACCACCTTAGCAGTCATTATTTTCAAATAGACTTGCTTGCCTTTTTATGGCTACTTCTTCATATCTTTACACAATTAAAAAAGGCTATGGTTTCTTATTTTGGATATCCAGTTACCTCAGAGCAGGACCAGTGTCTTTCCCTTAGACAAGCAGGGAGCAAGGACAAGTGGGAGCAGAGAACAGAGACCAGGTGGTGCTGAAGTAGCCCTAGAAAAGTAAGAGGTTATTAAAGCCTTGATGGGACACAATATAAATTTACGATGGTGCTGGCAGCAGGGGGAGGAGAGCTAACCACACCTTCAAGCTCTCCCTTTTCCAGTCCCTAGTAAGAGAGACTCAAGAGTGATTTTTTAGTCCTGGTGCTGCCCAGGACCAAGACCACAGCCATGACAACCTGGCTGTCTATTTGTCTGCAATCATGATGGATATGTGCACAGTCCAGCTCCCACTTATCTCCAGGGCTTGGTGACATTTAGTCAGTCTTCAGAGTTACTCTTGAATTCACAGCTATGCATCTTAATTTTTTCCAGTAGACTGTCCATCATTAAGAGTTCACTGGACATAATAGGCTACCAGTGTCACCCTCCTTCCACTGTGTAGTTCCATAATCAGATAAAGTTATATCTCAGTTTTATTTCCTGTACTCATTACAATTTTTTTTTTATCATATGCTAGACACTTTACATTATTTCTTACTTCTCCTATTTTTGTCTCTTATACATGAGCTAAGACAGCTGCATAAGGCAGCACAAGCATTTTGTCTCAGTATATGGTGTTCCACTCTCAAAATCACTCCTTTGGAAAGCCCTGGGATTCTGGCAGACACCATAAATTACAGTTTGGTCACATCCACACCTCTAAAACAGCATTCACAAGCACTGCTCGTTATGGTATTTGGCTGAAATGCCCCATCTGTCCTCACAGTCCAGGCTTTTAGCAGACCTTAAATTGTGCCAAATCTAGTCTGTTTTTGCTGACAGGTAGTCTTATTCCCAAACTTTTACTACTCAATAGACTGTGGGGTTTTTTTTCTTTTTTCTTTTTTCTAATCTCACAATTCTAAAACCTCCCACTCTGCCCTATATCAAAAGTTTGACTCAGCCCAGAGGTACCAGGATTCTTTAATCAAAGAACTGTCTCTGGTGCATCAGGCAGGTTGGCCAGCAAGGCTCATTCCACACTCTCTGAGGAAGAGAGGTACACCTGTAATCTCTGAGGGCAACACACAAAACTTCAACAGGCTCCAAATGAAGGCATTTCTGGACCCATTCCTTCATAATTTTTGACAAGAATCATGCTCCCTTCAAACAGTACAGGACTTGGGTCAGTGATGCTCTAAGTCTGGTCTTCTACTGTCATCATGATATTTTCTGAAAAAATTCTCTTTGCCCAGGATTCTTCTCCTGGGAAGCTGAGAAGCCTCAGAGTGTTTTGCTGCTTTGGAATGTGGTTGGAGATTGTTTGTCCAGCATGTGAATTGTTTTTACTTGGTGACCAATCACTGTCCAGCTGTGGCAGACTCTCTGAGGAGAGTCACGAGTTTTCATTATCATTCTTGTTAAGCCTTCTAATGTATCCTTTCTCTATAGTTTAGTACAGTTTTAGTATAGCATTCTTTAATATAATATAATATCTTAATATAATAAATCAGCCTTCTGAGAACATGGAGTCAGGTTCATCTCTTCCCTTGTCCTGGGAACCCTCACAAAGACCACATTCTACCAGACTCTGAATTCATACTGCTGGTGTCACCTAGTCCTACAGGGGTGACACTAAAATTAGGGTTTCCATGATTATCCCTGTTCATGGCAGGAAAGCTTGCCCCTGTATCTCTTTATTTTGCCTTCCTTCTTCCCTGTGGCTTGACCACACCTTGTTGGTTGATTTACACCAGCCAAAATGAACTGTTTCTCCATGATTATGTAGTAAGTACCCCAGCACGGAGTGCCCAAGTTGCCCGTGTTGCCTTTGAGTCCTTGGAGCCTTGCTATCTGACAAACCCCTGCCATGTGTCTGGGCCTCAATCAGCCCTTCCAGAGAGGCAACCAAGACATTTGAAGCAGCAGAGTTTACCAGCATGAGGAGAAAAGAGCCCAGGCTGAAAAAGGGAAAAATGGCACCATGCACTTAATATAGGAAGACTATTTGTCCTCATGTGTCTGAGAATTCTCTGGAACTAGTAAGGAGTTTAAAAATCAGGTTTGCTGGGTTTCAGATAATTGTTCTTGAAAAAAAAAAAAACCACAGGAAAAAAAAACAAACCTCATGAACTCTAACCCTTACTTTGGCTCCAACATGCAAAGTAATTAAAAAAACCAAACACTAATTGTGTTCAAAGTGGTCTTTCTGTCCTTTGGGCAGACCCCTTTTTTCTGCTCAGCAGGTACTTCTACCCTTCACCCTTTGTAGCTCTCAGGGATTCTGGACAGTGCCAGAGACAGCTTTGAAGGTGGCTCACAAAGGTCTGGGGACTGTAAAGCATTATCTATAGATAGCCCAAGAGTAAGGAAATAGGACATCTGCCCACAATTTTTGCCCTGACTCTTCCAGAAACCTGGCATAAATCCCATTACATCAATTTCTGCTCTGATCAATGGCATCTCACACAACTTTATACACTCACCTTCTTCAAGTATTCATTTAATATTTTATCAACCACCCTTTATGTTTCTCCCATGGCCAAACAGGATTTTGGCTCTTGAGTCAACAAATCTCATTCCTCTCTTTCAGTTTTTCCTCTCTCTATGATTAACTTATCCTTCCTTGCAAGGAGATGTTGTTCCCTGTGCCACACGCTTCTCTAAACTTCTGTGATCTTTGCTTTTCCACAATTCTCTGACCTCCAAATCTCTTATTGCTGCATAATCCTGTTACCAACACCTCCCTAACTTCCCCTTATTTACACATAAACATACTTGTCTTCATCACCTCCTGCAATGCTTCACCACTTTGCCCCAAAAAGGACTGGTGATCCATAAAGAGTTGGAAATTTTTGTATTATTGACCAGAACACAGAATCTTAGCCTTCATCAAAGTACTGTCACTTATGAAAGCATTGCAAGAGCTCTCAAAACACCATCAATGTCCATTTTCCCCCAAACGACAAATTTTTATTTAGAAGTGTTTTATCTAGAGATTTCTTCCAGAGATGAATCATAACAGATCAATGGAAACATACTCCAGGAATAGAATAACTGAACTCCTTTGCATTTCAAAAGAATACAGAAAGCCATCTTTTCCTTCCAGCTGAAAAACAATATGAAATAATTTTTTAATCCCACAAAATTAATGCCATAATATTTTTCATTTCATCTTCATTATGAGCTTGATGACATGTAAAAGAAAGTTTTTGTGGTCCAAATTTCAAAGCAGGGCTTTATAATGAGAGACTTGATCAACCTATGAGACAGACTTTGAAACCACAGAATTAAAGTGAAGAAAATGGATGAAACACAGTACATTAATACAACAGCAGTCAATCAAATTGATGAATCATAGCCTATAAATTCTTCTTTTTTTTTTTCTTAAATGATGCAGATTTCCTGGGGTTTGACCTTATTACACTTTTTTTTTTCAAAGATCTGGCAACATAAACATGAATTTAAATGACTTGTGACTTGTGAAATGGTAAACTTTTCTGGACTGTAGCCTTAGATTGTATTTGCTTGTAAGTTCCTCATCCATGTTCTTCCAAGAAAAAAAAAACCCAAACAAATAAATCAGTTAAACCACGCAGCTTCAGGTGCAAAAGCTTTAAAAGAAAAACAGGAATTGCATGGTAGTGCTAGCGGAATGCACTTTTAAAGGATCAAGGTGTTGTGTCACTCACACTGACTTACAGTTGCCTTGGGTAATAAAGATTAATTTTCCCTCTGTTTGAATGGACACATTTAATAAAATATTCCTAGCCTCTCATTACATCTTGGACATTGAAAACTATGAGGTGGAAAACACCATGCATCGTTCCCTTGTCTTGGAACAAGAAGAATGGAGTGCACGGGTAAGACTTTCTAGGGATCTGCTAGAGCAGCGAGTCAGGGTGCACAGAGCATCCAGAGAGACTATCTCAGGAGCAGAGCAGGGAAGGCAGTGTTGGTGCTTCCTTTCTCTCTATGAAAGAAAAACACGACTTTGTCCTCTTATGGGAAAAAACCCTTACTGTGTACACAGGTGCTGATCCAAAGCCACTGAAATCAACACAAATATTTACATGGTCTTCAGAGGACCCTGAATCAGACCTACAGCCATTTGCTCCAGCTGGCATGTGGAGGGGGAGGCACAGTCAGGTTCCTTGCATTCCTCATGGTTCTCCTGTTCACCCTCACAGGTGAGGAGTTCCTGCACCACCAGCACCCAGGCTGGGGCCACTACCTCAGTAGTAAAAGTGGTCAGGGAACAACAAGGGTGTCAGAGATAGGGGGGCAGGGATAATGGAAAGCTTGTTCTCCAGTTGTGCTGAGTAAGGATTGTGCTTACTTCTCCCATCTGATTGCTACAAAATTATTTATAACTGTCCTTGTGGGAAAATACAGAAGATAATAATGAATGCTATACAACAAACAGCTGAATCACAGTGTCCCAACCTCACATTTTCCAGCCCTTGAGCTCAGCCATCTAGGAAGTGCCAGAAACTAGAATGCATTTTTATAAAAGAAAGTGCTCATATCTTTTAGGCAGCCAATGTTTGCCTGCCATTGGCTGCTGGAGTCATAGCTTTCATCTAAATTAAGAGTGGTCACAAATATTCTCATAAACTCAGTAGTCATCCAGCTGTGTGGTGTGAGCCGACAGCTGTGTGACACACAAGAGTCAGAATAGAACTGGCAGGTGAGCCAAGGAAGTTTTGGCTGTCCTTTGGAAGGGAAGACTTCTGCAATGTTATTTAAGCCTTCTCTGAAATCAACTGCACTTCAGTGACAACAAAAAAAAAAAAAAGGCAAAAAAAAAAAAGAGCTATTTCATAAGTCTTATGTTCCAGGAGGAAAACATCCTGCGAGATGGACTTTGCAACTTCAAATTCTAGGTCTGTTTGTTAGCTAAGAGTTAAATTCAATTGTGCAATCAGAAAATATGGCTCAAAACCTGATTCCCAAATTAAAGAGCCATGTTCTCCTGCTTGTAAATTCTCACAGTCTTTCCTAGGTGACTGCCTGCATTTGTTACCACCTCAGCTTTAATGCTCTATTTTGTCACCTGGTTTTCCTCCCATTTTGTTACATGACCATTTCTAAAACTGTTTCCAAACAGAGCTGTTAACCAATAACATGGTTTTCATTTATCATTTAAATAAGCAACATTTTGTTTAACATTAATAGATTGCCACATGTTTGTCCAGGGAGATGGGACACAGAAGCTTTGGAAGTGAAATTTGTCATTAAAAACATTTCCCAGCTGATGATTACTGAACTATTTATAATTAGTCCCATAGGACAATTGTAAAGTACTGATGAAGCAAGATCATCCTGTAGATTAGATGTGCCTTATCCTTGCCCACAGATCACTTTCCTGTGAACCCCATAATGCTTTTTTAACCCTATCCTTCCTGCAAGGTAATCTTAGATTGCAGCCTCATATATCCAGGGTCAAACAGTTCCAGCAAGGTTAGCATCAGTGGTGATGCATCCAGACACATCCAGGGCTATGCTGGACTGAGGAAAAGAGGGATAGGAGGAATGTTAGAGATGAGTGTGATTAACTGTGGTATCCAGAGGCACGAGGGAAAGAGAGGACATGAAAGTCCAGCTGTATCTGTAAAGAAAAGGAGTGTTCAGACCCTGATGGAGCAGAAAAACTTCCTGGAAAATGGTACTTGGTGTCAGTTTATCATCACAATGTTCGGGATGCAGATTTTTACCATTATTGCATTTATTTGATGTTTAGCTACAATTACAAGCCAAAATTAATAGTACTACTTCTAAGCAATGTAGAGTCAGATCAAAAAACCATTCCACAATCCAGGAAAAAGGTTGCCTAGGCCAGCTCAGAAAGCTGGAAATCACAACAGAGAGATAGTGATGTTAAATCAGACCTTGTGAGTTAGCCTTTCAGGCCCCTGCCAAGTCTGTAACCCTATGGAAACCTCAAAGCATGAGGTGTAGGTGTTATTAAATATGCATATAGAGTAAAAAGGCAATTGAAGGGCAAAAGGACAAAAAATATATCCTCTCTTCTGTCTTTCAGGAACACCATACTCTGAACAACATAGATATCAGAATGCTGGTCAGAAAAAAAAAATTTATGCTTCAAAAAGATGTAGTACAGAGATATCAGTCCAAGAGCACAAGCCTGACACCATGGAAAAGGAACTTAAGTTTTTTTAACTCCACCTCATCCCACAGCCTATAAATTTTGGAACTGAGGTTCAAGGTGCCTATATATCTTTAGGTGTATCTGTGAAAGAGGGCAAGAGGCAGAAGTGCTGCTGCAAAGTTATCAAAAGTTATAAAAAGTTATCAAAAGCTCTCCATGGAGGACTACTCAGTGCACTTTAGGGACTGGAGTTCAAAACTCCTGGTTATGCCAATGCTTCCTTTAACCTTTGCTGTGAAGAACCTGTCCCTTCTACCTTCTCAGATAAAGTGGGACAAGCCTTGCTATCTTATTTCAAAGTTCTCTGATCAAGTGTAACTGTTAATGAATACACAGAATTAAGTCAAGTTACTGACAGCAGTCTATTGTGAATAATAATCTTTTCTCAAATTTATTACCTAGTTGTTGGTTTCCCACATTATTAAATAATAGGATTGATATAAGATATAGGATTTTACCCTTGTTACATCTTTCTTGAAGTGTTCAGATTCAATAATTTAGGATCTATGTTTCATTTTTGCAGCCAAGAGCAATCACTTCTTTGTCCTGATGTTCATTGGCTGGATTCACTTGGAAAGCCACCTTCTCAGGATTTCTTTTGCCCCAGCTCTGTTAGCAATACCTCTAACAGGAAATTTTGGGGTGGTCACATCTGGAGGCAGAAAAATGCAATTTGTCCTCCAAAGGACTCCAAAAGTGAAATGTACAGGAGCATGTTATAAAACTTTGGAAATTATGTATAAAAATCAAACTAAAATGACACAGGGGCTCAAGGCCATCTTGGATGGGGTTTTGAGCAAGCAAGTTTTTTTGCTTGCTTTCTCCATAGCAAAGGGGTCTGGAGCCAGATGATCTTTCAGCTCTCTTCCAATGCAAAATATTCTATGATTCCATAAATAAATTCATGACAGCTGTCAACTCACTCAAATCCAGATAACTGCCAATCACTACAGGTTAGATTCTATTTTGTCTAAATTATAATTCAAATTTGTAATAAATCCCCAAGAAGCTCTGCAGGGGCTGTGCAGCTTTTGATCCCTGCTGTTCATGGCTGTTTACTTCTGCAAATGTCCACTGCAAGAGGAGTCGTGGTCCTTTACATTTTTCTGTCCAAGAGTATTTTAAGATCAACTCTTCCTTGAACCATGAACTAAAGATATCCAGTGTGGAAGCACGTCTTCATTAGAGACATCTGTGATACCATCTTCTGGAAATGTACAGTTTAAGCCCTCTTTCATGCTCCATATTGTTTTGAAGAAGGATAAACAGAAAGACAACTAAAATACCATCCTCACACAGACTGTTATCAGCCAGAGGTTAATTTAGGTGACACTGAATTTTTCCACATTTTAAAAATAATAACTCCATATATTTTACTTTTTATACCTGCTAAAAGGCAAAAAAGCAACTAAAAAAACCAACCAAAGAATCCCCCAATTTTTATTTTGACACAGCCAATTAAATACTTAGTTATATAAACAAGAAAGCAAATATATGCTAACCTTTCATTTTCATAATTTAACCCAAATGAACAAAATCAAACTAAAACAACCCCTGGCTGCTACCACAGGACAGGTTACACCTAAATCAGAGGCTTGAAGGAGCCCAGCTGAAACAGCCTAGACATTCCTACTGTCACCTGTGAGTTTTTGGAGAAATCCTCCTGTGGCTGCCTGTACAATGCCAACCATAAATGTTATTCAGACTTGGAAAACTTTATGGGCAGCAGGAATAGTTGAACACTGGAATAGGCTGGGAATCCTATGGCATTGCTGTCAACAAAGAATCATAACAAGAATGCAGAACAGTATCTGTTATGAATGACATCTGGCTCACCTGGGTCAGAATAAATTACCTGGATGGCCAACACATGGCTGTTTTTTTCAGCCTATTTTCAATGATTTCTTTGTTTTAAAAAGGTTGGGGGGAGTTTTTGCAGACTTGATGTTTGTGCTGGATGTGACTATGTCTGCAATGTCACCTGCACCACCAGTCACATAGAAAGGTCAGGAAATAGGACTGGATTTCCCGTGGCAGGAGAATCCAGTCTCCTGACGTCACATGCTTTCCATCACATGATCTTTCTTTCCTAAGCCTGTTGAAAATCATCACTAAACCACACAATATTCCTCTTCTACCCTTCCACTACCCTTTTAGATTAGATGCTCACAATACAGAGGTGGCTCAGGCAGATTTCTAGTACTTCAGTGCAGAATGCAGGAGGAAGGAGAAACCTACCAACAGTAGTACTGAAAGGACAGTGCTCTAAGTTTCCAGAGAAGGAGGATGTATGGCAGTCTGGCCTCAAATGTGAATGGAAATAGAATAATTTATCTCAAATATATTATTTGTATTGTAGGTGAATTCATACCCATAGGTCAGTTTTACAGGTGCACTTACTTTGAGAATAGTGCATTAAAACCACAGCTGTTCTTACAGGCTTAGCTCACAGGCAGGAGTAGTTTAATGGATGGGATATTATATATATATATATATATATATATATATATTTGGGGCTTTATTCATTTATTGCTGATACACACTGAAGTACAATGCCATAGAACAATCCTATGAGGCAGGCTAGAGGAGGGAAGGGCTCACTCTGCTACAAATGTGGTTTAAAAATATAACCTGGGAAGGTGTGTTACTTCATCATTTTAGCCCAGATGAGTTCTAGAGAAATTTCTCTGCAAGTCTATAAATGAATAAGGAGTATTAACATTTCTGGAGGAATCTAGGACAGACTGAGAATGAAATAGAAAGTAATATTCCTGTTAGAGAATATTAGGTGAGGTTAGTATTCCCCATTGCATTCTGCAGAATTTTTCCATAAGAAGACAATATAAAATGAGTTAATGGGTACATAGAGCGTTGGCCATATTAAAACAAGAGTAAAAATGGGTAGGTATCTAAACCAAATTCTCTGCTGATGTAAATCATCCCAAATCAACTGAACCTAATTAACAGCAAATTGGAAACCCACTCAAAATTCTCTCTCATTGGCTGAGAAAAAAAATCCATATTTATTTTTCTCCCTATAGACTGAGTTCATGTAAGTTGAAATTTTAAGGGCAACAGACAGAGTTGAAGCTGACATACTGTATATCTAATAGACAGGTTGTGAGCAAATAAAGATTTTGTAATTAATATTTTTAATCACAAAAGATGAGATTCAGTGGGTTAAGTCTAGCTACAAGGTCCTAAAACATAACATACATTTCACAACCTCCTTGTGTCATGCCATTGTTGCATCTCTAAATTAAGTGGCACTTGGAAAAGGTGCTTCTTTCTTTGACATAATAAGAATATTTGATTCTTGAAAATGTTCCTGAACCTATAGAAGAAATAAAATTAAAAAGCAACAGCAACAATACCCTGGTGAATTCACTGGGACAACTGAGAAACTAAGCAATGAATATAAATTCCAAACTAAAAGACCAAAAGGGGAACAGGTCCTGTACCCAAACTCAGGGGACTAATCCATCCTAACAGTCCAGGAGTTGCCAAGGGAAGCAAAAAATGAGGATGAGGTGCTGGCAATGGGTAGAGAATGATTTTGAAAGCACGAATACCAGAGTGTTAGATGAAAGAAAATTTAAAGGCAGTGGGAGTAAAGTATTGGATCACAAAGGGAAAAAAATGGGCTGGGGAAGAAAGGCACAGCAAAAACCATCTGCAAGCAGCACTAGTGATGGGGAGAAAAGAAGCAGGAGACACACACCCAGGTGCACCATTGCCAAGCAGCCCAAAACAAAACCCAGCATCACTCGTGTGGGGATTTTTCCTCGCGCTCGCTCTTTAGATCAAAAGGAGAGCAGCAACGCAATCTGCTCTTTGCAAAGAGCACTTTCAGCCAAGACAAGGAGAGTGCCTACACTGGAACATCTGTTCCAAGAAGCCACTTGAAAAATAATCTTATAATAGCATGGGGAAAACATCTGTGCAGCATGCACCAGACCACCAGTAGTGCAGCAGTAGAGGAGTAGAAGGGGGAAGGAAGACAGGAGGGAGTGAGGGAGACAAAGTAGAACAGGATTAGGTCAGGGGCAAGTACCCCAGTGAGGGGCATGACCCACATGTGAAGAAACTGCTCGTTTGGTGTCTTTTCTCTTCTAATCCTCAGCAAGAGGCAGACAGATTTCTCACCCACTGAGCTGTGTTTATTGGCAGATATTACTCAACATGTGCAGCTTTGAAAAATCCCAAACTACAATCAAAGTGTTTGAGAGGCTGCATGAAAAGCTCCCTGTCCTTGGCCTCTCATGTAACCCCCACCCCTTCTTCCTCAACTTGCTCTATCTCTGCTGATAGTAAAATAAATGTGCTTGATAAACAGCCACTGCTAGCTCAGGTGAGGAGAACTAGGAAGCCAAACCACTTTCACACCATCAGTGTATCTGAGTCATTGTGACCTCAGTAAAAGAGAGGTCCACTTGTTTTGTTTTCACCTTCAGTCTCAAAGCAAACAAATTCATCAGAAAAAACATTGTAGCCATCACACAAACATGCACACACATGTGCAGTGTGCATTGTGTTCTTGGCTTCTCCCTTCCTCTGTTTTATTTCAAGAGAACAGAACCCTTAGAGCTGCCCCACACAAACTCCTGTAGCATGGCAACAGTCAGGATATTTCCCCTGAGTACTGACACCTCTTGCAGGAGATTTATAAGGAAAACAGTGCCAAATTGACTGATCCAATGTTTAACTCGGTTCTCTAAACAAAGAGAGCCTTCCCAAACATGTGAATTCTTGACAATGAGGAAAAGAAAGAATCAGCAAGCCTTAAGCATGAAACTTCCATACAAACATTGACCAGGTACATAAAATTGAGCTGGGAGGTACTGGAAGTTGGAGTACTCCTTGTGTACACACAGGTAGCTGTACCCTTCATCTTCAGCACAGACAGGAGAAAAGGGCCAGTCTCCCTATCCCTCACATAATCAGACTTCACTGTGGGAAAGTGAGAGGGCAATGAGGAAGTTTGAGTTATTTTAGAAGCTAGTTCTTAAGCTGAATTAACCAGATGCAACTACTAACTAGGTAACTTTTTCCCACCCCAGAAGTGGGCAGGAAAATTTGTAGCAAAGGACATATTAGGACATAACAAAGGATCAGATGGACGTGTCCACTGAGGTACGCACAGGTGGGATATTGGGTGATTAGAATGCTACATTGAAACATATCCATGGTCAAAACTGTACACAGTTACAGCTGGTAAAGTGTACCATGCACAGATCTTCTTTATATCAGTTTCAGCGCTGCTCTAGATGCTCATCATCTCTATAACATGGCTACAAAAGGTAATAAGGAAAGAGACCAAAGAAACAGAAAACACATGCTGGGAAATTAAGAAGAGGAGCTGATAGCATGATGGAAAGGAAGGCACAGCTTTCCTGCAGATTATAGACCAATAAAGGTCTTAGGAAGTAGGCAAAGTGTGAGAAACCAGGAAACACTGGGGATCAATTTTTTTCTGTTTCATTCACAGAGAATCAACCTTCTTTTCATGTCCCACTGTTATGCTACTGGTGCAGGTCTTTCTTATTTCTAGCAATGCTCAGAGAACTTTGTTTCAGTTGGAAGATATTTATTTATTCTTTTCAAATATCAGAAGTGTAAAATAGAAGAAAATTGTTTTCTTGTCAACACTCACATTGGCTCTCAAAATGGTTTTATCAGTTTAGCTTCTGCATGCCAATGCAAACTAATGCATGTATCACAGGCTTACACAACAATAAGAGGAATAACCCCAAAGAAAGCTGCCCTGGTTTACTTATATTGACATAAAAATATGTTAGGTCAATCTAATTCTATTTGGAGTGTATGAATTGCTACAGAAACCAGCTGATCAAAATCAAGATTATTTTAACCAAACAATGCTGATTGAAAGCAGTTTCACTTCAGTCTTTTCTTTTGTGGACCACAAATCCTGTGAACTGAGGTCATTTCCAGATCAGAGATGTGGGAGGGGGAGCCAGAGGAAATGAAACTGAATATATGGGCAGGAGCACACAATAAGGGCGTTGTAGGTAAAGATGAGCAGCTTGAATTTGACATGGCAAGTGACAGGAAATCAATGGAGTGCTAATGTGTGGGAGGAAATGAGTATGACTTTAGCAGAAACATTTAGGGCAGATGTGAGGGAGAGAGCAGAGGAACCATGGGGCCAGACAGGAGAAGATTACAGTGACCAAAGCAAAAAACATCTGAGACACTGACAGCAACCTTATTTTGGGAGTTTCCTCTCTTCTCACTCAGAGACAAAAGTTAGGTGAACTGTTAGGTGTTATTTGAGCTCTAGGCCTCTAACAGCTCCAGAACTCTTTTTTTCTTGCAATGTATTGTAATTGTGCCATGAGTTCCAAACAGAGAACATCATGCAAGGCTGTATCTCCCCTGCTCCCTAATCTCATTCATCTGCACAGTTCTCAACTGGAATATCATCCAAGACATCAATATTTTGAACACCCTACCCTCATTTAATTAGTAGAAGTATCAGAAATCCCATTATTCAATCCCTTGGCTGGGAAGCACTTTCTCAGGGCGAGCCACACAATGTATTTCACCAGCATCAGTGTTATGAGTGTTTTTCTCTCACTCTGAAAAAGACCCCATTAACCTAATGACTAATATTCCATGAAGTCTTCATTTGGCACTCTGCCTGCACAATACCTCTAATGCAGACTGAGCTCTGGCATGCTAGGCATGATCACCTGCAGGAGGAAACAAACATTTCTCCACCTTCTTTGTATGCTAAAAGGATTCTCAGAAAAATGGGGATGCAGAACAAGATCCTTCAAGTCTTGATAGAGGTGTCATATTTTCAGAATAGTCATGGGTGAGATGCCTCATTCACTGAAAATCTGCAGGATGTTCTTTAAATTGTCATCTCTTATGTAAAAGGTGAAGCTTCTCCCTTTCTGAGGGCAGCATCTTCTCCCATAGCCCCCTCAGACTGATATGCCACAACACCACATTGCAAGGGTGTAACCACTTACTTGCGTAACACATTTAACACAAAACAGAGCAAAGAAACATGGAAAGGTAAAGCCACCAGTGGCACACAGCCTTGTTCCACAGGCAGCAGCAAGTCTCCCTGATTGCATGGCAAATTTTGCTTGTTCGGGGCTGCTTTCCTCAAAATTTATCAATACTTTGTCCCCACAAGCAGGGTAAGTGATTTTCCTGCATATATTTAGAATTGTCTCACCTAAACATGAAAAGTATTGTAATGTTCAACAAACAGTGTCTTTGCATAACTTAAGAACTCCTCTACTGCTTTTTTTTTTTCTCCAACCAGAAAAAATATGGGTTTATCCCTAAAGATATGGGGCATATCAACTAAATTTATGTATTACTGGGGTTTTTTGTCTCTTGAAATTGAGTCAGAGAACAGAAGTTGAGCAGAATGTTTTTACCATTAGCTTACTGTAACATACATAATATTGCCACTGGAAAAATAAAACTTGGTTGATTAACAGAGAGAAAAAAATATGCTATAACTCTAGTAATCTATCAAACTTTCACTCCATACATACCTTTTATTTTTTGAGATATTAAGGCAGAGGGGATTGAAAAATATGCCGTTCTGAAGTATGCAGTAACATACTAAAGAAAATTTTGAATCAATTCACTCAGCCAATCATCACTCCATTTTTTAAACATTTTCAGCCTACTAAGGTTTTATTAGTGGATTAAAGAGGTGTAAATTTTCACAGACATACAACATTTGACTGTAAAAAGCAGACTGAGTATAAAAGAGAATACAACTTTTCACTCCTCTACTATGATCACAAAAGCCTGGACCATCTCATGATTTTTTGGAACCACTTTAAATAACCTCCTAAGCATCAGGAGAGACTACTCATCTAGAGGAGCTGAAGATGGTGGATTTAGGGCACTGTAGTTCATTAGGTGGCACTTATCTGTAAATAAATTTAAACTCCAGGTTCATTTGGGCTGAGGAAGATGGATGATAGGTTGCAAGGCTGTGTTCACAACCCAGACCCCTGACAGATACCCTGGGTTTGCCTGATCGTGAAAAAGATTAGGCTGATAAGATCTGTAGGCACGTGTAAGAGCAGACTCTGACCCCAGGGGACTGATGATGACTTTCTTTCTTCTGAGACTCTCTAATGAAAAAAAGCACCTTTTATAAGTTCTGAGGGCCTGAGAAGTCAGACTTAAACATGTCTTGTTTCTCACTTAAGGAGTGTGTTCAAGAACATTAGGATGCTAATGGTAGTAAGGGAGGTGCCAGTGCTAATGAATACATGCACTGTGTAGGGACAACAGCCTAAAAGTCTCTTTGGTTATGGTGAAAACAGCGAAGAGAGAAATAAAATTAGTTTCTATCAAAATAAAGAGTTTTTCTGATCCTGTAAAAGGAGAACATGTTGCTAGAAGAATAATTTCCAGTGGGCAACACTGTGTAGATATTTTTCTCTGAATGGCAATAGTCCCTGTGTTGTCATGGAGTGACCAAAATGGTCTATACAGTTGGATCAACAGTTCTCAGAAGATACAATTTTTACTCCAGTAGGTGAATACCAAAGGCTTCCTGATGTTCCTGATGATTTTGTGTCATCACAGGAACTCAACACTGAGTTATTCTTACAAACATACATCTGAACCTCTTCAGAACCAGCACAGCTACAGCTGCACAAGCAAATAAAACATCCCAGGGTCCCTTTTCTGTCCTTTAGAAGGAATGGCATGCTCTTGAGAGCAACCTTGTGCGCTCATAGCTATGAGCTACCCCAGACCAGGTGGTTTTATCCATGTTGTTTTCTCCAAACACCCCCTGGCCCTTACAATAACCTCAGCCACAAGTGAGCACTACTTTGGAGGATATAGGCAGCAATGCAAACTGTGCAAAGGTGTGTGCCATCAGCCAGACACTGGATTGCAAGGGAATGGTAGCCAAATTCTACATCATGGCCCTTTACACTATCCTTCCACAGATGGAGCCTGTGGGACCACTAAGTCATGAAAGTTAAAAAGCAAGGAAGAAACAAGAGACATTTATTTGAAGACTTTGGATTAAATTATCTTCCTTGAACTCCCTATGCACTGTATTGCACCAAAGGAAAACTACTCAGACGTTAATGAGAAAAAAAGGCCTTCCAAACACGGAGTCCTTGCCCTCTGTACTGCCCTGCTGGTGTCTGAAGAAACCCTCAGAGGTTCCCAATTAAGTTCAAGAGATGACACTGAAGATCTTTTCTTTTATCTGAGCAAGTGAAAGAGATGCAGTTAGCGGAATCTCCACAATAAAGAATTCTTTCTGAAAGCAATTGTCTTCCTGACAATAAGGATTCTTCCTGACACATGACCTCAACACATGTGATGGGAAGTGCAAGCAAGAAGACCTTGTCACAAAAGAGTCATGTGGGATAGGGGACTAAACTGTTCTGAGGCAGAGAACTAAAAGGCTATTGGAAGCCACATGGCTTAACTCAAACTGAAAATCTCCTCTTTTCCCTGTTTGCCAAGAGGAAAGTTCTTGGCAACAAAAAAAGTCTAGGAAAACAAAGAAAATTGCTAAGTAACCAATGAACAAACTAACAAGCAAAATGACAGAAAAATGATCACAAGGCCAAAAGCATTGCAGCCTGTGATGAGAGCAGAGCTACATCTGAAGCCAAAGGCAGTTGAAGCAAACCAAGAAAGAAGAAGCTCACACCACTCTTCACAATCTGAGTGCAGAGCACAAACAGAAATAGGGCATGTGTATGCTGTTTAGGCAATCCAAGGGCAGATAGTAATCTGGTTTGAGAGCAGAAGGCACTTTATCATCCCCCAGTAGATACACATGTGGACCAATGCTGAATGGAGCAAGATGGTGTTTTAGTATAATATAAAAAGACTGAGTTCTCCCTGTCAGTGTAAAACAAAATGCAACCTTAAATATGGCCTCACAGTGGCTCCACCATAATTGCTTGTTCCCTGCTGTGTTCCCCATACAGCAGACCTAGTACTGACATCTGGTACTAATTTAGGGTTCATCTGTTCTACAAAAACAAATATATTGTGGGGCCTCCTTGCAGCAGGCTTGCCCCTCAACTTGGTTAAACCACGTTCCATCTTGTAAAGTAGATGTGACATAACTGTTTGCATTTTGGCCCTGAACCATGCTACAGATGTTGCAATGTTCAAGAGCCTGAAGTGGCTTAAACTGCAATGCTTGGGATCTTCTAGGAAGCAGCAGCAATTCCAGCTCCTTTAAGAGAGAGTGGCATTAACTCTTTCCCTCCACTCCATAAGAATACTTCCATATTGTTAAATATACTGATCTGCACAATTCTGACACGAGGCACTTTAATTTTGACCATGTTTTAGGATGCTCAGGTCAGAAAATATTGTGGGAAGTTTGTTTGACCCTGCACATAAACACATTTGCCATTTATGTGTGAAAGGCTGTACACCGCACTCTCAGGGAGACAAACAAATTCATTTGGACTTAAACAAGAAAACAATTAGTTTTGAGGCTAAATGAAGGGTTGTGTGAGATACATGAAACTTCACGGAAGGTACCTGAGGGGCACCCACCTGTCTTAGCAGAGGATTTATCCCAAATGCCTTTCTGAGTACCTGAATGTTAATTAACATTTCATTCTTGAACATTCCAGTGTGTGCATCCCCACTTACTGCTCCAGGGACTGCTGACAAGGCTGCTCCAGTTCCAGTTATTGCAGAAACTTCTCACGCTCCGCATGCTGTTCATTCTCATGTGGCATTCTCTTTCACTTTTTTCGCTCCAGCTACTATTTCTTTTGCCAACAAAGATTAGCATAACCTTCAAGAAAATCTGGCAGAAGGTCACGGTCATTTCAGGGAGAAGTAAACAGAGTGAGAAAAGCATAGAATGGAATTACTAGAAGAGTGTAAGAACTCTTTGCCCACTATGTAGAGGCCATGCTGTCAAGCAAAAAAATATTGGTATTTAAATCAGTTAAAACTTACGTAAACTCTGCTAGATTGCTGAGAAGTTGCATGGGTCTGGAGTTCAGGACTGCATTAGGCCTTAAAAATATTCAAAACCTACAGTCTGTTACTCAATACAGATTGTTTTTCTATTAGTTGGGGTGTGAGCAGCAGAAGAAATAATTTGCAAATATTTGGAATGTTTCTATTTGTCATTTTTAAATCAATACATATATCTTGCTATTCTCCATAGGGGTTTTCTCTCCCTCTTATGTAACTGGTAAAGCAGATTTTTATTTTTCCTCTAAGAAAAAGAGAAGTTGATCATATCAGTCCAGGATTTTTTCCAAAAAACCTGGAGGCAGTGAGGTTTCCATATGCCAGGGCCAAAATACAGATGTTTGGCCTAAAATTGGTTTTATTATTTTTATTTTGGATTTTGGAAAAACAAGCACACAAGTCTCGGCAAAAGAACACAAGTCCCCACAAAATAACACAAGTACATGTGTTCTCTCTATTACTCTGGAAGAAAATGCAGCAACCAAAAGGAACAAAATGAGCAGGCCTGCTTTCTCTAAGCAGTGCTTTCAGACATGGAAAAACCAAGCAGGCAGAAAACAAGTGTAATGAAGGGACTCTGACCCCACAAGAATGCCCATTTTTTCCAAATGAACCAAACAGTCTAATAAAGGATATTACCTTCCCTATAAATCTTGTTTCAGAGAAAATAAAGGCGTAATGATTTCAAAATGCTCCCACAACAAGTAGAACCAAGGCATAGAGCAGCCAGGGCGACAAACAGGCAGAGACCAAAGGCAGAGTTCAAGCAGTAGCTCACTGTGAGAGGAAAGGGCTGGATATCTGGCCCAGTAAAACCCTCCTGTTTGGAAGTTTCATGAACAATTACAGGAATGCATTGCTGGTTTTCGCACATACTGCCTGAGGTGTGTGCTCTTCCTCTGGTGTTTGAACTTGGCTGACAATTCTTGACACATGATGGGATTGACTTGAACAATGAATAAAAGCTAGCTGAAACAGACACCATGAAGTATAAATAGAGGAGTTAGCAGCAGAGTTTCCATCAGAATTTGCAGAACAGTGTTTATAAGTTTTGCTGTATACATGTGGTTTTGCTATAGCAACAAAGATGAACAGTCATCATTTTCTGTGACCAACACCAAATCTAGTATTATCTGTATTTCTTGTGAGTAGAAATGATTTCACCTCTGCATGAGGTTCACTCTGGTAGCCAAAGTGGGGAAGGAATTTGTGATACTGAAGTTCATATACTGTGCACATATGGGATTCCCCAGTGGCTCAGCTCAGTCAGTATCACAGCAGATCTTCCAGTTTCCCAATGACAAGTAACTGAGTCAAGTGAGAAACTACAAATACTAGTCTGTTTTCACTCTACATTTTGAGAGTCTCTAGAGTCTCTTGCTCCCAGCTGGAAGTATCAAATAACTACCTGATAGTGTGTGAGGCATCAGAAAATAACAGCCTGCAAGAACGAATACATTTGTTTAGCAGAGGGAAATTCAGAGACCTGATGTTAGGCTCAAACTAGAGTACACAAAAATGCCCCAGAAGTATCTTGGGCATGTGCCTAAGATGTATTCCACAACAGACAACAGGATGATTTCTCCCATCCAACAGGAAGCACTAAAGGCAATTAAAGAGCTTTGAATACATGATTATTTATTTATTTCAGGTTATTTTCAACCACTAAAAACATTAATCAACCAGACAGCTGAGAAAAGGGTAAAACAGCTACCCCAGCTGATACTTTAAAAACCTTAAACTTATTTTTTTCAGGCAAAATTAAAAATCAGGCAGAAGACAGTGGAGTTCAATAGCAGGGGTGGTAGGTGAAGTAAGAGAAGATTTTGGTTCAATAAAACAGCAGGGTAACCCCTACAAAAATAAAAAATTGCATGGTATTATGGCTTTAATTTCAGCAAAATAGGTACCAGGGCTCTGGTTGACAGATGAAGTAGTCAGGAAGACTTAATCTACTCAAACTACATGAAAGGAGAGAATCATGATGACAGAACAAGACATACATATCCAAGCACATAGGCCAAATAAAACCATCATTTTTTATGACAAAACAAAAAGCAAGTAAGTATGCTGAGAGGTAATATGAGTACTATCGTGTGGAGCCTGGAGAGTCAATAAGGGTAGTTGGAAATGGTCATGTAAGAGAAAAGAAATTATGTGATTAATAATAGAGAAACCTGATGGGGTAAGTCCAATGGACTTTGGAGGATTGTATTTCATGTCTAATGTGTTCCATAAAAGCTACAGTGGAAAATCAGATAAGGTGGTGGTGATATTTTGCATCCAATGTCCTGCTATATGATTAGAAAGTTATAGATGACTGAGTGGGCTCCACAGTGTTTGTGGTTAAAGTACTAATTAGCTAAACAAACAAAATCAAACTAGAAGGTCTCTTCAGCAGCTTAGCACAATTCACAAAAGCAGAGGAGCTTCCCCTCAAAAAATCTGGTTGTTAAGAGCAGAAAGGAAAATTCTGTTACCTAAAGTGACTTTTATCCTGCAGATCATTTTCTCAGTCTACACAGCCAATGTAGACTTCAGAAATTTCTAGAAGTAATGGATTTTTTTCTTAACACAGAAATCCTGCATGGGATATCAAGTAACTCAGTAATGTCCATTATCAATTACTCACCATAATGGACCTCATTATGATAAATAAGGAACAGTTAATGGCTTTTACAAAAATTGAAAAATTGAAAAATTGCCCAATGAAATGAGGTTTGATTTATTTAATGCAAACAGGATATGTCACCAACCTGAAATATCTTTTGTTGGATCTTTTAAAACCTGCAGGTTTTTGAAACTGAGAGGAACAGTTGAGTTTAGAGTTGGGAAAATCCATTTATATGAAGAAGTGTTAAAACAACCAGGAATTTTTCAGGAGCATCCTGCTGGATGCCCAAGAAGGGATTCTTACTTTGAATCCCTCAGATTCAAAAAATATATACTTGAGTGAAGAAGATCCTCTTGGTGAAAGCAAGCACATAACTTTTGTATTTACACCTGTATACATACACAAGCATATAATACATGTATGTGCATGTATACATGGAGAGGGAAATAAAAATAACAATGAAATTACTATAGAATACAAATAGAAGTAAGTGGGTAGTGAGGTTAGTAACTCAAATGAATGAGTTTTAATAAATCAACAAAATTTTAATAAGGCAATCAGAATTATTCCAGAAACAATAAACTCAGTGAATTAATTATAAGTTAATACCTAGGTTCAGACAGTGGGATGGTGAAGTGGGATCAAGGAAAAGCAGAAATGTCCAGTACATATTTCAGTGGAATTTGGAAGGAAACAAGCTCTGTAGCTACTTCTGAATGTACTACTGATAGATCAAATAATTAGCCATGCATAACAAAGGAGGATATGAGGCAGTCTCTGTGACAAATAAACATTTACAAACTCAGACATCTTAGCATCAAGAGTCTTACATCAACCAGCTGAGGAAACCTCTAAACCATTATGATTATTTTCTGGCAAACATTAAAGGACAATTAAATACAAAATTTAAAGACTGAATTATTAATAATAAAATTATTAAAATCATTAATAACCTGGACTTAGAAGATAAAACCAAATGAAAAATAAAATCACCACAAAGAATCTCATTGATTGTTATAAAGATAAGCAAAATAGACATATAACCCTTACGAAGGTGCTGATGAAAATAGCTTCATTAAAATAAATATCTGAAATTCACATCTTAGTATCTTAGTACTGTATAGTAGTTAAAGACAGTTAGTTTGAATTTGAAACAATAAACGGACACTCAGAATGAAGTAGCAATGCCAAAAATTACATAATAAAAGCATAGGTATTTTTCATTAGCCAATCCAATAAGATGTTCTATTTCTTTCCACCCTTGCCTCTTAGAAAATGTAAGGGTAAGTTTCAATTATCTAATCATCAAAATCTAATAATTCAACGTCTGGAAAAGCAGACAAAAACTGATAGCAAAACAGATCAACCAACAGGCTTGTGGACAGACATCCACCCTTGCCTCTTAGAAAATGTAAGGGTAAGTTTCAATAATCTAATCATCAAAATCTAATAATTCAACATCCGTCTGGAAAAGCAGATAAAAACTGATAGCAAAACAGATCAACCAACAGGCTTGTGGACAGACAGAGTAACATGTATGAATCTAAATCAGGGCTCTGTTGTGGCATTTAAAGCAAATGCCCCATTTATCCTTGCTTGCCAGGTATCAGTTCAGATTGTGAAGCCAACCTAGCAGTACAGAACAGCTGCTGATGAGGTGACTGCATTACTGTGAAGTTTTCCAGGTTGTACCAAAAAAACATACAATAACACAATGCCCTGGTACTGTTGATATCTAAAACCCTGGATCAATTCTCATACAATATAAAATGACAAAATTTGTCCATGCCTTTATGTGCCTATTGTACACTAGTTCTCATGACTGTGCAATTGGATTTCTTCATCTATCCAACTTTTCTGCTGCCTTAACAACCCATCTTTTTCACCTGACCTTGATATTTTTGTCCCTGTATTCTTTTAATTATCCTCTCTTTTCCCCTATCCATTTTAAAATGCTGTTTTCCCTAGTTCCAAGGGGAAGTTACTCAGAGAAACCTTCAAGATGTTCTCTAAGCCTCCAAAGACACAACACCTGCCAGCCTGCACTGGGAGAGGTTCAAGCATTCCTCCCACAGCAGGATTCCCCAGTAGAATCATCATGGTTGGTTGTACAACAGCTACTGGGTCTGAGAGAACTGGGATTCCTTGAGAGCAGGAAGGGCTGGAGAAATTGTGTAAACAGTAGCCTGTATGGCACTTTTGGTCTTCTTTCAAAATCCTCCTCCCTTGGCCACTAGGTGTTGGCCAGCTGCAGGAGACACCAGAATCAGCTGAATCCTGATATGGGATCAAATCACAGAACGTTAAGGGGTTGGAATGGACCTTAAAGATCCTCTAGTCCCAAACCCCGCTGCCATGGGCAGGAATATCTCCCACTAGGCCAGGCTGTCAAGGCCTCATCCAAGCTGGCCTGGAACACTGCCAGGGTTGGGGGCAGCCACAACCTGGCCCTGGGCAACCCGTTCCAGTGTCTAACCATCCTCATAGTAAAGAATTTCTTCCAAATCTCTAACTTAAATTTCCCCTCTTTCAGTCTGTACCCATTACTCCTTGTCTTACCACTACAGTTCCTAGCAAAGAGTCCCTCTCTGACTTCCCAGTAGTCCCACTTAAGACACCAGAATGTTGCTGTGAGGCCCCCATGCAACCCTCTCTTCTCCAATCTGAACAGACACAATTTCCTTAGCTTGTCTTAGAGGAAAACTGCTCCAGTCCCCTTATAAACTTGATGGTCCTCCTTTGGAATTGCTCCAACAGTTCCCTGTCCTTCTTTTGTTGGGAAGACCTGAATGGTGGCCAGTACTCCAGGTGGGGTCTCACTCTGTCCTCAGTGCTCAGAAACATCCCTTCTGCTTCCAAACTGGCCCAGGGAAGTAAGGCATGTCAGTAGGATTTACACAGCAGGGCATCTGCTGGGGCCTTTCCAGTCCTCTCAACAATCGTGGTGTAAGATACACTGGCATTTTGAGGGCTTTAGTCCTCAGGGGACCAAGCTATCTCACTAATGAATATCTGAGTGGTGGGCATGTTTTCCACCTTTTTTTTATTTCCTATTCATTCCTAGCCCCTCAAATCTCTCTCCTGCTTCATCATCTGGCAACTTGTGGGTTATGTTTACCCTCTCAGGGAATAAAAATTTGTTGTTTGAACACTTTTGCTGACACATTCCTGTTCAGCTGCAGGTGTTCCTCCCACTCAGATTTTTGGCTGCCGCTTAAAGCTACATGCTTGGTCCATGGACTGTTGAATAGTAGTCCCTTTCTGACTTTGCAGGGGAATAGGCATGCAGAGAGCTTGGCTCCTGAATGCTCTGTGAGTGGGAGGATGGAGCTGGTTGCTGGGACTGAGGAGGTCCAGCTGTGAGGACCTTTAAGGCAGGGGATGCAAGCCATGGGGTGTTAATGGCCCATCGTTAGACTGGAAGGGCGTCGCTGCTCTAGGAATAGGTGCTTCAGCCAAAAGCATAAAGGATGGATTAGTCATTTCACTAAAGTAGCAAAAAAAGGGAGCAGAAGGAGAAAAGCTCTTGTCCCAATAGGAGTAAAAGTCTTCCTGTTTGAGGGTACCTTTCTGACCCACATTGAATAATCAGATGGGTCAGCACAGGTGTCTTAGACAAAGTCATGCAAAAACCAATACTGGCTTTATCCAGCTTCCCTTCCCTCACACTCCTTTATCCCTTGCATTCTACCAGTGAAATGAAGAGCAAGCAATGCCCCTCCTCTCTTGTTTTCTCACTTTTTGCTTTCTGTCATTTTTAATCCACCTTGTCTAGGAGCCAAAATATCTAGCATTTATCCTATCATTCGTTAACAGCTTTGCCTCATAAGTGGAGCAGAGAAAAAACTGTTTAGCATTCAAAAACACAGTTAAAAGTACCATTGTAGTATACTCATACAGCTGTACTTGAAAAAGAAAAAATATCTTCAATTTTGGCGCAGTTTTGAAGTATTTGACCTTTCAACTATAACACTCTTGCAGTATTTTTAATGTAATTTCCTTGTGAATAAATGAAATTTATCTTGTAAACTGGAAGTCTGACCTGAAGTAGTCTGTTGGTCCTCATCTGAATCACAACTTTTATAATCACAACACAGTCATTTACAACCTGAGCTAATGCAATAAACAGCAGGAGAAGAAACTGAGAAGTGAGAGTTGGAAATGACCTTTAAAAATCATCTAGTTCCTTCCCTCTAGGGACATCTTTCACTATCAATTTGCTCAAAGCCTCATTCAACCTGACCTTCAACACTTGCAGTGATGGGCCACCCCCAACTCCTCTGGGCAACCTGTTCCAGAGTCTCATTACTGTAATTGTAAAAAATTCCTTATGTCCAAGTTAAATCTATCACTTCAAAACCACTGTCCCTTGTACTGCTTTTAAGATCTTGGTAAAAAATCTGATTTGCTGATGTAAATTGCTTAAAGCTCCATTTGCTAGGGAGGTTCAGCCTTAGGTTCCACTCTCTTTCTTTCTCCACTCAGCCTTCTCCATGACATTTTGGGATACACAGCAAGATTATGGACAAGCAGGTGAGTGAGGAAAATGCAGATACCTAAACTAGCTCGCTAAGCCAGGATCAGAAGCAGTGCAGGTCAGCACTATCTAAAGGCAAGAACAGCTGTTCTAATCTGTGTAATGCAGACACAGCCAGTCATTGCAAGCCAGCATGGAAAACAGTAAAATTTTGTATGGTGTGAATGATCTTCATGCAGTGTCCTGAAAACAATGAAAACAGGTATTTCCTCAATGAGACTGAAGATGTTTCAAGCAGTGTAAATTGCCCACCCACTCTCTGAGCAACCTAAGCATGCCTTAGACACCGGGAATATTCATAAAATGTGTGTGAAAATTTCTTAACAAAACTCTGTGTGTAAACTAAGACTATTCAAATAATTAAAAGTCATCCAAAGCTGAACAAATTTTCAAGGGCAAGTAAATGATCTATCCCTAAAACTCAAACCATCCTTCTTTCACATAGCAATTCCCTGCTCCAAAGACTATACTCATGATGATCATTGTCATGGCAACAAGTGCAAGATGATGTGTAAAACTTATCATCCATGAAAATAAAACTTAAAATGAACAAAACCAGCTCTGGTCAGACAAGGAGATTTCAACTCCAGCAGTTTAATTCTAGCAAAGTTAATAGCTATTTTTTAAAAATCACCTTATAATAGAAAATGTCAGAATTTTCTTTCATGCAATGCTGCTAACGTGTCAAAAGAGCTTCAGATATCTGTATAAATTTCTGCAGCATGTGGCTAAGTGACAATAATTTCTTTCATGTTGTACAAAACAGTAATAATTTTCTTCCATTTTTCAAATCACAGTACAGAATTGAATACTGTATTATTTGATATTTATTTCTTCTTACTCTGTGTAGCACCTTGGGTACAAATTTGGGTCAAAGAGAATCACTGGCTCCAAAAAGAGAGATTGTGTTTACAGATTCTGTGATGAAAAAGAGTAATAGAGGTGAAAGGCAAGGTAAAATCAGAATGGAATGAAAGAAAAGTAGATTTGAATTAGAATGAATTTATGAATTTATATGCCTCAGAGACATCACAGGAGATGAAAATATGAGAGATAAGAAAGGAAGATAACTTAGTCTGGAGTATTTGCAATTTCTTTTTGAACTTATCAAACAACTTCATTTAAAAAAAAAGTGAATTAGTTTATATCAGCACATTTATATCCAGGATTGTTTTCATCTATTTGAATCTGTTCAGAGACATATTTAAAAAGCCAAGGATCTCATCATACATTCTCAAGTCTGACATGGAATTGCATTCTCCTACTCCAAACCTGTGTATTTATCTGAGCCAAAGTGTCTTCCAGCATATAATTCCTGTTCTAAAGTGGGTTTGTTTGTTTGTTTGTTTGTTTTGTTTTGTTTTTTTTTTTAACAATTCCTGTTCTAAAGTTTTTGTTTGTTTGTTTGTTTGTTTTGGTTTTTTTTTAAATAAACCAAAACCAAAACAAATTACGCAGAGGAACTTGCAACTGAATCACCCCACTTGAATCAGTCTAAATTAACAGCAACTAAAAGAAACTCATACAAGTGTGAAAATAAGGCCAGTACTCAACTGATAAAAAGGTAATTGTGTCCTCTTATTTTTCCATATGTTGAAATAATCTTCAGGATCTATGGAGTAAATCTTTGGCCATTTTTTTAACTGACTGAAGAGCTTTCTTTGAGAGAGAGAAGTTACACAGTAATTTTTCCTTGGGATATGTTAGCTTGAAAATTGATATAATTTCATTATTAAATAGAGGAGGAAGGGATGAGAGTTGTTTTTCCACGTTTTTCCACTAATTACGTTGACAGCTTTGTCTTTGTGAGATTACAAATCAACTTAATTATGAAGTAGCATTTTATTATTACCAAATTAAACAAATAATAAATGAAAAGGACTCCTTTTGATGGTATCAATCAAGCCTGTTGGCTCAGCAAATTTAAGTAATCAGAATTAGCATCCTAAATAATTACAAATAAATCACATAAATCAAAAATACTTCTAATGTCACTTCAGGAAATAAAGTCACATCACACTTAATAATAAATACCAGCATGAGAAGCTTCATAGCCAAAGTCTAAAATATAGCAAAAATAGCATGGCAAAAATATCTGAGCAAAGAAACCTTGAGTCATTAGTTCATATTCTATAGAGTGCATGACAATTATTTTGAAACCTGAAACAATACAACAATAGATTACTAATGTGAAGTCAGATTTCATACTTTCCCTTGAGTGTCTTAAAGATAGGTATTACCTTAAATAAGGTGAAGCTTATTGGATCTGCATTGGATATATGGTTATTCAAAGCTTAAGAAATTATCAATCATCACCAAAAAAAACCCAAAAAAACCAAATATACATTGCAAGAGAAAAAAACTTAAATTCTATGTCAAAAATCAAGTAGGATTTTTTTGTTTCATTTTTATTTCTAGTATCAGTCACTGAATAATCAATTCAAAGACAGGAATCAGTTTACTAAATATAGAATATCTAAACTAGAAATATTCTCCTTGAATATACTCCTTGAAGTACAGAACTGGCTATAATTTGAAGGCTTAAAACACATGTAGAAAATAGTCAAGACTGGCTTGAACCTCATGTGGTAACGATATTGTCAGGTAAATGGTATTTCAGTTCAGAATTTTCAGTTAATATTCTAACATTTATTTGAAGGTTTTAAAGTCAAATAAACATGATAACATCCAGTCTTGTCTGTGTACTCAGGATACAGATAAAAATGGGTACATTTGAAAATAAGCTTGATTAAAACTAGGTTTTAGAAACATAACATGGATAATCTAACATTACTGTTAAGAAATTGGAAACAAAGGAATGCACCTGTTTCCTAAGCAGTATTTTTCAAGCTATATGATGGTTCTGTAACAAAAAAGAATACTGGCAGAAATATTTTTCAAAGTATCTCTGGAAATCTCACCAGTGTCAAGTGGAATGTATAAGTAAGGGTACTGGCAATGAAATTATTCTTACACACTTTTTTTCGTATCAGTGATAAAACCAGAACTAATATCACAGCTAAACTAAAATATATTCTCAAGGGCTCTAGGAAATAGAAGGTTACTAAATGTCTGTTGCTTGAGAGAACAAGTGAAACCCTCTCATTTATCTGTCTCTACAATCTACTGTGTAAGTAATTTTGCAAAAGATGCTACAGAGACAGGATAGAAGAATCTGTGCAGTGCATTGGTGTGCTGGTTTCGACTGGGGTAGAGTTATTTTTCTTCACAGTGGTTGGTATTTTTGATTTGTGTTGAACACTGGCTTGACAGTATAGAGATGTTTTTGTTATTGCTGAGCAGGGTTTACACAGAGCCAAGGTCTTTGCTGCTTTTCGTGAGGCTGGTGAGGAACTTGGGAATGCATGGGAGATTGGGAGGAGCCAGAGGCAGAGCAGGTGACCCAAAATGACCAAAGGAATATTCCAGACCATATGACATCGTGCTCAGTGTATAAAGTGGAGGGAAGAGGGAGGAAGGGGGGATGTTTGGAGTGATGGTGTTTGTCCTCCCAAGTCACATCACATGCAATGGGGTCCTGCTCTCCTGGAGATGGCTCAACTCCTGCCTGCCCAGGGAAGAGATGACAATTCTTTACTTGTGTGCACAGCTTTTGCTTTCCCTGTTAAACTGTCTATATCTCCACCCATGAGTTTTCCAGCTTTCACCCTTCCAATTCTCTCCCTGATCCCACTGGTGAGGAAGTGAGTGAGGGGCTGCGTGGGGCTCAGCTGCTGGCTGGGGTTGAACCATGACAATAGGGAATTATTCCAGGTTGATTTTTATGGAAACTAAGGGCAAAATGTTAATCTCCCTGACATCAGCAGTAAAATGTGTATTTAATCCCAAAGAACCTTCACCTTTAGCTGAAGACTTCATCCTCTACAGCAGGACTACAATAATGAGTGGTAAAAATGTGAGTCTCACTTCTGTCTGTATCAAACAGGAGACACCAAAACAGTGCAGGTAAAACTGTACTTCAGGTGAAAGGATAAATTTCTCCTTGATTTCTAGTGAACTTCTCAATTAAGGTTGATCCTAATGCTTTGTATTGCACACAAGTTCTGGGCAAAGTTCTCACACATTAAATGAAATTTCTGAGTTCTTTAAGTTGCTCTGAAGATAATAAAGCATTTTTGTTCCTGCAGAGAATTCAGCAGCAACTCAAGGTTGAGAGACTCATTATACTGTAATAAAACTCATGAGATGATTATTTAAAACTCCTAATATCCAGACTCTTGGAAATCTAGGAAAGAGCAAACCAAGTGCAGTTTTGACATTGGCTCAAGTATGACTTTTAAGTCACAGATTAGATGCAAACACTCTAAAAAGGAATTATTAAATTTCAAATCTAAAAACTATAAAATTTACCTTAGAGTGTCATTTGAAATGGTCAGCTAAAATATACTACAGTACTCTGACCCTACTGAATAGGAGGAATACATTATGGAACTAATGTATTTCACACGTTTACAATATTTTCTTTTTCAAATACAAAAAATAACCCAAGAAGCCTTAAAAACAAACCAAAAATTCATACTTTCAGGTTTTTGAGGTAGAGGTAATTTCTGAAGAATTTGCCAAGATGTTCTGCAGGTTTTTTTGCTGGTGCTGCACTTTAGCAACAGAAGCAAAAATGATTCTTCAACAGTTTAGTGGAAAATCAATTATAAATTATGTGAGGTACCTCCAAAATTTTCCACAGGAATGGGAACATATCCATTCATTTTCTGTAAAACAAAGTGGAAAAGTTTCCTGCAAATTTCTTCCAATTTTTCACCTCAATTTTAAGCTAGATTCCATTATATTCTTATTCATCTGGTCTTAAGACATCTTTTAACGAGACAGTTTTGTTTAGTTTTCATGTGATGTTTTCCCATTTCACTTAGATGGTAATTTTACTTAAATAATGCCCATGAAATCTATTACCTTCAGTCTTCCTGGGTTATCCTTAACAGTGAATACCACTGAGAGATTTTGGATATCTGGACAACAGAGGTTGTTTGAACAGTTGTTCAAAAAAGAAAAAAAAAAAAGAAAAAAAGAAGAAAAAAACCAACAAAAAAAACCCAAAAAAACCACCCCAAAACAAAAACAAACAAAAAAACAGACAAACAAAAAAACCAAACAAAAAAAAACCCACACAAACCCAGATTTCATGTACTGTTTGTTGGGCTTTTGATGTGTGATGAGGCCAGAAAGAGGAAGGTGAGAATTCTGCATTTCAAATTCCCAGAGAAGTAAAAAAGTCTGGAAATATGAAATAAATTTATGTGCCTTGTCTGCCTGAAGAAATAGTACTCATTCAAGTAGTCTAAATATCTATTTTATGAACATTCATAACCCTCTTCAAATAAATAAAAATCCAATTCAGTTGTAATTGGAGTCCACTGAAGCAAACAACAACAAAAAAATTAGATTACTTCCTGCTTAAAAACAAGCTTCCATTTTTCTAATGTACAAAAAAAATTAAAAAGCAACCAACCTAAACAAAGAAGCAAACAAAAAACCTTATTATTAAAAGCCCTGGTTTTTTCACACAGGAATGTAAAAGAACATTTTAAATACAAAACAGGAACAAATTGGAGGGTTTCCTCCCATTCCATTGATCAAACATAGATTTAGACTTTGTATGTTATAGATAGGAAACAAGAAGAAATCCATGCAGTTTATATGCCAAATGACTTTGTATTTAGAAAATCAAACATTTGCCTTGACAGGTCATTCACTTCAAGTGTCAAGAAAAGGAAGGAATTGCCCCGGTGCCTAACATAATTGATTCAAAACCAATTCTCCAAATCACAGGAAAATCAGCCTGCATTCTAGGCCATGAAGGCAGCATAATCTTGTGGGTGGTAGCCTACTCTTACAGCTTCAAGTCTTCAGGGACTAAAGAGTATCAATTGTCACCATCAGCCCACTGGAAAAAGTTAACAGAATCCTTTGGCTCAGGTTTAATTTACTGCACCTATTCCTTGTCTGGTGTAAAAACTGTGCTTTTTAATGCCATTTCAAAGCTCATTGTTTTTTGAATACCTACACTTTGGGTGACTTCAGTAATATTCTTCCAACACATGTATCTCAATTCTTGTTTTGAAGAGAACAAAAGTCAGGGATCTGCCTTTCTTCAGAAATTTAAAAAAATAAAAAAATGAAAGCAGCAGCTCTTATTAACTCCAGACAGAATAAAAACAACCCTTTTGCCTAGACGTCTCAAAATGATGCTTAAAGTTCCTTAAAGTTCCTTCTCCAGATCGTCTTTCATATTCCACCTTTTCTATACTCACATTTTGCTAAATCCTTGATCCAGGCCCACATCATCTCATCTAGGGATTCACTTTATCCAGCTGTGGCCTGCTAAAAATTTATCTGATCTAAACTACTTGTTTTTTGCTGTCTATATATAGTTTAGGTATATAAACTGATATGTTCAGAGACAGAATTATCCCAGCCCTGAACAGAGGTCTCAGATGGCAAAGACACAGGCAGAGCCTGGATGTGAAGGTCTGGACTCAAGCCCAACCCAAAGGCTGTGCCTGGGTTCTGGGGCTGAGTAAACAGATTAGCATTATTCATACTGATTAGAAAGAAGGCAAAAGGGATTAACAGGGAAAAGATTAAGTTTTCATTTATCCATATCAGATTTGAGATAATATCTGGAAATAGATATAGAGAGAGACAGTAATTAAAGTCAGTAAAGTGAAGCACATTTTGAAATATCTGCTTGGAGTGTGACCTTCACACTATTTAAGTCTAACACTATTTTGTAAATTCAATGTTTGTTTTCATATAAAAATCATATGGAGATATTATAATAAGTGTGATCATTATCCAAAGGACAATTACTACAATACAGTGCTCTCTTCCTGTTCTTTTCTGTTGATGTCCAATGCTCTTTTTAACATCTAGAAAACAAATTCATGTGGCTTTCAGGAGAACAGTGTTTTGGTTCTCTGCTAGGCAACAATATACATGGTTTCTCTTAATGGTTTTCTTTTTATTTAATCATTGTCACTGGCATGTCTCCTGTGTCCTACCACTGAAACTGCATCATTAAACTAGAAAAGGTCAACCATAAAGTAAAATTTTAGACTGAGTTAAGCACTGTTCAGTTATACTCTATGAAAAAATGTGAGAGACATTCAGCACACTGAAGACCTATCTAACCTTTCTTTTATCTTTCCTCTTTACAAAACTCTCACAGACTGGTGTGTCCCAGAGGGTCTCTGTAGGAGTTTCTGTGTTTATTGCACCTCAAATCCATTGTGTCTCTTTCAGTGGCCCTCATTAAGTCTTAAAACCTTGAAATGACACAATATTTTGATAATAAGACATTTATTTTCCCTCCATCCAGGAGGAGATTGAGTCAGTGGGTCTTTGAGAGGATCTGTGCAAGACTGACTCCATGGAGGAACTTTTACCTGTGTTCTACCTGGGACAACATCAGGACTAGAAAGAGCAGAGGCATCTGCAAGTGTGTTAATCATCTACACAGAGCAACAAAAGCTTCAGAGACAGCAATTCATGAAGCAATGAAGATCTTCTGTGCAGATCTAGTTTATCCAGCAGCCAATCACCTACATGAGGAGCCCAGAAAGAAGTATTGGGGAGCCTTTTTTAATTCAGGCCCACCTGTCTCTTTGTTTATTACTGAGCCATGTTCTATATTGGAATATACAATATTGCATCCACAAGTGTTGGTACAGACAGTTGTAAGATCTTCTGGACCTCTTTAATCAAATCAGATCAGCATGAGTTATGTCTCAGAGAAAAAATACTGTGGATCAGCCTTGGCACCTGAGGTTAATCACCCTGAAAACCTCCCTGAGACCATGAACTTTCCCCAGTAACCTTAGTTCCAGTAGAAAATGTTCCTTTGCCACCTTTTTTACGCAGGAAGATAATTCCTGGAAATCTCAGAAATATTTGCTAAGCTTTACAAAATTAGTATGATGCTCTTCAAAAGTCCTGCTTTCACATAAATGCAAAGCAATTTTTTTTGCTTCATTCTTCAGTATATAAAGCTCCATGAACTGCAAGACAAAGCCTAATTCTAGAATAGCTTCATTACTAAAAGTATTTTAGTAAAATTACTTTATCAATATACTAAATTACAGTAGTATTGCTAATTTATTATAGTATACACTAAAGTTTTTTCTCAGAAAATATGAATTTGGAATGCTGTGTAGGGTGTTAATTCATGATAGTTCATAGACTCTGTATTAAACATACTTACCTTTGTCTGAATTTATCCCCAGAAAAGCAAATGGGAAGGCTGAAGGCTTAAAGTTCATTCACTCTGCTAAGCAGAGCATCTCCCCTGAAACAGAGTTTTGTGTAAGCAGTGAGTTACTTATTTATTTATTAAACTCATGAATACATTTATTTTGTTTTCAAGTGGAAGACATAGTACAGATGACTTTTGGCCATTCTCCATAAGGCTAACACTCTTCTCAGCTTCTTGAAGTGAGGGAAAATCTAGTCTTCTGTTTATGTGACAGTGATGATTATTGCTTTAACATCCAATTTATCAAACAATAACTGCAGACAGCCTCAAAAGAGGTAAATTCTAACCCATTCCCAAATCATATATTCAGCATAATGCCCATCATTGCAAATCTTAGAGGATTATATCCTATCCATTTTTTGCATGAAATGGAAACCAATCCAACGGTATTCTCTTGTCAAAATTGGTAGGCAGAGATGCTTCCAAGTAATTTCCCCCCCCAATACTTACATTTTCTTTTAATTCTTCCATCAGTTAGTTACAAGGACCAAACTGAAAATGGTTTTGTTCTGAATCAGGTACCAAAATCAGAGTTCCCAAGCTAAATCTGCCTCCTGTTCCTACTGCCCCTTTACCCACGAACTGAACTATCGATATTTGGCTCACCAAGCAGCTCCTTTCTCTCCCTCTGATCCCATCACCTCAGACTTTTTACCCGAAGGACACTATTTCCTCCACGTAGAGAAAGGCCTAATCTTTTCCCCCACATCCCCACCTCTTCTGACACCACTCAAAATTGTTTTGATGCCAACTTTGATAAAAATTAATTCATACAAATCATTCAGCTCTTTGTATCTGCCATAGCCAAAAAAAAAAAAAATTATGGGGAAAGGAAGGACACTAGATGAATCCTTTAAAAAGACTTGAATTCATCACAGCTCCAAAGCAAACACTAATTGTCTTTAATCAGCTTCCAAGAAGCATTATAGAACACTTCTAGCCATTAAGCACACATCTATGCCTAGATACAAGAACCACCAGCTTAAAAGAGCTGTATACCATGTGAAATGGGATTTTTCCATAAAATATTTAATAAACCCTACAAAAGTAGAATAGCTGATAATGAACTGCCTCAGAAAATCTGTGAAAGAAGGATTTAGTCATTAGATTTCATTGCTTTGTGACTTCCAAAACAGATTACCCAAAAAACATAGCTGATTTTTCATTCATTTGCAAAAATAATTATTTCCATGACATTGAGATTAACAGGTTTCAATTCTCATTGAAACTCCTGAAAGGTCTATGTGGAAAAATAATTACTGTAATTACAAGTACCTATATAGCATTTAAATATTGCCTATGTTACTTACACCTTCATCCTTCTTGAATTATTATATGTAAAAATCTCTCCCATATAAGCTAGATATTAAAAAAAAAAAATCTTGCTCTAGATAAACACAGTCTCTAAGGCAACTTCTGCTTACTTTATTCATCCCAAAGAAAGATATGTAATAAAATTCCAGCATTCTACGTAATGGCACTTGCATAAATCAGGCTGGATTTTACCCTAAAGTTAAAATGAAGTAAGTCCCTGAAAAAAAAAAAAAAAAAAAAGAACATATCCATCAATCAATAATGAAAAATCTCCTTAGTTTCCAAAGTCTACCTTAGAAGCTATAGATATTAATTGGTTTCTCGTTACAAAGCTAGATATTTCTTTTAAACTCAATAAGAACTATGAATTTCCTAAAAATACTTATACAATATACCAGAAAAGGTTGAGAAAAAGTAAAATCCTTGAGCTGAAATTTAATAGATTGCAGTTGGTTGCTCCAAACTGTTTGTGGTCAAAAGTATTTTAAAAGCATAGTGTTATTACACGATGATTAAGTCAGGTTTTCTTTCCTTTGTTGGTTTTGTTGTTGTTGTTGGGGTTTTTTGGTTGTTTGGTTTTTGCTTTTGTCCTTGTTTTGTTTTATTTTGTTGGAGGGTCTCGGGGGGGGAAAGCAGGGTTTGGGTTTTTTAAATCTCTAGTGCAATTTTCTACCAGGAATTGTCACCTTTAGCAAGTCCTACATTAACCCAAATGCCGGATGTTAATTTCTCTAAACTGTTTTTGTGTGCCTGCCTTTCCTGAAGCACCATGGCAGCCATAAGCCCAGTTTCAGGGGCTCTGAGCACCCAAAGCTCCAGTTAAATCAGGGGTGGCTGTGGATACTGGGTGGCCTTTAAAAACAAGTTATAAGGCAATGTTGCTGACATAGAGAGAGAAGCCCTGGAAGTTCCTAGCTCAGAGAACACCCATTGACTCATCTGGTATTTCCATACATGAAAGATTGGAAAACTGCTTTCTATTCTCAAATCTTACAAGGTTCCTGGACTACATTCAGCCTTATTATGAATTCTCTTAGTTTCCATCTCCCAAATACACTTACGCATTTTAAAATAAATTAAAACTAACCTCTGTGGTTTTGTGCACTTATGTGTGTCCATGCATAGACACACACATTCCTCTGTACAGTAATGTATTTTGAGGGAGCAAACAAACTCCTTCTGCTACTTAGAGACCAGCCCAAAAGAATGGAAACAGAGACAAAAAAAAGAGTTGATCTGTCACCTGGAGATGCAGCAATACAATGACCTTAAAACTATTCACAGGCCATACTGTCATTTTTATGAGATTTTTGAGCTTTGAAAATCTGGAAAAATGTCCCCTCTACCAGAACATTGCCCCATTTTTAACAAATTCAGAGTCTTGTGAACTTTTGTTGTTTCTGCAAAACTATACAGATGAAAAACTTAAGTTTAATGGTACTTACACCAGTTACTAGAAAAATACTGTTTCTACTGTTTCAGTCTGGGATTACAAGAGCCCTGTGCACAGTTCTACTAGCCACCAAAAAGGAAGGAAGGTGGAAGAAACAGGTCATGTGGTTCACCATGACAATCTCCAAATGTATTTAAAATGCCCCCTCCCCCCAAAAAAAAAACAAACCACAAACAAAACATCTTGACTTCTTTGCACTGTCAGAAAAGTACACGAGATTTAAGGGGCAAGCGTGTGAATCTTGTAACAGGTGAGGAAAAACTGGGGTTCAATAAGATGACAAAAAAAAGTAACACTCAATCTGCCAAATGCCAAAATTTCCTAACTGACTTTCAAGAGTAAAAAGGTATTGTTTCTCCTTCTTGTTAAAGATGTTCTTCAAAGTGAAAGCTACATCAGACAACAAAGAAAGAGAGGGTTTATACAGGTTTGGTTTAATAAAGGGATTACTCCTGCAAATGTAGACCTTACACAATGTTCTGAGCAATCCCTTTTAGACAGTGGCTGGCAAAGGTAATATCTTCTAGAACTTAATTTTCACCATTCTGCATAAGGCTAAGGCTGTTTCAGCTTCTCAGCTTCTTGAAAAGGGAGAAAATCTGGCCTTCCATTTATGTGAGAGTGATGATTATTGCTTAATTATTTAATGTATAAAATTAAAAAACAATGACAGATAGCCTTAAAAGAGACAGATTCTAACAAGTCCCCAAATTATATACTTCTCACAATGGCCACCACCACAAATTATATCCTATCAATTTTTGCACGAAGTAGAAAACAAGCCTAACAGTATTCTGGCAAAAAACGGTACAAAGGCCTGAAAACAGGTCTAGAAATAGGTTCTAAAATTGCTTCTCTCAAACTGCTTTGAAATGCTGAATTACACCTTTATGACAATATAAGGAACCAAGCAATTGCCAACAACAGCTGTCCGTCCAAAAAGAATTCAGTGTCTACTCACTTCCTGAATATACAACAAGAGCTTTTGAACTACAAAAGGGATGTCAGCAAAGTTTTTTCCATCAGACAGGGGGCAGATCAGCTGTTCAAGATTTTTTCTGACCTCTTTGTCTATGGGATTTTTCCTCTTATCCAGCTTGTCTCCGAGGCTGTATGAGTGAGAATGATCCAGTTCATTCAGTGGTGAAGAAAAATGACAGGAACATACTGCAGAAGGTTGGGCAGGGTGAGACTAGTGATTCAGTGACAACACCCACTCATATTGCATTGAAGGGACCACAAGATCACTCTCCCAAAAGAAAATGTATGGCATGATGGTGGGAGAACCCCCAGGGCTGGAACTTTCTGTTGCCTGCTTGTATAGGGACACAAGCAGTACCCATGGATTCTTGAAGATCTTGTCTTGTACAATTTTCCTTCCACTGATCCCTTCTTTCATTTTCTACCACAGGTTTCTACATGCCCTTGTCTCTCATGACTCTGGGTTCTATAAATGGAGGATCTGATCCATCAACTTTCTCCTCAAGGAAGAATCACACATATTTTATTCTGCAGGCAGTCAGTGCTACACAGAATTGGTGAGACAAGGATTTTTCTTTTAATTAATGCTTGTGTACACATGGGGGATGAAGAGCATTCTGATTAAAGTGATCTGACTTCCAGGAATACTCTTCAGCTCTGTGACCTGAGAAGTCATTAGGAGGCAGGACTTCACATCAACAACTGCACATGGACTTATTTTGTTATGTGGTGTAATGTTACTCAGACAACCAAGGACTATGGCTTTAATATGAAGATATTAAATGGCACTTACTGGTGAGATAGGCAGATTTTGGTCAATGTGAATGCAGTCTGTAGCATAAAAACATTTGACCATAGAATAATTATCGAATCAACCAAGAAAAATCAAATTAAAAGGCAAGAAAATAATTTCTGGTGAAAAAAACCCATACCTTTTCTTTCACTAAACGCAGGTCTTTCATATGAGTAAAACAGAAAACAGAAAAGTACAAGGAGATTTTTGTTCATTTGTTCACCTTCAACATTTAGGAGGACAAATAGTCTACAAGTTGGATGTGGTATTGACATAAGAGGTATCATTCTAATTGAGGTGGAACACTGAACTTTTATTGGAGAACAAGAGCGATGAGTGCCGAATGGTGACTTTCTGTTTAAAATATTTGGAAGACAGGCTCGCACTATGACCTGCTTCCAGTTTCCAGTGGTATTAGGGATGAAGCCAGTATAAATCCAGTTGTCACAAAAGAAAAAGTTATAGTATATATTAAACCACAAAAAAATACTTTCAAATAACATTAAGGGTATGACTTAAGCCCACAAAAGCCAGGAAATTCAGAGGTAGGGCTGCAACTCTGTCCTCAACTCACCCCATTTTGTTTAGGTATTGTAGCAGATATGAAGAGAGCTACCTGAAGCATGATGGTATTGGTTTACAAGGGATGGCCAAAAATTTAGTATTTATCTTTGCTGGGTAGGGTTTGCTTGTTACACTAGAGTTGACAAGGCCTTCTCATGGAGTGGAAGACTATAAGACAAATAAACCTCTTCATTAAATGTTAATAATATACATCTCTTTACCTGATTAACTTTGTGATCCTTGTTTCTGGATTTCAGACTGGTGATTTCTTTTGGAGATGTCTGCTGGGACTCATAGGAGTGGTGGACTAACCCGTGTCACATATACATCTCTGGACTGAGTGATCACAGTAACTGGTATCAGAATATGCTGAAGAAAGAAATAAAAACACCAGTGAAGCAAAGTGGATTGATAATTAGCAATGAATCTCTAGTGGAAAATATGAGACCACCTGATGAAAGTGACGAGATTCAACAAGAAGGACATTTAAGAAAAAAACAACTGGTTAAAATATGAGCTCAAGAAGCAACTTGAAGTAGAAAATTAGCTACAAAAGTGAGTTGAAGGAGACTTTTGTCTGATACCTGAGAAAAATATGACTTGTATCAGTTTGAATTGAAGGTGTAAGGAAAGAGAAACAGAGGAACACATGCATGTGTTTTATTGAGCTATAATCATGTCTTATGTTTGCTAAAGGCAAAGAGTGACTGCTTTCGGGAATACCTGAAGACTTTGTATATTTGCTATCACAAGCTTAAAAATATTCAGTGTTTTTACCAACTGGATTTTGGCCAACCTTCAAATCATTCTATTAAATATTATGAGTGATTCCTGCAGCCCTGAAAATATGCATACTTCATTAGTTTGTCTTCAAGATGTGTTATATTCTGAGGTGCAGTTACATGGAAAAATTTACCTTTATACTGACTTAAGGGCATCTACTCAAGGTTTTCCTAAGTATTGTTAAGTCAAGTGACTTGTAATTTCTTCACACTCTTATATAACCAAAACAATGTACACCGGACTTCGGTTTCATGTTCTACACTATTTTGAAGAAAATGGAAAACAACTGGTTTGGGTCCAGTAGATACCCTGGCACTGTAAATCCCTTCAATCCGTCCACTGCATTGCACAGGAGCATCAGGGACTTCATCACAGCAGAATCATGTGGTGTCTGGTCCCCAGAGTTCACTCAGGTGAACTTTGCTTTCCAAAAGTTCACTCATTCTTTCCAAACATTCACACCTTGAGTTACTTTAAGGTTTCCCAAGTATTTCAAAGAGCTGGAATGGGTCTAGAATTTGCAACAATTTTCAAAACTTGCTGAGTTTTAATTCCATTTTTCTTCATGTGAAAATCCAGCAACCTGTGATTCCATGTCTTTTTCATCACAGTCATGCCAAATAGCTCCATACTTCTTGGGTTGTATTTTGTCTTTCAATTTCAAGACATGGCATAAAGATTTATTAAATTAAATATACCTTTAAAAATCTCTCAATGCCAGTCTGAAATTGTGGTTCTTACTACCATCCCAAAGCACATGCCTACAGTTTGATTTCCTCACTCTTTGAACAAACTGAATTCTTATAAACATGCTGCCATCTATTTATTGAAATAACATAAATGAACTGACAACTTTACTTTAGCTGTTAGGTGTTTAGGTGTTCTTCTCAGAGTGAGAATGATGGAACTACAAAGTTGGTATAATTCTCCGATTCTCATTTAGAGATAAAGTATGAAACCTACTCTTCCCATAAATCCAGACTGATTCAGCTTTCAGAGCTAGACTGAACAGTTGCTGAAGAATAGGAATTTTTTTTAAGCCTACAGGTTTGCATCAGATCAAAAGCAAAGAAAGGCTGAAATAGGCAGACTTTACAGAGTTCCACTCCAAAGAAAAGTTTGCTCCGTATTTGCTGGAAATCCAGCCTGTTTTGCCAAAAAGATTTGTAGTCCTCATTAAAATCTATGAATTGGAGTCCACTTACCAGAAGTTTCATAATATTAAGCACACACCACAAGAGATATACTGTTTAACAGCAATGTGCATTACTGTCATATAGACAATCAAGTTTCCATATACCAGCTGAAACTCTATGACATTTTATGTTTGTCTTGTCAGCCAGCCTCCTTCACATGCAAGGCAATATAACCTTTCTCCTACTTTTTCCTTGAGACTTAAGCTGGGTTTTATTAATTTATGACTGACTGTCTGAGAGGACACACCAAGTCAGCTACCAAGACTTAAAAAAGCTTCTGTAATTCAACCTGTGCCTGAACATTCCTGTTGGATGACCTTATATTTGCTTTGAGCTGAGGACATCCTCCATGCTGTAACTATTCCTCTGCTGGTGCACGATGCCTTGTTGAGCTAATGCGACTTTGTTGTGAGCCCTCAGCCCAACCACACTGAGCCCAGCTCATACAAAGCACTGTTTTCATGAAATCACAGGCACAGGTTTTGTTGGAAAACAGACCTGAGTTCAATTCCTTATGCAGAGATTTTCATATGCAGTAAACTTAATTTAAATTCAATGTGACACCTTCTGAACACAAAAATATTTGAACTTTTCACTTTAATCACTAACTCACAGGAAGAAAATGAACAGGAATATCTTACGATAGCACATTCTGAAACATTAAAAAGCAAATTCATTTATTTCAGGACAATGTTCTCACCTGCCACCTAAAACTGTTGAATTCAGAGTTCCTTACAAGCCCTAAGTACAACCAATGTTCCTTGAAAGGGCTGCAAATATTTTGAACAAGCCATGACCCAGTTTTCAGCACAGTTGAGCCAAACTATTTTTGCTGTTTAAATAAAAATAACAAAAATGCACATTTTTGCATAGTTTCAGCACAAAATTCAGGGGGCAGAAAGGGAAGAACTGTGGGCTGAGATGGGTTTCACTTTACAGTTTTGGAACAACCAAAATTCAGAGCTAAATGGGCATGGTGAGTGCATAGAACCACAAGAACCAAAACCAAAGAAAAGGTTGGGATGGAATGTTATTACAGCTTTTATATCTATCATGTAGCTAGGTACTATCCTGGCCCCTATGGCAATAGAATTTGAATACTGCATTTTGTAGTGATTTTTACATGTGATTCTCACCAGTGAGGCCACTACTAGAATAGTAGGTGTAATTCTTGATGTCCAGACTTAAAACAAAGATGTTAAAAGTTTGTGCAGTGCTCAGGAAAGCAAAGAATGAATCATAGCATGGAAAATTAGTCATAGAATGACAGAACAGAACAGCTCAGTCTAGTCAATTTGTCCAAGGATAACTAGATGACCTGATAATAGCTTATTAGTGATTAAATAAGAATAGTTTTGGTAGTAATTTTGTTTTTTTCGTTTTGTTTTGTTTTTTAATTAAAGAAGATAAATATCAAGAAAGAACAACTGGAAATTGAAGCTTGACAAACTGAGAACAAAAATAAGGTGCATGTTTTGGATTATCAAGATAAAAACAACTCACGAGTGTTACGGTGAAGTCATTCACCACTTTAAGTCATTGAATGAAAAACAAATGTCTTAAACTGTTTTTCCTAAATCCATCAAAAGGGGCTTAACACTAAGGTTATTAAGACAAGATTTAAAATAAGATTGTGATAACCTCAGTCACAAGACATGAAAAACAGAATGGAAATATTCCCATGAATGTCAGTACATGAGACCAAGAGATGACAATTCAAGCTGAAATTTTCTATTTCTCTGAAATTTATAATGTTGGGGTTTTTTTTCATTCAAATCTAAATTCCATCGAAGGTAATGCTACTTTCTCTTCTGACTTGAAAATGCATAGTGTAAAATAAATTTGAGGAGTTCTGAAAGACTTACCTTTATTGCCACAAGAAGCTGGCTGGTTTTCTCTTTTAAATTATTTTTCAAAATAAATTCTTTAAACAATAAAAATGTTAATAATAGTTTTCATATAATAATAGTATGAGGTGCTTTTGCTTTGAGAACCAAGCAACCATGCATGAAGCCAGACTAGAAGCCTTAAAAAATAGTCTTTTATGCCCTATTTCTTGCTGCATTATTTCTTTCTTCCAGGAATATTACAGAACATATTGCTAACTGACTGTCATAAACAGAAGAGGAGGGAGAGCCCCCTGTTTTATTCATCTGTGAATTGCAACCATCCTTGAATGCAGCACAACAAAGTTTCCCAGTGGCTTGCTTATCGGAAATTACAGTGAATTTGAGGCAGTTAGCTGGATTAGCAAGAGCAATCATCTTGCAAGAACATGTAAGTAATTTCCAAACAGATATTGTTTTATTGAAAAACCGTCCGAAATTTTATTCTTGCTCTCCCAGATGCAGCAGGATAATTCAAAACCAAAGCCTCAGCTAGTATAGAAGTAACCTGCTCCACCAGCAGCTGAGAATATAAAATCAAAGTGAAGCTAGAACATAAAAACTGTTTTAGAAGAGGGTTTTTAGTGACACATTTTTAGAATCAGCTCCTCAAGATTAAGATGTTTTCCCTGTGTATCTTGCAATGAGACTAACCAAGCTACCAGAGGCTAACATGGGACAATGGTTCAAGTTATGCAGTCAATTGAACAAAAGTTCCTCTCAAATTAGTGGGAGTTCTGCTCAGTTGAGGGACTCAGAATTTGGCCCAGCAATTAAGTTATTCATTTTTGCCCTGAGCATTCCTCTTCCTCAGTGGAGTATGCCAAGAAAACTAAAAAACTGAACAGCACAGAAGTAGTATTAAACTTTAACAATGCTGAGCACTGACACAGGGGGGAATATCAGAGCTATTTAGAAACAATGGCATGATCTCCAACTGGAGCCAGAGAATTCACAGGATATGAAATGCACATATGTGTTTTTCATTGGGATCATCCCTTGTTCTCATATGCTGCAGCTCTTCTTATGCCTCATGTTTTTATGCATAGAACTTAACCTGACCACTTAAATCTCTCTGGGGCTACTGCAGTTACCTGCCAAAGGCTGTAAATGCCCAGCTGGAAAGTGAGCTGTTTATTTCTTACATATTACTCAATTGAAGTTAACACATATCTAGTGCTTATATTTAAAGCATAATTTAATGGAACTGTATGATAACTTTACTTCTTTGGCCTCAATTCAACAAATACTTAATATCTGTCTGATTTTCATTGTGTAGCTAGATCTCTGATTCAGTTAGTCCACAGTACATGACACCAAACAAAGCATGACAATACTGTACAAAGTGGCATTCATCAGATTTAGTTTAAAAACAAACAAAAATACTTACAAAGGTTTTAGAAAATTATTTATATTTTGCAAGGATTATTTAATCCCAAAGTTTGGCGCTTTTTAAAATATTTTTGATTTTTAAAAAATAATTTGAAGATATTTGTGTGCAGCAGTACAACAGCATGCTTGATTTATTTACATGTACTCACCTGTTCCTTTTTTCCTCCACTGGAAATTAGGGGAAAGTATACTAATTTCATTTTTTCAGGCACATCTGGTTTTGGGGTTTTTTTACATAGGCTTGTATAACCTTGAAATTCAGGGAAATATGCTAACCTTGAAGAGGAACAGTGTAAATTCCCAACTGATATCTCTCTTTCTCAGAAAATGTAGCATGGATGATGATCCTTTAGGGATTATCTTAATGGTAATTCTCACTTTCAAGTGCTTGATTTTGAACCCATACTTATATTTTTTATATTTTTAAAACAGAAAAATAGGGAAATGGCAACATCCATAACATTGCACTATTCTGATACCCCTGAGTCATGGATGGGGCTGATACACCCTGCTGCATGGCACAGACTATGGTTTAGAAAAGCAGCTGAGTTGGTCATTGATTGCTCTTACTGGTTGTTCTTGCCTTCAGCTCCATTTATTCCCAGCTGCATCATGAATTTGCCAACCAGTTTCAGTTTCTCTGTCCCAGTCTCCCAGAATCACCAAATTTTTTTTTGTTGGAAGGGGTCTTAAAGATGATCTAGCTCCATGCCCCTGTCATTGGAAGGGACAGCTGCCCCAACCTGATCTTGAACACTTCCAGGGATGGGGCATCCACAGCTCCTCTGGGCAATGTGTTCCAGTGTCCCAATGCACTCACAGTGAAGAATTTATTCTTTAATTACCCTCAGCCTGGACACTACAGCTCCAAGTAAGCCAGAATGCCTGAACTGAAGGGTACAGCAGCGTTGCCTGGTAAGACTCAGATGATGGGCACAAATATTAGCATGGATACTCCCATAAGGAAACCTTATCTTTTTGTTCTCCTTGCCTAACCAGTCCTTGAGTTTACCAGGTTAGATGGCTAGGCTTTTTGATTGGCTTAATTTCATATAACAATGTATAAATTGTCATGTGACTATTCATCTGTAGAGAATTAATTGTTTTATTTATTTACTCAATACAGCAAGGTGAGCTTTTCCAGAGCATGATTAATCCTAATGACAGGTTATTTAGAGAGACCCCCCACTTAATAGTCCCAATAACATTTCATTGATTAAAGGACGTCTAGCTGGTCAGGTCAGTTTCCAAATTTTACATTGCAGACATTTAAAACAAAATTAATTCTATCCTCCACAGCAAAATTAAATATGCAAATCAGGTAGTACATAACACAATAAAGGAAATACAGACATACAGCAAAATCCCTATGAATATCCATAATATTTTTAAATAGCAGATAAATATCTCAAGAAGCATGTTAAAAAGTTGTTGGCATTTACCAACCATGTCTTATTCACTAATCTCTACACTGACAGGCTGCTGACTGAAGATTTAAAGATTATATATCATCAATGGAAAGGTGAGGAAGACATGACTGCTAGCACTAATTAAAGATAATTCCAGCTGCTGCCTGTATGAGCTAACATTCCCTGTCCCTGTCATAGGTAAGCAACCTTATTCCCACTTCTGTGCTATCATGTTCATGGATACAGTGTTAGGAAGCTAATTCAGCTGAAAAGTTAGTAAATGTCATCTGGATTAGTTCTTTCAAAGTCAAGAAGCAGGAATATGCCACCATTGTCTGGGGATAGGTGAGGTCACCACTTTTGGCAGAAGCATCTACTTAGATCATCTTCAAGTGATTGTGAAAGCACAACCTTAGCTGCATGCAGAGTTAATTCTCATTATCTTCTGCATTGCCACAGCGTGCAACCACTCATTCTCAGATTCCTGCTAAAATGCAATGCAAGACTCAACACTGAGTGTCATTTTTTAGTGTCTGAGAAGTCATCTGACAACGGGGGAAGGACCAAAAGAGCATTGAAGAGGCAGAAGACTTGGTGTTCAAGAGTAAACAGAATCAGACCAGTGGAAAACTTCATTTTTAAGTGGGAAAAAGTTAAGTGTAGAAAACCTGCTTCTAGAACATCTCAGAATATCCTGAAAATTTTTTTCAAAACAGAAAGAAAGCAGGCATCCAACATAAAGATCCCCTTTTGACAAATTTTCTATTCCTGTTACAAAACACAGGGATTTAGATGTAAAATAGTTGCAATTTTTCTTCTAATTTTCTTAGAAATTTTCTCAGAAAATCCTATCTGAGGTGGATACATATAAATGAAAAGCTTCTTTACTTTGTTAAAGTTTAGCTACTGAAAACAAGACCATATAATGAGATACATCTGAAATCTATAATAGTAGGCAGTTTCTCCAGTACCAATAATAATACTTTCATTGTAGAAACAAGTGTGTGAAGACTCTGGTGTGGAAGTGAAAATCAAGCTGTGCAGCAAATACTGACTTTTTTAGTGTTCTTTCTGTAGGTGCTACATAATCATCTATAATATATATATACAGAGTGCTATACAGTAATAATAAAAATATCAAGCACCTCTCATGTGCTACTCATGCTTGAAAATATGTATGGGATGCAGAATAACCAGTATTCACAAATAGCCCTGCAAGTTAAGGATATGGAATTTTCATGGTGCAGTTGCTTATGAACAAAAAATCTACCCCTCAGAAATAACTTTTAACTTTACCTCTCATGTCCAATAAATAAATATTTATTATTATTAACACATATCACAGTACTTTTCAGAGTGTCCAGTAAGGCACTATATAGACATATTGAAAACATAGCCCCTATCTTCAAGAGCTTACAGGATTAAGTCTGACCTATTTATCATAAAGATGCTGATCCATAGGGATTTTCTGGAAGTAGTGTTTTAATTGCATGTTTCTCAAGAATACACATCACTTCAGGATCTTGTAGGTAACAAACTGGTAAAAGGAAATTTACCACACACACCCCTCTAAGCCTGATGAGGGCCCAAGAGCTAATCAAAAACACTACAGGCCTTTTAGCAACAAATCTGAATTAATCAAATCATCCCTGCTGGTTTTTGTTAATGTTTGGACAATCTAGCTTTTCTGCAGAATGCTCTCGCCGTCAGAGTAGAGGACAGGGAGCCAGAAACTCCTTGAGTTTTAATCCTGGCTCTGACACTGATTCTCTCTGCGGCTTTGGGCAAGCAGTCATTGTTCTATAGTAAAATGCTTGTATTGGCAAGATGATGAACTACTACTGTAGATGATCTAATAAAATTTTTCCATCTTTAATTTCTATGATTCTGTAATGCTAACAACATAAATTTCAGCCCCTCATCTGAATAGGAGAGATAAATACTTACCCAGTTTGCCTATGTGCCAAGAAGATCAAAGTTACAGGATACAAAACTCCACAGAACTGAAGCTACAATGCTTGACTATCATCTTGTTTAGTACCTTGATAATAAATAACACCTTTAGGGGCTGTGTAAAACAAGGCCAGATTGAATATCCTTCTTTCCACTCTACTAATCATTGTCTGAGCTGGAGTTTATTGGAAAATTCTGTCTCTAGCTAACTGTGTACCCCTATTTTTTTTAGGCTTTGCTTCAGTGAAATGATTCAGAAGAGTAAAGCAACCACTACGAAGTGGTGAGCTTTTTGTTTTCTGGGAAAGGTAGGGAAAGAGGGCAAGCACAAGAGGGCAAATTTCCAAGAGTGATGCTTATGCCAATGCACACAATGACACGGTCGTTGTGGGAATGCCTGCATTTCCCAGCTGCTACCACCAGCTCTGTTGCACACGCTGGTTGCTGACTTAAGATGAAGATTTTTATAGGAGGCTCTAACTTGACCTAGGGAATTGACTGAAACATAATATATCCAAGATAACCCTCCAAAAGTAGCATTATAACAGTATGCTTCTGATAAATATTATTTAAAATTTCTAGGTTTAGAAAGACAGAAGACATAGAATTACGGAATCATAGAACAATAAAAAGGTTTGGGTTGGAAGGCCAACCAACTAGATAGATGGTCTAGTTCCAAACCCCCTGCCATAGGCAGGGACAACTTCCACTAGACCAGGCTGCTCACAGCTCCATCCAGCCTGGTCTTGAACATTGCAAGGGATGGAACAGGAAATGAATTATCTTGCACCTGTATTCACTGTGCAAAGAACACCAACCTCAGTAACCATTGTAGTCTACAGCTATGGACCCATCCTGCCATTTCCACGTATGTGCAAAAAACTGAAAGGTGGGACTGCTGCTGATAATGCATAATAAATCTTGCTCTTCAGCTGTACAACACTGACACATCAGATGGAAAGAGACAGCAGAATGTGTTTCAGTGAAGGACAGTTACAAGCAGACCTACCTAAAGACTTTCTCATTTTCCTAAAACAGTGAAATCTGGCTTGCTCACACCAGACAGTGCAGAGAGACAACTTACAGAACTGGTTGCTAGTGAGTTATAACATTTGGCAGGGATTTCCCTCTCATTGTTTTAGCAGGATATATTGTTGTTTCCACAACCGAATTTTCTGTATTGACTTATTTCCTTTGATAAAGGACAACACCTTGGCCTTTGACTCCATTGCTACATACCATAGCAAGGTAGAAAAGGAAGGGGGATCCTTGCAGGAACTGTGGGCAGAAAGTAGTTGCTTTATTCCACAGAGACCAAGCAGGAGACAGCAATATAGGGAATTTGGAGGTGCACAGGGATAGCTTGCTGTCATTCAAGTAGGATACGGTGATCTGCAAAATGAATGTTGCCACACAGCAATCTATCAAACTGGCAGAGCTAAATGGGGAGATGAAGGTGATTACTGTCTCTTTCCAAGTTACATTGCATTTTGGGTTTCTTTACAATATGCCAACAGCCAGAGAGCTACCCATTGCAATCCGGTGTCTTTCTTGATATGAAAATACCAGCATTGCTCTTATAAACTGAAATTCAGCCAAATTAATTTTCAGTCCACAAGACATGTCTTTGCCATACTATTTTATTAGATTAATGATTTCTGTCAATAGACATTTGCTGCCTTAAATTATTCTGTATCAACAAGACATTATTATGAAAAATACATATAATTACTGTTATTTACAGAAAATATTGGCGGAGTTGTTAGGTTAAGCAATCAGGACAACTACAGAGGAATGGTTGGTTAACCAATTATCACATTTTCTTAGAAATGAATGCATCAACCTCAAGACATACCACTGTTAAAAGCTATTTCAGCCACTGGAAAACAACTAAAAGACATCTAGAAACCTCTGGAAAAGGATACCCTTCCCCCCAGAAAAAAAAAAATTATTTCATGCAAGTCACAAGAAAGTTATTATCCAAGCTAGGTCGCTGACAAGAGATGTTATTAATGATCCCATTGAAATTATTAATGCATTTAACAATCACTTTGCAAACTATAATATTATATCCTGGGAGAACACTGAATCATGCTGGTTACTTGGATGAAGATCAAATAAGCTTAGGATGAAAAGATCAGACTCTGAGAAAGTTTAGAGTACTTTGTGATTAATAAAAATTAAATGCCAGAACTATTTGATTTGCATTTAAATCTACAAAGGTGTTGACTGGACTTTAGCACATGATTTGGAATTACACAACAAAGCACACCGCTGCACACACAAAATGTTAACGTGGATACAATACTAGGATGGGTCTATTGCTATTTATATGCAAATAGAGAAGTGTTGTGTGCCAGTGATGTGTAAGTGGAACGTCTCTCCAATTCACAAAATGGACTTCACTGCAACACTTTAGTAATTGTAAAACATCTCTCCATGATTTTTGAGTGGTCTTGGAAATCCAGAGAGGTCCCAGCTCACTGGAAGTTGGCCCAGTTTTCAAGAAGGGCAGAAAGGAGGACTGGAAACTACAGGTCTGTCAGTCTCACTTCAAGAGAGATTTTTAAAACCCAAAGAAATAAGTTTTCAAATTTGCCATATCTATGAAAGCACCAGTGGGAACAGAGTAGTGTTCAAAGAGAGAGCCTGGTGCAAGAAAAAGGGCTATTCAGCAGTTAGTGAAACATACTGTTAATGAAACAGTTAAATGTACTGTTGAAGACAGGTACTACTTAACTACATATTAATTTTCCATGCTGAAATGAGTGCTGATTTAAAAAGGCAAAACCCTCTAAAACTCACATATAAAAGATCTAAGGTACAGCCTCAGTGCTGCAGGTATTTCCCTCCTTCATGCCTACATTTTCTATTCTTTATCCATTCTTAAATTGTAATGAATAACCAGTGATAATTATCACATCTCTGTAATGACAGAGAACCTGCACATGCTAGGATAGTGGCATAATTTGATATTTATGAAATGCTTCTTTATTTATGAAGCATCTGTCTTGAAATTTAATTACCACCACCACAGTGTTTCATTACAATTCTAACACAGATTAATAATGAACAAGATTCCTACCCAGGCTATTAAAATTTGAAAAACTAATACCCTTTGATGAATTCAAACCACCACCTCACGCAGCTACTGTATGAAAGTCTTAGTACTTTTGTTTATTTTTCTGTTTCCTATGTCAGTCAGAGAGGTTAAACTAGGAAAGCAAAATGCTGGAAAAGAAACAAAATGAAAGAGGGAAAAGGGAATGGGTGTGTGAAAAGTTAGGGAGGTTTAGAGCAAAAGGTTCAGATTACAGTGCATAAAGGAGCCAGAGAAATATTAAAAAAAATTATGAAGTTTATAACATTGGACACAGAATTAAAAAAAATAAAAAGTCTAAAGAAACAGCATAAGAATAGATAGATGACAGATGTGGGTGGGTGAGGAGAGAAAAAATAGGAAAGGCCAGATCTTGTTTGCATGGAAGTCAATAGAAAAGCACTTGTTGACTACAGTGGGAAGTGGAGAGGCCCATAGTGAATGAAAATTCATTCCCACAGGGGTGGGAAAAGGGGGGATCTGGCATTAACAGGAGGGTGAACACATAGAGAAATTAAAAGCTGAGAGCAGTAACTGAGGCCCAAGGAGACACAGTCAGAAGAGCTTCCATTTATAAAGCTGTTGGGAAGCCAGGAGTCCTTGGCACACCACAGCAGTGAGGGCCTGACTGAGACCCAAACTCAAAAGCTTTCCCAACTTCAGCCACCAAAGATTCAAGAACCCGGATCTTCACATCACTGTTTTGGATTTTGGAAAGGTCTCTAAGTGTCAGGCCATGTCACCTTTGCTTCACAGTAACTGGATGTAGACACGACAGGATGGTTTGCCCTGTCAGCTGCGACTGACTGCAGTGAATGGACTGAGGGAGCTTTGGGCCACTGTGTGTAGCACAGGAACTGGTGTCTATGGTGAGGGCAGCTCAGGGGCTTTGAACTGAGAACCCAGCTTCCAGTCACCAAAATGTTATCTGCTTCACCTACCCATACACTTTTACTGTGCATCTTGCAATACATGGTGTTCTTCTTAAAGTCCTACATTTTCATATTTTTCCCCTCTTGGTCACAGGGAAAAAAAATTGACCTAAGTATTTCGAAAGCTCACAGAAATACAGACATATAAAATAAAACAAGGCATCATTCTTGGGGTGTGTTTCTATTTTGAGGCTATGGCTTTCTTAATCCTTGCCTTAGGGCCAGTTAACCCACTACCCCCAAGTCTCATAATCTGCTCATGAGCCAGCAAAGATTTGTTAACTCACCAGCAAAGTATGTGTATCCATTCCCCCCTAGTGGAAGACAAAAGCCTTCTGCCACTACAGATTACTTTGTCAGCTCAAGTGCTAAACAGCTGTGCTCAAGAACCCAGAGCACTGATGACACACGTGAGGATCCACCATATATGGCAGGATTGAATGTCCTGTGGTTTTTTGGTCTGATTTTTGTTCCTGTGTTAATGCATTACTGCAAACTGCTTTAGGAAGCTGTGATGTGCCTCCCTCGTGCATACACAGATACAACCAGAGATACAGACAATGTAGCTCTTCCAAGTGAAGCCAGGCCTGATGTAGTACATAGTGCTCAAGGCTGACTGTTCAATGGGGAGAGCTACCTGAGTTTTGCCATAAAACCTGACACTGAGACTGAAACATGCAGGAGGCAGAAGGATCTTCTCAAGGCTAGGGTAGATAAAGTTTCCCTTGGGTAAATAGATTCTGCCTCAGATCCTAGGTGCAACTCTTAGGTGTTGTTGGGAAAGTCAAAGAATCTAAAATTTTCTCACGTGGGCAACATGGTTGCTCTTTGCTGTGCTGCGTGAAACCACACAGCAAGTGTACTGAGCTCTTACTCCTGTAACTGAGATCAGTGAGACCAAAGAGGCCGCAGGATGAGCTCTACTCTTCACATGCACTGTTCTTATAATGTCAACTAAACTGTCAGCCTGGCCACTCCATGTTCTTTCACTGTTTTACCTGTAGTCTGTCATAGTTCTCTGATAAAAATAAGATTAAATCATTCTGAGCTCCTATAACACCTTTGTGTTTCAACCCAATCTTGGAAACACCTCATCTCCATGAGTCTCAATCACCTCACAGTGTAAGAGTCTAAAATTCTACTTCAGATTATTCATTGAGAGGTATGTCATTATAAAAAAAGGGCCTATTTCAATCCAACATGCTTTTCTTAGCCTAATTTGGCTCTAGAAACTCCCATTTTTATCTATTAAAAAGCTTACTCCCACTGATTTCTGTTAAAATCTAACTGACCAAGAAGGTGGTGCCTCCTGTTAGGCAACAGTCTAGTCAATATGCCATTCCTTGGGGATGTAGGAGGTACAGTCTCAATTTTCCCTTTCTTCTGAGGTGAGTCATACTCAAAACTTCCACACAATAGACTTTGGGGAATGCAAGGAAGGGAGGGTAAAAACACTGGTTGCTTTTGAAACTCTGCCACAGCATGAAAGGATGGTGTTCATAAACTTTCTGGACAAGCTTTAGGCTCCTGGCAGCAGCAGGACTGGATCAGAAAGCCCTGCACTCCATTGTAGGTTTTTCATATTTTTTAAGGACTCCTCATAGGGAAAAGCAGCAAAATAGATATTCCCTGTTTTGAGTAGCAGCTGCTCACTCATTTTCTCCTTCATTCTCAACTGCACGCCCTAGCCATTAAATTAAGAAATACTGGTTCACCTTGTCTTCTTTCTTGCCTTGTTGAGTAGAACTTGCTTTAGTGCACAGTGGAATGGCTGTTGAGCACACTTTTTATTCCTCTATCAGAGTGAGATTGAAAATAATGCAACCTGGATTTCTAAAATGCCAAGTGAATGCTTAACCAGTAAACTGTTGCACAACCAACAACACAGTAAGAGTAACCTCAAATCTTTACTGCCTCATCCTCTAGACAAATTCTGAAATAATAATGTTCCCTGCTCTTTATTGAAAGCAAGAACTTAGATATTTCACCAAGGATAAGGGATAGGCTTCTGTCCAAAGTGCAAGGATGTATGATCTCATACTCTTGAGTAAGATTTTTAAGATTTTACAGGTGAAAGATTTTAGGAACATTTTTTTATTTTCAGTAACCCTCTATGTGTCATCCCTGGACAGCTGTCTACTCAACCTAAGAGTCAATCCACACAGCCCTCTGAAATATCTTCACCCTCCCTTTACATCTTGTGTGGAGTTTGGGCATGTAACTCCAGTGTTCTGAAATCCTGTCTACAGTCACATATTCTCTTTGAACTGATCCACTGGCACTAATGCATGAGCCCAGTAAAAATATTTCTGTAAAATTTCTATTTTCAGGACAGGGTTTGGATGGCACACAATAAATAATTTATATAGTCATATATTGAAAAATGAGACTGTGAAGAACTGCCAAATAAAGACCAATCTTCAATGAGCACCATTTGTCATAGTCATTAATGAGGCTGGAGTTCTACAGAAGAGGTGGGCTGCCTAATTAAAAGTACTATGCAATATAAACTGGTATTATATCACATCTATATACAGAGAGCAAATTTATGTTGGAACTGTATCTTCACTGGTTGCAGGTCCTATTTTCCTCACATCCTTTAGTAAGGTTTTTTTAAGATTTCAGTTAAGACAAAGAAAAAAAATTGTTGAAAGTTGATATAAGGTTGACATGCAGACATAGAACATCTCCATATGTCTACTGAGTAGGAAACAGACAACACTGTATTGCCTGCAGGTGCTTAAAAGCTGTCTTGGATTTCTTTTTCCTTTTTCTTCCAATGATTTTTTTAAAATATATATGGGATGGACCATTCATTAGAATTATTATTTGCAATAGGATGTTGCACTATAATGATAGTCTTACCCACTTCACAGAACTTCCATGAAGCTTAATTAATTTATTGTCCTGGTCTTGTTTTATGTTCTTTCAACACTGATTTTCATAAAATGTACACAATTAAGACATTAAACAGGTCTCAAAATTTTCCAATAAAAATATTTTGAGAAGTACACATTAACACTGGATGCACTGTGATTTTAGCTTAAACCTCAGTGCAATACTCTTAGTGCAATTTCTTATGCATTTTGCCCCAGCCCTGCCACTCCCCAGGCTATCATTTTCAAATTGAGTGTCAATGATTCCCAGTGGTCTTTATTAATTCTTTTTTTTTTTTTTTGAAAGACCAAAGATTAAAGCTGAATCCATGAGCTATTATCAGATGGGAAATATTAATTTACTAAAGCATCTGAACATTTGGAGTAAATTTGAAAACAGAACCATCTGTTATATAAACTAATCCAATAGACTCCACACTTTGTATAGCCAGCTGCTGTCAAGTAACAGATTATGAAACCAAGTAATAAATCTTAATTCAAAAAATGTTTCTCCATTTGAAAGGTTTGAATTTTTTTTCTTTCTTTCGAGTTTTAATGTAAACTTGATGCAAGCTGGCAGAATTCTCTGAGCCGTTGGGGCTCTAGCACTCACTCAGACCCCCGTGGGAGGCGGTGGATGCAGACTCCCAGAGGTCAGCTGCAAGCCAAGTCCTGTGATGCCAGCCTCTTTTGTGCATCAGCCACATGTGACAAAAGCTGCTCAGCCTGCTTTTGAGATGGGTACCCCAAAGAGACAAAATTCAAAACAAGTATGACATCCACCTTTTCCAGACCAGTCTAAATAAGGAAAATAATATTTCCTGCAGCCAAGATTTAAATGAATAGTTCAGAATTCTATTCATCCTGGGTTTCGATCCCTGCTAAAGACAAAGACCCTTTGCAACAGTCAGCATTCAAATGGACTCCAGACAAAGTTTCCCTGTTTGTGATATGATGATTATGGGTCCATATACCAGCCACCAGCAGATGATTCACACCAGATGCCAGGAACCACTCTATTCACAGCAGCTGGTTCAACACATGGAACCTGACAATTCCAGCATCTAACATCACAAGTCTGTCCTTTCTTCTCCTCAATGACATGGCAGAGAACTCTTATCCTTCTAGTTTTCAGGACTGGTTTGTCCACTGTACCTACACTGCAACAGCCCAAAAAAATTTGTGCAACCCATCTACCTTGTTTTTAGACTAATTTATGCATGCATGTGTCAGTGTGACACTCAATGAGGGAAAATTTATATATACATGTATATTGCATATTTTTATATATAAATTGAACAGACTTAGACCATCAGGATCCCCAACTAGATGTGTTCCCAACATACAAGAAGTCTTTAATATTTGGTTCTTAATAACCTACTCCAAAATTAAACAAATGTCACACCATATTAGAAGACAAATAGTATTTTTGATAGTTGCTGTGAAAATATTTTGCATTCCTCATTTTTGTCTTCAGAGTAGATCAGCTATAGATTTGCCAACAGGTAAAAACACACTGTTATGTACTTAATTAATTATGAAGCCTGTGACAAAATGTGGACATTAGTAGATGAGGCACTGCAAATTCATTGGGGTTTAGGTTTAGCTCAGTTTGCAGCTCAGTGTTGTAAGCCAACAATCAGATTAAACAACGAAGGAAACTTTTCAAAGCATTGAGCTGATATACAGTGAAAAGAAAGAAAAATACTGAAAGAAATTTTTAAACTCCTTACCTACTCTTAATCTTTATATGAAGAACAGTACTTTTCAAGGCCTTCTGCCACCTTCAGGTATCCCACCTGAAAAGTGACATACTAATTGTTATGAGCAAAAGAAGAAGGCTTTTTTCCTAATGTGACATATCTGGTTGTATAATTGGACAAATTCTATGAAACCTCATAAATTAAGTGGAATAACTATACTGCTAACAGAACTCCTCTCTTTTTTTTCCATAACTTCTTTACTTCTCTGAACATCATAATCAAAGACTGATTGATCTATTCCAGCATTCACCAAATCATTTAATTGTCCAGACTACTTAATTCACTGCCCAAGATAGTCTTTGGAATACAGTGTACAACCGTTTTTCACTTAGGGGAGCACTTTCTGGTGCAATAACATCACTGGCAATCCAACCATGTTAGTGATTAAGTGATTCAGGGTTATATCATCCAGCCATTTGTCAGCCCTCCATATTTCATAATAAAGTACAAAATTCTGAGCTTTTAGCCTGCATGAATTAGGCACATTCTATGCAAACTTTTCCAAAAGTTTGCATATTCTTAAAAATTCTAAATAGCAAGAATAAATTGCCAATGGAAAACTGCTCAAAGACATCTGTTCTCCCATCGATTTATTCAACAATCTCCTGTTAGCATGTACACCAAAGGGAGAATAGGCTCTGCAGAATGCAAGAAAAATGCATTTCACTAACTAAATAAATTCCTTTATATATTGTGGCAAGACAAATAAATAAACCCAGAGATTTACAGACAGCCACCTTGGCTGACATTTCAGAGAGCTGGAGCCTTTAGCAATATTTTTTGCTTAACTCCATCCTAACAAAGCCCTATCTCTTCTCCCAAAACCTCATTTCTCAATTCTCCCCTGCTCTCCTCTTTCAGGCCCACTTCCCAGTTTCTTTCTCTTTTTCCTTCCAAGGTGTGATTGCTCTCTTTGCTCCCCAAAGTCTCCTTCTTGATTGTTTTTCTCTGCTTTAATGAGTCCAAGGCTTCGCTCTACTCCAGAAATTGCATTTACCCTTTTTGTTCCCAGGCACATCTGTCTCCTCCAAGCTTTCTCTCCTGTTCTGACCTTCCTGCACTTCAGGACTTTTTTTGCCAAGTTTATTTCCCCTCTGTCTCTCAAGCCTTTTTTTACTTCACTATTTTTTTTTTTTCTACTTTTAGTGCACTAAAATCATGCCACTATTTCTTCTTCTTTTACTTTCCCTTTAGCAGTGACAAACTAAAACTTGAGAATTCAGATTAGTAAAAGCAATAAAATAGCAGTCATTGTCCTGGGTTTTTTTCAGCCTAATATGTAGAGCAAAGAAGGAGCCTTTTAAAAACTGATCCAATCTGGACATGGCTAAAAACAATAGCAACTTTCAAGCTTCATCTGTGACATCTCATGCATAGAAATCCATATGAAAATGCCATTTGATATTAAACTTACATTTTCTAATCCAATAATGAAATATTCAGTGCTGAATGTAGTAATGCCTATTTATATAATTCAGATTTGATAATGTAATATTATTTAAATGCTAATGCTTAAAAGACTCTTGTTCTGTAGGTTTACCATTTCTTTCATGTTTCTTCTGGCATATGATAAAAAATTAAATTTCTACTGATTCTAAAATGAAGAGCATTTCTACCTTGTCCTTCACTGACGGACATTACTAAAAAAAAATCTGTTAAGATTCACTATTCTGATAAAAAACTAACATTTTATGGGCTATTTGAAGATTACTTTAAATTTTACTTTCCATCTAACAAAGAAATTAATTTTTACCAGTGGAGAGGGGGTTCTTCCCTGTTCTCAGTGATGCTAATAATTATTTAGCTAGTTGATTCACTGGAGACAGGATTAGAATGTAGGGCAACACAACAGATATTTCATATTTAAATTCATTACTTTCCTAGTGCTCTATGCTACATTCCTTAGCCAAGCAAAACTCCTACTGACTTCCTGTATTAGGTCCATCTTTATTATTTAGCAGATTGGCAGAACCAGAGTGGTACCATCTATTACTAGTGGCAAATAACATCTGAATTCATCTTCCTCTTATTCACAGGATGACTCATTCTGTGTGGTACACACTTCATTTTTGATTTATGTAAGACGTACATTTTAACATCCTTTCTGAGACTCAATTATTTAATCTATTTTTGTCATTCTATTCATTCGCTTATTCAAGCCATTTTGCATTAATAATCAGTCTCCATTCTTCTTCATTATTTGGTATTATTTGGTATAATGGAGTGTGTGCCAACTTTGACTTTTGGATAAAGCTTCTGGACGAGTGACACATTTACTGCTGAAAGTTAAAACATATAAAAATTCAGACAGCAAAAAAAGTAAGATATTTGTAGAAGTACTGTCTAGTTTTGAACATCATAATTGTGACTTGAGCCAAATTAGTAATAATAGTATAATTTACCCAGCTATTTGCCTCCACACAAGAAAAAAAATGTTATCCCAAATAAGTTAATACTGAGAGCTAGAAATATAGCTTTATTCAATTTCTGAAAAATACTCTCTTGGGTATTTCACAGTGAATGGGAGGTGTTACTTTAGAAGTCTTGTTTATTAAGAGACAAAATATTCTCCACCTTATTGATAAGTCAATATGGGTAGTTTACTTTTCTGTAAGAATATAGTCTCATGAAAAGTGAAGAATACTCAATGGTTTCAGACTTCTGCTTTGCATGTCCTGCATATGGTTTCCTGTAAACAGCTGAATGCCAAGACAACTGTCAAAACTTTCTCATGGGCTCTAGAAATGGAAGCAAAATTAGCTTCTTCCAAAGAACCGCCCTGGCCATACTTCTCTGCTACCTGTGTGCACAACTAATTTGTCACAACCTCAGGAAAAAGGTCAAGGTTAAATTCTTGTGCACTGTGATCCACAAAACATTTTTCTTAATCAGGTTTTCTGACTGTTTTGGTCACCTAAGTTATGACAGTGGTACGCTGACATTCTAGACTTTGTGAAAAGTGTGTGAAAAGTGTAGTTCTTGAAACTCATTCCACAGAAGGATAGAATCATTGGGACTGGAAGGAATCTCTGGATATTGTCTATCAAGCCTCTAAAAATATCAGCTCTTCTCCCCTTACACACCACCCTTTTGGTTTGAGTAGGGTCAACTAATGCTCCTTGTGTGGTGTTCTGTCCATGGGGGCTTTGAATGTCTCCAAGAACAGAGACTCTGCAATCTCTGTGGGCAACTTCTTCCAGCCTTTGGACACACTCACACTGAAAACCTTTCTCTTATGTTTTACCTAAATATGTTGTGTTTCAGTTTGTTTCCATTGCTTCATGTCTTTTAACAGGATATCAGTGAGAAGAACCCAACTTCCTTCTCACTCTTTCTCCCCCTTTTCCACTTTGAAAATATCCCTGTAAGGCTTCTCTAGGTTTACCAGTTCTAGTTCTCTGTCTGTCATCCACATGTTCCAGTCCGTAAATTGTCTTCATGCTCTTTCCCAGCACATACAACAGTATCCTTTTTGTGTATAGGGGAGGTCATGACTGGAGTGGAAAAAGGGAAACAGACACTTCCCTCCATCCTCTGGAAATTATTTGGCTAACACAGCCAAGAACTTGGCAGGCCTTCTTTGCCACAAGGTCACAATCTTAGCCCATGGTCCACTTGTCCACTAGAATCCTCGGGGCACAAGGTTCTTTTCTGTAAAGCTGATTTCCAACTGGTTGTTCTCCAGCCTGTGCCGATGAATGAGGCTATTCCTTTGTTCTGGGTCTGGCCAGGACAGAGCTCTATTTTGCAGTTACCAGGAGAGGGAATGGCCAGGACCTAGTGGTTATTCCAAACCACCCCAGGTGGGGAAGGGAATCTCTTCTGGGGAGGAGGGGCTCCTTCCAGTGGGGTAAAGCTTGGCAGAGGGGGCTGTGTGGTAGGCCTGTGAGAGCCAGAGGGAGCAGTATGGGAGCATGGCAGCAGGAACCATCTGGAATTGCCTATGGTCGGGTGTTGCTGCAGTGAGCAATAACATTTTCGTTTCTTCTACCCTCTGTCACTAGCATTGTTGCTGTTACTGTTTGTTTACGAATTTCATTGCTGCTTCCAGTAAATTGTTCTTATCTCAGCCCATGAGCTTTACCTTTTGTGCCTACAGTTCTCCTCTCCAGCCTGCTGCAAGGAGCAAATGAGAGGTGTGTATCTTGGAGTGCTTTCAGTGGGAAGAATTAAGTTGGAGAACACTTTCTAAACTACGAAGCTTCACAGGTACACAGGACTTTACATTTCTCTTTGTTAAAAATCAGGAGATTTCTGTTGATCCATTTCTCCAGCCTGCCAAGGTCTCTCTAAAAGGCAGCACAACCAATTAGTGTGTTAATCATTCTAATTTTGCATCATCCACAAACTTGCTGTGGGTGCACTCTGCCCCTTTATCCATGTCATAAGTGAAGATGTTAAGCAATTTTAGCTCCATTATCCCAGTCTTGGAGAACCCAAATCATGATTGCTCTCCAGTACAGCTTCATGCTGCTTCCCTTTGATCCCAGCAGTTCAGCCAGTCTTCAATCCACCTCACTGCATCACCCAAACTTCACCAGTTTGTCTATGCAGATATTACAGGAGTGTTGAAAGCCTTAAAAAAGTCAAAATAAACAATATCAGCTGCTTTTTATTCCCCATCCTTCTTGAAGATAGGAGTGTTTTTGCTGTCTGCCAGTCCTTGAGAATTTTGCCCAACTGCCATGACTTTTCAAAGATTTTTTTAGAGCAGCCTTGCAATGACATTGGATGGCTACCTCAGCACTCTTAAATTATTGTTTCCTTGGCTGTGTTACACCACATTTAGAAAACACTATCAAAGCATTTCTGTAGCTAATTTATATGTATATGTGGAAAACAAACCTTGAATTGTGTGACAGCTGTGTTTTCTGATCTATGTTGCACAGGTAAAGAATTTAAATCTACTTCAGGTGATTCTTGCACCAGCTATTCTTAGCAAAGCCAGTAATTGCTTATTCTCCCTATTCTTCCCAAGATGATAAGAGCATCACCTGAGGTTAAACAAGTTGTGAAACAAAAGCAGAATAAAGCTTATTTCACTGAATGGGACTACTTTTGTTAATTATTGCATCTGCATATAAATCAACTTGCTCTGTAAGTTTTATCAGGCATACATTTTTTTAGAATATCTCAGACAGCTCTCAATAAAGGCTCAGACACACCATCAAGTTGCTTGACAAATTATTGTACGACACGTGATCTTTGTTTGCCAGTTCACTCTGCCAGAAACAACGGGAAATTACTCTGACTTAGATCAGTCTGCAATGAAAACAACTAAAACTGAGACTCATTTCTGCACACGCTAGAGGCTAAGAAGACCCACTTAGATTTGCAATAGCTCAGCTGACAGAAGACAGCATGCTAACGCACCGTAACTTGATTTAAAATCCAGATTGATAGCACAATATTGACTACAGTGAACCTTCAGCTGTGCAGTGAACATACAGGTCCAACATGTCTGTTTGAAAGCTCTGCTTATTTTCATGTCTTCTGGAATATTTTGTCGGGGAGAAGATTTCATCCAAAGTCTTAAGCTAAAAGCCAGTAACTAAACTAGTGACCTGGAGTGTCTTCTGAAGCGCAGAAGAGTAAGATTGATGATATTAATCACAAATACAGATACACATATATGATCAGAAATGTACTGATGCTGTTTGGGTTTTGCCTTTTTTCATTTATATGTTCTCTGTACTCTTCAAAAACACATTTGTAACTCTGGCACCCATTGTATTAGTGGATAGTTTTCCCAGTACCTTTCCATGGCCTTTCCTAAGCAAAAAGACACAACAAATTCCAGAGCTCCAAGCCCTGGAAGGTACAAAGAATCATTGCTATTTTGGTTCTTCCTGGGAACCAAGGTCAAGAACAACTCTTGGAGATACATTCTCATGAACAAAGTACAACTAGTGCTGAAGGGAAGCTCCAGAGGAGAGGCTTGACTTGGGAGGGAATTGCATCACCACTTCTCCTCCTAATTGGTACTTTTTATCAATTACTAAAACCTATAAATGTGTACTCATCCCTGTAGGGGTGGGCTTTGGTGAACATCTTTCCATAACTTCCTCTGAAAGCCTTCATTAAAGATCCTCTTTTATATTACCTCCTTGCCAAAATTACCTCAAGTTTCATTTCCAGGCTGGGCAAAAAGGCAACAGTACAGTGGCTATTTATTGATTGAAGGTCCCCAAAACATTCACTGTCCTTCTCCCAGTCCTCTTTTCTCCAGATATTCAATGAAAATCATTATGTCAACAAATTTTTACTTGATAGTGGGTTAATGGTTGGACTCAAAAATCTTAAAGATCTTTTCCAACCTAAAAGATTCAGTGGTTATTGAATTTTATTATCTCTGGGATCTTTCTGCATAATAGTATGTGCAAAGAGTTCCCCACAATGAAGCATATTCCATGCATGACTGAGATGTTACTAGCACAATGTAAGCTAACAAACACATAAAAATGCATAGAAATGTTTTAAAGTGAGAAATTGTTGTAATTCTCAAGATCACTGTTTCCAGTTGAATTAATTTTCAATATTCTTTTACTAATTAGAGGGGATTTTAAAAGTATTAGAGCTCTTAAGTTCTATTTGACTAAAATTTCATGCAGTGGTAGGTTAAACCTTTTCAATGATCTCAGGATTAGCCTTTGCTTTCAAAGCTCATACGAAGGAAAGTTCTATAGTCCTTTCATCTGAGATGTTATTTTCTTTAGGATTATGAGATAATGCATCTGGAACAACATTCATTCATCCAGGTTTGTGGTTTAGTTGAAAGTCAGTCCAAATTCCTGTAATCGCAAGTGACATCTGGCTAAACATGCACTTGGGTCAAGTTGAGACCTCAGCCACTATAAAGGGCTGTGGCTAAGAGAGCATGCTCAAATTGACACCTCCCAAACAGTGGAATACACTCTCAGTCCCCACCAACATAACAAGTTAGAGTTACATCTCTTTTATTTTTTTGCTTTTCGTAGCTCAACGTTTTCTTTCAACAGCCTTCAAGACTTTTTTTTTTTTGTAAAAAGATTTTCTGATGTTTGTATGGTTCTTCCTACAAAAACTTAGGCTAAAAAAATGTTCAAAACCTACACGTAGTGTACCTGTTGTCTCCTAGTGTCAATCAAATTATAAACCAGTACCTGTTGTCTCCTAGTGTCAATCAAATTATAAACCAGTATTTCAGAGCGCTAAACAGTAGGTCCAAAGGCAAGAAGCAAGTTGTAAAATCTAAATAGGCAATTTATGAAATGGAAAAAAATTGAACTAGCTTGAAGGTAAAACACATAGCAGAAAGCCTATAATTAAAAATCAACCAAAAATTCATCTGTACTTTAATCAAGTTGTAACAAAACTAGAGAGCTACTTATCTGCTTGCACCAGGTGTTTCAGATGAGACTTAGTGACAGGACTTGGCTTCTTTCATTCGCATTACCTATTTTCTGTGTGAATGCATACTGACCTTCTGTCATAATTATTTTCCTTGGCTCTGAATGAGAGACTGAACTTCATCTCGTAGTTCCTCCAGGGCCTGGAACTGGTCAGTCTTGCTTACATTTTTAAAGGTTCAGAAAGAAAAATTACTCTTTCTGGATCAACAACACTGATAAATCTCTTTCTGCATCTTACATCACTGTAGAACTGACAATTCCAGTCATCTCATTTAGCAATACTAAATTTGACACTGTTCTGTTGAGCAAAGGCCATCAGAAAAGTAAAGTAGATGACTACATTTGTCAAAAATGTATCTGTCCACAATGTTAGACTACATGGCAGAAGTTACACCCTGGCATTCAATGATTGGACATCCCTCATAGCAAAAAAGAAAAAAAAATTGTTTCATTAGAAGCAAAGCTTTTTTAAGAAAATTCTCTTGTATACTTCATTCCATCTGAAGTTCATTATCCCAAATCCTCAGTATGGTAGACTGAGTAAATAGCAGTGAAAAGGAGAATTAATGCTAAAGGATGCAGACAACCCAGGAAAGTGCACATCAATAAAAGTGAAGAATAGCACGTAACACAGGGGAATCAAAAAAACTTCTGGTGCACTGCAAATTATATAGAAGGAGAAAAATGGAAACTATAGGGCAAGAGAAGAAGAGTGTCACAAACCCACTCTAGGAAGAATAGAAAGGAAAATTAGATACATATTTTATTTAGGTTTTGCTGGGGGTGGCGGGATTGTAACATCTGATTCAGCTTGACTTTGGACCACTCCTAAGCTATTTCTGCACTTTCCTGCTTCTAAAAATCTGTTTTTCTTTTGAACTTGTATATTTTTTTATTCCTTGCATGCTCTCTACTGCTACTACTACTTTTTAAAGTGGCCCCTCTTTGTTACTGTATTTACAGCTCCATCCTACTCTTCCCCAGGGCACTTTTTAAACTGCCTCCTTTTCCCTTTGGCTCCAAACTGAAAGTAACACCTACACTGTTGATGGCTTGGTCACGGTCTCATAATTACCCCCAGCTGTTTGTCCAGGAGGCTTTCTTTCTGGAATTATAACTTGTTTGTACATTTTTCTATTGGTCAGATGTGGAAATCCTCTAATCTGAAATAACTGCATAGTAATTCATGTATTAACCAGGTCATCTTCTGTTTACATATAATTTCCACTTAGCATTCTCTTACTTTCTCAAAGATAAGCCTCAAGTTCAACACTTTTTTTCATTAAGCATTTCCTAAAGGTTTTTCTGGGATTTGGTCCAGCACCCATTTATAACAGCTTTCAGTATATTAATATTTGGTAATATTGCAAATAGAGTTTCACATGGAATAAAGACTGCCCAGGCAGTGTCATTGAGAATCACAACTTTCTTCCCCCCATACTGCTGCTCGAGTTCCTTGTATTGCTGCATGCAAACCAAACAGGTTTGTGAATCAAACATTTACAGAATTTTATCTGTTTTTGTAGTGATTCAGTCTACCATATGGGATAAATGTATAGAGTGATATGTGGTAGAATACTTTAAACTGAAATGATACAGAAGTACATAACTTGAGTGAGTTAAAACTCTTTCTGGTAAAAGTCTGTAGTTTACACAGAGTTAAATACCAACCATCCAACAGTAAGGCTATGAACACATTCTTTAGCTCAAATTCTCTATCTTTTCTTGTCAGAATGATTAAAGGCTCAGATTCAATGTAACTGATGTCTAAGGAACTTTAATTTTCCTTTGATAAACTGACAAAAAAGTAATTTCTTTAATCTTAATCCAAAGGGCACAATGTTACAATGGACTCCTTGTGAGTTTCACCAAAACATGGGAAAATCTCTTCGTATCGCCAGAGCCCTTTACTAGAAGCCACTACAATATTCTGTCAGATACAAGGCTACAGGCAGTGGATTATTCTGGAGCAATTAGCTATCAACAGTTGGTAGTTGTTTCTATGGTGTGAGAGAGGTGTATGTATAATTTCCCATAAAGGTGGCAGTAAAATTCAGAATCAATCTAGGTGGAATAGAGAGAATGTGAAGTAGGAGAACCCAAGGTTCTGCACATTAAGGATTTGTTCTCCTAAGGTGTTGGGGAGAGTGTGAGGGAGTAGAGGAAGTGTTTGAATTTTGGGTTCTACTAATCACACTGCTTTTCCTCAAAGTCCTGTCACAATTGTCTGGACAGACACACAAACAGTATAAAAATATCTTGTGCAGAGTAGGGCTATACTGCTGCAACCATTATAAGGAAATTACAGGATCTGAAGTCTATAGCAGAAGTGAAAAATGGAGTTTATAATGTACCAGTGCTATAACGTGGAACCACCTTTTTACCCCTATTCTGTTTCTTCTCCATAAATGCATACACACTCCTGAAATGTTCATACCCACATTTTCTGTGGATATGTAAATGGCACATGCAACATCTGTATTTTAATTTGTTGCCTCTTATATTTTGTGCATTGCTCCATTTAAGAAGAAATATAACATGGCAGAAGTTGGGCTCAAAGGAATTCATCATGTCTGTACTATCACTGGAATGAAATGTCTCTTTCTCCTATCCCTTGTTCCCATTTTCATTCAAATTGGACGGAAGAAACAGTCCTAGCAGATTCAGCTTGTCAGCTATATTACTGGTAAAAATCTGTTTGGAAACCAGATTCCTCCACATGAAAATGTGTGTGTTAATTAGCCCCTTTTGTGTCAGCCTGTTTCTGAGCCAAGTCTGAAGAGTCATTTGAGGGCACCGAATGTCTGTTCTGAAGAGAGGCTTACGCGATTGAGAGTGTCATGACCACTTGAAAAACTTTCTTCAAGGATGAGAACTTTTCTGTTGGCAACATGTTATCAGGAACATCTAGTCCAGCACCATCAAGGATTTTTCTGTTTATTTTAAAAACATGCAGACACTACAACTCCCTTTGGTTCTAGCGATACAGGGAATTGAGGGCAGAAGAAAAAATGCTCGGAGAGATTGATCTAATGAACTAAATGCAATTTATCATGAATAAATGTCTGGATTTAAGTGCCACAAGTTTACCTATCCAGTCCTGCTCCATCTGCAATGATTTTAATCACAGACCAAAGCCAAGAAATACAGCAATGACTTATGAATTTCAGTCCCTATGAAGAAAACTGGCAAGGATAAACTGAGGGTGTTGGTCAGCCCATTACCAGCAGAAAGAGTAAAGTGCAAGGGCTGATGTGTGCCCATTTTTATTAACAGCCTGTTCTTATATACATTCTCTTTTTGGCTTTTGTAGAAAATAAGGACCAATGGTTTCCAAACCTTCCTGACTTCACTGACTGACATAGGGTCCCAATTCTCCAGACTGAACTGGAGTGAACAAGGCAAAATGAACCAATTTCCTAATAAACCCAGCAAGTTTCTTCATTCCCTTCCCCCACACTGAGTCCATGTACTCACTTTATCTTTCCACAACTCTTGTCTCAAAGAAGCTCAAGGGTTATTTTTTCTCATAACCACCCTAAACTGCATTTCTGAGAGGACACTACTTCCTTCCATTCTCAGCAATTTCAGAGGCTGCCAGAGGCTGCCCCTCTTCCCAGAAGTCACTCACAAAGTCAACAAGCAGTTTACCCTCTAACTGTTTTGATGTTGGCCTGCCTTCCAGCAATTCTCAGTTGGCACATAGTCTCCTGCAGACTATAATCAGCTTGGCACATGTTAAAACACCCATGCCAGGGCTATGGCCAGAACGAGTCAAGTCAACTGCTGTGTTGCAGTTACAGTTTGCCTTGTTGCAGTTTCAGCAACACACTCAAGACCAGACTCTCTGACTGCCCACATTGTCTAGCACTCCACATCCCCTTTATGTGAAACTGAGAGCATTGCAGTTTTAATGTCAAGAAATAAACCTTAAGAGAATTTTCCTCCAGCATGCTCTGAATTCCTTACACAGCTTAGATGATCTGCATTCCTGCCAGCCCACCCCAGTATTCCAAAACATCATGCCTAACACAGCACAGCCCATCATCTCATATTAGACTTTAACCCCTATAGCTCTACATAGGCTATGTCCTTTCCAAATCCCTGCTGAACAGACCAAACTCACTGGCAGGCATCTTTTCCCTTTGGAGAGAAGGTGTGACCATGATATCTGGGACAAGCAAGAGGAAGTGGAGTACATCATTCCCTGGGAAGGGAAATTCAGTGAATCAGATATCCAGGTCTACAGTCATGAGGATGCAGTTAAAGGCAGTGGAACATCTCTCCTGTCTACATGGCCACTGTTCCCTATGCAGGACATTCTGTCTGCATTCATATGCAGAAAATGGGATAACAGATACTTTTTAAAGAAAGCTCTGTGGAGAATTCAACAGTCTGCATGACAGAGAAGGCTAATGGCACTCACACTTTGCCCATTGTTCTTTCAAAAAAAACATATGTCTGTTAGGGGATGAAATTTTTTCTTAAATACTTTGGAAAAAAACAACCTTGTCACTGCATGACTGGTATTTCAATTTTCTGGTTTTCCCTGAACTGCAAAATGTGCTAACACTATAAAAATATCAAAACAAGGCAGACCATCAAGGGCATAAACATGATATAGTGCTTCTAAAAAAAAGTCAGTGCTTAATCTGACTGTGATTAATATGGGTAGCCTTTTTATATAGATTCTGTCTGTATTAGCAAAAATAATTTTATGCCTTTTGGGGAAGAGTGTTGGTATTTAACAAGTGAGAAAATAGGCCTGTCTTTCAGATTTTACAATATTTTACAACTCTTTTATCTGTGTAAGGCTAATAAAATCATCTTAAATTGTAAAACAGAAGTAGAATTGAGAAACAGAAGTGACTTTTACACTTGACCAAAAAAAAAAGGTTTTGCTGTTTGCAAAGAGACTATTACTTCAGCCTAATGCCCAATACATGTTGATATAGATGGTATATCTCCCTTACCTTGCAAGAGCAGTATCCAACAAGGTCAAGGTCTTCCCTGTATTCATATCAACAGTGGCAATCCATGCCCTCCCCACAGGCATTTTGAAGAGCTCTATAGTCCTGAGTGATCCTTATAGCACTCTCCACGCTGCCAGTCCACCTGCTTCACAGGCAATTCCTTTGTTCTTTGACTAAATTGGAGGAAATCTCAGCAGATGTGTGGCACCTGTTCCGTGCAGCTAAACTCCTTGTAGTCACCTCATTGGGTAGGACAGGGGATGCTGAGAAAGCAGGCCAAGAATGATATGCCAGGGCAGAACAATACTTCTTTCCTTTTGGGCAGTAGGATCAGCTCCTTCCTTGGAGCCTCCTGCTCCCTTGCTCACTCCTCTTCAACGCCCTGACCAGTAACACACAGTCACAGAAAGGCCAATGGCAATGCTGAAGGGCAGCAATGAGAAGGCTCCTTTATGAAAAGCAGGATGATGGATCACAGAGTGTTTATGGTACAGAGCAAAGAAAGGAGGAAGCATCCTTACAAGAGCTGACTGCATGCCAAGGACATCCTGTGAACGTGCATGGCGTGGCTGAAAGTCGTGTGCTCATCTCGTGTTGTCACTTCACGCGGTCGCGCGTTCATTGTGGTCTTGTGTGTGTCCTCTGCCTGAGATGTCTTCATTGCAGAGATGCTCTGGAGCAATGCAGAGAAGCACATAACTGTAGGAATCTACAGCCCATCGTGAAATTCCTTCCTTTTTTTGTCCTAGAGCAGGAGTGTTTCTGGGCCATCATACCTGTTCCTATTTCACACAGGAGTGCAAAGCCCTACAAGAAGGTATTTCTTGCAGTCTACTGTAATAACTAAAGATATTTTCCAGCTACTACTGCAGCATAGACTTCCATGTATAATGTTTCCCCACCTCCAAATGTGCCAATTATTTTCTTTCCTGAAGATATATTCTTTAAGATAAATGTTTATTTAGCATTAGTAACAAGCCTGGACATGTCTATTTACTATAAGTCTAGTAAAATGTACCCTTCTTATTGATGAGGCATTAAATGTCAAGTTTATCTTGGATGACCCTTTGAAATGTAAGCAACTAATAAATAAATGTGTCTTTTTTTGTTGATATAGGTCACTTAATAGTACAGTTTATCAAAAGTCAGTCAATTAATGGTATGCTTGAATCTGTGTGTGGTTTGCTTTCTTTTTTCTCTTTTGATACTTCTGGTATTAGACCAATTTCAGAGTTCCTACAAATTTACTGTAAAAGATCTGTTTGACAATAAGAGAAGAAGTTGCCAGCCATGCCAATTATAGTGATTTTGTGGTGTGGGACTTGAGGCCACTGGGAACTAAAGATCCATGCCAGAAAAAAAAAAAAAAAAAGCTTTTCTAGGCATCTATGTTTCTTTCACACTTGTATTCACATATCCAATTCAAGCTATGGCTCAGTAGTATGTTATCTAAAGAAAAAGATTAGGTTCACATTAGGACTTTTCTGACTACTTGATATTAAGCAGGGATATGAAAGATTTTTTTTTTTTTGCCTAGAAAAGTAACATCTGGAACAAATAGTCTTTAACTGATTATCATTAACACAATTGTGTTGTGTTCTCAAAAAGCTATTAAAAAGTGTTAACATGGTTACATCATGAACTTCAGCTGGTTCTTATAACACACGATCAACTCATGCCAGACGTGTACACATATGGATATTTAAAATACTCTATTGTAAGACAAGATTCTGAGAACATTTTCATTAATATTAGGATTACTTACCAGTTCAAGCAGTTGTTTTGAGGACAGATTTCACTACCCATATAACTCTGAACAGTATTTAAGCTCACATGTTAACAGTTCTGTGGGTGGTAAGGAAGCCAGCAAATGCTATGAATGAAGAGAAAATACTTTTTATCCTTTTTGTCAAACCATTCTGTCTCACCTGTTGTTCAAACAATACCTTTTAAAAAGTGGCACACATGACAAAAAAAAATCAAATACAGACTTCATTAGATTTGATTATGGCAGAATGTTAAAAATATCTCCCTGCATAAAGCCCAAATGGACCATGACAGCTCTTTTCTCACTATGCACAGCTTGATGTAACAGTGCAAGACAGGAAGGAAAATAAAAACCAGCCATCTGCAACTACAAGGATAATATGGGGGACCTAGTACCTGTCATTAACACCTGCTTTTGGCATCAGTTTTTGTCTTCACACCTTTGGGAGAATAAAAGTGTTGGTTAAGCCATTTGTTTTTATGTGACAAACCTCCTTGACAGAGTTTCCCAGCTGTATCATGAGAACACCTGATTAGTTTGTCACCTAATAGCAGTGAGATAGCCAAAGGCAATGTGCTTGCTGAGCTATGAAAGCATTCCATGTGTTTGGAATGAAGATTGCTCTAGACTCCTCAGCTCACCTGAGAGCCAAGAAAACCCAGTAGCAGTCAGCAAGTACAAGTCATTAGTACGGAATGCTTCTAGATCACATTGGATTTTTGAAGTGCAAGGTCATGAAATTGTTGCTCCCAGGAAGACTGAGACACATAAAAATTCAGGAGGCTGTTTCTCAGGCAATCTTTAGTCAATGAGTTTTTTGTGACTACATAAGGACAGTGAAACTGAGAAGGACTTCTGAGCTGCCCAGCTGAGATGTGCATTTTGAGCCTCGAGTCAAGACCTGACCATGTTGTGAGACCTACCCTGCTGTGATATCCCAAAAAGGTGATGACTGGGTTGTCTGCCCAGTGAAGTGTAGGCACAGCAACCAAACACAACACTGCTGGTAAGTATGGCACTGAACAAAATACCAATTTTCCAGTCTTTGGGTACCACATGCCATGTGCACCTGCAGAGAAGCAATAATAATTTTACCAGATAGGAGTGAGATTCCATTTTCATGGCAGGAGTAAACTGTGAAGAAAAATTGAGCTCTCTGCTCAAAGACCAAGAAATTATATGCTTGCCATTCAGAAGGGTGTTTTGCAAGGCTGGAAAATGTTCTTGGAGATGCCAAATATGTGCTCATTCAGGTAGCCTTGAGTCCACACTTTTTGTCCTATTACTAAGCTACAGAGTATTTCCAAAAACATTCTATTTTCATTCAGGAAAGAAGCTGAATGCACAGTGGTGGCTGATGAAAGGGTTCAGGTGCAACTGTATCTTATTCTTATCATATCCTGCACTTTATTTTTCAACCATAAAATCCCATTATTTAATTTAGAGTGAAAGGGATGTTATTTTTATGCTGTAATAATGTTATGGATTCTTATGATGGAAGAAGTACAGGCAAAATAGGGAAATGTTTTTCCAGTAATAAACTGAACAGTAAGTGTACACATATTGCAATATGACTAGAATCATATATAGCTATCACAACAAAAAGACAGAAAAGCACATAGCATACTCTTTGTTTCCCTGTAAACAATGTTTCTGGAATAAGAGTAGAAGAAAATGATAAAAATTATCAGTAAATATTAGAATAAAAGAGACTAATTTAATGCATCTATCAGAATAATGTAATCTTCTGTAAAGAGTATCAAAAATATTTCTAGAATTTTAAAAAAACAACTGATTCCAAGCCAATATGTTCCAATCTTGCTAAAGTCTATGGTTCAATTATTAGTACTGAATTTTAGGGCTTTTAATACTAGATAAAAATATTCTCAGCATACATGACACAAAGCTTCAAACAAAACTCAGTGTGCCTGTTAAAATTTGTTGGAGTTTTGACAGGTTAATTCTGTACCTGCAGCCTTTATGCCAGCTCACATAAAAATTGCCTTCACCCCTATCCTGTTATGAAGAATGAAATGCCATGTCTCCTTCTGCAAGCAGCACAAAACCACATCAACTCTGAATTCTGCTCTGCCTTATTAGCTGAAATGTGATATTGTGTTCACAGCTGATCTGGCTCATACTTGTGATTGTGAATGACCTCGTCCCATACTGATCCACTACAATGACTGGAGCCACACAGGCTATATGTGAAAAAGTCTGTTAAAATATGAATCATTCACCAAAAGACAGAAAAGTATAAAAAATTCCCAAATAAATATAACCATTCAAAATATAGGTAGATACAGTGCTTGCATGTACTCTTTCTTTTATGTCAAAAGAAAAAAAGAATGAAAATAGAAACTTACAAAGAACGAGAAACTTTAAAATCAAATACTAAGCAAAGATTTTTGGTCCACTGATAAAATCTGCTACAGAGTCTGCTAGGCTTTTCAAATCTCAAAGTGTTTTGAAACATTGATGATGTTCGATGATCTCAAAACTGCACCAATATTCAGTTATTTACCATAATGATAATGGTCTTGCCCATAAAAAAGTTTTCAAAAAGCAACATTTTTTAAGGAAGCAATAATAATCTTTGATGTAGAAAATATCCTATGTAAGAAGAAAAAAGCGAGAAAAATAAAGATTTAGGAAATAGAAATAGGAGAGGTCTAAAGTAGACAGAGAGACAGGAAAGTCTTGTTTAAACAGATAACATAGAACACAAAGTAAATGTGCTCCCCCTTCTCTTAATCTTTTATGACGAAAGCTAAAATTCCAAACAATGAAAGAAAATAGCTTAATATTTATTTCTCTTCATCATTTAAACTTCTAGCCCATGATACTCCTCACAGGACTTGCCCTTCTTTAACAAAGTTAAAACGTGTTCTTACTTTCTTCTTTCTTTTATCATATTAGAAAACCTTTATAATCATGCTTTTTTACTCTGTTGGGTTTTTTAAAATCTAAGATTCTACATAACAGTGAAGGAAAAGAGGCTGAACTATCACAGAAAGCGTACATAGGATTCAAAATGATCTTGCCAATCTTAAAGGGTAGTTGCCACCTACTAGCACCAAAAGAAGTGCAGTTAGCACTGCACGTGTTCATTATCAATGAAAAGCACCCCAGCCAGTAACCTGGGCAAAAAGGGGGTTTTTTTCTGCACAAAGGCAGGTTCAGTGCCTCAAAAAAATGTCATGCTCATGGGTCTGTTTGTAGAACCAGAACCTTATTCTATAAACCAGTCATGTGTCCATATTTAGACTAAGGATTAGTTAATAATTTCTTCCTTTACATCCTAAGTAATCCATAAGCTAGGCTTTGGTGTCTGCTACTTCTTGGGATGCAGTTCCCTTTCCAGTACATTTCATTGTTTTCAGAGATTTTACTCCTCTCTTAGTTAAGTTTAAATAACAACCTTGCTTCTTTAAGCAGCATAGTAATGAAACATAAACATTTTTCATACCTAATTGTACTTGTATTGTACAACAATCATTCCAGAAAAAGTTTTGTGAAGAAGGTTTTTGACAAGAACACTTGTGAATGGTGAAATACTAAAAAATAAGAAAATAAGTAAAAGGAAGCATCTGTTGGGAATTCTTCCAGCTGTGCTTAACACATTTGGAAGATGACAGAGACATAATATGTGCAAGGCTAACACAGTAGCTTGTCACTTCCTATAAACATACAGAGGTGTTCTTTCAGCCATCATAAGGTTTTCCAAAAAATACATAATATGGTTTGCTCTGCTTTCCCTCTGAGTCTCAAAGTACCTAAAGTAACTATTATTCCTATCTCACAGAGAAAAACATGGAACTGGTTGGAGAAATTACTCAAGTGGCTCAGGTCATTCAAAGGTAGAAGTTTTATAACAAGAGCCAAGTTCAACGTAACCATATTTAAGATCTGCTACAGATCAAAGGTGCATTTTTGTTTGTTTTAATTCATTTACATACAGGTTGCCCTGAAGCCCAGAACCACAAGTTTGCAAAATTGGTCTCAATGGCCTAAGCTGCCACCACCTTTCAGAAAACCTAAAACCACATCCAATGACAAAAAATAATATTACCAAAGCAAAGCAGATAAAAATCAAGAGTGTAAAATACATCAAGCTTACTAAACAGATATTGCTCAGAACCACAAAATCCATGCACAGGTTAAGATCAATCTGCTATAGTTCAACGAACTTCATATTTTAAGATGAAAATAGGGAAAGGAAATCAGAATTGGTCATTTGATCAGACAATTCTGTTCAAAATGACAGTGAAGTCTGTTACAGAGAAGCACTCATGAATCAGAGTCAATATAGCTTTTATTTGGAGAAACTTTGTGCTTCTGTGGACTCTTTTTAGTACTTAAATTATTCAGTAGTTTCTTGATGAAAGCATAGCTGACCAAAATCTAAGAATTTGATTAGGTTGTTTATGGACCTGGGTTAATTTTTCTTTTCCATTAGCTTTTAATGTTTTGTTCAAAATAAACCAGAGTATCACTACATCAATGAGCCAAACTAGAGGTGACTGATTTATCTGTAACTTCCATTTGAAGAAAATATACTGAAAAATGTCAGTGACAGAGCTCAGTATTTGAACGTGCAGAACATATTGGCTTCAGTCCATAAAACACTGTATAAATTTAATGGGATAAGCCCCTTCTGAGTAGTAAATCATGAGAGTGGAGAGAAATGCGCCCAGAAGAAATAGTCCTAAGACATACAATAAGCACCAGATTAATTGCAAATTAAATACATTTAAAATTCTCAAAGCAGATGTTTTTTTTTATTTATTTTTTTTTCATCTTATTTCATCTCCAAATAGAGCTTGCTTTTAAGTAGAGTAAGGAGTAGTTTCTGAAGTGTCTAACTCATGCAAATATTCTTCTGGCCAAGATGAAATAGATGGGCATTTTTGTCATTTTCTTACACTGTTTGCTTTGTATGGACATACACAACCTGCTTGTAATAAAATTTACAGTATTCCATTCTCTTTACAGTTTTTCCTAAGTCAGCAATTACAAAAAAAAAAAATCATACATAGGCGTTGGCATTCATGTGTCTAACTTACAGAAAAAGCAAAATACCATTAAACATATGTGCTAGACCCTATTTTATAAAAATCTATGAGCACAGATTTAGCATTGATGCTAATGAGGACTCAGGAAAAAAATTAATATGTCTCTACATTCCACCTAAATGTGGAAGACACAGTCTGGGAAATTAAGGGAATATCTAAGGTTATGCATTCTTCTTTCTGTGACAGAGGCACTCAAATGAATCATAGAAATCACCCTTCATACACTTATATGTTAATGGTTGCCCATCCCAATTCCCACTTATTTTACCTCCTTTCTACAAATGCAAGGATAGAGTTTATGCAGTCATATCTCCTAAATTTCTCTCTTTTTTAATTCTGACTTTTTGCTGCTTTTAGGAATAGGAAAGTAAGCAACATTTTTTGAGCAAAGATGACCTATTCAGGACTTAATATTGGGAAAGTGAGAGCAAGACTACAAACAGCAAAAACTGGGAATTTCCAGTTTAATGGAAAATGCTGGTATTTTGAATCAGGACAAACTATTTCAAAATTTCCCACAAAGCAGTATTAAAAAAAAAAAAACTTAAAAAATGCTTTCAAAAATGTTGAAACACATTTTGTTTGAGCTTTTTAGTTTTGTTTATTTCATATTAAATTTCATATTTTATAATTTTGTTTTATAGTCGTAACTATAGCTCATTTCATGATACAACTAATATGTAGCTTCCATAATATAGTATAATTTTTTAAAAAATTTAATTGTTCATATTGTGAACAATTATAACCAATAGTTGATGTATATTTCATTTGAGTAGGAAAATAAGATCAATATTTGGCTTTCTATTATTCTCAGCACATTTGTTTCAGAAAGCAAAGAAAACCTTTAAATAAAGGTTTTAAAAAAGGTTTTAAACAAGGTTTTAAATACCTTTAAATAAAGGTGTTAAAATAAAGCTATGAAAACAGTAGCTACTTTAATTAATGCTGTACATTAACATTTTGAAGTAATTTTAGCTTATTCATCATAGCATTTTCACCATACACTATCAGTTTACAAGTCCATGGATTAGTTTTGAGCTGTTACTAAAATAATTTTTTTTAACCACTGCTAAGCCATGATTCTGGACTTTCTCACACATCCAACCTGATCTTGAAACAGTCGTGTTTCTCGTGTTCAGCAAATGCAAAGTATTTTAATTTCTGTGGTCCTCCCTAAAACCTAATCATGAAGCTTGCACTCTCCTTGTTTTGCCCAAATGAGAAAGTGTTTTTCATGGCACTGCTTTCTCCTTGGTGTCTCTTCAATACTGACAAAGCAATGACAGCTCAGTCTGCATGCCCTCATCCTTCCCATTAAATTTGTTCTTGTATTTCATCTGGTGATGATGCTGCTTGGGTCACCGTTATAAAAGGTGTTTGAGGCTTTTTTTTTAAAAAAAAAAGTTCTTTATCTCAAATCAATTAGCAATTTTTTTTTTTTTTACTTTTAATTTGATGAAAAGAATTTTCCACCATATACTTGACTAATCACTAACTTCAACACAGAATTCCAAGTTAATAAAATTCTCCCCTTCATCGCTTCCTCCAAAGACAAATTTGTCTTGGCCATCTTATATAATGAAGAGCAGCTGTTTGTGTTTATTGCCTTCTTCCAGCCTCTCCTAAACCATGCCCTACCACCCTCTTTATATAATGAAGAGCAGCTGTTTGCCAGCCACTGTGTTTATTGCCTTCTTCCAGCCTCTCCTAAACCATGTCCTACCACCCTCTCAGTGGTATCAGTTATAGTGGTGATATCTATTACAGTGGTTCTATCCAACAGAGTGGTTCTGTCTTGGTTTTCTGTAAGAAAACTTGTAATATCAGTGTAAAAAAACCCCAAACAACAGCTACAAATAATTGTATTTGGTAAGAGTGATCTAACAGAGGAGGATGAATGACAAAGGTACACTAGTTCAGGCATTTTTAGCTATTGTGGCAATGTTCTTACCTTTTAAGAAAGGATTCAAGTAGGGACAATATATTAATTAGGATAATTGTGTATTTTTGTATTTGTTAGCTTCTATAAAACAGAGTTGCTCCTGGAAAAACTGACACATGAGATCTATAGCATTAGAGCATGTTAGTGAAATCATTGGAGTATTAAAGTACAAAATATGAGGGTCAGGACACATAAATACACATAAATACCTGGTTCTATCTCTCACACATTTCATAGTCTTTGTGGCTACTATAATGCTGAAGGTTATACCTAAGAAGCCAAACAAGGATATCTATACTACTGACTTTTAATGTAGAATAGCTACATACATTCAAATTTGAAAACTGTACATATTTCATAAATACTTTGAAAACTGCCATAAACTCTGTCGTTTACAGGTGCATTTTATTTAAGGGAATGTATACACCTGCATGATCATTCAGTCACACAGTACTTCATTTAAGTGGTTAAAAAGTTATTCTATTTAACAAGGGAGAAATCAACCAATCTCCAATAGTTAAGTGACTGCTATACTGACTAGAATACTATCACCAGCATAGAAGCTATATTTAGGAAACTAGTGATCCCCAGATCAGTATGACCTAAGTGATTTTTAATTTTCTGTAAAAAAACAAAACAAACAAACAAAAAAAAGGGCTATGTGATGAAAAGCACTGCACTAAGTCTAAAAATCCCTGATGGAAACCTTTCTTGAATCTCTTCTGTTTTCCTGCCTTTTCACAATACCACTTTAAAACAAGAACCAAAAGAAAGTGAGGTGTGACAGAACCTTGGGCTGGTCAGGTGTGTTGAGAATGGCTTTGTGGAGAGAACCAGCATTACTAGTTGATTAGAGACATTATAATTCTCTGATTGCCCTGACAGCCCAAAGCTGAATCTTCTACTGCTTGCTGCTCTCATAAGCAAGAGAGGCCTGCTGAAACTAGAAGAAAGCAAGCAGTGAGGAGTGAGAAGTGTGTTTGAAGCCCAGGCAGGTTAGGAAGGAGTGTATTCCTTCTGTTATTTAGGAAGGAAAAGGCAGAAGAGTGTGCACCCATCTGTAGTACTGAGAAAGGTAAAGATTATCAGAGCTTTCTAATTTGTCTTCCCACATCCTTCTCTGAGGCTGGTGGAATGAGTGATACATGTCCTGCGAGTTGCAGCAGGCTTCATCAAGGTATGTGCAGAATGGTGCCACCTCTGAAATGTAGAGGGGAGAATAAAACAGAGCAGAACATTAAAACACAGCACCTGCAGTACAAATGTGTACCAGAATAACTTGAAATGTTAGTATTATCTGAACTAAGCAAACTTACCTCCAGGACCCCTATGCTTCTGCCATGATGGTACATTAGAAGAAATGCCTTCCAAAGATTAATTAGCTTAGCTAGCCATACACTGCTTAAAACTGCACAGAGCAGAGTATCAGCCATTCATAGAAGATACAAATAACTAAACGTGTCCTTTCTGCCTGACAAGCACCCTATAGCTCAAGGTGGATCTGAAAACTGACAACAGATCTGGGCCAACATGATCTCAATTGTTATTTTCAGTAATAAAGTACAGCTAGCACCTCAGCGTGCAACCCTCACTTAGTGCAAGCAGACAGGGACAAAATGCAATGTTCTGAAAGAGCTTTTATGGAAATCATGCACTGCTTGTGACATGTGTTTGGTCTCTGGAGATGCAGCCTTGTTTATTCCTCTACTTTTAAATGCCATCTTCCAAACTCAAAGGGTAACAAGTATAAACTGTGTCCATAAAACAACATCACAACTTTATTCTCAATAGCTAAGTATTGAAATGCAAGCATACATTATAAATAGAAAAACAGCTGGCTTGGAGCACATTGCAAGCCACTAACACAGTTGAGGGATTTGAATGACATCATAACCCGTGAGAGCATGTTGCTGGCCAGCTGGTGTTATTTATAATATACTCATAATTGAGGAAAAATAAAAAGGCAGAAGTTAGGTATTGCAGAACGAATAAAGTTGAATTATCTCTTTCCCAGTGTCATTTAAATTGTTATCAAGAGAAATTTGAAGATTACTACTAAAAAGGAGGGCTGGGTGGGGGCAATCACTGTATAATTACAACAGCAGATTTAAGATAAATGTCATAGAAGCCCCCCAAACTGGGCTACTTGTGTTACTATATTCATAGTTCAGTAAGTTCTAGGAAATTACTTTATTTCTCCTGTGTGGTTGTTGAAATATCACAAAGCTATTTTGCCCTTTTTACAAGGAGTTCTCAACAATTCTGTTATTTTTAGCAAATTACAAACTGCTGTTTTAGGGTTAATCACAGAGAGAGTTGGAGGTTTTAATTGGTAGTCAGCATATAGGCGTGCCAAGTTTAATAACGTAAAGACACATTAAGGGAAAAGTAGATAACTGCCTGCCTGCCTTTTTGTACTATATAAATAAAATACCTATGCTGCTATGCATAAATAAAATGTGTGTATATATACACAAAGGTATGCATATTTACAAACATTGCCCATAGGTATATCGGTTTTCATATATTTGAAATGCAGACACACACACACACACATAAATACAAATGCACACACAGCTACCTGGAAAGTTAACCAGAATACGTTTTCTTATTTTTCATGGCAGCACAAGCTCTTTTTGTCTGCTAACCCCTCAGTCACTAATTCACATTCTTTTAAAGGGAAAAAAATATGCTTCTGTGCTCTAGTTTTAAAATGCAAAGGTATGATGTTATTTGTCACCATGCCCAAAAAAGTCCTTACTCGGTAACTTTGCCAGAAGAGGGAGAGAGAGAGAGGCAAATGCTCCCCCAGCTGTTTCCTGTCTACAGTGTCTGTGTAATGTAGATAAATGTGAGGATTTTCTCTAAATCCCTCTTCTGTTTGCTAAATCTCACTGTCACTGCTAAAATCAGAGCAGATAGAGCCTGCGCAATGGAATAAAGTCCTCAATATTGAAATGTGACATTGCTCTCAACATCTCACATCTCTCTGGATTTCTTTTTTCTCATCATTACTGCTAACAAATTCATTTCCAGACTTTGCACTTTCAAGAAGCAATGGAAAAAATCAACAGTCTTTCAACACAATTAGTTAAGTGCTGCTTGTGTGATTTCTTGAAGGTAAATCTTTATTACTATTTCAAATAATTTTTTAGTTTTATTTTGCTGTGTATTGTCTGCTGCTGGCTTGAGGAGTATTGTGCACTTTTCAATAACATTATTTTAGAACTGAGAATTATTTATAAATTGCTGAACATGCAATTTTATGGGATCTGGAAAATGGCTGTATGTAATAGTTGCAATTACATAGATAACTGTAAGGGTAAACTATTGCAAATACATGTCTTAAATTTCACTTCTATTCAGAGAACTTTGTAATATTTCAGTTATGTCATTATTAAAAGGTCCACTTACATCATTGTCTATATTGTTAATGAATGCTTCTGAAAACAAGAACTTTTAGCTATTTTCTGCAGGTGCAGGGTTTTATAGGAAAAAAGGTACTATTCACATGTTAAGTTTCTGCAGTTTTATTATACACAGTTATAGAGAAAATGTTCATGCTTTCACAAGGAAACTTTTAAGGGATGTTGTCACTGCAGCAATTTTCTGGCAGCATCGTGGCATTTACTTGGTTTTTGCTTTCATAAATTAAAAGTAAATGAGAAGTTCAGTTTGTTTTCTACATTAGAAACCAGCTGCGACTCTTGCTGACCTTGCATATTTGTACAGCTTAAGCAATTGTACATAAAGAAAATGGAAATTCCTTTACATGTTCATCTCCAAGTTTTCCCTCCTAGGGAGGGCTTTCTCAGGAAAGTTTGCATGTGAAGTTTGATGTTTTGACCCTATAATTTCTGCACAATAATATAAACTGTCTTAAGGTAAATTTGACTTCAGTAGGTGCATTGACCTCTGTTTCTGTCAATTGGCTCTAGTCCAACTTTCCATTATCTGCAAATTTATATCCTTCAAGAACTTTTTTTCCCCTTAGTATTTTGCAAGGATATTTATGTAGTTGAAAGAATTATCTTATTTTAATTGCTTAGAGAGTAATATTTTTTTTTAGTTGTTCTTACACTTAAAACACACTTATCTCATTCCTTAATGACCTAATTACAGATCTGTAATTGCAAGGGATGAAATCATTCCCTTAATGTATAAATGGGCATCCTTTCCAACATACTTGAAAGAAGAAGGGTTGGGGTTTTTTTTTAAGTATTGAGCAAGGCACTAAGAGACATAAAAGTAATGTGCTAGTTCCTCAGCTGTGCATCCTGCCAAGCTTCCTTGGAATCAATGGAACATATTGATTTAGGTTAGCATGTAGCCCAGATTCCTTGCTCAAAGTTAACAGTATTTAAGCCCTGATCCACTCCAGAGTATATATGCTTTATTTATATAACAATTACTAGTGAATACTGATATTTCATAATAATTGCACATTTCTACTATGGCTTGATAATCAGGCTCAACCCCTCTGGAATAAAATGTAATTTTGAACATATAACTCTTGATTTCTTGCTGTAGCATATAGTCTCCAAAAAAATGTTGCCTTCTGCACGATACTTATAATTCTTGCAGATGTTCTTACATGTTACTGAAATGACCAAGTATGTAAAGAATTCTTATATACAACTTGTGTCAAGTGATAATTTGTTAAACAAAGGGGACTTACATAGAAGAATTAAGGAGTGAATGAGATGTAGAGTGTTCATATATGACATTCCTTTGTAGTGCTACTCTTTTGGACTACTAAAAGAGGAATGTAGCAAAAGCTGACTATTTTACTGAAAAAAAAGGAAATTGCAGCTGTGAAAATATGGTCAGTCATTCTATGCAAGTAAAAGAAGTGCTTAACCAGGCTCATCTTGAACCTGTATTCAATTTCCTAATGTAATTAGATGCTTCGATAGACCCCACCTACACGCCAATGCGTTTTCTTTTAAGCTCTCAACTTTCTAGTCAAATTGGGGGTAATGTAAGTACTCTGCTTGATTGTAGAGAACCCGAAGCAATATTGGATTACAACTTTGTATTTTCTTAAGAATATTCCCCTCAGATATAAATGGGTACTTTGATTTTATCATAGGCATATTGAATCAATTAATGTTGTGTTTAATTAAAATGATGAAGTAAAGTTTTAAACTATGTTTTGGTATTTGCTTTAATGAAATAGTACTTAATTTGTCAAATAATTGATTGAACCCTACAAACATGTGAGCCTGTTTTCTTTCCTGCAAAGTTTTTACTTGTTTGAAAGTTCTTGAGTGTTGTTAAATTTGGAGATAAAGTTAGAAATTCTCTGTGGTTTATACTGTGCAGCCTTTTTTGGCTTCCACTAAAGGAAAAACAGTAGATAATCTGTTTTGTCGTAGTTCAGTGCTGATATTTATCTGAAAATGCAAGCCAGCTGAGAAGTCTTGAAAAATAAAAAATTGTTAAATGTCTAAAATTTATGTTTCTTTCTGAACCAAATGTTATACGAGAACAAATTGTTAAATACATAATGTTCTTGTATTTGTAATGTCTTTCAGCTTTCTGAGGCAGTGTGCTAAACAGCTTTCTGCTTTACCTCCTCAGAACTGGGAACCATCTTAAACTGCAGGTGCATCACATTTATCTTATAAATTCAAAAATATGGCAAAGGAAAAAAGAAATTGCTGTTAAGATATGGAACCATTACAGGAAATAGTGCCTCATGTTATCATCATTCATTTATAATCTGATCTTTCTCCATCTGCCATTGAAGTCATGACCATGCATTGGAGCTTGTTGGGGTTTGCATGGCAAAGTTGGCTAAAGACACTTGTGAAAGGGAAAATTTTTATTTTTTTTATGATATATCATGGGATTTAAAATTGTTCATTATTTTCACAGTGGAAATAAGAGACTCATCCAGCAAAGCACTAAGATCTCTTGCCAAGAAAATAAGAATTCTTAAAAATTATTGACTAAAAAAGGCTCAATATCCCACTGGATCAGATCCCAATTGATCAGAAAATAGATAACTTCATCTTTTTTTCAAGAGTTCAGTGGAGAAATATTAAAGATTAAATGGTCCCTGAAACCCTGAAACAAACTTTAGGGAAGATGAATCATTTTACTTTCAAATACTTTGCACTAGACTGCTAACACAAAGCAGTTTTAAGCCAAGTTTAACTGTATGTGGAAGACAGATTTGTAACTTCTTACCTGACTGCAATGCTAATGCTAACCTTGAAAGAGAATGAAATTAAATGCAGATTTACACCTTTCCAAACTATCATTTTTGGCAAGTGATCTAAACAAGTTCAGAATATGCATTAAGCACATTACTCAGTGTCCTGCTACTATACATAAACATCTTCTTCTAGTATTAAAAGAAAAAGCTATCTTCTTTGCATGTTGGGTAAGAAATTAGGTGGACTTAAAGGGATACAAAAAGAAGTGGGTAAATGGATTGGGGCAATTTTACACCCCTTGAGAACTGGCCTTTCTTCAGTCACAAGTACAGGAAAAAGAGAGTTTGTGACCAAATGTAAATGAGAAAAGAATCACCACCTCTGTAGGAACCTCATGGCCACATCTGCCTATGAGGGAATAATGAAGGTCAATGAAGCACAGCTGCTTACAACAAGTAAAAATTGAAATCTTTAATGGTTTAAAACTCACGCTCCTGTTAATTTCTCAAATGTTTGCCTGATAGTAACAGGGAACTGTAAGAGTCAGTGAACGTGGTCTTCTACTACAGAAGATCCCACATCAACTCCTGTAATTCTGGCAAGTAGAACCTTGCAACATTTTTGCTTTGTCCTGGTGTTTTCGTCTCTAAGGTGGCTGGAGAACTGTGGAGTGCTAATGAACTACTTTTCTATTGGGTCAAATTTCCTTACAGCAAGTTTAGAGCCATTTATTCTTGTGACAATGTTGATTTTAGTTTAAACAGCCCTTCTCCATCTTATGCCACCCCCATTTCCCACAGTGCATTGGCAGACACCTGTCATATTCCCTCTTAGCTTACCTGCTCTGAGACAAAGAAATTCAAGGTTGTTTTCTTTATTTATATTATTCCAGGCTTCCCTTTGTCTGTCTATTCCACTCTTCCATATTTTGCTTTCCAGAAGCAAATACAAGTTATAGATACTACAGGGTTCCCAAACTAGATATGATTGTGAGTATTCACCAGAATAAATAATCCATCTCCAAAATACATGGACTAGAACATGTAGGCAGTTGCAAATTCATGGGGAGACATTTCCTGGTACCATGTTTATTGTCCAAGAAATCACAGTATATATTCATTCTCATTCACAAGGTGCAGGAGTCATTTTTTGTAAGATTCTTTAGGGAAATTCTGACACTACTTCTGCTTCCTTGGCAGGTGAAGATGCACACTGTGTCCTACATCCATTTCTTCTACCTTGGCCTGTGTTTGCTTACCTTAACCAGTTCTGTTGCTGCTGGCCCAGAAACACTCTGTGGTGCTGAGCTGGTTGATGCTCTTCAGTTTGTGTGTGGAGACAGAGGCTTTTACTTCAGTAAGTCCACCCTTTCTTTCATTTAATTGCTAAACAATTTCATGTAATCCATTGGAGTCTGCAACTGCTGTGAATGAGCTTAGCTATGATCATGCAGGCTGCCAGCTAGGACTGGTATCTTATACCTGGAAGATGCTCAAGCCTTCAGTTACCATAAAGCCTCAGTGAAGAATAATGTTATGCTTGTGTTAAACCTCTCTGACTTTCTGATAAATTTTTAGTTTCAGACTTGTTATTGTTTTTCACCACTTTCCAGCTGTCGCTATTTCACCTGCTGTGATCCTGCTTTCCACTGACCTGTCACTGAAATTAAATGAATGAGAGTACATACTAAACCCAAGACACTCATGAGGCAAAACTACATGTACCTGTTATGTCAGACTACTAGTAAACACTTGAAGTACACACTTTTTCATATTAAAAACACACTAAGCTTCAACATCTGGTTTAAAAAAAAAAAGAAGAGCTGGAAGGCAGCAAGCAGAAAGTTACTGCATCCAAGTATCCACATGCTTCATCATTTGAATACAGGTGGAGAAAAATTCATGCATGGTGAGATAATAAAGTACAGGCAACAGATAAAATTAACTCTGCAATAGTGAGGATCAAGAAATAGTCAACATTTATGTAATAGAAATCTATTTCTGATTTTCAGCTATTTGCCACTTAAAAAACAAATAGTTAGGAATATATTAATTCTGAATTCATTCATTAATACATTTTTCAAAACATGATAGAATTTGTTCTCCTATAGCCTCTGAAGCTAGCACTTACTTTTAATAACAATATGTGCTTCTCTGATATCCTTGATATTCCTTCATGGCTGAAGCTTCTTGTCTTCTATGCTACCATTTTTGGTTTTCTGATCATACCCACCCTATTCCTATTTATTTCTATTCATGGAGTCACTGCACTGAATGTTTTCTCCTTGCTTGCAATAAAACAAAAGCAGACACTTGCACTTCTAAATTAAAGAAAATTCTAATCTCTTCAACATATGAACTGTAGAGATTTTCACGATCTTCTTGGCACATTTTATTAAAGTTTACTTTTGGAACCTTAGTTTTACGTATGCAAAGTAATCCACTATTCAAAGAACCCTCCTTTTCTGTATTTAACACCTCAACTCTTGTAAATAAGCACCTACTCCAAGGTGCTATTTAGCTTAGTATTCTGGTGCTAAACACAGTATTAAAAGTACTGGAATCTCTCATACAGGAATTTACATTTTCCTACAAACTCATTAGGTGTTCATTTATATACCAAAGTCTGTTGCGTTTATTAGCATCAGGGATTATTTGAGTGTTCTACAAATGTTTTATTGCTGGAGTGCATGTAAAGATTGCCATCACCCCCTCCCCTGGTGTTTCTGCACCAGAAAACAGTGAGACAATACATCCTAAGAACAGCAGAGCAATTGTTCTTTTACTGTGTATGTATCTCAGGTGTTTCTCTACCAGCAAAATGTTTGCTGCTGGTTCAGAGACCTCTCATGCTTGCTTTCCACAAGAGTAGCTGTTCCTGCCCAGCAGTCAGACCTACTGTTAGGTGTACTTTGTGATCCTCAAGGTAAGAGGTCATGTGAAATGCTAATCATTAGCAATAACTATCTTTGCTTTCAGTCTCAGTTATTCTAAGGTTTCACAATCTGTTTCAAACCTCTACCCTAAGCTAGGTCATCCTTAATTTAAAACACCATGATGGCCTTCCAGTGTTTCAAAGGAGATCATTACCTTTGCAATCTTGACCTTTATCTGCTGTCAGTTTAGACTTTCTCTCTAATCTTTGTTTTTTTCTGACATTCTGAGTTTTCACTAAAAGTAATGTAACAACAACCATAAGTGTCGACCTTGTTTTCTACGGATAACTATGCAAGGTTTTAGTTATGCATGACCACCCCATTTCAGGAGCCTTGCACAGTTGCAATCAATAGCCTGCAGTTGCATCATTCAACAGGAATGTTATGAAGCTGACATGTATGTGACCCCTTGGATGCCAAGTAATGTGTGTGCTCTACCTGGCTACTTCTTCTTTATGAGGAAGAAAATTAATCTGTTTTAACCCTCTCCCTCTTATTTGTTAGAGTTCAATCTAAAATAGAGAACTAGAGAAAAGTAATCCCAGTAACATTGGTAAAACAAATTGAGATCCTCATTTTAAATGTACTACAACTAAATGCAGGATACTATCAGAAGTTAAAAATGTTGTTTGATCTCTTGGGACTTTTTAAGAATGCCACATCATTTGCAGAGATAAAAACCCAAAGAAATTTTTATTTTGTTATAAAGAGTATGTCAATAAAAGTAGTATTTTAAGCCTTCTTTTCTCATACTCTGGTTCCTTTAAATAAAGTATAATCAATAGTGGTATTTGCCTTTAACTTGCACAGGAAATAACTGTGAGTAAAATTTTTTTTCTTCCATCATTCTGTGTTTCACTAGAGACTCCAAATATAAAGAATACCTTTTGGCTGAGGTGGAATTCCTGGTTCAGACTCAAGGTCAAAGCTTCTGGCTATTCCTTGGGAGTTGTGGGTGGAAATGAAGATAGAAATAATTGTATTACTTTCTGTTGAAATTCTGTGCTTCCCAGCCACAAGGCTGTATCTATGGCTGGGACTGGAAGACAAAAATTTCCTTTATACAGTCTACTCTGCCCAACTTTCTAGCTATAAAAGGAAACTCTTTACAGATTCTGAGGAGATGCCCCAGCTGCTCACCACACACAAGGAGAAGTACTGACTTCAGGAGAAAGCCAAATGTGATTTCTACCACTCTTTTGTCTTTAGATAGACTGACAAGGAGCATTTTTTAAAGTTTTTTAGGGGAAAACACAGCACAAATCCCCAAAGTGAGCATCTACTTTTTTTCCTTGGTCGCATTTAACTCCAACCCGCACTGGCAACTCCCCAGGCAGCTTTTTGTCTCCTATGATTTACCAGAGAAAAGCAGATTGTTGCCACCTTTTATCTAGGGACATCTCTCTAGGAGAACTTCTGTCCCTCAGGTTCATGTGTGTTAGGTTTTGGTAGGAGAAGGTGACAGAGAACCTGGCCACAGTTACAAAGGCAGCTACACTTGAACACAGATTTTCTCAATGTTTCTCCAATCTCAAAACCTCTGGATCTGACAGTCATGAAGCCAAGTGGGATGGCTTCAATATTCACTTAAATTTTAATGTCCAGAAAGGTCTACCATGGTACACTCATTACAAAGCAACACTGAGAGGAGAGAATGTTGGAAAAACTTAAAGGAGAAATTACAGGAAACTTACAAAATTGAAAGCCTAAGAGGGGGGAAATTTTTCTTTGAAAGCCTAAGTCTTATCACAGGAATTTACTTTGTAGATTACTAAAAAAAAATTCTTCGTAAATGTTGAATTTCTCGTAAATGTTGAATTTCATGAACAATCATTCATTCTTGCTCATGATGTTTGCTCAGGGCTCTTACTACCACGAGATCTAGTACTTTGTTCTAAGGAGAAAATACTTTATTCTTTTTTATCTAGTTTCTTCTCCTTTGAAAATATATCTTTTCCTTTTACAATAAATAGATAGCAGTCTTGCTAACAATACACAAGTGCCAATAAAGAAACAGATTTCTTAATTCCTTAGACATTTTCAGTCTTCTAATTTCTAAAGTCCAAGTTAGATGACAATACTTATTTGAAACCATGACAATCAACTTCATGAATTAAAACTCCACCTTTTTTTTCTGCCAAAACCACTGCTTTAGTCTTGTGGTGAATCTTCTAAACCATCACTTACATGAAAAAGAGCTGAATTTAGGTACCTGAGACACTGGAGTTCCTCTGATATTCTTCAGAGGACTGAGAAAGATCTAGCACATGCTTCCATGTGAAAAGCAGTGAGTCCCATAAAAAATGGGCTTTTCTGGCATCCAGCTTAATGTTCTCTGTGTCAACTGCTTTGAGGAGAATTACTGTAGATTTTTACTCCTTTTTTTTTGTCCACTAAGACAATCAAAACCGTGCACTGTCCTTGGGAAAACCCCAGCTGTGCACAATGTAAGACTATTAGTTTATAATCATCAGAAAATCAGGATAAACCCGTGAACATAATTTGGGGTAATGAGAGCTGTCATGAGATCCCATTTCTTTGTAGAACTAAGGTGTATGTGGAGGAATTGCTGCCTTAGAAAGGAGGAAACAAGCAGCAGAGCAATAGGCAATTACATTTTGCTTCTCCCATTTCCCTCTTGTTAAGAGCTCCTTGTTTACTTCAGGAAGTCTGCTTTTAAGATGTTATTAAAGTTTCTAGGCCTGTCAAACCTATCAGCATAATTACAAGAGATGGCATGGCACTCAGTTCTTTAAGCACTCTATACCTGTAGGAGCTATGAGTCATTAGCTCCTCTCTGCATCCCTGATTGAAAGGAATGTTAATGTTAGAAGCCCAGCAGAGGCATGCTGAAAAGCTGCCACGGACACACACAGACTCTGGTGTCACTGACAGTCTTACAAATCTTTGCAAACATATGCTGGTCATCTTGGCTGTGTTCACACAGCAAGATCTGAGAGTGTTTTTAAGTTGCTTGGTCTGGCTACATGCCCCATTCATGTCCAAATATTGTATCTATGGAAGATTTGAGTGTATTCCTCTCTCTGTCCCTAGGTTCCTTACCTCTTACAAGCTAATCTGGAAAGGAACTCAGGTATGCTTTAGCCAAGTCTGCAGGGCCAGTGCTCAGGGAACCAGAACTATAGGCACAGCTACTGATGTATCTGTATAAGAAAGAAAACAATTCTGGCTTCTGGAATGATATCACTGTGCAGTCAAACAGCTGACACATGTTTGATGTGTGCTTTGTTGCCCCTGGTAGTAAACATTGAGGAAGATGTCTGAAAATAAGCCAGTCTTTGAAAGAATTATCTCATTTTTTACCACATTAAGAAAGGATAAGGAGTTGTTAATAAAGGTTAACCTTAGTTTAGTGAGGTTAATCTCCTTAAGTTACCTCCTTAATAACAGAGAGGTTCTGTCTTCTTTCTCTGTGGATTGCAAAATCTAAGAGGAGTTAGCCTCTGATAGACACTAAATTTAGTCCCTGCAAACAGGTCTCTACAGCTAGTTCCTCAGGTCACCAAGGATTTTATACTTTTTCAACCTTTTCCTTAAGAGAGACTGCAGTAGTGTTGATAATTTTAATGAAGTGACTGGAAACAAATCATTGATCAAAATTTAAACAAGAAACATCTCTGTACAAAGTGCCTACTATCAAAACCAAATAAGTACATTTTCTCCAGAAGTTCAATTTATATATGCCCTTATTAGCTGGTAGATATTAAAGATGTTAATGCTTTTTGTGGTGTTTACCTTTTTTATGCACTAGACCAAGCTTCAAATTTGGTCTCAAATAACAGAAAGCTGTTACTTGACATTTGATTCCCTAACTGCTAGATGTGTATTTAATACATTGTTTAGTCTCATGCTGGATAAAGTCACTCAAAGAAGCGCTTGGCAAGATCAACATTAATTCTTGGCATAGCTGCCCCTCTTACTTTTCCACTGAATCTTAAATACTGAGAAAAACCCTTCCCTGACTTCAGCTCTGGCACATGCTCTGTGGAATCAGCCAAAACCTTTGCCTATGGACCTCCTTGTTTGTTCTGGTATCAATAAAGCACTTGTGATTCTTGATCAACAGCAGCAGGAGTCACAAAGCAAATCATTCTGTTTGGCAGAGCCACACACTCCCTTAAAGAAAACCTTTTGCATTTCCTACCTGTGCATGGAGGGCATTCCATGCACAGTGCTCATTCCAAAGGCAGAAATTCACAGAGCCATTTCTTTAGGGCTTATTCAGCACTTTAGCTCTTAGGCACATTTCAAACCCTTTCACATCACTGAAAATCCAATAAAGACTTGAAGCCACCTCGGAGCTTTACTAACAAAGGATGGATCTGGGCTTGCTTATTAAACCATTCCTAACGTCAGTATTTCCCTGTGACATGAGTTTAATTGTTCAAAAATATGACAACAAATGCAAGAGATAACCAACAGTTAAGTAATTTCTCAGTCTAGAAATCAAGACAAATACCACAAATGTATGCTTATTGAAGGAATTATGCTAAATTTATCTCTGGTAATAGCCACAGGAACTTCAATGTCAGGAGGAAGGAAAAGCCATTAATTCCTACTTTTTATGTAGTGCATTTAGTGCAAAACCATTATGAAAGATAAAGCCCAAACGCTGGGCCTAACTTTTAAGTAATGACAGCCATATTTCATGTTTGCATCAGTAAATGAGGTTCTGAGAACAAAAATTCTAACACGCCCATAATCTTTGGAGGGGCATACCATATAATGTCCAGTCGGTAAGTCCAGTTTGTGGAAAGTTACTTAAATTCCTACAAAAATCCAGCCCTAGTCTGAGATACTTGCTGTGTTTTCTGATTGAATCCCATACACAGAGAAATTTCATGTTTTCAATGTCCTTACTCTTACTAGGCAGAGCAGAATGCATTTTCTTTTCTCACGTTAAATTCTTTAATAGTGAAAACTGGAACAGCTTCCTTTTATCAAAGGAACTTTCTAGGACTCATGTGTCTCTTGCTTTTTTTTTTCCCTTGAGTCTACAGCATATTTAAATATTTCCCATCTTATTCTGAAATTCAGCTGTGATCCCAGTCTTCCCATTTATGTAATATATCTCTTCTAGAGTAAGAGGAAGCTTTCAGACAGCAGGCCCTTCTGCTTCCTTATGTGCCCATAAAAGTGTGGAAGTAGGGAAATGTTAAAACACTTCCTTTGGGAAATTACAACTTACACAAACCTGAAATTATATAATATTTTTTATACAGAGCTATTTGTTTATATTGTTTGTGTCTTTGTGTATTGGGCAGAAATTTACACAAGGCTGAGTATGCAGAAAAAAGAAGGTGATGGTTCAGACCATTCTGATTCAATCCTGCTCAGCAGACTGTTTTCTTTCTGAAAATAAATATTCTAGGATCACTATTTCTATCTCCAAAAAAGTAAACACTTAATACCCCCAAATCCTATAAATAGCAGGTTCTAAGTAAAACAAATCCTACTGAAAATTGGTATGACTTCAAGAGAAGGTTCATTAACAGCTATATCCTTCTAAGGCAATGGATAAAATCTTAAATTATGCACACAAACTCCGTATGCTAAAGAAAATTTTAAAATACGTGGTTTATGCAAAGGTATAAAACATCTAAGTGTCATGGAGAATATTGTAGAGAAGATGTCATTCAGCTTGTGCATCTGAAAAGATGAGTACATTCCTAATTATGTTTGAAGGCTGTTCCAGATCACATACAATAAATCCAATTTACAAGAGGGGATTTTTTTTTTCAGATTTCCATTAACTATGCTGAAGGTTTCTTTTAGCTCAGCCCCATGAAAAAGACTGGATATAATCTTCTACTCCTATAATGAAAACTTTACGGCTTCTTTTTGCAAGTCTTCATTGATTACTTCAGACTGCATGAAAGCTAATAAGGATATTTATTTTAGGTTAACATAGCAGGTTTAAATTGAATACGCTTCTTACCTTGAAACTTCAGTGGATAAATAATAATATTGTTGCAATAATTTGTTTCTACATCCCCCAAATTCCTGAATTACTAGTCAACAGGTCTTCCATGAAAAAAACTTAGTTTTTCCTACGTATTTCAAGTTTTATGTTTCTTTCCATTAAAGTTTCCAGCCTTCTACAGACATATTTAGTTTGGCAGGAAGAATCTGGTGACTCATAGACTGTAGAAATTTGAGAGCAAGCTACTGAAAATGTATCTAATTTCTTCTTGTGTAATTTGGGAGCAAGCTACTGATAGTATATCTAATTTTCCTAGTTTAATCAAATGTATTATTGGCAAATACATGTTCTGAATAAAAGCCATGTTTATTTCTGAAATATATAGCTAAGATTAAATGCAAAAATACCATATATATTTGCTTTTAGAACACTTCTGGAGTTTTCTTCTAATTGTTTCTGGCATTTCTCTCTAAATCAATGGACACTGAATGAAAAACAGAGGCACTAGTTGAAACCATTTGCATTACAATCCTACTTATATTTTGGAATTCAGTAATGTAAAAGTGTTCCTTATGATGTTTTTTGGTGAAGTTTTTTTGGGTTTTTTCATATTTTCAAGAGAGGATAGAGGTGTAGGAAGCATAGGTGATGTTCATATGCCTCCATGATTTATATAGCAAACGTAAATGTATTCAAAAAGGTCTCATCTGTATTTTATGTTATGGACTGTACTGCCCCTTTCATATCTTTTCAGACAAAAGACTTTTAAATTCAGATCTTCCTAGACATACATAATTTTAATTTGTCCACATACAGAATGAACTTGCTGAATGATTAACACTGAACAGAGTGTGACCTAAAATAAGGAAATTCTGGTTCGATTCAGTCCATCTACTTTTGGGCACTTAAATGAGGATTCTGACTTAAGAGTCTACTCAAGCTCATCCTGCAGTCAGTGAGAGGACTAAAAAACTTTCAGGGTTCTCATTAAGTTATGAACTCTCCCTAGGACATACTTTTCTTTCTCCACTAAATTAAGCAGGGAATCTGTAGCAATTGTACTCTTATGCTCGTTAAGTCGGTTGAGTAAGGACCCTCCATTGGGAGCCAAAATTTTGGTGGAATTAATCCGTTTAAAACCACACAATGAACTTCCATGCAGAGGTAAGGATGCACTCATACAGATCCCATTTTAGATCAAAGCAAATCCAAGCTTTTTTTAGCTGCTATGGTATAGTGCAGTTAAGCAAAGACCAGAAAGTGCCTTATGCAGGTAACACTAGTTAGAGCTGCTCCTCTAGCTCTTAAAAACTCCCAGGCTTTAATCTGACTAAGTGTGAATCCTGCTGGAGAAAGCACTCCACTTGGACACAGTAAAAGTGCAAGGGAAAAGTTTATCTTTTCTTTTTTGATATAATATATAGAATATACTCTTACATGTTATAACAAGTTTAGCAACTCCTTCGTGTTTCATTTCTGCAAAACAAGGTGCACTTTTCCCATGCATAAGTAATGAAGCAGTTTTTTACACTGCTGTTCACACAAGATCATTTCTATTCCTACGAGTATTCATTTCCCAGCTTTTAAAGAAATTGAGACAACAATAATATTTACAACCTACAGAGACAGCTCAATATCAGATGTCATTAAAGAAGGATTTTCTCTGTTAGAGGGCTGTGCCTTCTCTCATGGTATCATCATGGAGAAAGACACAGAATGACACTCAAGTACAGTTTTGAGATACTCAGGCAATGAAACATTCAAAGTCAGGTTTGCTGGGGCTCTGAGAAACCTGATCTAGTTGAAGACGTTCTTGCTAATTGCAGGGGGTTGGATTACATGATCTTTAAAGGTCTCTTCCAACCCAAACTATTCTATCAGTTGGAAGATTTAAAATATAGCTACTGCTGACCTAATGATCTCACCTCTAAAAGCAGTAACGTGACTGAGCTAAGAAAGAATCCCACTGAGGCTGTAAACCATTCAGTGAGTTGAAACAAGAACACAAAGCATCTCTACCCTCCTCATTCCAGTACCCCTCCTCATCCAAGGCAATATAGAAAAGCACAGAACCACTTCCAAGACATTGGCATTTCATTATGTTCTCTGAAGTGATCCCTTTGCAGAGAACAGTAATCATGGTAGTTAAAATTTCCAAACCATCTATAGGGACAGGAACTGTTCTTTAGGTTGTTAGGACATTGATAATCCTTTTTCAGTACATGTATTGTTTTGAAGCAGAGTAAAAAACAAGCACTAAAATCAAGGAAGAATTATTTATACTTGCTATGAATAAATATGTATATGACTTAGCTTATTTCAAGGTGCTCTTATTATTGTGCATTGTACTATTCCCACCTGGTTTGGCTTGAGGAAAATGGGGTAGAAATGATGTTGTCACTTCACATTTACTTCTGCATTTAAAGACATAAAGGGTGTTCTCATATGAGACACAAAAACTACTTCAGGTGCTTAAGGAGTTCCACCACTATTTCAGGAATTACATACACTAGATTTAATATAGCTATTCCAAGATAAAAACATTTTAAAATGTGGAATGGTCAAGAAAATCTACTGAATAAAAAAAAAGGAAGACATTTTGCAGAATTTCCCCCACGTCTTTCTTTTTGCAAAAAAATAGCTGCAAACTGCAGCTACAATGGCATTAAGTCAACTCCCTTAATTTTTCTTTCATAGTCATTTCATTTTAGTTTTTAAAAGCAGTAGGACTTGATACAATAAAGTACAACTATTTCCTGTTATCACTAAGATGAAGACTAATAAAATGAGCAGAATTCATAAGTAGTGATATTCTTACTGTCTGCTGTTCTTTTCAAATAGTTTATACTCTGATATGAAACAGATGAAATTCAAATCTGTGAAAAACAAAAAATTTTTAATAAATAAGGTTTTCCCTGCCCCCATCAAGAATCAAATAACCTGCAACTGATTCTGAATGCAAAATTATTATATTTGAATTATGAAACAGGTGGAAATATCTTGTTTATTTTTTATTTTAGGATGTAATGCTTTTAAGGTGTAGTTCTACTTTTTCATGTGGCAAAGAGAAAATGTTAAGGAAAATCTGATATGTAGTATAATGAAGAAGGGACAAAGCCAATGCCAGAGAAAGATAAAATAGTAATGTTAATAAGCAAGGCTGGCCCTGTCCAGGAGTTTCTTCATAATCCAAAATTATGATTCCATGGATACTCACTCACGGTTATCTGTTAACTTCACATGGCTTTAGTTCAGCTCATTGATGATAGTAGGATTTAGTCTGAGGAATTCTATTTCATGAGCTCTCTGTGCTATGCTCACTAAAGAAAACATTGATCATTGATTTTCCTAGGTCTTTTGGCCATAAGTGTCATTACACCACAAATATTTTCCCTTGACTAGATTCCCATTGCTTTCCTACTAGTCACCTGTTTTTCCTAAGAACTACCCTCTGAACTTCTAATATTTTTCTTTCTGTGTATAAATACAGCAAATAAAGGCTCTTTTGAGCAATCAATAGATACCATTTGTTCCTGATTTGAAAAGGGTATGCGCACATCAAAAAACTCCTGATTTTTAACATTATTCAGACCAACCTGAATGGTTTGTAGTGTAATTTTAAAGATCATCTACCATTCAGTTCTTCATAGAATATGCTGAGTTGGAACAACCGCATCAGGATATTCAAATCCAAGTCTTGACCCTGCAGAGGACACTCCAAGAGTCACACCATGTGCCTGAGAGCACTGTCCAAATGCTTGAACTCTGTCAGGCTTGGTGCTGTGACCACTTCTCTGGGGAGCCTATTCCAGTGGCCAATCACCCACTGGGTGAAGAACCTTTCCCTAAATCCAGCCTAAACCTCCCTTTACACATCTTCATGTTGTTCTCTCAAGTCCTTTCACTGGTTACCACAGAGAAGGAATCAGTGCCTGCCCTTCCTCTTCCCCTCACAAGGACACTGTAGGCTGAAATGCCACTCCTCACACAGCTTCCCCCCAAGGCCCTTCACCATCCCCATGGCCTCCTCTGAACACTCTCTAAGAGCTTAATGCCTGTTTTACATTGTGGCACCCAAAAGCACCCTAGCACTGGAGGCAAGGCCACCCCAGCCCAGAGCAGAGCAGGACAATCCCTCCCTTGCCTGATGCCCCCAGGGCAGGGATGTCCCTCCTGGCTGCCAAGGCACTGATGGCTCATGTTGAACTTGCCATTGACCAGGACCTTCAGCTCCCTTTCTGCTCTCCAACCTCTCTCACACAACCAGGGTTGCCCCGTCCCAGGTATGCAGTCCAGCACTTACCCTTGCTAAATTCATGTTGCTGATTGCCCATCTCTCTAATTTGTCCAGGTTCATACATAATTGTTTGCTAAAGTGCCTAAATTAGTCTTGATTTTGTGGCAGGTAGATGGCTACATGTAAAAGATTCAAAACCAACTTTTGAGAAGTGTTCCTCTATTTTCAAAAAGCAGCATGAGTCTCATGAATAGCCAGTGAGACCTTTGAAGATCCTAAAGGCATATGAGTCAGATTTTTAGGCATTGAAGAGGCAGATGGACACTCAAGAGATTTTTCAAAAGCAGTCATCTATTTTCCACTAAAAACAATGACAGGTGAACCTAGGTAGGTTTTTTTTTTAATTTTTGATTTGTTTTTCTAATCCTTCCAAGCATATGTCTGTGTTTTTAGTTGCTTCAGCATCTTTGGAAATACAAGTCAGGGTCCTTAGCTACTTATCTAAATTTTCTTATGGACCTTATTGACTATTTGTGAAAAAGTTATCACTATTAAAAGCTCTTCAAAATGAGAATTGGCATAATGGCTTGGCTTCCCCTCTGACGTTAAACACATTAATGCGCTTAGTATGAAATCTTCTTATTTCTAGAATAAATATGTGAGGCATCAGATGAAAGCTAATAATTTCCCAAGCGAGCTAAAAATAATAATGGCTGAATTTGAATAAATATTCTAAGAGGCATTATGGAATAGACAGTGGTTAATAAGTACTGTAAATGCTACCTTTCTACTAACCTCATTTGCAAGATGCCAAAGCCTCAACGTGCACCACAAACAATACTGGATGAAAACCAAACATTGGAAAAATTATAATCACTGCAGAAAGTTGGAGACAATGCATATCTTATCATTTTCTTTGTCTTTTAACCAGGAGAATTTAATTTAAATTGTCACAAAATTCTTTAGGATGTCTTATTTAGGAGTTTCAGATACTTGTGGCTTAGACCTTGTCTCCACTGCAATGAGACTGACTGCACCTAAATTTACTGCAATCATTCAAAGTACATTGTAATATAAGGAATAAATATTATTAAAAAGTATTACTTTGTGTAACAGCAAATAATACAGGAATGTGTAAATTAAACTCACTTGTAAGCATGCTGCAATGCAAACAGAGTTTAATGCAAGAAACAATGACTGAAGTTGTGTCTAGGAATTCCTTAAAATCAGGGAGTATTAGTCTTAATTTTGGTCACAGGCCTATAAATTTTACATTATTACACACAGCCCATCACTAAATGACTAAAGCATTTAACAAAAAGAATTATATCCATAGTTATGCAGAATATACACTTCTTGGGAGAAGGAAAAGAATCAATGTCTTCATTATGTAATAGGTGGTCTCAAGCTTAATTGACTTCCAAGATCCAAACACTGCAGAAAATAAGAATTAATATTTCCCTCATATAATCCTTTTAAGTGCTCATCATAGAAGTATTTTCTTGCAGCCTTCAGACAAATATGTTATACACTAAAATGTCCCAGGAAATCATCTGTTCCTCCTAATATTTCTACAGTTTTTTAGCCCTAGTGATTGAATATTCAACTGGAGATGGCAAAAACTTTTATTTCCTAAAAAATTTTTGTATTTCTGTTAGAACTTTTCAGGTTCAAAGTAGGATACAAATGTCAATTAATTTAACCTAGCAATAGAGTGAAGTAGTACTTTCCCTTTATACAGGGAACAATGAAGGATAAAGGCAAAACCAAAGCTGCAAGTGTGCCCCTTCCTCAAAAGCAGCTTTATCATATACTCTATCCTACCTGAACTAACAAAACACTTTTGCCAAAAAATCTGGGAAAAAAACAACATAGTCCTCCTCTGGTTTTGTTCAAATCCAAACACCTTTCCAAAGGCTCATTAGCTTCTTTCTGCTTTCATTGGATTGACAGAAATTGCCTCATTCTTGTGAGCAGCAGAAATTCCAGAGCACCTCCTGTGAAGGACAGCAGCAAAGCTCTGACCAAGAACAAGATTTGCTGCCAAGTGTCTGATGATAAACAGAAGTCAATGCAAAAATATTTAAAGTTTTAAATTTCTGAAATCTCTTGGTCAAGAGTTCTGATTTTAGATGAACAGGTTAAAAGCAATTAAGAGAAAACACAAATTAAATTTCCTTTTCAGCTAAGGAAGGACCCCATGGAAGGTGTTCACTAAAAGTTCATCAAGTACTCTAGTTGTGTTAACACTTCTCAGAGTTCACAGAATTGTTAGGGTTGGAAAGGACCTCTGGAAATGATGTAGTCCAAGCCCTCTGCCAAGGCAAGGTCACCTCGAGCAGGTGACACAGGAATGAGTCCAGATGGGTTTGGAATGTCTCCAAAGAGGGAGATTCCACAACCTCCCTGAGCAGAGTGTTCCAGTGCTCTGCCACCCTCAATGGAAAGAAATTCTTCCTCATGTTGAGGTGAAACTTCTTGTGTTTCAGTTCATGGCCTTTGGTCCTCATCCTGTCACTGAGCACCACCGAAACAAGTCTGTCACCATCCTCTTGGAACCGACCTCTATAGTATTCTATAAACACTAATGAGATCCCCTCTCAGTCTTCTCTAGAATACACAGACCCAGTTCCCAAAGTGTCTCATAAGAGAGATGCTCCAGATCCTGCATCATCTTTGTCACCCTCCACTGCCCCCGCTCCAGGAGCTCCTCATCTCTCTTGTGCTGAGGAGCCCAAAATTGGAGCCAGCACTCCAGATGTGCCTCACCAGGGCCAAGCAGAGGGGGCAGGTCTGCTCCCTCGACCTGCTGGCCACACTCTTCCCAATGTACCCCAGGATACCATTGGCCTTGCTGGCTGCAAGGGCACACTGCCAGCTCAGTTTCCTTCTAAACCTTCAGCAATTTCCTGTCTTCTGTAGTGACATGAATTAGGCTCATCCATACAGGTAGTCAGTTGAAACTGCCAACTGGATGAGGATCCGTTCAAGTGATTTTATGATGTGAGTGTTTAGCAGAAGCCATCAGTCCATTTCTCAACAGTCACCATAAAAATTCTATGTCTTTCACACACCAAGCCTTGTTTGCAATGAACAGTAATCTACTAAATAAAAAAACACTTAGTATGTCACCTGGTTTCCTTCCTCCTTTTTCCATTCTGCATCACTATATTGTACATAACACTTGGAAAACTGGAGGTTCTGAACAACCTAAACAGATAAATATGATTTTTTTTATAAACTGGCCTCAATTTGACTTTTTTTTCCCCCTCCAGACAAAGGAATTGATAAGCTATGATTGCCAAAATGCCAGTATACATTGATAATATCTTGCTGAAGTATTCATTTTAGTGTTTCCCTATAGTTGCAGAAGATGGAGAGATGGCTTGGAAAACCAAAACTTAATTTGTATCAAAAGTAGATTGTTTTATTTCTGGAACATCTACAATCACATAAAACTGAAACATGCAGCTGAAATCTGAAAGTCCCATCATTTCTCATTTTGAGCCAGTACTAAAATTCACCTTTCCTTTGAACCACCTCTACCTCTTAAGTTTGTATTATATCCTCATGCTAAGTTAAAAGCACAGTCATAACGCTGTCATAAAGGTCTGCTTTGAATTCTTTCTAGACACATTCAAGCTATACTAATTTAGCTGATGGCTGCTTGATTTCAGTGTAGCCAGTGAGAAAGCAAACAATCCAATGACCCCAAGTTCACTGAGATTGCTGGAAAATGAAAACAAGGGTTTTGGAAGGCCAGTGCTTCAACACATAAAGAAATATATTGAATACTTCAAAAGATATAAAATTCTTAGAACTGTTGGACAGGCTTCTGTGTGTGAACTTTTCTGTCCAAGTGGCATTGCTAAATACCATGGCACCAATCAGAGGGCTGACATCATATTGTTGTGTAACCCATAACCATAGCAATGTCACTTCTTAAAATGCATTATATGTGCATTCAGCTTCTTAAAATCTCAGCTGTGTCAGCTATTAAATAAAGTACAGTTCAGGAGATTTATTTTGAAATATGAGCTCTTTGTATTTTGTATAAAGGAAGCAGAAAATATAAAGCTTGTTAAGCCAATGTTAACACTGGAAGTTTGGATTCAGACACCAAACACAGAAAAGGTTTCATCACCAATCTAATTCACAATGATATAGTCTAGTAAGAGAGCTAATCATGATCATTTTAATGGACAGCAAAACACTTGGGCTTTTACACTGAATATGGGCCAAAAAGCACCAAAATATATGCAATCAATAGTAAAAAAAAAAATATACCCCATAGCACACCTGAATTGCTGAGTAAATGGTGCAGGTAACAGCACAAGTGAGTTTAATACAGGTTTGGTCCAACAACTACAAGCAATGGAGAACAACATGTAACAGAAATTGGGAATGTAATCCTCCTCTCCTTTATTTCAACCCTAAGTGGCCTTCCAGGGAAACATTATCTTCTCACTGGAACAACAGGAATTGCCTCGTTCCTGTGAGCTGCAGAAATTCCAGAGTAGCTGCTCTGCAGGGCAACAGCAAAGCCCTGACCAAGAATAGTCCTTGTTGCCAAGTGGCTGGTGATAAACAGAGCTCAGCATTGCCAGGTACTAGTAAAGGGAATGACACGTACCCCTTGCCACTTGACATGTGGTGTGGAGTAGCTGGTGTTATCCATTATCCGTCCTTTTGGAATATCAGCATGTTGGAGCTATAAACCAGAGGAACGAATGTCGGTCTGATTGTGCCTTTCTGTGATCACAGTCAGCAGCAGTGGTGTGATGTAGCCTTTGCCCTCCTGATAATCCATCAAGGAGAACACCAGCACTGTCTTTATGATGCATAAAAATGTGAAATAAAAGCTCACTGTGCCCCTTAGGCTGGCCTGTATTCAGTGAGATTTGAGGTTACATTTTCAGAAGGGGTGATGTGCTCCATGCAACATCATTGTCTTGGGTAGACAGTACTACAGCTTCTTTGGCAAAGATAAAAATACCTGAATTTCTCTGGTAACCAGACCACCATCTTGCCTTTCAACACCAGGCAATTATAAACACTACTTACAGTGCACAAGACTTCTGGACAAGATTACTTACAGAATCAAACACACAGTCACTTGATTGATATGCTGAGTAAGATGATCTTCTTGCTAGCCAAATTCTCACATGTACAGAAAATTTAATAATACATTTTGCAACCATGAAAAAGAAATTATGAGATGTTGAAATGTAGGAGTCCAGCAGTATGCAGTTATGACTAGCACAGTCCCTTTCTGTGCATTCCAAGAATCCAGAAATTAGACTTTCTAATATGAGAAGCCTAATTTGTGTAAACCATCTTCTATATTTCAGAGAAGAGAAAAGTGTTTCTTTAGATAGAAAATAGATAAAGAGTAAGCAGGTGGGAGGGTTAGGACTATTTCTGGCTGTGGGACTAACTGGTTTACATAACCTTGAACCAACTAATTTTATCTGTATTTGTCTAACTTTCACCACGTGTGAAAATGAGGCAATGATGTTTATTCACCTTTTAAAACTGCTTTTGAAATCCCCTGAGTCAGGTAACAACTCAGGACCCCAACGCAATACTACTTTTTAGAAGCACCCACATACAACCTAAATACTGCAAGGGTTAAAGTTTTAAGCTAAATGTCACATTGCAGTACTGATGATAAATTATAGGTAACAGCCTATCAAACTTAGGAAGACAGTTCAGTAAATGCAAAAAAAAATACATCTGTTTACATAAGGGATACAAATTGGCTACTACTTTCAGTCTAGAAGTTAATATATGCCATATTACTGCAGAGAATCCTGCAAACCCTTTTAAAAACAATGTTATAACAGTTTACATAAAACTTAATGGCAAGTTAAGTAGATCACCCCAGCAGGCCCTTTGCTTACTGCAGGAATATGGCACAGAGTTCATAGGTTACTTGAGACTCATTCTCCCAGCCAAACGAGTCAAACAATAACACTTTTAGGCACTGAAACACTTTTCCTCTGTTTTCAGCAGAAGCAGATGTGGGGCTGACTGCACAATGAACAAAAAGAATACTTTGAAAAGAAAATGACAGCAAAAATATAAGCTCAGTTTGTAGTTTATCCATGATCATCCTTGCCTTTCACCTTGACACTAACTTTCTAATATTACCCTCCTCATCTAAAGATCAGTGCAAAGCTCCAATAACTTGAAGGAAGCTCATTTTTTCATGTATGCATCATATTTCTCTTCTAAACAAATTGGTGCAATGTTTCAATCTTCATTTTACTTTGGGGTGTAAGTTCTGAGTCATCATCATTTAATTTTCTCCAAGCCTCCAGCTCGTGTTTTCTGTTTTTCTTCCTGGATGTGTCATAACAACTAAATTGTACCACCCCAGTAAAATGGTGAAGCCTAGCACACATCTGCCAGCAACAAAATACTCTGCTCTCACTCTAATTCCCCCACACATTCCACTTTTCACACTTCCTTCGCATCCTCTCAATAAAGTGGTAGAGCCTAGTAAGCAATTTCTTTTATTTTCCACAGCATTCTGCCAATAAATCCAAAGAACTACCTCAGAGAAGAGCACACTTTCCTTGCATGCTCTTTTCCTAGTCCCATATCTATCAATATTCCCATGAGATTAATTTTCTGAAGTGAGTGACTTCCCTGTATTTAGGATATCTATCATTGCTAGGTCAAAATTGTGCTGATGAACTGTGAAGGCATTATTTTTCAGAACTGTTAAATAATTTTGACTTGGAGAAATCACATGAGAAAATTTTTACTGTTTCAAATTTAATAGAAACTCTTTTCAAAAGTTTCCAGTATTCTTAATGTAGAAACAATAGGAAAAAAAAAGTCTTAGAGCTTTGAGGTATCCATCATGAATTTAAAGGAGGCAACACTCTAATACAGTTCTTCTAAAAACTTTCATTACACAACATCAAGAATTGCATCAAGGAGATAGGGAGGTGAGAATTAGCAATAAGAGAAAGGTGTTACAAAAAAGGCAGAAAAACCTCATCTAAAAAGAGGTGACAACAATGAATCAGAACAAAATGTAATTTAAGACAGAGGAGCCTTTAAAAGTTGCTAACAAAGTTCTGTGTTTGGCAGCTACCTTACCTGAACTAGGACTTTGACTCCTTTGAGGGTGAATCATCTTTGAACCAGGTTTCAAGGACAGTTCTGCTCTCACAAACGCACAGCACATGCAACCTTGTCACATTTTCCTTACCAGGTCTGGGTTGGGCAGTGACTGCCCCGGTAGTAGCCATTGCCCATCAGTGGACAGACACACAAATATCGATTTTGCAGCCCTGGTTGGTGCAGACTGTGAAGCATCTCTACAGAAACACCCACACCACCCCACCTGACCACAAAGCAGCCACACCTTGTTTAACTCCAGTACCAGTAGATTCCAAGAAAAAATGTTTTTAAGAGAAACCTCACGTCAGTGTTCAGATGGGGAAATGTCAATATCAGGCAGCAGGTTCACCTATGGCAGCAGTAACAAATGACAGCAGCCACTCTAAACAGCAGGAAAGTTGCTAGATGACAATTCCTTGAAATTATCGTGAGGGAAGTATAACAAGAAAAACATCTGAACCAAAGTAATCTCCAGGGGAGTTGGAACTAGATGATCTTTAAGATCCCTTCCAACCTGAACCATGATTCCTTTTTGCCTCTTCCCCAAATTCCACCTTCACATGGTGGAAGAACAAAAGTTATTCAGTAAAACAGGCCTACACTTCAGGGAGGAGGGGAGTACATTTTAACGGGCAAAATTGTATAGCTTCCAATCTTACTGTCAGAAATGACTCAGTGGTTTTAGCTGCACCTTTTTCTTTCCAACTCCTCTACAAGAAGAAAACAAAACACCTCATGAACCTGTAGAATATGCACAATTCACAAAACCTGAAATGCAAACAGTTAACTTTTGGTTAAGTTATAACAGCATTAAGGCAGAGATTAAAATTAGCAAATGTCAGGCAATCTGGAGATTAGGTGTCTTGACCTTCTCCAACAATTAGTTACCATGCCAAACAATCAGAATTTATGTGTATGATTACTACATTTTTTGTTCTGTTGCTCAGATGATGATAGTGGATATTTAGTTTGCTTTTGCAGAAGTATTTAATTCTCAAACACTTATATGTACTTTGTGCAGTAAATCAGGATGAACTGCTCTTTAGGGATTGGGCTGCCCCCCACTGACTCCAGTTTGAGCTATAGCAGATGCCATATAGCCCATCCAGAAGGGCTAACTCTTCATCTTTCTCTTTTTCCAGCCACTAAATACAACTTAATATAATTGTGCCAGAGCAATGAGACAATAATGAATGAATTGTCCATGAAGAACTCTGGAGCGTTTTCAGCAATTTCTGTAAGGAAATGAGTCAAAACTAATCTGAGCTAGATGCAGGACATGGTACAATAATATCTGTTTTCTTTTGATTAAAAGGAAAGAACAAGTGTCCTGTCACTGATACTTTCTCTTGATCCAGTATGGTGCCTAATGTGAAAGTTTAAAATGTGAAATAATAAATCAGAAATGTCTGTTCTATTAGGAAACAAGTACTCAATGACTACTACCAACTTCAATACAAAAATTTAACAATATTTTGAGTTTTCAAAGAGTACATTTTTAGCAATTTTACAACATATCACTTTGAGAGACCTTGTGGACACTTGCCAGATGTGATACAGTGGTAGAGGAACTCCACAGCAGAAAGCTTATTTATCCTTAGATCACCCCACTCTTTTCCTCTCCAGCCAGAGAAATGATTTCTGAATTTCCCAACAATCTTACAAGATAAACATTGAAAACTAGTAGAGCTAGAAATTACTATACTAAAAGGAGCATTATATTCTTTAAATCTAGTGCTAAGAACATAAACCTTTTCTAAGTCCTACTTATCGGTGTAGTGACGTCACCCTGGAGTAGGAGAAAGATAATCTTCCCTGTTGCTGCTTTATTGAAGAACGGCAAGGAGTCCTGACAAATGTGCTGCCCATGGTGCATGTATGTTTAAATACAACCAGCACTGAACAGTCTTTTACATAGGATGGAACATGTGCACACTAAAACCCATGTGCTGCTTTCTTTATTTCTGGCATCCTTTCTCCCTACAACACAGAAGTATGTTCCAAGTGGGTTTTTTTCAGTGCTTTGTCTCTGCTCTTTGCCTTTTCCAGTGCTGCTTCTCTGCTCTTTGCCTTCACTTCGCCAGCTGTCACTCCAGTGACATTTCCCAAGCATGAAGCTGACATAGAGCAGGGCAGAGCTTGAGTGCTGAAGCTGTGGAAAACAGTAGCAGTGTTTTAAAATATCAACACAACTCAGTGTTTTGGGAGCAATTTCCAATATTGTTATTTGAATAGATGCTGTTTTCTACGCAGCCATTCACACTGAAGAGATTTCAGTTATTTTAGAAAACCAAAAGTTTACTGAACTATAGCGCACAGCTATTTTGTCAGTAAATTTCAGGTTTTTCTGCCATAACACTTCACTTAAATTAGACATTAAGAAAGCTGAATCTGATTAATACTAAGAAATTTCTGTATAGAAAATTAAGAAAACTATTCATGTTGTGAAATAGAGGACAGATAACAGAGAACAGGACAGATGTTTGAGAAGTGTTTTGCTTCCTGATTTCACATCTCCTCTACCAACTTAGTTTTCAAATTTCAGAGCTGTATTTACAACTGATGACTGAAATGTCCTGAAATTCTAGTCTTAAAAAAAGGTCAAGAATAGTCGTCACATGGGGGTAACTTCTTCCAACAGTTAAGCTTTCTTCTAATTTTCTAGTTATTTTGTGTTATCTGATCTACTGTAGGCTAAGATACAAATATTGACAGGAAAGACTACTGCAACATGCAGAGTTAGCGCAAGCATTTTCCTAAACTATAAAAACACTAGTCCCCAGTACTGAAATTAAATCAACTCCTCCACTCCAAATGCAGAAAGGCAAGTCCAAATGATTTTCAATAGTCTCCAACTATCTTACCTAATTTTAGGAAACATTCAAGGTAAGATTTGCAGTTTATCAGCTGGCTTGGTTATGATATTTATTATTCTCATGAGTACCTTTAGGCTGAACAGGAAGCAAATCTTAACTTCTCTTTGCTCAGAAATAGTTCTGTAGTGTTTCTGTTCTTCCCACCTTGTGGTAAGAAGGAGAGAAAATTACCACAGAACAGTCTGACACTGCTCATGAGGTGCCAGTGTTACAATATGCAGAAGCAATTTCTGTGAGGGAAAGACACAGGAGCCTGTTATGTCCTGAAATGCAGGCAAACCCTTGCACTGCAGCATGTTTCCACTGCTCTGACTTGTAGGTGCTGCCACACTGCTAAGCAAGTGTGAAGGAGCCCTCTAGTGTGAATAAGAAATGGACCTACAGGCCATAATTTGTACACAAATAACACAGGAGAACAACAACTATGAATAATGTCACTGTCAGTCTTCAGGCATTTCAACAGCACACACTGCCCAGGAGATTCAACAATTAAAAAGCCTCCTGGATTTCAGACTCAGACCTGAAGTAAAAAACAAACAAACAAACATATATGTCATAATGTATGACTGACCATAAAGACAGTCTTAATTTAAAAAAAAAATCCAAAAACTTGAGAATAATATAGAAATAAACTGCAGCCCTTGTCAGATAAATATTTTGTTTAAATTTTTCAACAGACCATGACCTTAAGAGCAATTGATGTGAGCAATTGAAAGGACAGAAACCCTTCTTGAAAATCTTATGTGCTACGGTAAAATTTATCAGTTATCAGTTATCACAGAATAATTCAAACCTTCCAAAGACATAGCCAGTTTGCACTATAATGTAACCATATCCAGGATATTCCAGTGCTCAGATCTATTTGCAAGTGGTAGTATGGCAAAAGATCACAGCCATGCAAGTAGAGAGAGATAGACAAAGAGAGAAAGATATTCAGTCCCACACAGGTCCATAATGTGCAGCTATTTCTGTATAAAAACCTTCTGGTTTATGCTTTGTATCATTAAGATTAGAGGGAAAAAACAAACAGCAAGGATGTTGTTTATTTTATTGTCACCAGTTCTAAAGGAGACATACATTAAATGTATCTGGTTTAAAGCAATACTGTTCTGAAGCTGCATAGAGAAAATCATATGCAATAATTTATTTTTGTGGGTATTGTCTTTAGAGTGATCACAGTTGATTGCATAGCAGTTTTATGACGCTGAATGGAAAGTCAAAACAACTATGAAGTTTAAATTGATAGCAATGTATTTAATGCCCTGCTGTCTAACTGCTAGAGGGATAAACAAAGAACACCTAGAATTCTGGAATGAGTTTAGGAAGTTCGTTAGAAAAGTTTTGAAATGGTATCAGAAGTAGTCAAGAAAGAACACATGAGAGACACAACCAACTAACAGATGATGAGAAATTGAAAATAATTAAGCCAAATCACAAGAGATTCAGTTTAGGTAATCATTTAGAAACAAAGAAGGGAAAACTCAGACCCATTTTAGACAAGAAGAATTGTGGAACTGACTTCATTGTCCTTCCATTTAGGATTTTATCCTGGTTGCAGACATGAAACTTTTCTAAATTTCACAAATGGGGAAAATGAGTGAACAGCCACACTCACTAAACTTGCTGTACTGCTCACTTCTGGAGAGACTGCACATCCTCCTTGGGTTGTTTTGGCACCTCCTTTTCTGGCAAGCAGTGAGGAGTTTAGAGGAATTTAGAAGAAAAAAAACAAAGGAAAAAATTAATCCAACTTTCCCAAACCACAAAAAATTCAATTTAATTTGGGATACATTTTGCCCAAATTTTCAGTGAGAGCAATGGTCATATTTTATCCAAAAAAATCTCTCTTGATGGAAAGAACTCTAAAAGGTTTTGCTACAGAAGACCTAAAAGAAAGAAAGAAATATTGTAAACTGTATAAACACTAATAGTGCAGGAGGTTGCAAGTATTTTTTCATTTTTTCAATGACATTTGAGTAGATAATGAGAAAGCTGATTTGGATATGTTATTAAATGAAAATCAACTGCACATCTAATATCTGAAAAATAATTTAACCTCACCTGGACATTCTCCAACTCCTTCAGTTGTACCCAATCAGATAGAAGAAGCAAAAACAAAAAAATTTCAAGGAGGTTGGTGTTTAGGTGGCTTTCTTGTATGGAAGCTTTGTTTTCTATGCTGTTTGATTCAGTTTATGTATATCAATACCAGATTTAATTGTAGGATTAACTACAATTAACTACTTACTTAAGGCTAGTTATCTGAAGATATTTATGATCTTATTAAGCCAAATTCTGGGTACAAACAGGGTATGCCTGAACATTTTCCTTTGTACATCTTAACTCTTAATTGGAATACAGGGTTCTTAATCTCAAACACAGCTAATAACTTATAACCTCAGAACTAAATATCTAAAGACTCACACTAAAGATATTCATACTGATGTCTATGTCCAAGACAAAACCCAGAATCTCTGCTTTCAGATGATCAAAAGATTTGTTCAAAGTCCTCCAGGCTTTGAGATTTTTTAGCATGTAAAGAATAAAAAATGAGTGATAGGTGTTGAAGACCTGAGAATTAAAAAGGACTGTGATTTTTAATAACCAACAAGAGATCCTTTAGAAATGCATTTTATAGGAATTACTTGGTTCTACTTTCTCATTTGCTCTGACAACTTGTAAGCCCTCCACTGGCCAGTGATGCCTAAGAATTTTTTCCACAACACTTTTTTATAAATAACCACCATAGTTCAGACAAAGTGGATGACATGATGTGAAAAACACTGGCCAAGCACTGGGAAGAATGATTTTGCAGACAAAGTACATCTAACAGGATTTACAGAGTCACCATTAAGCTTACACATTATGGCACCTATAAGAGAAATGCAAAACTCTACACACTTATCAGAATAGTTATTCATCCTACTGCTTTTCTGCTGAACTGGAGCCACTTGCTTAAATAATTGTGGATGTTGTGGCTCAAGAAAAGTCAGTGAGTACCTAAAATTTAAAGGCCAGATCAACATTGCCACAGCCCTTTTAAAGTTTATAGTACTCCCCTATGACCCAGAGAAGAAGCCTGGTGAAGCAAAAGGACAACAGGATTGCAAAATAAGAGAAGCCATTCAAAAGCCTCTTTAACTGATGCAAAACTTTCAATCATTAATCAAACTTAAGTTGGAAAGAAAATAATAAAATAAAGTAATAATTCTGGTTATTTATAAAAAGTTTTCTTTTAATAGAAATGAACTTTTAAAATCTTTGAACTTCCCTGAAAAGGCCACTGAAACTTAGCAAGTGAAAACTGAAAGAAAATTTATTCAGAAACTGCATTCCCTTTTGGGAAGTGTGACTGTAGAGGGGATTGTCAGCCCCACAAAAGAAGGATTGCATCCTCTTTGTTTCATAAAACAGCTTTACTGCTTACAAGTATTTCTATTTTCAAGGATCCTACAGAAACTGTAGTTTTGGTACTTAAGGTGTTATACTGGAACTAATTTCTCCCTGCACTATACCAGTGTTCCCTTATAATCCCCCTGCATGTCTTAAGCAATAACAGGGTGAGCTGGAAGGACAAGGACAGCAAGTGTAGTTTCATCTTATACAGAACTGGCTTCTTTTTCTCTATGTTCCTTTCACTAGAATTGATTTTCCTAGCTTCTACTTGCAAAACCAAATCACTAAAGGATGGAGCTACAACTGATAGTGTGAGAGAAAGATGAACCAAATGTGACCATATTTTAGCTAGCTTTAGTTCTGGGTTTTTTTCCAGCCACAATGCACTGTCCCTTTCTCATCCCAATGACCTCATCCTCACTCCCTAATGACTCTGTACTCCCCTGGAAAGCTTCACTTTTATCTCCTTTGACAAATTTAACGGGAGCATCATGACCTCAAATGAATGTTTCATCTCAAGATTATATTTTAACATGTCCAACTGACTCAAAAATGTGGTTAAAGAAAGACAGGTATATAGTTAAAGCCTGGTGCTTATGTTGATGTAGGTTCAGTTCCTGGCAGTGACACAGCCTTCTCTGGTGTAAATAATTGATAGTTAGATTCCATAAATATTACTCAAATTTAGTTCTTATCTTTCTCTACAAAGAGCTTTTGTAATTTAGGGTACAGTACTCTTTAGCATCTCAGAAGATCAAAGAATCTGTCTCAATCTTTCTATCTTAATTTCCCTTCCGAATGTAGTGGTTAATTTGTACATTCTAATCAGGAATCTTGCAAGTCCATCTTCACAAGTAAAAGCATCCCAATATGGCAAAAAGTAGCAAACAATAAAAAATTATTTTTGGGGGGAAATTATTCACATCTAAACTGTTGGCTGTAGGAAAACTACATGCTGGACTTTCACCAAAAGCATTAAGTCATCTGACCATGCTCAAAGTAACTTCTGGAGTAATTAATGTCATTGTACAGAAAAGTTCAATAGCAAAGTCTAAAGATTCAGGACTTCATAGGCACAAAAATGAATCTTGTTCATTCCTTAGGCTCTGTTGCTGCATCATTGCACAAGGTTGGACGCTTTTCCCTGGCAAAGCCCCTGGCAATGATGTGAGACCTTCCTAGACAGACCTCACAGCACATTAGAGCAAGCCCACTGAAGTTAATGGTGTCAGTGAGGAGTGAGCCAGGCCCTTACTGGCCTTACCTTCTTTTCCCCTCCTACTTTCTCTTCTATTGCCACACCTTCAGAACCATTAAGATTGGAAAAGACCTTCAAGATCAAGTCCAGCCTTTGACTGCATACCACCTTGCTCACTAAACCATGTCACAAAGTGCCTACAGATTTTTTGAGCACTTCCAGGGGTGGTGACTCCATCTTCCCCTCATCAGTCTGTTCCAACACTTGACCACCCTTTCAGTGAAGAAATTTTTCCTGACATCCCACCTGAACCTCCCTTTGTACTTCTTGAGGCCATTTCCCCTTTTCCTATCACTTTTTACTTGGAGGAAGTGAAAATCAAGCAACCCTCATCTCACTACAGCCTCGTTACAGGTGGTTGTAGAGAGTGATGAGGTCTCCCTTGAGTCTCCTTTTCTCCAGGTTAAACATTCCCAGCTCTCTCCCTCAGCTGCTCCTTATCAGACTGGTGTCCCAGACCCTTCCCCAGCTCTCTGCCCTTCTCTGCACACAACTCAATGCCTTTCTTGTAGTGAGGGGCCCCAAAGTGAGCACAGCACTGCAAGTGTGACCTCACCAGGAGCAGAGGGACCATCACTGCCCTGGTCCTGCTGGCCACACTGTTGCTGATTCAAACCAGGATGTCACTGGCCTTCTTGGCCATCTGGGCCACTGCTGGCTCATGTTCAGCTGCTGTCAACCAGTACTTGTTTATAATAAGGAAATGAAAGTTGTCTCCCTCTCTGGTAGATGACATTGGCCTGTGCCTACCTACTTAATCCTCCTGTAACGACTATTCTGTAGAAATTAAAATTGTAATGTGTGCCAATACGTGCACTCCTACAATGGGAAATGTATTCAATGGGACTTGGAACAGCCATTCCCACCTTCTGCCTCTAAGCAGATGATGATGCCAAAATGCAAAAGCTAGAGTACCATGTTTGTCATTTGCTATTTGCTTTCATTTCTCAGCCTACAGCTGAGAAAGAGTAACTTTAGATCTAAAAATTCTGATTACAAAGTGCAAAGCAATGTAGTGAGTGTTGTGTGGTCAGTGGCATTAAGCACGTATCAGTCATTCAGCTTCACACTGTACATCAGTATCCTCCTCTTCTTACTTCCTTCAAGGAATCTCATCACATCCATTCCCTGAAATCTCTTTAGATGCCACTAAGATAACATTTACTTACTGAGCTTTAAAGTTGGAATAAATAGCAAGTGTTCAATAACTGCATGTTGAAAAGCCCACTAAGGACAGTGGAAATCTTTCCATTGATTTTAGCAGACCTTGGATCAGGTTATATATAAGTAACTGCTGCCATCTGATTCATCAAGACATAATCCTGACTGCACTAATTTACCAGTGACTTCAGCAATGCTACAATTTCACTCAGTTGTATGTGCAATGCTATATTTCACCCAGTTAGGTAATCCAAATAAAATGCAGTTTTACACTGGCTTGGGATAAGAAGGATATGAAAGGTTCTATCATGACTGTTCCTACTTCCACCACACACAAGACTAAGCAGTAATTATCTCCTGTGAGAGCCTGTGTAAGAGGAGAGGATGTATTTTCATTATGGATGGATGTCTGTATTATCATTGCCCTCCTCAATGCACTTTAAGGTGCAATATTCAGATTTAGCAATGACCTACTGGCTTCTAATTAGCTTGTCCTAAACCCTGATAAACCTGGCTATTCTTGCAGTAGTGAATTTCTCTTCAGCAAAGCATTTCCCTTGCCAAAGTATATATATTTTTTGGCAGCATCTGGCACTTTCCAGCTCTGGAATATGATGTAGGCTTGTGAATTGTGCTAGGTCTGCAAGGTTTTCACCCTCCAGAGCACTGTTTTGGTGCAAAATAAGACATCAATATTGTTTCCCATTATTTTTCTAGTTCTTTTTTCCTCAAAAATATCTAAACACTGAAATTCCCGCTTCATATCCCAGCACAACACTCAAAACTGTAGTGCTATCTCTTCACACACTGCAAATGGCTTGGGAATTACTGTGTGAAGCATAATGGCTCTGTCACATGCTTAAAATACACTTGACGGCCTCCAAAACATCTATTCCACAGCAAGAGTAGAGTACAGCACTCCTGTATGTGAGAAGAAGATGTTACAAGTGCTGTACTTTGGAAATAAGTTTAGGGGAAGAGAAGAACTCCTTCCCAATTCTAAGTGAAGGGAAAAAAATATTTATGAAAGGATATTTCTATAAGAAAAAAATATTTAACTATGGGACAGACTAAATAAACAGTCATACAAATTACAAATTAAGATCTTCTGGAAAAAAGCTACACTTGTCTCACTGACTTTAAAGAAGTGAAATAGTTATTTTACTCTGCATTTGAAATATCAAAGAGCTATCTTCTTTTCAAAAGGTGAAGCTTATATATCTCACTTATTCAGGCAAAACACTCTGAAGTCCTGATATATTTCTCTTATAGATTAGTACTGAGTGTCCATGTTTTCCCAGTCTTACTTGCTAGGATTTCAGAGCAAAGAGCAAACATCTCAATGCATTGGACTCAGTAGTTCCACAAAGCAGTAGCTGTAGTGCAATTTCAATATTCACAAATGCAGATGCTTTCATAAAGATTTTACTTTTGCATACTGACAAAGCTTATCCTCTGTTCTCATGCATATTAAATTAGACTTCAGAGCTAGGGCATCCATTCATTGAGCATTTATAAATGCTAATATATGCTCATTTTGATGAATACAAACAAAAATCAGTCTAAGCATAATAATTTTTTTGCATTAACAAAACATTGAAGGAAAATGGAAACTAAATATTAAATATTGTCACTTCAAAATGTTTGCAACTTATTTACATGAAAATCAGATTGCCTACTTTGCACATTTAAACCTCGAGGTATTTCTGGTAGGGGACTTTACAACAATCTCCAAGATTTGTTATTTGCTTGTTTGTTTATTTGCTTGTTTGTTTAACACTTCATAGAAGTATCAAAACCCAGGAATTTCCTGCTGATTGAACATTGACTCATAATTTTTCAAATACAGATGAGAAATTCCAGAGCACCCTCAAGAAGTATTACCAATATAACACTAATCCATTTGTTCAAGATTACAGGGAGATGAAAAGTGATATCAACAGTCTCTTATTTTGCATATGAAGGCATTTATAATGCAAAAATAGACAGTACTAGACTAACATACAGAATTTAGCCAAAGAGATACAGAGATACATAATTAAACAGCACACTGGCTGGCATGTTCTTTAGGACAATTTGTCATATTTAATTGTTAAATTGGAAATGAAAGAGAACAGCTTTGCACTCCACCAGGTGCATACATTCTGTGATTTAGGACAAATAATTTTTAATTTAATTCATTTTCCTTGAGTTCAGTTTCCTAGAAGAATCTGTGCATGTATGCTAAGGCTAGATCAATTAGCTTTATCTGTAGCTGATGAAAGAACAATCTTTCCTGCAGAGGACAAGAATAAATTTAATATTAAGCAAAGCATTCAATAAGGAAAAATTCACTGTTAATACACAGCTGCCTGTTGATACCACAATCTTAAACTAGATCCCTAATTATCAGAGACCAAAGATGAGCAAGATGAATCTCAAGCTTAGCATCCCTAGCCTTTTGTGCCACCATAAGGCACACAGCACATGCAACTCAAAACCTCTCCAACCACCAGCTCCCAGTCTGGATCACAGGAGGTTCTTATTCAATTAGTCTGCTATAATACAGCAACACAAACTCTCAGCCTGTTGTTCAGGCCAGAGGAAAATCCTGACTGACTGACCTGCTGCCTTACAGGATGCTCCCATACCTCCTGATGCTGTAAGCTGCTGTCAATGCTTCCAAACTGCACCTGACCCCAATGTTTTGATGGAAACATTTTGAGTTTCTTGGTACAAGACTACAGCACTCTAATAGGTCAATGGCCTTTCACCATTCTTTAAAAGCTGCAGTTGAAGATTGACTCTAATACTAGATTAGGATTAAGTGCAGTTTTTCAGATTTATGATGTATTTCTGAATTACAGTCTACATGCCAGTCAAGTTCTACTGCTTGGCTAAAAAGACACAACAGCCAATACAAAGTCACATAAATGTTCCAGAACACATAACCCCAGTTCTTTTCTAGAGTCCTAGATTGCATTTATCCTGGGCTACTTCTCATGTGATTTCTGATTTTAATACTACAACAGCAGATTATGGTTCTACACAGAATGCCTAGATAATTTGACATTTGAAACTTCTGTATCCACCTACACCAGTCCTTCTCACATTGAAACCAGTGGTAGAACAGATCCAGTGGCAGCAACAGGAGGATATTTTGGTGGGATGAGGAAGAACAGAAAGAAACCAAGTGTAAACAAGTCCTGCTGAATTACTCCACTGCCTTTGCATCATTTAAAGGGAAGTGTTGTTAGTGGAGAAGCCAGCTGTTGAACTATTGGAATCTGATACCTTGGACTGCTTTCAGGAGACATCACTGTGACTGGACTTTGTATCTTGTTGTGCACCAAAGGAGACATCCACAGATTTGATAAAGTAGATTAAATAAGAGCCAAATATCTATTAAGAAAATTTTGACCTACATGATATGAAATTCTTTTGAGCTAGCCATTGACAAAAAAGGAAAGAAACCTCCAAGGAAATTAGTGTACATCAGCAAAAAGGAATGCCTAGGACTGTTGTATGTCCACAGGCAGCACTTTGAAGGTTGAATAAATAGAAGGAACTTTTGATAACAGCTGGAGGCAGCACTCAAATTATGTCAGAAAGATGAGAAAGAACTGTGTGGGCTCAGTATAGTGACACAAAAGGTGCAGTCCATACTGAAGGCAATACTATTAAAACAAAAATAAGGAGTACAAATTATATTAAAAATGCAGAACCACCTGCCATTTATTTACCAGTATGGACTCTTGTCTAAAAAGCAACTGAAGTGCTTAGTTATATCAGTCCCTGTGCAGGAGAGCTCACTGTTTAATATGTGATTTAATCCAACGCACCACGTAGGAGCTTGAACGTTTGCCTAGATCTAAGTGCATACTTTGTTAACTTGATGAACTGGGACCATCTGACCCTGCAAGTCCTGCCAGAACAGATGGGCTAAACAGTGATAACATCTCTAGAAGTGGTGGTATCTCCTTGTAATTCTTTATCTCATCTTCCTCTGTGATAGCATCTTGGTATACTGCAGCACTTAAGAGGTCAGCAGCAATTTAAAATCTATTGCTTAAAAATTACTTTAGTCATCAAATACTTCTCAATTATGATTGTGGATCATGATACTGGAAAGGAATCTTTTTTCTGTTAATTTGCTCTCTCTGTTGTACAGCACTTTAGGTAATATCACTTTCTGTATCACACAAATTTTAAGTATACTTGATTGCTTTGGACTTCTGAAAGCCTTGGGAAAACATTTATTGGAATAAAAAATTCCGACTTCCCAATGCTAATGTTATCTCTATATAAAGGATGAGTATTTATTATGCCATATGATGCACGAATATTTAAGCCTACAAATAAGTTAATGTCATGTTTCATTATGAAATCATCACTGGTGTGATAAAGATTCCATTCCCATCTTGTTACAGTCCCATACAAGCTTTTAGAAGAGCTATTAGATGTTATATAGTCATTTATAAAATTATTATTCTGTAAGAAAAATACGTAGATGTCTTTGGTCTGGCTACTCTAAAAATGATTCTGAAGTACTCTGAGATTTTCACCAGAAAGATTCCAGGATTCAGGATTTGAATTAACTATTTATGCATATTTATATGGTGTGGAAAAATGTTGCTACTGATTACTAAATAAAGCAGGCAGGAGGAATAGGTTAGTAAAGGTACTTTATCAACTTTATAAATCATTAAATATGGACATGGAAGGGTAAAATAACTTGAGCAGAAGTTTTTAGGGTTTACTTCTTATGAAAAATGGACAGACTGATAAAAGAAAAGGAAGGTTAACTAACCAGTTCTTGTACCTACAGTTCATCTGGCACCTGCATATCCAGGAACAGAATTTACCTTTCCCTGCTTTAAATGGGAACAAGACCATATGTGGCATAAGACCCACAGCTGAGGGTATACTGCAAAGTAATGACACTACACACTTTATCAGGAGTGCTCAATTTTAAAAGTATTAAGCTAAAACAACCAGATTGGCAGATATCAGGAAAAATCTCCAGGGAAAAGCTTCAGGAAAAATCTCCTGGGAAAAGTTTTCATTTTACAATTCAGTGAGGGAAAATAATCTAGGGGGAAAAAAAACAAACAAAAAAACCAAACCAAACTCCCCATCTTAGTATTTGTAGTACTTTTCAATGATACACATAAAACAACACACACAGATGCAAACCAAAATATTACTGTAATCTACTCCTGGCTTGCTCTACTGTTTAGTTTTATGAAACAAATAATTTAGCAGGCAATGTACGATATAGAGGCCTCCAGTGGATTGCAATATACTAAGTAAGCATGTTTTTCTTTTTCTTTAATTTATGGTCCCCGGGGGTAAAAAAGACGTTTAAAACCCCTGTTTCCTGGGTTTATAAAGCTCATAGGGATCGTTAGTTCTTAACTGGCTGAATTGCTGGTTAAAATGTGAAACACACTGTACCACTAGAGGTCTTTTAATTTGGTAATATTCCAAGGCCTCAAAGGTTCTTCATCAGTGGATACATGTTTAAATCACAGGGAACTGTAAAATGTTGTGTTGTCTTTTCAAACTGACAGCTGCAGGACAAACAAGGGGATATCAACCTAGACTTTGCTGTTTCAGCATTGGGGGCAATAAGTTCCCAAAGAGAAACTGAATATTCATCTTTTTTGTTATCCTTAACTTTTATTTAACTTGAGTAATTCTTGAAATGTAAACTCCTGCCAAACTCTGTGAATAACAGATTTTTGGTCTCAGTGATATAACTGAGAAGGAGAAGAGAAAAAAAAAAAGGCAAGAAAAGAAATTGGTAGAGCTGACTGAATTGAGTTACTTCATGTTTTGGCTCTTGGCATGCTTGCCTTTTTTTTCCATATTTTTCATTTCTTAACCAATGTGGATCATTCTGTAAGTGGAAACATTTAATGCTGAAAATGTCAAAACAAAACACTTAATCTTTTCAGAATTTTACTGTCTAAAATCAAATTCTATCAGAATTTTAAAATAGATGTAGTAAGAAACTACTTACTTTTTGTGAATTTACAGTTCCTTCATTTCTAGTTAGTCATAACAGGGCAACTGCATATCCAACTTGGTTGTGTACAAACAATCCCAGGAAATAATGGGTCTTTAATCTCTGTGTAGGACAACAGAGAATTCAGCAGTTACTAAGGAAATCATAAGCCACAGGAGGAAAAAAAGACAAAAAAATATAAGCGTGTAAGAGTTTTATGAATGAAAATATTGGCCTTTACTGGAGCTGAGTGAAAAATGCAAAATATTTGCCAATTAAGTGTTTTCCATAGATGGCTGGCACAAATGCAACCACAGGAAAGCCATGTGATATCAGTCCCATTTCTTATCTTGTTCAAATCTATGGAATATAAAAATCTTCCACTTTTATCTGTTCCATCAACCTTCCTATTTGATCGGTTACTTTGTAACTTTGATTCCAGCTTCCCACTTTTGAGCTGGCAGACCTTACAGCCTGTGCAGTGGCACACAGTATTTCCCTTTGGAACACACTCTGACTGCACACAGTACCTCAGTGTAGCCTTTTTTACTAGGAAATACTTGCCTACAACACAGTCGTGATCTATGGTATTTACACGCCAGCTACCTCAGCTAGCTCAACAATGTTTTCATGCAAAAGCTAAAAGGTAATTTTCCTGTCCAAATGTCAGATTTCAGTGTCTTCCCTCTCTAATTTTGAAGCTAATGCAGCTCGATAAAATATTTTAATAATACTTTTCTAAGAAGGCATAGATTCGCTCAAATGTTTAAATAGCAACCACACATGGAGATCAAAACTGTCCATTTCCAGGAATATCTGGAAAGGAATATCCAAAGGGGTGTCTGAGAACAGGGTCTTAGAATAGATACACACAGGCAGCCTCTACAATGGCCATTGGTGATTCAGTTAACATAATACACCTCAATAATATGACTGCTCCTGAGACCTTTGCATTTCCTTTCTAACCTAAAAACTTCCCCTTTGTGTTTTGAACAGGCAAGCCCACGGGGTATGGATCCAGCAGTAGACGCTTGCACCACAAGGGAATAGTGGATGAATGCTGCTTCCAGAGCTGTGACCTGAGGAGGCTGGAGATGTATTGTGCTCCAATAAAACCGCCCAAATCCGCGCGGTCCGTACGCGCCCAGCGCCACACCGACATGCCCAAAGCACAAAAGGTAGGTTGGGCTGGCAAAAACTCCCAAGGACCAACCAACAACCCAACCAGAGCAACAAAAAAAGAACCAACCAAAAAAAAACCCTACGTGTTTTAGGGAAGGAAAATTCTATCAAGGCTGGTAACATAGAAAACAATTGGTGTGTTCTGCCTACTAGATTTAGTGAAACTTAGGAAAATAGTTGCCAAGGTGGGAAATAAGTGGGAAGTGGTGTTCCATCTCATCTCTTTACTGAATAAAACACAGAATTGCTGAACCAGAAGTTGTGAGGTCTCATACTGCCATAGGGTAGTAAGTGACAAGTACCTACATCATCCAATCATAAATACCACCTAAGACTTCTTTCAAAAGAGAAACGAAACACTGAACATTTAACAACTCATCTATCCAGAATCTCTTCAGGCATGCTCCCCTGTTAGGTAGAGGTAGAGTGGGTGCTCAAGAAGGAAATCAGACATTCTGCTATTCATTTTACATTTAAATGAACAAATTTTTTTCTTCTTCATTATTTTTCCATTTTTTTAAATTTATCAGAACTAAATTAAATGGATTGTCACTGCAATCATTGTATACTTCATTTTAACTATTTAAAGTTCAATATATAGATATTCTCCAAGCCACTTCCAACATTGATTGGTATTATTTATAGAGCTGTGGAGTTCTGAGTATCCAGATTTTTGTTCCACTGATACCAGAAATACTGCACATATGTGTACTGTATGTATACTCTATGTATCAACAGAGACTATAGTTCAGAAAACCTATCTTAGACTAGGCTACATTAAGCTCATGTTCAATTGTCTCTCCTGGCTGAGGTTGGAACATCTGTTTTACATATTATCTGTCTTCTGCTGTAAGCCCCCCATGATTTATTTTATTACTGTTGACCCTGTCTGTCCTACACACATGTTGGCACCACTCCTGCAGTTATCTGAAAATTTTTGCTTACAAGACCTGGAACATAAGATTTCATAGGAAGTCAAGAAACCAGTGCTGTATATTAAAATCCTTAATATCAACTTTATGAAAAGAACTATTGTAGTCATTCCAGCATCCATTCTTTTCCATAAGTCAATTCATAGAATAGAATCCTTTCCCCTTCCTTCCTCAAGAGTTTTCCAAAAATCAGTGATCCTTCCTGGGAAACATCACCTTGAGACCTCAAAGGGCACACAGGGCAACAAGTGAAGACTTCTTCAGGTGGAGATCAACTGCAGACAAGAAACCCCTGGTTTAGGTTTATTCCTGTCAGGGCACACATAAACTTAAGGAAAGCTGGAGAGAAGAAAACAGGCTTGGCCAGGAATCAGTGTGCTCCTTCCCATGCTTGTTGCTACGGCAATGGATAAAACATTGGAGTAAAGGAGACAAGATACCTGCCAGCTCTTTGATGAATCTCCACACCACTTTCCTTGGAGAGCTAAGGAATGATGTCATCTTTAGGCAGATGTCCTCTTCCCAGTTTAAAACACAGGCAGGAGAGCATTGTCTTTTACAGACAGGAAAGACCTTGTATCTTTCTGCAGCATCAGGGGAGGTAGAACCCAGGAGGGGTACTGGAAGAAGGAAAAAAATGTAAAAGGGAGTATGTAATTGAGTAATTGAGAGAGCATAGCTGCTGGAGAAATCATCCTAGAAATTAAAAAGGGAAAAAAATGAAGTGGTGAAAAGAGCAGTAAAATGACAATGAGGAGCACAAGAGGAAAAAAAAGGGTGAGGGAATTAGATCAAAGAGGTCAAGAAGATGTAAAATATTGCAAAACTGAATGAAGCAACATGCATCCCAAATAAAGGATGGAATGTTAAAACACATAAGAGAAAATTAAATTAGAGATAAATTAATATTAAAGAAAACACATTTAAGGAAACTGTACATGTAAAGGAACATGTTGAATAGAATATAAGAAATCATAAATTCTTCTCAATAGGAACTTGGCAATAATCAGTAACAAATCTGATGGGAAATACAAACAAATTTTCATTTTTATCTGTGGATGAAGTAAATTAGTTCGAGGAAATGAAAATACAGAACAGGTAGGAGAAACTATTATTCAGATTTCTGATAGATAAAAGGAAAGTACACTGGAGGGAAGAGAAGTGGAACTCAATAGGAAAAACCAGTACATGTCCTCATTTAATTTTTTTTCTTTCTCTTTTCTTTTTGCAGTCAGTTGTACATGCCGCCATTAAGTAAGGCAATTGTGTTCGAAGTTTTTTTGGACACACTCTCCCAGGATGAATGTATTTAGCTAGTTCATAGTGTTGATATGGTACTGATTTTAACTAAAATAATAGATATGCTTAAGTCAAATTATGTTTCTGTTAAACAATGTTTCTCTCAATATGATATGCTATATATGAGATCTATATCTTTTTCATAGAAAGTGAATATATATAGCTATTATTGTATTTATACAATCTTTTCAAATTTTCATATTTAGATGCAAGATGTAAGGTAGGACTAGGTGCAATATATAAGAGGTTGTACAGTTCCTCTCAGATTTCTTATTCATTTCATACATTGGACAGTCTTTGTTCAGCATCTCCTCAATCTTTTTAAATGACAAGTCCAGGATTTGGGGTTTTGTTTTAGTGTTTCTAGTGCTTAAGTAAGTGGTCTATTTCCCCAGTCCCTTGTGCAGATGGTTCCTGCTAGGCACAATTTGGTAGATGATCTTAGATCAGTGGAGTAGGGATCTTTTCTTATTTACAGTTTCAGTATTTCTGCTGGAAAACAAAGTAATGATTTCTCCTAGTTCTACACTATATTTAGAGCTTTAAAGGGCAAAACAAGAGCAAAAAGGGGAGTTTAAGTCCTGTCTTTGGTGTCATGGTACCATCTAGCTTTTCTTTTGTTTGTTTCTTTCTCTTCTGAAAAATGCTTAAAGTCAATTATCCTTAAGTGAATTAAATTTTAACAGCAATTTGGAAAACTATTGAGTAGCTCTTTGAAAAACAACTGCCCTACCAAAGGAAACAACTGAGCAATTTCCAAAACTGTAGACATGAGGGAAGATTGTGACCTTTTCAAATGAAGCAGTGTCACAGAAACTGTCACAAAGTTCTTCCAAGTTCAAGATTATGAGGTACCTTGAAAATTACTACTGAATGTAAAGGCTGGTAAGGCTGATTTTAAAATCTAGTAAAAAAGAACCACAAAATCATTTTGGTAGGAAAAGAACTCTAAGAACATTGAGTCCAGCCATTAACTCAGCACTGCCAAGTCCACCAATAAATCCTGTCTGTAAGTGCCACATCTACATATATTTTAAATAACTGCAGAGATAATGACTCCACAACTTCCTTAGGCAGCCCTTTACAGGGCTTGACAATGTTTTCTGTGTAAAAAAGTTTTCCTGCCATGCCATCTATACCAGCCCTGGCACAACTTGAACTTGTTCATGAACACAGTGTCATGTCATCCCCTCACAACCTGAGCAAAATGGCAAAAAAGGTGCATATCTAGACATAATTTTGCTCTTCCTCAGATTTACAGTCCTTTTTCTTCTTTAGACCTTATATAAGAAAAATACACATAAATATATATACCAACAAAGTATGAATAGGAGGTGGACTTTCTCAAAAACACATTTCATATTTTATCTAATCTTCAAAATTTAAATAAATACTGAGTGGGACTAAGAGAGAAAGGGAAAAGATATTGGTATTTTTAGTTTCAGAAAATGCCATTAAGAAAACAGAAGAAGTATTGCATTATTTCTCATTAATTTTTCTAAGACTGGCAGATTCTTTTGTAATTGGCTCAGTATCAACTCAGATACATTCACAGGCCAAAATATGCACCACGGCACCAATCTTAATTTCTGTTGAAACCACGCCACATTACCAAGCCAATGAGTGAACTTTTAGGTGTAACAGATAGAAGGGCTTGGCTTTTTCAGAGAATTGCTTTGCAGCCCTGTTTTTATGTCAGTGATCACACTGCCCACAGAACTAGAAAGCTTTCAGAGACCCCAGAGAATTCATAGCTAAGGTATCATGCCTGTTACTACAAACATTAGACTTTCCATTTATTACCAATAGAGCAAGAGAACTTTCAATGCCAATATGAGGTTTGAATGTCTGCCCTAATGGGATAAGAATGCTGCTGCTTGCTTCCCAGCATCCTTCCAGCTCAGTCAAATGACCATTACTGAGGCAGTTGTAATCCGACTGCTAACACTGCCTTATCTCCAAAGAGCCATGCTGAAGGTGATGGAAATCTGCTTTCCTGTTCTTTAGCTAACTTATAAATTGATCACATTTTGCATCTCTCATCTTAAAATTATGATTGCCTTTCTCTGAGCCTGAATGTCAGCTCAGAGCAGTTTTATTTCTGATTGCCTTCTTCTCAAAGACTTGAGAACCAAACCAAACTTTCCTACACCAGTACAAGCGCAGGTCTGAGAACCTAATTCAAGCATTCACACCTGGTTGTGGGGTCTGTGGTTTTTTTCCCCCCAGTGGTCTTACTATTTCATGCTTGAAAAAATGTGTTATGTGGGGAAAAGCATTTTCTGGCATGCATGTACCACTTATTGGTAGTAATGTATCAAAATGCTGATTCTGGAGAAAGAAGTGTTCTAAAAGCAACCTGCTGTCTTCCTTAAATTTCAAAGCTAGTTGCATCATGACAACTCTTTTTCCACCTATATGTCATTATTAAAATCTGTAAGTGAAACACACCTGCATCTTAGTACCTGCTTTATTTGAATGATAAAGCCATTTCAAAGTCAGACGACAACAGCAGCACAGAGAATTTATATTTTCATTTCAGAAATATACAGTTAATTTTCAATATAAATAGACTTTGAAAGTCACTGCAATGCAAAATGGCTGTTGTTTCATTTTAAGTCTCTCACTGTCTATTTTATGGATCAGGAGTTTGTAATCTTTAAGAATATATGACTTTTGGCAAATAAAATAAAGCATAGAGCTTTTCCTGTATGCTGGTAAACTCTCTTCAAGGAGGAGCACCTAGGGTCAGCACTGAGGAGAATATTTTGTTTTGTTGCTGTGTAGAAAAAAAAAAACTGGGCATATGAGTAAAGAAATTCCAGTTTTCTTAGCTCATTGTAACCAATATAAGCACTTGTAGAATAAGGCAGGATCCTTAGTGTTGGCAGACTCCTGTGAAATGCTGCAATGATGATTTTAATCAGTGAAAATTTAAGACTTCACCCAAAATGAGCTCTTCAGGGTGAAAACTAATGTATAACTTAGGAAAAAGTGAAGGCAGCAAAGGTCATTTTGGAAAAGCTGGAAGAGAAACAGGCAATGAAAAGCAAAATATATTCTAATTTAAGGATAAGAAGAATTCTGTTGACATTTCTGATTCTGTACTTGATTGATGCTATTCTACAGCAATATTAGCAAAGCTGGATAAGGACAAGCCAGTATCCTTCTGAACTGTTCACAGAAATAGTGACTAGATGATTAATCTAGTCTATAATGGCATATTCCTTACAAAAACATCTCTTCATTATGACTATTTTGCTGTTAACAACTTTGGCTTGTCAGTGTTGATAAATCCTAGTTTGGCTCAATGTTTTATACTTGGTGGTGCTATAATTAAGTTAACAATTACTAGTACTGCCTAATTTTTGTTTTGCATACTTAAAATAAGAATTCCTCTCACATCCATCAGAAGCCAATACAAATCCAGTGAAAATTAATAAGCTCTCTATGAGTTCAAGTTTTGTGATCCTTTGAAAGTTTCTGATTTGTTTTAATTTAAATTTAATTTCTGATTTTATTTTTAATAGATACTGAAGGGAAATGGAAAGGTTATATGTAGAAGAGTATTTTTTATGGGAAATCACTAAAAACCCCCACAAAACCAATGCACTGAATTAGCTTCCACTTTATTTCTGTCCATTAGAAAAGCAAGAAAATGTTATTACTTTAAATTGTAGAGACTCATTTTTGGGCTTAAATAATAGCTAATGCAGTGGTAGAGCTGCATACACATGGCTTCACCTTTTACACACATTGGTTTTTTCATTTCTTAGAAAAAACCCATAATTTCACTGAACTAAGTATTTGACTTCTGATGAGTATTAAAAATATGGAGAGTCACTTAAAAATTCTGGCTTTGGTCTGATACAGAATATGCAGTCTTGGGCCTGGCTGATATTTACTAGAGTGGCAAACAAGGAAATCAAATTGAAATGCATACACCACCCCCATCACTGCTGCTGATGCTGGTCTGTGTGTGGAATGACAGGGAACTGAGGGCATTATTCACTCCAAAGCTCCCTTGATTTGCCTGGCACATCACCTTGTCTGTTTTGAGAATACAAATTATATGGCTGCAGCTCCTACAGCAAGCCCACAATTTTTTTTCTCCTCAAGGTCTTATCCAAGGAATCTATTGTGCCATCTGTGCAATATGTAGTTAGCAGAGCAATTTTGAAAACACCTGGTACCAAAGCCCAAGAGATTACATAAATCCTGCAGTTACAACTCGAAAGTTCCCTGGCCCCTCTACATCCTCCTTTTCTAAATATCTTTGGGAAAGAAAGGAAATCTTTGGTACCTGCTGTATCCCTAAGCCCATCCAGGCTCCAGCAGCAGATGTCTCTTCTGCCAAGATCAAGAATGACAACAGTCAAAATGTTTATGTCTAGGAGAGCAGGGTATTTCAGGTACAGAAGTTCTGCATAGTTAAGTTCTCTGTAGATAACTGAATTATTGATTAAAACACAATTATCTAGAAGTTCAACACTCTGGACAACTGTTTTCTCGCTATTACAAGTTTTGTGACCACACAATGTATTTAAACCTACCTGTAACAAATTTTTCTTTCTAAACTTTCAGGAAGTGCATTTGAAGAACACAAGTAGAGGGAACACAGGAAACAGAAACTACAGAATGTAAGAACATGCCATCCACAAGAATGAAGAATGAATGTGCCATCTGCAGGATACTTTGCTGTAAATAAATTATTTGTTAAACATTGGAAGACTTAAAAAAACCTTTGTTTTAAAAAGCTTGATGCAATTTCAACCAATGGGCATTCTCCCAGTGAACAATGCAACTAAACATTCCAATATTAAGTCTTTAGAGAACAGAACATTTTAACCAGACCAGAGCTAAAAAATTCTGTGGTTGATATATTGCTGTTTGTTAACCTGTTTTAAATGTCCTGCACAAAAACTCTTAAAGTCCTGTGCCCCTCAAAAGCCTACAAATTTTTTGGGCCTTTGATGGATCCAATTGCACTAAATTAACCTATGAACACTGGCTGCTGGAGTGATTCATCAGCCTTGTCTAAGTGGTGGGTTTTTTTATTTGCACTTCTTTAAAAGCAACAGGCTGTTTGTTTTACAGTGTCTGAAAACATCGTTTGTCTACCCCTTCATATTTGCACAGTTTGACATTCCCAGTAACAGCAGCAGTAAGGTAACATATACAATTTTAACATCCATTAATTCCATCTGTGGCATTTCGACAAAATATGGGTTATACATGCATTTGTTTTAAGACAGTTTTATTCTTCCTTCTCTTGCAAACATGCAAATTTTTTTTGCAATTTGTGAGACAAAAGATTTTTAAAAGCAGTTAAAGCATACATAGGCTCTCAAACCAGTAATGATTCCTCCAGGTAATTATTTTGTAACAGTATAGGTAACTTCTTTCTTCCTCCATATAATGCAGTATGTAAAATTTAGCATATCAACAATACACATATATCAAACAGTATGTAAAAAATCTCTGTTTTATAGTACAACGGTGCTATTTTATAGTTTGTTACATGAAAGGGTCTGGCCAAAACGGTAATAGGTAAAAGCAAATATGGAAAGACCAAGCCAAAGATTAAATAACAAATTTCAAAAATATTCAGCTTAAATCAACTAAAATTACTTCAGATTTTAACATGAAAATAACTTTACCATTTTCAAGAGAAAATACTTGTTTCCTTTTAGATGCTTGGAGGGTGGTGTTTTGACATCCGATTGTGTGGAATGCAAACTCATGTTCAGGCCCAGAGAGACAATTTGAAAAACAATTTGGAAAACAAGTGACTTCAAAGAGTAGTCCACCAGTGCCTAAATGTTCCTGAAATATCAGCATTCTGTTCAATCATAAAGGGGTACTCAAGCTCCCCTCCATTTTAATTCTTCCCACAGCCAGACATGGCTTACCTGACTGTGAGCTGGGCTGCATCTCTCCAAATCAGAAAAGCTAGTCTAATCACCAAACTACTAGTGTAGAATGAGTCCTCGAGGAGAGATTAACCATAACATCCTTACACCCTCACTTAAATGTGCCATTCACCCACTCTTGTGGGAGTCAGAGATGCCCAGATAATCCCTGCCATGTAACCTTGATAGGCCCTGCAGTGGTTCTTCCTTGAATAACACCTCTGCTGCATTTTTGTAAATCAGCCCACTGTAGATTGGCCAAGCAGCCAACAGTGTCCCAAGGTAATCATCAAACCTGTCTGTGAGAGAAGGGAAGGAAGAGGAAGGGACTGTTCCAGTGTAGATTGGCCAAGCAGCGAAGGGGGATAAGCAGCCAACAGTGTCCCAAGGCAATGATCAAACCTGTCTGTGAGAGAAGGGAAGGAAGAGGAAGGGACTGTTCCACCCTGTCCAAGAACTCCAATGCAGTCCCATTCAAATTTTTCCCCTCACCATGCTTCATGTGGCAGGCTCAGGCAAGGGATGAAGCATTTCTTGGACAGTTCCAAAGGGAGCCTGGAAAACAGTGTATGAAGGGAGCAGTTAGGGAGGTGGCAGATTAGATGTATAAAGAAAGAATCTCTTTTTGAAAGCTGCTCAAATCTGCCTTACTTTCTACTGCAGTATCCCTTCTGGAGAAGGAAGGGCTCTAAAAGCAAAAAAAAAATAGTGAATAACTATTGACTTAAACACAAGAGAAAGTTCTCTCCAGACTGCATATCAAGCTCCTCAACAGTCCCTTGTGAAAAAAGCAGGAAAGGTCATAAAAGTCTAACAAATTATTGTAGCTCCTTTTCTATTCCCATAGAAAATTTGTGGTTTGTATTTTTAAGAAGTGCAATGTATTCCTATACAACTCTTTAAACCCTCTGCTTTCTGTGAGATGGATGTCTATATGCACAATAAGCTGCCATAGCAATGTAAAAGTAGAACAGTAAATGAATAAAAAGAATATGTCACAGCTCTCATTGACTGAGATAGTTATGTTGAAAAAGGAAGAAAGTAAAGAGAAACAGATGGAGAAACTAATCTAAATTATTTACCACCAATCTAATAAAAGAGTTAGCAATTCTGATACCTGTCACAGCTCCTACAGGCCTTTTTTGGCAGGGGGGATGGAGAGGGAAGGAGTTTTACTTTAGTGGCTGTAAGAATTCTGCAACGCAATCTAAGAATAAGCCATTATTTTGATGTCACAGACATAATACAGATTTCCATTTCAAGCCCCATGACCCTTTCTGTCCCCTGTCTCTTCTGAAGTTCTAAGGGGAAGAGGGAAGAAAGGTGTGAGTGTATCAAGCAATTTGAGACATCTGTGACAGCAAGTTTCTTTGTAGACAAGTTTTTTACTGATGTGCTTTTAACTGAATAACTATACATCATTTTGCATTAATTCCTGCAAATTAATTCAAATTTTTGGTCTTATCTTGGGATTCACACACCATAATTCTCCTGTTGAAAAACCATAATTAGGAAGTGTCACTCAGAGACAGAAATATTTATCACAATTTGACAACTGTCTAAACAAATTGGAACAATTCTTGAAAGCAACTAAAATAAATACTGAATAGCTGCAAACTTCAAAGTCAGCACTTTGCTTTACTAGAGAATAAATGATATTACAAAATGGGAAGTAGCTCCAGCCCCATAGAGGTGAGAAATGCATGGGTGGGGAATGCACTTTGGATAAGAAATCTCCAGTCATTTGGCAGGGAGCACATGGTAAACCAGTTAGTACGAAAGATAAAGGGCTGCTTTAGCTTAATAATCACAATAAATCCGCTACTTAAAGAAGTTGAAACATGAGCCAAAGCATCTCCCTCCCAAAAGTACAAAGCAGTCTGTCTTGAAAAACTTCTAATTAGAGAAATTGAAATGTTCAGCTGGATTTTTAAAAGCACTCCAGATATTTAGGAACAGGGCTCCCACCAGATGCCATTGATTCTCATAAATCACTGAAATGGTAAACAAAAGCACATTTCTCACCCTTCCCTATTGTGTACGTCACATGACAGAGATCAAAGATCTCTGCTTTCTAGAATATACCTAAAATTCCAACTATTACACAGAATATCACTGGAATGCATAATTTAAAAAGTGAATTAAGCCTCATTACTTTCAGTCAGTCCAAAAAGCACTGCACATCTAAAGCCACTTCAGTTAGTATCCCTCCTTCATCAAGGTAGCAAAATTTAAGTGTCATCTCCATAGTAAACATAATTAGTCATTAAGAGTTTAAATGGAAAATCAATAAATTCTTTATTCTGCTGAAAATGTAGTTATAAACCAACATTTCCATGAAGGACTTGTATGAGCTTATTTGCACCATTCAGCCAAGAGAGACAAGAAAATCAAAACCTGAGATGTTGCATCCAGTCCTGGTGGATGCATGAAAATAGCCCCCTTTTTTCCCAAGGCAGCTTACCCTGCACATCCCTTTGGTAAGATTGAAGGGTGAATTAGTGGTCAGCTTTCTTTACAGAATTGAATTCCATACACAACAAGAAGCCATGCTCAGTTGCCCCAGAGCTCCTTGTTCTCTCAGTACCAATGATTAAATCTGACAAATGAAGACCTCAGGCCAAGCACTTTGTCTTCTTGGCTCTCCATTCAACAAGAAAGTGCATGATATGACAAGATCAGAAAAGTGTATTTGCATATTTTCTTTACCTGTTACTGATTTGGCCAACAATGCCAAAGTGGTGCTATTGTTTTGTTTAAGAAAGTACTTGACTAAAATATAAAAGAAAGCATAAATATTTTTTTAATGTATGAAAATGACAATTACATAGGTATGGTTATTAAGATAGAAATAAAACTAGCCATAACTTTTCAACTTTTTGTCACTCAAAAAACAGCAAAGAAATCTTATATAGATACAGGTGGGGCAGGAATAAGAGTCAAAATGGCACAAAAAGTCATAGATTTTAAATGAAATCCTGAATCCTTGTTCCAAGGCAGAAATTCAGATGAAGAAAAGTGTTAGTAGTCAGGGAACTGAAAGCCTTGATGTGACTGAAAGCCTTTCAGATCATGCAAGTCCAATATCATACGAGAGATTTTTAAGCCACACTCTAGTCTGAAATCAGAGTAGAGTTTGGCTTGGTCAGTGGCATGACGTGATTGAGATTTTTACTGTGCACACATTTTTAGTTTTACCTGATTACTTTCTTACTCATGGCATATAATCGAAAACTTAATGTTTTAAAACCCACAAAAGATGCAAGCACATCTGAATTGAACAAGGAATGAAAAAAATATTCCAAACAGGAAATTGTTGTTTTTTTAAATTTTCACCCATTCCAAATTGTGAGAAAAAGTTGAAATATATGGCTAACTGTCTGTGAATTATTTTTCTTTTATTACTTTATGTGGTCACTATGAGCATCCTTATGTGCAAAATTTCACATTTCTTTTTTTTTTTTGTTTTGAAATTATGCTAAGTTAAGCCCAAAAAGAGATTCTTGGAACCTATAAGCCAAATAGAATACTTATGTTGTTCTGATGAAGGTATAATCAATATATTTTAAATGCTTTATTTTTAGTCTGAAAAGGAATAGTAATAATTTATTTGGGATGGTCTACTTATACTGGTCCCTCTTTTTAGGATACTGGTCAGTGGAAATTAGTCTTCCAAACACCCAACTTCTACTGAAAACCAACATTTTTCCTCCGTCCTGCTCCACCCAGCAAACTTAGTTAAAAGACTGTTGCAACATAATTTTATTGTTTGTCTGTTTGTTTGGGAGGGTTGTTTTGCTTTTATTCACTTTGTTTTGATTCTGGGGGCAAGGGATAAGGAGGAGGAGATGAGTGATATTTTTTTCTCATGGGTACAATCCGCATAAAATAAAGAATTTTTCTTAATGAGATTACTAATTATCCAATTAATGTGTGGAAGTGACATTCAGTAAAGCAACTAGATTAAATTTGTCTTGAAAGAAGGAAAGAAAGATTTCAACACAGAGTTGTTACCCATTCTAATCCTACACTAAACATGTTGCTTCTGACAGCATTGGAATATTCTCCTGGACTATAAACACCCAAACACACAGTATCTGATATATAAAAATCTTCATTTTGTAAAAAAAAAAAAAAAAAAAAAAAAGTCAAAGCGTGTTATGGGAATGTCAGAAATTTGATTTCACATCATAGAGTATAGAGATGCCATTCTGGCAGGGGCCAAAATAGGAAGGACCTCCCTGATGGTTACATTAGGAAATCTTACCCTAGGCTGCATAAAGGGCGTGGCTGTGTATATATACACATCTACAGACACATGTACACATATATGGGTATAGACAGTGCTACAGTGTGTGCATGTCTATGTGCATGTGTATATTATGCTTTTCTTTTTCCTGTCAAGTAAAGTTTGAAATGCTTGCTTTTTTCTCTTCAGATCTTATGGATTATGCTCAGTAATCCAACTGGAATCTAATTTTAGAAGAACATTGTGTAATATGGATGTCACAATTTAGGTCTGGTCATTATTTTTCATACCTAAAGAAATGACCAGATATTTAAACCATAAGACACCTCTTCATTGTCATCAGGCAAATATATTTATCAGATATAAAATACTAACTTTGAGGGCCATATTATAAAAACCTGTATTAAAATTTTATCTTCTATTTCATTTTTCTCCATAAAACTTCTGTTAAGTGTCATTTTTTAAAGTGTAAACATCTCTTCAAAGTAAGAATAATAGGTAATATAAACAGAGCAGAATGATAATTTCTGTCATCACCTCAACTATTAATTTGTCATTTATATGTTTTTTGTAGAATAATTCATCCCCCTCTACAGCACTCTTAACTATATCAGAAGTGGAAAAGGCTTAGCAAATTCCTATACCCAAAATTATTTATACTAATTTTTGATTTCTCTGTGTTGTTCAGTAACTTTTTATTTTGCCATCTTGGCACACAAGTCATAAAAAGCACCAATGTGATACTTCTGCTGCTAAACATCCTTTGGTACAAGTATTAAACATACACCCACCTAAAATATCTACATATTCACACATTATTGAAGTTCTTAAGAAACAAGGACAAATACAGTTGAGAGATAATTTTTCACACCATTTTTTAACTAAATCAAAGGTGCTGCATTTTATTGTATTTTTCATTCATTAGTATAATTTCATTCCTCTGAAGCAGCAATAAAATACCTGCAGAACAAAAAGGACTCTAACTTGACCAATTGGAATGCTTCACATACTCATGTTAAAGAAAAAGGTTTATCCAGATAACTATATAAACAACTGATTAAATTAAACTCTTATTTTGTAGTGAAATATTTAACTTTGTAAATTTAAAACTCAAATTAACTTTCCACTCTTTCTGGTTTACTGGCATTAACCTGACTTATGGTGTGAAAAAATTCTAATTTCAACAATGATCGAAGACAAAGGATCCGAAACCAACAGACTAAAGTGTTATCAATTAAGAGGTAAAACATCCTTACTTTGCGCACAGCAATGAATTATATCCCTTTTTTTTTACACTAGAATTTCAAATGCAATTGATATAAATACTGAATAAGAATCATGGTTCTCTCCATTATTTCCCCTTAGAGACAAGTTTGAATATAATACAACATATGCAAGTGAGTGCATGATACAATGTATAACTCCTATCTTTTCATTTATTACCATTTCTAAGGAATTAGTCCAACAGAATTCTATAGAAATCCTGAACAAGTTGAAAAAAAATAATTCTCAAAAGTGTATAATGATAATAGTTGCCTGGTTAAACTAAGTCTCATCAGACATGAGTCATAAAATGCTCCACTGAAAGCAGATTGGTACTTTATTATATTCTGAACAGCTTCACCTGTAGTCTGACACCTCTCATTGCTTTTGTCAGAATGTGATGGTTGTTTCACAGTTTCTTAATCCTTGGAGTCTTAGGTTTGAATATTAAACATGTTTATCAAGACTAAGAATGTCAGGAAACAAAATGAAAGTAGAAGCAGCACCACCTGCTGCTGATAATCAAATCATGTATAAGCTTTCTTTTCTCCCAAATTATTGTGAAGCCACCCAGAATGCTAAACAAAGAGATTAGTAGCACTTGCTTTTCAGGGCAGCCTTTCCATAGAGTAACTGTCCTCTTTTCTTCAGTGTTGGACCTCAATTGTATCCTGACTAAAACTGGGGTTTCCATAATGCAAAGCATGAATGTGGATACATGAGTTTCTGATTTCACTACTGAATAATCCTACTATTAACATTTCAAGTCATTATAACCAAACAGTGACAAGTGTTAAGTGTTCATTTACTAGAAACCATTTAAATATCTATTAAAGTTCTAACTGGATTTATTCTTTCTTTTTTATTTTCTCGTGCTTACTCATAATACAATGTCACTACTTGATGACAAATAATATTTCATACTGTGTATGTAACATCATTGTGTTGCAGAATCCCCCAAATACCTCAACAATGTCTTTGTTGCGCTATTCTCCCCATCTAGCACTTATAAGCTTTTCTAGTAACAACCAATAAATCAAAAAATGGAGCTCTTGATATGTACAAATAATACAAAAAATCAAGACGTTTTGCTAGTTTGCAGTTCATGTAATGCCATCTTGACCATTCTCTTCCCCTCTCTCTATGAGCTGTCTAGAACAGTAAACTTTGCTCCATAAATAATAGTGTATTCATGCTTTTAAAGGCTTTTATATGCATTTATGGTAGGTAAAGGTTGGAAGAGGTAGTTGACTGATTTTCACTTTTATCTACTTTGATTTCAGTAAAGGGCTTTGTCACTCTGTATACATAAAGGCTAATGCACCCTTTGGTTTGTAGAATGTACTGAAATGTTTGCAACCCTCTTGGTATCAGGTCCAAAATGTGAAGCATTACTGTTAAGAGGGTACCTTTCTAATGTATTTGTATGTATAGTTTACACCTCTGTGAGGTCTAATAAAGGATTATGGTTAATAAAAAATGTGTTGAAAATTCATCATCCATGCAGATTTTGCAGCAATTTGCATTCTTCCTTTCTCTTCCCTGGCATATACATTTCAATTTTCTCAGAAAATACCAAAATCAGAACATACCTTAGCAGGGTGATCAGGCTCCATTCATCCTAAAATAGAACTGGCATGGAAAGTGGCTCAAGAGCCTCGATGAAAGGAAGTGTCAGCAGATGAAATTATGGAACCTATAGACAAAATTGATAGAAGTGAATGACCAGGAACTGCCTGTGTTCATGCACAGAGGAACATGACTGAACTCTGGTTTACAGAGGTCTCTCAAAAGCTCCTCACTATAAAAGAACTAAGTGGTAGCCGGTATCTGACTTGTATCTCTATCACTTCTATTCTTGAGAAGAGAATCTGTGGGTAGGTGAATAAATACTATATGATAAATATGGCATCTTGCAGGAAAAGGAAGATTCTTGTAAGGTAAGCTTCAGAAATCTATTGGGAGTTCTTTTTTTAAAAAAATAACACGAACCTAGTCAAGGAAAAACAGGGTGATCTGGTATTTTCTAAATGTTTGTAAATTAGGAGCCTCATCCAAAATCCTTTAAACACTAAACTGCCATGGAAAGAGAGGCAAGTTCTTTATACCTGCACAAAAAGCAGAAGAGGGACATGAGCAGGAACGCCCAGTTGACAGTGGAGTGGCACCATATGTGAAACCTTGATGCAATCTGTCCCAGAACCCTCAGTGTTCAGCCTTTCCCTAAATGAGCAGGAGAAGGGGTGGACAGTAAGAACACAGTTTATAGGTGATATTAAGGCAATCAGACTGATCAGGCATGATGATGGTAAATTTATGCAGACCATTCCCAGTTGTCAACTTGTCCTTTAATGTGCATGTCCACAGCTCATGGCCCTCTCAGATGGATGCACTATTTGCCTTTTTCAGCCACTAAACTCAGACATTTTCCTTAATCTTTCTAATGTGATTGAGAACAGCCTCACAACGCCACAGTGCAGCTCCCCTACCGCCCTCCTATGTATCCCACGTGGTCCCAAACATTTGTGTACCTCCATTTGCCTGAAATGCTTCATGATTCCATCTACTTTAGGTGTGGGAAATGCTCCTCTCTGCCACTGAACTCCGGTGCTGGAAGGTCTGAGGGCAGCCTTACCACCTGACAAAAAAATGCCTCCGGTCACCAAAGTATCAAAATTGTGAATCAGTGGAGGGTAGGAGTTTCACTGCATGTTGCCTTGTTCTAGTATTTTTCCCTAGATATTGATTTAGGCTAAAGGGCAAAACAGTTTCCTGGATTGGTTACCCCATTTTATCCTTACTCTGACTCCTTGTGCTTTTATCTTGCTGTCATAGTAGACATTCCAGATTCCAAATGCACAGTCTCTAACTGCATAATCCCTGAAGTGATATCCTTCCCACAAAATTCTCTGTATTTAAATATTTACAGGCAGTAATGCTTAAACCCCCACTGTTTTATCGTAATGCTTCAGCAATTTAGGGAGATTTTGGTTTAAAAATAATCACCCAGCAATACTCAACACATTTTCATTCTTACATTCTCATGACAAGATTCAGTCAACAGAGATCACAAATGGAGAGTTTGGCAATGCAGTCAAGGAAAAGTGCAAAAATACATTATTTTTAATCTTAATCACAGTTTTTTTAAGTTGTTAATCACATGTATTGCATTACCACAAGTTTTTAATTTTACATGAACAGCCTGTTAATAAATACAAATGGATGGTAGGCTATACTAACACAAGCAAAATAAGAACACCGATTGAAGAAATGTACAAGAAATCACTAACAGTTCAGAAAAAATAAAAACTTCTGTGTTCAGCCTCTTTCTTCAGTTGTCTGCTTCCTCAGACACAGAGAATTTAACTTATAGGAATTTTGATCTAAGAGTTGCTGCATATTAATCAAACCTGGATATTGACTTACTTGGAAATCATCTTATTTATTGTGCTAACTTGAAACAGGTTTTGGAACTAAAGAAAAATAATCAGTTTAGAAAATCATAGCTATATGAAGGCCAGCAGGATGTCTGGAAGCTTAGTGAAAATTGGGACTATCAACAACAGCAGTTAATAATGTCATGGAAGACATTCTTATTTTATTAGTGCAAAGTTTATACTGAATATGGAGAACTGGACTGATTTTTTTAATGGACATGGACAACTTCATTAAGCTATGTGTGGTTTTGTCCTATATTTTCTACAGCTTTACTTGGTTTAAAATACCCTTTATTCTTACATTACTGCCTAAAATTTGGCTCTTACAACTTTTATCTAAAAAGTGTGCACAAGAGATAGAACAAGTAAAAATATGAAGTGGATTAGTGGTGGTTTTAAGCCAATGTTTCATCTCTGTGAAAAGGAGTTACCTCTGAGAAGTGTTTTCCCAACTGAGAGGGTGACAGAGCTATTAACATTCCCCACATGTTGCTCGATGCATCAGCCGTACACAGATTTTCTGCCGGCTTTTTTGCAAAGAAGTCATTTGTCATCTCTGTATTTTGACAACCAAAACACTGAGAAGAAATTGAACAGATCAGGAAGAGAAGTGTTAGTCAAACTGAGATAAAACAAAGATTAAAGCAGGATTTTCAGATTACCATTGGGCTGGTTTTGTTTGTTTGGGGAGTGCTTGGACTTAATCTTTGGTAAAACAACCATTTTAATTAAAATGCACTGTCTTTGTATCAGACTCCAAGCTCTCCAGGACTTGCTTCCCAGCATGTGTTCTCTCCACTAAGTAATGTTTTCACTCTTTTTTGCTTTTTCCTTCTGTTCCATGTACCACCTATTCTTGCTACATGGTGACCTGATGCAATAAGAAAAGTGGTAAAAGTCTTTCCAGTCCTTGTAACAAAAAAGCTGATAAAGTCTACTGATTTGGGCATGCTGAGAGATAAAGGTTTGAATGCCATCAGACTAAACATGGAATGAAATCAGAGCTCCCATTGATTCTGCACATACCTCAATCAGCTTAAAATTTGCAGGGGGAGGAGGCAAAGCCACAGTGACAGAATTTTTGGGGTGCCCAGTGCTACACTTTTAAGCATGCCCTCAGCCTCTCATAAGACAACACAACTATAATCACTTGAAAATATTTTGGGTTCAAAAGCAGATAGAGCAGGGAAAACCAGTTGTTTCCACCATTAACAGACCACAGAGAAACTGCCATTTTTTTTTTCAGTTTTTGTCTAGGGTTTAGTATTTCAGATACATTTTTTCCTTAATTATTTAAGTTTGTGTCACATCTATAATTTTTATTCTAAATCAAATTAAAGAGAATCAGTCTCTTACCTGTGTTTGAATTCATATGGTTTTTATTAAAACTACCTGCCTGCAGAATCCCCATGAGAATTGCTATTCATACTGTGCAAGGGGGAGCGTTTTCTTCATTTCACATTCTTCAAACCCTTACTTTCCAAATAATGCTTTATATCATTGCCTTTCCTGCAGATCTTCATCTGGATATTGTTATCGTTGTTGGTACTTCCCAGCTTCAAATATTTTTTGTACACATAACTTCTAGAGCCAATTCAGTCAGTAAATTTCTTGGTAATTTAACATGCTGAAAACAATCCTGTACTGCTTTAAAGCACATTGAGTTGTTGTTTAGTAATCAATAAATAAGCAATTGAATTCAGACAAAGCACTTCAAGTAGCCTTTTACGCAAATAAATCTTACTATGAAACATATTTCCTGCTGCTCATGTTTTGTTTAAACAACATTTATCTTTTTTTACCCATCTTTTAATCTTCATTCAAATATTACCTATTTTCTGCCGTGCCAGCCAGAACCACTGCACCAGTTAATCTTAAAACATGCCTTTCTATACTTAATCTCACTCTTTGCACTACCTATCTCACCATCCATACTGCTTCAAATCTGAAAATCAAGATAATTTAGGCTGAACTTGCAGCATGCTGAGTGTATCCAAGGCCTCCAGCGAGTCAAGTAATTTCACCAGCACCTTACAAACTTAGATCTCACATTCAAATTTGGACTCTTCTACTTCCCTCAGAGGTAACCACTGACATCCAGGTTCTCCTTTTCAAACTTTCCAAGTTTACAGCTTGTGTTTTCATACCCTGCAGAATGCCAGAGTCCAGCAAGTTCGGCTCTGAATGCTTCTGTAATTTTGAGGATAAAGTCAATCTTCTTTCTAACCATTCTATTCTGAGACAGACTGGAACTTTCCTGGGCATTAAATAAAGAAAATGTCTGGTTTGAATGATCTCTCTTTTAGTCTGTCTGCATTTCTATTTCCTTTCTGAAAGGAAACCAACTGGTTCTTTAAACTTACTTATTCTAAGCTCCAGTGCAGTAACAGAATTACCAGGATGAAATGCCATCCAAGTCTTGGGCCAAGGCTCAGTAAGTTATTTTAATCAGTACATCAATATATACCATAAGTAGGTCCATTAAAAAAAAAATCTTTCTCAACAATGAAAGTGATATTGATTATTGATTATAACAATTATTAAAATTCTTACTCTTGAAATATTTCCCCTGTAAGTTTATTAATATAGATATATTTTTCCTTTATGAGCTCATGATATGCCTCTTGCTACTTCAACAGAAGGCTTTGCAATGAGTTTCATTCTTTTTTAGTTTCTCTCCTTTTTTCTTCCTTCACTGACATTCTTCAACAATATTTAATACGTGTTACATTTGAACTATATTTCATTTAAGTATTTTAAATTACTGTATGTCTTTCAGATAAATTACAATTTATAAACTTCAGACTGCCTATATTTTATATACCTCAAACTGCTAAGCCTCTTCCCCTTGACTCTCTTGACTAGATTTTGTTTGGCTAGTTTCCATTTATGCTGTCTTACTTTTCTCCTTTCCTTTATTTTCTTCTATTCCTTTGTCCAACACAAAAAAAAAAAAAAGAAAAACCACCCAAAACAAACAAACAAAAAACCCCTAACCCAAATCAACTTATTTTTTCTTTGATTTTTGAAGGAGCATTCTCAAATAGTTTGTCAATGAATAACTCTTAGCAACATGAAGATTTTTAATTTCTTTACACCTTCTCTTTTCTTTATGCAAGCAGATCTTTACTTTTCAGGTAACATTTACTGAGGGGCTGCCACCACCATTTGTTGGAGTTAGCTTCCTAGGAAGTGTGTATATAATCACATTAAGCTAACACACTATAGAATCATACAGTATTGTGAATTGGAAGGGTCATGGCCATGCACAGGACAACACCAAGAGTCACATCATGTGCCTGAGAGCACTGACCAAATGCTTTTTGAAGCCCAATGACCACTCCCCTCGGGAGGCTGTTCCAGTGCCCAGCCACTCTCTGGGTGATAAACTTTTCCTGATGGCCAGCCTAAACCTCTCCTGCACAACTTCATGGAGTTCCCTCAGGCTCTGTCACCAGAGAGAAGAGATCAGTGCCTGCCCCTCCTCTTCCCCTCATGAGGAAGCTGTAGACTGTAAGAAAAGAACATTCTGTAAATGTGTGATGGAATTTGCATCTGAAGGTAATTTTCCAGTACCTTGACAAACTATTGCTTCAGAAAATGACAATTATTATATATTCTGTCCTAAAACTATCCTTGCTGGCATTATCTTTACCATTCATCACTACTGGAAGCACTTCCCTTTTTACTCTCTGCTCCTTTTTCAACTGTTGTGTTCTGTGCAAACAAGTTTCTTCGTACAAAAAGTATCAGCGCTAAACATTCTTCCCCATTCCTCACATTCTAATAATTATCCATCCAGAGAATGCCTCAGAAAATATTTTTCACACTATATGCCTTCTTGTGTGAGTAAACCTAGGCCATGAGCAAGAAACTTTGTCGCCTCCTTGCAGTGCCTTCTATTTCTTCAAGCTTCCCAGCAGCAAATAAACACAGTAACTTATTTACTTAAAGCTGAAAATTTCCAAAGAATATTTTAAAAACTTCCATTATACCTCTTACATTCCCAAATGTGATCAATGAATCACACTGTTTTTATTTTATTATGAATTGGACAGAATAACTTCCCAATATCAGTCAGCACAATAGTGTCAGATACAGGTAAATTTCCTTGGGACCTTGATTAAAAAAATCAGAATTAATCCATGACAACACAGTGCTCTTCCAGTATCTTGTGATTTCTTCCTGACTTGTTATATCAGTTTCTAAAAGTCTCTCAAGCTTTAGAAAAAGCAAGAACCATTAGATGTATGCAGCACATGCTTGTGCAGATGAGAGATTCTCCAGCTGCACAAAAAGCTGACTTAATGTGCAATATACAATTTGAAAAGGGTTATCAATCTATCAGTGCAAACAGTGGAACAAACAAATGCAATTTTTATTTGGAATGTCTCTTCTATTCTAAGAAATTTTTTTCAATATTTGGCTAAAAACTATCCATGATAATTTTTCATGGATTTATAATATAGTGGATTCTTTTGTATGCAGCTTGCCCCCTTACCAGGAATCTCTATTATTTGCCAAATTTTAGAATGTTCATACAACTACAGATACTGCTCAGGAAGAGAATAAATCTGCAAAATTTCAACCTAAAAAGTTACAGGGAACTGAAAGGACAAAAACAAAAATGTAAAAGCTAAAACATAACAGTAAATATATAATAATCTATGACAAAAGCCCCTCTAATACTCTCAGTTTAGAAATGTGTCATGTGGTAGCTCAGATTACTGAAGCCTGAACACATTATCAAGGTGATATGCCATATAATTTGAACATAACAAAAAAGTTGACAGTAACTACTGCAGATAATTATGTTATGAGATCATGGAGAAATAATTCTTTTTACTTCTGGAACATATCACAGTGTTTTTCAGAAGAAAATTAAGCAGAATTATCTTCTTTTTGCATCAAACAAAAGGGAAAGAAAGAATTCTAGCTAATTTGCTAAACCCCAGATAATTCACAACAAAACCAAGAGCAGCACTCCAGAATTCCAGCACTGGTTTTATATCCACTGTTACAACCAAATACTTTGCTGCAGCCATTCTGTTATTCTAGAGTTGGAAAACAGAGCAACAGCTACAGGATAGACCTGATGAGAAAGGAACTGACACCAAGAGGAAGTGCTGTCAAGCAATTATACAAGTATTTATACAATGTCCTTATCCAGTTACAAAGAGATTATCTATATTTATATATCATGGAACAATGCCCATTCACTCATTTAAATCTGTTGCTTGCATCTTTAGGTTTGCCTTTAATCATTGCTAATCACTGTTTTGAACTCTTTATTTGCCAAAGAAATTAATCTGTATGCTAAAACACATACATAAAGTCAACCCAGGCTTTTCAGAATAACTTCAAAAAAATTAAGCTATTCCATTCATCTGAACATAGTGTTAGATAAACATATCAGATATGTGTGCATATATATATATATATATATGTATATATATATAAAATATATTATCTCATTTATAATGCTGTACAAGTATGAAAGTCTCAGCCACTGGAATCTCCCAGACTGCAAATTCACAAGGGCAGTAAGCTGCTATTCTATCAGCCTAGAAATCATACTTAGTACTGCTGAGTACCATCCTCAGATATCAGAGTCCTTCTGAAGAGGCCTGTAAATGAAAACAAATACAGTTTTCTACAACCATTGCCAACACTTACCATGCACTAGTTTCAACTGCAATCTTAACGATATACCAATTATAACAATTATAACCTATTATAACAATAATAGGTTTATTTTTATTATTCTTCTGTCAAAACAGAGCCTCATTGGTTTCCTGAAAAAACATAGATAAAAATTCAGCTGCCAAGAGAAAAGGTAAGGGGATTTTGTCTCTCTCTAATAATCACTTGAGAAATCTATGTCTAGATGGGATCAAAACAGGAACTTAAATCATGAAAATAACCAAGTGATATTGAATTAGGAGAAAGCAGCAATGGCTACATGTTTCTCAATGCATTCTTTATCAGCAGGACTCCACAACAGAGACTATGCTGTCAAAATGGCAAAAACTTCAAGAGACAAAAAATTTGAGATAGTTTAAGAAAATAAATCAATACTTTTTGAATTGTTAACAGAGACCCCTCTTCCGAACACCATCTGGCCAGTAAGTTTAAGAATCTCGTATTATAAGGGAAGCAAAATCTTCATACAAGCAAGCTGTAACAAATACACTCTAATTTGCCAGCTGATTAATTTTTTAACTTCAATTAAAAGAGAATTCTTTAATAAATTCATGTAGTGAGTACAATTCCTTCAATCTCTGGAGAATAAAACTTTACTCTTATAAGAGAAAAGACTAACAGGCAATTAAAAAATGACTTATCAAAACCAAATGGAGGCAACTAAAATGTGAATATTCATTAATATTCCTAATGACATTCACAGAGGGTTTTTATACTTAAATGAGATTTGAGCAGTTTTTGAATACAGAAAAGTCAATACACTAAATTCACATAATTATTTGTCATGCTCTCTGGTCAGAAGAGGACCAAGATTTTGTTTATTTTAAAGGCTTAGTAAGTAAAGACATCTCTGTTTCCATACGGGGTCGAGAAGAAAGCAGTAAGAGTATGGAAGCACATCATTATTGATAGAAGAGAAACATTCACAGAATCATGAAATGCTTTGGGTTGGAAGGGACCACCTTCCATTATACCAGGATGATCAAAGCCCCATCCAGTCTGGCCTTGGACACTTTCAAGGATAGGGCATATCCACAGCTTCTTTGGGCAACCTGTGCCAGTGCCTCACCACCCTCACAGGAAAGAACTTCCTAAAATCGAATCTAAATCCACACTCTTTCATTTTAAGGCCATTCATATCACCTTAAATTCAAGATCTAAAGAAGACAAAATTTATAACTAAGAAATTATAGTCCCAGTTTTCAGATGATTGCCAACTTATACTTGGAAAATATGCTACAGAATATTTCAAGAATTTAAACTTGTTCTTGTAAATAATCTTTTGATATAGAAGATCAAGTGTGACGTTAGCAAAGCAGCATTTTGAGGAGTAAACACTTCTTTCAAACTCCTCATTTCATTGTTCTAGAGGATGCAGAAGAGTTCATCCAGGGAAAAACTTGGAAAAAGAATGCCAGCTGACCCAGGTACAGCTTTGGGATAAAACATCTAAATTCGGTTATCGATATAAACAAACACATGCACCTATCTCTATAGAATTATAGATATCATGAAACACTGAGCAAGTGATTTCTGGTTTCTGCTAACTTCAGCTTCCAACTTTAGCTTAGCATCTGCTTGATTCACTATAGAAAAAAATTAAGAGGAATTTTCAAGAAATTTCTTTCTCCACTGCGGTGAATGAGTGCAAATGAACAACTAGGTGTAACTCTGGAAAATTCTAGTTTTCAGGCTTGGTTCTTAGCCAGTGGAGAAAAATGTCTTCTGAAAGTGTTAAATTTATCCTGCCATGGATATGATGAGCTATTTTAAATAACAATGCTTCATCTCCCTATTAGCACAAAATCTAGGACTGAGAAATCATAACAAGGCTTCTCATACAGCAATTTAGAACACCTTATTACTCATGTAACATCATGCTACAGATTCAAAATTACAATCCCCTAGATATAAACTTGTCCCATCCTAATAAAAAAAAAACACAGTAAAGAAAAAATATGAAGGCTGTTATATTTTGCACATAAATTTCATTAAACAAGGAGAAGTATTCTTCACTTTGTCCCATCCTAATAAAAAAAAAAGCACAGTAAAGAAAAAATATGAAGAAGGCTGTTATATTTTGCACATAAATTTCATTAAACAAGGAGAAGTATTCTTCACCTTTAGCAAACTAGACTTACTTAACAATTTATTTCATTTCCAATGGAGCCAATTCATAGTAAAATGCACATTCAGAATGAGGGGAGGAAGAGTAGAAGATGGAAAGAAAATACAGCAACTTCAGAAGCATTAAAGCTTCTACTGGAATGCTGCATTCAGATTTTGCATCAGTCCATAAATGGTCTGGAAAGGAAAGTACCAAAGGGATGTAAAAATAACCACTGGTCTAGGAAACATGACATACAAGAAAACATGAATGTTTCAGCCTTGGATAAAATATGGCAGCGTAAATGAAACACATAAAAAGACTGTTGCCTTCCACTGACTGCATTGTCTGACAAGCAAGTGATATCATTGAATCTATACAGCACAGATGAATTATGAAATATTTAGCAAAATATTACAGATATGCATAAAGTTGAGTTCAAAATTCAAGCTTCTGCACATTTGTTTTTAATTCTTCAAGGAAAATGTTGAAATCTGCTTCTGGTGTAAATTTTGAAATCCTTTATGCACACAGCGTTATGCAACAATTTACTGGAAATTAGAAATAATCTACTTATAAATTTCTTTTAAATGTTCCTCTAAACTGTAAGTGTATGTGACACAGAAAGGTTTATTTTTCATGTGACAAACAAGAGACTATTTCCTTTGTGCAAGACCAAGAACTGAAATTTGAAGGAAGCATAGATGTCAGATTCATGCAGTACCCTTTCTATGGATATATTAAGTTCTATCTTTGGAGCAAATTCTCAGCAGAGACTCAGGACTATGCACAGTCTGAAAAATGTTTGGCTCTCTAAAATAATTTTTTTAAAATGCATGGTTTTGGTGACTTCTCTTTCAATAACACAAAAACCAAGCAAGTTCCCTACCTCCATAGCAATAGAGTTTATACACATTTGTTACAGTGCTAGTGTGAAAATATTTACAGTTAGTAGGGCAGTTAATGTGGTATTTCACTGTTATATTGTTGTTTACTAGATAAAAAAAGAATCTGATTTCTCCCCTTGGAATTCCACAGATGGAAAGCAGCCAAAAGAGAAAATTTTTTGTATAATACAGAATTAAGGAAAACCAGACGGGAAAGGAAAATCAAATATGTCGAGTGGAAACCTACAAATGAGAAAGCTTCAGCCTGCTCTGAGCAAGAAAGAGGAGCAGTGACACCAAGGAGAAAACAGACTGAGAAACTGAAGCATAGGGAACATTTGCCTGGTCAGTTATCCCTGGCTATCTCTAAAGAAACTTATGCAGTGCACATTTGGTTTCTCTAAGCCTTGATTTTAACAAATTCATTTTTGCTTCCTAGCTTTCAGCCCCACCTTTTTATTCCTCTTCTAGCTCCCACCACTCCTGTTTCCTCCTTAGCTTTACTTCTCGCAGCAATTTTAGCGTCAGTATATTCAAAGAGCTTAGTTGAATTTGGCACTCACCTGATGATTTAAGGTGACAGACACGGAACCTTAAGAAGGTTTGGAGAGAAGCTGCAGCTCCCTGACTTCAGTATAGCTGAGAGAGCTCAAATGTGATGCAATTCTGACTAATGGAATAATACCACTCATATGTTATGTGCAGTAGACAACAGCAGCTCGGAACAATTCAATTATACATTCCTTATATTAAAAAACTAACAATAATTCAGCTATAAGCCTGCCCAAAAGCTCCATCCAAAATAAAGTATGATCAGTTGAAACCCCTTGTATTAGTGGAGCCAAAGAATGATTTCAGGTTGACTGGTGCTTGGTTTTGTTTGTTTTACTAGAAAGGCATAGAGCATGACTATTCTGTAACACAAATATTTTTACAGTCCATCAACCTTGTAACAGATAAGTAAAAAAACAAATTGGGGAAAAAACATCTAAAATCCTTGTGAATGTATTCATGGCATTCAATTCAGAGAGAAATCAAATCAAGCTTTTCAGCTTTGATGTCTTGTTTTGAGACTGGTTAATCAAACACACGGTGGCTCTTTGTACAATACCAGCTACAGGTTTAGCTCCTACATATAACAACTGGTGAAGGCACTGTCAAAAGAAAATTCCTCAGTCTGTGCACAAGAATAAACTGGAAACTTATCCTTCCCAACATTATGAAAAACACACTCATGATATGGCACTGAGCTTTAGAGTGCTAACATTCCAAGGCTCATGCACCAGGCAACATTCCTGTCAGCCAATTTTACATGCCAGATGTCTTAGAGGAAATGAGATCCTGGAAGGGAGAAACCAATAGAAAAAAATACTAGATTTATTTCATGAAAACATTATCAAGTTCTTTTAGTACAGAGAAAACTACAGACCAAATTCTGAAGGTCTTAAACTGAGCAAAAATCCCGCTACAGTCAAGAAATTTACTGATTATAAATCATAGATTTTGGCTCAATATGATTGGTGCAAAACAAGACCTGTAGTATCATGCAGTTAATGAAAATGTTATATGAACAACATAACATTTCTCACAATCACTAAGCTCATAAACACATAGGGAATGGGAGGGAAAAGGGATTTTAGGATTTTAACTATTAAGTTAACTGGGTTTCTAAGTGAAGCTGTATTTGGTAAATGAAAACATTACCTAAAAGTTAATAATAAGAAGAGCACATTGGACCAACAAATAAGATAGGAAAAAAAACCCTCTACTTCCATAGCTAATCCTAGAATGGTTTGGGTTGGAAGGGACCTTAAAGATGATCTGGTTCCTGTCCAAGGGCAGGGATAGCTTCCACTAAACCAGGTAGATTGGGGCCTAATCCAACCTGACCTTGAACCCTTCCAGGCATGGGACATCCACAACTTCTCTGGACAACCTGTTCCAGTGCCTCACCACTCTCACAGTGAAGAAGTTCTTCTGAACATCCAAATGGAATTCATGTCTCTTCACCTTCAAATCAATCTGAAAAAACAGTGAGGATGTTGTATCACTCACCCTAGTACTTGATTGATACTTTGATATATTTCAGAGTAAGGTGTTTTATTATTTATTTTTACAACCTGCTATTTGTATGAAATTATGATTATTTTAAGTCATAATTCAGTGGGGGAAAAAAGTGTTCTACTATTGATTTTTTTGCTGTTTTCATTTGTATGCGTAAAATTTTGCAAGAAAGAGACTCAAAGCCTTCCACACATTTCTGCAGGATGGGATTGTAAGATGCTTGACCAGAGGGACATGCCTCCAAGTAAGAAAGAACCTGAACAAGAGTAAAAAACCTTAACATTTAGCACTTGTTACTCTGCATAAGCCCCATGAAAAGAATTTTGCTGATCTGTTTCATTTGATGTGACATTTCTTTCTTGTCCCTCACTGACCTTTATTGAAAGACAGTGTATAGAGAAGACTAGATATTAGCACAAACTTGCAACTGAAAAATATTATCATTTAAAGTTACAAATTAATTCCAGGGAAAGAAATTTTGAAGAAGGAAGACTAACTAGGAATCTTGTGTTACTGAAAATAGAAGTTAGGAAAAAACATAGGTAGCTACTGTCAGTGGTTTTGCAGTTCAGAAAGGTAAAATTGGAGATTTTTATTATTTATTTTCCAAGCTAATGCCGACATGCTGGAAAGGGAAGAGAGAGAAAATACTTTTTGGCCATTTTGAAGGAGTGAAGAACAGTCTGTCAACCAAAAGGAAATGATTGTACCAACAGGCTGACCTAAGATACGGTTTTTCTAGTGCTGTTTATGTGAAAGGATACACACCTCCTGATGGCAGAAATTAAAATATCTTTGAAATAAATGTACTTCAGTATTCCACAGTATTAATTACAACCACTGCACCTTAAATATTACACAACTGCAGATGCTTACTGTAATTTTTTTCATTTTTTAAACTGTAATGAGAAGTATTTGATTATTATTCACACTTTACACACTAAAATAACATGCAGAGGTCCTAGGAGATATTTTAATAGGGAGAGGGGAAAAACATGATGATTTTAGGATCAGCATATCTATAATAAAATAGATACCAGGAATAACAAAAATACGTAAATAAGGCTGTTGTGATAAACTTTAGAATTGTATTTAAAATATTTAAAAAAATTTCCTCACCTAAATAAAAATAATTACCAATTTTTGACATAGGAAGAAAGAGTGAGAGAGCTAGGATCATTTATCCATGAGAAGAAAGATTCAAGGGAGAATGTGTATAAATCTCAGATGCAGGGCACTACAGAAGACCGAGCCAGGGAATTTTCAATAGCAACAATTGAAAGTTAAAGAGGCAACATAAAATAAAGGAAATTGGTTTCATATGTAGCAAAAACCCTTTTTAAATGTCAGAGAGTTGAATACCAGAACAGGTTGCCCAGAGAAGTTGTAAAGTCTTCACTCTTGGAGATGTTCAAGCCCACCTGCAAATGACCTCCAAAACACAGTGCTGTAGTTGAATCTGCTTTGAGCAAGGAGGTTGATCCCATCCCAACTCAATGAGTCTATGCTTTTGCAACAAGATAACAGAATAAATGAAGTTCCTTTAAAAATTATAGTTGATAATTAGAAGTAATAGTAGCTAATTAATTATTTTAATTTATATTTACCAAAAGTGCAATTGAAGTATTGATACTGTAGCAAGAAGTGGATAGGTGGACAAATCCCAACAGCAAAGTTTGCTGTGCTTCTTTCCAAAATGACCAGCCTCACTCATCCTAAAAGAACTATGAAAGCAAGAATTATTTTTAATTTCTAGGTCTAACAAGTTGCAGAGATGTCATCTTACAGTATGTTCAAAGAAATTTTACTACATTTGATGGTGTTATTTAACATTATATGCAATGGGTTTGCCTTAGCTAAATGAAGAATATGACAGAACATAATAATCTAACATTCCTCTGTCCCATAAGGTCTCTATTACAGTTTCTTACCTATTTAAAAGCATTAACTTTTGACCATTTTGTATCTGAACTTCCCCAAATTTATGCTGGATTATTATTAAAAAGGGGTTGCTGATTAGATAAGACAGCAGCTGCCTCTTCATGAGACATATCTTGGTAACTTTGCCATAAAATGGAATCCTGCTCTAATGTAAGAACAAATAAGCAAAGGAAATGTCAACAGCATGATGCTTTCTAAATGGGAATGCCCACATCTTTTTGGGTTCATTGTCAAACTTCACAGAAATGTAGACGGGTAGCTATCAATTAAGCATGATTTGTAGGTGTTCAATATTGCAGAAGAATTACAGGTGGCCAAAATGTGCCAAGATGTCTCTTTAAAGGACATTTACTTGTGTTAGATCCATGTAAATCCCTGGAGTGAAGTGTATCAAATGTAGACATTTTAGGTCAACACAAAGATTTAAAGGCACCAATATTATTTCTGGTATGCCTTGCAAAATAAAAGGTAACTATAAAGAAGAAAACTAAAACTATCAAAATAATGGAGATTCATCAAAATTACAAGAAGAATATTCCATTGCTTCCAAGAGGATGCTTCATATTTGGACTAACACACACATTCCCACTGTGGATGAGCCTTTCCTAATAGTTTTTAACATCTTACTTGACCTACATTTAAAACCAACATTGCAATACTCATATTCCCGTGTTTGCAAATTAATAAAATTCTCCTGCAAGTTTCTAGTCCAATGTCCTTGAAAGCACTTTGGTGATGAAGAAAGCAGTAACCAGCTGCTGCTTCACAGATGCTGAAAAAGCATGGAACAAATGATACTGATTGTAATGATATGTTGCAAAAGCAATAGCAGTGGAGCACTTCTGTTGAAGACAGCCTTCCTGTTAAACAGAAGACCAAGCACAGACTCTTCCTCTTGTTCAGTATAATATGACTGCTACAGATTGCAAATCTCTTAAAAAGCCAACAGGGTTTCTGACTAAAATTGAAAAGAAATTAGAAATCCAGCTAAGGGCCAAACAATATGAGCTGAGACTCCAGTGTTAATGGAAATTATATAAAGCTTTCAGTTAGCTAGTAGGACACGGGAATCGCAATCAGACAACATCCAAGTACAGATTTCTTAAATTTAAGTTAATTTACTAAAGTTATTTTCTTTTCCTTAACTTTTGCATGAGATTCATTTCTACTGACAGCTACAAATCTTACTTATTTTTCTGTGTTCTAAAAGATATATTAATTTCTCTTAAAACATTAAAACATACAAGGACATTTGATTGAAAACTGGAGGCTTTCTGCTGCCCAGAAAATGCCAACATCAAAAAAACAAATTAAAAAAAAAAAAAAAACAAAAAAACAAAAACCAAACTCCATTTCCAAAAAACCCAGGCAAATAAAAATCCAGGTATAAATACCAATCAAAACTTAATATAAATACCAATCAAGACTTAATTACACAATATTTCAGTTTTTCGGTAAAGAAAAAACGTGTTCTTACAGACTGTTTGTCATCCCAGACTAAAAACATAATTTGACATGGTGAAGAATGAGGTCATACTAAAACCTTGGAGGAAATAAAAGATGTTAGCCACCTTAGGAGAACCAAGTAATTTAATCTCTTTGTCAAATTTTATGCACTTGGAAATACTAACAGTGACAATAACACTTAATATCTTTTAAAAAACCTTATTTACACTGATTCCTTTGTGAAGCCTTTCAAAATTTATTACTTTTGTACAACAAAGGCTTACTACCTAACTGACAGTTCTCTGAAGAAATACATAACAAACTGGGAATGGTGAGTTGTTAACAGACACAGATCTTATATTCTGTAAAAAGGAAAATGTAGTTTTAGGATTGATTGAGTGAGTAGGTAAATCATTCTATAGAAGAGAAATTCCCTTTCCTTGGTGAGAGGTGATTACAAAGTTTGTACCATCTCTGAATAGTCAAGGACCATTGGCTAAACTACAAAGAAACACATTTAATAACAAAATGGGAGGGCAAAAACTGAATAAGTGAACACTTATTTCAGACAAACTCAAATACCAAGTACAAAATCATGTCACCAAAGGGCATGTAAAGAATTTATCTGCCTCTCTCTTGGGCTCCTAGAACCCTCATACAAACAATAGGAATTTTTAATTTCTGAATGTAAATTTAATGCAGTTGATATTGCACAAACATGATGGAATCAGCTGCATGAATGAGCAACATCCTCACTGGGTCTAACTTATTTAAGAGGAATCAACCTGATAAGAAGGGAAGAGCAACATTCTCTGTTAAAAAACCCCATTTTTGAGATTAGTGACAAACCTGACAGGTTGTCTTTTTAGAGTTTATTGGGGTCCAGGTTGCAGTTATGGTAGTAGTTGAATGTCAAATCAAGAAAATAACTCCTCAACCTTGTTGTGACTGAGTTATGTCACAGCTGGGGCAGTTTCAATCTCTTAACACTTAATTCACTGACTGATAACAGGTGAAGATCAGGGTGAACCTTTGGGGTGAAACTCTACTCTTTATCCTCAGAGAAGTATCACCTCTCTGTGCTGTCTGTGCCTGGTTTTGGATAGATCAGTATTATATGAACCTCCCAAAATTAGATCAGTTTGGTGGTTCTGCAGGTATATTTCCATTATCACCAAGGCCAAAGGTGCTGCCAGAGTTTATAAAGATCTTGACAGAGGCAGGCAGAAACTGAGGCTTGATTTATAGTCTTTTAACTTTCTTCTGCCTCTTAGTAGCAAGGACTGTGTTAGGTCATCACACTGTACTAGATACTCTTTGCGGGGGTCACTTGACCTTATATTCCTCATTTCCTGACAAACTTTTTTTTTTTCCATTTGCTGATTGTATATGAGATGCAATAAAACTTCAGTGACCTCAAATAATTTTGCTTCTCTTGGGAAAACTCCACCTTGGTAGCTACATACACCCACCAGCTGAAGGGTTCCAAAGCACGAGCTCCTTCTTGCTGACTTAGCTGTTCCCAGGGGGAAATTGTTTCCTAAATTCTAAAAGGAAAAAGGGCTGATTAAAAAAAATGAATTCTGTTTTTCAAACCCATTACCTGCTTTCCATTATTTAACTGTCATTTAATTTTCACATGCATTAAAACTACAGATCCTGCCTGGGGACCCAAACCCCCATGCTACCATCCAAAACCAGACCAGGCAGTAGAAGCAGGTGGCTCTCAGCAGAAACAAAGAACTGCTCTGACAAAGTCATACACAGCAACTCTGAAAGAAACTTTCAAAGGTAGGGGTTTTTTCCTTCATGATGGTCAGTTTTAAAATACTTTAAAATACTTCCCCTGCAAGTTCCTTAGTATGTTTTCATAAAAGTCAAGATTTCAATAACAAAGTTTCACTCTTTATATATATATATATCTACACACATGATTCTTACTGTATCTGGAATTCTTTGTTGCTTCAATCAATTCTTTAAATTTTAAGACATTTACTTAGAAAAGGTTATTATGGGCAGACAAGACAGACCTCTAATGCCTGCATCAAAAATTCAAAAAAGGAGGATGTAATGAGTCAGAATTATGAAATAATGCAAGAAACTAAATCTAGTAGTTGGGTCTACATTCTAACTAGAGTTATTTGAATTATTTTTGGCACAAAATATCGTTAAATATATTATTTATTATTTGTCATAACTATGCATTCATCTGGAAAAGAGATATTAATGTCTCTGGCAGGAAAAATTAAAAATCTCAGACAATTCTTCCCCTACATTCTTTTTCAGTGTTTTTCCATCACACTGAAATCCACATTACTTCAAGAAAACAAATATATTATTCTACTAAGTACAAAATAGCCATACTCAGTGCAAATGTCTGCTCTTCTGACTAGCCCTTTGTTGTTAAATAGGAAAAAAGTTGAGATCTCAACAAAAAAAGGGGGAAAGAAAATAAACCTCTTACTTTCAATTACCAAATTCAATAAATTTTTCATCATCATCAAATAAATAAATAAATTGCTCATCTTTTTTTGCTATCAAAATGCTACCATGACAAATCACAAGCTTAAGTGATAAGAAGCAAAAAACCAGTCCATGAAGAAAATTACTTTCGTCACTGAGATCAAGTGGTCTGACAGTCATAAGTCACACTTAGAACCTATAAAAAAACTAGTGTGGATTTTTTGTTTCTGCAGCTATTCATCTGAAAAACTCAGTATTTTAAGAATGCTTTTTTCCTTCCTAGACTTCTAGTAACTTTCTAGATTTTTGAGAGTCATCCAAACTCACCAGTACATAGCAGCAGCAAGTAGCTACAGAGACGTTCATATCCTTTCTTGTAAAAATAATATATTTAAAAGTCATAGTAACTTCAGTAGGAGTAATTATTTATGCTTCCAAGTACTGTGAGTTTACTCAAGTTCCAAAGACATATTTTTGGACTATATTTGAGCACTTTTAAACAAGATTTGGAGCCCAGTTTTGATCCAGTCTAAATTTAGATTTAAGCAGCTCTGGCCTACCCAAGCTACACTGATTCAGGGTGATGTAGTAAAGGTTGTGTTTTTGGGGGTTGGGTCACAATTTTTGTTTTCCTGTTTAACAACTTAAAATAGTTTTGAAAATAAATCAGCACATAAGCATGTTATAAGAGACATCACAATAGTACAACTTGTGATTTAAGTGTCTAGGCTAAGGTAAAAAGGCTGACATATTCCTTATTTCATGCTCTGTATGGTCTCAAGCACAAGAAATCTTCAGGAAAAAAAGAACTAACCATGATAGTGTTATGAACACTGAGCAGAATAAAAGTTTGTGAAGTTTAGAGTAGAAAGAACTGAGAGGTTAAAGCCAGTGCAGGGGATATCCTTTCAATTTTTCACAAGACATGAATCTGAAATATATTCATATGTAACAGCTTTCAGTAAACAAAGCTCTAGATGCAACTTTATCTAGATTCAAGATTCTGAACTATCAGCTGCTAAATCAGGTTCACATCTATTTACACTGAATAATATATTATATATATATTTTATAAATAAGTACATATAAGTATTATATATATATAAGTAATATATTTATACTGAATATTCTCCATCTAGAAAAAATCATAATATATGGGGCTGTTGCATCAATTTCAGTGTAGGATAATCAAAACTTATAACTTTGCCAAAAGAATTTTTACCTGTATTTGGCCTAAGTATTGTAACTTACTCAATTTACAAAAACTGTATTTCCATGGGATGGACCCTAATTTTTTGGGGGGGGGGTTTTGCTCCCTATAAAAGAAATCACAGTCTTTCACTTCCAAATTAATGCTTGCTTTCTTTTAAATACTCTCATGTGAAAAACTATATACATAGTGAATTCTAGGGAAAGACCTGTGCACATCAGAAAACTGACGTTACACTTCTCATATTCCCAGTTAAGGCTGCCTAAAAAAGCAAACAGTAAGTCAGAAATGGAGGAATGCCCAGTATCCTTAAAATGGTACCTTGCCACATAAAGGAGCTCAGGGTTAACTGAGGACTGACTTTATTTAATCACCTGCCAATATTGCCACCATGATCATACCAGTCCATTTAGCCCATTAAAGCAACAGAAAATGGAAAAGTGGACTCTGACACAGCAGCAGCAGAGGCATCACTTGATCCTATTTACTATGGGAACACACGACAACTTTGACTTGCAACCCAGCCCAGAAGCAGATGCGCATTTATCACCAACCTAAAGCCAGATTCAAGGTATAGAGCTGAACTGTGGGGGGAAGGTCACTGTCCTGCTGCCGGTGCTGTGTCTGTTCAAGGACAGAGGAAAAGTTTCAGAACTGACTCAGTACCTTTTACCAGCACTAAATTCATATTTGGAAAAAACAAGACATAAAAAGGCAATGACTATAATACACTAAATGAGAGGCAGTACTCTAGGCCAACTATTATTATTTTTGCCTTCAGGCTGCAATTCTTTATGCCACTAAGCTTCTGGTGACTCACACCACCATATTGTACCAACAATGCTCTCAAAATGCAAATTGCTAATGATTCTTTTAGCCCAATACAAACCTAGGAAACAAGTGCAATTCAATGCAGTATTTCCAGCAGTGCCATAAACATCTTTGCACAATAGTTTAAGCTAATGGCACTTAAAGTTTTATCTCATGCCTAAAGCTATTGTCGTACTGAATAGCTATTATATAATCTTTGGAAAAGAGCATTAGCATTCTTTCATGAGGCACACGGCTTCACAGAGTTAACATACCTTTTATATACCTGAATGGGTATCAGTAGAACACAACAAATGCTTTCCCTTTCTAAATCAATGTCTATTATTTTAAAGACTCAACCATTTTAAAGTATTTGCCTTATTGTGAGCAACAATTTCTGGGAAATCAGTCTGTACACTGATACCTGTTGAATTGGGAATAAACACGAGGAATTAGAGATCTGTGTGCAGTTGCAGGATATTGCTATGCTCATGGAGACATGGTATGATGGCTCATACCCCCACAGTGTTGAAACAGACTCTTTACAAAGGACAAACCGTGAAGATGAGCCAGTGAGATGTCCTTTATGTGACAGAACATTTGGAATGCATGGCAGCAACTGAGAGCATTAAAGGGCAGCCCAGTGTGGATGACATTACAGTGGATATCTGCTCCAGGCTACCTGGCAAGGAAAAACAAGCACATGAGACCTTCTGCTGACAGCTAGAACAAGAACTCTAATCAGGGGTACTATTTTCACTCAGGGAAAAGATATTCCAACTAAACAGCATGCAGATCACCTAACCCGTAGGCCCCAGGTAAAAGACTAGCATCCCATCAATTTTCTGCCTTTTCCCCACTATTTTCAGATCAGACAAGGTTAGGTAATATATTCAGTTTCTATTTAGATACAATGTTAAACCACACGTACATTTCTCAGTGAATAATCTACAGGTGTATAAATTACTTAGGTCTAGTGAGGCACATGTAAAATATGCAGTGCAAATGTGCTCACTTCTCATCAGTTTTTGGAGCCAGACAGATATAAACCTAAGAACTGAACAAGATGGTGGGTGCCAGAGAGAAGTACTTGTTCCCCAGCCTTCTGCTAAATAATAGTGTTTTTTTCAAATCAGTGTTAGATAGAATTAATGTTTTTTTGTTTTGTTTTTTTTGGGGGGGGGGTAAAATTAAATGCCAGTGACAAGAACTACTATTCACCATCACTGTACTAAATTTCACTGATTACATATGAAATTATTAAACTGGAATAGGAAAAAACCTGTTAAAATCCTGCTGGCAATACCACTGTAGTATACTACCTGCCCCAGCTACAAAACAGCAGCTGATGAGCAGATAGACACTGACATTAAAAAACATTCTTTGGGACCTTGATGGCAATGGAACAGTGTGATCCTTGTAACATGGAGTGTTAATTCAGTATCACTGCTGCCAAAGGCAGGAGTTACCAGAGTTAATCACTGGTTCTGCTGTTGACAGGAGTAAGTTAGAAATGGGGTTAAGTGCTTTGTTGTTATAAATCCGCTTTACTTTTTATTTGCTAAACAGGATAAAGCAAATGTGATTATTTGCCATCTCATTTGCAGCAGATCTTTGTCACCCCTTTCATAAATAGTATTTCTGCTATTGTAGTTTCTTACTTTCAGAAGCACTTAGCACAAATACAGAAAAAATTTTTAACAAAAAGTATTTTTATGGCTGTGTTTATATGTATTTTACATGAAGGATCACACTATAGCAAGTGTTCTAGTTCAAGAAGCGTTAATTGTATATCTGTCAATGCTTCAGACAGACCTGATTTTGATTCTTTTATTTAGTGCTTAACTAACACATTTCACTTCTCAAAGTGACAAATGAACCCCATGAGTAAATTATGCAAAATCCATTTACCTTATTTATCTCACCTAAGCCACTGTACACATCAGGGAAGTAAAGAATAAAAGAATTAAATTACATTATTTACCTCAAAGCTTCTCTTACTAGCTAAGTGCAGGCACAGCTTCTATTTTAAACTTTGCCACTCATAGTTTAAAATTCTACTACTGAATTTCTCATTGCCTTATTAGTTTGGAAGGCATAATTCTCCAAACTCAGAATATTTTCAAGGACTACAGATACATTATGTGGTAGACAAATCAATTTCAAAAGAATAAAATGCAGCTCATAATTTTCTAGTGTTTCTTCATTTCAAAATTATTCCCCCATATCCTTTTTTAACCTATTTTAATTTATCGTTTTAAAACTATCTTAGTATTTGTAACCTGTTTTCCTTTAACTTAAAAATAGATATTGTATATATGGGCGACTATAAAACCCAGTGTTTCTTCAGTAGACTAAAACAATGTAACCCCTATTGAAAGTGAATATGAAATATGGTAGAATAATGGCAAATTACTAGAACAGATACAGAAATTACGCAGAGAATTTTACAAGCTTTATTACACATACAGAGAAAAAAAGTCCAAACAAAACTGCCAGAAATTAATCAGGAAACCTTAAGACTACAATGCTCCTTATAAAAACTGCAAGAATGCTGTATTGAAGAGAACATCCCAATTCTAGGAATAAACAATACAAAAGCAGTGGAACATGTTACACTAATGAAAAAATTACAATAGACATTAAGAAAGACTAGGCTGTAGAAGTGAAAGAATGGTTCCTAGCATCTGGAAATATCATTTTGCATGTTGTATGCCAGAAACAAAATCAAATGTAATACCTCTTGCATACCTACCTATGGCAAATGAAAAAACAGCAGGGTTCTAGTTATTACTGTTGAAATTTTAAAATATAGCCTCTATTCACTCCAAGGAGTTTTGCTTATATACAAAAAATCAAATACTGGGCTGCAATCACACTCAGATATGTTGTGCAAGCACCTAATTGCCTTTGCAGGTATTTCTTCTGTTTACAGGATACATTTTCCAGTGGGTGAATATGCAGCCAGTCATGCTAAAAGAGAATTGTCAGGCAGTTACTGTGCAGTTCAGATACTTGCTTTAGTACAGCCATTGGGATACTTCACTAGCCAAATACAGGGACTGCACAGACTGCAGAGGGTTGATTTCTCATTAGTTTTATGAATATCAAGCACCAGATGAAAAACTATGTGACACACTTCATGCTGGCCCAAGCTTTATATGGCAAAATAGAGAAAAAAAAAATTCTGCATTTAATTTTATCTTAGGTGCTAAAATTGATGTGCAAATGAAATCTCCTAACTGGAAAATCTACAGGAAGAGAAAGCATGCAATTTACCATAGGTGTTTATATGGACTTCTGATTAAACTTTGACTTATCTATCGAAGAAAGCATTGATATCTCATTCATTTCCAAAAGCACAGGGCCATGAATTTTCTGAGTTCACTTCCACGAACTTCCAGACTTATCTTGCATTTTCAACTGAATGTCAATTTGAAAAGTGCATTTCTTTCCTAGGTTCTGCAAACAAAATATCATTAAAGAAGATACAGTTCCCGCATTCTTGATTTTAATTTACAGACTAACCCAAAATATTAGGGAACAGCACACCATTTAAAAGCAAGCTGTGTTCATAAGAAAAGATCAAAAAAATAGATGAGGACGAGGAGGACAATTTTTGGTGAAGGTGAAGAAAGAAGCCATGGTCCTATTTGCACCTGCAAAAAATGTCATATATGCAGGCACAAATTACTATCAATAAGTACACAGAGGTTCTGTTTGCTCAGCATGCAAGGGTCCCATCAAGAAAGGACTTAGAGATGAACAGAAAAAAATTAGCAGTAATGAAAAGAATCACTCTTACTCAAGGAAAAAAAAAGTAAGCACTCTTCTGCAAATAGGACATAGTGCACAATCAGCTTGAAAGGGAAAAAGCTACTTTTACTTCAGAGTATAGCCTTTCCTCATCAGCAAGATCTACAAGCCTCTCTGAACGTTCTGCAAATAGGACATAGTGCACGATCAGCTTGAAAGGGAAAAAGCTACTTCAGAGTATAGCCTTTCCTCATCAGCAAGATCTACAAGCCTCTCTGAACCACAAACTAACCTTACAAGCTCCTGATTTGATGTTTTCACTCAGCAGCAGCTGGCAGAAGTGGTCTTCAAGGCCTTCCCTTTGGAAGCCCCAAAGGACATGTGGTGTTGTGCCCAGAGCAGTGAACACAACCCTTTCCTGCAAACTAGAGTGCTCACAATTACAATCAACACTTACACACTTATCTGGTATCTTACTTGTCTTTTAGAAAAGTAGTCAGCTGTCTCCAAGACCCAGTATTGCCAGACACTCACAGTAAATACAGTATAACAAAATTTATTACTGACCTTTGACTGCATTATCTACCTTTGGACACCCTCTGTCTACACTAACGTGCTGAGCATTTAGGGATTCCAATAATTGCTGTTATTAATTTCATAATCGAAATGACACTCCTCCATGTGAATTTCCCCCCAAATACTCTGACTCCAGCCTGAGTTCTATTCAATCATATGCCAACAACATTTGTTTATTAAGCCTGTGACATTTTAACATGCACAATGAGCTATTTCATTGTCTGGCTAAGCTAGAAATGTCAGGGCAAAAAATCTCAATGAGACTCATTTTTCAGTCCCAGAATACTCAAAGAAAACTAATGTTACTATGTTTTTTAATACATGTACTTGTACAGATGGTTTTACTTTAATGAAAAGCTATTGCTGGTCAGTACAAGAAGTATTTTGGATTTATATTCATTTTCTACCCACGACGACTTTTGGACTACTACTAATTAAATATTCTGTCAGCTTTTTTGACCAAGGAATGGAAGAAAGATGCATTCAGACCTTTTAATTCTTAAAACAATTGTTCTGTAGCAGATGGTATATAGGGAATGCATTCTATGACCCCACTTATGTATGTCATGGATTTGACATTTGTGAGACCCTAAGACCTCAGCCTTCAACACATGAAATTTCTGTATGACAGAAACCCCCTACGTTTGCAAATTATTGTAAATCTTGGCACAGACACACAGGTTACAAAACACTTCATTTTAATTTGCAGAATTAATTCAACATTTATCATACTTTTCAAAGTAAACCATTAAATACATCATCCACATAAATTTCTTATATTTGTATTTTAAACTATAATTCAGAATTGCTTTTAACATTAAGAGTCCCTACTATTTCTCTACCTTTTCACTATTGTAGTTCAATACCTGATGGTCAAATTCCACTGTTTCCTAGAACAGGTATATGTCTAGGTCTAATTGTAAGTTTAACTTCAGTCATCTCTTCTGGTTGCTAAAATGCAAACTGATTTGACAAGCTTCAACTCTAAATTATTATAAGAGGAAAGTAGTTAGTGTTTAAAATTGGAAGGAAATGTTAGTCAGCTTCTCTTGATAATTAAAACCGATTTTTCATTAAACACTATAACTCCCACAAAAATATGTGAAGTTAATGACAATACCTAGCAAAATGTAGAGCTTGATTATTTCTAATGAAAAATTATGTAAAGAACTGCAATTAAGTCATCGGAAGCATGATTTTACATAATCATCATGTGGAAAATACTGCAGGGATTATCTTATTCAATATAATCAATGTCATATGTAACTGTTTAGCTTTTGTACCCATTTTAGGATGCTGATGATAAACAATTTCCTTACCATTCTAGAAATGTTTGCCTGTTTATGAAAGAAAATTCGACAACAGGAAAAAATCTGGATGATTGCAACTGACACATTTTCCTAACATAAAAACACTGTTGGTTTTTTGGATTATCTGTGACTTCATCTACAAAAATACTCAAGAGATTACATAATCAGAAATAATAGTGCAAGGAGAGTGCCAGAAAAGGACTAATACGTAATTGTGCTTAAGCAGCAGCTTACTATCAAAGTGTCACAATAATGCTTAGAAACCTTTTTTCCTCTTTCAACTTAATATGCAAGGAGGAGGTAAATAGAACAGCTTGGCATCTAACCTGAACATTTTCATATCTTAACACAAAGTTTTTAACATATTACCCCATGACTTTGAGGACAAGAATATTCAGTTTAGAGACAATATTACATATTATACATAAATCAGAAATAAAGTCAGATTCAGAAGTCAATTATAGCATATTCTTCATACAAAATTGCTCAGAAGCATAGAACTATACCACATGAATTAAATTATCTTTTTCTTCAACTTCTGTTTCTATTCATGGTCAACAACTCCACATAATGTTATGAATATGAACTTGTTGCACATTCATTAAATATGAAATAAATTTTTAAAATTCTCTTCACCACTTTCCACCAATGAATATATGACTAAATATATGGCATTTCATTTCCCACTTACAAATATAATGTTTCCACAGTCAAAAGTCTTACGTTACATTTTCTGGAATTTTCTATGGCTTTATCAAATATAGTAACAAAGTATGTTAATGCAATTACATTTTAAAATAAACATGATAAATGTGTATTAATTAGAACCCACATATAGAAACACTGAGAAATGTTGTTAACGGTTAAAACTATTTGTGCAGAAAGTGATATTGCAAGACAGATTTTTTTACTTGCAGGACAAAGAAAAAGTTTATCACTTCAGGTTAAAAATACCTATGCTAAATGTTAAACTCGGACATTTATTCATTAAATGAAGTAAAATAATTTTTACTACAAAAGACCAGAAAGAAAACCAATTCTGATCACTTACATATAATGTTACTTGTTTCTACTCAGTTTTTTACCCTGAAGTGTTTTTGTTGAATATTATAGATCATTTGCTAGATAAAGTAATAAGTCAGGTAGACAATGCAGGTTAAATATATATCTGCTGAAACAGGAGATATAAATGGAAGTTAAATTAATGTCATACTAATGTTCAGGAAAATCTAAATTTAGCAAACATGATCCCCTGTGGTGTAAAAGTGAATTCAGCAAATCTGGATCCCTCTTCTTGCCCAGACTATCACATGGGTTTGTCCCAAGCAGAACTCCAATCAGAGCAAAGTTTATTCCTCTGAAAGTCAAAGTTGTGATCTTATTTTCCATCTTCTTTTCTCCCAGAGTCCTGAACACCATAATTTTATGATCACTGCAGACAAAGCTAAGACCATCTTCATACCCAATTCCTAATTTTTGGCACCATGTCCATTAGAGTGCTTTGCCTCTTCAGGCCTTAAGTCAGCCTGTGTCAAGTCATCATCCTGCACCCAGATATCTCCTGGAATGTGTGTGACTTGCTCTGTTGTCCTTACAGTAAGATGGAAATTAATAGATTTTATCATAAAATCCAATCTTAAAACCTGATTTTTTCTTGCCTAACGTGTTTATTTAAATTAATATTTGCAATTATAGACTGCAACTCTGAACCAACAGGTAGTGGTCACCAAACTTGATTGTGATTGCATATTAATAATAGCTTAGAAATTGTAAACTAGCTCAACTGAATTGAATCTTAGCAGTTCAGAAAAATAGTTAATAGCTGAAGATTCAATAAATACTAATATTTATGCACAAAATTTATGAAATTATTAGTAGCTCAAGTTAACATGTTTTTTACTTTGGTATGGGTAAGCAATGGGTAAATATAATCTTTGCCTCATGTTTTGGTCAAGAAAAACATTTGTCAAAAACATACATGAGATTTCAAGACTGTAACTACATAATATATCCCTACATAACTAAGACAGTGGTGGGATGGGTTTTTTCCCCTCAATAGTCCCATTATTTTGAAGGGCTAGATGGTTTGCAGTGTGATACTGTAAACAAGTCTTCAATACATGGTACGGACATTCAGATCCTAAGTACAATGACACTGACAAATCACAATAGATCCAAAAGGTTCTAATATCCAAGCAAAGTAGCAAGAAGTCTTCTGGCTGAAGCTGTAATCCTCATTAGTTCTATTCTTTGCATACATGTAGCACTTCCACATATAAAAATCATCATCTTACATAGAACTATCATAAGTACTCAGCTGCCTCATACTGGTAAATAGAGAATAAAGGTCAGGAACACTTGCTCACTTAAAATATCACTCACAACTCAGTGTCCACAGCAGGCAGTGCCAGCAGAAATGAGAACAGAGTATGATATGGGAAGTGTGCTGATAATATTTCAGAGGATCAGACATGCTGTCAGCAAATGATTATTCTTTGAACGTGGGTCAATGTGGATGCAACGATGAATGGCAGAGAGCGTCCTCCAAAATGGTGAGACAGAATAATTTCAGCTGCAAATAATACTTCTAACCAAAACCTGGCTACTAAATGAATGACTAAGCTGAAGTCATAATGTTCGGAAAAGGTCATTGCATCCACTACATTTGTCAAAGAAGGTAGTTCTTGTTGATTACCTCTGGGAAAATGACACTTAATAGTCAAAATATGGGGCATGTAAAACAAGTGCTAAACATAGGGATATCCTAGTCTAACCATTTTTTGCTTGAAAATAACTGAGTCTTGTAAAATATAAAACTCTGGCTAAGGTAAAACTTTCACAATCCTATATCAATGCAAATGATGATTGATATTTCACTGACAGCAGTGCTATCTTCCATAAAATACATCTCTGATTAAAACAGCATCAGATCATAGCTAGAATATGATAATTCAAAGCAGGCTGGTTTTGCTTTTAATTAAATAGCATCTGGTGTAATTCTTTACCTTGTGGCATTGTTCTTTGCAGACCTTGATGCTCGTCTGTCCAGTGGACTGCTGCCACGGCTAACAGTCCTGGCGTCAGTGCACACAGACTTGTTCAAAGCCTGCAGAAAGCACTGGATAACAACAATCCACCCATCTGGATTGTCAACACTAAAGAAGCAGACATCTGCCAGAGTAATTTGGCTGACTCCAACAGGTCCTCATTTATGGGAATTACCAGGCATGCTGGCATAGAGGGACGTGGTATGTCCAGAAACTTAGTTGATTTCTCCTGGACAGCTTCCATCAGAATCTCCAGTGTGACTGCCATTCTGTGCAGGAACTCATGAGAGATTTTATAAGTATCTGGCTGTACTTTTGAGTATCAATGGTAGCACAGTCTCTTCTGCAGACAAAGGTAATACACAGTAGAAACTGTATGATTAACAGCCTGCAATTCCTCTTCCTCAGAGTCTGTGAGACAGATGTTTCAATCATACACAAAGTTCACATACTTGGGATGAAAAAGACATGACTGGAATTGATATACCAGAAGCAGGTACAATTTGGTTAGATTATTTAGATAGATAATAAAGAAAATACATTCAAGGATACGAGAGTCACTAAATCATAACATCACTCCTAGTCTTTGGATAACAAACACAAGCATTGCAACAATTAAGAGCACACACATATTGTACTCCACTGTGCTAATAACATGATGAATGGCAGGAGTAGCATCACAGAATGGTTTGGAAAGGACCTCATATTACCTGGTTCCAACCCCTTGTTGCTAGAGTAAACAGTAGAACAGCCAAAATCATAGACTGGTATGGCAAACCAGAGAGAGAGTACCTGGTGGGTCCTTGTAGGTTTTAAATTTTACTTCACAATAACAGAATTAAAAGATAACTGATATTTTTTCCAGCATTCACAACGAGAAACCCAGACCTGCACCTTAGGTATGTGGCTCAGCTTACCATGTGAAAACTATACTAGACCATTTCTGTGTGTAAACACCTCTGACTTCTGTGTTTATTTAAGGAATATCTTACAAAATAACATATCTCAAAGATGTACCTGACATTCAAAACAGTGTAAAAATATTTCATGGGCTCATAATACAGCGTTATTGTTCCATAACTACTAAGTTTCCAAACAACTGAGGCTCATACTCTGTCATAAGAAAAAAGTATTAGTAGAAACAATTCAGAGGAAAATGCAATTGTGTTTAAGAGAGACTGAAATGTAAAAATAAAAATTAAAACCAAAAAACCAAAACAAAACAAGTAAACAAAAATTTGACCTTTTTGGTAAAAAATCCCAGGTGAAAAAGAGTAAATTATTTTGATTTTGATGAAATGCCAAATTACTGAACAATTTCTCTGCGAAAAATAAATTAAGCAGAGTTGGATTCATTCTTCTATCTACACGAGAGCTGCATCCTATCACACAAACTGATTCAGAGGTTCCAGCTGAGTAAGAGAACCTGGACTGACCTGTAGGACAACTATACCATCAATAGGATTCATGGATAATAGGAACAATATTGATAATAACATTCATTTACCTTACCCAGACCCCTTTCAGATAATAGCAAAGAGAACTGCTGCTCTGCTCCCCTCAAACCCCAGCTGTGGTCAGTCTTACCATCACTGTGTACCAGCAAGAGCACTCACTGCCCTTTAGGGGGCTTAACCCACCAATAGTTCCTGCACCATTGGTAAAGAGCTGTCAAGAATCAATATTCCTAAAAAAGTTTTCCTGCCTTCATGTTAGTTATGCAAAATAAATTATTCCCCTCAGCACTATCGAAACCATATGAACAGTAATGGTGAAGAGCAGAAATCACAGGAATTTTAGCAGGCTTGCACTGGATAGCCAGCTTCAAAGCCTCTCACAGACATCCTGTGCTCAAATGAAGCTCAAAATTGCAGTTGCACCTCGTGCTTTTTCCTGTATTTTTTTTCTTGGCTGAAATCCTCTCATCTGCCTGCAAAGCAAAGGGGCCCAGTCTTTTTTATCCTCTTTATTGTTCTCATAAGGAAGTTCCTGCTGTTGGTTGGTTACAGAATAATTGAGTATGCCTTGTCCACAGGCATTTCTCACAGAAATGTAAATTTTTACACGAAAACAGAATATTTCACTATCATCACTGTTTTTTTCTTAATTAAGAAGCTACTATGGCTTGAGCAATCTCCCTCTTTTCACTTCACTAATTAATTGGGCGTCCTTAATAGATTTACATATGGACTGCTTGGCAAAAGGTCCTTCAGAAGAAGCAACTTCACTGTGGGGAGGCAGGGATATATTTCAAGGGGGTTAATTTGTTTTTAAACAGTGAATCAGTTAATTCTAGACATAGTGTGTTGGTAAATCTTTCCTACAAGAACAGATCATTTTATATAACGAAAATAATTCTAGAGAAGAACAGACACAGTGACCAATATGTTTATCACTAACCTTGCTAGAAGAAACTATGCATAAATTGTTCTCTGCTTCTGCTGCACAATTCCTTAAGAAATAGTCACATTTTTATGTACTTGCTTCAAATGAAATACTGAAATGCCTTTCAAAACTAACAGCAGAAAATATTTTTAAAATCTTCTCTACTGTGAAATTAATTTGTAACACAAACAAAAGTAACATTTTATTCTATAAATACACAGACAATAATTCAACAGAAGACTGAAATGGATACCCTGGATCTTGGGCAGAAATTTGGTAAAAATAATTTAGTTTGTGGGGTTTCACCCCCACCCTTTTCTTGTACCTTCTCCTGACTCATTTATAGAAGATGACTTTTAGGTTCTCCAAATATTTAGAGCTGTGCTCCTGCACAAGTCCAGAGCTGATCTCTTACATGCAACATTGTGCCTATTTCATGCCAAATCAATTTACTGATTCCAGGTGACTACCAATTCAGCAGGAGGAACAACAAAACAGTGCCAGGCAAAAGTCTTAATTTCCCACAGTCAATACAGTCAATAATGAAGTGTGCTAATTACCTCTTATCTTCCCTGTGAACTGCTGATATGCTCTGTCCATTTTTAGCACAGAGAATCTCCACTTTCACACCTGCTTGTGCAGTTTGGTGGGAAGGGTTTGGAACTAAAACATTGAGGTATTTAGATAGAACAACACACAAGAAGGCATTAGTATTTCCATAAATAAGACTAAAATACAGCTCTTTATATAAAATGTACAAGATGCAAACTAAAAATAAAACAAAGAAATCCCAACCACCTTTTAAAATCAGAAGTAGTAAGCCACTGGGCAAATTAACATTGACCAATTGGTTTTGTGATATTTTAAGACTAAAATGACTTATTAAGGTTGCTTAAATAGTTTCTCTTTCATTGTGAAGTTTTTCAATTCTGATAACAGAAAGTAATTGTCTTTATGCAATACATACCTGCTTCATTTATTCTTCAGTCAATACTAGGAATTAGGTTTGAGCACTTGTACACAGCAATTACAGTAGTTACAAGACCAAATGAAACTATTGCAATTGTTTTGTAGCCCATTCCTAGAAGAATTCAAAATGAGTACAGACAAAGTCCAGGCATGTTATCACCTAGATTTTATTTACTTACATATACCACATGAGATTTCTGATGTTAAGAGTTCATATTTTGTTGTGACTAGATGCAAAGTAGAAGCAAGAAGAATTTCTCAAAGTAATTGTTATTGTTCTGAAAGCATTACTGGGTTAATAATACTGCTTCTATTTTTTTTTTTTTAAGTCCAAATAATGGTAAAATATAGAAGCTGATATATTAAACCATTTTACATTATTACTAAAATTGAAAGGTGCAGGAGGAAGAAATAAAAGTGTAGATATCAGAGTGCTAGAATTCCCAAAGGCATTATGAAGAGCTGTACACAACACACACATTGCATATCTGCAAGTGTACAAATGTTTTCTGCCTGTTCAGAGCAGTTGATAAGTCATTGAATTTACAGACATGTGCTCTGGATTTCGTGGCAGCCTAGTTAAAAGTTTCTACTCATTATCACTCACAATCACCTTAGCTCTTCAACAAACCTTAAAAATTAACAACTACTTCAAGATGCAGTAGAAGATCCCGGGGCAAGTACCATAATTTTGCCCTGACAAACATATTCCTTCACATACATCAGTTCATGTCTCATAGTAGAAAACCAGGCAGATACTGTAGACAGACAAAACTGAATGATCCTGGTCACTTGTACTCCTCGGAGCTGTGCTTTGTGTTAAATGACGGAAGCAAGAGAAAGTCAGCCCTGTGTGAGATGCTGCACACCTATGGGTGCCAGAGCTTCAGAGGAGCAGAAAGTCCTGCCACCAACCCAATTACTGGGTTGATAGCTTGTTTTCCAACTCTTAATTGACAGACCAACATATGAAAAACAACAGCTTGCTGCCAACACAGCTCCAAAGCCCTCCTGTTCTTTTGAAGCTGAGCTAAATGAAAAGTACCTGCAAGAGAGCATACATGGCTTTTGCTTTATTAATTGAACAAAACTGTACAAATACACTAATGCAAGGGAAAAATAAAAATTATTGGATGATAAGTATTAAACCACGTATAACAAGCTCTCAAATTTGTCTCCTCTGTAGCCAGGCAGTTAAAGTCAAAGGAAAGAAAACACTTCAATTACCCAAAGGCAAGTACAGGCTCAACAGCAAGGAAATGTAAACAATGAGAAGCAACAATTATGTTTGTGAGAGATGCTTTGCCCAGAAAAGATTAAATGCACTTTTCCCACTTGGAGAAAAGAGGGTACACCAAAAACGTTTCTTAATCAAAATGTACTTATGTCCATGACATATTTTCCCATGAAATGTCTTACCAAGAAGGTACTTTGGCAAGGCAGGTGCTTTTCCAGGAAGTTTAGCAGGGAACAGTGGACAATTTCCTAGTGCTTTGCCTTGAATAGCAGCATGGTTCCCTGCACTAAGCTAAGGGATAAAACATGAAGTACTAGCTAAGAGGCACACAGCCAATGAATGTGTGGTTTCTATCACTAAGAGATTAGCTACATTTCAGCTGGCCCTATTTGCTTTCCAGATAAGGCAGAAAACCCCAAACCAAACAAAAACAGCCAACAACAACAACCAGCCCCACAAAACAATGCAACAGTAGTATGCAGAAACTTTTACATTTTCTTCCACAGAGCAATAGATACATTTCAAAAACATTTTAAATGAAAAACTCACGTTTACTTTTCTTTCTATATTGTTAGCAAGCATATTTGACTATGTTATATTTGTAGAAAGGTCCACTTTCAGTAAGAAAACACATAGTTAATTAGGTACTAATAAATATTTCTAGCCATTAGCTCTGTATAATGCAACCTGACATAATAGACATCAAAATACAATTAATTATTTCAGCTTTAACATGGTAGCACTCTAAGCCATCAAATTTCCAGAATTTCAGCTCTTTCATGAATCCAGTTTCAAAACAATGATCCATCATACAACAATCCTGCTTGCTTATGGAGATTAGATCCTCTTCCTAAATTGCTTTAGCCACAGGTAAGGCTTTATAAACAACACAAATAGACATCACTTTCTGTGGACTTTGCTATATTGATCCACCAAAAGGAACTAATCCATTCTGAAAACATACAAAGAAACAAATTAGGCATGACAAAGAAATGTTTGAGTTCTAAACAGGTGGGATTAGAAGGATTATACAAAATGACAGTGAGTCATGAACTCAAAGGCATGAACTCATCAGCCATTGAAGTAGTTTCCATTCAACCTGTAAAATATATAAAGTGTACCATTCCAGAAATGGAAAACATCATTATTTACCACTGGAAAAGCTTTCTTAGAATTTGAGAAGTGCCAAACCTCTATGCAAGCGTTAAATAACTAAAAGAATGTGCATCTCCTCGTATATCTTAATTCTCTCCCTTCTCTCTCTTTTTTCTCAAGGTTTTCTACTCTCAGTTTCAAAGTCTCTGCAAGAGGTAGAAGATGAAGATATGTTGCTAGCTGCATTAAATCTAGGAAAAACTCTACAAAACAGAGATAAAATTATGAACAGGGGAGCTGTACCTTTGCTGAAGCACTACAAGACTGAAGACAGCAGTGTTTTCCATGATAAGAATGCTGGAAACATGAAGTTTTTGGTGAGTTCAGTTTTCAATTTTGGCTTAATTGTAAAATTGAAATTCATTTATACCCCTTTAGAAAAACAGGACAACAATTTAAAGTAATAACTAGGTAAATATATAAAAATACCAGTTTAACATAATATAGTCAAGAAAAAAAATTCAACTCTATATATCTAATGCCAAGATTCTAAATGTGTAACTTGGGGAGTTGAATTAAATCTGATTTTCACAGACAGTAGTCAAAACTTGGAGGGTGGGGGGTGGGAGGATAAGAAGAAACCTATATTTATATTTCATTCTGCCCCTAAATGCAGCAACAGGTTTTTAACTCTGCCAGACACAGGACTCATTATTTATGTCCATTAAACCATTTTGGCCAAAGATGCAATTCAGGTCATTACTATTAAGGTATGATTTTGAAACATAAAATAACTGCACTGTTGGAATATAAAGAACAAAATGTGATAGAATTGGCTTTATTGTCTTCCCTCAAAACAGGACAGAGGTTCCAGACAGGATTTCTTCAATCGTGTTATGCCAATCAACTTGGGTAGAAAGCAACTACCTTATCCTGAACTGAAGGGAGCCATGGCTTTTCCAGCTGACACTGAAATTCAAAATATTGAGTCAATACAGGAAAGAGAGACCACAGATGAAGAAAATTCAGCTAAATTCCCTATAGGAAGAAGAGATTTTGACAGTAAATATATTTTATTTTTACACAGAAAATTATTTCATTCTGGTAAAGTACACTGCAATGGCAATGTAGCAATTGGGTAAAGGTTCATTTAGAGACTCCATGACTCGGTGCATGGGGGAGGGACCATTTGTTAAATTAATATTTCCAGAAGCCATAAGAATTCTGATTCTTTGATGACTTAAACGTTCAAGCTCTTTTTTTTCTCCTGTAGTCCTCAGGTGTATGCTGGGAAGAGTCTATCGACCCTGTTGGCAAGTGTGAAAACCACTTATCTCCACCACCTTCTCTGAAGATTAAACATTTTATTCTGAATTTAATGTAATTTGAAGTTACTGAGTGTTAGTGTAACTGTACATACACATCCAAAAATAATTTCCCAATGCATTGTAGAGGGATACATAATTCATTACCAAAAATAACAGTGTAATTATTAACAATGTACTGTTATTAAAAAATAAAATACTTCAGCATAATCAAGACTTGTAAGTAGTTGTCTACTATAATGCACAAGCTACTTTCAATTATTTACATATGAAAGCAAGTAATTCATAAATTTCCTGTTTTCTTGCAAAATTTTACAACTGTCAACATACCATGTATGTGAAAACAAAAACTTAGAGTTTAAAAAAGCGAGTTAATTTTGCCTGACCAGCAATCAACTTATTCTTACTTGCAGTTTTGGTCTGTTTTCTTTTTCCACCAATTTTGCTGTCCAATTCCTTCTTAGAGCTGTCTGAAGTCTTAAGTCTTTTAGTATTTTTTTGCAAAGATGGTTCACTTTCCTTGTCACAGATTATTTTGTCATTATTCAAATCCATCTGTTCATTCTCAGAGTTCTTGTTCCTTGGCTGACAACTCAGCTTTCCCATTTCTGTATAACTTCTAGTCTGGTGAACACTTTCAGAAATAGTTCCAAGCCCTGGTACATCAAGACATGAATTTGGACCTTCTGTCATGTAAGAATATCAAAAACATATGTGAGGAAATAAAAAGTTACCTGAGAACATACATCCTTTTTCTATAAGGACTGCCATGTTATTTTTTTTAATCAAAAATAATGTATTACCAATAAAACAAAGCTATGCTTGTCATTGCTATTAAATTTGCTATGTGTTCATAAGTGCATTGCCAATTTAAAATTACATTGCTCAAAAACATGTAAGAACTAACTCAGGGAAGTGGATTTATAACTTTAAGATATTGGAAGAGAGGGTTAAAGGGCATAGAAATTTTCTATATTATATAGTTTGTAGCGCAGTAAAACAAATTTTCCCCGGTTTTAATGGCAAAAAATATAAATTGCACTTGGCTTACTTTTGTAGAATAAAAACAAATATGTCATATATGCAACATATATCATTTTTTACTGCAAGATAGCATCAACACACTTTTCAAATATTTATATTTTCAGAGCATTGGCATTGCAATTTTTTTGCAAAAAGATTTAACTGGCATATGAGACATTGAGAACAATGAGACATTTTTGTTCCTTTTCGTGAAAACATTTGTGTTATACTAAAAGCTTTTTGGATAGCATTTAAAGTATTACCCATCACATTTATTTATTCAATCCTACCACAGCTTACCTGTGGGCTTTCCAGCTTTTAAATGTTGCTTTGGTACGGGACGTTTGCAGGTTGGAATTGCATGGGAATGCTGACCACTCATTTCACTCACATCATTTTTATACGTACAGGCAAACTGGGATTTAATTGAAGATTGCTTCATCTGAAAATACCAATCTGCTATTAGCTTCTATAATTTAAAAAATGAAAGACAACACCAGCAAGACTTGTATAATAAAGACCTTTCCCATTCTTTTCACATAAAATACCAGAAAAATGGATATACTCACATTAAAGAGTAAAATTATATATTAATTTACAAAGCATAAGGGCTTTCAAGAATAATAATTTATTATTCTATTAAAAGTACTAAAATAATTCAAAACTATTATTTTCAGCTCTTACAGAAAGGTACACATTAACTCTTAGAGCTTCAAATTAAAGTTTTCTGTCTTAAGTTAGCCCTGTCTTCTGATGGACTCCATTGCTTTGAGTAGGTGTCGCAGCTACTACAGTCAATTTCCATACTTCTGCAGCTCATCATCTACACTTCTATATGAAAATATCAAGTACTATTTCAGGTTTCCCGTTTATTCACAAAACAAAAGCGCCATTTCACCACTGAATGCCAATGTCTAACTCCTTATTTCCCAAAACATACCCATTTAGCTCAAGTCACAGGTAAAATTTCCTCAGCTTATTCTTAAGTTACAGCTTCACATCAGCTGAGAATTTCAGGTCAAACCTTGTACTTTCTGTACAATTGACCATAAATGGTAAAAGTTCTGCAAGACAAATTCTGCCCTCACTTCCATTTGAAAGTGCACTGGATTATACAAATTATATTAAAAGACGTAGCACAGAGCAGATAACTATAATAGAACTAGTTTTTTAGCTAATAATTCTATCACAACAGCACAGGCAATTTTAAATGAATTAGAGCTGAACAGGCGCTTCAGTAAAATCATCAGAGAAAAGAACAAGTAATAAACTTTGTTACAAAATAACTATTACTAGATAAATAGATAGCAGGAGCGATTTGTTGAATAAGAGGTTTACAGACAGGTTTCTTCTTAGCACAAGCAAGATTAAGCCTTGCGGTGCAGATTTGACTCTTAGAGATATACTTTTCTTCTAACTCAAATTCTCAGATTTAGACAGAAGGAAAGAGAATAATATTCCTAGAAACCTCCTTTCACAGAGAACATCATCCACAAAATTCAGTCACAATTGATGCCACTTTGATCAGATCCTGCTTTCCTACATATAGGGTAACAGACTCGAGCTTATCACTGAGATGCAACCTAGATATCTTTTCATGGTACTGCTGTTGGCCAAGGGAATGCACCGAGTATTTGGCAAAAAATACCTCATTCATTTACAGAAACAGTTCTTTCTGGTTCAATATGCCTGGACATAATTTTACTTTAATCCTCAGTATTCCCTTCAAGAGTCAAAAAGACCAAATTTTCCCTGCTGTCTATCACTCCCAAACTGCAATTTATTTGGGCCAGATAACAGACTAGGAAAGAAAAGGAGATTTAACAGGGCAAACTAGCAAGCCTGACTCTCAAAAACTCAAATCTCTTTCAAGTGTTAATCTACTTTGTACTTTAAAACATTTACCACAAAGTAAGACTACATACATAGACATTTACAACATTTGTATGCTTCAAGATTATGCCTCAGCTCACTGACTGTAAAGTAGAATTATAGAATATGCTGAGTTGGGAAGGGACCCACAAGGACCATCGAGTCCAACTCCTGTCCCTGCACAGGACACCCCAAGAATCACACCATGTGCCAGAGAGCATTGTCCAAACTGCTTGAATTCTGTCAGGCTTGGTAGTGTGACCATTACCCTGAGGAGCCTGTTCCAGTGCCCAATCAACATTCAGGTGAACATCTTTTTCCTAATACCCAACCTAAACCCCTCAAAAAGCTTCATGCCATTCCCTTGTGTGCTTATTGCTGGCCACTTGAGAGTAGAGATCAGAGTCTGCACCTCCTCTTCCTCTTGTGAGAAAGCTGTAGACTGTATATGTCATTATATTCTTTTCAGAAAGTGTTTTGAAGGCTAGAGCAGCTGTCTAATTGAAATTTAGTGACCATCATATTATACAATTACAATATTAAGGAGATAGAAGGCTTCCTTTCAGCTTCAGGTTACTGTAATATTAATAAAAAATATTTTCCAGTACTTGATATATTTTTGAAAAACTTCATCTTAATCCTTTACAAATTCCTCCATTCTCAATTATTGCTCAGTAAATAACACACATCAAAAATTATGCAACTTGAACGCTTTCTATCACATTCATATTGCAAGAGGCAAATAAGCTACAATTTTGCAAAGCTGATGAATCTATAATAAATACAGCATGAAGAACATAAAATTTGAGCAAGAAAGCCTGATAGTTACCATTCTATAACCAACAATAAATGCAGGGGCTTTTTATAAACAACAGTGTTTCTTTTTACCACTCCCATCTTTCACTTCACTAATTCAGTTTGTAGGGATAGAATATATGGAGTCAACAGACAGAAGTCAAGCTCAAACACTGAAAAACTCACAACATAAACCCATCTGTGTTTCAACTTCACTGAAGCTTGAAATATGTCTATTGCATCACATATCAGTCAGGCATTTGCAAACAGTACACAAAGCTCTACCAAATCAGACTGTGGATGCTAGAACTAATCTAGAGGGTATGTATATGGTCTAAGACAACTTGTTGAAGCAGTCAAACTTTTCAGCTAGTCCAGGAACATATATTCACTAGTATAAAGAACTGTAGTGCCCTTCTACACAGAACTGCATTACATTGTTTGAAGTAGCAATAAGCAAACTTTAACAGCCTGAAAGCAGCACAAAGGAGCACAAGCCCAGCATTGAATTAGAAAGTAGAGCATCACTGGAATGTTTTTAAGAAGATCAACCTAAAACTCACTTGACATATACAATGAAACCTGTCAACAGCTTGGAAAAGCTTATAGGAAAAAAAGCCCTTAGAGTTCTATATTAAATTCCCTAAAATTCACTGCTTTAAGAGTGCCACTCCAATGACCCAGAGCTCTGGGAGAGAAAAACTGTTGGGAGATAGTTTGCTAACTGAGTAGCTGCACACAAATGGCACACAATTAACTCAGCCTTACTATTCCTTCTCCTCTTCACAACCAAGTCAGATGTTGCTCTTATTCCCACAAAAAGAAAAGTTCTGCTGCATTTCAGAGAAAAAAGTTTACTGTTACGACTCTTCAGCTGGGAGAAAGGATAGAATTTACAACTGTTTCAGGACAGGTAGGTCAGTTAGAAGTCCTAATAGGCAAATAAAGCAGTACATTCTCCCACCTTGACATCTGTATCTAGAGAAATGTTTCAGTTGTTCAAGATGCTCATATAAAACATTTGCTTTTATGTGAAATATTAATGGTGCATGCTCTATTTATTTCTAAAAGTTAGATTATAATCTGTTCCAGATCTCCTTCCAGCATCTGCATACAGACAGTACTGCCAATATTTAGTCACTAAGAATGTTGAGATTTGGTTTTTATGCACTGGAATGGCATAATAGAATTTGAAAACCTACATCAGTAACAACAAACACATGTTTTTATTTTCTAGCCAAACAACTAAAGTACTATTTGGAAGGGAAAAAGAGATAAAAAGAAAATTTATTTTCTCCATTCTTACCCTTGTCCTTTGAGAAAAAAAATATTCAAGGTAAGGTTGAAAGAGGAAGTTGAAAAAGGGAAAGGAGTAAAAAGGGACAAAATAATAAATTATATCTTTGCCAAACAAAAGCATGTTATTAAAAAATATCCTGGATATCTCAGGTAGTAGCAAGTTTTTATTGTACTGAAACAATCAATTTTTTTTAGCACGATATTGCACCAGCCTTTTGCTATCCCAAAATAACTTGCTACTGTTTTGAGAACATAAACCCCAAATCACTTCATTATTGGCTTTCAAACAAAACTCACAGCTATGGATACTAAACAAAGTAGTTTAGGGGTCTTGCAGAAATAAAAATGGTATTTTCTACACAAATGTGGTTTATCAACTGACACCAAGTCTTTCCTCAGATTTTGGGCTGAACACATAACCTTTTCATTCTCTTCTCTCCTCTACTAAACTACCAATCAACTGTGGTGTCCTCCATAATTATATTGCACTTAGGAAATAAATATTTCTTGAAACAATAGATGAGACTACTACCTGAAGAAGATTGTTTTCTCTATTACTATGACTCTTCTGTTCATAATTACAGTGGGCATACAAGAAAACTCTTGATAACTTCCTGTTAATAGTTTTCCAAGTCACAGTTTATTTGTACTGGAATCACAAATAGGCAAAACAGTTCTCTCAAGTAACAGCATTTAGGGAACTAAGCTATGAAAAATAACAGCAGTGCATGAAGCTAGATATTAAGTCATTTTATAGAGACATGAAAAAGTCACATGAGAAAGGCAGACCAGGATTTTTGTTTTTTTCTTGGAAGGATTTCTATACACAGTAAAATTACAATGAACTTCAAGCATGCCAAGATTTGTTAGAGTTCTTAAGCCACAAATTCTTCTTAAAACTAGATCTGCAGCTACGTTCCCAACTGGAGGGAAATAGTGCCTCATATAGGAAAGGTTGTCTCCTGTTACATTAAGAAAAAAACCACACCAAACTACTGAACATCCTTGCAGCTGTTTCAGGGTAAGTCTGCTACAATGCAGCAGGATTTCTAAAACAATATATCAAAAGGCCAAAACAATCTTAACTTTACAAAAAAAGATCTGTTACACTCTCATATATTCCATGCTTACAGCCTAATAACTTTGATTCTTCAGTTCTCAGTTCCGAAGATCTTAGTTCCACTCAATCCCATTAGTTCAGGAACAAGATTTCACCTACAACTTGAAAGTCTCAATATTTTGCAGTGCAGAACAAAGATGAAAATCTTATTATGCAACATTTTTTTTGTCCTAAGTTGCTCCTCAGCCTAAACAAAGCAGGTTATTGTAACAGCCTGTTCATTCCCCTCTCACACCACTAAGCAGAGATTTAATAACCCATTGAAATCTACAAAATAACTAGTAAACAACAGGGTTTCTACTACGTTTACATAAATAGAAATATGATTCAAAAAAGTAGACATAAGGCTGGATGAATCCTTTTCAGATAAAACAACTCTCTCCTGTCCAATTAAGCTTCCTATGTACTTCAATAAAGCAGACAAGTGACATAACAAGGACAGCTGATAAAGGACATAACTCAATACACGTTCCACAGACCTTTCTGAACTAAAGACTCCTTCTACAAAACACCATTCACCAGAAGACACTTCACTTAAACAACAGATAAACTAGAAACTAAATTGGTTCCCGAAGGAAAAAACAAGTTTCATATTCTCATTCTTACCTACTTCTGCTAGAGGAAATGAAACAACGCAAGATGCTTGTTCCCCAGACTTCTTTCTCATCAAGCAATAAGAGCAACAGCTTTGCTTCCGAACAAATGCCAATATACTTAGGTGATATTTCTGTGTTTCTTCCAGTATTTAATGAGGATTGAAAGACAAATATTTCTTTGTCATTCACTGTTGCCAGGAATTTGTTTTGGCACAATGGAAACATCCACAAGATTTATTTCTGAATACCAATTCCAGTTCATAGCTACCTGTTTATTTTATCCATTGTCCTTTGATGTGTTTAGATACTAAAATACTGATGTGCCCTAGGTCTAAATATTATCAATCTTCATTCCTCCACATAATTCCACAGAAGCTGAGAACTCAGATCCTCTTAAAGAAAGAGGGCAAAACAACTTTTTATCTCTTGCTTTTCTAAAACTTTATTTTTAATTAAGGTGTTCATCTTTTTTCTTTCTAAATTTCTTGATTTAGATAGAGGGACTTAGCATACAACCAAACTAACCACCACTACCATGTTTTTCTTCCCTTTTCAAATATCATGGAAAAGGTAACTTTTATGGGGTAAGTCCTAATGAGACATCTTTAACTTACACTGTAGAATAGCCACCCAACACCTATCAGAGGCAGCATGGTAAAAAGGCACTTAGGGCAGTCTTTTGGAACTAAAGTTGCCATCACACATGTGGCAAAAGAAACTTCTCTGAAGGATCACAGATATTGAGAAGAAACATCATATCGCTACTCCCTTATTCAAAAAAATAAATATCTGGTATCTCCTGAATCAATTGCTAACATGAGTACACTATGCATAACAAAATTTGCAACTGTGAAATTTACAAGCATCCTGTACACATTTCAACATGTTTGCATGGAATAATAATGCAGACTGACAGTGTATGAAGGTGGTAAATATTACTACAGCACTTGAGATCTATAGCTATGGAGAAGGAATTCTTTGTGCTATGTGCTGTACAGTCAGGAAAGAGCAAAATTTATTTCTACCAAGAGACATTACAATCCTAGACAAGAAATATATGGAATCACAGCAAAAGGAACTGAAATTAGACACAGTAATGGGCATTTATCTCAACAAAAAGCACTACTAAGATTTGGGGAGAGGTTGATTTAAAGATACTGAAAAAGGTTTGAAAGGAGTATAATGAGTTCTGCAGATATCTATAGGAAATCCCTTCAGCCATAAGAAACAGTGTAAAAGCTAAAAGGGTTCAGCTGAAAATTAACGAATGAACAACAAAGAGTGGTACTGCAGGCTGAATACAAGCAAGGACAGAGCAAAGCAGCAAATCAAATAATCAAGGGGTTCAGACAGGCTAAAACAAGTAGTTTATATGTACCACAATTTATAGTACCACAATTTAAAGGAACAGACAGATGCAAACAGTAGGATGGCATCTAGTGTCTAATAACTTTGATAACACTCTTTTGAACAGTAATTTCAGTGAAGGAACAGAGGCTATAGTTGCAACTATCTAGTCCAAGTAAAACATACAGCAGAACATCAAAAAGGTAAAATGAACACTTAGTAAATTACACTTGAGTAGACAAAAATAGAGAAAAATATTCCAGAAATGCCATGGAGTAAAAATAAAACATGTACAACACCTTCTTCAGTGTTACAGAAAAACACCAGGAAAGACAGACCTACCACCTCAATATCAAGAGCTGGGTATTTACAGGATAGTGTAGAATTAACAGAAGATAGCAGTTTTGACAGAAGGGACACTTAGGTCACTCAGTCTGAATCGTTGATAGCTGAAGTTTTGTTTGTAGATTTATGCAGCCATAAAGAAGGTACAGAAAGAGAAAAGAAGAGAAAGATATGGACTTAGACTATGGAGGAGTAGAAACATGCAAAAGAAACTGTAGAAATTGTTAGGGTGATCGAGAGGGAAAAAAAACCCAAATAAAATGAAAGGTCAACATTTTAAGAAAGAAGTAGGATTTTATGTGAGAGGGTGGAAATCAAAAATGAATGGCAGAGAAGTGAGTCTCAATTATAAAAGTCATTAGTTGTTCAGCAACAACCATTTTAGTTGATTCATTTGGCTTGTTTCTGTCAAAAACATGTCAAACCAGCAAATGTGACAGGTAATTACTTTTAGATCATTTTTGCACCTTGATATTGAACACAACTGTGTGTATCCAATTACAAAGGTTTCATTAAGATAATGATGTATTTCAACATTTTATGCAAACATCATGACATTTTTGCTATTTGATGAGTAAAGCTGCAATTTAAATATGTTGTTTACATAAAATAAAGAAGATCCTTTACAATTTTTCATAATTTGCCTATAAGTTTTAAACTAAACTTCACCCTGATTAGTGCATGTAAAAATGCTCATCATTGACCCAATCCATAAAAAAAGACTCAGAATTAAGTTGGAGCTTCTTTAAAATGCATGCTGAAAATACTGGCAGTGCTTTTCATTTTGATGTCTTTCTACTTCTTAGACGTGCACTATATGTTCAAGCTTATCTAATGTCCAGTGAAAGATCTTTTCCATTGTGCTGTTCTAGAACCAGTTCTGATGGCTTAGAACACCTCTTCCTAATATGCTAACTACATTTGTGTTTTTTTACATATTGTCATGACTACGTCTGTAAAAAATATTATGCCACTACTTTTATTCAGCTTTCTGTTGAAATACTGCACAAGACAAGCTCTGCCTCCATCCATAGTCCCAACATTCAAGTCTGCCAACTTTAGGGAAAAATAGTATGTAAGACGCAGTGCACTGAAAGACAGCAATTGTAAGCAACATTGTTCTTTTGAATAGAGCCCCTCACAATACCAATGTGCTCTTGTAAAGTTCCATTTCATCCACAAAAAGCAAACATTAGCATCTTTATTTTATTGTTCACAAAGCAATGCTATAGAAATGTCCTCAGACTGATACAAATAAAAAGCATCAAAATTAAAAAAGCAAAGAAACCATCACTATTACACTTTTTCAATGTTGATTTTATCAGAACTAAAATCAGGTGTCTGTACTCAGTTTTATCTCTGCTTTCAGATAGGTTGGTTTATTTCTATGGTCCTGAAATACACAGATAGGTAAATGGAGAGATTAATTCAACACATCTTCACTAAGAAATCTTCATTAGGAAGTACTTTTAAATTTAAAGACTCTCTCTTCTGAAGTTTTAGATGTTTCTATTCATACTACAATACTGCTCTAGTTGGAACAATTTCCACAGGTAAATCACATTTCTTTAGCTATGGGATGAAAATTCACCTGGCTGAATTGTAACACTGCTACTATTATTTTATCAATACTATTACAATGCCTCTACAGTTGCACAGCAATTCCTACAGAGTACCTTAATTACTTTTTCATCCATAGGTTTCAGAATACGTTGTCTAAGAGGTTTTGGAGAAGAGCCATTGGATCGTGCTGGAGATCTATATTAAAAAGAGATAAGTATTTAGTACACGTAAAAGCAATTCAGTAATAAAAACGGTTGCCATACCAAGTTCCTCAGAAACAGAAAGGCAAATACCTTTACTCTCTAAGCTTTATCTTATTTTCTGCCTTTCTAAGGAACCACATGTACTGTGACAACTGAAGAGAGCACAAAGAAAGCAAACCTACAATTTCAATTTCTGGTACTCATTTTACAGTGTGTTTCCTCTATTGTAGCTCTGCAGACACAGTATTATTATTATTTGTAAAGTTAATGATGATCTTCTAAGCCACCACTCTACTTATACCCTCCTGAATAGCATCTGGTTGACATTCAATATAGTTTTCCACATATTTCACACAAAATGTTTCCACTCTTACATGTCATTATGTAAGTAGTTAGGAAAAAATTTGATGCTTATAACGAAAAAAATTAATGATGCATATAAAGGGGAATTTTTTGGTCTTGAAATAAGAACTAATCTATGCATTTGTAAGTAATTACTTCTCTGTTTAAGGCCACAGCAGATCAATGTGCATATGAGGACATGTTCTTCAACAATAATTCATTATTTATCATTTTATCCAATTTTTCATAAATACAATTTTGTTTGTTTAGCTTGTTCTTTATTTTGTTTATTTCTAGCTGTCCGTGGTGCAAAATGTCTGCTAGCCTTGCAATGCTTCTCCTATTTTAATTGTCAAAAGACGTAGCTTCAAAATAGCTTCATCACGTTACTGTTTACACTGTTGTTCTAGTTCATGAATCCTCTTTGCAACCAATAACTCTTTGGTTACAAACAGGATTGGTTACAAATTTTCAGCATCCTGTTTTTTCAGCAACTGATAATTCCTCAGGACCAGTAACCAAATAAATCATCACTGCTTCTTCAGTGCACAGATGTGAGTTTCCTTGTCAGAGCCCACAGAAACGGGTTTTTGAGTGTCCTTCATAGAGCTTGCAGCCTAGAAATACCTTTTTGGTATAGCCTACTTTTACTATATCAAAAAGTATCTTGAAAATACAGAAAATACAAATGAAGACTTAGAAAATTTCTGAAAACTTGAAACTGTTCTAAAATTGCTTTCCTTTTACACCTAATCTCACCGCAGATGGCACGTTTGTTATTTGCTTTGTGTAAGTAACATTAATGATTTGTTAGACTCAGATCCTTAAAAAAACCACAAACAAATTAACACAACAAAAGCAACCTCCTAATACTCACCTGAAAAGTGTCAAAACAGAGGTGATGCCACACAAATTTAAGCTTTCATTGTCACACAGCAGATCTGCTTTGTTCTGGGTAGGAGGACTGACAGCTTCTTCATCCAGAAGAACTAGCAAGACCTTTACAGTATCTCTGCCACAATACGCAGTACCATGATTTATGGAATGCAATTTTGGCTGAAAGTAAATGAAAAAGGAACATAAAACAGCAAAGTTCAGCAAGCCAGACCAATAGCTCACCTCCAAAATCAATCTACATCAGCACAAGGTGTGAGAATGCCCCCCTTCCCTTTTGCAGTAAGGGGAATTTATGCGGAATTTCTCCATGGGAAAATTTTTCACATCCTAAGTAGTTAGTGGAGTTTAGACCACTGACAGCTATCTGTACACACTGATGAGCAAGTCACACAGAAAAATATATACATCTGTGCTGAAACCATACAGTTGAAATGAACCTTCTATTTTCTGCTACACCAACACATTCTGGTGAAGTCCAATCACTCTGACAACAATGAGCCAAAGCAGTTGGTTAAAAGTGAGATTTCCATCAATATTTGACAATGGAGGTACATGGCACAATTTCCTGTTGTTTGGGTGAATTCCCCACTATTTTCCACAAGAATAAAGAATTCCTTAAAGAAAAAAACAATCTGCATCTGGAAGTGCTCAATGCAACAGTCCGCAGTACAGATGGAGAAATCCATAGCCACTGTGGGACTTAAAATAACTTGAAAGTTGCTATATTTTTCTTTAAAGGCACTAGGAATTCCACTGAGAAATTTAGGGCTTAATACACAATGGTAGTTATTTAAAAACTACAGGCTCTCTTATTCACTAATATACAGAAACACTGAATACTCTGACTTTATTCCGAAGGGCAAGACAAGCAATGAACTGCATTTATCTAATCAGTTAACTGCTTTTAAACACAGCCTTGAAAAGATCAAATTCTATTTTTCTCTCTATTTGATTACATCAATTAGTGTATGTAGCTTTCAAGAAACCATAGCAACAAATGTCAGTCAGCTACTATAAGTTATAATCAATAGCTAGAAATAGCAATTACAGAAATGGTTGTTACTTGGCTTTATAGAATTGGCCTATTTAAGTACCATTTAATTTCCTCAAAATTTATTCTGAACCTCTTCAGTCATTACATCACCATAACACAGATTTTTTATTAAATGTCACGTGTGCCATTGTGAATTTATTTTAATGAAAGAAGTACAAACTTGGCATCATCTTGACTGATGATACACAAAAATCTATAGAAATAACTTTCAGAAATCTCAAGTATTACAACACCAGAGGATCACTCCCTGTACTAACCATGGACAAAAATCCAAGGCAAAATAAGAATTGTAGGTAAGACAACAAAAAAGATCTCAGTAAGACAAAAAAAAAATCATGCTTTATTTATAAGCCTAATCATTAATCATTTTTTTTAATAAAATAGTTACAGCCAGATACTATTTACAGTAGTAATTTTCTTAGGAAAAAATAAATCCTAATTTCTGTTAATCACTCATGCAGGCTTCAACACAGAATAGTGCTTCCTGCTGCATAAAGTAATAACTTCTCCTGGAGCTCTATCTTCTTATAAACCAGGTATTTGCAGGAAAACTGAGCAATGATGGAAGAAAACTGCCACTGCCAGGAGAAATGCAAATATTTTTCTAACAAAGTTACACTTTTCAGGTATATTTTGAGGAAGCAGTCTTACCTTATGCTAGTATAGGCATAATTTTCACCTTTATACTTAAGATCATATTTTAAATTTGCACTCAAAGAAATTATTTAATCTCTTGCATAGGAAAAAAAGCCTAACATCCTATCAAACCAAAATTTAAACTGAATTTAGATCATTTTTTCTGAAAAATTATAGCATATGGGGGCTTTCTTATTAAGTGACAAACAAAACCCCCAAGCTCTATGTAAGAATCAGAACAAAGCATTAATCTTTGCTGTCCTGAGATCTTAATAGAAAAATACAGATGCACTAATTTCTAATAGAGCTTGAATTCATTTGGAAAACTTATTGGACTTTTTAAATTTGTCTTTTTTTTTTTTCATTACAAAAGGCAACCTACCCCTCCATATGTTTAGTAACATCCACACCAAATGGTTCCTCCACACCGAGTTTCACTAAAATATGCCATTTAGTATCACTATCTTAGCATTTGTCTAAGCTCCCTTTTCCACTCCTCAGCTCTCTGAATCATATGCTTAAGGATCATTGTTAAAATAGAAATTTGTCACGATCTTCAAAGACTTCACTTGCATCAACAAAAAGAATTCCCCACACCAAAATAACAAACACAACGCTGACAAAGGCAAACAATTTACACACATGCTACCCTTCATCCCTCCACAATTACAAAAAAAAAGGTTCCTCACACTTGGTCTGTTCTCTATCAATGTTCAGTCCACATTTGCCCATTACCTCTCTCAAATACTGTCCTTATCCTTATTCCTCAGCCCCACAAAGGACTGTGCTGGCTGAGCCTGTTTAGCTGCCAGGTGCTCACCAAGCTGCTCTATCCTTCCTCCCCTTAAACAGAATGCGAAGTGAAAAAATCTTGTAAAAAGCTGATGGGAATAAGATGAAGACAAATTGTTCACTTAGAAATCATAGGCAAAAGAGATTTGACTTTATGAAATTAATCTTATTTATTGACATGTAATCATAATGGGATCCCCTTCTTCCTGGACTCAACTTCACTCTCAACTTTTCTACCTCCTTCCCTCAAATGGCACAGGGGGATGGGGAATGAGGATTGCAGCCAGTTCCTAACACTTTGTCCCTTCTGCTGCTTATTCCTTACACTCTTCCTCTTTTGCTCTATGTGGATACAGCCCACCATGAACTTCTCCACTGCAGGTCCTCCCATCATCAGGACACAACCATCTTTGCCATCTTCTGCCTCAACAAGGGTACTGCTAAACACTTCTACAGAGTCATCAGACTATGAACTTCTGGAGGACAGTAAGAAACAAATATTTTGGAAAAGCAATGGTGAATTTCTCTCTCTGAAGAATGAGGTTTTAATAAAATGCTTTTACCTCGCTTAAAATTATCTACATGATTTTTTAAATTTTGTTGGTAACACAGGTAGCTAAATAAACAGAACTGATGATAGCTATAATTGTCTCAGATGGGAAAGAGAAACAAATAGAAAGACATGAAAGGGAAACAAGACAATATACTGAACAAATACTCATAGCAAACAGGAAAATGAGGATGAAATCTTTATATCCCACATACTCAGTAGAAACACACTTTTAAACCAGCTTAACTAGCCAATAGGGTCTGGCTGGTTTTACCTATCTTAAAAAAGAAAAAGGATACTGAAGGTTTGATTAAAATTTGTTAAAAAATCTTTTGCTGCCATGGCATAAATCAAATGACTTCACAAAACAAAGCATCCTAACAATTCTAAACACAATGAAGGTGTCTATTTTTTTAATTTGATAGAAAAACAAATTACATTAGATACACATCAACTATGTAAAATAAAATAATAAAAGTTGGTTGATTTTTTTGTCACAAAAAGATTATAAACGGGAGTAGATTCACAGTACATGAACCACAAATACAAATCTTGTATTGTGCCCTCAACACCTGACTTACAGAACTTTAAATATCCTGATTCCTTCCATGAAAACAAAGTCATTAGTGTCTTGAAACACTAAAAGAGAAAAGCTTACACATGATTGTTTGGGGCTTTAATTCCCTTCCCACTACACATTTTTCCATGCTTTAGATTTCTTACATATTTAATATTACTTTGAAGGCCTTACCCTTTGAAATACTTGATGCTGTACTGATTAAAACCTGTGTATTTTAATAAAAAATAACTGATACGTGTTCTCAAATCTTAATTCTACTTTCATGAGGTTCTTTTGTTTGGAAATTTATTATACGTTTACTGCTTTGAAATTAATGGCAATCTGGCACTTCTAAGTATCTATATTTATAATAATTGCACAACCAAATTAAGCTTTGAAGAGTATTTTATTTGCAATTTTAAGGTAAGACATTTAGTTTATGTAAATCAGTTCTTTGATATCCACAGTGTAATCCTCAAGTATAAGTCTTTTCGAAAAGTTTAAAATCAGAGCGTAGAGGAAATGACTACTTTACACAGCTAGGAAAAAGATTATACTATATAGATAGTCTTTTCAAAATGTAAAAGAAACAAATCAGGCAAAAGATTTTTGCTTTCTTATAAAGCTAAACAGTAAAAAGAACAAAAGAAGTCCCATTACCCGTGCTGGACTGACTCCAGTAGTGCTAGCAGTCAAGGCTTCCTGTTGTGAATCGATAATATTTTTAATCTTCAAATCCAAGTCTTGTACAGCTTCCTCTACTGCCTGACAGAAAGGATCCCCATTGCTTCGGCCTTTTATCAAATGCATCTTCACTGTTGACAGAATTCGCCCCCCTGCAATTCTGAAAATAGGCACAGGGTCATCTCCACATTAATCTTGGCAACACTTGAGTACACCTATTAATGCGGAACATAGCCAGCCTTCCCTGCTCATCAGAGAGAACAGCTTTGATCTTTTAAATCAAACAGCAGCATAGACCTATTGTCCAACACAATAGTTTTCTAAAAAAAAATATAAGGTAATTAATTCAGTATTTAGTAATATTCTGAGCTGCAATACAAAACTAATGTCTCCTTAGAGGTCCAAAAAAAAGTACTTTCTTTAAACCTGTATGTACAGTTTTGCTCAAACTGTTAAGTGTAAACAAAATTTTTCACTCAAACATGCATTCCTGTTTAATACCACATTATATTTGGGTCTTTTGTGCTTTTTGAAGGTGCTTCAAAATCCCAATCTTCTTTCAGTTTTATTTAAATAGACAGTACTTAGACCACATGAACTTCCCTATTAGTTATAAAGGCACACTCCATTAATCTCTTTCTTCAGCACATATGTCTGACTACATTAACTAAGATTTTGTGAAAAAGAGAATAAGCTCCTTGAGTTAAAAGCTTAAAACTTTTTTTCCAGTACCTAAACAAAGTATGTATGTATGTTTTACCATTGCTTTGTCTCGGGCAAAGAAAATAAAGCATTTAAAGAACCACTCAGCTCTCCTATATAAAAATGCATCCCTTCCCAAAAGCTGTGTTTTTCCTAAATGAGGTTTGCAATTCACATCAGAGCAGAAATGCAGCATCCTGAGCTGTTATTGGCACCTACAGTAGACTTTTTAGTACATTTATGTACATTAGTACATTTATGATGCTGCAAATGACAGTTCTGTCAACACCCCAAAGCAGTGGCTTCATCACTCCAGGTCATATAGCCAAGAGTGACATGACTCAGCTTTCAACTTCCTCCATCCTTACTGGTTTCCTTCATGCCCTTGCCAGCTTGCCCTAAAAGGATACCTTGCTACTGCAAATAAAGATGGATTTTGTACACATTGAATTCTGAAGATAAATTTCAGAATTCCAGTTGGGAGAACCTTAATCAAATGAAACTCTGCATGTCTACATTCATATAAAATACAAAATAATTGGGCAGAACCAGATAAGAATAGGAATTGAGTCAGAGGAAAAATAGTTGTTTATATTGTTTCCACTTAAAATACATGGAGGGAACTGGGCCAGAGACCTTACTGTTTTGGTTTATTCTGGCTGAAGAAGACTCCTCTAAATAGCTTGAAAAACCTGACATTAACATTAAACTTTGCAGGGGGGGATTGTTGTTGGGTTTTTTTAAACAGGAAAAAAAACAAGTATTTCCACACAATTCTCAACTTCAACTTTTACAGACTAAAGATTATACAATTCACATTAGATTTGCAGGTTTCATTAAACAGAAAAATTTATGCTTTGAAGAAATTTAAGCACAGTGTATGCACTTGGCCAAAAGAAAAATCACCATGTCCAGTCTCTCTGTAGACAGGTCAAGACCCATCGGAAATGACAGTTTAAAAAAAAATAAATCTATTGTATCACTTCTCTGAACCCCACAACTCAATCTAACCACACAAGAATGAAAAGTTCAAAGGGAGGGAAAAAAAAAATCCAAGTTGTCAAGAGGTACAGGGAGAGAAATGTTGAAGAAGAGCTCTGTTTCAGACATGCATATAGGAACTGCAGCCAAGTCTCCTGATGATTCTTGCCAGACTGATCTGCTTTTCTCAATCCTAAATTTATATTTTCCAAAACCAAACCCTCAAATGATAAAAGTATTGTACTAAATGAGAACTAAACCCAGAACTCCAAGACAAATGAGCAAGTGAAGGGATTGACTAAAATTTCCTGTGAAAACAAGGTTCAGTTATTTCTGTCTACAGATATGTTGAACTTGTGAATAAGCAATAAATTTATAATTTCCACACATTCAACATATATACCCATATGTATGCTGGAAGAAAAGATATTATTATACAACTAGTACTGGGCACTAGCACAGTTAATTAACATAACCATGCCATTAATTTAAATGCCTTGCTCTGCATGTATCTCTATAATAGATTCATAGATTTTCAATGGGAAAAAATAACAAACCTTTCACAAAAATATTTTCTATGTTTATTGTTTTGCCTCTATTGTCCAATGCCAACTAAAGATATTTGCTAGTAGAAATAAAGTTCATTTAATCTCCTCTTCTCCCCATATTCCTTTGTTTCCAGGAAAGAGCTCCAATCTCCTATCAGATATACAGAGTACTAACTGGAGCAAGGAAAAGCTTATTTATACTTCAACTAGAATTTAGATCGACAGGCCAAGACATAAAATGTTGAGTCAATGTCTGTGGACTAGCACTGAAATGCCCTGCCACAGCTTATGTCATTTTACACTAGAACATAAGCTGTGTTATGTCATTAGGCATATATATATATTTATGTGTATATATATAAATATAAAATGCTGAATCTAGTTCTTAGATCAATTTCTAGTGAGGCTCAAAAAGATTAACTACAAGCATGATGATAAAAGGAAAATGTAGTAAAGCACCTGGGGTGTTTGGGGTTTTGTTTATTTTACAAAGATGACACCCTATTACAGATTGCTCTGATATTACTCTTTCATAGATTTATATTACTCAGAAGATCAGTTGAACTTGAATGAACTTTAAAATATCTGATATTGCACCAAAAAATATTTATAGGAATAAAATAGAGTTGGAAACTTATCCACTTTGCAGCTCCTAACAGCCAGAAGTACCACAAAGTTTTGTTTTAAATATGGAATTACATAGGCATCTCTTAAGAAAATTTTTACAGCAGAAAAAGAACTTTTGTTCTTTTTAATTCTGAAGGAGAAGCAAAAAAAAAAAAACCAAAAAAACCCAAAAAACTAGTTGATAGAAATAACCAAAGGAAATTCATCAATGTAATTATAAATGGAAGAAAAAACCCAACACTTTAGAAACAACCACCTTCCACTGTCCAACAGAATGTTCAAGCACAGATGCCTAAAGTCAGTAGTACAGTGGCAATTGTCAAATGAATGGATCCAGTCAAGTCCAAATGTGACCATCAGCATGAAAATTCACAACTATTTGAGACCAACTGACAGAAGGAGTGGCTTACCTTCTGCAGCTTTTTTAGCACTAAAACAGTAGACAGCTCAAGCAGGATTCAGCTCACCTGTCTCAGCTAGAGAAAAACAAATGTCTACATATAGATAAAATAAATCATATGTCAAAAATGCATTATTTGCACCAAGACTTCTAAAGAGTTTAAAAAAATAAAGTGCAATGTAAAAACTCCACTTGTTATTCAGGCACTGGACAAATCTGATCTTCTGTCACAGGTTTCTTCTACTAAAAATATTGACAGATTTTGTGCCCCCTTGAACCCTTTTTGCCTTAAAACATCTGAGTCCCAACCTTACCTTCTTCTACCTCATTTTCCTTATCAAACCATCTTTTCTTATGTAGAAGTAACTAATTTATAAGTAATAGCACACCTTGTCTATTTTGTTCCTACTGAGATAGTCATATAAACAAGCTCCTCTGCTTACCAAAAATCTAAATTACATTGGCAAGAGCTCTTCCTCCAAAATTCAGGCCTTAGTGTGAAAAGTTATGATGCAGGAGCACTTTTATTTATTTTCTGAAAATGCACCTTTTTTGGAAAAGACTAAAATAGCAAAAAACAAGGATAAAAAATGTTGAGGATATGGACAATATTCAAAACCTGATGAAAAGCAGAACAGAGTCCTGAAATCTATTCCAAGAACAGAAAAGAATGTGTCAAAATTTTATTATACTAAGGTCAACATTTTCATTCATTCATTTCAACTTCAACAGAGGTAAAAAATATATGACAAATATATAATTAGCCGACTTAAGTAGTGGGAACAAGTATCTTAAAAGAAATCACAAACACCCAGTAATCACAGGGTGGGAGGAGATCACAGCCTTTTTTCCTTGTTATAGATTTAAAAGATGCTTTAGGACTTGACAACTGCTCTGTTATTCAATTTTTTAATTTAGAGCTATAGAAAGAGAGCAGCAATAATTCCATTCTCAAACACAAAGCAGCAAGATGTCAACTAGAGGTCCATCTACCTGGATAGAAGAATGGGACAAAACGTATAAAGGAAGAAATACTACAGAAGTAGTAAATGTAGCAACAGAGCAGTAACTGTGCTTTTAAAGCAGATCTAAAAGCTTATTTCTTATAAGCATAAATTTTAAAAAAATATAGTTATATATATAAAATATATAAAATCATATCAGTGAACTTAGCTAGATTATAAATATATCTGTAAAGGAAAAAACTATCAAAGCACTCACAGTACTCAAAAATTCCACCTCCAGCAATGCATGTATGACTATTAATCTAATTTTCTGACAGATAACAAAATTAAGTGAAAACTCTTCCTTAGACCCTTCAGAGTTTCACAGATTATTATATCCATAACAAAAACACAGCAAAAAAAAGAAACCTGTTTTAGAGTATTTTTCCATCTTGCTGCTGCTACTTTGGCTGTATTGGCTAAAATTTCTCTTTCAGCTTATTGGAAGAAATTAGAGTGGCTCTTCACATTCTCCATCCCAAGCTTTGCTACCCAAGTCTGGTGACAAAGTTGCTATAAAAGTCTTGTAGAATAAGTCTTGATGAACAGCCATTGAATTCCCTTTGAGAAAGTTCTAAAAGGCAAAGGCACTCAGGCAAGCTGTTATTAATTATAATAACATAAATTATATTATACTATAATAATATTACGAGCACAGGACCATTCCATCACAACACTTAGGAAAATATGCAGAAATATCAGCAGACCAGCTTGGCTAAACAGTGAACTGATGACAGAGCCTGAATGCAAAAGGGCTTCACAAAGAATGGTGAAGAAGGAACAGATAACAAATTATCTGGAAACATCACCTGGGCATTTAGGGATGTTATCAGGAAAACCAAAGCTCAGCTGGAGCTGACAAGTGCAAGAAATGTTAAAGGAGCTTCACCTGCTGAACAAAGAAAATGAGGGACCTTTGCTGAAAGGCAGATTTTGCAACAGCGTGGGCACAGATAAAACAGAAGTACTCTGTGCCTTGTTTGCCTCAGTCTTTACCAACACTCTGATCAGAGAAATCTTTCAGAAAAGAGCTGCCAGCAGTGGATAAAGATCAAATCAGGCTTCACATGACAGTACTGAGTATGTTCAAGACCATTGAACCAAATGGATTGTATCAAAGAGCCTTAAAAGAACTGGCAAATGCCCTCATAATAAAACTTCATATATTTGAAAAGTCAGGATGACCAGGTGAGATGCCTGACAAATGGATAAAAGCAAATAACAGAAAAAAAAAAGAAAAAAAAAAAACACCACCCACCTAAAAAAAGTCCATAAGGACAGTTTGGGGGACCACAAGTTCATCACTCACTTTGCTCCTCAAGAAAATAATGCAAAGTCTTCTAAGAAGACATCTGGGCATTGAAGGCATGAAGGATTAGGTGGCAGCTGGTAACTATAAGCATGCAGTTATCAAATGTAAATTTTGCCTGACCAATCTGCTTTTCCCTTTAACAAAATGACTGAATTTGCAGAGCAGGAGAGAACAGTGGGTGCCATTTCCCTTGACTGTAGCAAGATTTATCAATACTGTCAGAGAATACCCTCAACATGGGAGTATTGATGTTACAGTCTGGATGGATGGACAATTAGAGGAGTTAACAGGTTGGATCATCATGCTCAGAAGGTAGCAAATATGTTGTAACAATGGAGTAACATAGGGGCCTATCCTGAAACCTGTTTTTTTCCTATTATTTTTGGCAGTAACTCCCTAAAATTACATGCTCATCAAGTTTGCAGATGACACCAAATTTGAGGGAACAGTCAATATTCTCGAGGGCAGAGCTGCCACGCAAAGATACCTAAACAGACAAGAGGAATGGGCTGACAGGAACCATATGAAATTCAACAAGACATGCAAAGCCTCCGGAAGGAATAACCCCTTGCAGTGGTACAGGCTGGGGAGCAGTTCTGTGTAAAAAACCTTGGTGCATGTTCAGCAAGCAAGCTGCAAGCCAGGAGCATGCCTTGGCAGCAAAGAAGCCCTACAGTATCCTTGGCTGCATCAACAGTAGCGTAGCCAGTAGTCTGAGGAATGTGATTATCCCTCTCTAATCAGCACTTGTTGGACCAAATTTAGAATACTGTGTCCAGTTTTGGGCCCCCAGTCCAGGAAAGACACTGATAAACTGGAGCAAGTTCAGCAGAGGGCTGCCAAGCTGGTCAGGCAGACATGCCCTGTGAGGAGCAGCTTCGGGAACAGCTTGTTCAGGCTGCAGAGGAGAAGGCTTCAGGGGGATTTACTAACAGCTTTCCAATACCTACAGGGTGGCAAGCAAGAAGGTGGAGCCAGACTCATGTTGACAGACAGTGAAAAAAACAATAGGCATAAATTGAAACAAGAGAGGTCCCAACTCAATATAAGAAAAAAAGCCCACAACTTTTCACCGTGAGGACAAAAGCAGTTGAAATAGGCTGCCAAGAGGGAGATTAAAAACCTCCAAGGATGGAGACTGCACAAAACTTGTCTGGATAAAGCCCTGATTAACCTGAGCTGACTCCATAATTGACCCTGCTTTGAGCGGGATGTTGGACCAAAAACTTTCTGATGTTCCTTCCAACCTGAATTATTCTATAATCCTAAATTTAAGCAATCCTATATACAATGTTTTGCATATGCTTGCACAACTTTCCAGCAACTTTAAACCACAAACCTCCAGGGCTGTGTGAACACTGTCCAATTAACTCAAACATTCAGCACAAGCCTAGATAGAGTCCAACGTGCTTTCTCCCCCCGAACACTCCCGCGCCTCGAGATGCAATCACGGCTTCCCAAAGGAAACATAGAAGAAACAGCATTTTCCCTGTCGAGGGGAAGCAGAGAGCACAAACCCACATGGTGGAGGCCAGCTGTGTGATGCTCCAGCGGGCTGCGGAGGTGCAGGGGCCCGCGATGCGGAGCCGCTCGGGTGGGGCGGGCGGGACCCGCTCCGGTGTGAGCTGGGCGATGGTGACACCCAGTGGCCGCTGCCTGCGCCCAGGGCAGCGCCCAGCTGAGGGGAAAACGTGCTGCCAACCTCCCAACTTTGCTAATCTACAAAATTAGTGGGGGTTTTTAACGTGTACATATATACATATACACACATATCCCCCCATACTAACCATCATGCACAGTAACCAACATGACAAATGAGCTTCTGTCCTCCTATTTTAAGTCACTTTTTTTTTAAACAAACCTGGGAAAAGTCATTTCAGGAGTTCTTCTGGCCTGAAAGAAAAGGGTTTCCAGAATGATGGATTAGAATTACAGCTTTTCATTTATACCAGCAGGAAAGAGTTTTCAGATCTTAAGGTGTATAATAATCATCCATTTTGCTGACAAATACAACACTATATGCTCCCTGTCAAGAAAGAGGTGTAAAAAAAAACATCCAAGTTCTCCATTTACTGTATTAACATTGTCCAAGCCTACAAATCTATAATAGTTTTAGCATTAAAAGTTTTGCAGCATCCTCAAAATTTAACGAATTTCCAGGCTACTGATTCTTGAAAGATTAGTAATGTCTTGTTATAGACATCTAGAGAATGAGGAGAGACAAACAATTTCAACATGTCAGAGATTTGTAGGAATGTTGTCTTCAGTGAATACACCTCGAAACAACCAAATTTCATTTTCTTCATTTTGTCTTTCCTTTTCTCCTATCAGAAGTGCCATATTTGAACCAAAACATCATAGTTCCATTAAATTTCCACTGTTTGCCAGATTTCCCTTTGTTCATCTAATCTATCATTCACTTTCTTAGATGAATGATGGGGAGATAAACATTTTTGTTACTCTCCATAGGTTAGCAGACACTTGGTTGCACAATATCTCCTAAATTCAAAATATTCTTAAGCACTTTCCACCACTGTCCAAGATCTTCAATTTGGTTTCCAGGTTCCCAAAGCAAAGGAATCAGGCAGATGAAGAAAGCCTCTTTTCAACATGTGTTCCAGTGACCCACCATTTATTTGGCTACTTTATATTTTGTGCAATTACAACTTTCATAAGATGTCCACTGTAACAAAATGAAACTGAAATAACAGATTTCTAATCATTAGGTAAAAAACACAGCATTTTTCTTGTGGCACAGTCAACACAGAGACCTGGTTAATGCAGGTTGGCTAATCTCTGCATCAGAGAAAGAGCAATGCTGCAGACAGGTTGTCTAGTTTGCTCTTGGATTTCTCAGCAGGCTTCTATAGATTAAGTAACTTAGGATTCTGCTGCATTGCTGCCTTTCCCCCCTCTGGTCTTTACTTTGCAGCAGTAACAGAACTAGAGAAAATTTTTTTCCACAGAACTGGATCCTCTGGGACTCCCAACAACTGGCACACGACAGGCAGGACACACAGACAGGCCTCATCCATGTGACATAGCAAACACTTGCTAACATCTATAGATACACAGATGAAAAACATTTTACACTGTGAGGGTATAAAGGCCAGTGGAGTACGAGAGGTGCTACAAACAACACAGTACAGCCACTTCTGGTCAGCAAGACAAACAGCAATACTCACATGTGTAGAGCCAATTTAATGCACAGAATCTGACATTTATAGCCCACAATAAATGGCACATCAGGTGCAGCAGGGAAAGTTACATGATAAATATCTGAATGCTAAAAAGCATGTTCAGCCCATAGAATTCACCCAGTGAGAACCTGATAACTCCCAGCAACTATCCCACCCCGATTTTTCTCACATTTAAACATTCTTTTAAACAGAGGAGTAGTTAACAAGATACAGCATTTTCTGAATTGTATTCACCTGATAAAGTCTTTCATCCTAAAAAGTTCATGCATATACATATTTTTCCATTTCTCATTTTTTATCACTATACGGTGCCAGATATGACTTAAACAAAGGAAAAATAGCATATAGTATATGTTGAGCAAATAGTTTTCTTTAATCAACAGCACAGACAGTATGTCTCCGGCATCCAGGATGTTGAAATGAAAGAATAAGAAGCAGAATAAAAAAGTAAGACAAAACTGCAAAACAACTTCAGAAATAATTCCCACTTCCAGCTTCAATGGAAACTGAACATTAACTTAAATAATGCTTACTTATAACATTTTGTTTTCCACTGTGAGGATGAGACTCAATTCAAACTTGGAAAAAGAAATATATTCTTTAGTATCAAGGACAGAACTATTATAGCTGATTTGCCAAATTTTGTATGGAAAAATTACTTATTATAAATGACAAAATTATTAATTTCTACGAAGCTTAAGAAAATAGCTCTTTCCTCTCTAATAATGCCAGCACTTACCAATTGAAACCTGTGTTACATTTACACTTCTCTAATTAATCACAAATTTATAAGCCTGCCCAAAAGACTAACTTCAGTTCTTCAAACACAAACAAATCAGCAACTCCATCAGAGGCCCCCTAAGAAATAATTCTTATGCTTCATTTATACAGCTAAAATGAAAGAAAGAAAAGGCTAAATATTGCTGCTAACAAATGACAGTATTGGTTAAAGACTCCTTTACATAAGGGTAAAGAGAATGAAATGACCAAAAGGAAGGAATCAAGCAGCAAGAAGTAAAGCACATACCAGTTTATGTACTTACCAGACTCACAAGTTGGTAATCTTTGTAACTTCATTTACAACTACGGAAGTAACCAAACCACCATACATACATAGATTTGATAGAAATTCAATACAAAAAAAAACTCCCTCAAAAATTCATAAGCTTACCCCAATTATTTTTCAATTATATTTTCAAATAAGGTTTAATTTTTAAAAAGTTTACTCTGAATTCTTTAGTAAGTACATTATTTGATTTTCTTTTTTTCTTTTTGTTCAAGCACAAGAAAAGCAGGGGCTCACCAAGACAAAAATATATTACCTTGTATTTAAGACTTCACCAACAATTTCTTGCAGCTTGTCAATAAAATTAACAAAGCTGGAAAGCCCTTTTACATGGGCTCTTAAAGGGTCATACAAAGAAGATGCAGAGTCTCTTCCTCCAAGTTCTATGGTCCGGATAAAAGATGTTGCCATCTATTAGGAGAAAATTAGCCAGAAATATCAAACTATAAACAGACATGAACTGCGCATACATTGAAATGAGCCTTTGCTACAGGTCTGCAAATTGTGTAAAAGCTGGCTGATAGCAGAAATAGCTTCCCTGAAATCAAACAACAGCTCCTAATTGCGAGCTCTGTACATCTCAATATTTGCAAGATCAATACTTAAATAGAACAATTATATTTAAAAAAAACCACAAGCCAAAGGAAAAAAAAAACGAATTTGATGTTTACATCAGCCTTTTGAAAGCTTAGGACAAAAAACTTATTACATCACCATACAAAACTCTTTTGTTTTTGTGGCTGTTCAAATGCTCCTGCTGGCCTCACAAAAACTAGTCTTATATTCAAGGGGCCTCTCTGTGACCCAACGACAATTTTAACATAAGCATGTAAAAGTTGACTTCAGCTCATAACAATTTTCAGAGAGGCAAGTAATGTATATTCAAGTCTTATCAGAAATAATGACAGCTAAGGCTTCTGTCATTCTGAAAGTGTCCACATATTTCTATATGCTCTAAGATAATGAAGATGTGCCAAAAGCATACCTTAGAGTACAACCCCCAAAATTTTAAGGCGTAAGAACAAAAACCGTAGCAGTTGTCCAGGAAGGTGAAAGTAAGGATAACAATCCAATGCATTTGACACAGATGCAGTAATGTTAATTCTACACCTAAATTTTAATTTCAGAGTACAGAGCTAAATCATAAAGCTCTTAGGGCTGGAAAGAGGAAAAACTAGAATTACTCTAGCACAGAAAGTAAACCTGCCAGTATTCCTGTCTTTGTGCTAAAGGTTTCCTATGCATCAAGTACACAATTCATAGGACTTTGCCTTCCCAATGGAAAATACTCTCATTTTCAGGATTTCTACAAGACACAGATGCCAGAAAAGATTACTTCTTTACACAGTAGAGAAGTTTCCCCTCTGGCAACTGTGAAGAAGACATGGTAAATCCAGTCCAAACACATACAGTTTTTTATACAACATTAACAGAGCATTAGGACTTAAAATAATTAAACCTGGAACTGAGACTTCACAACTTTTCCATATTTATTCAAACATAAAAGTTTGAGAAACCAGCTGCTTCAGTGACTACATACCTTTAACTCAGACTGCTGTTGTCTGCACTGAGGTTACACTGCATGCAAAATTTAATGACTATTTTGAGTATGAGGGACTACAGTGATTCTTTGGAGAAAGAATTCTTATTTACCTTATTTTAACTATTTTTGAGATGGTTCTGTGCTGATAACTACTGCAAGATCCCATTTTCAAACTTTTGAGATACACACAAACTATTTTTTCTGTCCACCTTGAGATCCCATTACCAAACAAGAAACCATTTTTCCCCACAAAATCTAGTGTCTTTTTAGCTTTAAAATCCTGCTCATGGTAGAGCTTGACTCCGCTTGCAAACATCAGTGTTGCACATTAGATTAAAGCCATATTCTCTGTTTAGAGATCTAATTTATTGGCCCTGACTTCCAGGAAGATTCATTTGACACACATACCAGAAAAATGGACATTTTTCTCTCCTGTGAGGCATGTTTCAGGTTAGTGAAGGCTTCTCTACCAAGTCCTCTGTCAGGAACATTTAGAATATGAGCTAATGCCAGATCATCCTTAGAATTCACCAAAAGGCTTAAATATGAACAGACAGACTTCTTTGCCAGGATTGTCACCTGCATGAGAAAACATCACATAAATTGGTCCTCCTGCCGCTGAAAATAATGTTGCATTTTATTTTAAAGTTAATTAGACATGTACTGATGTGGTTTTTGGAAGCGTAAGAATTCATCTTGCATCATTTCAAAATGCTACTTTATGCATGAGGGTCTGGAAGTCTTGATGAAAACAAACATGACAAATAAATTAGAATTGCATTTATGGAACTTGAATATTCATAAAATGTTTGAGGGTTATTAAAATTTGTTATAAATTTCTCTTTAAAAACCTCCCCACAGAGGAGGCTTTTCTATCTCAAAGCAAATACTAGCACCATTAAACCATGTAAGAGTTTGTCAACTTCAAAAAGACTAAGATTTTAAACTACTTGCCAGCTCTGCCACAGATTCAGTAATTTTTCTTTTGGCTTCCAGGGGATTTCAATCAAAGAAACTCCACTGACTGGGTTTGGACATAAATTGTGATCCAGCCCTTCCCACATAACCAATATGTAACATTGTAATTGCTAATATTGTAGCACTGTTCAAGACCCTGTGAGAACAACAGCCCACCCACATAACCAATACGTAACATTGTAATTGTAGCACTGTTCAAGACCCTGTGAGAACAACAGCCCCAGAACAGAAGAATTTGCAGTTTTGTTGCAAGCCAAGAAAAAAAAAAAGGCCATTAAGAGAAGAACATATAACAGGAAAATGTATACCTGCTATGGAATATATTCTCATACCACAGTAGGTAAACAACAAAATATAGTTACAAAACCAAACATGTACATGTGACTTTCTGCAAAGACAGTCCTCAGAGGAGGAAAAAAGAGCAAGGAATATTTTTCAGTAAAAAGTAGTAAGTAATTTTCACAAGTCAAAGCAGTAAGAAAGCCACTGTGTTAGTGGCAGAAGTGCTGTTTAGGGGAGAACCTCAGTTCAGAAAATATTTTCTTGTCCAGAAATATTTTGAGTTATATCCAAAGATTGCTTTGAAATTGCCATTTATTATGATAAAATCAAGTATGGAAATTACTAAAGCTCCAGCATTTCAAACACTGCTAGAAAGCACCCAGAGATTCTTATTTTGGTGGTTGAAAGGGTAAAGGGAGAGAGTCCTCAAGTCCTCTATTGGGACAGCCAAACCTTGTTTGCTTTGCTACAGCTACCACGACAGTGGCTACTCCGATTTCTTGCATACATAAGGGACTACAAGCTAATAAAATGAAATCAAAGGAGATTACTTCAGTTATTTAATGTGCAGTCAAAACGTTTGAGTGATGGTGTACTTGTAGAAAAATTTGTTCTACATCAAGTGCCTGTCATACTGGACTGCTCTCCAGAATCTAAATTTCAGCACATAGCCTCAAACACACCTACAATATACTTCAAGTGATACAGAGTTTGGATGTGCAGGTTGTTTTTTTTCAACGCAGCCATATTTGAATAACAATTATTGAAAAATAAAACTATGTTATATTTCATCTTTTCAATAGATACAGAACATTACAAGAGAAAAATAATTTTTACCTTCACATGCTCCTGGCCCTGTCTGTTGATTTGTGTAGGAGTAGAAAGAACAGAACCATTATTTTCTTGTGCATTCATTACACCAGAAATAAATTCCAACAGTTGAACCTTTAATAAAGAGATCAAAATAAACTTAAATATGAAGATTACTAGAAATCAAAAGTGGGTTTAAAATCTGGTGTAAACTTTTCTGTCACTTTGCTAGTGTTTGAGGTTAGCACAGCCCTTACAGTCTACTTTTACTTTTAGTCTTTCAAAATATAACTGTTCTAGTAGAGAAATGAAGTGTAAGATTAAAATTAACTTAGAAATTATCTCAAACATTTATGTTATACACTTGCATTAAAATCCACTGCTTACATTTTGGAGAACATTAATATGCCAAGTTCAGGAGGGAAGAGCTCATTAACCTAAGTCCTCTATCTTCCCCATGAAAAGCAGGAGGAAAAGAAAAACACATTAAAGCCCCCAAAACCACAAAAGACCTGGAGTAAACTACAACAGAGCTGTAACTGAGTGGCTGAACTGGAACTTCTGAAAAAAACCCCTAATATGCAAATACATATATTACATAGAAGTTTTGTTTAAAGAGCATGGTGTTTTCAAAAGGGTAATCATTAAAAATATTTTGGCTGCACATCAACCAAAACTCCATGACATGTTAATTACAAAGCTTTGTTCCAGTTTTATCTAATCTTTACAGTTTATTATTATTCTCATTACAATTTATGGCAAGGAGTCATTTATTCATAGAAGAGTTGTGGGACCTCACTATCCAGCAGGATGATAGAGAAATAATTTTTGAGTGAATTTAAAATCCCTTTACAAAGTTTAGTAATTTAAACTCAAGGACTTCCCCAAAGTTGTTAATAATCCAGACCTCCTGGGTGCAATTAGAAATGTCTTAAATCTATTACTGGAACCAAAAATATGCAAAAATATATGAGATCAAACAAACATAATACTTACAGGGTACATACTTTCATCTTCAGCTAGAAGTCCAAGACTACAGCACTTCTGATATATGTCTATTAAATCTAACATATTGCTTCTTGCTAAGAAGGCATGATAGGCTTTTTTCACATCAGCATAATTTTCAGGTTCCTTCATATTTTCATACAATCCCAGTTTGTCATGTAACAAATAGTTCCATGTTTCCAACACATCACTAAGTAATACTGTGAAGTCTCCACGGTGCTAGCAGAACAAAAAAAAAGCACAAAAATATGTTTCCTATTCAGCACAGTTTTGAAAACAAATTTAAAACAAGATGCAAATACATAAACAACAAACATATATTTGAAAATCATTCTAATTTAAATTGGTTGGAAACAGTCTTACTTACAGCTTTGCATTGACAGTGAATTTTGTTATATTCTGTCAGTATTTGCTCCTGATGTTTCAAATATCAGGCATGTATATTAAACTTCACTCATGAGAAAAGACAGTGAATGTTGCAAGACTGCTTCTTGCATAAAGAAATAGTTTTCAGCATAGCAGGCATTTACTTCCCAAAGGGAGGAAATATGGCTCCCTTTGTTTGTAGCAGTAAACTGGGAAAACATATGTCAATTTTAAAGAAAAGCTCCTTTCTTGTGCTAATACAGTTATACTTTATGATAACATTGACAGTGCTGCTACACGGTTCTAATAAATACATTAAAGCCATGCACATCCCTCTGTAACTACTACTATAATTAAAATTAACTACACAGTATAGACTACACTCTTTTGGTGAAAATTATCAAATTTTGTTCCAAGTGCCCCTCAGCCATCTCCTCCAACCACTTGCTCTTACCACCTTCTCTTTCTCAACTTGTCCTCCTCATTTTTGTCCATATCCTGCTCTTTAAACTGAGAATCAGTTCCCAGCCCCTGCTGGTCAACTTTTGTCCACACTTCTGGTATCTAAAGCACTCCCCAGTATGTGGCAGCAAAAAAAAGGTGATTTTCACCAGGTAGTGTGAGCTAAATGCCCTGTGACCAAGTAACAAGCCTTGCTTTGCACTGTCCATAGAGGCAGATGGCTCCTGTCTACAGCAAAGGTTTAATTCTATTTAATGACATTTCCATATTAAGCAAATTAATTACTTATAAGCACCATCAGCAACAGAACACCTGAAATAAGAAAACATGAGAAATTCTAATAATTTACATTGTTACAGCCCAAAAGATCTCTCCTTTGGGTTTTAACACATTTAGCGCAATTTTCTCAATCGACCTACACAATTCTATAATCCTGTAAGTCAACTATTTTGATATTGCCTAGGTGAAGAACAAGGAGAGAAAATTAAAGAACACACACATATTAGCTTCAGAGCACTTTTCTGCCTTCTTATTTGTGCACGGGTTATGACAAATCAGCACTATGAACTTGCATATTATTCCACATATCACCAGAGTGTTGAAACTGCACATGTGTTTTCTGAAAAGCACCTGATTTTCATTTCAGCCCCTCAAAAAATTAAACATATAATCATATTATAACTCAATTTAAACAGATCAAAGCGGCAGTAGATGGGGGAAAAAATGTTGTTTTCTCACTTTATTTTGAATCAAAATCCTTCAGGAGTACCAAGTTAAAGTACAACTTCATAAGGTATCTAATAAATCAAAACCTTTCCTCACCAGATCAAGGGCCTGTAGAGATCAGCAAAGTTTATGTTAGTGCTGCAAAAATATTTTAAATCCAAATATTGCATTCCAGATATTAACCTTTGTGATCAAGCATTTACTGTGATGGCATATTCCATTACTTACGCAGTCATTTTGTCAAGTCTCTGGTTTTAAAATTAATTTTAAAAATATTGTGGTGTTTTGCAGTAAGCATTTGTCAATTGCCTAATAGCTTAAGGAAGTTCAAAAAGTCCCATGTTTTCATTCTATTATAGGCAGAGCAAGTATTTCATTTCACAGGAATAGAACCAATATAGTATTATAAAGTATCTTCACTTCCTGGTAATGCATCATATTAAGTCACCTGGGGACTCTGGTTTTAGAATGTCTGAAATCCAGTAGCAACATTTCATGCTTAAAGACACCATTTTTTACTATTTTGAAGGTATTGTAAGTTTTCTTCTAGTGCTAATTACATAGCAAATTGTTTCAAAGACCAGAAAGTTGTGCATTTCAGCATCAAAATTTTGGCTTCCACCTTCCCCAAAGAAAGGCTCACCAACCCTTTTAGGAAAATCTGTGTAAAAGATTGCTGTGCTGAAGCATCACCTCTGTTTTGGGTCTGTTCTTTCCAGGCATACTCCTAGACTGCAGCATTGTTTTCTGGCTTTGTCCTCGAGCTGGGCAATTCTGCACTCTTGTCACCTCTAGTCCTGCTCAGCCTTCCCTGCTTCCCTACACTCACACAGCAGAGGAGTTCCCAAACTGTGGTACATAAAGCACATTAGGGTGGGAAAAAAGCAGCATTTTTAGTAAGTTTCCCATCATGCTGATAGTGCTGCGCCCCGACTGAGAAACTGATTCATGTGAACACAAGCACGTGGACATCGGAGAGTTGTGCAGAAGCAGTGAAGTTACAGGTCAATAACCCAAGCTTAGAAAAATTACAATATTATAAAATAATAAATAAAATTACAATGGTGTGGACATTGGAGAGTTGTGTAGAAGCAGTGAAGTTACAGGTCAATAACCAAGCTTAGAAAAATTACAATATTATAAAATAATAAATAAAATTACAATGGCATGGACACTGAACACTTTTGGGTTTTTTGGGGTGAGGGGGAGTGTTGAGGGACAAAGTACCAGGGCCCAAGAGAGTAGATGCTCTGCCTAAAGATTACTAGAGAGCTATTATACATATGGGACAGTGGAACAGTAGTTGCAACAGGAGAATCACAAAACATGCAAAGCAAAAACTGTACTCATCCAAACAACAATCCAGTACTTTTTAAAGCCAACCCTATCAATTACAGTGGTAATAAAAAAAAAAAAGACTGAAAATTTAGAACCCCGCTGGTTAGAAACAAACAAAACAAACCTCCACACATCCTTGTTTCCTCTTCTACCCCTCAAAACAGACACCTGTAATACTAAAGAGGGATGGGTGGGAGGGAGAAGAAAAAAGTCCTATTGATAATCTAGGAAAGATGCATCAAGACTTAAGTAGCAAGAATTTCAACACAGTTCAAACAACTCAATTGTTAAGCAAAACAAAACTACACAAAACTAACTTACAGGTAGGATTTGATTACACAGGGTATAGGAACAGCCTTAATATATAATTTCCTCTTTAAAAAAATCCAGGAAAATATTTATTACTCCAACTTCTTTTCTAAAGAAGAGCCTGTTCCTTATTGAAAAGACTACTCAGCACTGGTGAGACCAGGTCCCTCTGAACATCAGGAAACACCTTTGTACTCTGAGGATGCCTGAATACTGGCACACAGGTTGTCCAGGGAGGTTATGGAATCTCCATCCTCAGAGACAATTTGAAAGACACCTGGACAGGTGCTCTACTTGAGGTAGGCTGGATAAGATGACCTCCAGAGTCCCCTTCCAACTCCAACCCTTCTGTGATTCTGTGAAAAATTACCCATGCTGAAGAACAGCCAAGACAACCTCTCTTAGTAGCATCATCACAACATATTACAAGCAACATATCACGTAAAATTGCTACAAAGTTAGTTAGGAGTATCTCATTACCAAAAGGGAGACATTCAGAACAGTTTAAGGGAGTAACACTGTAAAACTTGACATATTTGTCCATATTTTGCCAACACAGAACCAGAATAATTAGGGAAATCATCTGAAGAAATACAAGACACTAAACAGAACAGAATATTCTTCAGTCAACATGCAAAATGCACTCATGGAAGCACAGAACAGAACTAAACCACATACCAAAACTGCTTTTATACAAAATCAGAAATATACAAACACAAATTTCAAAAGGGAAGATATATTTCTAAAATCAACAATGAAGCAGTTTTTCCTCCAGTATCAAAATTCTCATTTTAGAAAAGATTTACAACACATTTAAGTCTGACAACTTAAATTCACAGATTCTGGAAAATAATTGTTTTATACACTTCAGTTTCCCATCCCAGTAGCTAAAACAGCCATAGGCTGAAAATGACAGGTGATTATTTGACCTAGTAACTCATCTACCCCAGGTGAGTCACAGGTACAGTCAACTTAAAGCAATTACTCCCAGCAGAACTTCATCTTGAAAACTGTTATTACTATTCCAAACCTTGAGAAAGGTTCTTCTTGAAAATGTTCCTAGATTTTAGACTTATACTAATCAACCTAGGTGAAAGGTATTTGCTTCCATCACAGACCTTATGCCACTTGTCTACCTTATGCCACATGGCTACAACTATGCCACAAACTAAAGTATTTTCAGAAAGATTCAGAGCATAGATTTTTTTTTTTTATCCCTGCTGTTTGATTAGGGTTTATCACACTTTTTGTTACCCTTATTCTGGTGAAATTTAAGATTAATAGATTATAAAGCTTTTAAAATTTCCTAAAGTTGTCCTAAAAGCTTTGTTATTTTTCACTTCCACTGTGGATATGGGTACCAGTTAAAACACCAAATCCATTAAAATGGTCCAGTCTTCTAAAGGAAGAGAAGTCTATTTTGGTTGTTTTCGATGGTTGGATGTGTTGGGTTTTTCTCAATACAGCCACTCAATAGCCTGCTAATAAAATTTTTATTGCAGTAATTGACTTCACCAAAACAGATTTCCATTCTACAGGTGCTAACAATTTAACATTGTGGTATTTAAATCAGAAACCTAACAAGGGACATGCCTACAACTGTAATAGTCTGCATCTTAGTTTGAAGTTTCACTGCTGGACAAAATAAACCACACAGATTCTGCTTTAAGACTGTGAACTTCAAAATGGATACCATCTAAAGAAATTGTGCTTCAGAGGCAGAACATGTAAATGCTAAAATAATTTTAATCCATATATCCAAGGAAGGGCTTGTCTTATTAGACCAAGTAGTATAATCAGAAAACAAATCAGGGTTTTGCAAACTTGTTCTTTCTTCAGATCCAAAGGAGAAGCTAAACATTTCAAAATTAAATTAGTTGAAAATAACTGCTATAATTTTTGTTGGACCATGTCTGAAAGAAGAGATATTTCTGGAAGAGAGGAATACTATCTGGAAGAGGAAAAAAAGGATAAAGTAGAATAAACTAATTACCACTAGTGGAAGAAAAAAACTCATAGTAAGGAAAACAGGGAGCAGTGAACCATAATCTTTTCACATCTGTAAGTTTTGGCATACAGTAGAACAACACATTTTAGTTCCCAGAGGTGGCTTTGGAAAACTGTTTACAGTTTTCCCTTGAGAATCACAACAAACATGACAAACAGCAATCACCTCCATATGTAGTTTTGCATTAATATCTTCTACCAGTTTTCCAAGAGCTAATTTTGAGGCACACTGATTTTCTCATTTTAACCTACACAGGTATTGTGATGACACCAGGCTCCTGGCTGAAATATATTACATTCCAACAAGTACAAATGTAGTATCTTGACATTCTAGTATCCTTACTGTAATGCTTCTAGCAATGGGTGATGACTTAACCAGTTTTATACTTAATGTTTAGACAAGAGATACCCACAGTCTGCACATTTTACACTACAAATTTTCTTCTGATGTACAAACTGAAGCAAGTTTTCTGTTTGTTTGGGTTTTTTATTGGCTTAGGGATTTCACTTTGAAATGGTTCTCTTGTTTCTGGTATGTTTGTTGATTTGGTACATTGTTGTGATTTTCTTACACTAAAGCTTTGTACTACACATTTGACTTACTATGCAACACTTGAGCAAGTCTTCCAAAAACAGTCCATATTGTTTTCATCAATAATTAGGTTAATTAACCTAAATAGCTATCTTTAGGTTATTAAAACAAGTATTGCAGTAGCTCTCCTTAGATGAGCTACAGGCAAAGGCCCGATGTATATTGCAACTGTTTCTGGTATGTTTCAGAAATCCTCCAGCTCTGACAAGCCAGAGAGCTTAGGCTTATACCTCCTCTTCACCATTTCACACTTCATGTACACACAGAGAAAGCCATAAAATTCCTACTGGTACTGGCTACACACTCACAACATATAGGTCTTCATTTGACAAGTGTCAGGAAAAGCAGCAGCTAAGATCAGACTGTGGCAAGTGCACACAACTATACAACTCACACAAACTATACCAAATCGGTTTTGTAACCATCTTCTTCACATGTCATTCAAAAATATTTTTGGAGCATTCAGAAAAAAAAAACACACCCCAAATGCCATAGTTGTCCCACACTGATCTATAGCACAAAAGAAACATAGGATGGAAATAAACAGAAGTGACAAGCTCAGCAGAAATAAACTAGTGTTTAAAGTTTGCAGCTCAAATATACACATAAAGCACTTCCATCCTCCTATCTGTCTTTCTGCTCCTTTTTCTAAGCCCTGCTTCAATACTGCACTTAATAATATTAATTTTCTTGCCTTGATGCATCTGGCCCTTAAACACACCTTGTTTTAACAAACAGCAAGGAAACAACCAAAAAAGTCATTTCAACTTGGTGCCTATGGTTGGAACATACTGAAAAGAATGCTAACCTGTTTATTGACTTCAGCCATGGACAGTTGTAGCGCCATCAGCATGCAGTCTGCTCCACACACAGTAGTCCTTTCAGAGTTGGAAAATAAAGGCCATTGTCTTCTGAAACACTTGACCAAGAGTAAAATTTTTTGCTGGAAAGTAACCATTGTCTAGACTAGAAGATCGATATAATCAAGAGAAAAACAAATATAACTATGCCAGAGGAATATGCAGGTCTTCACCTCCCAACAAGCTGTGCAAACCCTGTTGTATCTTCTTAAAGACCAAGTTCCCAGAATAAACTCTTCCAACTAAACCAGACTTGCCTCACTGTGACAGAGCAACTACGAAGATAAGGGGTTAAAAGTGCTTATGTATGTCACGCCTTCATAAAGCCCCTACTTTCCTTGTATGTTCTGCCAACATAAAGGAATGTTATCACAAATATGAGTCTTTGTCTCCAAAAGCAGCCTCAGAGTGTCTTCAGTACTTTCCGCATTCGCTATACATACAGATGAGTGTCTACGAGGATGTTTTAAACCTGGAAAAAAAGAGATTTAATATTTCTAAGAGTTACTAACACAGATGACTAAAGACTTTTGTTACCAATATAGTCTTTTCCCCTTAATTTGGGGGTGTTTAATTTGAAAAGCCATTATCTTTGCTAGCAATAACTGGACTACTTTGTGCTTTGGTCACTCTCACCTTCTTGCATTTGTCAAGATAAGGTACATGACAATGTAGCAGAGGTTTGCCTTTAAACTTGTTCTTTTCTGAAACAAAGTTCCCCAACTTTGTGACGGTACAGGAGCAATACCCATCCCATGCACTTCCAGAAAACAAAACTCAACCTTTGACCTTTTTCCGTACAGCTGAGGCAGAGCCCGCAGCGCTTTTGTTTTTTGGTTATTGGCACGGCTGTAAGGAAGTTCGGCCAAGGGGCAGGCAGGACAGGCGACATGGGGAAACAAGCACGACTGCAACAGCAACTTCTCACTCTCCAAAACACTTAAAGGGGACAACCCACTCGATAACGTGAACGTCACATGGGGGGCACAGAGGATGAAACAGGTGCGCTGCAAGTCAGCGTGGGGCAGAGCGAAACCTCTCCAAAGGCTTTTCTTTCTCCCCACGCTACGAGCTTTCCGTAGCACCATACCTGTCGCTCCCAGCGAAACAGCCCGAACCAGCCAAAACCCCTGCGGAGCCGCCCGGCACACCCAGAAGGGGCATTACCCCCGCGGCGCTGCCCTCAGCGCGGGGCCGGAGCGCGGCCGCGGCGGCGGGGCCGGGCCGGGGCCGGAGCCGGGGACGCCGAGGTGCGTGTGAAGCGGGGCTGGGGCACCGCCGGCCCCGGGGGAAGCCGGGCAGCCTGGCTGGGGAGCAGCAGCTGGGCCCTGAAGGGAAAAGGAGGGAGTAAGAGGGTAAAGGATGGGGGGAGGTAAGGCGCGTCCACGCGTGTTTGCCCTGATCGTGCTTCCTAAAGGAATGAAGGTAAAAATATTCCTGGTGTTTTCAAGCTGGCCGGTAATTCAGGCTGAGAAAGTTGGAGTTGTTCAGCCTGGAGGAGTTTGAGTGGAGATCTCGCAGCACCTTCCAGCATCTCAAGAGGCACTGCAGGAGAGCTGAAGAGGGACTTTGTCAGGAGCTGTAGTGATAGGACGAGGAGCAGTGGGTGCAAACTGAAAGAGGGGAAACTGTAGTTACATGTGAGGAAGAAATTCTTTGCAGTGAGAATGGTTAGCCCCTGGAACAGGCTGCTGGGGAGGATGTGAATGTCCCAGTGCTGGCAGTGTTCAAGGCCAGGTTGGATGAGGCACTGACAGCCTTGTCTAGTGGCAGATATCCCTGCCCATGGCAGCAGGGTTTGGGACTACATGCTCTTAAAATCCATTCCAACCCCTTAACATTCTGAGATTCTATAATGGCTTGTGTTCATGGGAAGCCTTGGGGGAATAAAACTTTTGATAGAATTAAAACTTGCAGTTGGCTTTAGGAGCAAGGCTATGCAAGTCAAATGGCTAAAGTATTTACGGTAATATGATGGACTGTTGTATGAATTAATACACAAACACAAACTGGGGAGAGCCTCTCTGTGTTTGAGTGATGCCTCTGTCAGACCTGGCTGCCTCCCAAGCAAAACATTCAGTCTTGGATGCTGAGACCTTCTAATCGTTTGCACACCAAAATCTGTCAAAGGTCTGAGATTTCAAGCTGGTCTTCCACGTGGTGTGTAGTTAAAGGTCTGCTTTCCCAAAAATACATAAACTAATGTCAAATCTGTACCGGGACTAAAAAGAATCAATTCTGAAATCAGTTGTGTATCTTGGCCTCTTGTGTTCTAGCACAGAAACCTGGTTTTCATGAAAACTGGTTGAATGCTCAACAGGGTTTTCATTTACAGTTTTTAGTTTGACTCACAGTCTGTAAAGAGGTAGACAAGTAAAGAGAATTTGAAGGTAGTGACATATTGTTTCTTCTCATTTGGTTGAAAATGTTAAAATGCTGTGTGTGACTCTTCTGGAGTGTGTGCAATTAGTTGTTTTTTTTGTATTGGTGTTGGGTTGCCAAGGCCTGACTCAGTAGTTCTTGCTGAAGTCTGTAAGAGACAGTTTTGAATGTATGTTAGTGTAGTAAATATTCTGATTGACGAAACAAACAGGCTACATCTAATAAGCTGAAGTGCAGCTTTTCTGTTCTTGAACATGTTATAGGAAATTTTTATTTGCTTTGCCATAAATACTTTTTGTTTTTTATTCATGCAATGACTCATCTATGCTTTTTAAAATTTTTGTGTAGGAATGAGGATTGTCATCCTGGAGAAGACATTGCTTCTGTGATACCTTGACTTTGTTCACTGAAAATGAAGCAAGATTCTACTAGAAACACTTCTTACACTGTGGATTGCGAGGATTATGTGCATGTGGTAAAATTCAATCCATTTGACAGCGGAGATTCATGTTCCCTCATTGCTTATGGTGGCAACAATTACGTGGTTGTTGGGACTTGCAGATTTCAGGTTAGTTGTTTGTGTTAGATGCCCCTGAAACTGACTTTGCCAGCACTTCTACTGCAGGAAGACTCTGTCACTTTCCTGTTTCCTCCTCTCCCTGTGATAAACAAGGGAGAATTTTACTTGTTTATTACACTAACAAGTCTAGGATACTTGTTTTTCACGGAAATGTAAATACATATATTTATATTTTTATATATTTATATTATTTTTAGGGATGAACCGTAGAAATACTTACCTCATTTTTCTAATTGTGTTTATTGGATCTCCCTCACAGACTGTTGGAAACAGTAAAATTTCTTGACTTCAAGTTATTTACAGTTATATTGTGAAAAATTTTAAAATTAAAAATACTGAGTATTGTATATTTTTATACTGGATAAAATGTTTTTCACGAGGGGTTTTTTGCCTAGATGCTTGACAATCAATTGAAGACAATTGCTCAGAATTTCTAAGCTTTTTTCCTTCATCTTGCTTCTTTATTATACAATATTATTTTTGTAATTTGTCTACTATGATTAACAGTGTAGCTAATTTTTTTTTATTGTTATTCCCTATGGTCTTACTGTTGGAAATTTTCTGAAGAGCACCTAGTGCTCACCACAAAATCATACTGACATTTGTGTTGCTCACTGCCTTGTTTCTGGTGTAGGCCTTGAAAAGGAAGTAATTAAAATCTTGACAACCACTGACACAAGGTGTTTTTTCTATAATTTTCATATCCTCCCTTCCCTTCCACATGTGGAGTCAATGAGTATTTCAGAGTAGGAGAGGAAAATGTTATTCTTTCTTCCTGTTGAGAAGCATTGAAAAACTGGGTAATTTCAGGCATCCTCAGCTGGGCTCTATATTATGTAGAGGACGTACAGAGAGGTTCTTTATCTTAAAGCAGAATTGTGACAAAGAGAAAATTGTGTAGGAATATCCTTTGAGGTGCTCCATTGGATGTTCTGAAAACTTTTGAAAGCTTTTTAGAGGTCTTAGCTTATTGACGGAGTCCATAATCCCAACTCTTGTTTCATTTTTTCCTGTTACCTGGTGTTCTTACCAGTGGTAAGAATAAGCAAGCCTGTATTTAGGACCAGATGACAGAGGGCACCTTTTTATCTCGTGCTGTTTGAAGAGCAGCACTCTGGAAGTGACAGCATTTCTCCATGGTGTAAAAACAACTGAGAGAGAAGACAGATTAAATTACATGTTTGCATTTATTCCTATTGCTTCTTCTCACTGCAGTGTGTGCTAAATTGCCATGCTGTTTTAAGTGGCCTTAGTTGTATCATTGAAGATACTACTTGTACAGAGAATGAGCTCAGCATCTTCATAGCTCAGTTCTGATTTTTCTGCTCTTCATTGGCCTCTGGTTTGAGACTGCAATCAGTCATAATTTACTCATACTTTAGTGTATTTCTAAGTACTTAAATATTTCAAGTTAATGCTTTCAATATATTCCAGGTTTTTGCTTTGAAGATGTTATGATCTGAAAAGATCCCAATATGTGTAATTTTGAAAGCCCTTTCATTTTGTAGCAATCTGATTTGTTAGAAGTCACTAAGACCTTGTTCTGAATCAGCTAACTGCAATATTTCTATAGGAGGAGGATGCAGAAGTGGAAGGCATGCAATATAAGACACTAAGAACATTTCACCATGGAATCAGAGTTGATGCCATAGCATGGAGTCCTGAAACTAGACTTGATGCTATACCTCCCCAGATAAGGTACTTAACAATAAACTACAGTGAATCCTTGTCTCTTACTTGTTTTCTCTAAGTCCTTAATATTGGACTGTTCAAGGCTTATGAGTGAAATCTAACTCCTCAGAAAGCACTGATGAAGTCTCTGAATTCTTCAGTAGAGTATTTATTCTTCAGTCTTTTTTTTTTTGTTAATTTGCTTGTTTTTTGTCCTTCTTCTTGTGCCCCTTGACCCTCTCCCCACTTAACAAGCTGTAAATAATATTTTTTTCATTATTTTTATGGACCTCAGACATAGTTTCTTTCTTTGTACATCTCTGAGGAGCCATTTCTTTTAAGAGCTTTAGTAAATGTGAGATCATTTGAATGGCCTCCTTTATAAAGCTATTTGCATAATATGTGCTGTGTTTCAATGTAGGTTAGATACTATTTGTGAGAGCCTTTGAGGTAAAAAAATCTAGAAAATCTAGAAAGATAGTTAGCTATTAAGTGTGAACTTCTGAATTAAAATGTACTCAGTAGTTTGTTTGATTCTTCAAAATTACCGTAGTTGCTTACTGCTCCATTTTCATACAGTCTTTTGGGTTAAAAAATGTTAAATAGAAATTGGTTTCTGAATTTTCTATTTCAGAAATATTTCAGTATTTTAAAACACTGATAATGAGGTTTGTTTTTGTGCCTCACCACTTAACTTCTTCCAAGGAAAGTTTCAGCAACATTTATGTGAGAGGTATTTCAGATAATTGGTAATTGATCCAGATTTAGCTTTGTAAAAATATCTGAATAAGAATTCTTGGCCCTTGATGCACACTGTTTTACAGATAAGCACCAGTTATAACTCTGCTTGTGGCCAAAGCAGAAAACTTAAGACAGATGCTTTTGAGTTTTTTTTCAAAATCTGTTTTTTTCATTGCATTTTTAAGATGAAGGAAAACTGATTAAAAGGCAACTATTGCAATGTTGATTGACTGATGAGCCTTTTTTTGTCTGTTGAGTGTAGGTTTTGTACTGCAGCTTCTGATAGGAAGTTAAGGCTGTTTACTTCAGACCTGCAGGACAAGAATGAATTTAAGGTAAGGGCAGCTAATAAGGTTTCTAAAAGATTGTTTAGTTTCTAGTGCAGTCTAATCTTTAATTATCCTTCTGCTCCACTTGTGACAGATCCTAGGTCCATCATCTCTAGGGATAATAACTGTATTGTAAATACCTTTCTGTCTTTAAAGTGGGAATAACTGTAATTATCACCTATATTGTCTTCTGATTTTCTTCAAAATTCTTCCTTTGAAACAATGTCCCAATCCAGGTACTACTGTTAATTAAATGTTTGTGCTATCCAGTATAAAGATTTTTGGTGAGGTCTTAGCTAACAATAAGCAAAGCTAATTAATAAATTTAAAAAATTGGGAGAGAGTATTCCTTGGCTTTTACTTCTTTAGAACATGATGCCTCTTTTGATGAGAGTGGCTTATTGGGTATAAAGGAATAAAAAATAGACTTTTATTTTTGGTGTGTTAATTTATATTACTAAGACAATGAGATTTGTCATACAGAAATTAAGTGGATTGTGGATGTCAGTTATGTGGCCATACTGGTAATTGAATACAGGCAGAGAATAAGAAGTAAAGATGGAGGCTACTAAATGTCTTGAAAGAAAATGCTTTTTGTATTGCTTCATACATGCACATACTTTTAATTTCCTTCTTTTAGTGTTGGTCTTGCATGATTTTGCCACTGAGCAGTGGAATAACTGACATAGTTAGTCAGCTTGGTGAGATTTCTAACTAAATCATTCTAAAAGTTCTTTATGCTCTTTGCTTGTGAGTTGATGTCTGTCATTCCATATTGAAGTTATCTATTTGTGTAATATCTACAGTTTTGTGAATTTCGGACAAGAAGTTTTAATGTTAAGCTGTGAATTAAATATTTTAACTTAGCAGAATGTAAAGTTTCTTTATATTAGCTAATGGATTGTTGAAATAATGAAACAATGGGATAAATTTGGTACTACAGACTCTAGTGAGCTAAATTCAACATCTAAGTTCTAATTTTTCAATTTACTTTGGATTAATAAGGCCACAAGAAATAGTGTGGTCAGCAGGAGGAAGGAAGTGTTTATCCCTGTGTACTTGGCACCTTGAATCCTCTCTTCAGTTTTGTGCCACTCAGGACAAAGAAGACATTGAGGTGCTGGAGCATGTCCAGAGAAGGCAGTGGAGCTGGTGAGGGGTCTGGAGCAAAAGTCCTATGAAGGAAAGTCTCTGCTGAGAAAACTGGGGTTGTTCAGCCTGGAGAAAAGATGGCTTGGGAGGGACATTACATCCTCTACAACCACCTGAAAGAAGGCTGTAGCCAGCTGGGGGTCAGCCAGAAAGTCTCCCGGCCAACAAATTATAGGACAAAAGGAAATGGCCCCAAGTCGTGCCCAGAGGAGGAGGTTCAGATTGAATATTAGGAAAAAATTCTTCTGTAAAAGGGTAGTCTAGCATTGGAACAGGCTGCCCAGGGAAGCAATGTGATTGCTTGTTTTCACCTTATAGATGTGGTGCTTAGGGACAGACCTGGCAGTGTCAAATTCATGTTTGGACTCAGTGATCTCAGAGGTCTTTTCCAACCTTAATGATTCTATGATTGTTTGGTGCATATGCAATACAAATGAGAAATATTGGCTTGAATTTAACAGTAAAGCTATTAGCTTTGTTTGTGCCAGCTCCACGACTGAAATTAGCTGTCCAAGAACTTTATTAAGGACGTACTCTGGCTGAGGGAAAAATAAAAATATATACTGTATTTTATATGGGCTTGGTCTAATGTTAAAAATAATGAGAAAACAGATAAGAATACATATTTTTACCTATTAGTGAGGAACTCATTAACAAAACAAAGAATATGGACTAGTGTGTGTTTATGTCAATAAAAGTAGTCTTTGAGACTGTCTTCTGGGGTTTTTTTATATAAAGTGTGGAAAACCCTTTCTGGAAATCAATTAATTTCTTATATCTGGACAATTATTATATTCTAGTTTTCTTGTCAAGAAAAGTAACACCTAGCTTTGATTTAAAGCACATGAGAAAACACAGATGTTGACAAATTCTGAGTGAGCTATGCTGATCTGGCTTTCAATAAAGTTTGATACAGCGGCTTCTTATTAAGAGTTAACTGATACCTCAGAAAACCTATTTCACAAACCTGAGGTTGGACTCATGATGAACATGTGGAAAATTTTGATCTATTATACGGTGCACACTTGACACGTGGGATCTTCAGGAGAGGTCCAGAACATGGAAACAAAGCTGAAGGAAGTATGTGACTACGTTCAGAATGTAATCTCTGAACATTTTGTCTTTTATAGTAAACAATTAGTACGTGTTGCTTCTGGAGGGATAGACAGAGTAATCTTACTCTGTTTTCCCAGTGGAAAAACTGTCTTGATGTAATTATCAACAAGGAACTTGAAGCACATTTGAGTTTTCCATTACTCTGTCGACACGACTAATCCAAAATTTATGGGTTGGATCAAGCCCAGAACAAAAAACAAAAGGTAAAATATGACTGATGGATCTTCATGAAACCTTTTTCTTCTTTTGAGGTTTTCATTTGGAAATGAATTACGGCTTCCTTGTCCTGTTTCAAATTTTGCTTAATAAAAAGCATATTTCATCAGAACTGTAGAAGTAAAATGAGGCAGGATATTTGAATTCAGAATGCTGAAAATTGTCAAAAGACTTGGCATTCTGTCTAAATAGTTTAGCATCATCTTAGGGCCTATTAGTTCTAGTATAATCCATTAGGCTTTAATAAAATAATGGAAAAAATATTAGAAAAAAAAAGTTGGCTGCTGAAAATATTTCTGTATTGAATTGATGAGGCATTCTTAAAACTTTTAGAGAGGGGGATTTAGTTATTGTGCGTACTTGAGATTTTCTTTTTTTTTTAATCTGTTCTGCATTTGTTCCTCAGAATAGCTACACTTAAAGGTGGTGTGTTTTTCTTTGAGAAAATTGTGAAACTCGTTTTCATTCAACCTTCTTTTCCTCTGCAATGTCTCAGTCTCATGCTGTTATCGAGAGGATATTTTTGTCTCATTTTTATGATACCTTGCTGGGCAAAACAAAAGCAGCTGTGCCTTGAGACTTAATCAGTGAGACTGAATAGAAGAGGGTGGAGCAGTAACAGATACATCTACACATGGAAATTTGCCTGGCTTAAAATTTTGTGAGATTTCTTTTAAAAACACAAATAGGTGTATTTAATGAGAGATTCAGAGATCAGAGTTACTTACCAGTAATCAGAGTTCTTTAATGTAGGTAGATCATGCATTCATTGCCTGGTAATTCTCCTCTTCCTTTCTGGGATTTATTGTCTTCTACCTTCTAAATTCTGTGGTTGAAAAAATGATAAAAAGCTCTAGTGTGATTCACAGATCTCTGTCAAGCAAAAGCATCAAACTGACCTCTGTGCTAACTACAAGGAGTAGTGGGGAGGATCTTTTCACCTGCAGTATGAATCTGCACATGAATTAGATACTTTAAAGAAATCCAGTTACTGATAAAAACTTTTTCTTTGCCTTCTATTAAAATTACAGTTTTATCTTAACACACATCTTTCCATTAGCAGGTCTGTTAAATACCTTGGTGGAACAGTCAGCTCTAAGGTAAAAGTATTTCTCTTTTCTGGTTGGCAGACATTTGATGGCCACACAGATTACATCAATGATCTGGTCTTTGCTCCCAACGAAGGTCAAGAAATTGCAAGTGTAAGCGATGATCACACCTGCAGGTATGCATTTTGTTCAAAACACCATTGAAAAACTAATATTGGACCTTTTCTATCTGTGAATGTTTTATATGTCCACTTAAATAAATAAGCATTTATATTTTTATTTTTAATGTGCCTTCATGGCCCTCTAACAAGACTAGTCCACTAATAAGATAAGAGATGGACTATTGTTGTTAACTTAGGTTGTGGACTGGCTTTTTGTTGTGACTTGTGGGTTATCTTTCTTCAAAGCAATATTTTGAATCGGCTAGATTCAAAATGAAGAAAACTTTTGTCTTGGATTTGCATACATTATTTTCCCCCTTCTGGGATAGGAATAAAATTAGAATAGGAGAGAGCAGACACGTACAGCTCAGTGCTGAATTACACAGACCTTCTCTATGTATTCTGTCATCAGGTGGGTCAAGTTTAAACTCAGTATGTGAGCTTGTTCATCTACCCAGATGTATAAGCCTTACCAGGGGATGGGGATGACATAGCCTGAAGGCAGCACCATCCTAATACATTGGTACTGGCAGCTCAAAATACCATGATTACAGCTGCTTCAAACCCAGGTGTTTGGATACTTATAACTGGAAGTAGAAGGGAAGCATGGTTGAATGCTTTGAAGCCTGCTGGGTAAAGGTTTTTGGCGCAGGAGTTTGTCAAAAGGTTACACATCTTCTAGTAGTGTGCATGAATCTGTTAAGCTGCTCCTCTTACCCCTCCAGTGCAGTTGGAGAGATCAAGAGGGCTGTGCAGGCTTTTCAGGTCATTGCAGTAGGGCAGCAAGAGAGTTGGGAAAGCATCATCTTTGACTTTCTGTACTCTGATGAGTAAGCAGTTTTTCCGCAGATGTCTAGTCAGTATTTCCAACCAAATCATTAGGAATGAATAGTAGAAATGTATGACTTAGCTGTAAAATCTTCTTCTGATTTATTTCCTATCCTTGATTTCTTTGTTAAATCTGAACTCATATTTGGCTTATTCAGTTAACAACTGTTTGACTCTGTGGCCTTTTCCTGTTTCTTTTATGAAATGCTCAACTTGCCTAGGATTGAAGAAAACTGTTTTAAAACCAGTTGTCTAATTGATACTAATCTAAAGGGAAATAAAATGTATGTAATTAATATATATTAACAAGATTGCAGCTTAGTACCTATGAAAGACATTTTATGCCATAAACCATAAAGTCTTTGGTTAAAAGCCATGGGAAATAAGTAGGATTTTTTTTGGCTACTTGAGTTCTTATTTTTTCCATTCATGCATGTGGGGCATGAAGAGTTTTTCTATTGAATTTAAAGGTTACACTTTCAAAACTAATGGAAAAGGCATTCCTTGGGACTTACCGAAATCATTCTTTACTTACTCTGTAATTTGCTTCAGTAGTAATGTAAGAAGAGGAATAATTCTTCTGTCTGTACTGAATTTCTATCCTGAAATTGTTTTTAAGATACAAAATCTGCTAATGCCTGTGGAATAAAGTTCTAGAACAATTAGTACAAGTCTTGATTTCCACTTTTAAGTCTTAATAAAGTTTTAAAACAACTTCTCAGTATGTACTGAATATATACAAGCATGGTTAGGTCTTCCCTGGTTTTCACTCAAGAGAAAGTTTAGGTTTAAGTTCATCAGAAGCCTCTAGGGAAGTGAGATTTTCAGTTTTCACCCACTAAATATTATTGCCACATGCTGCTGCAACTGTGACATCTCAGACTGGAGTTCAGTCATTTTGGCTGGAGGACAGACACTGTAAGTTGGATACTGGTTAGATCCAAAGTTCTTACCTTTAAGTTGCTGCTGTGTCACTCAGGAATTCTTGTTTCTTGCACATGGTCTTTATTGGCCTTGATCTCACAACTCAAAACTTTTTTTGCAGCTGTGAAGTAGAACTGCACTAAAAATAATTGCAGTGGTCATCTGTGTTATGATGGCTTTAAGGATTTAATTCCTTGAAATGGTAAGGCAGTGTACACTTTGAACATTTGCATCAAGTGTAGGAATGTGTGCATCCCACTTTGTTAATGAGATTGTGTGTGTGCAACTCCCTGTGCACCACTCTTCAGAAAAGAAATTACTACTGGCTTTTTCATTATGATGCAGGAACACAGTCTAGGAGTCTGCACAAATTCAGATGTACAAATGATTTTGTTTTGATATTTAGCAAAGCCAAAAAATTGTGGGAAATGTTTGGAAAACACCACAAGTTCAACTGATACCCTCCACTATTGGTGGTTAAAGACTGGGTGTTTCTGGAATTACTTAATGCAAAATACCATCCTATCAAAACCCACTAATCTCATATCCATGCTAAAAATTAACCTCTTGACTATCAAAAGGTTAATTCAGTCTGATTGCTAATCACCTCATACTCCCTCCTAAGATGGAATTGAAAGCTCTGACAGTGTCAGACCCTTAAAAATCCTAGCATGGCAATTTCTTCTGGTCATTGAGTGCTGGAATAGCTTGTATTTTGAAAAGCTACAAAAGGCTCGTCCATCCCTTTCTCTCCTTCACTCTCTTTTTCTTTTAACTATTTCTTAAACTACATCCTTTTCCTCTCTTTTTGAGTACAAAAGATTGTATAGTTGAATTATCTTCCACGTTATCTGTGACTATACTTGCTTTTTGATTCCTTTCTGAGTTCTGTTCATTTCCTGAGGCCATGACTCACGTCATAAGAGGACTTTGTGAATTTATCAGTCACTCTCAAGTTCAGGCCTTCTCTGTTGCATGTAGAATAAATGCCAGATCATGAGAAGATTAGTTTTGTTCCCTAACCAGGGATTAGGGGGCAAGCTTTGATGTCACTGAAAGCTAAATTAACTATATTTTAGAATGCTTTGTAGTGTTTCATCTGGTTTTAAGGGGGTTTATCTATATCATATTTTTACATGGTACTCTCATGGCCTAGGTATTTTGTGTAGATTTTTCTCTAGACAATATGAAGGAAAGCTAATGGCCACTCCTGGGTTTTTGGTTTTGGTGGTTTTTTTGTTTGGTTTTTGTTTTTTGTTGTTGTTGTTGTTGTTTGTTTGTTTTTTGGGTTGTTGTGTGTTTTTTTGGTTTTTTTGTGTTTTTTTTTTTCTTGTTATCTTTAATGTATTGCCAGCACACATTGCACTTGAATCTTACCTTGATTATTGAATAAATATTTCAGGTTTTGGCTATGTTGAAAAGTGCTCATTATTATTTATTTCTACCTCCAAAACCATGTTCTGTTTGCATCTTCCCATTCCTAGTGCAGTCAAGTATGGCTTTCTGTCAAAATTTTTATAAAAGTTGGCATACCAAATTATTTCTTTCTGAGGTATGCTGGTTACATTTTATCAAGCTAGTTCTGCATGATCATTTTTGAAAATAAAGAAGTCTTAATTAGTTTCAGAGTCCAGTCTTTGAATTTGCACACTTGTATGCATCCCTGTATGTCCCCCAAATGTATTCTTACACAATTATTTTACATTGTACAGCCATGATGCATTAACCAACTGGTTTTGGACAGTGCAAGAATTAACAGGTCTCCTGTCAGCTTAAAAAAAAAAAAACCAACCAAAAGCTTTCTGGATCAAATGTTTGGAACATTATTTCAGTGTGATCTTAATAAATTTTTCATTAGGAAGTCTTCAAAATACGAGGATGGTGGAGCAATTTCCTTTGTGACACATTATAGCTTATGTTAAGAGTAACACAGCTCTAGAATGTAGTCTAGCCTATAAATTGTTCTTAAATAGAAATCATTGCATTAGATTTGTTTAGAAGTTTTATATTTTAGAAAGCCATCAACAGAATGGGTAGTTGAGTTTCTCAGTAGCAGTCATACCACAGAAGCATTTAGTGTTAGATCCACACTGGGAACAATAAGCTGATAGCTCTTAACAATTTTTTGCTCTGGTTGAAAGGACAGAACTGAAGTATCACTTTTTTTTTTTTTTTTTTTCCAAAAAATGCTGCATGGTCTGTGGTTTTGCATTAGATAACTTTAAAGGTATTTCAGTCGTAGTAGTAGAAATGTGTATTTCTTGGACTTAGTTCTAAGTGTGCATGGCCTGTGAAATGTGTATTAGTGAAGTGGAGATACTGCACTGTGTCTCCTGCCTCTACCAACACTGCAGGGTATAATTGCAGCCCACAGGCAGCAGTGAGAAACAGATCAGTCTATTGATTGTATATCCAAGTAGACATTACAAGAAGCTAGAGATACCATCTTTTTAAATGCCAAGATCTGAAATACTCTAATCACTAATTCCTTAGAAACAGTGACATTTCCTTTGATCACCAAAAGAAAATGGTAAACTTGGGTCAGGTTTCTGAAGGAATATTTGTACATTTCTTCTGTGAAAACACTTCATAAAAACTTAAATATTACACCTTTTTCTTGTTCTGACCAGATAGAGGAATCTCTGCAGTTCCACTTCAGCCTTTCATGTCCTGCCTAGTACCCTCCAGCTCTGCAATAGCCAAATCCATATGGAGTTGGCAGAAGACCTTAGAGAAAGCCAGTATTGGTTGTATTCTCTGCAGTATTTCCTAATCTTTGCACTTTCATGTTCCTTTTCTGAGATCTTCTCACTCCTTGTGCTCAGTGGGGAACAACTTCACCTTTGTGTGATCTCAGGAGCAGAAATCCTTCCCTTCTCCATAGTCCTCTAAGTTTTTCAAGAGTGACAGGATTTTACTCACACATGGAATATGTCTGATGGAGATATAAAGAAATGTATTAAAGTTAGATATTAAAAAAAACCAAACCCAACAAAACCATGTTGGACAGGAGTAATCTTTGAGTAATGGATCAAGTATAGTTGATTATGCTATGTGGCTGGGAATCACATGTCAAGGTTTCTTCTAGCCCCACCCACTCACTAAAATTGTTAGAAATCTTTTGTTGGAAGAATTCCCATTTTTACTTCCATCTTCTGGGGATTTGAGAAATGCCTGAAGATTGCAATCTGGTTTAGTTCTTTCACTATTGCAAATTATTATTTTTGTCCAATTAGCAGTTGGTTCTACTTAGAATTATTCATAATACAGAAAATTAGAAGATAAAATAAAGATCATCTCCATTGCCACAAGTCTTCAGAATTCTAATGAGGTACTTTTCCAGCTGTAATAAAAGTCCACTGTATGATGATATTGCTGCACATATGCATCCATATTCATGCATACAAGATATAATATAGTTGGGTCAATGGAATTTGAATATATTCAAGCTAGGAGATAGCTGCAGTTTTTATTTGCTTGTTAGTTACAGGATTTGAGAGACAAGAAAAAGGTACTAGTATCTCAAGAATTTTCTTTAACAGCATTTACAAATATCTGTATTTGAGTTGGTTTAAGTTTTTTGAGTACTGCAGTAAATAATTTCTCAGTCCTTAATTACTTAAAAAAAATTATTTTACTGAGAAGATTGGATGTTATTTTTGAGATTAAATGTTAATCAAATTGAGCACTTATTTCAACTGTATTTATTCAAACTTTTCTCCAATAAAATTTTTGTGGAATTTTTTTTAAATATCAGAAAAAAATACCACAAGCTCAGTGACAAGTTTATGCCACAACAGTTGGTTGGAAGAGAAGTAAGAGAGTGACACATTGCAGGGTTAAAAAAGATAAGGATGCTCGGAGAAAAACAGACAGTTATTTTAGTTTGGTATAAAATCATGGTAGTATTAGTAAAGTTTCAAGAGCTTTGAATGGGAGGCAAATTCCTCAGTCTTTTTGGATTGATTTACGTGATAGGAATGTGGACAAAATGGGGAGGCAGCATCTGTAGCTGATTTGGTTATGATTACTGAGTAATTTAGGAATTGAAAATCAGTTTGGCTAAATTATTGGGGTTTGCACGTTTTTTACTTGGGTTTTTCACAAAGAAATATTGAAAAGAGTTAAGAGTTAATTGAACACATATGTAATTGTATAGACATGATGCATTCAGACAAGGATCTATCTTGATATGTGTTGCCTGGTTTGTGTTTTGGGAGTTTGGGGATTTTTCCCCCAAAACTAAATAATACTATCTTTGGTTTCAATAAAGAAAATATAAAAGAGGCTTTTAGCCATTCTCCTCCCCATTCTGTTTGTTACTAACAGTCCTGCCATTCTTACAAAGTAAAAAATACAAATTTGGTAACTTTATAAATAACAAAGTTATGGAGGTAAAAAACATAAATTTCTGTCTCAACACCTAATAACATCACTCACTTCAGGGAAGGAAACATAATGGCATATTCCTTTTGCCAAAATGATTCACCATCTTCTCTTGTATCATAATTTTCTCCCTGCACAGTAAATACACATGGGAAGTGTTGATTTGACTTGGACAGATCTACAAGGCAAAATTTTTGGCAGCAGAAGAAAGTATTGTATGTTTCTAAATTACCTAATCAAGTAGATATTTCATTTTTTAAACACTTGTCAGGTTTTTGTTTTGACTTTTTTTAGTAAGCACACTGATTCTTCAAGATTAGAGACCCTGTGTTTTCTACGGGGAGAACAAATATTTGATCTATTGTGGTTTGGCATAAGAAAACAACATTGTTCATTAAACATATTTACTTTATTCCCATATATTTTGTCTAGACTTATGATGTATTGGTTAAGAGTTTTTTTAAATCTCTTAAATATAAGGCTCTAAGCACCCTGGTGAGATATAAACTGAAAAAGTCTGGAGGAAGTCAGCAAAAATTCTCTAGAATAAACAATAATAGTACGTAGCCACTCATCCAGCTCAAAAGACTGGGCAGAACACTACTTTAAAAACTGGCTGTTTCTCAAGTTCTGCATGTCAGAGAGGAAGGATATATGTGTATGTTTCAGTGTCCAAATGTATATAAATAACGTGTAGCCTTGTGGTTCAGACTGATGTTCACAACTGTGATGTCTTTGTCCTACAACTGAGCTATCGATTCTGTAGGAAAAGAGGGAGTTGAGCGGTGGCTGTGAGGTAAAATAGTCTCAGTTTTGGTGTTGTTGCATTTTAGGAACAAAGTAGCTCCATGAGTCATTACCACTCTTATTGAACATATCCAAAGCAAACTCACCCATCACCTAAACTAGTTTGGGTGTTTCAGCATACACTTTCCTGTCCATCCATATTGGCCAAATATTGTTGATTATTTAATTTTTTTATAGCTGCCAGATATGTACTATAGATGTTTCTAAAGGAAAAGGTAAAATTGGCACATGCAATTTACCTGTTGAAAGCTCTCCAAGACCCTTTCTTGGTTAGTGTTACCTCTGCCATAGATCCTTCTGTTTGCCTTAGCTTCATTTCTGGTTTCTTATATTTCCATTACTCAATCTTGTCTTACCAGGAAATGCTGGAAACTCTTATATTAGGCAGCCAAAATACTTTCATAAAGGGTCTTGCCCTTTATGGCAACATGGATGATTTAAGTTGTTTGGTAACTCATTTTAGGTTCCTTGTATCAACTGGACCAACGCTGACTTTCCTGCTTTGTACTGCCTCACTGTTATTTACGGTATAGTACAAAGGCTGTAATGTTGACTTATGAAAAAATGGGAGCATCTCACTGAGGTTTCATGTCTAGATAAGTTAAAATGTCAAATCATTTGAATAGTTAAATAGAGGTTCTGCCTTGCTCATCAATGTTAAAATACATTATCTGCAGCACTGGCTACTTTCAATGACTTCTTCAAATGATACAGCATGAACACTATTTCATTTGTTCACTTCCTCTGTGAACACTGAAAATTAATGTATTTACAGTCAAATGGCAATAGTTCAGTACTTTACTTCTTTTTCTTTCTTTCTTTTCTCCCCAGGGTCTGGGATTTGGAAGGAAATGAGAAGGCCCATTTTGTTTTGCGTTCTTCTGGAATGAGTGTTTGCTGGCATCCTGAGGAGGCTTTTAAGGTTGTGGTTTTCTCCCTCACCACCTTTAAAATAACAGGAGAGGGGACATACCTAAAGTGTGAATCTTTGATGCTGTAATAACATTAAAGTTTGAGGACCTAGTTTACACTGTAACTGGATATTGATTGGATCTGCTAATGTGAAGGGACTGGGAATGAATTCTCATTGCCATTCTTGTCATTTTACTCTCGGTTCCTTACTCCTCCCATCAGAAATATTCCTTCTTGATTTGGTACATCAGTTGTTGATAACTATTCTGCTGATTGCTTATTAACTGACAGTTACAAGAGAAGAGCTTGAGTTTTCTCAGTCATGGTAATACAGTACACCAATAATACAGACTCTTTATAGAACATGCCAAGCTTTGAAAAGTATCTGTTTGAAGCTGACAGGGGACATTTTTGTTGTTGTTCTTGCTTGAAGTGTATGAAATATGTTCTGAAAAATCAAATCAATAGACTGTGATTTTATCTTATTATTGTACTGAGGAGGATTAATCAGCTGGTAAGTACCCAAATATCCACTTTCATTAATGGTCTAGTCCCTGCAGTCTTGGATTTATTATTCCTATTGTGCCTATCAGTAACGGCCTTAAGCAGCTACAAATGGTTGTTTGGGTTACCACAAAAACACATACTTAAAACAGAGAAAAGCAGTCAAATAAGATATCATAATATTTACACAGCAGTAGGGAAGGAGGATCTCTAATCTCATCACGCTTTCCACCAATATCAATATCCGTCCTTACTAAGAAAGGAAACTGTTAACTAAGAAAACTGTTGATTCAGGTGGCATCAGAATTTAATGGGTTAGCTGCTGTTTGCTACTGGGCAACTTTGTTAGCACAACAAAATTAATAGATTTTCCCAAAAATACTGCAATAGTGTGCCAGTCTTAGATGTTATTAGCATGTCTTTTCTTTGACCATTATCAGAGACATGTACAAGGTTTTTTTGATTTTTGGGGTTTTAAAAAAAAAAAAAAGGCCATTCCAAACACTCATAAAACTTGATAGATTTAGTTCTTGCTGAAAAGCTTATTGCAGGTCAAAATGCTTACTGCACCATGACCTTTAGTTTGCAGGAAAGCATGTTTTGGTGACGGTTCTGTTTTTCCAAACTAACTGGTATTACTGGAGTATTTTTTTAATGTTTCTTTGCCATTCTTAATTATTGTTCATGACTATCTGAAAACCATTTCTCCTCATGATGAAAAATCTCATGTCATCATCTGGGCATTGGAACAGGTTGCCCAAAGAAGTTGTGAAGGCTTACTCCTTGAAGTGTTCAAGACCAGATTGGATGGAGCCCTGAGCAATCTGGCCTAGTAGAGAGTGTCCCTGCCAATGGCAGAGGATTGGAACTACAGGATTTTTTATTTCCCTTCCAACTCAATCCTTCTATGATTCTGTAATTTAATTAGGAAGCTCTTTCTACAATACTTTAAAAACAACTGCCTGAGTGTACTGCTGTAATGGAAAAAGTTTAGATAAAATATGTTGCAAACTGTTATAGGATGAAGTAAGAGATGTTACATAAAATCAGTAAGAGTGGTTCTACAGATTCTACAGCCACACTAATTAATACTTTGCTTAGAATGACAGAATCATTTAGGTTGGAAAGGACCTCTAAGATCCTTGAGTCCAACCTTTGACTGAACACCATCATATCAAATAAACCATAGCACTAAGTGCCATATGCAGTCATTTTTTGAACACCTCCAGGGATGGTAACTCCACCACTTCCCTGGGAAGTCCTGTTCCAGTGTTTGACAACCCTTTCTTTTTTACAGCACTATATGCCAGTCGGTTCTTTGTGCTCAGAACAGAAGCTGCTGAATGTTAAAATAATAACTTTTTGCTGTATGAAAGCACAGTGCCTTGGTGGTTGTGAACTGGTGTTTCTAACCACCAAAATGATACACTTAGATATCTATAGCAATATAGAAATAAAACAATGTAATCATTATGTATAACAGTGTAACAACAGTATAGATTAAAGTAGTTTTTATGTAAATTGATTACAGTGTCCAAGAGAGAGTTTTCTGGTATAAAGTGAAGAACTGTACTTGATTCAGTATTATTAATATTTGCTTGAATGTATTCTAGGTTTTCTATGGAGTAGAAAAAATTTAATTTCCATTACATCCTAAGTTTACCACATTCTATGAATTTCTTTTTAACAGCTGATGGTGGCAGAGAAGAATGGGACTATACGATTCTACGACCTGATTACACAGCAGGCCATTCTCTCCCTGGAGTGTGAACAAACACCACTGATGTCAGCAGACTGGTGTTTAAAAAATACTTTTAAAATTGGAGCAGTGGCTGGAAATGATTGGCTGATCTGGGATATCACTCGCTCCAGGTATTTTTATGCCCATGGCATCAGTGTCTTTATTCTCTTCATGAAGAAATGCAGGTACTTGGCTAATAAAGCATGGCAGTCACAGAATCACAAATGGGTCAGGTTGGAAGGGACCACAGTGTGTCAGCTGGCCTGACCTCCCTGCTCCAGCAGGGTCATCCAAGAGCACAAGGCACAGGATTGTGAATATCTTCAGTGAAGGAGACTCCACACCCTCTCTGGGCAACCTGTTCCAGTGCCTGGTCACTTGCAGAGAAAAGAAGTTCTTCCTCGTGTTCAGGAACTTCCTGTGCATCAGTTTGTGCCCACTGGCTCTCATCCTGTTGCTTGCAGCACGGAGCAGAGCCTGGCTCCATCCCCTCCAGATACTGATAGACATGGATGAGGCCCCCTCTCAGTCATCTCTTCTCAAGGCTGAACAGCCACAGCTCCTCCAGCCTTTCCTTGTAAGAGATGCTCCACCTTTGTAGGCCCAATGCATAAGCTAAATAAATGAACAATTATCAGGAATTATTATATTGATACAAAACGTTCCCTGGTATTCTTTGTTTCATCTTTATCACTATTTTATGTTAAAAATGTAAAATTTTCTGTCTTTTTGTCCATTTGAGATAGCATCTCACTACTGTTTGCCTCTCACTGTATGTGTTTGTTAAAATTTCATTCCAAGCCATAAGTAGATAGCTATTGATCCATAATAAACTGGACAACTACTTCAATTTTCCTACTCCAAATTGAGATTCAAGCTGCAGGAATGCTCTGGTTTTCCCACAGCTGCTTCACAGAGAGTAGACAATGTGTCCCCTTCACTGTACTTTTAGTACTTACAGTATAAGCTGTAGTTGTTTGCAGAACAGTTTTTTACTCTGAATGTCTGTTTTAGTTATCCACAGGATAAGAGACCTGTCCATGTTGACCGAGCCAGATTATTCAGGTATAAATGTTGTCTTGATTTTATTGCGTTTATCTGTTTAAGTCTGTATCTATGCAAACAGTTGTGAGTTTAATAACCTGCTTGTGTCTCACTTAAGTCATTTTTAGGGGGACTGGGTCTATAAACTTTGTGAAATTAGTGAATGACCTGCATTTAGTATATATGTGTAGCATTCATATGATACTTTTTTTTGTTTTGTTTTACAACACTGTGCATATGGGGCTGTGGGTAGGGAATCATTTACAAGCTAATTCACTAAATGTTTCTCTGCTGTTAATAGAATATGTGACATCTTCACAGTTAGTCCCAAGGGAGAGAACTCCACTTTGTGTGCACCTCTGCTGGTATGAGAGGGGTGTTTGGAAAGAACATTCATTTTATTCATAGGTGGGTTTATTTTATTTATAGGTGGTCCCGAGTGAATGAAAATCTGTTTGCAACCACTGGATATCCAGGAAAGACAACTACTCAATTGCTGGTTCATCATTTAGGACACCCCCAGGTAAATTTTTGATTGGAGTTGTATCTGTTCTCCTGAGATCAGACTCATGTTACTTAAAAACTACAATTAAAAACTAGCCCAAACCATTCAGAACTGCTGCTTGGTATACCCACTTTATTTTATTTTGGTTTGTGCATTCATGCTAAGGAAAAAAATATTGGTGCACACTTAAACTGCTAATTTAGAAGCTGCTTGATCTATATGTTTTAGCTTGGTTTGCCATATCAGTTCTAAGGGGAAGAAAAACACCTTTAATCTGATACTTAATTAATCTGGCAATATTTCGAGTTCTTAGGAGGCTAAAAACACCTAGTGGTATGTTTTTTCTGGTTTTAACTAATTATATTTTAAATCATTAATGAAAATGCAAAGCATAGGAAATACTTTGGCTTTGCTGGAGTCAGTATATATTTGTAATGCTTACAGTAAAAATATTACCTCCAAACATACTAGTTAGGAATACATTGGAACAACAGAAGTAATTTCATTTTAAAAGGTTTCTAAGTTTGATATCATGCCTTTATAATAAGTGTTTATGCTAATGTAAAGAGTTGAAACTATTTGTTATTGTGGAATATTCTGCTGTATGTTACTTAAATGTAGTAAGCAGCTACTCAAACTATGTAGCAGAGAATCACATTTTTCAGTAGAATTTCTGTTGTAGTTTAACTATATTTGTGAAGAGTATTTAATCTGTGGTGTTTATTTGTCTATGCAACTTGGTATCTGCAGTTTAGAAATCATTTATAAGGGAAGTTGTATTGATATTTTTCTCTCTCTCTGTCTTTTACAGCCCATTCTTACTGGAACTGCAGCTGTAGGATCTGGTTTGACATGGCACAGAACTCTTCCATTATGTGCAGTTGGAGGAGACCATAAAATTTTCTTCTGGGTTACTGAAATGTAAAATAAGCATTTGCCTTCAATGTGAAGCTTGACAGCATAATGCCTTTTTTCTAGTAAAATGAAGAAATTTACTTTTTGTGATGGTTTTCACTTGGACTACAGAAGAAAGAAATAAGCAAGATATAAATCACTTGTGTTTGATTTTTAGCTTGCAAGTACAAGAGCTTTTGAAAAAAATGGTTATCATACATCTGGTTCTTGGTTTTTTCTATTAAAATAAAATGTACTTTTTAAACATGGTATTTGGTGTGAAATGAATTTTTTTCAGGAGTTTTTAAAGAGATTTTGAGTCCCAGCATGTCAGTCTGATAATCTCACTCAGTTAATAAGGTTCAAATACCTGATATTGTGCAGAGTACCTACAGAAAGAGCACCTCTCTGTATCAACTTTGCTAACCATGGCTATCTTATGAGAAAAAGAAATGCAGCAGTGTACTGTGATAAAATACTGTTCCTGGATGTTTTTGAATAAACTAGTTACCACTGCCAGTGAAGCAGCTAATGGTAAAACCAGAATGATAATTTGAAGTAGTTTTATTTCTCTAAAGATGACAGAGGGATTTACTTTAAGCCTGTCAAACAGCATAGTGAGGGGTTTTTTCTGTTTACAGCCTTTTACTTGCAGTCTTTACAGGAAAATCAAAGGCATTCTGCTTTCTAGAAACATATTTTTCCTGTCATTCCCATACAAGACCCAGAATGGAAGTAAAAGAAGAAGAAGACAGAGATAACTTCTGTATTAAGTATCTTTTTGCATACTTTTGCAAGTGAAGGGATGTCAGGATGTTACACTAGTGTAACAGCTCCTTACAGCATTGTAGCCCTCCTTATTAGCTGTAGTTGCATTTTAAAATATTTGTTTGTTTGTTCCTAATTATCTGGGACACATAAAACCAGTTCAGAAGTAGGACAGCAATAAGTAAAATTACAGTCACCTTTTGAAACCTAAGACCATATTATATTTCTCATAATCCTTTATTCTTGAGAACTTTTGCTTTCCAGCTGGCCCCAAAATTTGCCTAAAAGAAATATGAAGTTCCTTATAAGTTCCAGTGGACTGGTGTGTGCCTAAACTGTAAATAAGCAGATGTTTCAAGGTAATAGTGCTCTGTTTATCTTGTATCCATTGTCTGACCAGAGATAGCAGCCTTAAGGGGAGGTTTAATTCACTTGTAGCTAAAAATCTTTGTGGCTCTGGGAGTAATGACTGGCCTGAGGCACTGTTATCCTTTTGGAGTGTAGTGGAACTGAAACAGGCATGGGTTTTTCTGTCCTCAGAGCAAGCTTCACATAGCTCCTGCCTATGCACGATATATCCTCTATAGTCAGAACCCATACAGACAAGGGCAATATGCACCAGGTATGTGCAGGTGCACTCCTGAGTGAGACTTTTTTGGTTTAGAATTGCTTAAGACCCAAGAGGGCAAAGAACAGAAATTCTTTTGTTCTGTAGTTAATTCAGAAACCAGGATGTTTGCTTTTCATACTCTGTTTTTAAGGACTACTTAAAACTGTTTACCCAGGAATAATCTTGCCAAGTTCAAGGCTCTTCATTTTACACTGGAAATAAGTAATATGGATATTTAAATAAATAAATAAATAAGAGAGCAGTTAATGTTTTTAGCGTGTTCTCCATGCTCTTTTGTACAGAACAAAATAATTAGTTAATCCTCTCATGTTGCCTCAGCACAGTACTTGGAAAACTGAAACTTGACAAACCATTTTCAGAGAACTGCAAAACATTTATCATTTAGTTTCCTTTTTTTTTTTTTAAAGAAACCTACATAATACCTAACATTTCTATTTCTCAGTTTATTTAACTGTGAAGGGTTGATAATTCTGTGAACTGTTTGCAAGAATTGTACAAATTCTGGCACACTGAGATTATTGAGATTGGAGGGGACATTGCTTAAATTCAGCATAGAGAAAAATCATTGAGGCAATATCAGTTTCATAGAGAAAATTTTACTAGAATACCTTTTGCAAGCATGGTTTTAGAAGACTCCATGGGAAATCAAGCAAATGTTAATCCACACTGATCTTTTCAGCTGTTCATTGGACCATCTTATTAAAAACAACTATTGCCCCTTGTGGAGGATCAGGTGACACCATGTCTGGAAATTTTTTTGGATCAGCTTTTTGTTTCTGTTTAACTTGTATATCTGTTTGAGTTCTGGGCTGATTCTAACCTGAATGTGGTGTCCTGGGACCTGTAACAGTACATAAGCACACAAGATGCATATGAACATTGGAAGCTTCAGTAGCACTTGCCAGTTTTTCTGAGCTTGTGCAGTTGTGTTTTGCAGTTGACCCGAGGCTCTGATTCCATGCAATATATGGAGCAGATCAGTTTCAATGCTTTGAAACCCGTGTTCTTGCCTTTTCTTTGTCTGTGTACCCTCATCACAAGTCAGGTATTTTTTACCAGTGATGAAGACAGAGCTCTGATCAGTTTTCTGCACCCACAGCTTTTCCACTCCAAGCTAGCCTCAAAATCTGGAAAGCTGACATCTTCAAAATACTAATGGTCAACCAAATTTCATTTTGGTAACTCTTAAACACTCCTTCATCTCTTTTCCTTCACTGGAAGGAGGAGCTACACAACAGGGCCTTTAAATGACAATATATATATATATATATATGTGTACACATATATAGGGTATAAACTGCCAGCAGTTACATACTGTACAGTACTTATTCCTCAGTCTGACATTTATCATCCAGCATAGGTGCTGGTAAAAAATACATTTTCAAATCATACACACTATAAATCTGGGTATTATCACTCAATTATTTTTTTTTATAAATCTTGTCCTTGGAAGTTCAGGCATTTATATTTACAGCTGAACAAGTTAGTTCAATTTCAACTTTTTTTTTTTTTTTATAAATCTTGTCCTTGGAAATTCAGGCATTTATATTTACAGCTGAATTGAAACAATTCAGCTGTAAATTGAAATTGAACAAGTTAGTTCAATTTCAACTTTTGAAATTGAAATTGAACAAGTTAGTTCAATTTCAACTTTTTTAAGAGGTTTTGGAAAATTGTGATCACTTCCTCCTTTCTGTTTTTCACTTCTCATACCCTGCATTTCCTAACTCCAGCTGGGAGGAAAAAGTGCTGTGTTGCACTTTTCTATGTAGTATTTTTGGGCAAATTAAAAGCAGGAAGTACCAGAAAGTTCAAAAGATAGCATATTCTTGGGAGATTTCTTATCCAGCTTTACAGACCAAGACATTCAGATAAGATCTGGCTATGCATTTACATTAATTTTCAGTGCCATTACCTGGAAAAAATGTTTTATAGACACTTAATGATAAACAAGATTAATTCTTCTTGAATATAATTTAGTTGGAATTTTAAGGTAATTATAAACAACTCAAATTAGTGGCCAAATAACTAAACTTAAATAAACAGCTCTGTTGCCCAACACAAATTTGCACAACTCCTGTAAGCTATGGATTGAAAGATAAACCCACTGAATTTTGTAGGTTAGTTTGCTGCTCATCCTTTGGGAGAGGTGAGAAATTGAGGCAACATGTCAGTGCTCCAAAGCAGAGTAGAAATCAGATGTTCAATAATTTAATTAGCATGGACAAAAAAACATTGCTATACTATCTTAGTAAGAGAGTACTAATGATGTACATATGACAGCAGGTTAGGAATAAATACAGTGTGAAAATAATAAAGCCAAAAAAGCTGCTTTTTTGTTAATAATTGAATATTTTATGGCAACTGGATTAACAGAACTAAGTACTGTTTGGACAGCTACCATTGATTCTGTATATGGATTTGTAGAATGTTTTGGCAAACTGTGATGATTTGGAAGTAAACTGAGAATTCTGGTAAATTTTAAACCAAAATTAGCATAGTACATTTGGGATGTAGTCTTCAAAGTATTGCAGTAATTAGTGCATCTTTATTCATCTCATCACAAGAGAAGTTTCTACCTGACAGCCTCAGACTATGATGGTTTCTTAACTGCCCTGAATTTAGGAGGGTTCATTAAATGCAGCAATATTTAGATGTAACCATGGAGAATTTCCACTAAATATGGAAATCCACTGTAGTCTCTTTGGATTTACTGCTGTAAACTGAGACTCCAGATCACCCCAAATTTGTCTTTTTTCAGAAGAACCCAGAGCCATTCAGTGCTCCTTATTTTGGCTCCCCACATCCAAAGCGTGGCACTTCAACACTCAAATCATGCCTAGGAGCACAGGAACAGTTCCTTCACTGGCGTTTTTCATTATTTCCTTGACATTTGACCTCAGGGGACACTTCCCAAACACCACCATGCAGGGCCCTGTCCTGAGGCCTGTGGAGAGCTGGCTGTCAGTGTGACCCCACAGGCACGGCCGGGCCCCTCAGCGGCGGCCGCCACCCGCATCGCCAAGCGGGTGCCAAAGGAGGCAGCCCAGCAGCTCGGGGTTTATCCCCGGGGTTTATCCCGAGGGTTTATCCCCGGGCCACAGCCGGCCGTGAGGGCTGAGCCCGGGACTGCGTTTCCCAGGAGGAAGCGCGGGGCAGCGGGCGCGCCCCGCCCCGCGGAGCTCGGCGTTTGTTTCCGGGCCGCGGCTGCGGAGCGCGGCCGAGCTGCGGAGCGGGGCTGCGCCCGGCCCGGCCCGGCCCGGCCCGCCGGCATGGACGAGGACGGGCTGCCCATCGTGGGCTCCGGCATTGACCTCACCAAGGTACGGGCTGCGCTCGGCCGGCGCTGCGGGGCTGCCGCTCCTCCTGCCCGCTGCGCTGGCCCTGGTGCTGGGCGAGCCCCGCGTCCCCCCGGCTCCCGGCCCGGCCCGGCGGCCGCGGGCGAGGGGAGCTCCCCGTGCGGTGACGGTGCCGCCCTCGCACCCGGGAACGAGCGGGCTCTGGTCCTTACCTGTGTCTCCAGCTGTTTTCCTGAGGCGTTTTGCTGCGACTTCTGCGATAACTTTGTATTTAAAGATTAAGCCATTTCAAACATCGATCTGGGAGGCAAATCCTGTGCAAAGCTGTGTATTAATTTCTTTAAATGTTGTAGAAACTTTCTTTTTAAATTTAGTTTTCTCAGTAGAGAGCGTAAAGACAATTCCAGTTCACCCAGTGCTCCTTCCATGCTCTGTGCCACCCCACAGATTTCCGCTAAGGTCATAAGCGCTGCTTGGCAAATTTTGGAACCACAGAACTGAGCTTCAGCAGATGCTGCTGTACAGTGCACAGGCTGGAGGCTCGAGACAGTAGCAACAAAAGTCTCAGAAAAAGTCAGGATGTTTTAAGACGGCCATGGTGAATTGTATATTGAATGCACTGATGAATCAGTGGCTAAAGAAGAGGTGAAGACCAGAGAGTCACCGTAGTCACCCAAAAAGCGCAGCAGAATCTTGACTGCCAATAATATTCCTTGTAAATCTTCCACTTAAATGAGTGACAATTTCATAGGCTAATTTCCTTTGCGAAGGTTAAGACTTAAAGCAGTTGTCCAAGGTTATTAACCCTGAGGCACTAAAACTTTATACGTAAACTTTTGTGTGCAAATCCCTGAATTCAGTCTTCTGTAGTAGTGGTTTAAATAAAAATGGCAACTTTGTGTTACAATATGACGATCATTCTTTTCGGCAAACATAAGATTCTACATTTTAGTCTGAAATGTATGTGAGCATCGAAATTGATTTGGAAGATAATTTTGGTTATTTTAGGATAGTCTGGACTTGCAAATGAGAACAAGTAGGGCAGCCACTAAATACTTAGCAACATCACTACACTTCAGTTTTGGTCATGGTGTTAGTTGTAACTGAGTGTTAGTATGGCCGGCCAAGTTTGTTTTTCCTTCTGATTTTCATGAATATTCACAATTTCATCTGAAGGTGTTTTCTTTAAGATAACAATCACTCATTTCTTGGGTCTTGTTGCCTTTTCTATGTGTCCTGTAAATTTGCAGCTGTCATGTTAGTAGATTTTTAGTGGCAAAGGATTTGTATGAATGCATATGTGTATTAGAAAATGGTTTGTGTATGTATGCATTCATAGCAGGCACACTTGAGACAAATTTCCAAATAATTTCTTTTAAAAAACAGATATTGCAATCCAAATGTGAAAGTTTGAACATTGATGTGTAACCTAGTTTTTCTTATATTTTTTGACACAGGTTCCTGCTATTCAGCAGAAAAGAACTGTAGCATTTCTAAACCAGTTTGTGGTTCACACAGTGCAGTTTCTCAACCGCTTTTCTACTGTTTGTGAAGAGGTATGTTTATTATTTTCCCAGCTGTCCCTTTGTACAATTTTTAAAAATTCAAGAAATGGGAACCATTCATTTAAATGTTTTTGATGCAGTAATACTGGTAGCTTAAACCAAAAATGTAGTCTGCTTTCTGTTGAAGGTTTCTCTTTAGTAAGTGCTTAAGACAGAATTTCTCCCCAAGGGATCCACATGAACTCCTGATTATGCCACACTCCGTCCCGGGTTCTTAAACTTTTGCATTTGGGACAGTCTTTGAACTTCTTGGTACAAGGAATTTATTCTGAGCAGCTTCATCTCTGGCTCTTATATTGTTATGAAAGAAGGATGCCATGTTCTTGTGGTCCATCAAAACTTACTTTCAGATTTTACCACCTTTAATTTAAGAGAGTCATAGGCTACGCGCTGAATGCAAATAGTTTTTCTGTTGGAAAAAGGACATTTTTAGCAAGTGATTAGTTTAGTTTCCTGCAAAAAGAGAGAAAAATAAAAATATTTAGGATTAGTAAGTTTATGTGATGACTTTAGAGTCAATGGAAATACACCAGACCAACAAGATTAGAATTGTCCACTGAACAGGACAAGAGTTCTCCTTGTAAAAAGGGTATTTTCTAATGTGGCTTTGAGGATAACTATTTTGTCTTTAGAGGTTTTTTATACTTTTTCATTAGTTTATTCAACAAAGAATGCTATACAGCTCTAGCCAGCTGATCCAGGGCAGCAGTCAAATCCAATTAGACTAAGCCATGTAATCTGAGAAATTCTGTTATTTGTTGGTGAAGTTTGGAGCCAGACGCGTGACAAGTATAAGATTTGGCTATTACATGAGTATATGGAGCTTCAGAGGAAAAAAAGTCATTTTTCCTAGGTTTTTAAACTTCTTGTAACTTGATAGGTGGGACAGTGTAACTGCCTGATGATGCTGTTGTCAGTTGTCCGAAAGTCAGCTGTCACCTGATATCAGTATTCCCTCTTCCATGGGCCCTGTGGACATCAGAACACCTACACTTAAAGCCTCCTTGAGCACACAGCAGCACTGTGAAGTCTGCCTAATAAAACAGTTATTAGTTAACCAAAATGTGTTGTTACTCAAGAGACTAAATAGTTGCTTTATATACTCCTTGAGGAGCTTTTCGTATTCATTGAGTACAGAAGTGTTTTTAATGTGAAAGGTCGCAGTGTAAGTCAACAGAAGCCAAGAAACTCAAAGTCAGGGCTGACACCATCCTTAACTCTAAATTTCTTGGCTCTTGTCTAGTCAAATAGACCCATAAAATTGCATAATTGTCTTTTGTGCATCTTTCCTCCCCCTTATCCAGTTAAATGTAGGACACATAGTTCCTTCCAATAGGAGCTGACTCCTCTTCATGAACAAAGGACCATCTGTAAACAAGTCAGTGCTCTATCCAAAAAGACTAACTCCTGTCAGTCTCCTACTTTTTCTAGCATATTGGCAGAACTGCCATTTTCTTAGGGTGTTAAAGTTCTGCTTCAGAGCCAGGCAGAATCTTGCCAAGGTGCCAGAAAGCTGTCAGAATGGTACGTATCTGCCAGCCAGCACTCCAGCCAACTTCACTTGGACAGGTCTGGTGGAGTATGGTAGTGATTAGTTAAAAGACTGGCAGTTCTTATGGAGTAATTTAGAAAAACTTAAGCTGTATTTAAAAAAAAATAAATTCAAAATTTGATTGAGGTGCACCTGGAGCATATAAAGCGTCTGGCTAGTTCTGATTAATTGTGGATTTTGACTGTATAGGACTTTGAATCACCTGCTGTATTAATTATCAGATTTTCTCTTTGTATTTGCTCAGTTACATACACACATATCATCTCTTTTCATCTTCCACATTTGGAAAAAGCTTTGAAGAAAGATCTTTCAGTAACTGGGAGACTACAATGTGTCTACCATTATTCTCCAATTGCCCAAAGTAATGCCCTATTTACTTTGGCTTTCTTTTGTAAATAGTCTGTCTTCATTTCTGTCATTATATGGGAAAACCAACTGCAGAGTAAAATTATTTAAAATTTGTACTGCTGTAGCTACTGTTCTAAAAAGGGTTGTCATTGCTTCATTTATTTCATAATGTGATAATCTCATTTGCACTGTACTCTGCCTTCAGCAGGGAGAAGTTTAAAAATGTGATTTTTTTTAAGCAGCTGCAAACTCTTTTATATGTCCAAGTGCATAGGGGAGTGTTTTCACGTTCTAATTGTTTTCTGTTGTAGAAATTGTCAGCACTCTCTCTCCGTATCCAGCAAATTGAAACCACACTCAATATTCTGGATGCAAAGGTTTGTATGGATATAGACTTCATCTTCTAACAGTGACAGCCTCCTAGATTATATGAACTAGCTTCCTTTTTAGAGTCTGAATTGAGCAAATAAGTTTTCATAATGATTTGAAGGAGCTAATATAAAATCTTGATATCAAAAATTCTCTTTTTAACTCTTCTCTAGTTAATGCCTTACTATTTGAACTGTGTAACATTTGAATATGTAGTTGATACAGCAGAAGGGAAACAACAGTACCTAGTGGAAAATTTGAGTTTGTTAAGCATGTGAAACAGGAAAGGAACACTTTTTGCCTACAAACGCTAGTAAAAAAATTATTTCCCCCTTTGTGAAACAAAAGTATGTTTGTATGTTGCTGGACTGTGAGGACTTCAGCTGATGTAAGTAACTAGAGAGAAGCCTTGTAAATCCTTTTGATATTGAAATGTGACCTGAACTGGATCTAAACTAATGTAAATTAGTTTGATTTATCTTCTTTAGCTGAAATGACAAAAGGATATAATCTGTGGTCTTAGATAGGAAATATAGTGTATTATTTACTAGGAAAAAAACAAAATCCCAAAGTCAATCAATCACCCACTATAAAATTTTAACAAATTCTTCTTGCAATAATGATGGAGGCAATTTCAGTTGGCTTTTCTGGGAGCAAGGGTGGGATATTTTGAAAGTGTTCATTAAGATCTTTGTGGGGAAAAAAGTAGTGTAATAATACAAACGGAGCTTTCTAATTCTTATTTCAAAATATTTAGGAATTATCTCAATTGATGACTTTTGCAGAATTCTTCAGAATCATGTTAAATAGAATTTCCTTCAAATAGATATGTGGTGTATTTAATACCCACTCACATAATTTCCTTTAAAAAAGTGAAAGATGTAGAAAATTCAAAAATTTGTAACCAGTCTCCCATCTGTTAGGTGATAGAGCTGTTCTTGCCATGATTTCTTTCACTGTAGGGGAAGTAGCAGAGATTGCATGGCTCTTGTGTGGTTGATAAATGCAGTAGCAAAATGCTGGGAAGGTGTGGAAGCCTTTCCTGCTCTGCAGCACTGTGTTAACAGTGAAACTTTTTATTGTAGAAGGCAGCTGGATAGAAAGATTTTTTTTGCCCAATCAAAATACTAGAACTAGGGGCAGAAAGTTACAATTTTACTAATGTAAAACCTATCTGGACAATAAGTTGTAAGCAGAGTGCTACAGATTTTGTTGTACATGTAGTCTTATGAAGTGCTCATTGCTTATTTGATGACATTTTTTGCATTCAGTTATCCTCAATTCCTGGCCTAGAAGATGTCAAATTTGAAGTGTCCAGTGCAAATGTGAACAGTGTTACAAATGGTCCTGTGGCACAGGCTGCTACAGATCAACAGACAGCTGGATCACCTCAGTCTGGAGTAAGTAATGAAGCATAACCCATACCTTGAAAGAATAGAGCTCTCTCAAGTTTTTAATGTCATTTGCAGTAGATAGAAGAAGCAATTCTATTGGAAGTGAGCAATCACTGTAAAAGTCTACGACTGGGCTTTTCTCTGCTGGCACTGTTTTAACAAGTGACTTCAAACAAAAAAGGCTATACCCTTTATTAGCTATGTGACTTAAATAATTAGAACTAGCTCAAATCTAGTGCTAAATTTCTCCTTCCTTTTCTTCAATCACACTAAAATATGAACATGAATTACATTACAGCGCTGGGAAAGTCATGAATGAAAATAACATTTCAAATCACATCATTGCAACTCTTTTCTCCTTTCTTCAGAATGTGAGCTTTTAGCTCAAATTGGAATTTCTAGCATGCTTAATTCTACAGAGTTTATTACATTGAAGGTTTTCTGTATATCATCCTTCACATACAGTAAAGGCGAGCTTATTACTAGCAATCAGCATTAAAATACTACCCCTGCAACTAACTTCTTGTCATTTTGGGGAATTTAATGTGTGTGATTGGTTGATTTTTTAACCCAGACATTTGAGTCCCATGATCACCAACGACTAAGTAAGGCTTTCAGGCCCATTTGTAGATGGATTTCTTCTCCTGGTTTCCCCTTACAGTTTCTCCTCAAGGAATCCTCAATTCTGATCTCTGCTCATTCTCTTATTTGGTGGAAGTTGCTGTGGAAAAACAATAGCTGGAGCACTCTGCTGCTTTTGCCTGCCTGTCAAGGACTGTAACTCTGATTTGCAGGCAGCAGCAGGAGAGACCCTGGGCAGCATTGCATGTTCCAGCCACTTGAGAGAATGACTCACCATGAGTTCATTTTCTTTAAAATGTTCCTCTTCTCAGATATGGAAGTATATAAAGTACGTTTAAGTATATAAGGGTCATATATATTCCAAGTTTCAGGTGGTTAGTTTTGTAGAAAAAATAGAGTTTTCTGTGCTCTTTTAAAAGTATTAGAACTTCTTGTCATTTTTCACTTCATTTAAATGAAATATTTTCAAGGAATCTTTGGTTTCATTACATTATCCTTTGAGTAATGATTTATACTCAGAAGTATAGTTTAGAAGTTACATGATATGTATGAAACATTTGTCAGGGAATCAAATATTTTGAGGAAAAAAGGCATTGGACTACTGGGGGAGATTTATAGATATACTCTTTATAAATATTTTTTATAAAAAGACCATTTACATTGAATACTGTGATATTTATAAAATGCAACTTAACAGGTTTATTAGGGCCTTTTTGGTTTTTTTTATGTGTTGTTCAATAACTTAAAATTGTATCTAAAAGTAGAAGGACGCTCTTGTAACAGTGAACAACAAAAGAGCTGGATTTGTGATTTCATGCATCTCGGAAACCTCTAATTTTGTGAGTGTGGATCAGAATAATCCTCCTCTTGATTAGGAAGAGTTGCACTTTCCCCTAAAATACCCAGTTTTATTGTTTGGAATCTCTCCCTGGGTGTGGTGTGTGCACCTAACCATTAAAGGGTTTGTTCTTCACACACAGCAGAACAATACACAAGAGGAAGTGTTACAGAAAACGGAGGTAGTAACAGAAAACGTCACAACTGTGGCCAAGGATCCAAGATATGCCAGATACCTCAAAATGGTACAAGTGGTAAGTCAGTTCTCATGTCATTCTTTGGCTAACATGTTATTTTTTGGTGGAATGTACCACACATCTGTAAGTGAACCTTAAATGTCTAAAAACATATATTACAACAGTAATCTTTGAGGTAGGATAACCTCATAATATTCTAGCACATCTTCTCTAATAAATGAGTTAATGCAATATATTCCCTCAGACAGCTTCTGGCAAGATCTTTCTACAAAATTCTGCTGGTAGACTTGTGAACTGAAGGTGTGAAATGTGTAAATGCAAAGTGATATTAGCCGGAGGCACAGAAGATGCCACTGGAAGTGGAGTTGTCCTGGCAAATTGGAGTCATTCCCTGCATACAGACTGATTACAGCCTGATTTTACTGTAGGGTACAAAATACAGCTTTGCAAGTATAGTCCGGATCAGGAGTACTTGATATTTCTGTAAGGACCAAAATAGAGAGACGGGGATTGCTTCATTATCTGGTTCCACTCCAGTTTCCTGTTATTCATGATGCAGGTTTTGTTTACATCTTTATCTGCGGTCTGTGCTGCAGATAAGTAGGAAATAAATTATTGTAATCTCAATATTAACATGTGTGAAATCTAATGAAGGAATGAGAATGTGAATGGGAGACTATTTGTGATATTTTTAAGAGGTTGTTTCACATCAACCATTGAAACAAAGATTGGAAACAAAGAGTTTATTTCAATTTATTTTCAATTTGTCAGTGGAAATTTTCCTCTAAAATACATATTATAATTCTGGAAAGTATGACTATGTCATAGTATTAATAAAATGTTGCTTATGTTAAAACTAACTTCATGGTTTCACTCAGTCTTCAAAGAAATTATTACAATTGGTCTGCTTCATCCCTTGAAGGGTGTTCCAAACCTTATTTTTCACTTGAATCACAAATTGGCACTTTATGGGTAGCTTATTACAAACTATTTGGAAAACCTAGCAGTGGGATAGTAGCAGAGAGTAGAACACTATGTTACTGTATTGATTTAATGCCAGACTTCAAAGTGGATTTGAAAGTGCTGGATGGTCTAATTACTTTGAATTTTTTTTTTTTTTTGGTGACTGCTAGTGGAGTGAGATCTCACTTTCCACATTTCTGCTGTGTACTGGCAGTTCCTGGTGACTCCTCTGCCAGTTGTAAACAGTGTGGTAGGAAAGTCAAACTAACATACTACAAATTAATGTGTGTTTTTGTATTTGCCAAACTTGTCTTCTTGTCCGGTCAAGTATTTCAGTTGGTGTCATTTATTTGCCCAAATGAAGCTTCTAGCTGAAGATTTGTTTGAACTGATAATTTATTTATTACTCACAATGTTTGTGGGATAAAAGAGCAACATTCTAAACTAAAAGTAGCTCTTCCATGAAATTGTGACAAACTCATTTTGGTGGAGTGCAATTGAGGATACTAAATTCTTACTTTTTAAAATTTACAACAATATTCCAAGAAATCACACAAAAGCAGTACCATATTTGCAGAGTGACATTTAGGAAAGCATGAAAGGTAAAGTAATTGGAATGTCCTGATTGTATTATAAACAGATATTGGTACAATCTTAATTGTTTTCCTTCAGATAAGAAGTCTAAAAGTGCATTTTGATTAAACTTCACATTAGTTTTGTGAATCTATGATATATGAGGGTACTGAGAGGATTTTTTTCTCACAGATTTTAATGCACACAGTGTTGGAATAAAACATGCTCCACGTGTGAACATAAAAACAACCCATTCTTAGAAGTCCTTCACCAAATTCCCTTTGATTGAAATCAAATATGAATTCTGCCTTGCCTGATCAGTCTCAATTCTGGTTTCACCTGGTTTAAATTGATGCATAAACAACTTATCAGTGACTTCTGAGGTGGGGAAAAGCACCCTAAGAGCAGTCAAGCAGGGAAGAAGCATTAGTACAAGATGGTGTGTAGACACACAATCCCAGGGGTCCAAATCTATACTAGAACAACTAAATTTTTAAACTGACATGAAATATTCAAATAAATATTCAAAATATTCACCTTTGCAATGCACATTAGTTGTGAAGCTCTAAGATATTCTTTTATTTCAAGGTATTACATTGCAGCTACTTGAGTGACCTTTTTTCACATTATGCCTGATAGATTGCTACAGCTACGTACCTCTGTGTGTGCTGTTCCACAGTGCTCATGGGCAAGCCTTGATTGTGATTCTTACCTTGGAGCTGTCATAGAATCACATTGTGTTCTGGAACATTAGTCATGCTTGCCCTTTATTTTAGCACTATTTTACTTGCTTTTCGACAAAAGATACTAGTCCTACACCACTTTTCATTTAGAATTTCTTAGACCACCAGTAACTTTGTCCCTTTCAAATCAGAAATTGTATCCTCGTTTGGTTTGGGGTTTTTTTCCCATATCCTATATTGGCATGGAGTGATCCAGATGGTATTTCTGATGGTTTCCAGCAGGAGATGGCAAAGCAACAAGTTGCCTTTGAGCAACTATAGTGGAAACATAGGAGCAGTTTGTTGGAATGTATCTCATGAGAAGATGTGGGTCTTGGATATGTGATCCAAGATAAGAGGATGTTTAGGTGTTGATGAATAAAATAAAGTGCAGAAGCTGTGGAAGGACTCGCAGTAAAGGGAAGGAATTTTTTTAACATGCACATATTTGGCTGATATCTGTCCAGAAGTCACAGAAGATTCAAGCCTGACTGTATAAGCAGTTGTATTCAGAGAATTTACTTTTAAATTGTGCTTCTGTTCTCATGTCCTGTTTGCCTTTTTCTCCATGCTTTTTAGACTTCTCCAGCTTTTAGCACTGCCTCATGAGATCCTTCTGGAGTGGTAGCAGATGCACTTCCCTGGTTTTCTCTCTCTTGGGTATACCTTCAGCATGCCCAAGTCTTTCCTAGCACAACTCCTCTGCTGTCTTTGTGCTACTTTGTGCTTTCTCCACATTCTTACCCATACAGATAACATCAGCTTCATAATTTTGTGTGCACAAATTACAGTTATATCTATCCAGTCTTGATACTCTCCCTGCAACTTTTTCTAGATGTTTTGCCATAAATACAAGACAGATTAAAAGGGCCTTTAATCTCAATCATTTCTTGCTTCTAGGTTCGTATTGATGGGAACTGAGATTAATGTTCCATGCTGTTGTTTGACAAGTGACGTGCATAAATTTATATGAAACTGTGGTTTAAAAGTACCTGTGTTATTTAACTCACCTATTTGTGTCCAGTAGTTTTATATTATTCTTCCTCCTGCTGCACAGGGTGTTCCTGTAATGGCAATACGAAACAAAATGATTTCCGAGGGGCTAAATCCAGACCTTCTCGAGTAAGTAATTTGTGACTCCTAGTAGGGCTGCAGTGCAACTGTGTGTTTAAAAAACTTGGAAAAACATGTGCTTAGAAGAGGTTGCTCAAGGTGTTCTGAGCTATAGCAGTGACAAGCCAGCATCTGACAATGTGCATTTAGCAATGAGGACTGAAATAAAAGGTCAGTAGCCATTTTCAGTGCCCTGTGTAGACTATGAGGTTTTTCCCAGATACTTGCTTTCAACACTCCAATAAGAAAATGTCATTTTTGTAGAGTAGCAACAACAAACTCATTCTTATTTTGTTGAATGCTTGAGGGACAACACAGTTGTTTCCAGATTCCCTCAGTAGATGTAGTGTACAACTTGACTTCAAAATTGACAGCGTAAATTGAAGTCAGCAGCTCAAAATTTTTGGCTGTTGATTGAGTCAATCTGAAGTGAAGACTACTAAGTAACTTTCAATGCTTTCAGTGCTTCTTGTCTGGACATAAACGTTAATTTCAGTCTTACTGTACAGTGAACATTTAATTTAGTTCTACTGTATTATTTCACAGAATTTGTTAAACTGATTAAAGTATTAGCTTCCATTCTTACATTATAGACACCAAAATGTTTGAAGTATTTTTGCATTCTTTCCAGAAACTGTCAGGGTATTAAAAAGTCCATTTTTCATTTCTAATGAAGTCCTTTTACATTTTGTAAAGGCTTATTCTGAAACTAACTACTTGTTAAATAAAATAAACCTGAAGTATCATCATATGATGAATGACTTTAGCTCTCAGTTACTTCCTGGTCTAGATAAGCTAAAGTAGTTATTCTTCAGTTGTTTTCTTTTCTGATTGAATTAGAAATAAAAAAAAGACCCTGTGCAAATTGGAGATAGGTTTAGCAAATGTGGGTTTTCTATATGTGTGTTAAATGTATTGTATTTTTTGCTGTGTTTTCAAGTCCCTACCTTTCTATAATTGCTGCTATTTCTTCATGTTTGGGTGGATTTTTATAGTAGATAAAACAAAAAGATAATGAGTTAAAATTTCAAAAGCTGTTTTTTTTAAAGTGTCTGCTTTTGGATTGCTATTTTGCATTAAGGCAGAAACGTTATTCCTGTGGATTGAGGCTCACAGAATATGTTTGGGGCTAGATCTCAAAATCCATCTTCAAAGATCTGTGCAACAGTAATGCTTAGCCAGATTTTCTTTAAAAGGTTATTGGTTTGAAAACTGGTTAAAGAAAGCTAATTATTTGTCAAGGTGCATGATGTGGAACATGTTAAGGTATCAGGAGTGACTTCAATTTTCTTGCGTCATGATGCTATAGGCTTCTTCTTTTATGTGTGTCTTGCCATTCACCCTGTATTTCCTGGGTCTTCAGCTTCCTTAGGTCTGCTCACTCAGTCCCAGAGAAAATGAGGAAAATGTACACATGGCTGTGTGCTCAGTCACTTACTGCAGACTCCCCCAGCTCCTTGCCATTGGCTGAGCATGGGTTATTTGTGGCTGAAGATGTGCTAATTCTAATGATACAATATTGTTTCTACACTCTCCTCTTGGCTTTTCTACCTCTGTTAATGCTCCTTTCTCAACTTTTTACAGCGTTTGGTAACTGCCTGTTCTATCAAGCTCCCAGTTTACCTATCCTTGACTTTTGTTTCTTATCCTTCCTCTCTTGCCTGTCTTCAGTTCCAGAAGAGTTTGTCCTGCTCTCATGAGCTAAAGGAATTCAGCATCATCTTCCTCTTCTTAATAAATGAGAGGTTTTGCACTGGTCTCTGCAGATCATGTCTTTGCACAGCTCTTCTGTTTTGTCATTACCACGGCAACAAGGAATAATATTGTGAAGTGGTATTTGCATGAGAAAGCAAATGCTTTCTTCATTTGTTTTAGAGGTGTGCAGTGGGGAGGGAGAAGGCTCTTCTGCAGTTCTTTCACACACTTCTCATCTTTGCACCAAAAATGTTTAGGAACACTTTAAAGTTACCTTAGGGATTCCCAACAGAGAAATTATACTAAACAAAACTAATGTTGGAAAAGAAATTCTATACTCCCAAGATAAATAAGAACAGGATGATTAATACAACTGTCAGTTTAGTTTAAAATGCAATATTTTATCCAAGAGATGTTAACTGTCATACAGGAAGTGAGTTTCTCTGAATGTCATTTTCCCCCAAGTATTATTATGTTTGTATTTTCTACCTCACTTTCAGCCTTTATCAGGCTCTCTATTGTTTGTATGTCAAATTCATTACATACTTAGGAAAGAGAGTCCATGGAGAGCTAGCATCTTCAGGCAGTAATGTTAGTTAGTCTTTAGATGGCTTGCTTCTCTCACCTTCATTTCCAGTAGATTCCCCAAGCAAACATTTTGCCATAGTGTTAAGATCCATCCTAAATATTCTCTTTAAAACTAAATACAAGAGGTCTGATCATTTGTAGTCAATAAAAATCCCATGGCTGCTCTTGCATGTCAAATTTAACCCAAAGTTCTAGCCAAATTCCACTCTGAGTAATTCTTTTTTGCTTCACTAAATTATCCCTGCAGTTTTAGTTGGATACAATATTGTTCATTTCCTGTCTTATTTTTTTCATGTACTATTTACACTGCTTAATGGTGTACAGAATGTTCCTTTCAGCCCAACAACCTCTGAAGATTGAAAAAAAATTGAATTAATCATTATTGCCTGCTTTCAACTCTTTCTACAAGTGTTTGCCACTTCTTAATGATCTGTCATCATTTCTGATGGCATCAAAGGCGTGCATTCACACTGGTGTCTACAGAGTTTTGATGTCCAGTGAGTTACAGTTTCTAGTGTTTGCCTTCCAGTTGTAGGTGAGGCAATAGCACTAAGGTGTGAGTTTGTGAACCATAAACAGTTAATGTGTTAAATGTTGTGGCAATAAAGTGCCTGCAGTTGTTGTGCAAGGACAGTGGTGTTACGTGCTGAGCTGCTTGTGCTCTTAGCTGGATTTACAGCACAGAATGTTTTTGTTGCCTGCAGGACCCCAGATGCCCCTGTGCCTGCCTGGGGAGATGATGGCAAAGCAGAAGAGAGTTCTGATAGTGAATCTTCATTCAGTGACTGAAGAGACTGATTCCAGCCTTTGGAAACCTATGTTAAGTGCTCATGTGTTTGGAGCTTTGGCAGACAATGGTTTTCTGTGGATCACACGGATGACATGGTTTGTCTTACAGCGTTTTTAAGAACTAAGATCGTCCGTGTTCTGTTCTGGAAAGTTTGAACAGGCAGCATGTTTCAACCTGAACCCTTCCCCCATGAAAATGAATCATGAGATCCTTGCAGTTTTTATGCTGGATTGTGTCAGATTCATTTCTGGTTCTGCTAAAATTACTTCGTAGGGCTCTAAGAATTCCACACCTTTAAACCTCCATGTCTCTAAAACTGCATTCTGGTCATTGTTACATTTTAAATGTAAACATTTAACCTATGTTGCCTTCTTTCTGCTTCATAACTTAAAAGGTAAATTAACTTTGGAAAATGAAAGTGTTTCATTGATGAACTGTACCTTTTTTGCAATATCCTGTGTTTGCAATGATGCAGCAAGAATTACATATAAGTCACCTCTCTTATGGTGATTGCAAATAAGTGATACTCAGATTTGAGAAGAACTAAAATACAAGTGAAAAATATATTAAAACCCATTTTGAATACATTTTCAAAGCATATACTGCTATTCAGTGCCACATTAGAGTCTGTATGAAGCTGTTAAAGGAACTCCTACTCTTGAAGGGTTGATTTATCCAATTGAGGTTGCAGTGTTGTAGATAGAAAGGTACAGACATGGCAAGGTTGGTTTGAAAATGACACTGAGAAAAAAGCAAGGGACTGGGAGATCATTAGTGGAATCTCACTACTGGTTCAGTGCTGTGTGGGTCAGTTGAAACCATTTTCTGACTTCATTGGCCTTACTCAAAAGACACTGTGGCTGAACAGTTTGCTTAGGATGAGAAATCACCTCCAAGTTGGTGCCTTTGCTGATAATTTCAGCAAAGAAGCTAAAATTCAGGTTGTATAAGGGTAAAACTACCTTGGCACCTCTTGAGGCACTCATTGAGGAACAATATAAAGAAATGCCTGATGTGCCCTGAAGATTCCCCTGAAAATTACTTGATATACTTTGTGACTCAAACATTATATTTCATTGAAGAATCTTCTTTAATACAGTTTGTTCCACATGAAATCCTTTGCAATCTGTTTGAATTCCCCAGATTGTTGTGATTATACCAGAATGCTGTGTGCCAGGCAGTCATTGACTTTCTGATATTTATATTCTTGCTGTGACCAAGAGAAGACTAAAACTGAAGCTCCAAGGGTATAAGTTTGTTAGCCTTTATGACTGAGTCAATACCTTCTCTCTTAGTTATTTCTGCCACTTCAGAAGGTTACCTGCTTTTTTCTTTTTTTATCTGTAACTTAAGCATGTCTCCCATTTCAGCCTGGGAGACATATTTATGCTCTCCATAACCTGTAAATCAGAGTAATGCCTGAATCCCTACAAAAGCATATATGCACTAGAGAATGTCAAGAGATGGTATTTCGATGATGGGTTAATTGCTATTGAACACTTAAAATTTACTTAATAGTTAACACTTGGTAAAACACAAAAAATATTAACATATTAGCAATAAGTATTTCAAATGTAAATGTGATAATGTTATTTCAGAATGTATATATTGAAATACTCATGACTTTTTAAAATCTATATTTGAAAACTCATTTAAGCAGTCTGTAAAATAAAAGCTATACTTTGTAAACCAAAATTATGGTTTCATTTTATTCCTGTATCTTGCTCTAAACAAGACACTGAAAATAATTCCAAAGTCTGTGCAATTCAGGTTTCTCCAGAGCTGACTTTGCTGATACAACCTGCTAGCCTAAGGAAAGAGTTTTGGAAATTGGGGTTTGGAGTTAAAGTTAACCTATGGTGGCACTCTGACCACAGGAGGACTGAGTATCCTACAGCCACTGTTCTAAGAAGCAAATTTAAGGAAGGCTGAAATTAATGTGTATTCTGTGTTTGATATTTTGGAACTGACGTGGACCATGTAAGGAAGTAGCATGATTTAAAGAGTTGAATTGAGACATAGTAGTTTATTATCTTTCTAAAGAAACAAGCAAGGTTAACAAAAGACAGTAAAGAAGGAATAACTTTAGTTTTTTAACATTCTAAAGAACTTTTCATATAAAATAATTTTATTTTGAAAAAAAAATCCTAAAATCAATTGTCTTTTACACCACTGCAGATACACTTTTATGTGGAATGAAAAAGAAAGCCTCTGGCCTACAGACACTTGTTAAAATAAGGATAATTAATCAATAATTATATATGTCACAGAATAACAGTTTCATTAATAGGGATTGTGAATTTAATTGCTTAGGAACCGGATGATCTTTTCAGGGTAGACGTTTACTGTGGAGTACTGCACATAAATAAATAAATAATTTATGTGCTGCACTCCACAGTAAACGTCTGGTAAACTTGCAGAAACATTAAGAAAAATCTTTCCACTTTGTCTCCTCTCCCAGTTATGTGGTAACGAAGTCTAAATGTCTGTATTGTGAGGAACTGGGGGGAAAAAAGATAAAACTATCCCTTTTTACATTCAGTGTCTCAGCACCATAGTGCTTCCTCTACCTTTGGAACCTCTGACCAATTTAGGCTCTTCTGCTCCTAAACACATCCCTTTGCTCTTAAGCTGTAGCCAAATTCAGTCTTGAGATGTTTCAGCTGACACAAGGGGCTATTAAATATGGGAAGGTTGGTTTGAGACTGAATTATGTCAGCTGTGCTGGTGCTCCTTGGTCTGCAGCAGTTTTCTAGAGCTGTGGTGCTAGCCCAGCAAGCTGGAAAGTCCTTAACCGCAAGCTGAATACTGCGAGCGGAGAATATTCCAAGGCGCTCGTTATTTGCCATCTGTTTTGGAATAGAAGATGGAGGGAGTATTTCAGCTTGGCAGCACGGTAATCAGATATATGTAATACTTTCAAGGGATAAAGTCCATTTTTAAGAAGTTTTTATTTTTAAAAGCTTCCAACAGCAATGAAGTTTTAAAAGATACGGTACCCATTAAGAAGTGTCAGTAATACACATCTAATATACACCAATTTTACACAGATTTGAACTCATCATCTGGGGCAGTATTACAACTTGTAGGCATAAAAACTGCTGCAGAGTGTTGGTGGAATAACCACTGAATGCATCTGTTAATACTAATTATGTACTACTGGTAAACTATATATTCTTTGTTTAAGCAAACATTTTTAACCCCATCACAATATTCCTCATTCTGCAGGTGAATGGGAGTGCAGAATGCATAAAGGTCAGTTTCTTAATGCTATTACAGGCATTTTAAATGCATGTAGATGCTCTTAGACTAGATGCATGTCTATTTTTGTAAGTAAAACCTCAAAACCTGTCAAAGGCAAAAGCAACATCTGGACATGATAACTTTATAGTGAAGTCCTGGTTTAGCAGTTGTAATCATTAATCTGTTCCCTCTCAAGTCTTCTGTTCAGCTACATTTGAAATGAAAATTGGTGGTTCTTTTTCCAAGCTGAGTCTCTTCCTCTCTCTTGTTTTTCTTTCCAGTGTGTGTTATTTACACCAGTGAGTAAGTGTATAGTTTGACGTTCTGTGAAAAAAAAAATATAACAAACTATAGTCTGTACTTGGAAAAAGAGAATATCACTAAAATCAGCACTTTGAGCTGTGTGTGATCAGGTCAGTTTTGCTTTCCATAGTGTTACATAGCAAGAAACTTATATTCATAGTGGGCTCAATCTGTCTGGAGATCGTTTTCTCTCTGAAAAGCCAGACAGAGGTAACAGTCCTACAATGAGTTTGTCTGCAGAACGGGATGTGTATTTTCTTATTCTGAAAATTTGGCATCCTGCTGTCTGAAATGCCTGCACTGGTGTCCAAAGTGTTACTCTCCTGATGCTTCATGTGATGGGGTCTCCATTCAGGGCACTTTGCAGAGCACAGGCCAGGCAGGAAGTGCCACATTGGCTGGGGCCCTTCTTGCTTAACTCTGCAGTTGTGTCTGTGCTAAAAGTCAGTGCTGAGTGCCTTAAGGGAAGATGTGAAGAGCACCACAGTGTTCCTGCAGTCCCTTTTCCTGCCACCAAGACTGCACTCTAGCCAAGAGCAGAGACTGATGTTCAGTACGAAATTGCAAGTTTGTTGGTGCTTCCAAAAATAATTTAATTAATTTGGGAAGCTGTGGATATTCCTGCCTAGTGTTTGATTCACTAACTTTGCTAATACAATATTTTTTTAAGGGAGTTCCATGGGCTTGTTCATTACGAGAGTAACGAAGCAGAAAATTCAAATAATATTCCTCATGCCATACAAAAAGTGAGTGACAGCAACAGGCCTAGCATAGGTTATGTCACATTCTGAAGAAACAAGTCTGAATAGCCAGAAAATAAAATGCACGTCATTGGGTGAGGACAGATGCAGCACAAAGCACTCTGTTTTATTTGCTTTAAAAAGAAAAAACATTAGATCTGTGTCTTGACCTTAAACTAATGGATTATTTTCTCATTCAGTATATTTCCCATTTTCAGGTTAATGGGTGGAAAGGAAAATTCTGAATAAACATTCACTTTGCAGACAGTTGGTTTTCTTTGCTTCAGATTTCAAAACTGGTGCCCTCTCCCTGAAGGAATGAAATAGTAAATAATAGTATTCTCTGATTTAGGTAGTACACCCTTTGCCTCTCAAGCTCTTGTATATTCTAGAATGTGGACTAGAAATCCCTTCCTGGGTTTCATTATGGCCTCCTGCCCTGGTCTGTGGAATCAGAAGTTGCAGTAAAGTAAATGCTAGCCCCGTCTTTCACTGGAAGGAGCATGTCTCCAAGTGCTGAAAACACAAGGCAGAACAAAGGGATCTGAGAGTAATTTTTGACATTTATATGAACAGGTTTTTTATAGGTGATTACCATTAACTGTTTTGTAAATCTTATCCTTAAAGTCACTTGTAGTGTTGAGAAGTTGAGTACACGTGAACCAACCTGCTGTGAAGAATTGGACACTGGACATAAACTTCCAAGGCCTGTTTTAAATAATAGCTCTCCTAAGAACTGTGATGATCCTTTTTGCTTTCAAGCAACGATCTCTAGTGTCCAGTTGACTCCATGCTCCCAGCAGATTGCATAATCTTGGTGTGATTTCCTATATGGCAGTCCAGGACCTGGGGAATCCTTCCTCAGTGAGACCCAAACTGTTCACAATTAACATCGTGCAGTATTGATTTCTCTTTACTATTTCCCAACAACTCTTTGAAAAAGAACAGTTCTGTGTGCTGAGACGATCCTTTGGTCTTCTGGATCCAGCTGACCTATTTTTAAAGTAGATCAGAAGTAGGGAGGGAAATAAACTGAGAAAATGAGTTGTCTTTTTCTCAGCTGTTTCATCATTTGCTTTTCCCTCAGGGGACAGCCAGTATTTTTGTAAAAAATGGATTAGGTGAAAAATGGTTCATAATGCTTTATCATGTGTTGTTTAGGAAATTGATGTTAGAAGCTTGCCTGCACAAAAGCATATGTTAAGGAGATAATTTCAAAACAGCTGAATTCAGTTAGAATATCATGGGTGGGAGTTTATTAGAAGTATTTTTGTTACTGTAGCTTCTTCCTGCCTCTTACTTGGCTTTTTTATTTGCTTCCTCTTCTGTTGTAAATGTGAGGCTTTGTTGCTGTTCTTTCAGCCTCCTGGCATCTTTGCTCTTCAATCATTCTTGAGCTGGCCTATTACCATACTTGTAACCAAGCTGTCTTTTGACCTCTTCCATTTTACAGGATAACTCTGTGATGCTTTCTGCATATTTTAATTGTGAAAAGTGTTTAGCTTGATTTAGTGTGGAAAAACCATCACTTTATACACATCTGTCCTTAGTTCCCCTCAACTTTCAGAACCTGTTGGCTAGTTTCAATCACATTTGTGTAGGGATTAGAGGAAGGCATCCCAAAGAGTGGGGTTCTTATGGATTTGATAAAAAAAAATAACCAAGTAAAAAGGAGAGATGGTGTAACAGCATTTGAGCTGAAGCATCCTTAGCTGAAGCCTTCTTATACCCCGAGTGGTCCATGCCACAAAGAGGTGTTACCCAGTACCCCATTCATGCTTTTTCCCTGAGACTGTGCCCTCTCAACAGAAGCCTTTAATCCCCTCTGGTTACAGCCCTAAACCCAAATACAGGATGGTCACCTGGATTTTCTTTATTCAAGCCATGTGTCAGTCAGCAGAACACCACAGCACTGCTTCATGGTCAGTGAGGTCTGACTAGCAGAGAGACCCCGAGGTGCAGTAAACAGAGCTTCCTTTTTTCCAGGGCCTCCTGTAATGTTTTATGAGCATGAGGCAGTGTGGACCCTGCTGTAGGAAATGCACAGGTGAACTTGCATCTTAGAAACCAAAGCCAGTCAGGCACATGCTCAAGCTTCCTAGCAAGTCAAATTCTGTTCATTTCCCTGAACTTCTTGCTCTAAGTATACAGTTACCAGAAAACATTTCAAAATGTGACCAGCTTGGATCAGGAGAGATGCCATGCTTTTGTGGTGACTGGAGCCTTGGCAGAGAGGACAGGAACAATAGGACAGTTCTCTTTGGGAATTATTTATGTTGTCCTCTTTATTGTGCTTTATATGTTACAAGTGGACCATGTTGTGCTGGTGTTGTGTAAGGCATTCCTCAGGAAATCAGGTGGGAGTACAAACTTTCCTTTTGCCGTATAAACAGAGCGTGTTGCATAACCGAACTTGTCTTTCTGCTGTTAGGGATGTTGTTTTCCATTTCTGTTATGTGTCTATATCGTCACACACAGCAGCCCACCCTGCACTAGCTGTTTTTTCCAGGCCCTGTCCCTCCTGGGCATCCATCCCTTCGCTCCATCACATGCTGTTGCTCTCCACAGGGTGTCCCGGCGTTGCAATGAGCCTCAGCCACCAGCAGCACCAAACACAGCTCCCCGTGGCAGGCCCCAGCTGGCTGCTGCTCCCCGTGTTGCTAATCTCACCTCTCCCGGGGGCTGAATTGCTCAATCTTGCCCAAATATTTGACACTGGATTCTTTTGTCAGATGCCTTTGCTGGGACAGTGTGATAAGTAATGAATGGACAGGCTGTCAGGAGCAGGCTTTGCCACACAGTGGGGCTCTGCTGACCCAAAAACTGGACTTCAGGAGCCTTGAGCCCCACCTTCCCCAGAAGGGCTTCCTTTCTGAAAAGAGGTTATGGTTTTGTGTGTGTGTGTGTTAGTTTTCAGTGTGTCTCTGTTGGGCAGCTCACCTACCATTGCACTCACACACTGAGCACACAGCTAGAGCCACAATTAATGTCACACAATCAACTGAGGTAGCAGCCATGCCATTTTGGATGCCATATTTTGGCCATTTTCCAGCATGTATCTTCGCTGTGGGAGACTCCTTATCACACAGGAATCACCTGCCAAGGGGAATGCCCTGTCATACAAGAGAAATTTAGGATCAGCAGTCATTTGCATAGCTGTTCCAGGTTTTGTATCTGTCAGTCACCACCAGTGCATTTCATGTCCTTTCTTCAATGCACCTCAGCTTAGCTAGAGGATAGACAGCATTTCTGATTCTAGATTTGCATAGCAAATTCACTTTAGTGGCAGTCTTTACTTAATAGTTTTGCTTGATCTTTTTCTCTCTTGCTACATAAGCAAACAGAGTGAACTATGGAGAAAAAAAAAGCATTAATTGATACTTAACTTCATTATGGACAGAATATTTATCATCAGATTTTGAAAGTTTTTATTACATGAGCTCTTTCACGTCACAAAGAAAACGCATCCACACATACACATTCTCACATTCACACTCCTAGCTTCCCAATGTGTTTATATTTTCAGTTCCAATTTGTAACACTTCATCTGTTCCTGAGCAGTGCACATTCTTTATTTATGTTCAAGATCCAAGCAAACAAAATTCCTTCAAACATCTTTCTGAATCAGAGAAGAAATGACAGTGAAAAAAAGCAAAACAATTAAGTTCTCCCCCATTTATATGAACACTTTACTGAGGCTTGTTTTGTTACATAGTGTTATAGTGAAAACAGATGATATTTGAAACTTGGCTTTGAAGCAGGCCTCCCTTCAGCCTCCACAGGCAACCAGACATTCCCCTTCTGCACATCACTTCCAACAGCTCTTTCGTGCAAAACATTTCCCTGTTTATCCTCCAGACAAATTGCATTTGCTTGTCTTAAGTCATCTGTGTACTAAGAAAAATGATGTGTTGTCAACCCCAGACCCCACTCCTCTTTCTAAATCCTTTCTTTTGTAAAGAATGAAATGAAAAGAAGAGGGAGTTAATTTGTGGCACTTCTTTCTTTTCCTTTAGGATGTTAGGGTGGCTGCAGTGAGCAGAAATGCAATCAGCCTGCGTGCCTTGTCTGATGCCCAGGCTCAGGGAGCACAGCTCCAGCAGCTCTGCTGACACCAGCAGAGCCAACCCTGCAGTTACCTCCCCTAATCTGTGTTCTTTGTAAAATGACTGTGAACTGTTTAGCAAAATGTTTAGCTTGTTTTGATAGCTGGACTAAATTGTAAACAAATGGTAACCGCATGTTATTCACGGCAGAATAATTTTGCTTTTTTTGGTTTTATGACAGCATTTACACAGTATTTTTTGCAACCTTAGTGACCTACATGAGGTTTTTGTCTACAAGGACTACTCTTTTTCTTTAAAAACAAAGAATTAAAAAAATAGATTATGGCAGGTTTGGTTTTTAACTATAGCAGCTGGTAATTTAATGGAAACCACTCCCAGTAAACTTCTTTGGTGTTTTCAGAGATCAGAAAATCTCTTCTGCTGTCCCAAGGGTCTTTAACAATACTCAGTTGAAGTTCATTAAGCCAGGGAGGGATGGCAATACACATTACTATTCTCCATAATTCCTGCCATCACAAACCATTTTCTGGCTTCTCCTCACCTTGCTCTGAAGTGGTTTTTCCTTTGGTTTACAGTGGTTTTTTTATTCAAGATTTGGGAAGAAGGGGGTACATTGTGATGAAACCTTCTGTAAAATCACTGACACCATCACACTGCAGTTAGGGCTTTGTTCTGTTTGCCTTAAGGCACGAGCCAAGACTGGATGGTTCTAGATCAGGAAAGAAGAAATGGGGAAGGCAAAACCACATAAAAGCTTTTCTCCTCCATTGAAGATTCCCAGAAGAAATCACAGATATGTTAGGTCAGCCTTACAGAAATTGTTCTTTAAAAAAACACAAGTAAAAAGAAAATAAGTAAGACCCAAAGAGTGTTCAATATCTGAATTATTTCATGGTAGTGTTGGGAAAGCAGTAGCAGAATAATTTTGTGGTTTGGTTGTTGTTTTCAAGACAAGACAGCTTTGTAAAGTTGCATGAGAGGGAACAGAAGCCTCTTAGTTAGGATTTATAAATATAAAACATCCTAGGGCTGCTGTCCCTTTCCTCTTCTCCGGGATCATTATTCTCAAGAAGCCACCTGTAATTTTCTTTGTAAATTTTCTGTGCTGCATGTAAAACAAGGAAGGAAGAAACGGGGAAAAACAAAACAACAACAAAAATCACAAAAAAAATTGTTGAACAAGACCCAGTAAATTCAGTATTTTTGAAATTGTTTGATTTTCAAGGAGGGACATCTCCAGTTCTTGGTTGTAGTGTATGAGGAGGGGAAGGTTACTGCTGCTTTAACCACTGTCAGCTCCATTTTACTCCCAAGATGACACACTTACAAATTGAATTTATAGTTGACTGCAAATATGAGAAACACCAGTGCTAATATTTCTCAGTGTTTCTCTGTGGGTTTTGTGTCTTATATGTAGAAGTTTTTTCAGTAAAAGATAAAGAATACAGCACGAGCAAATGCTTCCTTTTCCCCATAGTTAAATGAGTCACAGATTAAACAAAGACTGAAGTTCGGGGTCTGACTTAAGAGTCTCTTTCATTTCTGCTACCCCTAGTGTTCTGTCTTACAGGCTGTCACGTTTTCATTCCTTCTAAACCCTTTCATCATGACACTAATGTGCATAAAGAGTCCCATGGCAATAGCAAGAATAATATTTAGGTCTCTAAACCAGAGCTTTTATCCTTACTCCCCAAAAGAATGTCAGCTCTGACAGAGCTGGTCAAAATGCCACTTTCAGTTCCTGCCAGCTCTTACACTGTGGTGGTGCATCTGAATCTGAATTGCAGCAGCTTGAGTCAATTTTCAATTCTTTTTTCTTTCACAGGAATGACTGGAGCCCCTGGAGAGGAAAGACTGACCTGTTCCTCTTGCTTCCTCCAGCTCCTTCTTGATGCCTCACTGACTTGCCTAGTCCCCTCTTTCTATGCTTCTCTTCATCCCCTGCATCCATTTCCTGCAAAAGGTCAGAAAAGTATTTATAAAAATTTCAGACCCACTTAAAGCAGATTTTTAGACCTGCCATGTTCCAATCATTGGGATGAAATATTCCAGACCAGGTGCCCTACTTGGGATGACTTGTTTCTGAAACTTCTGATTCAAAATTCTTTCTTGAGAAAGTTAGGGGGAAAAACAATTCAGACCATGCAGGAGGAGAGCAAGCAGGGTCCAGACACTGAGCCAGAAGTCCAGATCCATAGTGGTGAGGTAGGTTTGAAGTGAAGTTGACTTTGCAATTCACATTCCACTCCAGGGAACACCGAGTCATTGCACATTGATCACCAGGCATGCTTGTTGTGTGGAGGGGGCCAAGCTAGAAAATCAGACCAGAGGGTTTTCTTCAAGAATTTCAAGACTGGTGATTGGCCTCCTCAGTTATATCTCTCCTCCAAGAAAGGTCCAGCCCCACCAGAACTTTACAATCTTCAGTAAAATCTTTGCAAGCTCCACTTTTCCCTTTGTGCAGTGAGGACAGTGCCCCTGGTATCCCCCAGCCTTGCACCACAGCAGCAAGAGGGAGAGGGGGACAGGACCTGTGCAGCAGCCCACAGCAGGGATTTCCCTGCCCCTTTCTGGTACAACATTTTCTGCTGAGCTCCCCTCAACTTAAAAGCATCAAAACACCATGTCCAAGAATGGTGGAAGTAATGGCTGCCCTGCACCACCACCCAGGAAAGATAACAAAATTGGAGCTTCCCTATGGGAATATGGAGCGTAACTGCAAAATAAAACACAAATGGCACTGCACTTGCAGAGGAAGCTCAGGTTATACTGTTGCACAGGTAGCTTTAAAACTGACAATTTACAGCTTGCATTTTTAGGGGAAAAAACGCATAATGGTCTCAAAGCCCAGTTTTGGCTTGAAACTGTAATACGTATATGCAGCAGAGACTGTGAGAAAAGGGTTGACTCATTCTTCTTGTGTGAGGAGGGATGGTGTGGAAAAGACACCAAATAACACCTAATAAAAAATAGGCAGTGATGCATATAAACTAGATGGTGGGAAGAGGTCTGGTAAAACTTTATTTTCTGGCACTAGTAGTACGCCCCGAAAGGCTGTCTGAATATTGGTGGGGTTCCTTGACAGAAAAATGAAAACTCCAATTGTAATAAAAGGAAATATTTTTCTGACAGAGCAAAAAAATGTGCAACATCTGATGCCCTGATAAATATATCCAATTACCACAGGTACCTGCAATGCATCCTCTAAACACATTAGGGGTTCCTTGACAGAAAACTGAAAACTCCAATTGTAATAAAAGGAAACGTTTTTTCTGACAGAGCAATAAAAAGGTGCAACATCTGATGCCCTGATAAATATATCCAATTACCACAGGTACCTGCAATGCATCCTCTAAACACATTTTTTTGGCTGGTGAAGTGGAAAAATGGGCAAATTTAGGATTAAAGAAAATTCTATTCCACTTTGAATGTCTGGAGAGTGCCTGAACGGTATAAATTGTGTATCTTGGCCATCTCCAAATATATAGGCAAGCATTTGAGGCAAAGTGTTAGAACTGCATTTCCTCAGAGACAAAACTCAGTTGCAGCTGTCAGTAAACTTGTACTTTTCCATCTGACATGGTTAGTAACTTGGATTCCTGATGAGGAAAGAGAGTAGCAAATAATTAAACACAGAAATGGTGACATATGCCCTATATGGTAGGAAATTTTCTCAAATTGGTTAGGTGGAACCATGGAGATGTGAAAAATTCATGCTTCCCTTATAACAAAACACACAAACAAACAAGAGGTCTACCAAAACAAGTGTCATAATGACTGTGCATCATTTGTCTGAGCACCATAGGGGCAATAACTTGAGTTCCACAACTGTGAAGATTGTTCATCTATGTTTGTGCAGCTATTTTGTGTTCAGTGAGTTTCAAACATTTGATGGAAAAGTTTAATGGAAAGCTCTGGGAAAAAAACCCACTTTTTAACCAGTTTTCTGGGTTTGAAAGACTTAAAGCTACTTGCAAGGAAGTGTAATTGATACATATGAAACTATAAAGCAATTATTTTTGTCATATTCCTTTCAGAATATTTTTATCACATTCCCTTTAAAAAATCCTTATGGTCAGTCAGAAATATTTGTGTAAAGCTGCTAATATCACTTTAATGAAGATATTATGTATTTTTTTTCTCTTTATGCTATACTGTGAGTTGGTTTGGCTTTCTTTTTCATCCCAATCCTGTCTTAAATTAAAAAATAGGAGTAGAGACACTCATATTTGTTCTGCATATGTTTTTACAATAATTCACACTTAATCCAGAAGCATCTTATTACCAAAGAGGAAGTGAATGATCAAGAGAGCCCAGACTTTGTCCCATATTTAAAACATGCATATAGGAAATATCAAGTCACAGAATCACAGAATGGTTTGTGTTGCATGGAACCTTTAAGATCACCCAGTTCCACTGCCCCTGCTGTGGGCAGGGATACCTTTCACTAGACCAGGTTGCTGACAGCCCCACCCAGCCTGGCCTTGAACTCTACCAGAGATGGAAATTTGTGCCATTCATGTCATGTGATTTTCCCTATTTTAAAAGCTTCCAGTCTTTTTAGTCTTTATTAACACCATCAGTCTAAGATCTGCAACAACTGCTTATTAACCAGCACCCTTACAGAAAAAAAAAGGCTTGTCCTTGCAAAAGCATGGCTTGGATTGCACACTGGAAAGCATTTCTGATTGACAAAGTTCTGCTGATTATTGTGTTCATTCCTTTTCTCCTCTGTGTAGAAGATGTTTTGCCACATGGTGAGAAAGGCTCAAGGAAAAAGTGGAACCCTGTGTGTTGCAGGTATGAACTTTTTCATCCTTTCCATCACTTGCTCTGGTCATATACCCATCATGGCAAGAGAGAAGGAGAGAGAGCAACCCAGACCAGCAGGAAAAAAGTTCTTTGAGGTCCCCAGTAGGTAAGGGTAGAGCAGAAGGTGTGAGCTCCAGCTGACCAAACCTTTGCCCTACACCAGCACGTGTGGACATGTGGCCAAAGGGTGACTGCTCCAAAAATGTTCTTGGTATCACCTGTTTTAAAACAGCAAGTATAATAATGCCTGAGCTGTTGCAGAAGTGCAGATATGCTGCCTAAATACAAATTACCACATGTGGCAGTGGTAATATAGTTAGGTGAGTATATGACAAAATATGAAATTCTAGATGTCATGTGAGGCAGGGGCTTTCCTGCTGTCAGATCATTATAAGGAACTTTAAAAAGTTATAATATTAAATTTTCATTTTTGTTTTCCTTAAATGTCCTAACTGGGCAGCATTCAGTTCCAAAAGCGTCTGGTTTTGGTACAAATGACTCATAAATAAAAACTTACTGTAGAAGCTTTAAAGCTGGCATGTAGTTTTCCACAAAGCAAAATCATAAGGACCTTACTCTCAAAGTGGTGCTACAAATACTAGAGTAAATGCACAGGGTGACTGGGGGAGTGGGATGGAAGATAGACAACCACCTCAGTGCAGAAAACTGAATTTAAAAGGTGGGGGGATGTTTGTTTTTTTTTCCTTCTTGTTTCTATGTTGCTTCTTTTAGAAGGCAATCTGTCCAGAAGTATTCAAAAATTCACATTCAATCCAAACTAATTCAAATTTGAAATACTTGCATTCCTTTGTTGCTATTTGAATCAGAGATACAAATGCTGGATCAAGGACACGTGTGCTGAGAGATGCCAGCAGAAATGTGGCAGACAAGTCAGTAAGAAAACTTCAGTGATAGAGAATCACATTTTGCTGCTTTATGATAATAACTGGAGACTGGAAACAAGCCTTTCAATAATTTCAGATTTTCCACACTTCAGACTTTTCCAGCCAGTTTATGGTTCCTGTACTTTAGCCTTCTGCTAAAAATAACAATAATTACCTCCCACTGATTTTAATCCACCAAAGACAGGAGAAGTTGGAGTCCTCCTGCAGTCAGGCTGCAGGGAATTGCCAGATTTTGAGCTGCCATTTGGTCTAAATTGCAGACAGCAGAGCTGTACCTGAGATTTATAGAGCAGTTGTGCTACTTTACCAAGCTAAGTGTTGTCAGGAAGACACTGGAAACAGCAACAAGGAGCAAGAATGGGAGCTGAGAGGGGAATTAATTCCAAGTCTTGCACTGTAACAGCCTCCCATGCCAAGACTGCCATAGTGATGAACTGAAGTGAGGATGAAGGCAGCAGTGAGGGAGACTGGCTTTTTTTTTTGGTGCCCAAGAGTGGCTCCTCTTTGGGGTTTTGTCCTTCCTGTGCTAAGCTTTCACAAGTGGCATGAACCTTTCTGACAGCTGGGAGCCCACAGGTGTCTGTCACAGCCAGAGTTTTATGGGATTCTACTGGAGACAGCCCCACATATCCATCCATCCATCCATCCATCCATCCATCCATCCATCCATCCATCCATCCATCCATCCATCTCACAGCAGGCTGCTCTCTGCTCTGCTCTCATCAGCTGCTGCTGCCTCTGGCCATTCAAGCTTTCTGCTTCTTCAAAACCACAGCTGAAACCTTGTTTTGGTGAGCTAAGATAAAGTCAATGTAGCGTGGTTCCATCCTTCCTGCCACTGTTAGTCTGGCCAGCCATGGAAACACCTGTCCTCCTTCATGTCTCAGCAAGCCTGTGGAAAATAACCCCACTGACCTCTAACTTCAAAGAGACTCAGGGAGCAAATTCTCTTTCCAGTTAAATGGAGTGAATCGCTCAAATTCTCTTTGCTCAACTCTTGTATTTACTGATCTGTCAGCATATTAACATTTTGGAAATACACTCTGTAGACTTTCACTCATTTTTTTAAAATAAATTACATACACAGTGCAAAATAAAGCCTGTTTTCTTCAGGTAAAGCATTACTCACCTGTGAAAAACCTGTGTTATTTCTATAAGTTTCCTGCAGGCAATTTGCAGTAGTCAATTAGGCAGCAAAAAAAAAGAATGTGATCCCTGAACTGCATGCTGTGGATCAAACTCAGTGAAATACTTAACTGACTGCAGAAAAAAAATTGTTCTTATGAAAAATTATTGACAGAAAAAATATTCCAAGTCAGTAATAATTTAAAAAATTAAAGCAACGAATTATTGCCAGACTGCAGATTTTGTCAGAAGCCTGGACTATCAGTGGTTCTGAGGATTGCTGTGATGACTGGTGGTTCACAAACTCTCCTTGGGAATCCCTTTTCCAAATCATAACTGAAATTATGACAACTTTTAAGTCCAATTTGGTTTCTATACAACAGGCAGAAATATGATATCGCTGTGCAATTATTCACATGTTTTTCGGTTGATTTGGTTTTGTTGGGGTTTTTTTATCTCTAAGGACAACTGACATTCTGTGCTTTTGTCTGGTGAATGGGAGCAGCGTCTGCAGCTGAGACTAGGTATGGATTTACTTGGATATGGAAATATTGATGGGCTTGACTTTCCTTTGAAACCTGAAGAATGCTAAGTCAGCATTGTGACAGCTGTGCCTCTGCTCACGTTTTGAACAAACTTTGTTTTGGATTCCTGGGCTTGACTGGTTCTTAGCTTTATATTTATTTTGCACTTTGAAGTTCATGTTACCAGATAGGTGTTCCTGCCTCTTTTTTTCTCCATTTTGTTATAGATAAACAAATCTCAGCATCATACAAAGTTCACAGAGTTTATGGTTTGATTTTCTTCATTTGGTTGGCTCGTCTTCAGAAAAACTCTTGGGTTTAGGTGTATTCACTCAGAATTAATGGACTTTTCTGCCCAGATTGATGCCACTTGTTCCTCAAAAAGCCCAAAGTGATTCCTGTAAGGACATCTTTCCTTTTTCATCTCATGAGGTGTAGCCTTGTGTTATCACCCCAAAAAATCTTCCTTGATTCCCAGGGAAGACTTTCCTTGGCTTTATTAAAAAGTCTTATGCAGTACTTTTCTATTCTAGGGAAATTAAATACTGGTGGCTGACGGTGCAGATTTTCATAAGCAAAGTTTCTCACCTACATTATTTTGCTTCTTTGTGACAAGAACAGAAGGTTTGGCACTGAATGGCATTGCAACATAACAACATGAAACATAACAACCAGTGAGAATTTTTTCTCTGCTACTTCCACCCTTGTGCAACAAGACTGCAAGATCTGTTTTCTGAATGAGAGCATTAGTTGCTCTGTTCACAGGGGATACCTGTGCCTCACAACTGTTCTGAGCCTGCAAGAGAGCTTAAGTGCTGAGTAAAGGAGAAAGGCAGCTCTACTTTTCAGGATGCCCCCTAAAAAAAGGCAAGATTTGAAGCCCACCTGCTTAGCAACCTTCCAGGGCTTTTTCCATAAAAAATATTGAAGATTTGGTGCCCCAAATAGATTCAGAAGACAGGAACTTAGCAGTTTTTATCCTGGCAGATAAAAGAATTTTCCCAATCTAATATAATCACCGTGTTGGTCTGTGGAGTTTGGGTATGCCATTAAAGCTGATATACACTGGATTTTGGCTATCTGTTCTCTAGTTTTCTGCCTCCATCCAGTATAATTTTAAACACAGAACTGATTAAAATTTTTTTTTTTAAAGGGAGAAAACAACCATTTGGAGATTTCATTTCATGAAACCAAGACAAGTTTCTACTAATTAGACTACATCTGATGGAGCAGTATCAGTCACAAAAAAGGATAGCTTTGAAATTTTCCATCCAGGAGTCCGTCCTTTTGAATCTGGATACATAATCCAGAGCATATTTAGATAGTTCTGATAGGCACCTATGAGGTAAGATATGTTTTTTGACACTGCTCCAACAGCCAAGTCAAATAAGGAGTCACATGTGCAGGCTGGACTGACAAAGAGAGCTGTCCCAGACTTACACATCTGCAGCCTTATGAATGCTAAACCCTTGGCCTGCCAGCTTTGCTGGGCATTTCCACACTGCTACCATGAAGGTATCAGCAAGGGAAGCCTGTAGTTTTTGGCAGAGTGTAAAGGAACACAAAACATTTTTTGGCTTTGGCTCTGGATCTTCTTGCACATGAATACTTGTCAATGGTCTTGCTGTACATGGAGCACCATTTCTGGATAAGAAGTTGGATACAATGATAAATGAAATGTCAGTTCTAATTTGCTAATTAACCCAGTGTGTCAGGGTGAATAGCCCAGGGACATGGTGCCAACCAAGCTGATCTCTGTGATATCCTTACTGTTATGTCATTGTATAGTACAAGTAGTTTATTCTTTCCAGGAGAAGCTCATGTTCATTTGTGTTTCTCAGCCGTGTACAGAACTCATGGCCAGTCATTCAAACACATGTAGGGGCAATGATAAGCCCATATAAATTTGTACAGCTGGAGCCAAATTTTCATTGATGCATTCAACTGCTTGACAGGTGATGACAAACAGAAAACAGGAATTACACAGCCCAGCCCCATCAGTAACAACTGTGCACTGAGTACTCCGGTGCTCAGGAGATAAAAGCAGTGTTGGTAACCACTCACAACCTGCCTCACAAGTTGCTGTCAACCAAAACCAGTAAGCAACAGGGCTTTTTCTGCAAATGTCCCTTGAAGGCATTGAGCAGATGAGCATGACAGGAACAGAATGTGATTTAAATTCAAGCAGCATGGGAAGATGCCACAAGATTTTGATGCTGTTGAATGAGTTCTCTTGTAAACAACCTTCTTAACATGGTAGATGCCATGTAACATGGTTAGAAGATTTTGTTTTCCTCCTTAGGCCAAATTTCCCCCACCATGACCCCCAATATCTACTCCTTCCCCTCCAATGAACATGAAAGGGCAACTGCTCAGTCTGGTTCTCCATCTCCCATAATTGCACCATTATCACACATAAGGAACCCATTAATGTGGAAGAGGTTTTGAAACCAAAGCCTCTCTTTTCAGAACCCTGATCTAGGAATGCTTTAAGGGTATATGCCAGCTCAAGCATCAGATTCATTTTGGTTCTGGGAATCAAACCACAGCCTCTGAAAAACAATGGAATTCAGGAATTCATGTCTTGTTCCAGAAAGTTAAGCAACAACCTCAGTTTTTTGCTAAAAGAAGGCTAATAAGGCTTGATGTAACATCAGAGGAGCTAATTCAGAACTAATAACAATACCTAATTTTTGAACAATTTATCCTTTACACAAACAGTTTCTCACTTCATAATTTTCTTTCTTAGGGCCTTCTTTCAGAATATCCTACAGACAGTTGTCCTACTTAGCAGGACACCCCTCATATTCTTCCAATTTCCAGCTACCTTTAAGTATGTACTGACTGAGAACATTTCACCCAAAGAATCCTCTCTTTCTGTGTGGGATGCCAGATGTCAGCTGCACTATGACCTGCAGAAAGACACACTGTCTTGAGGACACCTGGGCAGTTGGATGATGGGCTTAGCCATTCCTGCCCTATTTGAAACAGCACTGTCCCTTTGCAGAAGTAGATGTAAAGAAATAATGAGCTGTGTACAAAGCAGTGTGTTATGGGCAGAGTTGAAAGGCAAAGGAGAACCAGTTTTAATGCACCAGCAGAATAATTACCGTGAACAATATGTAGAACAAAAAGCAGCAGCAAACAGGACATGATCTCAAGGGAATAGACACGGACACTTCCATTTATATTTCAAGAGGATCCATCATAAAAACAGTTGCTCCCATCACTGTAAATGCAGATAGAAGAAGTTCCCAGCTACTTTGACTTTTATAAGTAGCCAGGAAGTACCAGAAGCCTAAATCACTGCAGTTTGTCCTAAATCTTATGTTGCAGCCCTAACAAGCACTCACAGCTAAGGGGGTGGGGAAAAAGATGACACCAACTGGAATTCTTTAAAAATAAGCACGTATAAAAATGAAGTAAAAAGAAAAAGACAGTGAGGAAAAAGGTGACAAAAATGACAAGGTTTCTGAAAGGAGCTTGCACTGTAATTCATGTCCTGTTTTCAATCTCTGCTGTGAACTGCAGCCTCTATAGCTTCCTGCCTGTACCCTGCACAAAGAGTATCTGGTGTAGCTGGAGGCAGCCCAAACAGAGCCAGCTCTGTGCACCTCTTCACACACAGCGTTGCAAAGCAGAACACCAGCAGTAAATGAAGTTGTTTTAGGAACAATACCTTAATTACTAGTGAATCAGCTGGCCTCTGTCCAAATTTGTGCAAATCTAAGATCAGTAAGGTGGTTAAAAAAATATTTTACAATCCTAGGAAGCTAAAGGCACTGAAGTGGCCATAAATAAATGTTAAAGAGTAAAACTAGATGTTGAAAAACAGACTCCCCAGATATGTTGGACAAGAGCCTATAAAAGCCTTCAAAAGAATTTTCTTCAAAACACTATGAAAATTAACAGGAAACGCTCTATAGGAGATTTCATAATCATTATAAAGATGCTGCTTGGCACTTTCTGAATAACGTGTTCTTTTGTTTAAAGAAAATTATACTGAAAATTCACAACAACCCAAAAAGAAATTATAAGGGCAGCAACAAATATACTCTAAGGAGTGGGTTCAGATTGGCAATAAAGAGTGGTTTAGCAGTAGACCAACAGAACAGTCTCCTTTGTGGAGTATTTCATAGATGAGCATTAAATCCATAGGCTTGGTTGGGTGAAGTATCACTGCACATTTGATTGATCCTAATGCAGGCCAGTATAAACACTGGTAAGAAGAGCTGTCTTCACCCTTTTCTGCTAGAATCTCTGTACTCCTGATCATCAACAGATGTTTTAAGACTTCATTACATATTATTTAGTGGATGATCATTTAGCTTGAGGCTCGTCCAGTTGCATTAGCATAGTCCTCTTCCCTTTATGTCTCTCCAGACCAGTACTTGTCCATTAGACTGACCAGAGGTTTCTAGATCTGCACCTGTTGTATTTCCAATTTCACTGGTTTTCTTTTTTCTTTTTCTTTTTCTTTTTTTTTTTTATTTTTTTTTTTTTTTTTTCTCAGTGACAAGCACAGGTCTCCTCACTTAGGTTTCAGTCTTCCCATGCTTCTTTGAGATGTATTTCAGCCATCATTAGCTGCTGGGAATGGAGAACTCATCTCAATTAAGCAAACCCTCCTTGCACCCACAATGACACCCTATTCAGAGTCTTCTACATGACACTGTGGACAAAAGCAGATAACCTCAACCATCTTGTGTAGCTCATCCTTCACTGTTTCATTAGAGAGACTCTGTTCCTCTTCTAGTCTGCGTTTTTGCTGGCAAAAATCTCCCCTGTGTTCCCTGTGGGATTGCCAAACAATCTGGTGTCTTCCCACCAGAAGCTATGTGGGGACCTTTAGAAGCAAGAACAACCTCCTGTTATCCCAAATTCTACACTGAAAATGCACAGAAAGGGGAACTCCTCCTGCTGCAATCTGTGAACAGGAACCTTTTCTCCAGGTCCTGGGACTGTGGTTTCCATATAACTTGACTCCCAAGAAACCTATCAAAGAATTGACCTTTAGTGTCCAGAAAATGGCAGAAAAATGCTTTCTGATTCCTCTTTGTAATTTGATGTCATTCAATGTAATTCTTTACGGGGTAATAAAGGGGTCTCTCTGTGTTTCTTTATTTCCACTGAGGCCAGAGATAAGTGTCATGTTCATTTCCACAGACCTTGAGGCAAAATCCTACCTTTTCCTTCCCCTCTTTTCTTAGGGGAAGAGAGGAGAGGGACTCTTCTCTTTCTTACCCTTTCTGTCAGCTTCCAATCTTTTGCCCTATTTCTCAGTCTGTGTGCCTTGAGAGTAACAGACAAAACTGCCCCAAACACACAGGAACTGCTGCTTCTGCAACGCGGTTACACAATCCTGATGAAGACCCATATCCAGCTGCCCTTCGAGGAAAAGAATCACTAATTCCCCTTTTGCCTTGATGTCTAACTGCTACTGTGATTTATGGGATAGTTTCAATAACCCATCTATGGTATTGCTAGGATTTTAGTTTCCAAGACTTCTGTTTTTTCCTAAACCTCTTTTCCAAAAGAGTTACGCGCAAAGGCAGAGTTTCTGCTCTTCCTAGAAATCCATGAGAGACTTATCTGTCCCCAGTCCCGAGCAGAATGCCTGATGCCCAGTGCTTTCTGCTCACTGAATTTAACTGAGTGGTTTGAGGGTCAACCGCCTTTCACCCTTCAGCCCTACTCAAGAAGACTTAGTGATCTGCCGGATTGAATTTTTACTCCAGAAATTGTTTTTTATTTGTCTGTTTGTGCCTTTTTCCACGGTGAATTTTTATCTGACAGGGCTATGAACAGTTTCCAACCCTGTCTTTCTTTAGTTTCCTCTCACTCCTCTTTAGTCTTAACATTGTTAAATATTTTTGCAACCAGAAGGTATTTTTGGAGTGAATATACTGCCATGACTCTCTGTTTTCAATGGCAACGCTCAGTTCTGGCTGCCACGAGCAGACACAAGATGCCATGTAAAACTGCAAGTTGATTTTTAAAAAACATGATTATATAATGTTGTACCATTCCTTTTGGTTGAAATTCCAGGAAAGTAGCGATCAGGATTTTGTATTGCCTATCCTAAACAGTAAGCATGTTTTAAATTCAGTTCAAGACTAAAGAACTATGCTAGTACAATAATAGCCTTCAAATTTTAAAGCTGTTTGGCAAGGAGGGGTACTGAAAAAATGTCAGCTTCACCCTTTGACAGCACTGGCAATCACCCTTTAAAATCTGCTATAATACTATAATTACCCCAAATATTTGGTTTAAACACTTTTAAGCTAACCAGCCATGCCAGCTGTAGGCAGGATCTCAGTTGAGAGTTGATTTTGGTCTGCAGTCAGGTCAGAGAGCACCCATGACTTACTACCTGCATACGTTCAAATTCCCCAGACATCAGATTGAGACCACAAAATGGAGGAAAGTAAGGCTAATTTGTTGACTGTCATGAAGAAAGATGATTTCTGGAACAGAATCACAGAAACCACATCCTAATACTAACATACTGGGAGAGCTGTTTGCCAACACAATTTGTGTGAATTGAGTATTAGGTAACACAGAAGGACAGAGGACAAAGGGAGAAATAAGAAATGGCGCCATCTCCGTGCCCCCAAAACCCAGAGGAAGCCAAGCCAATGGAAAGCTTCCACAATCCTGAGAAAACAAGTGCTTGCTGAAGCTTGGATCCTGCTTCCTCAGTTGCTTCTAAGACTGTTACAGCTACTTGGGGATGTCTCAGATCTTGTCACAGTGCCATCTTCACACAGTTGCGCTGAATTTCAAATTAAATGTCATTAGAGGCTTAATCAGAACTATATCCTGTTGTACTTGTGATATCGGTTCTGAGAACTCAGGTCTAAGTACTTCACTTTGAACTCTCAATTTGTGTTTCTTCAATAAAGAAACCAAGCTGGGTTTAAGGAGCAGAGGCAGAACAAGCAGAGTCTTAGATCTTGATGTCTCCTTCAAACTGCTTACAGGGAAATAACTTGTTTCCCAAATTCATCCCTGAGATTATCCTGCTGACACCAGAATCTATGCAGGAAACATCCCCAGACTCTGTGAACAACATATGCACTTGCTCAACAGTGGAAGAAATACTAACATTTAAAGTCAGTAGAAGTCTTGTAATTTGATTTTAGTTGGTTAAAAGATCACTTTTCCTTCAAGTGAAGCTTCTTATCTCCCGTTGAATTTTTGTATTGTCAAAGGCTAAATATATCTAAAAGGCTAATAGATAAGAAAAGAGTGTTATTTCATCTGGTGCAATTTCTGAATGTTACATTTTTGCCTGAAGAGCAAGACCTATGTCAACATCCTTTCTAAGTAGTAGTCAAGATTTTATGTGTAATCCCATTGAAATTTCAAAGGAGCACAAAGTTCTATTTATAATTTTCAAAGGGAAAAACCCCCACAAATTGTTTTATTATCAAAAAATCCTCTTGAATGATTCAAACCAGAAGAAAAACCTCCCTGCAAACCACCTAATATGTTTCAGCCACCTGATGCAGTGTGAGAGGAAGGAAAGACACCTCTTTGCATGGACATCCATCAGCTGCTAATATCTCGAATAGAAGCAGAGCTGCAGAGAATGTTCCTGCAGATCTCATGATGGAAGTCAAGACATTCATCAGAGAAATCTTCTTTGAAATGTACCTCTAATGAGTTTTATGAGTGTGTGTTGGGAGAGTGCTTGCGGAGTAAGAAAGTTCTACTGCGTTAAAGATGTTTATCAATAATGAATCACTCATACTTTGTCAGAGCACTTTCTATATTTATTTTTCCAAAAATCCATACAACATTTGGTGGGAGTTTCTAAAGAAATATCCATGCTGCTCATCATGGTTTATTTAAGACTGTGAATGCTAAACTTGTATCATTCCAGGTAAGATAATGTTCAGAAGCCTGCATTATTGCTAGACTTCACAGAAGACAATGCTAACTGTTTTATTAGGCAAGGAGATAACTGGAAAAAGACGTTTTACATGCAAAGTGCATTTTTAAATAGATACAGCAGCTACGTTTGAAATTTTTTCACAATCAGCCATGTCACTTTTTCTGGATGCAGACTGGCTACAATTTTGAAATGTTAAAATCTTGTTCTTTCTATACTGTTGTCTCATGAAAACAAGGTCTATATTGTCTCCTAATGCCCCACTGCAAACCGACAGGATTCTACTGAAGCAACCATGGGAAATGTACCTTCTTTGTGACAGGGTAGGAAAAGCTTCCCAGGAGAAGTGGTGTAGTAATGAGAGCTGGATGTCAGCATGTGCCAGTGATAACTGCAGCAAGTGGCTCCTCTGACTTAGGCAACTTAATTCAAAATTAAAGTTGCTATGAGGCTACACATGGCAGTAGCAAAACATATTTACTTAGATGAAGGCAGGAAGGGATGGCAAAGAAACTTAGGTCCGACTTGTTTTCCACAAAGGCACAATACAAAACTTGTTTGACTGGGCCTCCAGGCAACTATTAAAATCATCTAAAGCTACCTACAAAACTGCTGTACTTGCTTGCCTGAACGTGGGAAATAAACCCAAATCATGTGGGCTGCTAGTGCCATCTATTGTGTACAGGGAAAAATACAGATACCACATGTAGGACTTGCCTATTTTCTCCTTGAGATGGGAGAAACGCTCTTTCTGAATTATATTACCAATCCAAGATATAGCCAAAGCTGATTAAATTGCTGTGATTGTTTATAAAATACAGCATGCAATTTTTATTTCTGTGTATTGCAGCAACATGCAGGACTCTGACCACTGCCAGGCCTCATCATGCCAGTACTGCTCGTGTGTGCACGTGTGACTGTATGGGCACTGGCACACACACAAATGCAGTGAAAGACAGACCCAGCTCTGACCCAGTTTTTAGTCAAAGCTACAGAGAATTTATGCATTAAATTTTTTTATTGCTACTTGCCCACCTTTCTCCCAAATAAGTGGGCATTTACTCATTTTCCAAGGAAACAAATACTATCCCCTCTTAAAATACATACAGTTTTTAGTCAAAGCTAAAGAGAATTTATGCATTAAAGCCTATTGCTACTTGCCCACATTTCTCCCAAATAAATGGGCATTTACTCATTTTCCAAGGAAACAAATACTATCCCCTCTTAAAATACATGCATCCTGCTGCCACTCACTGTCTCTTGGAGGAGAACAGCTCTTCCAGCCTCTTCCAGAGACAATATTTCTAGTGTACATTGTAAATCACAGGGAACCAACCCCACCCTCTGCAGTCTGCAAACAGATGCTCTAAAGCCTGAAGGCTTGTGAAAATGTGGTCAATATTGAGACTAAGACTGTATTTACAGAGGAGTTTGAAATACCAAGCTCTTGAAACTCTTTACAAAATTCACTCTGGAATGTCCAAAATTCACTGATGTGTTGCCATAATCCCTCTAATCTGCTTGGAAGTCTTGCTACCAGTATTAAGAGCAAGAAATAAGTACCTTGACGTCAAGATTATTGTACTACTGTCAAACATATGTTGCTGTTAGAGGTAAGGCAGTACACAAACTGAGCAGACCAGAAATTAAAGTTTAGTTTGCCTTAAGAGAAAAGCCAGTAACGAGGTCATCACTAGCTTAGTGTGCACTGGAAGGCAAAGCAGAGCAAGTAACAGTGTCCTAAGACAAAGGGAGTTTTAGGTATTTTGAGTTGTTAAGAGTTTCATCCTTACATGATCTGGAACTGTGACAGAGACCACAACAGTGGTGTTTCATCTGCAGATCAAGATGCAACCTAGAAAAATTAGCTTTTGCACTTTTGGAAGCAGTAGAATGATTTAGCATAACCACTAAAAATAACAGCAAGTATCATGTGATTTACTGGAGTTTATGCAAAAGGAATTTCTCAATCACTCCTGATGTGCTGACAACTAGAGAACATCAAGCAGAGTAGATGATGAAAATATTTGTAGCATATCTTCCACAACAAAAAAAAAAGCTATTTATTGTTGCTAAGAAATATGAAAATATAGAAAAAAAGGACCTGTAGCAAAGCAACAGAAATGTGACATTATCTGTGCTAACCTCTAGAGATCACTTGCCTGAAAAAATCAAAGTGCAGTATTTAACAAGAGTCAGCCACAGCTAGATTATACCTTGCTAGAATATTATTTTGGCAATTGCTTGCAACTTGTCAACTCACATTTCTACTGAAAAAAATAGTTAAGCTGTTGACTGAAAATCTGATTGAGACAGAGAAAAATCAAAATATTTTCAATAGTTGTTCACTGCACAAATAAAAAAAATAATAATCCATTGCCTCTATCTGCATGTCAATGCACATTGAGGTCTTAGGCCTAACAGATGTAATAAAAGGTGCACTATTGGTGCATTCTTTTGGTCATTCATCTAACTCATATTAAAATGTATCACAGTAAAGCTCAGGAAAATGTGAAGGATTTAATTCAATACTTGAATTTACCTCTTGACTTTGGGGACTACCGTGATCTTGATTCAGCCACTTTCTCTGAAATTTTTTTCTTCCCTTTAGGATACTGTAAGCACTGTAAAGGTTGGCTATTATTTAAAATAACAACTTCTTGCTTCTTATAATTTATGAAAGCTAAGAATAAAAAGCAATAAAAGAATTAATGCACAATGCACTAGGAAATATGCTCTTTTCTTAACAGAGCCTTGAAAGTAACATGATGTCACTTTTTGTGGTTGATACACATTTCCTTTATGATCTTCACTTGAAGGAATGTGTGTCCCTTACAGAATACCCAGTCAGTAAGACACAAGATCCATCCTTAATCAGTACTAGATTTGATTTTTAACTTGGTTGTAGCTATAAACATCTTCAAGATAACCTGAATACTATTGAAAGCAAATGGAGAATAAACACTTTTATCTGTTTTTATCTGGAAGAACTTACAAACATCAAAAACATCAACTCTTTAAGTTGTGAAACAGCTGAATTTAATACAGTTTAAAATACACATTAAAAGAAATATTAACAGATGACTAATCTTAAGACATCACTCTCCAAACACACATTAGTTAGTGGATATTAGCAACTGAAAATCATCAATATTTCTGCATAAACTGTGATAGTGTGGAAAATGTAATTTTCAGAGAACATAATTCACAACTGAATGATTAATGCACTGAATGGAGGTGGTGAATCAGTCCATGAAAGAACCTTTTGACTGCAGATACTTGTAGCTTCTGGCTTCTCAATTAGTTCCTTTCCAATCTTTCATTACAGAAATAATTCTATAGCAGCAAATATCTTCATTACAGATGCTCTCCAGGTTTGTTTTTTAATTCAGTTTTAGGTATGTAATACTCATACATTTATTTCTAAGTACCTGAAAACTACTGCCTCCTCTTATTTTCCATGCATTCCCAAGACTTTTTTTGAGACCTTCACTCCATTGTAGATTAAAACACCGGCTGGAAAATTCTGCTTTATATTAATGAAGTTGCAATAAGATTTATCTTTATTACATCATGCTTATATGTCAATTTACTTTCTATTCCCACTTCTGTCTTTTGTTTCCTGTGGCCGTCAGTGCATAAAAGGGTAAAAGGGGTGGATTTTTACAACATGTACTGCAGTGATGATTAGAAAACATTTTTCAAGCAATATAGTTTAAATTTCTCTTAGGATTTGCATTTGCATTTGCATTACAGTGCCCAGTATCAGAAATATGTAGCATAGTGTTGACATCTATTAACTTCAAATTTCTTCAAACAATGATCCCACTCTTGCTCTCACCATCTGCTCCAGCCCTTGCAACCTAACAGAGTAGGAATTCAGTCCTAGTGATTTCCATTGCCTTTACACTTTTCTCTTTGCAAAATGTACTTTCTCAAGTTTAAAACTAATGCTACTGATCACACTACAGCAAATTAAAAAAGTACAGATATGTCCAAAATGGAAGAGCTGAGGAGATCAAGTTCTTGAGTGATTTTCTGGTGCTTCTAGATATTGCTTTTATTACAGTATTTTTAATATATCAAACAATATAAAAATTACAAAATATTACAAAAAGGCAGGAGAAACCTTGTTCCGAGTTTTTAAAACCTTTTAGTGCTTGCTGGTGCAGAGTTAATGGCATGGGTTCTTAATACAACCTTATCAATCCTTGTGCCTCTGCCACTTTTTCTGAGTAAAAAGAAACCTAGAATATTCATAGATATAAAATATTGTTCTTTCACTATCAGGATTCTTCATGTATTTCTGTGGATATCCTTAAAGAAAATCTCTAAAAGAAAAATAAAGCAAGATCAGCTCAGGATAATTTAATTTCACATATAAAGTACAAGGAGATGAAACAAAACAAAAGAAACAAATGTTAAAGTGAAATAAATACTGGACGAAAATTTGAAAAAAAAAATCTTATTTTTCTTTGAGTATGATAGGAATTTTTTACTGAATTAATAATTTGGTTTTCTCTGAGCACTGGTTATGACTAGAATATGGCAGAATCTAAAAAATTTTTCTGTCATTGTCAAACCCTAACATTGGATTCTTGCTATTTCATAGCCTGTAATTTAAAATGGCCACAATTCCATTTTAATTTCATCACTTTCTCTTATTTTCAAAATATTTATATTTAGTAAAAGTTTTTATGTGTCTGAAGCAGAATTATCAACTAATGATTGTTGATAAATATTCTTAGAATTGCATTGTCCTGCAAATCTCTGTCTCCTAGGAAAATGTTTGACCTTTGATAAGAGATCATATATATAAAAATAAAAGAGTGATGGACTGGTTATAAATACGTCCCCCAAAAATCATGCATTAAATGATACAGATATTTTGGAATGGTTTTTCAATAATTCTATCAGGTTTAGAAGGCAATTATATATCTTTAAGATCATGTGTTGTGTAATTCAGAACACCTATTTTTTTTTAGTTTTTCTCTGCTGAACCTAGCTTATTTTATTTTATTATTTTTAATTTTTTTTTTTTTTAGTTTATGAAAAGCCCTGCAGCTATGACCTATTCAGTACTAAGTCAAAACTAAACAGACATGTTTGCTATTGGTTACCAAAATATATGTTAACTCTGAATCCAGCTACCCAAACCAGAGGGCTTTTGTGTCAATACTTTTCCAAAAATTATTTCATCTTCTTTGCTGTATAAGGAAACATAATGTGCGCAAAATGTGTAAAACATCAATTATTGAAAAGCTTTGGATTATTATATAAAATCCCTCAGGCAGAAAGAAACAAAGTTTTAGTTGCATTGTTTATTTGTTATTATATCACCTCTAGAGGGACTCTTTCTACAAAAAGAGTGGTAAATAATTGATTATTATTAATTTTGAAGAACAGGCACATTGAACATTAAACTGAATTTTTTGTTTTATAATCAAGGGGGAGAATATTCATTATGTAGACAGAAATCAGTTCTGTGCTTGGCAACATTTGTTTCTGTATAGCCTTGATGCATCTATCTAGGTAAAGAATGGTAATTTTCTATTGCATTGTTATATAATTCATAGCACTTAGTCACTGCTAAAATGTGTGAATACCAACCTGAAAATCTCTAATGAATGTTAAAAAGAAGAAGATGAAACCAAAGGCCACTGTCCATTCACAGATTGCACTTATAAAATGGTAAGTATAATCCTGATGGAGTGAGATATAAAACAAATTTTCAGATTAAACAGCTAAATAAAACATGGGTGAAATGATATAGACATCTCCTTCTGTAAATGCAGCAAGTAAGATTTAGGACTTGTCATCCCTGCTGTATAAAAGTCAACTCACATTTTCTTTTTACAGAATGGTGAGTAAATTTATCAAGGTGCACGTGTTACACTAAGTCTTGTGCAGACCATCAAAGGCAGTAGAAGAAAACTACACTTGGCACAGTATCAAAACAAAGGTTGACTATAATATAAACCTGAAAACATCCAGTTGTTACATTAAAATTACTGATGTGCCCGTGCTCCAAGCTGTCACTCAGAGCCACTGAGCTCAGTAATTCTGAGCAAATCCTTACCATGGTTTGAAATGGAGGGCTACCCTTAATCACAGTTCCTGACAAGACTTTTGTTTTTAAGACTGTCCTTGTAAACCTATGTCACATGACACAAACAGAATGAAAAGTGTTTCTTAACATGCCATCACCAAATATGCCATCTGTTTCAGTAAAACCATTTTTTCATCTTTGCATCACATAAAAACCCACAAAACCCCTGAAGATATTACTAAGATTGTCAAATTTGCAAAGATTTATCTCACAGCTGCCTTGCCACTGTTTGGTTGTGGTACATTTGCTAAGTGTGCTCTTATTAAGCTCTTCAAGCAGGATATACTCTCTGCATTATTTAACCTGTTTGGTTGGGGTTTTTTAATACCTCCTTTTAGCAAAATTGCCCCAAAAAAATTAGTTTTCATAGTTATCATTCTGGAAACATTGAAATCAATTCAAATACCTAAAATTAACTTTAGGATGCTTTAGGTCAGATTCCAAACATTTATGGCAGTATCAAAGACTATTTAATAAAGAATGATAAAAAAAGCTGAGATATACAATATTGTAAAAACCTCAAAAACTACAGAATTAAATTGGTCCAGTTATTGTTTCATGTGAAAAGTTCATTTTCAAGAAAATTGACTATAAAAGGAAGTAGAACAACTAATTTCCAGACATTTTGTTTTGTAGTCTTTTTCTATGGGAAACTTTCAAATTCTCAGTCAAAATGAAAGTCTAACTCTTTCAAGATTGATCACCCATGACAAGTTTTCTTACCCACACCGCAGTCACCTTTCTAATGAAGAAGTGACTGGAAATCAGCATTGCACAAATCTGTTCATGATAATGTGCTATTTGAAGCCTCTGACATCTTTGTAGTGCTTTAAGATAAATATAACAGCATTCCCCAAATAATATCACACAAGGTAAGTTGGCTACCTAGTACAATTTTACCTTTTCACCTGGAGTCCAATCAATTCTTGTCATGGAAATTTTTGAAGCAAACACAATCACTGGGAAAAAACAGTGTAAAGGAAACTATACAATATCAGTGACTAAAAATGAAAATATCTGCTTTCAAAAAAAAACCAACCCAAAACCCAGACCATCTTCCCCTTTTGTAGAACAGGAGACCCTGAACAGCCACCATATCAAATCAAGGTATTAAGAATACAAGTAAATGAAACACCTTATTACAAGGCAAGTGGTAACAGCAACCAAAACACATTTCTGCACAAATGAAGGTTTCTGTAGGTTCTTTCAAAGTATAGACAGTAAGGGAGACACTCCAAACTCAGGTGACATTTGTGATCAACAACTATGGAAGCGAGTCCTGCACTGCTGGAAGTGGAACAGTGTTGGTTTCCAGTGATGCACAGAAAGTGCCTTGATGTGTTTGCACAACTTCCTCTCAGGACTGAGGCCCTCTTCCAAAGCCCCTTCACAGCTGCTGGAACCAAAAGCAGGCTGTAGCTGGCTGGCTTATGTGATGAGCTGCTGCAATCACTTTTCAACACTTGGCAGACCACCCAAGGCAAATAAAATCAGTGAGACTACTAATTACAGCATGCCAAGGGAAAAGCCAGGAAGTTGTGCAGTGTGGCTTTAGGAGAGGTGACTACTGAGGTGAAGAACCAAGCAGCATGGTCAAAATCATCTGCTTAGGCTATTATGCCACCCATGTTTTTAACTTCTGTGTTTTTGCTTTATTATGGAAGCAGTGGCTCCCTTTTTCAGACTTTACTCTCCTTCGAGGGAAGGAAGTTGAAAAGCTGCTCTAGCTTCACTTCATCTGCTTAGGCTTGTATGCCACCCATGTTTTTAACTTCTGTGTGATTGATTCATTGTAGAAGCAATGTGGGTTTGATTCATTGTAGAAGCAGTAGCTCCCTTTTTCAGACTTTCCTCCCTATTCTCCTTCGAGGGAAGGAAGTTGAAAAGCTGCTCTAGCTTCACTAGTGCATGATTCTGTGGAAAACACTGGGACATTGTTTTTAAAAATACCACTGAAATAAGAGATAAAGCTTTTTAGAAGTTCCCAAAACTCATCTTTGTGCTATTAACGGTGTCTCAACATGCTGTATTATACACATTAGAGAGCCCTAAGTAAAGAGTGTGACCTCATTTTTATTTTTTATCAGCAATGTTTTAACTTAAAAGGAAAACCATGAACAATAAAGGGAAAACCACAGGATACACCACAAAGGATACTGGGAATGAAAGCAATGACAGATATGACAGATATGGCCATCCTTATGTGACACACAAAGTAAGTGTTCCATCGTGGGCAGGACTTGTAGGAGATTATAGACTGAAGTGTGATGTATACAACACCCGAGCCAAAGGCCACCAAAGCTCCTATGTCATGGACACTGGGAACAGCCAGCTCCTGGAAAGGGAATCAGCACAATGGTTAGCTGCTGTTACCTGAAGAAACTAGCAGGTAGTGCACATGAATGTAAATTTTCTGCATGATGTACTGATTAGAGGAACTAGAATACTAAGGGAATAATTTCTAATTCCAGTTTTGCTTTGATCTCCTGACTTGAAACATCACCTGACCTTGAGCAAATCTCACATCCTCTTCATGTTTCAGTTATTCTGTTGGCAAATAGGGATCAGAATGTACTGTTCACTAGTTGTACATATACAGTGAAAAGATTGAAGGTTTGCAAGTCACCATTTCCAGCTTCTCGGGCAATTAAGGATGCTTGAGAATCTGCTAGATCAGATGCTTAGCTAGATTAGATCCTTATTATGCTCAGAACCCATTCTAAACTGCACTTAACAAGGAAAGCAGGGTCAAAGCAGAGGAAATAGAAGTTAAGTGAGGAAGGAGTTTATGGACTGGCAATGAGACACAAAAGAGATTAGATAAGAACCTGTGTTATAACTGTCAAGGAATCCCTTTGGAAACATTAGGATCAAAGTTTCTGCATCCCTGACTCTCACAAATTATTTTGCATTCCTGATTTGTCTTTTCCCTATTGAGTTTGGTTTCTATTTCAGTCAGGCATCATCCAACATTTTTTTTTGTGCTGCATATAAATTTTATCAATAAGAACAGGGATATTTTAAAGTACAATATGATTAGAATAATCTTTAAAATCTAAAACTTTAAAAAACCACAGTACCTGTGATGTTTGCAATCCACACGCACTGCCTGGATGCAAAGCTAAAAAGGGCAAGTTGTCATCCTAAGGCAGAGGGGTTTTTTGTCTGAAAATACTATTTCCATTACATGTAAAACTGTACTGGCTGTTGAAGGCCCAACAATCTTTATTTTCAATTTCTGTGTATGTCATGTCACTATATGAGCACAATGGTATTTAATAAAATGTTCCAAGGTAGACCAGACTTTAAAAGAAATAATGCAGCTGTTTCCACAGATTTTAAGGCAACATCTCAAGCCATCTGCCAATTGAATTTAACTTGATTCTAGGCTGAAGCTTTAAGTGCAATTGTTCTAATATTTGTGTCAGAATCTAGCTTATTATATACTTCCTCACTAGAAAAGTTGAAATGAATAATTTGTTTCAGTATTTTTCTCCCTACTGAATTTTCTTTCAGACACTGAGGGGGGAGCTTTGGTTTGTAATAAGATACTTCTGGCAAAGTAAGCATAGTTCTACATGTCTCTATCAAAAGATAAAACATGTTGTTATGCCATTTCCTACAGACTCAAAAGTTTAACAGGCTGATATTGTGCTCAATTTTCTAAAAAAAATCTGTCAGATAAGATTAGTTTATTTTGTAGAAAATTCTGCTGGTGAGTATGCCATCATTCAGCCAAAAATGCAGATGCTTTTGTTAGTCTGACTTATACTGCCTTACCTGATTATAAGTGAACTAAACTTGGAATAGCAAAATGTTTTACATTCAAGTTTTCACAGGAAAAAATTTACAGCAAGAACATCCATACAGTACAGATCTGTTACAAGACAAGCACACAAAAAACTCCTTAATGGCAAAACTGCACAAGCAAAAATTCTCTTGTATAGGGAGGAACCAAGTCTGTTGCTGAAAAGCTACAGAAAAAAGGCAAGAGCAAGAAAAGCATTCTTATGCTTTTCCAATGGTCCACATGGGGATAATGTTAATCACTGTTATCTAGTTGGAATTTTTAATGGTAAAACAAGCTTCTCAATTTCCAAGGGTCCGCATGGGGATAATGTTAATCACTGTTATCTAGTTGGAATTTTTAATGGTAAAACAAGCTTATTTTCATTTTTGTTACGAAATTTATGGTCATACCTGAAAAGTTGCAACTATGCCCATTCCAGTGCAGCCCATCAATCCCACACATAATGTAAACATATTGCATGAAGACCTAACAAAGTGTGATGATTCATTTTGCTTCTCTATTAATAAATATCTGATGTACATTGTAATTGAAGCTGAAAAAAAACCAAAAAAAAGTGTTTTGTTCAATGATTACATATTGATTACATTTTAACAACTTTTTCCTGTAACACATGACTTTCAGAACAAAATTATAAATATAATACAATAAATAATACTATCTTTAACTCTGCTGGAATGAAGAAGTTAATTCAGATGAACTTTCAGATGGAACTTCAACATTGTCTTAAAATTGCACATTATTGCTATGTAGAACTAAATGCACATCAGTTCAAGAAAAGCACTAATTTAAATCTCATTCTTCTGGGTGTTTTGGGCACATTAGGAACAGGTGTTACAGGGAGATAAGAACCATAAGATGCAAGTGAAAGGCCTTATTCTGCTCTGAGAAGCAGTCTTGTGCAAGAACTACATCTCCTTATGATGGATGGTCTGAAGAATTAATTCCATTTTGTAGAGTCACTGCATGCCTGGCCCTAATATGCAGTTCACTCCTGGCAAACACCAGTACTGAATTAGGAAATCGTGGTTCTTCAGGATAATAAGCTGTAGACTGAATTCCACAATTCCATAACACACAACACAGTTTCAGCCTATCTGCAGTTGGTAAAAGAAATTAGGTAACTTTGCCCAGGCACTATGAGGCTACATGAAACACTCCAAGATTGTGACTGAACGAGGCTCTTATAAAAGGTAAAATATGTTTACTTTGTCTTAAGGCCATCATACAGAGATACACAGCTCTTGATCCTCAATCCTCTTAAAGATAATGGAAAATGCCAAACTGCCTGATTCACATCAGTTATTTTGTAGAGCAGGCACATTGTGGAGAAAACCAGGTGTTGCTTCAACACTTCCCTTTACTGCAGCATCTTAGAAACTAAAGTTTCCCTACATCAGAGTTTCTGCAGAGTAATTATGCCATCTTTGCTCCACTTTTATTTCCAGTGTGCTGACTGCTTTGCACTGATGAGGTGCTCTGAAGAGACACAAGTGCCTCTAAGCCTGCACTAACTGCTCCTAAGGACCCAACTCTCCAGGGATTACTTACATCTACCTGATACTGCCATTTGACTGTGGAGAAGTTTTTCTGCAGAATACTGAATACATTTCTGTAATGAAAGCAGGCATTTTTCACTAACTCTGATTTTTTCATTCTGGTCAACCCAAATACCTGATACATACCTAGAAGTGCTGAAATATTAATCATAAAACCAAAGACTCCGCTCTCCGGAGGTTTAGTTCCAGTGTCGCTAAAGCAGGAAGAGAGACAAATTAAAAGTTAATTGAGACCTGTGAAACATAAATGAGACAACTGAAATCCCTCGAGAAACAGAACTCGTGTGAACTGCTGCTGTGTGTGTAAGGCAATTCATCTTCTGCTGCACCATTTGTAGTAGAGAATCCTTCTTTTCAAAAGAAAGCATATTTTAAGAGCATACTCTTTGAACTGCATTTCTTCTGTTTCTGTATGCAATATGCAAAGATGTGACAGACCTGTACTTTGCTCATGAATGACATGATTACATAAATGACATTTCAGAATTAATGTTTCTTTTATCTGCTGAATTAACACTGTGATAGACTAAAAGATATCTAATGGCAATCACTATCTTAAGATGTGAGAAAATTTGGTTTAATTTCTTTAAAAGGACATAACCCTATGAGAGAAATTGTGCTCCATGCCCAAGAATGTTCCTAGCAACTGTTTAATTTACTGATGTAGATACAGCTTAAGAGTACTCTATCTCCAAGGTGGTGTAAATCTCTTCTGATGAAACACTTCACCCTTACAGGGAATAATTAGTTCACTGGGACATGGAGAGGGAGGGGTGTGAGAATATCTACAGAATTTATATAAATATCTACATGTATATGTCTACATATGTCTAGACATATATGAAAGACATAATGTCTTCATATATTACATCTATATATATATGAAAGACATAATGTGCACAAAACATTTGTTTTTTAGATTGTAAGTCTCTTCTGATGAAACATTGCACAGGGAATAATTAGTTCACTGGGACATTGAGAGGGAGGGGTGTGAGAATATCTACAGAATTTATATAAATATCTACATGTATATGTCTACATATGTCTAGACATATATAAAAGACATAATGTCTTCATATATTACATCTATATATATATGAAAGACATAATGTGCACAAAACATTTGTTTTTTAGAAAATGGAACACCTTCACCATAGAGTAGTTTCCCCTCTTTTCCCTACATAAGTGCAAAAACTCACCCCAGAGAATGCCCCTTCCTCACAGAATGAACTTACTCCTGTACTCAAGCCCCCTCAAGCAGAACTCTTCTATGGAAGGTGAGTGCTCTGTTGAAAGAACAGTACTATGATCTCGCCACCTCTTTTTGCTATTTTTTCTTCTCTGATGTCCATTTTTTTCTTGTTTAACATACAACCAGTTGATATCTATTTGATCAGGTTCTGTTGGTCAAGCCAATGGAAAACATCTAGTTCTTCCATCTTTACATAATTTGAGTGTGAGCTAAGTTTTCAGTTACTGGGCAGTACCAAGAAGCAGGATAGTGTGTTTGAACAGAGGCACCCAATCAGATATGCGAACACATGAGGGTTTCAGCTAATGCCAAAGCTTAGTGGACACTGAGCAAAGATTCTGACATTGGAATGGACTGCCCAGAGAGGTGGTGGAGTCACCATCCCTGGAAATGCTAAAGGAAAGCCTGGACTTAGTGCCATGGTCTAGTTGACATGGTGGAGTTCAGACACAGGTTGAACTCACTAACCTCAGAGGTCTTTTCCAACCTATGCTGATTCTGTGATTCTGTGTATAATGAGACAAGTAGGTACTAGCTAGGGATATTTTTTTATGTCATGCAAAAAGAAGAATTCTATTCATTCCAAGAGTGAGGCTGGATTAGGTTTCAGTGCTAAGATTCTGAAGCTACCACTGAGTACAGCCAAAATGACCTCAGCATGAATGCTCTCCACAGGAAAAAGAGAAAGCACTCTCTACTTTAGCAATCACTCTCAAGGATTTTGACAATTTTGTGAAGTTCAGGACAGAAGAGTATGACCATCTCAAATGACTTGATTATTTTAGAAATTCATATTTGCTCTCCAACCCTTTCTATGTTATAGAATGACTTGTTTAACAAAAGTTGCTAAGATGATTTATCAGCAACAGGAGGAAGCTTAGCATAAAGGTAGGATCTTTTTCTATGAAAAGCCGATGGAAAAAAATAGAGAAAATTCATATATTTCTTTTTACTAGATTGGTTCCAAATTCTCAGACAACAAAAGTTTGGACCAAGCTTTTAGGCAAGTTTTTACAACTTGTCAGGCATTGGGAATCCCTATTCCCCTGAATTTTCTTGTTGTAATGCTTTCTGAGGACTTGTTCCAGCTGGTAGTCTGTATTAATCTCGTTTCTCTTTGGCAGTGAAATTGATGAAAACAGTAAACTAAGACTTTTTGTTTGTTTGTTTGATACACCTGGAAATCATCTTAATTCGTGTTTCATTTAGCCCATTTTTTAAACTTGAACCTCATGTTTTCCTTTTGTTTCTGGAGTGTTTTCATTAACACGACAAAGGAGTCCATTTAAAATGTGGGCCACTTGTGACAATCTTCAAGGACTTTTTCAAATCAGAAACCACTCTGTGGTAAGTACATGACTGTAATCACTTCAAAGCTTTTGAAGGGCTTTAGGTGAGAAGAGAATGGAATTGGCACACACATAGAAAGCCATTTGAAGTTCTTGGAACACATTGCAGGAGTAAACCAAATAACGTGAAATTGCACTGAACTACATTTTTTAACAAAGTATTTTCTCAAGCTAAAGGTTATAGGTGATTTTTGCTATTGCGGATTTTTAAACTCAACAATCTTAGATTACGTTGTAAACAAAATTCATACCAGGAATATTATATCACAATCTATTTACAAAGTACTACACTGGACTTTTAAGGACACAGTCTTCTTAATGCTATATTTTGCATTAGAAAAGCTAAATGAATACTTGGATTAATACTAATTTTTCTTTAAGTCTGCTGATTTGAAAAAAAAAGATTAGCAAAAAAAGCATGAACAAGAATAAAGGAAATGGTATATTTGAAACAAAAATGGGTGACAGTCCCCTCCTTTTTATGAACAAGAAAAAAGGAAATGGTATATTTGAAACAAAAATGTGCTCACTTATTTGAGCTGGTGCATAGGTGAGCTCAACCACCATGGAAAAGATTAAGAACCCTGTATGAAAATGACAGCAGTGTCACCATCTCATGCAGAAGAATTTTAAAAATGAACAGTCTTCTGAAGAGTGGAAAGACAAGACGGTGAAGGAGACAAAGAATAAATATTTTAGGGCCAAAAGACTCATTGAATTTTCATTGAATTTTCATTCAATTTTCATTGAATTTCATTAAATTTTCTTCAGAGCCATCATAAACTATTTCTCTTCAAACTGAGGTCCAATTTTTAAAATAGGAAGATTCTATTCCACCTACAGGAATCCTGATTTCTCCAGAGGTACCAAGTGGTAGCAAATACTTTCAGGAGAATTTCCTTTATTCTTTCACTGAGAATTTGAACAAGCAAACAGCCACCCCAGCACATCCAAATCGGTTTGGATTTTGAGCAGCGTGAGTAACAGGACTAATTTTGGCATAACCTCATCATCTTTTAGGCCTTAGCTGCTAGAAAATACAAAATCATATTAATTTTATTTACCAAGAATTGTATTTATATGGTTTACTTGATGGGACATTAGCACAGTCTCAATGACAAATTTAGATGTGGTCTCTCGCTGTAACAGCTGCTACATTGTAAGCAAATAAAATTAATGTCACTTCAAGGCATACACAGAGTACTTGGGGAATGAATGTAAGAATTACAGAAACATTGAACTCAAGTATGTCAGTATTCTTCTCCTTTGTGTAACTGGAATTTCCCCATATGAGGTCTATTTAATTTTTATACTTCATTTTAAGATATTGCACAACTGAAAGGTTGCAACATTCTTCCTCCTTTTTTAACACTCTTAGTTTTACTAAATCACATTCTCAATCACATGATTCATATTCTTAGGCTAAAGCAATGACCTGCAAATTAAGCATTGAATGTGGTACAACTATTGTCCTGAGTACTTAGAAGAAAACCCTGTACTATTCCCAAGTGCATCTTCTATGAAGTTCTTATGCTTAGACCACATGCCTTTAGAATTGTTGCAGGTGCTTCACCAATAGCCAACATATTCTTAGTCCAAATGTGATGTTAAAAGGATATAACATAAACAAGACTTTTAAAAAGCTTTACTAGTAAATGCAGAGGGACCGAAATGTGAGTGGGAATCACTGGCACAGCCTCTTATGTTTTTGTTTTGTTTAGGATTTTAGGGCATATGGCCTTTTATTGTGATTCCATAGCTAAAGGATAAGAACAGTGTTTAATGGGTGCTATTCCATTAAGCTGATATAAGTGTGGCAGCTGTGATACATTCACTAGAGTTGTACAGCTCTAACTTAAAGGTTTGGTCCATCCCTTTTAGAAAGAATGACACAATTAAGATATCTGGGCTGTCAAAAACTTAACTGCAAACAAAACTATACATAAAAACCACATCCCGCTCTCTCATATATTTTATTCTACGACATGGCTTCAACATAAGAAACATAATTGGTCAAATTTCTTACTAGAGGATCTCAAAATATTTCTGAACACAAACTATGTACAATTATGTCAAATGATTAATTTTTGTTAGTTAATACTGGATAAATTGCACTGATCACAAGCACTTTTGTGTTAGTAAAGCTTTGTGTGTAATCAAGGATGAGCAGTAGGGTATTTGTTCAAGTACAAGAACAAGGCTTTCCAAGAGCTTTCCAGATTTGCACAAAGTCTTAAAAAGTTTTGCTAATATAAACATGAAGCCCAACTTTCTCTGGCTCAGTTTGAATGAAGCTCAGCTATCTTGTGGGTTGTGGTGTCATTTCCTCTTGCCTATGATGACAAACCCTAATTTTCAATAAAATTTTCTTCTATGTGCCAATCAGGTTAGCAGTCTTCTGAAATTGTTCACGTCCAAAAAGTCCTTCAAGGAATTAGGTCTAGATGCATCTCGAAAAATATATTCTAAAACCTTGTTTAGATCTTCTGTATATCAGAGACACTCTTGGATTTCTGGCTAACCTTCAATCAATTGAGAGATAAATACTAACATTTTCATAGTTTAGACTTAAACGTTAACATAAGCCACGCCTAAAGAATGATTTACAAAGAATTGCACTTAAATGAAAAAAGTTATAGAAAAGAGATGCCAGGCATCTCTTGGGAAATCTTTAAAACCCATTGGTCCTGTAATGAAATATAAAAAATGCATGTTTGTGGGGATGTGTGTACCGCGAAAGCCACCACAGGGCTCTGAGTCCAGTCATCGTCTGGTGCCCTTTGGCCTAGTTCTGGAGTTATACAAACAAAATTACACTTCCACCACGTAATAGTAAAGTTTTTCCTAGGATCAGGCCTGCTTTGGCTGCAGCAGAAAACTTCCATGTCCTTTCCATCGTGTCTCCGGCGCTGTGTCCTGCGGCTCTCAGAGGTGCTGGAGGTGCGATGGGTGCCGGGAGCGCCCAGCGTGAGGCCCCACCGCCGCTGCCTCTCCTCCCTGGGGACCCCACTCTCCCTCCGGGAAGCCCCTCGGGACACCGCCCATGGTCACACACACACGGGCCCCGCAGCTCGGCCGCTCCCCGCCTCACCTGATGTAGGGCACGAAGGGCTCGACGTGCCCGGCCAGCACGGCGATGGCATAGGAGATGATGAAGGCGGCCGAGGACCAGCTGACGAGCAAAGCGGGCACGAAAGCCACGCCGGGCATGCAGCACAGCATCGCCGCCCGGGGCAGCGGCGGCAGCGCCCTGCAGTGCCGGCCCGGCAGCGGCGACGGGCGGGCGCATCCGCGCTCGGCCCGGGGATGCCCCGCAATGCTGCCTTCCCTTCACTTTCGGTTCTCCGCCGCTCTCCCCGCCCCCGACGGCGGCGGAGAGCCAGGGACGGCCGTGGGCCCCGTCGCCTTTCACGGCTGGCGGCACCTGAGGCGCCTCGGGGAGTTTCTGGCCGCGGAACTCTCCCACCGCAGAGCCCCCGCCGCTGCCGCCGCCGCGCTCGGGCCGCACACGCCCCGTCGGGGCAGGGAGGCGGGCGGCGAGATGCTGCTTGGAATGCTCGCCGGGCTCTGCGCGTCGTGCCGGCCGCTTGCCCCTTGACAGTTTTCTTTAAAAGGGCTAAAAATGGGTCCAGTATGAGCGTGAAGGGGCTCTTTGCACCTCGCCGACACGGAGACCGGGTCAGAAACTGTGCAGGTCCCATTCCGGAGTCCTGCACACGCCTCATCTGCCTTGGACTTTCGTTTCAAACATATAATGTAGCCTTGATCTCCAAATTTCCCCTGAAATTCACTTTTCCACATGCTTAGAGGGAAACGGTAGTTTAATTCAAAATCATGCCGTGTTCAGCAATTTTCGCTTTTGTTTAGCCTGCAGCCACGGACAATCTGCCAAGGGTGTTTCTGTTTCCTTTGATTGTTTGTAGTTACCAGCTCTCCAAACCAACATCTAAACTCGAGGTCACCATTCTGCTACAAAGACATGTGTGTGCATACTCTGCCCCTCTCCCTGAGAATGTATTGAGGGTTTTGTCTTCAGTGCACATTCCCTGTGGTGGATGCACACAAGGTGAATACCTCCCATGCCTCTGAAGGTATTAGGAACGGAGATAGAAATTACATAAAAGGACCAGGGACAGAACATCTTAATGCAAGTACAGAAAAGTAATTTAAAAAATGATTCTACCCCTAAGACTGGAGGTAGTCGACGACCTTCTTCTTGGCAGTAGCAAGTCGCTCATATTCTTAACATATAAATTGAGCGTAATAGTTCATACCATGCCACAAATTCATACTTCACATTTCCACAGCTAATCTGCCTTCTAGTAAATTTGCGTGACAGAAATTTCTGACTGGAAGAACAGGTTTATTTCTCTTTATGTTAAAGGTGCAAAAATAATGGAAGAGACATAATATTTCAGCTATCTTAATACGCCGGTTTAAAAAATTCAGTGTAATTATGGCTCAGTATCAGGTATCTTAGGTTTTTTATCATCTTGAAACAGAAAATTAAAGAACTACTATACAGGAATGAAACCCGATCTCTTTGGTCAATAAATGGCAGAAACATATTGATGGTGATTATATTTATAGCAGTAGAATTTTAATTTTTAGTATATCAGTAATTTATTATTTTGATTTGGTCCCTTGCAAAAAGAGGATGGAATTCACTTTATTTTACTCCATCAGCATTTAAGTCACATTGTTGGAAAAATGTTCCATCCACAGTTCTGCAAGTTCCTTGTACTACCTTTAGTTTTGTAAGTAGTAAATAAATTACTCTAAAGTGTGAGTTGAGTATTTACATTATTCACATGACTTTTTGAAGTGCCTGAACACTATTTGGAGTGAAAAAAATGGACACATTTCGCTCAAGCAGGTGGCAATTGACTGTTTGGTGATCACTAGCAAAGGCTCTCGTTGCTATGTAAACATTTATTGCAGCTCACATGATGTTTCATTTTCTTTATAATTTTATTGTAAAATTTGAGCAGTGTTCTTTAATAATTTTTATCAAAAGCATGTTATTTAAAGATTATTAGAAGCTGCACAGAGTAACAAATACAGGTTACTCACAAACTTGGGAAGAGTAATTTTATTTACTGGACTTGTGGACACTAGTGTGATATTCCAAAGAAAGTCTATGTATTTTAATTCATTTTGTTTTCAATAAATTATATTAAAACCCTGGTAGTATAGAAACATAAAATAACTATGGATTTTAATATAGCTTCATGGGATTTTTGTGGATGAAAAATTAGATATGAGTCATCAGTGTGCACTTGCAGTGCAGAAAACCAGCTTTATCCTGGGCTGTATGAAAGCATGGGAAACATGACCGGAAGGTTGAGGAAGGTGATCCTGCCCCGCTGCTCTGCTCTGGTGAGACCCCACCTGGAACACTGCATCCAGCTCTGAGGTCTCTTGCACAAGACATGGACCTGTTACAGTGGTCCAGAGGAGGGCCACAGAAATGATCAGAGGATGGAGCACCTTTCCTTGTTGAAGAAAGGCCAAGAGAGCTGAGGCTGCTCTGGCTGGAGGAGAGAAGGCTCCAGGGACAACTTTACATCATTGCATCTGTTCAATGGGGCTTAGAAGAATGACAGATGGAGACTTTTTACCAAGATCTGCAGTGACAGCACTAAGGGAAATGGCTTTAAACAAAAGAGGGTAGGTTTAGATTACATATTAGGAAAGAATTCTCTGTTCTGAGGGTGATGAGACACTGTGACAGGTTGGCCAGAGAAATTGTGGATGACCTGTTAAAGGCCGTCCTGGATGGGGCTTTGAGCAATCTTGTCTAGTGGAAGGTGTCCCTGCCCATGGGAGTGAGGTTGAAACTAGGACACCTTTATGGTCCTTTCTGAACCAAACCCTTCTATGATTCTATGATTCTGTGGTTTAACAAAATGATCAGACTACTTCAAATTATTAGAAAAATAACTATGTCAAGGTGTGCAAATAATAACACATACATGTCAGTGATTTGAAAATATATGAAGGTAAGGAAGTAATAATGCAAGAAATCTAAAATAGCTTATGCTGCTAGTACTTGTATCTCCTCTTCTCTCCTACTTTACTCAACATATGATTTCCATGGATTTTATATTTATTATGTATGAATATTCTTTACAATATGTGTGTTTTCCAAACTCATTCATTATGGAATTACCTGTAACATGAAAGACCAGGTTAGAAGAATCTCCTTCCCCAAACATATTGGTTCTTAATATCTCTGCTTGGTTTTTACATTGAACCTATACAGAATAGTTGCAGTAGCATTTACTTCCCTGATTTGGTAAAGAAACTGCTGCAACATGGAAGGATGGAAGAACAAGTGAGACAAGAAAATGGTAAGCAGTAAAAGTTTGGAATGACAGCAAGAGAGATGCAGTTCAGCTACTTCTTGAGAGCACTAGGAAAAAAAAGCAGTCAATCTGTGAATGTAATGCCTAAATTCTTTTATTAACAACTGGTTAATAACTGGTTTATTAACACAGGTTGCACCAAAAATGCATTTACAGAAGGAATCAAATACACTACCTGTAACTTCTTCAGATTGCTGTGTGAAGAGTTCAAGCTGGTTTGTGGTATCTCTTCCCTTCCTCTTTGGTCATGTGCCAGTACCTGTAAGCTTCTCTCAGTAATAAAAGCATGTGCAAACTATTCTCACTTCTGATGGGAAGTTTGGAGTAACAATAGTAACAACCCACAACCTTTGTGAAGTCTTACACTGTGAGGCATCCATGGCATGATGTTAATATTTCTAAAAGGTAACGAGACTTAGTTATAAGGCAGTTTTCAGGTGTTACTGTTTAAGAGATGGTTTATTTTGCTGCCTTTGTTTTGGGTCCCCCCTGTAGATAGTTAGATTATATCTAAATGTCCAACCAAAATTCAGGTAAAAGATGTCTCAGCTGTGAGAAATATTGGACAAGTCAAAAAACTGGCAGGTCTCCTAAGAATGAAGAGAGGTAACTACCGGGTTGAAAATGTGTGATTTCATCTCTCAAAAAAAACCAAACCAAACCAAACCAAACCAAACCAACCAAAAACCAAAACCAAAACCGAAAACAAAATCAACACCCCATACCCAAAACCAACCAAAAACAAAAAACAAGCAAGCAAACAAAAACACCCCAAAAAACCTACACACACACACAAAAAAACCCCCCAAAAAACAACAACAACAAAAACAATAAAACAAAACAAAACAAAACCAAAACCAAAAACAAACAAACAAAAAAAAACACCCAACCAAAAAACTCCAAAACCCAAAAAATGAATAGAAGCTTTCTCTGGTGCAGGGCAGATTAATATCTTGCAATAGTGATGAAGTGTGAAAAGGTTTATTCCATAATTTCTAAAGAAAATTAGCTCTCAAAATGTAATTTTTTTTACTACTCCACTCTGTATTTTGAGTTACTTCTTGGGTGATGTTTTTTCAAATAAAATGTTTATTGGGAGAAATCTTTGTTTCCAGAATGCATGAGCTGTAGACTGACAAGGGCTATAAAGAGGGAGGCTGTTTAGCTGCAGATGAACCATTCTCCAGTGGCTTTGTTGTCCTTCACTCTAAATGAGGTAGTGAACATGCTGAAGCAGTTAGTATGAGAATTTGGCTCTGGCATTTTGAGAATTTTGCCAGTACATTTTTGTAGAAGCACATTTTTAGTGAAAAGTAAATCATTCAAAGTGAAATAGGAGCTTTTTATGTGGCCTTGTCATCTGAAAGAAATACCTTTGCAGTTTTCTTAGTGGTACACAGTAGCTGGCAGTGAGTTGCTTGCTGAAGATTAGGAGAAAGTAATGAAATTCATGACCTGAGTCAAATTAGAATGAAAAGGGATTAATGAAATCAGACTCTAAACAGAGAGAATTTGATCAATCCTAGGAAAAGCTATCAAAAAGTATTTTTCTCAGTATCAGAAGTGGCTAATGATGTAGCTACATCCAACACAAAACCTCCTGGAAATGGGGAGTACTCACTCCTGAAAAACCAGATTCTATTTCCATAGGTTAATATTGATTTGCCAGCACAATTTAGGGGTGTTGGCTTGTCTACCTTTACTGCATTGTATTGTTAAATATAGGGCAGTCATTTATTTCTTCCTTTATACCATACTTTGCACTTTGCTGGCTGTATTACTGTTTGCTTCTTTCATGAGTTTCCTTTTTCTGTGTCTGGCCACAGCCGATACCAAGGTGTAACAGGGACAGAGGGAGCTGCCACATGTGCTTCAGGGAATATCTGTGAAATCTCGATTCCAGCAGATACATACAGAACAAACAGACATACCTAGTAAAAAAATGTAGTTTAAAACCTAAATATTGTGTCCAATTTTGTCTTTTCAGTTTTAACAAACTGTTCTTTCTATGCTTTCTTGGCCTTTGTCCATGTCCTTCATAGTTCTTCAATATCAAAGGGTCATGATACACAGCAAATCTGTTATGACAAAAATATACTAAAAATATGAAAAAAGGCAGGATCGTTCTTGTTCAGTAAAAATGCAGTGAAATCAGCATCATGAGGCACAAACAAATGCTCAGCCTTGTAGCTGGCAATGAGCACTGCAATAACCTGTGGAGCATCACTGCTTATTTGTTTGAGGAACTTTGGATTGAGGAACAGCTGGTGCTGCTTGGGAGTCCCAGAGCAAAGATCAGGAACTGTACCTGTGTCTTGTCCATACCATCTCCTTCACACTCTTGAGCAGCAGTTAATGGCTGGACTCGATGGCTTAGAGGTATTTTCCAGACTAAACAATTCTATGTCTCTATGTTCTGAAATAAAACAGATATGAAGAACAGCTAATACGGCTTTCCAAAAAAGTATTGTAGCAATTATTCCCACTCTACTCTCTATGTAGTCTCTTAAGCGCTTTTAAACATTAAAGTATATTTTCAACCATGAAAGGAAATTGTTCATCCTAAAGAGGTCCTTTATCTTTTCAATCCTTCTGTCTGATGCTGTCATCCATACCAAATGATGGAGAGCTAACTAACCAAAATTAGATGCTCTTCTAATGTTCTGTCTCCTTCTCACTACTGTGATGTAAAAGGTGCAGGTTTTTTGACACAGCCACAAAATCCTACTGACCACTGTAAATCACTAAAAGCACCTCCACTATTTTCTGCTGTGTGCTGCTGAGAGGATTTAAAAGAGTATCCTGCCCATTTCAACCACCAAAACTATACAGTCTCTTCTCTGTGCCACTGCAACCTGGCAGGATTAACAAAAGAAACATAAATTCAATCAGTATGATGTAACAATGCCATCAGTATACTAAAGGCTCTGTGTTTCCAGTGTTAAAGTAAAAAAATAACACCTTTTTAACCTTTAGAATAATCAAACATTTCACAGAAGCAGACCACTGTGAGAAATTCTATTCTACCCTCTTCTATTCTACTCTAGTTAAAATGATAGTTAAATATCAAGGATAATGAACTCCAACTGTATATTTTCAAAAAGAATGATGAAATTTAGTATTTATAAAATAAGGTTTCATTCATATATTTCCTAATATATAAAAAATACATTAAATCACGGCCTGGGGAGATTTTCCAGGATATTTAATCTACTTCATTAGGGACTTTGGAAACAGACATACAGATATGATCTGGTTTGAAAGCTACTGTCTATTTAAATTTTAGTTTACCATTGCTAAGAGCATATCTCTTTAAAAAGCAAGGGCTTGCTATAAAGAAAACCAAGGACAAAAAGCCTAACACCCCAACAAAAACAACAATAACCCCAAACCAACCAAAACCAAAAGCAAATGCCAGATTTTGCATAGTTTCAAAAGGTTTCTTCTGGCTTTCTGCAAGCATTTATTATTTTAGCTTGAAGTGTGCAGGAAATAACAGATATTTCAGAGTAAAATGTTGGCGAATATTATGCTTAGAAAATCTGATTTTGCTGCCAGGTGCACATGCTGCCTCAGCTTCATCTAGATGCTCACTTTTAGAGATTTTTCAAATGGCATTTTTCCAGTCCTTTGCTCTCTAGGCACAGCTTTTTCATCTATTTCTGAGATACTACTGTATTCTCTTTAGTTATACCTCATTTTTACCAGCCATGCTCTTCAGATTATTTTAAATATTCTTCCCATTATCTGCACAAATAAAAAAGAACTGAAAAGGGTAGGAACTGACTGATGTTTTAGAGATTTTTTTTTTTCAGTAGAGAAATGGGTACAGTAGAGAAATGGATATGAAAAAAAAAAAAAGATTCCACATTCTATGAAGAGAATTTTCAAGTAAAAAGTCATAAATGTTCCTTGCATATGCATCCAGAGGGTTGGGAGCTGAACATCTGAGGGTTTTCAAAAGTACTGAAATACTGAGCACAATTTTAAAATCTCCACTTTTTCAGTACTAAGTGAAAACTCTCACTAGCTACATATAATTGGAATGCATTTGCTCATGAGTCTTTTAGACTGATTAAGAGGTAATCCATTACAAGATACAGCAGAGAGGTCTAGCAGTGCCTCTCAGAAATCTATCACTTGTATCCAACCTCTGTTTTAGAGGTAATGTCAGTGGCATTGAGTCTCACCAAAGCCTAAGAGCTCTATAAATGGTGAGTCAAAATGAGATTATGTGTTGAAGGACAGAACCCTGCTCAGTCACCATCTTTTACTCTTTTGTGTTCTGAGTGACTAATGTGATTTAATCATTGTATTTGATGGATAGTGGTACTACCAAATTCACAGTGCCATACCAAGTTATTAATTCCAGAATGCCTAAGGCTACTGCTTTAAATTTCAGAAGCATAGATATTATGGTTTTTTGGGAGGGTGGAGTGGCAGGAAAAAAGTCCTAGAATGCCCTATTATCTCCCAGTTCCTTTCCATAGAGTGTGCTTATTCATCTCTTCAAAGCAGTGACAAACTCTCCACAGGCAAGTCCTACTACCCCTCTATTCTGAACTTTTACTTGCCTGACTTGAGACACCTCTGAATGCTCAGAAGTTCAGAGCACTCCTAAATGAAACCAAAATCCCTAAGAGTGAACTGCTGAGCCTTCAGAGTACTATGAGTTATCTCCTGTATTGTGAAAATTCACATTTCAAGTGGAACAGACATCAAACTTGCTGAATTTTGTCTCTACATTTGTGGTCAGTAATTTTTGCCTCACAGAAGTGCTACAAGTTTAATTCGTGTTTGTTAAAGACACCATAGAGAGACAAATACAGGAAAATGATGTTGATGCTAATTCTCTTTTCTTTAGAACAAGATTCATGAAATGGCCAGGAAATAATACTCTTGGCTAACAGAAAAGCTTGAGATGCCCGGTTGATTATTTCTGGTCTTTTGCCTCAACCAAAGATAATTACACTGTTACCTTGAATGTTTAGCTCCTACTCTTCTCCTTTCCCAGCAAATGAGAACACAAAATACCTGGAAAGACCTACTACTGGACAAGTTTACCATGTCCAGTAAGAAATTCTGCCTTCCTCAAGATTTTGAGGATTACAGAATCTCCATTCCTGTTAAAAGAAAGTAAATATCACTTTCCTTTTCAAATTAGCTTCTACCCCTTCTTAGAAAGGTCTAATTGTAGTAAAAAATACATCAAAATTTCAGTTTTCTGTCTAATTGTAGTGAGAAAAATATCAAAAATTCAGTTTTCTAAGAGCTAAGAGATAAAAAATATTGGTGAAGGCAACTTGCAGAAAATCAAGATCAACTGTGTTTATAAGTATTTGACTGCTTATTTAGATTACATCATAATCCACAGGAGGCATGCCTTTGTGTTAAGTGCTGCTATGTGCATCTTTGAGTTAATACAAATACAAGAACAGTCAAGAAGATCATTCCAAGAGCCCAGTGGATAACATGGATAACGACTTGGCAAGGCCCTTAAGTATATGTTGGAGTATAACGGCAGCGCCTAATTTTTACATACGCTGACATCTAGTGGAATTTATTGCTCCTAGCAGAATATCTGTGTTCATTTGCATCTCCAATGGCTGGGAGAAATGGAGAAATGGAGAAAGTTAAGTATTCTGTTCTTGGATACAATTATAAAGTTCTCACCTGGAGAACTGCACAAGTGGTGCACTCCTAGATAAAATGTGAAAACAGAAGAATTTGTCCTAAACCCTGCTCCTTTCTGACACATGCTCACAAAGAGAGCTGCAAAGGGGCACAAGGCCCCTGATCAGGTTTCTGGTTTTAAGCTTGGAAATAATTTCTAGTGAGAGACATAGAATAATCCCAGCAACTTCGACAGATTGTCTCAAAAGGTATTTGAGCCTGCATCTGGCACGCGTACCTTAATAGCTTGGCATTAATTAGCAAGCTGATGGTGGCCTTGTTTTCATCCCTATTCCACGCGTTTCACAGAATCATCAAGGTTGCAAGAGACCTTAAAGATCGGGTGGCCTTGTTTTCATCCCTGTTCCACGCGTTTCACAGAATCACAGAATCATCAAGGTTGCAAGGGACCTTAAAGATCACCCAGTTCAACCAACAACCCACCATAATCACCCCAAAAATGCATCCCCAAGTGCCACATCCAGATGCCTCTTGAACACTTCTAGAGACAGTGACCCTAACATCTCCCAACTTTTTCCAGTGCCTGACCAGTTATTCAGTGACTTTTTTTTTCTCCTAATACCTAATCTAAACATCCCCTGGCACATCTTGAGACCATTTCCTCTCATCCTTTCACTTGAGACATCGCAGAAGAGGTCAACTCTCAACTCAGTACAACATCCTTTCAGAGAGCAATGAGGTCCCTCCTGAGCCTCCTCTTCTCCAGATCAACCAACCTCATTCATAATCAACCTCATCTGGAATAATTAAAACTTTGATGGACAGAAGAAGGGAAGAGACTATGAGTCCATGGCAAAATGGAATATAGGGGAACATCAGGAATATAGAGCCCTGTTTCCTGTCACAAGCTGGTTAGGCTGTCTCTCAAGGCCTGATAGGTATTCCTGCTATTCCTGTTTGAAATATATTCCAGAACATGGTTTTGTCTCCTTTTTCTGTTTTGTTTTGTTTGCTTTGGGTTTTCCTGTGTTTTCTTTTAACCTTGTGACAGTATTGCATTTAGTTTAAGTAACTTCTGATCTCCATTTCTTTGATGTGAGCAAGTCAAAACCTTTTAATGTCTCTTTAGAAAGGGGGATCTGGTTGTTCCTTTTCATGCACCAATTTCAGTTTAAATATATATTCCTTATATATAAGTATTCTACAAGAAAGGACAGATATAGTGCCATCATGATTTGTTCAGCGCCTTTTTATATCTCTGTGTCTAATGGCATGTATTGTCTGACACTTTTAAAAATAATTTAAAGATTATGTGAATTTTAATGGTTTTATCACACTGGTATCATATGGAAGTATTTATTAATCTGTATAAATGCATCTTCTCACTGAAGTGAGAAGAAATTCAGCTTCCCCTGACTGGTCTTCTGCTTTACATCGGTGATATATCTCTCATATTCATCTTTTCAGCACAGTTTCATTTCTGCATTTACACTGGATTGTTGACCTATCTCGCACTTTGTACTAATTATTAATCCAGGTCATGAAGTAATTCAGCTTCCCCTAACTGGTTTTCTGCTTTACATTGGTGATATATCTCTCATCTTCATCTTTTCAGCACAGTTTCATTTCTGCATTTACACTGGATTGTTGACCTGAAACAGATTTTTTTGACGAGAAATAGGGGTTTTTCCTCATAATCTGCATATGTGCTATGCCTCAGTTCTCAATGAAAACCTCAGTCTGCTGACTCAGAATACCAGGCTGTCACTGGTACTGCTGGCACAGTGCTGTAGGCGGTGGTAAAGAGGCGCTGCTAGGCAGTAATAATAGCTGAGTAATAACAGTTTAATAATAATAGCACGGTGCTTGAGCAGGAGGGGCAGGTGAGGGAATATGCAAAGATTATATTCCCCTAGGATATTACTTTAGCACGTGGGTGAGAAGGCAAAGGAGAGAAAAGTTTAGAGTCTTCTGTGTACCAAGACTGGAAGGCTGGGTTATCACAAAGGGCCAAATCAGAATTATCAGGCTGATAACACACCAAAAGGAGAAGGAACACAGCACCAGGAGGTGGCTTCTGAGGCTCTTCAGGTAACCCCTGGTGAATTCATCACCCTGCCCTATGGCCCATTGTCAGGAAAATCCAAAAATTCCAGAGGTTTATGTCCAAAGAGGAGACAGAGGAGTCCTGAAACTTTATTTGAATAAAGGGAGAGAGTGCACCAGGGCACACAGCCACAGGATTTGCTCTTTCGAGGTTTCCCAGGGCACAGCCTCCTTTTATCCTGAACTCCCAGCTGCATGTGCCCCCACTGGCTGAGGTACAGGGAAGGTACAGCCTTCCAGAACCGCCTACCATGTATTCCCCCTTGAACCTACTATTTTACCCCAAAGTTCAGAAACTCGGGTTTGTGCAGACCCTTGTCTGTTCCAGGAGCCAAGCTGTCTGGGCTCTGCAGCAAAGCTGCCCTAAGTCAGGAGGGACATTAAGCCCCTTTTCAAAGACATGAACACCCACCCCTTCACCCATCAAATTATTTGTGAGGACATTAGCTTTCCTCCCACCCCGGAGACAGACAAATGCTGTGACACTAAAAAGTAAATAGGAGGAGGGCTCAGTGGCTTGAGAGAGACTTGCCAAAGAGCCGTGCCCGTTGGACATTTCTTAAACTACAACCATGCGTAGTCCTCTCAGAGTACCATTGTCCCAATATTGGGACAAAGTTCTGGAAGGGGTCAGGCATTGCTATTTCCCACAGGAAATACAGGCTCACAAGGACGATGGTTGTGACTCTGAAAAGTCACTGCAGGGAGTTTTAAGAAATACTCAGAAGACCTTTGGATGCAGGATAGAGTACAGGGATGGGTGCTACCATTCGGTGCCTCTGCCCTCGATGGCAACAGCGGCCGTGCCGCGCAGGAGGCTGGACTTCATGGCAGAATCCAGAGCGTCAGCTGCCAGACACAGAGTAGCTGCCAGCTATAGATCGCTAATTTCCTGTCATGTTTTTTCCTTAAGAGCCGTTCTTGAAGACCTCAATCAGAAACCCTCTCTAGCCTGCTGATTCCCATTCCACCCACCCATCCCCGTGCCACAACACGCACGGAGCGCTTAAATTAAATCTCAGCGCGCAGCCGGGCCGCCTCCACCAGCGCGCTGCCCGCACGCCCTCAGCGCGGCAGGGCCGATCCGCCGCCTCCGTGAGGGCGCCGGCGCCGCTCCCTCCGCCACCGCCAGGCGGCGCCGGGCGCTGCCGGAAGCGGGGCGGGCGCTGGCGGGCCGGGCCGTGCGGGGCGGCGGCCGCCGGCGGGCCATGCTGCTAAAGCTCCTGCAGCGCCAGACCTATACCTGCCTGTCGCACAGGTATGGGCCCTGCCTCTGCCTCGGGGGCCTCGTCCTCATGATCGTCTCCGCCCTGCAGTTCGGGGAGGTCAGTACGGCGTGGCTGCCCCCCTTGCCCTGCCTGCCTCCCTCCGCGCCGAGCCGCGCGGTGCCGGCGGGACAGGCGCGGCGCCGCGGCTGCACGGCCCCGGGGGGATGTGGGGCTGTGTTCCCTCGGGGTAGCCGCGTTGTCCCGCGAGCAGCGGGGTCTCTCTTGGGCGCCTGGCGGTGACAGGTGCCGCCCTTCGCCGTGTGCCCCGTCCGGCTGCGCCGGGCGAGGCCCGCCGTGCCCGCGGGGCCGGGCTGGCTCTGCCCGCAGCGCCCGGGTGTCCCCTCGGGGAGAGCTGGGGTCTGGCAGGTGACACAGCCCTGCGTGCTCGGACAGCCGCTGCTCTTGTGCAATTCTTCTCCACTTCCCTCGTCAGGTGACTTATTAGCGCTGTGTTTTTGTTCGAGTCTGTGAAAGCCTGTGCTGGATGTCACCTCCGCGTGTCGACTGGGAGTGACAGAACCTTTCCCCTCTCCGGGGTTTAAGGAGTTAAATGTATCCTCGAGTCTGCTTGGCTCGCTGCTTGCTGCTCAGTTCGCTGGCATTGTTTTGTAAATGATGCAGTGTAATTGCACTTCTTCTAGGTATGATTTTACACGGTGGTGTTGGATGTGTAAGTCTTCATTTCACATTGTCCTATCGATTTGGAAAGTCATCACTGAAGGGATGTGCAGATGAGAAAATTAATCCTACTTGAGCACAGTGTTTGTTAATATAGTGAGGAATCAGGGAAATCAACTATTTTTGTCGGTCTGAAAGGATGGCAATGTTCAATAAAAACAGACTGGAATTTCGTGATTCCTAAGTTGGTTTTGGTTCTTTTTTCCCTTTTCTGTTTTAATTTGATCAGCTCTTTCAGGTACAGGAAAGAAAAAAAAAAGAGCAATAAAGAGTATGATCTGAAACTCTTGAGTGTACCACAGTCAAAACTTTGTGTACTAGCTCATCTTCGCACAAAGTCCTAATCTCTGCTGTCTTGGGGAGACCACAAGTTCCTGAAACACTTCAAAGGCATCAGCAAATTAAGTAGTTGTAAAGCACTCATAGGCACTTGTTGGTACATGAGTATCAGCTTGGATTGGTGTAGTTTTTTTGCTGCTGTGAAACTGACAGTTTTGCATTTCTTCGGAATGGGAACTTGAACCACAACTTTAGGATATCCTAGAACTCTGAAGGTTTTTAAAAATATTTCAGCAGTTGTCTAAGTTATGGCTGATTTTGGTAAGAATCAGTCGAAATCACTGCTCAGATTTTCCTGCTAAATCTTAGTTTGCTGCTTCCAGCCCTTTAAAAGCTACTTGGAAAGCACAGATACAACTTAGACAGTGAGCAAAAGAACTGGAAGATTCATGTAGGAGTAGATTTTCCAAATTATATATGAAGAAAAAAAGAAAAGTGACCAGTAATTAAAAAAAAACAAAACCAACAACAAAACCTTAAAAAAAACCCCCCCCCCCAAAAAAAAAACAACAAAAAAACCCAGCTAAAAACATGGAATGAAACACCTGCAATTTTTTTTTCTTTCCAAGGGTGGTAGATAAGCCTGGGGAGAGATGTTTGCATGCATCTTGCTTTTTGCCTTTGTACTTTATAAACAGTGGTAGTTCCGTGACTTAGGAGAGACAAGGCTTGTGAGAATGAACCCCGTTAGACCTCTTCTGGTGACTGTCGTGGGAATGGGAAATGCTGCTCTTCTTCAGTACAGAATCTGCAAGGCAGCAACTAATCAAAAGCTATAAAGCTGTTTGGAAAATGAAACCAAGAAATCTTGCTAGAAATGAACAGCTTAACCACTTTTAGCCATCTGCGGGAAACTCAAGCAATAAAAAGCAGCGTGAGGCAGCACTTACCAGACCCTGGTGTCTGAACAGCTTTTGCAGTTCTGCTTTTCCCCCACCCCACCCCCAAAGCCAGCTTTTTTTTTTTTTTTTTTTTTCTAGAAGGCAAAATTAGGTCTGATTACTTAGGTTCGTGCTAATACCAGTATTACTGATGGACTAAAAATGGGCAAATAATTTTAGATTAGTAACGATGTTCTCACAGCTGGAAGCTGCAAATTAGCTTCATTTGAAGGAAAACCTTGAGCTCAGTAAAATACTAGGGTATTGAACATCAGTGAGAAATTTTTCTGCAAAAACATACAGGGCAGCCAGATCTAAGTCAATGCTGTTCCCTGTTTGTAAGACGAGCTTTAAGTATTAGGGCAGTTTGGTTATAAACCCTTCTTGGCCATCCTTCCGCAGGTGGCTCTGCTTTGTAAAATGCTTTATAACCAGAACATGCCAGAGACACTGTTACGTCTGATACAGTATCTCCTAATAGGTGATCTTTCTCCCCTTTTGAATGTTCCCCTGGTGGTTTTGTAATTCCAGTATGTAAAGTAGAAGCAAAACAGCCTCTAGGTATTATTGCAGGATGCATACATAATGTGTCAGGAGGAAACAGTTGCAGGGGAAGAATGTATCTGGTAGGAAGAGTTTTTAAGTTTGTCCTTAATGTGTTCTTGGGAGATGTGTCCACTTCTTTTTGGCTATAGGTGTGCAAAAGACAAAGAAAAAGGCTGGAATGGTTAACATTGTCCTTCTGGAGAGACATATTATTCATATAATATATGCTTACTCAAATACTTCTGTATTTCTTCCAGACACAGATCAGTCACAATGTCTTGGTATGTCATTATCAGTAAGAGCAAATGTTTCCACGTGGATATGAACTTCCAGTGTGCACTATATTAAACCTGGCATTTGGCAGAAGGACTTAATGACTTGTGCATTAAGAAAGTGTAATAGTGTGTGTTTTTAAGACAATTCATGACCTTGGTGTTTAAGGGAGGAGATTTTTATGCCTACCTGGGCAATCTGTGTCCTCTGTGAGTGGAATGGCGTGTGCTGATGTGATCTTGGTTACAAAGAGACCATTTGCAGCTCTGGCAGGAATTTCACGTGTGCTCTTGTCACCCAGGCACATGGTGGAGCTTCCCTGCTTTGGGGAAGGCTTGAATTTGCTTTAGTGGCAATGAGGGTAGAGGAATGTGTAACTTCTTTAGAGAGAGGACAGTTTGTTTATGGTTTTGAAGGTGACCTTAGAGAAATGGTATATTTCATAGTTCCCACAATACAAGAAATAAGCGATAATAACATTTAAATCTAGGGAGAGTGGTGTAAAGTACTATAAGTACTATGCTTTCCTGCGGTTCTTTCTTTTTGTTTTGTTGTTTTCATTTGTTTGTTTTGGGTTTTTTTCACTCTCCAGTACACAGAAATATGTACTTTTCCCAGGAAAATATGTACTTATCCCAGTAAATTCAGCCAGCGTGCCTTCAACTCTAAAACAGCACAAAATGCCACTGTAGTTTTCAAGGTTGGACTTGCACTGTAAAAGATGTCAAGTTTATCTCAGAGGAGAGCATATATGTTTTATATTACTTCTATCTCAAAATAACTGGATTTTTTTGTGTCAAAGCATATTTATTGTTGAAAAGCACTTTTATTGTTGAAAAATTGTGGTTTTTTTCCCTGGCTGTTTGTTTGCAAAGCTCAGATTTTGGAGATGTGTATACTTCAGTATATCCTGTATGAGAATAGAAAAGGATGAACAAAATTGTGCAGGGGTGTGTGTGCATTAGGGGTTTCCTGCTTTTATCCAAGTGTATTTGATTTAGGTCTCAGTTTTGGGAAAACATTCCTGAATTTTTAGATGCTGAGAAACAAGGGAGAGGTGACCTAAATAAAAAGTAGTTTAAAAAGAGTATACATAAGTCATGAAATCCTTTGTTGCAGAGAAAAGCAAAGATTGTTTAAATTAACTGTGCTCTTCAATTCTGGATCTGATTGCTACCTCAGTGTCATTGTTTAGTTGGGATTGTGGTCTGCTCAGTTGTTCATGAATGCATAGATCGATTTGAGTGAAATGAGTTATGGTTAAACATTTCAAAAGGTGAAAATTAAGTGTCTTACAGGTGGTGACATCAAGTGGTTTTGGTTTTTTTTCTTTGCAGGTTGTGTTGGAGTGGAGTAGAGACCAGTATCATGTTATGTTTGATTCATACAGAGACAACGTCGCTGGCAAATCATTTCAGAATAGGTGAGCTTCACCTGCACTTGACACTATTGCACATTTCACTTTCTAATTAAATATTAAAATAAAATAGATTAGTTGAAGCAACATACTGTTGAATAGAACCTTACTATATGGGCTCTAAATCTGCAGCAAATTTTAAACTTAGTGAGTGTTTAGTTAATGCATAATCTCCCAGTTTGGAAGATTGACTTTTGAGAGCTCTAGTCATATAAGACATATACATTTTCAATGTATTTAATTCATCCACTTTCTAATGAAGCATCAAAATTATGATAATGCTAACAATGAAGGGAAGCCATGACATATTTTCCAAGTTAAGATAGGAAAACGTAAGTACTGTTCCTATGTGCTTAACCTTTCAATATTCAGTGTTTCTAGAGGTTATTTTTAAATTACCTTATGTTTTCTGTGATGCCTTATGAGAATCATTATTTAGCAGAGAAGTCACAAAGCTAGTAAGCTTTTAAAAGCTGACTGGGTGGGAGAATCTCTCACAGCAAGTTGGAAACCAAGTCATATGGGTAATTTATTTCAGTTGTGTTGACTGCTGCATGACTTCCTGTGGTTTCATCATTCTTGGCTGAATAGCCATGGGGTCTGTTGCTCAGGGAGTAAGTGTACTGTGAGTTAGTAGGTGGAAGAAAGCTACTTAGCAGGTATCATCTGACTATTAATATTGATATACTTGACTGGGATAAAAGCTAACCCCGAAAGCAGAAGCTTTAATCTGCCTTGAGGTTTGTTGCGTCATGGAACAGTAGAAATGATCAGATCAATTTGTCACGCTTTAGTTGGTGTGAGATAACTCTGTAAAATTCATTGCATGGTGCTGGTGAATACTGGGAACTTTTGTAGTCTCTTCTCCTACTCCTCTCCCCCATTTTCCAAAGGATGACAGATAAAAGCAGAGTGATGCAGCTCATATGGATGAATAGCTTAATGTGTACATGTTTTAGCAGCACTGAAGTGAAACATGGCAGTTTGGTCCTGTCACTACTAAAATCCCAGACTTCGTGATCATTAACTGCAGTGTTTTTATAAAACCATTGACTTTTCCCAAAACAAAATCACAAATCTTACTGTTGTGGTGTAGATATAGTCCCTTCCCATTTCTGCAGTGTTTCCTTACTTCACTGTGGTTGTGAAAGCACTCCTCTGTTAGCATTCGTTTCTGAGGATTGTGAGCAACACATCCAGTGCCTGGTGAGGAACTGTTGGCTGCCTGAGGAAAAGCTTAATGTTTTTATGATGGGTGCTTAAATTATTCCAGTTCACCAATATGCCTTTAACAATCTTATGTCAGGAGTAACAGGGAAGTTTGCTATGATATTTGTGTGCAGCTAACAACTTTCTTTAAAAATTTATACTAACCAGAAGTCTTTGTGGAGGCAGTACTTTCAGGCATTTGTTAACTTTTAATGTCCCTTGTCAGGGGTTCAATTAATTTTTATTATCAAACTTCATAAATGCAGTAATGGACCCTGTCTTGCAGCAGGCACTTGCATCAGTGGTGGATTGCTGGAGATTTTTAGGCTGGTGTCAATGCAACATACAGAGTTACACATAAAATGAGGGCTTCCAGATTGAATCTAGCTTGTCTAGTTGGATTTTAATCATTTCCTATTTTAGTGCTAGAGAAAAATACTCAGAATTGGAGAACAGGAGGCTTGTTGGTTAGCAAATTAAGCAGGTGTACTGCTTTGTGGAAAGTAAAAGCTGCATGGCCTTTGGGAAATATTAATGGGCCTTCAATTGAATTTGAGTTGTGTTGTTCTCTAGGAGCCTTGCAGGTAAAATTCTGTTCTGAAAAAAACTCACTGTGAATTGTAGACAAATTTGTGTGTATGGGCAAGCTCCTTATGAGGATAATCTCAAAAAGCTCATCACACAAAAACAATAACATCATTAGTAACACTGTTCTCTACCACACCAAGGCAGACTTCTGGTTTTGCCTTGGAGTTTAGCAATAACTTTTGGTTGTTTTTCCTTCCAGTTGCAAACCCTTGGCATCCCAACTGTGGCACCTTAAACTTGCTTCTTTTGCTCAGGCTCTTACACAGCTTGAGAGAATGCACTAGAAATTCCAGGGCTTTTTACCAAGGCACTTTGTCCAAAGCTATTTTTGAAGACTAAATTTTTATATGAAAATAAAAACGGAGAAAAGGAAACTAAATAATGGAGTTCCATACATTAATGTTTTGGATGAGGACTGCATTTTATTACTCTACTTTCAAATGGTATAATAAGTATAGTTTACTGTAAAGTGTAACTTTGCTATTGCAGGATGTCTTGTTTAAAACTCAAAAATATGTATGAAAAGATGTGAAGGAATAATTGCCAACTTTTAAAATGTGCAGCCTGATTTCAGTATGGTGCAGCAAATGAGAGCTGTCAGTGGTCAACTAGTCATTAACTGAGCTGAATGAGGCTGAAGAGAGGAAAAGATGTACAAATCAGGGAGCAGGAATAGCAGTGGAACAGCTGAGTTACTGTAAGTGCATCATTGCAGAGCTGCAACAGGCAGGAGGGCTGGGAGGTTTACTATGAGCATCTTAGACTTCTACTTCCACAAAGAGGCTCAGCAAGGTTGTAGATCACCATATGGTGGCTTGGGAGACATCCAAAATCTGCTGTACTCCTTCAGCAACAGTGGATGTTGAGGCAAAAGTTTGTCTTCAACCCACAATCTCAGCTGTGATGATGGTTCTCTTATGTAAACACATCATGGGTATGAGAAGTTCCTGCCAGGAACTGTACCCTGTCCTGTCTGGTGGGTCTGGTTTTGTCTTCAAGCAGGAACCTATGGGTGTTTTTAGACTTGCAAGTGAAAATGGATACACTTTGTAAAGAGAAAAATGTAAAAACCTCAATGAATTGTTTGGGAGTCTCCAAGGAGTTTTCCAAAGCAATGATTTTCTGTAGAAAGGTGTTAAGATAATTCCCACTTGGAATCAAATTGTACCTTTGAGTCACATCTGTTAGTGAACCGTAAGTTAGTCATGTCACAGAGGGGAAACAGCTGATTAAAAGGGTGGCTGTAAATAGTAAATTAACTCAGGTCACCTTGGGCTTAACCTGTTTGCCAGACTGCTGTTTTTGATGAAGCCCAAATGTATGAATCCATATGAAGGAAACACAGCTACAGAATTTGAGAGAGAGCTTTTGAGCTTCTCTGAACTTCAACAATCTGCAAAAGACTCTGAATGTTAAAATAGTGTTTGAGAACAGTACTACTGAAGTGTAGTATCTGTTCCTTTTAATTTTAAACCATTTTACAGCAAAATTCCAATACATACTTATTATGTGACTCTATGAAGAGATGATTGATGTAACACACTTGGGGTCACAAATTATCACTGAAGGGGTATCAGGGACAGCCAAAGGGGATACAGAGACTCTTATCATCAGAAGGCATGAAAAGACTATTATTAGAAACCTACAGTTCTTATAGAATCAATGGTGGACTTAAGGCTTGACTGGCCTTTAGGAATCTTCTCTCACACAGTTGGTGAGCTATGAATAGCACACTCTGAAGAACTATATATATAAACAATCATTACAGAAAAAGAGATAATAATTATTTGAATTCTTTCCTTTAAGTTTCCCACAGCTTCCACACAGCTTCCCAAGATTTTCCTGGAAAAACCATGTCTCTCTCTGTTCAGAGGATATGTAATTGCTACACATACTTCTGAAATTATAAGCTCCCAGTGTACTTTAGGAAGCCATGAAACCATCCAGAAAGCTTTGACCAAGTCCAGAAAGGTACAGACTTAACAGTGTTAGCTTAAGTTTGTACAGTGTTAGTTGGAAACAACAAATTGACTTGGGATATCTGGTTTTTATTATTATGTTTGATAAATAGTACTTTCTGAAACAGTGTGTGCTGTAAAGGTGCATTAAGGAAATTTACTGAGTATTTGGATAAATTTTAAACAATTATCCTAGTGGATCTGCAAACAATTCCCCTTTTTTTATTACTGGTCTGTTTCTCTTGCCACTTGTAATGAAGCATGATCTCACCATGCCAGGGTTGATTGAATCGACATGCTTGCATCTGACCAAAAATGCTTTTCCTCTGTGAAATTTACTAGATTTTGGCTGTATGTAACATAATGTAGGAAATTACATAGGTATATGTGCTATGGCATAGAGACACACTTTTAGGATATGCTAAAGTGGGGAGAGGCTTCACAGAAGTCAAAAGTGCCTCATACCATAGAGCTGGATTTCTTTTGGACATACTCTGTTCTTCAGTGAAGCCTGCCTGAATGAGCTCTGCACTTTGCCCAGAAGGCTGAAGGTTGGGAACTTTTTAAATCTGCTGACTTGAGTCAGGTGCTTCCACCTAAAACACTCCTTTCTGAGCTGTAGCATTCCAGGGACTGTCAAACCAGTAATTTAACTGATCACAATAAATGCCAAAAAGCTGGAAGAGCTCCTGCCATTAAATTTCTATTCTTCTGGAGGATGTTTTAGTTCAAAACATACCTTGTAAATGAACCGGAAGTTATCTCTTAGAGAAAAAAGTGAATAATTGAATAGAAGGGTATTGGATTCAGTAAATTGATTTTTTTGGATAGAAGGGTAGCATCCTGCAGATGTGAGAGACTGTCTGGGTGGTGATGCTAGGGAAGGTGCTAGGTGGTGATGCTGAGATGTTCAAATTGTCTCAGAATGCCCCAGCATTATTCCTCTGAGTGTTGCAGCTTGGTTAGGAACATCGGTAAATTGAGTACGAAATGTTCCTGCCCACTGTGCTGTGACAAGCTACTGGCTGACCTTTTAATAAATTTTGTGCTTCAGTTGTTGAGTCTGAGCCAGTAGAAAACAAAGCTGGGTGCAAGCTCTCTGCATGGCATGCTGTGCAAGGGCAGGTGGACAGAACACCTGCCTGTAAGCTCTGTCTCTCTTTGAGTGCTTTTGGAAGGATGCAGGGGGTGGAGAGAGAACATCTTCCAAACTCTCTAATGCTGACATCCATGTGGTCACAGGATGACGTTTTCCAGTGTTTGCTAGGCCATCTAGAGTTTAGGAAGGTATTAAATAGCATGACACTGGAACTTTTGAAGATAAGAACTGGACTGTCCTCCTGCTATACGGGACTCAGATTCACCCGTGGTGGTAGCCTGGGTGACACAAAGCTGTGGGCCTTGGAGAGGAGATTATCATAAAAAAAGTAGGAAAAAGGTACCCAAACTCCTTCCTTTTGCCTTATGTATGCTAGGAAGTATGTAGCTCTCCAGAAGGAGCTCCAGGATGTTCAATTGTGTCAAGAATTAATTTGTCTATCATGTCTAGAGTCTGAATTAATGTACCCAAATTAGATTGTTGTTTTATGAAATGCCCTGTTAATATAATCTAAGAGACATTCCTAGGATAGAGACCTGCTCCTGCTGAGATCCTTACTGGCTCTGTGCAATTAAATAGCAGTAAGTGTGATTTAAGTTATGCTTCATGCTGTCCTGTCTGAAGTAGTTGGCGAATTAAGAATGTGCTCAGGTCTTGGTATTGACTTGAAAAATATTTGGTGGGTTTGAAAGGAGGGGGGCCATGAGTCTGAGTCAGTGAAATTTAGAGCATAAAGCTAGGATTTCCTTTAGTTACTGAACAGTTAAAACCACCTTGTGTCCTTTTGGTTGCTGTCCATGCTGTTTTGTCAAAGGCTTGTGTATAATTAAGACATGATATATATAGCTAAAGAGAGTCTTTTTGCTTTGTCTTGTTTGCAGCCCAAACACCAAGTATTTCCCTTGTTAGGCAGAAACTGCTATTGTAGGATGCCACAAACACTTGTAATGTAATACTAAACAGCTCATATAGCTTTCCTTTGAATTATGTAGGCTTTGTTTGCCCATGCCAATTGATGTGGTGTACACCTGGGTGAACGGCACAGATGTGGAACTGATCAAAGAATTGCAACAGGTCAGGGAACAGATGGAGGAAGAACAGAAAATAATGAGGTAATAATCTTGGATATTTTTTCCCTTTAACTGACAGCAGCAATCTAATGCTGTACTAGTTTTCTTTGTTGTTATTTTTCCCATGTTAACATGAAAATGAAAGCTCATTTTCTCACTTGTTCATTTGATTATTCCTCAACATGAAAATGAAAAGCTCATTTTCTCACTTGTTCATTTGATTATTCCCAAAACCTTGTTTCAGTTCTACTTTTAGCTGTCAAGTGCTGTCTAATTAGAAAATTGTTTAAGATAAGCATAATAATTAAGGCTGTCCTGTAATGAATTTGTAAAATGCCATGTGAAAAACTGTGTGTTATATATATCCATTTGTATTGATTTCTATAAGTTTGTAAATAAAAATAAAACTATTCCTCAAATATATAACCTCTCTTCATCCCTTTTTTCTTTCCCCAGCCACCTGGTATTTTTCTTTATAATAGGCTTCATAAAATCTGAAACATGTTTCTTAAGTTCTTGTTTTTAAATGAGTTAGATTCCTAGTCTCAGAAATACTGAAACTGAGAAATGGGAAAATAATTTATGCATGTTATAAAGATATAAGCTGGTCTTTATCTGTGGAAGCAAAGGCATGTATTGCTGCATTTGTTGTTGTAGATTGTGCTGTAGAGTTCTGCGAAGTTACTGATCTACGCCTTCAAACACAGGCTGCTGCAGATACCTTGGATTATGTCTTGTAACCACAAATTTAGTTTTTGATAAGCAACTCTGCTCACATAATCGGTTTTGGCCAGTAAATATGCTAAATGGAAGGACAAGTCTGTATTTTTTATAATAATAATAATTATCATTATATAATAATGAGAATTATATAATAATGAGAAGTCCACAAGTTAGTGGATTGATCTGAATTTTGGCATGCTATGTCTTGCAGTTTAGGTTCAACTGACAGTATGATCTCAAGGGAAATTCTTGGTTGATTTTTTTTTTTGTTTTGTTACCTGAACACTGGAAATATTAGAACTTTAAATTCATTGACCTTAAACATACACAGTCTCTCACAGTCTCTGCTCCAGAAAGCTTTCAAATTTGTGCTAATATTTTCCTAGCAGCTCACACAGCTAATATTAGTTGGTTTAGCTTTGTCATCACTCATGCTATGATTGCTGTTTCAGGAAGGAAAAAACACATTTTTTCTGTAACACTGATTTGGAAAGTTGAGATTAAGCTTACCAATGAGATTGGTGTCTATACCATGTTTGCTGTCTACAGGGACACCTGGTTCCCTCCCATGTAGACCATTTTTTCCATGTCCTTTGAAATCAATGAGCACTGCTATAAAAAGAGCTGTTGCATAGACCTTATCAGAATATTTATGTTAGGCAAAACAATCAAGTCAACCTAGTTTCAGGTCACTTCATTCTGGTTTCTTACCAGTGTTTTTCACTTTTGTTAAGTAACCTAATAATAGTAATAAGTAAGCTAATAACCTAATAACAACCCCATAAATTCCTGTTGGCAGAAAGAGTCCTGCTGCCACAATTCTCAGTACAGCCTGAATTTTCGAGGTCCACACTGCATGTGAGTGGTGAAGGGCACGTGTGAGTCTGTACTCACCTTGGTAAGGCCAATGGCAAGGCCTTTGCAGCTTTTTATCTGGGCAACTGGTGCTTTAACAACATGTCCCTGACTCAATTGACAATCTGCAATTAGACTCATTGACAGAAACACTGTCAATTCAGTGTTATTTAATATCCTTTTTTTAACTTTGTATTAGGGAAATCCTTGGAAAGAATGCAACAGAACCAACAAAGAAGAGGTGAGTTTTTGGGATTTTTGGGTGTAAATCGGAACAAGTTATATTCTACTCATTGTTAGCTGAAAGCAGATGCTGGCTGGGAGGGTGGTGTGGTTTTCTATAACCTATGCAAGCTTTCCTATGTCACTTCAAGAGCTGACATGATAATATATTTGCTTTGAATACAAGTAATGTTATTGTTATTGTGACATATAAGAATGAGCTTCTGATAACAGTTTCTGGAGTTTGGAACACATCCCTGTCACTGTTTAGGGTTAGATCTTGTTCTGAGTATGAAAATTTTTCATGCTTTTGAATTATAAAACTCCAGGTATGTATGCATTAAAAATTCAATGGTGCTTTCACCTGCCATTTGTGTATGTGGCACTGCAAGTAATTGTCTGTATAGGGGGTCCAGTGGCTCTGTAGAGGGTCCTCTTGTGGCTCTGCTGCCAGTGGTCTGTCCCAGTCATTTAGCTTGGTCCTTTTGTTATTTAGAGATTTTTCTATAAGGACTCTTCCATAGGCATACTTGGAAATCTTGGAAACTTCAGAAAAAACTTCAGTTATGGGAATGAACTAAACACTACCAGTCAGATATTTGCCTTCTGGAGGGAAATAAGTGTGCTTGTCAATAATTTCCCCTTACCACAGCAAATGTTACAGTTAATCAGATTTTACAAAAACTTTTCCCATTGCATCCAAGATTGATTTTTATTTTCAATTTTCTAGTGGTGTTAAATTTGCCTTTGGTATTTTGCTGTAGTGAGAAGCAGCTGGAGTGTTTGCTGACACATTGCATCAAAGTGCCCATGCTCGTCCTGGATCCTGCTCTGCCTGCCAACATCACACTGAAAGACCTGCCATCCATTCACCCTGCTTTACAAGCTGCTAACAATATGTTCTTTGTAGCAAAACCAAAAAATCCTTCCACCAATGTGACTGTAATTGTTTTTGATAGCCCTAAGGACGGTAAGAAGCTCTTTGTCAGATTCCACCCAGTTTTCCAGAGCAAGTTTTTTAAGCTGCTGTGAATTAGTTTTGGGGTTTTTTTTGTTTGTTTTTTTTTTTGATCCAGTACTGACTTCAATGCTGATTTTCTGTTTGACTTTAGCAAGTCATTCAGTGTCTCTTTTGCCCTCAAACTGTTTGGTGATGACATTAATGATACTGTTTGCTTACCTCCCAGACAACTGATTACAGATGATTAGAGTTCTGTGCTTTAAAAAGCTATTGCAAAACAGGTTTGATATCTGAATATCTGTGTTGCACTGATAATCTCAAGAGGCTGGGGTTTAGGCTAAGGAAGATTAGTTTTAGAAATCCTTTAATTGCTGTGAAGTCTAGTTTCAATAATGTGCAGTGAGTTCTGCCCTTGTTCAAAGAATTGGCAACTGTAAAACAAGATTATTAATGTGTTTAACATCTTAGAGCAGGTACGAGTTTCATATTTTGTTTAATATGTAGTGCCTGACCACTAGTACAACCACTGTTCTTTATTTTACCACCAAGAATTATTTACTATTTGTAAAGACTTTTCACATTATGAATACTCAAATACATTTAATTTGCAAAAGTATTTCTTAGTTACTATAATACAGAAAAGAAGTGACTTTATACTGGACGAAGTTTTTGATTTGCAATTTTATGTATTCTAGTTGAAGCTGCCCATTCTGGAATGTTAAAAGACAACAGCAAACAGATAGTATGGAGGGGTTACTTGGTATGTACTTTGACAATCTGTTGATTAGCTTTTGTATGTGTTAAACATTCTGTACATTTTTAGAAAGTTTCTGTGCTATTCTCTTTTCATAGCGTTCATTTTCATGAATGCTATTCATTTATCTTTTCATAACTGACATGTAGTAAAAACTGAAAGCTTTCAGAGCAACCCTTATTGTTATGTGAATTATTCTACCTTTAAAATGGTCTTTATAACCTGTTTTCTTGTTTTTAGACTACAGACAAAGAAGTTCCAGGTTTGGTACTAATGCAAGACCTGGCCTTTCTTAGTGGATTTCCAGCTACATTCAAAGAAACAAACCAGCTACGAACAAAACTGCCAGAGAGCCTGGCCTCTAAAGTAAAACTGGTAAGGCTCTGGAGGAAAGAGTGCCTTAGTTGTACTGGTATTTTGGAATGGCTCAGGTATGGAATCTCACCCACCATGGAGACTTGGGATATTTCTGAGAGTAATCTGGGGTAATTTTGTGTGTTCCTTCCCTGAGCAGTGAAGAGTAGCAAATTGTGACTCAAAGAGTTGCCTGCAAAAAACCAGTTGTCCATTCTGTGACTGCATGTTCCTGGGCATTACATTTGCTAGCCTGCAGCTGATTAAAAGGCAGCCTTATCAGTTTTCTCTCAGCCATTTGCTGGAGGCTGTTTTCTTGCTGTAGAATTCTAGATCACTAGCTTGTTTAATGTGACAGGATTTTGTTTCTGTAGCTTCTTAGCTTTTTTCTTTCCTCTTAGCTTTCTTAACAGTAACAGCACTGAATGCTGCATTTCTCTTGCCATGTGCTCTGTAGGGTCTTAAACAAGTTGCACTTCAGCTGACCCAGCTGCAAGGCAGCAAAAAACAACTTGTGTGACTGCCATTTAGTGCTTTCTGTTCTCCCCTGCTCTTTGGGCACCTGTTAAAGTTACAGTAAGGCTTAATGGATAGGTGGAACTTTAAGAAATTTGTTAAAATCACTGGTTTTTGTACTGGAGACAGGTATGATTCGTGTGGTGAAAAGGATTGAGGCCAAGGAGTTTGTGGAAGAGGAGGAGTTACCCGGGTGATGGGATGGCAGTAATTTGTTTTCATCAGTCTGATATATACCTGCAATATGGGCTAATTCACTTTGTGGTTTATTCTTGGTGCTCAAATGAACATGAGGTCCTTTCCCCTTTTCTTTTGTTTTTTTCTTTTGGTAGGCTGGACTAACAACTCATGTACTCTGTTGCAGAAATTATCTTGTGTAATTCCTTTCCTAGGCTGGTCACACTCCAGCATAATGCAATCTGAAATTCTTTCTTGTCTCAACTTGTGTTAGCTGACTTGGAGCCTTGCTAATGGCAAAATGTTGCAAAGTAAACACATTTGTACCTCTCTTGCTACATGCCCTAAAACAGATTAATAGAGAGAGGTTTTAAGCACTTATTGAAGCTTAAATAGATATTTTCTTTTGACTTTGCATCTCTAGTGTCACAGCAGTTAAATAACAGAGGATATTCATATGGTTCATTGCTGTTCAGATGAACATAAAGGCTGCATCTCTGGGGTGTCTTTGATATGTTTCCCATCTCCATGTGTATCTTTATGAAAGTGACATCCTGTGCCTATTTTCCTTTTATATGATTTTTCCTTACCCTTAGCTGTGTTTTTTAATTTGTCATTGGTCATGTGTCATCTATTTGTGATGGTTCCCCTTTCCTTGATGTGTTATCTGTGTGTAATTGTTGCCACTGTGATTGTTCCTGAGAGCTCCTCTTCTGCAATTTGGTTAGGCAGATATAAACACAGTTTATATATACAGATGTAAATTGTGTTTATCTGTATAAACACAATTTTTTCTCAGGTATCCACAATATTATTTCTTTCCAGTTATCTTTGCTGTGTTTCTTTTCTGGGTGGATGCTTTAGAGCAATTAGATCAGGATTATTACACCCTGTGTGGTCAGAGCAGTGAATTCTTTCCCAACCAGTCCTCTATTTATGATAGCAGCAGTTCATATATGTTATGAAGAAACTTTATGAATGTGAAGGTAAGAATTGTTTTATTTTCATGCATAAAGGGTTTTACATCAAGTGTGGATGTGGTTGTTTCTGTAGAAGCCTTTGGTAGGTTCTGAGCTCAGAGTCAGTTCTTATTTCAGTGGATATGGTAGCTAGGCAGTAATGGTAAACACAGGCAAGTGTGGTTTTCTTCTTTTTACCAAAGGGAGGTGCTAGGTTAATGCTACAGTTAAGTAGAAAAATAGGTTGATTATTTATAATCTCTACTGACGTTTGTAGCAATTCCTCTCTTCTTATCATTCCTGGAATCTCTGAAGTGATGTGAGATGCTTTGTGGAGAAGAAGAAAATTGCTCCTGAGCTTGAACTAGACTTTTGTTTCATAGATGCCTCCTGATGCTTAATGGGTTTATGTGTGCTTTAAGTGGCTGTGTCTTACTTCAACACCACATGTAAAGAAATAATAACAAAAGCTTTGAGCAGTGCTGCTGTTAGAAGGGAAGAAAGGTGAGAGAGGAAGGAGTGTAGTTATTGGTGCATTTGTATTGTATGTTGATAATGCTGTTTTGGTTGAATTGCTTTAGTTTGATTGAAATAACTTTGAAAGCCAAGGAAGACCAAAACTTGTTCATCTAGACCAGATAGTTCTTCTAAAAATCTAAATATCTGAGCAAAGCAGCTGAGCTCAACTAGAGCTGATTAAAATGTGAAAATTCATGATATAATGGATCTATTTTCAAGGTGAGTTCTATCTATTAAGAGTCTACTGATTTTTTTATTTTTTTTTGTACTTATGACCTGCATTGTAATGTAATAATAGAGAAGTTTCTTTCAGGATGAAAGTTGAGGGGCAGTGTGTCTGCTGGTCACATTTGTTGTTGTAGGTCGTGTGTTATGACAGATGAAATTGAAAGTGATATTTGACAGCTTTTTTTATTGTCCATGTGTTCTTAACGGAGTGTTAGAAAGCCACTAGATGGAGGTGTTACTCTGGTTGTGCAGCTGATGGCTGCTAAGCTGTTTGTTTAAGACCTTACCTTGGACCTACATGTGAAGAACAACTGAATATTTCATTTTCACTTCCCCCCTGCTTCCAACCTTAACTACATTTCTAAAGGAGACTATTATTCAGCATAAAGAGATGCTTGTAACTTAAAAACTACATTTGTTTAAAAACTTGATTTGTTTGCTTTTGGGTTTTTGAGGCTGTCATGTTAACAGTTTTTCACTGAAATTGTACAGAGTTGTGTACAAAATTTTTGGAGCAAGTTGATTTTTTCCTTCAAGATGTAATATCCTGATAGCTTCAAGGACAACTAAGAGCTTGTAGATCTCCCTCTTTGCAAAATGTAATCTGCTTTAATCCACATGCACACACACGTACATAATATAGACAAGTTATGTTAGAAACTTAGGGATGTCTTAATGACCTTGTCTTATTAATGGAAGTAAATCCACGTGGAAAACTGCAGGCACAGTGATGTTGGGTGTTTTCTGTCCTCACTGGAGGATCTGGGGTTTGGGATCCTTACTGCTGCTCATCAATGTTTCTGGAGCAAACAGGTGGTTCCAGGAGATGGTGTTATGATCACACAGATGTAGCAAGTAAGCTTTGTAGAAAAAACCCTAAGGCATTGCATTAATTTTGACTCAGAAATGACCCTCCTAGTATGTCATCTTAAAAAGACTACATGAGACATTTGTAAAGACAATAGTGTTTTATATTTGTAAAGCTTTTTGTAACTTTTCAGCATATGCTTCCTTTCCCTTGCTGTGTAGGCATATGAGTTTTCCCAATATCCACACTGGAGTGGGAAAAGGGGAGCTTCTTATTTCCTTAACAGTCAGCTCTGATATTAAGAAGATAAGGTATAATAATTTAAGGACTAGTTAGGAATCTAAGTCCCACCTCAGAAAAAAAAATGCTTTTGAGGCCTCTTACCTTGAGAAAGTGGAAGTGAAGGTGTTTACTTCTGCATGGGGTGTCTGAGCTCATCTGGCTCCTAGTCTAGTAAGCTAGGAGTGAAACATGCTGGCTCCATGCTGGAAAAATGCATTTCAAGCTCCCTGGTGGAGATAACACAGTTTTCCTGTCTTGTTTTCAAGTGTGTGGTAAAAATGTGTCCCAGTGGTGGTCTGGGTGTGTGCCTGCAAGGTGTGTTCTCAGCCCACTTGCATTAGCAGAGGCTCACCTGGTCACACTGACTCTCTGCATCTACCTTGTTCTTCTGTTCTGTTTTGACCTTTGTTCTTGTGTTCTTGTTCTTCTGTTCTGTTTTGACCTTTGGATCTGCTGACCTGTTATGGCAGGATGAAGATGTTCTCTGGATGGTAATATTTTAAGGGAATGGGTGATTGCATCCATCCCTACAGAGAGGAGGTTGATACCTGTGAGATGTTGAAAAGTCTGCCAGGAGACAATTTCATTTTGCACATAGCAGTAACAAAATGCTTGGAGCAGAACTTGAAGTTTATTAGAATCTAATTAGTTATTTCACCAGATAACTTCACTGTAGTCTAACTTTATTGATAGCCTGCTTAGGAAAAGACTGGTTTCTTCAGAAGGTATTACTGGAAAAAAAACCACTTTGATCTAATGAAAATGTTCTATTGAGTGCAGGGTTTAGCTAAACTCTGATGCTGAGAAATGGAACATGTTTTTCCACTGCTTCCTGTATGTGCTTAGAATATTGCATATTAAAAATGATGGCATATATGCTATGTTAGTGGGGGGTAAGTATAATAAATCTAAGTAGGAGTTTGTAGTACAGGTACTTACTTTGCTGAGTTTGGGAGCAAGTTAAAGAGAAACTAAATGTTCTCACATGCTTTCAAAGCTCTAACACGGTAATATTTTTGGTTTGTTGTATGTATGATTTACAAGAGGGATTCTAAGGGACCGTGTGACACTGTTGTATTGCTAAATAAAGCACATGCCCAGTGCTGGCAGCTTTGCAATCTGCAGCATTTCAAAGCTGATATTTTTGGAGGTTGCTGCCTGCAGTCCGTAACTATACCTCAGCCATTCAGCTACTGAAGCCATCCTTTCCACCCATAAGTTCAGATGATTCCCTGGAAGGTCTGAGATTTATCAGATTTTTCTAATGACAGGCCTCATAAGTCAGATTGAAAGATCTCAAATAGCATATGAGTCAAAGCATCAACAGCTTGAAAATGTCACAAGTGGAACAGCTGGTCTTGCTGAGGGAAGGGCTGCTGACTCTGGGACAAGTGTTATTTTAAATGAGCAGAAAGGATCAAATTTAATAAAAAATTAAAACCACTTAGAGTTGTTACGATGGGAATTGTGATGGTTTTGCTTTTTTTGAACATGATTATTCAAATTTGATAGCTTATGAATTGCATTTACACTGAAAATTTGGTAGATGTGGTTGTCTTATATTGCCTTAAGGAAAAAAACTAAGCATAGCATCAAATAAATATTAATGATTAACTGTGTTTATTCTTAATGACACTGTTGAATGCATGCACTTGGAAAATCAAAGTGCAGTCCTGCTTTTAGCTTGATTGGGTCTGCTCATCTTACTTCCTATGGTAAACACAGCATTTATTGGGTTATGCCATATTCCTAGGGAGTTGCTTTGAGTCCCTGTGATCTGTAAACTAAACTCGCTGTTAGGGTGTGTAGTGCAAGCCCCTGATCCTGTGCATTATGAGATCTGATATACAGACTTACTGGTGGCAGGAGATAAAAACAGCCAACAGATCAAACAGTCCACAACTAAGAAATGACCTTAGCAGCAAACTGGCAACCAGCACTAAGGACTTGGAGACCCACATGGATTAGCTCTGGAGCCCTTTGTATCTCAGATTTCGGAGCTGTAGGTTGAACTGACTGTAAACCACTCTGAATGTGTCACGCTTCTGACAGTGCCCTAATTTTCTGGGAAGATCATTAGTTGTTTAAGATGGGGGGAAAAAAAGGACAATTCTTTCTGTCACATAATAAAGTGTTGATAAAGCATTAATTTTGTTATTGGAGTGACAGAGAATGGATGGGGTCTTACTCATCATTTACTCCTGAAATGTTTAAAACATGAAAAGTTTATGGCTGTTGGATCATTTTGTAAAGAGACATTTACTTTGCAAAGTGAAAACTAAGCATAGTTTTGTATCTTTAAATGTTTTTAGTTCCCATTTTGCTACTTCTTTTTGTGTTTTTATGAAATTGTAGGTCTTTAAAAACAGTGCTTAACAGTCATTCTTCTAAGTAACTCTAGTAAAAATAACACAACAAAAAAGATGGAAGAGTGCTGCTGGAGTTATTTTCTCTGCTTATATAGTTGCAGCTCTATTCAGAAGCCAGTGTGGCTCTCTTGCAACTGAATAACCCCAAGGGTTTCCAAGAACTGAGCAAGCAAGCAAAGAAGAACATGACTATAGATGGGAAAGAATTGACGCTTAATCCTGCTTATTTGCTGTGGGACCTCAGCTCTGTCAGTCAGGTGGGTAAATTCTCTTACAGCAGGTAAATGCTACAACATTTCAAAACTGCAAGTAGAGACTAATAGTCAGTGACAAGGAACATGGGATTTTTTCCAGAAGCTTGGAAGTATTAAGAATCAAATATTTATTAGCTTGTAAGAAGACATCACAGGAACACTGTCCAGTTCTCAAATCAATGGGAAAGAAGGATCAAACAGTGCAATACTTAATTTAAATTTTCATGTTCTCTGCTAAGTGAAATATGTTGCCCTCTGCACGTATTCTTATAAAACTGTGTGTTGTAAAGTCCTCAAAGACTTAATTGATCCTGACTGGCAGATAAACAGGCTTCTTGTGTGGGGACATAGAGGGTTTTTTAAACAAACATGATTGTCTCGTTCCCAATATATTTCTTAAACATTTTTTGCTTTGCAGCATAATTTGTGCTGAGCAAATGCTAATGGCTTCTCTTTCAAAAATGTTGAAGTCCTGAAATACAGATGTCTGTAAGGAAAGGATGTTTACTTTAAGTACTTTTGATACAATGAAGGATGTTTGGTTTAAGAACAGGAAATTAAATAATAAGGTGTCTGTTTCAAGATAAGATATTCTGTAATCCTCAAGTTTTTCCTCCTGGTGGAATTTAATTTTTAACAGTAAATATGAAGTGGCATGGTTAGTGTGCCCACTCCTGAAAAGCTTGAAGTCTGTCTTCGTGTCATGTGACCTGGGCCTTTGGGGAGTTCTTCCTCGTTAATACCAACCCTAAGCTCAAACTTTATATTTCCCCATTGAAATGAAGGTTAATTTTGTGATTGGGTACCTAGCCAATGGCTGCTGGTGCTGCTAAAATGTTTTCACTTGTTACTCTTTTGTGAATATGAAAGCTGTGTTACTGCACATATTAGAAAACTTATGTACAGTGTGTAGAATCTGAAGTGAAAATGGTAATTATTAAACATTCAACTATTTTCTTGAGTTTTCGGTTTCATTTGGGCTTTAGGAAAGTTCCTTTCAGGCAGCCTTACTTGTTGGTTTTAAGAGAGGTCATTAAGCTCTCATAAAAGTGAAAAGAAACATGTTCCAGTGTCCTAAACCTAATTTTGTTACTTAACTGATAAGTTTCTAATTGAACTGCTTTGTATTTAATAAAAATATATGGAAACATTTATCTATTTGATAATGAATATTAGGCTAAGTTCTGTTAATTTTCTCCTGCTTAAATTCTTTAAAATAATAGAGCAGGGGATAATTGAAGAGTAGCTCCATCGTGACACTTCCAGTATATCTATATTAGGTGACATTTACATATCTAATATATCTGTATTAGGTGACATATACAGCTCATGATGCAATGTAGTTCAAACTGGATTTCTGAAAGGTGATGTTACTGGTTTGAAATGCAGGAAGGGGTGGTTTTTCTGCTTCATTCTTCAAGAACTTCTTTCAGCATGGTCAGCAGACATCCTAATGACACCAAATGCTCAGCCAGTGATATCAGAACACTGTATTGTTCACCTTGATAATTTAGAAGAATATGATTCTTTATAAGAATAATATTTATTATCAATGTACTTTTTATTTCTGAATTTCTAAGTCCTGAAGTGCTTATGCACCCATATGCCGAAGCACACTGTCCTTAACCTAGCTGTATCAGAACTTTAGTGTTCTATTTAAAGTCTAAGAAAAGGTTTTTTCTTTTTGTAGTCCAAGCAGGATGAGGATGTTTCTGCCAGCCGCTTCGAGGACAACGAGGAGCTGCGCTACTCCTTGCGCTCGATAGAGAGACACGCCCCGTGGGTACGGCACATTTTCATCGTCACCAACGGGCAGATTCCTTCCTGGCTTAACCTGGATAATCCTCGCATAACTATAGTGACACATCAGGTAACATCCAACAAAACTACCACTGTGAAAGGACCAGCAAAGATATCCTGTTAGATTTGAAATCAGCTATCCTCTTGCAGCAAAAGGCTGCGTTTAGTTGGAAGAAGTGACAGCCTCTTCCCTCTCTCACTCAGGGTTTTATCATGTATGTCCTTATATTTGGGCTGAACAGATAGCTGAATATATATCAAACCTGCATTTAGTACACTCTTCCAAATATTGAGGCTTCCCATGTCTAATTTCCTTACAGAGTCTATTTATAAAAACCTAGGGAGAAGAAAATGTAATCAGAACCTATAAACAGTCTCTCAGAACCAGTAATAACCTAATAAGCTTGTGTTGAGACAGGATGGATTACAATTACTGGAACTAGGAGGATGGCTACAAAAAAAGTAGCTATGCATTCTCAAAATGTTATTTAAAATGAGAAGAGGAATCAGTCAAGCTTCCTGAATAAGTGAAACCAAATTCTCTAGTAGTATATTACAAATTGAAGAATAATTTTGGCATCTGGACATGCCATAGGAATTCTGCACAACAAAAGTGCTAAAGAGATACTTATTCAGCTTGGTCTGCTGGTGATGTTACTTGCAAAAGATGGAGCAATCCTGGGTTTTTGAATGCTGTGACAGGTTCAGTTTGCTAGAAATTTTGTGCAGCCTGAAATTATGAGAATTATAAATGTGTACACTGAGCCTGGTCCACTGCTCACTGAAAGAGGAATGTGTGAAAGTTTGTGACTTTGTGAGCAATCAGCTGCAGTTTCTTAGCTAGGCAGAAGAACTGAAAATGGTTTTGTGTGAGAAAAAAAGAGATTTTTTTTCCTTTGCTTTAATATATTTTTTCTTTCGTATCTATCCTCATGCTTGCTTTTTTTTTTTACTAGATAAGTATCAAGTATTTGTGTGCCTGACTGAAACAGTTCTTGGTTGTTGGGGATTTTCTTGTTTTAGGAAATATTTCAGAATGTGAGTCACTTGCCTACCTTCAGTTCACCAGCTATTGAAAGTCATATTCATCGTATCAGTGGCCTTTCTCAGAAGTTTATTTATCTCAATGATGATGTTATGTTTGGGAAGGATGTTTGGCCTGATGATTTTTACAGTCACTCTAAAGGTCAAAAGGTAAGCCATTATGATATTTTAGCAGAAGTAGAATTTCTCTATTCTATTGATAAAAGTCAAAGGAATGCTGCTTTGAAAGGGAGAGCACTAACTCCTCCTTTTATTTCTAAAGTTCATTGTTCTTAACTAGAGAACTGTTGGCTGAGGTTTAGGGTGAGGAAGGCTCTTCTCTGTATTCATATGTATGCTGTGTTTGTAGGATTACCTTTTCATGTTCACTTCTACGTTAGGGTGGTTATAGTGGTTCCTCTGTCAGGATTCACTTCCGTTTCAGTGTTATTCTCTAATGCTCTTACTTCCTGTCACAGCACTGGTAAGACTAATGTGGTGTTTGGCAGTTGCCAGTCTTCCTTCCTTGCAATTTTGGGGGTTTTTTTGTGGGAAATACTCTAAACAAGCAAGAATTGTCTTCTCTGTGGGAACACTGAGGTCAGATGACATTTGAACTGTTCCTAATATCAAAGTTTACCATTAATTGCCTCTGTTTTAGACACCCATAATATCTTTGCCCAGTTTGTGTATAATCATATATATATAATTGTTTGCTAAAATAATACATATTGTTCCAGGTTTATGAATGCAAAGTAATTTAGTCTTTCAACAAACCCATTATCAACAACTGGGTTTTAAGCAAGGAAAGCAGGCTGAAGAAACATTAGCAATAATTATGCATAAACACTCTGGCTGCCAGCAGGGTTTTCATCCATTAGCTTGATCTACAAGAGTGACATGGAGGAAAAAACTGAGGATTTATGCATTATTCTTTCTATTAAAGCAGTGTATTCACAAGGCACCAGAGACCAATGAATTAAACATTTTATGGAGGCAGATGTGCACACTTGCACACAAAAACAGAAGGGTTGGGCAAAAATAGTTTAAGCTACATTAAAATAACTGTTTCAGTACCTGGGGATGTTAGGAGGCTTTTAGTTGCTTTAAATCTCTAAGGATGGAGGCATATAACTGCAAAACCATATTGTTACAGCATTTGTGCTGTTCTTTAGTCACCCATCCCAGTTATGATGATGAAGTCGCCTTAGGTGCAGTGTTGTTTGTGATAATCCAATCAGCAAGTGTTACTGTAGGAAAATGTGCTGCTAAAATCTTGAAACAATAAAGTCTAAAAGAAAATGTGTGGGGTTTTTTATGCTCCTCAGTTGAAAGAACACAGACATGCACACTTTTTTTTATCCTGCTGGTTCTTAGGATTATTTAAGTCAGAGAGGATGAGATGCTTCAGGGATTATGTTCAACATGTGCTGCTTATCTCATGACTGGTTAGTAATGAAGAAACATTTTGAATCAGGAGAATGAGTGAACTGCAGAGCTATTTTAGAGTTTCAGTTCACCCTTCTTATCTGACAAAAGAAAATATATTCATTTTAATTGGAATATGGTTTGCAGAAGTAGATTTGGGAAGTTCTACTTTCCATTTTTGCCTGTTGCTGCTTTGTTGTATGGCCTCGGGTGTTCTTCCTTCCCTTTGAAAGGGATAACATTTACTTCATAGACAATAGGGTTTAAATTCTATTTGCCAAGTTCTGTGAAATCTTAAGGCACTGCACACAGGGAGACATTATTGTAAGTCTCCATATTCAAAGAAACAAGCCCAGTTGACTTCTGTTTGCCAGTCCTTGTCTCAGACTTAATGTTGTTTCAGGTGTACTTGACTTGGCCTGTGCCAAACTGTGCCGAGGGATGTCCTGGCTCATGGATTAAAGATGGTTACTGTGATAAAGCCTGTAATAACTCAGCATGTGATTGGGATGGAGGTGATTGTATCGGTAAGACAGCAATGTTGAATTTAGGAAAAGTGAGCTGTTTGTTTTTCCTTACAGGAACAATTCTGTAATTTGTCTTTTTCATATAACTGCGGTATTTGCCTTCTTTAGTAATAAAAAAAACTTGACTTAGACATTAAAACCTTATTTCTTGCAAACTACAAATTTTTATGGAAAATTACAGGAAATAATAGGGCATAGGATAACCTTTCTTTAGATATCAAGTTTGACTAGCTGAATGAATAAGTTTTGAAATTTAAATTATTATATATTAATATACAGTATTATATGCTTGGACTCATAATCCATATAATGGATTGTGACGCTGCACTATTTGTTCCTAGATCAAGTTTTCAGGACTGCAGTGAAATAAAACAAAGTGGTACTTCTGGATTGAGGAAGGGATGCCTTTCTAGGAGACTGCAAAGTCAAGACTGCAAGCACAAAGAATAGTAAATCAGTTTTCTGCCTGCATTTTTGAAGTTAAGACAAAATATGTTGGCACTTTGGATAAACTTTTCACTTGATTCCTAAGCTTCTATAGTGAGTGTAAAATCTACAGGATGCACAAACTCTCAGAAGTCCAGTCAGGACTTGCTCCTTTTTGATTTCATTGATGACTGTTTAGTCTTTAGTCTAGCTTTAACATGGTGGCCTTAATGTGCCTTTCTTCAGTTATTTGAAATTCTTACTTCTGGTGGGTTTGTTTTTTTCTCTTTTCCTAGGTAACAGTGGGGGTAATCGCTATGTTGCTGGTGGAGGTGCAGTTGGAGGTATTGGCAATGGCCCACCATGGCAGTTTGGAGCAGGAATAAGTGGTGTTTCATACTGTAACCAAGGCTGTGCTAATTCCTGGCTAGCAGACAAATTCTGTGACCAGGCCTGCAACGTCCTCTCATGTGGATTTGATGCTGGTGACTGTGGCCAGGGTATGTAAAAAGCATTGCTGATGAACTTCCTGTGGGGATTCTCTTGAACTGGCTGACCTTTCCTGGTTCATCATTACTCTCAGACTGAGCTGAGATGTCCTGTACAAGCATCTTTACCTGACTAAGGACAGTTGAATTGATGATGCCTGTAGCAGTTAAGAAGTTTCAAGAACCTCTCTGATGCTGACAGTGTGAGTTCAAGTCCTGCTCTGGGCTCTTGCCAAAGACTGCTTTCAGTCACAAATGAACTTCATCTGGATATGAAAGATTAGCAAGGAGTGAATAAAGTGATGTAAAGTGTTGTCTGGTATACGCAGGAGAAGATTTTTCCCTTTTGGAAGAGCAGAGGCTCCCCCTGCATTTCAGCTGGGACAAATGTGTTTCTGGTGATTGTATTGCTAGCAGTGAGGTTTTGTTCATCTAGGAGGTGACAGATAATCTGTGTTCTGCTGTGGGAGGGAGAAGTTCCTTTCAGCCTGTCTAGTTTTGAAAATTTCAATTCAAGATGCAGCACTGTAGCAGTGAACTCCAGCTGTTGTAACATTACTGTCCTAAAATGTGGCAAAAATGTAATAGGGGCAAGTTGCTTATGACTGATACAGAATTTTAAGTGACGTGATAATAAGACATTTAGGCTCTTCAGGTAGAGGTTGAAAGAGTGATTAATTATATGGGCTTTTAGCATGGGAATATCTGGTAGCATTATATATCTGAGTATGTTCTATTCATCCATTACTGAAGATAAGTGAGCAAGAAGCTGGAAACTAGAGTAAGTGTTCTTCCACAAAGCTGTCTCCCTGCTAATATAGTGACTGTAGCTGGGCATATTACTGTTAAAAAAAAAGAGTGAAAGATAAATGTTATGCTGAAAATTGACAGAAATTTGTTTTGTTTCTTGTTTGTTTTTTTTTCCAGATCACTTTGAAGAGATGTACAAGGTGATGCTTCAGCTTAATCAGACCTACTATGTTATTCCCAAAGGTGAATGTCTGCCCTACTTCAGCTTCAGTGAAATAGCCAAGAAAGGAATTGAGGGTTCATACAGTGATAATCCAATTATCCGACATGCTTCAGTTGCTAACAAATGGAAAACTATCCACCTAATCATGCATAGTGGCATGAACACAACTGTGATCTATTTTAACCTTACATTCCTAAATAAAAATGATGAAGAGTTTAAAATGCAAATAGCTGTTGAAGTTGATACTAGGGAGGAACCAAAACAAAACACAACTTCCATGCAAAAATCTGACTCTGATTTTAAAAGTGTAACTTCAGTACCAGAAGCTGAAATGATATTTGAGGATATTCCAGAAGAAAAACGCTTTCCAAGAGTCAGGAGACGTAGAAATGGCACAAAAGAGAGTGTACCTGAAGAGTTGATAATCCCATCAGTAAATGTGTCTCTTCTTCCTGAAGATGTTCAATCAGAGCTGCAGAAACTGGATGTAAAACTACTAAATGGTGATATAACTCAGAAAGGATATAACCTATCCAAGGCTGCTCTCCTGAGACCTTTCCACTTTTTAAGCACAGTAAGGAGTATTGTAGGCCTGGAAAAAAAGGTCGTGCATAATCATTCAGAAGATCAGAAGAACCAGAGCAGCTGGGAGAAGCCTAATAAAGATGTAAATGATGGCAAAATAAAAAGAGTAAAAGCAAAGGAAGAAGTTGCTTCAAGGCTTATGGGAGCAAAAGGGACTGTTGTGACAATGAGCACAAATAAACATATTTATAAAGTACAGCCTCAGGCCACACTTCCCTCCCAGAGCATGGGGAAGAAAAATGAAACTCGAGAAAAAGTATTGAATGCACTCATATTAAGGGAAACACAGAAATCAAAACATACTGGGAATTTTGATCCTGGAGAAGACACACAGGGGATGGAAGGAATAAAAGAGCATGAGCAGGTGGATGCAAATATGAAGGAGGGGCTAGTAGGAAGAAAATTACAGTCTTATGCTGGAAGTTACCAGGGCTCTTTGCCATGGGAGAAAAAGAAGTATTTCAAAGACCTTCTTGATGTGAGTATCTTATTGTCATTCCTTACTGGAATAGTTGCATCTTTCTGCATTTATTGGAATATTGTTAATATGATTTATACATTTGAAATGTGGTTTGCCTTTGCGGCAAATGCTGGGATTTTTTTTTTTTGAAAGATGCTTTTCACATAAAATGTGACTTGTTTATGATCTGAGCCTCTTTTAGCTAAGTGGTCAAAGCCAAATAACTATTTTTGTTCTCTTTCTACTACCTTTTCTTGGTCAAATTTCATTTTTTGTTTGCTGTATGTTGTCACAGGGCTATTGCTCAGACACATAGCACTATAACAGAAAGTTAAATTTTGTTTTTAAATTGTGGATTCAGTTTATGTTTAAAAAATACAGAAAATGGGTAGATTGATAAATAATTAAATTCTAAAAGTTAAATTTCAAGGAATCTGCTTATCTAGATTGTGTCAAGAAAATGTATAGGAAATTTCCTCTGCTTCCATCCAAAGCATTTTGGCAGTTGTGAAAAGATCTAGAGGATACTTTCCTTCAGTTGGTCACAACTGCTTTGTCCTATTTCAAATAGAAAAGGACTATGTTTTAAAAAGACTCTCTCTATTGATCTGAGATTGAATTCTGCATGAAGAATCTTTATATTCATGGGATTTCAGTTTATCAAATATGGATGAATAATCTGAAAAAAAGGCAGTATTACAAATAAATCTAATGACAAATAAGGCCCTAAGTGTGTGTGAGGGGTCAGAGCACAAATATTAAGGAAGCCTTTTATAGAGTAGTTTACCTCAAAGTATGAAAGCTTTAAGGAAAAGTTTGTTCTATTTCTTTTTAAAGGAAGGTCTAACAAATATGAAGAAAAATATTAAAAAGTTCTCTTTCCAATTGCAGATATGGAAAGAGTTGGCAGCTGGCTAAAATATCATTTTTCCTGCATGTCTAGTGTTTTCTGACTTTTTCAGTAACATAACCTAGATTTATGCCTGTCCTGCTCTTTAGGAAGAAGAGTCATTACTCAAACAAATGTCGTACTTTACTGAAGGTAAACACTTCAGAAGGCAGCTGAAAGATACATTTGCTGATTCTCTTCGATATGTAAATAAGCTGTTAAACAGCAAGTTTGGATTTACATCTCGTAAAGTCCCTGCTCATATGCCTCACATGATTGACCGTACTGTTATGCAAGAGCTCCAGGATATGTGAGTGTGGTTTTGCTTGGAATTATGTAAAACTGTGTGAAATCCTACCTTTCTCTTGCTTTGCTGTAGTCATTTTCAGTGTATTAATGGCTACTCATAAAAATTATATTTTGGAAAAGGAAATAAGAAATTTATTACAACATGAGAGTTGGGATACAATAAGATTTTTGAGGCACTTTCAAAATTCTGGATAATAATTTATTTTTAGTTAAGGAATGTTTTCTTCAAGAAATTAGGGTGCTAAATGAGTTTTCGTTCTTATCTAGGTTTCCTGAGGAGTTTGACAAGACATCATTTCACAAAGTGCGTCACTCTGAAGATATGCAGTTTGCTTTTTCATATTTCTACTATCTTATGAGTGCAGTTCAGCCACTGAACATTTCTCAGATCTTTGATGAGGTTGATACAGACCAGTCAGGCATCTTGTCAGACCGAGAGATTCGCACACTGGCCACCAGGATCCATGAACTGCCATTAAGTTTGCAGGTACTCTTTCCTTGCTGATTAACTTTTAGAACAACTTCAGTTTTAAAGTCCAAAATGATTAAAATAAAACAAGTCGAATATTATCCTTGCTTGTAGCGTCAGTAACATTTGGCAATTTTTAAATATTACCTGGAAAATACGGCATTGTGTTCTAATTATCATTGTTTGGTTGTTTTTTCTGTGGAGTCTGTGATTAAACTGAGTTCTGGCAGCTTCAGAAAAATGGCTCACTGCTGTCTGAGTTTAAGAAAAGAGTATGAGTTTCTCCAAAACGAAGTTCACTGCCAAAGTTCCTGCTGTGCTCCTACTGTAGTTTTTGCACATAGTAAAAGATAGTTCTTGCCCTGAGGAAATTGTGGCCTAAAGAAAGAACTGACAAAAAGGATAGCAAGGAAGTCATACTAGTAAATTGTATGGATAATGTACATGCTTCTGTTCTTTTAGCAACCTCATAAACAGACATGGTTTTTGTAGGACTTGCATTCTTAAACATACAGGTAGAGAAGAAAGTGTGCTGTTTTTTTTTTACAGAGAGGAAATTACACAAACCAATGAAACAATTTGTTTGTGATACAGGGCTCAAAATCGTTGGCGTAGTCAGAACACAACCCTGCTTTAGTGCATTCCTGGCCTGTACCTTTATCAGAAAATCTTCCTGTCCTTGCAGTTAACTCTTCTGTTTGTTTGCTTGATTTGGGATTTAATGTGCCAGTGTTGATTTGGGAACTCTGTACTGTCCTGAAATTTTTAGTAAAGGTGTGCTGTTAATTTTAATGAAAATGACATTGTCATATCTTACCTGGTCTCAATTAAACTCTGTACTGAGCATTTGCTTTACTTCATAGAGAGTCCCACTGACTTAGCAGTTACTGAAATGGGGTCTGCTGAGTATTAGGTCATCTTCTGTGGACAGTAGCATGGGAACTTATGTAGTTAACATTAAATGCATTTGTGCACCCATACATTTAGAACTATGTCAGTGAGAAAATCAGTAGGATTTTAAATGGTTTTTTTCCCCCTTTCTTTCTGTTAGGATTTGACGGGTCTAGAACAAATGCTAATAAATTGCTCTAAGGCTCTCCCTGCCAACATCACTCAGATTCACGTTATTCCTCCAACTCAGGAAGCATATTATGATCCAAATCTGGTAAGAAACGTTGATCTTAAAAGATGCTTATTTTCTTTCCTGAGTATGTATTTACTTTACTTTAAAAGCTGGTTTGAGTTCTAGAAGGAAATTATTTACAGAAATTACTACGTTGTATGTACATTAAGTAAGTGTTACAAAATGGAAATTTTATAGGCTGCTTCCTTACTTACTAACCCTTAATTTTCTTTAAAAGCAAAGAAAAGCTGAGATTTAGGATGTTATTATAAGTGAGATTTAAAAAGTTATCCTTGTTAAGAAAATTTTCTGTTGCCAACCAAAAAGACAGTAAGCCCAATACCTCTCTAACTAGAACTTCCTGATAAGTCTTTATCTGAATTATAACCCATGTATTCATAAAACACTCTAAAATCCAAAAATCTCTGTTGTAAAGAGATTGCCTGGCCAGTTTTACTGGTGGCCTTTGTCAGAGAAATATCTGACAGCTGTCAAGTTAGTTAGAATTTTTGAGTATTTTACTATGGATAAAGTTGCAATGTCTTTGCCAAAAATAATATGTAAAATAGGAAACTGTGATGTTATGCACCAGTATTTTTTTTCCCCTCCACAGCTGATAAAAAAGCTATTGCTTTTGACTCCAGGAGAGTAACGTATGCAAGCCACTCTAGCTGTAATACAAGTTTTCTGACAAAGTGCACCTTTATAACACTCTGTAATCTTCAGTAACCCATGATCTAAACAGTGTTTTCTTCCAGCCTCCAGTAACCAAAAACCTAGTGACTAATTGCAAACCTGTGACTGACAGGATTCGTAAGGCTTACAAGGATAAAAACAAATACAGGTATGTTGTGGCAGTCCTGTGAAAAGAGATGCTTAGTGTTGTAAAGCCACAGGAGAAGGGATACATACACACATAAACCAAGATTGCTTGTGTGTGCTAACAAGTCTTAGCTCAGCTTATTTTAACAGTGGAACTAAAGAAACATACTGTTGTTAACTTATGTATGTTTCATTGTGCAGAGTGATTTGGGTTTTTTCATAGTTTGCTTAGTGGACTAAATTCTTCCATGTTACTTCTGTCATGTTGAGCCATTTCCTCATTTTTGTTGTACAGCAGTAGGCCAGAGTATGTTTGGATGGCTAGAGAGTGAGTACAGTTCAAGTGGCATATCAAGAAGGAAACAGCCTTCCTGTACCTAGAAGTTGTAAATAATTCATCCTTCCGTCTACTGAAGCTTAAAAAAAAAGAAAAGAACAAAAAAAAGCATTTTAGTTTTAACCACCTTGAATGTTTCCTGTGAGATGGAGGAGTGACAGTGGTGTGAGCTTTGTACGTGGAGGAGGTCTCAGGTGAGACTTGAAGAAGCCTTCAGGATACTTTCTTATATTAAGATAAGCGAAGTGAAAAATATAAGTGTGGTATCTACCACTAGTAAGACTGTTTATCTGGAGCCAAATTATATGCTTTCTCTTAGAATTCAGATCTATGATTGATAGGTAACCACCTATCTAATAAATCTACAGAGAAGTGGTTCTGTGCAAGAGCATTAGCTGAAAAATTTAAATGTATCGATAGAAAGCAAATGGCAGATTTTAACGAAGGTTGGCCAGTCAGGTTAGAAATGTTGCTCAATAATGTTAAATATAAGATTGATGTTTATCGAACCAGACTTTAGGCTGTTTTATTAATGTATAATTATTATTTGAACAATAAGGTTTGAAATCATGGGAGAAGAGGAAATTGCCTTCAAAATGATTCGCACAAATGTTTCTCACGTAGTTGGTCAGCTGGATGACATACGAAAAAATCCCAGGTATCCTGTTTTGTGATTTGTGTGAAGTTGTGAGATGGTTTTAATTTTCTGATTTGACTCTTTAAGCTCTCTTTTGTATTTAAAAGATAATTTATTGTATTTCTAAACTGTGTGTTACAGGATATCACAAATTTGAACCAAAAGTACTTCTGATTTTTTTCTGTTTGACTGAAGATGACTAATCTCTCTCTTATGCCAGGGGCTATCTCAATAATTTGTTACAGTTTTATTTACCTAACATCTTTGAAAACTTAGAAACTTCAGCTATTTTTGAAGCTTTCATTTTTGCCATTCTAGAGGGCATACAGTTTATATTGCAGGCAATTTTATTTTAAAGGAAGAACTTTCTGACTTGCTTTATGCAGGTATTTTATACTAGCAATTAGGTGTGGATTTTTTTTTGTTACTAAATCAGTTTTGCATGTTCATTGTGCTTTCAAGCTCTTTTACTACATGGAAAGAATCTTACTTCTGTGTTCAGAAAACCAGAGTTTTCTGCCAGTTTAATGAGTTTGGCTGCAAGAAGAGGTCTGACAAGTGTCAAAAGGCAGAGCAAGGAGGAAAGTAGAACCAGGTACCTTGGGCCAGGGAAAGTGAAGCCTCCTCTTTTGGTCACAGAAAGCTGTTGGGTAATCTCAGCTACCTGTAAAGATGTAGCATAATTTGTATTTGTGGATAAAGAGTAGATTTCTACTTTCCTCTCAACATTTTTGCTGGGTTATTTATTCAGAAAGGGAAATGCTAGTCTTGAGGCATTTTACAGCTGAAAGTGGTTTGTATCTATTGCTATTCCTTCAAAGAGTCCCTTCTGGCTACATAACTCCTGCATTCCAGTAGCCACAATGATCTATTTTCAAAGAAAAGTAGGCAGTGCTCTAGCTCATCCTGCTGCTTTCTTTTCCTTCTCTGTTGCTTAATCTGCTGGCTACAAGTTGTTTTTTTTTAAATTAGGCGTGATTTCAAGTCTTGTTAGGCTCTGAGAGGCCTGAGTAACATAAGTTTCTCACCTTCAGTGTTCACAAAGTGAGAAGGAGTCGATTACCTGGGCCCTGTTCCTGCAAAGAACAGTGCAGTACTGCACTTGTTAACAAAGGAGAACTGGCACAGTTATGTAGGCATGCCATTTCCTTCTCTTTGCTATGTTTTACTTGCACACAAACCAGTAATTATAACCAGTCTCTAAAAGCAGGTTTTTAGTGCTTGTCTTGGAATGAACTAGAAGTGTCATTCACTTACTGATCTCCCAGGAATGTTTGGTTTACACCCTTAAGGCAAAGTGAGCATTAATTCTCTAGGCAGGAATTCTGGAATATCTAAAGAAATATGTTTGGTTCCTTTTGGATGAATTTAAACAGTCTTTCCATTAGAAATGGGTTAATATCCTCATCAATCCTGTACTTTGCTGTGTGCAGCAATCTCTGTCTGTAAGCTGTATCTCTTTTCCATGAAGCTAAACAGGAATATACACTCTAGGAATACAGCTACTGCATTCCCAGGGCTAATGAGCTGCCAGTCCAAGGAACAAGGTCAGGGATAGTCCAGAGTTAACTCCCAAAATGCTTAGAGTCTAGCCATGATTGCCATAACCAGCTGCCATGCATAGTATTACTTGATACAGCAGATACAGCCTGCTTGCTTTTGGAGAGCCATATTTTATCTTCTCAGATGTGGCAATTTGAATGCCTGGTTATGCCCTGCACGTAAATTGTCTAGAGCAAGGTTACCAATTATGCCAGATGCAGTACCTTGCCTTTCCATGCTAATTCCCTGTGTGGGCTGATAGACAAACTCCAGAGCTCTGCTTATTTCCAGATTCCTGTAGAAGTCTGAACTTTGCTCTCTGGGGGAGCACACCATACTATAGAGAATACAGCTGACCAGAACTGCTTATTTACAAAGGTTAGCAGTGACAAGGCATATGTCATCAGATATGATTTCTGCCTCCGGGGAAAATGTAGGGTCTTGTATCTCACAATATAAATAAAGCACGTAGCCTTGCCCAAATGTGGGAAGGGGAATTTTTGTTGTCAAGCACCAGGTCAGAGTGGCCAAGAGTACATAGCAGTCTAGCACTAGCTACTGCTTTAGTTTCAGTTATTTGCAGTAATTTATTTCCGTGTTTTTTACATGAGAAATAGCTGTCTTCAAGAGGCATTATTGGGAGCATGCTTATTTGGTCACAGTGATTTTAATGTAAATTGTATCCAAATTGTTGGTTTTTTGTATTTTGGTTGGTTATACAAATCTAGCTTTGAGTCTATGATTTGACAGATCAATTTATATGATGTTCTCAGTAAACCAAAGCTTAGGGACCAAGCTTTGCCCTCTCTTCTATGATCTAATATATTTATGTTGATTTTCTCTAAAGAATTCATGCACATTAAAATATTAATAATTTAATGTTTCCCTCCTACAGTGAAGCTGACTTTGTTTTTTATCATTTTTGAATGATAATTCAAAAGTATAAAAATCCTTACCCAGATGGTAATGCTTTGTTCAGTGGGCTCTGGGATGATGCACACTCTAGTGCCCATTAGATGGCAGCATTACATAACTAGAAATGTGGCCTGTCACTGGGTTCTTCTGAGGTTTTGACTTGCTGTCAATCCTACTGCTCTTAGAATTAAAATAAAATTAATTTTAAATAATGCAACAATAAAAAATATGTCTGTTTTTAAAATGATACAGTTTCAATTTTGTTTTAAAGGCTTATGTTTGTGTTATTGGTTTGGCAATATCTTTCCCGTATTATCAAGGAAATATTCTAACAATGTCATCTTGTTTCCTAGAAAATTTGTTTGCCTAAATGACAACATTGATCACAATCATAAGGATGCACAAACAGTGAAAGCAGTGCTTAGAGATTTTTATGAGTCCATGTTTCCCATCCCTTCCCAATTTGAACTGCCAAGAGAATATCGGAATCGTTTCCTTCACATGCATGAACTCCAAGAATGGTATGTTCCACAAGTTCTTTTCAAGTTCCTGTAGTGCAGTAATATATAATTACCTAAGATACTACTAACAAACTGGTTTTCCCCCAGTATTGTTATGAAAGAGTCAACAGTTAAAATAGTGTGGTGAGATTTGAATTGAATAAAATATGAAGTCTGCAGGATTTGGGTTTTTCCAGTGCTTAAATAGTCATCAGTATTTTATCAGTTGTTCCTAACCTGTTGCAAACAAAAGCTGTTGGTTTGTTCTTTTTTTTTTTTTTTTAATACAACAGGAATTCTAGCTTTCTTTAAACTTAAAAAAAACCACCACTATTGCGTTTCTAAGTGATTTTTTTCAATCTGTCACATAGCAATAACCATCTGGATAAAAATCAGAAAAGAAATATGAGTGTCTCATTTTTGTATAATATGTGAAATTTGTGTGTTTATCGTTTGCCATTTCATAAATAACAACTGGAGAAATTGGAGTAGTTGACTTGAGAAGACAAGGAAAACATTGACAGATACAGTGACAAAAATGACACAAGACTAATATAAGTAAACCTGTTGCTGGTCAGCAAATCACGAGAAATAGCTGTTAAAAAGAAAATAGAAAGCATTGGAGGAACTCCAGAAGGAATCAGAAGGATTGTGGGCGTGATTGTAGTGCTACAAGACCAGCTGTACTAATGGTGGAGGGAGCAGGGGCCAAACCCATTTAGCTTTAGAAATTTGTGCTGGAGGAGGAAACAGTGTTGGCTCCCTTTAGAGACCCTCCGTCAAGTCTTTTTGTAGTTTCAAAAAGACACTTTATTTTGTCTTGTTTGTAGCCAAAGACGATTCTACTAGGGTGCGTTAAGGCAGATTAAAATGCTGGTGGAAATCAAAGTATTTTCAGAATCACAGGACAGCCTAGGTTGGCAGGGACCTCGAAAGATCATCTGGTCCAACATTTCATGGAAAAGGTACTTTGATGAATCTCCTGCCAGCTCTCAAATATCCTGTCTACAGGTATATAACTGTAGCACATGAGGGAATTGCAGTATGGTCAAAAAGGATATAGTGTGACTGCAAAATCACGGTTGCCACAAGTAGATGTGGCATTTGGGGATGTAGTTTAGGCCAGGACTTGGCAGTGTTAGCTTAACAGTTAGACTCAATCTTTGAGGTCTTTTCTAACCTGAAAGATCCCATGATCTAGAACTCTGAGCAGTCATATCTTGGAAGCTTCCAGTGATGCAGACTCTACCCTGTCCGTGGGGAGACTGCTCCAGAAATGATTATTTTGACTGTAAGAAAGATTTCCTCATATCAAGATGAAACCTCTCCCAGTCCAACTTGTAGCTGTTGCCCCTTGTCCTCTCTATGTGGCTCTTTGTGAAGAGAGACCCTATGTCCTCTTTTTAGTAACCGTTTAAAAACTGGAAAAAAAAACAACTTTCTTTGCATGTATTGTGGAAACTCTTTAAATATTTGCGTTTATGATATATGAAGCTGTTTTTCTGTTTCCTTCTTTTTGTCCAGGAGGGCATATAGAGACAAGCTCAAATTCTGGACCCACTGTGTTCTAATAACACTTATTTTATTTACAGTCATCTCATTTTTTGCTGAACAGGTAAAGTTAATGTCTTCTTATCAAATATGTATAACACTTAACAGATTGTAGAATCTTCAGGGTAACATTGGATAGATTTTTAAATAGGTTTTGAAGAGTAGATAGGATTTTTCCTTCATAAAAGAAGTAACGATGTTACGTGAGTGATGAATAGGTTGCTTTAATTTTTAAGTCACCATGTTGAGATTCCTTGAAAACAGAGTCATATGGGGAGAAGGAGAGTGGCACCTTCTTAGGTGCATTGTGACAGTAAAGTCCATCACCAGTGTACTAAATTTGGATGCTCAAATTCAGTAATTGTTTTTGAAATTCTTGGTCAGTTAACACAGATATTGGTACAAGTGTATAGTAAGTTAAGAGGAAGAAAAATTAGTCCAGAAGAGCATCTTAAGTTGCTTAAAGGCCTTATCAAAATCTCTTCCCTAAGTAATTGATTGCAAAGACTCCTACTGAATTCAAAAGGTTTTGAACCTGACTAAAGGGAAAAAACACCCTTGACTTCTGCAAGCTTAAAATGGCTTTCTTGAGCATGATTAGTCCTGCTAAACTCAGAGGGAGTCAATGGAACAAATCATATGGGTAATTCTTTGCAGGTTGGGGCCTTAAGTAACACTTTCCGTGGTCTGATGAAGAGGGTGTAATTCTTGAAAGGTTGGCTTTTGATTATTATTTTTTTCTCACCTGTAACTTCTGCATGATTCTTTCCCTTGATTTTCAGCCTTTTTGATATATTAGAAAACTCCATTAGTAACTTGGTTTTGGAAGGTGATACTCAAGTCAGTGGTACAGTTAGGAATCTAAATACCATTTGAAGATGCCAGCTTTGTGCTGATCTTTTAAAAATAGAATGTAGCCGGGTGATAATTTAAATACACAAATTACCTTTAAAATAATCAGAATAAAGGCATGGTGTACTTTTTCACTTTCTGCTTGTATTCTGATTATTGAGAAGTCTGGTGGAAATGTGCACATCCAATAGATGAATTGGAGTAAAAAATGCCTTTGTGGTATAATCAGAAAAAAAAGTACAGTACTGAGTATTTACCTTGGGTGGTAGAGATCTGATAGTGTCTAGGATGAAAAGCTGACCAGCTGTGGACCTTTAGCCCAGCATAAAATACATATTGTATTTTTTTTCTCTCCTCAGCTAATTGCACTTAAACGAAAGATTTTTCCAAGGAGAAGGATCCAAAAAGAAGTTGGTCATGAACGAATCAAAGTGTAGAAGAGCTTTATTTTGGAGATCAGTCTACCTCAAGCTGTGATTAAGCATTTTAAATGTCTCTTTCATACGTGTCTTTTCTGGTTTGCTGTTTAACTACGTTGATATGAAGAAAAAAAATCATGCACCTACATTCGAATCTCTGCAGTACTCTTCATGGTATAAAAGCTGCTGGAGCTGTGACAATGCAAAATAACAACAAATAATTGCAGGACACCTGTACATAGGCAGTTTTCAACAGATCTTACTTTACAACTCTTAGTTCATGGCCACGTTATCCTTTTTTATAAAAAGGGTTACCTAAATAAATGTAACTGCATTTATTGCAGTGGATGTTGCCAACTAGGTAAAATGTTGGAAGGAAAAGTTGTTTGGGATCAGCGTAAGAAGTCCTTGATCTTGCATTCCAAAGCATTTTGCAAATTTCTGTCATTACTGCTTTTTTTAGCCTTCTGGGGAAAATGGAGAATTATGTAACTTGTCATTTAAATTTAGAATACATTTATAGTTGTTGACATTGTTTAAAGCACAGTGACAGTTCATCTCCCTATTTGTAGTGTATAATTGGGATTTGAAAGAAAGGTATGCTCCTAAAAAATTACACACTAACAACATCTAATGGTTTCTTTGAAAGATGTTTTATATCTGTTGTTTATATAGTCCAAAGAATGCACAAAAGAAATGGTGTTATTTCTTGGCTTGATTACAAAGAGAGGTTGTAATCAAAGGAAAATGATCAAGGTAAAATATTTTACAAGCATTGTAAATCAAAAAGCAAAAGTGCCTCTATATGAATGAGTAACAAACTGTTTCAAAGTAGAAATGTATGGGGAGCAGTGTTTCACTTCATAAAACAATATTTGTACTGACATACAAAGCTGTGATGTTTTTAAATTTCACAGGGTTTGGCCCTGTATTTTGCCGAGATTTCGGAGTAGTGTGGTTTTATGTGGGAAAGGGTACTGAATCTTTTCAAGCAGAAATTTTTGGTGGTGTATCTTCACTTAATTGTATTAGCAGTACTCAAAAAGCATTAATTTTTGTAATCGGATGATGTACAAAATGTATGTGCATATGTATTGTAAGATACTTGGCTTGCTTTGAAATTAACTAAAACGCGATGAAAGTTTTGTCTGCCGTTTCTGTTTCAAAGTCAACCAAAGCTCACACATCTTGGTAAATTAGCCAGAAGTCTGTATGAATATTTACATCAAAATTTCTTATTTTTTCCGATAAAAACCTTGCAGCTTTAATAGTAATTTGAAGCACGGCTCCGTTCTCACAGCGGGATGAAGCTGTCGAGCAGCGTGAGGCTCCGCGGGCGGTGCCCGGCCCCGCTCCTGAGGGCGGCGGTGCCGCGGCCCCGCTACTCCCGTTCTCGCTCCCGCCCTTTCCCGGCGGCGGGAAGCGCTGAGGGGCGGCGGCGTGAGGGCTGCCCGGGGCCCCGGGGCTTTGGGGTTCCCTCCGCTGCTGCCATGCGGCCCCGCTGCTCCCGTTCCCGCTCCCGCTCCCGTTCCCGCCCTTTCCCGGCGGCGGGAGGCGCTGAGGGGCGGCGGCGTGAGGGCCGCCCGGGGCCCCGGGGCTTTGGGGTTCCCTCCGCTGCCACGGGAGGTGCGAGCAGCGCTGTCCCTGCCGCCTGCGCTGTCCCTGCCGCCTGCGCGTCCCCTCAGGCTGCAGCTGAGGGCGCGAGTCTCCCTTGCCGCTCCAAGGTGGGTCCCCGCGGTGAAAAGCCCCGCACAGGAAATTCACACAAGCACCGCTTTGTTTAATATCTTTTTGGGGCGGGGTGGAAAAAAAAAGATGTGAGTTTGTCTAAAAATCACTGTTAAAATACTCAGCTGTGGATTGAAGACACACAGATCAGCTAAAACAGGTACCTATATGGGATGTGTGGGGGCTGCTTGGCCTTATGAGGTGGCAGGATTGTTTTACACCTGGCTGAGGGGGACTGAGAAATTCTACTTTATAAACTGATTTTTAATACAGAGAAAAGTGTCTGTATATCAGATAAAATAGATGCTTGCAGTTCAAAGTTAGACACACAGCTAGACATTATGGACCAGCACTCTCCTTTATGTCATGTACTCAACAGTCAGTAGTTGAAAAGCAGATTAAGGCTTGACAATTTTCTCTCATTTGAGGATAATTCTAATGTAAAGGCTTTTGATTTTCCAGTTGATAAAGACATTTCTTTTTCAAAACACCTGTAAAATGTAAAATTCTACATGCTACGTAGAGAAGCATCAACCTCAGAAAAGCTTGGTATTAAAATATACTCTTTCCTTTGCATAGTGTGGCCATGTTTGTACAGATCCATGGAATTTGCAATCAAAAAAATGTTTTCACAGCGATTGACAAATAACTAAAAACAAAAAATCCAACAAAAACAGAAGTAGAAAACTGAGGTGTGTGAGAGAGTTAATAGTGTTGGGGGGACCTCACAGTCCTTGAAATCAAAAGATCTTTAATGGAGTTCTCAATTTCTATGTGTGAACTTAATTTTTAGGTGTGTCCATGCCCTGGCTAGTGGAAAACCTACTGATATTTCTAGCAGTGTTGGATTGTGTCTAGAACGAGAGGTTTACTAAAGTAAATAAATGAATAATTTTTTTAAGAGGGTAGTCTATGTGTAAAATGTTTGCCAGTGTAGAAATGGCATTACTTACATTATAGAATGCAGAGGTGTAAGAGCTATAAAGAAAGCTAAATTGGAACCTGGAAGTTGCTCAGGACTTAAAAAAATGGTATAAGCATATGTACATTTGACTTTATATGTGGGATGGCTTGTAGGATTACATTGTTCTCTTATGGTTTATCATTTCTCTATTTTGGACAGTAGAATATTGGCATAGCTTTTGGGAAATGCAGTACTGATATGACAAAATGTGTAATAAACCTTATGGAAGCTAAGCTGGCAGACATCTTAAAAAAATGGGTACTTTTTTTTTTTTTTCCCAGCAGAATCAAGTATGTTCCCAGTAGTCCTGGCGTTTTTAACATGTTTTTTAAAGCATCACTGATAGGTAAATGCTGTGGGATACCTCAAAACTAAGCCAGTTTGACTGCTTGCATATTTTTACAGGTGCAGACTGTTAAAGAGATACCTATAAAAGGTGCGGGTAAGCATGAAAACATATTTATTTTCAATTTATTGTGGAGGAAGTTATGTCACAAATACAATATACTGTTTCAGTAGGAAAAGATCTCACCATGGCACCATCAGGAAGAAAGCATGGAGGAAAAGCTGGTAAACCAGCACAGGAAGATCAGACCATACCTACTTTTGACTTTGAGGAGGAAAGAAAAGAACTGAGTGGATCAGAGGAAGATATTAGAGAAGGTGCTTATATGAAATTTTTAGGACATTTGTAAAATATGAATTTTATCACATTTGTGGCTATGAAAAGAAGGAAAAAACTTCTGAGTCAGCCAGGGACTGAGCACAGCGTGGTTTGTAATGCCAAAGACCACCAGGCTCCTACTGTGTAATTTTGATTGGTAATTTTCAAAATAATGTAAATATCTATTTGTGATTTTTCTTTTTAAAGGTGCAGAATTACTGTACCTTTTTTTACAGTAAATTCAGATTGGACTTTTATAAATTTTTGTTATTTTTAGCTTTCTGATGATTGCTGTATTGCAAGCTGTGAGTAATGGTGTAGTAGTGGACAGAGAAAGTAAAACTGTTGGGACCAGGGTAGGGAGCTCAGAACTCCAGTCTGGCCTTGCAGAGAAATTCACCACCAAAGTAATTACACTTTTAATAACTCAAACCACCCACACAAAATGTATTTTTGTAAATATTTCTATACTCCTTCTTAAGGTGACATACCAGTAATGGACAAGCATGGAAAGAAAAGACCTCTGGTGACTACTCATGTGGTTCCAGATGATGTGGGGTAAGGTTAGATATTTGGGGGCTTTTTCCAAAATAAGCAGGTCTTAAATACATACCAACTTCAGTTATTCACTGTGCTTATTTTTGCCATGTTTGGGGTTTTTTAGTATTTGATTAAAAAAAATCAAGTGACAGATAATACAGTAGTTGTAGGTAAAAAAAAAATTGATACCAAATTCAGTTATTCACTGTGCTTATTTTTGCCTTGTTTGGGTTTGGTTTGGGGTTGTTTAGTATTTGATTAAAAAAATCAAGTGACAGATAATACAGTAGTTGTAGGTAAAAAAAAAAAAATTAAAAAAAGGCATTTTAAAACAGTAATTCTTCCATTTCTTTGTAGTTTCTTTTGAACATGCAGAAAAAATTTATATATTTGTGTGTTCTTAAAATTTGTTTATTTTAAAATATTACTTGTCTTATCCTAAATTGTTGATAATGTCATTAAATTCTACTAATTTTTTTTCTTCTCATTTCAGTTGCTTGAAGATATTGCCAATACTTTAAATGATCCACATATTGCATGAAAAAGAAATTATTTTACAGATAAATCTTAAGTATTCATGGGCAGTGAATAAATATTAATCAAATGTAATATTCATGGAGAGTGTAAATGTAATAAAAAGTACATGCTAAAAGAGTTTTCAAGCAGATTATAACTGTTAGGTTGAAGATACTGTTCTTAAAGTATTGTAACACTGCCTTACACACTGGTGTTGCCATCTTAAAGATGCTGTAAAAACAACCCTGAAATTATTCACCGTGGGATTTTTTACTGTGCCAGTTAAACTGAGAAGGACTTGTTTTCATTTGGTCTTCCAAATACCCATTTTGTTTTCTTTGCCATAGGGAATAATCAATTTTATTTACTGACTCCCCTTATTCAAGGCACATTAAATGCCTGTTTATATAATAGTGCTTCTTTACTGGGGACTAGCTAAGATTCTAGCATTTTATTAAAAAAAAGGCAAATTAATCTGAAAAAGAATCCTCTCACAGGAGAAGAAAAGGAGTAAAATCTTATGGCAGTGGCAGTTCTGTTACTGCTCAGAAGTAATAGGCATGCAAATAAAATTAGTTCTAAGCATATTCAACAGGTCTAAAGTCAGAAAATGGGCAAATAAAAATTTGAAACACTGTTTTGTAGGGGTGAAGTACAGAATATGTTGGAGAGATTTGGAGGTAAGTACATTTACATTCTAATAAATAAAAAATAATTGCAGAGTTGGCAGTAATAACTCACCATAAAATAACTTTCAAGATTTATGTAAAATGACTAGTCTCTGTAGCACTTTTCAGCATTTCTGAATAAAGCCAGTTTTCAGGAAAAACAAAGTTATATCTAAGGAGAGAAATGGGGAAGAAGAGGAGGGAATATCTGCATATAGATGAGTCACGGCTTGTAAGTGTAGATAATTGCAAAAGAAAGGGGAAAGATGCATGAGTGCTTTGGATAACCAATTTTAAGATGAAGTTTAAGAGGTAGTAAATATATTGTAGAGAAAAGGGACAATAGCAGACAGTTTGCTGTTGTTCTCAATTTTTTATTACACTGGCATAGAGGATACTGGAGATGGCAAGATTTGAGTGAGAAATAAGGGAAATGTAAATGGTAATATAAGCAGCAAAAGAGAACAAACAGTTCTAATTCTAGATAAGCAATTATGGAAGTAGAGTTTAGTTGTGATACAGAATGAGAGAGCAGTCTGTACTTAGCACTTCCAGAAATCTGGAGAACAGGGAATCAGCAGGTCAGAGAATTTCAGCACTCAGAAGGAATATGAGTTTCTAGAAGAGCCAGATAACGAGGGGCAGTAATGCCTGTCATCCAGTGATGAGCAATTTGTGTGTGCCACTCAGCAGGATTTATTACAGTCATTATCAGATCCTCAGGTGGCTTTACCTAGTTAAATTACCAGCTGAATTGTAGATAGTGACAGGATAGAGAAAAAGTAGTTTTAACATTTGTGAAGAATGAACAATACCCATCACAGAGTAAGCAAACATCAAAAAGCCGTGGAAGGAAGGGAAACCATCTTAATGCCAGCATTACACACTCAATAACTGGATAATACTTTCATTGTATGTAATAAAAGAAACCTGTACAGAGTCATTACTTGCACGTCAAATTTAAGGTGAACGAGAAGCTTGAAAAACTCCTTAATCCACAAATTAGGACTTTTAGCTGTCACAAAATTACATATTTTCTATTACATATTAGAATGGTATTAGAGATCTGGAAATTCAGATAAAGGGAGGATTTCAATGCTAAAAAATTGATTGTCTGTAATTGCAGACTCAAAAAAGGAAAGGAAGGAAGGGTGGAAGGAAGGAGAATGAATGGCATTTAAGGTGAAAGAGAAGCTTGAGTAACTCCTTAATCCACAAATTAGGACTTTTAGCTGTCACAAAATTACATATTTTCTATTACATATTAGAATGGTATTAGAGATCTGGAAATTCAGATAAAGGGAGGATTTCCATGCTAAAAAATTCTGATTGTAATTGCATAATCAAAAAAGGAAAGGAAGGAAGGGTGGAAGGAAGGAGAATGAATGGATCAGAGAGAGGATGCTGTCTGCACAAAATAGTGGGTTTGGCATTAGTAGAGACAGATGCCTCAGCAAATTAGAGAAGTTTGACAGATGTTTCCTGAAATCTACAGCGAGAAGGAAAATAAATTACTGTATCAATCTTAAGTTGTGACTTGATAAATCTCCAAATGTAAATTGAACTGAAACAAACACGGTAACTTACATTAATACTTAAAAAGTACTGTCTCTCTGAAGTATAAAAATAGTTATTCATTCATTCAGTATGATCACAGGAATAGTAACCACATAATAATTTATTTCTGAAATTCAAGGAATTTGCATCTGACTCTGAAACAGGTGTTGGTTAGGGTGTGTGACAGGCCTAAGGAAGCAGCGTTCACACCAGTGCCACCAGCAGGCTCAGGGACATCACCACATCAGTCCACATCTAGCAAATGAGGTGTGTTGCTAGAACACACCTCATTTGCTAGAACACACTCAAAGTATCACTCATCAGCCTCTGATCACAGGAGCTTCTTGTTGCTAGAACACACCTCATTTGCTAGAACACACTCAAAGTGTCACTCATCAGCCTTTTTAATGCATATCCAGCATGCCTAATTTCTAAATATTCTTTGGCTTTCAGCTGACATTAACAAGGCTCTCTTAGCTAAGAGGAAACGATTAGAAATGTACACAAAAGCCTCACTCAAAACCAGTAACCAGAAGATTGAACACGTTTGGAAAACGCAGCAGGAGCAAAGGTGACCTTTACTCTTGGTTTTCAAGCCTGTGGGATTAGATTCCCTTCTGGGTCACAGAATGGATGGCTGGTCTGTCGCCTTGCAGTAGCAAGTACTGTATCTAATGTTAAACATCTGCCTTCTGTTGTGTCCACTGTGTTAATCTGACAGTAAGAGTTTAGCACAGTCTCTATTGAACAGACAGATTTATGATTTGGAACTCTGAGAGCAAGGTACATTAAAGAGTGGGGCTCACTTTTATCTTTATGGAAAGTGACCTTTGATGTTATTATGTGTTTTAAAACAATGTGGGTTTGTTTTTTTTTTCTCACTTTGGAATTTTCTGTTTCTACCTGAAAACTTAAAAATGTTCAGTAAAACTTTAGTATCATTCTGGTTAAGACAGTAAATAATATTCACCTTCCTTAACATCCCTCGCACCTCTTAAGGCATATTTAATTACTAGATCTGATACCAGAGAGCAAAATGAAAAAAGAACTAAAACTAAAAGTCAGCAATAGTTTGTAACTATCTTGGATTTGTTCTACATTTATTTATATTTGAAACTTGTATGGACAAAATTTTAGGAAATGAGCTTATCAGTTTTGTAATGCAAGCACTTTGTGTTTAAGCAACCACCTGTATTTGAATTAGAAAAACGTGGTAAACCTCAGAAAACCTGACACTGTTAGGAAGAAGAGTTGTTACAACTTCTTTTTAACCAGTATTTGATGGGAGTGCTGTCTCTATAGATACATTCCACATCCACTCAGTGTATGTGTGTGTTCATTTTTTTAATCATACAGTATTTAAATGGGGTCAGATGTCAAAATAGCCTATTTCTTTATCTATGCCAGCTTTTATCCTAGTCCATGTGTATGTTGAACCATAGCTTTCCTTGTAATTCCCTGTAGCATTTGTCATACTTACAGACAGTGTCTGTTTATAGGCAGAAGCTCAATCACGAGTTCTCCCAGCAGTTCCTGACTTTATTTCAGCAGTGGGATGTGGATGTGCAAAAGGCAGAGGAGCAGGAAGAAAAACTAGCGGTGAGTTTCCAGCGTGGTGTGAGTTTCACTGTCTTCTCCACAAGGAGGGAATATTGTTGTTTTGATACTCAAGAAATGTAAAAACACTTTATGTAGTTTAAACATAAATATATGATTGTTTAAGTTTGGGAAGAGAGGTGCATTTATAAACTTTATTGCAAGTTTATAAACACTGTAAGTGATGCCTTAGGCCAGCATATGGCTTGAGAAAAGCAAGGACCATTTAAGGAGAAGAAAAGCATGTGCTGTTTCTCTCCATCCATAGTCTTTGGGTTCAGTGAACAAAGGAATAAAGGAAAGTAGTTGGTTTTTAGTATGCATTCCTTAAAAATATGCCTGTATATAATAAATGTAAGATAATTGATCACTGAAAGAGGATAGGAGCTATACAATGGAATGTAATTATGTGTTGTTGCGGTCTTTGTACTTCCAACACATTTGCATGGTTTGCTTTTCCCTAGGTAGCACATTCCTCTGGGACATCCCAAGAAGCTGTGGGGCATAGCAATCCTCATGGGATTTTACAGGGATAATTCAGGCTGTAAGAGACCTCAGGAGGTGACTTGGGGCTCAATCCAGTCTTCAGTCCTACTTTCATTAATAAAAGACAGGGTAACTTCTCCAGGCTGAGATTGACCTTACAAGGCACAGATTTGCAATAAAGGCAGATTTTCTGATTCTGAAAAACGAAACTGGTGTGCTGTCCAAGCACTCTGCTTAACAACTGATGGAATTATGTTTTTCTTTTGCTTCTGCTTCAGAATATGCTTCGTCAGCAACAAAAAGTTTTTCAACAGGCAAGAATAGTTCAAAGTCAGAGACTGAAAACCATTAAACAACTCTATGAGCAATTCTTAAAGGTAAATCTTTTTCTTGGAAAGCAGCTGATCTTTATCATATCACCTAAGAAAATTATATTAAGTCAGTGTTTCAAGTTGTTAGGTATTTCTTTAACAAAGTAACTAACATAATAGACAGCAACCAAAAAAACTGCTTTGAGTACAACCACACAAACATTTTACTTTTTTAGTTAAAGGCATTCCTCACAAGACAAAGTCTGTGCCTTAATCATTTGCATGACACTTTGCTGGAATCTATCCTGTGTGTCCATGTCTGTCTTGTCCTCAGGAGTCTGAACTGGACCCAGCACTCCAGGTGTGGCTTCACCAGTTGCACAGCCCCCAGTACACAGGGCAGATTCAAGTCCATCGATTTCTGACAAACACCTTATTTTCAGTTCAAGTCATTTCCTAGCTGGTTTTGAAATTTCAGTTATGATAAGCTTGGTGTTTGGTTTGGGTTTTTTTCCAAGTCTGGTAGTTGATAAAAATAAATCTGAAATGGAGCAAATCTTAGTTTAAAATAGTCAGAATTTACTGAGTATATTACAGAAGCATTAATAAATAATAACTGTTCCAAAATGTCAAAAATGTCTTCATCAAAGAGGAAAAACTGAACAGAAGGTCAAGTATTACTTTGATTTTTCTCCTCAAAAAAGATCAAAAGCTAGAAGTCAAACCTCAAATAAGCTTCAATAAATACAAATTAAGGAAAATGCAAATAGACACATACACAGAGGTAAGTGTAATTGTATGTAAAAAAGGGAAGATTACCAGGGAGTTTTATTTGGCTTATTTGGGAGAAGTGTGCAAAGAAACGCAGTGGGGTTTATACTCCTCACTTCAAGTCCAGCAGGGTTGTCATAATATTGAACCCCTAGAATTCCTGACACATGTCTGTTCAATCTCCTCTTGTAGAATTGAAATGCAGAAAAAGTAGCTGAGACCTCACAGAGGCTGACTGGAGGGCTCTATCTTCTTCCCAGGGTACATACTGTTTAAATAGGAATGTAGACTGGAGTATGAAGTCCTGTATGATTCCTCTGCCAAGTTTGTGACAAACTCATCAATTATCTGTGGTCACTGTAAAAATTAAACTGTAGTATGAATAATTACTGGTTTGGTTGGTTGTTTTAAATTAACTGCTTGACACTGAGAAGTTCTTAACCAATATTATCCTTAACTTCAGAGCATGGAAGAGCTGGAGAAGAGCAATGAAAATCTTCTGGCTGGTGCCCAAAATGAACTTCGCAAGGAAATGGCGATGTTGCAGAAGAAGATTATGATGGACACTGTAAGTATCAGATCTATGAAGTTAGTTAAATGCAAAAATAGAACATTCAAGTCATTTGACATTCATTTAATTCAAAGGAATCATATTGATACAGCATTTGTTCAGCATTATCTCCTTTTCTTGTGACAGCAACAGCAGGAGATGGCAACTGTTCGCAAGTCTCTTCAGTCCATGTTATTCTGATGGCTCAGTGGAGGAGCAACGTGTACCTAAGTAACACGATACAAGTACAGGCATTAGAAGGATGTTGGGATTTAAATGTTTCAAGGTTCCTATTAAACTCTTTCCTTGTTCTAATCTTGTCTGTTCATGTTGTAAGAACATACCTTAGTAAACTTTTATTACTGGGGGGCAGTATGGACCCCAAACCGTTCACTGTGTTCAGTTGATTTTTTAAAATTTCATATCCACTTCCAATAGCGTTGGACTGTTTAAATTGTTTCACTTTTTTATAGCAAATTATAACAAGGGGAAGAACGAATGAAACATGCATTACCCAGATTTTACATAGTAACTTGAGGCCTTTAGGTACATTGGGCAAATAGAAGCATTTCTAACAAGCTGCACATTGTCACAGTTTCAATTAGTCTGCTGATGTATTAGCTGTTATAGAAATTCACAGGGTATGACATAGCTCGGATAGAATTGTTTAATGATGTGTATTATGGTAAATTAAATTTTGTTAACTCTTGTTATTCTAGACATTGTAATATTGCTGTATTAGTATGAGATTTATAAACTGCTGTAATTTGTCCAGAAAGTAGGGGGGTTTTTTTAGTTAAATTATGAGCTCAATGTGTCCGCTCAAGTAATGATAATTAAACATTATGCATTTTGGGGTCTACTTTTTGTAGAACCACTGCTAGAAGAAATCTACGTCATTTATTTAGTACAGGCTACTACAAGCCTTTGAGATGGAATATTATTTTTTTGCAATTCCAAATGACTAGCAATTCAGGGAGGCCTGAGTTTTAAGGGTAAAGCATTTATCTTTCAAGTATCACATTACAGTAAATAAGTATAAACTAAACAATTGGCTTAGTGCACATGCAGTTTGTTTTTACAGAAAACCATTACAGCTGAATATCTACTTCTAAAAATTAGATAGTTGCCAACATATTTAATGCTTTGATTTAATACAACAGTAGATAAAAAAACCATCCACACACCCATGCACACCGAATGTGATGTTGTCACAACAATGTGTTTCAAAACCATATTTTCTTCTCAGCCTACAAGCATTTTGAGTCAAGTCATTTGATGGTGGTTCTCCAGGTCTGGAAGCCAGATTAGTGAAGGCAAACTTGCAGTAACTTCAGCTGTTTGGTTATAACGAGGATAGAACTTCTTGTTCTGCCCCTGCCAGAATTCAGGACAGGAGCAAACATCTGAGTTACACTGATGCATGAGGGGATATGGGCCTCCCACAGGTAACCAGTGACAATGCTGGCTTGTAACTACTGAGTCTCAGCCTCTAAGGCCAGTGACAGGAGGCTATGAAATTAGACATGAAATAGGTGACAGGTTCTGCCTCAGCTCTTCAATAGGGGGTTATTTGTTAGCATTACCTCCTGCTTCTGGTTTTGTTTGTTAGGTATTGAGTCATGGTTCTGGTTTTCTGAGTGATTTCTGTATTAGTTTCCTATTATCCACATACCTCAGGCATATCATCAAAAGTACTTATACCTACTATGCCAGGACACAGTTTTGACTATTGTGGAGAACTCACTCATTTCACTTTTAAGATGTTGTCTGTGTCTTTTCATCAGGAGGTTAATTTGCTTACAGTATTCAGCCAAAGTAAAATGGTCATTACCATCTTCTTTTCTATTTGACCATGGCCGAGGTTCAGGCTAAATTCACATGCAGATGCTGTGTCATTTCCAGCCTCCAACAGGAGCAGTAGGATTCATTCTGATTTTATATTAGTTACTTTGACTTGTAGTCCTTTGGCATTAACTGTTACAGAGCCTCAAAATGATCATTATGTTCTTCTTAGGCAGGAGGGTGGTGGATGCTATTTTATTTCCTCCAGACCAGCAGACATTACACCACTTTAAAAGTTCCTTGAATGCCTCAGGAAGTATTTTTGAACTAATAAGCAGGGAGGAAGCTGCAGTGGTAGTATTTTTAAAACAAACCATGGCATTCTTTATTGGACAGTTCAGGAAGGACTTCATTAACTCAGAAGCTCAGGTACATATCAGCAACTGGAAGGAGTAATGCACGCTTACATTCAACAGCTTTTTACATAAACCATATTCAAGTAGTACCTCTTGAAAGGAGCTTAAGCTTATGTATGGGGTTTGTGTGCAAGTAATCAATTTTTCATACAGATAACAAGCTACTTTAATTCAGCTTTTCTATAATGGCAACAGCCCTCTTGTCTGATATATTATTTTCCCAGTGGGTCTGTTCTTAAAGAAAGAAAGAAGCTGATATTGGGCCTGAGTTCCTGTTTTGGAGAGTTTCACATTATGGTTCAGTTTTGTGCCCTTTTGTTTGGATAAAGTACAGCGGTAGCTATGAAACACTAGGATCAATTGTAAGGTAAATGAACACAGGGATAGCAAAAAGACCAGAGAGGGAAATACAGAAGGGTGGGCTGCAGTGCTGGAGCCACAGGCACTGGAGTTTATCAGTGAACTTTGTCCTTCACTTGCACAGGCTCACAGATACAAGTTAGGGTGCCTAAAGTTAGTCCTCTCCTTACACAGCCAGCTGTAGTGTAGATAAGGATGCAGTACAATGAGACTGACCTTACTATGACCACAGAACCAGAAACTGGCCTTAAAACTATAGCTTGCACTTTCTTTCAAGTGGTAGCAGTAGGTTATGTACTTAGATACTAGAGAATGCATGAATTCTAAAGGCACTCATAACAGCATTTTGAATCAGAAGAAAGTTTTCCTGAGCTGTACCTCCTTTATCTACTGTCCAACAGCTTGTTCCTTAGAAGTACCAGAGGAGAGATGGAGTGATTTTTAGGTCATGGCTGCCTCATTTTACCAGTGTTAATAATGCAGGATTGAATTCATTGGTACATCTGACAACCACTTCAGAGCAGTTCCAACAACACTTTAGAACCTAATGCTACAAGATTAGACATGAAATTTCTCTTTGAATTCTGGCTGGTAGCACCTTAGTTTGCATCTACATTCACCAGAAGCTTAAGTACAGAATTATAGTTACCTAATAGGAAATGGCAACATTTTCAAATGTAGTATTTGTGGTCTGAAACACAGGGAAATACATACTGGTTCAAAAGTACAACAGCATCTGCAGAACTTTTTACCTACTAATTCTAACATCTGGTAATGTCTGAAACACAGCGAACTTTCTCATAAAACTGTTTTCTTCAAAAGCTTAATCTGTCTTCCCAAAAACACAGAGGCTGCTTCATTCCCCTAACTGATTCTTCTCTTGTCCTTGACCTATTTAATCAGTCATTATGGTTTTGAACCTGCTCAGGAGCTTGATGAGATGAAATTCTGAAGACATGTATATGAAGATGAGCGGCAATCTGTAGGCACACACCACTGGCATATCTCAGCATATCAAACAAGGATATGAACTTCAAAAAAACAAAACACAACAGGTTAAAAAATATCCATTTTTAGAATTGTCCCTACTATAATTATGTTATACTTTAATCAGAATTTATCCAAGTGACAAGCATAACATAAATACATCATTGTAACAGACAGCTACAGAATGGTCTAGTTTGGAATTAAAAATAAAACCATCACAAAACCCCAGCATCCTGACAGCACTAAATGCTTACAAGATCTGATAAAAACACACTTGTCTGCAGTTCACAGAACAACTTTAAAAATCCACATGGACTAAAACATAATTTCAGGAGAGATTTATAAATTTACTTTCATTTCTCTGTTCCAAGGAAAGCGAGCCAGTCAGCTCCCAAAAACATATTTACTGGTACCCACTACTCTCTCTGCAGTAACAGCAGAAATGTGAGCAAGTCAGAAATGGCAGAGGAGAATGACAGGAACAGTTCTCAATCCATTCCTTAAAGCATGGTCCAAACAGAAAGTATGAAACACTTACCAATGCTATCCACAGAACAATATATTCATCAATGAAACTGTTGAAGTACTGGTCCAAAAACAGAAGTCCTGGTCCAATAAATGCAGAGTCCTGAAGACAAATTTCACTTTTTGTCATGTGAGCCACCTATGTTTGATTAAAAAAAAAAACAAATTAAAAAGTACATCCCTGCAAGATTGGTGTAACTACCACAAACAGGCATCACATTCTTGCCCAGCAGTATGCTCTTGGAAGTTACATCTATACCCATGCATTTCAGCTGTCTGCAGGGGCTCTCCACTCTCTAGTTTTCCAGCACTGTATTCAAACAGTAAGACTATGCAATCATATTACTGAAAAGAAATACTATTTTTTTTTTTTAAATTTGGCTTTCCCTAGCCAAAAGTTAACTAGGAAGCAGATCTTTCCTTAGGTGGCAACACTTGTTCTCTCTGTTTAGTAAGAAAGTCTGTAGAATACCTATTTTCTTGTGTTTGAAAAATGTCATCCTTGGAGAAAAATAAAAGCATCTGGCTGAATTACTGATGTTAGGGAATATATAGTAAGGCAACTTTTTTTTACTCCATTGAGGAGTGTTTTATGTACAAAAAAGACGAAGACAGAAAAGACAGAATAGAGACAGAAAAGTTTCTCTCTTCATTTTAATGATCACAGTAAAATTCTTATTTCAGATAATCAAAGGAGAAGTCACAGCACTGTTAGTAAGGCTTAAGAGACCACAGTTAGGATGTTAACGGCCGACAGTAAGTGCATTTCTAGGAGTAAGTTAAACAAAACTGAAAGTCCTGACCAGTCCATCCAACAGCAAATACATGTTTTCATCAGTGTCACATATCATTTCTCTGTGGAACCCTGAGTCTAGTTCAGTGTCTTGATCACAATGAATCTGGTAATACAGGAGCAAAGCAAAATGGAAAACTGTGCCCCCTGATTCAGTAAGTGTTTAGCCAAGAACCAGATTAGTTTTAGGAGGTTTAGGACTGACTTACCACCAACTTCTGTGAGATTTTGGCATTCACAAGCCCAAATGTCAAGACATACAGGCAAGAATGTTTTTCAAACAGCTGAGTTGTAGACTTTTTATAAATTGTAATGGCCAGCGTGATAAGCAGTCCAATGTGCAGGCCTGGTGAAAGAACACTTGTTCCCTAAGATATAAAGGGATGGAAAATTTGTCTTAAACTGTAGTCACATGGTAAAGTCCAAGGTTTATACATATTTCAAATCCCATTAAACAAAACCAGAGTTGTCAAAACTTGTCAAAATCCATTAGTATTATGCCACTGCTCTTAGTACCCTTTGCAGTGACCACTAATCAGTTTTTTAGGAAAATTCACTGCTGGTTCCCATGACAGAAGAAATCCAGTAACAAATGGAGAGAAGGCAGATAATGAACTTTGCTTTAGCCATCTAACACTCACATGCTTGTCTGCTTAAAAGCTTAAACAAATAAAACCCTTATGGATCATCTGAAACACAATAAATTATAGGCATAAATTATTCAAACCTCATTTGAATTTTTAGAGCAACTTACTGCTATTGTAGATCCATTCTTTCCAACCCCTCCACCAAAGATGACACGGAAGTAATTGAAAAAAGAAAGTGCTGTTCCACACAGGATGCCAATAACGGCAAAGAACTTCAGTTCTAAGCCCAGCAAAGGGACCTTAGCAGAACACAAAAGAAACAAACAAAAAAAGAAGAACAAACAAATCACAACAAAACAAGAGAAAGATATTCAAAGTTAAGCACATAACACCTTTTTTAAGAAGTGACTAAAGCAGCCACTCTTACCTACTAAACAAATGTTTTATTTGAATGCTCACTTTCCTGGGAACAAGCTCAGGACAGCAGTGTTTAAAGTCTGTTTCCTTACTAAGAAAATAACAGGTATCTTGTAATGCTTAAACTCCACTACTGAGTACTTAAGTTCTGTTCTTGAAATTCAGCTAGATTGTTTCCTTACTAAGAAAATAACAGGCATCTTTTGTAATGCTTAAACTCCACTACTAAGTACTTAAGTTCTGTTCTTGAAATTCAGCTAGATCTTAGTCTGCTCCTCCTTAATATTCTTCAATGTTCTTCAAATATTTTCACCACACAAGCAAAAACATGACAAGAGACTACTGCCATCAATCACCATGATATGGGAGCAGGAAGAGGGATAGTTCCTTCTATTCCACTGGATAAAACAACACTGATCCACAGGAAAAACAAACACCATCTGCCTGCTGTGTGCTTTGGTGTGTTATTTGTATGCTGTATCTTTGCATATTACGAGACCCTTATGAAAAGTCTCCAGATACAAATTTTAATTAAACCGTTACCTTTTGGAATCAACTGCAGTGTCAAGGAAACTTCCAAAGGCAGCAGAGGATTTTAAAAAGAAGTAAGAAATGAAAACTGTTTACTATATTTTTTGAATATATCGTTTTTTTTTGTGATACAGCATAACTACAACAGATTCTAATAGTGAGGAAAAAATTAATGATAATTTAAGTTTAATGCACCTACTTTGTTTTCCAACATGAAAACAAGCTTTTTGAAAATAGAAAAAAAAAAGATTGGGAAAAGGAAACAAAGTTTAGCTAAATATTCCTTAATTGCTGAGTAAACTTTTGAACTAGTTTTCATTTCTATTGGTTATCAATAGTATGGAAAGGTAAGTCTCAGCTCTTTGCACTATAACCAATCAGAACTATAAACTTCTGAATAAAAGCCCTAGAAAGTTGAAGATCTTTTGATACTGTCCACTAAAGTGAATCTTTTAAGATCAGAATGAAAGCCACACATATGGAAATGTTTTGGGACAGAAAACAATGCTTTAAATAGAAATATTTACAATTACATGGCTGTGACATAATTCTTAAAAATCAGTACATCTGCATCAATACAAATATTGGATAACATAAAAAAGCCCCCTGGCTTCATCCCACAGTTTCATTAAATTGCAGCATTTAATCCTTGAATTTTAAGATAAATTGTTCAACTGAAATATGTGCCTTATAATAAAACATGTAAAACCAGAAAAAAAACCTATTTGCTAAAGCTTAAGTATGTGTAGAGTACTAGTTCCAGATCAGAAGTTTGCATGTGGCAGATGGGGTCTTTTTTCCTTATGTAGCTATAAATCTGTGCACAGAGAATCACACCAATAGATCTAAGTTAACTATGGCATTAAAATAACCTACACTTATACAATAAGCTAAACAACATTACACAAGTAGTAGGTGTTGATAGTACTTGCACAGAGCAGCTTCAAATACCACAGGAACTGTGGACACTTGACAAGATACTCACCAGGAACTCTGAGCACTCAACACACTCACCTTATAGTCCCATATTCCTGCTCCTCCATAGGCAGATATCAAGAGCAGCATTGTTATGGCGATCTGAACTTCAGTTACATCAATTCTGAAAGGGGAAAAAAAAGAGATTTAGTTCAAGGGCTTTTTGCTGTAAGTGTAAAGTGTGTGTGGAGGAAGGCAGGAATAAAACCCCCAGTAACTGTACTTCAAATGATATAAATATATATAGAATATTACTTTCCTTGACTGAGAAAGCTACTCTATATGGAGGCACACATCTCTGGCTAAGATTTAAAATGAAAGCTATACTCCTTTTTCTGAAGCAAGCTACATATAATTTTGAAAGGGGGACTCTTTAATGAATACACTGTTAACTGTGAGAATTCTGTACAAATTTAGAGATAAGTTGATGTGTAAGTGGCAGATCAAGGTTTAAGGTAAGCTAATAGAAAATGCAATCAAACATTTCCATTAAAAGCACAGCATATAAAAGCAGACACTATAACAAGCAGGCTGGGAAAGAAGGGATTTCTTTAAGCTTTCTATCATAATAAATTGACAGATCCAGCCTTCAAAACTAGGGAGGACTGAGTCAGTGGATAGGTAAGCATTTGCCATATTTCTGAGAACATAGAATTGCTATCTTGCTTTCCTCCATAAAAGCTGTTTTAGGAAAGGTGGCCTTGTATACCCTATGAAGTCCAGACTCCATATTTCACCTTTTTTTTTGTTCTCAGACAAGACAGACAACTCTTTATTTTTGTATTTAATTGATGAAACCTCACATGAAACCAAGGCTCAAGAAAAAAAAACCAAAAACAACAGTACTTTTTGAGCTTTAACACAAATAATAAAAATAACGACCAAAAAACTGTATATCAAAGGTACCTTTTATGGTACCAAAAGTTTTGAGACAGGTATCTTATCTTCATACTAATGTTACCAGCAAACACTGCTAATGAATATTCAAGATTTCCTTTATAATTTGCTGTTTTAAGGTATTATGGCCAATGTGTATTGCTACTTACTTAGCACATGACCTATCTGCACAGGAACCAGTGGATTTTTAGAAGATAGCAATCATCTTTTGGGTAATGGAAAACATTTATCTGAACTTGATAATCTCAGTTAAAACTCTCTTCTTTCCTCAGAATGATGGTGATAAAATATGCTAAATTTCATCACAATCTTGTGACTCTTAGAGGATCCAGAGTTTAAACTGCAGGCAGATGATAAGCTGAGGTGCTCATCACCTCTTAAAGCCAAGAGAATGGGGAGTCCTCTTCTTCCTGAGGTGTTGCATCCCCTCAGTTTTATTTGCTGCAGTGCTCACTAGACTGTAAGGTGAACCAGTCCAGCCTGCCAGTCCAGTGTAGGCTTTTCACCTTCTGCCCATTTAATGAAGGGGATTGAGGTCCAATGACAGTGGGGCTGGGAGTGGGCCCTTCCTTCTCTGCCAGGGATGAAGTATTACATCCACCCTGCCATTGCTGAACTTGCTGGTTACCTTATGCAAAAGCACCCACGAGCAAGTGTTCAGAGGCGGCACTCTGTACTATTAACACCAGGATTTGTAACCTGCATTGCCTTTGTTGTTGCTTGTGGGGAGAGGAGGCTCAAACATGAAGTTGTGCCAAAGTTTAATACTTAATTTTACTGTGGCTCAGACTGTTGGTGGCAACAGAGCCCAAATCAGAGTCCAAAGACTTTTACCCAGACACTGTACAGTATCCCACAACCTGACAGTGTCACATTATTCAGATCTTTCCTGGCCATCAGCACTAGGAATCTCATTTGTGATTTATTTCTAAAATTGAGTGCTGCTAATTGAGAAATAGCATCAGTGAAAACTTCCATCCATCTTATTATGTACCATCATATTTAGAGCACTATACTAATGCCTTCTTCACAGCTCCGTGTTTAAGAGAAACAAAACTGGAAGTCTTGAGAAAAAAAAGTGACCTGTTTTCACTGGACAGAAGTAAGTTATCTCATGGAAAAGTGTGTCTCTTTAACTTTAAGCAGTAACTATGGAACACCAGGCCATTCTGAGCTGTTTGTACTATGCACTGTCATTATGTTAAAGTAGAAGTCACCAGGTAAAGGAGTCTCACTACCTTCCCGATGTGGGGAAATCATTCTCATGCTTTTTGCAAGATAAAAGGTACAGAAAAGCAGTCATATCTGCAAAAGGCCAGAGCTCATGGCCTAGTCCAGTTCCCTTCAGAGCAGCCTACTGTCATGGACAGAAAACATCCTATTTCAGCCACCACTGTAAAGCACCTGTTTTTGTTTACAGCACACTATGTCCTTTAAAAACAATAGGATATGTAGGCAGGCAGAAGAATTACAGTGTTAAATGTAATAATGTGGTAAAATGCATTTCCAGCAAATCAAAAAGAGCTCTTATCAATATCACAGAGACAGCTGCATTTGATGCAATGTGCAGGGACAGCTGGTCACCAGCCTGTGTGCCTGCTGATTTGCTAAGGCACTTCTTGCAGAGCAGAGCTAAGTAGGACTATGTACAGGTGATTTAGCAAGTGACTGGCATTTGCAGGACAGCCTTCATGTGTCCCTTATTTTCAGCTCTGCTGCCACAGAAGTCTCAGACCTTTTCCTCTTTTCAGAAGTAATTATACTAAAGCAAAGCTCGTTCCTTAAAACCAGCAAAAGGCCATGGCCAGACAGTACCCCAAGTATAGGAGGGTGCAGCAATCCCTGCATTATTAGCAGTTAAATTGAAATTATTGTCTTCTACATTAATGTCATGACTTCTCCTCCTATGCTACAATTTCTATCAAGTCATGAACAGCATCACACCAGTCTCTAGAACTGACCTAATACAAAACCTAAAGGACATCAAAGCCAGTATGAGCCAGATTTTATAAAGGCCCTCACATAAATGTAGAGTAATTCTTCAAGCATTGCCACAGATCTGTGGAACTCCTTGAGGATGCTATGGGTGCAGAGAGTTCATTCCAAGGAAGACAGAAGATGTCTATGAAAGAGAAACCCATTAGCAGGTTAATTTCTCTAAAATGCACGTGGGTTTAAGGTTCCCTGGGGCTGAAACTGTTCTATGGCTGTGAGATTACAAAGGGAGGTACCCAGATGCTTGCTCTGTCCCTACTCCTACACAGGGCACTTGTCTGCAATGTAAACAGGACCTCTCTGGCCTGAGCCTGCACGGTGCTTGAATGGGTTCTGACAACAAATCTGCAGAAAAAAGAGCCAAATGCATGCAAACAAAGCATATAGAGCTAAAATCGGCTGCTAAAAGAACAGCAGTATTATGCAGAACAGTTCAGTATTATGCAGAGTTTCAAGTTGTCAGGTAAAACATAAGTCTGCTGGATTGGAAGGGAGATGAGAAGGAAGGTAAGAGAAAGAGAAAGCAGGGAGTAAACTAAGAAGAAACAGAAATCAAGGAGGTAGCAGTCTCACACATTAAGCCACATGTAGTTCTAATGATACCTACTTACTTTCCAAACCTTAGTATGCCTGATACGTATGTCTGCCAGTGAGCAGAATAGAACATGAACAGTCCCACAAAACAACAGAAAAACAACCAGTCAGGATTTGTTCCTAGTCGGATTGCTATGCAGGATCCAAGGACAACGAATACTGAAAAGCAGAAATGAATATGTAAGTAATATGCTCTTTGCTTGAAGTTAAGAGAATTTTAAAAAATAGTAAATAAAACATGGGACATTTTACATCACTCTAACAAAGCAACGCTATGACTAATACTTTATTGAGCAGCATACCCTCAGGGGCAGTCCTGGCAGGAGAAACCAAAACACAGCACTCCTTTTCTGCCAAGGCAGGGCCTTGCCCTCTAGCCTGCAGTGATTGCTCTCCCTCCTCCTGGCCTTGTCATCTCATGTTCTTTGCAACACCGACAACTTCAGCTGAAGGGCCAAGCTCAGGGAGACTGCAGGAGCACTTCTCTGGGAAGTGACACAGAAAGAAGGTACCAATTCCCAGAGCAACTGCCTCAGCCATTGAGCTTTACAGAACTACAGGCATTGGCACCAACAGCAGCTCAGTTATGGAAAGTGAAACTTTTCAGCAAGAAAAGTTTCACTGAAAAGTGAAACTTTTCAGCAAGACTTTCCAGTTATGGAAAGTGAAACTTTTCAGCAAGACTTTTCAGCAAGACTTACTTTTTAAGGACTCCCAACTTTTTTTAAACTACTTCTTCTAAGGAATATAAATTACCCTTCTCTTAAGTGCCAGGCTGGATGCCCTATTTCCAAACAGATATTTTGGCACCTCACTCTTAAAGTGGAATACGTGAAGATGTACAGTTAAGTAAGAGCAGAACACATCTTACCTAAAATCAGCCAAAGCAACTTCTAAAATACCCCCTGTTTCTGGCCAGAGATGCAAAGGTAAGGAGATGGTGAAGTTATCCTAAAAACCCCTGTTCTGAGCAGGGGTTTGGACTAGATGATCTCCAGAGGTCCTTTTCAGCTTCAACAATTCTGTGATTAATCAGCTGCTCCGGAAAACAGGCAACTTTTATAAACTAGGATGGGTGACAGTAAATTAAGGCTACCTGTGGAAATAGAGTCGCAACCATGATCAAAGAGTTCTCCAAGGGGAGAACTGCTGTTTGTTCTTCTGGCTTGCTTCCCGTCAATGGCATCCAGAGACTGGTAGATAAAAAGTCCTAGTGCACCCAGGATGTATGCCCAAAAAGGTGCCTGAAAGAGATTCACATAAAAGGTCACCAGGTTGTTCCCAACTTCTTAGGTGATAACGTGTTTCATTAAAGGTAAAATAATGTTTTTATTTTACCACAAAACTGTACTATATTGTGCTATTTCTTACTTAATGGACAAACCAAACGCCTTGCACTAATATGTACATGGATTGTAGTACTACTGTAATGAACTATTTCAGATACATCAGTGGAACACAGGTCCTTCTAGTCATTTAAACAAAAACAAACCCAAAACTTTGGCCTCTCTTCTGCATCAACTGACCTTCTTTTCTACCTTAAACCCACAGTATTTCTGTGATTATTTGCATTCTTTGTGCTGAAAAATGTCATAAAATTAAAAATCATCTTTAAAAAAGAAAGTAGTAGCGATGCACTTACTAAAGCTTTCAGCAGTTTGTGTCACAGACACTTAGATTATTTGCTCGTATTTACAACAAATAGATATAAAAACCCACTAAGTTTTTTTACTAAATAAATACTTCAGCCTTTAGGGGAAGATATTTTTTCCAACACACAAAAATTGACTACCTAGGCACTTTGGACAGGGCTTAAAAAATTACATAATTCACGAAATATGAAGGAGAAACTATCTACTTAATATACATCATCAGTTTCAAACCAAGCTGTTATATTAACACCTCTCTTAGGTTCAAAGGAACTGTTCTGCAGTCATTCCTTTGAAAAGCAGTGTTTTCATATGCACAGTCAGTCTGGCTTTGTCTAGGAATTAGGTTTTATTGAAAATTATTTAAAACATATTTGAAACAAAGCACAGGCAACATTTTTACTTCATGTAGTTTCCATTTTCCAGTATTTCCCTTAGCATTCAGAAGTGCTGTTCGTGAAAACAAAGTCAGGTAAAAATGCTGGAAATGCAACTTGCAGGTTAAACAAGAGAACACCCACAGGCAGGCTCAGAGCTGAATCCTTTCCCACTCTCTGCTTAGGGACAGCTGCTGTGGTGCTGCTACACCTCTGCAACTCCTCTCCTGCAGCACAAATTGACCAACATGTGTCCATGCATTTCCTAAGACCAGTAAAGCCTATTAAGCAGATTAGACAGCAGATCAGATCTCAGTGTGCTGAGATTTGCCCACACTCAACTAAACCCAGTGTCACTGCTGGGGAAGAAGGGAAAATGGCAGCTGTCAGTTCAAAGGCAGCAGTAAGAATGCAGATGAGGTGCAGCTGCTCCTCTAGACAGTCTGATGTCTCATCATCATTATATTCATTGTCTTGAGTTAGAAAAAAAGTTATGCCTCCAGTTAGACTGGTCACAAAACACACTAAGCAGCCACATGCTTAAGGAAAGTCCAGTTCTGAATACCATTTTTGCTGTTATTTAAGAATTCCTCATGTATTTCAGGCTGGCTGATACACTGTTAGCAAAGTCAGTTGGTTGGCTGCTTCACCCATGTTTGAAGGAAAAGACAGCCAAAGCATCAGGAACTCACTTTGGGTGCAAGTTTTGGACTTGTATGCAAATAAAAATCTAGAAAACTTCACACATTCTTCAAAACTGGCAAGGCTGTCTCCTCCCTTAACCCAAGGAAACCAAGAAAAATTGTTATCACAGATCATGTAGGAAGCCTTAAGCAGGTGAAAGAGGATAAGGAAATATTATTATTCCAATGGACATTTAATACAGATGGTATTTGATAACTCCTGCAATGATCGCACTATAGAAATCCAGGTCAAGTGAGGACAGCAATACAAGTTTGATGTTTAGTGATGGAATTAGTTGAGTTTCATAGGTTTATTCTTCCTTTTAGTCTAATTAAACAAAGGAATATTGTCTTGGGGGATGTGATTAAACCAGGGAGAAAAATTTTAGCCACCTTTTGAAAAAGTTTCACTCCTCTAATGAAGGGAAAGGATAGAGCCTGTGGAGAACAGGAGGTGCCTGTAGCTAGCCCAGGGCTGAGGATCACCAAAAGCCTCAGAGAGGCACAGAGAACTCAAGGGTCTCTCATGGCACGAGCTCACTTGGTCTCACACTGTGCAGGGGGACTGCAGCTACCTCCACTTGCTCTCCACCCTTCAAACACAGAGCTGGCAGTCATTGCTTGGGTACTTCAGAACATAAAAGTCCAGTTAGGATTTGTTGAAGCTGAAATAATTTTAGCTGTGATATAATACTAAAGTTACCACAGTACATACACCAGCTTTCAGAATAACTTTGTTACATGGAGAATAACAGAGAATCTCAAACCCAGCAGCTCCAGACCAATGAGCTGAAAGGCCATGAGAAATGACTGGTTGCACTGCTGTCTTTTAAAGGAGTGTTTGAAAGACACCACCAATTTTATCAGCAATATTTCTGTGAAGTGCCATAAAGGTCATCTGCAGTGTGAGGTGTCCTTATGGTGACAAACTTCCATCAATTATGAAAAGATAGCTTGAGATCTACATTTAGCTTCTCGCAAAGCAAGGCTAACAAAATATATACAAACACAAACAAATACATCAGCTTTAACTCAAACTTCTCCTATTAGGGCTTTTTGACAAAACAGTAACTTTTTTCCAGTTGCAAGTTATGGTACAGCTATGATCATTCAGCCTGATCCAAGTCTGTCTGCATTAGCTCCTACTGGGACAAATCAAAGCAGAGTCCCTCAAGCACCCTGTCTGTGCCTTACTGATCTGGACAATGGGTGAGCATTTTCATCTGTTTCCCAGTAAGGATCATCTGTATCCATTAGCATCTGTAGCAGATGTATTGGTATCCCCCACAGTTAAAGAGAAATGAAAAAGATCCTAGTAAGAATAGCAGAGAGCTTAGAAAGTCAGAGAGCTTAGAAACACTGGAGCATCTCATCCCTAGGCCATGAGTTCAATTCTAAACCAGAGTGGTAAGAACCAAAATTCACTTGTGATCATCTATCATTTAGCAGCTCTAATGTTTTAATTGGTAAAACACAGTTTTCCAAATCACCAAAGGTTCCTAATAACCATGGATTTTCTCTGCTATCCACCCTCCTAACACAGCTCCTGCTGCCGGCTCCTTTGCCTTCTCACGTGCCTGGCTGTCCATTCAGGGATGTCCCCTGATGGCTTCCCAGACTGGACCCAAGTAGTTTTCAAATTAGAGAAGTGGAAGCATCTGAGAATGATGACATGGCTAAGCAGAAAGGTCAGGAGGCTCCCAATAATCATCAGCTTTTCACTGATGAGGTGTTTATTATCTCTGCCCAAAGTTATATCCTGCCCAAGCAAATGTATTATTTGGCCAGACCTAGGTGCTATTCTCATAGAACTAGAAGAGAACAGAAACCTGAGGAGGAGCAGGCAGGGAGGGAGAAGGGGATGCTCAAAGGGGTGTCTGAAGATGTTACAACCCCAGAATCCTGGCACAGATTCGATACAGTAGAATTGGTCATCTGCTAACCCAGAGCATGTCAAAACAATGCCACGTACATGAAGTGTTTGACAGGTATGTGTGACATGCCTCTCCTTCAGGAAAAAAATGGAGGTACAACATTCTTCTACTCCCATGATTCCACCCCACAAAAGAGCATGAACATCTGAAAAACACTACACGTGTCAAGGAAACCTCTTAGAAATTGTTTTAAGCACAGCTCTCAAATCCAGAGAATTCAACAGGCCAAGCTTCTGCAGTATTTAAAGATTCAGTTCCTTAATTACTCATCACGTTTAGCCATAATCTCACTTCCTCAATCCACGCCTAATAGTGTTGCCCTAGTTTACACAGCACCTCTCTGGATCAGATCCAGAATAGAGGGAGACATTCTGACTGGACTTCCCCCTCTACTCCCTAAACATGGATCGTTTCCCACGCTTCTGTTCAGCACAAACCACCGTGCAATTGTACCAATAGCAAGAAGAGAGAAGGGGCTGTTCAAACTCGAACTACAGCAGGGAAAACCGCATGGATGAAAAAAATAATAATCAAATAATTATTTGTACCATAGCCCAAGTGCATTTCATGCATACCAAGGACTCTCTGCACTCCTTTAGCATCCTTGTCTCTTCAACAAGCCCTGAGAGAGCTCCCATCCTTCTGTGTCAGGATTCCTGTGCCTTCTTACTTCATGCCAAATAACCTCCTTCTCCCATTCACAACTGATCTGTTCCCCTCTTGTCGGTTTTGGCTGAATTTCCCACTCCACTCAGTGCTCCACGTTTATTTGCCAAGTCAGGTAATGCTTTTTCCTTCATGCTCTCCCCCCCTCCCCCTGCACACATGCCCTGTTCATACCAGCTGCTCCAGTTTAACTTCTTTTCTGCTTCTCTACTCTCTCTCCCACAAAGCTCAGCTGTGTCCCTGCTGTTCACATAATATCATACCTGTCAATATCTTCCTCTCATTCTGCCCTCTGGCAGGCCTCTTTCATTTTAATGGTGGTTTGGTTGTTTGTTTGGGTTTGCTGTGTTGTTTTTTTTCTTAAAGTTTTTTTAAAAGAGAGAGGAGGCAGAGATGGTGCCTCCGTCTCTGGTCACCAATGTTCCTCTCTCTCCAAAGAGCTGATAGTAGAGCCAGATGAAGGCACTCAGACCCTTCCCTGCTCTTTGGTGTCCCTAGATATATGGCTTTCTAAACAGCACATTTCTGCAAAGTATGACCCCCTTTTATAAACTCACTACTCCATTTCTTGAACAATCCCACAGAGCTAGCCTCCCTTCCTTCCCTTAGCTCTCTGTAGGAGAACCCATGGGCCCCTGCCCCCTTTTCCTACCACTGCCCAAAAAGCAATTCCATAATCCATCCTCTTCCTGTCTTCCTCTGTTCCCACTTCTTTGCTTAGATCATACTGTAAGTGCTACAAGATTAATTTTCAAATAGTTATAATTCAATACAATCTAATAATCACAGTTAGCATGCACTTCTGTCTGAAATCCTAGCTTCTCAAACCATTCTACAATTACATGACTTTATAAACCAGGGCAGATTCAGACTAAATATAAGGAAGATTTTTTTTTTTTAATGATGAGGGTCATGAAACACTGGCACAGGTTGCCCAGAGAGGTGGTGGATGCCCCATCCCTGAAAACATTCAAGGTCAGAATGGACAGGACTCTGAGCAACACAATCTAGCTGAAGATGTCCCTGCTGATGGCAGAGAGGCTGGACTCAATGGCCTTTAAAGGTCTCTTCCACCCAGCTATTCTATGATTTTAGGGAGACCTGTGGCTGATCTTGATGGATTACCAAAGCTAGACCACTCCACAAGCAACCGTGAAAGCAGAGGATCAAAGTTTCCTTTCTCCTTTTTAAGAATATAATGATGTTTAGTCAGTTTTCTTCCTGGTTTTCCCCAGAAAGGGGAAGGATACGCAAGATTCCCCTGCAAAGCTTTATGAATTGACTAGCTGCTTCAGAGTGGTCTGCTGGCAGTAGAGCAAAACAAGTCACTGTCTTATGGTGGGGATGAAATAGAAATCCTCACCTAAAAAGGGCTCCTTTTGGATGCTAAGGCACCAGATACACACTGTTGTTACTTAATGTCAGCAAGAGTTTTCATTCCTGAATATTTCCTAACGAGTATCAAAAATAAAAAAACCAACCCAAAAAACCAAAACAAACAAACAAAAACAACAAAGAAAAAATAGGAACACAACCCAGGCTGCAGACACAGTGAAAACAATATTTCAGCACTCCACAGAACATGGAATGTGCAGCTGGTGTCCTCTCCATCACCACACCTGTATGCTGTTTTTTAGATTGCTGTCCTAAATTACAGAGATTAGGAAAATAAAAATGTGCACCTGAATAATGGTTACAATAATGCCTATGGGGTGCAACCTGCTAATGGCTTAGCTGTCAATAAGAAAGTTTGTGTAGAAACACGCACATAGAGGAGACAGTGATATAAAACCCGTGTTCCTGCTAGGCAAGGAAACATTACTGAAGCAGACAATATTTACTAATTCCAAAACATACTGTGCCAGTCAGTAACAAACCGGCTTTTAGTAGCTACTGATACTGATGAAGATAAAAAGGATAGTGTATAGGGAAATAATGGCTCCATGTTAGGAGAACAAGAGAGCATTTTGTGGTTTGAGACATTAATTTCATTGGGGAAGGGAATAAGCAGTAGGAAATCATGCAAATCACTGCAATAGGACAAAACGGAAGGGGAAAGTACAAACAGGTTCAGAACAACTAATTCAGAAGGCAAAATCATGAGGTGGAAAGTGTCTGTGGGGAAACAAATCTGTTAGTTGCTTTCTAGTAAGTAACCCAAACAGAATCCCCTGCACAGTCTTCTGGCAGCTGGAAAGGTGTATATATATATACTGGAGAAAGATCTCCTTTCTAAGCATCTGCTAGCAGCTGCTCTCCAAGGGATTTCAACTACCAGTCTTACTTGTTTTGGATGGTTTGTACAAACATCAAGACTTCTGTGTTGTCAATAAAGGCTTAACCAATACAGCCCACTTAAGATTGGCTAGGGAATAAAAAACAACCACATAAACCAACTCAAAAGAAACTCCCAACACCAAAACCCAAAAGTGCTTGTTACTTTATCCAAGTCTTCTATTCAGTGCTCCTACCTATGAGACTCTAACAATGTTATAAACAATGGAAGTTTGTCCCTCAGGTGATCAAGACATGTTCAGGATGGAAAGAGGTGCTGTTGAAGTGCACTACTGTATTAATTCAGTCTGTGATTTCAACTGTCTTTAACATAATTGTCAGCTCCACCTACCCCTTCCAGCCTACACATCCCAGTCAAAACTACAGAGGAGGTATTACAACAGTGCATGCAGCACCTGTCAGTGTTGCAACAGTTTTAGTTTTTTCAAAAAGCCATCCAGAAACATGATCTCAACTTAGGCAGAAGACAAGCTGAGTCATTAAACAAGCTGGAGGGAGAATGATGCTTCTAAGTGATGCAGCAAGAGAAAATCAGGGCTATTCTCACAGAGCAGAGGCAACAAGCAAAACAACAGGATAAGGCTGGATCCCCACTGCATGTTTATAAAGGATATACTGATATCTGAACACAAATGTATAGTCCAAACTATAGGTTCTTATAAAATCCAGCTTCCACAATTAAAAAAAATAATTAAACAGTTCAAACAAAAAATGTTCCTAAAGCCCAACCTAAGTTTTCCTGGAAGGAATAATTCCCTGGATATCTGCAACACAACTTTTTTTCTTTTTGTACAAGAGTCCTCAAGGGAAAAATAACTAAAATTTACTTCCTGCTTTTAGTTTTGAATAGCAAAGAGAAAAAGCTAAAATGAGCATTCAGACACATAGCTGGCACAACTCATATTTTCATCACAAAACTAAGCTAAAGGTAGCAGAACACAAGCATTTTAATTCTGAAAGTGGGACTCGAAGACCATCTGTAGTTTCCAACCATTCACTGTAATTTCTGTCTTCCCTTCTACTGCCTGAGTGCCTCTACCTGGTGATGTGTATCGGGGGAGTGATTAGGGTGAGACCAAAGCTAATTTCGATCTGGATCAGCTTCCTGATATGTCTGCCACAAATACCTCTGCTAACACAAAGGGCAAAGCAACTAGAGAAAAAGAAATGTTCTTCTGACAAGAACACTCACCAGGGTAAAGCTATGGTATTAAAAAAGTCCCAACCAACTGCCAACCTCTGCTGTTGGAATTTAAGCCCATCAGAACACAAGAAAAACAACAGCCACCTTTCAAGGTATTTTACACACATAACACAATTTCCCCCTGCTATTTTCTACTCTAACTACCATAAAGACTCCACAATGGGAAACTTGCAACAGGCTGGGAAGCTCTGACGGAGCTCCTGAAATTGAGAAACTGTAGGCACTGCAGGTCAAGCGAGAGTAGCACCAGCCCACGTTAACAAACCTGTTTCCCCTCCAAAAGTAAAAGCAATTAAATGTTTCCCACACAAGCAGGGATACATTTGGGCAGCTGTCAGCTAATGCATCTGCCACCCAGCCCAGGGCAGCTCTGGTGCCCCAGCCGTGTCTCCTGGTCCAGCCCTGCCCTGCCCCTGGGCACATCCCGCACCCTCCATCGTGACCAGCTGCTGTTTCTACGTCCACGGGCCGTGTGAGACAACCACACTCTGGAGGAGGGGGACATTCCCGTCCCAGCCAGAGGCACGCACATGGAGTGCAGGATGGGCTGTGGGGGCGGCGGGGGTCCCAGCCCCGGTGAGCCCGGCCGTGCCTGCAGTGCAGGCCGAGTGCCCACCACACAAAACCCGGCCCCACGGGGCCCTCCGGGCAGCGACCCTCGTCCTTCCTTCCACCTGATCCCTACAGCGTTTTGGCATTCCAACTTTAACACCCGTCTCCAGCTTGACCCCTGCTGCCCCGCAGGGTGAGCCGCGCGTCACCGCTCCCCTGATTTCTGAGGGGAGCCCCGCAGCCCTGCCTTAACCCTCCCTGCCAAGGCACGGGCCACGCGTGCCGCTGCGGCGGAGCCCGGCGTGACAGGGCACCGCACCCGGGGCGGGCTCCGGGCACTGCGGGGAGGCACCAGCCGGGCCGAGCCGCGGCCCCCGCGCCCGGCTGCAGCCGCGTCGGGCGGTACCTGCTCGGTGGCGCTGGGGCAGCAGGCGATGAGCGGCAGCGCCGTCAGGCAGTTCACCAGGAGGCCGCCCATGGTGATGGCGTTGGGCGCCAGCCCCCGCGGGACCTGCTCCACCAGCCAGCCCCAGTAGGGCTGCAGCCACGGCTCCAGCAGCGAGCGCCCGGCCGCGCTGTAGCGGTGCTGCTCCAGGCGCTTCAGCTGCGCCGGGCTGAGGGGCGCGGGCAGCAGCCAGGACACGGCCATGCCCACACCACCGGGACGCATGGCACCGGGGTCAAGGAGCCGCCGCCGCCGCTCGGGGCGGGGCTGAGCCGAGCCGGGGGCAGCGGCGGAAGAGGCCGACGCCCAACAGCGGCTTGGCCGGAGGGGAACGGCCGCCCCCGCCTCGGCCAACGCGCGGCGAACGCCCTCACCCCCAGCTCGGCTTTGGCTCCTTCGCCCGAGTGCCCGGCGCTGTCACGGCCCCAGCCCCGGAGCGGGCACGGCTCAGCCGGCCCCGCCTCGCCGTGTGGGGCTGGGGATGCCCGGGCGGCGGGGCAGCCCTGGGTCGGGGCGGGGTGCGGCCGGCAGGGCCCGTCCCGCCGCCTCCGCAGGCCGCGGGCGCTCAGGGCCGCTGCTGCCGCGGGGAGAGGCGGCCGTGCGCGCACCTCTCATCCCGGCCGCTCTCACCGGGACTTGCCTTGTTCGCCTTCCCTTTCACAAGTTTTATCGTGCAGATAGGGACCGCAGCAGGTGGCCAGAAGGATTTTTGCTGGAGCAAAGCATAAAGGCAGGGTTTGAGCAGCAGGTGACCTCCGTGCTGCCAGCAGGACGGGGCAGCCGTGCCTGCAGGGAGGTGGCCCCAGAGCATCACCCAAAGATTCCTCCAGCACCCATTGCCTGGGGAGTTCTGGTGTTAACATGTTATGGAGCAGCTGCACACGGTGTTGCACAGGACTTACTTCGCGTCCTTGGCTTGCTTAGAGAGGGTGCTTCAAAACAAATGTGCCTTTCGAGAAATTGTGGCACATCAAGTTATTTGAATTGGTCATGTGAAGGATTTTAGATGCATCCCTGAATCTCCAGGAAGGTGTGTGGTTTCTGGGTGAGACCAAGGAAAAGCTGTGTAGCTGAAGTAGAAAATGAAAAATACAACCTGCAATGGCATCTTCTTAGTGTTGGAAATTCTCTTTTTAAGTTACTCTGCTGTGAGCCAGAGAGTGCAGCTTTCTGACCAGACGCTGCAATTTCCTGGACAGAGCCACTTCCTGTTATTCAAAGGGAGCTGATTCACTTCAACTGATAAAGTTATTATGTTTTTGAGTAGGTTTCTTTACTGCAAGAGTCAGGAATGCTTGGGTCATGTTAAATGGTGGTTTCCAAATCCCACAATGTGCTATGGGCATTCCAAGTGCTACATCATTAATCAGCTGATTTAATTTACACTAAAAACATTATGATGCAGTAATTGTCATTGGAGGCTAAAGCAGAGGGGATAGGAACTCTTAGTAAAAGAGAAGATAACATATAACAGAGTAAAGAAAGGCTCAGTTACAGCCACCTGGAGAATGGCAAAAGGGAAATCTGACACTCACAACCGGTCAGATCCCCAGTCCACTGGAATCACTACATTTGGAAGAAGGTAAAACTCTGTTTCATTTAATATTCTGTGCATCTACGTGGTCAATGAGCATAACAGAACTGGTATTTATGGAGAGATTGCTCTTTGGATAGCTGGAGGAAAAGAGAAACTGGGGAAAGAAGTGGAGGGGAAAGTAATTGGCATAAAAAGCAAGGGCCACATTAGAGAAAAAACCAGATTCCCTACTGAATTTATCACTGGGCTTGGGGAGCTGTTTGTTTTAATTTCAAAAGTATTCATCAACAAAGCATAGAAAAAGGGAACACAGAATTTTAAGTCCAGTGTGTTTAGTCTTCTAGTGCTTCTTCAGCATTCAAGATGCAGTTCTGCTTCCAAAGCAGCAGCTTTACCTGTCAGTCAGGAAAGCAGGACATGAAAGTCAAGTGACAGTAAGTACGCTGTGCTTAAAATAGAATGCCTTTTGCTCCAGAATTTCAAAATGCAACAAAAGACACTCCTAAAGTAAGAGTCCCTTCACAATGCTCTGTAAAAGGTACCAGTATTACACTTTTCCCCCTAAAAGGAAGTTCAGGAAGCTTCAAATATTTCTTGTAAAAGGAATACTTTAAAAAATTTCTGACTCTCCATAAAGACCTTATTAACAGTATATCCCAATTTAGATAATCTTTTAAAGATTACTTGTCTCTTTTTTCTTCCTCTCCTTTATATTTGTGAGATCTTTTTCAGTAGGGGAAAAGTGTGCTGGCAGTAGCTGTGCTCTTTCAATGCAAATTGGTAACTGCAGTGCCCGTATCAGGATCCACATATACCAATTTGAGAATGGAGCTGTATTACTATATTTATATAACAAATAACCTTCCATGGGCAAAGAAAGTAAATAGAATTTCTTCTGGCTTCATTAAAAATAAACGAAAATATTTTAAATTAACTCTGATTCATCTTTGTGTGTCTATGTGTGCTTATATGTATTTGCTGTCCTCTGTTACTCCTAGGTCTCTTTCAGGTTCACAAATTACCTGGAAATACCTGTAGCTTTGGAGAAATTTCTTTGGAGCATTGTGTTACATCTTCTACAGCAAGATATTCTGTTCCCTAAGTTGCTTCTCCTGTAGGTGCTGTCTTTGGTACCTCTTTATTTTCCTAAGCTGGTATTAACTGCAGATTTCATTAGCATTTTCCTAACTCTTTGGGTTTGGTCACTATTACATCCACCAAACATCATTCCTGGAGAATGCCATAGAGCAAACTGTCATAAACCAAAACTTCACCTTCTGCTATTCTCCAGATAAGGTTCAGAAGCCTGTTTTAAATCACTGGAAATCCCTGTCCCGTCCCACGCCATCCAACCATTTCTCTGAAAGTCTGTTAACTCCTAATGCAGAGTGGTGGCTGCTTGCTGCAGTCTGGATTTAGAGCAGGTTAATGCCCCCTCCTCTGAGCACAGCCACGGCCTGTTGCCCTGTGCTTCCCTGGCATGGTGATCCCAGCCCGAGGCACGGCCAATGGCAAATGCTGGGCAATGCCAGGGGGGAGGAATTGAGGGCAGCCGAGTACAACGCTTACTGTTCACACAGGGAAAAGGAGCTTAGTTCAGCTTGTTGTTTAACAACGCTGGCATCTGGGAGAAATTAGAGTAGCTAATTCCATCCACAGAGAGCCCGCAGGAGCTGAGGTTATGCTGGCTTCCAGGTTCTTATGTGTGAGATATTAAGACTGAGGAGGGAGATAAATGTAACCTTGAAGCTGTAAACGTTATGCATACAAAGTGCAGTGGCTGTGTGCTTCATTTTTGGGCTCACTGACGAGCAGAAACTCACAATAACTGCAGCTTTTGGTGCTGAATATAACAGACTGATACTACTTTAAATGAGGGCCGTGTGCTTAAATGCTTAAATCTCTGTGGCATTTAATCAAACTGACCTTCTCCTGCAGCTTTCTGTGCTTCAAAATAGATGGAGGAAGTCTCAATTCACTAGTGAGATACAGAATAAACAGAAATTATTAATCCTGTATGAAATTCTTTTCCTAGCAGATGTGTTGCTTTCTTTCTTGTATGGGTGTGAATGAATGTGTAGGAGAGGATTGATTTTGGCAGGAGCAGGGTGAAATGCAGGTGGGGTGTGGAGGAGTGTCCAGGATCACTGGGAATGCAGAATTGCTGCCCTGCAGAGATAGCACTACAGAAGAAATCACTAAGATAAAAAGAAGAGAGAAAAAAGAATATCTATCTAGCTGTCTAGTTTTCTATCTATCTATCTGTCTATCTCTCAGAAAGAGATTTATAGAACAATGTGAGAAAATGCACTCAGATCCCCAAAGTGAAAGAAGTGGGAGCACAACTGTAAAAAACACTACTTTAGGTGTGGCAGTCCAGAGTAACACATTCTTTTATTATTGCATAATTACTGACTGCTGAATGTTTGAAAATGCGCTGACATCAAATAAACATCTTGTGATGTACTACTGGTCTAAGTAGGCCTTTATCTTTATAAACCCTAATTGGAGATCAGTCATTAGCCAGTGAGCACATAACGTGCCCTGTTTGTACAGCCAGAGTGAGAATTGGTAAATAAATGTCAGGGCAATAAGGAACTGACAACCGGGCCAAAATATGTGTGACCTTGTGTCTCTCATGTTGCAGGGTTTGCTGGAGACTCAGGGACAATCACCCCCTCTCCTAAAGAACTTGGAGATTAATGGTGCTGGAGTTGGAGAAGAAATGTAGCTGTTCTACCTTATCTCAGGTGCTTCTGCCATGCGTGGTGAACTCCATGTCTGAGTCCCTTTTCTGATGTGATTGACTACAAGAGCTCCATGAATTACTGGGGAAAGGGATTGGATCCATCATGGCTGGCATTTGTCACATTTAAAATATTGAAAAATGCACAGATAAAAAGTTGCATGTATCGGTAGCATTTATCTCCACTCACATTCTGTGTCATCTATCTTAAGGTATAAGCTCACTGGGTTAGGTGACTGCTGGAACTGCTTCCCACTCCACATGGTGGGCACAAGTTCCTGCTTTATTGTAATTGGAAATAAAGCAAGAAATGTGGTAAAATGAGACAGAAAAAAAGTAAACAAGAACTTAATAGATCTTAAACACTTCATGTTTATTGTACATTAAATAAAACAATTTCAGTTAAGTTGAGAGACCAATGGGTTGGATTTAGGAAATCAAAACTTCTATAGGAAGATATGTTCAGCTTAAATGATCATTAATTACATATGCATTAGTTACATTATAGTAAAACCATATTCTGTTAAACAATTCTCAGGTGAATAAGATACATTATCAGAGGTATGTATTCCAAGGATCTTATTGCACATCTACTGGCTAATCCATGTTCTTCCAGTCTGAGAAAGATATGCTTTGTACCACTAAGAACAGACTGACTGCCTCCTTATGCTTGTTACACAGCTTCCCCTCTTTCCTCATTAAAAAACAGAACACGATATCAAACAAAATAAAGCCGAACATTACAAAACGTGTGTTGTCTTCAGTTCATTTCATTTCAACCTCAAAGCAATCCATGCGTAATTCTTTCTTTTCAGTAAGAGCAGGTAGGGAAAACAAAAGGACAATTAAGGAAAAGAAAAAAAGTCATAAAATCCCCCACCGCACATGTTTTTCTGTTGTTGCAAGAGCTAAAATGTTGTTATTCTGCTACCAGCTTCCAGTGCAGTGGGAGGAAGTACTGTGGACGGACTCTCACTTCCCTTCAGTTTTGTCTGCCTGCACTTCACGCATATACGAGTCAATGATGTGCGGAGGCACTCCATCCATTAATAGCTTGAAGAATGAAAGCCCACCTACAAACGAGGAAAACAGGTAATCTTCAGGGTGAAGGTCCCTGGAGCAACAGCTTTGTACCTTTCATTCTCTGGCATAAGTAACAAGTTTTAGTCAGTCCCTGTTACATACTTTGAGATGTGGTAAAATTCAGCCCTGCTCAAAAGTCCAGTATGACATCTACTCATTATTTAATTGGTACTATACAGACCTTTCCTGTCCTCTTGTGCAGGGTGAATTTCATTTCTAGGGTGTCATATATTCAGTCATTTATCTCACCACATGCAATAGTTTATGATAAGCTTCACTTCAAATAACTCTCCTGGCTTTCCATCACGCTGGGTGGAGCATGGTCAGAGATGGAAGTCAGTGCAGGGGAAATAATGTAGGAAACACTGACCAGGATGAGTTGTGGAAAACATGCAGAGATATTCAATTTATTCTAGTTTTGGGTCTTAAAATGGTTTCTAGGTATTTAGCAAAATATTTACCATGTTGCTTGAAAATGACAAGTGGGATGACATCCATGAAAGAATCATGTTTTAAAAGCCAGGATTTCAGATACAGTCTCCAGAGAGAGAGATAATGAAAGCTGAAATTTTTGTCTGCTGGGAAGTCTGAGGAATCATTCTGGATTTTGTTTTAAATTCACTTAAAAATTTCACTTTTTGTTGGGGCTATTCAGCCTGGGGAAGGGAAGGCTTCAGGGAGACCTCAGAGCACCTTCCAGTACCTAAAGGGAGCTTCCAAGAGAGCTGAAGAGGGACTTTTTACAAGGGTCTATTGTGGTAGGACAAGGGGTGGTGGCTTCAGACTGGAAAAGGGTGGATGAAGTTTAGATACAGAGAAGACATTCTTCACTGAGAAAGTGGTGAGACTTTGGCACATGTTGCTCACAGTGGTTGTGGATGCCCCATGCCACTGATACAAAAGCCATGGAAATTAAACACCAGTATTTCTGTTAGTTTCATTGAAATCAGATGATGTTTGGAAGAAACAGTGGGAGAAAGACAAATATTTTGCTAAAAACTTTAGAATCTGCCCTTTCTCCAGACAAAAGGTGTAAATTGCCTTCAAGAAAGCTATATACTATTACTATTCCCTTTACAAATCTGCATGAATATTGTGTTCTGCAAGCTGCAAACCACCCACTGATAGCTGCACTTACCTTCTGAGCTTTTTCTGGAACACACCAAAAGCTTTAAAGCAAAAGTACATTGCCAGGGTGAAGATAACACTCTCTGAATGCTTCAGCTAAATGCAATTGAGCTGATACTTACATACAACATTTATGCCGAGTACAGATTTTTAAGAACTTATAACCCTTATTAACACAAGGATTATTCAATTAAAATGCTATTAGTTACTAGTGATTATGAGACTGTGCTGTCTCATTTAACATCATCATTGTGGCAGAAGTGTTCGCCCCAACCTTAGGTAGATGCACAATACAGACCAAAAGAAAAAAAAAAAGCATGCTTTTTGGCATTCTTTCAGCTTTTTGGCATTCTTTCAGCTCATGGAGTGCAAGTTGAGCTACGGATCATTCATTTTTAAAAGAAGTTAACGCTGAAATAAATATTTTTTTTTATGTAGAGGCATATTCCTAAAAAAAAAAAACAACTTGCTGTAAATACATAGTGCTCTTTTTATTACTTGCATTTTATTCATGCTAATTAATCATGCTGAGTCATGCACTGTTAAATTCCATTGAAAAATATGCACCATTAGAAGGTATGGGATGTACTACTAAGAATTACCGTAACAAGCAATTACTAAAATCTGAATTTATATGCCTTAAAACCATCATGCTGCTAACTTATAAAGACATTTTCATTAAGTGACATAATGAAAATCATGCCATACTAGGCAGACATTGTATGACGTATAAACAGACATAAGCTTCATATGCAAGAACCATATGAAAGCTTACCTTAGATGACAATATACATTCAAAAATCCTTACTGTGTAACTAAGGGAGAGAGAGAAAGAGAAGTAACAATTTAATTGCAAACACAAAAGTGGAGAGAAAATGTTGAGTGAAATTATTATTACAATTATATCAAAGTGATAATTTAATCCTTAGTCATGTAAAATATGTGGGAATAGAAGCACATGAAGAGTAAAAGGTAGGGATCCAGTTCCACTTCAAAATTATCATTAATATGTAAAAGCTAGATTAATAGGTACAAGTAACTATAAAAACCTCTAATTAGTCTCAAGTATAGATTGGAACCAAATTATATTTATGATAAAAGTTTCCAAATGTAGCTTCAAGGAAGCTAACCCATATATATATATATGTATGTACTATTTTCCACCAGGGGGAAAGAAAAAGGCACACACATAACACTGAAGCATATATATATATATGTTGAAACTCTGTAAGGCAAAATAATCAAGTACAGACTAATTGCATACCTGTGCTCTATAGTATGTACTTTGTCATATATCTGTATTTACATTACTAAAGCATGCTATTTACTCTGTAGGAGCCCTTACCTTTAATTAAACATTTTGACTCTATAAAACACCCATATATATATATAAACTTATCTATGTGTATGTCTATAAAAGCATGGAACTTTTTACCTATTGTAGCCTTTTAAGAAAAATACCCGAGTAGTTCAAAAGCTGTGGAAACATTATCCAGTTTGATCTCCTAATGTGTTTTAGGACTGAAATCATAAGTCTGGATGCATAATACATTGCAGACCAGTTTCTGGGTATCACTGTCATTTTGAAACTGCACTGTTAATATGCTGAATCTGGGCAAGGGTGCAAGGAAAGAGACATTTCTATAGAAAGAGTCAAATTTTCTGAACCCCAATGAACCTGAATGCAAAATAAGCTCTAGAAGAAATGAAGTAAAATTTTCTGCTTGTAAACAATTGAATCAAGATTTCATCCTTAAAATTGGTGGGTTAAGTTCAGGCATGGATTATCATTCTGAGCACTAATTTGTAATCAAAGAGTAATGTGCTATAAAGAATGCCTTTTAAGTGCAGCAAATGACTTTATGATACGTCTGGTCTTTCAATAATTCTACAAACTAATTGAGAGCTGGTTTATTTGAAATGCATCTTTTTTTCTCCTGGAAAGATTTAAGTGTTGTGGTCAAATATATTCACAGTCATTAAATAAATTCTTTATAGATACATGTACTTTTATTAAATATGTCTACAACCTTAGTAATTCTGATATTAAATACCCATGGTTGGATATTGTCTTGATTAATTTGGCCTTCTTTGCTCATGTGACATAGACAATGTATGCCATGAGACTCTAGCTAGTTTAATCTAAAAAAGCAAAGAAATACACACTTAGCATGCAGAAAAGTCATTTGCATGTGGAAAGAGAGGGTGGGAATGAAATGGAATGTCCAGAGGAGTACGCGCATTGTAAACCTGATTATCCCCCGCCAAGCTGAGTGGTTCTCCTGGGTTAATTACTCCATGATAGATCACTGCAGAATTAGAATATTTATAGTGGTATTTATTCGCATGTGAAATTTTTCCCAGTTGATCTTAACACCTTTTAAAAATAAAATTTCTTATACAGCAATTTTGCTATCACCAACCTATTATTAGAGGGATCACCAATCTTTATTTCGCTTCTAAAATAAAGGTTCTTCAAAGCTGTTTTTTCATGATAAAAGAAGCACAGCACCTTATCTAATTCTTTTCATTGACCTCAATGAAGCTGATAAGGAATCAGTTTTTTAGTGCTTGTAATGGGAGATGTAGAGCCAAATTTAGGGATCTACTTCAACAAACTCAAAAGATAGATACAGTATTTTTGTAATGAGATTCTGCATATGTTATTATCTTTCAATATAGAAGAGAAAGAGTAATCTATGACTTTTTGCACAAACACATTTACAAAAAAAAGCCACCAAATGTGTAATTGTACTGAGTAGGTCATGTAACTTCCATGTTTAAATTCACTCAACAAGACTTAAAACCAAAGAACAAAAGATTGTATGTCTGAAATAACATCAGTACATGAAAACCCTCTTATGAGGACAGAATAAGTTTTTATTATTTTAGTTGTGCTTATATGTGTCACTAAAATATTTTCAGGAAACAAGCATTACATTTAGCAACAACTAGGGGCATTAATTTTACACCTAAAATAGTGTAAGAAAATGATTAAAATGTAGAAAATTGTAGCATACTGATAATATTCATAGCTAGAATATTCCAATATTATGCACACTCTGAAATCCTAGGCTGTTCAGATACTTTTGGGGCTGAACATTTATATAGGCGTGGTAAATTTAAGTTCTGCAATATGTCAGAGATGGATGGCTGAAAGTAATTCTAGCCAGCATAAGGAAACATAGCTTGCTACAATAAATACTCTTGCATGGCATAGAGCTCTCTAGCATGACTTACTAGTTAGTCCAACCTACTAACTGTAGTAATAGCACCGTAGCTTGCAGGTTCACCAGATAGGCAGCAGAGCCTTGAGCCTGTTATTCAGACAACATTCAATTCTATCTCATCATCTTACAAATCCAGACTTTGGTAGTCTGACTTGCTGGAATAAAGCTGGTTTAAAGCTGTACATATGGAAACAAACAAACACACATACACACACACACACACACACACACACGCTGCAATTCATTTCCTGTGAGTCAGAAATCTGCAGGTCTCTGCTCTGCGTCAGCATGGTGAGCAGTCATCTGGGGAGCCCTCCTAAATGAACAAACAGGCTGGGAAACTTAAGAGGATGATAAATCAACATGTAAGTCAATAGAAGAGAGAAATAAAGTGTAATGATGTCTTTGTACCCTGGCTGTTTAAGAGTAATTTGCTGTATTTGCCTAGAGCAGATGCTGAGCCTATCCTGGTTTGCTAAGCTTCAGCTGCTGTGTTCACTTAGCAACATAACTTGGCTTTTCAGTACAAAAGAAATAGACAAAGTAACCTTCTTAGGTATTGAGGTCTTCTGTTATGCTGTGAAATAGAAAGTTTGCTTGTGATTAAAAAAAAGCAATCTTACTTCCAGGATGAGGACATCACCTTTTAAAGACAGTATCTTAAAAATAAAAACTAAGAAATGCATTATTCATATTTTCATTACATTATTTAAGTGTTAACTTAGCATAAATGAAACATTTATTGAAATGTCTGCTTGGTAGCAAATCTGAGCTGTAGGACAAGATACATCAGAACATACAGAAAATGGAAACTGAAATGCAAAATAAACACAATGCAATCTATAAAAATATTAAATACGGTTTTCGTTATAGACTAGCATGATGGCAGTAATGTAATTAAAGCCATAATGATGTCACCTAAATAACCTCTGAATTCCTTAGTTAGACACTTCCTGTCTTTAGGCAGCTTTCCTTACTTATAACTTCATAATAATTTTTTGAGAACCAGTTTATTCTGCAGTTGAAGCTAAGCCTTTGGCAGGAATTAGTCCATCTAAATATGACCATATCTTTTCCTAGGAAGTAATTTTCTGAAAAATGTGGTTCTGAGATTATTCACTAGTCATCCCATCCAAGTCCTGTTGCCATTCATGGTATCCCAGTTAATTCTAAACTACCTGAAATTCATAAAAAATTTCCATTAATGGAAACAAAACAAAAGAAAGCAGACAGTGTTATTTTATCCTAACAGAGCTATTGATTCAATCCAGGAACACTGAACTCCTTTTTGCACTTGCCTTGTATCCTTTCAGCTCTTCAGGCAGTGCTCAGGCAAAGAGGGTGTTTGCAATGTTTTAAAGCCCTTACCTCTTACTTCCAGTTTGCAGTCCACTTCTGCCTCTCCCAGCTCGTTGACTGCTCGGCAGGTGTAAGTGCCTCCGTCGTAGGGGCTGGGTTTGCGGATCTCCAAGGTACACACACCTTGGTTGCTGAACATCCTGTACCTTGGGTCATTCATGATGAGCACTTTGTTTTTCATCCACGTTATTTTGGGCTGTGGTGAGGGAAACAAAACAAAACAAAAAACCAACAAACGAACAACAACAAAAAAAAGAAAGCCCAAATGCACAAACCTGTGAACTGAAATATTTTATGCCCTATTTTGTGGTGTTCAGTTAAAGCTGAGTAATCAAGAAATGATAAAAAATAGATGAAGTATTGATAGAAAGGAAACTGTAAATCTTAAAGATAAGCATTGGCTGCATCATCTAGTTTTTAGCACTTTTTTTTAGTGCAGCTCTTATCACCTAATTATAGTCATAAGTACAAGCCTGTTATCAATGCAAGAACTGTGTAATGATAGCAAACATCTGATGATTAGCTTTTGACATCCAATTACTCTAAGTCAATAGGAAAAACATATTTTGCCACAGTAATTTGCACAGTCAGAAACTGTGAAGGTGAAGAGTGAACAGCACACTGGATCTCTCATTTTACTAGGCCAGTTCAGTTTCTCACACCAGAAAAAAAGATCTCAAAAAGACATGATTCAAAAGAAAGTGCAAGACACATCATGCAGTGGGTCTGAGAAACAACATGGCACCCAGAGAATTCCTGCAATGTGCTTAGAGACTAATTAGCTCTTTATAGAATAATTATGGCTTTTAGTAACAACTTTCACTGATATATTAACTGTACAGCTGTTGTCAGTGAGAGTCCCAGCAAAGCCCAGCCTTTTTCTGGGGTTCTGCCTCTTCTGAACCACTGAGTTGTCTGTGCATTAACTATTGTAGCACAGGAAAGCAGCTCCTTTATTTTCATTTTCTTTAGAACCCACACCTGTCTGTTTGACTTCAGCCTGGCTCAGGAGTTAAATGGTAAAAGTTGCATGTAATTTTCACAGTCAGGTTAAACTCTCTGGTGTTTTAAGCGCTGCTGTCAGAGCTGTGCTGTACCTTGGGGTTGCCCCGGACACTGCAGTTCAGGGTGGCATTGTAACCAGCCACAGCAAACGTGTTCACCAGGGGCTGAGTGAACAGCGGCCGCTCGCTGAAGTCAAAGTCATCATAAACGGGGTATTTGTAGACTTTACCTGTGAAGGGAAAATTAAACATTTATAAAAAAGATCATTAGCAGGTAGCTAAACACCCAAGCACATTAAATGGCTTCAGAGAGTCAGTTGTGATGTGCACTGGTTTAGGTACCAAGGTGACTCCAGTAGCTGCACTTGCAGGGGAGGCTGGAGGTGGGTCTGCACAGTGACTATAGCCCTTGATCATGCTATGGCATTGATGTCTGGGAGATTCTCTTTGTTTTCTGTGCAGGTGGTACACATAGCAATACAGGTTAATTCCGTGTCTGTGCCTGCATGCCCTGCATGCTACAGAGCAGGATGGATCCTGACCTGTGTACTGCAGGATGCCTGTCTTTGGCAAGCCTTGTTCACTCTGCTGCCAATTATTTTTTACAGTTTGTTCTGATTATAAACTGTCCCTGTGTCTGAAAATCCATTTTTCTTTCTTCAAAAGTGCAGTGACAGTTTCTGCTTCAGTGCACTGACAATACAGATACCTGAATGGATGCACTTTCTGAACAAGGAAAACACAGCAGTAAAATGTGTTTTCTCACTGCCAGTTTATCTCCACTCTGCAACGGATATTACCACCAACAAGTCCTCTTTAGCCACACATTGAGCTGGCATTTAAAGTGGCTGGACAGACAGACATCTATTCCTCTGCACAGGTGTCATTATGCAGCTTTGCTTCACTGAGAGCTGATCCAAGCTCTCATACTGACTTCTGTGCAGCTTAGGCCTGATCCTTGCTCTCATGAGAAGGGCAAGTAAGCAGTGCTGAAAAGAAATTCCTAGAGCCATTCTCTTGTTCATGACTGCAGAGTCTTTCAGCCTGGCTGTGTGGGTTGTACAGGTTGTCTGTCCTCTGCATCACGGCAGTCATGTATTCCTTCCTTTCAGGAAAACTGCTTTGATTTTCATCCTGTAAGCTATTAGTTTTTAGAATTTTCTTTCCATAGGAAAGTTTTGTGGTTTTTAAGTTTACAGTGCCATTTCCAACTGACATCTTCTGAAATGTCAGGATTTTTGACTGCAGAACCAGATTCCAGATTTTGCCTAACCCCGCCTTTAAGAGATATGAAGCAGGGGGTATGCTTTTCTGTTGCATCCTGCCTGAAGTGGAGGGAGTGCCTACACAGCTGATGCCAAGTCTCCAGAGGAGGGCAGTGACCCACTGCTTCTAACAGAGCAGCTGCTTTACTCCTCTCCTGCTCTTGTCAATGCATATGTGCAGTGGGGATGTGAGTCTGAGATCCAAGACCATAAAAAATGTCAGAACATGGGAGAAATGTCCCACTCCTGATTAAAAACAGTGGCCATAAGCTATGTGGACAAGCCAAGAGGTCTGAATAGGAAATACCCTTGCTGTCAGACCTGGCCGTGGGGCTGGGAGTGCCTCTGGATGCTTTAGAGATACGGCCTTTACCCCTAGCCACCTTCCAGCCTCCGAGCACCCCCCTCCCCCTTGATGAGGCATGGGTGATTAACTAACCATCCTTTGCAATCAGAGCACTCTCTTTGGTCATGGTTGCATCCTCGCTGAGGCCGCACATGTTCTCAGCAAAGACCCTGAAGTAGTACTCGTTGCCTATGACCAGCTCGTTGATGGTGGCGCTGGTGCGGTGGTAGTGCTCGATCACGGTGAACCACTCCTGAAAGGCACAGACACACAGGGTGAGCTCTCCCCAGCACCCTCTGCTGCCCACACATCCACTGGAAGGATCATCGAGCTCCTTGGGAGCAGGTTCTTGCTTGAAGAGAATGCAGCTAACAATAATTAATAGTGAAATGAGTGATGACGGCAGTGCAGCAGAGCTCTGCTGAGCAGCCAAGGCTGAATGGAAGGTGATCCCTACTGAATGGTTACACTGGCAGCTGGAAGGGTTCATTTTAGGGACTGCAGTCTTACAAAGGTTGTGTTGTGTGAGCAAGGCAGGCTCCCTCATTCCTAATCCACACTGCTGACAGAGAAAGTACAGTTGCAGATAACAAAACGGCATTCCCGTGGGGAAGGCAGCAGCATGTGTTGTTCTGCAGTAATACGCACTCACAAGAGGCTGCTGCACTAATCTGTCCTCTCTATCACAGGCTGAGTCTTCATGAGAAATGTATTTCTATGTTTGCGGTCCTCTGATACCTAAAGGCCAAGATGGGCAAGTGGGTTTTAGTGCTTTAGTCTTGCTGCAGTAACAGGACATGTGAATTCTGTCCTATTACACAATACCTAAACAACAATCTGAGATGAAGGAGGTTAATGCTAAAAATGCAATTAATATAAAGTGCAATATGACCACAGAAATGTTTTTGCTTTTCTTTACTCTGCCCTAAATAGTTTTCTTGCTTTTCTGAAGATGAACTTGTGCTGAGTTCCCTGTACCACAGTTTGCATTCATATTTGACCCAAGTTCCTTTGGGAAAACAGTTTTTTTGTAGAAGACCAGCTGTGCCAGGATTGCAAAATCCACCACCACAGATACGGTGAGGAAAGTGACCTGAATGATCCATTTCACACTGAAGCCTAGATGCTGCTTGCTGTTGTTACTTTCTCCTTATTACAATAATATAGAGGAGACATTGTTCTGGTCACTGTACCAGAGATCATATCTTCTTACAGTCTCAAGAGAATGAGAGAAGAGAAGAGAAAAAAAAGAAAAAAAAATAAAAAAAAAGTAGGATGGGAAGGAAAATATTGCCATTAGAAGAAGGAAGAATGAGTTGAACAGACCATGATGGAGATCAACATGTTAATGTGGGGGATAGGAGAGGACAGCAAAAGATTTTCTTGGAGAATGCAGCTCTCTAAATATTGCCCTAGATTTCCAGAGTTTAGATTTGCAGTAAATGTTAAACCTGAGAATCTGTCTTAAGAAAGTGCTATACTTTTGTCAGTACAGTTTAAATTTTTTTTTTGTTACAATTTTTGTCAGTTTATTGAAAATAATAAATATTTCTGTATTGCACTTTTCATCTGTAAATCTCAGAGTGGTTACAGAAGTACCTGTGTACTGCTTTGCTGTGGGTAGCAAGGAGTGGCAATGAATTACACAGTGTGACATTGCAGGTTTGAAAACAGCAGCAATGGAACACTTTTGTTCTGGTAGCAGCCTACTGAATTCAGAATTAATATTTTAAGGTTTTATTTTGTCTCCTGAGGCAAAGGAAAAATGCAGAATTACTTCTCTCAAATCCACCCATCCTTCCCATTTTTAGTCCTCTTCTTTGGAATAGTTCTAATTCTAGACTTAGTGCAGAAGAGATTTTTAGAGCTTTTAGAGGGTCCTGTAGAGATTTTTTGAATGCTGATAAATCAGTGCTTTATTCACCTACATCCTTTTAAGCATGCAAAGTTTTTGTTTTTAAAAGGGAGAATTCATGAGTACATCCAGATTTTAAACATCTCCTTATTACTTACCATACTTTTCTTATCTGCTTTTTGAATAGTGTACCCAGTAATGGCAGCATTGCCATCATCTTTTGGTGGCTTCCATGATAAATTCACATTCTCTCCCCAGACATCCTCAATAGTCACAACCTCTGGTGGGCCTGGGCGATCTGCAACAAAAATATGATATATTCTACTGTTTGCTTTCTCTTTTTCCCACACACATCTTCCAATTAGTTTGATTCCCTCTCTTTCTTACAAAAAAAAAAAAAAAGTCAAAAGAAAGATGTGATTGCAAAATAAAACTTTCCAAAGTGAAGGCATGTCAGAATGATAATAAACTTAATAAAGTTGTGCTGCCAGTTTTGCCTATTATGTAAAGAATGGATGGTAAAAATGAAAAATAAATGTGTTTTCTTGTCTGTCTTTCCTACCTTTCCTACTTTCAGCATTTATGATTTCTTCCACACTGCATTTGTGACAAACTTACTATGAATTTTCTACCATTACTGTCTATGGGTACCATTCAACAGGAAAAATCTTGGATCCTGGATAGACAAGAACCTGAGGGGCTTAACAGAGAAAAAAAGAGACTGACACATTCCAACAACGCTATGGTGTATGGAGGTTTCCTGAGAGACACCAAATCTACAGCCAAGTAATTGAACATGGAGAGATATCCAAGAAAGACGTGAGCATTCCCATTTTCCTGTAGCCTTGGAACAGCTAGATTTATTTCTGTTTCTCCAAACATACCAACGATCTGAATGTCTATCGTGGCTTTGTCCACCAGGTTCTCCACCTCCACTTTCATGTCGTACTCTCCGGAGTGGCCCCGCTCTGCCTTCCGGATGAAGATGATGGTGTCCTGCTCCGTGTTGCGGATGTTGATGTCGTTCTTGTCGATTGGAGAACCGTTCTTCTCCCATGACACTTTCGCCCTTGGTTTTCCCTGCAAGGAGCCAGGAAACAATTTTTGTATGATTTTTTTGGAGAGAAAAAGGAAGAGAAGGAAGCAGGTTTAATTACCATTTTTACCAAACAGGAAGTGTCCTAGGTTACAATATAAAAATGTATTCCATTCCCATCCTCAAGAGTTGCTGAAACCAGGAGGGGCATTGGGTTTTTTTTTCCTTATCTCCTGTTAATGGGCCCATCAATGCCTTGCCACATGACTCAGAGACAACTCCCTCCAGGAGCCATTTCTGTTTAATGGGCAATCAAGGACCCACCACACAACTCATAGAATGATATCAGCCCATTGTGAGATGCTCTGCCCAGGGGGGAGGAGCTAAGCATCCTCACCTGGATATAATCTGGGTTTGGGACAGAGCAGTCAGTCTTTCCACTGCATTCTCAGAGGAATAACTGTCTTTTCCACTGGATCTTCAGAGGACGACTACACCCTTTCTACAGGATCCCTGCTCCAAGAGAACCACATCTGCCCCTCCAGGACTGCAGCCACCAATCCAACTGGACTGCTCAACCAACACCCTGACCAACAGGATGTCAGGTTGTGTTCTGACTAAAACTACTGACTTTTCTTTTGTATTACTGCATGTATTTTGGTTTTCTTTTCCCTTTTCCTAATAAATTGTATTTCTGACTTGGCATCTCTCACTGGTTTTGCTTTCAAACCAGAACAGGAAGTAAAAACTCTCCTGAAAGGAACAGAATTATTTTAAGAATTATACACCATTTAGAGATGCAATCATACCCATTCACCTAAAATGTAACTTTCTTTCCTTTTTTTTTTTTTTTTTGCTCAGGAGACTGAAAATATTTGCAATTTCTCACTATATTGGATTATTATCTCTCTAGCTAAATTGAGAAATAATTTCCAGTTTTCTGAAAGAAAAGGAGAAAAAATAACCCATAGAAAATATAGAACAAAGTATTTCACTCACTGGAAATGCTTAACATTCTCTACATTGCCAGTGAAAGAGGAAAGTAATAGATTCAACATCCAAGGATTCTAAACTCTCTTCTTTCATTGCAAAAGAAGTTGTAATAGCTGCTAGGAAGGCTGGATTGATCTCTTTTGTGTGCCATTTTTTGTGTGTCTAAGTGCCCAATATAGGTACTTAAAGTAGAGTGAATTTCACCTGCTTTGCTGTGGGATTTGCTTTCCACAGGCAAACAGTTTGCAGATGCTGTCTGAAAAGGATAATCTCACACCATTTTCATCACCTTATCTTAGAAAATAACCATAAAATATTATTTTAATTTCTCAAGAGAAATATATCTTGCAGTGTATTGCTGATCAAGCTTTTATGAGGCTTTTAACAGCCTCTGTGAAGCTGAGTTATGCCCATCTAGTATCTTAAAATGTGCAGACAAGAAATAGAAATGAATTCTGCCATAATTCTTTTGTTGAGAAGAAGGACCTTGCAAGGAGAGAAGCTGGTGCTGTTTAAAAGGTTTAGGAATGAGGGTTAACACTTGCTGTGGGAAAACATGCTGCATATTTTAGAAATAGTCATATTACAGTTGTGATCTCAAGGATTTAACATCTGCAGTCTGCCTGCTCTTCCCCTCACTTTTCCTCTCTCATGACAAGGAAGTTATTAAATGCTACTGTTCCACTCTTCATACCCATATTTAACTGCTTCCGGTGCAACCCCTTTGCCTTGTGCAATTGTCTCATGTGCAATGTCTGCTGTGAAAATTTGTAAATGTCCTTTGGATGACAGATGACCAATCAGTCTGTCTGAGCAAGTTACCCAATTCATTGCTTGGCTGAACATAATTTGTTTGAGATATTGAACCAAAAGCTCTCAAGCACCTCTTCAGAGTACTTCCACATGTGCTTCAGTTAGCTGACTGGCCAAAGTTACTGAGAAATCAGTTAAAAAGCAGAAGTATGATTAAAAAAAAAAAAGAAAGAAAGGTAAAAGGAATTTTCCTGTCAGTATTTTCAGCTCTTACCTGGAAAGGAATAACAAGATTCACAGTTTCTCCAACTCTTCGAGTATAGGTTTGTTTTAAGTGTCTTGGTAGACGAATCTTTGGAGGTTCTGAACAAAACAAAAGCTTGTGTTAAGCACTTCTCTTCTAACTGAGGCAGCACTGGTGTGCATCAGTATAAAAAGGAGACAGTGTGGTCTAAAATTCCCAGAAGTGACTAATAAGTGAGGTGTCTGAAATCTCTTGGTCCCCCAGTCTTGCATTCAGGACACCATCAGCTTTTATAACACCAAATGCTACAATGGTAGGACTAGGTGGGAAGCTTAGAGGAACTTTAAAAAGTACCATCAGGATCAAGTTCTGCAGAAAATTGCCCTGAAAAACTGAGAAATAAAGGCTCAGAAATGAAACAAAATTATGAATTATTCAAAGATGGTTTCATGATTTCTAGCCACCACACAATGGCTTTGTAAGGCCATATCATCAGTTAACAATAACAAGTAAATATTAGCTTTAAAAACCCCCAGGGTGTATTTGTTGGTAAGTGTAGGCAGCAGGATCTTACCTATCACTTCCTCAATAACAAGTAAATATTAGCCTTAAAAACCCCCAGGTATTAGTATGGAAACCGTGTGTATTTGTGGGTAAGTGTAGGCAGCAGGATCTTACCTATCACTTCCTTGACTAAAATAGGCTGTGGGTGGTACTTGGGCTCACTTTCTCCAGCAGCATTCACAGCTTTTACTCTCACAAGGATTTTCGAGCCAGTCGGAAGGCCATTGATGGTAAACTTTGTTTTGTCTGTCAGCTCTGGGTTAGCCACGATCCATTCATCAGCTGGTTTAGGGAAGTGAGGGGAGGAGGACAAATCCAAAGAACAGGGAATTATAAATAGATCCACAGCATGGACGAGGAAAATTACAGAACAGTAATAGATTTTTTAGATTCTAATGAATAATTCTATTTTGTTTTTCTAATTATGATGTAACACAATGTAGATTCATTTTCATAAGTAAGAAGAGTGTTTCAAACCCTAGAGACTTTCTGCTGATTATGTATTTGTACATTCATACATTTATATATATTTCTATAATTATATGAATGTTATTAGAATATCTCTATAATTTAAGTGTACCAGTGACAAAAATGTTTAGATTTTTAAATTCAGCTAGAATAAAACAAGGGGGACAAAGAATATATTTGCAAAGGCACTGATCATTGCTTTAACAGCTTCCTTGAAGAGAAATGGGTTTTGCAATTAATTTCAACCAGTACTGAGTACCTTTGAAAGTATAACTGAGAAATAAAGGAAACACAGAATGTTTACATTGCAGTGAAATGCCATCTCTCCTCATGCCTTTAAAAAAAGGAAGGCTGTGTCAGAATTATTCACATAATTACAGCATTCTTGGATTTTTAATCCTACCCCCAGGTGGTCGCACGAAATTCATGGAGTGATCATAAGAGTACAGTCTTTCAAACAGCTTCCATTACAAACCATACTTTCTTATCCTCCCAGCACAGCCTGCCCTAACACTGCTGGCTCCTGGGCACAGGAGCCAGGTTTATGAACTAGCAAGCAGGATCAATACTTCCCACATCATGTAAAGCCAGCACTATGAAATGGGCACAGAAGACAGAGAACTGTTATGAATGGAGAGCCCTGCAGAGCTAGAGCGTAGTGCTGTGGCACCTTTTCATAACTGAGTGTCTTAATTCTAGGAATTAAGTTTTCCTTCAAGCAGAAAAGGATTTCAATCAATGTCTGTTTCCCAAGTATCTCCTCCTCCCCTTACACTTATACTACAGAAAATTCCATAGTTCCACTGTTGCCCCTAAAATTCACTGTTAGGAATTTATCTTTACTTTTATGAAGAGAGTTTTTCTTTCATTAAAGAAGACTTATATCCTTTGTGGAATACTGTACCTTCCAGGTTAAAAGGTGGCTCCCCCAATTCGTCAGAGAGATCTGTCGATATACCTTGAGAGAATCCATCTTTAAAATTAATCAGAGACACCCACTTTCACACAGATGGAGCATTTTGTCAGTGGTTAGCAATTCCTGTTAGTAAGTATGCAAAGATAGATGCTGGGCTTTACAGATTTAGAGAACCCATATTTAGGGAGACTGCAGGGAGAAAAGAGATGGAAAGAGGGGATCTAGATCACAGAACAATTATATGTGATGCCCACAGGAAAGATAGAGGATGAAAGAAGAGAAGGATATAAAGTTCTTTGAATTTTTTGGGCCCAGAATAGCCCTAGAAATATGAAAAGAAAGAGACGAAAGAACACTTGGAAGAGAGAAATGAAACAAAATGATGATGAGAAAAAGTGTAGAAGGAGAAGAAAACACATTGTAGAAGAGATAAGAAAATGAGAGATAAATTCTGAGTAAGAGACAGAAAGAAAGAGATCTTGGAAAAAAACTTGGAGGAAACAGGAAGAGAACACATTTAGCTAAGGGTAACATAGATAGAAGATTAAAGAAGACCAGACCCATGGATGATGACAGATATAATGTAAACCCTAAGGCTTTATTTCCTGAACAAAGTTATCACTGTCCTGGATTTCCTGTAATCCTGGAGCTGGCTATTTTCAGGATAATAAAAATACTATTCTAGTATTTTTGCATGGTCCTGGATGAGCAAAGGTCTCAGCCAACAGAAACTCTCTGAAGCACTTATTTACTGGCTATAAAAACAGATCATCTGCAGGTACAACAGCCTGTTACAAGCAGATAAACATACTGTCATGAGGAGCACTCAGGCTGTGCTCCCCAGGCTGCCCTCCAAATGCTCCACAAGAACCAGTCAGCAGCACACTTTACTAGGGACTGACTCCTATGTCAGCAGGATTTGGTCTGCTTCACATCTCCACAGCAAGAGGGCCAAAGTTGGATATTGCAAACTAGGCCTGGGGAGTTCTCTCTCTCTCTCTCTCTATATATATATATACAATTATATTCTATATTCATGTTATTCACAGCTATGCAATGCTGAATCAGGATAGTCATGATGACACTCCAGTTCAGTAACATGCATGGAGTGGTACATAGTGAAGGACTCCAAGAATCCACCATGCTGATCAAGTTATGTTGTTCTGACTAAAGGGAAATACCAGTTTTGCAAAGCCAAAACGACGTTTATGATATTCTAAATTATCTATATGTATATTTTGTCTTCCTATTGTCAGCTTGTGATTTCTCCTAATGATTGCAATGTTAAGGAAGACTCTAAAAAGCCCTCTTGAAAACTACTTCAGTGACAACAATGAAAGAATGGAGAATGTAAATACAGATGAGTTTACAAACAGATAACTAAGAGAAAAAAGGAGCAGAATGAATATAGACAGTCATAAAAAGTATCTTGAAATTAAAAAGAGTTATTAAACATTACAGAAGAAAATTAGTTTGAGGCAGAACAGGGCTGAGAAAAAAGAGGCACTAAGATATTGCAAGAAAGGTAAAAACAAGTGAACAGAGAGAAAAAGATGAGTAATCCAATAACATGACTTTTAAAATTGGTATTTTAAAATTGGTATTTTAAAATTGGCATTTTCTACTTATCTTGCTTCTTCCTAAGCATTTTCATAACATATATACATAATGTCAATTGTGTATATATAGATGTATATGCATATATAGGAGGTATATATATATATATATACATAAACACTCAAAACTATGTAAAATACATTGTACCCATTGTATTTTAACTGAGGTGGGTAACAGTAAAATGACAGACTTGGCTGCCATTTTGTTGTATCTTCATGTGTTTAAAACCTATCTGGAAAAAAAGTAAAGAATTTGTTCCATTTAACAAGTATACAATGTTCTTCTGTCCAACAGCCCTTTAAAGTCAGATTTAGAAGATTGCTTTTCAAAGCCATACTTTGAATTAACCTGTCTGTATTTCTCATCCTTTGTTATCACTTGATTTGGATATCACATACTCTAATGTCAAGGACTTTTAACTTTCCCTTCCATTCTACCCAATACTACACAAAGCATAATATACAGCATACACTGAAGTCCTCACATTGACAATCCCCTTAATATTCCCCTACACCTGGCCTGTGCAGAGGAAGCAAAGTAAGAACACTGTGTCCTGATGGAAGACTGCATGCTTACTCACTCTGAGCTGTTCCCGCAGCTCCCTCCCAATACACAAGGAAAACCCTTCCTACCATTCCAGCTGTGTCTGCCTTCTGGTACTCTCCTCCGGGTCTCAGAGCTTCTTGCAGTCCTGCTCCTTAAAGATATTCATCTCAACACTACAAGATGCTGAGTGCTCCTGAGAAAAGCCAGTGGTGGTTCTTCACAGCCTCTCCCACTTGCCTGAGAGAGACCTGAGTGCACTCTGATGCCGTGGCACCTGACCACGTTTATGACCTACTGTTTTCCTGGATTTCCTGAATCTGAAACATGTGACAGCATGAATGACACGTTCTGTCCTCTACCTTTTGTCTCCAGGCTACAGACTGTGTTAATGAAAAGCTTTCATTGAGATAAATGCCTTAGTGAACAAAGGTGTTCAACCTCTTGCTTGATTTACTGCACAGTTAAGAGCAACAGCAGTGGAGCTGAAGATAACTGTGTGCCCTTCATCCACGTCCACAACATTGCTGCAGTTGGTGTTGTTGGTCCACAGAGGCTGGGTATTGCACATACCACTCTAGGCTATTTGATACTTACCCGGCTGCTGGTGGATTTGACTTTTTGAAAATAGGCTTCAAAATAGGCCAGTTCAGAAGAAAATCTGCTGGAAAATACTAAGTTCCTGCTGCTTGATCACCAAAAGACTCTTAGTTGTAAAATATAGTTTATATTTCCCTGTTCCTTCTTATTTTACTCTAAAAAGTTAATTCAGTCTCTTTATCTTCCTCCTTCAGTTCTTATATATTTTTGTCTTAGATTGACATAATTAAAGATTCCCAAAACTGCACTGAAATGTTGGAGAAATTAAATATCTAGACATGGACTTGCATGCCTAGATGAATTCTGCAGGAACTATTGGAGAGGCTGTTCTCAGTGTTGGCAGCTGGCACTTGAAGTTGGTAATTGGTCAACATAGGGATTACCACACTGCAGATCTCCTGTCCCTAAAACCCAGCCAACCTGAACATATTTTGGGCCACACTTGTAGCCATTATTTCCTATGCCTTCATCCACCAATGAACTCTTCACTGCCCTAACTCTCATTTAGCATCTGAAAGAGGGGAGTTATTAGCATGGTACTTGGTACATTACAACAGATTACATAGATTCTGATTTGGATTTCAAATCAAGTGAAAGCTATGTTGAACCACAGTGGGTGGCATCTGGAATACAAACCAGAGGAAGCCTGAACAAAACCCTGCTCCTTGAGGTTTTCTGCCTGATTAGTCTCTGCCTGACAGCCAGAGCACCTGATACCTGCAGAGAAAAAATGGAGAAAGTCTCACCCACTTTCACTGTGAGTCAGGTACCCCAGGTGTTCTCACTTACTTCCTTCAAAGCAGTATTCCACCACGTAGCCGTCCAGCCCTGCCGCCCCAATCTGGTCTGGGGGCCTCCACTTCATTGTCACCGAGGTGTCGGTCACGCTGTCCACTGCCAGCAGAGTTGGGGGGCTGGTAACAGCTGAAGGAGTCAGGGAGAAGGCAGAACACTGTTATTACCATGCGAGGTTTATGTTTATGGTCTGTGTTTCTCTGGTTTGGTATCACAGGTGACAGGCTATCCTGCCCACCAGGATGATTTTCCACCATCCCTGGCATGTCTTCACCAGTTAGGACCACGCTAGGAGAAGGCAGCTACCTCATCCCATACATGCTCACATCCTGAGCCAGAGACAAATTCCTCCTGCTGAGGAGCGAGAAGGACAAGCAGCTGTGGCTGGTAAGCAGAGAAGTTGGGAGCAGTGTATTCCACCTCAGCAGGTATGTCCTGGCTGTGTCACAGCTCTGCTGGAGCTGTAACAGCCCCCTCCTTCCTCCTCCTCTGCATTCTGGGGGTGCTGCTGAGCAAGGGAGAAATCTTTGCTGATCTACAGAAAAAGACACCTTTCTTTTACAGGGACTCGTGGTTGTCACAATAGTTTGAAAATCTGTTTCTTTATATGAAAAGGCCACTCAGCCTGTCACTGTGGGAATGGCAAAGCCTTCTAGCTGTCACACTAATAAAAAATTATATAATTAGGTGATTGTAATAACATATTAATGGCTATTTTGTAAATGCACAGCTATCTCTGCTTTTGGTTACTTACCTAAAGGAACAAAGGACTTGGAAGGCATGCTTGGCTTGGACATGCCGATGGCATTGACAGCAAACACACGGACCTCATAAGCAACACCTTCAATCATTTTCTTTGGCTCAAAAGTTGTTTCCTTACACAGTTCAAAATTCAGCCTCATCCACCTGGAGCTTTGTTTCTTTTTCCTCTCAATGAAATATCCTTTTGACCAGAAAAGATTTTATCATAATAAGTGATGGCATAAAGGTCAGTAATACAAGGTTTATTTTTTGACTACCCAGTGACAGTTTTTTTACCAGGATACACCTCAATATTCCCTTCTAGCTTCAGAGTGATATTTTTCCTCATTGCAAGCTATCTGAGAGTCACCAATCTTCTTTCATAGCCATATAAGAGCTTTTTTTGGACTTAGAAGACTGTTATGTTTAGTTCAGAATGAAAAGGGCCTGGTTCTACTGACCTCTGGGCCCCTCTAGATTTCTTCTTGGTTGGGTATATTAAAAGATATTCCATTTTACTCAGTAAATTGTTTCTGAAATTTCTTCTAACACAAACAGGATAATAAAAATGCCAAGTTTGGTTTTATAAGAGGTTGTCTTTCAAGTAGGGAACATGATAATATAACAAGATAGAAAATGACAAATCTCAAAGCATTAGAAAAAAGAGATGTTTGATAAAGTCAGAATAGGTAGAACTTTGTAGCTACTGGATATTCCCAGCACCATTTTCCAGGGCCTGAGCTATACTCTGATCCTGTTGCATCCACTATTTGGTGTTTGCTTCTTTTGTTTGTATTAGAGTCACCACCAAAAAAAGTATGTACCTAGAATGGGTGATCCACCATCATTTGCTGGAGGTTCCCAGGTCATAATACACCAGTCTTCACCCACCTCAGTCACATTTGGTGCCTGAGGAGGATCAGGAACATCTGTTGTAACAAAGTAAATATTATTTTTAAAAAAATCTTTTGCCATAAGTTGAAATTAAAAATGTCAAGTAAGAAACAAATCTAAATAGTTTTTGAGGTGTAAAAGGAATTCCTAATGAGGAGAGAGAGCAGGGAAAATGAAATTTAGTGGATCCTGGCTGGTGGTTAGGAATGGATGAATGCCAAGGTCTTCTGCATGATCGAGACACTTGAGAGGCTCTCGGGAACATGTGCCAAGACAGGGCCCACAGCCACAGGGAGAGTGGAGAACCGGGAGGGATAAGGACAGCCTAAGGCAATCAGAGAAGTTTGGCCCCTGGCAGCAGCAATAATCAACTCCTACTTAAATCCCTTCCAAGCTCCTACTCCCTTCAGTAACACCCAGCCTTATTACCCTTGCATCCCAATTCCACACCTGGCAGTGGGGAAAACCAGGAAAATGGGAGTTTCCCAAGACTCTACCCCAGTGATAAAAGACATGGCTCATGGGCTCTGTTTCACATGACTTACCAACCACTTTAATGTTGATTAGGGCTGTGTCCTCTCCAGCCTCGTTCTTTAAGGTGATTCTGAAAGGACCCGAGTCCTCCCTCTCAGCTGCATCAATGACCAGGCAGCTGCTGTCTGGGTACGATTCTGCCCGAATTCTTCCACTGTCTGTGACCATCTAGGAACCACAGAGAGCAGAGGAAAAGGTCATATTTACTGGATTTGAGAATCAAAATACTCAAAAATCAAAAGTAGTCACTTCAACAAAAGCTGTAAAAAAGCTCCACACCAAACGTCAGCATTTTAGTCACCTAATGATGAGAAAAATGACAAAATAACCAAAATAAGTAAAACTTGGTAATTGTTTACTACTCAATTAAGCCATTGCATCACAAAGGATGAGTCACTAGGCTTCTCTTTCAGGGTAGAACACACTTTTGCCACCACATATCATTAATTTGATGGAAAAAGAATAGCTGATTCTTCCAAAAGGCAGATTCACTTTAAACTCAGAGTGGTTGTGTCAGTAGTTTCTCCTCACAGATTTCAAATGCTGTCACATATTTTGGAGTAGGAGCTCTCCATAATAATTCCCTGTTTGGACAGGACCACAGTGGTGACACTACAATTAATATTTGAAAAATAGTGGTCACAGATTGGACAATATAGGTTTGATGAATGCACTAGTGGTAAAATGTCCCAGCTTCTACATTGTACAATGAAAATTTAAATGTGAAAAACTATTATTTTTTGTATTTACACAGCCAGGAATTGATCTAAGCAAAAGTTCTTCTTTAAGACACTAGATGCAAGACCCCAATTGCCCAGCCTATTGTTTCATTTGAGACTTGAACTCTATTGAAATTTATCATTCATTTTCCAAAACAAGACCATATCATGGCTTACTGCCAAAACCTGGCAGCCATTCTGGGCATTGAATGTATAGAAGAAGTAGCCGTTTGGTAAATTTTCACAACTTTTCTTCTGCATCCAATATATCCTTCTCCTCTACTATTTTTTATAGTGAACCCATATTTTTTTTCCTTATTAATTTCAAGCTTTATTTAAAAAGACCCAAAAGATATGAAATAATATTTATCTGTTTTACCCTTCTTTTCTGAGCAATGAGCAATTTTAAATACAAGGCATCTCCCCCTTATTTTCTGCCATTAAAATAAATAAAAGGCTAAAGATTATTTTTTTGAAGAAAAAGCCTCCTGGTTAAGCTAAAGAAACATCTACAGTGACAACGTACCTTGTCCCCTCTACTCCAAAAGACTTTTGGAGGTGGTTCACCAGTGATGGGGATCTCAAGTCGTAGTTTGTTTCCTGCCACTACTGTCACAGTGTTGTTTTCCCCAAGACCATCCAGGTGAAGTTTAGGAGGATCTGAAAAAGGAGAGATTGTCCAAGTTAGACACGTAGCTGCTGCTCTGAGAGCTCAGTGACCTGGCACAGATCTGCAACACACAGAAACATGGTCTATGTTTTATTTTCTTGGTGTTTTTAAGCAACTGAATTTTGTTTTAAAGAAAAGTTGTGAAGAAAAATCTATTTAAGAAAATAGTTGCCTGATGAAAAAGAAATCATGGCATCATAGGCAGTTTGGAATAAAAATGCCATATGAAAAAACACACAACTGTTTCCCTGAGGCAGAATTATGTACGCTCAGGTAACTTCTGAGAGCCTCTAAGTGGCTCTTGAGAATTTTAGTTGTGAGCTTTTTTATGGCACATTTAACCACACTTCAGCCTTCACTGTCCTTACAGTTTAAAAATTTGTAAACCCTAATCCTTTTCTGAAAACAAACTTATTGCTTTTGTTATACACTGTGTGTATGGAGAACAACTGATTAATGTCCTCTTGCAACTTTTTTTAACATATTAAAAATATAACCATTTGCATCATTCCCCTCTAGTAGCACTTCCTTTTTTGTTCTCTCTAAATCCCACCAACACTTTTTGTAATATAGATATCCCACATCTCCCAGTTTCAATTAAAAAAACATGTTTTCTAAAACTTTGGTCATTTATATTGCTCTCCTCTTGACTTCCAAGTTGCTGGTTGCAGCCAGATGCTGGTGAGGCATTGCTGTGGGAATAGTCAATGCCCTGTTTTATTTTTGTTTGAAGGACTGGGATCACTAACAAGGCTCCTGCTTTTCTGAATGAATCAAAGCTGGGCAGAACAACTTTTTCCCTCTAGATAGCATTTAATGTTTTTAATGAATAGGTAAATGTTAGTTATTTTTATATATTTAGTGCTTATTCTACTCCTCTCTTATCAAAACACATTTTGCAATGTTAACAAGCCAATTCTTAAAGACAGCAGTGTATGTATATATATATATATATATCTGAGAAGCAGGTTTTTACACAAACTCTTCATAGTGGTTTAGCTTTAGGAGCTCAGCCTCAAGAAGCCTCCCCCAGGAGCTCCCCCCAGCACATAAACTATGAGCAGATCCTGAGCACAGGCAAAGCACCCTCCAGCAGCTCAACTGCACTTTGCCAAAGCTGCAGGTCTGTTTTCTCTGGTGGATGCCTGCTCAGAGGATACAAAGTGGTTGTGGTCAGGGGATTTCACACAGCTTTTAATTTACAGAGGTCACAGAAATATGTTCTGTGCAGGTCACTGTGCAGTCTACTTACCCACAATATGTACTTTGCATGGAATATTGATGTTGTAGGCATCTGGCACAAACATGTATTCACCCTCATCATCAACAGCAGAAACTGGTATAACAAATCTGTGGATTCTGTAAAAGAATTGAGAAAGAAGTCTGTGTAAATTATGTTTGAAGACTGCTTGAAGCTATAAGGAAAAGTCTGTGAAAATTTTAGGAGATCTGTGAAAGTGAGTAAAATTACTGACTAAAAATCCTTTACTTGTTTCTTAGTGTTAGTTTAGTTGATTAAATACTGTGTGCTTTGTACAAAATATTACTGAGACAACTAACAAATAAAGTAACCAATTCTAATACTGTTTGTTTGAACACGGAACAAGAAAAATACAGGAGTGTAATCTCTTTTTCGCAGGGATTCTATGCTGCTGTCATTCAACTGCAATTTGGTTGTTCAAGAAAAAATCTCTAGATGATCCCATTGTGGGAATATTCTGACTTTTGTTGGACCTTCTTTGTGAGTTGATACAAACAGGAGCTATGGGAAAAAGAGGCATAGAAAAGAAGATAAAAGGAATTGTATATTTTTACAATGTCTAGCAATAATTTTCTTTTTCTACTTAATATTCCATACCAACAGCAACAGTAATGGCAAGAAAAATCAACAGCTTGAACTTAGGTGGATCCAGGATTTGATTATTGTCCTCCACAGCCAAAATGCACAAAATAAGATTACAAAATAAGATTAAAGGAAGCAAGGAGACATGGCTTTTAAAATGACAAATAAATATGTCTTGAGGGACAGAGGTTAGACTTGATCAGCAGATAATTTTTAGTGAGATAACCCACATACTGGCACAACTCCACAGTGCCATTCCACCAAAAGCCACATCAATACCCAACAGGCTCACCTTCCTTTGTGATAAAGCTTTACACGGTCACTAGCTTCAATCAGCTGCCCGTTTTTGTACCATTTCCCTTCCACATTCTCAGATATCTCACACTTCAAGTGGATTTCCTGTCCCAGCCTCACAGTCTGGTCTTCTAGTGCAAGTGATATCTTCAGAGGTCTCACTTAGGAACACAGAAGCAGATGCATTAAAGATGATGGAGCTCAGTAACCATGGGGGGGTAGTTTCCAAGTTAATGATAAAACAGCATGAATTGGTCAGGGTGCCAATTTGTACAAAATAGTCAAGAATGGCGTGAGTATTACAAATAAAAATGTACATTTATGCATGATAATAATTGCATAATTATTCTAGATAACTTCAGGGCATGGATCAGATAAATTTTGTTTAAAGACCCAAGCACTTTAAAGAGATACTGCACAAACAAAGCTGAGAGGACTACACAGTCATGTGCTTGGGCCTAGGTTTGGCTTTCCTGTGAAAACCTCAAAGGACTGAAGAAAAGCAGATACTTCCCTTGAAAATTCACTTTGTTGGCCTGTTGTACCTTTGGATGGATTGCTTTGTTTTCCATATTAATGGTGTGACAGGAAGTTAACAAGCAGAACTAGTTCAAGGCATGCTGCTGGAAATAGGTTCTAAAGGGAAGTCACCATTCTGGAGATTCACAACAAAAAAATTGCTATGGAAGTTAAGTCTCCTTTTCAGTCCCCAGGGAAAGGCAAGAAAATTGTTAATTTCTGTGTGCCAGCACACTGTGGCATATGAATTTGAGAACAAGGTGGATGATACTCACAGTCAACTGAAAGCTTGGCTTCTGATTGCCCTCCAGTTGTCATTACTGAGTAAGTTGCAGTATCATTTTTGGCAGCTTCCTCTATGACCAAAGTGTGTTTTTTACCCTCAACCTTAATTCGATACCGAGATTTAGGATCGTTGGAAAGTTCTACGCCATTTCTAAACCTAATGGAAAGGAAAAAATTTTTATTTTTCAAAAGGAAATCCTGTGCAAGGAAGACTTCCATAGATTGAAACTCCCAGAGGAGACTTTACAAGAGTGTAAGGCACTAGAAAAGATTAAACAAACTCATCCATGAATGTATAAGGGTATTTTTTGTGTTGCTACACTTTTGAATAAGGCTTTATTGAGATTTTCTTAACAATTTTCAGGTTTACTGGTTTAGGAAAAGCTGCCCACATTTTTGCCCACGATTAGAAGGTTCTGGGTTTTATTTTCATGGAAGCTGTTCAAAGCATGTCTTACCATTTCACATTTGCATCATCCTCAGACACTTCACAGCTCAGCTCTACTCGTTCACCAACATAGGTGCTGGTGTCCTCCAGGCCTTTGGTCACCAAAATTGGAGGATCTTTGGAAAGAAGAAATTACATATTTACAATCTGAGAGGGAAAACCAAGCAAAAGAGATTTTCTAAATCATGCTGTAGAAGGCAGTATTGTTCAAGTTCTTTCAAGTTCTAATATGAGTATCAGTGCAGCCTTTTCTGCCTTAAATCAGAGAAGTTGTTACTGTTTAAAATGCTAGTAGGAAATTTGCTCAATAAAAGGAACATTTCTTCATATTAATACCTGTTTTGCTTTGGTAATCAACACCATAGTAGCAAAGAGAGTGAAGATACGGCCTCCCATTCGTAAATGTTGTTAAAATCTTCCCTCAAGTCAGTGCAAATGGAATGAAACCTGGCTCCCAGAAAGCCTGATCTGAGGGCACTTGGGCAATATCAGAGTCCTCAGGTACCAAGTGTGGTGTTAGGAGAAGCCAGAGCTACAACACACAGGTCTCCAAAATGGCTTAAAATTTTGAAGGGCACCACAGCCCCACTGGATCCAATGCACAACACCAAGTTGAGTGTATCCCCATTTCAGGGTTTTCACTAAGCTGCTAACTACAGGATGAGAAAAAAAAAAGGCCAGGGATCACAGAAATGCCAAGTGATCCTAACAGCTGCTAATGCAAATTCTAAAATACACCAAACCAGATCCTCCCTGATTATTTCTGTTGCAGCCAAAGAAGCCACACAAATGTAGGGCAGGTGAAACAGCATCGAGCTGACACAGTTACCTCTCACAAACAGTTCTGTGGAGCATTTCTCATCACCAGCTGTTACGTAATAGCGAGCATCGTCCGTCATCGTGCAGTTATTGATGAATAAAATTCGCTGGTTTCCTTTGTGCTCAAAAATGTATCTGTTTGGGTAGGAATGCAGCAAAGACACATTAGCAAAACTTCTGGACCCCTTTTGTTTTATGTAGAAAGTGCTGTCGGGATTTTTAGAGGCAAAAATATGGGGCTTTACAAAGTACTGAGAAAATTGTTCTTGGAAGCAATTTCCAAGTTTCAACAGAGATGTCATGGACTTCTAGCAAAAAAAAGAGCTGTAGTGTAGAGTGACAATGAGCTGTTTCTGGCTTGTTCCAAGATTCCAGGTCTGGGTGATATGAAAAGAAGAAATTAAAAAAACAAACAAAAAAAAAGAAGCTGGAGTCAAATGATGGCAAATAAAATGGAGTCTGAAACTCTAGATGAGTAAAGCTGAAAATAACCAGTAAGAGGACACCATCACTCATTCCAACATTTTTGTGAAGTGTAATAATAGCCAAAGTTAAGAGGTTAATATTATTGGTAGGCCAGATGGCACAAGATATCAGTAATGGGATATGGGGTTTTGGTAATGGGATAGGGAGCCTTTCACCTTTATGTCACCAGTTTAGATCTGCTCCAGGTTTGTAATGACCAAAGCTCATTAGCATCTGACAGCTGCTTCAGCTGCCTGGTGGAAATGCACTGGAGCACTCATCCAGCCCCTCCTGCTGGGGAGGTCCATAAAGCTGCCTGCAGAGCACCACTGAATTGATCATGCCAGATATAGGGGCTAAAGAAAAGGTTACTCTTATCCATTTTTTTGTCAAACATTAATTTTAACCGAAATCCTTTCCTGATTTCAACAGAATGAAGGAAATCTGCCTCATTTCTGTAAAAAGGCTTTTTTTAAATCACTATATTTTTTAACTCATCAGAGGAAAAATTGTCTAGGACTTTGTGCTGCTGGGAAACTTTTGAGAAACATTATATTGTTATGCACATCTTCCCCAGGTGTGTCTGCCTGAGGAATGGGGTTTTCTGCACTGGGTTGTAAGAGCTGGTTGTGCCCATGAGAAGGACTGGGCTCAACTTCCAGGCACTGGTCTACATGAACTCCAATGTCTGCACCTGCATTCTAGGAAAAGCCAGAAAATAAACCAATGTTCAGGTGGGACAGGTGAAGAGGCTTGTGTGCACCAGACCTGTTGCTCATGACTGATGTTAACAGAGTAGTGGAAGATGAGACAAAACTCACACCCCTTTTTCCTGGGGTTTATGAGCCAGCTGGGTAAGTTTGTGATGTAAATTCTCTGCTCTTAGCACAAAATTACTGTAGAAAGATTGTGTCCACCTCCAGACACAGGAACAAGGACAAGTGATTTATTTAGTGGCAGTGCTTCCTCATTTTTGAAAACTACTGAGTAGAAAATGGCACCACATTTTTTTGAGGGCCTCTAGAACTTTTGTCTTGAGACAAAGGAGACAATCTATATTATGTTTAGCCTACGGTGTACTTTTCTGGGTCCTGAGCCACTCTTCACATCTCATGAAATTCAGGAGTAAAATTGGTGCAGCCTGAGCAAAGAGTTGGGTCTAGGCAACACAATTGTCAAGGCAGTAGATGTGTATCCATTTTATTGCTCACATATCATCAAATCACTTACTTTGCACTTGGTCGTATTTCTTGGCCATTTTTATACCACTTGAGCTCCACTGTTGGATCTGCTAGCTCCACCATGAATCTTACTTTACCTCCTTTGTCCACCTGGTATGCAGGATCGAGGCCTTTGGCAAAAGCTGTTGTGGAAGTCAAGTGTTATTTGAACATGAGATCAGGAAACAAGAATATGGATGCTGAAATGACATTGCATAAGTCTCATCAAAACTGTCAGAATATATGCACACAATGTTATGCATCACAGATAAGATATTCTCACACTGGTCTGCATGGAATCATCTAGAAACAATAGAATAAGCACAAAGCTGTGCATATCTGGTTACCCTGACCAAGATCAAGCTGGCATCTCTTCAAGACTTTGCAGTGTGACTGTATTCCAAATAGGACCAGCTAGATGCATGAAATAAAACACATAAATAAAAATGAATGTGTAGTACTATATGTTATGACCTGAGGTAATGGATGAGGAGAGAGGGTGTGTCAAGCATCTGGATTACAGCTGGATTTGTGGAGGACTTCACCCACATATAAGGGACACCTCCAGGAAACCAGTGACACAGGAAATGTATATACTGCATCCAGCTCTGAAATGCTGTCCAGCAACAAGCAGATGCCACAACAGTATAATGGGCAGTGCATTGCATTTGTATGTGTGTGCAAACATGTTCTGTGGCATATACATGTATATACACACGTATATATATATTTCTGTATGTAATTACATCTCTCATACTATTCAGTAGGGTTGATGGGGAAAGAGAGTCCTAAATGTCCTCACCCAGTGCAGGGTGGAGGGTCTGTGGTACAGCTGGGATTTCTGAGCAATGGAGCTAAGTGCAAAACGAGATTATGAAGAACAAACACTGCATGTGTTTGGAGTGACCTCTGTTTAGAGCAGGAGATATTGATGGTAACACAAGATCTAGTTTCTGTATTGTTTGATCAGGTAACACCTTTCCACACACCTGGGGGACATTGTTCCAGATGGAATCAGTGTTTGTCTGAGAGGGAGGGATGCTTTAGGTAAGCACTGACTTGGATAAGGTGTTTATACTTCCACCATGGACCAAATCTTCCTTGTGATTAACTCCTTGCAGGAACAAGTTGTAGTGTGAAGTTCCCTTGTGTGGAAGTGAGGCGTATTTGTGTTTTTAAGGTGAATGGTTGTGTGTGACCAACGAGCACAGGAAAGCTCTGCCCCCTCAGTACCTGCGCTCTTCTTCACCTCCCTGCGCATGCGCTTCAGCCGCTTCAGCATCCCCCTCAGGTCGGTGATGCCGTACTGGAAAGCGATCTTCTCGTACTCGCTGGGATTCGCGTTCTTCAGCAGATCCCACACGTCCACCTCGGGCTCTTCCTCCTGCTGCTTCACCTCCCTGACGTTAGCAAAATAAAGTTATGGGGGAAGAGTTAGCGAGGCTTTATCACGCCATAAAAAATGTGTGAAGCTGAGTCTATGGTGAGGCTAGAAATGTTTTGACCAAAATTTGAAGGCTGCCATCATATCTTTTTTGTTTAATTCAGTATGAGTGGAGTAGCTCAGAATGACATTCACTCCTTACTTTACACTTCTTCAAGGCAGAATTTGAATGCAAGTTTTAATTTGTCCTTTTCTGATACAATCAGTTAAGAGAATTTTTATATTGCTTCAATGCTTCAAAAAAAACCAGTTTGAAAATGTAATAGATACAGGCTAATCCCACTTAAATCAGTTTTATCTGCTCTAACTTGAGTGAAATCAATCACAATTTATGATGGCACCACTGAGTCTAACCTGTGCTTTTCAAAATCATATAAAAATGTTTTCAAATCCTGAGTCCCTGTAATTGCTACTGTGGGTGACTGGTGACAGGACATTGAAATGCAGGGGAGTTTGTGTCTGTTTATAGTTACACCAGTGCTCCTCAGCATTACTTAAAGTTGTCAAATGAATAGGAACTGGAGATTTCCACACCAACTTGGACTTGAAGGATGGATCTGTTCACTTCCATGTGTATCTCAGTCTTAAGAGCAGGAAATTTGTTCAGAAGCCTGTGTGAGGAATCACCTTTACACAGAAGTTTCAGTACTGTATTTACTATCTGCAACTCCAGGCTAAGACAACCAATAAAGAGAAGTATAATTATTTTCTCAAGGCCAGCCGTTAAATGATAGAACAATGAAAGCATCCTAAACAAAATTATATTTTTTATGATTGACAATTTAGCTCAAAAAAATGGACTGCTAGAACAATACTGGAATTGAGGAAGAAATCTAGATTTTTTCCTCCTGTAATATCATTAGGATCAGACCAGGATCATTCCAATTTGACTTAGCTTGTCTAACAAAATCAGTACTTTTGAGAACAGAGCAAGAAAATAAACTTTTGAGAAAGAAAAAAGTACCAAGTTTTGCAGTGAGGCACTGTTAGAGCTGAGCTTTATGGAGTCAAAGAGAGGTTTTTCTTTGACATATACAGAAATAGCACTAAAATTCCCTGAGAATCTCTGCACAGTTGGATGAGGAACCATGGAAACTACTTTGCTGATTAGTCCATGAAGTTTATTAATTGTCATAATATATCTGTAATTTTAAAAAGGAAGAGAGGTTCTGCCTGAGTAGTCTTTCAAATAGAATAAATCTGAGTCAGCAATGTCTGACTGAGGGTACATAATTTTATAATTTGTTCCTTTTATCCATGCTCCCACTTTCTGGAGGGTGACTGCACAGCGAGTGCTGTCCTTTCAGTGAGATCCCTTCTGCATGGGGGCAGGTGGAGACCAGCCCTCAAACACCTGTAAAAGCTGAGCCCCTGGAGCAGCTCTGTCCTCTCCCAGGACTGCTGCTCACAGGCAGCGTCTGCCCACGCCAAGGGGATGTGCACTCTGGGGGAATCCAAACAAAGCTCCCCTTTAAACCAGGCAGAGGTTGAGAATGAGGATCCTGATTTTCAACCAGACTGGAAGACTCAATTTCAGGCTCGTTTTCATCTTGCATAACTGGAAAATGAATTTTGATGCTTAGAGCAAGTCAACTTTGTTCTGAGACCTCAGTAGTTTGAGCTGAGGCCAGAGGCCAAACAGAGTGTGGTATTTCAGACTGACCTCTGACCTTGCCACTTTTAGATCTCCTTCCTAAATATGTGCATTTTATTGCAAAATGTACTTGGAAAAAACCCCTGAAAAACAAACAAACAAACAAAAAACCCAAACCAAAACAACAAAAAAAACCTACCAAAAGAAAAAAACCCCAAAAAACCACCACCAACAAAAACAAAAAACTAAAAAAACCCAAAACAAACAAACAAACAAACAAAAAACCCAAACCAAAACAACAAAAAAAACCTACCAAAAGAAAAAAACCCCAAAAAACCACCACCAACAAAAACAAAAAACACCCACAAAACAACACCCCCAAAACCAAAAAAACCAAGAAAATAAGGACTTAAATATTTCAGTGCTTTTTAGATCTTGTGCCTCTTGGAATGTCATGCTGCTACTGGTCCACTGCATTGACAAAGAATATCCAGTCATAGTGTGGCTTACTGAGATAAGACTTGATACGTCTGCCTGCCAACCAGCAGAAAATTAGAAAATAGACAGTATATTGATTGTATGCATTTAAGTTTGTTTTTTTTTTAAAAAAAAAACATGTTTCAAATAGTATGAACCAAAAGGGAAAAGTTCTAGGTCTTTCCTTGGTCATACAACCATTAAAAAAAGAGAAAAAATGCACCTCCAACATTGCCTGTTGTAAAAATTGAAATAAAGCCATGGATTTGTCTTTGTGGTAATGGATGTTAATATCCACACGCATGGATATTAATATCCACACTGTGGCTTAATTAATAATTTTATTCAATTAAGCTCAGAAATATGAGGTTGCATTTCAGGGCCTGAAGCAAGGTGAACCAATTTGACCAAAGTCAAATAATGGTGTCTAAAAACTAAATATTTGCTTTATCCATAAAACACACAATAGATATTCCATGTTTATAAGGCTGTACAGTATTTGTCTTAGAAATCTTAAGAGTTAATTGTTAGTAAAGTTATATAATGTCTCTTAAATCACATTTATCGTTCCACAAAAACCAAGAACTCTCACATGCATCTCTCATGTTACTATGGAAACACCACACAGGATGTCATGAGGACTGGCATGGCAAGTTTGATTAGTAGGATGAAAAGACAAACTGAAGGTCCTAATTAGGGATGAGAAGATTGAAAAAGCAAAGACCTGGTGGATTGGAATTGGTCCAGGTAATTCTTTGTCTACTTTCAGCTTCAGCTTTTCCTGTGTGCTTTAGTTGCTTAAATGCTATTCTTGCCCTTGTAGCCAATGAGCCCTTTGTGACCTTTTAATGTAATTAATACTACAGATTTTCCTCTTTCAGAGTAAGTGGTAGATGAGATAAAGGATGTAATTCCTTTTCCAGTTCTCTGTGATCAGCTGTCATTGATTTCCATGGCATATAGAATTTCTCTGCTTGATTTTAAAAGATGATGAATGAACTATCTTGTCTTAACCCAGTGAAATACTAAACTGGGTTTAAGATCTGAGATAACTAGAGACATAACTATCATAATACCAGATTTTCAAGGCACATCAGAGAAACATGTACCCCAGTTGTTTTCCATCAAAACATTTGAGTTAAATAAAACATGACTGAGCATTTGTGTGTACATATTAAAAAAGTGACAAAGAATTATACCAATATTTATGACTTGAAAGCATGATATATGATTTTTCAACATCAGGATGCTTATAAAATCAAGTGAGGATGTACCCATAAAGATAAATTTAACCATTATGTTTTTTTTAGTGTTGCACCAGAATCAATTTTCTGTACTGCTCATCCCTGTGTAGGAAATGTCCCCCCTCTGCCTTCCATGCAAACACAAAAAAAAATAGCAAGTGAACTAAATGTTATTGGCCTCTTCAGGCTGAGGCTCACTTCTTTTCCCAGCACACTCAGATCTGAGGTTTCTTTTCTGCACACTTAAGGTAAAAATAAGAGAACATTTGCATATTATACTATGAGAATAAAAACCAGTTAGAAACATCAAAAAGTTGAAAGGTCACAAAATCCTCAAGGAGTTATTAATGCTACACCTGACTGTTTCTGTGGGAGAACCTAATGGTTTGCAATCCACACCTGCTCACTGCATCACTTGGTTCTCACCTACGTTTCAGGAGACCACTAAAGTCAAGTTCTCCTGCATCCTCTTGTCCTTCACCGCTGTTATTAACAGAAAAAGATCAAATCTTTGTTTAATACAGGAAGACTTAGACAACACTCATTGCAAATGCTCTACTTCTCATACACTCAACACTATCCAGAAACACAAATAATTGTATAAAATCAACACAAACTTGTATGCTTTTTCACACGGGTTATGTTTCTGTAGGCACTTGTGAAAAATTACACAATGGTTTGTATTGCTTCTTCTTATACTCTGGTGGCAAATTTTTGTAACTGAGTACATAAATTTGCCAAGGTTTGTGTTAGATTTCAGTAACACAAACAAATGGCAGCTAGTCAACACAACCAGCTTTGTTTTTCGTTTCTCTAGTGGACAAAACAAAGGGCTTGTGCTGATCTCTTGCTGTGAAATCAAAACAAAGATTTGCATTGCTGGGTGATGCTTTTAACAATGCATAGCTCTGTCAAATACTGATTGAAAAGTACTTAACCTTCAAGATTTTACCTTTCTCTAAATGAAGGGAGAAAACAGTTATAAAAAAGAATAAAAGAGCACATTGTCCATTTTTACAGTCCTATCAAGGTGCATTTCTTTCTATGATGCGATCTTTAGCAGAATTACCTTATCATAGAGCACATAGACAAAAGAAATGTCCTAAATATTTGTAAAAAGGCAAAAATAGTGCAAATCTTAACTGAAATGAAGCCAGTGTTCAATCAAGATTTTACATGGAAGATATTACTTAGAAAATCAGAAAATACTGAGATATCTTCATCTGCTTGGACAGAGTAGTTACTGCATTTTTTAAAATGTGCTAAAGAAGGAAATGCACCTTTAATGTAATATCTTTTGTATTTTTCTTTAAATTAAAGCCTCTAAATAAAATCAGTTATCTCTGGATAACAAGCTTTACTTGTAAATTAACAAACTGCATTCACTATCTGTTATAAAGTATTTTCATTCTACATATTTTTCATATATTTCATCACAAAAAGATGACACCTATACTGGTTAGAATTGCTACTTTATCAGAAAAGGAACAAACTTTAAGACACAATGCTTTATCTTACATTCTCTGTACATTTACTGTTTTTCCTTACTGATGGTATTTACTGTTTACTTTAAGGTAACAAAGCCAGATCCTGTCTTCTTGAAATCAGTGTGAATTTTCTCTCTGCTTTTAATCAGTGCAGGACTGGGACCAGGAACTTTCATATTGTGGCTGACAGTTTTCAGGAAACATGCAGTAGAATATTTTAGTGAATGAAAATACATTTTTAAAAACCTCCAAAGAAACATATATTTAATTCACTTAAATATTCAATCTTCCTTTAAATTACTGACACTTGTAATTTCCCAGTAGGGGTATTGATATCATATGTACTATCTATGTGCTGTAACTCTTTCATTCTAACTACCACCAATTACTCAAAATCCCATTTCTTTATATGTACAAATACAGTTTTATAAAGTACTTGATCCAGTTGTCTGACACAAGTTCTGTGCATGCTATTAATGTCCATTATTGAGGAGCTGGATAGGATCACTGAAGTTACCTTCTTTTGAAAGCAGATCTGATGTCAATGGATGGAGCAGCTTGGGAAGATTCTATGAAATAATGGTAACACAGGAATTAAAAACACAATTTGAATAATTTATGTAATCAGTGTGATTTGGAATATGAAATTTGTTCAGTTTCCTGCTGAATGACCAGCATTGTGCTTCCCCTTTGGCATTAGGTTCTGGCATCTACAAAGATGCTCAGGGCTAAGTGTGCCATTTCTCTGAAGTACTTTCTGCAGTTCTGCATAGGAGATTTGTTTCTCTGGTGTTTCTCTCTATTCCCCTGCCTGCCTTATTCACAGGCTCTGGCCTTTTTGTCTTCTCACTTCCATTGCTTTCTCCCCTGCTGGTATCTTGTTCTCCCTCAGTACGTTCAGCAGCAGAGGAAGGAGACAGAGTCAGTCTCCTCTGCAGCTGCAGACTCACATTTATTGTCAGGGCAAGGAGGAGTTCCCCTTGTGTGAATTACCCCTTTGGGACAGCCTGGATCAGGTTCTATGGTTCTGATCCACAGACAGTGAATGGATGGAGCCAGGCTGGCCCCCACCCTGCTGCCCTCTAAGCTCACACACAAAGCTCTGAGTTTGTGTGCCAGAGACGGATTTCAGTTCAATACTGGTTTTATCTGCCAGCTTTTCTAATTTTTGGATAAATGTCTCACATGGTATCTATTCCAGTGATTCCAGTGTTCATTTAGACAATAAATTACAGACACAAGAAAATTCTCTGAGCTCTATGCTAAAAACACTTTTAAGTATTATTTCATTTAAAGGGTCTGAACAAGATGAAGTCTCATTTAGAAAGAAAGAAAGAAAGAAAGAAAGAAAGAAAGAAAGAAAGAAAGAAAGAAAGAAAAGAAATCCTTATAAATCTTTACAGATACAAAAGGAACCTTACCAGTGACTTCAAGGTCAAAAGAGCAGCTATCAAATTTGTCCTTGTAAGACACTTCACAGCGATAGTTCCCTGCATAGTTTTCCTTAGCTTTGATGATCTGCATCTCAAATGTATGAATCTAAAAATCAAACACAGTCATTCATTAATGTGGATAATACATTTGCACAAAGCAGAAGTTAAAACATGAGTCTTTCAGACATGCACCAGAAATGAGGAAAAACTCAAATAATGGGCTCTGAAAAGAAACTGGAACCCAGAAATGGCATCAGAAAATTTTGGTTTCCCCACCATTATTTGTCCTGAGCTGGGAGAGCAGAAAATCTGCATCTGCAGAGGGTCAGAGATCACCAGTGAAATCTGTGTGGGGAAGCCAGGGTTAGACTCCACTGCTCTTGAGCTTCTGCCTGTTGTCTTAAACTGATCTTTAAGCTCTCTTTGGAGCTTTGCCCCCATAAGAAGGAAAAGTGAAGACACACCTTAGTGTGACGCTCGAAGGACTCCTTCAGCTGCAGGTGCTTCCCCGCTTTACTGGCCAGATCCATCCATTTTCCTTTAAACCACTTAACATTTGGCTTTCGGAGAAGATCTTTGGCTTCTACTTTGGCTATAAATGTAATATTCCCACCTTTCAGAAAGAGAAAAGAATAATGCAGCTGTTGAGGAACAAGTGGTTGGTCAGTTGCATCTCTACAAGTTCCTTTCACTTCTGCTCCATTCAGCCTCCATGTGTTCTACTGCAAAATTAAGAGTCAGATGGAGTCACACCAAATGTGAAAGTACAGCAGTGGTACAAAGGTTAATGATTTTGGGTCTGGAAGCTTTCTGCTGCTATCCTGTATAAGATCTGCTTGATATATCAGTAACAGTGCAGCCAAAAGTATCAAAATAACCAGTTTTCTTCCTCAGAAACTGTACTTCTTACCATTATGCTCAGTAAATTATTAGATTTTGAGCTTGTCTTGAATTAAACAATGGGGTTTGCTTCTCTGAATCCAGTCCTTTTGCCTTCAGCGTGGAGTTCACATCCAGCTAAAACCAGAGGCAGTACTTACAGCTGAGGGCAGAACCTGAGTGCCACAGAATCTGCCCACACCATTCCCAGCTCAGCCTCTGTCTCAGGGAGTGGCTTTTGGTTTTGTTCTTGGCACTTACCAACACTCACTGTTCCACTCTGAGGTTTCTCGATGAATAAAGTGGATCTTTGGGCGTCATCACGCTTTTCTGAATCCTCTGGAGCTCCTTCTCCAAGAGACCATACTGAGATGCAGAGAGAGGGGGAAATATCAGTCATCCGAGGATGTTTTACTCCCTCCAAAGTACACTTACCTGAACTTCCTAAACTCTCTAGCCCTAGCACCTTTCTCTTCAGATGTCCTGAAAGACATGTAAGCTTTTGTTCACACTGACATCCATTGCTTGGCTGTCACATTGTGTACAGTTCCTGCAAGAGCACTACCTCTGTGGTGATGGAAAATGAAACTCAGGGAGGAAGAGAGGGGAACCTGATCAGCCAGGACAGGCACTGAGCAACTTGAAGGGCACCAGCATTCAACCATGAGTGCTTTACAGAGGTGATGCACAAAATCAGCTCTTTGTTTTTCAGAAGAGATAGAGGTTCTGAAAACACAAACAGCTAGAAGCACAAAAATCCCTACACACTTTCAGTGGATCTCTCTCAACCCAAACTAAGTCCATTGTACAAGCTGGTTCTTCCTCTGTGTCTGCAAAGTAGGGCAGGAATGAAGCTCACTTCTGAACTTTCTTCTTTTCTGCCATGACAGAAGCACAGAATTTGGGGATCGGTCAATACCATGTCCTGCCATGTGAATTTTATGGGATATTTTATGGAAAAAGTAGTTTGTCAGATGGAAATGATTGTGAAATATGTTCAGACACAGCAGCTTCTCTTCTGGAAACTGGGACTTTGGAACTGAAAAGAAGCAACAGTACTGAGAGAAGCAGCAAATGAGTGCTCTCCCCAGCACTGTACCGGGATGGCTGTGTGTTTCTGGTCTCTCTGTTTATCTGGACAGCCCTGGCTTTGTGCTGTGCCATTACACCTTGTGTAAAACCATGGCAAAACTGATTCCTGGCAGAAAGTACAAGGAGAGAAAGGCAGTCAATGCCTGTTTTCTGCTCACTTTCTGCGGAGAGGCAAAGCTCATGTCTCATATTCCAGTCTGAAGTCCAAATGCCAAATCTCCGTTTTTTGAGGAGTTATTGCCAGTACAGAGGGGAAACTAATTAAAGTTAGAGGTCAGAATAGTGTTTCTGATATGTAGTGATTACTGCTGTGGGAATCTTTTCAACTCATGAAAATTTCTGCCACCCACGAATGCGACACAGCTCATGGTAACCATGGGAAAATGCAAACAAATTGGTTTTATTATCCTAAAGCCCGTCATGAATTTTAAAAAGGTATCAAAATGCTAGATAGCTTTGCTATAATGTCTTAGTGTTTCAGTCAGCTGTGGGTGGTGTGCCTAGCACCTCTGTATATGCCTGCTTGTACAATATTTCTCACAGGTAAAGACATTCATGTATATACACACATGTATGTACACATATATACACATATACATGAAATTATTTACACAGACATAAATGAATGCAAATATATATAGATACATATCTATATATACTCTCTATAATCTAAATGTTTAGATTATATCACTTGAACATGGCAATATATGGAAACAACATGAGAACAAGTGAAGGTTACTGGTAGTAAGAGGATGAAGTGATGACAGCAGGATGAGGATCTGGTCACGTGCAGCAACTAACCTAACACGCCACAGGATGAAATGGAAAAAGGATATTAATAAATGGAAAAAAGCTTACACAGAGTCATTAATTTGGTACCACATAAAGGAACACCTAAATATTATCAACACCTCTAGATATTAACACTCTCCTATTTATTAAACAAAGAGAAGGGGAAGTGGGTGTGACGCGGGCTGGCATAGGCGGCTATGCCAGGTCCATAACCATGGTTGAAGTACCAGCTGCTCATTTTGTTCCAGAGGCTGCAAATCCTGAAACCACGAGAGTGGGTGCAGTGTGCGTTACCTGCCAGGGTAGGAAGAAAGAGGTTATGATGATTTTGCTAAGTTTTCCCCACCGTCCTTTGAGGTGTGAGAAGAAGCCTTCTCCTACAGTCTTCTGGGACCTGTGTGTGGGATTCGGGTGAGGCTGAATGTAGGAATGGAATTCCTGTAGGCTGAGGAGGAATGGAACAGCTATGTATCTATCTATACAGACACAGATATAGATAGATAGGTATGTATGTATGTGCCAAATACTTGTCCTGTTCTGTGCAGCACAGCCTTCTCGCTCCTGGTTTAGCTGCTGGGAACCTATTTGCCCTGGTACTTTGAAGCATTTCAACAGCTATAGTTTGCTGCTGTCTAAACAACGAAAATAATGTATTATCTTTTAAAAATAAAGTCTAGAAAGTATTTTTATTATGTCATTTTGGGAGTGTTTTGTCATGTTTCCCAGGAGGTCTCACCTGAATCCTTTCTTTCCGCTGGCTTAGACATCCCATCTGAAAGGGAAGAGCAATTTAGATGACACCAGCTCAGAGATCACAGCTTAAGTGGCCTCAGATCACTGGGATTTTGAACATTGATTCTTCATACAAGAAGATTAGACTAAATATTTGGGACCATATCCATGAGGAACTACTTGGATACCAAAAAAATGTGAACGGCTAAGAAAAACCCCCAGAAATCTTCCCCACTTTTCTCTAGAAAATCTAAATTATTTTAATTCTGTTGAAGAGTTTCTTTAGAAAGGTTACATGAGGCTGATGTTTTTTCTATGATTTGTGTAGTTCCAGGTAACAGAGGAATTCCTTAATATTTGTGTGAGGGACAGTATTTTGATTATTTAAACAGTATACTTATTTATCTGGAGTTGCTTTTGGATCCACTAACCAATATTTTACCTTTCACTGGGAGATCTACTAAAGACCTCAAGACAGGACTGCAAAGGGTCTAGTTTTGAAGAGAGATTAATAAAATATAGGGCACTTTAAAAATTTTTCTGTTGTATCTTTTGAGTTCAGACTGCCAGTTTGGACTCTTTCTTCATTAATATTCAAGATAAAAATACATACATACATACACACAGAAAGCTTTATCACAGTCCTAACCTGCTGGTGGAGTACTAACTGAAGTGTCATCTTCATCTGTGAAAAGAAATACAAATGAAAAAGCACATGAAGAAACTGAAAGCACAGGCGATCATCTGTTTTAAAACAACTACATGAAAATGTAAAACCTGCAAAAGAAAGAGAAATAAATTGCGATATTCAGGAGCATTCACAATGGAAGAGTCAAACTGATGAGGAAAGCTTTGCATAATTCAGTAGCTGAAATGGTAAACCTTGATGTTTCAAGCAAGTAAAAAACAAAATGAGATGTGGACTGTGATCTATGATTAAATCATGAGTTTATATGAGAGCTGCGGAGTGATTCTGTTTGTTAGAGATGTAATCTACAGTAATTACAATAAGAAAGCCACAATGAAATGAAGGAGAATCACATATCTAACCTGAGGAAGATGTCATTTCTCTGATGACCACGTCTGCAATTAAAACGTGTACCACATATGCATTCAGCATTATTAAATCAAGATATGAAAAAGTTAAAACTAGTCGCCTCTATTTATACTTTGTCATTTCTATACTATAATATTAATTGAAAGTGCAAGGAATACACAACTCAGTTTTTCCTCATATCAACAGGAGAATAATTTTAAATAAGGAAAGAATTATTATCACCATGCTGGATTTTCCTTTTGGTCACACTAATAGTTTACTGTCATGAGGTAATAAATTGCTACAAACAATTGTTACCCAGATATTTCAAAATGTTTCATCATATAGAATATGTTGAGGTTTATATTTATAAAAATCAAAAGCCTGAGAAAAACATGAAACTGGTGTTAAATGGAAATATTGTAATCATGATTATTAGAAAACCAGAATAAGGTAACGACCATCTTTACAAGAGTCCCTTTGAATTTTAGATGTTGAGTAGAAACCTCAGAGATCAGTTTAGATAAAAATAATCAAAAGGTCTTAGTGTTTTAAAATCCTAATGGTAAAAAAGTAAGAAAATAACCAAAGTATCCTTTGAAAGACAAAAATAAACTAGATATATTAAGGATTTAATATATAACTTATATGAAGATAACATGGTTTTATACAGAATCAGAAAATAATCTGTAGAACACTTCAAAATGGAGAACAGAGCTAAAAAAGAACAATTTTGGAAAAATGTTAACCCACACCTTTAAAGATAGTCTTTTTGGGCGTTGGATTTTTTTATATCTTGTGGTTTTTATATCTTTGTGTTTCCATAATGAAATTTTAAATCTGAAGTTATCCTTTGATTTTGACCTTAAAGTTATAATTTATCTATAAATTTTCAAGGAAAAAATTCATAACTATGACAAAAAAAGCACATATAAAATATAGTTGCATTTTCACAAACACTGGCAATATTGAATTTTTGAGTTTGTTTAACCACTGAAGGCTAATTAAAAGCCTGTTAGTAGAATTTGTCTACTTCACCATAATGTTTTACTCATTCCTTTTTAATGATTCATCAAACTTCATTTTAAAGATCCCTTGGGAGGATAATGAAAGTTGTAAAAAGTATGACTACACACTACATATGAAGGATTAATGTGTTATCTTGCAAATATCTTTTCTTATTCATAGAAAAAAAAAGAATAATGGAAGAGTTCTCATGACCTGCATCATCCAATGCCATAAGCAGATGTTGAAAATGTTGATTTTTAGCAAAAGCACAGTAATGATTAAATCATGTCAGACATTTTAACACACTGCATTAGCAGTAAATGGATGCAAGGCTATGTGCTTCCACTGCAAATATTTCTCCATATTACATGACAGCATTAAGTGCTCTTTCAGCTCTTTTTGTCAATGATGTTGCCATTGTGATTGATGATGGCTCAAAGAGGCATTTGACTGAAAAAATAATAAATTAATGCCTGCATAAAACATTTGATGTGATGCATCCTACATGATGATGTATGATAATCAAGTTATGAAAGGACCACTCAGTTTTCCCTTTCATTTAATCATTTGAAAAAGTAAAAAACCCAAAAAGAAGTTATTAGTTTTGCAGGGGGATTTCTGGGTTTCTCTCATTTTTCAAACAAAATGTTAACATCAAAGACAAACAAAGGAAACAAACATGTCAGAAGTATAAGGATGAAAGCCCAATTGAATGTTTTAGAAATGGGAAGAGTATCAAAACACTACATGCTGGAGGGATTTTTTTGATGAATGGGTAATTATCAACCCATCACTCCTACCTCAGGCTTCTAGGACAAAATGGACTCACTCTTGGTTCAGCAGCTACAGCCAATTCAGTTTCTGTGATGAATGATTGTTTATGCTAAAATAAAGTCTATTTGAATGTAACAAAAATAGCAAAAATACCAGATATGTCAGTAGAACTATGATCATTAATTCACTACTCTTATCTTCTGCTAGTAAACTTTTAATGGGATATATTTTTCAATCTGTTTCATGGTAAGAGTTTGTTATGGGGAAATCAATTGATTCATTAGACAGTAGGCTGATAAGATGTATTACTCCATAGAAATCTTTATTCTTTGTCCGTGGCACACTCCCATTAACATATAGGGTAATTGTGTTTCTTTTTCTTGTTTCTAAATGATATCATTAACTGTGGAGCAGGCTGAGCTCTATCAGGAGTAGATTCTTGTTGGATGAAAGAACTCTCCATACCTCTAAAGAAGCTAATCTAAACACAGTGTAGCCTTAACATTAAAATTTCTGACTGCTGGCACAAAAAATTAGAAATACATGTCCCAAATAAAGAAATTACTGTTTTATATATGAGCTGCTGGTATCAAGAATTTCAGACCTACTTTCCCCTGGCTTGAAACGTCGCACACAAAATGGAAGCTGCTATTCTGCCATCAGCCAAATTGTTGACGAACTTAACGTTGTGAAGGAGTGTAGAAAACCTATTAATTGTATATTATTTTATTTTTCTATTCTACTGTTTATGCAGAAATTACAGAGCACAGCAAGACTGAGAGTTTCAAATTTAGTTGACTTCAATTAGCAATCTGATTTTCAAAGGGAGTCCAGCAGTCCCATCAAGGGTACTTGGAACTTTGGAATGGTAAATGAAGTACATACACAGGGAGGGGAAGTTTTAGTAGGGAGATGAATGGAAAAGTGAAACCTGGGAAAACACAAGGATGACACATGCAATGAACACTTTAGTAGATGGTTGGAAGAAACCTAGAGGAAAGCTATCACTAAAATATACAGAAATTTTAGTAGATCTCTGAATGACTGGATGGGACCTAAAAAAAGGAATGAGCAAATTGATATTAAAATTTTACTATTATTTCAGCAAGTGGGAACAAAATTATAACATATTCAATCTGTATGATAATACTAAAATTAAAAACAAAGACACAAGCATTTTAATTGAATGAATATAAGACAATGTAGTGAATTTGGAGGATTTGTGCTGATTCACTTTGTTTCTCCAAAAATAAAATGGATGATCACATATATCCTGAATTTTTATATCATGATTATAGATGTTTTAAAACTGGTTTATTTTATGAAAGAAAATTTTATGTTTACTGCTTTGAGCTACTAAGTTACAGAAAAATAACCATGAGATACAAAGAATTTACCACACTGTTTTTCACTTTATAACTTTACAGTGAACACAAAGGAATATAAATATGTAATTTCACACAGACAATAAGGACTAAAAAGAAATAGAACAGTAAAACAGACAGACAGATAGGTATACTCTAACTTCCTGTTGTTAATATTTTCTTAGGGATGAGGTGGAAATGATGGACTATGGGATTTACATGGACTACCAAGGTTTCTTTCCTAGATGTCAGGTTCCAGCACAGCCCCATTTCAGGTTCCTGCAGTGTCTATCTCAGAAATTATCAGCAAACAGGTCACAACTGCTGGCACACAAGTATTGCACAATTGCTGTGGAATTCAGATATTTAATGTTTCCCATTTTGCTTCCATTCAGGGAAGTACCTAAATCTGCTACTTCTGAAGCTGCAGAACGAGTTTTACATATAGCTAATATAAAAGCTAATGTCTAGCTAGTTCTGTCATAATTTCCTTGCTGAACTGTTCATTTTGAAGTGTAAATTATTTTGGAATGGAACCAGGTTGGAAGAATGGAACCTTTTCACTTTTTGTGAATTTTGCTCACCATTATAAAGATTTTGTTTTTCCTGGTACACAAACCTGAAAAAAATAAGTCTATGAAAATACATTTTCCCTTATTTGGTGACATTCTGCAATAAAACAAGAGCTGATAGTAACAACTGCACTGTAACTAACTTTTAGAAGCATTTTTACTGAGTGTCTGGCAATGACATCTACTTTGCTTTGCAGAGGTGAGAGTTTCACTGGAGCATGGCAGAAGATTATCTATCTATTAATATTCAGACTTTCACTGGAATTTTAAGGGAGGCAACAGCTGACACCATGAGTTGAAACTGGGAAAATTCTCCATAGCAGGATCTCAAGAATATTTTTGGTAGCAAAATCCTCATAGCAGGTTTCTCTTAGGAGGAACATTTTTCCTCCTAGTAAATACTTGTCTCCTTCACTAAATTCAAAACAGAAACATAATAATGTATAAGAAGATAATAGAAGTTTTGGATAAGTTACCTACCATGTTTTCATTTTTATTCAGTGAAATGTAGGCTTGTAAGCAGTGAGGAAATCACCATTCATGTTCAGTTTGGGAACTAACATTTTTCTCATATCCAAATTAAAGCAAGCAGAACTAACTGTTGGAATAGCTTGAGGCAAGACTTTCATCTTTTTTCCTATCATTAGGCATGCAAATTATTTCTGAATTGCATTTCCATTACCAAGTTGACAGATTTGATTACTCACACAAAATTTTGTGTGTCAAAATAATTGCTCAATGCAAGGATAACTGGCAAAATAGCATGCACTGAAGCCTGGTTCAGCACTCTTATTTTCAAAAGGGTACTTGAATCACACATTCTTAGTGTTTATATTTTGACTCTGCTGAGAAAAATAGCCATGCATGCCTTTGCCAAATAAATCTGCAAGTATCAAGTACACATCCAGTCTGTCTAAAAGAGAGGATTTTGTTTGGAAGACACCAAAAGCCAGAATACATTTTCAAGCAAGCCATTTCTTGATTTGCCATGAAAAAGCATAACCATGCCAGATGAAAAGCAAGCATTACATCAGTTGTAAGCATATCTTGGTCTGCTTTAGCCTTTGATCAGAATTAAGTTAAAAATAAAGGAGATTATTCTTTTCAAAATAACCTGATGAGGTGTTTGATTTCTATTTTGGCAGGGCTCCTACCAAAAGCAGAGAATTTGGCTCAGTTCCTTCAAAAATGTATCCTCCTAACCAGAAGAATTGACAACAGAGCTAGAATCTAATCTCAGCAGCACAAAAATATGTGTCAAAACTGGAGCTGATTATTGCACACACTGCTGGTGGAACAGTTATCTATTTGTTCACAGCAGACAATCCTCAAACACACTTTTCAGAACTGTAAAGAGCTCAACTACTGCGCTCCCAATGAGGACAGGAAGATGAAAGTGTGATTTTTAATTTCAGATGAAAATAAATCTATGGGACTTTCTGAAAGGCATAATATCAAGTTTCTGTGGTAGAACAGAAACATCTTAGAATGACAGTAGGACATTGTCCACTTTATTTAAAAGCAACCAATGTGCACAGTATCTGAGTTTTAGCAAGCTTGGTCAGCCAGGCTCATTAAAACACAGCTTTCTGCTCATGCAAATCCCTTGTAATTTGATCCATTAGTTGAACAGTCAATATAAATACTGTTGCTAAAACATCAGTCTGGTTTGCAGGATTTTTGAAGATATTAATGAGTATCATAATTTCCTTGGTCTGGCTAAGTCATGCAGAAAAGGGATCTAAGAAGCCTCATATCACACTTCTGAAATTTAGCACCAAAATTCTGAATTAAAGCTCAAACAATCCAGCATCATAACAACGTTTAGTTTTCTTTACATTTTTAAAGTATGGTTTCAGACTTACCTTTACCCTTTTCATTTCCACCCTCCTGTGGTGTTTTTTGTTCTGTGTAGGAAGTACAAGTATAGTTTTGAGAGGATCTTAAAGTAAAAAGAAAGACTTACACAGCATTAAAAAATGCAGGTTCTGCTAGTACTGGAAAAACAACATTAAAGAAGGATTGATATATGTGTATATGTAATATACAGTTGCAATCCCGTAAAACATTTTAAACCTGTGCATATCAATGCAATTTCTATGTTTTGATCAAGTCATTTAAGATTGGACTGGATTCAGTGGATTAAAAAATGGGTTTTTTAGAAGCAGCAGTTGTTAGTCTCTTGTTCTTGGGCTAATTTGCAAAAGCTTTTGAAATGAGTTACATATTATTGTTAATTGGATAGAAATTGGATCAGACATGAGTTACTGCCACTCAGTTGATCCTTAAGAAAAAGTACAGACAGAATGTATTGAGGATATTCTTTAATTCTTTATCATCATCTTCATCATTATTAACATAGTCTTGCCACGAGTACTTGTATTTAGGTTTCTTGATCAGAACTTCCAGCCTGTACTCTACTCCAGGCAGGTGAATGTGAATTATTTTTGACCTCATCTGTATGAGAAAACTTGGACTGTGCTTTAAACAAAACGACAGTTTCCACACTTTCTCTGTTTCAGGATTTGATAGGATTCCTATTGGTTTTGGTTTCCTACTTCATTCAATCTAGAACCTTGTCAAATCATGTGCTGTCTTCAAGGTATAAACACTCAATACCCTATTGCCTGTGAACAATGGTTTTCTGTGGCAAACTTACCTGTCACTGCCTGACAGAACATGGCTTTGGGTCATGGTCAATAGACTAACACTGTCAGGATGGAGTTAAGATAATTTTTGTTCCATAGAGAAAACATCTGCAAGAGCCAGGTGATGCTCTGATTATCCTGATTTCTTGTTCATACGTGTGTAGCCACAGTAACTGTGAAAATTAAAACTGAAACTTAAAAGGAAATGCCACATTCTGGTAATGTGACAGACTCATGGATGCTTCTGTCTGGATCCCCTAAATTCCCAAGCTCCAGTTGTCAGGTTGTCTACCTTGGCCGGATATTCCTTTTCAATGGAACTTTTGCTCCAGTAACACTTTCTTTTCCCAGTAGGAATGGGATCAGGAGATTTCACTGATCTTGGCAGATAGCAGCATGTCTACATATTATTTGAAAACTTCATCAGCCAAAGTGCTCCGCGCTTGTGGCTTGACATTGAGATCTGGAAAGACCTCTCACAATGACTTCCCAAAAATTTCCTGGTGCAGTTCAGGATGCTAAGTTATCTCCAATAAACTATTTATAAGTTATAAAATCTGGAATCTTGAAACCAACATCCCTCTTTGTGTATTAGCACTTGATAATCCAAGATGACAGCATCTTGAAACAGGCAGAAGGAAGCCAGAAGTGACTGGCATGGTCCAGCTTAGAAATGTCCCAGTTTGGTCTGTGCCTAACATAAAGGCCTAATGACACCCTGCTTATTTTTCAGAACAAAATCAGGTAAGGAGAAAAGAAAGGAGGTTATAGAAGTGATTTTGTATTTAATCCTGTGCTTTTAAATAGAAAGGAAGATGGTAATTTTTTTGAAAATGTTAATAGATATTTTTAATGTAACGCTTCAAAGATGCTATTCCTTTCTGTATATAAAAAGCTGTTTCTCATTTCAGTTCTACTTGAAAATTAAGATTGATTAAAAACAAGAATTCAAGTACAAAATATATCAGGTAAGACCCTAAGGGTGAAATTAATTAGTTTAATATTAACTGTACAAATTTTATGGTTGAGTAAAATATCATTAATTAAAAACCAATTAACTTTCCTTACAAATGTATGCAATATGAAAGAGTTCATCACACAAAAATAATATGTGGGTAATTTAACCATGAAACTCCTTGTGGCAAATGATACCTTTGTCATTTTTTAATCAAAGTGTGTATTGTTAAAACAAAGACATCTTCAATCAGGCTTGTAAAATGCCAGTTATCAAGACAGTAAGTAAAGGCAGATTTAACACTTTTAGGGTATTTTTTTCTGTTTGGAATTGCTGTTTAGGTTGCTATATAGAGAAAAATACTCACCAAATGGTTACATTGGACATGTATATTGCAGATATATGTATTATATATTGACATTGTATATCTATCTATCTATCTATGTAGATATCTATCCGGAGATATGTCTGCATTACATATCTGCATTGTCTGAAAAAATAACAGAAGTTACTCAGTGGCACAAGGCAAAGAGTTCCCCACCTTTCCAGCTCCATTAAAGAGAACTCTTGTGCTTTGTAAAGCTGCAGCTTTACCTGAAGCCCTCATCCTTATGAGTGAGTTTCACCTCACCTAACTTTGGCTTCCTGGGACTCAGCCACTCCTAGGCAGTAAATCTTATTCTAGACAATAAATCAGACTCCTCAGGGCAATTGCCTGCACATGGATATCTAGTGACATTTGAAAGAGCATACCTGGGAAAACCCCTTTGATGAGCATGTAGGACCCAGAATGTGCTCCACTGGTCAGAGCTGGAGCTCTTGAACTACTTAGACATGATACATCATTTTCAAAGGGCTAAAAGTTAGGGCTGAAATCAATCCCATGCTTGATTCTGTCACCTTTACTCACAGTGTACTTTTGAGGTGAAATGAAAGGGAGTATTTTGGTAATCAGATTCTGCCCAGCATCAAAGAGGACAGCATAATTTAACCAGATAATTTAAGCAGCCATGATTTACCTGTATTCTAAAGGACATGTGCAACATAAGCAAAGAATTAGTCACAAACAAAATTTGAATCTGAAAAATCAGTATTCAGGCAAAGTGAAGTGAGGATGTCTTACTTGGTCAGGCTTTTTTACTTTTCTTACTGTCCTCTTACTTTCAAAGAGACAATGAACACAAACCATATTATGGCTATGCCATAATAACTATCTAGTCTCATGCAGCTGTTAGTGCCACAGCTCAAATCAGCATTTTTTACACTAACCTGGAGGTGGCGGTGCACTTTCATTTTCAGTTTCTGAAAAATGAGGAAAGAAGACAGATATTGAGCTTCAAATACGAGCAAATATTTTTCATACATTTGGTTTGTCGACTTGAGTTCTTTAATATTTAAGTGCAGTTGTGAAATTTATTTTGCTTCCACGCACAAAACGTGACAAGTTCAGAGTGACAAGGTCAGAGATCTAAAGCTCTTGTTGTTCTGCAAAGAGAAGTTAATGAAATTGTTTAGTGTGGAAATAGATAATATTAATAGAAACATAGAATCATTTAGGTTGTAAAAGATTTTTAACATTGAGTCCAACCACTAACCCAAGTGCCCACTAACCCACTGCCAAGTCACCACTAAACCCTATCTCCAAAACCCACATCTACACATTTTTTAAATTCCTGCAGAGATGCTGAGTGCAGTTCTCTAGGCAACCTGTTCCAGTAATATCCCATTTTATCCCATGCTCAATTTTTCCTAATATCCCATCTCAACCTCCCCTGGCACAAATTGAGGCCATTTCCTCTTGCTCTATCACTTGTTACTTGGGACAAGAGACTGAGCTCTGCCTGTCTACAGCTTCCTTTCAGGTAGTTTTAGAGAGGGATAAGGTCTTTCACTTATAATTAAAAACTCAGCAAAATTAAGCAAAATTTCCACCAACTGAAATAATATCAGATATTATTTTAACTTTGAAGTGTAATGGATCCATTAACTTAGGGGGATTACGCAGAGTGAATCCAGAGACCTTCATCTCATTTTCAACCACACCATTCTGTGTTCAGTGCAAGCAGAAATTAAAAAAACCAAAAAACCACCAAAACACCACAGTTTAGCTGTTCTGAGTGGAATCTGCAGTATGTTTGGGTTTTCTTTCTTTCAATGATGATTTTTAATGTAAAATCACTTCCCTTTCCAATGTGTGATACACAGACCAGGCTTTGTATCCTATTGAAATGCTATCCTTTTGGGATTATATGTTCTCCCATCTAAAAACACAAGAACAAATTGACTAGCTAAAATATATTTTTAAAACAGAAAAGGAAGCTTATTTTCAACATTTAAAAGCTTTAGGAGTCTAGACCGGTTGAAAACAGCAATATTTTTTGGCACTAGCATTGACTTACAGTTTAACTATTTATAAAAAGCAAAGATTAAAAAAGTTAAAACCCTGAACTGTAAGAGTAGATGGCTTTTACTAACCTTTGTCATGTTGTAGACATTAACACTTGGTACCCTACCTCAGGTCAGATTCAGGAAAAAATTTCAATCTCTGTCACATAGAAATGCTGGGATGGCTATTCCTTTACACTCAGTTCTAAATATAACTAAAACACAATTCTCATTCTTCATAAGTCCATATAGTGCTTAAAAGGGATGAATATTTTTAGTGCAAATATAATTTTAAGCTGAGTGTGTGAATTTGGTATGGTTTAGGAACTCCCAGTCACATACACAGATACAACAGAAAATCCTTGTAGAGGTTCCAAAAACAATTCCTTGCTACAAGGAAAGAGCTTGTGTTGTATGTTCTGATCACAGCACCCACCACGCAGAGTGGAAGGAAGTATTTTAAAGACCACCACACAGATTGTGAAAATAATGAAATATCTTTACATAGATTCACAGCAATTTTTTTTTTCTGGTCTAATTACTGACATACTAAGTTCTGTTTTGTGGCCAAGAAAAATATGAAAAATTTTCATATGAAAACATGAAAGTTGTGCCACAAAGGGTATGTCTGGGAACCTATTTGTTTTGCTACCATGACATTTCTCACTGTTTCTGCTGAGAGTAAAAAATTCTGCTGAGACATCATTAGAAGTATGGAACTATGGAAGACAGCATGGAAGTATGTTTCTTGCATGGAAAAGTAATAGCAGAAAATTATTGATTTTATAATTTTCCTTGTGAAATTTAATGGCTGGAAACAGGGAGTATTCTTATGAACACTGGATTAGAAAATCCTCCCTGGCTCACCAGTGATAGTTACAGACTTATAATGAAAAACTCAACAAATATAGCACTTTCCACTCTCAGATGAAAGGCTTATGAGACTTTTGAGGGACCTGCCTTGAATTTTTCTTTCATTTTGAGAGGTATTCCATGGCTTCACCAACACTGTAATGCTGCTCAGCAATCACACATCTTACAAGTCCTGCACCACCCAGCACAGATGTTAGCCAAAGTCTACAGCACAGACCAGACCTGAAACATTATTATTATTATTATAGTCTAAACCTCATCTCATGCACACAGACAGCAAAAGGAGGCATTCAAAACCTGAGCACTCTCACAGGCAACCTCCTCTTTTGGACCCTGCTCCTCGCAGAGGTCTTGGACTACACCTTCTCCAAAGGTCGATTTCCAAAGGTCCTTTCCAATCTCAGCTATTCTGCAATTCTGTGATGGGACAATGACTGAAGCCAGACCAAGAAGTCAGTGGTTTGTTTCCTAAACCATAATTCAAGGCTGTTCAGGTTACTGCTAAGAAAACTGAGGCAAGAATGGAGTTCAAAGGAGAGACCTGAAGTATAATGTGGGAAGAAGAAAGAAAAGGGGAAAGTTCCAGGCACTGTAGGTGGCAGAGACATGGGAGATACTTCAACATAATCTTTTGGCCATGTGCAGCCCCTTTCATGGTCATGCCTGGCTTGCAGTTCCATTCCTGAGGACAGCCAGGAAAAAAACCATTAATAGCTCTGAGTAGTTTCCACCTCCCCAAAGAATGATAGCCCTCTCTGGCTGACCTCTGCAACAGGCTTGTCAGCCAGGACAGGGCTCTGCACTCTCAACCAGCAGCTTATGGTTGTGCTCCTTCCCTAGGAGGCATGCTCCCTGGAGTCCCCACATGCCATTCCCCACGGCCTGTTGCCTAATATGGTGCTCTGTCCAGGCATTGTCAGGGCTCTGCTGGTGGAGAAAGTCTCCAGCACGCAATCCTCTGTCCCTTTGGAGAAGTGCAGTTCACTGGCTTGCAATGATGCCTCTTGAGCTAAAAGGGAAAGAAGCTGTTGAGGGTCCAGTTACCACTGAATTGGCACCATAATGTCAAGTGTAACTTCTACAGAATAAATGAAGCTAACTTCTGCTTCAGAGTTTCTGAAACAAAAGGTCCCTTCTTTGCAGTTCTTTATTTGAGAACCGAGAATGTTGTATTTCAGGGGGTCGTGTTGTGCTAAACCTTGGGTTAGTCATTGGCTGTGAAACTGGAAATGCACCTGGCCAAATGGAATTCTACAGCAAGGACAGGAATTAACTTAGCAGTCCTCTCTACATGGCTACTCAGAAAAGATAGTGTATGAAGTGTAGTTAGCAAATAAAATGAAAGCACAACTGTCACTTAGATAACATCTCCAGAAATGCTTTCATGCCTCAGCCATGTCATGAGATGCATTCAGGATCCAGTTTGACACAGGATATGAGCACTTAGAGCCAAGACATTTTTACTTGTAATTTATAATTATATACGAACACATACACGCTTGAAAATCAGCAGGAGATGCAACTTGACCCATTACCAACAATTTTCCATCTCTTTTCCACATTTATCGTGTTCAGTTTTTCAGATAAAATAAGACTTAAAATCTCTTGCTGTGTATATAGATAACTAAGCCTAAAGTTCCATGGCATTAACTGATGTGCTAAAGTTATGAAAATACTGAAGAACCCTGTTAAATTGAGGCTGTCATTATTTAAAATTTCAATTCCATTTTAGGTCTGGTTGCAGTGGCATCTGACCTGCCACAGCCAGAAGAAGCTTTGGCAGGGAACTGACATAGGGATGTCAGTTTGTGTGTGGTGGCAAGTTTTCAAGGGCTCTGGATTCCCACTTCCCCTGGCTTTTCTGGCAGCACAAAACATAGAAACTCCCTGACATCACATATATTACCTTTCACACTGGAATGCAATCATAATGAGGCATGATGATGGTTCTAAAACAGCCTCCAGGTCCTGCTCTACTGCTGTGCTGAAAGCAAAGTCTCCTGGAGACCTGCAGTTCAGAGCGTTCAAGAACTACAACCTGTCAGCAAGAATACTGGGAATGAGGTCTGCCTGGATAACCCTGTCCATCATTCAGCTCTGTGCTCATGACCAGCTTTGTTTTGAGTAGGCTTAAGAGCTTTCAGTCATTTTGGAAAATGAGTAGTGGGTGGTGTTTTGGGTTTTTTTTTACCTTAGGTAAGTAAAGGAAATGACCTTGAGCATGAAATCAGGGCTTGCAGAAAGCCTAAAGATAGCATTTCACTGTCATTGGGCTGGAACACTCACAGGAAGGAGGAGGAAAGTCTCCTGCACTAATTTCTCCCTGCAGTTCTATACAGATCAGTTACAACCCAGCAAAGAATATCCAAGGGATTCAAGATCTCACCCAGTCTGAGCAGAGGACTTATCCCCCATTTACCTGGAGAGGAAAACAGGACTGTGGCTGCACCACCATGGACACAGGTATGATATATGTCTTTGCAACAGCAACATATTAAAGAGACTCTCATATGTCAAAAAACATGAAGATAGTCACTTAATGCTTTTTGTTCACAAAGACCTGTCACCGTCAACTTGTTTCAGATTTAAGTAGGTGGATTAATCTTGCACACAGCCTTGAGGGATCAGACCAATATAACTGTTACGTAGGCATTCCTAAAGTGCTGACTCTGCTAGTCAGACAAAAATAGACAAAATACTGTTTTGGGGAGAGAGCAGAGCTCACCCCAGCCCCTGTGCAGTCGTCGTGTGTAAGGATTGTCCCCTGTGCCCAGCCCCAGTGGGACATGAGGACCATCTTTGTGGCACCAGGCTTTCTCCCGAGGTAGGTCGTCCACTGAAAGAGGTGGGCAGGGAAGGACTAAGGATGTGCAACAGTGGCTTGGCACACCTCATGTCCAGATCAGCAGCAGACAAAAGCATTGAAGCTTATTCCTTTCATTCCTTATGTTTCCAGAACAAAAGGTGCTCCGACGAAGAGAAACGGCTCAAAATGGTTGGACAATTTTTTGGGGATCACTTCAGCCAAATCACAGTGGCATCAGTGATGTGGGTAAAAGCCATAGCCTCAACTTTTGGGAGACAGGAATTTACTCACAAACTACAGAGATTACCAGAACCTGAGGAGCATTTCATTGGGAAACAGTACTGTTAGTAGACTCCAGAAAACAAGCTGAAAAAAGAGAGGATGGTTCAAAGTCCTTTATAATCAATAAAGTGCATTCAATTGGACTTAAATTGAAATAAATGCAATTATTACTAATTAAAAAAAAGAGAGGAAAGCTTATCATTCTGCAAAATCTGAGCACAGTCATGCATGCAGGGTCTGCCTCATAAGCCTGTTCTCCACTGAGAAATAATCTGATCTGTGTGCAACTTCTGCAGACAATTCTCACTCTGAGCAGAAGAAAGAAACTACAATATCTTATTTTATTAATTAATTACTTTATTTTATAATCATTACCTTATCTTACGAATGTCCATGGACATTGTTATTTTAAAAATATGCCTAGAGAAAGTGTTCTAAACAGACATTGGTCCTAAATCCTGAAAGCAGATTTGTTCTAAAGGACTGAAGCAAACAAGCTCTGGTGTCTTGGTGCTTAGTTGGCTGGCCAAATGACTATTATTGTGGCCAATAGTGTGATAGAGCCAAACTGATACATTTATAATGTATTTCTAGTTTCTGTTTCCATTTCTAGTAATGGATTGCACAAGATAAACTGCTGGGTTTCACTTGTGGTAGTGTTTAAAAGAGAAAATAGCGACCTTCTATTAAATACTCCCTCTTATTGTAACAAAGTGAACAAATCAGAATGTTCACTGAAGATGAAGTTATTTTATATTCCAACAGCTAAAAGTGTCACAGTCCAGTGACACATGTCTAGGTAGGGACTGAAAAAGAAATGAAATTAACAAATAGTTTGCCTAAAAATTTAGTGTGGCATATGATTAAAATTCAAAAAACCCAAACAAGCCCAAGGATAATAACTACTCCCAGCATATAAACTCACTGAGAGTAGTCCCATTTCAGGACTAATCTAAATGCTTTCTTTTACAAAGGATTTTATGGGCCACCAGAGCCAATCAAACTGTCACATGCTAAATGTAAGAATGTTCCCTGGCTTGAGGGCTGAAAAACTGAATGAACAATTGGAACAGAAGTCTGGTAATAGGGAATTCTGTGGAATGGCCTAAACACCAAAGAAATAGATTACAGATCCACATGAGGAGCTGCAGTATAATTGGTGAGTCCAGATTTTTCCTTCACTGCCATTCATAGTTACAGAAGTGCATAAAATGATCATTGCTTATTTTAAGTGTTTTCCTTGTGGTTTTCACTTTTCTGAAATAATGCTGCTAGATCAAACCTGATCATATGTAAACTTCCTCATTTCTTACGCTTTCACATAGGAATTAATCTTTAAAGAACACTGTAACCATGAGCTTTAACAAAAGATATTAAATAAAATATATGTTTATATGTCTGTAGTCTTCTAAGTATCTTATTTTTCAGACTCAAAATTTCATGTGTACTGTAGCAAGGATCTGGAAAGCTGCCAAGAATTGACAGTGTTTAAGATGGATAGGTGAAGTTTAGTGGCTATAGTCTGGTTATCAAGTTCCCATGCATTCTTAAACTCATTTTTAGCCGACTCAGTCCACAAGGCACCAGGATGGAGTAATTGAATTCCATTCTATTTCCATGATATCTTTCTTCTCTTACTTTATATCAAAGAAAATAACCCATAAAGTTAGTTCCTGAGCACTTGTGCAGCTCACAGGAAAAATTAGTATCTGTGCTTGTATCTCATAATTCACAGACTAGCACTAGACCACAATTTGAGTGCCAAATGCCACTGAAATTTTTGACTAAATATTTTTTCACTGAGTTTTTGCAATCATAGTTTTCTAATTTATTTCATCATTAAAACCATGCCAAACCAAAATTCCTAATTTGTGGGGTTTTTGACTTCCAAGACTAAAATTTTGTGATGCTATCTAGCAAGCAAAATCTTGTAGATAAAGTTCTGCTTGTTAACCACTTACCAGACAAAAGGGTTTTGATGAAATGTGTTAGTGTTTAACAATGTGAAGAAATTCAGTTTACAGTCATTCCTACACCTTCATAAGACGACTTTGTCAGCACACCTGTACTTGCAGAGACTATTCATGGTGACATTGATTTATCATTAATTCCACATCCTGATGTATTAAATTTTATTTCCACGCTTGGAAATAAAAACATTCTATTTTGAAATGTCACTGCAAAACTTGAGGTATATGCAATACTGAACGTTGCCGAATAAAGTTCCTAGTGTGCGTTTTCCTCCTAAAATGTGCATTGTGAAAATTGTGGAAATCCCCCACAAAATCAGCTTGTTCCTACAAACAGCAGAGAGGCTCAAATTTTCATCTCAGTTTCTACACCACCAAATTAATGTGAGCCCGAGATGCTTCACAGCTCCTGAAGCTGTGCATTCCTCACCTACCTGTTCTGTCACCTGAGCCATTCTTTGTTGCCACATTCTCTTCCTAGAGAAAAGCAAGGCACAATTCTTCCCAGAAATATTTCTGAGATTCACATTCTCTGAACCTCAGAAAGGGAAAATACAATTTTTATCTTACTTGCTGTGCCTTGTAGTGCCAAAGTAGAATGCAATATGGAGATTGTTTATCCAAAGTGAGGAGGTTTTGTTCCCTTGGGCTATCAGGGCCAAGTGTGTGTGAGTCCAGACTGTCTGCTGGCAGACAGAGAGTCAGAGATGAGTGCAGTTCTGTGCATGGCAGATTCAGTTTAGATGCAATGTATGTAATACAGTATAATAAACTCATTAATTAGCCTTCTGACAAGATGGAGTCAGATGCATCATTCCCTCCCCTTTGTCGGGGGTCGCCGTGCAGTGATAATTCTTCACCGCTGCTTCACATGATGCACTGCACTATTCTGGTTAAACAGAAAGCAGAAAACTGCCTGTGCAAATACTGCCAACGAGATGGGTGCTGATGTCTAAAGGACAGAAGCAGCACTCCTACTTTTACGTTGTAAAGCCACCACCACCAAAAAGCAGCGGTGAAGCCGCAGCGAGCGGGACGTGCGGAGCGAGCGGGTTCAGCCCTGCAGAGCCATGCCTGACAGCCCTTGCTCTTCCCAGTCTGAGGAGAGGCACACACTCCTGGGGTCTGCAGAGCCGCCCCCCGGCTCTCCAGCCCAGCTGGGAATATTTGCTCCGCCTTTTTCTGTTTAAAAAGCGGCGCTCGGGGCTGGGCAGGGAGCTCCCCCTGCCCCTGCGCTCGGCTCCGGCCCCGCTCCCGCCCCGCAGGGGGCGATCGGATCCCTGCCTTGGGAAAAAACAGGGATCCGCCAGTCCCAGGGGACATCCAGCCCTTTGGGATCTGCGGGGACATGCGACAGCCAGGTGAGCTCCCGTGCTCAGGAGCTGCACCGAGGAAAGGGAAAATGCAGTAGACCGGCGCACTTCGGATTTCCTTCTTTCCACTCCTACTCCAGCCGCGGGAAATTCTTCTTTTAAATAACCTAAACCTAATTCATCTTTGATACATAGGTACCAAAATCAATTAACCCACTCCTCAGAATAGTCTGATCCCACTTTATGACAATATCCAGTTTCCTATCCTTCCTTGCAATAATTCCTCAATAATTTTTCTCTAGAAGCAAATATTTTCGTTTATCTCAGTACGTTCCCAAGGGCAATCTGAAAGCAAAGACACCACAGTGTGATAACAGAGATAGAAGTACAGTGACTAATGCTAACATCCTTCCTGAAAGCTTCAAAAAGTAATAAAGTAGACAAAGCTATTGGATAAAAAACTTCATAAACCTTACAGCTTCTGCTTGGGAATGAAAGAAATCTATTCTTTAAATTTAACAATTAACTTCTAATGGCAGTTGCACTTCTAATTAATAGGATAAAAGTCAGCAATAAAGTTCATTTATTTCAAGAGATGAATACTTGACCAGTAATGAACTTCCTTTCAGATTGCCAGATAATTTCCCAAACAGCTCAGGAAGCATTTTACCAGTTTGGAAAAATGTCTCTAGTCTTGCCCAACCCAAAACACAACACGGTTGTTTTGCTGAGCTCTCCTGAAATATTTCACTGTGAATTAAGAAAATCACTTGCAGTATTGTTTTATGGAAATCACATTATGGAGCTGATGCTCTGCATAACTGCAGTGAGTTCCACAAATGACTGTCTACTGTTCAGTGCATCCAGAGTAGTCCTGAGAGTCATGTCACTATGTGCAGGCAGTGGGAAATCATTCCACACAGGGAGATTGACCCTTAGGGAAAATGATGACATTGGTGTAAGGCTGTGGCAGCATGACATGCAATCTTCTTTCAGTCAGTTACAAGGAAGCATCTGAGACATGCTGATGTGTTTCATTTTCACTAAAATTCAGACTAAAGTTCAGTGAGTTATTTAAAATGGAATCCTGCTGGTGTTCCCATTCCATGGCTTTTGATCACAGACTTTTCTTTGACGTTGAGGGCAAAACCAGGCACTCACATGCTGGGATTTGCCAAGGATTGAGTCTATCAGCTTGTTATGAGCTCTTTGTCAGAGCAATATATGCTGCAACTGGGTCTAAGCATTGTCACAACCGCATCCAAATACCAAATAAGAAAAACATTTGCTAAACTCTGTTTGACAGTGGGTGACAGATAATCTGATACTCTGTGATCTTTTCAAGAAGGAAGAGTCTTCTCAGACTTCCTTGAGATAAGAGCACTCTCCTGTCATCTGCAGTTCATCCCTCAGCCTCCTCCAGAGAGGCAGAGCCCTGCAGAAGGGGATTGTAACAGGAGCCCGGGCTCGGGGCTGCCGGGCGCCTACGTGATTAGGGGCTGTTCCAAGTCGTTAATCACTAATAATCCATTACTGGTTTTGCCCTGAATTTTCTACCCAGTGCTTATTTTCAGTCATCACTCTTGTGGAGAGCACCTCGCTCAAGATGAAAAAGAGGGTAGTAGCATCCAGTTTTTAGTTTGCTATGGGTAACTCGAACTTATGGACTACAAAATTCAGTGGCTACTAGTTTTTGTGAGTTTCAGTGTCCCAGTACATACAAGCAAAGTGGATTTGTAATTAAATGTGGAGAAGAACTTAAAAAAAATAAAGTCCAAACTGGCAATACAGGAAGGCTTTGTATCAGAATTGCAGTATTGCTGGTAGTAAACACTAACAGGATCAGAAATCTACCTAAAACTCAGAAACTTACTTCTTTATTGGTATTTTTATGTACTGACTTATGTAATTCTCTCTTTTTGTAAGCTTTTTTGTATGTAAATATTTATTGTTGCTCAGGTTCCAGGGATTCAGAATTGTACTGAGAAACCTTTAGGAGTATTCTGCACATGTGGAAAGAAAGGACTCTCTGTGGGTGAAAATTTAGGAGACCTACATGAAATCATGTATGTCCTTTTGTGGGTGCTCACATATGAAATGACAAACATCCCTCAATGTTTCTACTGTTAATGTTTTCTGCCTCTCAATCTCATCCTGCATCAATGGAGATAACTGTGAGGACTACACGCCTTCACTTTAAAAAACCCAAAACACTTAGCTCTGCCTTTCGGGAATGTTTGCACACAGCAGGATGTTTGCAGACAAGCTGTGGGGGTTTGCATCAGTAAATCAGCAAGTGATATGTATGAGAAAAAGCGCTCACAAAGCCTGACAGCAAAATTCATTTAAGATGCTGTTGAATTACATTCACAGCTCACGGCATATGGTTTCCCTCCAGCTAAAAAAGCTGTTGGGTAAGAGAGAAAACTTCATTGCAAAACATGGAAATGCAAAACAAGGGCAAAGAAAAAGGGGCACAGGACAGAGGTCAGATTTCCCCTTTAAAAATAGGGCTAAGGAAAGCTTAGATGAAAGATTAGTAAGGCTGGAGGGAATGCCATGGAAAAAATGTCACCAGGCATCTGACCCTCTGTGCCTTCACTGAAGTCTGCATCTGTGGGGGAGTGGCAGCCACAGTCTCCATTGGAATTACACTCTTCTTTGGGTCTAAAATAAGGTTTTTGACCTAGATACTATGTTCTTATAAAAATACAAGATACCAAACGTGCTACAGCGTGTGTATGTATATCTCTATCTGCATGAGTATCACAGGATGAGACCCAGAAGCTATTAGTCTGTTAATTATTCCATCTACATGGCATTTCTCACGTGGCTGTTCCTCGATATCTCAAGCCACAGATATTCTCCACACCAGCAGGAGTAAAGTTTTCTGTAATTTTTACAGGAATAATGATTTAGTGGCACTGGAAAGGAAGAAAACTGTTGAAAAAGGATGGAGTTTCTGTAATTTTCACAGGAACAATGATTTAGTGGCGCTGGAAAGGAAGAAAACTGTTGAAAAAGGATGGACATAACACTGCTGTGCACATCAAGGTGTGCAAATGGTTTGAGATATTTCATTTCAGTCCAGAAAACAGTGAAAGGCCCTACCTACACACACTCAATCAGCTCAGACTGATTAGAGGAAGTTTTTCTTCCTTATAGAGCTGTTGGAACTGGTTCTAGGGGCCATGATTAGTGCATTTCTTTTCCACAGGAAAGATCTCATGGCAGAGAGCTATAAAAATAAACACAAAAATACCTGGAAGTTGGAATTCAACAGCTGTTCAGGAGTTGTTTTACTGCTCTTTCTAGTCCACTAGCACACTGGAGTAGGTCAGTATCAAGGAGTAAGACCTCTCCCACCAGCTGAGCCAATAAACTCGGTTTTAACTACATTTGTACTCAGCTAATTTTGCCAGGGCTTTGAGAGAAGGAAAAGTATGGAATGGGAATGGATTTGCAGGCTGGCTGAGCAAAGCATGACTCCCCTTTGAGAAAAAAAAAGTAATTGTGCTGCTGTGTGAGTTGCTTTTGCTCAGTCACTGCCTGTCATGTTCCATGCTCAGTTCAGTACATAGAGTAAATGTGTCTGCAGTTAATGCCTACATACACAGAGCCAAGATTTGTACAGAAATCTGTAGGAAAATGGAATCTTCATCTCTGTCTATGGTTGACTGCAACCTCCTCTTAGCATGTATGACCAAAATTAGGAAGTTATTCTGGGCCTGCAAAGAGATGATGAATGTATTTTAATACAGATCCGTCTCAGGAAGCATCATGCTACTACTGAACAATGCTTTCAATGCTTCCTAAAACCACCATTTGAGCCTACAGAGAATTAAATTAGAACAGAACTTTTTGTAATAATCACCTGGTCAAAATAACTTGCTGGAACCATCACATATAAGGACAACTTCCCTAGGAAGTAGATCACATGCTATTTTCAATTAGTAACAGGGCCAGGGAGAGCAAATTATGTAAGAGCTATTTCCTAATCTCCAGGGAAGGGAGAGCAGTGACTGTCGTGATCATTGCTGTAAGATGCAGCAGGACTCCTTCTTTCTGCACAGTCTGATGGGACCATGGAGAGGGCACATGGAGGGGCTCTGAACTCTGAAATGAGTCACCCAACCATGCCCCCACCTTCTGGCAGAAAAAACACATGCACTGACCGACTTACAAGTTATCATATTTGTGACAGCCTTTTCTGAAACAAACAATTCTGTGGTAAACTTCACTCCATTAAGCAATTTTTTAGGATGGTGTATTTTTTTTTTTTAATTTTTGGCCTTTTCAGAGACTCTGTTGTATTTGGCTTTTTGTTCAGTAGCCCTTCAACATTACTCCAGGAGGTCTAATGTCCTGAATTAACCTCCACCTAGGACTAAGAGAAAGCAGAGCATGTAATATTTCAGTATTATGACATCTAACACCACCATGGCTAAGTGCAGCAGAGACCACAGATTATTTTGTCACTTTGAACTGAAAATAAAGACACTTGGCCATCCAGCAGAGAGGGTAGTGAGTGTGGCTGGTCTTCAGAAGAGGCTGTTCTAAGCCATGTGGGTGTAAGGCACCCCCCATCACCTTAGTCTAGGTCCCACTGACCTCTGTGGAGATGCTGATAGCAATACAGGCGCAGGTAATGGATGAGGGAAGTCAGAGAGAAACACTCCCTTTGGTGTAGGCTGCATATTTTAGGGTCTGAGAGGTTTCCAAGGAGAAATTTATCTTCAGACTTCTTGAAAGCAGAGTAGCTTTCTGTCCCTCCAGCATCCCAGGAAGTGGTGAAGATAAACAGAAATTTTCACCAAAGCATGCTTGCTAGAATGGCTTCCTAAGGCATCACATCCTGTTGGACACAGAGCTGGAGTTTTACTTTAACTCACTCTCTTCTCTAAGCTGCTTCATCTTGGCTGAACATCTGCTAGTTCAGTGAGCTCTAGGAGCTAAGACCACGCCAAAAAATTAGAGTAAATTCCAGAATTCTTGGAGTTTCCTAAATCTACGTGTGCTTTGTTGAATACTCTAGAATATTCAGAAACGTGGTATTATTTACATAAAAAGTGTTTTTTTGCCCATAGGTACAAATATCACTGATGCAACCAATCATTCATCTAACAGCATGAGCTGGTGAAGGAAGTGAGAATAAGCTTGTATAAAAAGGATGAAGATGAATTACTATTGATTTGAAGAGGAGTGCAGCTTTCTGTTTCCTCTCATTAAAGGAGAGCAACAATTTAAATCTGAGTTGATTGAAACACTCAGCCATGAAATAAAATATATTAATGTCTTCTTATTAAAAAAAAAACAAACAAGTAAAAGCATCAGATTCTCAAAAATAACAAAAATGGCAGTAGAACCTTTTTTCAGTGGCATTATTTTATTTTTTTTTCAATGCTTGAAGCAGATAACAGACTACAGAAGGGTGCACTCTTCTCTGCTTAGGGTAATCTGAGCCTAATGTACTCCCTTATTTATGGGGAAGAGCATCTGAGTATCACATGAAAATAATAATGGAACATAACTCTCTCCTTGGCTTCTTACAAAACTACCCACTGCAGAAAACCCTTAAACAACAATTGAACAAATTGTACAGTAGTCCTACATTCTCATCCTTATGGTGCTCAGAAAAAGGGAGGCACATGAATGCGTCTATGATGTGAGCTGGGAGTCCAAGGTGCCATTGCAATCAATGGAATTTGATTTTTAGTCACTGTAAAACAGCTTCTTGTGGCACAATTTGCATGCACACAGGTGAGCAAGGCCACTTGGATCCTGTAGGGTGGCCAGCTCTTCCCTAGCTGGAATTCCATGGTGTTTCAGGCCTCCCACAGGTCCTGGTCATATAGGCAAGCCCAAGATGGGTGTTCTGTGTCTCTCAGGGCATCCTATGTGGCAGTAGGGCACCTGTGTTTAGGCAACTGCTGGCAGGTCAGCTGAGGAGCAGCAGATTGGGCACCTCTGACTTTAATGAGCGGCTGACTCCGCCGGGAGCGGGAACACCGAGTTCACTGGCACATCCTTCCAGCTGGGTATCTGGTTCCTAACCCACAGATCTCCTGTGACAGTGTAAAGACCATTAGGATCTTTGTAGGGTTGCAAAGTTACCAACATTCTCAATGGACTAACATGGACATTCATCTCAGGTGACTCCTCTCGTCCCTAACGCTGTAAACACCGGCAGCTCTTCCAAGCAAAAGAACAAAACCTCCTGGCGTCATAAAGTGAACAACGATGGTGGAATGATGGAAAAATGGCTTCAACTATCGCTTCTCTAACAGCAGTGAAAAAGAGAAACCTTTCTTTGAAGTCTTCAGAAATAGCACTTCTTTTGTGGCTGGGAGCAGAGTGGGCTGGGTGGGACAAGAAGGGGCTGTTTCTCAGTCACACAGTTCCTCAGGCTGAAGAGACAAAACCGCTTGCAGTGGGGCTGAGAAAACTCTAATTACCACTGCAGTTAACGATCCTATTTGCTTGTCTTGTCCTTAATTTTACAGATTTTTACATTCAGGACAAAGTCACTTTAGTGGCTGAATAAGAACAATTTTTTTTCCTTTTTAATTCTAGAGCAATTATTAAATTAGAACCTCTAATTTACTGTAACCTTTGCATCCCCATAAATGATGAGTCTAGTACTCATCCCTATCCCAAGGGAAATTTCCCCAGGTAATTTATTTTCAAACTTGATTTGCTCTTCCCCTTTAAGGAACACTCTGGATGTCCCCTGACAAAACATGAAATACATTCCATGACTTATTTTCCAAGGACTGTTGATGTGTTAGGCAGCTACAAATGCTTTCACAAGTGAAGTCCCCCCAGATCTCTCTGCTATTGTTTGGTTATGTAACCACCTTATTTGGTAGTCCCCTAAAATTAATATGAAAAAGCTCATTCAGTTTTTTCATGGAACAGAGGAGCACTGTAGCATGGTTGGTTTTTTTAGAGCTCTCTTAAAGTGATATATTTAGGAGGTATGAGGGGAAAGAACTGGGTAGGCCTTTATTTATCTTCCCAACAGGTGCAGAATAGGGAGGCACAAAGACAGCATTTGCTAAATTCAGTTTTGCCAAGTACAAAGTGCTCTCTTTTCTACTGGAAGATTGTTCCCTGCTTTCCTTCTAAACTCAATGAGCTCCTCATTTTAGTGTGACAATATTAAATATTTTATTCTTGTGCACAGATGCACTGTTTTTCACAATGGGTGGACAAGCTTTTCAATTCAAGTACGAACAACAGCAAGTAAGCCAGATCCATCTTGCATTATCCTCCTTCAGCAGTACTGATGTCAATGCATTGTATGAGGAAAAAAAATTAGTGTAGTGCCTTCAATTTACACCATAATAAACCAAAACATAATAGCCCAAAGATAAATCATGGTGAATTTTCAGTCAAATTAATCTGATTGAAACTTAGCAGCGATGGAAGTGGAAGGTCAAAGCATAAATCTGAGTCGCTCTGGTATCTCAGAAGGAAGTGTGGGAGCCACACGTAGGAGTTATCAATAGAGGGAAAAGGCAATCTAAGAACAACCCAGCTCCCAGCCTTCCCCACGATCTGTGCGGGAGGAGCTGCTCCGTGGGGCGCAGGGCGAGAGCACTGCCCACCCCCAGGGATCTGATTACAGCACTGGGGCGTAAGTTTGCTTTCCATTTGTGGAGGGTTTAAAATTTATTAGCTGGAGGTGATGAAGAGAAACTTTCTAAAGAATTGAGAGGGAAAATAAGATAAGGGGTTAGGGTTTCACTCTTTCGTCATCCACCAAAACTCATTTACCTGTGATTTGAATGTGGAGCTTTGCAAATGATACACAGGGCCTGACTCTGAGCGTGGCTTGGCTCTGAGACTGAGCATGAAGGATGTTAAAAATAATGGGAATGCATTCTACAGTCAGTGCTGCAGAGGGGCAATGATGATGGCAGAAGATGGATATCTGTGTGCTTTTCTTTTGCATCACCATGCAGTGAGGAGAGAGCAGCTGCACTACCCACGTGGTGCCATATAAAATGGTTATACAGGTCCAGTCTTCTGCATGGAAAGCACCAAACAGTGTTGAACAATGTTCACATGCTGGGATCTTGAATTTTCAGGAAAAAATTCCATCAGTAGTTTTAATTTTGACACAAACCAAATCTGTATAGTGAAGCAGAATTCCCATTCAGCTTCGTTTTCACCTATGAAAAATTGTCCTTGAAGATATGATATTAAAAGAAATCTGATTTTAATTACCTCTCAACCTTCATGCTTAGATTATTTTTTCACTGGAATGCTGCTCTACATATGTACTTATATGACTAAGTGACTTGTTTTACAGTGACTTTTTACCTATGAAAAATTGTCCTTGAAGGTATGATATTAAAATAAATCTGATTTTAATTACCTCTTAACCTTCATGCTTAGATTATTTTTTCACTGGAATGCTGCTCTACATATCTACTTACATGACTTATATGACTAAGTGACTTGTTTTACAGTGACTGTTACCTTGATACACCAGTTGTATTATTTAGAATAGTGCAAACATAATGCAAATATAATGAATGAAAAAAAAATCTAATTATGTTTAAAAGCAAATAGAAGTAAAGTGTGTTTCTGCTGGATATCTTCATGGAGAGCAGTGTTGCCATATCTCCAAAGCAGTCTGCACTGGTATCTTTGCCTCCTTTCACAAATTGCTTCATGTTTTACAGATTGTTCTTCTAACAGACTGTATATGCAAATAGTTTTCTTTACAACTTTTACATCTATGCTATTTGTAGATTGAATAAAATTTTACTGAAACTCTGTCTAAAGTAGGCACACTGATTTTAATTTTGATTCCTTGCCAACGTGTGGATGCTCCAGGCAGCATCATTCAAGCAGAGCTTGCAAACACTTAGAAAGTGAAGTTGGCAGAGAGTCGATAAATGCTTTGGCTCAAAATTTGGGATGGTCCCGTAACTCAGGGCATGCATTATTTCCTAGACTGGGGAGAATAAATAAGGCAAATTTACAGAGCTGCCTACTGGGGACAGACTTGCACCTGTCTCTGTGGGATGATGCCCACAAATAGTTTGAAAAGGTTGCTCTTGAGAGACTTGGCACTTTTACAAAAGCGTGTCCAAATGCCATGGCCTGTGACAGCTTAAGAGGGCACCTAATTAATGAGCAGCTCTTATTATGAGTATTGGTTAAAGGAAAGGGGGGGAGAGGAAAGATTGACTGAGTGATTGCAATAAATTGCAGGAAGTAATTATATGAGGGAGGGTTATTTTATTAGTCACCTGGAAAGCTAAAGGCTGTTAAATTTAAATGCACTGGTTAAGGCTTTTGGCAACTCAGGCACACCTCAGTCATCCACTGAGATCAGTTAACCCATTGATATAAACTTCACCTTGCACATATATTTTGAGCCAGACAAGACAAAGCTGTCCTACAACCAATGACCATCTACTACAAAGAAGCTACAGCTGATCTTATACATAGGATCTGACTTTTTAGGAGTACCATAAAAGCCTTAAATAATTAGTCATGGAAACCTGTTTCTACAGTGACAAATTCCATCAGGCTGAAGCTCTCCAGCAACCATCTCTAAGCTGAGTGGTGTGTTTAATTTGGTGATCCTATTTGTTAAGAGCTCTTTGTGAGGCTACACTGTCACCAAGTCAGGAATTTTCTCACTTTGTTAATCTAATAATCTTAGAATAGCTCAAAGAGCACTTGGCCTGAAAAAAAAAAGCCTGGGAGCTTGTTACAGCACCATCTGTGAAAATTTAAGCTACGTACTTCAGGGACTGCAGTTCTAAAAACCCACAAATCTGAGAAGTTCTAAACATCCAAGTGTATCCAGCTTCTTATTTCTCAACTACTTGCTTGTGTGTGCTGTTTGTAATTTGCAGGACCCATGAAAATAAGGAGTATGGGATAATTCAAGTAGGTTGCTTCTGTTGGAAATGTCAGAAGAACCATGCTTAGGTGCCCATGTGATGCAGAAACCTTAAGCCTCTTTTTCCCCCTCTCTTTTCTACTGTAGTCCTTCAACAAGCTCACCAAAGGTTTCTCAGACAGTCCTTCCAGTGGTAATTTCTAGAATTAGTCAGCCCAAGATTCACCTTTATTGATTATTTTTCTTCAACCCTTGATGCTTTGGGGATGACCCTGAGAACAGGCATTTGATGATCATGTGAGGTTCTGAATTCTTACTGGTAGAGCTGGTATGAGTAGCAGTATTTTACTATTATTGGTACCAAATTCTCCTGCCACTAACACAGTAGGTGCTCACACACACAGTACAAGTACTGTCAACAACTCAGGGGGGCTCTTGATCAACAAAAAAATCTTTAGGAAGCAGCTAATCCCTGAAGTAAGATAATATAGACCTGTTACTCCCCTGATCTCCTGGCTGCAAATAAACTGGGTGCAATACAGTACAACCCAATTGTACCACTTCTCCAGAGCTCTCTACTCCTTGTGAATTATATTAGGGCAGAATGCTCCAATAACTTTTAGGTCCTGAATATTGACTCACTAAAAATCACCTTTGTTCCACTGTCAATATAATGTTCAGAGCTTCTAAACTTATTTTATAACACAAACATGGAGCTGCATTGGTAATCACTGCACTGGAAGAACATCTTTGAAACAATCTAATTTTAAACAGAAATGTTTAACAACATGAGCCTCCAAACTAATTTTCTTCAAAGCACATATCTTTTGAAAGTGCATAAATATTTTAGGGTTGGGTTTTTTTTGAGTTGACAGGCACAGAATGCATTCTGATTAAAGTGTATAATACCCAGTCAAATAACAGATCAAATAAAAAGGACACTTAATACATGTGTAAATAATTTGAATTACAAATAAGACACTCTAGAAGGGGCTTGGCTCTAGGTTTGATATGGAGGATTAGGCTCTTGTATTAATACGTGCACTTGGTGCAGCTATTTTCAGAAGGATACTTCATCTATCATTGTCCTCGAGCCCTGAGGAGCCCAGTAAGTAAAGTGAGCACATTGGTCTGTCAATACTGCTTGCTTAAGACTCAGTCGTGCAAAAAGTTTAGTTTTCATGTGTCCCCAGCTGAAGAACGTGACAAAAATGAGTAATGTTCCTGACAGTTACTGTGCTCTTACTTTCCAGAAAATATTGAAAAAAAAAACAACCTTGTAAAATGTTTGTAAAGTTGTTAAAAGTCAATACTACTGACAAGTCAGTCTTAAATCAAAAATAACTGTTCAAGCCACATACATCAGCCTGGAAGATCTTTCAAGATTGATGGGAAATAAATGCTAATTAATGACTTCTACACTTTCCATACCTTAAAGATTACCTTAAAGATTAAATTCAGTTCTGCATTGGGAATGCATTAGGGAAGCTGTGTGTACAGCTTTCATTCACCAATATTTGAAAAGCACATACAGTCTGCATATTATGGCTTTGCAAAAGCTCTTTATATAGTCAATGTCAAAAATAATCACCAAAAATTCTTACCAAAACATACAGATTTGAAAGAAAAACACAAGAAGAGCTATAGAAGTAATGGAAATAGAAGAAGATTATTTAGCCTAAATTTTCAAAATAGTAGAAAAATCATTAAAATAAGAGCTTTTAAACAAATTATTAAATAATAGACCCTCAATATTTTCCACCTTTTTCCTCAGTCTCCATTGGACAATTCTGTCTCCCAGTAGCAGACTACATACTCAGTTTCTCTGCTATGAACTTAATAGCAACACAGAAGGGGCCAATATTACTGACTGTAACTGACTGTAATCCTTCTGAAACATAAAATAACAATTTCTATAAAATGACAAAATACATTATTCCAGTTTGAACTGTACAGAATAACTTACTACATTCTTCACTTATGCATTTATATGTATAGAATATATTTGCATCAGAACCATAGAACTGTTACATAAGCCCATCCTTCCCACTCAATAACTATTAGAAAAGAACATTAAAAATATATCAATGTCCAGACTCTTTCAATCTTAAGAAATGCCTTTTCCCTCTTTTGCAGAGTTTGGATAGCTTAGAGGAGAGAAACCACAAATTGCACTGCAGGAATCCTGTAGTCTTTAAAAAATGAATACAGCATTTGCCCAATCAAGTAGCTTCTCAACATCCATTCAAAGTCATAGCTTATTCTCTAAAACTGCTTGTGCTGTAGCCCTGCCTGAAAGTAATTTCTTAGTCTAAAAAGATCAGTGATCTCTAAAGATCTAGTGATGTTACGTGGCTATTGTTCTTAATATCATCTGTGGCTGATATCTGCAAGGTGGTCTGAAAGGTGTTTCGTGTGTCCGCGTACTCATAATTCCTGTAATTAAGAAACGCTCAGGTAATCTTCTGTCATGCTTACCATCTTTCTTGGTGGGTTCTGGCATTGTTACAAGGATTCTTTATTCCCAGAGAGTTTCAGCCTTTCAGATGCAGCAAGTAGTAGCCCCAAGTCCAGCGGAGAGTGTGTGAGATCAGTGTGACAAGCAGAGGGTAAGAAGAATTCCTCTGCTTTATATACTGCGGCTGAAATATCAATCAAAATAGCACCTCCTCTCTTTTCAATGCAAACACTTTGAAAATTGACAGTTATGGGAAACCCTTCACATCTGTTGTCTGCTGCCTCTGCTCCCTTGGCTTTTGGAAGGAATCTCTGCTGCATTGCATGGGGCTGATGAGAACATCTATAACTTTCTAAATTCAGCCGCACAGCTTGCTCTCTGCGTCCCTCTCTGTAACTTGCAGACACGTATGCACACGCAGACAGAGGCTGAAAAAGTGACTGCCATGCTATTAAAGAGCCCCTCCTGCCTGCAAAACCTGTAGGAAATGCCTGTATACATTTGTGCCTCTTCTCACAACATAAAAGTGACAAGTAGGCACAAGCAGCATGCCTGCAGTGTAACATCATTTTTTTTTCCTTCAAGAGAACATGGTGTGCACAGACAGAGCGAGAAGCAGAATATCTCTCAGTATTAATGAAAAGTATTATTTTACTCTTGTTTTTAGCAGTGAAGATACCCTATATTTCCCTTCTGTTTACATATGGTGCACTTTCTTGGGTCCTTTCTCTGTAGCCACTCTCATTTTGGCAGTGGTGGAGATTATATGCTCCTTTCAGCATAAATAATTAATTAACTGGAGAGATTGCTGCTGAGAGTTGAGATATTCTCTTCTCCACTCATCCAGGAGATCCAACACTGCTTGCCTTTGCCAAGCCAGGAAACCAGACAGAAGGAATGGAAACCCTATCTGTAGCACACACACAGAACCACTAAACTGAGCCACTGGGTTGTCCTCCTCTTAGATTCCCACCTCAACTACAAACATGTAGGCAAGAGAAAGGCAGATCAGAGTGATTCACAAAGTAAATCAGAGGGTACTAGCATTTACTTTCTTATGCTCTTTTAGAATTTTGAGACAAAAGTGTAATAATTAGCACAATAGATGAAGTGGTCCTCAAAGGTTTTGTGCTACTGAAGCACATGTTCATACCAATAATAAGGTATCAATAAGAACTAGGCTACTAGAAAGACTCTTCAGTGTATGAATGGAGCCAAATGCTACAGAAAACCTATTTTACATCTTTGAATAGCATTTGGAGATGTAATAGTTGTCATGTGCTTAGTTATTCTCTAACCAATGCATGAGGGTTTCCTCTGCAATCTGTTTTTTGGTTTTTTTTCCTGGCTATTTAGTATTTTTTAATAGATATCTTATCAAGGATGGGAATTTTGTTCCTTTTTTCAAAGACTATCATCTGATTTTTTTTCTGCTCTACTCAATGTAGTGCTTATCATTTGACCAATTCCTGTGCCTGTAAAACACAGAGACAGGAAAGACTTCTGCCTACAAGAACTTAAACAAGGAGTTTAAAGCTATCTTCCTTCTTTATTTCACACCACTGTCAAAGTAAAGCTGCTCCTATCACTAAAATAATTCCTGTTCTTGGGAAGGAAAGAACGCTGCCCTGGAAAGGTAAGTGGGGGTTTTGTCCCTCTGTGTGAGTGGGGTGGCAGTACAGACTTAATAACATGAACAGACTTAATAACATGGCAGAGACCACTTTTTATGGTTCCCCTTTCTTCTGCCCACATCCCAGCACCCAACTCTGTGATGCTGGAACCAGAGCCCGATGAGGAGCAGCTGCTGATGCTCTCCAGTCTGGGCTTTCCTCAATGGCCCTTTGTAAGATGCAAAGATATTTTGCTTTGCATTCCACCCATCATGTGCCAAGAGGTGCTGAGAACTATGCTTCTGGAGATTCCTGCTAATACAAACAGGATTAAACTGTGGTCACACTCTAGTACTGATGGGTTAGAGAGGACCTCCACTGCAATCTCGCAGTGAGAAAGGATTGGTGGCAGGTGCTTATCCTTTCAGCCTTAAAGGGCTTCCTCAATAGCAAGAGGAAGAAGGATATCCAGGAAGACAGAATCTGATTAATACTCTTCATTTAAGCTACTGAATAAATGAGTACTGAGATCATATTTGCTGGACCAAGTGAAAGTGTGTTATTCTCATCTGCACAGCAAAACTTCCTCTCCATCCTTAAACTATGAGACTGCAGTCAAAATCTGTACAGGGAATGGCTATTGGATGTGCCTAAGTTGTGGTTAGGTGTAGGTGGGAGAATGCTGGCTGGTCCAAAACGGTACAAGGGAGCAGCTAACCATCCCCCCGTGTTACAATCATAGGACAACACTTGAAATCACACCCTAGCCCTGCTTTCTTTGCAGGTATAGGCATAGGCAGAAAAATTAAATTGGCTCTATAACCTCTGGTAGGCAGGAAGGGAGGAAGGTTGGTTATGAGTAGGAAAAACAGTGAAGTACTATATTTGCCTTTGTAGCCAATGGAGAGATCTGTGCTTCTGCAGGTCTCTGTTTTGTGAGGGCCAGCTGTGAGAGCAAGGAAAAGGCTCTTCAGCTGCATGATGTAAATTGAAACTGCAGATCAGCAGCCATCTGAAAATATGCTCATCCTTTCATTCTTTCCCACCCTTACATTATTATACTTGCATAATTCATTGCATTTCATGTCATGCTCTCATTTACTCTGATAAAACATATTCCTGTGCTGCAAGCTCCCTGTAATGTAAATTTTACTTTTACTATTTTATTTTATTGAAGGTGCTGCTGGGGTAGATTTAGACTGTGATATCTCAGTGTACCTTAGCACTAGCAGTGACAGATAATTTCCTAAGAAGGTAGTCCATATCTTATTTGTTTCAGTCTAATTCCCAGCTCAGTCCTTGCCTCAAGCACCTACAGGTATTTCACACTCCGATCTAAGACAACCCAATCATTTCAGATTCCTTTTCTCCCTCCACAATTATGGCCACAAGTGTGACTCCATCTTACTGGTGCTGCAACAATCAGTACTTTGGTGCTACTGGGGCTTCCATTCTTACACTTCGTTTCCACAATGGCAAAATGTGTGATAGTCATCAAGCTTGCCTTATCACTGCATAGAAAAGAGGAGTTGATTTTGGCCAACCATTGTCCAGGTTGCTTTAAGACTGCCAAAAGAAAAGAAAGAAAAATACTGAACAGAAGGAAATGCTTGGTGGTCATTTCTAAGCTTTTGCTTCTTTGATCACAGAGATGTCTAAACATGCTTACAATATCCATAATATTACCATGCTTACATCCTCACAACCTGTACCTTCTCTGTCACTGAATGCATTTCTCTATTCATTTTATGAAGTTTAAATTTTTTACCATTTTTTCTTGCCATCCTGCTCTGCTTCCCTGTGTATGGTAACCATTCACCTGATTTGATCACACCTCACCTTGTGAAGGAGCTGAACCAGAAGAGTTAACTCCTCTGTGCTGGACATGTGGTTTCTGAGCAAGTAAAAGGGCCATGAACCACCTCTGGACTCAGCCACAACCCTGTTTACCAAATGACTGAACCAAGTCTTCACAGAAATTCTGAGGTGGAAAGAACTGAGCTCCACCTTGTTTCCAGCCCATCACCTCTTGTTTCTGTACCTCAGCAGACAGAACAAAAGGCTCTGGCATCCCAGCCCTCCTTTCATTAACTCACACTGTTGCTGAAGCCCCCCTGTTTGCACAGGCTGCCCCATGTCTCCGGATGGAAATGTCCCTTCTCATAACTTGCTCTTCTCCCTGCACACATTGCCTTGTGCCCTTGTGTTTTACCCCTCCCAAAAAGTGAACGTCTCCTGAACAAAATTTATCCTCAGCACAGTGTGGCTTTCGTGTACCACCATAAGATCTCTTCATCCACCACCTCAGGGGCCAAACATGTAAAACTTTCTGAGCCTTTCCCTTCCATGCCTGCCTCAATTAATCTTCTGTGGTCTCTTTCCAAAGCATGACTATCCTATTTTAACTCTCTTCAGCTCCTTGAGCAGTTTCCAAATGGCTGCTAATCAGGGCATCAGATAATTAAATCATTCTCTCCTGTCTGTTTTTAATGAATTCCCTTGGTCAAACACCAGAGCTGTATTTGCAGTTGCAGCTGCTAGATCTGCATCAATAACTTCACATTTGCTGCTATTTCAAGAACTAAACTCTCACTTACTTCTGCCTCTATTCCATTAGGTGCCTGTCTGCTTGCTGTCAGAGAAAAATCTTCATCTTGTCACTGAGCCAAGGGATCACAACACTCCCAGAAGTCCTGAGAGACAAATCTTTCACCAGAGTATTTAACCAAATGGTAGCCATATGATTTAGTTTTAGGTAGTTCTGTGAGGAACAGGGAGCTGGACCTTGTGATCCTTATGGATCCCTTCCAATTTGAGATTCTTCATTTGAAATTTTTCCATTTAAAAGTTTCAGTGGTATTGAGAAAAGCCGATCAGCTGAAATGGGAATGCCAGGCAAAAGTTATCAGTGTAGATGAGAACAGGAAAGGATTCTCATTTCACTAATATGCGTTTATATTAAAAAATAAACAGCATCCTGGGTTTGTTCATAATAAAGAGTCCAGAGTTTTGAAGTCTAATATAAGAGAAAACAATTCTTCCTTGGCCTTCGTATCTGGAGCTTTGGAGCCTCTGGGAAACAGTTACTTACAGAGCCCAAGAATGAAGGATGAAGGACAAAAAGCAGCAGCAGATGAGCTTCCCCTCCCATCAGGAGGAACACATAAACACATTTATCCAGGGAGACACTGGAATGAGGTTTGACAGTGTCCAAGCCCCATCCCAGCCCCAAATTCCCCTCTCATGAGGCAAAAGGATGGTCAGAATGGAAAGTTTCCTTAATGCTCCATGTCTGCAGTAGCATTGCATCATAATGATGATATTTTCTGCTCTGATTCTGGCTTTATCACATGGGCTTTTTATATCATACGTAGAGCATTATAGATTTTGGTGAATTAATTTATTGCTATAAGTGATATTTGATATCTGCTGATATATATTTTTTTCTTTTCTACCACAAAAAGTAAAAAATACACTATTTCAATTTGTACCACGCCGGCCAAAAGTGAAAAGCTAAAAGTGTTCGACCAAAAAATGTGTAACCAAAACCAATGCAGAACTTCTATTTTTGCAAGGGAAAAATGTTGTGTCTTAGAACATCTGCTACCTTTTACATCCCCATCTAATTTGTGAAGGCATTGCTTTTTGTCTGGTATCTTAGCTGAACTTCCTAGTGTTGATGAAAGACACCTGGATTTACCTGGCCAGCTCAATTTAATCACAGCTTTGCACTGTAGACTTGCCAGGAAAAAAAATCTCCTACCCTGTCATGCACTCTACTTTTCTTCCATGTAAATGAGACATGACCTTTGTTAAGAAATACTTTCTATATTGATGTAGCATCCACAAATGGGGCCTTACTCTATCTAGCAAGATGAGGGAAGATTACACTCTAAAGCCTGCACTGGATTTTTTTTTTTCCAAGGCAGTCGGCTTGGAGACACTTCAAGGCATGTACAAGATGTCGTTGACAGATAAACACCACTTGCCAGCTTTACCTTCTGCCTTACAACGACCCAGAGGGTGACATTACTGTGTAAGCAACACATGCCCCGTGGTGTCCTGTAGCAGTCAGGGTGTTTCCTTTCTGACAGTAAATCCCAGTGCTCTGAGGCACTCGGCACCAAAGTCAAGAGCTGGTCCCTAGGTCAGGGCAGCAGGCAGGGCAGCAGCAGCAGGAGGAAGGAGAACAGCTTCTTTCTGTCAACTGCCTGGCCGGATCAGTCCGAAAATGTTAGGGTTGATAAGAAAGGAAAAACAATGGGAACTTTGCCACTGCTCTTCAAGAGAGGCAGACCTTATTTCACACTGTTTTTAGGAGGAAATTTGAAAGATGACCATGCAGAGAGAGAGAGACTTTGTAGCCCAGGTTTTTGTTCTTGCTTCCACAGGTGAAACTGGGAACAGCTCCTCACCTGAGCTATACCTAGGTAAGCAAGACCCGTGATGGGTTTACATGCTCCAGTTTATTGGAATCTGTCTGATTGGGAATGCCTGATGCAGGGTATCAAGCACAGGTTTCTTTGGCCCTGATTTGACCTCTTTATTAAGCATGTGAAGTTACCTCAGCAGCTTCAAAAGAGCACATGGTTGGTATGGTGTCCCACACTGTGGGACAGTGGGTCCAGCACTGGCCAATGAGGCCTGGGATGAGGTAAAAATCCCTTCACCATTGCGTCCAGCACTGGCCAGTGAAGCCTGGGATGAGGTAAAAATCCCTTCACCATTGAAAACCAAGGCCTCTGATCTTGGCCTCTCTCTCAGAATTGCTTTTTTTTTTTCATTTTCTGATATGCATATAACATTTTACTACTGAAGCTGGTGGTTTAATTTAAAATTATTTTTATTACTTGATCTGTCTTATTAGCAGTCTGAAAAATATCAAAAACATGGTTGTAGAAATTTAGCCCTAAAAAGTCATGAAATCAACAACTAGCTCAGCAGGAGCACAGATTTTCCCAAATTATTTTTTCTAGGTCTGTTTCCCTACTGGTTACTTTTAACATGTTCCAGTTCCAATATTCTGCAGGTACCTATTGTACCCAAAGATGCACAGCCTCCATGACAGTAAATGCTTGCACTGGGCCTCCAAATGAAAGTATAAGAAATACACTGATATTTAAAAACACTTAATTTTATTTAATTTATTTGTTTTATTTATTCTTCTTTAGAATTTTAAATATTTTACATTTACAAGTTTTACAAATTCATATACAAGCTATGCAGAATGTATGATATAAACCCATGTGTCAAAGTTCATTAACATTCAAACAAAAATGCCTAAATCCCACTATGAAGGGGCTGAAAACTTTGACATTAACTATTTGATAGCGTGGAAATATTGTGAAAGTGGCTATTCTTATTCAGATTACCACTATCTCAGGTAACCCTTGCATTATAACAGAAATACATTCAATTTCCAAGTGTTTCAAAGATTCTAAGCAGCTTCCTTAACTGGGACATACCTTAGTTCTGTCTTGGTAGATTGGGGTTGATATTCCATTCTTTTAGCTCACAGCTCTCATCACACCTTCTTTGCTTCCTTTGGGAACTTATGGAGCGTTCATCAGCTCCACTTTGCGCAGTGGAACCTCAATCTTCATTGCTGCCATGATATATTATTAATATTATCTACACTGCCTGAAAGATACTGCTGCACATGAACAGATGGAATAAAAGGTGCCAAGTGCTGGGGCTGGTATTATCTTTTATCTATTAAAACATTTGTCCTTAGCCCAAGTGCAGGATAGTTATAACAACATAGTACCTTTTGCTAATTTGTTTGACATATTTGTGGTATAGTTTCCTGACACACATCAGCCAGTGCGGCTGTGGACTGCTGCAGTCAGGATGGGCCCATTCTCCTTCCCCTTCTCTCTTCCTCCTCCTTCAGGCAGGAGGCCTTCTGCCCTCCCTTGTGCTGGAGCTGTGCAGGATGAGTAGTCCTGCTTACTGGTCTGAGCAGATCCTGCTCTTTTGGAGCAGGAGGCACCTCTTTATCTCTGCTGGCTGAGCCTGCTGAAGCAATGTCCTCTATCAGCCCTGCGATCACTAGACGTGAGGAAAAGGGAGCACATGGCAGGAGAGTGGGACTATCTCTCCTAGCTGCAACCTACACACACATAGTGTTAAGTTTAACAGGAAATTATATCCTCGTTGTGCCCAAGGTCCACAGTTTATAAACATCCACTTCCTATTCTGGAAGATAATAGAGATACGTGTGAATTATTGTACACTGGTCTCTTAATTCCAAAAACATCTGTTTCAGGGAGAGATTTTATTTATCCAAATCTGAAAAAAGTCAAATTCCTTTCAAACTTCAGTGAACCACTGGGGGATCCTATTGGTTCACTGAGGAGAGTGAGCACAGCCTGCAGGAACTCGACTGGAAAGGCAGGACTCAAAGCAAACCTGCAACAATCAGACATGAATCTCTGCCTTGGTGGAGGCCTTCACCTTCTCACTAAAAGCCAAGGCTTATTCAGTTTTTGTCATTTGCTCTGTGAGCTTGACCAGCCCTCAGAGCTTTGTAGTTCCCCTTGAGCTTGACAGATGCTGGTGATTTACCTTCTTCCTTAAGTACATTATGTGATGAAAGGAACAACATACCCCCTTTCTGCACTAAGGGATGTCACCTTTTATGTGACACACTTAATCTGAATGGCTGAATGACAGGAATGTGGTGGCAGCACCCTGGCTGCATTTATGAGCACCTTTTGGCTTTAACATGAACACAGTGCCTCTCTGCACTAGTGTCTCCAAAGTCTTTGTGACCTCTACTCACTGTGAGTCAGCACTGGGCTGCATATTAGTGATGTCTTTTAAATGAATGATGAGGAGATCTCCTTGGGGAAAACCCTGTGTACAAAAGATCCAAACTCAAGGGTTTTGGACATCATCCAGCATTAAGATTAAAGATAGGCTGTAACTCAAAAAGTTACATGCATTGGCAAGATTGAAAATAATAAAAGACTCTTAGAATCAGTTAGTAAGGACTTACTGCATTAATTAAGCTTCACAAACAGCCTGGTGAAAGTAGGCCAAAGAGCCCAGTTAAAATAGTCTAGAAAGAATATTTTATATATAAAGGAATAAACACAGATAAGTAATGGTATTTGAAGATCCATGTGAGGTACTGGATCAAAGACAGGAGCCCAGAGATGTGATTTTTGGGCTTTGTCCTTGACTTCTAGTCTGAGGTATAGGCTGCTTACTGGATCTTTAAAACCTGGAAGAGAAATCCCAGGGGGATACATTTCACTTTTGCCCTGGGTTGCACATATGACATTCAGAACAGGCACTTGTTTTGGCCTTGGGGGTGAGATCCCTTGTGCTTAGGTTTTACTGAGTGCAGTGCCAGCTTCTGCATCTGAACTCATCTTTCCCAGCCGTGGAGTCAGTGGAGTTCTGGTCACAGGTCTCAGCTCAGTTGCTCAGAGATGATCTCACACAGCCATCTGAGAGTGTCCTCTGGTATCCACCACAGCCTCCCATTGCCCCTGGAGCATTTGGGTCCTCAGTGCCAAATCCATCCCTGTCAGATGACTTAGCAGCTGCAGGCACCCTTGGTGGCACTAGACACATCTCTTGAGGCACCATCACTTATCAAATGGGGTTTGCAGGGCAATGGAGAAGGGAGTTTTGGGAAAAGGTAGCTCATATCTTGGAATTTGATGGTGGTATCCCTTAAAGTGACCAGCCCATATGTCAGTGCTCCAGTGCAGACACCCAGAGAGCCCTTCTCAATGCATCTTTCACAGAGATTAATGATTATGAGACATTTTTAGGCTCATAACTGCAACAATATATTGGATACCCAAAAGTAAGGCCCTCATGCATTATTCCCCTCAGGGGAATAACGAGGAGTTCCTCTCAGCTGCCTCATGCGTACCAAACCCCAGTGCTTGTGCAGATTCTCCCTGAGCAGCCACAGCAGCTCAGTTGGGTGTTTCAGTTTGGTGTTTCACCCTGGCTGTGACTGTGCACCCCCAGAATTGTGTGTGAGCCAAAGTCTTTCATCTGTGCAGACATGAGCCACTCAGCTCCAGCTCTTCTCCACCTCCTGGACATCTGGCAGTGCAGTGCATCTCAGTGTCCAGACTTTACAGTCTGGGGTCTGACTACTCCTTTCTCAAAGACACAACGATGTTTTGGGGCAATTTTTAAATTTCATTTGTATGCTTTATAAAAAAAAAGAAGATGAAGAAGGTGGTATTGTAGGCACTCTTCTATGGGAAAAATTCTTCTTCTAAAAATAAATCCTTCCTGCTCAAGTTAGAGCCTGAGGCTTAGGGTATTAGCAGTCTGGAACCATAACAATACAAACACATGAGAAGCCCAAGCAGGGTTGAACAGCATTTGTGCACTATGCCATCACTGCTTTCTTATTATCAACCAAATTGCCCTTCTGGGATTTCTTCATCAGGATTTTTTCCCTGAACATGAACTTCATAAGCAGGAAGACTGTGTTCTATCTACTGGCATCTTAATATGCATGCAAATTTTTTTTTTTCCAAGAGTTAAATTTAAAAAAAATTGCTGCTGCTTGAAATATATCAGCAGTAAACTGATCATTTAGACGGTTGAAAATGTGTTTTTGTACAAACTTCTCAGGCAGGCAATGGCAGTCCAGCCTTTTCCCTGCCCAAAAGGCACCAGCCAGAGTCCCAGACTGTTTGATGCAATGTTTTTTTCCTCATGAGTCTTCCTCATGAACCACTCCTATGGGCATTTTGGCCAGTTCAGCTAGACAGTGCTCAACACTGAAATGCACTGAAAATAAACAGCTATGCCAAGAGAGCTTATACTGCTTAATAGTGAATATGAAGAGCAGAATTTCTAATTCCGTCCTCTATCACTGTCACCCTGAACAGTCCAGTCTCTGCTGTAATGTTCATACCTACAAAACTGATAAAACTCAGTTTTATCCTGATTTGGGAGTTGTATCGATCTCAGGATGACAGTCTTTGTCCTGATAGTCAGATGTCTGTAAGATGTCCGTGTGTACTGGCACACATAGCCTTAACTCAGAGAGTTGGTCTTTTCAGGATAATAAGGGCTTAAGATGATTTTAAACAAGAAAATGAAAGACTTATGAGCTGCAGCTAAGGTGTGATTCTGTTTCTGCAACAGGTCTCAGAAAAAGAGGGAGTTGTGGAAGAAAACATTTGGGTGTTGTGATAGGTAGGATGAAACAGATGCAAGTAAAGAAAGTGAAGTCTGGATTATGTCACCTTCAGGGCTTGGGAGAGAGAGAACATGAAATGCAATTTGGCATGGAGAAGGAGCAAATAGTGAAAAATTCAAAGCAATGTAAAGTACCAAAGATTGGAGGGATTTTGTTGATAACTTAAGCCTCTCTTGGGTTACAAAATGAGGTTTAATCATAAGGGGATAATTAGCCTGAAGACCATATGAATGAATAAGGGAAACAGCTCCACTGTAAGGCAGCTTGATACAACCAACAAGTTCAGTCAGGCACACAGTTCTGGTGTAAGATTTGTACATTTGTACACAGGTGTGCTCCTCCGCAAGTTCTGATCCCACTGAGCCTGGCAGTGCTCCCTGGTGCTGGTGGGAATGTAGAAAGAGGACCTCTGGGAATTCAAAGAGAATGCAAAAATCCATCATACTCCAAAGAAACTCTTCTACCCTCCAGGTAAGGGTGTAATTTCCTAGCACTTGCAGAAAGAAGGGCAAGGGTGGCCAGCTCTTGATTCTTACAAAGGAAGAAAAAGTTCTGTCAAAAGAAATTCTGCTGTGTCAGAGGGGGCCCATTTTTCAGAAATTGAAATAACTCCATCCACAGTTACACCAAAAAATAAATGTGCATCAGCCATTGTGTTTCCAGATGTTAAGGAACATCCAGTTGCTCACAGTTAGCCAGAAAATGACTTAAACAATATTTTAACCCTCTGTCTGTGGCATCTTATACTAGCAAGCATTGCAGACTAAGTGAGCTCTGACACGATGCAGGGCTCTTGTACACTTATAAAGCTGGTTTCTAATCCTGCCCTAGACACTAAATTAACCTTTCTGCCCTTAGCATTTTGCATGGAAAAACTGACGAACTTATTGAGGAAAGGTCTCCTGTAAATAATACTAGCCCTTAATTTTGTCACTATTTAGTAAATGGTGCTACCAGGAGCCATCAAGCTCACACTAAGTACTATTTTACTTACTCAGCAACTAAGAGCATATCAAAGAGCAAAGTGTGCTTACTGAGATGACTGGGGGGATCAAAATGTGCTCTCTCTCCTCCTTAATAACAACATAATACCTAAAGTTGTAGTAATCCCTATCTGGGATGCCCTTTGGACATTTGCATATGTATCTCAGATTACATTTATTGAGCTGTTTAACAGGTTGCCCATATAATTTTATAAAAGCTTTTAGTGCCAAGAACTGAGCAATTATCTTAGAAACCTCATAGCTTTCTTATATTTTCTCAATAGCAAAGCTTACTGGATTGTTCCTTTAGATTTTGATGGGTTTAATTCCCTAGGTGCTGTTCTGTTATTGATGGAATAATCCATCACAGCTGCCTTTTAAACTTTTCCTTCTCTTTTTCATTGAAACAAAAGGTCCCTATCTTAGAATCTGCTACCTTGCTTGTGCAGCCCACAACTTTAACACAGTTTGTATGTCTCACTTCCCCAGTCCCCGCAGATTTCTGTTTCACAGCATTTTATGCAGTGAAGCTGCTGAAGAAGGCACTGGAGGATGCATCTCTGAGTCAGTGGGGCCCTCCAGACTCGCTGATTCTGCTACGAGCAGACCTGCACGTCCTCAAGCGCATTCTCCAGTGAGCACCGCGCAGCAGATACGGTCTGCTCCTTCAGCTGGGGAAGCTGAGAGTGCCCAACCCAGCTGAACAGGCTTAAACCTACCAACTTCCCTTCTGGGGGATGTAGCTCCTTTCTCCAGATCTGTCAGTGAGGCATATTTTGGCTCAACCTTTCCAGACACCTCCTCTTCACTGACATTGCCTTCCTCACTGGAGCTATCACGGAGGTTGTGTTGCACTGGCAGTATCCCTTGGCACCCTGTCAGTCTGACTCATCTTCCATTTCATTACAGGGTCTGAAAACAGCTGCAGCTGTCAGAGGTTTGCTGTTACTTTGAAGCATCACGATAAAACTGTGCTTGCTAAATTATTCTGGTAAATGCAGCTTCCATGGTTTCAGAAGAAAGGTACAAAAAATCAAGTTTCTTGCAGTGCATTATGGGCACAATTCCTTAGGTTTGTTTGACCTTGAGCCATTGCCCAGGAGCTCATAACCACAAAATAAAAGCTAATACTCTGTTGCAGGGCAAAAACAAAACCTACTTATGCAGAAAATATAAGACAACCACAAAATATAGTATGACATATAGTGTAATGCAGACATGTTTACAACTTAATCTTTTGCTATCTCTAGAATTTATTTTTCTGTGCAATGGGAGCATTTAATGAGTATAGTATTTTTTCCTTTAATTTGAAATTTTATTCTTAAGAGTACAATAACAGGCAATAATTCTTACTTCAGCATTATTCCTGGAAGCCTTAACATCCCAGTTTTATGCATGGTAAGTACACTTTTTCATATTTCTCAAATTTGCTGATATGCATGTGCAAGCTCTGCAAAATACCACCTCTGCCTATGTATTAAAAAGAGCCCCATGCACAATATCAGCACCAAGTGAACATGTCAAGTGTGTGGATAACTCTGTTTGCAAGAATAGGTTTACTAATTTCAACATGAGAACTTGCACTCCACTGATGAGTGCCCTGTCAGTCCTGCCATGTAAACTTACCTTTTTAAAGGACACCTATCTGTATTTAAACTGGATAGTGGTAGCAGATTAACTGTGGCAGGCAGGAATACAGTACAGGCTGCAAAAGCCATACAAGAGGTTAGCTAGGTATTTGGAGGGGTTTTGGAGGCTGTACAGAGCTCTGTGTTACTGTGACTATACTGTAATCAGTCCCTGAAATAGTTCTCTTAAAACTGACTGCCATGCATTCAGATTTAATCTCTGAATATCTGGTGGCTCAGCTCTAATCTGCTGCTTCTGAATTGTCCTGAGAACAGTCACAAATCTGTTTCCACCACCCCAGCCAGGAACTGAAGAAAAAGAATAGGTGTATTATATGTTTGTATATGTATATGTATGCATAGTAGAACACAGGTTATGCCTACTTAGGAGACAACTTTTAAAACTTCAGTTTTCCTATGTTCACCCTTTAAAATAAACCAGATTTATCATGAACAATTATTTATGCAATTCCAAACTAGGATAATTATGGTGTATCAAACATGTGTTTCTGTGAAAAGAACTAATCTTTTACAGAATTGTTGAGGTCATTACAGAAAAAATAGTAACTCTTTGTTGAAGAATAGAAAGATTACTATTTAATTTTCGTATTTTTATACTTCTTTTTTTTTGCCAAAGATAGCTCTGTCATTCAAGAACAGCCATGGGTTTCCTTTCAGATTGATTTTTGATGACAACACAATGACTGAATCTCACTCAGTCATTACAGAAAAATAGTAATTCTTTGTTGAAGAATAGCGAGATTCCTATTTAATTTTAGTATTTTTATACTTATTTTTTTTGCCTAAGATAGTTCTGTCATTCAAGAACTGCCATGGGTTCCCTTTCAGATTGATTTTTGATGACAACACAATGACTGAATCTCACTCTTTTTTTATAAAACATTTTCCTCAAAATGAAACATGTCTCAAGACACCCACAGCAGTGAGGGAGGAAACAGAATTAAGTGGTTTTTGTTTGGGACCATTTTCTCAGACAGAATTCTGAGACAAATGAATACAGCTTTATGTCAATGACCAGGACCAACACAAGCAATGTGAAACTGGCTGGCACCAAGAAATAAAAATGTATGGAAAATTCTCCTGGCAGTGTGAAAGAGGAGGTGTCACACAAAATAAAAAGTTAATTTGATTTTGACTATTACTTGCATTGCAATATTCTACTTCTGTTTATTTTTTAAAAGATACCAGTACTCCAGCTGGCCCAGAACGAAGCTGGAGGCTCAGGGCAATGCTGTGCTCTCCCAGTGCATTATGTGCAGGCAGCCAGTTGACATTTATGTTGTTTCAGAGCAATATATCACAAGGAGAATGAGCAGTTGCTGTTCCTGATGATGTCAAGGTGATGGCACGATGGAAGTCTTCATACTATCCCTGGAATCACAAGGCAGGAGGCACCCACGCCGCAGGCAAGGGCTACTTTGCATAGTAGTCACTGTGCTCTTGGAAATCAGAGAGGACATATCTAAAGTCAGCTAAAACAGGAGTGGGTCCAAGATTTTGCAACAGCCCTAGGCTTTCCTGCATGCTGTTTTAAAGGTCTCTTTAATTTGTGTTTATCTCTTTATTCCCCACTGCTGGCTATGGCCAGAGCTCTGGAGGAAGGACAGCTGTTTCCCTGCTAGAAACTAGAAGCACATATTGTGCCAAAACCACAGGATTTCTATTTAATGAGAGGTTTCGTGATAACTCGAGCCAAGAGGCTCTGACAAGACTTGAATAATCACTGCAGCTTTGGCACTTATTAAAAATATAACTAGGCACTTCTCTAGCTGTCTAATTCAGAGTATCAGAGGAAGGAGAAGCTTTTTGCACACAGCAGGGGCAGTTGGGTTCGTGGGTTAGGAGAGCAGCCTCGGTAGGGCCAGCTCAGAGCTGGGGAGGAAGAGACAGTGGCTGGCTCTGCCCCTCACCAGGGCCTGTCCTGCAGAGTGGCTAAGCTAGCATGAGAAAGCAGATTAGTGACAGATTACTCTGCCCTGCAACTCCTGGAAGCAAGGGTGATGCAAGGAGGATCCCTCTGCTCGGAGGTGCCTCCGACTCAGACGGCCAGCTCACTCCTGTCCCAGCTGAGGTCATCTCACCTGCTCCAAAGAGCTCTGCACAAAAGCTGCATCCTAGGCCTCTTACACCAGAGAAAGGGAGAAAAAAGACGGAAACTGACTTTGTAGAGAAGGACAGCACAGCACTGATGCAAGAGAATTACAATTTGACAATTCTTAATTCTTACAAGGGTATAATAACAAAAAAAGAAGTCCAGGCTATCATTGAAGAGGTGATAGCATAAAATTATTCTAGCAACACTGACACTTCTGCACATGTTCAGAAGAAAGCCTAAGCTTCTGTAAATGTCAAAAGTTGGAAAAGAGACAAAGGGAAAGAACAGAAATGTTGTGATTGTTAAACAAACCAGAAAGAAAACTGGGTAACTCTAGATCTGGCAGTCTGACTTCAGTTCCAGGTAGAATATTAGCAAAACCTGAGAGGAGCATCTATTTTTACTTGGATAAAGCAGACAAACATATTGGCTTAAAGCCAAGGGGGATTTGTGAATGAGACAATGCCAAAGAAATCTGATAGCCTGTTTTAATATGGTATCTGAGTGGGTGGGTTTTTATAAAAAAGACCTGTGCCCTATGGAAACAGTTTAAATAATGCCTGGATAAGAATTCAATAAAGTGACAAGCAAACACTTTACACACATTTCTGTCCTTACAGAAAGCCCTTTTGTTTCTTTAAAAGATGTCTTTTTGCCCAGGTGTTTTCTTCATAACAAGGCAAAATGGATTTTGATCAACATAATTCAGAAATTAAACATGGGTTAGACATAATGAAATAGAGTAGACCCTCCTGCTTGAAATTTCTATCTCTCTTTTCCTCCCCTGTCTCTCTCTTCCTTCCATCCTTCTCTTTCGCCTGTTCTCTCTTTTTCTCATTTTCTCTTTCTAGTTCTTTTTTTCTTTCTCTTGCCCTTATTTGCCCTCTCATACATGCTTTGCATGTAAACTCATGATTTCATGCTTCCTTCCATTTTGTTGGAATGCTGACCACAGGCGGCCGAGATGGGCTACACTGAAGGAGCACACTTAGAAGAACTTAAAAGAAACTCAATATTCAGTGCCTCAAGAGGTGGAATCAGTGCTTAATTTACTAATGAATTATACCCATGGATTATTATGTTCACATCAAACATTTTACTGGGATAAAGCCATGGCAGTACTGAAGTGAACCAAAACTGCATTAGAACAGATTTACTCCACTCCACTATGCATGGGATGGGCTCACTGGAAAGCATTTCTTGGCAAAACCAGGCAATAATCTGGACAGAGCCTGTTTTAATATGGGTTGGACAGAGCTACAGCAAGTTTGGTTTCCTTTGCCTTATGCATGGGTTTTGAATTCACAGTAAGAACCAGACATGGTTGTTCTTGTGTGGGATCAAAAGAAATTCTTCTTTCTTTCCATAAGCCAATAAAGCAATGGAGTGCCATGGTAATCCCTCCTCCTTTTTTTTTTTTTTTTCAGATTGGAAGATATTAAAACCACTTTGATTTTTCCTTGCAGTTCTAGGGGAGAAAACATTAGAAGCTGCACGCCAGGAAAATTCAATTGAAAAGGAATGTTCTAGTCTCAGCTGCTGCCATAGCTCAGCCATGGGCTGGCTGATCTCCTTCCCCACTCTCCTCAAGCAAAGTGTTATCTGTGTGCCATGGCACAGCTTTATTCCCCCACAGAGCAAGGCAGCAGCCACTGGCAGGTTCCCATTCTCTCTGCTGTGCTCTGCTTTGCTTTCTCCCTCCTGGCAATGCAAGGCCACTGCACCTGCATTTGGTGGAGATCCAATAAATTTTACCAAGTCTTCCTGAACAACTGAGCTTCTCACATACCTGCAGTTTCTCTGACACACCTTATTTTTTAATAACTTTTCACAGATGGATTCTGAGAGCTTTATATATTTCTCTAGGATTTCTGGACGCCTGTAATGGCTGGATGGATGGGATCACAGGCAAAATTTCAGAACAGCAATGTTGTTCATGTACTCATGTCTCCATTAGCATACACAGCAGATACAGAGAGAAAGATTATGGAAATTCTAGAAAACCCCTTGAAATGTCATCATTGCTAATGAATTTGTATATGGAAATCTAATACATAGAGACTGTCTGATTAGGCATGGTTCTGTGCCTAACTGCTGCCTATCAATGTCTTTGCCCTTTAGGATCTAAGGATGGGGGGAAAAAAAAAAAAAGACGAAAAATTGAAGGATGAGGTTCTAAAGTTGTCTGTGTCTGGCACAGAGAATTTAATCCCTGCTAGCTCTGCAAAATTTATTCAGTCCCTTCTCTGAGCACTGTGTAGAGCTGCAGAGAGCTCTGGCAATGAGACCTCCTGGAAGCATGTTCACCCAGGCCTTTACAAGTGCCAGTTTTACTTCCTTGAGGACAATCCTGTGGAAAATTGGCTTTAATGACTCTCCATGGGAATGAGTATGTTGACTGGAGCAACTGTTTGCAGGGCAGTTCTCCCTGCCTTGTGCTTAATGCAGGACCCAGAGTGAGAAGCTGTCACAGCTGTAACATGTGCAATGGTATAAGAAGGAAAGGTCGTGCTCCCTGCTCTGGTGTGAACGTACTATTGCCTTCTTTGCTTAGCAGTTTCAGGGCAGGACTTGCCACTCAGTCAAAACTGAGAGCCACAGTTCAGGCTGGAGGCTGAGGTGAGCACTGAATAACTCTCCAGGCATGGGGATTTTATTGCAGAAATTGTGAGTGAAGCCAAGGACAGAGTAAAATGACAAAAACCTGAAGTTCTTTCCCCTTTTGGAAACTCTTGCAAATACTTGGATGAGAAAGAATTGTGAACCACACAGGTATGCTGCATTTCCCCTCTCTGCCAAGGCTCACCTAATAATTTTTGAGCATCAGAATCATTCATTCAGAGCACCCCATCACTTCCAGAGAGCAATGGTGGAGATTAAATCCTCAAATTCAAGTAGGACCAGTCAGTTTTTTGAGCTTCAGCACAGAGACACCTTCCCAAATGACCAAGGCTTCATCCCCAGCTGATTCCCAACGGTGCCTAAGCAGGCAAAACCCTGCCAGACTTAAGGCAGCCTCCTCTTGCATGTATTGCGAGGCCAAGCAGAGCAGGGCCTTAGCATATTGTGAAGACAGAACCTATATTACACAAAAATTCTTTATTCCAACCTCTGATCTGAGAAGGGTGGTGCTCAGTACCTATGTTCATTCAGCTTTGCCTTACACCCAGTCCAAATAAAAACTCCTATCCATATGTGCATGTGCCATATGAATATTTAAATTTATTTATCATTGGATGCTCAGAGGTAAACAGAGGAACCATTAAGTTTCTAGTGGTCTCAGAATTTTATTTCAGTTTACTTCAGCTGGACTTTATTCAATTTTAAATAAATAAGCTATAGTAGTAATTTATTTAATCATTTTCATAAGTTTTGACACCTTTTCTCTTGTACTTACGGGTTTCAATGTTTATCAACTGCTCCTATCCTGCAGTTATAATTTAAGATTACTTATTATCCTATAAATTATTTGCAATAGCAAGTGTTGTAACATAAAATTGTAAAAGAAATCTCAAAAGATTGTTTCATGCAGTCCCTATCCTAAGAAAAAATCACCTACCATTGCATGATTCCTGGGGACTTTTCCTAACCTGAGCACAAACACCTCCAGGGCTGAAGGGTTCACATACCTTCCCTGGAGATGTCCTGCATTGCTTCACTGCCTTCACACTCCATTTTTCCTGACACCTGAACTGAATCCTGCTTGCTAATTCACCTGATACCATAGTGGCAAATGCTGACTTTTAGGTGGCAGAAGAAATGCTTTCAGGGAAACTATGGAAGAAAGTAATGGACTCTTTATCTTAGCATTTGAGAAATTCCTCTTATATAATTTTTGTTGCTGGAGAAAAAGCCTGAAAAGTTCATGAGGATTGCTTTTTCTGCAGTTTATGTTATCACTGGTGACATGTAACGACGAGGTTGCAACAATCTCAATAAATCACACAAAGAAATTAAAAAGAAATTCACATAATTTAAAAAAATTATTTACAAACCATCATCTGTTTTATTCCTGCAGAATTTTCAGTAGTTATTGTTATTACAGTTGAGACCTTGATACTCCTAATAACACCAAATGTTATTTTGGGCATCCATTCACATAATACTTTTGTAAGAAAGAGCTATGCCAGATTACCAGTGGGATGTGATTTGATATGAGCAACTTATCAAGAACTGACATCAGTGTTTCTATTTTCATTGCTGAAAAATTTCTATACAAAGCTATAAAACATTCATGTCTAGCAAGAGGAAACAGATGAGGTGTGCCTTACACACAGATATGTGGTGCAGTTACTGGAAAAGGGAAAAGCTGATCTGGGTGCATTGCTAGCACACTGAGCATGGAGCTGTCCTGGATCAAAGGCATGCTAAAACTTTCCCTAGGTCCATCCAATGTCAGACATGAACCCATCCCATGGAAGGCTGCTAGACAGAGAGGCTAGAAGCTTTTGGAAGGACTGCAAAAAACATTAGTAAGTTTAGGAACATGGGACTAAAAAGGGCCAAAATATGGGAGATGACCATAGAGGAGGGAAAAGGATGGAGGAAAAGGTGTTAGGAATTATGTTAACAGTACACTGAGCTAGGCACACACTGGCCTAAGGTTCCTTACAGAAATGCCATGTACATGAGCTCATGGACACTGTTAGAACACTGCCTCAATTGCTTTATCCTGAAACAGGAATCTTTCCTTCCCACAGATATGTTTTCCCACAGATATTTGAAATCAAACTCTAGCAAAATTAAGGATCCTATTGCATCTTATCTGTCCTTCCTGCTGGAAATACAATAAACCCAAGGTCCCTGGACAATGGTTTCCACTGTAGCTCTCAGCTCCCTACAAGCAGAACTTGTCATTTAGCTGGCATCTCATGTTTTCCTAAAGAGGACTGCAGAGCAAATTCTTCTGTACATGACAGTAAACCCATCTCTTAAAGCTAAATCTTAAATGGCATACAAAGAACATGAAAGGAATATTAACATCTCTACTGTGATCTAATTTATGCCCTTTATTTGCAGCAGCAACTCATTCTGGTGATCAAAAAGTCATTAACCTTTAAAAAATGACGATTTAACCAAATGGATTTAAAGGGATTTAATGCTGAATTTTACAGACCTTGCCAAAGTGTAATCTGAAGTCTTACATTTTTGTTCCCATCTTCAGCATGCCAAAGCTTGAATCATAAAGCTAGCACTCAGCATCTTGGCTGTGGGTCAAGATCAACTGAAGTCACATGCAGGGTGAAGTGGTGAAGGTGACATTGCTTCTACCTGGCTCAGATAAAAAAAGTACTGATCTCTGCAGTGACCTGTGGAGGACTTCAGCTCATAAGTTTGTGACAAAGGCTCTGATTCCAAGTTTTTCACATCTAAATACTCTGTTTAGTATCCAGAGTAAGAAAGTGTCAGAAAAGACTGGATGGAAATTCATCACTGACCTGGGACACAGAGTGCTGAGCTTTTTGATCATATGATTGACAACTGGCAAGAGCTTGCATTGTTTCTCTGTTACCTAGTGAGTATATTTGCAAGGTATTAGGAGCATGACATGTGTTGGTACTGGGCAAGAGAGAAAAAGGCTGAAAACCAAACAGCAATAAATACCCCTATCCAAAAGAGTGCTTCCTGACAACATTGAGCTGAAGAAACAATCAAATGCAAACACCAATTTTTAATAACCCTCATTCTTATGGAGTTGGGTCTGAGCACAGACTTCCCAATGTGCTTGTCCCTAAATGGAGAAGACAATTCCCAATGCCTTTTGGAATTTGAAACATTGATTTTGTGACTCCTCAGCCAGACTAGTCATAATAAGACAATTAATTAACTGGGAGCATTCAGATCATGATCAAAGCAGTATATGAGGGCTTTGCATGCCTCTTTTTGAAATGCTCTGATTAAACAGAGCATTGTGACTCCTCTGGGAGTGGGTAAGAGCTCCAACCCTCCTGCAATGCTCCAGCTACCAAATAACACCAAAGAAGTGATGCTATCCTCACCACCAAACCCTGACAGCCTTCCCTGCACCTTTCACCAGATCCTGTCCAACACAGGTAAATCATAAAAAAATTTAAAAATAAATTCAAAGGGCAACACAATATGAAAATTATTTTAATGAGCTACAGTTCATGTATCTGATAAACCACGAACACAAACAGTTAAATGGCAACAAATAGATATCATATTAAAGGGGTAGAAAGGGCTCAAATAGCCCATCCCTGTCTCTCTTTCCATTTCAATCTACACAGAAAATCTAAATATTCACCATTTTGGTGTCCAAGAATCACACATAAACTCTGATGTGAATGCATATGTACCGTCTTAATCAACAAAAAATATGCAAATATATTAAAACTAAACACTTCACTTTGAGTGCTTGAGTTAGGGACATATGTATGCCCTAACTGTTTGAAAATCCACATGAAATAAATGTCATGTTTGGTTGTGTAATCACATAAATTGCATATTTCTTGAGCTCCTGACCAGCTGGACTGCATTTAGCCAGTGGGTCTCCTCTGTACAAGCCTGTGCCTAGAAAGACTTACATGAGTTTCCCCCATACAAAATTAAGATTTACAGATGGAAATCCCTGCAGGACTGAAGTTTAAGCCACCTTCCTGGGAAGTACTGCTGCATTCCAGGCCTCTGAATATCTTTTAACAGCTGCTGTTGAAAAATTGACTATGACACAGTAGGATGAAGGCACATGTTCACGTCCAGTCCCAGTGCAGCATTCATGGCCTGTGGCTGTCAAATGAGGGCTCCTCTGGCATTCATGGCCTGGGCAGCCTGTGGCTGTCAAATGAGGGCTCCTCTGCTTCCAAAAGGTTCTGGTCCAAGTCTCAGGCTGATGAGTCATTTCTCTGATCCAAACCCAACATCTGTATCTGGCAGCATAAAAAACATAAGAGTGGCAGATCTTTGCCACTGGAAGATAAGAAATTCACCTTCCTCATGGTAGATCAGTTTTCTTCCTTCCAGTCTCATTAAAAGACCATTATTATAAGAGCTTAAGGAATTTTAAGCACTTTTAAATGTGTCATTTTTTCAAGTGAGCTGGTTGTTATTTTTTCTTGCCATTAAAATGAATGGAGAGATTTATGGCAGGTGGCAACACCTTTCACACCTTCTGCTGGAGGGTCAGGTTTCATGGGTATTTGACTTCAGCCAAGTAGAGGGTGGCAAAAGTTGAAATCTCAGCAAAGGGGAAGATTAATGTGGGTACCCTGGAACACCTGCTGCTGAAGCCATTAGTGCTTGGGACACTCTCCTGCCTCCTCTGAAGATGGTGTGAACTGTCCTCTTGCCCTTTGCAGAAGGAGAATCAGGCCCTTACTGAACAAGATTAATAGGAGCAAGTCTGCCATTGATTGTGTGCTGCTGTCCTCACCATGTCACAGGGCAGGCCAAGGGCTAAATTATGGCTACCCAGGGACTCCAAAAGATGAGAAGAAATCAAACTGACAGGTACACACTGGAAATTAAAGCATGCTCTATCTGAGAGAAATCAATACAGAAATCAGAAAGACTTATGTTTCCAGTTACTTGCAGCCTGCAACAGTCCAAATCCTGCAGAGCTGTTTCATTAAAACATTTCTTTGCTTAGTCCAGGTAAAGAATTCCTGCCACTTTGAGCACTGGCAGTATACTCGTGTAATGCATATTCCAGAGAAATGTGGATTTCTCAGAGACCCAAAAAGAATAAGAACTCACACAAGGAGAAAAATACTGATGTAACAACAGGGGTTTAAATATAAAGTTTGGCAAACAGTTCAGCTCTGTAGACCAGAGCTATGTAGGAAGCGAATTTTTTGCAGAGATCAGAGAGGGAATTAAATTCTTCCCATATGCCAAACAAAACCCTGGAGAAGCATTTCCTTCATCCCTCTCTGGGAGTCAATAACCCCTTGTAGTGGATGAGTTTGCCTCATTATGAAACATGTTGCTTCTTGTTTAGAAGATGGAGTTCTCCTCAGTATTCTGCATCTCTTCAAATGTGCTGCTTTTCCAAAAACCTCAGATCTGCCAGGCAGGTTCCTATCTGAAGAGTGTTAGCCTCAAAATTGCTGGGTACAGACAGTAAACATAAAATTTAATAGCTTAAAAAATAGAAGGCCAATGACCTAATGCTATAATAATAATAATAATAATTATTATTATTATTATTATTATTAATAATAATAATTGTTTTTAAGCCATCTCCTTCCTGCGTTTTCTGGATCTCAGGATGATTAGAGAGGTTAGCCAAATCTGTAAAGAATTGTGTCTTCTGATTGTGATTGACTTTTTCTGCTCTAATGAGGCGGAAAAGTCTACCTAGATCCTCGGACTACTACACATTGCTAGTACCCTAAATAGATTTGCTGAGTTTTCATTTCCTCTGAAAGAAAATCTTGTATGGCTTCACCATCACTCTGCTTGGAGATCCCACCGTAATGATTAGCTACATTCCACTTTGAACTGTTAATAATATTCCCCATATGTAATTAAAGCCTCTAATTCTACACAGAGATATCCTGACAAACAAGCAGCTGTCTGTCTTTTTTATTTCATTGTGGTTCTTGAACTCTTGGCTCAGGTTATGTGTTTCTGGAATGTCAAATAAGGAATTTACTTTTCCGTCCATCAGTTTACACTCTGCATGCAGTTTGATGGCATCTTGCTAATACAGCCTGGTTGCACTGTAATTCACCTTATAATCCATTGTATCAACACTGACTGTTCAATGTGTGACTTCCTAACAAGGTGGCTGGTGCCTCTTAGGTGCTGGGTTGCCTTGGGAGAGTTGCATTTTAAAATGTGTGCCCAGCATCAAACCTGCCTGGTCTGGAGTTCCCAGCTGTCATAATTAGATATAACTTCCTTCACTAGACAAAAGCAAAAGAAATGCTCTGCTCAAGCAAAAAGGTGTCCATAGAACAAGAGGAAATGACCTCAAATTGTTCGAGAGAATGTTTAGACTGGAAATTAGGAAAAATTATTTATTCACTGACAGGGTTGCCAAGCTCTGGACCAGGCTGCCCAGGGAACTGATTGAACCACCATCTCTGGAGGTATTTAAAAAACATTTGGATGTGGTGCTTTGGGACATGGTTTTGTGGTGAATGTGGCAGTGCTGGGTTGGACCTGATGATCTAGAAGTTCTTTTCCAGCAGTCCTAGATTCTATGATCCTACATTTCAAACGTCATGTGAGTTGTTGAGTATCACAAAAAGCTTATGTTCCCTCCAGGTGTGCTGCATGAGTCTGTGGGGCACTGCTCACTTCTGTTTTGGGCACTTTCAGTACATGGATTGGATTCTGTTAATTATTTTGCTTATTTGATTTGATGCCTCAGAAAGAGCAGGAAATTGGATCAGCACATGGCAGGCCTGACTGTTGGCTGTAGGACAGGCTCTGAATGCTGGAATTCTCCTCACCTTCCACTGATCCATGCACATCTGACCATGCCTCATGCGTGCCCTGCCCAACCTGCAGATACCATGGGGATATCAGGATTTTTACAGAGCCCTTTGAAATATACCGGTGAAGGTGAAGGTGATGCAAGAAAAGACAGGATAATATTGTAAGACAGGCTCTGGGCTGCTGGTTGATGACATTTATAAACCATGGATGAGTTCACAGGCACTGCTGATACCTGCAGATATCATCGGGATATCAGGATTTTTACAGAGCCTTTTGAAATCTACCAGTGAAGGTGAAGGCAATGCAAGACAGGATAATATCGCAAGACAGGCTCTGGGCTGCTGGTTGATGACATTTATAAACCATGGATGAGTTCACAGGCACTGCTGACAGTGTTTGGTCCAAATTACACCACAAGAAATTACACAACAGCAGGTAAGACAGCTAAAGGCTGGGTGAAATAAGATCTAGAAGGGTGGCAGATTTCAGCAGAGGACCTCACACAGGTGGAAGTGAAGTGCCTGTGAAGCACCACTTGCAGGAGGCCTGCTGGTAACTCACAGGGAACTCTGCTGGACCTAAGAAACCCAAGAAAATGAATCCTCTCAGCAAACGCCCTCTGCTGTCATTGTTAACAAGGGATTTTTCTACACGGTGCACTCACTATTCAGTTTGCCAGGTTTTCTGTAACATATGTGAGACCTTAACCACAATGTGGAATAATACGGGAAATTTTTCAGTCTGAAATGTAGAGTGAAAGGAAAAGTGAAGATCATTGTCCAAAAAAATATCTAAAATGCAAATTTTGTTTCCTGATCCCATACTCTGTCCAGTTTCTTGATCAAATCTGTTCATGCAGACAGCAGCGGGCACATACAATCTCATTGCCCTCAGCTTAGTCATGGATGTAGGAATCTGCTCCTGCAGTTTAGAGACAATGTGGGCTTTTGACTTGATCTCCACAGAAAAAACTTTGGAAAGTGGGAAAATTGCCATTAATGGAACATAACTAGAAAATAGCCTGAACTGTCAGCTTGAGCTTCAGTGTTACCTTCATACACCAGTGAGTGTTTGCAGTCAGTCATCTATTAGGCAATTAATCTATGATTGTTTAGATGTTACCAAGAGTGAAGGGTAGCTCTCACTAACCAAAAAAAAAAAAAAGAGGAAAAAAAAGAATTAAAAAAGAATAATACACAGTTTTGTTTACATGTGGCACTTAGGATGCTTCAACAATCATGGGGCAGTTTCTTGGGGGAAAAAAAGCTACCTGCTGTTTTAATATTTTCCATTATTTTTACACTCACTAAGCAATGCACTAATAGTCAACCCATACATGCAGGTCTGTGATGTGATAGAAGACATCAGCTTGTAAGTAGTGGGATTGGTAACCCAGTGCTCTCCATGAGACAGCCCCCTCCTGCACATGGGGATGGCAGGGCAGTGTGACCCATCTGCCACCAGAATGCACATCTGGTGTCTGACAAGGTGGGGGCAGGTACTTGATGGGTGCTCAAAGTTCTGAAAAAATGAAGAACTTCCACTGGAGTCAAATTCAAGCCAAAATAAATGAAATCAAATTATTTTTAATCTGGAAGCTAAGTGTCTCCTCTGGTTTTGGTCTATTGAACAACACACAAATATGTAAGTACTGTATAGGCCAGGTAGATAAAATATGTTGTTGAAGTGCTCTAGTTCTGCCTCCTTCATAGAGTATGTAAGGCTCTTGATGTAATTTCTGCTTGCAGGAATCCTGAAGTCTAAATGAAAGATCAGCTTTCTTTCTTCCTCAGGCATCACCCTCAGCCACATTGGCTGAGCCACATTTATTTTGCAGAAGACACTGAGCTTCAGATGTAGAGCTGACCACTGCCCAGGGCAGTCAGCACCCATCTGTATCTGCTTTACTTCGTGGGTTTTGTGTCACCAATGTGTCACAACATTTCCTGCATTTGCCACAGCTGGAACTGGACAGGTAGTGATTTCCAAAGGCACAGCGCTGCTTCTGCCACATCTGCAGCAGTGCTCCGCAGGAAGATGAAAAAACTAAACACGGTGGGGGAGTGAAAAAACCTAAAGGGACACTGGAAGAACAAATGACCTGGAGGCCTGCAAGTGTCACAGTGCCGGTGTGAAAAGCTGTCCACTGGTGCCACCTTGTGGGTCCAGAGCCACCCCCGTGCCAAAGAGGCAGAGCTCACTCCACCGAGGTCCAACCTCCCCGACTTAAAGTCTGGGTCTCTTTTTAGTGCTATTTAACGTGCTTCATATTTCTAAGAGCTAACATCTGTCATCTTTCCAAAGTAGCAGCCCTAAACCGTGAATTTTGCTCAGGCAGAGGGCATTGCATTGTGTCTACTACATAAAATTAAAACCCTTTACAAGTGAACAGGAGTCAGAGCAAAGGGCAACTATCAGAGTCAATGAGTTTCATCAAACATATCAGCCCACCATTTATAGCTCTCCACAGAAATTATTTCTGTCTTTATTAATATCCAAGCCTACACACTGCAAAATGCAGAAGTTGGAACTGAACGCAATTGAATGGAAATATTTCAGCACAAAAGACAACTCATGTGAAGAGACAAGCTGGTCAGGTAACAGAAAAAGTAGTCAGGTATGAGAAAAAGTAGATTTATAGGTATTATCCTGACATAAGGGTCCACTATTCTCTTTTTGCCTAAATTTAGTTCTTCTTCCCCAGGAAGAGAATGTAAAATTACTGAGCCTTTCAGCTATATTCCCATTTAGAAAAAGAGCTGGAAAAGTGAAATTTTATTTATAAAGTTATAGCACCTAAAATAAATGGCAAAGATATGTCTTTTAGGTCAGTACAGAACTGCTGGATAAAAGTGGAGCTCCTCATATTAGTGGGGGAAGAACCGTACAAAACTTAATAAAAAATTAATCAAAAGCACAAATCCTTTATTAACTCTCTCATGGTCCCAATGAATCCACTGCCAACAGTATAATGTGCACCTGGCAATCCTAATACCACATGTCAGGATCTGTGCTAAGATATGTTAATTTAAGTGATTAAGGATTAACAAGTTGGTCAACAGGTGCACCCTCATGTGGACTCTATCATTCAGCCAGGTATTCACTCAGAAAATGTCCTTTTATAAAGAACATCGGTGAAAACAGCAGACAGCAGCTTCATGCAGTTGGCAAATCTCTTCCCTTTCTAGCTTAGAGATGCAGCAGCTGTGGTACAATATCACTTAAATTCTGATTGTAGATATGCATAAAACTTACAGTGAGTATTGTCACAATGGGATCTTCAATGTCCACTAACAGACAAAAGCATTGAACCTATTCTTGAATAGATCAGCTTGAAACTACAATAATTCCTTTGACTAGCATCATGGAGAATAGAATGTGTTCTATAGCTGCTAGATTTCCTCAAGACGCAATGACTGCATATCACTAACTTCAAAATGAAAAAAAAACCATAGGCCAATATAATTTTTTAACCCTTCCTCATCATGTGTTTTTATGATATCTTAAAGGAAAAGCCATGTAGAGAGAAGAGTTTCTGTGCTGGAAAGGATTGCTGGATAACAAAGGCCTGCTCATGTGACAGGTAAGTCTAGCTGTTAGCATGCTGTAATGCATAACCATTGTTGTACATGTAATTATTGTAACTGGTCCAGTCATCTGCACATTGATATTCTTGATTAGACTGAATGTAGGGATGATAAACTGTTTCTTTTCCCAAGAAATAAGATGGAGCGAGTCTCTTCAAAACAACAGCACTGAACTGGTATGTCAGCTTCCTACGGATCTTAATGATTTCACCTGTTCTTCCATAATTCCTCAGTGCTCTGGCCATTTTCTGGTATGTCATGATCTTGCGGTTTCCCTTTCTTTCTCCCCACAGTTCTGCAAGTTTCTCCTTGTTTTTGGAGACAAACTGGAAGACACCATTTGGTTTATCCACCCACTGGATGCAGTTTGCCATAGCTGGATCATAGAGAGACTCGTGGAGGTATTCAAATAGTCGAAGCTTTTTTCTACCTATAAGAAATAAATCACAAAAGGTCAGAACAGAACTTGTCTTGTTTTAAAAGATGAGCAGTTGTCTTTTTCCTGGAAAGGGTCTAACAGGCAAAAGCATAGCTAAACCTAGTACGTTGCCCCAAATTAAAAGATCACTATAAACTGTTCAGTGGAGAACCAGCAAGAGCAAATGGGATCATAGAGATGTGAGCAAAACAGAATCATGGCATAGACCGAGTGGGAAGGGACCCAGAAGGATAATCAAGTCCAATTCTTAAGAGAATGGCTCATATAGGGATCAAATCCACAACCTTGACATTATCAGCACCACCCTCTGGTTCTGAAGGGTGTACAGATCTGTGGTGACAGAAGGGGATTTGTCATTAGAGCTTCAAGAGCAGGCTATGTGGGGATCATGACAAATATCTGGTGACTTCACTGTGTGGTAGGCCTCAGAAGCATCAGTCTGCAGACACATGCTGTGCAGGATGCACACTCAAGGAACTCACAGTAGGAAATTACATTCTCAGAGAAGGCAAGAAAGAGGTTCTAGAGAGCCAATCTGAATGTTTGAATAAATGGTTTCCCTGTTTATTCAAAACTCAGAGATTTTGAGATGGCTCGGTTTTGTTGGGCTTGTTTCAGGAATGTTTTAGTGATGCAAGGTAGTCTCTGATATAAGAAAGGGTAAGTGGGTGAGCAGGAAAAGCAGGTTAGTTTTTAACCAGAAACCTCATGTAATCAAGAAGGAGCTAGATCTTCTGGTACCCTGTGATATTGTAAAAATCTGCAGAAATGCCAGTTTGCATTCCCTTGCAGAAAATAGCAAGCTTGGTACTGAAATATTTGCCAGTTAACTAAGTGCTTCTCTCCACAGGCTCAGTTCTCAAACTTCAGTTTCCTAGTGAGGCTTATTTAGTTTCACACAGATCTTGTGGATTCTACTCTATGAAGTATTTCTAGTTCCCTTCCCAAAGCCAAGGGTGATCAAGAAGCTGCTGTAAGGAGGAAGAGTTTAAGATTATCAGACAAAGGGGAACATTTTGCAGAAGAGAGAATCTATGCAGAAGAACATCTTCCACTTTAACCAAAGTGGAAATAAGCAGCTGCACCTAAAGCTCATAAAGTCTTGTCTTGTGTGGCTATTTTAAACTAGGAACAGGGGAAAAGTGACAGTTGCTAAGGAACACTGAGGTCAAGCCAAGACATCTGTCAGGGATGACAGTAACTCTGTATCTGATGATAAGGAAAGAGGAGAGAAGTAACAGTCAGACTGGGAAGAAGAAGAGCCTGAAATCAGAGGTACTTTCCAAAAAATTAATAAAGTTTCATTATCTAAGTAGAAATTGGCCTGAGGCTCGAAGTACATATTCTACTAGAAATACATATAGATTACTAGGAAGCCTAAAAGGAAACCTGTGAAGGACACTGCCTTGCCACAATGGACACTTCTTAGTAGGTGACCCCCTTAGGTCCCCTCCAACCTGAATTATCCTACAAACTGATGGTAGAACAAACAAGACCAGGGGAAAATCCATGGACTACTGTGGACTAAATTTCTGCTGGAAAAGAACAGTGTAGCCTTGTCTGCAGCAGCACTTGATTTAGTGCTGTTTGGCCTCTTAGTTCAGTGGTCATTTCTGCCCAAGTTTTTATTTCTAGACACATCACCTATAGCTGATGTCTTTATTGGAGAGGGCTAATTTGCCCTTATGCTCTTATGTTCCAGAGCCCAGCTGTTAACCCCAAAGTGCTACACACCAGTTTGAGATGGGGTCAGTTAACAGATCTTTGTACTGTATCTCATTGCATAAGCCAGTGATGTTCATTCTCAGAACCTAAACATCAGTCTTAGCCATCAGGTGAGTGCCTGCAGGCTCCTTTGTGGTGATTGGAGAGAAGCAGGTTCCTCCAGAAGGTGTTTCAGAGCATCTGCATTAGATTTCAGTGCTGAATGGTCCTGAAGCCACCTAATTTTCTCAGGGAAAATGCATCCCATTAAATTCTGAAATGTCTCTCTTGACTGCCTCCACTCCACTGAGCATGAGTTCAGATCATGGAATGGTGTTGTCGTGACTGAACTGGACTCTTTTCAGAGGAAACCTATCTCAAAAGATACTTTCCAAAAGCATATCTATGTCAGTGTACCCTTCAGAACTTGTGACCAGCCTCTAAAGACTGCCCTAAATAAAATGTTGTGAAACACTTTAAACACAGGATTTGGGCTCTTAGTTCTGATGGTTTTATCTACAGCTCTATTCCCAAAAAGCCACACTAATTGCTAGTGTACAGAAGATCTCTTACATCTCAAAAATAAACTTGGAGGACTAAATTAATTTAGTACAGTGAAAATAGTCCCCCAAAACACAGTTTCTGTCAGGAATACACCATGGACACAAAATTACCCCATAAGAAGAGTTAATCACTCTGCAAATATGTGCAGGTTGTCTCCTGAAAAAGATCGATGACAGTGTAAAAGAAATAGGAAACAGGAAATGAAGTTTAACAGAGCAGTAATAACTGAAGGTCAAATCAGATACTGACATATAAAATTCCCCAATGCAACCCCGGATAAGACTTGGAAAAGCAACATTTCTGTATTTGAAAGGTTTTCATTTGCAATGGTGAATTTGAGATATCTGAAATAGAAAACTGAGAAACAGAGGCTACTCTTACCACCATACTAAAGAGTCTATGGTAGCAATAGTAGTAGTAGTAATAGTAGTGGTGGTGGTTGTGGTTGTAGTTGTAGTAGTAGCAGCTATTAAACAACAGAGACCACAGTGTTCAGCATCAATGAGCAGAGACAGCACCCAAAACTGACACCATGTGGTTAAAGCTGAGAAAAGGGGATTTCAAAAAACCAGCTAAATCAGGAAGCTACTTAAAAAGGCCTCATGGCCAAAAGTAGGTACAACATCTCAGAGTTGAAGCTGTGAAAATCTCATCCAGCAGCCACAGAAAGGCTGCTGAGTCCCTCCCCGCCAAAAACCCAAATAATGAATGCAATAAAAAAAAATGGAGTACTGCAAAAACAATGTTACATGACCAATTCTTTGCAAAATAGATATCAATTCAAGTAAATTCAACCAGGAGCAGAAAAATAGCCATAAAAATGATATTTTGTCACTGGAAGTGACAAAAACTGAAAGGTGATTTGAGAAGTAAACTAAGAAAGGCATAAAATCTGGCATGCAAAAATATTCATGTATGTAAAAAACCTTTAAGAAAATTACTGCTTGTTAGGCCACATGAAATAAAATAAGTGGTATAAAAGGATAAAGATGTCACTGATAGCTAGATTTACTTCTCTGCATCAGACTTCATCCTAAATGATTTGAAGTGAAACATATCTCTGGTTTTGTTTTCCATGCGCTAAGAAATTATGGAATAATTTAATAATAGATTTATCATTTATTATAATCTTATAAGATTTAGCAGATGGAGATTGAACACTAGCAGTTGTATCCTAGTCACTAGTAAATGTTCACTTCTTTTTCCCGTTGAAACTTTAAAAAAAATATAAAGGAGAAAACAGGATTTGCTAAGAGGTTTTTTAAAGTAACATAAATTACACATCAAGATATGATCTTTTTACAGACCTTTCCCTGCTTTTGGCTGGCCAGCAGCAGCATGCATCACTTGACTTTCTGGAGTATTCTGCAGTGTATGGTAGACAGTCTCATCTGCATAAAAATCCGCTGCACTGTTCTTCAAGAATTAAGACAATAAAAAGTTACTAATAGAGTACATTCTCTGAATAAAAAGAAACTTGTGGCAATTAATTGCCTGAGGCCTTCAAAAGGCAGCTTTTCCTCACTCCACCCATGGAAGACTTTTCTCAGCCATGAAGGCGCTCAGTTTAGTGTACCAGCAACAAGCAGCACTAATTCTTGTCCAGGGGCAAGAGCTGCCCACCAGAGGAGAAGCTGAGAGGGAAAACAGAATAACTGCCTCACCCTGGACCTTCAACCCTGCTGCTGGAACCAGAGCAGGAGCAGCTTTCAGAGCTAGGAAAAGACAAGGGCCACATGTAGCACCTACAGACCCTGTAGTTCCCATGCTGTGTTGTTGTTAATCTGTTGGGTGAAAATGGGCTTTTGTGGAATCTGTTTCCCTGAAATTATTTCCCCTGCAAAATTCATTTTCCATAACTCTTGAAGACCACACTCCCAGTGCTTTTTGAGTGTTTAAGTATTAGTAATTTAAGTATTTAAGTGCATTAGAGTATATGGACTCTAATGGCTGAAGCTGTGCTCAGATAATGCTGGTCTTTCTAGAACTTTTAGAACTGCTGTTGGAGAAATCAAATGGTTCTTTTTCACAGTGGCAGAAGCTACATCAGCATTGGAAGTTGTTGTTCTCTGCCTGTTTCCAAGTAATACAAAGAAGCCTTTTGTGCTATAAATAATTCTGTAGTAGGTTTGCTTGTTTGTTGTCATGTTATGTGATGAACCACAGAAAAGCATCAGAAGCAAACTGCTGACTCCTGAAAAGACATTATTAACCACATTTTGCAAATATTTCCCAAGGCTGTTTCATCTGAATCATGCCTGACCAGACCAAATTTCTGTCAGTGTTAGCATAATGATTTGTATCAGAAATCCCAAATGAGCAATCAGTCTTCCAGTTATGTCTGACTATTATCAGAAATGAGTTCACTCACAATCACGTTTCTCCAGCTATACCCTTGCTCCTCCCCAGATGGTGCTGCACAGTAACTGGGACTTGCTTGGAGGTGGTGGTGATGGTTGATCACAGTCAGGCAGTTTTTATAACCTGGGATTTAGGAGGAGGGAGCAAAAACCAAGTGAGTAAAAAAGAGAGAAGAGGAAAAAAGAAAACCACAACAGCAAATAATTTGACATGGTGCTGGGCCTGTCAAAAAGCATTTATCCTGTAGCTGCCTTCTAGACAATAAAGTGTCCAGAGCCAAGATGTTCCACATCAGTAGGTTATCCAGCAAAATCTGGATACTGCTGCTGCTGATCACACCCTTGGGCTGGTTTTGTTAGCCTTCACAAACATGGAAAGCAATTTTTTTTAAGATAAAATATCAGATATTTCATAGCATCATGAAATTTTTTGGTTACTGGATAACAGAGGGCCATACTGACCACCAGACATAGGTGGTGGTTATCCAATATGAATGGGATAAATATAGACAACAATAATACACCTAGAAAGGAAAAGGGACTGTGTCAGGCAGTTCTGCAGGCCATTAGTACAATGCAAGTCAGAGTCCCCAGTGGTGAATGACATAAAGGAGCATCAGAACATCTGCAGTGCCTGAAAGAATGACATAGAGGGAACCCAAGAAGTTGTGATGCTTAAAGAAGAAGAGGAGAACACCAGACTAAAGACATTTGAAAAAAATTACCTACTTCAAGTGGTCAGAAGAAGATACTGGAGGGTATGGGTACATCTATTGCAAGTGGAAATGTGGGTGCAGCTGGGGACAGACTAAACACTGCATTGCAAGGGTTTAATAACTCCATCAGCCCTAACAATATATATATAAGGAAGAAGATTTCAATTAATTATATATAGTGAATCCTCCAGCATGTGTAAATTACCAGTGCAGTGGAGCCAAAAAATTGTTAACAGCTGAAGATACAGCCCTACTGGTCTTATTTACATTTCATTTTATAATACATAATATGTAAATCAGCTTCCTCGTATGAAAGGCTTTTTACACAAAAGACAGCAGGTATTTTTTTCTGGACATAGAGGGTTTGTTTTCCTTTCCTTGCACTTCTGCTTACGGTGTAAAAACAAAAGCACAAATTTTAAATTTTATAGTAATTTAGTTACCAAAACCTTGCCAGAACTGGAACAATTTACAGCTTCCTTGCATTGTAGGTTTTGTAAAGTATATAACTCTTGAAGTCAAGGAAAACAATTTTCTATTAATTGTCCAGACTCAAACTATCATTCCTTCATTAAAATATTTAAGGTTATTATTAGTGCACAAAAAAATTAAATTAGGAAATTAATTTTACTTGCTGGTCTATTTTTTTCTTTTGCATTGGGATTCACGGCATAGCAGAGGGGAATTTTGAAGTTAAAACATTAAAGCTGGAAAAAGGCTGTTGCACAACAGTCATATATCCTCTGATTATAGGCAAAGTGAGCTCAATGCACCTGGGCTGCTGCTGGGAGAAGGTAAATGGGGCCAGTCCAACAGTTTCCCTGTGCTGTGACCTGGAAGATATTCACTAGACTGGGCAGTAGTCATGGAGAGGTAAAAATCCTCCAAATAATTTACCTCCTTTTCATCCTTACAAAACATCCCATTAATTCACTTCTGGGAAATTACTCCCCCACCTGTATGTTTCAAGAGGTGCTTTCCTGTAAAAAAGGAGCTGGGAAATGGAGCAGAAGAAGGGTGTTTGTTACCTGGTGGACACTGCATTTCTCTGTCAGAGTGCTGCTGCAGCACTTCTAGAGCATCTTCAAAAGCCTGTCCCAGCACGTCGTGGTCAGGAAAGCTCTGCAAGAACATTTTGCAGTCAGGACCCAGAAAAGACCAGGCTAGTTCCTTCAAAGCTGTCAATCAGCCCATCCTAAATAAATGCAGTGATGCTATAGAATACACATCCTCCTGGAACTGATCTTTGACAGGCACCAAGGCATCACCACAATCCTTTACTATTATGAGAAAGTTCTCACTCCTTTGAGGTCAGTGAGATAATTCACACAGGCAACATTATTCAACTCACTCCGTCAAATGTTTCAAGGTTCATTTCCTTAATTTGCAAAAGATGTTTACATAAAGGGTGTTACTGATGGTGGAGAGTTTTATAGTCTGTAATACAGAGATGTTTGTATCACTTGTGTAACATTGTTAATGAAGCCAGAGTTATCTTTCAATAACATTGACACGACAAAAATAATTACACATAATTTCTGAAGCAGTTATGCAGAGAAAATGCTACACTATGCCACTACAGGAAACCAAGCGTGGATTTTCAGAAAACTGTTCATCATAATTTTTAGAACACCTTGTTGTAAAAAGCTAAAGACACCCTCTAATTTGAGTTTGACAATCTTCTGCAGCATATTTGAAACACTCAATAATGAAAGAGAATATAGGTGTTGTAGACTTACCATTATTTAGAGATCAAGACTTGAATCCTGTTCAAAAGAACAAATATTTTTAATATTGTATGTTTCAAAACAAATAATAATTATCTGAGCATAAATTAAAATAACTAAATGAAAAATCTCTGTATTGTTTCCAGTTACAAGGTAAAATATTTTTAATAACAAGATAAAATGGATTTATTATTAGAAGCTGATATTTAAATTAAATTAAATACTTGTGACATTGTATTTTTTTAATCAATTTTTAAAAATAATTTACAGTTTCATTAATTCCACAACTTTTAGATTATTATCCACACCATCGCAAATGCATTTTTAAAGACATTATAAAGTGAAAATGTGTTATTGTAGACATCAAGTCTTAGTCAACATAACTTCTAATTTGCCCATAAAAGTACACATTAAATGCATGTGTTTAATTCTCTTTGGTTCACAGCCAGTCAAAACAAGTTTAGTTTTTTTTCTAATATAGATTAGCATATGACTGTGTATGAACATACATAAACACTCAGACTAATTGTGAGTTCCAGAGGCAAATTTGATAGTTTAATAAACAGTGTAAATAGACATATTTTCAGCCAGTTTAATATGAACAATATTACTCAGAAACATATATTTAGTAACTCCTTTTTATTTTATATTTCTTAAAGAAAACCATAATCAGATTTTTTTTGCCTTGCTGGTTTTCCCCCTCATTATAGTTTACATTATTATTTCAAAGCTGTAAACATAATAATCAATATATCAATATTTTACTCATTAAATACTTGATTGTTGTGTGTGATGCTTCAAAATACAAAGAAGAGACAGGGTACACAAATATTACTGAGGAAGAATTTTATCCGACATTAATCATGAATGTTCTAAGCTGGGAATTTTGCCTCAGGTAAGTATGTTATAGGGTACAGTCAAAATTTGCAGAAGCATTTTTAGATCTAGACAAGTATATGGTGGAATCCTAGCAACTCACTGAAATCAGTGGCATATTTGTCTCTGTGCACAGAGCAATGACTATTTGATTCATCTGATCCAAATCTATTCTAAAACCAGCATGGACAATGTCAATCATTTACTTAGCTGCAATGGTGGCCACAGATTCCTGGGGCACAGGGCTACAGAAATTAAAGACTCTGTGTACAGTGCAATGACTATTTTGATTCATCTGATCCAAATCTATTCTAAAACCAGCATGGACAATGTCAATCATTTACTTAGCTGCAATGGTGGCCACAGATTCCTGGGGCACAGGGCTACAGAAATTAAAGACAGGAATCTGCTTTGTAAGGATTACTCATGAATTTCCCCATAATTTTAAGTAATTCACTTTCCTTAAAGTGATTTTTTTTAACTCAGACTCCAAACTGATAAATTGACAGAAGATCTACAGCCACCTCAATGCTTTGCAAAGTCTTAAATGCACAAGTATAGGCAAGGTATTTTTGAATGGTCATACCACTTACACCAATGAATTCATACCAAAGAAGAAAAAAGCACACCTTTAGTAAGCTTAAAAAAAAAAACAAAAAAACAACCTGGGCACTTACCTAGAAATTCAGTTCCACACACAAAACAAGAATCTGTCTGGTTTCAGAAATGAAAGAAAGACTGAGTTCCCACAGCAAAGGGCTGGCAAAGGGGTTGCATTAAATAGCTGAATTTAGGGAAGTGTTTTGCCCAGGGATTTTTTTGAGAGTATAGGTATAGTAAACTGCTAGCATGTCCCTTCATTCTGCACAAAAGAGGGTGATTTACACTAAAATAAATAAAATTAAATGTTTTAACTATTGTCCAAAACATGTGGGGTTTAAGCATTCAAAGAGATTCCTTTTATCTATGGCACCTTGTAACAATTCTGTCACTGGCCTCATGGTAGGATGAATCTAGGGCAAAATTCCACATCCCTCATCTGTCCCACACAGACTGCAGTGGACTTTGAGCTTTTTATCTGAACCTTCTGGTTAGCTCAGTGTAAGGAGCAAACTAGACCTCAAAATAAAAGTTTGAAGGAATTTCAGAGTTCTGCTTCAAGGCTCATGTCTGTAGCCCATGCCCAGCTCTAGAGCATTGACTGCAGCCCTCAGCACAGATTCAGACAAGCTGTAGGTGATCTGCCAAACACTTTCTGAGCAGCTCCAAAGCATGCTGTTGCATCCTACAGGAGCAGAACTCTGTGTTTTTCAGCTCAGAGCTTCTTATTGCTGACAAAATCTAGTCTGTGCCATAGCTCTTTCCAGCCAAGTCTTTGAGAGGCATATTTTGCAGAATTTCCTCAGCATTTACCACAAAACTGCTGTAAAATAGTAATTACCTCTTACATTATTTATGTATATTCTCTCAACCAAGAACCTAGACAAGAACCAGCCTTGTTGTGAAAGCAGTTTTAAGCCACCAAACATTTCTGTTGGTTTTAAATGCAAGCTGCCTTTTCAAATTTTGCACCAAAAAGTTTCAGGATATCTTTTTTTTTAGTGAAATACATTAATATATATATATATGCCTTTTTTTGAACTTCAGGTTCTATTTTGCACCACTTCTCTGGTCTGACTTGGGCCTATAAAAGAAAATTAACTGGCAACCAGAGGGGACAAGGAGGGAATGTGACAAGGAGAGAAACAAGAGAATGAGTTGGAGGTGCTCCATAACTGAGCAGCCGCAACACCAAAGAGATTGTGGCCCACAGAATGACCATAGTGGAGTAGAGGAAATTAGTAAGAAGGAAGCAGCAGTGGAAGAAAAGGGTGAGAAACAAGGAGCAGCAGAGGGAAACCACGATGTCTTGACCCCAAACCCCTGCACCACTCATTGCCTCACCAAAGGAACCGAGTATAACCTGTGGAGATAACAAGAGGGGAGGAGATGTGTCTGGAGTGCAGTTGAGCCTGGGAAAGGGGAAGGAAAAATATTTTAATGTTTATCTTCTTTGCTTCCCAATACCTAAATCAGCAACAAAATATATTATAGCAGTAAGTTCAATTAAATTCCCAAAGTGCACAAGCAGCAGTGGGAGTGTGCAGCTGCTGGCTGCATGCACTAAAAGAGGGTGAAGGTCAAGAGATGAAAGCTAATGGTTTTACCACCACTAAAATGATCCATCTTCCCAAATCAAATTGCTCTGTCAGAAAGTTCTTGTTTCATATGAGAGGCTACACCAGAAGGCAGGTCAGGAAAAGGTTTATTTTCGAGGAAATGGGAGAGTGCCATACACGGCACAATCACACAGCATAAGAACAAGAGTAAATGCTGCCTCAAAGGGGAGTTTTAAACTCTGCAGCCCATTTGTGCATTGAGTCTTTGGCCCAACACTGTCTTAGAGCAAGAGCCCAGCCTACCTCCCTGTAAGTGCTCAGAAGAGGCAGAGGAAGGTGCAGATGAAGATTAAGTGTCAGATGACATTCACCATTCCTCAACACATCACAGTGCAGCCAAGACTGGCAGCACGATGACCTCTGCTAAGACATACTGTTAGAGAAGAAAGCCTCCTTTGATTTTTGCATTGGATGGGAGGTTGGATTCCAGATAAAAATCTGAGAAAGAGAACTTACTCCTCACATCTTAATGTCTCAAACAATTGATGTGCCTGATAAAAAAATTGAGTATCTGTTAGAAACCACAACATCAAGCTCTTCTCCTTCCTCCATGTTTCAAAAATAAACTTCAAACAACAGAATTATTGTTTAAGTTTCAGAACTTTCTTCTATCTCTGCTTGGCATAAAGTATACCTCACAGTGATAATCTAGTAAGAAGCATTTTCACATCTGAATAAAACCAATAACTAAATAGTGTATTACAGCACTTGTCAGAGAGTTTGAGAAAGCATAAAGATTCTTGCATGAGGCATTGTTCAAACATAGAATAAAAAGAAGTCTTGCCCTTCTTAAAGGAACTTAAAACTTGAAATGGCAAGTTTTCTCACCCAGAATTTGTAGATTTCTTGAAGTTTTTTAACATCAGGTAATTTGTAACTGCCCAAATAGACCCCTCAAAATAGAGAGCACTTCATAAAAAAAAAATATCCTGAATGTGACAGCCACAGAGATTTTCTGTGTTTCCATACATGTTCTGGCCCTTGTCAGATGGCTTTGCCACTACTCTTCTGACCAAGCTCTGTAATAACCTTTGCCTTGAATCCTCATGGGTGTAGACTCACAATAATTACACCACCACAGAAATTCTCTCCCTGAAAGTGGAAAAGTTGAGGGGTCACATGCCTGTGCTCACCTCCTGAGTCTAACCATGCTGACCAGTGAACTTCAAAACCTTATGTTCCATTCAGAAGAAACTGGAAAGTTTCTTGCAGCAAGGATGAAGCCTTTGCTCAATGCAGGAAGAACAGGGATGAACACACAGAGAGGCCTCTTCTTTTATATGCAGTGTGCAATGATAATCTAGGCATGAATATCTCACAGTGAATGAGTCTACAGTCTGAACTTCAAATTAGTGGGTTCAGAAAATCCCTGAATTCACATTCCTAGCCCTGGAATATGAAGAAAATCCTCATTTAAAAAAAACCCGACAAAACAACCAAAATCAAACCGCCAAACAAAGACAAAAAAGGGAATAAATGCATCTTTTTACTAGCCTCAGTACTATCATTTACCATGATTTTGGTCAGATAATTTAGTATAGAACACATAAAAAAATAGCCCAAATAAAATGAAAGGGAAACATAAAAACAAACAAAAAACCAATTGTGGCATCATATCATATTAGCAAATCAGATTATGAAACTGACTTTAAAAGTCTCCTATTTGTGTTGGAAAAGTTTAGTCTATATATTAAAACACACAGTTGTTTTTTTTTATTTCAAATGCCAAAAGATGAGGATATATAATAATTTCCAATTTCAAGGCTTCACTTGCCTTATAAATAATTCTACAAATTAGAAACTTCCTACAATGCAAAAGGTAGACTTTTATTGTAATTGGTGGAATTATAGTATTGCAGACTTTTATTGTAATTGGTGGAATTTTAGTATTGTTTCCTTAGCTGGTAGAAATTGGTATAGAGCCACCAAAGGCAAAGGATCAGTGATGATTTCTGCAAACAGAGGTTGACTCCACTGTTATTTTCACTACAGTAAGGGGAAACATGCTGTGCCAGCCTTAAGGTTGCACATACTTCCCTGAATTCTTGATTTGTTTTAATTTTTTGTCTACCTTATAAAGCACTGCAGTTGGTTACCAAAAGAATGTCATTTCGGCATTTTAATTTTTGGTATGAGCTCTTTTATAGTTATAATTACAGGGCCTCATTTTTTGAAAGAGCTTTGCCCAACCATTATCTCCAAGTACATCTTATGTGTGAAGCTTTTTACCTTAAAATAGATAAAATATATTGAAAATGTTTTACAAATTGAATTTTAAGCCTGGAATGAGAGATAGCTCCATCAGATTCACTTCCTTACCACTAAATATGAAACAATTGCATATCCCCTTGAAGGCCAACTCAATAAGAATTTTAAATTATGATCCAACCTTAAGATTTATTTATTTGGCTAACATTAGATCTGTAATAGATTTCACTAAGAACCATTGAATAATTGTCATAAAATTAGACATTTGGATAAATTATTGCAGAGGTTAGGTCTAAGCACGGAATTACCTCTTCCAGGGCTTAAAAAGAGAAGATCAGCATGGAAGCTGAAGTTGTATGACTGGGCAGATCAGTTTTTCAATGGAAAAACCACATCTAAAGCCCCCATCTTACAACTAGACCCAGTATACTGGTCCAAATGCTCATGTCAGCAAGGCTTCTCAGGGTGCTTCTTCTTTGGCTTCATCTAAGCAAAGGAAGTGAATTTCTGCTGGGAAACTCCGTTGAGATAGAAAACCAGAAACCACAACAGAAGCAAAAGGAACTAATAACAAAAAGTGCATTGGGGAAAAAAACAAGAACCAGCCCTAACTAAGACTCTGAAGTGAAATACGAACAATTTTGATTCATTTACAGGTATAGTTAGTGAGTAGTGTCAAATAGTGGGATAAATAAAACCCAATAAATCTTCAGCAGAAAACTATCAGACCAAGAAGAAGACTCTGAAGTGAAATACGAACAAACAATTTTGATTCATTTACAGGTATAGTGAGTAGTGTCAAATAGTGGGATAAATAAAACCCAATAAATCTTCAGCAGAAAACTATCAGACCAAGATGGGAATAATATGACAGCATTTCATAAAACTATCAATGAATAATGGGAAGAGTTCTACTCTAGATCTTTGCAACCTAAACCATTCTATGACTTGATGATTAGAAGGTGAGCCTGATAAAGTATAAAAGTGAAAGCCTTTCCCTGAAAAAGAAAGCAGACAGAAAGAAGAACACAGTATTTAAATAACCCTTAATAGTGAAACTGGGGAAGCCAAATAGAAACTAACAATTTTCCAAGTAACTGAGCTATTTGTGGAAGAAACATGCTTTCAGATTTGAGGGGCACTTAGATCACACAGAATTAATTCAGCACTCCACTTCAATTCCATTCCCCCATAACCATAAAGCTGAGAGTTGAAAAATGTTAAGTCTGGGTGATTGAGCCTTTTCAGCTACAAAGAATGGAAGGAAGAAATTGCGTCTGTTTCTGGAAAAGCTGGAAAGAGAGACATATAATAACTGCTGTAGCATCTGCATTTAGGATTAAAGACCTGTAGCAGACATATAAAAGCAAACACAATAAATGTAACAGAGTTCTAACTTTTTAAGACAAGATACATCCCAGGTTCAGGCAGACAGACCAAGCAAGCATCTATTGAAGCGCAGCATCTGTAGCTGTTGAACAGGAAGAAAAATAAATTTTCACCATTAAGCAGGCCTTAAATTGTATTTAAATCCTCTGGAAATTACCAGCAATGGAGGAATATGCCCATAAGAAAAAGGGGTGGAAGTAAATCAATGGGCCAGCCTGAAATCCCCAAGTCCATTGAGGATAGAAATAACAAGTCATTATTAATGAAAATACTGACATTATGCATTAAAAGAATACAACATGCTGGTTTTACTATAAGAATACAAACTGACCTTCACCTGAAATGAAATGCAACAATCTACAGCATTATAGCATAAGGCCTATGAAGTGTGTTTATTTCATTTATAACTTCAAAATAGGCAGAAATTGTATGAGACAGTATAAAAAACCCCCCTCCATTTAAAAAGAGTGGGAAATCTTAAGTTTTCTGCACCATCTTTCTCACAAAATGAACAATTTCATCAGAAGACCAAGAATTAGAAAAACCAACTGTATATTGTCATTAACCTCCTCAAAATTAAAAAGAGAAAATATTTTGGGCCTTCGACCAAAACATGAAGTGTTACATAGGAGTTTTTCTACAGCTATTCCAGCTGCAAGTACTTTTGTATTAAGTAATTATAAACAGGGTACCCTGGCAGGCTGGACCAAACTCTGCCACAGGCAACAGGAAGGTCAGCTGCCCTTCCCTGGCAGATCCATTGCAAAGCAAATATGCTCCTATTTTTTCTCTTAAGGAAAATGTGGAATCACATTTTGACATCACCTCCATGGAAGTTACTACCATACTACACGGGTATTTTTGTACTAAATATTTATAAACAGGGTACCCTGGCAGGCTAGACCAAACTGCCACAGGCAACAGGAAGATGAGCTGCCCTTCCCAGGAAGATCCATTGCAAAACAAATATGCTCCTATTTTTTCTCTTAAAGGAAAATGTGGAATCACATTTTGACATCACCTCCATGAAAGTTACTACCATACTACACGACTGGTACCACAAAGTTAAGAAAAGATTTAAGCACAGAACTATCAAAAGCAGAGCTGCTTGAGCCTCTGACAGAATCTCCATTTTCAGGGACTGACATCTACCTTTATTCCCACCAGAGAGTTGGGCAGATATTTCTCACACAGTACTGAGATGAAAAATATTAGTCAAGACTTGAAAGTGGGTCATCTACAATGAAGGAAGCTGTAAAGCTGTGAGGAAGATGGTAATAAATAGTGGTGAGAGATAACCAGTTGACAAAGTTCACTTGGGAATGTAAAAATATATCAAATGCTCTTGAGTCAAAGTAGTTAGAATACAAAAACTATTAATAGTCATTCTTGGTTGTTGTAATTGTCATATAACAAAAAACAAAACAAAACAAAAATCCAGCACATTCTGTCTTTGAAGGAGTAGAATGTTGTCGGATTTCTGCCAGGATTCTAGATTTTAAAAATACCCCTTAAGGAACTGCAGAGCAGTAAAGGAAATTCTTTAGAAATAGAATTCCTGTCACTACTAAACTCTGAAGGTGACTGAAAAACAGCTGCTCCAAATAATGGGGTTTTATGCTTTGATGAGGCAAACAGTGATGTGGGCATAAAGTGCTATGACTAGCAAATAATGCTTCCTATATTACCAGGAAAGGGCTGAAGAAGTACTTAGACTTTGGGGATTTTTACAAGCTGATGTTAAAGAAATCCTGTATCTTGACAGTGAGGCAGGAGACATGTCAGTAAAACAGTTTCCTAGCCTGGAACCTTTTGTGAAAGAGGATTTTCCAAAGCTGAATGGTTTTTAATTTTAAATTTCAAATGAAACTGTCATTTAGCAATGGCTTCACACTCTTTTCCATTTCCCTTTGAGGTGCCTGCATTTTGAATTATCATTGAATTCAACAAATAAAGCAAGAGGCCTGGTTGCACCATACCGTATTGTCTTGCACTATACTTTGTCTTAGGTATATCCTGAAAATGTCTTCCATGGAATTCCCCCAAAACATGTCTATGTGATCTCGGTGAGTTTAGCTCACTAGTGTTTTATGGGATGTATCTGCTTAAGGTAGATACAAAAGAATATTTAAAATAATTTAAAATCAAGATGAGGAATCCTTGATAAGCTAAGGCTCCTGACTTGCTATTAAGCTGTTGGGCAGCCAAGTGCACTGTTCAGTCACACATAAAAATCTTCAATAAAGGCAGGAGAGTTTTTGATTTATAGAGAGTTTTTAAAGATCACTTCAAAGATATTTAAAGCAAGGGACCCAGTCCTAGAAAAAAAATCAGCTATAATCTTAAATTCACACCTAATCAGAAGCATATTTTAACTTAAAACTGAGCAGGTGCTTAACACGCCTGGATAAGTTGAGGTCCTAATTAATGAGTGGTAAGAGGAAATGCTTTGTATTACAGCCCCCCAAAATGATGCCAAACACCTTCCAGAAAGAAATATAAATAAGATTCCAGAGCATGCAGCCTGCAAGTCACATTGTTAACACAATACCTCACAGGAGAATGACAAACGTCACATCAACCTTCAAATCAAATTATATTTTTCATCTGCCATACTTATCTAATTCCAAGCCAAGTTCTTAACATTATCCATGTAAAATACGTATTGAACAACTTTCAGATACAAGGAATACGGCACCTACTCAGTTAAATTAAGTGCAACAGCAGCATTACACATTTCATATGCACACCCTAAGAGGTCAAACTTCACTCCATCCCTCATCAGGGACTTATAACAACTTGGGGGGATAAGGTTGATTCTAAATATATGTTGAAAAAGGTCTGTAAATGCAAATGATGACAGAAATGATGGAGTAGGTGTTATGTTTTTATGCCACTGTATGTCTCACATTGAACATTTTTTCAGTGTTAACTTAAATGCATGGGAGGCAGAATGGTCTTGTCCTGAAAAACATCTTCTTTAGGACTCTCTATTAATGCTGTTGCTTGGATGCAGGAAGTGTCACAGTCACAGTACAGTTACAGAAACACTCACAGTTCAATAACTGTTTTTTTCCCTGCTCTTTCAGATCAACTTTATCTTCTGCTGACACCTGGACCATGCTAAAACTTCACAGGATGAGCTTGACCGGAGCACAGGCACAAGAAGGGATAAATTTGGGAGGAAGCAGTGCCAGAATAGTACCAGGGATTGCTGTGTAGGACACCAGGAAGGAAACTGTGACTGATAATGAGAGGAGCAGAAGATGCTGGGAATTAAGGCTGAGAGCTGGAGGTCATCGTAATTGGAAGGTGACTGCACAGACACTGGCTCTGAACTCCCGTGTGTCCAGTGGAATTGTGGGGAAAGGTGCCAGAAGGAGATTTAACCAGGATTTGAGAAGAGAGGACTGGAACCTGTTTGACAAGAAGATAAAAGGAAGGCTGAGATTCATACAAGAATCTACACTAATTTTGTGAGGCCTGGCTGAAGACTGCTGGATTGGGGATGAGAAGCTTGGATCAAAATATCTTGGATTGAGGGGGGCAAGAAGAATAGAAGCCAAATACAGTGGGAAGGGAAGACTGAATTTTGAAAGATAAGGGAAGAAGGGAGCAAATGGAGGGGGAAGGACTAATGCCATCTTTCCACTCCCAATCTCCCAAGACTACAGTGAAGGCCAAGATTTCACCTGGACTCGGAATGCTTCCCTGCTGCACAAATATTGGTGAAATTCTTCAGTGAAGCAAGAGGACAACAACTGCTATTGTATCACCTCAGCAGTTAACTCAAATGGTGGAGATGCAGGTAACTGAAGGGATTTTTTTTTTTATGCTAGGCTTCTTCCAAATGTTATTTTTGTTAACTAAGGCATCTGAAAGTGGGGCATGAAGGATCCTCTTCCAGGAGAATATGGGATTAATCCAAAGGTAGAAAATATAAAATCAAAACATTATCATCTCCCTTTCCTCCTCCATGAGTGTATATTTTAACATTTTCCTTTGAAGGCCCCTATTTTTTAATGTGCATGGAATAAATTTTGCACTAATAGTGAGTGGTCCTGCTCAGTAAATGAGTAAATGAAATGAGTAAATAAGACTATCACATGCAGAAACCCTGCTGCATCTGTTGCAAAAGTTACAAATGGTCTGGTGAACAAGGAAGGGAGAGGATGCTCTCAAAGTTAGAGCAGCTGAATGCTACCCTGGAGAAGTGGGTTTGGGTTCTGAGCCTGCTTCTACCACAGAGTTCCCAAATGATGAGAGGCAAGTCCCTTCGAGCAAACTTTCACAGGTGGTCACTTAGTGTATGTTCCTCATTTTTGGGACTTCTGACTCGAGACCCCATCATCAGATTGCAGAAATGCTGAGCAGGACCAGCTGCAAGTGTAGCCACAGAGTCCTGACCCCACAAACTGCCCACAAAAATGCTGAACTCTCCAAAACAGGAGTTCTTGGGTAGAACAGATCAAATACACAAAATCAGTGGGTATTTTCCAATTTAATCTCATTGTGCCATCATCCCTGTAAAGCAGGGACAAAAATTGTTTTCACATCACAATGCACTTATAAATGTCTTAGTCTTTATATAGCATTCACATATTGTAATGGAGGAAGTATACAAAAATCTACAAAGAGGTTAATAATTCTCTCTTGAAAGAAGTATCTGACTAAGTAGTGGATAAGGCTTGGGGATGCAGTCATGTTGAAATCCCATGGGCTGATTAGACACTAAGAGAGAACTGCCTGTTTATGTACTGAATGAAAGAAAGAACCTTGCAGCAGAAACTGCTGGTTATCATGTCCTAATAGTGCCACAATACAAATTAAAGCTGCACCAGTCAACTTAATTTGGCCATGTTGTAATTAATTTTTGTTGTAATTAACTTTTTGATTATTTTATTTGCAATCTTAATATCCTTTTGAAGAAGATTTCATATGTGCAAGGACTGGGGATTTCTACTAATCTGTTGCTGTAGAATATAGTTTCATCTTCCTTTAAAAAAAAATAAAAATCAGGGGCTTCACCAGAGGTGATTTAAAAGCAGCAATATATTTTTCCCAAAAATATTTTGAAGACTTTTGACTCTGATAGATGCATTCATATAAAACAACATTTAAAAAATTGTAATGAGCTAAAAATTCCTTTCCCTCAGTTCTCAGATATTCAATATTCATCTCTAAAAATGACTAATACAACAAAACCTCAGAATAATTAGAAGCAAAAAACACATACAGCATAATCGAGAAAGCTGTAGAAAGGGGAATCTCTGGGAAAGCTTGGAGTTCAGACACAACAAATACATTGCTAGTGTTCCATTTGTGAAATGGTCCGGGCTGATCTTGCTTTGTGGAAACTCCAGCTGGTAGATATTCAATATTCATCTCTGAAAATGACTAACACAACAAAATCTCAGAATAATTAGAAGCAAAAAACACAGCATAATCCAGAAAGCTGTAGAAATGGGAATCTCTGGGAAAGCTTGGAGTTCAGACACAACAAATACATTGCTAGTGTTCCATTTGTGAAATGGTCCGGGCTGATCTTGCTTTGTGGAAACTCCAGCTGGTTGTGGGATGCAGTTGGAGCTTGAAAGATGCCTGTGGCTAAGAAGCCAGAGAGTTGGTACATCTGCTCTCCATATTTCATGTTTTCATTCATTTTCAGCAGCCCCGTGCCTTCTAACACAAACATGACATAAAAATCTTGATATGTGTAGTGCAAGATCAAGCAACAATTTTATACACTGATGAGGAAAGAGAAAAATAAGGTCTTTTTCTTTTAATAAGCAAAATTAAAAGCAGAAAACCCAGATGTCTATATTTCTTTCTGTGTATCATTTCAGAGTAACCAGACTGTCTCTTACTCATTATTATTTACCTACAGTTAAATATTAGCATCAGTGATAATAAATCCCACAAGTGGCCTGTCAGAGTTCTTTCTTTTGCTATCTCAGAACACTATGAAAAAAAAACCAAAAACATTTGCTTGAGAAAATTACACAGACCAGTAATAACTTGGAAACTGAAAGGCAACAAATGAAAGGAAAATAAGCCTGAAAAAACATCATCAGCTTTGATTAAAATAATCACTATTGCAAGTACGGAATTCCCATGAGAATGATAGGAAATTGTAAATCATAAATCTACTTTTGGAAGACTTATCTGACTCAGTATAATGGTTATTGCAAATCAGTTCCTCTTTTTTTAATGGAGCTTGAAACTTGCTAACATACATTAGCACAATTCTTGCAGAACAAAAGCAGTATTTCCACGTGCTACATTTCAGCAGACATATTACTTTTATTTTAAGAGTCTTTCAAAGGCGTTACACCAAAAATACACAGAATGTATTTTTATACAGAAATTATAAGGTACTACATAGGTAGATTGCCCTTGTGTGGCAAGAAAGTTTAAAAAAAATGGGCTAAAAGCAATTCAGCTGATAGCCATGCTTGCTCTGTGTCCGTGTAGAAAACTTGCCTTGCCCAGATCAACCACAGATAATTCATATTAGTCAGACTATCTTGCTAGCTGGAATGGGTACCCAGGAAAAAAACAAACCTCTCTCATGTGTCATCACTCAACAAAAAGGACCAAAATCGCAACTGACTTCTCTGAAATGAGGCTTTTTTCAACATCAGCAGTGAACTGCATGTTACAGATCATACTGGCTTTGGTCCTACTGGAAGTACTCTTCTGCAGAATGCCCTTTAATAGATTCATATTCTGAATATACTCCCAATCCACTGCTACACTTCCAGTTAAACTACACACTCTTGAGTATAATGTGCAAGAGAGGTCTCCCTTTACCAAGCCTCTGTTTGAATTGTGAATCTTAGGCAGATATTTAAGACAATATGAACACATTAGTTACACATCCAGTACACTCTTGCAAGATGCTTTTGAAAGCACCTGATTGCTGCTTGCTTTTGATGAAATCCTTTGTTCCTCCAGTTTATCCCCTGCCACCACAAGTAGCTTCTGCTGATCTCCAAATCAATACCCTGTGATATCCTGGGTGATGTGTCAGTGCACAAACATTTATGAATTTAGTTGCTGAACACAGAGGAAATAAAACGAACTCATAGAAGAAAAAGTCACAAGAGAACCTTGGAGAGTTTTTTTCACTGCCACAAGGAAGTTTCAATGAAAAGTAGGGACTAACAGCTGGAAAATAAAGCTGGAAGTTTCTGATTTTTTTGCAAAAGTAGTTTTAAGGGTTTTGTTTTTCAATATTTGCTTTCCCATAAGCAGCTGCCATCTTCCCATATCACATCTTCAAAGGCTTTGGGCAGAATGTCTGAGAAACATACCCTCTCCTTTTGAAATGTATTGTCTATCTTCTATGGTGACAAAGATCCTGCTTTTTCCTTGGTGTGCTCAGACACCCCAGCTCTCACACAAAAGCCCTGAAGAGCTTCCTGAGGCTCAGGGTGTCTGAAGATTACATTGTGGATGTTTCTGAAATAGATATCTCAAAACTTAGCTGCTTGTGATTATGAGTGGCTAGAATTGAGAATCCCTTCAGTCTTGTGTTCCCCACCAGGTTGACCTTATAAAAATAACAATCATCTAGCCATAATATAGCAAGGGTTTTTTGAACTACTATTTACAGACATAACATTTTCATTCATAAGTATTGCCTGATGTCATGAACATATCTCTTCATAGATAGAGGTAACTCCTTACCAATGGAATTTTATATTTTGTCCAGCACAGGATGAAACAACACATGATGAGGGCAACTTCTGTATTGTTGCTGATTGCAGTGCAGAATGAAATGTGACAGAATTCAGTAACAGTCTTGGTCAGAAAAATAACTGACAAGTTATTTTTCCTTTTTCACTCACAAGAAACTTTTAAAAAGTGATGAGTTTTGAACTGTTGGGTCTGCATGCATGATAAGCAAATCATTGCGATACAAAGATTAGTGGTTTGGTGGCAACTCCTACATTAAAGAAAATAGAATTGCTGCTCACTGTCTGTCAACAGGGAGGTCACTCCCATCTGAAAGTGGAATGCTTAAAGGCAGAATTAACAGACACATTGAGATTCAGTATGTTAGAACTGTAGATAATATAGACAGTGGATAATACAGTGGCAAATGCAGGAAAAACTCCTGTGAGAGCAGCAATAGGCTTTTGACTTGGGCCAATTTACTGCTCATTTGAGGATCACCATAGTTTTAAAGGAGCTTCTTAGGAGGTTTCTGAAAGGTTGAAAAATCCAGTGTACAAGGTTATGGGCATGTGTGAATATATTACCTTTTTGAGGGTATGAAAAAGAATGAAAGCATAAGGCTTACACAATAAACAGACATTTACACTGGCACCAAGTAATAAAATGTAAAATAGAATAAGACTAGAAGAGTGCCAGTGACAAATAAGAGCATCATTAACTATACCGTAAATTTTCAGCCCAATTTTATTTTTATTTTCACAAGCAAGACCTTTTGAAACTTACTTATGTAATGAATCAAACTATACAAATTTTTTGCAAGTTATATTAGGCTGGTTTATTCTTATAAAACAGACAATTTATCCTAGACCCTGCCCAGACTATACTGTTAGCACGCAAAAACATATGTTTACATTTGTATCCTGAGGCAAGAGTAAAAAATGAGGATTTATCCTGCTCTTTGCAGAGGCTGCAAGATCCCTGGGACAGCCAACAGCCCCACAGTCTGGTGCTATTCACATACTGCAACAGAACCGAGTTTCTGTTCCTTGCTTTCCAGTTGTGGGTGCATGTGTTACCTGTTGGATGGTTGATTTTTAGGTTAGCATGTCTCTAGGAGAATCTTGGGATTGTAGTTGGGATTTCAGAAACACTAGCTGTAAATACACAGAAACAATAGGATGATGGGAATGATTCCAACTGTACAAGCCCAAAGACTGCATGGTCCTCAGATAAAACACTCAAAACAATTCTGAGCAAAGAACTAATTCAACGTGGAATCCCAACATACCAACTCTTTGGGATAAAATTCTACTGATTTTGAACAAGATGGAAGGGACACCTACACTTAACCCTTAAAAGGAATATATATAAATTATATGTGTTTGATAAACAGCAAATACAAGGCATTATAAACCAACCACTTGCAGACAAAATAATGGAAAGTTTAGCTGTGTTTAACTATGTTGTCAGACCATCACTGGGACTCTAACTAACCCTCAATTGTGTGTTTAAATGTAGATTGACAGGCAACCAAAAACACCCGCAAACAAACATATCAAGAAGATATTCTGTCTTCTTCTGCCAATTTTCCTTACATCATCTCCCACGACAGACAATGTAAAGATAGAAGTTTCACCATGCTAGCTGGGAGAAAGACTGAAACACGTGGATGGGGTGGGAAGTGGAGGCACCATGCACCATAGCAACAATGGATGTTTTAAAGATGCACGTGAACATTCACAGGAAAATCATAAAACTATTACATTTTGAATATTGATGCAAATAGGATTAAGAAATGATGCCATAGTTCAAATTAACACGATTATCCACAAATTGTTCCTAAAAATATATTAGTCTAATGACTGACATCTGCTAATTTCTAAAGTAAAGTTTTCATAGCACAACACATCAGATTTTAAGAAAGGTGTCTCACTGAAATTGCAGTACCTGAAGTCCCACAATTATTAAAACCCCACATGCTCTGAGGTCAGCAGCTGTACAGGAGCTTTAGGAACTGCTTAGAGGCAGCTTATTTCAGGACCAATGTGCACAGCAGTCATTACCTGTAGGCAGAACAGTTCATATGCAATTATGCTACAATGGCATTTAAGAAAACAGCCTTACCTTTAATTACAGTATTTGAGAGGTGAAGAGGAGCCACTTGCCTTAGGTGCCCTTCATGTCTAATGGCATTTAATTTTACAAATGGAAATTGACTTTTCTGTTATCTATAACTCTTCTTCTTCTGAAGAAAGTACAATTTTGCTTATATATAATTCATAGGTGGGGAAGTTCTATCAAATCAAAGGGGTACTCTTATTCTTCCTGAGGAACATGCCACAGAACAAACTACAAGAAACTTGTGTGAGAAAGAATAAGCTACAATTTATTTTGGGTATGAATTCAGGCATGGGAAGGTGCTGTAATTCAAAGGCACCTCTGCAAACCTTCTCTCTGCATCAATCGTTGCTTGTTTTCACACTTCTACTTTTGTTCTCCATGAGAAAGAGACAGAATGATAGAGCCTCAAAAACACACTCAGGAGTTCTTGCAAAGCAGGAACTTTCCTGTGATACACACACCAACACTTTGGAATGAATTTGGTGTAAAGCTGCCTGAAAACAGCCCTCCAACCCTGATCTTACACTGCTCTTCTTTCTTGGTATTCCTCTCTATATAATGTTGATATTGGTGTAGTCATTCAAACCAACTTTATCATTAAAAAATTACCATATTTCTGACAAGTGAATGGGGTTTTTCAGATGCATAAGGAAATGGACATACAGTTGAAACAGCTACCTGAACAGCACAGTGATGTTGGGACAGATCTTTAAGATGTAAAAAGTTGGGAACTGGTTTGATAGGATGGATTTTAGGTCAGAAAAAGTAAATGAATGCTGGGGAGAATGAGGGTTATCAAGTACAATGCTGCTTCAATGCTTTTTATGCTAAAGGGCTCCCTGAGTTTTGGTTCATCCAAGATGTTTCCTACTGATGGGGCAGTAAACAGCTATCCAGTAATTTGAGATCATTAGACAAAACACCAAAATTAGGAGGCTTCCACCCATAATGATGAAACAGCTGGATTTGGGTTTGGGCCAGATGACCTCCTACGGCCTCTTACCACCTCAACTGTTGTGTGATACTGTCAATCACTGTCAGTGGTGTGTGATCTCTCTCTTTAAAATGCCTTATCACCAGGTGACTGTCAGTGACAAATATGCCCATCTGCAGGTCTGCCCCTCAAGTAAAGACTGTCCTTAGGAAGAAAGGATGACAAAGACAGTCCAAGCTATGGAATTCCATAGAACAAGTGACATTGCAAGCCTCTCATGTTGTCTCCTAAACATTTGCTGATGGCCTGTCACAGGAAAGCTACAGACAGATCTCTGTGAACCTGTACCTGTACCCTGACTAGAGCTGTTTTTCTGTTCAGTGCGCTTATCTAGATTCTACTTTTTGTCATTTCCTTCCCGATCTCACAGGGCAAGCAGGAAGTAAGACGAGACAAGGGGAAAGGCACAACAGAACAGGACTGGCAAAAGAAGGAACGAGGCAGGACTTTTGTTCAATGAGAGCCACCACTGGTGAGAGTCTGCCTTCCACTGCTAGTCTGACTGAAATGATGGCACTTTGCATCATTGTTCTGCCACCATTTAAAGCATGCTTCTGACTGTGATGCAGAACCAGGAGTGCCAAAATGCCCCAGACAAAAGCACTTCATTAAAAGATGGGCACCGTTCTAAAGAGTTTGTGAGTTCCCAGAGGATGAGGACATTGCTGCGCCGGCAGAAGCAGTGGTGTACCACCCGCGGTACTATGAGCACTGCAAGCAGGGCAGCTGTGTGTCCAGATGTGTGACCACGACCGAGCTTTTAATTTAGATACTGAAATGAGTGTGAGAACAGCCTTCACGATGTATCGTCAGAAAACTGGCACAGGTCAGAAACCTTAAACTGAGATGTTTTTGACGGCAGAATTCAGACACCAGCCTTCTCCCTGCAACTTAAGGTGGTGAAGCTCCATTCACCTGGCTGATGCTCCATTCATCCCTGCCCCTGCTTCTCCTACAGGAAATGTGTGACCTCCCAGCTGCCATTCCTTTTTGGTGACATGTGATTGAAAACGGTCAATACATCCTAAAAGCCGGGCAGAGGAGGGAGGCGAAGGGCCGTGCCGCCGGGTCAGCCAGAGCAAGCCACTCCCCGCCGGGGGCAGAGCGGGGACTGCGAGCCGAGGCGGCCCCGCTCCCTTCTCGGGCTCTTTCACTTTCGTTTCCGTTTCCGTCGCTGTCTCGGGAGGGGCTTCCCGGCCATGGCGCTGGCGGTCCAGGCGCTGCGGGCGCTGTGCGCCAGCGGCGGCTGCCTGGAGCAGGGCGAGCTGCGGCGGCGGCTGCCGGGCCGGCCCTCGGCCGAGCAGCTGGCGGCCGTGCTGCGGGACGCGCAGCGCTTCACGCTGGTGCGGCGGCCCGGCCGGGCGGCGGCGGCGGCAGAGCCCGAGGTGGCCGTGGTGGTGGCCACCACCCCCGTGCGGCTGTGCCCGGAGCACGTCGCGGGCTGCCCGGGGCAGTGCGGGCAGCTGCACATCTGCAAGTACCACCTGAAGGGCTTCTGCCGCAACCAGCTGGCCAGGTGAGGGGCGGGGGGCGGCCGCCATCGCGGGGGGCTCGGCCTTCGGCACGGTGTGCCCCTGCAGGGGAAGGAGCTCTCAGTAAAGAGAAAAATGAGCGTCAGAAATGCTCATTGCCCGTCTCCTTTTATTTGTGTGTTTGTTTTTTGCAAAGGAGGCAGACATAGGCGGTGGTTTCGCAGCTTTGGGTCGCAGCACTTCCTCCCCGGCTCATTGCCCTGGCGCTTCCCTGTCCGCGGGCAGGGCCGTGCCAGGGGAGAGCTGAGTGTCCCCTCTCGTCCCTGGGATGCGGGACCCTGGGCAATGAGCCAGAGCTGAGTGTCCCCTTATGTCTCTGTGCTGTGGGACCCTGGGCAGTGAGCTAGAGCTGGGTGTCCCCTCATGTCCCTGCTGTGGGACCCTGGGCAATGAGCTAGAGCTGTGTGTCCCCTCATGTCCCTGCTGTGGGACCCTGGGCAGTGCACTCATCGGCTGAGAGGGGGTGATGCTCTGGAGCTTGGGCGGTTTCGTGGTTGTGAGCTGCAGGTCAGAAATGCGGATATTGTCGGAATGCACTGAGGCTGTAATGGCTGTGAATCAGAAGTAGCGTGGCAATTATCCTCAGAGTAATTATGTAATCTGCTTTGCAAATCGCATAATGGTTTTATGGATGAGCAATGTGGATTTTTCTGAACCTAGCTAATTTGGTGTGCCTTTCCAACTGTTCAGTGTAATGCCCATGGGGTATCAAAATAATGCCAGTAGTTTTGATGTTGGGTTTCTTGAGTTCCAGGAAGGGATGCAGGTTTGTTCACAGCTTCCACTCAGACCACAATCTCCGTGTTCTAAAGCAATATGGACTTGAGAATTTAAACCATGATGAACTTTGCCAGCTTCTGCTTCAAAATGACCCTTCCCTCTTACCAGAGGTGAGTGTTACTGTAACAGCTTCTTAGTCTTGTGTTTCAGGGAGCATCACAATGTGCAAGAGGCTTGACAGAGATGGAGATATTGGGTGTCAATTTAGTTAGCTTAATGCAAATCTAAAAATAAATCTGCAGCTTCTGTTCTCTCCTGTGGTGGGTTGACCCTGGCTGGCAGCTAAGCTCTTGAACAGTCCCTCACCCACTCCCCTGTCACAAGCAGAGGAGCTGAGCATTAACGAGCTACTAAAGTAGCAAAACCTGTGAATAGAGATAAAGACAGTGTAGAAAGGGAAGAAAGCAGGGAGAAGTGTTGCAAAGACACTTCTGCTTCACCACCTCAAAGCAGACTGATGCCCAATAAGTCTCTGAGCAAGTGCTGCCTTGTAGGGACACATCTCCCTCTTCTTTCACCTTCCTTCTGTCCCCTTCCCCACTATTTCTTTTTTTTTTCTCTTTTTTTTTTTTTTGAGAATGACATTATGTGGCATGGAATATCATATCTCTTTGTCCGGTTTGGACTATTTCCTAGTTTTGGCTGGAATAGAGTTAATTTTCTTTCTAGGAGCTGGTACAATGCTGTGTTTTGCATTCAGGATGAGAACAATGTTGATAACACTCATGTTTTAGTTTTTGCTGAGCAGTGCTTGCTCCAAATCAAGGACTTTTCAGCTTTTCATACTGCCCTGCTAGCCCGTAGACTTGGAGCACAAGAAGCTGGGAGGGAATGCAGCCAAGAGAGCTGACCCAAACTGGACAAAAGGGTATTCCATACCACATGACATCATTCTGAACAGGGAGCAGGGGGGAGGTGGCCCAGGGGTGGTGCCACACCGATGGGGACTGGCTGGGCTTTGGTCAGTGAGTGGTGAGCAGTGGCATTGTGCATTGCTTGTTTTGTCTATTCTTCTATCATCATTATTGTTTCCTCTTCCTTTTATGCTGTGTTAAACTGTGTTTATCTCAGCCCTGGAGGGAGTGAGCGAGAGGCTGTGTGGTGTTTATCTGCTCTGGGTTCAGCTGTAATAGAGTTAATTTTCTTACTGGTATCATGAACAGGGCTGTGGTTTGGATTTATTATGAAGATCACATTGGCAACCCACTGAGTGCTTACCTTCAGTCAAGGCCTTTTCAGCTTCTGATGCTCTGCCAGTGAGGAGGGGCACAAGGGAGGGAGGGAGCATGGCCAGGACAGCTGACCCAAACACACCAAAGGGATGTGTTATCAACACTGTTTTGGTCACAAACCCAAAACATACTGTGGTATGGTCTGCTATGAAAAAAGTTAACTCCATCCCAGCCAGATTCAGTACCTCTTACCATCAAGTTGGGGTCAAAAAAATTCCAAAACTAGAAAATTAAAGAGGTGTGATTTAGCACTAAATCCCATCTTGAGAATGTCTGTAAGAATGTTGTCTTTTGAAAGATCTTTCTAAACATTAGCAGGGAAAAAGAAAAGCTATCAAGTAATCATTTGGAAAATGGAAACAAGAAGAAATGTTTCTTTCAGAAGCAAATGTATGCACATTGTAGCTGTAAAAAAAAATTGAAAATCATGGATTCAGACAGTCTAAATGTGCACATTGTACTTCAGTGTTTAAATTCTTTTTTTCTTTTTCTTCCCAAGGTCTGCTTGCATTATAACAAAGGTGATGGACTTCATGGATCTTGTTCCTTTAAAACATCCTGCACCAAACTTCATGTTTGCCAGTACTTTTTGCGGGGTCAGTGCAGATTTGGCACTAGCTGCAAACGGTCCCATGACTTATTAAATCCAGAATGTTTTGAGAAACTGGAGAGACAGGGAATGAGCTCAGAGATGGTTAAGAAACTACCTTCCACTTACAGAAACATGTATGACATAAAAAATGGCAACAGAAACATGTATGACATAGAAGATGCCAAATCTTCACCATGCAAAGGTAAATAATACCATCTTTTGAATACATCAAAAGAGTCACAGTAGTGAATTTAATATTTTCACTGATGTCATTAATAAAACTGAATTTACATCTTGATTTGTGTTTTAGAAGGGACCTTGTACCTATCTCATTGACAGAGATCTTTGTCTTGACAAGTGAAGTCAAGAGAGGTTTCTGAGAAATAGTGTACTGGTGTTTATGAAAGTCTCAAACTTGCGGTTCAAAAAGTGTTAACAGGAACTGGAAGTAGGGAGCTCTATGATTTTAGAGTTTTTTAGGTAAAATATGTAAAGGTAGAGAGACCTGTTTAAGAACAGGAGTGGTGGTTGATTGTAAACTATTTAATTGTTTTTCTTTAATGTAGCGATTGTCTGGCACAATAATTCACAAACAGCACTATCCTAGTTATTTCTTGGAAGTGTAATATTTTGTTTGCACTTTTCTTTTGAAGTTCTTTAGACTTGTAAGTTAAGTATAATTTAGCAGGGAAAAAAAAGGATAAGACAAAGGAGAATTCAAGTGTATATGCTCATCTCTGCTGTTCTGCCTGCAGTTCCTTCTTCCTGTCCTTAATGTGCTTTAATTTACAGAAGTATCAGATTTTGAAACTTTGTATTTTATAGCTGCCAGTGTGATCAGCTGTGTGGAATGCACATTTAACTCAAGTCCATCTGGAAGTATAAAGGCATTGAATTATATTCCTGTTTTGTGGGGATAGCTAAAATCTGTATCTGAGGAATTCAGCAGTTACAGGGAAATCAAGTTTGGAAAGGATGGATAGAGGGAAGGGACTTTGAGTATATGAGTTTCTCAAAGGTTTCCTTGTCTTTCTGGAGCTGAGTGCAATTAGGTGGTTACAAACATTGCTTTTAGGCTTCTTCCCTAGGGATAAGAGCACTTTTAAGAGGCATTGTTGACTGAAGTGCATTAATAGTTACAATTCCCCCCTCTAGATGGAAAACCCAGCACTAGATGGGATTCCTCAGCTTCAAAGGAGGATGAATCAGAGCAGATATGTTTACATCATCTGTACAGAAGTTGTGGCTTTAAAGGTAGGTTGTCTCAAGTATCAGTACAGACTGTGTCAAGTCCTGCCTGTTTTTCTGTTGTCATAAAGAGGAAATGGTAGCCATCTTTCACAGAAAGGGGAAACTTTCCATGGGTTTATGCTTATGTTTAGTTAAATCTCACTGCTGTCTTGACTGCTGTAGGAAAGTGTTTGACCTGGCACACCAAACAAGGATATTTTGTTTTTCTCTGGAATCTGCTTGTGCTGAAGATTGGCTATTCCACCTGTGTTTACCTAAGGGATTGCTGAATGATAGGAGTCACATTTCCAAACAGGAAAGATATGAAAGATACTCTGAATTCTACATTCCCCATTGCTTCTTCTAGTACTCTTCCATTCCATCTGTCTTAGCTGTCTCCCTTTCAAAGTGTTCCAAGGTGTCCAGGAACAAGGCTGCTTTGCCAGCTTTTTGGTTGATTTTTTTATCATCATTTTTTTTCTTGATGTTCTTGACCTGTGTACTGAATGCCTTCTCATATGAACTGTGTGGTGCAGTTTCTCCTTGACTTTCCCTGTAGTTAAGTTTCCTTTTGTTCTGCTGTGGAAATTGGCCTCGGGTTTATGCACATGTGCACTGGTGATGTCACCTTCATTCCCGTTGAGGAGTGACTGCACACTGACACTTTGAACTCTGAGTAACACTCGTGATACCTGGCTCACTGCTGCCATTGCTCTTCTTTGTGGGCCCTCTTGGAGACTTACTGAAGGGCAAAGGACTTTGGGACTAAAGGAATGATGTATTTATCAAAACACATAATTCCTTTAGTCCCTGTGTATTTATCAAAGGAGGAGAAAGGTGATGATTGTTAACTGGGTTGTGTTGGAAGGTGTGGGACCTAGACATGGTGTAAATAGTATAGAATAAATAGTGGATACATCCCTGCTTTTGGCTGGGACAGAGTTAATTTTCTTCCTGGAAGCCAGTACAGTGCTGCGTTCTGGATTTAGTATGAGATTCTAAGATTGATTGCACACTGATTCTTTAGTTGTTGCTAAGTAGTACTTACCCAAAGTCAAGAATTTTTCAGCTGCCTGTGTTTTGCCAATGAGGGGGTGCACAAGAAGCTGGGAAGGAGCATGGCCAGGACAGCTGACCTGAACTTGTCAAAGAGCTATTGCATACCATTAGAACATCATGCTCAGTGCATGAACTGTGGGAGTTGGCTGGGAGGGGCAGATTGCTGCTGGAGAAGGGGCTGGGCATCAGTCAGTGGGTGGTGAGCAATCATAGTGTGCATCACTTGTATTTCTTGGGCTTTATTGCTCTCTCACTTTTTGTTAGCTTCATTATAGATATACAAGAGTGTGTGTATATATATGTATATATATGTGTATATATACGTATGCTTGCTATATTGTATTTTGTTTCAGTTGCTAAACTGTTCTGATTTCAGCCTCCATAGATTTACCTTTTTCCTGTTCTCCCCATCTCACTGAAAGAAATGGGAGTAAATGGCTGTGTTGAACTTGGTTACCATCTGAAGTTAACAGTAACAGTCCTTCTCCTATCTTAAAACTAAGCAGTGCTAGGCTTTGGATTTTTCTTCAGTAATACCTTTGTGATTTAGTGGTTAATCATAAATACTTTTTTTTTCTATTTATTAAATAATAGCCTTGTAGGGGCTGTGATCATTTTTTGTCTCTGCAACTGAGAATGATCTGTGCAATTTTAATGTGCAAAGAGAGTCTAGTACGTACAGAAACTGAACTTCTACCTAAGCCCAAAAATTCAAATGTTGACCTGAACTTGTCAAAGAGCTATTGCATACCACTAGAACATCATGCTCAGTGCATGAACTGTGGGAGTTGGCTGGGAGGGGCAGATTGCTGCTGGAGAAGGGGCTGGGCATCAGTCAGTGGGTGGTGAGCAATCATAGTGTGCATCACTTGTATTTCTTGGGCTTTATTGCTCTCTCACTTTTTGTTAGCTTCATTATAGATATACAAGAGTGTGTGTATATATATGTATATATATGTGTATATATACGTATGCTTGCTATATTGTGTTTCAGTTGCTAAACTGTTCTGATTTCAGCCTCCATAGATTTACCTTTTTCCTGTTCTCCCCATCTCACTGAAAGAAATGGGAGTAAATGGCTGTGTTGAATTTGGTTACCATCTGAAGTTAACAGTCCTTCTCCTATCTTAAAACTAAGCAGTGCTAGGCTTTGGATTTTTCTTCAGTAATACCTTTGTGATTTAGTGGTTAATCATAAATACTTTTTTTTTCTATTTATTAAATAATAGCCTTGTAGGGGCTGTGATCATTTTTTGTCTCTGCAACTGAGAATGATCTGTGCAATTTTAATGTGCAAAGAGAGTCTAGTACGTACAGAAACTGAACTTCTACCTAAGCCCAAAAATTCAAATGTTGCTTGCTTATGCTGAAAAATTTTGAACTATTGCTTGTAATGGTGCCATAGGTGAACACTTTCCTAGCTATCCTTTTGATGATTTCACCAGCTGGGTACACAGCCCTGAAATGTTGGAGTTCTCTCATAGCCTATCAAAATAATGCATCTCCTACTTCTTTTTTTAAAAAAACTTTTACAGGAAAGTGTATCAGAGCCCATTTTCACTTGCCATATAGATGGCAGTACTCTCAGGATAATACCTGGAAGGACTTCATAAATATGGAAGAAATAGAAGGTGCATATTGTGACCCAAAAAATGTCAGGTATAAACTCTTATAAAAATTTATAATGTTTGGAGTTTGCTGTATTGTACCAGATGCTTAGTGGCTATAAATTGCTGCAATTCTAATGTAGTCATTACATAAGTAGTTTTATTTGACATTCTTCTACTGACCTCACTTTACATGAGATTTGCTCCTCCCTTCCCCTTTTCCCACAGTCCATATCCTGGAACTGGCAGAATACCTGGAGAGAGTGAGAGAGAGATGTATGCTATATATACTCTTGGGAGCAGAGCATGTGAAGAATATGGAAATACCTTTCAGAGTTTGGAACTGGTAGCAACCAACAGAGTATTGGAAGGCTCTCATGCCAGTATGCCACATTCCATGCTGGAAAACTTTTTCTCTTATGTTACAGGCTCTTTGAAGCCCTTCTTAAGTTATGTCAGTGTTCTCTTTAGAATATAGCTGGTCAGCAAGAAGAAGGGAGTGCCTGTTTTCTGCTGTTTCTGTTCATCTTATGTAACTCACTAATTTAGGAGTGGATTATGATCATTGCCCATAGAACCAATGTGGGACATAATACTGTAATGCAAAGTGTGTACAAACACAAAATAGAGCTAGCATACAGAGTTGTGAAAAGTGCAAGGTGCACAGCACACATTGTAGTGAAAAGTGCACCTTTGAGTTCTGCTTTTGGGTGAGATTGCCTTAATTTGCAAATTTGTAGTGGGCTTCTGAATCTATGAGTAAAGCTTCACAAACAGTTCTGATTTTTTTTCCTCATTTTTTTATAGATTTGATTGTGCTTTTACTGAAGGGTACCTCTTCCCATTTAGTATCTGTTTTCATGGCATGTGCTGTGGGTTGATAAAAGTCAGACGTCTTTCTACAGCCTCCTCTGTGACCAAACCCCCTCACTTCATCCTTACAACAGAATGGATCTGGTACTGGAAAGATGAATATGGCACGTGGCAGGAGTATGGAAAACAAGTAAGTGTGGAGAAATGGAGAGACTCCTAACTGTGTGAGAAGTGAAGAGCTACTGAAAAGTGGACAGTGCTTATATCCTCCCCCTCTTTTGTCACCCTCTTCCTCTCACTTGTACTGGACAGATGGACATTAAAGGCCTAATGGGGTCTTTTCCCTGTGATTTTGATTGGTTCAGGTAGGGGACTGATCACTGGTGAGTCACAAATATTATCAACAGATAGGATCACAGTAATAATACATTTTTTCCATTGCTTCTGAGAAAAGCCTCCTCCTCTGAAGTTCCAGTAGAACTCTAGTACTCTGCCATCTTGCTTGGTCTACTTGGTGAATGTGTCACTCTAAATCAAGGATTTCTCATATGCTGATGTATCTTGCAGCCACCATATATAAGTGACTTGGTGGTTTTTAGACTTGCTTGCCTATAACAGACCAGGAGAAACTTTTTTTTCTCTCTATTTTTGGCATGAGGCTGATGTATCTTGCAGCTACCATATATAAGTGACTTGGTTTTTAGACTTGCTTTATAACAGACCAGGAGAAACTTTTTTTTCTCTCTATTTTTGGCATGATAGGATGATCTTCATGCAGCTGCTACTGTCTCCAGTGATGACCTGGAGAAAGCTTATTTGGCTGAAAGTTCTCCAAAGATGACCTTCAAAGCTGGAAGACATGAATATGAAATAAATTTTGTGTGTAGGTTGCATTTGCTTTATTTTTCTCTTTTGTCCCTCCCTCCCAGATATCTTGGGTTTTGAACTACCTTATTACAGGAGATAGAAGAGAGAAGTTTGGACTTTGAATTGCAGTGTTTACAGAGACAGAGTTTCTATCAAAGTTCTCAGGATAAGAGCTGCTCACATAAGCAAAGTGGCATTCTATTCTTTCAAAGCTTTTATTTTTGAGGAGTTCTTGTGCTGGGTTTCAAAGTCTCTGTCAGAATGTCCAAGTTTGACACTGATGCTGGCACTAACACAAATGGTGAGGAACTTTGAGAAGACTTGACAAGCCAGCTTCTGCTCTACTTTAATCACTGGTTTACAGAAAAAAAACCCACTTGGACAAGGTGTATGGTCAAGACAATCCTTAGCATTGCAAAATTTTTGCACATATTTTCTTTTCATCCTGTCTGGCAAGGCTGAGAAAATACCTTGACTATGTCAAAGTAGGAAGCAGTGTTTCCCAAGAGTTCAGGAAATATAAGCCACTTGCGATGGCACTGTCCTTTCTGAGCTGTTGCTTTTCCTGGCATCCTTTTCAAAAATTACGTAGAACAGTGGTGGGAAGCAGCCTGCCTGGACTGTCAGTTTGGTGTAGTTGTCTTTGATCCAGCTTTTCATTACTATCTCATTCTGCATGAAAAAAAGGCCAATCACAAAAACCCCAAACCAAAAAACCAGAAAGGAAATGTTATTTGTTGTTTGTGATTCAATCAAAAACAATCCTGGGAAAACTTTGCCAGCTTAGAAGTGAAAATTGCATAGTGAATCAACCCCTTTTCTAAGGTTTGGGCTTTTATATATGCAGTTTAGATGTCTTTCAGAACTTAATTTCTAGGCTTGGTAGTGTCAAGGGGTTTTTTTGTTTGTTTTCCTGTGTATCTTGCTCTGAAGAGGAGGCCTCATTGTCCTGGCTGGTACTGACTCTTAATTGAAATTCTGCAGTAGCTGCAGAGTTTCCAAGATCCAGAAGGAATGCCTCTGAAATTCAGGTTGCTGTGACTTGTTTCTTTTGGTGGTCAATAAAAATAAATGGTTTGTGATAGATGTTGGGTTGTGTTTACAGGGTTTGAAATCTACAACTAAATGTAGGAAAAATGTATCTCAGTTGCAAAATGAGGAGGAGGGAGCCTTTTTGTCTGTTTTTGACAAAACAACTTAGTGACAAATGTGGCTGCAGTGTGAAGGGTTTCAGAAATATCTTTGATTGTTCATGAGATTTTTTTTGTGGGTTTTTTTTTTTCCCAGCCATGATGCAGAAAAACCTTCGCTACAAAACAGAGAGGAAGATTTGCAGAAGACCTAAATTTGTCTCTCAGGCAGAGGTGGAAAAGATAAAAGCCAGGTAAACCACAACTGCTCATTCTGAGGTGATGGGTTTAGTGCTTTGTAAATGCTGAATCCTCCATGGGTGCAAGTAGGGTGAAGGAGTAGCTGTTAAGGCAATTGTGAAAGGAGAAGGAAAGGGACATACCTTTCCCACAACCATGTCTGGCCAGGACAGTGTTGCAGCCTGGCCAGAAGTTTTCAATGAACTCACGAACCTCTGTGGTAAACTCCATGGGTGCAAGCAGGGTGAAGAAGTAGCAGTTCAGGCAATTGTGAAAGACATGGAGAAGGAAAGGGACATACCTTTCCCACAACCATGTCTGGCCAGGACAGTGTTGCAGCCTAGCCAGAAGTTTTCAATGAACTCACGAACCTCTGTGGTAAAGAAAATTTGGGCTTGGCCATAGGAAGTGTGGGAATGTAGGAAATAATTCAACATGTAGTAGTGTATTTGTGTGTACTAGCTCTTTCTGAGATGAGTAATTTTCAAAGCTAAGTGCAAGTTCAGAAAAAATCTTTTGAGAGCAGCCAGACAATCTGAAAGGAAAGCAGTAGTTGTTACAGGTAGAGCAAAAGGTGGGAGCCTGCAAGGAGACAGAGTTGCACGTTAACAGCCAATTTTTGCACATTCCCTTGCAGCACACAGTCCTTGCTTAAACACTAAAAACTAAACACTAGCAACTAAACACACTAATTAAAATTGGGGTGTAAGTACAGGGGAGGGTTGTATCTATCCTGTTTCAATCATACTGATGTGATACTGGATGCATTTGAATTTACTTCCCCTGGTGCAGTAGAGCTTCTATATATACATTCAACTCTGCAAGAGAAATCCTTATGTGTTTAGTTTAGAGTGTATATTTCTTTTTTTCTCATTTGGCATCTTGCTTTCTGACATAAGTCTTGACACAATGACTTGGAACAAATATTTTCATGTGCTGAACAGAAATGACAGCTTTGAAATATTTTTTAACATGTTCAGTTGCCTATATTCTCCCCAAGCTTGACAAAAATTTTAGTATAATATGTACATAAAATGTCATGTTTGGTTTTATTTTGTCTATTTGTAATGTCTTATAATCTACAGGGGTGTTAAACATACAGAAGGGTTTAAGAACATTCCAGCTCACTGGGACAAATCTGCCCTGCCTGAACTGGGATTCAAGGTTTGGAGCTTTTTAGTTTTTTCTTTCTGTCAGTTTTGTCATGTAAGGTTTGTTCCATTGCAAGTTCAGTGTTTCTTCTGGCTTTGTAAATGACTGTTTCTATGTAGTACAGAGGTAAATTTAAACCTGATACCACACTGGGCAGACCTGGAGGTGTAACTAGACCCAAATTTAAACAAATGGTGCCAGTAAAACTGTGGCAGCAGGGACTTTCACTGCTGCTATTAATCCCTTGGCTTGGCAGATTTGCTGTGTTAACAAGACTGGTACTGGTGCCCAAAATACACAGCTCTGAAGTCCCAACATGTGCTGAAAGCATCAGAGGTAAATGATGCCTCTGAACTTCAGAGCAGCCATTCCCTTAGCTGTAGGCTGTTGTATGGAGAGCTGCTGAAACCAGGGGAGTTCACAGAATGGTTGGGCTTGGAAGAGGAGATCACAGAAGCCAACTCCCCTGCTAAAGTAGGCTCACCTAGAGGAGGTCACACAGGATTGTGTCCAGGTAGGTTTTGAATATCTCCAGAGAGACTCCACAGCTTGTCAGGGCAGCTTGTTCAGGATGGGGTCTTTTATTACATGTACTATTATTTTATTCATTTCAGTGGAGTAAACTTGTTTACCTTTGTAACACACCCAGTTAATGCATGTGTGGCATACCTTCTCTGACTTCTATCTGCTTCCACCAGCTCCTCTGTCAACTCTAGTAACTGTACCTGCAGAAAAGGTGTTATCTGATGCGCAAAAATCACTAACTTGCAAAACACAAATCCTCAACAAGTTGTCACTGAGAAATAACACTAATGTTGACATTTTTTATATTCCTACGAAAATGTGCAAGTAAGCTTTGCTTGCTTTCAGAACTGTCATGTAAGGAACTGATTTTTAGTAGTGTTACCATGCTTTTCCCTAAAAGTGTTCAAATAAAGCCTCTCCAATTGATTTAGAAACTTGGCAGGCAGTGCAGTGTGTGTTCACTGGCTGTAGGGAGTAGAAACTAAAAAGATCCTCTGGTTTTCTGCAACATAAATTCTCAATTCCTTATTTATTTACGTGCTCATTTCTGCTATGTATTTAGATACTATTTGATGCATGCAAATATATCTTGACCCAGATATTAAGAAGAGTTGAGTGGCTGCACAAAAGCATGCAAAAGTAACTTTTCAAACTTTTCCTTGCAGTTGATTGAACTTGACTGTTCTTCTGAAGAATACAAGAAAGTCAAAGTGGACTTTCAGCGCACAATGCCCAAAGCAGCTATTAAAAAGATTTGTAGAGTTCAGAACCCATCCCTCTGGGAATTGTATCAATGGTAAGTGTAAAACACTGCTCTGCTATGTGTGCATGGTGTTGTTTCTGCAGTTAGCTGTATGTGCTGTGCTAAAGATGGAACACACATTCCTGAAATGCCTCTGCTACCACTCTCCCACTGAAATACCTACCTAGTATCAACATTTAGATAAAGAGGTATCAACAAACCCAAAGCTCAGTCAAGACACAGAGCTTAGAACAGTCAGATTCAGGGCTGTGTGGGAGGAATCCTTGCTCCTGACTTCTGCCAGGCCTGTCCATGACAGCTTCCTTCCAGTGAAACCTTGAAGCTGGTAATGAGTCACATTTAGCACAATGTTTTGCAGGTGGTCAAAGTTGAAACAGCCTTCAAAATTAAATGAAACTCATGGAGAGCAAGCCTTAATATAAACTCCTGTGTTCAGGGAAAAAAATAGAGGTTCCTCCCTCTCGCTTCGAAGGCAGTGAATGAAAGAAAACATTTGTAGTAAAGCATTTATGTATAATATGAAAGCATGTTTGTATGCCCAAATTAGGCCTTACTGTAAAGATTTTCAGAATATTCTCTGAGTAAAATTGTTTCTGAGTGGCTGGAACCTGTGGGGACACCCACTGTGGAACTGCAAAGATTCTGCTTCTCATTGCAGGCAGAAAGACCTAATGCAGAAGAGCAATGGTGGAAAGGCTGCAGATGAGCGATTTTTATTTCATGGGACCAGTAAAAAAGACATTGATGCCATCTGTCAGCAAAACTTTGACTGGAGAATCTGCGGTCTTCATGGGACAGTCTACGGCAAAGGTTGTTTTTCAGCTCTTTCAGTAATCCTAGACTTGCTAAAAAGCTCTCAGTACTCACTGCAGAGGGGTAAACTTTACAAAGTGGAACTTGGCCAGTCCTGGGCTTCTCTGGGTCATGATGTGGGCAACAGAGCTGAGTTTCATAAGGGTCATTTGGAGCTAAGGCACTCTAAGAGGCCTTGATCTCTGCTCTCCTAAGTACTTGCAAGAAAAGACAGCCTTCGGTCAGTTGTAGGGATGGTTTCTGCTAGACTCCAGGCTTACTGCTCTTCCAGTTTCTCCCAGTTCCTACAGAAAAGCAGCCTGGCTTTTTTTTTCCCCCAAGAATCTACATGTCATTGCGGTTACAGGTTTTTGCCTTGTTAGCAGATTATATCCTTCTATATTATCCTATGTACAGGAAATTTCCAGCACATCGAGTGGAATAGCTGAGTCAGGCTGACTGGTTGACTACACACCTTTCTGCTTGAATGCTTTGTAACTCTCAGAAATGTTAGAGAATCACAGTGTATTTTGAGCATGGAAGGGACCCACAAGGATCAAGTCCACTATGCTGATGAATATTAGTAGCCTCTGCCAGGAGAGAAATGTGGTGATAGTGGGGGAGGTGGAGATCTAGGGTCAGAAGGAAATCTTTTAGAAGATTATGATAATGTTTTAAACATTGGTTTTAATATGTGTGCTGTGAAAACTAAAAAGTGCATAGTGGTTGTTTCCACTAAGAGAGACATAGAGGACAAGTGAAGGCTTTGGAAAGGCTGGTCATGAATTGCATAATGGATTTGTTTATTAATTCATTTCCACACAGTGTCACTTTGTTCCTGCCATTTCAGTGTCTTATAAACTCTGTCTTGGTGTCTCTTCTGCAGGAAGCTATTTTGCAAGGGATGCATCTTACTCTGACAACTACTGTGGGGCAGACTCAAACACCAAGACCATGTTTCTGGCACGAGTGCTGGTGGGGGAGTTCACTCTTGGTAGTTCTCATTATGTTCGGCCTCCCATGAAGGACAGCCAAAAATTCTATGACAGTTGTGTGAATAACTCTTCAAACCCTTCTATCTTTGTCATCTTTGAGAAGCAGCAGATTTATCCAGAGTATCTCATAGAATACCAGGCATCTGCAAGACTTCTATAGCAGTAAAACCTGTCATCCTTATGTTTAACTGGTTTAAACAGTTTTTTATTTTTGGCTTGAGAGCGAAAAATTTATTTTGAAGAAGCTGTGTGGTCAGATAGGAGAGTGTTCAGAAACACTTTTTCTCTGTCTTCTCTGTGTAATAGAAAACAGGGCATAAAAAGACATAGAGGATGTTTTAGAATTCCTAAAATCCTGTTTCTGTGTCCTATTTGTAGCAGCTTTCACATTACCCTATATTATGGGAACCTTTCTAAATTTATTAGAAGAACTTGCTGATAGTTGTAGCATGAGGATTGGCCATGACTGCCAAGTTTAAACAGTTTTTAATTATTGTTTCAGGATAGATTTCTACATGTGCTCATTGGTCAGAGGTGCTATCCCTCTACCTGTTTATCTTTTAACTCAAAACTAGATAAAACACGTTTTTTTAGTAATCTATCTCCTGTAACAGTAGGCATTCAGGTGTTTGCAACTGTGATTGTACAATCTGTGCTCAACTCATTGCGTAAATTCTTAGTAGCACTCTTCCTTTTTGTCCTTACTTAATCTGCACCAACAAAACCTCAAAAATTAAACTTGCTTGTTGAAAAAGAACAAAGACTTATTTTCACTTGTTGAGTTTCTCAATTAAAACAATTACCAAAGATACAAGCATAACAGGGGTTGCTTGGTGCTGTGTGACTTGGGTGATTTACTCTATCAAATAAATACTGTATTTCATGTCTGAGAACACAAGTTTTTCATGACTTTCACTGTGCCTACAAAGAGAAGAGTGCTGGCAGGTGCTGTGGAGGAAGCAGAGGAGGCAACTCACACTGTTACTTAATACCATACTTAGGAGAGAAATATACTGCTTGTCCTGCTTGATTATCAGTACCTTGTTTCTGTGGATGAACTTTACGGTTCCCTTACGGCTGTTGGGAAGGATGGCGAGTGACTGTCTCTCATTTGGGGTTCTGCCTCTTTGGGTGGAGGAGATTGACAGATTTCCTGTGTAATCAAGTTGTTGTTGGACTTCTTTCAAGAAAAAACATGCTTACCTGGGAAGTTGTCTTCAGCCACAGAGCTGAAACCTTTAAAATCTGAAGATTAGGTTGAATATTTAATTATTCCTATCAGAAGAAGATAATAGTGTTGAGCAGTCAGCTTACATGTGTGCAATCAAAAAACTTGAGCTATCAAATATTTTTTTAAGATTAAAGTTGCTGATGCATAGATAGATACTTTATCATAGGATTAATGTGCTAAAGTAGCTATAAGTTAGCTATACTGTACTGCAGAAGCCTTAAGAAATACTTTCTATATGGCCTAAAAAAGCTCATCTTCAGCTACATTCTGTATACTTCTTTTTAACTCATCTGGATGATGATTGCCAGGTGTTCACTGGGTAACTCTTTATGACTTCAGCACTGTGAGCCAGGAGCTTGGCCAAGATTAGCTGGAGTAAGGCTGTGCAGACCCCTGTTTTGTAAACTGCAAATCTAGCAGCATGATACCTAAAGAAAAATATCTCTTATTTGTGTTTAATCCCAGTGAAACACAGAATAGGGACAGGCAAATTGACTCTATTATTTCTTTTGGAAGATTTGTAATAGAACATAAATGATAAATCTAATGTCAGCAAATAGTACTTTATTGAGGAGGATAACAGTTATGGAGGAAAGATTTCCTGTCTGTGCAGAATAAGGTTTTTCTGCCAAAACAAAAACCATGTTCATCTACATGTTAATGGCAAATAATACTGGTCGTATGAATTTCTTCCTCTGAAAATAAGCAGAATTTCAGGTAAGAACTAGGATAGCTAAAGTCATGTTAATCTTCTGCAGAAAATTGAAACAAACATTCCTTTTTGGGCAAAAAGTTGAAATATTTTTATTGACTTTTTTTATTGTATTTTTAAAACCTCTAACTTGATTCTTGTATGTGTATGAGTGTGAGTAAAACAGAGAATAAAATGCCTGGTTGTTGTACTTTGTTGTCTGTTATTTCTCCATTATCACAGAAAAGTTGCCATGTTTTCCACTTTTGAAACTGCAGGGGTAAGTAACATTCTTGTGCATGGTAAACAAACAGGTACTCAAACCAGTAAATTCCCTCTGATGGTTTTCTCTCTTTCAATACTGAAATCACAATGTTTCAATACACTTGTGAGTTTGGAGGTTGTTGTTAAGCTGTCGGAGTCCCTCTACACCTGTTTGGGTTGCATTTGGAAATGAACACGTTAAAGAGATGTTCGCATTAAATCCAAACTTTAGGCAAAAAGTAATATTGATCCCCTTTTCTGAGTGAGGACTATCTCTTTTGGCTACTTAAGCAACTGAGCAGGAAGAGTGCAGTAATCTGTCACTCACTCCCACGCCATGTGAGGAGAAAGATAAGCTGTGAAGGTTGTTTCCTGTTTCGGTAACAGGTCCATCCTGGCAAGACAGACGGCACAGCCAGAGAAGCCAAACAGCTTTGCTGTGCCAGCAGTGGGGTGTGGAGCTTGGGGCTTGGTGAACCCTGATCCTCCACCTGCTGTGCTGCAGAGGGGCTGGCAGCCAGCCAAAGGCAGGTCACTCCACCCTTTAATGAGGGTTACCTGGAGCCAGGTTTGTCTTGATATTCTGACTGGATTTTATGATGTGTGGGTGCCAAAATCCTGTCTAAGTGTTGGCAGCAAGGGAGTGGCAGTATCCGGTTTGGATACCTGCAGCCTGGCAAAGTAGGGGCTGGTGGGTGAGAGGAACTTGGGTGGCTGCAGATACCAGCTGCCATGGTGTGCTCAGTGCTCCTGGGCTTTGCTTGGAGAATGAGCTTTGCTTCTAGGAACCAAGGCTGCCTTAGGGCCAAAGGGCAAGTGGAAATTGCAGAAACGCTGCTTAACTTGGAGTACATCCAGCAGAAGATCCGGGTGGGATGGCTTTTGCATGGGCAGCATAGCTGGTGCTTCCCTGTTTGTCCAAGGGATAGACTTCACGGCCTCCGTTGCTCCATTGCTCTAGCTTCAGGCCCATCACAAATTCATCTCTGCATGCAGAAATCCTAGCAACTGAGGGAATACTCCCTCCTTGAAAGTAGCCATAGCCCCCTGCAGTGCAGGGAGAAAAACATCTTAGAAACATGATATTTTTCAAGGTCAGAAGAAAGCGGGGCCAGTATAAACCAAGCAGTGACAGTTTATAAATCAGCTTTAAATTCTTTTGCCCTGCTTTCTGCTGTAATCACCTGGAAGAGTCTGGTATCAGGTGAAGCTATGTCCAGGATGATTAACAAAGGGAAATGAGGAGGTGATCCCCTAAGTATCTCACACAGAGAGGAAATTTGCAGTTTAATGCTAAGTAAGACTACAAAGTTCCAATTTGCAATCCATGAAGTATAATAATTTCTGCCACCCAACTCTTTTTCTAGGGATACTATTTTTAAAGTACAAAACTGTAAAGCTTTTTTTGCTATCAGCAGCTTCCTTAAAAATACCATTTCATACTGACAGCTTTCTGTCATCATTACAAAGACCAGAAGACATATTTAATAGAAGCTTTCCTTTGCCAAGCAGCCTTTGCTTCGTATCAGCTGTCAGAGAATGACTAAAACCCTTTTGTAACACAGACGTGCCCGATTTTAAACAAACTCACAGCTCAGCAATGCAAGACAACACACTTGCTGTTTCTGAGGAAAGGAATTTTAAACCAGCTTCCTTGTTCCTCCCTAGACCCAACTGCTGCTGACTGCAGCATGTTGTACCAGAATGCTAAATAGTTACCATTACTTAAGGATATAAAGCTATGTTTTGCTATTGCAATTATAAACATAGTGCTGGGGGTGGGGTTTTTTTGTTATTATTTTTTTGCTTTTGTTCTGGAGGGTTTTTTGGTAGCTTTCTTTTTGTGTTTTTTAAAAAATTAATTCTAAAACCAGCCCTGCTCAAGATCGGTTTGGGACCATATTATATAGGTGCACAAACACACCGTGATTACAGTGACAGCAGTTTCTGTTTTGGAAAGCTGCTGGCAATCTAGTGCCCTGTTTTCCTGGAAATGTGTGCTTCCAGAGGCTCACTGATCCCTGCCACAGCTCACTCTGTGGGTGTGATGCTGAGCTCACACAGCCAGGGTGAGGTCCAGCGCCACTGAGTGCCTGGTGCAATGTCTGCAGTGTCTGGTGGCTGTATCACCAACCATTAATGAGAAGGAACAAATGGCTTGGGGCTCTTCCTGGATTAGTTGGCAGGCTTTTTCCTGTCTTCTCTAGCTGTCTGTCTCAGTCTGCATGTAGAACAAGGGTTGATGCACTTCCAGAAAGCTGACTTCAAATGCAAAAATAATTTCTCTGTTCCATAGTGCTACAAACTGACAGGTGAAAACACAGAACACTTCCTAACCAGAAGCCTGCAGAACGGTTGAAAGATGCTTAGCACAGACTCAAGTGAGTTTACTTGAGCACATACTGTCCATGTTCAACGTGGACGCACAAACACACCGTGATTACAGTGACATTAGCAGTTTCTGTTTTGGAAAGCTGCTGGCAATCTAGTGCCCTGTTTTCCTGGAAATGTGTGCTTCCAGAGGCTCACTGATCCCTGCCACAGCTCACTCTGTGGGTGTGATGCTGAGCTCACACAGCCAGGGTGAGGTCCAGCGCCACTGAGTGCCTGGTGCAATGTCTGCAGTGTCTGGTGGCTGTATCACCAACCATTAATGAGAAGGAACAAATGGCTTGGGGCTCTTCCTGGATTAGTTGGCAGGCTTTTTCCTGTCTTCTCTAGCTGTCTGTCTCAGTCTGCATGTAGAACAAGGGTTGATGCACTTCCAGAAAGCTGACTTCAAATGCAAAAATAATTTCTCTGTTCCATAGTGCTACAAACTGACAGGTGAAAACACAGAACACTTCCTAACCAGAAGCCTGCAGAACGGTTGAAAGATGCTTAGCACAGACTCAAGTGAGTTTACTTGAGCACATACTGTCCATGTTCAACGTGGATGCAGCTGAGAAAGACTCTTGGTTCATTTTCCAAGCCTGTAAAATGTGATACACACCAGCAGCCACTTTAGGACTGTTTAATCTTCCTGTGGCATCAATATTTGAAATTATGTTGGTGGAGAGGCACCTCAATGCATCCCAGTCATACCAGTTTGATGCCAGTGCCAGCAAGAGATGCACAGAGCCTGGAGAGGGTTCATAGCTCAGCAGGAGAGCACCTGAAGAGCAGCACAAAGAAATTCCAGCCACTCCAGCCCAACTTGAATGCCTCTCTGCAAGTATATGCAGCATGCAGAATAAAAGATGAGGTTAGAGATGTGCACTCCTGCAGGTCTGTGATCTCACTGCCCTCACGCAGATGTGGTGGGATGGCTCCTGTGACTGGAGTGCTGGAATGAAAATATAAGGCTTTTGAGGAAGGACAGAGGAGAGGAGAAGGGGGTGTCACTCTCTATCAATTATCAGGTGTAGTAGTGCATGGAGCTCCACCTGGAGATGGATGAGGAGCTGACTGAGACCTTACAGGTCAGGATTAAAGGGAGGGACAAGGCACCAAATGAAGCTTGTTAAAATTCAAATATCACTTCCTCCAAGATCAGGAGTCATGCATCCCAGCAAAGAGGAAGTGAGGAAAAAATGCCAGGACACCCAATGGATGAGTAAGGAGCAAACAAAAAAGAAGTCTACAGAAGGTGGAAGCAAGGCTAGGTAGCCTGGGAGGAATACAGAGAAATTGTCTAAGCAGTCAGGGATCAGGTTGGGAAAGCTAAAGCAAGTCCTGATAGAAATAAATCTGGTCAGGAATGTCAAGGGTAACAAAAAAAAGCTTCTACTAGTATCACTGTGGGTGATAAGAGGAAGACCAGGGAAATGTGGGCCCTCTCTAGAAGGAAACAGAAGCTTTGGTTACCCAGAACATGAAGAAGACTGAGGTACTCCATGCCTTCTGCCTCAGTCTTCACTGCTAAATGCTCACCCACACCACCTAAGCTGCAGAGGCAGAGACTGGGAAGAAGAATTTATACAAAATCATGGATAAGAAAGGGAAAAGCTTGATTTAGGCTGGGCTTATTTTTTTCAAAAATGAAGCACACAAAATCTTTCTAATCATGTAAGGAATACAAACAAGCTTTTGACAGATGACTTCAGATGGAATACACTTCCTGCTCATTCTGGTAGGTGGGAAGTTTTAGGCAAGGCCCATCCAGCTTTTTGTCAACTGTGTATGTAAGCTACACGGAAAATCAGCCTCCAGCACACTATTTCTAGGGGGGGAAAAATTGTGCATAATGTGTAGAAACTAAGGTAAATACAGCATGTTGCTTTTGAAATAAATAACAGTCACTCCATCAGCAATTCATATAATCAGTGTGTCTGTAACAGGGCATTCTGTTTAGCATGCCAGAAATGCTCCATGGAAAAAGGAACAATTCCAAGACTTCCCCAATTGGTACTTCACCACTCTTGCCTATACAGATCTGTTTAAAAAAAATTACATGAAAGAGGAAGAGACAGTCTTTGAGGAACAAGATCCAGTAATTTGATCAGTGTTCAGGCAGCATGTGGGAAGAAGGCAGCAAAAGATGCTTGCTGGAGAGAAACTCAGGGACCTCGCCAGGCATCAGTGAGCAGATGGCTCCATCCTTGCAGTGAAGCTGAGCAGTCAGTCTCTTCCTCCTGCTGCTGCAACACCTCTCTGTGCACATCAAGAGAGATGCTGTACCTAAGGAACCCTTAAGCAGACTATGTCAAGCAGGCAGAAGGTCAAGACTTGCAAAGAACCAAAGGTGTGTCTTTATTTATATAGTGTCACGAGAGTTTTTGTTATATACAAAAATTTTAAAGAAAAAATATAAGAATAAATGAATTTTTTAGAGGGTCTTGGGACTGTACCAATCTCTTCTCACAGTTCTGTTGTTGTGGTTTAACCCCAGCCAGCAGCTCAGCCTCTCAGAGGTGCTCATTCACATCCCCATAGTGGGATGAGGGAGAGAATTTTAAGAATGAGAAAACTCATGGATTGAGATAAAGACAGTTTAATAGGTAAAGCAAAAGCCACACACCAAAAAAGGAATTAATTCACCATTTCCTATGTGCAGGCAGGTGTTCCACCACCCCAGGAAGCAGAGCTCCATCAGGCATAACAGCGATTTGGGAAGGCAAACGCCATCACTTTGAATGTCACCCCCCTTCCTTCTTCTTCCCCTAGTTTTATGTGCTGAGCACGGTGCCATAAGGTGTGGAATGCCCCTGTGCTCAGTAGGGGTCAGCTGGCCCAGCTGTGCCCCATTCCACCTTCTTGTGCAACACTGTGTGGCAGGTGAGGGCTTTGCAGGAGTGCAGGGCAGAGGGAATGTGAGGAGTGGAAGCTGCGGTTGTTTTGGCTGGGAAGATGCATGTGCAGTCACACAGCTTGAACAGATCCGTGGGGCTGCTGCAGATGGCAACCAGACAAGCTCCTTCCTGAGGGGGCGAGGCACTCAGGACATGACCTGCTCCAGTGTCACAGGAGCCTGCTGGGTCTGATGATCCTGGATCTCACTCCTCTGCCACCAGCTCTAGTGCACACATGCTCTTAATGTCCTTGATTCAAGCTAGACAGGGGTGGTGCCAAGTGGAATGTTTGGAAAGGCCTCCCCATGAAGCAGATGTGGTACCAACACCTTCTAATTACCTTTAAATTTTCCTTGATTCAAGCTAGACAGGGGCGGTGCCAGCTGCAATGTTTGGAAAGGAAAGGCCTCCCCATGAAGCAGATGTGGTACCAACACCTTCTAATTACCTTTAAATTTCCTTCAGTCCTCCTGCTTGCTTTAAATTCGTATCTTCTCTGTCTCCACCTTTCCAACAGCAGCTCAGCAGCCAGAAAAATAGCTGTCACCTCATTTCTTTGGTCTTAGCTGCTGGAACTTTACTGGTTCATTCTTCTTCTGTCATGTCGATGGAATGTGCCAAGTGCAAATTGTTAATCTAAGTGTATTTAAAATCACTTCAAAGCATGGAGGAGGTGCAACATCTCTAGCTTTACAGACACAGGTAGAGATCAAGCATTGTACAGGGGCCTCAGCTTTGATTGCTAGTGGAGTTCACGAAAAAATCCAATGCACTGCATCCCAGGTCTTCTGCTGTAACTGTGGTGCCTTTGGGGCTTTCTCTAGGGACTCACAAGTTCATGAGAAGGATGTGTCATACAATGAATTGAAATTAAAATCTACTGTAAATTGTGGAAACTGAGCATGAGGAAAGCATTCTCACAGATAGGTGAAAAGAAGTGGGATGAAGAAAAGCAAATGAAATTGGGATGCTTCTTTGTAGATACTCTTCACAGCAATTTGAAAATACCCAAAAAAGACTGTGGAGCCCATTTTAAAAAGTGACTGGAGGCTGTCCCACAGGAGAGCAGCAAGGAAGCACCTACTGACCATCAGTGGGACTTAGGCTCCTGTCTGTCCTTGGAGTTTTGAAAAATAATTATACCCAGTGACTCACTAACAAAGGCTTCAGGATGTACATTCCCTTTTAGCGAGATTCCAGCATGATGTAGACTCCATTTTTTGGTCCAAGTGTGGCTTTTGATTTGAGCTGCAAAGGAATCTGAAAGAGAAAAGAGCATCTTATGTGCAGCTGTATGTGTTTATCTATGTGTGTATGACACCCCCACATACAGACAGACATTTTTGCTGGAGGACCAGTTCATAGCAGGATCACTGTGGAAGCTGTAAAGTACTTGTTTTACAGTCAGCTGTGGTGGTAAAATATTAAATAGAATTTACAGCCAGAGGCTGAGGCAGTGGTTACCCAGGAATGCTGTAGATCTGAACAGAAAGAAATTAACTCTATAAGCTCTAGAGCTGTAGCAATAGGCATATACTAAAGTGCTGACTCTAGAGATGGGTGCACTGTCTGTAGCAATAGGCATATACTAAAGTGCTGAGATCCTGTGAAATATGTACACACATTCTCACCCTCTATGAATTATGACATTTTGCCTGTGGTCTTGCCATACTGCTCTCCACTAAGGCAGGGCTGTGTAACAGTCCTTTTGTTGGAAAAATTATATATCTGAAATCACATTTTGCTTAAAACATGCAGTCCATGCCTGGTCTCTCCTTATTATGGAAGTGTCTCTAACAGTTTTCTCAAATGAAGAGAAGTCACAAAGGCAAACCTGTTGTCCTGTCTAAGACACACTGTCAACTCCCTTAAGTTAACAAGTGATCTTTAAGCCTCTGCATGTACAAACCTCAGTCTCCGGGCAGGTCTTGAATTGAAACTTCTGCAAAATCCTCAGCAGAGTAATTTTTGTCTCCAACAAACCCATTTTCATGCCAATGCAGCCACGGGGTCCTGCCCCAAAGGGCAGGTATGCAAAGGGATGTCGTTCCTTCTTGGCCTCCTCTGTAAACCTAGAAGGTGCAGAGATGGAAACCAGTTCAATAAATGTTTTTAACTTAAATCTCAAAAGCTGGTTATTTCAATTGATCTTAATGGACAGGTCATGGGGACTATTGATAGATTATGTCCTGACATTCCAGTAAAAAGATAATTGACTTATGGCCATCAGGCTTTGTCAGCTGGTGACTTCAGGAGAGGACATGGAGACATGAGTTTTACTTCCAATCTATCTTTAATGAAAATCTCTCATCACTTTGGATTCAGTTTCCAAGAACTTTAGACTGCTAAGGTCCAGAGAACCCATGCAGGGTAGAAAGAGATGAGAGGTAATACAGGATAATTGGAACTTTGGAAAAAAAATAATATTGTGTATTTCCACTAATTCCATCCCCATGCTTCGAAAACCTAAATAAGATTGAGCCACTACTCCAAAAAGTACTGTAGAGGCCCCTAATTTGAGATTGAAGGAGGATTAATTAATGTACTAAGCACTGTTGCATAATCTGATAACTCTTGCCTTGCTCACCCCCATATATTGTCCTGGTAAGTTTGAAGTCTCCCTTGTTTTATTCCTACTGCCAATTTGAAACTGAAATATTGGCGGGGGGAGGCTGTAGCTGAATTATTTAATTTCATTTTATTTTTTTGTTATGCTCTTATTTTATAATTTTATAATTTTTGCTAACATTACCAGCTATACAATCTGAGCAGAGTGTTACTAATTATGGGTCATTCCTCAGGGAAGGTTCAAAAGGGAATTAATCTCAGATTCATACCAAACATCACTGTGTGAATCAAGGGGACTGCAGCCCCTACTAACCATTTTACCCTTTCATACTACTGTTAAAGTGGTGAATAAACAATTAAGAAAGCACTTCTAGATAAGCATTGCTAAAAATACCCACCCCAGACTTCCAGCTGCTGCTAAGATTTCTCTCCAGCAAAATCTCTGGTCTTCTCTAACCTGGTATTGCTCTTCTTTGTAGCCAAAAGATTCTAATGGAGCATATGCCTGGATTTGTTCCAGAAGGAGCATTAGGCAAACCAATCTACACCACACAAGTGTGTCTTACTGGTAAAGATGGTTCTGGGCTGCCAGTCTCACTCCCAGTTGTTTATGAAGCAGGCACTTCTTTTCTAAGTAAGCTTCTGAATGTAGTGGTAGCTTTAAATGCATCTGCCCACTAAACAGTTTAAAAATATAGCTGCCCACAAAACTAAATTGTGCTTCCACACAGCACCACATCATCTGAAACTCTCCCTGTAAGCTCAGACCAACACCTGTAACACAGGACAGGTACAAAATTACAGCTTGACAGGGTTCCCCCTACCCACTGAGGATATAAATGCTCCATGTGAAACTGTCTTGCCAAGCAAGAATCAAGGATCCTAAAATACAGACAGCAAATTCCCAGTGGGAGATGGGGTAGGTTCCCCAAGTTATAACATAACACTGTTATGTTTCAAGTGAAAAGAGTGCTCTAAGCCAGCAAGGAGCTGGATGAGTTTCCCAGGTACAGCCAAGGCAGTGAATATACTGTCCCACTTCAGAATTTTGGCACCCAGAAACAACCTTATTCACAGTATCTGATTTGGAAACAGGTCTGAAAACCTCTGCCACAGTTCAACCTTGACCAAACTTTGCACCTTCTGTGGAATACACCACTATCATAACCTGTCTGATGTAGTAGAAATAACATGTTTTTATGGTCTAAATAAAACTGTGCTCCTCTTGGTGGAAATGCTGCTTTGGATGAATAGTGGGTGACTGTGGCTGTGAAAGAGCAGCAGAATCTGGTGCCTGCACTGGACAGGTTGGAGTTCTGTGCCCAAGTAAGGACCTCAGCCTAAGGGTGAAAAGCACTACTCCACATACCTCTCAGGAATGAATTTTTCAGGTTCTGGCCAGAACTCAGGGTTGTGGTGAAGGTGTCCAACTGCAGTTTCAATGACAGCTCCAGCTGGAATATGCTGCCCCAGCACTACACAGTCTTTAGCTGCTTCCCTAGTGAATCTGCAACAACATCATGCACCCCAGATGATTAATAAAGGTTAAAAACACAGCAGGAGAGATCTATAAAAGTATCTGTGTTCATCTGACCAAACAATTTCTGGGGTAACACTTTCTCATAGATAAATACAACAACTGTTGCTGATGCCAGTGTCTTCTCAGGTTACAATTGTCTCCACTTAGAAGTCCATAGCTCCAGCTCAGGTGGTTGACTTCTGCCCTTTTCACAGGAAACCATTTCTGGTTGTTTACCGTTTTCAAAAGCATTAACTGCTAAACTGCAATTTTATTGTTGATGTTGGGTTTAGACTCATTTTTTTAATGAAAATTGCTGATGAAATGTGTCAGTCACCTCTAATAACAGGTAGAAAGAGTATGCTGGTTTGCCTCCAGGAAAAAAAAAAGATAGTAAATATAGCTTTGAGTTTGTTTATTTGAGAAGCTTCCCCCTGTTGGTGCAGCACCTGAAACTTAGCAAGGGATGGCTGTAATATTAGTGTTGGGTGTTCTGCTGCTGCTGCTACTCTGGAAATACAACTAATTCACAAGCTTTGGAAAACCACATTTCACATATATTCAGCAAAGACAGGCATGATGTTAACAGCAAAACTCTGCTGTTTTCTCCCACCCTGTGGTGACAGGTGACAGAGGTGTCCTTAGGAACCTCATCATGACAATACTGAGAAAAGTCACCAGCCAAAGCCCAGCTTGTGTCTTACAAAAGATTGTGTGTGGGTGTGCATGTGTGGTGGTGGGTTCTGATCCTGATCTTTTGGTGCTTGGGTGGTCACTACAGACCCCAAATCAGCCCAGACTCAGGTGAGTGCCCTGCTGTCTCAGTCTGGGACCATCTGCAAGCACAGGGCCGAGGCAATGTGCAGGAACTTCCTTTGCTGTTTCCCACACTCTGCCAAAAAGTTGAACAAAGATTTCAGCTTCAGGGCTGTCAGTCTGGTATCATTACAGAAACACATTCTTCCCTTGCTGTCACCGATCTCCCTTTCTCATAGACAAATAAATAAAAGAGGCTACAAACCTGCAACAAAACATTGGAATTAAAAAAAAAAAAAAAAAGCATTGACAAGCTATCCTTCTCATTCTTACATGAATTTGGTGATAATGGAAACATGAGTTCTGGGTGAGAAAGTTCTCTGGATAGTAAGTTCATTCAAAAAAAAATGAAACCAACTAATTTCATAACAAACTTGGCTGCTACTGTTTTTTCACTTAACTCAGCATTATCCTTGTCACAGGCAATTAACATCTTTCAGCAGCCCTGGGCTGTCCTATCCATTCCACATCCATCAGAGTAAAAGCCAGATCAATAAACAGCCCTGACAACACCAAACAAAACTTCAGAAGAACTTTGTTCTATTCTTGTTCTGTCTCCATCTGACAAACATGGATTGTTTCCCAGTGATAGAGCCCAAACTCAAAGACCCCTGTCACTTTAACCAGCAAAACAGTTTCCACTTGTACCCCAAGTATAACACAGCAAAACCCCATCATCTCATCCAGGAGCAGATATCTGATATTAACTCTCTAAAAAATCCTGCAGATGCCCATGAAAAAAATGTTGATTTCGAATCTTGGTGAACATAAAGAAGAGAATATGATCTTAAGCTTTTTCTGTTTTTGTTTTTAAGGTGCTTGCAGTCATGGGTTAAATTTTTCAAAAGCTCTCACAGCAAGCTCAGCTTTGGCTTCTTTCCAGTCATCTGAATTTTTCCCTGAGCTTCATGAGAAGCATTACAACTGGCTGATCCCTTTGAAAAAACTGTATTTCTTAATATTTGTATTTATGCTTGTGATAACTTGGACCTTTAACAATCAAACAGTTTTCTAATTTCTTTTTCCCTCGTTTTCAATTCATCAATATAGTAGAATAAGTCATGTGTGACTTGGGACAGAATTTTCAAGAGTTAATGGATGTTACCATTAGTTTAGCTCTATTAGTACAGGGCAGTGCTAAGGGTGAATGGGCCAAAGTTAAACACACAGGTAAAATACATGTTTGAAATACATCTGTAAAATACAGCTTCCAGACTGTGCAACCCTTCCACAGATCAGGGCTGTAATAACCAACAGGGCCCTGATGGGGATGGGTTTTGGTGCACATCCCCAAAGCCTGAGGCACATGGAAGCAGCAGCCTCTGGCTTTCTCTGACCAGACTTGCTCCAAAATGGCTCCATCCTCTAACCTTGGGGGCTGTGAGGAATGGTGAGGAAGCAACCTTGGCCAATTCACTGTAAAAATGTGCTTTAGAAATACCAGAATTATCCAGCTTTCCTTCAACAGGCCACATGATATCTTTCAAATGCACAAAGCAGTATTGATGTTGGCACAGAGACTGAGAGATCATTGGTCTTCCAACAGCAGATTTCCATTTTATAGAGCCAGGGAGCTATCCTGTCTAATCAGCAGGGGAAAAAAAAGATACCTGAATGCAGGTGGGTACATGCGCAACGTCTCTGCAATCACCATGTCCAGGTAAGGGAGTTCTTGTACATTTTGGTAATCAGGCACCATCTGAAAGGGCAGGACAAAAGGAACAATTACATTTTCTCACATGTAAGTGCCAAACTCATCCCAGATTAGCTTTTAAATCATCTATTTTTTACTGGGCATCTTTCCTGTAGAAGAACTCGATGTCTCATCTAAAACAGTAAACGATAAAATTATACAAAAATGTGGGCAGTAATTAAATGTGTGTGTAACATTCCTTTCATCATCAAAATGCTTTGGTGCACAGCCCAGCTGAAGGTATAATAATAAATCAACTTGCTAGGAAATATTAAAAGCAGGTTATTAGAGAGTGCATCAATAGCTGTAACGGAGCTCTTGTTTTACACATGTACCAAAATCTGCACAGGACCCTTGTTTCTTCCCAAGGGCAGGAGGCTCACACTTTGTTCACAAGAACAGCAAGTCCTTCAGTTACTCGTGTTAGTGTTGGAACAACCCCTCTGCACTTCCCCAGCTCTAGAAATAGAGCAGAGTGCTGCTGCTGTGATGCCTGTGGAGGGGTGGAGATGGCACAGGAAGATGCTGGAGCCCCCGACTGAGGAGTAACACAATTCACACAGTGGTAAATTGCTCTGCCAAGGAGCGAGGTGCTGAGGCACAGCTCAAATCCCACCTGGCAGGGCTGCAGTAGTGCCTGAGCAGAGAAGCCTGGTTCCTCCAGCCCTTGCTTAATGCTGCTTAATTTTTCACAATGCTCAATGCCTGAGCCCACATCTTCACAACCCCACAAAGCCATTCAGCCCTTGACAAGGAGTGGTGGGCACTAAAACCCCAACAGGGCTGTAGCTCAGAAGACTTTACCCTCTGACTGGCAACAAACAGACAGCGAGAGACACCAAACAGCAGCAGTGACAAGACTCAGCACACGGACAAACAGGGAATTTCCTCCTTGGAAAAAGGGCATCTTCCCTGTTTTATTCAGTGCTCTCAGCAGAGGGCAGCCAAAGTATATCAAATAACCTCATCGGGAAAGTAGAGTTTTGTTTTAAATTAGAGCATCTCCTAAAGACTGACACAGAGTAAATTGGAGAAAAGCACAGACGTCAGACTAGACTAAACCTTTTATGAAGATTTGGGGCCCCTGCCGTTCACAAAGGGGACTGGATTCCATCCTTCCTTTATTTACTACAGCACTTTTCATGTATAATGCATATTTTATTGAATTTTCATGCAAAAACATATGGTACATACTGAAAATACTAAGCAGAGAACAACTCCAGATGGTAGGCAGAAAAGGCATACAATAGAACAAGGATACCTTGCTGGATTAGGGTATCCCACTTATTCAGCACTAAGCCACCATGCACCATTTCACATTAACTGATCTTTTCTAGGGAGGAAATAGATACATTCTATTATCCCCATTTTCTGGCTCGGGAAAGAAAAGCAGAAGGAGAGAAAGTAATTTGCACAGGCTGAGTAGAACCAGTGTGTGTGTGCTCCTGTCTCAGGGGAAAAGAGGCAACTCAGCTTGTCAATAGATGAAGTATTCTGTCAGTATATGACAAATATTATCAATACAGGAAATATGGACTGCACTGACAGCCTTTCACTGTGGCTTTTATCTCGTGGTGGTGCCTGCTAACTCAAACCTTTGGCTTAGGTCAGTGGTTATCAGACAAAGGACTCAGAGCCTAAAAGCCACGTGAGAGTCGTGGCTGACATCTGCCTGAGGAGCAGTGCTCCAATAATTCCAATAGCCAAAAACAAAGCTGGGAGAATGATCTTAATCACCCTTGTTTTGCAGAAAGGGATCTGAGGGCTGCCTAATTTTGTGGGGGAAATCAGAAGCAGAGGCTGGAAATGCAGTCTCAAATTTCAGGTCTTCATGGCACAATTCCCCTTCTCCATGCCCACTGGAGATGCTCCACTCTTCAATGCAAATACATGCTGTGGTGTGCATTTTTTATTTTTCTGCCAGTTTTACAATTATCATTCAGAACTTTCCCCTGGCCTTTTTATACTGCTCTCCTACATCTCTTTGAATCCTGAGTCAGCATCTGAGTCCTATTCCTGTAATCCCTCATGATTTCATGGACAGGCTGGCTGAGAGAAGAATTCAGGCTCAGAGAAAATGAGTGGTGGAGCCAAGAGCAAACTGAGATGTGTTTGATTCTCTGAACCATGCTCTTTCCACTGGGCCTTCCTGTCTCTCTCATAATCCCCCTACTTACTTCTGGAGTCAATAATTAAGATAATTATATGGTAACCTGATATAATAAGTAGCCACTAAATCAAACCATACATCAACGAATAATGTAACACTAAATTATTGGAGCTTTGATTTGCTCTTTCAAATAGCTTCTATACCTTCAGGGGATTAGCAGTTCAGAAAACAAAATAAAAGGTGTAAAACCAGCTGATTTTCCTTAGAAGAAAATTCCTTTTGCTTACATAAAGAAGGAGGGGTCAGTCAAATGGCAGCAGAGTGAACTCTGCTATCATGAGAATGACAGACACATCAGTCATTTCCTACATCTGATGCAATTTAATTATTGGCACTTCCATGCTTTTAGCATCAAAGTAGCTGGACCTAATTTAGTGGTTGTTTGCAAGGTCTGACCTGCAGCTGCGTAAAGTACACACAAGCCAAGCATCTCTATTTAGGAAGGACAGTTTGTTGCTTTTTTTTCCCCTTTCAAAGAAAATATTTTCCATTTGTTTTTCCACTCCCTCTCTTAAAAATATGCCTTTAGCCAAGCACATTTCAAAGGAACATAAATATGCTTTTCTTCCTAAATGTCCCTATTTATATCTATCAACTGCTGGCAGGTTTGCTGGGGTGAGGGTGGTGTTGTGCAAACATGCCACTTTAACCCCCTGAAAAAAAATTGCTTAAATTGCCTTTTACTCAAGATGAGGCAGGCTTTTTTCACTAAGAAAGATTTCTGCCTTTAACAAGAAGAGATGGGGGGGTGTGAGGGAGGATTGCATATAATAAAACATCCTGTATTTTAATTTTGCAGCCACTGCTTTGCACAGCAGTTTTTCTTATGCTTTGCACAGCCTTGTAGTGTCTTTTCCTGTTGATGTGGAAGTGAAATGGCCATGTAACATCTTGTGGCATTTCTCTGCATGCATGTTTCCCCAGTTTGATTTCTGGAGGTGAGGTGGTACACCCTTACCAATCCCAGACTATTCAATCACTTCTGGCACTTAGTTTGGCCACAGAATCTCCTTTATGATTGACAGAAAATCACAAGCCTCCATTACCTAGAAAAAGATGGGAAATTAATTCTTCCTCCCACAGAGTACCCTGAGGTGAAATACCAGCAGTGATTATAAAATTGCCTATGTGCTACAAGGATGACGCTTGTTTTAATCCCCATATAAACTCCAAGAGAGATAACTACCTTCAGATCCACCTCTGCTTTTCAGTATTGGTTTTAGCATTTTCTAGGCAGGCAAAGCTATTTTTTACCACCGCCCTCAGTTAACTTTTAATTCCTCAATGAACAGCAAGGGAATCCAAGTGCTGACAGGAGCGGTCTGGCCAATCTCTGCTGCAGTTTGAGATGTTACTGCTCCCAGTTGCTGGCTCTTCTTTGCTGGCTGGGGTTGGTGTCACCACAGCCAAGTCAGCAGAAGGGAACATATGCCTGCACCTCAGTTGCTTCCATAGAACGTCCAGCATGAACCCATCTTCAGTGACAGCTCAAGACGAGACACTAACTTTTCCCCAAAGCAGCTGATGATCATCATCCTCCTCTACTGCCTCTGTTTTGAGCATGGTAATTCAAAGTAGACACCAGTGAATAAGAGATTCCCACTTATCCTGTTGGCCATGATATAGTGGTGGTCAGCATTCAGAAATGAAAAAAAAATCAGAGAAAATTTTGTGCAGCTGACAGTGTGATGTGCATCTGAAATCAATTTAGAAGCAGAAAAGCCTGTCGAGACCACATTCCTCACAAGGAGCACTGCTGAGTCATGGCCTGATACTGAACCAGCTGAGGTTTCTGAGAAATTGCAATCCAAATCCAATGTCTCATGGGCAGGTGGGCTGTGTCAAAGTCCAGGTCAGGGAGATGACATGCAGATCTGCTTAAGCACAGATGCAGATCTATGAGTTACCTGTGTATGCATAGCTGCACAGCCCACATGGGCTCTCCCCCAAAATGCAGACTTTGGATAGCAATAGGATAGGAGTAAAACAAAATAAGCCAGCATCACCCCCAGGTGCTCTCACCCAACTCCCTTTCAAATTGACAAAAGGGCTACTCAGACCACAGCCATTGACAAACAGCTCAATAATGTTTCTTGATCCAAGGTCTACAAAGCTGCTGATAGATCAAAGAATCTGCCTGTGGTTTTGACCTCTCTTGGTCACCTCTAGGAGCTCCTCATTGTCTAACAGAACTAGAGCCTGTGTGCCTCAGTGGGCCTCAGAGAGGGGGAAGAAATACAAGAATGTGAAGTACAACAAAGTCAAATTAGGGTGGCCCCACAGCACCTTTGGCATCAACCCTATCAGGAAAGGAAAGGTTAGAGACTGGACTGCACTCAAAATGCAGATCAATGATAAAAAGGGGTGGGATGGTTTAACAGATGTCTGTCTTTAACTTGCTTAAAGAAAGCTTGTCTGGTGTTTGACCACTTCCAGGACAACATGCTGGAATCCCTGTAAAGCACCAAACTAAAGCCCCCCTGAAATCTCAGGCAGCAGGACAGGGACAAAGTTGATGAAGTAAAATTTCTCAACTTCATCCCCAGAGCTTGTACCAAACACTTCAAAAATGCTTGAGGCATTCCTCATGCAATACTTACTGCAAATTCCCCCTCCCTGTTGTCTGCACCTGCCAGGTGACATGTGTCTCTGAGGCAGAACCAGCCCATGCTGCTCGGGAAACAGGACCCTGAACTCCAGAGTCCCACTCACTCTGAGAGACAGATCATGGCCTTAAGATAGAGAAAAGCCTGCCTAAAATCACCAAATGTCTGTTGGCCGCTTCCAGTGACAAAGGCCTAAAGAACCTTCTAGCAAAATATTAAGTTCTTGACTGCAGAATTAAAGGACAAGATTCAGGAATAAAAAATAGGACAGCAAGCCTGATTTCCAGATTTTCCAGACAAAGGGGCTTTCTGAGTTGCCTAGCACCTCTCAAATCCTTAGAGCACACCTTGGTAGCACTAGAGCCTCTGCCATTGGCATTGTGCTTTCTCACACACTCTCAGAAATCAACATTAAAGTTCTCAGCTCCATCCCTTCTTGCATCTTTCCCCAGAAGCAAGAAAAAGCTATCCAAACCTCGTGCTCCCAAGATTTCAATTTATTTCTTTGTTCCATGAGGATTACCTGCCACCTCTTTCATTTGCTTGGGTTGTTATTCAAATGGAATTTTGTCAGGCTCTGACCCCCACCCTTGGTGGCTGCTCACCGGGTTTGACAAAGTTACTTTGTTCACTGAGGCACATCTCAAGATGTGTCAACATTCAGTGCTTCAGACACCTCAAAACAAATTCCTCCCAGCTCCTCCTAAAGACTGTGAGTGCCAGTCTTTAGGAGGAGCTGGGAGGAATTTAGTAAATTTAGTCTTGCAGCTTTTTTGTTCAAAATACCTGCCAGTCACCCTCACCTCTTTAGACTCCACCTCTCTCTGGTTCTCTGCCATGCAAGTCAACTGGCCGGTGAGTGCCAGATAAATTTAGTCTTACAGCTTTTTTGTTCAAACTACCTGCCAGTCACCCTCACCTCTTAGACTCCACCTCTCTCTGGTTCTCTGCCATGCAAGTCAACTGGCCATTCACAGAGGAAGGTGCCAATTTGCAGGCTGAGCTCAGAGCTGGTGGGAAAGGCTGGCACACCAGTTTTGCACTGAAAACCACATTACACGCAGACCTTGCAGCCAAATTCTCTCCATTGCTTTGGTGCAAATCCACACAGCTCCCTAGGGCTGTATCGGTGTAAGGGAGAGGGAAATGTGGTTCTAAGGATGCACCAAATAGTGCTGGGGAAAGAGCCAGAAGGTATAAGGTTACACCAATGTCAACTCACTTTCATGTTAACTTTGCTTTTTGAATCAAAGAATTCAGCACCTGACAGAAGACAGACCTACACTACCTCCAGAAGCTTCCACGGTGCTGAAAGAAGGTCTTTGTAGCATCACTGCTCACAGGGAGACTTCTGCGAGATAAAAATACTTCCTGAAACTGAACAGTGTCCCAAAGCCAAACAGATAAACATAAAAGCTGAAACCAAAACAGTCAGAAATTCTCTTCCACCTACATTACTACTGACACATGGTGATCAGCAAGAACAGAATGCGTGCCATCAGGTAGAAGATCCAGAAAAAGGAAAGTCAGGAAAAAAGAAGAAAATCTCTAAGGAAATACATTATGAGGCAAACTACAAATGAAAAGAAAGGAGAAAACAATCTGTTTCTATTTAGATTTTGTAAATTTGTTAACTTCATCTAGTCCCAGATTGCCAAGAGAAGTGTGTGCCCTCAAATGAAAATTGATTAAATAAGTGAGACTGGGTGCCTGGAGTGCTCTGCTGTCACAAAGGAAGGTGCAATTTCCCAGTGTGCTGATACCAGGCCAGGCAGTGTTTTGTACTCTCACTATGCTAATTTTTATTATTTTACTTAGGCTATGTGGGGAAGAGTACCACCCCTCTAGAAGTGACTCCCTACCTGTATGCAATGTGTGCCTTGCTCCAGCTCTTTGTGATGTGGCATAATCCCTGCCCATGCATTGCAGCAGGCTAAGATCATCAGAGTCACAGAGACTGCCTCTTTCTTGCCTCCTTAAAAAACACTCAGCCCCAGGAAATCTGCCCCGGGTTCTCTGCACAGCCCACCGAGGCTCGAAAGTCTCTCTTTCTACACTTGTCTAACACAATCAAAATTTCTACTTGGGAGGCAGAAATGCTGAATGGTGAAGGATCCCAGTGGGAGGGAAGCAAGGAGGAAATTAAACAGGAGAAAGGACTGCCAGAGGCCCAAAAGGCTGAGAAAGAGAATTATAAAACTGGGGTAGGTCTGTCCGAAGGGCATGTCACCAGTCCAAAGCACATTAACCACTGAAGTTCGTGCAAGACTTAATCCTTCCTGCTACAGAAGTGTCCCTTGATGGTTGCTGCAGATCTACAGGAATAAAGAGGAGGGATTTTTTTTCCCCTCTCAGTAGACATTCATGGTATCACATAAGAGCCAGATGATTTAATTTAATCATTCTTGCTCCAGCTGGTATTTTTTGTATGGAGGTGACAGTGCTTTAAATTAGGGCCTTGCATAACAAAGGCCCGTGTATTTAGTTTAATCAAATGTTTATTTCCTCATGTTATGTTTATATTAAAAGACATCAGCATGAATTTTCGTGCTGCATAGAGTCTATCTTAAGGTCTACACACTGAGGTTGTCTTTGGTTGTTCTTCATCTCTATGGCAGCCGTATGGACTGAGAGGTGACTCAGCCCCAGGCATGCAGTTTGGGGAAATACGCTCTGGAGAGCACAGTCCAGCCTATGAAAAGATCAGAGCTTTACACAAAATAAATTATTTCTGTAATTCGCCCTTCTTGAGCCAGTGGCTGCTTAAGTCACTGGCTTCAGCAATTGCTGGATGAGACCTTTTCTGAATTAGTAAACAGGAAAACATTTGTAGCAGAGAAACGGCAAGATTCTCTCATCACTCAGCGTAATTATCATTTGTCCCGACAAGGGCAGGTCAGTTTTAATACCATACAACATTTATGTAGTGCCTGATGCCTTGGAAACACCTAACGTACATTAGGTGCAGTAGGACAATAATAAGACTTTGCTTTTCCATAGTTGTTTTTCCCCTGAGGCTTGCGAAGCGTTTAGCAAACATTAATTAGTTGGTCATCTTCCAAACGCGTGTGTGAGGTGCTCCTGGTAAATAATCCCTCCCCTACACACAAGGGGCCAGCAGAGGTGCTGAAAACTGAGACCATCAATTTACAACCTTAGGAGTTGAGCACCCACCAGCTTGAGTCTTCATAACTAGCCTGATTTTTATTTTTCGGCCACAGTGTGACTCCTGTTCATAAATTAGCAAATACTGCTCTGAATTCATAGACTTAAAGTGACCAAAAAAGAAAGAAATTCATTGCACAGCATTTAAATAGGACTTAAACAAAAAGAAGCCTTGTTTGCTTTCAGCTGCCAAAATCGTAACTCAAGGTTCAGCCTGTCCTTGAGAAACTGATGGTACTAAAAGCACAGAATGTAAAGAAGTGCTTCTGGTGCCAAAGCCCCAATTCCTTGCCACAGACTTCTGCACCTCCTGTCCTAATACAGGTAAAATTTGCTTGTAAAAGCCATGTCCAGTCCTAGCTCCAAATTTTAGCATGTGACCTTTCTACAAGGCACAAGGGCAAAGTTTGTTCCTGTTGAAACTTCTTGCAGTTTAACTGAAAATAGAAAAATGCACAAAGAAGTGCAAAAGAAGTATTTTCTAACCAAAGCTATTCAATGCCTTTTCCTCTTATTTCCCCTCTGGAAACCACTGACTGCCTTGGGTACAACAAAGCAATTTACAATTGGTACATGAAAAAAATTTGATAGCACTTGAAATGGCTTTCGTGTTTTCTTCCTCCAGTGCATGAAGATGATCTCTGAAAAAAACAACATGACTTGTCAGCCCAAAATGCACTACCCCAAGCTCAATGGGTCTGTGAGCAGGTGGATCTGCTACCCTGACACTAACATATGACAAACTTCTCTAGAAGTTCAGATAAAGCTGTCTGCAAAGAATCCTGGCAGAGACCTATTCAAGGATCTCTCTCCTTTTATATTCCCTGACTCTCCATCTGGGAACACAAAAATTTCCTTAAGCCTATTCATGCTTAGATTTAGTGAAGCCATCGTAATGTTGTGTTCTGGTGCTGTTTTGTGTCTTTGCTCTCTTCTATCCTTTGTAGATCAGCATGGAATCTGTCCATCTGTTTATGATTCACTTCTTGCAATGACTTGGTCCTGATTACACTGATAAGCACAGTAGGTTATTTGAGGGCCAACTGGACCTCTGCAATGACACTCAAACTGTACCCAAGTTGTGGGAATGTTTCCAATCAAAAAAAGGCCAGTGGAAAAACTCCACTGGATCCTCCCCAAGGACAGCCTTCCTGTCCTTACGCCCAGGAAATAAAATGCAAAAGTTAATTTTTTATCTGGAACTCTTTTGCAGTTATCAGTGTCCAAGTGATCCACAAAAACTGAAGAGAAGACGAGAAAAGAAACTGAAACTTGGGCTTTTCTGACATTTGAAGATGCATATTTGAGAAGAGATTATAAAGAACAGTATTCAGCTCAGGAGGCCACCTGTTTCATGGTCTCCCTTAGCACAGAGGTGAATCCCTGAGTTAGAGGACCTGCCCCCACGTGCCAGAGCTGGGGACAGAGCCTGGAGAGTGCAGCTGTTTTGGGGGGCACCAGGTGCTGCCAGGGGCAGTAGAGCCCTTCCTCGTGTGCTGACTCACCGGCCCTCGTGAGCGCATGGAAACGAGGGGCAGCAAAAGCACAACGCAAAGAGCTGCAGGATGAAGTCACAGGGTCAGCAGTGAGAAAATACAGAATGCATTTGTAGTCTGAACAGGGTCATTTCCAGCATGTTTTAGGATGATATAAGGCTTTACAGGGAAGGCAAATGGAAAGTATTGCTCACGATTCCTTCTGCTTTATGAGTAAGCTGCTTTGGCCTTTATTTATTTATTACCTCACAGTTCCACAATGGTCCTGGTGTGAAGACCAATTTGCTGGTTTTTCTCTCTTGCTTCTCAAATATACTTTTGCTTCTTAAACCTGACCCCTTCCTGTCTCAGTGCCTGGCCACATCGCTCATTTACCTCTGTATCTCCAAGAATACCCTTATTTTTAAAATTTGCAACACCTCACTTCTGTGCTGTCATTTCACTTGTGTCTATGTTACTTTAATGCCCAGTATTTTATCCTTTATTGTTATTTTCCAAAGCTCAAAAGCATCAAGTCTCAGAAGTTCTGGGGTACAGGGGAACCTGGCCAGCACAGTGTCACCCAGCTGGGTTTGAGCCAGCCCTGACAGGAAGGCCACTTGATCTGGACACCACTGAGCCACAAAGGTGGCACCCACAAATTGACACATTTGACAGAAACATTCAACACAAAAGAGTGCTTTTAAGCCAGAAAAGTGCATAAAACATTGTTCTGCAGGGGGTTCACCAGCAATTTTACCCATACAAAATACCTCATAAAGGATGGTATACTCTGCCTTTTTATAATGAATTGAGGCACAAAGAATTGTAGATATCTATAGATGGGCTAACTTGTGGGGAGGGATTTTCTGAGTACCAAGACAAAACACAGCTGTAGGCTTTTTCTGTAAAGGGCCTGTCACACACATGAGAGCAGCTAGCATATTACCAATCCTGATCGCTCAAACATTATGAGAAAGGCCCCAACATACTTTGAAATTGGCTGGAAAACACAGGAGATTTATGACAAATAACAGTATTTTGAAGTTCATTTGCCTTCTGGCTTCTTAACTGGGATTCATGTTTTCAGTCTTACCTCTTCAACTAGAAACCTTTTCTCCTTTTTTTTTTTTTTTTACTGGTTGTCTCTTTTTTTAATAATGAAATATGAGATTCTGGTTATACACCTGACTTCAGTGTTGAGTGATTTGAGAGAATACAAAACAAATAACAGAGACTCGCAGCCTGATGGCAGGATGCTGGTAATATTCCATTTACTGAGCACCATGAGCCATCCCTGCCTGCCCCTTGGCCATCTGCTGCTAGCACTCAGCTAGAATCATGCAGACTTTTTAAAAAGAAATAAAAAAATCTACAAGACCAGGAACTTCATGTGAATAAACATCAGACAAGCATGAGCTGCCCCTCAGAGTATCCACAATACAGTAGCAAACATTTTGGGGGTGTGTGAGGGGTGTTACTACAAGAGGAGCCTCAAGGATTAATCATCTAATTCTCTTTTGAAAATGCCAAACTTGGTACCTTGGCAAAGCTTGACACAGAAAGAAATTGAAACATGCAGACAAAGTAATTGGGGGGAAACTGTGCTGAGTTTATATATAGCATTTTGTTTCTGCTGAGTACTGGGGAGGGAGGTGGGGAAGGGAGGAAGTGAGGGGGAGAGAGGGAAAAGAAAGATAAATTTTGGTTGTTGCTGTCAGATGAAGATCCACTTATCTGTGGCAGAAGCCCAGACAGCTGCATGACTCTAAATGAAGAAATTTAATTAAACAGTAAAAAAAAAAATTAAAATTAGCAGGGAAAAAAAAAAGAAAAAAGAAAAAACCCAGGACTTCTTCCTTCTCACACCTACCCTGATGTATAAATAGAGACTATGTGATGGATGAAGGGTGCTTATTATTTCTTTGACTTCTGTGTGCATAAATAAATCTACAATTCTCTCTAGTGAACCAGTAGCATGATCAAAAAGCCAACGGCATGTTGCTGCTATTCCAACTTTGCTGCTGTGGTTTAAACCACATCGTGCAATATTTTGGCAGCCCAAGTCATAGTCCCAGTCATATAATACTTATTTCACACAAAAACAAACAAACAAACAAAAAAAATCCCCACCAAAAAATCATGGGGGAAAGTTGGCTCAATTATGAAAGAAAAGATTTTGGAAAGCAGATTATTTGGAATCATACTCTGCCAGAGCTACACCTCTCATAAGAAACGTGCTGATAAAAACTGTGAGTGGATGTGATCCCCTTTTGCTCCCCTTGCATCTTTTGACCTCACTTCTGCCAGCACAACTCAGAGCAACCTCACAGCTTTTCCTGCCTCAGCTCCCAAGGTATTTGCAACACAGCTCAGAAGAGCCAGAGCATCTTGCACTTCTGTCCATACCCACTGCTTTTGCTAACACATTCACTTCCTACTTCATATTAGGGCAGAATAAGAGAGATTGGTATTAATACTTTTGGCCTTTCTTCATGTGCACAGACATGTGTGCATGTGTACTTTCTGTAACATATCCACTTATTTGAAGCAGTATAAAAATGACTATATATATATATATATTCTTCAAGTCTCAGAAGATTCAAAGTGTCACTGCTGTGAAGTCAGAAAATTCATTCCAAGTCCTATTTATCTAGGTCAGGATGTGGGAAGACTTTTTTTGTGTTCTGCATATGCACGTCACTGCTTTTGCTCCTTGGTACGACACAGGCTGGGAGCTGCAGAGCCAGGGAAGATGACAGCTTGCTCCCTGCTTCCAGTGGACTTGATAGAAAATTCCTTTTTGTGTTCCTTGTAATGGAGTCTTGTCTCATTTTTGCCACTAGAGATGCTTTGGCCAGTGTCTTACAAACACCATGCTGACAGTGCCTATATGCAGCTCTGCCTCAGTGCCACATCACCCCTGGCTCTTCTTTAAAGCAAAGAGAAGAGCACCCCGCAAAGCAAGGAACAAGTTAACAAAAGGCTTCATTTATCTCCAGCTGATACCAACATGACAGTGGGAAATACGGGGTCAGATTCCAGGCACATTATTGCGACAGCAGGAGGAGTGTGGGGAGTAGCCCTTGTGTGGAAAACCACAGGGCCTGCTAGCAGAAGGTCAAGTCCTGACGCAGCTTTCCAAGCAAATTTGGGGAAGTCTTTTCCTCTTCTCCACCACTCTTAATAAATAAGACTGATAAACCCTAATTATGTGGCTACTTCTGGCATGCTCAGAGGACAGCAGCATATGATGCTCATGTTTAAAGCCTGATCATTACATGGTACTAACAACAAATCCTCTATTCTTTAAAAAAAACAGGTCATTAGTAAGGTAAGTCCCGGAAGGTAATACTGATATTATACAAAATAAAGGTAAATCCTGAATGGAAAACAAAATTGTGGACAGACTACTAGAACAGAAATTTTACACATTCTTTCTGTGTAAATAAAGAAGTGAACTTAACCTGCCATTAAAGTGTTGCTTTACGATGTGCAATTGCTGGGAAGAAATGGTTGTAATGTGTGTTGTACACTTACCCTCACACCAGCAGCAAACCAGCAAAGGAACACACTCTTTGCCTACCTTTCCATGGAAAAGATAGCTGCAATTTAAAGTTTAAGGGATCTGCACTGAAGATTTATCTAGCTATGATGTTCTTAGGGTCCAAATAGAGGCTGGGATCTATAGGAATTCTCCCTGCTCCCTGCACCTCTGCCCTCTCAAATGATGAATTGGGAACCATGCAGGGAAACTACTGCTGCTATTAGACTTGTGGAAGAGGAACTGCACCAAAACTGCTCCCAGAGCAGACACCAGGATGGGTTCCTGCAGCCAGTGTCAGGATGTAGAAGGCAGGCTCGTGCTGCTCTCATGCCCCCTGCTCCCCAAAACCCAGAGGGTCAGCTGCTGGGACTGCTGAGGCAGTGCCACTCCACCGTGTGTGGTGCTACCAGCACGTCTCTGCTCTGTCCTGGATGGTGCTTTCCTATTTTAATATTTTTTCCATCATGCATTTCTTACTTCATTTCAGGGAGTTATTAATCATGTGTCCTAGGAGTGGTGGGGCTTCCCTTTAGCCCAACATTACCATGGTGAGGGATAGAGCCAGTGTTTTGCTTGGGGTTGGAGCACTCCCTGCTCTCTCAAGCTGAAAGATGGCTTGTGTTCAGAGTGCTGTGCACAACCAGGCTCCACACAGGATGCAACAGGCTCATCTTGGTGGGGAATGAAAAGGACACAGACTCTTCTGTCAGCTTGACTTGGTCTTAATAATGTTTAAATATCTGAAGGTCACTAAATTAGAGTTCAGAAACTTGACACAAAGGCCACTCTCTAAGATTATCTAGGTTTGCTGAAGTAAGACAACAAAAGAGAATAAACCAAACTGAGCAAAACCAACAGCTGCTGCTGCTGAAATGTTATTCTTCTCATTAAGCCTATATGCTGAGCCTATAGAGGAGGCAGCACTTCCTGTCTCTCTTGCTGACAGTTCAGTATGAGGGCACAAAGGAGGTCACTGTCCTTGGCGATACGGTAAACAAAGATAAGAGCTGAAAGCAACAGAATATTTTTTTAACCCTGATAATTCACTCGGTATGAATTCCATTGTGGAGAGATTTATTGTTTACTTAGAACTCCTCAAAAGAGCTCCTTGAGAATGTGCTGGACACAAAACACACATTTCAGCTGAAAGCACTGGCCAGGCCTGCTCAGGGCATCTGCTACTTGTCCCCGGATTCATGTGTGTGAGACATTAGTGAACCTGCCAGGAAAATGCAGCCCCAAACCTCTGCCCAGATCTGCTGGCTACCCTGGGCTGGGAACGTAAACAGTTCTTCAATGGGCAGTCATTCTCATGAAAAGGCTTTGTCAAGATGCCAACAAAAAATGCATTGCTTTCCTTCTTCACTTGCAAAATATCTGCAGCAGAGCAGCACAAGAGTAAAAACCATTGGTGTATTATCTGACACTCTTAGAAGAAGAAGGATCAGTCCTCCCTCTGCCTGGCCCAGGTATAACTCCCCCTGCCTTCCCCTCCCAGCTGATTTCCCCAAATGCAGACACACCACACAGCTACAGGGGGAGGCAGGAGCAGACATCATCACTGCCAACAGCAGAGACTGCCTTATCTCCTCTGTGTAATGGCTCAGCAGCTTAAAGCAAAGGAAGAGTTTAAACATTTGCTGATTAGGAGAGTAGGGCATCAGATGAGAATTTGGGAGCTGTGAGTGCTGCCACAGATTAGGCCATTTAATCCTGCCATGGCTCCCCTTCCCACTTGGGAAGCAGAAGTAAAACCTCTCCTGCTACTTGCCTGGGACCTCTGAAAAACTGCATTTGGTAGTCTTATCCCAGGAATACCAGGCATAATTGTAAACTTAACCAGATTAGATTTAGGCAAACTGCCCTCCAGAAGAGTACAGTCAGGACTGGAGGAGCAACCAGGGATTTCTCATGTTGGTGCCATACATTTGACCTTCCCTACCTTTTCATAGGATCTCTGGGTTTCAACAGAAACAGCAATCTCTTTTCAAGGAGAGCACAAGAAGGTTTGTTGAAATGCTATTTTTCAACATGTGTTTACTGAGGACATCCTAGGATTGCTAGAGATGGATTACCTATAGCCTTGGGCTGAGCTATAAAGTGGATTGCGAGTTTAAAATGTTTCTTTTCCCTTTTTTGAAAGAGCTGTAAGCTTAGTTGTTGTTAAAGTTTCCAACAGTGTTCTTGGGCTTAGCTTTTGTAGCCTGATCTCACCTCCAAAGCCTACACTAGGTCTTGTCCATTCTGACTAGCCCCTCTATATTCCTCAGCAATTAATTACTCTCTTTGGCTCTTGCAGCACTGCAACACCCACAGGAGGTACCTGTCCATGCTCCTCTCATGTGTTTTCAGATCCCCACTACTCTTGCTCAGTGAGTACCAGTTGCTCTATTTCTTGCAGCAGGCATGTACTTGCTCTTTTTCAGCTGTTCTCAGAACCTCTTTTTAGCAGCTCTCTTGCCAGATAATCTGGCAACTCAAAGTACAGAAGCAAGTTCTGTTATCTGTTCCAAGGGAAGTTTTTCCAGGAGCACTAAAAGATGCCAAAATCATGGACAAGTTGTTTACAAAGGTCAGTACACACTGCACCAGCATGCCAACCAGCTTCTGATACTCAGGTCAGCCAGGGTTTTTCAATGTTTAGTGGATCTTGTTGGTTGCAGGAAACTCATTTCATTGAGCCCAGTCAGCCCACAGACAGAAGCGGAGTGGCTGTGGAGTCCTGAAGAAAAAAGCAGTAAAATTAAGCCATTCCAATGTGTCGTTGTGGTCTCATGGAAAAGGAGAGATATGCCATATGCCAACCTATGGTCATCACAGCCAAAACACAGTGGGGATCTTATCTGCTGTCTCCTACTCCTCATTCCATGTGCTTGAGATGAGACAGGGGCCCTGCACCCACACACCTCTACCCTGTGCTATCTGTACTGCCATTGATATTGATATGCCATCTGATATCTCTTAGAGCAATATGGATTGATTGTACCACAGGGCTGGGGCTACACCTCACTTTCAGAGTTGGAGGAAAATTCAAGCACAGTTCACTAAAAACCACTGGATAGCATAATAAATTAGGAAATTTCCATGTCAGCACAAGCACACTTTTATTGACCCCTTTCCCTGGACCCACTTATTCCAGTACAGTGAGGAGAATAAACAATATTACCTGGACACTTTGCTCTGGAACATCTCAATGCAGAAATACAATAACTAAAGCTGGTTCTGAGTGGAAGAACCAACCACACAGCAGATCTGTCCTTTGTTAATGTGAGGCTGCTGAAAGCAGCAAACAACTTCACATCCAGCTATGAATATGGAACACACACTACACAAATAAGTAGGAGCCCTCGTTATTACCGAGGGGGATTGCTCCACCAGTGTCTGCCTGTGCTCCTGGATCAGCATTGGAACATGTGCCCGTGCCTTGTCTGCCATTCCTCAAAAAGGGATTGTTTCTTTTTAAAAAATAAACAAAACTAAAAACTTCAGGGCAACACCTGAAAAAAAACATGGTAAATGGATTGATATAATTTCTTCAACTTAGGTAAGTTCTAAGTTTATCTCTGCATAGAAGAGAAATTAAATCAGCCCCCTTTGAAGCAGTGGTGACAGAAAAGAGCCACAAAGCACATTTCCTGATGGTAGACTTGGCTAATTTGGATAACACACTGTTTTTGAATTTGTGTAGCAGAGAAAAAAAAATTAAAATACAATTTAAAGGCATCAAACTAAAGACACTTGTACTGAAAAAAAAGAAACTATGTTGAAAGAAGCAGTTATATATTTGTATACTTCCACGTATGCTAAAACATTGCACAGCATTAACTGCATTGGTTTCTATGTTAATAAAGCTATCAGCTCTAGCTATATGATGTGTATAGATAAGTATAGCTATATACACATGTGTACACCCACCCACATCCTGTTCTCCCTTCAACACCATACACAGAAATTCACTGTTCTTTTCTGAAAGACCAGCCATTTCTGGAATATGGAATATGGAAAGGGCAATTTATACACAGTATTTTCCAACAAAGATCTAATTTAAAAACAAGACCAAAAAGAGCACAGATTATAATAAAGCACCCATCCACACAGTATTGACTAAAGTTTTCTATCACAAGGCACTTCAGAAATAAGCATCAGAGTCCCACACCATGACATACACTCACACAAACACATATGCGTGCACACATGCACACACAAAGGCAAGACTAACAGTTATTTGTATTTCCTACTTTGAGAGACAGGAAACCTCCCTTTGCATCTGCTTTTTTCTCACTAAGAAGAATAATTTTAATTACAGACGCTTGGCAGGAAGCCAAGTTTGATTTTTTTTTTTTAATGACATCTGTCTAAGCATTTTTAAACTTCCTGCTCAATGTAACTTCCTTCATTTTATAGACCAACACCCAGTTACAGCAAAAAAGAGAAGGGAGTAGCAAATGATTTATTCATTTTTCATGTTAACTCTTATCAGGTATATCAAGCAGTTCATTGTTCTGAGAACTGATGGTACAAAAAGCAGATTTACAGGGGGAATTTAGGACTCAAGCAGTCTGGGAAAGGAAAAAAAAAAAAAATCACGCATGGAAAAAACCAACACAGTTGTAACTTAACCCTAAAACAACTCAACGGTTCCTGTTTCACAGACTGATTTTCCTCAGTTTGGCTAGGCTCTTTTTTCAGGGGAAAAAAAGGGAGGGTTGAGAATGGGGTAAGAGTTAGGGCAACATTAAGCACTTAAAGTATGAGGCATCAGGCTATGTTTGCCAGCTAGGCTGGCTGGGCATCAGGCAAATTTCTACTTCATCAGTGAAGCTCCTCTGGGCTTGGGCAGTGCCACAGAGGTAGAGTCTGGACTCAAAGCTCACATCCCAAGCTGGCACAGCCTCCTGCCTCAGTCAGGCACTGGGACAGGAACAAGGAATCCTGAGCACCTCTAACAAAACTGACTGCAGAAGAAGCAGACATTTCATTTTCAGATGGAGAGCATTAAGGCTGCCTTCCCTCCTTTCCTTTCATTCTGTCATTACTCATGGCTCACAGGGCTGGATTGCATGGCTTGCTGTTTTTCTCCTGCTCACAGAGCATGGGGAGCTGAGAGGTGAAAAAGAGGGGGCAAAAACACTGCCAGAGAAGGAAAGCTGAATAATGCAGGAGCAAGGAAAGGAGAGAATGCAGCAGCAGAAAACAGGAGAGATGAATTCAAAGTGAGTGCTGTGGCATGGAGGGAAGGAAGCAAGGACAGAAGCAAAGGTGGACGAGGTGGCAGGGAAGCCACCCTGCCAGTATTCACAGCTTTTCAGGTACCTCAGCCTTCCCCTGAGATTTATCAGGGAACCACAGCTCCTGGGCTAGGAGAAGGCTGGAGTCCAGGCTGCACTGGAGCAGAGAGCAGGAGAGCTGGTGAGGAACGTGGAGGTCCTTCTGGACACTCACTGCCTGCTGTGCTGGTGCTCAAGCCACAGGCAGGTAGCCACAGCTGGCTAACAGAGGTCCCAGAGGGATGGGATTTATAACACACATCAGAAATGCAGCTGGTGTCAGCTGTAAGAGTATCTGTCTCATGCTGCCCCACTGCTGGGACACAGGTGAGCCTAATGAATTGTTAATGCCTTGACACCAAAGCTGCATTTCCATTCTTTGCTCCAGAAAACCTAGATTTTATTCTTTTGACTTGCATATTTTCTCGAGCAAGGTAAATCATCTTTCAGGATACATGAACAACATAAAACAAATGGCCTGGGAAAATTAAGTCTCCCTCCTTCACTTTTTGCTCTGTGGAGATGTAACCTACAGCCACCCTGAAAACACTGCAAAAGTTTCCATGTGATTTTTAATTTCCTGATCCTGGCTGGAACCAGAACAGTGAATGCTGCAAGCCTCTAGAGGAAAAATTGGTATTGTCAGATTCTGCCCTAATTTTCCAAGATCCAGGGATTTCAAAGAATATCTCAGCTCTTTAAGTGTTTGGAGACCTCAGTCTCACAAGTGGCTGACTGCCTTCTGACTTGAGTCAACACAGCTGGAAAATGGAGCAAAAAAAAAAAACCAACCCTGAAACCTCACTGAAAACCAGATGTTGCCATTGAGCAGAGCTACTGTGTTAATAAAACACTAGCACCCCTGCGCTCCCTGAAACAAAATTAATAACCCTAATAGATTTCCCAAACTGTGCTTTACGCCAGAAAGAAAGCAGAAAAAAAAATTTTTATGGTATGAAGGGAGTGTGGAGAGGTATGGTTTGGTGCTGGCACCAGGATTACAGTGCAGTGGGAAAGGTCTCTATTTTTAGGGAGGATGGGCTGTGCTTGCCATTTGGCAGGAAGAGATCAGGACCAGTGATTGCAACATTATTGCTGGACATGAATGATGTGTCACAACACAGGGCTTGGTACAGCACACAAACGTTGCTGATGTGTGCCCAGTGTTGTGTGCCACGCAGTTTAAGCAGGGTCAGGAGTTTATGCGTACTCCTGGGGCATACACTATTCTCCAAGTGGTACTCATATTGTAGCTGTAAAAAAAAAAATCTCCATGCTGTGGGCAGTAAAACAAAGTTTTTTGTGCTGTTTTGCTTAAAAAGTAGTGGAGTTGCTTTGCATACTCCCATCAAAGTTATTTTTCTATCAACTACGAACGCCTCACAGGATGTAGATGCGTGATGTGATATGGTGCATACATAGCTAAGCAGGAACGCAAGCAACAACTGAAAAGCAACAGTGGTTTGTTTAAATGCCCTGCTCCATCTCATCCAGCCACCATCCCCTTATGAGCCACAGGGGACCAGCTTTCTGAGGCCACCAAGATGTCAACAGTTGGAGAAAAGATTTGCTCAAATGCCCCTGGGTTTGCTCTGAAAGCAGTCACTGACATGACCTCCCAGCCCTCTGCAGCAGAAGCAGAAGTGCCGATTTGTTAGCATGAGACCTGGAGTTGCCACAAAGTAGAGAAAGCTCATGTCTTTGGAGGAAAAAGCTGACCTCTCTCCTTTCTGTTGTGCACAGCATCCCCATCTTTTCTTCTCCCTTGGCACAGCAGATAAAGGGTCGTTGGAGCTGATGAGGAGCAAAGACAAGACCCACACTCCAAATGGGCACAGCTCAAGAGCCTCAGGCCCTGCACGAGCAGACTCATGTTGGTTTGGTGTGGACCAGAAACCAAGACAAAAATGGATTTCACCCTCCACACTGCTCTGTTGTGATGGAGCCCCAAGACCACTGCAGTACTGACTGTTTTTAGCACTAATTTTAGTTTGAATGACTGATATGACTTAGACTGCAATGAACACCAGTGTCCTTAGTCTGTGTGGGTGGTTTGTTTAGCAACGATAGCAAAAGTAAAGCCAAATTAAGAATGTAAATATGATGAGGTGTTTCAAATGCAGGGATGTACATTATAAATAATGTGTTGAATGGATCCTGTGCTCTGGTGCTTAACAAAACAAAAATATGGCATCTTTCACCTATTAATCTCCAGCCATTAAAAAAAAAAACAGATGGGGAAGCTGACTCATGAAAAAGGTAAAATGTTTTGCCTAAGGTCACAGATCACAAATTCAGTGCTAGAAAAAACAGTTCCTTAAGCTAATTCCTTTGCTTTGTCACCAGATTATATTGGCTACAGTACACTTGGGCAATAAATTTGACTTAAAAAAACTCAAGGGCATTAGCAAATTATAATTAAGCACACGTTCTGCAATGAGATGAATGGTTTTTTTAATAAGAAGCAGCAAAAACTAGTGCTTATAAATTACACATTGCAGGAGAGCATTACTCCTTCTTAGAGACAACAACAAATACTTTTGGCAGATTTTGAAGATACAGATGTGTGTGTATGCCTGTGCGTGTTTAGAATACAGCAAAAGCAATAACAGCCTGGCTGCCCTCTCTGCTGTGCACCTTGATGGGGAAGATAAGTGATACTAGAATCAGAAAACACTTGAGGGCCTGGCTTAATTCAAAAATATGCAGGATTTTTTACATTAAGACTTCTAAACATGTGAATTGTATTTCTTGGAGTGGATGATATATGCAGAAGCCCCAAAGAGGCACCAACTGTCTTTGATAACTGCATAAACTGCATTGACACTCAGCTATTGTTTCTTTGCAGTTGGGTGCTGAATGCAAAATCAGCTATGACATACCATATTCAAACTTTGAATGAGATGCCAGACTGGGACAGCCATCATAATTTTTGTATGTGTGTGTGTGTGTGTTAAAGGCACTGAGCATGCAAAGCTCTCTTTCACATTGGTGGAGATTAGTGGTGGTTGGTCCCTTTAACAAACTTAAGCACCTATTTAGGTGCGTAAATATAAAGTTAGGGGACTAATTTTAGGCACCCATGACTGAAAATACCACTGATAAATACTATTTGTGTAGGCTGATGCTGAAACACTACCACGAACTTTCCATATTGTCACAAAAAAGTAGGTGATATACTAAAATTATAATATTATGTTTTCTTCCCTAATGCCCTTTACCTGAGAATCTCAAACACCCATTAAGATAAATATAAGCATGCTCCATTTACCACATGAATAGCCTGTGGTCTTAGAGCAAGTCAGAAGTTAAGAAAGAAACAAGGAGGTTAAGTAACATTAGCCAACTACCACTTCCCTTTTCCTCTCTGTTCAGAGGCAGAGGAACACCAAGACTCTCAGCATGCTTCCTATGGTCCTTCTGAGGAAACCAAGCATTGGAACAGGCTGCCCATGGAAGAGGTCAAGTCACCATCCACGGACATATTTAACAGACATGGCACTTAGGGACGTGGCTTAGTGGTACTTGGCAGTGTTAGGGTTATGGTTGGACTCAATAATCTTTAAAGGTCTTTTCCAAACTTAATTCTGTGATTCTATAATCATGGATACCATGGTCAGGCCTGAGGGCATGACAAAGTTGAATCAAAAGGTAACAGTATTTTCAGATTAGATTTTAGGAAAAAATAACACCCTCCTACAGACAAAGGAAATTACTCTGCTGCTCACTGTGCTCTTTCCTGATTCGTTCCCCTTAAACCAGCCCAAGGTACCACCTTCCCCTGGCAGGAGGGCTGGTCAAACATATGCTTCTGCAGTTGATCTGAGTGCCAGCTGGCACAGGGTAAGAGCGGCAGTCATGCACAAAAAGCCTGGCCCACATCTTCTCCTGACTATGAAGATGCTGCTATCTCTGTCACCTGCTCCAGCTCCTGCTTCCTCCAACTAAGCCGTGAAATGGTGGGTCTGTGTCCTGACTTGCCACTCTGCTGGGCAGCCATCTCTCTTTTTCAGGATTAATCACTTAGATGCCACCTGGGTGCAGCTACTGGGAAAAGCTTATTGCAGCTTCTGTTGATTAAGCAGTTAAAATACCCACTGCTATATCAATCTACCAAACAAAGCCCATGCTGTTCTTTGATACACTGACAACACCAAAGTGACATGCATCAGGGAGAGAAGAGAGCTAAGGGACGTCTCAGCAATCGTTAACTTTGCAGCTACATCACTTCTAACACACTCTAGAAACTCAAGACACAGGGGTTTACCCCTCCTGAAATCTTACTATCCTCCCACTGGAGCTGTACAGTCAGAGTTTGACTGCCAGGAGCTCACAGCAGAGCTGCGTGCAGGCTCCCACTCAAGGTCATTGCTAGCACCTTCCTCCTGCCAGGAGGAAGGGCTGGGTGTGATGGGCCTCCTGCCAGAGGTCTCTGGGACTCTCCCTAGGTCAGTGGAGGGACATTTGCTGTCCTGCCAGGCAGTCTTTTCCATCGCAAACCACCTGGGCTCTTTCTGTGGGAGCTTTGGCTCTGACTAGTTTCAGGGAGTGAGAAAGCAGATTTGTGCATTTAATTCAATAGTCTGAGTGGATACACATCCAGTGCTGGATGCAGAGGCACCCTCTGCACCTGGGGCAGGACAAACCCCTGCCACTACAGCAGCATGGCCCAGAGAATGCACTAAGTCCTCATTAACAGTGTGATAAGTCTCATCTGGAAAACAGCGTGATGGACACAAGAAGCTACTTCCTCCCAGCCCTGTCTTTTGCCAGTGCTTACACTGCTGCTGAGCCAGTTTGCTCTGATAGTTCAAACCCAAATTGTGAGTTTGAACTCCCCAAGTCCTGCAGGGGCTCTCAAACAGAGTGAAGAGTGTGCTGCACACCAGTCCTGCATGGCTTTTGGAAAGCACAGTGCTGCTCCACATGGCATCTGGCTATTTGTGCTTGAAGCAGGGCATTTTGGGGTAATGGGGATTGTGGATGGAAAAGGGTCAGCCCTCCCTTTCCTGCAAGCCTCTCTTCTGCTCTCTCAACCTTCTCCATGAGCAACACACACAGATCCTGCTCAGTGACCAAAACTGCTGCAGCAGAAAGACTGAATGAGACAGGGAAAAACTGCTTTTGTCAATTCAAAAACCTAATTTTAATAACATAAACAGCTTGCCTTGCTGAAGCAGCAAAGCCAGGCATTGATGGGTATGTCTACTTCCATTTCACAGAGGAATTGAAAGATAATTCACACCAGCCTTTGAACAGATGACGTTTGAGGCCTCTTTGTCTGTGCTGCTGGGGCTGCCACTGCAGGCACAGAACAGCTGGAATGGAGCTCTGGGGGTTCAGACCTGCCTGACCTGCAAGTTCCTCTCACCTGAATGAACCCCTGAGCCTGCAAATTATTAAATGCTGATAATCTTGCATGAATTCATCCTTTTTCTTACTCCCACCATGGAGTGGGCTCTTATCTCTAGCAAGGTGACGTCCAACCCCATCAGAACTTTGCAATCTTCTGTAAAATCTTTGTAAGCTGCATTTGTAAGCCCCATTTTCCCTATGAGGGGATACAGTGCCTCTGGCAGCACCCAACCTGGCCCCACAGCAGTGGCAAGGAGGTAGGACCAGCAGAGCAGCCCACAGCAAGGTTTTCTCTGGCCACTTCCAAACTCATAAAGACAACATATGGCACCATGGCCTGAGCATGAACAGGGCCCACTGCAAAACCTTACAAGGTCCTTTACAAAGTTTTCTTGTTGTTTTTTTTTCCTGTTTGCCATGATATCACAACAAATTCTCATCTTGTTTACAATATTTGAGTAATGAATAAGCAGCATGTTTTTGTTTTGCACAATAATTCTTTCTCAAACCTCCATTGCTTTATTTGTACTTGCATGCAAGCAGAAGACCTTGCCACAAAATTGCTGGTGAAATCTCCACCAGTTCCAAGTATTAGACCCATCTCTTGTACCACATGGAAATGTCATATGGGGTTGGCTCTCACAGCTAAGCTTTATTCCAGTGGTAAATAAAGTTATTAATACTTCAGACAGCATAAATAGCTGAGTATCTATTTTTAAACCTCTGTAATTATCAGTCTGCTAACTAATAGTTCACTCCTTTAGACTTTTCCAAACAGGCTTAACTAGGACACAGACAGTATTTATTTCTCTTTTAATCCCAGCAATTTCAATTGGAAAAAGGTGTCTGCAAAAGGTGACTTGTTTGCAATGCCACAGTATCTGTCAATATGACATTCTGATTTAATATAGAGCAGGTATGCTTTATTATGCTGTGGTCATTTCATGACACTTGCAATTATAAAAGTAATAGTGTTGATCTTATGAATTAGAAATAAATAATTGTTCATTTAATGATTGATATTCACTGAAAAGATTATATTTAATGTAATTGAATAATTAGTTACTGATGAATGGCTCATGATTAGTTACAATTTACCTGCCTTAGCAGGATTTTAAAGATCAAGTATTCATTGTTTTCAATGACAATGAAGAAAGAAAGACTATGACTGTTAAACTTCATGATTTCAACTATGATTTTAAAAAGTAGTTAAAAGATCTCAAAAACCTTCCTCATACATTAAAATCAAAGCCTGCTTCACCAAAGATGGTAGACCTCTGCCACATGTCCCCCTCCATTGTGAACTCCCAGCGCCTGAAACCCTCTGGAGCAGGGTTTCAACTGGTGCAAATCAGCATAGCTCCTTCAAAACCAGTGACACATACAGAAAAAATCAATTTAATTGGGCATTTGGAGATAATTTATACTTTGTAAGGAACTTGGATGCCGAAATCATGGCATCAATGGGAAAATACTAGCTAAATAGTTAACAGTTGTCATCTAATCAATCAACAATGGATGCACAAGGATTGATTTATTTGACATTTACCTCACAGTATCACATCTACGCTAATAGTATTCAGGAAGGCAAAAGGAAGTGACCATGTTTACACAGGTCAACATCTTATGAAGACAGATGTTGCTAAAAGTGTGGCTAGGTTTTACCCCTGTGCTAATAGTATCCAGGAAGGGAAAAAGGAAGTGATCGTGTTTACACATGTCAACATCTTATGAAGACAGATGTTGCTAAAAGTGTGGCTAGGTTTTACCCCTGTTGCTTTCATTTCTGCTTGCAAAAGGAAGTATGAAGGAGCTCTGATACTGGCTAAAGAAGCTGTTCAGAAATGTTTTCAGGCTTACAAATGCTACATGCATTATTTTTCTTAAGACATCCATTCCTTCATTTTGGCTTGCTAATCAGTGCCCTCATTCTTAGTAGTCCTTAAGCAGCGCAACAACCTCAGTGTGTTTTTGTAAGAGGGAAGAGGAATGTTAGGTTCATCACCACAGATCTCAACACTGGCAAAAAGCAGTTCATTCATTTAGCACGAAGCATCGCTGGCTTTTTGTCTATAGCTAAGAATGAAAAAAGTGATGGGATCCCTCCCAAGAATATAAGAAAGGATCAACTTCATGGAAAATAAACGTGTGAACACAACAGGTTTCCAAAATAGCACTTAATCTGGCTGAAAAAATAACCCTGATGCAGTTGACTCAAAGCCTCTCTTAAAATTCTTTTGTTCTGCAGGACAATTTCTCCTTATCAAACCTTCTCTATTCCCTATGTTTGGATTGAAAATATTTCACTATGCTCCTTTCTTCCCCACACCCCCTAAACAGCAATTCAGATGCACACCTTGTCCCTTCCCTCCCCTTCCCTCCCCAGAGCATAATTAAAGAAAAAAAAACGAGAAAAAAAAAAAAAGCAATTTACAAGGTGGAAGTAATATAACAAATGATGCCTTATGGGGAAACCCCACTGCTCTAATAAAGAACCAGTAGGATCTTGGGATCATTCCTTGTTGGGGAGGGTTAATGGAGGCCCTGCTCCTTTGCATCACTGTATTAAACTTGACATTTTTTAAAGGAGAAAACACTCCCCACCACAACATAAAAGGTTTTGCCCACAGCACTGCCTATATGTGCCACTGCTCTTACAGCACAAAGCTGAAGCATAGGAAGTTATAAACCACTCTGCAGTCACGGCCAGCAGACAAAGGACTTTCTTCAGAGAAAGCCAGAGATTGTGGTAAGAGTTAAAACAAACTGTTAAGATTGCACAGTTCACTTCATTTTCCCTTAGGAAACGGAAACTTCCCTTTCATTCTACTCCTGTTCTCCCTAAATTAAGTTCAACCCACTCATATAAAAGAGCCACAATATAATATCCTTAAGGAAAACATATTCCAACCGTGAGGTGCACTGCTCCTATCTGAAGACCTTGGAGGTCAAGGCTGTGTAAAAGAGCAACCAAAACACACATGAGCCTGGAGAGTTAAGCAAGAATCCTTTGCAGCAGCTGTCGATGGGAATCCAAAGGAAACCTTGCATAAACTGATGGCTTTGGGGAAGCCACTTTGGACTGTGTGATGGCAGATTCAACCACTGCCTAATGGGAGCATCCTGGAAAATAAATTTTCAGAAAAATTAGCACTCAGAAAAGGCCCTCTTTTTTATGACTTGCACTGATTTGGTAAGCTGTGAATATATAATTTCCCACTCTAGTTTAGAAAGATTTCACTCACTTTTTAAAGGTTAATGTGAAAATGAAAACCATTAAAAAGATATCTGCACTCACCAATGTACTAATAACAGCTTTGATCATTAAAGATGAGTTTTATTTAACAAATGCCCTGTTACTGCCAGGACTTGAGATCTTGATCTCTTTTTCTTTCTTCCTGTGATACATTATAATTGCAGCTAGTGATGTTTTAATAGAGGTTTAGTTGTTTACGAAGGCTTGGGACATCTTCTATGATCCACAATATGTTGGCACTGTGTGGAGAAGGAGCTCTGTGGATCTTTTCAAATGAGGTTCTGAATGTCTGCTTCCTCATGAAGGCACATGCTATGATGACCCATCTGCTCTTCCTGGGCTCTTAAGAAAGGGGTCTAAAAACCTAAGACTGCATTTTCCCTTCTTGCTACTTAAACTTTCTGAATCTGCTCAAGGCACACTGGAAATCCAAGTATTTGTTGAGGATCCTAATCAGTTCAGTGTTGTTTTACTGAAGAGCAATGGCCCACCCATCTTCTTTTCCTGTGTTAGGAAAAGAGTCAACATCCCTTACATCAATACACAATCTTAAATCCACATTGCTTTGTCAGTTTAAGTACACACTGTAAGCTTTTATGAATCTATGTCCTACCAGGTTTTTTGAACATCATACACTACAATAAAATCCAGATCTAGGGTGGAAATTCTCAGTGGTACTGTAGCAATAATCACAGGAATAAGGATTGCAGTGACATTCCCTCAGGAAGTCTGCTTTGCTCCCTGGTTCCCATGCAGCAGGGATGTGTAAATTATTAAAATGTACCATGCAGGAAAAGAAGGCTTGTGTGAAAATAAGTACAATTGTTATTTAAGAAGAGAAGGAAATAATGAAGAAGGGGCTTTTTAAAACACATCCGTAATTTTTCCACAAAGCAACAAGTGGAATTTTTACCCAGAACTATTTACTGGGAAAGTCTGTTTTGTTTGTTCTATAAAAATAGATATTTTTTAAAATCAGGAACACCAGAAACAGAAGTACAAAGCAAGTATGAGGGAATTACAAACGAAAGAGTAGATTTAAAATATGACAGTAGCTACAAACCTGTTCATTTATTTTACCAGCACAGAACTCTTTAAATTATCGAAGTTCATTTTACTTGAGCTTGCACCCATGATATACATTTCTTTGCTTGTTCTGGCACACAAGAGAAAAACAGGGAATTACAACTGACCTGGCACAAACCTCCAAACCAAGTCCATGACAGCATTTACAAAGCTAATGCTGTGTGACATGGTTAGCAGGTCAAATGAAAGCAAACCAGCAAGTGGAAGTAAATGATGTAAGAGAATTATTTAATTTGGGGAGGTAGAACAAGACTTCAATTGCTGTGTTGTTGCCTTAAAAAGAATGCTGAATGGATTCAGAACTCTAAATGGAAGAAACAAAACCTGCCAGCAGCAGCTGCACTTTACACTTGAGTAGCCACTGGGGAAACCAGGGGCAGGTCCTCAGCCAGGGTAAATTGCCCTGAGTCTGAATGGGACCTGAATTCAGTGGGAGTCTATCTGTTCACCGACTCCAATGAGCTGTGAATTGGACCCAGGAGTGCCAGGTTTCCACCATTTCAGAATGCTCTCTTCCTCATTAAAATGTACTTACTAGTGACAGCAGCCAATGTTAACCTAATGAACAAGGAAGTTCATTACTGACAAAAAGTGCTAATGCATTTTTATGTACCACTCATGGCAAAATCATCTTTGAAGAAAGCAGAGCAAGTTCCTCACCCCTGGCTGGCTTGGACAAATTCCTCATCCAAACATTATGGAAGATCTCCAACAACTGTCTTGCAAGCCTAAATGCAAGTACCACCTTGCTGGGGAAATTTGTAAATTATCAATGCTGTGAAGACTTTATCTGGCCTTTTCCTGAAGATCGTGTTTTCAGTCAGATTTCCAAAATCTCTGAATATTAAAGTAGGTGTAGCCCTTGCTCTGGGGAAGCTGAAATAAGGAACGGTGCTAAAAGGATGTTTTGGGGATTTTCTAGCATACAATTTTTAAAGTCTATTTGGTCCTACACCCTTTGTTCTGAAAACCACATCAAGTTTCTTAAAGTCTATACTGCAGTTAAGGCCACTACTGTTGTGGATGCACCAGATAAGGCAGCTGTGAGCCAGCTCAGAGTAATCAAACCACACCAGAAGCAGAAAGGTCAGTGAAAGTAAAAATTCACCTGAGTAACTAGAGTAGTGCTCAGGTAATTAACTCATCCTGTTGTCTGGACCATGGTTACTTAGCTAACCAAAAGCTAAACAAACCCTTTCTCTTGGTTATGCTACAGCCACTTCACCACACAGGGTGTGTAACTAGTGAGAGCTAGACCAGGACATTGTAGGGGGTTTTTCAGGGCAGGAATGCCTGTTTGTCTCCCCAGCTACCACTTCAGCTTTTAAGAAGTAGCTGGTAAAATGCCTGTCCTGAATCTTCTCTGTCCAGCACCCTGTCAAAATAGTCATACTTTTACAAGCTGAGCATAAAATGCACCCAGATGTGCTTACCTCGGAGCTGCATAAGAAGGAATTACACAAAAGACATACTCCAGGGCAGCAGGCTCACCAGCTCCTGAATGGAAGATGAGTGATAGCAGAAGTCTGTAAGTGAATCTTAAAAAGAACTTGAGTCACCTCAGGACAACTCAATTCAAACAGCCCCTGACAGACTGCAGAGTAAGAAAGGATTTCTGCATCCAGACACATCCTTCAGCTCTCCAGCATGCTTTCAGTATGGAGCACACTGCAGGCAAAAGGAACAATATTACTGTACCACACAGATCACACCCAGAAGATGGAGACACCTTGAAAGACCCCTGGTCTTATTTTTGGCTTGTGTACTAATAATAAGGAATGAAAGAGAGGACTCTTTTAAATACAAATCCAAACCTTAGCTCCACCCTCCAAACACCAAATCCTTAACCAGCATTGGAAGTATTAAGAGTGTTAATTGCTTTGCATCTGCAAGAGCTCAACCTCCTGAGAGCATTACATGAAATGATAATTCTGGCTACCATCTCACAGCACTGTGCTGAGCAAGAAACCTTCACAACCTGCCATAAATGGAGAGGAAATTCAGCATTGCTGTAAATACCATCATGTCTCTGAGCAAAATCATAATGACAGGCACTCTGGTCTGCTGCAGTTTACAATTGAATGAAATGGGGGTGTGGGTAGGGTTCTGTAAAAAATAACAGGTATACATTTCAAAACAGAGAAACCCATTATTTGCAAGAAAAATGCAGGCAAAAGAACTGAAAGGCAAAGTGTATTGATAGAATCTTAAGTCTCTGGGTGTTGATCTTATTATGCTAGATAATTACTTTATCCCCTTATCCACAATGCCATGTTTACTTAGCAGGCATTAAAAAAGGAGGAGAGGAAAAAGGGTAAAAGAACAAAACCTACAATAACAGAAGCTAAATTTATACACACAACAGAGACAGATAAAGCATCCCAGGGGACCTTATCAGTTTTACACAATAACCAACAGGCTGTTTCCTGTATATAGCAGCTTAAGGTCGGCGGATGTTTATTAGAGGCAGAGGGGAAAGGAAATGCAGTATCTTTGACTGACACAGCATGGATATATGAGAAGTGCTATTTATGCTTTTGACTTGAATGAGAACCACAGTGACTCATAGATGTCTTATACTTAATACTCCCATTAGTGCTCCAGGAACACTGAGCAACTCTGTACCAAAAATGGGGGACTTGTTTACTGTTCCTGACAAGACATACTAAAGGGTAGGAAGAATTTAGGCTTCTTCAATCCATTACCATTGTTCAGTTAATCGCTGGGATAGATCAACCTCTTTGATTTTTAAAAAGAGACATTAATTATTAAACATTTGTACGGTGTCCAGTGGGAATCCAGTCTAGGTTAAGGCCACACTAAATACAGCTCTGTGGTGTGCTAGGGAAATCAGCTGTCTGTGTGCTAATTCCTTTCATTCCTGGAAGCCTTGGGGAAACATGAGAAAAGAGGTAGGCAATTGGACCACTGTTTTTCTATGAATCAAGCTAATACATTATTGAAGTGGGAGTTTTGGAAACACAATGGGCATGGGGGCAGGGATATCTTGCCCAAAGCTCTCTCTCTGCTGTGTGGTTATGTTGAGAAGCTCAAACCAGAGGTGGGACAACAAGGTGGAGCAATGAGGAACATACTGAGGATTTAACCGAGACCCTTTCCCAGAGAAGCCAATAGACATTCCCTTGCTATCACTACACTGTGGTGAGCTCCAAGAGGAGGTCTGAGGAGCTCCACTGGCACCAGTTACCTCTGCACAAAGCCTGGAGGACAGCCAGGGGTGTCATACTTCAGACTCAGAGAGGTAACAGAGCACATGATGCTTCATATTTCATGAAGAAACAAAGCATATGGAAAACCACCCCAGCAAAATGCTGCAATTGGCTTCTTGGTTGGAAGAGGGGAGATAAGAAGCCAGTGTCTGCTGTAAATTTGAAACTAAAGGAACAATATTTCACTTTAGAGAACATGAACTACCCTGTTGTACCTAAAACAAAATGTTTCTTTTGCTTTCCCCTCCTCTCTAAGACAGTAGAGAACAATGGCACTTCTCTTACTTGTTTCTTAAACACCAACTGCTTCTCACAGTGCTGTACAGAAAAACAAACAGGGGTTACACTGCTCTTAGGGCTTTACCTGCCTTGGCAAAGGACATTACTCTTTTTTGTGATTCCAGACAGAACTGACATAGTCCCCGAGGCCAATGGCACAGGATTTTCCAATTCCCAAAAGCCTCCAGAAGGACACAATGGTGAAGGCAGGAACAAGGCTGAAATGGAACAACCAGTGTTTTCCCCCCACCTCCAGGACAACACAGGCTTGCAAATAAGAAAGGGTGTATGCCACAGTTCTAGAGGGGGTGTGTAACTGGACACATTGTACAACATCTGAAAAAAAATAGCTGATTATTATTATTATTCTCTGCAGAAAACAAAAAAAACCCCAAAACATTTCCTCCATTACACTGGACAAAAAGACAAATATTCACCCTTTGTCCCAATTACTTTCCACAAAAAGTTTATGTGTAGAACTGCACATAGTTTAACCTTATTCTAATATACATCAGTGCCAACCTAACTTCTGGATATGAATCATGCTTCCTCCATGGTGGAGGTGTATGGAGGGGAGGAAAGCTGCAGCTGAATATTTTTTAAAATATTTCAAGTAATATTCACAATAAATTGGATGAAAACTTACTCGCCTCACAGGAAGGACCTCTGCTGTAATTAGAAACACTGACTTCTAAACCTAGTTCCTCACTTTGGAGTTGCATGTTTGTACTACAATCCATGTTTGCCCTGGGTGCTCAGAGGGTTTGGTTTCTGCAGAAGGTTTCCAAAGAGAGCTCACCTCCCACCTAGAGGTCCTGCAAGGGGCAGCCAAAGGTGTGAGACTCAAAGGGCATACTGGTATCACACTGGTGTCACTGTGCTCGATGCACACAGCTCTCCTGAAAGCCTGAGTCTCATTCGAGTGCCTAAATAGGGAAAACTTTCAGAGAAATCAAGTACAGTTAGGCTCATACCTTTCTTGCTCTGCCCCACAAGCTGGACATCACCTGGGTAAAATGGCAGCAGAATGGAGCTTCAGGCCAGCTTGGAATTAGCAGCATGGTCCATAAATACTTGATCCAGAGACCAAGTACTCTGAGAGCCCCTGCCACCACCTATGCCTTGACAACCCCTTTAGATTCAAGACCCTTGTGGCTTAAGCCCATCTGGATGCCAGGTGTCAACCCAAGGTTTCTTAATCACTCCATTCTTCCACTAGATGGGGAGGGAAATATAAAGAAAGGCTTTTGGGTCAAGATAAGGACAGGGGAATCACTCAGCAATTACCATCACAGGCGAAACTGACTCAACTTGGGAAAATTAATTTAATTTAATACTAATCAAATCCAAGTAGGATAATGAGAAGTAAAACCAAATTTTAAAAACACTTTCCCCCATCCCTCCCTTCTTCCTGGGCTCAATACCCTAGAGCTCCCTACCTCCACCTCCTTCCCAGCTGTGCAGGGGGACGAGGAGGGAGGGTTACAGCTGATTCATCACGCGTTGTTCCTGCTGCTCCTTTCTCCTCAGGAGGAGGACTCTCACACTCTTCTCCTCCACCAGCATGGGGTCCCTCCCACGGGAGACAATTCTGTATGAAATTCTCCAATGTGAGTCCTTCCCACGGGCTCTGGTTCTTGCCAAAGTGCTCCAATGTAGGTTCCTTCCATGGGGTGCAGTCCTTCAGGAACAGATTGTTCCAGTGTGGGTCCCTTGCAGGGTCACAAATCCTGCCAGCAGACCTGCTCCAGCGTGAGGTCCTCTCTCCATGGATCCTGCCCAGGAGCCTGCTCCAGCTCAGACTCTCCACAGGGTCACAGCCTCCTTTGGGCACATCCACCCGCTCTGGCACAGGGTCTTCCACAGGCTGCATGTGGGCCTCTGCTCCCCCATGGACTTCCACAGGCTGCAGGGGCACAGCTGCCTCACCATCATCTTCACCACAGCCTGCAGGGGAGTCTCTGCTCTGCTGCCTGGACACCTCCTCTCTCTGATTCTTCATCGACCTGGCTGTCTGCAGAGCTGTTTCTCTCCATGTTCTCACTCCTTTTGTCTGACTACTGCTTCTATTGCACAGGCTTTTTTTGCCCCCCTTCTTAACTCTGTTATTCCAGAGGCACTACCATCATTGCTAATGGATTCAGAACTGGCCAGCACTGGATCCATCTTGGAGCCAGCTGACATTGGTTCTGTTGTACATGGGGGGAGCTTCCAGAACTTCTTCCAGAAGCCACCCCTGTAGTCCTCCCCACTACCAAAACCTTGTCACACAAACCCAATAAAAAGCCTCACCTCTGTTCTAGCATCCCGCAGGGACACTTCCCTAAAATTTATGCCAATATTTGTACCATGGAAACCCACCAAGCAAATGTTTGGAAAAAAATCTCTTGTCAGTTGCAGATGCCAAGCACTGAGTGGAAGCCAGCTCCTCTGACTGTTTTGGAAAGGGAAGGCAGGTGGACACCTTGACCAATGGAGCAGTTAGCTTTGGCTGCCCAACTCCAGCTTTTCCAACAAGGAGGAGCAATGTATGTCACTAGCAACGTGCAAGGGCTCAGCCTTGAGGAACACAAGCCAACCAGAAGCAACAGCACTTCTTGACCCTCACAGGTCTGCTTTGAATAAAAACAGGGATACACTGAATTGAAAGGATTGAGGTTGGAGATGGGAATGAGTTTGCTGTGAATCACATGGCTGCAAAAAGGGTATGATGTGCACAGCCTCCTGTATGGTACGAGGGAGGGAAGACAGGTATCTCATGAATTATGAGTAAAGTGGGATAATTTAGGGAAAGTTTTAACTTTAAAAAAAAAAAAAAAAAAAGAGGAGACCAAAAGCCATTAGATACATAACCTTGTAGTCTAATATGGCCATAAATTAACAGCTGCACTATATTATGTAAATTTATGTTAAATTATTCACTACCTGTCACCATATCTCCATAAAAAATCTACATACTGACATTTACGAAAAATGACATCTTCTGATAATAGTTTTGCTACGTATTTCAGTGGCTGCAATTGCCTTTTAACCATCTTGACTGCTGCTGAGGCAAACACTATTGAAACAGAGATGCTTTAGGAGGTCTAATGAATTCATTAGTATTCACAGATTCACCCTCCAGGAGGGCACTGTCCATGTAAGTCAGTGTCCTTAGGCATCACACTGCTTCCTTTAGCTTCAGAACTTGCTGGAGAGGAGCCAGGAAGGATCACACAGGTCCCTCCATCACTCCAGCTATGAGCTGGAATTGGATACCCTGTAAAGACCCTGGCTGCACCCACTCAGTGTGGAACGTGCTGGTCACTAAGCACAGCAGGGCCATGTTGGAGGGGCCTTCCTCACTCGCAGGAATCAAAGTGATCATCTAGTTGTGAAAACCTGAATCAGAGCTCTTCTTGAGAGAAGCTGCTTTATGAATCACACCTGGTTTGAGACAGACTTTCAACTGCCCAGCTGTGTGCTTCTGCTGACCGGAACTGCCACACACAAGTGGGGTGCCCCAGCAACCCTGACTGCAGTGGGGCACAGCACACAGGGACACATTATCCACGCTTATTCTAAATAGGAAATACAGAGAGTTTGGGAAGGTGTGTGTCTCATCCTCCACAGCTTCTGAAGCAGTGGTGTCCTTCCCCACCACTTTGTAATTCACCAATTAAAAGGCAGCTCATGATGTGGCTTCACATGAGCCTCACACAGATTTACTCACCCTACACCGCAGAGATGGTGAAGCCTGAACAGCAGGCTCTGGATGTTGCCCTCCTCCTGAAGGGTCTAGGCAAGGAGTTCTGGCTCAGCCCTCCAGTACAGGAGGGAATCTGACTGGTTTCACCATTCATTTGCTGGCTGACATCTAACATCCAGCTAAAGCACAAACAGACCTGCACCCACAGAGCACCTATTTGCTACAGGTGTCTCTGCTGTGGCTTAAGGTAACAGCAGCAACTGCAGTTCACTGAAAGACTTCCAGTGATTCACTTTGGAGCAAGCCAAGCATAAGGAAAAAAACTCTGTAGTTCACTACGAATGGGAAAGAAGGTCAACTTCTTCTGCTTCTTCCTGATAAATATTGAGTATAAGCTAAGAAAAGAAGCAGAGGGCAAAAGATAAAAGAAAATTCAAGCGCCCTCCTATTAAGCCAAAAATCATGCTATAAACTACTAATGTACTTCCAGGGCCACTGTCCCTAACTTGACCTTGTAGTTCTGCTCAGGAACATTAAGCCAACATTTCAGATGGGAGAAAGGAAAAGGGGATAGATGTCAAAGAAAGAAAGAAGGGAGGGAGGGAAGGGAGGGAAGGCAGAAGAATAAACAAGCTTTTGCAACAGCAGGAAGCTCTCTCTTAATTCTGAGATAATGAAACGCTTCTAACCAGGCCCAACTGCTGAATATTACAAGAGCCATCATCTCATGTGGATTGCATGCAGCTTTATTTTCTACTCCCCTGCATGGACTGAGTATGATTCACAGCACAGTCACAGGAAACAGTCATTACTATTTATTTGGAGTGAGATGAGTGACTGCTCTAAACAGCATCAACTGCACCTGCGATAGTGCAGAGAATCTTTTTTTATTAAGCACACCCATGCCCTCTTTTTTCCTTTCTGCTCTTCAATATTCTCTTCACAAAGAACATTTTATTTCAGTGCTGGCTGCATAGTTGAAAAAGGGAAGAGGCAAATTTACAGCAATCATTAGAGAAGATGCAGAAGCATGGCAGCAAACCCTGGCTTCACCTCTTCATATGCACAGAAACATCCCTGCACTGTGCACATGCCACAAAAACAGTCTGTACACAAAGAGAAAGAGACAATTCATGAAGTATAGCCACTCATAATAAAATTATAATAATAATTGCCTGGCTATGGATGAGCCTGCTCCTGCTTGCCCCCATTTTGTACATTTGCTGCAGCTGGAACATGTCAGAACACCCTGAACTCACTCTGCTCCAGACAGCCCTAAAAAACAGCTCATCTTCCTCAACCTCTGAGCAGCTCCTCTGTTTTCTTTACAAGACACTGCTCACAATTTTGCTGCAGCAATTTATCTCTGGCTACACAGCGAGGTGGGCAGCCGGCTCCCCGGCTTGCTGCTGCTCTTTCTCCTGCTGTACTTCAGCAGCTGATGCTGAAGCCTCCCCGGCCCCCACATACTGCAGCTAGGAGGTGACAGAGCCTCAGTCAATTCCCACAACACTTTATTCTCCCCTTTAGCAGTCTCTGCTGATGAAGGTACTCTTTAGACTGCTATTTTGAATTTAACACACAGTTATAGAGAATCCAGAGCACTCCAAGCACAGACCTCTCTCTCTTCTATAGCCTTTATTGCCCAAGTGCATGCACCTGATGTGCTTACAAAAAAATGTCCTTGCTGGCAAAATCCTCTTAAAATGGCTCAGCTCTGTTTTTGCTGGTTTCAGGCCAGCAGTAAGAAGAAGCTAAGGCCATTTCATCCCTCTGCTGTAGGTATCAGTATCTCAAGTACCTGCGTCCTGTGATGCCATTAAAAGCTTCAGGAAATTAAAAGTGTGGTTTTTCTTGTTTGTCTAACAAAGTAAGGCACTTCACGGTATAATGGATTGCTCTTGAAAACTAATACTCCTAATAGCAGCAAACAGATGCACATACTGGACAGTTTTATCCATATGGAAGTTCGGTACTTATTTTTTGTAAATTATGTGTGGTCTCTGGAGCAAGTGTGATTTCAGATCACAGCAATTAGAGGAACATTCTATTTTTTTTCTTATTCTCCTGTGTAATCATTCTGATGCCACGTGTGACTGACACAAAGCTTCCTCACCAAACTGGGAGAAGATCAGAGCCCAGAACCTTCATGGATGAAGGGTCGTGGTGAGATCAGAAATACCAAGGGGAGCATAAATGAGGTACAGAGCTTGGAAGTGAGGACAGATAACAGAGGGAAGAAGGGGCAGCAATGCTCCTGCTCTGTTTACAGTACAACAGTGTGGTAATCACCTGTATATCCACACCCAGATGCTAAAGCAATTGGTATAGATAAAAAAGATGGTGCAAAAAAAGCAGGTTGGGAGAGTTAATACCTAAACCACTAAAAATGCCTTTGACTCACTACTGTTCCTAGCCATTAGATCATATGCTGCATAATTTCCCCTAGCTGGTATTAAAAAATCTCTTGGTACTGCTTCTCTCACCACCACCTACCAAAGGATTACTAAAAGATAACTTACTTTCCACCTCAGGTCTCAGCAACTGCAGTCCCTGTCCTGTGAGGAGAGCAGCACAACATTCTTCTCTTCTACCAGGATGAGAGATCTGCTCCACCGTGCACATCAACATCCAAGCAGCAGGCATGGACAACCAAAAAGTAAGGACACTCATTTCATCGTTGCAAGAGTATATAGAGAGTGGAAGAAGTATTATATCAGACAGGTGAGAAATACACCCTGGGGCATTAGGTCTTTCCCTGATTCCAAAGAGAACATTTTGAATCTTAAGGCAGAAGGATCACCAAAGGCAGTCCAAGTTATGCCACAGTTCGTTTTGCAATATAGATATTAGCTCACTAGGCACTGATCCCAAACTCTTATCACTTCACTTTTGCCTTCAACAGCCATTAGTCAAGCATTACCTGGGGACAGATTCACCTCCTGGTTACAGCACAGTAAACCCCTGAGCTGACAAGGTTATTCCATATTTATACCCCCAGAACTGAGAAGTAGGTCTCATATTTTATTTCATTTTGGCAGCTGGAGGGAGCTGAGGTACAACATGGGAATAGCCTCGTAGACCTGAGCAGCACAAGGCTGTGCTCACACGCCTGCATGGAGGGGAACCAGCTCTGACCCAGCTGGGAAAGGAGCTGCTCCACATCCTCAGCCTGGGGAGCTTCCCAGGGGCCAGGTCACTGTCACACCAGCATGGTGAGGGCTCGAGCACCCATCCATTGCACTTGCCATTGCTCTCAGAGCTTCCATCCTCAACACTGTCAGGGTGCAGCCTTCCTTGTCAAATTATTTTAAGTAAAAGCCAGGATTTGAGACAGAAAGTGCTTCTTGACATGTGAACTCTCATCCCACAAGCAGAGTGAGAGCTACAAAAGATTCACAGGCTCTTCCCTCCCCCACAATGCTTAAATGATTAATTAATAATTTTTAGAAAGCAATTCATAAAAGGAAAAAGGGCAGATTTTCAAAACTATCAGCTTGTAAATTAAGTAGAGCCAATTCTCTGGCAAACCTTCTAACAAGGTTTCACATTATTTGTTTTATGCTTCCTAAAGATCTGTCCCCAGCCTAAATCCCAGCAGGAGGAGATGCCACTGGGGTTTAATTACATTCCACCTATGGGAAACATTCAAGACACAGGGATCTGAATAAAACCCCTACAATTTGGTTTCTTTTCTAAAAAGAAAAAGAAAAAAAAAAAAAAAACAACAAAAAAAAAAACCAAAACAAAACCAAAACCCAAAAACCAATAATCTGATTAAAGCAATGATATGAACATACTGTACCTCCCAAACACAAGTTTAAAACATTATCTTCTTACAAGTCTCAAGGCAAACAGCCAAATTGTCTTGTGAAGCAAATTGAATAGTTATACGATCAATTTACAACACACATTCAGCATTCAGGCCTATGGTTTAAGTAAATAGTTATGAGACATGGTATTTTAAAGGGTTTTGGTGCTTTGTTTTGATTTTTTTTTCTTTTATATGAACTAGACATGCCATGTGCTGTGCTGAAAATCCTTGATTCAGGACAGGTTTTATCTTAGAAATAAGCTATGGTTAGTGTTTCAAAGGATTAGCACACGGCCTGTGCTCTCCTGGCTGTGGTGTGTGTGTGTGCACATCCACCTCACAAACATCTCAGCAGAAGCTGAGGCACATCTCACCCTGGCCAGGAGGGTGGGCATGAGTCGAGGATGTGCACAGCAAAAAAGCAAAAGGGGCACGCACTAATCCACAGCCACAGCACAAGAACCTGCTGCCATCAGCACAAGTGTGAAGGAGATGGAAAGAAAACTGCAGGCAGCCTCCTCCAGGTATAATTCTTTAAACCTGGGAAACCCATCTAGCTGAAATATCTTTCTCTGCAGGAATAGGGCAAATGACTCCTGTGCGCTCAGCTGGGACAGCTGAATGGTGGACTAGGCAGTGGAGGAAAAATAACACATTCTGAGCTGAGAGGAAAAACTAGGCATTGCCACTGTTCCCCTTCTGGTGCCCCCAAATCACCCACCTCAGGGTTCTGTAACTGGCCACGATGAGACCCAACCTCAGCACACAGAGAGGAGCTGCCACAAGGGGCTGCAAAAGGAACAGTGAGCACCACTGAGTGTCTGGAGTCGGCACCATGTCCTGCCGTACACAACGGAGAGACTTGCCACTAAAGAAGCACTGAAATATTTAATCATTCGAAACATTCAAGTGCGACAAAATTATCAATGAAACTAATTAAGAATCTTGAGATAATAAGCACTGATGACAAAATGTTCCACTCTAGTGCCTGCCATCAGGCAGTCAGGATTTATAATATCAGTCATTTATAAAGTTTATACCCTGAAGGATCTCAGTGAACTTTCAAAACATGTGCCTCCACATCCCCATCGCTCTGCTCCCCAAGGTGACTCGAACTACTCATGCATACCCAGCAAAGGTTCCCAATTAGGGGTGAGGACTTCAGATGATGACAACAGAAATGTGACTATAAACGGCATGGCGAGCAGGGAAGCTGGGAAGGGCCAGCTGTGGTGTCTGCAGGGCCAGGTCCTGAGGTCGCAGCCAACCCAGCTCTATCACAGGCACCCAGAAGGGCAGGCCACAGGAAGGTAAGACAACTGTGCACAGAGCAGACTTGGGGAGGAAGAAGGTCACAGATTTGATAAAAAAACCAGGGCACCAGTGTTTTATGCACTGGGATTTTTCAGCAATTTAGGACAGGAAGTGAACCGGTGTCAGGCGCTCAACACTGCAGATGGGTCTTTAAGCAGCCAACATGTAAATGGGTTTTGGCAAAGATACCGCAACTAACAGTCTTTTTTTTTTTTTCTTTTTTGTGAGAAATGCCATTTTTAGGTACTCAGAGAAATGTTGCCTTCTGCCTGCTACGAGCAGGTGTACAGATGTCGACAGCGAGTTCAGGCGAGTGCCAGGTACTCAAGAATTGTCACTGGGTATGTGAGCTGCCTCACCCCATCCCCAAGTGTTTGCAGGAGGTTTTATTTTCCGCTGAGGTTTCCAAAGAGCCAGTTCTCCAGCAGCCCCTGTCTCTGGGCTGAACTGCCCAGCACAGCCCCATTTTTGTTTTGTCTTTGTTTCTAAGTGAAGCCATCTCCGGCAGGCCAGCTCCGGAGCGAGGGGAGCGGTGGGTCGCTGTGAGTCACCCGCGGAGCTGCCCACGAGACAGGCACAGCTAATCTGGAATGACACCTGGTAACTGCAACAGCTAATTTCAGACTCAAGGCACCAATTTCCCAGTCACTTTGTAGCTACATTCTGTTAACGTAACGGGTTCTTTGCACAATTATCGCAACACTTAGTAAGTTATTCATTTCCAAGAGAGCTAAGAAGCCTTGTAAATTATTTTCACTTTAAAGAAAGCAGACATAATCCCCTCAGGAGGAAGTAAACAGCAAAGTTTCTCACCCATATTTTGTTTATTATTAATACTTGAGAAATAATATTATCTCATCATTAGTTCAAAAAATACCTTTCCTTCAAAAGAAAAATGTAGTAAACAGGCAAGAATTTAAAACCCAGGTGCACGTGCCATTGTGGCAATGGCATGCATCAGGCACAGGCAGTTTGAATATTTTATGCTTCATAATTTTTTTCTTAAATAATTAACTACCTTTAACTAGTGATTGTCCAGTTCTACCACTGCTGTGGGTTTAACTGTGTATTAACAGCTCTGAGTGTTCCTTTGGTGGTTCTGCTCCTCCTTGCTCCGAATCCAGGTTATCTACAAGCCCTGCTTGACTTTTAGGTTAGAGATCTATTTCCTGCCTCACCTTGTAATGGATGTAAATCCATTTTCTACAGCTTTTCCCCCTGCAGTAGACTCAAAGAGCTCCAGTTAAGATCTCTAGTGCTCACTGGCTGGACCAGCATTCAGTCTAGTATCTCTTAGCACAGTGGAGAAACCTGCTCGCTCCAGCTGCTGATGTGGGCTTATTTGATTCTCTGTTTCCCTCATGCAGGGCAGAAATGAAGAGTTAAAATCCCATACCTTGGCTTGATTACTGCACTGCTGACAGACATGCAGATTTGGATGAGGAGACAAGATGTACTGAGCCACTAAAGAGTTGTACCTTTGGACAACTAATTGAAATTAAGCCTGTTCTCCCAAAAGCTTAAAAAAAATGTACTAGCAAAAATGACCTGGTCTATAATTATCATCTCATAGCGTAGACCAGTGTTGAAGGATTTACAAGTGTACATATATTTAGATGCATAAAGATGCACACAAGGGCTTGATATCATTTGCCAGTGCAAAGAATTGCTTAGAATGCTTAGAATTTGCATATCTGCATGTGCCCAGTAAGGGTCTCAAGGCTACCACATTTCTCTGCAAAGTCTAAGTGGGATTAAAATTATTACTTCCTTAACCTGAAATGCTAAAAATGCAAAGGACAGTATTCATATTTCTATTCAGATTCAAGCAACCACTATGGCAATTAGCTTTGACTTGATAAAAGATCTGGTAACAATGTTTTCCTACAAAACAAAATTTTAACCCCCAACTTGAGCGACACTTCCCATCCATTTTCTCTTTGAGTATTTATAGAACTATAGAAATAGAGGATAAATACATCGGCAAAAAGATCTAACAATGCTTAGAAACACTTAACTGCAATAACTACAACACTTGAAATCTGAAGGGCACACTGAGCAAAACCAGGTCTGTAAGATAAGCTCAGTAAGATTTCACACTGGTGGAAAATTGCTTTTAGAATGCTCTATGTAATACCCACATTTTTACAAAGGATGTTAAAAACCCACAGGAGAACTACTGAAAGCAGGCACACATCCTGTCCAACGTCTAAAAGAAATATATAAATAAATTTTTAAAAAATAAATAATTTTAGGAACACACAGTTTTAATACAAGAAAACACTAACAGGTGATCACTGTGGTTTACAGGTGACATTCTAATATTTATTTAGGAGAAGGATAATTAATTTAGGAGAAGAGATTAAACAAAACTGTGGCAAATTCACAATAAATTTTTGCCAGAAAGATATGAGTAAGAGGGCACGACATATTCCCAGCTATTTTTATGCAGGGTGTCAGGACTGGTGGTGAGATGAACCCATACAGCAGCAATGGGGATCAAAACAGAGCCTGATTCCAAAGGTCACCAAGCATTAAAAAAAGTTCACATCTGAATGTTTTGGCCTGGATCTATCTATGTTTTTTCTTGTAAAATCAGAGCTAGGAAAGAAAGCAGGACGCTCGCTTAGCACCAAGTCTCTGTGTCCTTGCATTGTTCTCTCATTTAAGTGCACTGCTAAGGCTCCACTGATAATAAAAGATTGATTTAAAAGTCCATTCCACAACCTAAGCAAACAGTGAGCCTGGCTAATGTTACATATCATATCCTCTTGTCATTTACTGCTACTCTGTGTGTTTACTGTGCCTCTCACTCCCCCTCAGTACCAGCCCGAATTTGCAGCAGAGCAGCTGGTCCTCCGGGGTTGATGGCACAGCTGCAACTCTGAGCCAGCAACAGCAGCCTCCCGATTGATTGTAAAAGCACAACCCTGCTCTCAGTTAGGCTCTGAACTAAAATAACCCCCTCCCAAGGCTTTGGGTCAAGTCTTTGCAGATTTCCTAAATGCCAGGCACCTCTATGTCACAAGCTGAACCTTACCTCTGGTAAGATCCAAAATTTAATCATATTATCTGCATTCTTCTGTCAAGGTTGCTACTTCGATCCAAAAGAGATTATGAAAGTAGGTGGTGTGAACAAAAAAAGAATAAAAAAATTGTATCCACTCCATCTTTAACTTCTATCAGAAAAGCTATTATTTTGCATGGATTACTTTTCTTATGGTAAATTCAGTACACAGCATGACAAAAACATCCATGCTCTTCCCATTAGTACAGGAGGAAAACTTAATGGAGTGTGCTATGTTTTGCTTTGTCTTTCTCTTACCATTTTTTGAATTACTGGTCTTGCTTCGTGCTCCGAGCCAACATGATGAGTATTGCTCCTTTCCTTCAAAATAACTGGACTGTGAGAACAAAGAAGTGTGTTTTTGGAGCCTGATTCTCAGTTTCACTAAGGTCCTACCAAGGCAGCAGAAACAGGCCTTAGCACAGTTGCAAGCCCTCTTTTGTAAAACGTAACAACAAATGAAGTGATATTAACCCTGCTGCAGGTGAAGGATGAGGCTGATGTTCACACACCTTGATGGTCCATTCCCATTACAAGAAACAGGAAAGAGAACATAAATGTAAACTGAGAATCTGGTTTTGTAGTTACCCTGGATACAGTTTGTAGGATTTATATGTTTAATTAGAGCAAAAGGTAGAAACCTCCAGAGTCATATGAAAACTCTATGTTAAACAAGGTTTTGCCCAACATTCTAGAACACCAGAACTTGCAACAATGGAACAAGAACAATTAAAAAGATTACTAAAGCATTTTGTTTTGCTTGTTCTTCTTGGGATCCTTCATTTTCAAGTTAGGAAAGACATTTTATGCCACCTAATTAAAACAACTGGCAGGGTTTTTTTTTTTGTTGTTTTTTTGTTTGTTTGTTTGTTTTTTAACAGATACACTAATTACCTTTAACAAATAAGTCCCATGTCTTTGGTTTAACACAAGATTAGACTGCACAATAACAAATTCCTAAACTTAATATGTATCATTTAATGAATTTATAGACAATGCCTCTTTTTCCCCCATTGCAGAGTGAAGAAGAATTTGCTTAGTAGGGAGTACTCAAAGCACTCTAAAACATTCTGTGTTTCTGTCCTTGCAGAGGGTAGTGCATGTACATCCTTCAATTTGTCCACATCAGTAGATCTGATGACTTTTGTGTTTTGGATCTCGGATGAAAATCACTGTATTTTCACTTATATCCATGGGGGAAACATCAGATGTTCTTGCAAAGGATTTCTTGTGGGATGTAAGTTAACCAGAAAATGTAAATACTATTCTAGAGTTCTCTATGTCCCATGCCAAAACTGTCAAATTGTCCATGCCTCCTGAAGAAACAGGACCATCAATATTACGGGACTTGTAGGTACTTTTAGAGGTTAATACCATTTGGATGTTAACAAATGAAAAGTGCTAAAACATCCTAGACTATTTAGAAAAGATTCGGTATCTTTGCTCCTGCTGTCACAAGTCTGCTCTACTAAAGTGGCACCAGCTTACCAAACCTAATGAAAAAAAATATCAGTGTGACAGTTACTTCTCAGGTTAAACATTGTTGAAACCTGTAGGTAAAGCAACCACTTGATTCTGTAATGGAGCTTATGTGCTTGTTATATTTATTCAGAGGGACTGGTCAGGAGGATTACAGCCCCTGTGCAAAATGACCGGCGAGGTTTTGTGCACAGCACCTGTGGGCAGAGTGGTTTGTCAAGGTAGCGCTCTGCACAGAGCTGTGTGTTCAGGGAAGAAGTAAAACAACCAGAAAAGGACAACAAAAGAGAAAAGAAGCACCAGGCATCATTCTCAGTGCAGCAAACACAGTTTGGTGAGGGACTGCTACAGTCTACGCTGCTCCACGGAGCTGTGAGCGCTGGAGCCACGTCCTGCTGCTCAGTTCCTGCTGGGATGGGCAAAAGGAGACTATGAACAGTCCTTGTAAATAAGTAGGGTCACTTCAAAGATATTTGGCTTTAATCCAAACACCCCAAAGGCCCTGAAATTTTAGCCAGCAGCTCAGCTCACCCCAGGTGAGCAATGTAAACAGGCAGCAAATTACGACATGGCACAAAATCTGAGAAATGTTGGCATCTTTCTCAGCTGACAACTTGGCCACATACACAGAGGTGCACCTTTCAGCAGGGGAGTTCAAACACTTCTTTGGCAAGGGAAAAAACACACCCAGTTTGCACCCAGATTGTGCATTTTATTTTGTCTCACATTGAGCTTGCTCAGGCAACAGGCAGTATTTTAGGTAACTATTACTTGTTTCTCCTCAAGTTTCCATAGAAAATTGTTGGTAGTCATGACTTTCTTATTGCAGAAGGCATCGAACACATACAAAAGTTTTAAATTAACGAGCTGTTGGGGAAAATACGCACAACACAACCTGTGACACTATCTGAAGACACCCATGCAACTGGTGTCAAGCTGTGCCACTTAAAGCATGTTTTCAACACCCACCTAAGACAGCCTGGCAGCATATATTTGCGAATTTATCACAGGCAGGGAGTAAAATGCTTTTAAACATCATCTTATTTCCCCAGTGAATGCTCCTCCCAGCAGGGAGCTCTGCTGGCTGGTTTCTACCAAGCACATTGAGCAAGATCACTTCTAAATAACAACTCCTTCCACAACTTGATTTCCTTGCCCTAAAGCCCGGTGACATGTCTGAACGCTGGGATGCCAGCACCACAAAGCACCCACAGCTTAAAGCAAGACATGCTGGAGCAGGATGTGACACCCTGGACTATCCCAGGGGTCTGGTAGAGAGCCAGCCTTGGGGTCAACACATTCAGAGACTTTGGTGGTGAAATCCAAGTAGTTTGAACATTTCTGGAACATACATCACAAGAAAAGCTGGTTGTGAAGATGTACTTTTCTAGAGTGGAAGGGAATAGCACAAAGCTGGGAGAGTGCTGTAATTCAACAAACTGCAAAAGAGTAGCTGTGCCCTCCTCCTCAGAAAAACAGTGGAAAAAATTCACCTTTGGGTGAAGGGGCATTCATACAGCCTGAAAATTGTGCAGTGAAATTCAAGTGACCCCTTGTGACTACTCCCCCGTCTTCTCTGATGCTGAAACAACATCAGAGCTATCTGCTGGTGGTGCTTAAATGCTCGTGTTTTTCACATTAGAGAGGCAGGAGTTTTGTACCCCCCGATTCCTATACTTACATACCTTTGGAAATTAGCATAAACATCTCAGCTGGCTACCGATGTGATTAAGATGTGCCTCCACTTTGCAATTTTTTCTTTGAAACAAAGCAAAGGCTTTCATTTGTTAAGTGAAAATTCCCCTGTGGAAACCCCTCTCTCTTTCCCTCCCATTTCTGACCCCATACTGGGCACTTTAATCTAATTTTGGTTTGAGGTTTTAGAAGCTGAAGGCTGCTTCTGAAGATCACTGAGGGAAAAGAAATCACTGGGAGGAACACCACACTTTGAACTGAACGTCCCTGGCACAATGCATATTGGAAAAAGAAAGTACTAAGAACATTTCCCAATCAATGTAACTGTATTTTTCACAACCAGTTAGAAGAAATGGAAACCTATGGTAAATAATGCTGCTTTGTACAAGTCCAATTACCCTGAATGATAAATTGCCTAATTATTTCAGCTCTAGAATCTTTCCCAAGTTCTTTATCCCTTTCTTTGTAGTCAGTGTCTGCAGAACAAGAGCGTTTGACTGTTACTAATTAACAAGAGAGAAAGATGCAGGACATTTAGTAAATTCACTTCTGTTTAAATCCATGTTACATTATTTTTCCCCACCAAAGGGGGAAAAAAAGTAATAATTTATTTAAAAGCTGCTCTGATGGAGAAAATTTTTCTCCATGACTACTCTGTGATATTAAAACAGTCAGCTTTTGTTTTTTATGCTCTCTAGAATGCCAAAAGATTAAAGGCACAGCAAGGTTAGATTAGTACCTCGAAATTATCTGTAAAGTTCTCTACTTATCAAGCTATTAAATCTAAATTCATGACTGCACAAAATCATCTTCTTATTGTATCCTGAGTGCAGATGAACTTGATGAAACAAGTTCCAAAAAGATAAAGCTTTAAAAAGTGCTTTGTTCCAGTTCACTATGCATTGACTTTCTGACATCTTGTTTCTTCCTTTTTCCTTCATTTAGATCAACAACAGTAGCAAGGGTTTCTGGACAATAGCTCCGTGTTCAGAACTTTTTGTCTTCTTGATTTTTTCCTTTAAATTTAAAGTGTAGCTAGGAGTACTGAAAAAGATATTAAAGTTTATTCAAAACCTCTACTGAAGATCAAAATCACTGTATTGTACTATATTTTTAAACCTAGTGGTATGTAAAGCATTATAAAACAAACAAAAAACTCCCCAAACCTTTTTTTCCCTCCTGCTTATTAACAGAGTCTTTTCTGAAATCCATTTTTTAAGATGTGTGTAAAAGCAGAATGTTTTACATACAAAATAATATGAATATTTGGTTGAATTCTGTAAGCACAGTTTCCATACAGGTGGAAAACATTGAGTCAATGGGGCCAAAGAGTGAATTGCTTGCACATCATCCCTTAATGTGCTATGCCTCAGCGACAGCCAGGGAGGATAATTCCTTGGACTGAGAAAGTAATGGAGCTCTCAGACTCGCCACATCTGAGACCTGGCTAAGGATAGTTAGCGTGCAAGCAACTATTTATCTACTCAGTCTTGGTTAAAAGCCCAACATTCCAGTCCATACAAGCAACTGGCATTTCTAGTGTAAAACAGTTTGAAGTCTCCCCTGACTGAGGCCCCAAATGCCTATTCCAGTGGCTACTGCAGCAGTGAAATTCCACTTCTGGCCATAGCTGCTTGCCCTTTGTGGGGTACTGACCAAAACATTCAAAACATGACCAGCTACACTGACGTACAGGTGGATTTTTTTGCTTTAAAGGATTTGATTTTGGAGAAGTCCCATAACCTGTCTTATGAAAACCAGACATCAAATTAGTTAGTAATAAGTGAGATTACAACCATGGACTTCAGGACAGTTAACTTCAGCCTCTTCAGGCATCTTCTTGGAAAGATCCCTTGGAAAATAGGCCCCATCGGGAAGAGAGGTTACAAATATCCCTTCCTCCAGAATGATCCATCTGAATGAAGAAGAAATTGTGCAAAGGGGGCAAGAGACCTGCATGGATGAATATAGAACTGTTTTCATTACTCAAGCACGAGCAGAAAATACACAGGAGATGCAGGGTCAGGCCACTTAGAATGAATATAAAGAGGTTATCAGAGTAACTAGAAATGAGACAAGGAAGGCCAAGGTCCATCTGGGGGCCAAAATTAAATCTGGCCAAGAATGTCAAGGACAAGAAAGGCTTTTTCAAATACATCAATAACAAAAGGAAAACAAAGGCAATGGGCAGAAATTGATGCACAGGAAATGCCACCTGAATTTGAAGAATTTCTTTACTGTGCAGGTGACCAGGTACTAGAACAGATTGCAGAGAGAGGGTGTGGAGTCTCCCTCACTGGAGATATTGAAAAACTATCTGGTCAAAATCCTGTGCCACTTGCTCTAGGATGGCCCTGCTTGAGCAGGGGGCTGGACCAGAGTCCACCCTATGGTCCCTTCCAGCCTGATCCATTCAATAAATATTAGTGAAAAATTGTTCTGTGACACAGTAAAATATATTAACAGATTTGAAATGGAGCAGTCTTCAGACAGGATGTGTTTCCTACATTCCTTTGTGTTTTCCTGACTACTCCCTTTGCACCAGTCTTTCCATCTGGTCAAGTAAGGAAATGTTCACTCATATCACTGGAAGACCACCATTTCTAGAGCAAGGGCACACCCAGAAACACCACCTTTCCTTTCCTTCCATGTTAAAAGAAAAGCATAAGATGAAGCAGGGCAAACAATACAAAAGCCATCTCATGCTGATTAAAAAGAGCAAAATCATATTGTAAGAAATGGAAATTATTTAAATACATATGTTCTGCCAGGGTGGTAAAGAAGGGGGAAAAAAGGCAGAGGAGGTCACAAGAAGTTCAGTCTACCAAAAGCTGCTTTACATAATCATGAAATGCAAACGAGTTTCCACTCCTTCTGGCACCAGCTCATTCAGCCTTCACTTCAAATGCTTATTGACAAATAAATGGACTAGTTGCTTCCTATTAATGCTTCCTAATTTATGTACATACCTGGAGGAAAAAATTCCATTTTGACCTCACATTCATATAAGCTAAGATCATTTTTAAGCTATGAATATGATGAATACAATTTTAATTTCTTCTTGGTTGCTGCTGGGGATTTGCTGTTTCTTAATAAATTAGGCATGTGTTCTCCTCAGCTCAACTTTTGCACCTTATGCATTTAATAAATGCAATTCAGGAATCTGTGTGAAACTTCTTGATGAAAGACCTTATTTTCTTCAGTCATCATTCACTCTCTCCCTCCTTCTCTCTCTCATGCAAGCACAGGTGCACAAACAGGATTTGTTTTATTTACTGCTCCCCAATACTTCTCCTCCTTTGCCCATAGGATCATACAATGGTTTGGCTTGGAAAGGACCTTAAAGCTGATCTAATTCAAACTCCTCTGCCATCAGCAGGGATATCTTCCATTAGACCAGGCTGCTCAGAACTCCATTCAGCCTGGTCTTGAACACTTTGAGGGATGAGACCTCCACAGCTCCTCTGGGCAACCTGTGCCAGTGCCTCTCCACCCTCACAGTAAATAATCTCACCCAAACCTACTCTCTTTTAGTTTAAAGCCATTACCACTTGTTCTGTCACTACAGACCCTTGTAGAAGGTCACATGGAAAATCCTTATCATGAAAGTGGCACTCGTTTTCAGATATCTCAAGAGTCACTACTGTCCTTACAATGTAAAATGCTGTTAAAGCAAGATTTTACCCCTTGGTCTTGAAAGCCTCTCAGAAGTTGACAGTTCAGTGGAGATTCCTGCAGCAGATGAGGATACCAGGGCTGGGCCAACACCTTCATGCTCTGAAGAATCTGCCTGTCAGTCTGGGGACACAGAGGAGTCTCATCCCAAATGAATATTAACTAATGCACAAGTTGAAAATGCTTTGCTGCTTAGCTTAGTATTTAATATTTCCCAGGAGACAAGTTCTTTCCTGATGAATGCGATTGACTGCTAATGCTGAGACACAGTGTGGGGTCCTGACACAGATGTCCAAAGCCACCCTCTCTCATTTGTAAGTTCTTTCAAGGGCCAGATGGTTTAGCTTTCTGATTTTTTTGCATTGAGGTTGTGCCTATTGCTAGCTGTTCTCTTTCTTTGCTAAGTATTTATGATACAGCAGCACGTAACTTATGGAAACTTTCAGTGCTTAACTTCCATGACAAAAAAAAAAAGTATAATATCTTTCTGGGCTTGACTCCTACTTCACATTGAAAAACTCCTGAGGGGTAGCCAGGCTGCCACTCAAAGAACAGGCACTCACACCTGTGAAGGCATCCTCATTCCTGAGAAGCATGTTCACCTCTTTTCCTACCATATGGCTAGCCTGGTGGGAGTATGTCCCTCCCAATGTCATGGAGAGGAGCAGTGTGATATTTACTGTGGTTTATGTTATCTCCTTGCTTCCTTCTACAAGGCTCAACTGCCCAGTGCAAAAATGTGATCTACCAATTCTACCTGGGACTATGTTCCACCCTGCACCCTATGATGTTCCCTACCTGCAGCTAAAAGGTTAACACTGATATGAGTAAAAAAATTTATTGGACATTGCTTTGATATTAATTTGGCTTACTTTTTCCCTGGAGGAAGCTTGTTAATCACCATATACAGGAGCAGTGGGGATACGAATCCTGAAGAAAATTGTAACAAGTTTCTTGCTCAGCCGTGGTATTTTTCCTTAAATTAAAAGCAAATATACCCTTTTCTCCATAAAACCCTGAAATGTAAGGAGGGAAAGGAGGGGGACAAATAATAGAAAGACATGGAAGATGCATCCTTCCCTTTCTTTTTAAACAAATCTGCCTAATCACATTTAAAGTGCTGCATTATTAACATCTTCACCATTAAATGTTCCATGTCACTAGAAAAATTTATTCTTTAACATGAACCCTGCAGCAGTGATAGTGGGTCAATTATTAGGAGGATGGCAAAATACCAAGAAAATTCAGGGGTGAAAATGAGTATCTGTCTAGCATACATTACCTGAGACTCAGTTTTGCTCAAGAATAGCAATAAGGCAGAGTCACTGAGCAACATGTGACATTGCAAGCAAAAGACAAATTAGTCTTCATGGACAAGAGACTGATAGGCCTGAAAAAATGGAAAAATAAAAGGGTTTTTTTCTCTTTCCTCTTTATTTCTTTTTCTTGAGTGAAAAGGGGTAAATGAACTCTGCGTGTCAACAACAAGAAGTTCCTTAAAATAAAGGTACATTTATCATCTCAACAGCACCTCATTCCAGGCCACATAGAACCACCTATTCTCAGCTGTGAAAAGGATTTTCCTAGGAAAGAAGTAAGGTTTGGAAAAGTCAAGGAAGTACAATGTCAAGATACAAGTGGGATTTAAACTGGAATTTGTTCCTATAAGCTAACAGTAGACATTCCAAAATAGCAAAGCCAAACCATTCCTAAAAGATACCCAGACTTACCAATTGATCAACTCAACTCTTTGCATATCATAAATAAGCTGACTCTCAATAAAGTCTTTACTGTCTTTGAAAATCTTTATCTCCTTTGGAGAGCAGGCATCTGTAGATATAGTGTAGGAGCTACAAACACAGGGCAAGCAAGAAGAATTGCTCTCATGCAGCTCCTGGCTGGTCATGCTCTCACTGCCTGCTCATGATTCAGACAAAGGGTGACTGTGGCTGCCCTGCAGAGCACAGGAACAAGCAACAGGGGTCTTCCAGACAGGCCTGCAGCTCAACTTCTCTGCCAAGTGCTGGGAGGGGTGCCTGGGATGGAAAGCAACCTGTGCAAAGAGATACCTTCTAAGGCTTGCACGATGAGAAAATTGAGCCCAAGCTTTTCCACTGTCAAATTCATATTTTTTGAAAAATCCCTTCGCCCAGGATTCCACCTCATTGCTTCCCCTTAGCATTTGAGCCTAGGAACAAGTTTGGGGCAAATTTGGATAAACACTTGGCAAGCTTGGACTCAAGACTTTTCTCATGATACCTCTCTTTATACAGCAGAGACTCAAGATGGTAGAGATAACAGAGCCCTGAGTCTCAAAGGTGTCTGATATTCCAGAAAAGTGGCTGACATTCCAGAAAAGTCAAAATAACCTCTGCCCAAGAGAAGTGACTTGGGGGGTCTGCATTTCAAATCAGTACATTCTAGACACATACAGCAGAGGATAAATTTGGGTCTTCTCCTAACTTAGCAACCTTTGACTGGTATGCACAGAAGCACCATGGGACTAAGATAAATAACTGATTTCAGACATTGAGCCACTGCATGAGGAACTGCAGAAATAGAACATAACAGTACTTGGTCTCTACATGTTTAAAAGCATCTCTCTATTTGTTTAAAAAAACCAAAGTGCTGACAGCTGACATTCATAAATGATGGGAGTCTCTGCAACACCTTCTTAAACAAATAGAGCAATCAAAGAGTGTCATTCCATTAAAGAGAATAAACAGCAACAACAACCAATATTGTTTGTGCTTCCTGGTTCTGTATGTTTTGTGTGTGTATGTGTATGCATGTGTAACAGAAACTCTCTTCTGTAGACTTTTTTTCTGAGCACTATTTACAATTCAGTCTCCCTTGATAAATGCAAGCCTTCACTGTCAGCAATATTTCCTTAGTGAAGCTCAGTCTCTGTAGTTGCCAGCTTCTGAGAGCACAAAGCCTTGAGATACTGCATGAAAGGCACCAAACTCATGCAAATTGTTGTAGTAATTCCCTGACAGTGACATCTCTCTGACTTTCACCCCTCATTTTCACCAATGCTCAAAGAAAACCACCTGTGCTACCAAGGAGACTCTCTGCATAGACTGCTTAAAAATCTAAAGTACTCAATCAGGCACAAGAGACACCATAAAAATGGTCCTGCCTCTCTCTGCTGTAGGAATTTTATGGGAAGGGAAAATTTTGAAATGACAAAATCCCTTTTCCATAAGACATCTCCATCAGACTGCAGAGGTATTAGTGAAGGAGCTTTGCAGTGTGAAGAACAGAATCATAAACCAGTGTAAAGTTCAGTACAATTCCACTCAAGTCAGTGAAGATGATTACTCCAGATGAGCAACTGCCACAGCCAGTATGTCTGATGAATTACAGCACCAAAATTATCAGTCATAAATGAGGAGTTTATGCATCAGTCCAGTTCAACTTGGGCTATTCACAACTCACTACACATAGCAATTAAAAAGGAATTAAACAGTATTGTTTCATAAACAAAACTATGGATTGCAATGACTTTGGAGTAGCATAATTCAATATTTTTGACATGAAAGAATATAGATGAAACAGTCTGGTCAACATTTTCAATAAAACATATTGAAAATATTCCTGGGTCCTAAAGCTATACAAAACCAAGTCTTTATAGGAAGAGGAAGATGTCTTTATATCAAAGAAAAATCTCCAAGTTTCCATTTAAATAGAGAAAGAGTATAACAGGACCTTCAAGTTTCTTTAAACTTTCAGTTTCTAGACAGAAGTGAAAATGTTGGTAAGTCACACCAGCACCGAATTGTTACAGCAGTACTTTGTGTGGATAGGAAATTTGATGGAGTAGAGACATGCTGTGTCTTATCCTGTTCTTCATTCCTCTCACACTGATGTTTCTAAATGTCATATCAAGCAGTGATAAGTAAGAGTAGTACAAAGCTTTTTTAAAATAGAATGGAAAACACAGTTAGTCTTGCAGCCCCCAATGAATGTTTTATGGTAATAGCTGCTCTTTCATGTATTCACTTTTATTTACTTCTCCTGGCTCCTGTGCTCTCCTTCACCTTTGTCAGGGCTCCTGAAAGTATTCCTGGGCATCAGCAGCAGTGAGCTGCTACTCTGTCCTTCACCAGACCTGAAGCCTCACATATCAGTGCAGCAACACATCTCTAGTTCTGTAATGCTCAGTGCAACTTTTTTCCTGTGCTTCTTTAAGTAACAACAAATTTGTAGAGAGATGAGTTAAAAATCCCCAAAATGTAGCACCAAGTCTAACCCATTAGTCAATGCGAGGCTTGGCTGTCTATTACTGAGAATATGCAGTAAATTATTCCTGAAGGTGAGATTAGAATTCAGGGAGCTCTTGCTCCAGGCTTTTATATGCTCTGCACCATCAAGTATGGATTTCTTTATTGCATGGAGACAGGGAAGATCATTCTCATACCTCTTTTGGCCTCCTTAGCTGCCCCTAGCATGCTTGCTTTTTCCCCTCAAGAAAATGAGCTAGTTTCACTGGTTTAACCTGATGTGTTTACTTTGCAACAGATCAGGACCACATACCTACACCCACTCACCACATTTCACCTCAGGGTAACAAATAACTTCTCATAAGAAGTTAGCTTGGTCTTCTCTGTTTTTGCACTCTGTTTTGTGCCACTACTCTTCCTGTCTAAAATTGTGCAGTCCAGTAAAACAACGACAAAAAAAAATTTATAATTGTGAATGATTCAGGCTTGAGAGCAGGGACAAGGATGGGAGAGAGATTTTAGCATTTTTAAATGCTAAAATTGGTATAGAGGAAAAAAGAGAGGCCCCACATTAAGGGAATCCCCAGCATGGAAGATGCAATTTTTCATGCCCTAAGCTCTGTGGCTCAGGACATAACACACAGAGCAGCTCAGAGCACACAGTGGCACTCAGAAGCAAGTGTTCATATGCTCAAAATGATTGTGTATGCTCCAGGCTTTCTATGACTTTGCGAAGCACACACACAAACAAAAATCAACTTGCTTTTACAATGAAATAATCAGTCACATGTGCAAAAATTGTTCCTAAACATGTCTTGTGAAGGGCTCTTTAAAAACTCCGCACAGGGATCATTTTTTGACTGAAACAGAGAGGTGAAGACCATGGGTACATTCTTTCTCACTTGGTGAATGTGGATAAAAAACATCTCTTTCACAACTGTATAGCCTCTAACAGTTCAGGGATGGTTAGCCACAAATGTTGTAAAAATAATCTGGTCTTGAAATAGCAACATTTCTCTTTTTTTCCCCTGTGCCCTCCTTTACTGGTAGATACCAGGCTTGCTTCTCAGCTGATGCCTATCACCATACCTGTACTAATACCAAACATGTACCAGTATAACCCATCTGAGGATCTGACCCCTCTCTGCTGTCCCAGATATGTGGTCTCTGCAGAAAGCAATATTATTTTATACAGACACAGAGGTAGGCGTCCTGCCCCCACTAGTTCATATTTAACTCTCTTTTCATCTTGTTTATTTTGCTTTCATGGTATCAAAGCAAGCTGCACACCCAGCAACAAGCTTGCAGCAAATAGGTGCATCTTATTTTTAGCAGATTGCCCTTCACAGGGCACACACTACACTCTCAAGGGATTTATGAAGAGGGTCAGGTCAGAGACTCTATAATTTGAATTTTATTTGTGTGTTAGAAGAATTATGCTTGTATTTTCCAGTACAGTTGGAGCACAGACAGGGATTCAAACTGCATGGGAAGTTAGAGTGTGTGGTGACAAGCAATCACCATTCAGTATTTTGTCTCTCTGCTTCCCCAGAGATGAAAAGCTCTGCATGTCCTTTCCCTACACCCTAAAGACCCAGACAGAGGTGAGGGGGCAATGTCCTGCCCTCTACAATAACTGAGGCTAGAGGCTTCTCCAGCCTGCCAAACTAAACTGGGCCAGGTGCCTCTTCTCACTTTGAGGCAAAGAGACACCATGAAACCTCGACACTGAGCTGTCAGTCAAGAAAAGACCCAAAATGTCCTTTAGCAAGCAGATGAGGATGGTTCTGGAGGTAAAAAGATGACAACCCATGACTCACTCGGAGACTGTTTTCTGAGGACACCTGCCTGGAAGTGCCATCTCCACAGTCTATTCAGGCTGTGTGGTAGAGATTGGCAGTGAGACCTCCCAAGACAGCTCTGAAACAAACTTGGACACAACAGAGCAGGATAACATGGTCCTGTCTCCTCTGGGTATCTGACTCCCAGCACTGAGACTAGACACTTCCAGCACCTAGCTTTGTATTTCTGCACCACACTGCAGCAGTCTGCACCCCCCCTGCCCAGAGATCTCTAACACAGCATTGACTCAGCTTTCTCCATCCCCTTTATGCTCTCCCAATGTACCCACTGTGCAAGACAGACAAATGAAGATCACAGCAAAGGCAGGGGTGTCCTCAAGAAGAACACCCTGAGCCACCAAAATACTGCTGTATGCTCAGATGGACCAGCCTTGCTCCATTACTGGCTATTACAAGGTCACCATGCCTTGTGTTTTTGACTGGTGTGCCAAAAAGCTGGAACTGTGCCTGTCATTTATAGCACCTTTTCTCAGATGGCTCTCACATGTCTTTATAAACTTTGGTAAATGAGTATATAAATCACTCTGTCCACCACCAAAGTACAATCATCTCTGGGATGATACACAGCAGCTGCTGTAAAATCAAACTGCAGCTCCACACCACAGATTAGGGCAATAAAACATGCTGCATCAGCCCACTGAAATGGATGGAGGACAGAAGAGGGACGTGGTGGAAGACATTTTGTAGTTATAATTACCTGAGTATAAATTGGGCAGAAGAGGGTATGGTGTTTAATACTTGCATATCTGCAAATCAAAACAGTTTTCCACCACATGTCAAAACAATCTGACTGTACCATTCCCCATGTTTTGGCCTTCTAAAGCCCTTCCTTTCTGAAAATTGCAGAGCACTTGATAAGAGCAAAAAGCTGATGTGCTGAGTACAAGCAATAGCCTAAATCAAATTTCTTAGCAACTGACTTGATAACTAACTGAGCCTGTAGCTTCTGTGTCCCTCCCTTCCTCTCTCTTGCATGACAACTGAACACAGCATCTATATATACCCAGTTCTAAAATAGCTTCTACTCCTGTAACTCACAAACCGTTCACATAGATCTCATTTTCTAGGCTAAAAGTAGTTAATTGCAGTCACTGAGGGGACTGAACTGCTGCACCCTTTCCCTTATTCTGGGATGGGCTCCTTGAGCAGTGTGTTTCCCCCTCCTGCCCCCCTGCCAAATCATGAACTGTTTATAAAAGGAAATCTTTTGAATGATGGGGCTGCATAGATCAGATCTACAATTTTCCTGTTATCAGGGACTGCAGATGAATCATTGTCCTTCTCTCCCTCTCTTCTCCTTGTCTATACAGACATATATGCACCATCTACAGCTAAACCTGACAAGAAAGTACAGGGAATTTATTTGAAAGGTATTTCCAATCAATATACGACATGGGACAGCGTGGTTTGGGATGAGGACACCAGTTTGAGTTAAGCCTCATACAGACTTTGTACAGAGCAGAAATTGAGTGCAAACTCTCTGCACTGACTAGGGACACTGCCACAAGTGTCCCTAGCTTCATAACCTCTCCTAGATAGTGCAAAAGCTGAAATGATTAGCTAAATATTCATAGAGAACCAAGAGAGTCAAGAATTAAGCATTTGAATTTGATTATTATTGAAACACTACTAATAGTGAATGGCAGCTCAGTCAGACCATACACAAGCCAGGGTCCATTTAGTTATCCAGCTTGTATCAGAATCACACCCACATGTGAACCTCTTGCACTCTTGCAGTCTCCAAGTGCACAGCGAGGGCTCCTTTACCTGGAACTGGACCAGACCAGCTGCTAAGGGAAATTTGGTACACAAAGAGCTAGTCTTTAACTACCCCAGAATAAACTCCTGAGGTGCTCAGAGGGTGTACCCAAGAGCCCCCACTACCAGTCTGTGCCTACAGGAGCACACTACTTGTCCATGGAGACATGGCCATATGCATGGACTTCCTGTGTGGAATATCCTTAAAGAACCAGCCAGCCAATGACTGATTGCACTCAGATTTCTACACATTTTCATGGAAATGTTTACCATTTCACATCCCCATCTACAGAAAGAAGTCATATGAATGACATCACACACCTATCCTGGAGGATAGCTCTCCCACCAATTCCCCTTTGGATTCCTAGGCCATCAGCTTTCAGGAACTGATGAGGAGATTAACCATACTTTCCTGGGGGCTGCATAGCAGGGGATTCTGTGTGCAAGTCTGCCCCTAGCATTACCCAGTAAACTGCCCACACTCCAGGCCAAGTTGCACCTTCACACCTTGGCAGGCCTTAAGGAAGGCAGCTGAACTCACCAGACAAGAGGGCACAATTAGGGCCTGCCATATATGAATGAAACAAGTAAATAACTCCAGCTTCTGGAAGCAAAAATGCCCTTGGCAAATACAGATAGCGGAGAAGTAATTTGAACACAGTATAAGAGAATTAGATACCATGATTTTTTTTTAAATATTATACATATATTCTGCTGCTAGAAAAAAAAAAAAAAAGATTATTTAAAACAAAACTTTGAAGTTTATGATTTGTAAGAACAAAATTTGTGCTCCTACAAAGACCAGTAAATAAAATTGACCAAGAAAACAATAGAAGCATTTGTACAAGAGGAAAAAAATAGAAATGCGTAGTTCTAAGCCTGACGACAGCTGTTTGATTTCAATAATGTAAAATATTCTTTTAAAGGTTAAGCATTCACTATGACACGAAGTTTCTAGGCATCTCTTGTGTTGATACATTGACATTCCCTGCACAAAGCCCCAGACCAGCACATCATACTCACGTGTTTTGCAGAGAACTCATCGACCTCCCGCAGCACCTTCTCCTGGCACTCCGGGTTGGTGGCCAGCAGGTAGGTGGCAAAGGACAGCGTGCTCGTGGTGGTCTCATAGCCAGCGATCAGGAACAGGAAAGCTTGGCCTGCTATCTCATCCTCTGTCAGCATCTTCTGAGCCTTCTCAGATGGGGCTGTGCCAGCCAGAGGCGCCTCATCCTGTCTGGGAGCAGCAGATGGGCCGAGCACACCCGAGCACCCGGCTGCCAGGGACTCGGCTGAGTCGCAGGCATCAAGCATCCACTGGAGAAAATCTCTGCGCCTCTGCAGAACAAGGAACATCAGGGATGGGTCACAAAGCAATGCCTTCCATGGGGGATGGAAGCAGAGAGCAACTTCCTATTTATAGTGCATGCTTGGCTCCTACAGAACGACCACCAGCCTTTCACTGAATAAGGAGGCTTCTATAAATCAGCTGGAAATGCCATAACAGCCTGTCATTGCTTTCTTCCCAGGGAGATGAGACTGATCTGCCCCAATCCACAAGAGGTATGTTAGGCATCCTTCACAGAGGATTGCTAACGGCCAGCTTTGCACAGAATTTCTTTTATTCTTAGGCTGAGTTCTTGGCACTTGCTGGGAATCAGGAGATTGACACGGACATTGTACATGCAGAATCCTTGTGCCCCTGCCAGATGGAGGCAGCACAAATCCTGCTTGGAGGAGCTGGTCCATCTGCTTGGATGCACCACCCTCACTTGTCTGTATGGTCCAAAGCATGGAACTCACCATCTAAGTTCAGGGTTGCATCTACATTACTTTCTATACTAGCTTAGTGTGACAGGGCTGAAATCTAATCTGAGTAAATTGGGATGTCTTTTTGATGAGAAAACACAGGAACACTTGTAACAAGATAGCCTTTCTTTAAACAATTCTTTAAGAATGTATTTGCAGAACCATATTAAAACAGTAAGCATTCCCCTACCACAAAACCTATTTGGGTGGTTTGTCTTTGCAAAATGCCCACTGAATGATCCTGCTGTTATGAGAACTGTTTCTTTCACACTTATTTCTGACACAAAAGCTCTAATAAACAGACCTATGGCCAAGAGTGAGCTGACTCCCAACCAGTGTGGACAGCAAGCTTGATTAGGCTTTGAAATACAACCCAAAAGGTTTGAATTGACTTTTGAGAGTGGGCATAATAGAATTGTGCTGAACCTAAGCCATAAGGCTGTGTGATTGATTTTCAATTCCTCAAATACCAACAGAATACATGATAGCTCAAGGACTTAGAAGTGACTGCAGTGCGAAAACATGACAGCTTGTGCAGTGGAATGGACAAAAGAAGGGACCAAGCTTTTCTTCAAAAGAAAAGAATATCCTGTAAACTGTACTTGTCTTTTAAAAATTAATAATTTGAATGATTTCTTGGATCTGATGCTTGAGAGATAAAGTAGAAAAAAGAAAGGCCAGAGAAAAGGACAGGCAAACAAGATAAGAGTAAGGAAGAAGTAATTAATTATAAATGTCAGACGACTTAATCAGATTATTTATTTTTCACACGACATGGGAAAAGAGAGCAATGAGACAAGAAAACAGGAGAAATACTCAGTGTCCTGTGCTTAGCTCTGCTGCCAACTGTTCTGATCGATCTACAGGCAGAGAGGAATGGTTATTTTGGGGTTTGAATAACACAAGGGATTGGCACAGTGCCTCTTCAACAGCTCCTTCCCTCCACCCCAGAGAACCTTTCCATGATGCATCTTGTACCCAATGAGAATCTTGCACCCTGGTACACCCAAAAATCAATGATTCGGATAGCAGCCAGTGCCTGCTGAAGGACTCTGCACATTCTCCAGTCAGGCTGAATCACCTCCAAGGCATGGGAGACGTGCTTTTCCACCAGCAGGTGAAGGCACACAAAGAAACGCTACAGACACTGTGCTCTGCAAATGAGCTGCAGCTCTGAAAACACCTCCTTGTGCCTAGACTTAGGCACAATTCCCACCAGCATGATAGGATACCTCTGCTCCATTATGTTCCTGTAGATTGGAGGAAGTGAGACTTCATGCAGACTTTGGCTGTGAATGGCTCAAAATCTTGTTTAATTTTTCTGGGGAGGAAAAGTTTGTTCATGTCCTGGGAGTTCATGTATTGCACGACTCAGAGTCCAACTCTTTTGCATAGGCTGTGCTTCAGGGATTTCCCTTGTACATATATTTGTATTAAGCCATTTTTAAAATTAAAAAAAACCAAGCAAACAAGAAAAAAAAAAAAGCCAACCAAATAAAAAAAATTCCAAAACCAAATAAATAAAGAAACAGCCCCAAAAAGAAACAACAACAACAGCAAAAAAAACAACAAGAACAAAAATAAAACCCAAAATACCAGGAGAGTCCAGTTCCAGTGTGTTCATTAGCGTGTGGATAAACCAATTCAAAGTAGTAATGAACCGCATCTGTAGAGGCAGTCTCTTTATCTGCAAGACTAGCCACCATCACCTAAATTACCTTCATAACATAAACATGTAGAATTACGTTCCTTTTCAGTGGAATTGTAGCACTGTAGCCTCCTGCAGCTCAAAAGGTGTAACATTTGCCATGGTTCTGCATCCATCCTTCTCTAGCTGTGAATTTTCTTATAAACAAACTCATTGCCCTCTAAGGGTTTGCTGCTCCTAGACATGAGCTGTTAGACGAGCCTGGTCTTATATTTAGACAATACACTCTCTGGAGACCTGTAAGATGTTTCTCCAGCCTTAAACAAAATCAGGTCCTGGCCTTATACAAAGCATCGGGTTATTGCTGTGATAGCAAAGTAATAATCATAATGACTACTGAATAAAATTTCATTCATGAGAATTTTTGCTGAAAGCAAACTTAATGAATACCAGCACAAGTGAATATTCCCAGGAATGTGCTCTGAAATGCCTCTGTGGCCATTTTGAGGAGCTCTTTTTATTACTCACATGATATATTTGGTTAGGAATTTAAAAGCTTGTCTTGTTGCAGAATCTGTTTTTAAGGTCATCCTATCCAGAAAAAACTGGATACCTGATCTGTGCCATGTAACTTGCTCACAGGTGAGCAGGGGTTGCTAAGAGCAATGGCTTCATAAACAAACCTTGCAAAAACAACATTAATTTGTTGAATGAACTTGAATAATAGTGGGGGGGGGGGGGGAAGTATAACATTAGAGAGAAGCAAGCTTTCTTCCAAGATAATTCTACACAGTGGAAGGTGCTATATTTCAGCAATGCTTCTCTTCCTTATGCTTCATTCTGCTTCACTTTAGGCATCAGTATAGAGTGCCACATAAAAAATTGTCCTCAACCCAAGCGAGAGAAAAGATTTCCAGGGTTATAACAAGGCATAATGAAACATATTTTTTTCCGCACCATCAGGATGGAAAAATTGCTCTGATTCCAAAACCTAACAATGACAATAGAGGCAAATACTAGCATAAACCCAAATATAATTGGATTATTAAGTGCTAGAAATAAGGAAAAAGCATCTCATGAAAATTCACGGGGAGGGGGGTTTCTCCACTTCAGCTGATAGCAGAAGGAAAAAAAAAATTAAAAAATTACATTATTTTTCTTAATTTAACAAGAGACCAGGTACTTGCAGTGCCACTGCACAAAAGCATTCTTTGGTCATCACATCCAGCTGCTGGCTTCCTTTCTCCATCAGGGACATTTGTTTGATTTTCCTCACAAAAAGCAGAAGCCCATAATAGCCTCCATCCTGTCCTCTGACACTTGCATAGTTATGTTACAATGGCCTCAGAAACAAATTCCTGCCACAAAAGAATGGCGTGCTAATGCAATGGACTCTTCATTTGCCCCTGTACAACACAGAGCCTGTCATTAACCCAATGATAATTGAACGGAAAGCCACGATTCAAACAAAACCCATATAATTTGAATGCAGCGTGGGACAGGGCGAATGTCTAACTCGGCGGTGACACAGACATCCCCTCTGAAATATGTAATAAGACAAGCTCTGCTTACAGCTTCCCCAAGACAGACACCTTGCAGTATATTTCCTGACACCGGCGTTCTGGGCCGTATCATTCCTCTCATTAGCCTCCTCAGGCATCACCTGGCCGTGCGGAGAAGCGGCTCTGCGCGGAGGCGGAACGAGCGCCGCGCTCCGCGCTGGAAGAACAGACAAGCACGGTGCCAGGGAAGGCCAGGCCGCCAGAATCCACCTCCCCTCCTCACACCACGGCTCTCCAGCCCCACAGCTGTCAGAAGGAGAGAGATGTACCGCTCACACGCGAGATGCAACATGACTTTTGTCACAGGAGGCAAGGGATGGCTCCAGCTTTCTCCCTCCTGAACAAGGAGTTGTAGTTTCCTATCTGGGGCTGGCATGCCAGCTGACCTTCTGGCAAATTCACCATGCTTTGGGGATCCAGGGAACTCTTGGGTCATGCTTTTGGTGGAGAGATTAAGCTGTTCAACTTCTCTGCAAGCTGAAGTAAAAAATTACTTAAGGAAAACTACCAAATATGTATCAGTTTGAATTGTAGTTCTCAATGTTTTTATTTCAATCGTGTTTTTTTGCAAATTATACTCAAATTTTGTACCGCTCTGATAGTTCAGATCTGCATTTTGAGTTCAAAAGAGCCCAGAAACACAAAAAAATCTACTTTATGATGAATCAAGGAATCAAAATAAATAACATAATTGGTCGATAGTCTGTAAAGCACTTGCTGTGGTGTAAAAGTGATGAAAATGTGATGCTGCAAACATAATACCAATCACAATAAACTGTACAGGCCTTCCCGGTCTTTCTCAAATGCTTTGATTCAAACTCAAAAATATAGATTTCAGAATCCTTATCTATCAGGGAGAAAGCTCACATCTCATATTATTTCAGCAAACTTGTACAAACACTGCTAAGTCAATGTATATCCAGGAAGCTTTTTATAAGCTTGATTTGGCAACCCTCTTTTTAGGTAAGACAAACCTGTGTCACAATGAAGTTATCAGTAAAGCACTGCAGTAGCTACCCAGATCCTTTTGAAAAAGAAGCACAAAATGCAGTCCCACTAAAACTACCATTTTGCCGAGTTTCTTTGAAAGGATCAAATTCAACCTCTAACACTTGCAGGCTTCATTTTGTTTCTCAATGAAATCACCAAAAAAAAGACAATTTCTCTGCCAATACATCCAATTCCAAAACATTCCAGAGAGACTGTCCTTTTGCCTTGTGCTTGAACACAGAAGCTCAAATCAAATGAGAAGCCCTCAAATTTGTATGTCTGAAGGTTGGGAACATGGTGCTCTCACAGGTGATACTCAGCTCTGGACTCTGTTGGACCCCAGGGTATGGCCTTTGCTCAAGAGAGGCTGGGAGACTTTTCAGCCTGGCAATTAAAGCTATTTTGTTTGCATTTGTTAACATCAGCAGAAGAAAACACCACAGTGTTTTTATTGTAAATGGGCTGAGGGTCTGAGGGCAGACAGGTTACAAAGCAATATAACTTGCACATAAAAAAATGACTAAATGTAAAGCAAAAAAGAAAAATTCACTGGGTGCTGATTGTGAAAGTGGAGCAGCGTTTTGCCAGTCTGATCTGATCTTAATACCTATAATAAAACCCCAAGGTGAGTAGATTTTGTATAACTTTGGACTTGCTGTTTTCTCATATTATCATCACTAATCTTGCATGCAATTTTTTGACAGCAGTTCACATCTATAAGAGAACTCTGTGAGCCTTTAATAACGCTGCATTTGATGTCAGAAGCCACAGCAATGCCTTTGCTTGCTACTTGAAAGGAATATGTCCCTACAAAAATGCTGCAAGAAAGCAAAATGAAAGCTGCCCCCAGGAGGGGCAGGCTTGTCAGCAAATAGATGAAGGCACCTGGACAGAAAGTGTCAAACATGGCAACAAAACAGACCTTCTCCTTGTGACTAATGTTCTTCTAAAAATTAAAAAAAAAATAAAAATAAATAAAGCCAAAAGTGAGCCTGAATTAGAATATGATAAGGATTTTATTGGCTGAGTTTGCCACTAAACCTGCAAAGTGGCCAACATGATTTACTGGTTAAAGCACTGCCCTTCCACAGAAGCTGAGACGCTTTAAGCTGCACTCCCTTTTTTGCCTGTAAAGCAGAGTTATAGCCGGTGCAGCTTCTCCATCTGTAAAATCGGTACAACAGACATCAAATCTTATAAAACACCGTGAAGAGAAGCTAATGATGATCTCAGAAAACCGTTTAAGACCCAGGATAAAAACAGATTTACACAGACTCAAAGAGTTTAAGGCAAAAGCATCATCATAGAGGAGAAGGAGCCCTGGAAGGAACTCAGCAAGTGATCTGCTTCATCCCCTTGCCATGAGGCAACATCAGCCAAACCAGCACTGACAGCTGTTTGTCTAACCTGTTCTTAAAAACCCAGCAAACCCTGACTTCCCACAGCATCCCCAGGCAGTCCACCCCAGCCCTGGACCTTTTCAGTCACTGCAGAGGTTTCCCCTCCTCCAGTGACTCACCACAGAGATGGTAAATCATAAAATTTCACCAGCTACATCCACAATGCCTGCGACTCCACAGCCTGTACCTGTTTATAATGTGTGTGTGTATATATATATATGTGTGTGTGTGTGTTTTAAATATATCTTTAATAAAGCATGCTGATAAGACAAAAATCAAACTGCTGAAAAATACAAAATTATTTTCACATAGTAGTGCCTCCATTCACAAGGGGGAAGTGTCCACAGGTACTGGTGATTTCCTTCTCAAAAATTTTGCACCTTTCTGACCTCCAAAATGCAAAAGTAAAAGCATTAGTAGCATACAGAGGGATTAAGCCTAATTCAACCTGAAAATAAAACTGGAGGGAATTCTTAAAACCAATATTTTGTTAGTGACCCATCTCCCCTCAGTTTATACTGCTGCAAGTGTTACTAGAGGGCTCACATCTTGCAAGACAGCAGCCTCCTTCTCCATATGGTCTCACACAGACCAGGGATGAAAATCAATTTGAATTTCAGATCTAACTGTTAGTGAATTAAGGGAAAGAACAGAACTGTTTGTAGTTGATATAATCTTAATACAGGTGTTACCAGCTCTTTCAGGAGCAGACTGGTTTTTAGATCCTAGCCAAAAGCCAGACTTGGCTGAAGTGCTATGTAAGATATAGAGATACCACAGTTATGGGTAGTAAAAAATCAGATACACTCCTATTTGGTTGTTTTATAAACTGTGTGCGCCCACAGAGAAACAGGCCCACAGAGAAACACACTGGAAACCCTTCCTGTAGCTGTTCAATTCAAAATCAAGGGATTGTCTGCAGCCAGGTCTATTTACACCTCCAATGAACTGGCCACTGCCTCTGACTCTGGGGAGTTTCCCCCTAGTACCAGGCTCAGGTATCTAAGACAAGCACTAAGTTTTTCACCATGAAATTCAGTCTAATGGTAAAGAAGTGTCAAGGGGTTTGTGGCAGCTGCTTGGCAGCTCTGCCACTCTGGGCTGGCAGTGTCAGCCCAGGTCACAGCACACCAGCACAACCAGCACAGCTCCCTCTATCACATGCACACTTGGGGAAGGATCAGAAAGCAGCCCAAAATTCAGTAGCTGGAGAGTCCCATTCGGCTTTCCCAGTTTCTGCATTGTGGTGAGAACAGACATTGGCAGCAAATATCAGTGGACAGCAACCTCCTCATGCTGTATTTGCAAAACATTTACGATAACACCAGTCTGATAATGACTCCTGGCATGATTGCAGTGCAAACAATAAATATTGGATTTGTGTGTGTGGTGGCTGAGCTTCTCCTGCCCCACACGTGTTTGGCTGCTTGAAGGGGAGGAGTGACATTATCAGAATACACAGTGTGGAAAGATAAGGAAAGAAATAAGTGGTGGGGGAAAGAATAGCCCAGGCCAGGCCCTGCCATGCATGCCAGCATGTGGGGCAGGCACCCATCCCCAAACCAGCAGCAAGCTGCCCACCCTACTGCACACTGCATGCATGCATCCTCTCCCAAAGCTCATCTGGCCTCCCACTGAACCATCTGACACTCCTCCCCTCTGTTATTTGCACGAGGAAGGGAGGATGCACGAAGGGAGTGTTTTAGGCTAAGTGTTTGACATCCAGAAGCTTGACCCTCTGCTGACTCAGATTGCTGACTAAAGGCTGCTGTTGCAGGCAGCCCTCTGTTCTTTTCCACTTGCCACAGATTACAATTTTATTTGCTTAAATTAAATTCCCAATTAATAATAATTTCTTGCTTTAGCAGTTGACTCACATTCAAAAAAATGCACAAAAAATCTCATTATTTCTTTCTTACTCTTTGTTCTTCCAGCCCCATATGCTCCTTTTAACATTCTTGCAAAGCTCCACCATTCACTTTGAAGAGCCATCAGGACATTTCAGGGCCATTCAAGGAATTTACTGCTCACATCCTGTTCTCCCTCATCTTTTCTCAGGGTTTGTTCAAGATCCTTTCTTTCTGCATCACACAACATATAGATTGCATACGTTTTGAGGGAAGGAACAGCTCACTATTTGGTTTTGTGATGCCCTTAAGTAATTTCAGGAAACCTAAAAAAAATTTTTCTTTTAACTAAACTGATCATGGTTTTGAGACTAACATAAATGGCATGTACTGCTAAGGAAAAAAAAAAAAGGTACAGCTAATGTTATTTATATTCTGTATTAACAATATGGGAAAAAATTGTCATTATCACTTCTTCAAGCAATTGCTCTCCACTGCTGGCAGGCTATCCTACTGCCAGCTTATCCATTCATGATCACACCTACACCCTACATTAGGATTTATCCCGGATTTTCAGCTATATTAAACTGGCTTTTACCTAAAGTACATAAATCACATCTATATCTGACTCTCGTGACTTGTGAGCATGAAGGGATACAGGCTTCTAACACAGTGGGTGAAAGCACTGGGAAGGAAAGGATTATTTTCAGCTAACCAGTGACCAATAACAAACTGTGTTATCCTCCACAGTTTCATGGGTGCTTGGTTCAGTTATGGGTTTTATCCAATAGATGGCTCCTCAGTAGCAGGAAGGATTCTCCCCCTGCTCTCCTTTCCTTCACAGAGTTTCAATATGACTTTCTAATATTTACACAGCTATTATCTTGCAAATATAGGCATTTTGTGCACACTGATAAACACACAGAAGCAGCATGTGTGCGTGAATTAAAGAACAAAAGAAAAATTAGATGACATTTTCTATTACTGCCTGCCACTTTGTCCTCTGCCAGTACAAGGATGCATGAAAAATGATAGCCTGGAATGCTTCCTAAAGTCAAACTAAAAAAAAAAAATTAAAAAATAAAAAATACAACTATAGAAACATTAACAGCATGCTAAATACAAGCTGTCTTTCTCCCCAAATATATGAGGACATCTCCCATATCTTACATATCCCTGACTGAGCAATACTTAAGGAACTTACAGACATCATTACTACTCTGTCAACAAAAGATTTTTCACAAGAAAAAATAAAATCCTGTGTGTAATTATCAATATAATGACCCAGGAGGATTCTGTATAATTGGCAGGGTGCAAGTTAACACCATCATGAGTAAGGTTAATATTTCTCAGACAGTGAAAGTGAATACATTTTTGTTGTTTTACAGAAAAACATAATTAGAATAATAACCCCCAAGATATTCAGAAAAATCATGTTTATCCCATATAGACAGTTCTGTGAATCAGAAGAGCAGTTCCCAGTCATTTCTGTTCTGAGATCTTTCCTGCATCTCAGTCAGATCTTGTCAGGATCCTGTCAAAACCTGGTGGTAACCCCACTTTGGGATTGTGACCTTCTGGTCCGGCCACATGATCAACAGAAACAGAACACCCAAAATAAATAATAAATTACATAGAAGCCAGATGATGGCTGTTTAAATTCCCATGATTTAACACTTCAATGGGGCACAAGTGCAAGCCCTCTATACCTGCTGTTAGCATCTAAATAATATAATTCCTAATAATAGCCTTTATCATTGAAATATTAAGCTGCTTTGAAAAGTGGGGGAAAGGTACCATTTTACTAAAAATACCCATATAAATATGTAGCATCATAACATTAGCACAATTACAGCCACAATAACTGTCAAGGAAAAAATAACTGTTTCATCCCTGTTCAAAGCTGAGCACAAGCCCTGGTCTCATTTCAGCATTCCAAAAGGACTTGCCTAATTCCATGCTTTTTGCTGGCTAAAACCTGGAAAATTCAAACCAGCTGGCACCTTGGTTGCTCCAAAATAAGCTGAGCAGCAGCGTGCCTGACCATGGGGCTGTGACACTGCTGCTCTCCTCCAGCCCTGAGCAGACACCCCACGCAGCCCTCTATCCCTGATGTGCCTTATGCAGAGAAACAGCACGTGTAAAGGCAGCCTTATCATCTGCTGATCCCTCCTTGGCTCTTTGCATGCTCAAAGACATTGCTCTTAAACTGCATGGAGCAGATTTAAACCCTGGCCAGTCCCAGCTGTGGTGAAACACCGGAGCTCCATCTTTCCACTTGGCTCTCTCTCCCAGGACACTGCAGCCAGCAGAACTCACCCAGCCCCAAAGCCAAGCCTGCAGACCTTCAGCCACCTTATCTCTCTTTAAGGGGCAAATATACAGGCATGTCAAAAAATCAAGAGTTCACAACTGAAATACTGACAATCATTTTCACCGTGGAGCAGTTTAAAAGAGGCAGCAGTGATATTCATTAAGCTGTTAATAATGGATTGTGGCACAAAGCAATTTATCAAGTTTCCACTGTAATTAAAATCACTGAATATTCGGGCACTTGCAATGCACCTAGCTCTTCCTGCTTCTGAAGCTTTACATTTTAATGTGAATTATAGCTCCCTCTCCCCAGAGAGCTACTAAAAAGCCCATTTTAATTGGTATGTTTTTAATTGAGATTACATTATTAAAAAGTGTAAATTTCTGTTGAAGAGAGAAAGGAGGTGCTCAGCTCCCCTTTAGTCTCTGTCTCCCTTAGATATAGCTTGCTTGTCCCAGCAGGAGGGAAAAATGAAGGGTAGATGCTGTGAAGGAAGAGGAGAAAGCCCTGAACACTCACAGGCTGTGAAGCCAGGGCAAGGCAGAATTGTCTGCCACAGATGCAGGATTTCCTAGGTGGGTTTTCGGGAGGGAGAGGAATCTCCACCACCATCCAGGCTGCTCTTAACAAAAGGCAGATGGAAAACACCACACAGGGATTCCTGCCTCGTAGCAGCTGACATTGAGGGCACACTTCAGCAAGCCTCTCCTCGAGGTTACCAGTGACAGACAATCTGTCCCTTTCCATAATAAGTTACTCTAATATTAAATTCTCCTCAAAATCCACATGAGTGGATGGGGTCTAGCAAAAGCCTCTGCTGGTTCCAGAAGGCTGGGGGCAGGCAGGGAGAGGCAGCCCCTGGGGCAGCCTGGACACGGTGGCAAGAAGAAAAGTGCCCCAAGCAAACAAAGCTGGTGCCTTCATGCATGGATATGGTCAGACTGACTCTTCACCACGTTAAAAAGACAAGTGACTTCATGCACTTGGCATCCAAATGCTGGCCACTTGAACGATTCTCCTGCTGACAAGATGGACTGTCAGTGCCTCTTATAAGTAGGAGTATGGATCTCCTAAGGTAAGTAGACATGAGAGAAAAGGGAGAAATATCAAAGGAGTGCAAAGTAGATAGCAACAGCTGAGACAGATCAAGAGAAAAACCTCCAGAGATCAAAACACACCAAAAGATGGACAAGATGGTTGAACAAGAATGAAATATCATGGAACAGCTTTTTCATAACTGCTTCAGAAAAGGTCATACTGTATTGCAAAAAGAAGGCAGTGCGTGGGGCTGAGAGAGGTCACTGTAGGCAAACAGAGACACAGAGAGACTAAGAGACAAATTTAAAGATCACCCACTAATACCACAAATGCTGCAACACCCCTTTGAGTTTTGGAAGTGACTCAGGACAGGAAACATGAAGAACCAACAGCATATAAAAGGGGAAAAAGAAAGGATGACATGTGAAAGGCAAAGCTAAAATTGTTAAAACTGACAGAGAAAGGGAAAGCTCTGTTAGTACAATTAGGTCAGTAAATCTGTGTTTTTTTCTCTCAAGAATTTAGTTGCTATGCTCTAGTTACATGTGTCAGAGGAAAGCCTGCTTGTAGTGGGAAAGTACCCGAACATGCTATTGCTCTGAACAGCAAGGTGAAATTAATATATGAAATTCCCAGCCCCAGTCAATAGGCCCCTTGCAGATTGAGATCAAGAGTAAGTAAAAACAACAACAAAATACCATGTAAACAAAGATTAGATCTTATATCCCACCTTAGCATTAAAGACCACTGCTCTGCTGTGCAGAAAGGTAATCTCCAGATTACTCAATTTAATGCAAGATCCCTTTTTCTTGTTGATTTGAAAACCCCACACCCAGATCACAAATGAAGCAGAAAAAGGAAGGGCTTTCAGAGACCTCAAGTAGAATCTTCTGAGAAACTTATGGGAGCACACTGTAAGGGTAACATAAAGAATAGACAAAGAACAGTAAGAGAGACAAGTTACAAAAGAAAGGGAATGTGCACAAACTCAGGGTAATCAGGGTAACAATTTTCCCTTTCAGCTGAAGGGGTGAATGCTGAGACCATACCATGGAGGAAAACAAATGACAGGAAGCAGGAAAAGATAGGCTGGGCAAGATTTGCTTTATGCCAACAGAAACACAAAGAGAAACTGTGCTTCCAAGCCTATAGAAAGATGACCCTGAAAGACAAATTTAACACTGCTTAGGCTGGCTATTTTGCACAGATGAAAACATGCAGCAGAAAGGCCAGATTACTTACTGATTTGGCATGTACCAACAGATATATGACCACATCAGATTCTACTCTGAGTGCTATAAAAGAAAGGCAGCTGGATGTGCTTTACTCCCTTTCCAGAAAACAGAGATCTTTTTCTGAGCCCTGGACACAACAAAGTCTCATTGCTTATGTGAAATTTCTGTGGCTTCAGCATCCAGGAACATTTCCCCAAATATATACAGTGACCCACCAGGTTGCAACAGCCCTGGTTCAATTATTTTCTCTGATAAGAGTATCAGGAAAGTTGCTAACTAACCAAGGGGACAAACTTTATGTCTAAGGTCATGAAAGAGCAGCATTGAGTACTAGGTATAAAAAGTATTAAAGCCAATGCCACATCCTCCTCAAACAGATGGCCTTTCAGAAAGATTTAATCAGACACTGAAATGCATGCTGCGAATACTCATTACTAGCACAGGATCAGGCTGGGACAAGTGGCCAGCGCTGACGTTATTGCCTACAGGGAATTACCACAGGCATAAACAGGATTTGCAATGTTTGAACCTCACTTTGGATAGCAAGCACGGGGTCCCTTCGTGATCATAAAGGAGAGCAAAGCAAAAAATTTATGATGAGGTGAGCCAAGTCTACATGGCAGATACCCAGGCCCTTATAAGAAGCAACCTCTTAATTTCTTTTGTTTTCTTATCCTCTGGTTTTTTGCGTGTGCTCATCACACCACCACAAAACTCAGTGGCAAAGGCCGGTTTTCTCTGGATGCCACCTTCAAAGCACAATGAGCTCTTGCTCACCTTATTTTACTGGACACATAAAATAGAGCTGTGACCAGTCTATGCCCTTCAGTATCAAGAAGAGGAAAAATAGGATATCATGACAACAACCAGCACCCAGAAGAAGGAAAAAAACCCAAATAAAACGACTTTTTATCTCTCCTTCAGTGATGGGGGTGGCTTCCTTTAAAAAGCAGGTTTGCTTTTCAATTCTTTCCTCTTCCAGTTTTCCAGAGAAATTTTTACTGCAAACGTTATTTGGAAGAGCCCTTAAGCTATCTTTTGATCTGGATTTTCAATAAACAGTATTTTAAGAAATTGATTTTACCATGCAAACACAATTCTTAAAAGTCATAAAAAACTTTGACATTACCAATGACTGAACATGTGAGTTTACTTATTTTGACTCTAGATGACAAAGCCTTTTTTCAGTGCTAAAGATCCAACCCTTCTCCAATAAAAGATATTTCTCATATGCTGTAGATTGGCAAAGCCAAATGTCCATCTTCACTTACAACAGCTGGTGAAAACAAGAGGAAAATACACACAAAACTTATTGACAGAAGCACTTAAGTCCTTCCTCCTTTTACCTTATGGGAAGGAAGACAAACCACAAGCAATGCTGAAGGCATCCTGTTGGTTTAGTGACTTCCTGTGGATTAATAGTGCTACAGAGAGCATCTGAACCTCCTCTGTTCTGCCCAGAAAGGCCCAAACTTACAGTTTTTTTGAAGGCCCTCTGGAGCTCCACCACACATCTCTTAGAAAGTGAAGTTGGATTTTCCTGTATAGGTACTCAGATGTTCCTGGTGCTATCCGCAAGATCATTCTTGGCAACTGTGGATATGCAAAGACTTAACCTGATTAAGCACCATGAAAACCCTGGTGCTTCAATTTTCTTTCTGTCCATTAGCACAAGTCCATGTTCTGGCAAACTGAAGCACGGTCATCACCTGTACTCAGCACTGCTGAGGCTGCACCTTGAGTGCTGTATTCAGTTTTGGGCACCTCACTACAGGAAAGACATTGAGGTGTTGGAGCCTGTCCAGAAAAGGGCACTGAAACTGGAAAAGGGTCTGGACCACCAGTCTGATGAGGAGCAGCTGAGGGAGCTGGGGTTATGCAGCCTGGAGAAAAAGAAGCTCGGGGGGGACCCTTATCACTCTCTACAACCACCTGAAAGGAGGTTGGAGTAAGGTGGGCGTTGTTCTTTTTTTCCCCAAGTAATACGATGAGAGGAAATGGCCTCAAATTGTGCCAAAGAAGGTTTTTGATTGGATATTAGGAAAAATCTCTTTGCCAAAAGGGTGGTCAGTTGTTGGAATATCTTGCCCAGGGAAGGGGTTCAATTACTAACCCTGCAGGTATGTAAAAGTCATGTAGATGTGGCACTTGGTGGACATGGTTTAGTGGTGGATTTGACAGTGCTGAGTTAATGGGTGGGACTTAACAAACTTAAAGGCCTTTTATAATCTAAATTATTCTGTGGTTCTGCGTGAGCAGTGTTCCAAGAAGTCATGGAGATGGCACTCTGAACCCCAGAATGTAGCTGAGGTGGCTGGCATGTGTGAATTATGGAACAGGGACATCACTCCTGTCACCTCCTGAAGAAGAAGTGGAGATACACTGCAGTGCTTGAGAAAGACCAAAAGGGAATGGAGAGAGGTGGAGGCACCAGAGAAAGAATCACAGATGCCAAGATAATGTTGTTAGGGCTGCTGCAGAGTTTGCTGGAGTGGGGCAGATAATATACACATGATACCTTCTGTCTATTCCTTGTCTAGAGTCCATGAAGCACTTTGAGCGACAACCAAGCAGACACTAAAACGCTGCCTTAGAGCAAAGGGTCAGCAACAGCAAGCAGAGCTGCTCGTGCCTGCTGGCAGCAGGTAACCAAGCAGACATTTGTTAACTTCTTGTGGCCACAGTGCCCATAAAGCCCTGGGCTCACAGGTGTTCTGAGCTGTAGAACTGGAACAGATGCAGCAGTAATGCAAAATTTTTCCAGCACACCTCAGGGAGGCAAGAAAGGCACCACTGTTGTTACTTGTTCTGTCCTTAATCTCTCTTGGGCAGAGAGACTGCATGGCTGCATTTCATGATGCAGGAACCTCAGCCAGACACTTCAGCCCAGGCCTGAAACCCAAATATTACATTTGGTAAGCCTGCAGTTCCTCCTTGGAAAGTTATCAACAGGGTGATCAAGAAATTTCAACAGGTGTACAAAATTAATAGGGATTTCAAGATCATTCCTATTCAAGGTTTTGTGGCTTTGTTGTGCTTGAATACCTGCTTCAGAAATCCTGAGAAAGTTATAAAACTCATTACATCATTAAGAAAAATTAAAAAATAACTTTTTAAAGTTTCTTCTAATATGGGAAGGAAGACAAACCACAAGCAAATGTCTTGACTTTTAAAAGAAGGTGAATAACTAAAATTCCTTTTAATATAATGCTACAAATTTTTCTCCTCAGAATCACTGCATGCTGCCCAAGCACAGTCACCAGATTTAATGTTCAAAAGTTTTTTAACATATTCTAGAGCAATTATACCCTTCTACTAAAAGCAGCAGAAATAGAGGTTTCAGAATTGTGTTCAACTCCATATTCAGCCCACATTTCCTCTATATCTTTAAAACACGCATTTACCTCTCTGGAAAGTCCACACTTCCACCTGACAAAGGCAGTGGATAATGGGATGATCAAACTGTGAGAACAGTCCAGTAGAACAGAATCACGGCATCCCTCCACAGACTTAGAAAAACAAAAGGACCAGACTGATCCTTTGTTTTACTGACTTTATTAATCAATAAAATTAGATTATTTAATATTGCCATATAGTGTGTATCCTTAAATGGACACCATCTTCTTCCTAACACAAATTTTGCTTGGTTTTCTACAAAGGCAAGAATATTGCACACTATTAGAAGGTGTTTAATCCTCCCATCTGCTGTTTCCGTAGAAAAATATTTACTTTTAAACATCTGTATTGCGTTTACACAGTTCAAACACACACACATAGCTCCTGGAATATACATAGTATTTAGCAAATTTTTAACTAACTTTTCTTTGTAATTGTATGGTTTTCCCTTGACAAGGAGAGGATCAGACTTTTTCAGGAGGATTACCTCTGCTCGACTCATTTCAAGCAGCTCTTGAATAAAATAGTTCATTAGTTCATGAAAAGGAAAGACTCCAGGGAACTACTGGGGGAGGAAGAGAAAAGAACAGAGTGCCACAGTAATTAGGTTTTCAGATTGTCGCTTATCCTCCAGAATGCAGGTACACACGCACACGTCCCTCTTCCCCTTAGGGGAGATCATTGCATGTTTATCCCTGGGAATCAGTGTACCAGAGATTAAAACTTTAACCTGGCCATAATTTCCCAGAAAGATACTAAAAGTTATTTTTCTTTATAGCACATTTCCTTTGCCAGACTGTAGAGCAAGAGAAGTCCACCCCCCTTTGCAAGTATTTAAATACCTTAGTTTCAGAGTTACTCAAAATGCAGTCTTCTGACCTTTTTAGGCTCCCATGGCTGATGCTGAAAAACCAAAGGACTTCCACTCACTAGGAATCCCTCATGCTTGCCCAGGTGTATGGGCAGCCTGGGAAAAGCAGAGCCACTGACTGTAGCTGCCAGGGAAAAGACTGGCCAGGAATGAGGATGGAAAGCAGGGAAAACTGGAGGAGGTTGCAATTGCTGACCAGAGGACAGCCTCTTTTGATCTATACTTATCACAGCAGACTACAGAGCATCCCAAAACCACACCAATTAAAAAGAGGCCAAATCATTACCAGGACTGACAGCACTGTATAGGTTCTGTCTGGCTTTACACCACAGGACTCAAAGAGAAGCATGGCTCTCATTCTTCTCATGTTGGTCTTCTGTCTGCTCTGCATTTGCATTAAAAGCATTCAAGTAGTCCGTAAGTCTCCAGCCAGACTGACTGAGCAGCAAAATGAGATGCCAGTGAATAGTTCTGGTGATACTCCCCTGTGCTTTGTCACCCTGTCATTCCAAATTGTCTTGAGAACACCAAGAAGCAGCTGATGGCCATCAGAAACATCATCAGATCACTACTGGCCTGGCATGGATTATGTGACCTCGGATTACACATTCACAGCGGACAGTATGACTGGAAAAATCAGGAAAATTCTCCTTGCTAAAGGATGCGTATTTTCAATTGTGGATTTTCTCACAGGTCTGTTGTGATTTTCCAAAAATAATCAATAACCTTAAATTGTTACAGTGCAGTTGTTATTACTATGGATTATAAATGAAGCTCTGGACTTTCACCTGCTGACAGGGGGCTTAGTTTCAGCCCACAGTTGTTGAAGGAGTCTCAGTTTTGAGCACTATGAAAGGCTCCTTCATCTAGACATCATAATTTAAAAGAAACCAGTTTGTAAAGAACTGAGCTACAATGGGATATCAAAACAGCTCTAACACAAAAACAATTTACATATCAGATTATTAAATTAAAATCTATCAAAGTATTATTTATTGAAGTAAACACATAGTCTATCTGCCCTGTCTTTGGAAATATTTTGCCTCAGGGAAAAATTTTACCCTGGGCAGATAATCAGGGTAAGGTATTTGAACATTTAAACCTTGCTGGATCCTTTAAAGTAGGTGTTAAGTGGTGCATTAAATTTGTGCTGTTTCTTCTGAGCTGGGTAAATTTGCTCTTCTGTAAATAGTGGGAAAAGCCTTTTACAATAATTTGAATCCATGAATAAATGTAATGTATTAAAATTTCTAAAGTACAGGCATTAAAATGTTTTTGTATATAAGCCAAATGAGTGGAATATCCAGGACTAGAATTATTCGAGTGACCACAGAAAGATAATATATAATTAAAATTACATCTGCACCACAAACCGGGGGGATGAGAGAAAGTGACATCACAGATCTCATATAAGCTGCAAGCGTATTATTAGATCTAAACCTGGCTGTAAAATTACTATCTACCCAAGGGATTATCTTTAGGCATTCAGAAGCATTGTTTCATTTACTGATAGAACAGGGATGATAACAGGCTGACTTTGCTTGTCACATTGTTTTTTGGCCTTCCTTTATTCTTTGTTCACATTAGCTGTAGATGAGAGGAAGACAAGTTTCAGCTAAATCAGTGTCGTGGAGCTTATCATTGTTTTACAGTTTGTTTCAAAGGCTTTTTTTATCCTTTCTAACCCCTCCCCTCAAGAAAAGAACCCCAAAGCATTTTTAATGGTGATAAAATCAATGGGGAGTAAAAGATGCACACAATGTAACATCTAGGAATGTGGCAAACTAAGGAATACCCATTGGCCTAATGCACCTCAGGGAGACCAGAAGACTTTGCTTATAGTTCTCATTATTGGCACAAAGAACCAGTGGCTGCTAGTTATATCTTGGCCTTATTAAAATTCAGTGCCAAAACTCCAGCTGGTTTCAGTGGGTACATTTCATCATTTGAGACCTAGGACAGAGGACATAATTCTCATTCACATGCAGGGCTATCTGGGACACCTCATCTCTACAGATTTAATTTCTGCATTAAATTGAAAAAAAGCTGCATTTTGTTCTGTTTTACACACCATTTTTATGTCTCTGGCAAATGTTAGTTGCCTATATTTGTAACAAGACTCATGTGACACCAACATAAAAAACATTCAAAATTCTAAAAGCATGTAACAAGACAGGCAGTGAAAAGGGAAAAAAAGAAAGCCCCGAACTTTACAGTCACTTTTGAACAATAATGATCCTGAACCACAAAGGAGATTTAATTTTCATTAAGAAATCTGTCCCTAATAGCCTAACTCCTAGCACTTGAAATAGCTCCCATATGCCAATTTTGCAAACTAAGCAGAATCCAGGAGCAGAGAGGTCTGCAGGCAGCCATGGAATTGTGCACACACTGCTAAGGCAAACACAGACCTTGCACTTTCCCCCACACTGTCCTGGTGTTGGGCAGCTACTGCCATGTGTTGTCTCTTACAGCATCTCCCAATAGCACTTCCAACAGAACCTTAAGCCTCTGGTCCATCAACCACTGTAGCCTGCAAAAAGGCTGTATTATGCAGGTTTCTGCCTCCTGATCTTGTCACTACAATCTTGGTTTTTTCTGTGCTGTCCCTTGACTGAGGGAGTGACCAGCTCTAGCAGAGCAAAGGGTTTAGCCTGTGATCCACCCCCTCAGTGCTGCGGCCACAGAAACACACTGCATTTCATTAATAGCAGTTAATACAGCAACCACTTTTAATCCACATTAGGTTGTTTCATGGTCCCTTTTATCCTTTCATAATTCACACACAGAACAGACTTCCCATGCAGACCCTGTTGGCATGAATCTTTGATTTAAAACTGTCCATACCTACAGCCACACCTGTAGGCCATCAAAAGTTCACACTGCACCTATGCAGTGGAAATGAGGTGCCTGCAAGCAGCTTATTCCCATCACCACTGCCAGAAGATGTTCCTGCAGCACTCAGCCTGGGCCAGGAACCATGTTTATGAATCACCAGTTGTTTGTGGCCAGTCAGTGGTGCTTACCATCCTTCGGATGAAAAGAAAAACAAAGACTGACAAAGGCGGGCTGAAGGAGCACCAAGCAGCATGTAGTGATAAACTGCAACAAATGTAGACGTGAGACATCACTGCAGAAAAAGTCAAAGGGCAGCAATATATTTGAATATAAATTTCATTTTTTAAATGTGTTCTGGAAGTAATGTAGGGTAAACCAAAATCCATTTTATCCTGAAAAGTGGCAGCTGTGGGGTGGAGCTGTGAGAATAAGTTGGGAGGATCCATTCTCACCTGTGCTGTTACTCCATCAGCATTGCTCTTCATCTCAGAGAGGCAAGAAACATCTCTTACACCTCAATATTAACAGCTTCCTTCATGTGGATGTTGTGAGTTTCATGCCAATTGTTATGCAAAAATTTGTTTCAGTTACCTCAAAAATGGAATTTTCACTGATATTCTTTTTTTCTCACTACACATCCCTATTCCTCCAGGAAGAGAAATTAAATGAAATTTCAGGCAATAAAAAGAAATTAAGTGGAATACAAAAAGTTAAATGAAAAAATATGAAAAGAAACTTCTTTGAACCTAAAGAAATGAAATCTTGAGATTTCATATCCTTTCATGAAGTGAAAATTCATTTTATGAAATAAAATGAAAAATCAAATAATAAAAATAGATTAAACAAAACATGGGAGAAAGGGAAATGAAATTTTATAAAATACAAAATAAAAAAGGAAAATAAATTAAATGAAACAAAGAAATTAAAAGAAATCTTGGGATTTCATGTCATGAATGCAAATGAAATGAAAAGTCAAGGAATGAAATTAAATTAAATTCAATGGAATTAATTGATTAGAAATGAAGTTAAATTTAAAGAAGTTAAAGGAAACATACCAAAATGGAATTAGATGAAATCTTGAGATTTCCTTTCCTTTCACAAAATGAGCTTTCATTTCATGAAAGGAAATGACATGCCAAATCAAAGAATGAAATGAAATGAAAAAAATGAAATTAAAAAATGAAATTATATGAAATGCAACAAAATTAAATTAAATGAAATCTTGGGATTTCATTTCATGAAAGGAATTAAATGACAAGTCAAGGAATGAAATTAAATTGAAACTTAATGGAAAAAAAGGAAAATCAAGGAAAAATAAATGAAATTAGAAGAAATCTTGGGATTTCATTTCATGAAAGGAATTAAATGACAAGTCAAGGAATGAAATTAAATTGAAACTTAATGGAAAAAAAGGAAAATCAAGGAAAAATAAATGAAATTAGAAGAAATCTTGGGATTTCATTTCATGAAAGGAATTAAATGACAAGTCAAGGAATGAAATTAAATTGAAACTTAATGGAAAAAAAGGAAAATCAAGGAAAAATAAATGAAATTAGAAGAAATCTTGCGATTTTATTTCCTTCCATGCTTGTTCTTCTTTTGTTCAAAACAAACTCTTGTATCATAGAACCAAAGCACAGGTCTACGTTCCAAATGCTTCATATATCAAAAATAGAGAGACTTTCATTAAAGTGTATGTGCCTTCACATACTTCATAAAACAAGAGTGACTAAAAACAAAAAACCTCCTCTGAGTGCCTTATGTCCAAAAAAAGATAACAAATGATTTGCTAACAATGGGCAGCCATTTGTTTGCACACTTCAGGAGTTATTTACTACCTCTCTTTTTAGCCATCTCAGCTCAAGTGACTGCTCTAACCAGACATCCAGATTCTTCCCATGTCCCAAAGCAGCAGGAACTGGCACAGGGCTCTGTGAAACCTGCTTCAGTTCTTAGGGAGAGACATTCATAAAACAAGAGTGACTAAAAAAAAACACAAAAAAAAACTTCTCAGAGTGCCTTATGTCCAAAAGAAGAGGTAACAAATGATTTGCTAACAATGGGCAGCCATTTGTTTGCACACTTCAGGAGTCATTTACTACCTCTCTTTTTAGCCATCTCAGCTCAAGTGACTGCTCTAACCAGACATCCAGATTCTTCCCATGTCCCAAAGCAGCAGGAACTGGCACAGGGCTCTGTGAAACCTGCTTCAATTCTTAGGGAGAAACTGGGTTGAAACACTCAGTGGGGGCTTTTTTTCCCTCGTTGAGGAAAAGTAGTGTAGACATGACACATGACTTTAGGACAAGAAAAAATTCCACAGTCTGAATCCTTCCTTCTGGGTCTAGAAACTGGGCTGAGCAGTCATCCTAGATGCAACTTTTCTTCATCCTTACTTGAAGAGAAACACTATGAGAAGCAATTTTGGAATGTGTTAACAATTCTGCCTGATGGTACATAAAGCCAAAAATTAATCAAATCTTCACTAAAACACTTTGAATGTTCAGAGAGATTGTGTTCGTTTTTCAAACGGAGGCTTATGCCACTTCCAGTTTTTCCTGAAAACATTTGCTTATCTATACATTTATCACTGAAATAGCCTTACCTGAGTTGCATCTTGCTGGTGTCTGTAGACAATTGCATTTTTTACGGTTTGGATAAAGAATTCATTAAGTTCCTTTTGTTTCTTGTTGGGAAAAATGCGTAGCAATGGGATCATTATGGATGGGAAAGAAACTGTGAGATTTTAAAGAAGAAAACATTGAATCAGACTGCGAGCATATATAATAGTCCCACTTACTCTTCCTTAATATTATAAAACTTATCAAGTGGGATGTGTTCCTTTGAAGAAAACTGATTTTTCCTCTCTTCCTCTCCCTTTAGCAACCTGTGAGGGTGGAAGAAAAAGAGGATTCCCTTTTGGAGATGTCCTGCTGGCCAGGATTCCCTTTCCAGACAGATGCCTTCCAAGCTTGTTTCCACAATGCCTCAGGACTGTGGTTCAGATTTTTGGTGTCACAAAGCCACTACAATAAAGGGGAGCATTATTCCCCTACCTGTCCAGACAATTACATAGGGAAAGCGGGGGATCTTGAACTGGCCTAGCAGCTCGTGGCACCAACATGTGAAATTGGGTATTTTTCATTCCTGTTTTCATTCCTGTTTACAGGCCCCATCCCTTAGGGACCTATACAAAGGATGGGGCTCTTTAGCAGGGCCTCTTGCAACAGGACAAAACTAAAAGAGAGCAAATTCAGATTAGATATAAGGAAGAAGTTATTTACAATTAAGCTTGTCAAACAGGGGCACAGGTTGCCCAGAGAGGTGGTGGATGCCCCATCCCTGGGAACGTTCAAGGTCAGGATGGACGGGGTTCTGAGCAAACTGACCTGCTTGAAGACATCCCTGCTCATTACAGGGTAATGGACTAGATGAATTTTTAAGGTCTCTTCCAACACAGACTATTGTGTGATTCTATTTATTTTGCTTCTCTAAACAGGCCACAGACTCAGGAAGTGGGATATTATCAAAAGGATGCTCTCCAGTCCATACTTTTATAGTCACAACCTAAAAAACTGAGTGAAGTCTTACATTCTAATAAACCCCTCATTAACTTATGAACAACTTAAGACTAACAAATCAATCATTGGAAAAAACCTGTCCTGCCAACAGGGCAACTACATTGTGGAAACTCTCACCACATTAATGAATGAGCAGAAAGAGATGAATCAAGGAATTCAACTCCAAACACTACAGAAACTTTTCTTTGATGAAGGACACACTGCTCTTAGATGTATAGGGGCACCTTTCTGTCCCTTAAGAAATTGGTGACAAATCACATTTTGCAATCAGGTTAAACACTAACCCCAGGGCAATTTGGATACACAACTCCAGAAGGAAACAGTTGTTTTGCTGAGAGTACAGGTGCAATCTGTAATGCCAGCAGGATCAGATGGGCACAGGAAACTTTGCCACAGTGCCACCTGATATTACTGTGTGCAGGTCTAGATACCAAGATGATAAAACCTCAAAAACCTTGATTATGCTGTGGCTTTCTCAGCTGTGATTCTTAGTGCTCTTGAATTATCAAGATCATCACCACCATGAAGCCCAAGCTTTCATGCCCTAGAACTACATGGTTTTATACCCCACTCTTGCATTGCCTAACTATTAATCTAAAGTAAATGCATTCTCTTCAGGACACTTGTGATTTTTATCCTTCAGAGCCATCAACCAGGCTGTGGACAGTGTTCAAAAAAGACTTGGCAGTACTTACACAATCTGTTTATACTCTTCCACCTCTTTTCTTCAGTGGGTTGTTAATGGGTGAGATTTCAATCTCTACTAAACAAATCAAGTGCACAAAAACTTTACACTTGGGTCCCAAAGGGCAATTACTCTGTTTCAGTGAGAAGTGTATAAAAACAAGTACTGTAGAAACTCAGGACCCAGAAACTTCTCTGTCAGATGAACCTGGAGCATTCACCCTGTCAGATGAACCAGGAGTGTTCCTGGACTCTCCGTTTCTGGAGTAAGTTTCATTAATGGTGACAAGACCTGTAGAGCATATGGTGGAAATTTCAAGGGTAGAAGTGGCCTGTGGGTTGCATTCTGAATCCCTCTGAAATAATGTGTCAGCTATAATACTTCCTACTCTGGCTTCAGCATGAAGCAATTTTGCAATTTTAGAATGACTTTTATGAAATTACCACAAGAAAGTAAGCAGATGTAGACTATACTCACGGATTAGAATGAGAAGAGGCTTAAACAAAGACATTTCAAAGAATGTTCTGCAATTCTTAACAAAGGGGTCATCAGGATTCTTCTGAGAATCCACCTCAGTTCCAAAAGCTACGCTACCAACGACATCCAAGGTAAAGCAGTTGTAACACCTGCATTTAATTGAAGAATGATCAATTATTATCTACAAATCAAATATCCATTAATATCCTGCTTCTATGAACATCACACAGCATTAATTTTTGCCACTGAGTTTCCTTTTGCTTTTAGATTTGAGCTTTGCCAACAAGAGATGTTTCCATCATTCTGACAAATGGTGATGCTTGGTAATGATCACTTTTTCCACACCTACAAAGTGAACATATTTTCATACAGCTCAGTAGTTCCACTAAAATTTTATTAAAAACAATTTAATTTGTTATGACCTAGAAATCAAATGTAACACATCAGAGATGCATAAACATTTTCTTAGTATGCACCTTAATAAATGCGATCATTCCTTTCTCATTTTTAACTGCAAAAACCACACTTATTTCCAGTCCAGTCTAAACTCTCAGAGACAAGAGGTTCTCAGATAAAATTAAGATCCTTAAGGATTTCCTTCTTCTTCTTCTTCATACCTCCTTTGTAATGTAACTCTGTGGACAAAACCAAGAGAAACTGACACCATGTGAAATCTGTATCTGTGCAGAGGAGCTGCCAGTGCTTTGAGAACTCCAAATGATCTGTGGACCATGATCTAGAAACATCAGCACTTACTAAATGCCTCCCTGCACATCTCACCATCTATCCAGTTGTCTTACCATCTTCATTTTCCTAGTAGGCTTTAGCAGCTCTATTAAGTTTTGAGATGGGTGGACTGAGAATGTGAAATATTCTTGGAATTTGAGTCTTCTAATCTGTGGTGAAGTAAGCAATGTCTATACTTCCATGCTTACAAAAGGCTAATATCAATCTCTGGTGTTTCAATCTGAGTGAGCATGTATGAAGGGAAGAACAGGAGCCAGGCCCATTATATCCTGCATATATTATGTGAATCAGTATTTCTAAATGACAATCTTCTCTGATCACACCAGAGAAGATTTGAAAGATAATGACAATAATGCAAAACTCACTTATTTTTGTCTTCAACTCTTATACATACATACACATAAAAAGCATTAGAAAGTTAAAATGTTAAAAGGAGGGGACATTGCTATAAAACAATAATTTCAGAAGGACTCAATCATCTACCTCTCCAAGGTACTGAAAAATAAAACAACCTTAAAAACTAAATTTTGATTTGTTGGCAAAACACAAAACAGCTAAAGACAACTAAGGTCATAGGAGGTTACAGATAGGTCTTTTAATCCAAAAAAACAGCTCCCAAGGCAATTCTGTAAAACTGCAGTGGAATGAGAATCACATTTATAAATACGTCAAACCTGCTGAAATGGTAGTATGGTAAAACAACTGGAAATATCATGTTCCGAGACAGTCAACATCATTCATTTATACTTTCAAAGGGTCTTTTCCAAAGTGTCTCTTGAGAGGTGAAACCCAATAATGGATCAATAGCTAAAAGACCACTCAAAGACAAAGGACAAATGGAAAAATGGAAAAGACTGGAAGGACTGAAAAGGTCAATTTTCATCACAGCACTAGGCTAAGTATAATATATTTTAAGGTTTCACAGCATCTCTTCAGCTGTTTATTAGAGAGATCTCTGTGCACACACACACACATACTTGCATGTGCACATGTACTTGAGAAAAGATAAATAAATTGTGGCTAAATATCCATTTCTTTTGATGAAACAATATTATTTGTGCTGCTTCAGTTTGGGAAAATCATTAAGAACTTCAGAGGGCACTGACCAACCCAGCAAATGAAGTGTAAGCAAAATGAAGCAAAAATAGTGCCTGTTAGAAAAAATGCAGTTGAACTACTACCCAGGATCTTAGAGAAAATGCATCTACTCAGAGAAGGAACTAGACAGTGTGGTGAAGAGTTCAGTGAAGGCCTCTGATGCAAGAGCAACAGAAAAGATAATCGGATATTAAATGCATAACAAATGAGAGAAAGTACAATACAGAAAATATTAAAATGTCATTTGATAAATCAATGGTGCATTTTTATCTGGAGTACTGATCCTGTTGCTTCCCCAAAAGCTAGCATGCAATGAGAGGGGGTTATGAAGAATGTGGTAAGAATAATTAAGTGCTCAAAAAAACCTCATTTAAAAAAAAAAAAGGCAAAAGAGTGATGGACTAGATATATTTTATACTAGACCAATTCCTATATTTGTACATTATTGGCAGCCTGCAGAGAACAGACTGGACAGGGACTGATACAGCCTTCCTTTGTCCTTCCAGCTGTTAAAACTTTATTAAATAACTGCCAGAAATACATTAGATGCTTTACCAAAATTACTTTTCAAGTATGCAATGGCTGTCCCAGGAAGAAAAGGCTTTTATCAGACACACCCTCCATTAAACTATGATCTCCATTTTTTAAAGTGAGGGAGGAAAAAAAAAATCTTTTCTACAGTAAGTGTGAATTTTGAATAACTGCTGCTATTGACCTTTTCTTCCCCCTTTTTAAAATAATCTGCTACTAATTTTTGGCATGTAGAACATACCTCTGGATATCAAAACCTTTCCCAGAATCTGCATAGACTTTCAAGTTACACAGCAGGATGTCACAGGTCTGGTTTATCAGTGGTGTCATCTGGAAAGGAACATATTGAATTGTGAAAAGGCATTAAAATGTTAAGAAAAAAACACCCCAAAAAATTTAGTTTTAATTATTTTTATCTGATATATGGGATAGAGCTCTCAGGTTCCTTTGCAGATGTTGCTAGGCACTTATGCATAGTTAAGATGAAATGTTGGCACTTTCTGCTCAAAATAAACCTACACATGACAGGGATGTCCTTCTCCAGCTCTGGGCCTAAATGCAAGAGGCTGTGTCACCTACCTGACCAATGGTCCTTGCCCCACTGTGGCTACATATCATACCCTTCTTCAGCTCTGGGCCTAAATGCTGTGTCACCTACCTGACCAATGGTCCTTGCCCCACTGTGGCTACATACACAGAGACCTATCAGGCAAAAATGTCCCCCTCGCTGTTTAATCATCCCAAACAATGATTTATCATGTTCTTTATTTGCACTGCATTGCATTTAGGTTACATATGCTCCAGGGCAGAAGGCATAATGCTTTCCAAAGTCCTGTAAAGGCACTGGCATCAGTTCTATCCTGCCATCTCTCAGTTTGAGGGACTTAACCTGTAACTAGAAAATTACTCTGGATACCACTACAAGCTGCTGAGGGCAAACTGCTATTGATACAGGAGGAAAGGTTTTTCTCAAGTGGTGATGCCATTAAATGGACATTTATGTGAATTTATTCATCTAAGGGTTCTTTCCAGTCACTGACACATGCTGGCCAGGTAGACTGAACCACATCTTGGCTGTAGCCAGCAGGGCAACACTCTCTTCTTTAGGTTCTCAGGGAAACCATAGCACAGGCAAATATCAGGGCCTCATTAAAGTCTCACTTTCTGTCTCTTTAGCTTCCTGCATATGAGGAATCAGACACTTTCCTGATTACACCAAATGGGGAGACAGAGGAAGGGGGTAGCAGCAATCCAGCCATGAAGCAAAAGGAATTATATCCTAAAGCTCTTTCCCATATAGACTACCAAGAGCAGCCTACAACTTAATACCAGAGTCTTGCCTCAACAACTATGTGTACAAGCATCAGCAATGTACACACAGAAACTTGTCTTTCCTTCCTGAACTACCTCCTTCAGCATACGGATATCAACAAACATGAGAACAGACTTATCCCACTCCTCTGACATTCTGGTTACAAAAAAAGACTTACTGCAGCCTCGCAGCACACTCTGAGAGCTATGCAGCCTGCCCAGCCAAGTCCATTTTGCTTGGCACTTCTACCTCTGTGAAACTGGCATAACACTTTGTGCACAGGCACTCTGCCATCTTAACACATGGGCAAGACTACACGCAGTCAAAAGGCCAGCGCGGGAGCATCCAATATGTTTTCCAGAGGCACAAGTCTGACTCAAGAATGTGTCTAGCTGCTCTCGAGGTCCCATGCCTATATGAGAGAAATTACATTGCAAAGCCATGTGGATTTGGGCTTTGCCACAGTCTCACAAGACAACTCTGGTGCCAGATTAGTGTTTGGTAAAAGCGGCTGTTAACTTTTGGGAGGTGCACACTGCAGTTATGTGGCAACCTTCTTCACCTTTTGGCTTTCCAAAGAAGGTCCCCTGCAGCATGATTCTTCTCAAAAGAAGCTTCAACCAAATTAATACATCTCTGTTCAACAGATTGAACCAAGGTGAAATACTTCATAACCTCTGGGTCTAGGCCCCCCCATTGAACTGAACCAGCCAAGGAGAACAAAATGAAAATCAGTTTTTTAACAGGTATGATGTTTCTGAAACAGATGGTGATCATTTCAGATTTTCCTTTTATTGCCTTATTTTCTCTCTTATTCTTCATCACATCACCAGATCTGTAACCAGCCAGCTGGTTCCTATCACTTTTCAACAGCTGGCAGAGACATCAGGGGCACGTACGTCTGGCCAGGGCATCCCACAGCACCTCTGCACTTTGCACATTCCACCAGCCTTTAGAAATACTGTTGCAATTCTTTCCTAGCCATGAGGTATTTTTATTAGTGAATCTAACCAGGAAAACAGGGAGGGGGTCACATGGATTTGATTTACTGTTAGCATGATAATAACAGATTCATGTCAATAAGACAATTATTTGTATATGAAAGCTACAGGGGATATCTACTCTGGAATCCTAGGCTGGGTTTGGGTTTTTTATTCCCCTGGGGGACATAAATTAGTGCAAGATTGCAAACTACAAAGACCACAGACTGAAACATTCTCAAGTCTCGTAACACCTCAAAATCTTTGTCCGATTGTCAAACAAAATAAAGTAGTGTCAGGGGAGAGGAACTATACCAAGCATAGAAACTTGACATGTTGATCTACACTGCCTTGGGTATCAGTTACTTCCTATACATTCTGATTTGCCAGTCAGAACACAAAACCTGCATAACCTGCCTGAGATTCAGTTCTTGGTGGGTAAATAAGCCCCAGCTGCTTTGTGTTCAGATTGGCTGAGAGTAACAGGATGAAGAAAAATCTAAACAATATGGTCCCTGTAAATATTTGATCTGACAGTTATCTAATAGCAAGAGTAGCCCAGAGTCCAAATTTCTTTCTTTCTGCCAAAGAAGAGCATTTGGGGTTAGGGTTTTCATGATGCCAGGGGCTTTGCTGTATAAATCCTGCCAATATGCTATTTGGCACATAACAACAATTAGCTTCTGATTCTGCATATGCACAGTGCACGTGGATCTTTGCACTATTCAAAGGCATCAGAGTCACATTCCTCTAGTTAGATGTGGCCCTCAGTATTCATCGGTATTATTATTCCCCTTATTATTAGCATCCAAACTAAAAGCTAGAAGGCTGGATCATATTCACTGTAGGCAGACACATTGGAGACTTTACTGTTCACAGACAGCAAGCAGAAGTCATGTTGGGCCTCTTGTCCCACAAATGTTATGAAACAGAAAGGAGGGAGAAGGGGAAAGAATACATCCCTAACACAAGAATTGCTTCTCTTCCAGATTTCAAGTCCCTGAATAAAACCAGAAAAAAGAGCAGAGTGTCAGAAAGATGTTTTGCGAGAGGATTTGTTTCCATCACTTGAGAGTGCAGCTGTGCTATTCCTGGGCACAACTTAACAAAATGAGCAGCTCAACAAGATACTGGCCTGTATCTCAAGTTTATGCACATTTCACGTACCAGTTTTTACATCAGTGATTTGTTTTGCCTTTTGTGAACACACTTGCTTGGTCCAGCAGTGACAGCAGTTTCCAGACACTCCCAAAATGCCTTTGACCAATGTGCACAGACTAACAGCAAAGGAAGCCTTAATGGTTGGACTGTCAGATCTTATGTCCTAGTGGGATATGAAAGATCTACACACCTGAGAGTGACTCTAGAGGATTTTTCTGCACTGTTCTGCCATGTTATTACAAGTTCTGCTTTATGTCTCCCTTTGTTTGAAAGAAATGCCTCAACACAAAGTCTACAGGTTATTTAGGACAATGCTACATTAAGCTGTGCTCTCTTCTTTAATTTTTGTATTCTGTTTTGTTTAAATGGTTTGTTAATGGAGGAAAGGATCCCTGGCATACTGATAGGAGATGACAAGACTACTGCAGCACCATCAAAATAAATAAAAATCAATAGGTTTTCTGCTGGTGTTGGCTGTAAAAGAGAGTAAAGCTATTTATCAAGTCGGACAAGTGGTCCAAAACTGCAGGATCATCATAGGCACCATAGCAAAAAGAAGAGGAACAAAATAAGAAATACTAAATAGGGAATCAAGGTTGGTACAGCAAGATCACTAACATGTCAGCTTGTTTCAATACATAACAGCTGAGGAGAGCATGACAAGAACACTGGGAAATGTTACTATTACTTAGAGACTCTAGATTTTATAATTCACCAATTCCAAATGAATTAGATCTTGGACCAACTTTCAGTGACTGGTGTTGCTCCCACTTAACAGACAGAAGTTGTTTCATGTGCAGAGAATTTAAGTAGCTTCTCTCAGATCACCCACAGGCAGTCAATGGCAGAGCTGGAACTGATTTCTTGGCTTTCCTGCCTCCTGTCTCTCATTTCTCATTCTTAGTGCTCCCAAAGCAATGGCATTATGGGGTTCATTCAGGGGTCTTACTGGAAAGAGCTTATCATTAGATCTGCTACCAACTCCAGTGGCATCTCACATGGGTGCTCCCCAATCTTACTGCAGGATCAAGCTTGTGAGTCTATTGCTTTATTCACCATAGTGAATATAGTATTTGTGTTCAATGCTATCCAGCCAAATCTTCCTTCAGCTGGCGTGGACTCCTTTAGTAATCCTTACATGCTTGATAGAAAAAGAGCATTAAAAAGGGAGAACACCCAACACATAGAAATCCATAAAAGCAACAGTGAAACGGTGCACAGCTTTTAAAGACAAATTGAGAAAAGAGAAAGCTGGAGAAGATGTCAGAAACTCTTGGAAAATGTTACTAAAACAACTCTCTGCAGACACACAGAAATCACTATATTGGCTACCCAGCAACTCTATAACCTCTGTTTCAGTTCATTTCCTGTAACTTTGAAAAAATTCAAAATTTCTGGAATCAACTCTTCATCATTTGCTGGCTGGCTGTTGGAGATATTTGCCATACTACAGGGAAATTCCTCAAGCTCAGTGAACTTCTCAGTGACATTACACTGCTTCTCTGATGTGACAAGGGCAAAGCTCGCCTCTGCCCGCAGCCCCAGGTGCCTCTGTGGAGCACTGCAGGTTAAATCTTAGCAACACACATTAGCTCTGTCTTGAGCCTTGTCCTCCAGCAGCCAGGCCAAAGTGGCTTCTCACTTCTCATTCGTGCTGAAACTTCTCATTGATAGCCCTGAAACAGTCCTTTCTTGAGTTTCTGAAACAGAGATACCAGGAACCTGTGTTTCTGAACCCTCTGTCCTTGTATGGGGAGCACAAGGAGTTGTTAACATTTGTTGCTCTGTCACAGGCTAACAGCTCCCAATTCTTTTAGATCATCCAAGACAGACAAGTCTATGTTTGGAGTGGCACTAGGGGCTGCAGCACTCAAGGGGAACCACTCTCCAAAGACACTCATGAGGTCTGCAGTCTCTGCAGTGTCACTGTGGAGTCTGCATAGAGGAACAAAGCTAAGGCAGTCATCCAGATTGAACAGAGTGGAAGACTTTGGTGTGGGATTTTGTCAAAGGAATTGATATCTTGGAAGGAGAAATAAGGAATGTCCTAGAAATATTTATAAATATGTATAAAATAGCATATCTAGTTTCTTATGTAATAAATTAGTACCAAATTTGTGTTTGTAATTCAAAGCAGAGAGGAAGGGTTTATTATAAACAGGATGTCATGCAGATAATGCTGGATACTCTGTAGTATGGCCAATACCAGAACATGGTATTTTTGTTTCCATGCTGCTGTAGAGGTTCTGAGAGAGTACCAAATATGGGAGAGTTAAAAAGTGAGATCATAATTAATGAGCATTGATTTCCTTTGTGAAGTGTCGGTATGGCTTCTAAATTAAGCAACAGCAGAAAAAGCACATGGGCAAGGACTTAAGTTGCATTAACCTCAAATCCTAGTATTGCTAACATATTTGGGTAGAAAATGAAATGCAAGCCTGAGGAGCACATCCGTTCAACAGAGGTTCCTAATCTCTCACAGGCTTACTGCAAGTGTCTGTCTGTGTAGGGATGGACAGACTTCTGGGGAAAGCGTGGGGGAGAAAAGCAAAGCTGAACCTTTCAGAGAGACCTGACCCACTCCTCTTTTTCCCACTTGCTGTTGAATGGGAGGAGAAAGTGACAATTTCCAGGTCACCCTAAGCCCATGCAGAGTCACATGCCTTCCCACAGAGCTTGGAAGAGGCAGCATGGGCAAAGCTGATTATCGGGCTAAAAATAAATATCTCAATCTTTGCATGCAAGACAGCTACCAGGCACTGGCCAGACCTCCATTTTACCTCCTACCATTATTCCTGCAGTCCACCTCCACCAAACGGAGCGCCACGACTTCTCCTCCCAGCCCAGTTGGATCAGCCAGACCCTGCAAAGCCGTGCATGCCCAGCCCCAAAGCAGGATCCCTGAGGCTCCACTCTCCTACCCTCACCGTGCTCCTCAGCCAAGCCTGCCTGGCAGGTGCCGGCAGAGGTTGCTCTCCACAAATTGAGGGGAGTGCAGTGTTATCTTTTGTTAGCCATTATTCCTGCAGTCCACCTCCACCAACAAGCCGTGCAAAGGGAGTGCCACGACTTCTCCTCCCAGCCCAGTTGGATCAGCCAGACCCTGCAAAGCCGTGCATGCCCAGCCCCAAAGCAGGATCCCTGAGGCTCCACTCTCCTGCCCTCACCGTGCTCCTCAGCCAAGCCTGCCTGGCAGGTGCCGGCAGAGGTTGCTCTCCACAAATTGAGGGGAGTGCAGCGTTATCTTTTGTTAGTCCACGAGCAAAGAGCCGATGACCCGCAGTAAGGCAGGATTAATTTCCGCCAGCAAAATGCAAAACTCTCCTCTCCCCACCACGCCATGTGCAACTAATCGCTTGCATATTTAAACACCCTTGCCTTGCTGAAATTTCGTGATGGAGTTGGTGACAGAGCAAATGTCAGGGCGCATAACCAATGGCATTGTCAGTCGTGATTAATCAGCATCTCCGCCAGGCTCGCGGCCAATTAGAATTTACCATAATAAGGAGGTGACAGCCGGCGTTGCTAGGCGACCGCTGTCTATGGAGCCGGGAGAGCCAGACACATTTAGATGTTACTGTGGATTTCGACAGCGGCATGTCAAAACAACACAAGCGTCTGCCCAGTGGAAAATTTTACAACCCAGGACTGGGCACCAGAGTGAGGCATGATTCCCTTTCAGAATAAAACATAAAAAGGAAGTGGTGATTTTTTTTTGTTTTTGTTTTTTTTGTTGGGGGGTTGTTTTTTGTAGTTCTCCTTGAAAGAAGACTTTAGCCAGTCAATCATCTATATACATTTAATTAAGAGATATCGTATCACTGGAACAGGACTTTGTTACTGGGTAATGGGTTCCCATGGCTGAGCAAATGCTGATACATTTATAGGAAATTAGCAGCAGGTCAGCACAGAGACATTTATTTTCAGTCAGAGGTATTTATCTGGCAATGACATTCTGTTCCAGTGACTTATTTTATTATATGAAAGGATTAAAGAATAAAAGGAGGGAAAGGGAAGGAGATGGAGAAATGAAAATAGACTGACAGCAGTTCCTGTGTTAACATGAGAGTTGCTGACTCTGCACATCAAGAAAAGCTTATGTTCCAACTGGGAGCAATAACCTTTCCCGGAGTTAAGCTTACTCCTAATAGGGCAAAGGAGAGGAAGGGGTCAGGGTCCTTCTTGAGTATGCTACACCTTCCTGGACAAACTGACTTAAACAGAAGAAGACAAAGAATCATATCCTCAGATGAGTTATTTGGATTTTCACTAGTCTATGATCTGAACCATGCCATATGGAAGCTCTGCAGCATGTGCTCTTCAGGTCTAAATAAAGTGGCACAAAGTAGCAGGTTTTACCTATCCTTAATATGGACCTACATAAAGCAGATGTCTGCACAAGTCTTCTAAATTATGAAAGCAGCAATGTCTACACCTTACCTCTTTCAGTTTGGTATCGCTGAAGGCTGGGGTCAGAAGGCTCCGCACGTACTTCCATCTGTCATCACGAAGACAAAGGATGCTATCAAGCATTGGCTTGGATATCAAGTTCGGCTTCTAAGTTGAAAGAAAACATAATTCAATTTTAACACAAATGAAACTATAGCTACTCAAGACTCTGGAACTTGGGAAGACTGCTCAGGAATGGCATTGCACTGCTGTCCCACGAAGAGAGGTTCAAATCAGTCCCAAACACCAAGCTAAACACGGATGAGGCTGGAGAAAATTTCTCTTTTGCTGCACTCATTTTTTCTTGAGCTTCAAAAGTCCTGGACCAACTCCTCTCTCAGACTGCTCTGGTTCTGATGTTCCTGGCGTTCTCCTGAGATCGCCTTCACTGAACCCTGGCTTCTTCCCTATCTTTCTAAGGTGACTGGCAAGAGGACTTGTCAACACTCCCTCTCCGTGTGACATGAGTGCCAACGCACAGCATGCTGGTGTTGGTGGGGGACACAATTTCTGGTGACAGCTGGTATGTCAGACTGTTACATGCATTTTAAAAGTCTTCAGAAAATATGTTGATTATAAAGCAAGTCCCAGTCCTTACTCTGTTTATAAGGAACACACTCACTAAGAAGTCATGGCCTGTGACTCCTACAGCTGCAGCAGTTAGTCAAATATAGTAGCTTAAAGCACTATTCCATGAAGTTCTGTACCAAAATGACTACTGTGAATGTACTAAATCTTCCCTGCCATCTAAGAAATTCTTGTCTAGAAAACAGTGGTATTCACCAAGGAGTAAAAGGATATAAAAGACAAAAGAGAAAGCACATCAGAAAACACACTTCTGACTGGAAGAAGAATCAGAAGATGTCCAGCCTTACAGCACAAAATACTGTATCTTATACTATGTCAGAAGATGTTTCCTAATTGTTCCTGAAGATCTCCAATAACAGAGATTCAATAACCTCCCCACTCAAACTCTTTGAGTGCTGCACTACTTTTACTGTGGTATCACAACCTCTCTCATTCTTGCTGAAACTTGGGTCTTTGTGCTGTCCAGGCATATTGCAGTCATCTACTCCACATAACACCATTTCACTCAATACACACTTATCAGTTATGCTACCTAGGACTGTCTTCTCAGTGTTGGTACTGTTCCTCTGCATAGTCTTGCTGATTTACTTCTTATGGTACAGTCCCTCTGACCCAACAAGGTACTCCAGGCAAGAAAGGATTCCCCCCTGCCCCAGGACATTCTGCAAGCTCTATTCACCCTGGAATATTACACTGTACTTATGAACTGGTTTGTGGTTCCCTTCAACTTTCAGACTTCTTTCTGAACAATCACTCCCTAGGAAATTATTCCCCGGCCTTTCTCCTTAAAGCTGGTTTCTCCCCAGAGCCATATGTAGAACCTGTCTCTTTGAACTATGACCATTCCCTTCAAGATTATTTGTGCAACTGAATAACACCACCTCGAGTTTTAGCCCTTTCTTTCATAGCCTTTTTCATCCTTACCAGCTTTCTACATAAATTGTTAGCATACTCAGTGCCAATAAATCCATAATTTTAAAAATTTCAGAACAATACTTCAAAGAAGACACCCTGTGCTCCTCCCTTCCTTTCCAACAGTGGATTGTTCCAAAACGCGTTTCAGGCATTGTACAGCAATGTCCTCCAGAAAAAACACTCTAAGATTGGTGGATGTGGGCAGAAGGTCTACACTTCTCTGGTTACCAGGAGGTACAGAGACATTAATTTGTGCTTGTGAGATCTTCTGGATACTGCAGCAGCAAACAGTTCCCCATGTTATCAGAAGAACTGTATCCATTTTACTGGCAGACACCCAAACACACCAATGATTTTGGCCATCCCAATGCCATCTGTTGATCCCTTTTATCCTCTGACCTTTCCTTTCAGTCCTTCTTTCATTACTACAGTGCATGTAGTATGAAAATGAATTCTTACAACCTTTTACACACCTGGATACTTCAGTATCATTTTGTGCCTCACTATTTCTGATTTTATTGCCGCTATATGCTATTTTTTTTATCCTTTTTCTTGGAAATCTGACCTACTTTCCAATCTGTAAAAAAACAACTTCTCTTCAGGAGCCATGAAGAACTGGCAGTTTAGCTATGCTGGTCTTCCACTGCACTGCCTTAACTTTCTTCCTTATTGGAAGAGTTTGCACTTAATATCATTTCTTTAAGGAGCTGCCAGCTCTCCTTAACACCTTTTTCCTTTACACTTGCCAAATTCTTACTACACTGCATAAGCTTGTAAAATGCAGAAGCCTATTTTATATTGCAAACAGGCTAATGGGATAGTTTTACATTCTCAGCAACACCGTCCAGTATAGTAAACTAACATCACTGGGACAACACTACAAACCAGTTTTGAGCAAAGATGAGCGGCTTTCAAGTAGAAAAGTACGTATTAAGCTGAAGGAAGATATTGACTTAGTTACTGTCATCAGATGACTACTGTAAAACAAAATAAGGGCACTTTTAAAATGCATGTATAGACTATTCTGTTTTGTACGATAACAAGGAAAACCTTGGATAGGCTGTCAGAGTTGGAACATCTTGGACTGTTTTCTCTCAATAGCCTCTTTAAATAAATAATCTGTTTTCTAACTTGTCAGGTATGTTTCCTGAAGATCACAAGGGCAGCTAGAAAGAACATCACTCAGTGGAGCACTCTGTCATTCGTTACAGATATTCAAAGGCACAGTAGAATCAGAAGAAAGAGCCTCTAGACAATTGGAAATGAGCATCATCCTGTCAGAAAGTCCTGTATGCTACCCTCTGCTTCACAGATCTTCTGTGCTGCTAGGACAGCCATTTACTAAATCTTGACTCAGCTGGGCACTAAATGAGTATTCCTTATATCTTCAGTCTTCATTTCAAACCCTGAGACCCAAATTGCAGTGCTCCTGAATGCTCACTGAAATCAACAACAGAGAAAGCTGAAAGCCTTGATCCTGTGAATGCATTAGTCCAAGAAATCAGGTCATTGAGTGCAGCCCCCAAATTAGCAAACACTCTCAGACCTGTGTTTCAACCACCAGCCTTCACTTCTGCTTTATAAAGTGGATATATCACATCACCTCCTCAGAAATGCTAACGATACATTAACATTTCTGAGGCACTTAGAAACTACAATGAAAGAGCAGAATAACAATTCCCACAAGGAAATTACCAATTTTGTCTTCCAAGCAAGGTTTAAATAGCATACAGAGAAAAAAAGAAAAAAAAAGAAAACCAGAAAAAAATTACAGGGCAACAATTGGAAAAGTATTTTGCATCCAGTCCTAAATTGAAGGCTGCCCAAACTGTGCACTCTGTAAGACAAATCTCCTTTGCAAGACAAAGCTCCACTTAGATAATAACAGATGTGATATAAATCTCACTGCATTTGTCTTGAAAGCAAATTCCCTTCCTAAAACCAAACATTCACCCTAAAAAGTGCTCCTAATTGCATAAAGACTGTATACAGCACATTCACAGAGGGACCCAGTTACTGAACAAAAAGCCTGTAAACTATAATATTATAACTACAACACTAACTATAACATTGCCTTTTTAGCACTCTACTTTATGACAGCAATGCTCCCTTAACATAATTTTGGTGTGCTCAGTATTATATATATATAAATGCCACAAGGAAGGAAAACCAGCTTTGGCCATAAATTATTTTACTCTTTATCTTTAAAACTGGGCACACAAAAATATGTTTGTGTTTATTGGAATACCATCAGCACGACTGTGTATAGTAGATTTCATTTATCAGGTTTTCCTTATTGTTTCTGCAAACACTTTCCTCCTAATTGCATAACCTATGTTACAGGTTCATATAGCAGGAAAGAAAATAGATTTGGTATGAGAATGAGCCTGAAGTATCTCAGTGAAAGATGAAGTGTCATCTCTTTTCAAATGGACAAAATACTAGATGCATCTAAAAAATCTTGGGCTTATAAAAATCACCAAAAAAATTACCATAGGAGGAAGCTGTAATATTTTCAGGGGCAGTATTTTGAGGCAATCAGGATTGTGTTCTGTCTAGCATTATCTAAACACTGAACAACTGCTCTGCACTTCTTTCTCCTGTGTAATCAACCATTTCTGGTACAGCAATGCTCCATGAAAACTACTGGCAGCATGGTAATCTCTTGCAGTGTACCTGCAAGTGCTGCTGAGTTCCCACAATCACAGACATGACATCAACCACAACAAGGAAAATTGGATTGATCTGCCTGCAAACAAATCCTTTAAAACATCACTGCTTTTAAAAGAGAAAATAAAATAATATTTGCAGATGAGTGGCATCTCTACAATTGATACAAGAATTACCTCCCCCATAAGGTGTTCCTCAGGATGACCCCTCAGACCCAGTTATTGGCTTGTTTGTCATGAGTCAATTTGGCTTCCTCTGTGTTACTAAATAATTCAGGCAAGTGAATCTTTGGCTCTAAGGCCAAGTGGAACAGAACACCCCCTGTCCCCAACGTTAAATCCCTTTCCCAAAAACAGTGGAAATATCCAAACTGCTTCTGGTCATGGTACATGTTCTTCTCCTGAACTGTGCCCAGACCATGCCTGGGAGAAAACTAATCAATACACAACAAAACTGTGCTAAGAAGCACATGTCAAATGGATATCTGTAGGACCTATTCATGCACCAATATCCTGTCACTGTTTTATCTTGGAGTAAAACTGTAGCCTTCTGTGATTCACACAGTATTTGTTCCTTTCCCAAGTTTGTCACTAGCAGGCTAGACTGAACCTCTGGCGGACAGCAACGACTGCCTAGAGCAGAAAGAAGGGTAACAGCACCATTATGTTCCCTTAGACACCTCTTCTAATTTCTTTGGCAGAAAAATGAGGGATAAAGTTTTCCCAGCAGAAGGCGGTTAATGCAGCCATGCACTCTTTAAGTATCCTGAGGAGATGAATCTTCAAAGAAGCTAAAGGGTACCTTTAAAGACCTTTAAACACCACTCACCTCCACAGAACCAGCTGCTAATCTTCTCCATGTGCTCTGACAACATAGTGAGAAACGAAACGATAAAAAACAATATCTCAGACACTTTGTTATCTTAAACTTGGACTTAATCATAGCCCACTCCTAACAAAACTAATCAAAAACAATTTACTTCTACAGGAGTCAAACGTCAACAGTCAGTCTGCTCAGATTCAAACAAGGAAATAAGCACTAGAGCACCCAAAATCCCAAATCCAAACAGTAACTCCAACACTAATTCTGGCATTAGTCATCCCTAGCAAACAGCATTTGCTTGCATGTAAGCTTTCTTCTAGTCCCACAGCTGTTGTGGGATCCAGCTTTAACTGGAATCCCATGCCCATGTTCCCCTGAATTTTAACCCTAAATCTCAACCCTACAACCCACACCAATGAAAGCCATTTGCTCCTCTCTCCTTCAGCCTTTCTTTGGTATCCATGGAGTATCCAGAGCTAAGTCTAACTCCGAGTTCCTCCCCTTTTCCCTTTTTAGGGAAGTTTCTAGGGTATATTCCCAGGGTGAGGGGTCATCTTTCTCCCGGCCTTCATGAATGCCATGCAGTTGTCTGTGTTAGCTCTAGTGGGGGGTGGCTCCCACCCCAAGGGAAGCTCCAGAAGCAATGAGCAGGCAGCAGTGCTTGCACATCACTGGGTTAACTTCTTCATCTTCTTATTTTCAAAAAGGTTTGATGTCCTTTTCTTGCTAAAAATTCCCTTGTGATTAGGCATTACCATCCTGTTTAAGAAATTGCATTTTTAAACTGAATTTAATGAAATGGAAGTTAATAAAAAATGAGATAGAAAGTTCGTAGCTTGAAGTCAAGACACTATCCCCATACCTCAGACAGGAATTATAATAAAATCTCTTCTTCAGATTACTCATTCAACTCCCCTTGACTGACAGGTCATCACCACCAGTTCAGCCAGCAGGTGGAACCAGCAAACCCATGAACTGCCCATATGGTATTTCATCCAGTCAGCGGCAGTGGCGTGACACTTAACAGATCAACATAACACTTGCTCTTAAAAAAAGCAACAGAAAAAAAATCCCCGAGATATCTCCAGGAATACATCTTACCAAGCTTGCAGTAAGTAGATCATGAAAGTGGGAAAGCAGGAGATGCCTCCATATCTAATATATTTAAAAATTCCCTGTTGGTAAACTGATACAGTATATTCCTTCCAACTTCCTTGGTGTTTTAAGTCATGCTCAGCTCTCCCTTTATTCATGACATTCAATGACACATTGTGTAGTGGCTTTTGACTGAGCCAGGAAAGTACTGCATTGCATGTTTTCAAAACCCAAAATAGAGCTCATTTATGTCATATACCCTGTAGTTCATTGCTGTTTCTATCTGGAAGGCCCTTGCATACACAGATGTTAAAGCCACATCTCTTCAAATCATGTAAAATTTTTCTCTTCACAAATCATCATCTCATAATGGAGCAAGACCAACTCCTTACTCCAAGACCCAAGCCTTTGCAGAGGACAAAGGGCTGGCATTGCCCACTGAGGGCTGTGTGCCAGTGTGGGAGACCACTGGGCCTCTCTCATCTCTCTGCTGTGACTGCGAGGGGCCTCCCATCCATGTTGAATCCAAGGGAATCACTACACACAGGAGTTGTCTCTCCCAAAGCAGGCTCACTCTTCCTTTGCCTTTCCAAAACTCTATTTCCAAATCCTCAGATGCCACACATCCCACACTGCTGCTCCCAGGTAGCTGAAATAAATTTTTCCTTGCCCATTAAAATTATGGGCACAGACACAACTTCACAAACACATTGCTCAAAACCCTCCCAGATTGCCAACTCTGCCAATAGTCGATGACACTTTTGTCCCCTCTTCTTTGTTAGTCTGAAAGAAGTTGGATTTTAGCATGTATGATTCAGAAGGTGATCTTACAACTTCAGAGGGGGAAAAAAAAATCATGAAACTTACTCCAAAACATTCATATTGCTTTACAATTTCATAAAAGCGTCCAGTAAAAGTTTTCAGCTTAATTTGAAATCAACATGCCTGCAGAGAAGAGGAGAAAATGTCCATGGATCATCTATTTCATTAAGCTTTTAGGTTCTCCTTGGTCATTAAGGTTCTTCAAAAAAGTGTGACAGGGTAGAATTGGTTTCAGTGATTACAGCAATTGTCTTTCATTCTACTCTATAGATCAGACTCTACAAAAAGGCATCTCCAAGCAGATTCTTTTGTTATCAAGTCAGGATCTTCAGCAACTAATAACTACTATTCCTAATTACTCATTGGAAAAATGGCACAGCCAACCCCAGCTTACAAGCAAACACTGGCTATTTTTCCCCTCTGTGGCAAGCAGCCTGGAAACATCTGTTCTTGTCTCTGCAAACATTCTCTTAGGTCATGGTTTTGTCAATAGAAACCAAAGCGAGTCATTGCAATGAGGTAAATATAACCATCTATAACTGCTAAAATAAACACATATGGCCTCCTGCAGTCTGACCCAAACTGATGCAAGTCACACGTTCCATTTGTTGGTGTAAGCAACACCAAAATTAAGTCCATGCATTCATGAGTTTGCATATGGTGGTCAGTTTGCACATTTGAGATCAAAACAATCAAAGCAAAGAAAAAAGTACTTGCTCTTAATTAATTAAAAATTTTGGTATTATAAACAAATTCAGGTTGTACTAGAGAACCCATACTCTATAGACAGTTTCTGCTGAGAAGCAGTTTTTAAACACGCTTAAATCCACTTTTCAGCTGACATTACAGGACTTTTTAATATTGGATAAAGTTATAAGACTATTAAAAGCCTCTCTGTTTATACACACTTCTCTTCAAGGAAAGGTTGAGGACCAGAAATTTCCTTTTACAGTACGTAAAGAGTATTTGGAAAAAAGCAGTCCCCACTGACTTTTGGTACACATACATTGCCATGTTTTCAGTCATTGGCATATGTAGGAATGACAGGCAATGCTCATAAGAACGTTGGCTAGGTCTTTTATTTATACAGGACCATTGTATTCCATGCTCTGCTCATCCAGGGACATACCTGCAGTAACCTTAAAGCTTCTGGAGAATACCAAGAGAGATTTTAAGTACCACTTTATGTAGGAATGACAGGCAATGCCCATAAGAACGTTGGCTAGGTCTTTTATACAGGACCATTGTATTCCATGCTCTACTCATCCAGGGACATACCTTAAAGCTTCTGGAGAATACCAAGAGAGATTTTAAGTACCAGTCACCATCCCACTGCCTGTCCTCTTGGCTGCTGACTCAAATGCCTTGGGTATGCAGCTAGATACCTCAGAAGAAGTTCACCAAAATGAGCACGGACTTATCCAAGCTGCCCTGACAGCAAGGTAGGAAGAGTTCTACACTTCCTTAAGGTCTCACCACCTTTCTTCTCATGGACATAATAACAAAACATATTCCAGAAGAGAGGTCACTACAGCTGTGATCAGGGATTACTCCCTTTCTTACAACTGCAGAGTGAAAGAAGTCATGGTAGTAACCTGCTTTCAATCACTGACAGAACAAAACTCACTGTGGGGGGGAAAAAAAGTTGTAACTCCTTCCTGTGGATAAGGATAGCAAGAAAAACAAATAAATAAGAATAATTAAGGAAAGAATTATTACAGCAGGAGTACAGGTTATGGTGAGGGATGGTGTGAGGTCTATTAGGCTGCAGAGATTCACTAACTTCTCTTTCATGAATGCCATGGACACATAGAATTTAGCATTGATTCAACAAATCAGGCTGCAAGTGCATTGTCTCAAAGAATCACCTATAAGTTTCTAGGCGGGGTACTAAACAGAGAGATGAGAGGAATGCCCTTGAATGATTTCCAGTAGGTAAATATGTGAAAGCCTTTCTCTTGCACTCTGGGAAATTTGTCATGGGGGACTGCACTGGCGCAGCCTGGCTCCACCACTCTGGATTCAAAGAACCATGTTTATTGCTGCTACATTTTCTGCACTGCCTGAGCCACCAGCCCATTTCAAAGGCACACGTGAGGGCCATCTCCTCTCAAAACATCATATTCATGGATCTCCTACCTTGGACAAGGTTCAAAACTGCTAAGCTTCTGTCTGGTGATTTCAGCTGCTGAAATCAGCAGGTCCAAGGGATTCGAGGCACCTCAGAACATTAGCTATGGCTGAGAAAGAGTTTTAAATCTGTATTGTCAAATTAAGCTCTTCAAATAGGGGTTAAATGCTTAGGACCTTCCTGGTCACCAGCAGAGGTAAGCAAGGCAGGTGAAGGGGAGGCTTACCAATGGCTCAGTTTAAAAATATCACTTGCATGCAATGTTTTTATTTGGAGAGAAGTATATATAAAATGTCAGTTCTTCATGTACTTCATATTTTAGTGACAATTTTATTTTGACCTCTTCCACTCAGGTGTTGCAATACAGAAATAAAATTATATTCAGGCCTGTGTAGCTTAAAATCTCAAAGCACCAAGAAACACTGAAAATAAACAAGCAGCTAAGTAGCTAACTATGACCTAAAGGTGAAAGACATTTTAAAGGGTTTCTATCAGTCTTCCAGGTTGCCATGTAGCACCTAAAACTTGTTGCCTAATACCCCATTTCCCATGCGACAACATCCTGATACAGAAAATATACTTCAAACTGTCATTTATCTAACTTGAAATAGAAAATTTGGGATTAATATGGCAAACTGATGATCTCCAATATGTGCAAAACAACCCAAGGAAAAAGTATTGCACCTTTTTTCCCCCAGTGCCAAGAAGAAAATTTCAAAACAATATCAAATGAAGCTGATAAAAGTTTTCTTGTGAGGTCTCCTAATGGTTTAAAAACAAAAATGGGTTCAAGATGATATTTAAATCAAACTACTGGAAGAAAAGGGCTATTAAAAATTAAAAACACTAATTCAGCTTAGGAAGTCAACCATGGGCAGTCAGATGTTAGGGGGACATTCTACAGGAAATACTGCTCTGCACTTGCTCTGCTCTTGTGCTCCTTCTCTAAGCATATGCTGCTAGTCCAAGTCAGAACACTCCCTAGCTAAATATTTTAATGTCACTTTTCCTTTGAGAAGTCATTCAGAAAGAAAACTGCAGGTCAGCTGTAATGGCAGAATGACAAGCTGTCAACAAATCATATTTGCAGTACCTGCTCAGCTGAAGAATTTGAATTCCCTGCCTGCTATTTCACAATTCTTTCTAATTACATTAAGTGGATATTTACACATCAGGGAAAAAAAATTCCAAATTTCATATAGTAAGATTTCCACATCTATCTGTCAAAACATTAATGTATTTTTCTGGTAGCAGTAGATGCTTTCATTCCTCATTTATTTGTCCCTCAATAAGAGCTAGGCTATAAAACTTTCTCAGGAGTTGCACAGCACACTTTCAGCATTTTATCTTCCAAGATTTCTTATTTGTTGTTATTGCTTAGTTTCAATCAAATTTAAAAAAAATCCTAATTTATGAAAACATGTTTTGACATGCTTATATGAAATAATGTTTGTGCATTTGCCTCTTACAAATTAATTTGAGCATATCCAGAATTAAATGTTTGTCATAAGATAATTTCAACAATAATAAAGTCCTATTGCGCACAGATAACATTACAGGACTTATCATGAGTTCCCTAGAGCTCACAATTTCTGTAAAACAGCTTTAATTCACAAACCACCTGTAAACAGACTGTTGCTTACTGATTTGTTCAAGGAGAGAAGTTGAAACACTCCTCTGAGTATCAGCTAGTACCTCATCCAAATAAATTAACAGTATCAGCTACTTTTGTTCTCTTAAACATTTAGACTTGCAATATGAAGCAGTGTGGATTATGAAACATAAAGCATGTCACCATATCTTGTTATCTTAAGATGAGTTAAGATAAAATGTCAAAAACAACAAAAACCCCAAAAAATGGAGTCCACACCCACAGCTCACAGAACCCTTTCTGGCCAAACAGGTGATGCAGCATTTAGGGGGCCTGTTCCACTACTCTTGCTTCAGTTTTAGTACAATGACATGAAAGCACAGGGATGGATCAGAGCCTGAATTCTCCCCACTCACGGCGCCCCAAAAGCCAGCACCAGAATTCCAGGCACAGACAGGCTGGATACTCAGCAAACACACACACGAGGACAGAGCAACATTTGGGATTGAGATTGTCTTGATTCGAGTGCCTGGGGAAGGAATGTGTGCCTAGGATAAGATAAAATGTTAAAAACAACAAAAACCCCAAAGATTGGAGTCCACACCCAGAGGTCACAGAACCCTTTCTGGCCGAACAGGTGATGCAGCATTTAGGGGGCCTGTTCCACTACTCTTGCTTCAGTTTTAGTACAATGACATGAAAGCACAGGGATGGATCAGAGCCTGAATTCTCCCCACTCACGGCGCCCCAAAAGCCAGCACCAGAATTCCAGGCACAGACAGGCTGGATACTCAGCAAACACACACACGAGGACAGAGCAACATTTGGGATTGAGATTGTCTTGATTCGAGTGCCTGGGGAAGGAATGTGTGCCAGCCATGAGAATGAGACACCTGCAGCCTTGCCCTGAGGATTAACCCCCAGCAGCCAGGCACACACAGAACAGCAACGAACAGCCTGGCTGGAGGTTCTGCCTGCTGGGATTTCTGTGTGAAAAAGGAAAGAGGCTTCACTCTCTGGAAGGACCCGACAGCAGTGAAATTGCCAGGCTGTGCCCATACTCAGCACACACATCACACTTGACTGCATGCACCCAGCATGTCATTTTTACTTGCAAGTTATTAGAATCTGCACTTCCAAGCCCAGCTTTATTGGTGGGTGGGAGTTGTAGTTCCCAGCCATCGGTGTTGGCCAGCACAGCACACACTCCCACATCACAAGAACTCGTTTTGCATCTGTACAGCTGCTTCCCTCACACTTGAGGCTCATGCTGAACACCCCCAGCATCCAGCAGCCTGAAAAATAAAAGGGATGTTGAAACTAAAAAAAAATAAAAAAATAACCCTCTGAGACATGTCTAAAAGCCTGATGATTTTTTAACTTAGAATAAATCTTAACCCAAGGACAAACCTAAGTTTTTATAACCAAAAGTGACTGTCACCGCCAATATAAGATAAATGTTACTACAAGCATAAAGTGAAGAGCTGAAAAAAGTGAAAATATGAGAGCTGCCCCACTTGACTGCAAGGAGGGTAAAACAAATGAGTGTCATCCAGCAGCCAGGGCATTTAAAGAACATGTAATGTGACACAGTGAAACACCAGCTAGGGAGAGTACATTCCTTTTAAAAATTCAAATCAAACATTAAACAGAAATAAAACTAGAGCTGGTTAGAGAAACTTAAATAAAGCCATAAGGTTTGCAAGAAACTGTCAATATTGCAAAATCAATTTCTTTCTCTAGGCTTTCTGGAAGAAAAGAAGAAAAAAAGTTCTAGAAACTACCTTTTTATAGATGTTTTTGAAACAAAATAACTTTACCTTGCAAATTGAAACTACTTTTTAATATTAAAAGCTGTAACTGAAACAAATTATTTCAACTTTTTATTTTTATTTTGGCTTTAAACTCTTCAAAATCAGATATGACATAAAAATTCTGTCTTCCATACATTTCCTAATCAAATCTCAGAAATCACTAGGACAAAGGTTTTTTTTTTTTAATTCTTACTGTTGACAATATAGTATGCCATCAACTCCTACTGTAGTCAATTACATTTATATTAGGAGCATATTAGAGAGCAAAATAAAGCATTAAGAGGTTTGAAAATCTTGGGCTTAGTGCAGCCTTCTTTCCTAAAGCATATGCAGAAATGGGTCCAAATGGATCCAATTCTTTAGTTATGTTATCATATACAATTTTTTCCCCCACAGGATCTCTATTTGATTTCTCATATTTAAGATTTCTAGAGGAAATAATATCCTGAAATGTTTTAACATTGCACATCAAAACCTTTCACGTGAAATTGATCAGTCACAAACTCAAGAATCTCCCCTTCAGACATAAAGCTCACATGATGACTTGTAGAAATTCTTTGTCATTTGTGGAGTTCTGTCAGCAGAGAGCGATAGCAGTAAGTCAGTCTCCTCTAATATTTTTTTGTTGAGTCTGTATTTACTCAGATTCTTCAGGGGCTTATAAACTTAAGCAGTTTGGTCAGATTTTCAAAGTGGTTTTTATATCCAGTCCTTAACACTAGAGGGAACAAAGCCAAAGCCAAAGAAATAGACTCTGGGTTTATTTTCCTCACAATCAATAAATAACCCTAACTTTTCCCTAGGCATCGTCTCCAAAATAGCAAGACCATTTTGACTGAAAAATTCTAAATGGAAAATACTAATTGAAGCAGTTAAACTATGATAATCTACAGAAAGGAAAACATTGTAATGGGAGACATTGGGCAACTTTAATTATAGATCTCACCATTGGCTCTGTGGCAGTACGGCTTCTTTGGAACTGATGAGAAATACCAATATAGGCCTGATGACATTTCAACTTGACTGAAGGTCAATGACTGGTTAAACTGGAATGTTTCTGAGCCACTGTTAAATTATTCAGAATTATTTTAGGAAAGCTGCATAAAAAGTGCAAGAGTGCAGTTTTAGCTTCATCTAAATGCACACACTGAGAATGGAAAAGGAAATGGGGAAACTGTCAGTTGCAATTGCCTTGAAAAGGGAAAAAATAATATCTTGTGTACCTTCAACTTAGAATTAATCTAGCAGAAGAGAAGACTGCAAGATAGTTCTTGTTTTTACTACTTATTTCCCCAAACCCTTTGCTCCAGGAGCAAGCATGAAAGGGAAAGAAGAGGAATGGAATATTAGTTCAGTAAATAATTTAATTATTTTTGTTTCTGTTGCTTAACACCAGCAAGAAGAGGTTGGCAGGAGTAAATAGTTAACAATAATAGACAAGGCCTTACTTTTGCTGCAGGACAGCTGTTTCCTCATCTCACTATATATGTTGCTGAATATGTGCCTGTGAGGCTAAATGGAGTCTCTTGGAGCCCCCACCGAGCCTTCAGAAACAGATGAAGGAACATGAAAATGCAGTGGCCAGGTGTGCTCAGAGTAAGCAGCACTCATTATACAGGAGAGCTGTGAGACGTGCAGTGTAAAAACTCTAATTTTACACCTCTCATCCTCTTCCCTTTCCCTTCTGAGTGCGGTGAATCAAATGCTGACAACACATGGGCAGCAGTGGCCAGTGTCCTGCAGCTTTCCTTGGTCATGGTCAGGAGCTGTGTGTTCACAGCACGGCACTCCCACAACCCACGGCAGCACCATCCCCTCCCAAGGCTCACATCAGCCAGCTATTTGCTATCAATTATTCACAACAAATGGTGCCAAGATACGTGGTTACTATATAAAGGAGAACTCTGGCTAGAGAGTACAACACTTGCCGACTCATTCTTCACTTGTGATCCTCCAGACTTGTAGCTGTTACACGCGGTCAGCGCTGAGGAGGGCACAGTCTCTGAACATCCTTTCCCATGGAGGTTTCATTCTTGCAGAATGAAACTTACATAGTGTAGGTCACAAGCAATAAAAAAAACAGGGTGGCAGAAATTTTCACTTAGCATAGAGTTACTTGCTAGGAAGAAGGGAACTTTCCAGGCTGTGGTCAGAGGACCACTGCAAACCACCTGCATCAATATAAGATGCTACAACCCCATCAGCTGTTCATCACTCTCTCTCTATTGGAGATAACCACCACTGAAATGGAGCTGGTGGAGAGCCCTTGTGAGCACTTGTCTGCTTCACTGCTAAGTCAGCCTGCATGGTTTTGAAAAAGTCCACACTGACACCTAAAGTAAGATGAATTGTCTTTGAGCTGAACCAGAGGAGGAATGCTCACGTGATCCATATTGTAGACCTTGCTGTGGAAATGGTGAGTCCAGTTAAGACATCTCAACAAAAGGTTGCAGACTGTGCTAGGTAAGAACATTATCATTATAGCAAAAAAGAAAAAATAAAAAGGACCTTTCATACTTTTAAGTTCAAATATAAATATTAAGGCAGGCAAATGGATTAAGATCTCTGAACGAATATCTAAAGAGAGAACTATTCCCACTGTTTTGAAGAATTAATGCTACCTTTAAAACACTTTAAATGAAAAGCAAAATCTTGCAAGGATTAGCATAATAATTGCCCACATGTATCACATTAACTCTCACTGAAGAGGAATGGACTTGTGCACACACAAGAGCCCCCAGACAACTATCACAGTCAAAACAAAAAGCTTATCAATGGGAAAAAAAATAACTAATAACCCAAACCAAAAACCCCCACCTGCTGGCATAAGCATTAATAGAAAGGATTCAAAATGGGATGGTGTGGGGTAGGAACAGATTTGTGGCCAATGGACTGAAAGGGAGAAATGATGCTCAGATGCAATCTCTGGCACTGGAAGTCACCACAGCACTGGGTGCCGGAGGCCTGGCAGATAAGCCAGAAGGAAGATTACTATCACTGTCTGTCCTGCTGTTCTGTTTTGGATTCTGCTGCTGGCCACCTTTGAAAGGAGACACTCAACCAGGCTAAACAGATCTCAGGCATGATACATGACAACTATTCAAATGTTACATACTGCTATATCACATCTATTCCAGTGCTGAACTACCAGACTTGTGGGTATGTTCATGCAAATCACTTCTCTGTGCTATGAAACGTCACTTCTGTAGACTTAAGAGGGTTCCTGTATCATCAGATGCTTCAAAAGGAGTTTTTGTACATGAGCAACTGAGTTAAGTCCAAATGTGGTTAAAGACACGAAAAGAAAGCAAAGTACTGGGTCTGAGCTGTGACTGCTCAAGCATGTAAAAAGGCCAACTCGGATGCTGTGATCTGAGCCTATGTCAATCCCGTAACAAGTGACAAACTAATTACTCTTCTAAACAAAAGCAGACTGGGAAAGGCAAGAATCAAAGGACATGACACTCTACTATATGTCAAAAATAGGGAAAATGGAGAAAATTGTAAACCAAACAACCAATCTACTACTGTCAAGTAACAGTTTCAGAAGTCAGAAACTAAGGACTGTTTAAAAACCTGTGATGTTAGACTTAATAATTTTCCAAAAAAAATATTCTCACAGGGAATGTCCAAAGAAGTAGGATAAGTTGAATTTCCCTTTAAAAAAAACAAAACCAACAAATCAACAGAAATCAAAGGTCAGGACAAGCAAAGACCAGCTAAAACTACATTTGCACTCCACCTACTCATAACACAGTCAGCTAAGGGAAGGATTAGATAAGGAAGCAATAATGTATTTAAACAAGAAAAATATTAATCAGACTTAAGATTTCACATATTTTATCCAACAGTAAAACATGTTCTCTAAACAAGGAACTGAGCCCTAGGAATAGATAGTCCTTTCCTGCCTGTAAATGCTGTCTCCCTTCAATGTTATTATTCAGTATTAAAAAAAAGTGCTGCAAACACAGTAAATAAATAGCCAATGTAGGCTTGATGAAAGATTGGCTCAGAAGACTGCTTTTGGCCTGAATAGAAAGATATGCTTTCATCCTGTTTTGACTATACTCATACATTTACCTAACATAATTGGATGTAGTTAATATTGCAGGAGCCTTCAAGCAGCGCACATTTCCCTCATTAGTGGGTTTAAAGCCTTAATGATATCTCCTGTGCTGCAGAAAAGCCCAATGTAGGCTTCAAAAGTGATTGGCAAGTTTCAACAGGAGAAAAAACTGGGGGAAGGGAAAGCAAAACCTAATAATACTATGATCTTGTCCTCTTCAGTTGTTTAGAAAAGGAGATATTGCAGAATGATTGAATAAAGAAGAAAACAGAGGTAAGGATAAACAAGCCAAAACAGATAATTTCAAAAGCTGACCTCAGAGTAACTCAAATATGTGAAAGGAATAGGGAGTGGGTAAAAAAGGGGAGTGACCCTTCACATTCCTGCAACACATAAAGACACACAAGTACTTAGTCTTACACAAACTCCTTGTGGCACAAACAAATGCATATGCACTGCATATTGTCAAATCAGCATCTTCATGCACCTGCAGCAAAATCACCTTTTCATGTTTCATTATGCAGTATTTCCCACTCCCCCACCTTCAAAGCTCAATAGTTTGGCAGGGAAGCCTTGCATTTAGGAAACAGAATGTCACAGTATACCATTAACAAAGCACATGCAAAGGGTTTGGGGTTTTGTTGTTTGTTTGTTTTGTTGGGTTTTTTATTGACTAATTTTGACCATTTTCCAGGAACAGAAATTTCACAGGCTGATTTAGCTTCAAAAGAAGCATAATTATGTACAGCTGTATTCAGTATTTCTTGACTGCCTTGAACAAGCAGTGAAAGGAAGATTTGCACACATTATCAGCCACTATCATTAGTGCTGTAAAGTACATAATCCATCTGGTGTTGTGGTGTCTACCTAGGAGCAGGTATTGAACCACTGATGGCTGCAGTACAGCAGCAGAAAAGGAGAGTGTTCAGAATTAACAAAACAACACAGCAACCCAAGTAGTTTCTTCATGCTGGATTGTCCTTGTGTTTCTGTTCTGCCATGGTTTTTCAATGCATTTTTATGTGTATGAGCATGGAGAGTGGAGAATTAAAAATGTAAATTTCATCATGTGGTTTTGTAGTCTTCACAGGGGAAGAGGTAGCAGGATACCATGGTGATGGCAGCACTGCAGCCCATTAATAAACCAGAGAAAGACTCAGGGATAGATTCAAATACTTAGACCCATGCTGAAAAATAACTCATTTCATAATAACTTCTGTGAAAAAAGAGAGGACTGTGCATCTCAGCATCAGCTGTGGTCTCAACATGCTGACTCATCATTTCTCATTGAGGGGGCAAGGAAAGGGGAAACTTGTTTTCAAGTCTTCTAGCCTCCTTACAGTCAACTGCATTGCTTTTATATTGCCAAGGTTTATGGCCCATTGCATTTGAAAACAGACAAAACATGCCTGGAAAAGAGAAAAAGTGGAAAGTTTTTATTTTGTATTTCATCTATGTGTAACCAATCCATTTCCACCCTAACTGCCAGCCCTTCACACAGGGAATCAGCTAGTTTTATTTGCAATCTTACCTGGAAATGTGAAAAATATTAGTGTTCATTTACTCTGTTAGAGGTTCATAACTCTCAAGAAAACAAATTCATATTACCTACCTACACAACAATAGGTTAGCCAGTTAAAATAGCAGCCTGGACGTGTGTCTTTCTCCAAACCCAGCTCCAGTCTGGCCCCCACTGCTGGGGAATATGCTGAGGGCTTCCTCCAGGCACAACAACACAGGAAACCTTCCTCAAACAGCAAACTGCCTAAGCCACCACTCAAAGGAAATGCATTGTCAATTAGAGGGTATCTTCAAGTCAGTCAACAGGACCATCCTCAAATTAATTAGACTTAACTACAGTCAGTATTTAAAGGCTGATTGCTTGTAAGCTGTGGCACTCCAGCCTACTGTTATTTATGTCTTCCCAAACTTTCACAAGTCTTTATTGAATAGTCAAATGTTTGAGGAGAGACTGTGTTCGCCCTCTTTTCTATGAGGGGCAAAGAGAAAACAAAGTCTCCTATTTAAGGGAATATCCCAATTCTGGACAGAATAAACATACTTGTGTAAATACACAGTCATGGCCCACTAAATTAAATGAGAAGTAAGAATGTGCATAGATGTAAGCAAATGCTGACATCTTTTTATGAATTGTGGAGCCGTGGTTTGGGAGTGGTACTCCCCCATTCTGTGCCCCCACTGAGATTCCCCAAACCATGCTGCCACCCTCTTGCTCCCTGCTTTCTCCTCTCCCTCTCATAGCAGCAGGATGGAGAGGGGAACTGGAAGCAGGAAAGGTAAAGATCATGGGTTGAGAGAGAGTAATTTACTGGAACCAGCAGTGAGATAAGAAAATGAACAGTAACAGCAACAATTCCAGTGAGAGGGTACAGGAAAAGAAAACATTCACATGGAAACATCCTGAAAATAAACAATACTGGATGCATCCTTCCACCTCTTCTCCCCAGAAGAGAGTCCCTTTCCCCCACCCCGGCAATAATGTGGCATAGAATAACCTCAGGGTCCTGGCTATGCCCCCTCCCAGCTACTCAAAAAATGTAACCCTGTCCTGGCCAGAACCAGGACAATAGGTAAGCAGAAGCAGGTGCCAGGTGTTCCAAAGATAAAGACAAATGAGCTCTCCCACTTCACAGGACACAGGTTTCACTTGGTTTCCTGTTCTGAATTAGAATCACAAATAAAAATTACAAATTCGAGATGATGATCCTCAAATGCACTCAAATCTGATAATGCTAACTTTTCTACTTTAGTTTTTTTATTACTTCAAAGAAGAAACTTACTTGGGGGGGTGGTGGGGAGAAGAGCTTTTCATTAAAACTTTTTAATCTGCATTTCTGAAGCTTCTTTTAATAACAACAAAAAAAAAACCCACCCACCACAACCATTTGAATTAACAGATAAACCAAATCCCAACCCATTGCCATCAGTCCTGAAGCACTCATATTCACTAGTAATCCTCTTCAGCTGGAAATTTCCAACATACTCTTTTACATTTATTAAGGTGACAAAGCACTTCCTAAATGCTTTGTCCTTGTGAACACAGGAATTCTGTAGCAAGGCCAAAAACTGAGCTCAGTGCTCCTGAATACTGACCTAGAGCCCAAATCACAAAACCAGACCTCTTCTCACTGGGATTCAGAGGATCAGGTGGCTCACACAACGTGGTCTATTAATACATCAGTCCTTTCTTTAAGGGTAACTGAAGCCAAAGTCTGATTAATTTTACAGCCAATAGCAGTGAACATTTGACAACATTAGTTTTGTGCTATTAGCTTCAGCATATGGGGAATAAGGGACAATTTGTTGTGCATGTATAAAAAGACTTACACAGTATGAAAGAAATGACCCTCTCAATATTTATTATTTTAATTTTCAAATGCCTACTGCTAGCATATGCACTTCTACTTCAAAACATTTAAACAAAACTGAATTTAATTGCTCAGAAAAATTAACCTGCAGGCTCTCAAAGCAAAAATGAGACAGAAAAAAGGAAATCCTGAATTAAAAGTGATTTTATGAGGTATAGAAGGCAGCAAAATAGTTACATATATATTGACCAAGGCAGAAAGGTATTCTAGTTTGTCTAGAAGACAGCCATGGAGACACACTTGGGAAAGAAAGCAGATGTTAGGGTTGTTTACCCTCACTGCTCCTGAGCCATCAGGTCAAAACAAGGATAAGAGCCCTTGCTCAGCTTCCTGTCACTGGAAAATCATTCAAGCATCTGGGCTCACATGGCTGTACAACAGCACCCACAAATATGCAGTCAAACAAATTAATGTTAAACAGAAAAGTGCCATGCAGCCCAATTCATTCCCTGCTAACATGATTCCCTTTCTACACTGATGCTGTACCAGACAAGCCTTCAAACCAGCTATGATCTAGAAGCTATATAAAACTGGTAGGCTAAGAAAGCAAATCTTAATAAATTCACTGCTTGGACACCTTTTCACTTTTCCTTCCAAGGCACAGAATGATTTTTGGAAGCACGGAATAGTCTCAGCTCAGTGAGACCAAGGCTTATTGTACATGTGGCAGGATTGATGCTTGGATTGTCCTACAAAGCCAGGGAGGGAGGGAAAAACATCTCAGCTCTGTACAACAAACAACTGGGTGTTCAAGGTACAACCTGCCATCAGGCATGATGGCTTCACTGCATCTGGAACTAAAATGCCAACAAGCCACGCACAAAGAGGCATATTTTGTGATGCTTCCATAATAAGATATGGCACAATTGATGGCTACAATGCTCTAGAGAATGGAATAGAGACTCAGACTCTCCTCAAATCACAAGGAGATCCCAAATCAATATATATGCATCCATAAATACATATAGATATATATTCAAGCTCGCATGTAGACGTAGCAACTAATCATGGGGCATGTTAGATCCAGAAGTGTTATGCCAGTCAGCTTCCATGTCCTATATTAACCAAACAAAAAACAAGATGAAACTGGATGAAGGAGTAGAAAAATGAAATAAAAAAAAATCTAAACAGAATGAAGCAGTGAAAAAATTTAAAGCACATTCCTTCTCTCTGCAGCCACGAAAGCCAGCATGTATTCAAAACCAAATATCACAATCAAACTAAATCAAAATATTCACACACACCAGATCATCACTTGTGTATGAAACCATCCCATTGAATGGTCATTTTAAAGCATGGAAAAAATGAAGGCCTCATTTATATATATATAAATGTGATGTTTTCTCATTTATTTGACTAATTTTCCAAGTACTGACTTGCCTGCTGTCACCCTGTGTCACTGGTGCTCCAAACTGTGTGCCCATGCAAAGGTAAGCTTCCAGCAAAGTTCATTCATCATCTGTTTACAAACTGAGTTCATTGAACTTTACAACAATAATTTCTAAGTAAACAAAGAAGTTCACATGAAAGGATGACGATGGCATTGACACAACCAGAAATAATCCTAGGAAGTTTAACTTGAAAAAAAGAAACATTTCTAAACCAAACAACCAAAGGGTACAGGGTCAAGGCAGCATGCATATGTGTCTTTTGGCAACACTGCAGAACTTTTCATCCCTTATGAGATGACATATGAGTATGTTGGTGGGTTCATTTTTCAAAATAAAACTGTATTTGTGAGAGAGACGGAACAAACAGCCCAGCCCATTAGCTGGATAAGACTCCAGGTTTGGATAGACAGCTGAATTACCACTTTTTACTGAAAGTCAGCACATCAGTGGGGCTGATGCCTGTTCTCTAAAAGTCAAGGCAGAAGGCAGCAAGAAAGATCTTGTACAGGACATGCATGTGATCCTTTACTCGCAAAAGGTGAAGAACACAGATGCACACCAGCCAGCTCCTGAGCTGAGCTGTTTGAAGCCAGTTGTAACATCCCAGTCCTGCTCTGGAGACACTTAATCATTATCAGTCAGTGCAGAGTCATCTAGAGTTAATATGTTGATTTCTGCTGACTGAGGTCCTGACCCAAAATTCACAGAATTAGAGGATGGCTGAGTTTAGAAGGGACCTCTGGAGGGCATCTTGTATCAAATTTAGATAGATCTTTTGATACAGTAATATACAGTTTTCTTTCCTCCAGCAAGAGACCAGGAAGAACAGCCAGTCCATGAATATGTCAGGCATCCTGAACCACAACTGAACAAAATGAAGAAAATAAGTTCCTTCCTACATGGTGGTTGCATTTTATTTGTTTAATGCTCTAGGTAAGCCTGAAGCTTAATAGATTTACCAAAATATAGATTATGATGATGAAACAGCTTAGTGTAACAGAAAAATTTTACATGTGAAAAGAATAATCAGATCTCATATGGATCAACTCAAAGATGAAGAGAAAGAATAGACAAGCAAAAAGACAGGAAGCTCAAACAACTCACTTTTCCTTCAAAGGGGATACAAGGATGTTGTATCACATTCTATTCCTGGTACTTTTTCATTATTTTTACCACTTCATTATTGTTTGCTGTTAATCCATTATTATTTTTACCACTGTAGCAGCAAAGCTTCTGATGAGAAAATGGTAATGTTTTCTTACAGAGACTGGAATTGGTGTAGATTTTTGAATTTAAAAATGTCACTCTCCTCCAGCTGGTTGGCAGGTAAATTTAAGGATTTGGTCTGAATCAACCACTAGTTTCCATTTGTGATAGACACATGAATCCTGGCAGAGCACCAACTCCTGGCAAACCTTGACTAGCCAGTACCTACCTTAGCCTCAGGGCTCACTGAATCCACATTTCTAGGAAATATTTTTACAGCCATCTGAATTACTTGAATTATGTACCAGGTAATATTTCTCTTCACTTTGTTCCATCTTAACATTCTGCTCCTACATTTTTAAAAGTACACTTTAATGATTCTCAAGTACTAATTGAAAAACAAATTTTCAATGCAGAATTAAAAACAATCTGAAAACTGATTATGTATCATTATCCCACCTGGAAGAATGCAACAAACATCATAATCCTATCTCACTTGCAACACAGTAATGAAGTTAAAAATGGTCTTAGTGCTCTTAAAAGGAAGCTTCTATTCAAGAGACAACACAGTTGTGAGAAAAAGGTATCATTTACTCCAGCACAGCCTTGCCTAAATGCTGGCTGAGGTTTCCATGGTTAACCTAAATTAAAATTAATCCCATATTTTTTGACAGAACGTATATAAAGTAATTTTCATATTTTGTTCTTCAACTATAATTAAAAACATGGGGAAAAAGCTTCATATGTTTCAAGTATGAAGGTATATTACAGCAGACATTTTTGGTTTTGAATGGCTCTAACGCTTATGTTAATTGAGACTAAATTAAATGGGAAAGCAGAGTGTCATTATTGTCTTCCTGTGATTATGCAGTTAACAATACATATACCCTGTGCCTACAAGGCAGTAACAGCCTGTGTGCTAGACTTGGTTGCTTACTGTAAAAGGAAGAGAACCTTAATGCAGATTTGATCTGCAGTCGCCAAACACTTCTTTTGCAGGAATTATTAACCAGTAATTCAGAAACAAGAGAAGATGGTGGGGGAATATAAAAGACTTTTTATAGCAATTTTCAAAAGATAGCCATAGTAAAGATGTGAAACACATAGTATCAAAGGGAAACATAAAATGAAGAGTAGTTTAGCTTGTGTTCACATGCAAGATCTACTTTGTCTGTATAATGAGTGAGCAGACAGGTTCAGTGTGTGAGAAGTGCACAAATGGTCTAGGTCTTTCAGGATGCAGATACAGGACACAAGATGCTTCCAAAAGAATCTTTTCAGCAGATTAAAACCACTCTCATTCCATAGAGGCCTTCTGATGACTTCCAAGAAGGGAGTTCACAAGTGCACAATCCCAGATTAAGGTCATCCTGCTTACAAGCACTCCAAGGCATGACATCACATCACAGAGAGCTTTAATAAAAGCTGTCATAGTTCACTGAATCTTGATCATGTTGCTGGCTGCTACCAATAAATCCACTGTTTTCAGCCCTTCACAAGTTTGATTTCTCATTGTTTCTTAATCAAATATGTATATATTTTAAAATAAATTGAAAAAGCAGCAAAATAAACAGGGAATAGAAGTTTTTTCTACACTTGGCTTTTAGAATTAGATCTGAACATCCTGAAAGTCAGTGACAATTTGTTAACATAAAGTTGCCACAACTGCTACAGAGAGAATAATCTTTCTTTGAGGCATTCTAGGTTAGATAACTCACATTTCACTCTGATGAATGAAGTAAAATCTTGATTTTTGAAAGGCACATGGATCGTCAGAAAAGCAAAGCAGAAGTGTGTTTTCCTAAGACCTGTTCAAACCCAGTAGTCTCACCTGCTTTCCCATTCTCTCAGCCTAAAAGGCTGATACTCTTAAACTAAAAAAAAAAAAGGCTTTGGGTTGAAATAATAACCATGTGCCATATCTGGACTGGAATATATTGGCCTAGCTTTGTGAACAGCACTGACTCCAAAGTCAGTTCTATAACCACTCTTCACTGGGGAAGGAGTTCATAAAATAAAGCAGAGGGATCTTTTTAGCATTTTGAATTCTCCACTAGCAAATAAAAACCTTCACTCGAAGTAGAGGAGCTTTCCTTGACTAATTTTAAAATATAAAAACAGAAGCAACCCTATTAAAAGTCTTAAAATGACATTTATTCAGTCAATGTGATAAGAAAGAATTCTATTACTTGGAAAGTGCTTTTCTCACTCTCACCTTTCAATCATTATTTGCATACAACCCAAATCACATCTGAATAAATTCCACTGGCCTTCCTTACATACCACCCAGCATTATTTATATTCATGTAGGATTACTAGTGTACAGGTAACCAAATACTTCCCCAAGAGACCTGACTGCAAATTAAAGAGGAAACAGCTTCCTGTGTGAAAACTCCAGAGGAGGAAATATCCCCAGGTTAGATATGGAAAGACCCAGAAACAGAAGGCTGCTTATCTTCAATAAGAGAAAAGCAATGGCTGGAAGAGGGGAGGACAAAGTGGAAAGTGAGAAACTATCAAAGATTGTGGCTATCTGAGAAGACCATAGAACAAGCAGGTGAGAGCATATAAGATGAAGGAGGTCATTTGATTTGGACTCATGGGCATTAAACAAGACAGAAATAGCAATCCTGCACGGGGGGTGGGGGGAACTGTTAATTTTGCTAAAGGGAAAGCTAGGAGTTAAATTTTCTCAGCTTTCTGGTTGGTGGCAGGGATGTCGCTCTGTCTATGTCTCAGTTCCTCATTAATAAAGCAGGACATTGCACAGAAAAGCCACAAATGATTCAGGGGACAGTCAAGCGATAAGGGCAAGATGTGAACCTGCAGAGACAGCTCTAGCTCACAGATCTAATGAAGAACAAGAAAAGGAGAAAGCGGGAAAGAGGACCTAGAGTGATATAACCTACCTGAATTTTAGAGAGGAACACAGATGTTACAGACAGACCATGACAGAGGGACACATAACCACAAGAAAGAGAGAGAAACCTCTGAACACAAAAGGCCTGGAGAGGAAGAAATATTTTACTAACTGAGAAGCATGAAAATACAGAGAAAGTTATATCCAAATGACCAGGCTGACTAAAGTTAAGAGCAGAACAAATTTCTGAGTGCCCCCTTAAAGGAAAGATTTCTAATTTCAGGGAAGTGTTACTTGATCATCAGCTATGGCTAGGTGTAATGGGTACATTTCTTCTACTACCAAATACGAAGAAGAAAGGCACGGGAAAGTTACAGAGAGGAAGAAACAGGGTTCCTGCTTGGGGTAGAAGAAGGCAAGGGACAGAAAATTTCTTCAAATATAGAGAAAAATGGGGGAAAGCCCCTTGTGACATGTAACAACTTCAGCCTAAGAAGTCTAAAAATACATTCATCCTTTCACATGTGAGCTATGGCCACAATGGGGGGCAGCTGGTAGCAGCAGTTATTAAGTAAGATATAGGCAGTCACAAGATGAAACTCACACACCAAAAGAAGCAAGCAAAGGCAACAGGCAGTTTGCAAACAGACTGACGTTGCAGAGAGGATCAGAGGGACAGAGGAGGCAGACAGCTGATCAGAGAAAAAATGTTCTCCAAGGGCACAAAAACCCCTCCTGAATACAGGTGAGATTGTTTGAGCAGGTTTGAGCATACAAAGGGCCCAGGGGGAAGCAGGGGATGGATGGGACCAAGGCAGCACACAGTGGCAGTATTTCCTTGTAAAATGCTGGGCAGCTGCTAGAACTCTGGCCATTCACCCTCACTATTTGTTCTAACCACCTCCTGAAAATGAGCTTTTCAAGTGTAACCAAGAACATATGCACAAATTCTTGCTAACTCCAACTTCCTTCTTTGCTATTTATTATTTTCAGGTATGACTAATACACAATAGCTGTGGGAGGCATGTCCTGGTCCCAGGCAGACTGCTCCTGCTCTGTGAAGTCTAAAAGCACAAAACAGATCATGTGTGGGAGAAAGCAAATAATACCATCTCCATGTTACAGATTGAGAACTGAGGAAGAGAAGTAGTAAGTGATTTTCCCAAGATTTCACAGGAAGTCAGTGGCAAAACTGGATATTGAAACCCTCTCTTCAACATCCATCTGGTGCTTCAGTCACAAGGACAGTGTGTCTCTTCCAAGGACATTCCCTTTCATCCTCAGTGTTTTGGTAACAAGAATCTTTGACTGAATGTATATATTGAGTGTATATATGTCTTATTGAACCATGAGGTAATTTTGCCTCTATTTCCAGCTTCCACGCAGCCACTTTTGGTCTGAGCTGGAATTAGCAGTGCTACCAACTCCATCCACAAAGCCAACTTTAATATGTACTTACAATTCTGTTGGTGAAGTTACTAAAATCTGCCACTAAGATTTGCTTGATCATCTCTGGTGAGGAGACCACCACAAACATCTGGCGACCAATATAATACCTAAAAAGAAATAAAGAGTCATTTTAGACTACAGAGAACTATCTCCTTCCCTAAAATATGTCTTTTTTGCTTGAATATACTTGCAGTGAACAAATATCACAGAAATGTATTTCCTTGGGTAAAGCAGTATCTTTCCAGCCCTCACAACTGTTAAATTAAAATACATGAACCTGGAATTTAAAGGAAACAGCTTAAAATCTTTTACTGATTAATCAATACTCAGCCAACATTTTTACATAAAGGTTTACGCACTCTTTGCTCACTCTGAAATCCGTGCAAAGTGATGTAGTATCACTAAACCAAAGGGTAGAGGAGCAAAACATTAGAAACCAACTGAAATAATCATTAAAGACCTACAAAATTGCATTTCCTGCCATCAGCCACATGAAATGTCTTTTCATGGCTAAGCCTTGCCTCTAATGAGTCTTTCCAGAAGTCCCCCCAGCATGACTGTAGTAAAGCACATTTCCACCACTTCTATTAGCACTGGAACTGAGTGCATCTCGGGCTCTGTGTTGCCATGGACAAACCTTGCATTACACTAATAGAGAGGGGGGAAAAAGTTTTACCAAGTCTAAGGGAATTAGTAAAACTTCAGAAGAAGAATAGGTGACAGGGGTGTCTCTGCCTGCACACCCTTTATCTCCCTGCTCCCATTGCAATATGACCTGGTGGAGCCAGGCTCTGCCCTTCTGGGTCTTCACACCGTTGTGGATGCTGCAGAGTCACTGGAACTGTCCCAACCCTACAACTTCTAGAGGTGCAGAGCTCCCAGCACCATTTCTCCCAAGGCCACAGGCACTCCATGGCTGGCTGCTCTGCTGGGGGAGGAAGAAGCACGACCAGCAAGCAGAGGTCACTTGCAGTCCCTACCTTGGCTGATCGCTGGACCAGAAAATCTACTCAGGCAGCACTGTCTTTTCTCCAGCAGGAGAGAGGAGGAAGAGGTTGGAGGCAGGCACAGGAGGGCCAGGCAGCTCATAGCAGAGCACAAGAGCAATACCACAGATGCTGCAATACAGCAGTAATATCCATGCCTAATCATTTAGGTATGATGCAGCTCAGTATCGATATATTGTTTATCACCTGTCTACACTGCAACAACTGAATAGACAAGCAAACCCTGGACTGAATTAAATATAGTAACTAGGGGTTCCCATGGCAATGAAGCTGCAGCAGCCTGATTTCTTCAAGGGCAAACAAATTAGATAAATATCTTGATTCCAAAGCAAGGTTTCACAGTGCAATTTGACCTCCCTACCACCCAAACTTGTAACAAAAAAATGGCAGAGAAGAACACAATCCTTTCTTCCTTCAGGAAGGAAGACATCATCTTTTCTTCTCTTGTGGGTTTCCAGAGGGGACTTTTATTTTCCAAATGCAACCCACAGGCTCTACTGGAGCATTAGATATGGGTGGTGTGTCTATGAGGGTAAACCTTTTTCACCCCTCCCAGTTTGCTCAATCACAGCAAAAGTAGCTGTCTGTAATGGTCAAACTTTTATTCAGAATCCTCATAGGTGCACAAAAAAGAGCTGATGCCTCAGATTAAAGAGGGTTTTGATCACAAACTTTAGCAGAAGAGGATAATGCCCTACATGCAACTTTTGTGTGTATTTTGTGCAGTTTTTTCTGGCATCAAGGAGGCAACACAAGCTCTCAAGGCAAAGACATGTGCTGCTCTGAACATACCCAGAATGACTAGCCACAAATACTGACCTCTCATGCTCTCACACCTGGCTTTTCTTTTTCTCCCTCCAAGTTTAGGAAGTTCCTTGTCACATTTATTGCTTAGTGACTGATGGTCCTGCAACAAACAGCTTTTCACAGGGACCAGCTTCCTGACATCAGATTCCAGATCTGAATCAGAAGCTGCTTATGTCTACCCAGACAGCTTAACTCTGACCAGCAAGGGTCACACATGAAACATCAGGCAAAGCATGTGTGTGTAAGAGAGACACACTTCTAGTTAATTTCAAACCTGGGAAATTGCAAAGCTCCATCTCCTGTCCACCAGGATAACAGGACGCTACTCACAGCAGGAGTCTTTATGTCACAGTGCACTTTGTGCTTGAAAGCATTCAGGACTAAAAATTTGGGACAGGAGCATCTCCTACTCAAGCTGTTTTTATGAGAAAGTGACTCACAAGCCAAGCTTATGCAAACAAAATCTATTCATCATCCTCCAACTCAGACCAGTCACCCGAACTCCCAGTTCTGTTTCCACAGCTAAGCTCTTTCTTTTTTATTCACTCTTCACTAACTTTCTAGCTATAGGCACCTGCTTCTTCTTTCTTTATGCTGTTATAAATTAGGGCAGAGAAGGAAAAGAAGGCGGAAAAAATCCCCTACACCTAATAAACTGAAAATGCTAGGAGAAAAAAAAAACAAACAACAAACTAATTAAATTGATTTTTAAGCTAAGTTCTGCCTTTTTTTCAGGAATGACTGCTATAAAGCACACACATTATTGGATCGCAAACAGCAAAAGCTCTCTTCCTGCCTTTTTTCTGTTCTCCTACTTTCTGTACACAATCTTTCCAATCTTTTCTGGGACACAAAAAGATGAGGCTGTCTATGACTATACTTTGGAAGTCAAAATCCATAAGCCAAAGGCATTATTTCCATGGTCTTTCCCTGAAGTTAAGGAAAAAGGACAAGTAGAACTAACTGTGAAACAAGATCACCTGAGCTATTTCATTCAGCAAACACAGGTTTGGAATCTGAAAAGTTGCCAGAAAGATGCTTAACTGAGTTTTAATATATTTTAAATCCTTTGCAGGATCAAGGCCTCAATCACAAAACAAGAGGCTATCTCCCAGCTAGGTGTTTTGGGTTTTTTTCACTTGTTTCAAAATAGCAAGTAAAAGATAAAATCCTCCTGAACAATAATCTATTCTTCCCAAGTAAATAACATATTCACCCCTGTCATGTAACTTCATTTTGATTCTGTATTACTGGATGAGGATATCACTAGTCCCACATAGACTTAGATTTATTATTGAACAAAACCTGATATTCTTGTCAGATTTTAATAAATAAGAGTTTGAGAAAAACAAAAGCCTCTGGGCAAGTACATTGCAAATGGATTCATGAATAATTTAGGGCAGCATTTTTTATTAACTTTTCCTAGGTTAATCTTTCCACAGGGCTCATTCACACACTGAAGTCCTACCTTTAGCTACAGTACCATTACACTGCTTGACCCAACACTTCATATTTCATCTAGGGCTTTTAGGGTGTAAAGCAAATACTTGGGAATACGTAGCCTGCTCCTGCAGAGAAGCAAGAATTCATGCATGTGGCATGACACACTTGGGGTGATGCGCCTCTGTCCTCATGGAAATCAGTTGTAACACTGCCACACCAGCAAAAATAAATTTCATCACCACACTTGGAAGCAAATTTTCCTGTGTAGATGAGGCATTGGCTAATTAAGTTATGCTGTTGGGGTAATTTCTATTATATTTCAGTTTAAACTGAAGAACAAAACAGAACAGGGAAAGAAATTTGCATTTTAGACCAGTAGCTTTAGCTCCATTGGAAGGTGAGGCAGGAAAGGCCTGATACCAGAACATGAACAGCACAAGTAGTGTGAGCTTCCTCCAGCAGATGAAAATGTGGCTGAGGAGCCATTGTCCCAGCAGGCTGCCAGTGCACAAGCCAGCAGCCCAGTGCCACATCATCCCCAGGATGGCACAGCAAAAGGGCTTCCACAAGAATTCAGCAGAGGGCATGGGTCTACTCCCAGAAGCTGTGAGAAAAGTAAAGATTGCCAAAGGGCTTGCAGGTCAAGGAGGTGGTTATGTCACAGGGTATTGAACAAAATAAGCCAAAATTCATCAGAAGTTTCAATAAGTGAAGAGGCTACAAACACCCAGCTGCAGCAGTTTCACTCCTCAGAGCAGACAAGCACCCCTCTTAAGGCAATTAATGGGACAGACAGACAGAGATGACTACCTTGTGTTCAGGGTTCACCCAGGATGTTGCAGTCCTCTTTCCAATGATTTAGTCATTCACTAAACACATCTTTTCTCTTATCCACAAGAATAAACAGCAATCCAGCAATGATATCTGCAGGTCTGTTCATACACCACCATTGCTTTCTGCAGAGGTGTGTCCTAGGTGTCTCAACCCAGTGCCTGCCATGGCCAGGGCCACAGAAGATAACCCATGGAGGTAAGAGGTGCCTGCCAAGCCCAGTTCTGAGCTGAAGTAGGAGCAATGAGACCAGGGGCACATTGGACTGCCCAGTCTCTTCTGAAACACTTCAGCGATCAACTTCCTTTCCAATGTTTGACAGAGACCCCCTAGAATGCAGATTTCTGTTCTCAGATCAGAATCAGCTACTTTTAATTGGAAAGACCAATTTAGCATCAGCCTTTCCGTGCTCCCAAGACCACTGTGGCCACACTGCATGGTCATCTGCAGCTCATGCATCTCCCAGCTCCTGAGCCGTGCCCTCTGAGCAAAGCTCACAGCAACGCTGCCTTGTTGCACAGGAGAAAGTGGAGAGCACACACAGTACCTTATGGCAAAGGGCCATATGTTTTTGTATAACATCCATGTGGGAAACACCTGCAACCCTTTCACCTTGTTTACAGTGCTGCTGTCAATTCACAGAAGACTTTGATCTTCCTATCTATTATCAGCCCCATGTGTTACAACCACATAAATCATAAAACATATATATGCTATTAGGCAATAAGCAAGGCTTTGTTTTCTGTGCTGTGGTCTGGTTAAGTACACAAAGATCACCTGTAGAGCCATATGAAAATAGAATATTTTATTATTGCTATTTTCTTCGGGGAAGAGCAAAGAACAAAGAAAGAAAAAAAAAATGCAGTGGGGGGAGAAGGAGAGGTGTACAAAGACAGAGATTCAGTGGGAAAAGGCTGATTTCCTTAGGCAATTTTTCCTTAAAAGAAGTTCCTCAATCACTCTGCCTCTTTTATTTAGAGACACCCTTTCATTGCAGGCAGAGAAATGTAAAAACAAATAGTACAATGCTTGTTTAAAATAGGCCTGAAGCCCTGCCTTACTTACTTAATTATTTCAGAGGCCAGCAAATTGATTTGTCATAGCGCTGTCCCCTTTCAGTGCTTGAAGGCAATTCAGATGTGGTAGGACTAAGCAATATATAATGAACAGTGGCAAAACCCAAACACAATCTGCACAGAAAGGGTTAATTTGGGCTGAGAGGAAAGGAAAGGAGTGGGACAAATTTGTCAAGTACCATGAGTACTATTTGTGTTATATTAGCAGCTAAGGGTCTCCAGGAGCCCCATATCCTAATTTGACAGGAGATATTCATACATAGAAATCTTATTCTTTGCTTGTAGAGCCTACAATTTAAATAACCTGAAGTGACAGTGGGGAAAACAAACAGCTTCCATTTTCCATCTGAGGGACTGCAGGACAGTCAGGTATAGAGGAGTTGGGAATTGCCAGCAACCACCTTTATTTTTTTCTGTTGACACCCTGTGGAAACAGAGCTTCTCAGCAGGTATGTACACCTGGAAATTGCATGCCAGATTTCTTTGGGAAGGCTGGGAACTAACTCCTGTGCCATTTGTTCTGCATCCTAGGCTGTGACTCTAGTCAGCAAGGTGCTTCCCTGGACTATTTTTATAAAGCACTCACAAGTTGAGTATCTCCAGATTAGAGAACCATGAAACACCTATTAACACTTAAGAGAAGAAAAACCAAAAAAATAAAAGCACCCCAAAACAGATGAAATTACGCACATGGAAATGAAGCCCCAGTAGCACTGAGAAGTCTCAGGCACAGAATAAAGTTTCAAATCACAACTCTACCAACACAGACACACAGCCCTCATCCAGAGACTAATCCAACCCATTGTGTAAATTCATGAAAAAAAGAAAAAAAGAGGCATGGCCACACTCATTTCTATTTAAGAATAAATTGTTCTTAATTTGCTTTTTCAATGAACTACATTTATTTCCATGTTGTGAAAGCTTTAAAAGAAGCTCACAGGACTATTAATTGAATTCCTAGAGGCATTAAAAACATCATGTAACATAAAATCCTTGCTCACACACACTTCCTGTGCTGCTCTGTATGGTTATTCATCTAACTCTTTGTCCACACACCTGGGATTAAAAATGCTATCTTCTACATACCAAGAACCTCTATAACTTCTCAAACTTGCACCTTGCCAAAAGGCCTCTGCTTTCTGACACACTTAAGGAAGTATCAAAAAGAAGGAAGAATATTCCAGGATTATTTATCTTCTCCCCACCACTAAAAACACAGCTATTTTTAAAGGAGTTCCTCACTCATCAGGTGTAGTAAGAGACCTGTGGTATGAAAGTATTATATTTAATGTTGACAACAAAGAGAAGGAGGGCTGATTGAGGTCATTATAATGTACAGAGTTGGTAGAATTTTGCAAGTAATTTATACCAGGGTGCAAATGAAATCTGTTTCTGAGCATCACTAACCCCAGGGTTTAGCAACTTGGGGGTGTCACACACATTTACTAATCCCTTCCCCCGACCAAGTGAGCAGTGCAGGAGACACAGGCTCTGTATGGCTGTGTTAATTCATTCATGAAATGAAGTAGATGACATTTACCCACAGATAAGAAATGACAGAGCTTAAATTAAGCTCACAAAGTGCCACGAAGAGGAAAAAAAAAAAACCCCACTTCTGAATTATACAAGCATATTCGGCAATCTATATCCATTTGGTTTTTGGAGGCAATCTGAGTCCAGACCTAAGCACAAATACAAAAACTCAAGCCCACATTCCGGGGCTGGGGAGAGAAGCAGCCAAAGGGATGGACAGGGACAGCAATTGTTTCTTTTCTCTGTTCAGGTGGGCTGCAGCAGAAGCTGGGTTCCAGGGCAGTGCAGAGCCACAGGGCTGTGGGCCCTGCTCCTCCACAGCCGGGGAGCTGCCACTTCCCAGTGCTGGCAGGGGTTATTTTTATCCTGCCAACTGGGCTAAGATGATTGCCACTGCCACCGCCGCTCCGCGTGCTCGCATCACACCGCTAGCGCTGATTAGCTACATCAGTATCCCACTTCATTAATGCCAAATAAAAGCTGCAAATAAGGCACTGCTTTCACAGGATGCTACTGAAAATGAGAAGCACTGTGATATTAATAAGAAACCAGTCACTGCTCCCGCGTGGGTGCATGCTATTGTGACTGGGTGACGCTGAAAGACCTCACAGCTCTTCACCTCAGCAAGAGTGCCAGCACAACGTTTCTAAACCTTTTCCCATGGTGCTTCCCATCAAGTTGGGCTGTATTAGTCTGTGTTTTGTTACTTCTGTTTAGACTGTGGTATTTTCAGCAGAGCTTGTTTTGTCTGCGCTCGCTAAAGCGCACTCTGCCTGGCTGGCCTCATGTGGCGGTGCAGCGGCGTTTCCTGCGGGTTTCAGCAGATTTCTGTGCCTGGCCCTTCTGGGGCTTTTCGAGGTGCAGCGTGAGAACAGCCTCATCTCTTGCTCTTTGCACCTAATTCACTACTAAACTACTCCTTTGCCATGCCTTGAGGGAAAAAACATTAGGTTACTTTTTCCAGAACACTGGATTATTATTTCTAGGGAAGGCTACCTCTGGAAGATAGCAAACTTTCTGTGTCTCCAAACTTTACTTGCTACTATGAACACAGTGTTCATCTGTATGGACTTGTATGAGCCTATTATTTATATTCAACAGTGCTACCTATTTTTACAGTGGAATGAAAAGAAAAAACAAGATGGCTGAGGAGGGTAAGCAGACAATGTTACTTAGTCCAAGCAAGGGTAACCATTTTCTTTTTTTTTTTTTCTTCTTTCCCCTCCCCATGTAAGGAAGGGATGGGGATCTGCTGAATGCTTATCCTGATTTCTAGTTAGGAGCTCTAAACAGCTTCCTCTGACAGACAAGTAAGCAATTTCTAGGAAACAACAGGCAGCATTACCCTGGCAGGGCTAAAGCCATTTCAGACAAGATAAATGGAGACAGAGCAGCACACTTGCAGAAGATGAGGGATACGGCTGTGATGCTACATTGAGTAACATGGCTGAGAGAACATGTGGAGGAGGGGAATGCAATGCAGGGCTGCTTTCTAGCAAAGTATGGGGGACCTATCTGAACTCACATCCGTGGAGCCAAGGAGGATCCTGTGTCCCAGAAAACAGGGGAGAATGTGTGTGTCGCAGGGCAGGATCCAAGAAAAATTTGGGGACAGGAGGCAAAAGGAGAGCATATGTGTGACCATACAGAGAAAATGAAATGGGAAGGCGGTCAAAAGATTTAAATATAGTTTGTGATACTACAACATCACAAGATACAGCAGGTGATAAAGCAGATTGACTATGATAAAAGCAGAAGTGTAATAAAGTTTATAATTACACACCCATCACTAAACTTCATATAAGCAAACATTCCAGGGTGACTAAAACAAAACCCTTGCAATCTGACTGCCGCCTCTCAAAGCCTTTCGGACCATGATAAAATTGAAGTTTGTGTTATTTTTCCTCCCTGAGACCTGACATCAGGGTACACAGAAAAGCCATCCATAACTATCCCTTTCTGCAAGCTTCATCTCATGTATGCTTTACTTATCATGATCAGAACTCAAGTGTGACTGGAGTTCTTCACTTCTCCAGTTTTGTGAGAAAACTTAGCCACTTCAGCCCTGGAGGAAAGAAAAGGCTCTCAGGAAAATACATGTCCTCATACATATCTTCAAAAGCAGCATTCAGAAGAGAGACATTCAAAATCAGTAGATTTTGAATCTACTGATAAAACAATCAGTTTCTGCTTGTTTTAATTCTGCACTTTATCTTTCATTTCTTTATAGGCAAGGCAGCTCATCTGCCTCCTGTAAATAGGATCAGCAGTGGTGGACAAAACAATATTTTATTTTTTAATGTATCTGAAATAAACATGTACATAATTTTAATTCTGTCTACTCCTTTTTAATGGCATTTTGATCTTAAATCAATGAGAGAGTTACATTATATAGTACACCCTCCCTCTTAATACCTTTGCTCTGCTTATGTCAATACAGATGCATGCATCTCTGAAATAATACTGTCTTGATATTAGAATATTTTAATTTTTCAGTAATAGATAGAACTCAATAGACTGGTTTGTTTTGGGGTTTTTTGCATCATGAACATAGCATGATGGAATGAGTATTGAAATTCATGCAACAGAGCACCTTGAAGAATAAGAAGTGACACTTTGACTTGATCATGGTTACTAGCCTGAAAATATCTGAAGTTTAAGCAAGTGAAATCGGGGTTTCATAAGTGGGAAGCCACGAGCCACTCATTCATTTGGATTGTGTGCAATAAAGACACAGATCTCAGCCAACAATGGACAGCCTCACTCAGGGAAGGAAAGGCTTGTCAGACAAGCCATGAGGGGGACAGTCACTGGACTTGCTTTTCTTGCACAATCTGCCTAAAAAAAAAATATGTCTAAACAAAGGAAAAAAAGATAGTAACCACCTACTGAGCTCTTGGGAATGTACTTTTTTATGCTACAGCATACAAAATGCACACAGGAAAGATTAATTTTTTTTACCTATAGCAGCCTGTACTTTTTCTATACATTCTCAAGATAAACACACACACAAACCCATTTATTTTGTTAATGCATTATTAAATGTACACTAATAAAAGTAATTTCCCAATGCTTGATGCATTTATCATGAAACCACTAGCAGAATTCTTTACAATAAAAATGCTAGCAGTACACACAGCCAACTTAAATTATCAAGGGAAATGGGTAATATCTGACCACGCAGAAACATTAGAAAGCAAGGTTTTGTTATAGGATAGAAGGAGAAAAATAGATATATTTTCTTACAGAAAAATTGCAATGATAAAATTATTTTTAATAGAACAATGCTACAGCTCCAGGAAATTTTCCTGAACCAATTCAATCTGTGTTCTGCAGGACTTTAAAAGCCCATTAAAAATAACCGTGATAAATTTCCTAACCTCTTTCAGTGCACCACACAGAAGACAAAGGAAACTGCAATTCAACAAAGATAGAAAAGAAAGAAAATAACAGAAAATCCTGATAGCTTGTGTATCAGCAGTAACATCCTCACTAACAACAATGAGCAAATCTGTACCACAAAGGACAAGAAGAGCAGGAATGATGTATACAGCTGACAATGGCACTCCAAAGTAACGACTTCCAGGAAAATCTGCTGTTACAAATGGACAATGTGCTGCTGAGAGGTAGTTGAGTCACGGCTTTCATAACATGGCAAATTATTTCAGCCTAAGAATGGATGTACCAAACCCCAGGGTGTATATGGCTCTGGCAAGCCAACTATGGGGATTACATCCTACAAACAGCTAATATGCTCACCTGGTTTAAATTATTAAACTCACTAAAATCCATGCAGGTTCAGGGATTTTTTTTCCCCATATTTAATGTGTAGTCACAAGATATAGATCATGTTTCAAACTGTAATACTAGTGAGAGCAGTGCCTAGTTGACCTATTTTCTATTTACCATGTTCTACATATCATCAGTTGTAACAAACACTTCCTTTTCTGCTCTCTTCTTTGTGGTGGGAGAAAGGGGTCAGTTGCATAACAAACAGCATATACATCACTTTAGAATGAAACAACCCAAATCCCTGGGGATGGAATAGTAGATGTAGCCCTCTCTCCCACAGCCATATCCTTTCACCTTCATTGGCAAGTCCTGTTCACCCACTCCTTCTGCTGACCCCCAGCAAATCACACTGACACTGCACTGCACATGTGTGAGCTCTCTTCACAGCTGCACCAAACAGCTGTTCCAGGCCCACATCTGGCTGCCTGGGGAAATGAATGAGAAGTAGACTCAAGAATTTCTCCTCTCTGCCTCAGTTAGAGCTGCTTGGCTAGAGACCACAGGATTCTCATAGACCTGCTTCATTTTTGAGTCCATGTCACCATTCTGCCTTGCTGTGCTACTCCCCAAACCCTCTGGATCTCTGGAGTCTGCTAGAGCAGTTTCCTAGAACCCCTGTCTCCAAACAGTACAAACAGTTCCATGTACATGAAACACCACTAGTCATGATTAAGATTTCTGAGAGCAGTTCTGAAAAAAAACAGCATTCCTAATTGCTCAAAATTTATTTAGAAAAGGGGTGGAAAACAGTAGATTTGAAGACAGACCAATGTAAACACCTCATGTTCCTTCTAAATATAAATGTATTGGGCCAATTTCAAGCAACTTGATCCTCATGCAATGACAGAGGTATAGCAGAGGTACAACCCCCTGAATCTATTCATAACCCCTATAAACAAAGCACAAAAAAAATGCAAGCACAATCCACAACTGTAGGATGAGCCATCATTGAAGTAAATATATTGATCTATCAAAAATGATTGAAGACTGACAATAAAAGGGTTGTAAATTCTTAGAAGAAAGAGAAAGCAAAAAGCACAAAACCAACCCACTAAAAAACTCCCACCTACATTCACAGGGAAAAATAGACTGGAACAATAAAACACAATGGCAGTGCCTGTACATCTTTGATAGCTGCCCCTCCCAAAAGCTGGAACAATCCTGCTATAAACCAAGCAAATGAAAATGTAAATGCATGAGCAATCGTCTGGGGGATCAGATGCTTCGTGTCCTGTAGGCAAAGAAGGAAGAGGGAAAAGGTAGGAAAGCATGAGAAGGCACCACTTTTAATATCTGCAATTATTGATTATGCTCTTCTCACCTGGAGCCTTTTATATCCAGCAGAAATATTCCAGTATTTAGGCAATGCTGCCTGCATGGCAGGGTCAGTACTGCCAGCAACACCCCTTGTCCTCTGACCTCAGTGTAATCTGCTGCTTCCACTCCTCTGGCAGCAGGGACAGCCTGTGGATTTCAGAGGTGCCAGTCTCTGGAACTGCAAGTACAGCTGCCTGCAGAAATCCAGTATCCAAAATGGTCAGCCCAGAAGAGGCAAAGACTGGGAAATACCCTGAGTGCAATGCCCAGAGCAGTCCCATGGGCAGGTATAAACACAGTGGTGTATCAAAGGGGTCTGCTTCAAGGCTTACAAATTGTGTAGTTGTTTAAATATTTTGCTAAGGAAATGAACAGAATGAAAATTACTGTATTTTCACAAACTTCTGTTCTTCACTGATGAGAATCCAAGGTATTAGTTACAAGACAAAAGCAAATAAAATGCCAGTGAGAGAGGAGAAAATATAGGTCTGTAGTAAGAATAAGTTTAAGTATTTCAAATATTAATCTTCCCATTTTGTAATATATATCTCTATTTCAAAAATAAAAATTTAAATTATTTTAATGGAATTTAATATTTAAAAACTAACGCCTTTCCATGTGATGTCACATTACCATCTGACCTACTTTAACATTTGTCTCTGTACTGCACTTGGAGACCTACTTTCTCTGTCTCCTGCCCCAAACATCGCTCATTTCCTACTGCCCTAAATGGACAGCTGGTGAACATATAAAATTGTTCGGCTGCTTTGGTAACATTTTACTTTGGCCCTTCACACAAAGTGTTTCATAAGATGTTCCATACAATAAAAGGTCCCAAAGAACCAAGATCCTCTCATAATGTCACTTTGAAAGACTCTGCAGCAAATCCCCAGTGTCCTTGCCAAGACCTTTTTTCAATAAAATAGATTCCAACATTGACAGAAAAGCTTGGATTATTGCTGAGTGATAAAACGTCTGCTGCTAGACCTTACAGAGTCAGAACATTGCTCCCAACTCACTCCTTTTTCTGTAAACTACTTTAAGAGGTCTGGGTATGTCTTCAGATTTGCTGTACAAAACCTGATTTTTTTTAGTAGGTACCATCATCCAGAAACTTAAGTTATATAACATGAGAAAGACCTAAGCATTGGGTCAAGATCTTCAAACAGTCATGACTCTATGCCTGAAATGAAGCTGTGCTGAAGTAAACAGCAGCTTGAAGGTCCAGACCACTATTTTCAGGCTTGTTTGCATGGGGCAGAGAAGAGATTCTGGGACAAGACAAGATTTTAATCTTAATAAAGTCAGACTAGAAAAAACTCCTATGGGAGTGTACCCCAGTAATTGCTGGAGGAATGGTCAGTCTTTTCCCTGATGCAGTGACTGTCTTTGCAGAGCTGATGTGTCTCTGCAAGGGCGGTTTCCTTGACATCACGACAGCTTTTTTAATTACCTGTAGAATTTTATTGGTATGACTAAAACAAATCCAAGACCAGCCTTCAGGTTTAGCCACTAAATTTACTGGAGGGAAAGAAGGATTCACAATCCCCAGATTAATGGTGGCTCAGCTCATCCCATGCTCCCCAAGATAGGAAAAAAAGAATGAACATAGTAACAGCTGAAAACAACTTCTTCCTCTGCAGTGGGGTATAGTTTTGCCTATTGCCTGATGAAATCATACCCAGTTCAGTGCCAGCAGGTCTGACATAAAGCAGACTCTCCAGGAAAAGAAAAGAGGTAGTCAAGAGAGAAAAAGGGTTATTTTAGGATGGTGCCAAACCAACAAAGAAAAAGGAGATATTTTGTTCCCCTTTCTACTAATAAAATGTAGTAGACTAAAATTGATCCCCAGACTAATAACGCAGAGGGAAAAACTAAAACCTATATATGACAAAACAATAAAAAAGAAATTAAGAGATTTATGGAATTACATAAAATTCTTGAAATGACGTTAAAATTGTCAGGTCATGTTACTGTTTTCAATTCAACATGGATAAGAAAAACAGGGAAGAAAAAAAATCAGAGCAGGGAGGAAAGACAGCATAGAGCTAAAGACAATGGAGAGAAGTAAGAGAAAGAAAAACCCAGAGCAAACATTTAGGGGATCAGGGAAGGAAGTATGAAAAACATAAACACAGAGCCTACAAGTCAAGGTCATGGATGGCAAAAACCAAACCCAGAACAAACCCCAACAAAGTGGAGGCACCAATTGAACAACATTGAAGGCAGCACTTGATAGGAAACACCTCTGTAGATACCTGGCAAAGTGTAGTCATCCTCACAAAGGAAAATACTACTTACTATTTTTAAGAAACTAAGTAACAGACATCCCAAATCCGTTCTTCTGGAATGCTTTGTTAGCCTAAGGGGCAGAGGTCTTGTCTAAGGGCTCCCCAGCATGGGCAGAGAGGGTCTAACCAGCACCTGCATCCTGGGGCTCCTAGCTGGTGGCATGAGTAAGGGACGGAGCCATGGGTGCTCTGGCCTGTGCTAGGCTTGCAGACAACAGGAACATCCAACAGCCTGCTGGTCTGCACTTTCTGCTCTGGGTCCTTCTCCAGACCCAGCATGGGATCTGTGGAAAAGGGAAATCCCTTTTGCCCAGTGCTTCTCACAGCACAGTCACAATACAGTAACAAGCTGCTTTTGGATTTCTTTGGGCTTTCTTTTCCCAGAAAAAAAGGAAAACTGGCTTTAGGGAGTGACCTGGAGAGGCAGTAATTTGACTCTCCTGTGAAGTGACCAAGGCAGGCAGGAGAAGTTAAAATTGATCTGCTTCAGAGGCTGCCAAGAAAGGGGACACACACACGTTGGGAGGCATAATGCATTTGCCTCCCCCTACATATAGTGAGGGGAAATTATTCAATAAATGCATTAAAAAATTACCATGCACGACACTGGGAACACCAGTTCATAATCAGATACATTGCGAGTGAAGTCACATTAATAGCTACTGAACATTGCATATTGCATGTATCTGCCTTAGGTTTGCATCAATACTTCTGGAGTGCTGTAGGAAATTCTAATGAAAGCATTTAATATGCACAACAAAATCTACAACGCTGCTGTTTTCCCATACTTTCTAGGACTGATATATTGAAATAATGCCTCAGATTTTTCAGTCTTTTAGAAGCTCTCCACCTGCTTATTTGCAAATAGTGGAAAAGGGTGGGGGGGAATTACAAGGTGGACTTTTCAGCTTGTTAAAACATTGAACAAATACAGGCTCCAGTAGATAATGAAGGTGGTAGAGCAATGTGAAATTGTGTCTAAGGAACTAGTTTTTGTAACTCAGAATATTTCCTCCCCCTTCCTTGAATGAGGATAACACATTGTGGTATGCAGGTGTAACATGGTAAGAAGAAGCAATCTGTTCAGCAGTTTCATTCCCTTTAAAACTATCATTTTAACCATTAATTAGCAAAGAAGCAGGCAGCAGAGATCAAAGATCACCTGTGCTGTATATTAGCTGTAAAACACTCCTCAGGCAGCACATTTTCAAAAGAAGCTTCACTTTTCAAATAATCTTAGGATGAAGCTCACCAGGACTATGTTTAAATAGCTAAATGCTGCACAGTACCATCATGCACGGAACCAAAAGGAAACACTTCTGCAGGAGGAAATGGAGGTGAAACCTTCTCCTAGCCAAGGCTATATGCACACACATAAAAGCAGACCAAGATTTAATCAGGTTCCTCAGATGCTTAGATATGGTACAAGGGCCTGCTCCTGCTCCCTCTGTCAGTCTTAGGAGCTAACAGAGTTTTGGACAATCTCTCAGAGCTGTTCCATGTCTGGCAAAATCTGTCAGTGAAGCCACACCAAGCAGGAGATGCTCCTCTACACAAACCTCCATTTGCTGGAGCTATGATCCCAGCAGTTTGCACACCCCATGAGCACAGAACAAGCATCAGGAACGTGGTGCAGGTGACAGGCAGTGCCCTTTGTTGCCTTGCCAAGAGCACATAAAATGCTGTCTGTCTCACATGGTTGGATTTCATACCCTTTTTCCAGAGGTGTAAAAGATTACATCAGGTCTTTGACTACACTGGCTTAAACAGCTGCAGTAGAGTCACAGAGGGATTGGATGGAGGAAACTTGGGGAGAAGCACAACAGTGAGCACATGCCTGCAGCTCAGCCACCCCAGGGCAGCATCTGCAGCCTCAGAGAGGAGTGGGAGAGCCTTGCACACAAAAGAGACTACCACTTCACCAAAGGTTTAGATCCCAATGGCTTTTCCTGCCCTGAGGGCTTGAACTGCAAAATTTTGATGGGCTTTTGAGTTCTGTCTGTGAATACACAGAACACAAACGTCCCTGGACCTTCCTGGGGCTATGGTACCAAATCAAGAACCATCACAGAGTACACAAGCTCAAGTTGCACAGTTCTCATGGGAGGTCACAGTCCACAGAGCAGATTTGTCCATGGCTGTGAGGTGCTCATTAAAAAATACCTTTGACATTACTAGTACACTAGGTATCAATTTGCAATGTTCCAGAGACCTAAGTACATTTGAAACATGCCAGAATTAAACTGGTCAACTAATTTACTGTAAATTTTGCCAGTAATCTGCAGCCCACAGATCTGTGTATACAGAACGTAAAATACTCCAATAGTGGTCAAGGAGCCACAAAAACAATTCCACCTGTAACAGTGACACAGATTCCAGCTCTCAGAACAGCATGGTGTGCCATCTTTTGGGCAAGTCTTCAGGCATCAGTCCCACAGAAGGCTATGTTTTCAGGACCAATTAACTTTAGAGACAAGAGGGGAAATTGGTGATGATATACCCAAAGGAAACTCACAAGACTTGTTCTGGCAGCTTGATTTAACCACTGGAGCCAACTATAACCAATACCTGATTACGTTTACTGTGGGAATTCAGATGGAGATGTAGCATTGTACCATGAATTCTGCCCTGGAGTTTCTGCCAGGAGTATTGTTGGGTTTCAGTTCTTTTTTGAAAAACAGTTTTCAAAAAATAGGTTACTATTTACAAATTCTCATTGTGATTAAATGAAAGACTCCTGAAAGTTTAACTTTAAAACATTAAGATTGTCCTATTGTTGTGCCCATTCATTTAATAATATTTTCCATTTCAGAGGGAATGGCTAACATATTTCATGAAGAGCAACTAAATTGTCTACATGCAAAGTGCTATGAAAATAGAGGGTGGAGACGGAGAGGAATATTTTTCTTCCCATTAACTTCTTCCAGGTACAATAGAACTAGGAGTTTATGTGTACCAACAGCACTAAAAATATTTTTAAGGCACAAATGCAATTGGTTTTTTATGGCCCTGATTCAGCAAGGTAGACAGACTTCTGGTTAACTGGAAGTATGTTGAGCAATACCATTGACTTTAATGTGATTACTCATGTACTCAAAGTTAGGGGTTCTGCTGTACTGTACAATTTACGGGTAGTTAATGGAAGAAAGAGATAACTCTAACCCACATCAGCAATTCTGGGGCTGGTCAACAATCTTATAGAGTCAAAGAACCTTATCATAACACATAAAGGAGAAAGCAGTGAGAAGAAAATAAATCTTGATGAAATATGAAAGACCTGACATCAGCCAAAAAATATACTGCTCTTTAAGAAAACAAAAATCCAGGCAAGTGAGGCTACCAAAATTCCCTGTCAGGTTACATGGGTAACAGAGATTATGAGGAGCTACAAAACAGCAACAGGAAGCTTGTTTTTCCCTATCGCTGTCCAGGTATGATTTCCTCTAGCTGAAATATAAAAAGTAAATTCTTTGAAATATCAAAATAAAGGAAGTACCCCAAGAGAGGTAGTAAGATACGACTTTTTCATAAAACTGAGTTATTTCTTTCCATGAGCCTTCAGAAACAAAGATGGGAATACTTTCCCTGGAATCACTTTTTCCACAGAAAGCAGAATGAGGCTAGAAATAGAGGGCTTAAAAAACTTTGTGACATTAAAATAGCAATAAAGACATTGTTTCTTCAGTTAAATTCAGCCCATGATGGACATCAGCTGCTCCCTGCAGGAGGAGATTAACCTACTGCCCACCCCCCCCCCCCCCCCAACCAGGGCAAAAGAGGAAATCAAACAGGATACGATTTTTTTATAAAACTGAGTTATTTCTTTCCATGAGCCTTCAGAAACAAAGATGGGAATACTTTCCCTGGAATCACTTTTTCCACAGAAAGCAGAATGAGGCTAGAAATAGAGGGCTTAAAAAACTTTGTGACATTAAAATAGCAATAAAGACATTGTTTCTTCAGTTAAATTCAGCCCATGATGGACATCAGCTGCTCCCTGCAGGAGGAGATCCTGCCCTATCTCCCTTAGGTTTGTCCCAAGGTATTTGATGACAGCAGAAGGAAGAAAAAGGCTTCAAGTAAAGTTCCACATGCCCAAATCCCAGAAATGCACATCCCCTATTCTAACCACAAAAAGGGAAAGCCCCAAGCCCCCCCAGTGACAAACCAGAGCTTCTACTACAGACATCTTGAGACTTCTCACAGCAGGCTGAAGTTGAATGTCCAAGTCAAGGCAGAGTAAGAATAGGGTTTAACCTGCTGCAAGCTATTTCAGATGCAAAACAACACGAAGAAAGAGTGTCACCCCACAAACGGCACTGAATTCTAACCTGTTCTCACTGTTTGGCTATACACAGTGAGGTCTGTGTTATGATCTCTTACATTCTTCCCCATGTCCAAATACATTGCTACAGTCGAAGACAGAGTAAGTTCCTTCATCCCAGAGCAATCAACTGACCACTTGGGGCTGAGTTATATTTTCTGCAATCACTGGTAGTATGTTGTTGGGCCAAGAATATATTACTTATTTTGGCAGATTTCTTTTACTCCAATTCTTTTCTGTAAAGCCATAATGACACAATTGCAGCAGAGCAGTCAAATGCATATTAAGTGCATATAGAAAGCAAAACTAACTTGCTCTCACATTGTAGAAGTTGCTTTTCTGATTCCATAAAATGTGTTGTCCCTCTTTATTTCTCTATCTACTTTTATCACCTATTTCCAATCAGTAGCTATCAACCTACCATTGAAATGGAACAATTGGTGGAGGTAAGAATAAAGTAACATACCATCAATAGTCATCCAAAAAATGAGTGGTGCAAATACTGATTTCCACAGCAAACAGGGTTACTCTCCTGCAGAACTCTTCTGTGAATAGGGGAATATTCAAGGCATATCTTATTAAGTATTGGTACACTGTTTTCCAAATAGTATTGTTTTCAACTTCATTTTTGTTATGGAGAAATAGCACACATATTTTAGACAAAGCATTTTTATAGAGGGTACTCCAAATTATAGCTAAATCAAAGATTTCCACTGATGCAGGACCTCTTCAAAAGTCATGTCAGTGGCTTAGATTACCCTGTGGAATAAAAATGCTCCATCTCTGCTTTTGCACCAAACCAGAGCTGTTTGTTTCTGCCTTGGCCTCCATCTTGGGCCACCTCTGTATGAAAACAAACAGTTTTCACAGCACAAACTCACAACTGATGACTATTTGCATTGTCTGTCTTTATAAAATATCAGTACCATCACCTTTCCTTTGGATATGCACACAGGAGCGAAGGGAAAAAAAAGCTTTTGTGACCTACAAAAGCCTTACTTGAAATAATTCTCTCCGACTTGAGGCCTTTTGGAATGGAAGGGATATATTGTTTTGACTTGATTAAAGCTGAAAAGTTGATTTGACATCCTGTTGTCAAGGAAACCAATTCACACACAAAAGAAAACAGTTGTGATGGTATCATTCAGACTATTCAAGTGACCTTAGGAAGAAAAAAAGGCTTCAGTTCCAAAGATTTGTATTCAACTCACTGCACCACTGTAGAAATAAAGATCATTGCTCTTTATGCTTATTGGAAAGCAGTTTTCAATCTGGGAAAAGAAAAATGGCACATCTTCTTCCATCTGCCAGATCCAATACTTTGCTGGGAATATACACATAAACACACCTACCATTTATTTGCCTGTTTCAAAGAACCACAGAAAGAATCACACTGAAGACTCACAGGGAAGGAGAATGAATTTCTTTAATTGACAGGACTGTGATAAATACCCCCTGACACATGCCCCACCTATTGAACAGCAGCTTGCAAGCCAGGTTTTAAAACATCCTACTTCAGCTGCAAATAGACCTTACCTCAAACACAGCATTGTTTGCATCCAGCTTTGTTTTCCTGGGAGATATGAAAAAACAGCAATTTTTCCTGCCAGCCTCCTAGATCCCTCACAAATTGAGTTTTCCATGCATGCATAAATTAAGTATACCTCTGCTCACTCTTCCTACCTAGAGAATCCCAGAGTCAGAACTATCCCTGGCTGACCACCACCACCATCATCCAGCTTTGCAGTCCATGCAAGTCTCACAGAGGTTTCATTCCCTAACAGCCTGTAAGTAGATTGCAGAAATGATACTTTCTATCTGCTCACACACTGTAATTATACATCTCTTTCTCCAATGACATAGCCTTGCCTGGCTGAGTGAGACAGATGACTAAATAGCAACTTGTTCCAAATTCAGCTTAGGAAAAAAAATAAGCATGATATTAATAAGGAGGGAAGTATACTGAGGAATAAATGCCAGTGTTCTTACATTATTGTCATTTAAGGGCATCACACCAAAGGTCACAGAGATAATAAGCCTCAGTCACTTTCCATTTGTTACACAACATACAAATTGCCACAGCATTAATGAATATCTTTTCCCATTCCTGGCCAGCCAAGACACTGCATTATTTCCTTCTAGACAAGTACCTAACCCTTGGAATTCATTATTTCCATCACTTCTTGCAGCATTTTGTCCTGAGGGCTGAGCATAAATGCCACAAGGTGGCTGTGACTGAAGCATCAAATGCCTGAGCTTCTTTCTGCTAGAGCTTTTTTACTGGGAGAGCATGAAGAGCTCATTGGTATCTTTTGTAATCAAAGATGTATACACACAGACATTCATATGTGCTCTCTTACAAGTATCTTAAACTCCTTGCAGACCATGGGAAAAAAAATTGACATTTTCATAATTTGTGGATATTGCCTGATACATATATATTGAAATAATAGTTATGCTACAAACACCAACTGACCACAACAATAGAAGATACCATGGGATAACTGCATTTCCACTTAAAATGATGACAACTGGAAAGTTAGTAGTTCTTGGAACAGAAATGACATTCATGGAAATGTGGAAGGGCTTCTATGAAGGGATATACTGCTTAAACCCTCTTTACTTCTAACAAACTGCTAAGATAGCACAGCTGAGCTATAGAGAGAGGAATGCCTCATTTCTAATCTGTACTTCATTGTATTTTAAGTTTAGGAATTTTGCATAAATATAGATAGCAACAGCTGAAGCAAATTCATACTATTTCATAAACTGAGGGGTTTTTAAGATGACAAATTATTATTTCCACTGTTCACTGTAAGCATAAAGAATATGCAGATGAAAAGAGAATATTGAAGGCTGGTAGCTTTGTACAGTTCTGAAAAGGACTGAACTTTATGTGCATAATTAAAATAAGAGAGAGAAAAATGAAGTCCAATCCCAAATGCTGAACTAAACTAAGCCAAGAGTATTTGCTGCATGTAATCAAACCACCTCCATCTCTGTCCCCCAAAGTGAAACACTGCACTCTGCATTTTGATCAATATCTTATCTCGGTATTTTCTCCTCTCCCACCCAACAAACTCAAAGAGCAAGAGCCAGAAAGAAGAAAGCTGACAGCACTTCTAAGCTTACCCACAAACAGGTCCATATTCTTTTATGAGTTTTGTGTGGTTTTCCCAAAAACCCTGTAAGAAACAAAAAAATAAAACAGTATTTTAGAGAAGTGCTTAGCAGAAGCTGTATTACACACTGTTTCTACCACTCACACAAAGCTTTGAACCTCAGCCAGGAGAACCATGGTATTAACTCATAAAACACCTTTCTAATATTGTCCTTATGTGACAAACAGAATCCAGAAAGGATGGCTGGAAAAACAAATCCCAAACCCAAAAAAGATCTGGACAGCTATGAAACATGTTTTCATCAAAGTTTTATTCTCCAAAATTTGTTACTATTTTGTGATTTATTATTTTTAAACTAACTTCATCATTTTGGTCCTGACTCAGTTTTTTTTCAGATATGCATATGGATGGAAAACTAAGAGAGAAATTAATAAGAGGATAAGTATATGACTTATTACACAAAAGGGAAGCACAGGTAATATGGCAAGGTCATCTTGCTTGGTTTTAGTCATGTTATTAAAAAAAACCCCAAACCTGCCAAGTCAGAGTTTAGCACAAGGCTGTCAGCTGGTACATTCTGCAGAATAGTAAGCAGATTTCTTTTTTAAATTTTAACTATTTTTACTGTCTTTCATTTTCATAATTGAAGAAAATTCATATCCATTTATCCAAATAAACCTGTCACTATACTCAATTGTTAGTGTCTTAAATGAATTCAAATTGATCAATCTAAAGAAGGTGTGCAAAGTATATCCCTGAAAATGCACGATAAAAAAATCTGTTTTAATGAAACTGCAATATTTGAGCACCGTGCTCCATTGTGTTTGCAACTTGTCTATGGAAAAAGTAACCCATTTGATTGCATTAATCTGCATTTATATTAACGGAAGACACTATCATGATCTATTTTCATTCTTAAGAGAAAATTCACTAAAAAAATAGAATACTTATGTCTCATATTGAATCTTTCTTGTTTTTTACAACATACCACAGAATATTGTCTAGAACCATACAACTGCTGTAAATACATCTACTGCTGACATGAATAAACAAGCCCATGTAATCTGTGTATGCTTTGAGAGTATTTTGCCACACTAAGCAAAAGAAAATCTGGTAACCAAAAGTAATTACCTGACTTAACACCCTTGGGTGCTAACTTATTGTCCAAATTAGCAAAGCACTTGCCACCACCTACAGTCCTCCTCTCATAGAGGAAAACTAATCTCCCTCAATTTTTTTTCTTATAGTACAGTTGTGATTATTTTTTTCTTTTTTCTTTTTTTTTTTTTTAAATCCTGGACTTGCAATACTTCCAATCTGCAGGACAATATGTCCCCAGTTTAAGGCAAGAACTCTAAGATCTCCTTTAGCTACAAAAACCACGGGATGATGTATAAGAAAACATGCTAAAATTATGAGAGAGGTGGATTAGATGACAGCCTGAGGAGAATGCATATTGCCTGAAAATAATATATATTCTCCCCTGAAAAATTCTTCACTACTAAGGTAAGCAGAAAAGCCTCACACATTAGCACAGGGAAGCTAAGGTGGACAAAGCCTTTGTAACACCACAAATAGAGACAGATAACTCAAAAAGGTTTTTGCCTGCAGACACCGTGGTAGGGGAAAAGGCACATACACACTCACACCGACCTGCATTTTTGCTACAGAGATACTGCAGCGTGCAATTGCTATGATTTCAGCGCTATAAAGGCTGATGCACGGGGGAATCCCGGGGTCAGGTTCTGCAGGGGGCAGTTTCAGGCTCAGCCCAGGGCAGACCCTGACCGCAGTGCCAGGAGAGCATCCCCAGGCTGCACAAACCCAGCTGACACCTCCAGCCACGCAGGGCACAGCCCCACCAGGGTGCAAAGTGCTGCTGTATCACTGCACTGCTTGGGCAGGGCTGAGGGATCTCTCCCTCAGTCCTGTGGGGCCAAATCAGGTCTGATCTCAAGCCTGCTTCCCTCCCAGGCTGAGCCTTCAGCAAGGACACCCACACTGCAGCCTGAGCCCTGCCTGCTCACTGTGCTTTGGATTGCAAGCACGCACATAGGTATTGCACTTGCTGTACCCACCAGCTGCATTCCAGTGAGCCAGCAGGATATTAACATTTTCAAGAAGCCTAGGCTTTAAATGATTCAGTGAAAAAGCCTTCCAGAAAGCCAGCTTCTTGGAAGAACTGCTTCTGGCTTGCTACATTAGGGGGGGTCAGGCAGAACACATTTCAAATCAGATCTGTTAACCAGTAACTGGTTTTCCACCTCTAGGACTCCTAAATAATTGCACTGGCTTAAAATTAACCACACTTAATTTTTTCTTTCCTGAAGTGAGAACTACTAGCCTGCAGGATGGGGGAAGAGATGGAGTTGAAAAGCACCTGGGAAAGACCATGAGAAAGCATCCTCAGGAGTAAAAGAAGCCTTAATTCTCTACACTCCAGGACACTCTCTCATGCCATGCAGCACTCCACAACACATATTCACCACTACCAGCCTGCACTGTTCACCCCTGGGACTCAGTGCTCTCCTGGCCTCCTTCAGGGCCTGGGAAGCCTGGTAGCAGGTCTTGTGGCAGCAGGACTGGGAAAGGGAAGCCAATCACATATTCACCACTACCAGCCTCCACTGTTCACCCCTGGGACTCAGTGCTGTCCTGGCCTCCTTCAGGGCCTGGTAAGCCTGGTATGGTAGCAGGTCTTGTGGCAGCAGGACTGGGAAAGGGAAGCCAACAGCACACACAGGACCCCATGGAGCTGTGGTGGCTGGACTGTAAACAGGGCAGAGAGCACGTGCATCTGTCCCTTACACACCACGGTGTGCCTTTCAGGTGCAGGAAGCTGGAACCATAAAAAGGCCCCTGTGTTTGCTCTTGATAGCCACAAGGAAAGCCAATGAACCTGCATGGCCTCAGAGTGAGGGGATATGCCACATCCACACAGCTCTGCCAGTTTTGCAGCACCATCCCCAAACACAGCCTGCAGTAGACAGGTACCCAGAAAACGTTCTCACCTTCTCCCAAGTCAAGCACAGCAAGCCTCATAAATGCTTTTGGTAACTTATTTACACTGGCTGAGTTTGGTTTGCTTCAACCAGTTGTTGCAGACTTGTCCATGTTTTATAATCGCACTTCTACTTAGTACCTATGACATAACCAAGCACCTGCTCACAATCAGCTGCTGTTTTACAAGAAAATGGGAGTAGAGACCACCTATCTTTGCTTTCTTTCCTCATATTTATCTACTGGGTGATCTGCAGTCAAACTCAGAAATGGTACCTGCTGACTTGTACCCAGCGGCTTTAACGTCCCTAAACCAGGAATTATAGCAAAGTATCATGGGGATTAGGAAAAGAATAATCAGGGGGAAATGGATATATATGTATTCTGGGTTTTTTTAAAAAACAGAAGGAAACAGAAAAGCAAAACCACTCAGTATTATAGTATGACACCATGTGCATCAGGAAGAACTGTTATGCATTAAACACTCAGTAGTAAAAATTAAAAGCATAGTTAGCAATGATGTTCCAATTTAAAAAAAAAAAAAAATCACTTAGGGTTTTCTTTGCTTGGTAGCTGCAGAAGACAAGCTATCATCATCAACTCAGAAAATGGTTAGGCCAGGGGGACCTGACACATGTGGTCCATACAGTGAGGTACCAGCCTGAGGACAGTCCATCATCAAACAGGATAATTCAGGAGTAGGAAAAGCTTCTTCCCCTGAAGAAAGCATATTTTACAGCATCTGGTATACCATGGAAACAGCAGTTCAAGTGGTCTGACTGCTGCACACCCAGAAGGTTCTTTGTGTACATATCTGGCGGTTGCCTCCCTGCAGGGAATTTGCATTCTCCCCTTCCTCTGAGTGTGTATCATCGGCTGCATCTGTGGATAGAACCACTCACAAGGCCAAATCCTGCTCTCAGGGATGCAGGCACAAATGCCACGGAAGAGAACAAGGTTTGGGTCTGCATCAGACAAAGCAAAGTCTGGGCACTGCCAACCATTTTTCTTGAGATACCGACTGTTGAAGATTCAGCTTGAGCTGCATACATGAAAGGGCTGAAATAACTCAAGTATCCCCTCTCCTTTTTTCCAATGGATTCTGCCACTCCAAGGCAGATACTTCAGCAATTTCCTCCTCATTGCATATTCACCTTGCTAGTTCTTCACAGCAAGGAAAAAATCTGCGGCAATGTCATCTTTCCTCCTGGCTGAAAATGGTTGTAGGCACCAAGCCAAAGTTTTCAGAAAGAGACAGTATTTCAGAGAGAAGCTATATATTTTGATTTTTGGGGTGTTTAACATGAGGCATATCCAACCTATTCCTTTAGTTGCTCAATACCTGCAGATCTCATGGCTACAAATGGAAAATGACTCAGATTGTATGGCAGATGCTTTGAACATTTCAGCTTACTGCAGGTGGAAAACAAATTATGTGGTTTATGAACTTCACTTTGCTCCTTCAGGGTCATGAGATAAAATGGTTTGAAGAGAGCCACAAAGCTGGGATCCAGCAGATGCCTGCTCCTGACAATAACTCAAAATCTGGACTCCAAAAGAGGTCCTGGAGAATGCAATGAGGGTAGCCCTTGAATTTTGCGGTGTACTGAATGCCACAAAAGCTACTGAGCTCTGAGGAGATGGATGTGATGAGCCCATCAAAATTCCCTGCAAGTGGGAAACATCGCCCATGCACAAACAGCCAAGGGAAAAAGGCTTCTTTTGTTGCTCCATTCTGAAAACTATCAGATATTATCTGATGTCAGTCACTTTACAAAGACACCCTGGATTAAAACTTGTGACTCAGAAGCCAAAGATGCCACATCCCATAACTAGTCCCATATATGCTCCACCTTTTATTACCCTATATCAGATGTGATATTAATAACCACAGCACCATTGTTCAAGTGCACAACTCATATCAAGAGATTAAAAAAATCTATACAGTTATTTATGGTACATAATGACAATAAATATTTTTGCATCAGATTTTTAACATTCAATGGGCTTTCACACATCTTTTTTCCTTAGACCACCTGAAAAAGAAAATTGCTAATAACCTAGTACCCAAAATGATTTTTTTAACACAAGCTAACATTTAATTAAAGTAACCTTGTATCAGTCTGCAGCCCTCTTTGAAGGAATGACCCCAGACTGTACATCAGCTCCAGTAATAATCCTAGTGAAATCACTAGGATGCCAGCAGACAAGAGGAGGAACACAGCATGAACTTCTAAGCAGCCTGATTCTGAGCTATGTACATAGTTTGTTTCCTTTGATCATTACTGTTAATGGTTGTCCTCTGTGTGTAATTTGGTTTAATTTATGTGTGTGTCATTTCAGATTTTAAAAAACACATATAGCCCTTCTAAATTTATTAAAGGCAGCCTTCGTACCCTTAATAGTTATTAAGAGAGGTTAGTGTTATGTAATTAAGTTAATCTCATCTGTAAAGGCTAATTAACTGAACACTAATTGAATCTGCATATGAAAATTTGGACAATGTGTTCTCATTACACAATTTTAAAAAAATTACCTGAGCTAAATACCAAACAAATTGTAAATTTCTTTCCTTCTACCTTTTCAGATCTTTAATAAAAATTAAATGGGCAGGTTATTTCTGTGTGCTGCATTAGTCCTTGTTGTCCTTAACAAAGAGCTGTTATTTCACTTCAGTGAAACAGCTTTAGTCTCTCCCTGAAACATGGCTATTTCCCCTCTTGCATGAGCTTTTCCTTTCCCCCTCTGCCCTTTCCCCATGCCTTTCATTGCCCTCTTCTTCTGTCACCTCTCCTCCTCAGAGAGGACAAAGGCTCTTAGGTTCAAGTCATATCACACAAAGGATAAGAAGGCATCCAGGAATCACCTTAACCATATCACAAAAAGGATCAGATGCATAATACAATTCAGCCATGTCCATTTAGCACCCCAGTTAAAGCCACCTTGGCAGCTTTGGCAGGGCACTATCTTTTTGCCCCCCAAAGACCACTCAATAGTGCAGCACTCATCTCATCCTTCTCCACCTTGGTCTGCCAGCATTACAAAAGCATGGCATGTTTTGGAGCCTTTTCTGAGGTTTGTCTTTTTTTGAGACATTTACTGTTTAAACCACTCAAGTTTCCAAATGGGAATTAAGAAAAGCACATCATCTTTTCTGGTGTTTGCCGTTTCTCCCCATTAACCAGGTTAATGGCTGATTCTAATAGGCTGGTAACTGAAGAGTTGGAAGGAGGGGGAGACAAGGAAGCAAACACACAGTGGAAAGCCTGACCTCAATAGCATGCAAGATTTCTCAGCGCGTGGGATCCTGAGTCCTCAGATTTTCCTCACAAAACCCACCATATATCTTTAACATCACAGCTAAAAGCACTGCCCAATGGATGGCTGGATGGAGCAGCTCCAGCCAGTTGACAGTCCCTCAGGCGCCCCATGGCAGCCCACTTCACAGCAAATACCTAATGGAAAGAGGGTCACATGAATGGAAAATGGGATATACTGCTTTTTATCTATCTTAGGAAAATAACATATTTTCTAGGTGAGGGAACAATGAAAGATGCACACAGATTTCAGTAATGCATTTGGTCTGGTGGCTGGGGAACTACTGTCACACCCAAAAGAATGAAAATCAGGATAAAAAAACCAAAAACTTAAACATCAAAGCTGTAGGGAACTCAATATGAATGGAGTATAAAGAGAAGGTACAGCCAGGAAAGGAGGAAATCCACAGTACTCTCAAGGGTCAATCCTAGGACAAACCTTGTTCAGTGTTTGGAGGACTGAGTTTGGCACAAAAGGGAGTCAGGCTTCAGTGAAGTACATGGTTCTGAATAGACAGATCCAGTTCTTCTGGTATGACAATCTCAGTCTCTCTGCTTGCTGAGAAAAGGGTGACCTGAAGAACCTGAACAACTGCAACAGAGAAGAGTCTTTAGTTGAAAGCAAAGCTTTATGCCCTTAGAGACTATCATAACTCCAAGAATTTCTGCAGTAGCAGGTGAATGCTTGAAAATAAGACAGAAGTGTAGAACCTGGATGGACACATTAACCATAAGATAAAGATGATGGAAAATGTATGATGGAAAAAAGTATGATGGAAACTGCAGATGTAGAGTATCTGGGATAGGCTTTCTCTGGAATGCTGCATGTAAATTTGATGAGCTGCCACATTCAAAAGGAATTAATTAAAAATGGAACAACTGGAGAAAAGGGTTACAAGGATCTTTGGGGAATAGAAGGCCTTTCTTACAAGTCATAATTAGGAGAGTCCATTTTAGCCAACCAAAGGTTCGTTTTAGAAGACCAAAGGGAGGAGACATGCTTGCTGTCTAGAACTGTACTGGGAGGAACCACCAGGGAGAGAAAAAAAATCTATTTAATGTAAAGGTCTACATTACTAAAAGATCAAAGTCTTATAAACTGGCTGTGGATAAATGTTGCTTGAAATTAGATAAAAATTATTGACTATTGAAGTTGAAAGATTTTAGAAGCCTTTTAGTCAGAACAGTGGGAACAGGAACCAAGATGTAAATACTTATAAAAATGAAGGGTAGGATGAATAACCCAGGTTCATCTACACCAGCCCCTCAAGGAGATCTACAGTCACTTTTAGAATAAGAGGGACTCTTCTCATGGAAAAGATATACTACACTTTCACATGTGCACACTGCATTCACACTTCTAGTTGACTCAACTTTCCAACTCATTCTCATATAGATATAGTCTCATACATTAATTTGGCATACTGCAATGAGATTCTCGCTTTCTTTTTGTCTCTTTTTTCAATCTCATTTCACTTTAGATACTTCATTTCCTCAACATCTCTGGGCTGTAAATGCCAATCTGTCACAGGTGGGGAGTTGGAAGTACACAAGATTAAGCAATTTTCTAAATGCCACACAAGAAGTCAATGGTAGAACCAGAGACAAGCAGAAGGTTTCACAATCCTCCTCCTTGGTAGCTTACAAAAACATTCCTTCTCCGCCACAGAAACACAGACAGCATATGAGAAAGGAATATCAACAAATTTGATATGTTTCTGAGCTTTCAGACATATCACATGCCTGAGGCTTTGAAGAAGGGCATGAGGAAAAGAAGCATATACGCACGGCTAACTCTAAAATGCTTTAAGTAGAAGGAGGTTTCTTCTTCACCCAACTATTATCTTAAGATTGAATTACTCTTATAGTATGCATAGCTACAAATGTAATTAGTCATAAAATGATCCAGACCCTCAAATTATTCCAGCTGCTGTATTTGATTGTCTGATTATTGCTATGATGAATTCTCCAGTCTGATTACACTGGCTAGAATAGTATTTCTTTTTATCTATTTGAAAGTTACCTGCTGTTAGCTTAGACCTTGTTTATATCCACTATAGAGATATAATTGCAAACTTACTATTTTTACTAGGACTATTGTCTAGATAACACTTACCCCTGCTAGGCCCTTATTTTACTTCATAGTAAATGTCACAGATGACACCTATTCAGGCTTCTAGGAACCTTTGTCCAAACCAGAAAACATGTCATTATGAAGACACATACAAAGAGAATTACAATTTATTCAATGTGTGCTCATGAAAGGCTCCATATGAGGTCTTACAGACTCACTGCAGCTTCTGATCCTTTGATAAACATATATTTATAATAAGTCAAGAAACTAGAAAAAAAATAGAAAGGAGCAATGGATTTATTTCTTTTTTACTAAAGTATGTAATTTCCACTAAATGTCTTCTAAGTTGTCTTCCTTCCAAACCGAGTGCAATTCTCTCCTACACAATCTCTATTTACATGTAATTCCACTGGATCGCTAACCACCTTTGCTGCCTTAACATTACTGCATCCTCAAATTACAACAGGAAAGCAGGGAATTACAGTGCTCTCTATAGGAGGGAGTTCATTGTACAATAGAGGACCACTGTAATGTGGATTTTCACTCTGAGCTCAATGTCTCAGATGGATTAGCATAAGCATTCAGCACATCTCACTAACGGTGAATGAACTTTATTAGCTTTATTTGCTGGCCTTCCTTAAGAGAAGTAAAACAGTCATTGCATAATTTGAAAAAATGGAAACAAGTTCTTGTAGGACTTACAGACATAATAGCTAAATCTAAGGAAAACAAAGATTTGGGGAGTACTCTGACAACACAGCAACACACAACACAGTTTCCGGGGGCAATAAAGTGGCATTCTAAGAAATGAGAGTTCATTTCTTTCCCAAGAAAGGAAAGCAGGGACTCCTTTCTCCAAGAAGCTATTCCCTTCAGAAGAGTGTCTCCCCTTCCTTCTCAGACCTATCAACAGCAGATTCCTTTAGACCATGAAAAAGTAATTTTAAAGGATAAAATATATTAACCAAACCCATTGTGGAAAAGTCTGTCTTGGGTGCCACAGAGTGCAAGCAGACTTTGAAATAAGCGTTGGAAAAATTACACATCCATGTGCAAATCTTGCACCTTCACCTACAGAATTAGGATGACAATGATTAAGCTTTCTTTTCTGATACAAACTCCGGGCCATCTCATACTGCTTACAAGAGCCTAGGTGGGCACTGTTTAGGTGGGTTTCAAGAAAACCTCATCTATGGGACATGAGATTACTCATTGAGTGAGCAATATCTTGGCCTCCTCAGAGACATTCCTCTCATATAGTACTAGGGGTCTCTGCCATTGTTTATGAACTGTTTATAAAAACCATGCCACCCAATTTTCTGTGACCACCAAACTTAAAACTATGAAACATACACTTAAAATAATCATAAATTCAGCTCTCAAATTTTGATCTTCTGTTGTGGTGGTGCTGACACAGAACAGTATCCAAACCAAAGCAAGACAGCATGCAGAGTCCTGCATCAAGGGAAGAGACCTGGAAAAATCACTACATGTGACAGACATTAATCATGCCACTTTATGCATTACTGAAAGATACCAGGACTATTTCTGTATTTTAACATGGCCAGACAAGCTCGGCTTCCTCTTGCCTAATTCCCACCGTGTATGGATGCAGCTCTCAAGCACGAAAAGAGAAAAACATCCCCACAGATTGTAGTGGCCTCTGATGGAGAGCAGAGCATGCTGCTATCTGCAGCAGGGACAGGCCAGGCATAGGCATGACAGGTCCCTTTTGCTCCCATCTATCACATGGCACCTCTGTAAAAGCCACAAGGTTAAGGACAGACATGTCAGCTTGACACACACAAGGCTTGAGGCATGCCCATACATTCAGCAGGGCAGGAGGGGGAATGTGTGTGCAGAGCAACATCTTCAGCCTAGCCATGGGAGCAAACACTCCCAGTGCTTCATGCTGCACCCAGAGCAACATCCACCAGGTAGGACAGACCTACCCCAAAGCCCAGAGATGGGCTGTAAGATCCTGAGCAGAATACTTTTATCCCTTTGGGAATACAACAAACTGTAGCCCCGATAGCCACATTACAGCAGGCAATTGACTCTTCACCTATTTTAAAGTAACTGTTCCAGCAAACTCTCCTTGTCTTCATAAGGCAAGTTACTCTTCACGTTCTGTCTTGAAGCCAAACACTGTTTAAGACCTAAGCCACCCGTGTGGTAGCTTGTAGGATCGGAGCACAAAAACCAGAAACACTAGGAAGCCGTATCAGGCCTCCCTGGAAAGGGATTAGGAAGAGGCAGACAGAAACACACAATGCCAATCAATCTCCCTGCTGGAGAGAGGATTGCAGAGAGCATCAGGAGCTGATATAGCACAAGGAAACTAAACAGGAGGCTGCAGTGGAATGAGAATTTGGGAGCTCTAGCAATCAGTAAGATCACTGGCTAGCACAGGATGTGTCAAGCACAGTCAGAGTTTCAACTGTGACAATTTCATAGGCAGAAGAACTCGGGTTTGGAGGTGGGATTCAGTTGGCTCCTGTCAGCCATTCATTTCTGTTTCTAGATCATCACTCAGGGCTGGATTCTGCAGCAGCACCAGAAAAAAAAGAAAAAAAAAAAAAAAAAAAAAAAAAAAAAAAAAAAAAACACCCCTCATCGAGCCATCTGGGCTTGCTTCTTTTTAATGAATGATGCTGCACACCTGCAAATACCAGATATTTTTCAGAGGAACCAATGCATTTAGCTGTCCTTTGATAACTGAATTCATCTGCACACAGGAAAGGAGAAAGGTGATTGGCACCCTCATTCAGTACAACACTTATGCAGGCCTAGATACTTTGGAATAAGGCATGAAGTCGAGCACAACAGCTCCTCCTCCACATCCCAGTGAATTAACCACATCCCTGAGTGACTGGGCCACTGGCAGAAAGTAACCACTGCCAGGGATACAAAACAACCTTTCCATCACATCCTCCCCATAAAGCGACTTGGAGGGACTGGAGAGGACAACAGTACAACCAAGATCCTGATGCTTTCATCATCTCAGATGGAAAACTGTCTGCATTCTTTCACTCTCCTGCTTTTCTTATGTACACAGTACACCTGTATAGAGCAGAGGGTCTGCACATTCCCAGGTCCAAGAGGGTCACTTATTTTAGGTAGTTCTTTCAAAGCAGGGGCTTTCTTCTGAAGGTCCTCAAAGAAAAGGGGGCACATGTTTGGTAAACAGTAAGAAGATAAACTATGGGACATTTGAATGACTAAGTCTCTCCAGAAGTAAGAATCAAAATAAAATTATGCAATTAGAACAGGTGCTCAAAGTTTAGTCTGACATCAGTGTTTGTCCCACAGAAGAAGGCACAGAGGAATGACCACTAAACAACGTGACATCCATTCATGTCCTTGGAAGTAAAGGGACATTCCCACCATACCACCGGGAATAGCATGGAGCACCCTACAAAAGCCATGGGGAAGCTCCTGCCAGTGCAACATTTAGCAGTAGTGCTAGCTGATCTCTAAACCCAGCTCTTGATCAACATGAAATACTGCTATGACAAAAAGGCGAATGGACTCCAGACCTACAGCCAGGACCCCAAGGACCTTTCATAGACAGAGGATGGGTTAGCTGCTTAACTTCATTGATTCAATTGGGAGGTTTTACCAATTGTGCTGGTTTTGGCTAGGGTAGAGTTATTTTTCTTCACAGTGGCTAGAACAGGGCTGTTTTGGATTTGTGCTGAACACAGGGTTGATAATATAGAGAGATATATATAATATAGAGATGTTTTTGTTATTGCTGAGCAGAGCTTACACAGAGCCACTCTAAAAACTTGGCTTCTTCATCATGGATTTGTGTTAATACCTCTTTTTAACTCAAGATATAAATTACAGGGTTGATGTGGAAGTAAAGAGCAAGACCCAGATGAAGAGTGTATATATCAGTCCTCTGACTCTCCTGCCAAAATTTCAGGCTAAAAATGTTATACCTACACCTCCTTACTTACATGCAGGAAAGTATCTCTATATATTCATAACAACCTCAGGTTATTATTTATATGACAATGTAGGATGCACAAGAGAGCCAGGTCCCCTAAAATACAGGCAAATAGCTCCTGCAGAACAAGTCATTCCTAGAGGATGATAGATTGAATTCAATTAAGGGAACAGATATGAAGCACTGTCTTTAGAGCAGAGTTCCTCTCTCCCACAAATCCTTAACAGAGTAGCTGGACATTCAGTTTCATTACATGCCAAAAATCTTCGTGCCTTGTAAAGAAAGAGGCAGGAAAAGGAATGTTAATGACCTCTTTTTACAGTAGCCAGTTGTCAGAGGGGGTGGGAGAAAACAAGCCACACGGAAAACAATTGCCAATTTGTGGTCTTGACCATTTAAAAATGGATCCCAAAATAGTCTGCTGAATTGTTTCACCCGGAGCAAAATTACCCATGAATACATATGCATGCACACAAAAACAACATCTCTTGACGCAGTGCTGATGGTGACTGCAGTCAAGGAAGAAGCGTTATTGCATTCCACATTGTGAAAAGACCACAATGCAGTAATTATTCTGAAAGGTTTTCACAAAGCACAATTATTAAGCTAACATTATCTTATTATTGTTTGTTGCTATGGAGATAATATAATCAATATATTTCCTGGATTGATATTTTTAATACTACTAGCACATTGCCCAATATAGCAAGATTTAACTCAATGCATTAACTGATTTGAGTTTATGATTGGCAAAGTCTTGAGGCAATAGATTGCAATCCATCTCATGCCTATTATTCTATCAAGACACTTAATGTCAAAATCTCTGCTGCAAAAGCAAGTTTACTTGTTGAAAATGAGGAAAAGGATAACAAATCTGTCTGAAGAGATGCAATCTTTTAAGGATGAATTTAACGCTTATTTCTATTTTTCCTAAGCCAAGTGAAAGTTACCAAACGAACTAAAAAAGTAGTAGAAAAGCAAGTTGGGTTTGAACTCTCACCTTAAGGTACTTATTTTTTCCAGTGGGGATGTTTTGAGGCATTATCCTCCTACATGTAACATAAGCTTTTCCTGCAGCAACAGGGACCCTGGGAAGGTGGCATTGATTGTGGCACTGTGCCAGAGGCCACTGGGTGCCCATGCAGTCCACAGCCCTTGTCACACCCTCTTCCAGCACAAGCTCAGGAACTACAGGCTACCTGTGCCCATGCCCAGTGAACACAGAGGGCACTTGGCTCTTGCTCTCAATGGGTGTTGAGGCAAAATTGTTACAGCCACAGCCCTCAGCTTTCTTGCCCATAAAACTGCAAGCACACTTCCTTTCTTTCAAGTCTCCTTCTCCAGATTATAAGCTTTCAGCACATCATAGGAATGCTCCTATGTTAGGACAGTGGTAAGTCCACACAAACCCAAGTCAGTAATATATTAAGAGGCTTCAATTCTGACACTGTTGTTCCAGTCTGTTACCTTGCCTGTCAAAAGATGGGCTCATCACTGTCAAACATCTTAAAGCCTTTTAACATATATTTGCTATAATTGTTCAGAAAAGGATTTTATCATGTTTTCCCCTCCCATATGGCCTTACTGTGATGAAATTGCCTTTTCATCTTTTAGGTCATAGAATAGCTTGGGTTGGAAGGAACCTTTAAAGGCCTTCTAGTCCAACCCCCCTTCAATCAGCAGGGACACCTTCAACAGGATCAGGTTGCTCAGAGACCTGTCCAAAGATTTCAGGGATGGGAAACCTCAGTTTCCAGAAATCCAAGTCCTAAAAGTGACTATATTTTTTCAGCATAGTATATGCTTAAGACAAAATTAAGTGCAGCAGGCTAGACTTTTATCTAATAAAAGACATTGTAGCAACATTTAGAAGTACCAACACCTATTAACTCCTGTGACAAATCCTATGGTGACATTTTTGAGTACCAAAACATGGCTTTAGCTGCCTTGGGTTAAACACCAGTATATAAGCATTTTGTCCATGGAGCATACAGACACTTGACAAAAATGTGAAATCACAGCAATTCCACCTTCTCCCTTCCCTAAAGGCACTGGATTGGGTGGTCTTGTCCTTCTATGTAAAATAGGCTGTGGCTCAGTAATGTAACTTTTTGGACTGTCTGGAGGGGATCCATCAGGAATGATCATTCACAGATTAAATATGTTGCCTATGCAATGCAACACATCTGGCCCTTCTGGCCCAGGGGATAAGTAATAGAGTTAGGAATGTACATTCCCAGCCCATCCCCTGCAAGTCTGCTGTGCTGACACTAATCCATGCAGATCTAGGGCTGGTTCGTGAGCCACCTCTGCCCTCCCTGCTCTGGCTGGCACAGGTCATTGTCTGCCATCACATTTCTCAGTGATGCCACTTGTATTCTAAATGATACCAAATTGCTATCTAGGCATGTGCCACAGTGTACAAAATAACCACTTTGGGTTGCTTGCCTTCCCACCTTGTTTACTTTTATGCTGATTTATAAATGTTTTTTCTGCTGGACAGGGCTTAGACAAGCACCCTAGAGGGTGTCCTAGGTACAGAAAGGGTGTAGAATTTCAGCACTGTGAGGGTGTGACTGTGCTGTTGTTCCATTGCTGTGAAGAGCTTTCAGCAGCAGAAGTCAGGCACCTTTTCTGTTCCCTCCCTTACCGGAAGGAGGGGGGCAAGGGAAGCAGCTTATTTGGACTTTAGTTTCCTCCTGGTGCTAAAACTAGCATGGATACTCATTCAAACAGGCTACTGTCACATGTTCAGCCTTAAAGGACACCATCTGCTAGTGCATCCGCGCAGTAAAGTACTGCTTAAGACACACCTCTCTGTCAAGTATAAAGAAAAACCTAATTTGTTTCAAACACCGACTGCCTGCTGTCCACCACAACGCCTTAGCACGCAACAGCCCAGAAACTGTGCAAAAATAAAAACTCATTTAGCTGGAGTCAGGCAGGGAATATCAATTTTGGTAACAGAAATGATACAATTACATTCCTTAGCAATTAGTCTCAATAAGAGACAAACTATCTCTACTAAATTGTCTGCAGGCCAGATTTTACCAGTCTCATTCATACTGAGCAGAACCTACTGGCAAGACCCCCTTCATCTCAGAGCTGGGGGAATAAGATACTGCTTTGAAAAGTAAAGCAATCATTGTCAAGCTGAAAATGTAGAGCTGCATCACACTTTGCTCTGTTAAACCCTGTAATTGCTGAGTACCTCTTTCTAGCCAAAGTTCATTTTTTTTTTAAATTTGATCAAATCATAAAAATTATTATTATTACTCCACAACACAGAGGTTGAACTTTGCTGTTGGAGGGTAACCTCATATACAGCAGAGTCATGCAGCAGCAAAAGACATGGCACTGAGACATCTGTTGGGGGGAAGCCTCTTCCCTGCACAGCAGGACTTCTCCTGGCGCTCAGATTTGCCAGCCTACCTGTCCTCAGACACCATATTGATCCAGGAAGATACTGGGATCCTCCAACCTTAACTCCACGACTTTTCCTTCCCACACTAGGAAAAATTTCTGCACCAAAAGGGCTGTCAAGCACTGAGCAGGCTGCCTAGGGAAGTAGTCAAGTCACCATCCCTGGTGGTATTTGAAAGACATGCAGATGAGACACTTAGAGACACGGTCTGGTGGTGGATTTGGCACTGCTGGGTTAGCGGCTGGACTCGAGAAACTTTTGCAACCTAAAAGACTCCATGCACAACACAACCTTAGCGGGAACAGAGGAAGGACAGCCTTACACAGGTCCGACCATGCTGCAAAAGGTTCTTGAAAACTGCCTTCTCTACTGCCTCCACAGCTAAATATAATTGAACCTGAAACACTTGGCCCATGCTTACACAAAAAGGGGGATTTGAGATGGGAGGTTGGAGGGGAAGCCTGCACCACACGTTGCAGAGCTCCCTTGCCGGCTCCAGAGCAATGCTGTGCTCTGGGAGACAGGAGCTGTTCAAATGTTTTGACAGAACACGCCGATTCCTCGGGAATGTTTTTATTCTAGTCGATGTGCCAATTCTGCACAGATTTCCAGCAGAAAGCAGGCAGACTGTCTGGGTCTGCTGAATTAAAACGACTTCACCCAGTAAGAAGAAAAAGTTGCATTTTTGAGACTATATTTACTCAATCCATCATTGTATTTGTTTTAGTCAGTTTGTTGGATTGTTTTCGATTTTACCTGCAAATGACATTTTTTAGCAGGATCAAAAGACAGGCCAAAAGGTATCAAAACACTGTAGAAAATTAAGCACAAGCAAAAGACATCTGAAGACTTTTGATATATAATTTTGTACGTAAACAATGCAAAGAGATAAACAGGAAAACCCAAAAATTAACCACGTTCTAACTAGAACTGCTTAGTCTGGTTCTGCGAGAGCCCAAAACCTCCATTTTTGCATTTGCAGTTGTCTTTCAAAGGCTTTCTTTTTTCCCTTTGCCTTAGGGAGTTATTTATAGGGCTATTATAATTTGAGGTCTGGTCTTCTTGTGGCAGGTCCTCCATCCAGGAAATGAAATAGCATTAGAAAATGAAATCTCACGTTTATGAGGTCTTAGAGATGGCTCCCTGGGGCACTAGAGAGGAAAAAAAGAGGTAGGGAAAAATATAAACACAAATATAACTACAAGATATTTACAAGGTCCCTAATTCTATCTGTGATGAACTTTATGAGACTCTTTATTAAAATAGAGACCTCTGATATAAGGTCACCAACAACTTTTTTTCCCGAAAGCTCTCCCATTTCCCCCTTCTCTGTGATCTCGCCTTTTCCACTCCACCTTGGCTGCAAGGTGCTTCTGCCCTGGACTGCCTTCAGAAGTGGAACAAAAATAAGGATAAATCAAGTGCTACCCTTCCTCCTTCTGCCTCATCACACACTTTTCACAACGTACCACATGTTGCAGCGCATTTACAGATCAAGGCAGATGTGTTCACATCTCTGCAAAAATCATGTATCAAACACCAATTTCTTAGTCATACTCCTTTGTGCTTCTTTCCTAAACTACTCTCTAGAGCGAGCCACAACATCTCTTATCCTATCTGGGGCTTATCACCCACTGCTTCCTCTCAATATGTAGAAATAAAAGTCAATAGGGGAAAATCAGGGACGACTTTGGGGCTCACCATCCCCTTTCTCTGTGTGTCCAAAGAGAGACTTCCCTCAACATCTTTTCAACATCTATACTTTTACCTCAATTTACCTCAACAATAGCCCTAAAACAAAGAAATTAAGGTACTAGTTAAGTAAGCAAACCAATACTACTTCACTTACATTAAGTAGTTTATTAACAGATATCAAAAATGTAAAACATAAAACTCTACAAACAGAACAACAATAAGGTTTCTTCTACTAGTACACAAACATCGGTGTGAAAATGGAATATATTACGTAAACCTATCTAATAATTCAAAATCCATTCATAAGAACATACAACAATTAAAGGAAAATATAAATAAAATCAAAATTGATGATAAAACATAATTAAATTATCCACTCAATAAATTAAACCTTACACCATAATAAAAAAATTAAAATAGGTGTGTATATATTAATTATCATCATAATTATAAAAACACCTTACCTACTCCAATACATACAAAAGATAATTAACAAAACCATCAAAGGAATATTCTAATACAAAAAAGAAGGGGGAGATGTTGGAATTCAAAATGCAGGGAATTCTCAGAACTTTGGGCCTGTTAAGCCAAAGCTTAGAATTAAAAACAGGCTTTGATCTGAAACCTTAGAAAAGGTTTCTAGACTTAGGTACTAGCAATGAGAATGTGGATTTATATCTTAAAGCAGAAACACATTAAGAAAGTTTAGAGTTTAAGACATAGAAAAAATAAAAGTAGTTACAAAGCTAAACAAGAAGTTTAGAATATGATTCTGTAGGTTTGTGTATCATAACATGATTAACTAAGAGAACTTACACTGTAGCATGTCTCCACAAGACAAAATATTTAAGGATTGGATCAAAAACATAAATATCCTTATTAACAGTGTTTTATTAGTCAATAAATCCTTAAAAAAGACTTATAACTAGGGGTCTTATGACCTCCTGAACCACACAGTAAAAATGTAAGCCGAACTCACCCTTCCTATCTGTAAAGGAAGATAAGAAAAATAAACCACATCATATAAAAACTCAGAGGTCCCATCTCTAACTCATTCAAAATTCCTTGAAAAATCCCCATATTTTCCCGTTTGAGTGGAACAGGAAAAGCACCATTCAGCAGAAAAATAATGCCTATGTTAGGTGTTATATATTATATATATTATTATAGGTATATAGAGGTTATATATTAGGTCCCACTCGACTTCATAGTTGAATATTTCAACTTATCATTGCATGTGACTTCTTATAGTTCCTCTACCCTAACTTACACTAATCCTACCTAAATCAACCCAGGCATCATCCTGCCTATGAAAGTTAAAAGTTTTCTACACTCACAGAATCAAAAAAATGCCATCAGATATAATACACAAAACTGATGGAAAGTCAGCAAACAGCAAAGATTATTTTGCAATTATTTTAATGTTTATTTCTTGCATACTTCATTATGAAAATACATGGTTAAGAATATTTTGAAACATATAGCTCAGTTTTTTTCTCTTGTTTATAATTTTCAATTTTCTTGTGGTAAGGTAAAATAAGTTACTAATGTTCAGCAAGTTGTTTTTGCTGCCTGAATATTTAAAACTGTCCCAGGGCAACTGTCCAAAGAACACTTTACTTTTTCCTCTGCCTTATTATAAATCTCCTAAAATTCATAGAATATTACAAAATTACAAAATCTAAGCAGGAAAAAAGGCTAATAGTTAATAAACAAAATGAAAAGTTAGAAAGTCCAAGACTATAATTAATTCACTCATCCATTCATCAGCGTTGTATGACAACAAAGACAGAAAGAAAATACAGCAATTTGAAATACATTTATTTTTAAAGCACACAGGTTTTTTTAAGCTTTCTGTTGATTTTTCTTTCTAAAAACCAACCAACCAAAAAACCACCTAACCACAATAAAAACCCAGTTAAGTCTCGAAAAAAAACCTGATTAGATTCCAACTCTAGTTGATTCTTGTTTCACATTACCATCTAAATTTAGACACGTACCAAGGCCTCTGAGGCTGTGGAGAAACAGATTAACTTTTGAACTTTCTACCTCTCCATTTAGATCAGTCCTTTCTTACTCTTCAGTGTCTTTCTAGGCAACTCGTGTTCCTGGATCAAGCTGCAGAAATGCTTATCAAAAAGAAAAAAAAAAATTCAAAATAAAAAGCTCTCCAGAAAATAGCTTTTCATTTATTTCTGAATTTTCCAATTTACACCCGTGCCACATTGCAGCTACTGAAGCCCTCACAGCCTTGCACAGTGCCCACCCTACAAACTCGCCCTGCCTTTCCATCACCACATCCATTTGACTACAGGCCACGAGTCTGACCTAATTTCACATTCGGTACCTCTTAGGAAAAGTTACATTTCAACTCTACATCCTGCCTGGAAAAGGGGAAAGTGGGAAGAACTCAGAAGGTCGTGAGTCTTATAAAGCTACCGGGTGGTGATGCCATCCAAAGTGCATCACAGGCAACCAGAAGGCAGGCACACAATGAATGCCAGGGATTTACCAGCACGTGTTTGAACAGGCAGTTCTCCAAAGCCTTCTATTATTCATTTTAATACAAAGCCTTGCAGAAGCCAAGCCTAGATAGATGCAGCAGCTCAGACCCACAGCAGCTATACCTGCCTATTCCCAGAAAGGACAGGGAAGTATCTTGCTTGTCAATCTTTCAGGATGACTTGCTGGACAGAAAGCCAGCTTCTTATCTGAAAAGACATGTTATGCTGTAAACATTTCTAGTGGAGCTTGGGTTAGTAGCACTTGTAAGAAAACCCTAATGAAAATAAATTGTTATGTATTTACCCATATGCTGAGGAGCATATGGCTAATGCGTTTAGACACTGCTAATGAAGTTAAGACTCTGCTAAATTTGTTGGCTCATGGATAACAACTGTTCACAATACCCAATCTGAGCTTGCTATAATTTTAGCATTACAACTGATACCTGGCCATTATTATACATACTGGTCTTGCTGACACAGAAGAACTGGACTTCTGGATGTGGCATTCTCCACACGCAATAAGAAGGTGAACAACACAGGATGCTTCCAAACTCCAAATTGACAGGTAATGAGAGCAAGTTACAATTTCATGTAAAGGAACAGAGTTGCTCTTATTCATTGTATCCCTGATGCTGTTGCTTTCTTTCCTAATTTCAAGATTTTATCTATTCCAACCCCTCTCCCTCCAGGCCAGTGCAACTACAGGCAAAACTGAAGAGAAGACAAAGAGAAGACAAGAAATAGTCCTGCTTTTTCACATTCATGTGTAAAAGCTCATTGAGTTTATACAATAGCTATTGGAATCCTCCTGTTCAAACATCCCTACTTTGCTGCTTTTCAAGATGAGGATCCCTACTTCTTCTGGAGCTCAAGGGAAAGACCAGCTTGTGACTACACTGGTTCTACCTGTATGCTACTACTTTTGCAACTACACATTATCCCATTCTCTCAGCCCAAACACTGTGTAGCTCAGCTGTTTGGGTTCATTGCTGCTGCATGTCAGGCCAGAGCTGGCTTTAATTTAGCAGTACACACTGCTTGAAGAGCAGGCTGCATAGCAAATTCCAGAGAGTTATGTGCAACCCTCTGGAACGTGCAAATGATGATGATGAACGTGCAAATATACTTTCTAAAAGACATAACATGTGGCAAACTTCCCTAGACCGTTCTCATGAGCCAGGCATCATTTTAATGATGCATACCTCTGCTCTCACTGATCTTGAGTAGTTATTTGGCAGCTGCCACCAAAAACCCATCAGAGGACAGTGGTCAAGGATGGCATAGAAGCAAAGAATCCTTCAGTGCTGTTATCTTGGGGACCACCTCACTCAGATACCTTCATTCATAGGCCAGAACTCAGGCCTGGCATTAATTCACAGCCCCAGTTGCTCTGTGAATATTGCAAAACAACATATGAACTCCCTCTGGCCTTGGAGCATCCCAGTCCATCCAAGACAGCAGTGATATCAGCTTCCCCAAGTCTAACAAGCCCCAGAGAACTTGTCCAAAATATTTCACCATAACCTGATCAAAAAGCAGACCTGTCTATTCCAGAGCATCATCTTTACCATTTTGCAGGTGGATAAAAGAGGCTCAAGGTAAAGCAAAAGAAAGAGATTTGCTTACCCAGAAAAGAAGAAAGGACAAATCTGACTGGGGCAAAGCTAACACTGAGTCTGAGGAAAGCCAGGAGCATGATCAGGGACTCTCTTCTCACTCACTGCACTGCCACAGATGACATAATCTCCTTTCCACTTAAGAGCTACCAGTTTCCTCAACCATTGCCTCTTCCCCCCTTGCAGCATTTAATAAGGCAAGCATGAAGTGTGTCAAAAAGAACAACCAAAGCATGGGTTAAGGGATACCAAAACCATGATGATGGCCATCAATGAGGTCTACATCTCCTTCTAGGGCAACTGCCAAGATCTATGGAAAGCATTCACACAGTCCTGCACAAAAATAAATGTTAGAGCTGCTCTAGAAAAAAGTCACACCATCAGCACACCATTCTTTGTAATACAAAAAGGAATTGCTTCTTCCCTCAAAGGAAGAATGGCATAATCCAGAAGAGCAAAGGCATCTGTCATGGCCCTGCTACCACCTTCATTGCATGGGTCACCATTATTCACCAGTAAGGCAGTGATGATTCATCCCCTTTTTCTACCACAAGAAACCTACCGGTTGCTTTGTGCACCCTAATACTGTCCCAGCATCCATAAATGTTATTTAAAGTTGATGCCACATTCATAGCAAACACAGTTATGGGAAATACTCCAAGTGCAAAGAAGCTGAGGACACGGTGTCTCTACAGAAGGGTCTCTGAGGTGCACACACTGCTCCTCATACACAGGCTCACCCTGCTGAGACAAGCTGGGGTGAGCTACAGCACAGCTCTACCCAATGCTCATCTCAGACACTGAGGTCCAGTCCTTGCTGAAGGCTGCAAACAGCATTTAGTCAAGTGGGAGACAGCCAATTGTCTCAATGTCTTGATTTCCTGCTCTAGGTTCCCACAAAGAGACACTGAACCAACTTTGTCAGGTTATCTGACAATGTTAACATCTGATCAAAGGTAACATAGACTATCAGATGAAACTAGGAAAATACACATCTTTAAAGGGGTGAAAGACTGGCTTTGTAGATGTAGAAATACACACATAAACCCACATCTAATTCCAGGTTTTCTGTCACGTTGCAGACAGTGAAATGGCTAGGTTTGGATCTGCACACATACATGTACATGCCTCCCAGTCTAGGCTGGTGGCATTCCCAGGATGTAAGAGAAGACCTGAATCACCCCAAGAGGTCTGTTCTGGCAGTCAGCAGCCCACAGCAGATGGGGGTAGGCATCTGGGGGAGAAAGGTTGGTTGGTGATGCCACAGCAAAACCTTTCTGGTTCCACACAAATAGCTATCAAGTTGCAAACACACACTCCCTATCTCATTCTTCTGCTGTTTATCTGCACAAAGAAACACAAAACCATATGCAGGCTTTCACTGTCAATATAAGTCATATTATTCTTGTAATTCAATCCAGGTCCAGAGCCTGAGAGCTCCTTTTCCTCCCTTTGCCCCCTTTTTGCTCCCCTCACCGTTTGCCTCTCTCCAACCTTGTTTAGGTTTGAATGCTGTGTCATTAAATTCCAGAGCAGTAAACACTGCAGTCTCTCTCTCTAAGCACCCATACAGTGCTTTTTAGCCTAAAAACTAAACATGGGGTAATTTCATTCCTGCGAGGACTCTGCCTTTTATTTTCCTTTACATCCAACTTGAAGGATGCTTTTGGCAGATGTGTAGTGAGGAAAAAAAAAAATGTTTACTCTCTGCTTCCTCCTTGCACTCCCCCCATTTCCACTCCCACCCATCAGCCAGAAAACAACACAGCCCAGCGAGATCCCAAACTGAAAGCAAGACAAAGCACCCACACAGCCCCCACTTCCATTCAGCAGAAATGGGCCGCTCCGGGGTAGCCCAGGATCTACAAGTAGGCCAGACTGGAATAAACACAGTAAACAAAGGGTATCCTGTCCAAGCTGAGAGGGGCTAAAGAGAGGGATGTCTTTCATTAACATGCCAGGCAGGGATGCAAGCACACAGACAGTCAAAAGCATCACTGGAGCTTGCTAGGAGTAATAGGAAGAAAGCAACACATGATCACACCACGGCAGGGACCCAAAGCACATCGCTCAGCTGCACATCCCACCTACCAAGGACCAAAACAAGGGAGCAACCCGCACACCCACCACCACCCCAGAACACCAGGGGCAGCCCCAAACTGCTGCAGCACAGTGTGGCTCTCCAGGAGGGAGCAGTGCACGCAGGTACAGTACCAGGCGACCAGGGCCCTGCAAATGTCAGGGCCGATGACATTTAAAACCAGCAGAGCTGTCATGTTAGGAAAGGAGTAGCAAAGCACAGCACAGCCATAGCAACAGGTCAAGTGTTTGCCAGAGAGAAAGGGTGATGCAGATATGTGGCTTCTCGGTTTTCAGAGCATTTGTCACATAATAAAATTATTAGTCTGGGAATTGATAAAAGAGTTTGGTTTAGTTTTTTCTGCAACCTGCTGCTATAAAGCCCATAGAGATCCACGTGTGAAAGTCCATGCTGTGTATACCCCTGTGTCAACCATTACACAGCTATCACAAACAACCCTCATGTTTTTCCAGACTCATAGGAAAAATGCAGCACATGGAGAGGTGAGCAAACAGTCAGGAATTTGTAGCAAAACAGCAGCCTGTCGGCTGCAAGTCTGCTCAGTTATTGGAAAAAAATTGAACATGCTGCTTTTTTAAAGCAGCCTAATCATATTTACTATTACATCAGACTTACCCACCACAAATTGTTCTCATGCAATGGAAGAATTTTTTAATCTAATATCTTGGACTCAGATAATTTCCCAGCTGCAGAACTGCAATAATTTCCTATCTTCCCGTTGTTGAGATAAGCTGATTAACTTGGATATGTTGTAGTTTCAGAGTGTGATTATCTCCCTTTATTTTACTTGAGAGAGAAGGGTGACTTACAGTAAAATAACTTTGTTTTCCCCAAGTCAGCTCTTAAACTCTCCTTTTCTGTGATGGAGATAGCTCTTTCCTATTGCATTTTCCTTAGCCCCTTTACTTTCCATACTTCCTCTCTCAGAGACACTACATTAACAGCTACTACTATTTTACTCAAAGAAAATACACTGTTCAAGACATCTCTGAAATAATTTTTAAAACAAATAAAAATCTCATTAACAAAATATTTTATTGCTTAGAATACCTTTGAAAGTTTATTAAATACCCCACAACCCAGCACTACTGGTAAAATCCTGCTTGCACTGTTCCTTTGTTTTCAGGCACATTTAAAGAAGAATTGCATAAAAAAGGATGAGGCCTGAAGCTCTGATTACATGCACAGTGCAGAAAAACAGGAAACTCCATTTATTTCAGTAGAAGTGATTTACACCCAAGTAAGGGAGAAGACAAGCAAACACTTGAATTTATACCATTACAAATTGTAAAATACTGCTTACACAACCTTGGTGGGATTTTTCGGCATTTAATGTTTTTCTTAAATTCCCAGGTCACAGATTTACTCTATTATGTCAAAGGGACTTCCTCTCCTGCTTTGTTTCTTTTCCTTGCATTTCTAGCAAACACATTCTAGGAGAAAACCCTGAATCCATAAGATGAGGACACTTTTTGGACTACAAGGCGGCATATGTTGAAGCCTCTTGATTTCCTTTTATCTTCCAGATCTCACTTGTGTTCAGGCTTTTCAGCCTGTGTTAATTTGCAGACCAAATTCAACACTGGAAATATATGAATTACACACATGCAGATTCCCATACGGCACGTATCAATTCATTCCTCTTAGTCACCATTCATTAATTCCTTTGAAATAAATGTTCATGGTTGAAAAGCACTAGTTTGACGATTTAATGGGTGTGTGGCTCATGTGTTTTCCCTGCACAAGATTAGCAATACTAAGAAAGAGCCAGCCTGTTTAAAACGGAGACTCTCCAAACAGCTATTTTGGTGGAAAGAGAATGGTTGCATAAACATGGAAGGGCAAGAACTTCTTAATATTATATACGGAGCAACATAAAAAAATCAACATTTTTTTACTTCCTATTAAAAAAAAAAAGTATATAAAATAAACCCAACCCCATCAAGCTTGTATTCATGCACAGCAGTGTCCCTCACAGCTAAGCCCCTAAAACCATCCCTATTTCCAGGAAGGTGATGGGCAAACCCTGGTTCTCACCTGGGGAAAAGAGAAAGTGGACAACATCCTCTACTGATTGCAGTGAGGGCACTCGTGTCCCTGAAAATGCTCTCACAGACAAGAGCCTGCAGTATAAAAGCAGAGCTCCCATTACTGGCTCCTTGCTATGGGCACTATTCTAGGAAAGCAGCCCCAGGAGAAGATCCAGAAAAAAATGGCAATACATATGAGAGGAGGAAGAAAAATTATCAAGAGCCTGGGCTCCTCCCTGCCCATTCCTACGGGCAGTGATAGCATGGTAGAGAAGATGGGTGATGAAATGCCAGAGTGCTGGACTTGCAGCCTGGCAGTGCTTATGGCTTTACACCACTCGACTCCATTTCAAAACAGTTGTTTCTTGGTACCCCAAGGTACAATTTCTCAGCTACCTTTAATTTCTTTTTCTTCCTAAAAAGCAGTAAAATCAAGGTTAACTTTTTTGCATTAGTCTGATTTAAGTTAATTTAATGAATGCTATTCTAGTCATGAAATTTGCCTAAGAGATCATTTGATCATTTTGGGTAATTTCCCAAAATCTTTACACTTCTATGCTGGTACAGGGCATGCCTATCTAAAATATACTAAAATAACTTGGTTTCTAGGTACCTTTACCTAACAGCAAGTGTTAGCAGGTAACTAATGATATCTGGATTTCACCACTAAGGAGCTACAGAATGAGTGGCTTTCTGCCACCCAGCTGAATTGAAACCCCAAGAGTGAAGGTGAACAGGTCAGCATCCCATACCAACAGAATCCCTTGTAAGTTAAAGTCACCCTGCCAATTCCAGTTCAAATTAATCTAGAGCAGATTAAGTCTACCTTTTACGCTATTTTCTAAATGAAATCAGATGTACATGTAAAACTGGTATTTAAAAGGGTTTTACCTAATAATGAGTCAGGTATCGACAAAACAATCACCATGAAGATCAAGGTAAGAGGCAATATATTCTCATTAATAATTCAAATCTCAGCATGGATATCGATGACCATGCACTTAACAGGGAAAACTGGGCAGCAGATGGAGCTGGCCCAGATTTCCTGAAAAGTTGTTGGGCTGCAACAGAGACACTCTGGAGAGATTTTACTGTAAGATCCAACCAGAGAAATGGCAGCTCCTCATTATTAAGGTAGCTTGGACCTTCAGCAATGCCACTGAAATAGAACAAGGAACAAAACACAGTATTATTGAAAGAGGATGGGTGAGAAAAATAAGGGAATAAAATCTAGAAGCAAAATGCCACCACTTCCTCTTCCTCACAGCCCTAGTATTTGCAGCACAGAGCAACAACATTCAGCAATACCTAATTCCAGTTACTGCTTGGGAGCAAGCAACATAAAAGGCTTTAAAATAAATGTGTACAATCGGCAAAAGTGCAAACAAACAAAGGTTGTAGGAGCCAAAACCACTCAGAACAAACCAGTTGGGGCTAGTTAACATAATCTGCTCTATTCACATAACTAGGTTTGTTTCACTGAGGGCATGAACTTTCTTGGAAAAGCTCAAGTAATTAACTGCAGGAGCTTACACATTTTCTTTCCCTCAAGTTTATGTTATCCTGGAATTAGAGCTGCTTACACACAACTGCTTCTACCAATTCATTGAAAAAGCTGAGTTTTGCTTGTCCTTTCCAGAGGGACATGGCTGAAGTGGCAGTACCAGTGAACTGAAGGATTCCCTTCAATTCCTCCTGCCTCCTATCCACTCTTCCCATCACTTTGATTGATACAAAGAAAAACGTATCCTACCTCACGGAAAAAGAGCAGGTTTCCAATGAAAGGAAGAGGTGGAGGATGTCGGATCCCTACTCTGCTTAGTTTGGAGAATGCAGATGTAGAGTACCTGGAAAAAGATAAGGTAGTAAGTCAGTCTTGGATCTTGATAGGGCTTGTTGACACAGTAACTAGCTCAGATGGCTTCCCTGGATTCAGAGAGGGAGAAGAAGCTTTCTGTGTTGGTCAGCCAGAACTGCCAATGTGATTACATTGCTTGGCAGCTCCTCAGGTCACAAAAGTAAATGCAATACACTGGTGCTTCAGAGAGGGCAAAAGGACCAAGTGACTCAAACACAAGCCTGCAAAATTGAGCAGTGGAATGAGAGAGCTGCTCCTCTTCCCACAGAAGCAGCTCGTCCTACTTCTTTTTAGTTAGAAGTGACTCTCCAAAGCTACATGAGGTTACAAATGAGATCAAAAGAAGCATTTGGGGCTTGACTTCTGTGGCACTGTTGGGAAAGGAACAAGACAGATTTTCAGATTGTTTTCTTCTTCCATCACCTCTACCTATACAGGTCACAGAACAAAAATTCAAACCAGTCTCAGTTGTCCATGAGCCAAGACACTGTCAGTATGTTCAAGTCAAGCCTAGTATTTGGGCCAGATATGCTGATTAAGTGATTTTTTTAGAGCTGCCAGTCAGCAAATTAAACAAATATTAAAAAAAATATGGGGAGACAAAACCCAGACTTAGAAAAGCTTCATGCATCCCTTGTTTCAGATGAAACTGTGGCATGTTGACAGGGACAATACTGGAAAAAAGGAAAAAGAAAGGCTCTGGGGTTGGGGTTTTCTTTTTCCTCCCCCTCCCCCTTCCTTAATACAAACAATGGATTTAAGTCAATGGACTTCAATTAGTGAAACCTGAAAGAGCAGGAGCTAGCAGCAGCAGCTTTGATTACCCAAAGACACAACTTTCATTGTGCAGTTCTGTTTGTTGAGATTTCCTGCAGCACAGTACCTATTTTCTTAATGGATTTTCTTTTGTGACGTTATTTTACAAAAAATCATAATCAGGAAATAGAGCTTTAATCATTTTTAAATAGCAACTGCTTTCTTTTTTTTAATGGGGCAGTACAAACCTTCCCAAACTCAAACCCTCTCACATACCCAATAGAAATTATGTGTATTCAGTCTATGCAAGGACACTGTGTCAAGTATGACAAGGTATCATGGAGTAAAGGCACAGAAGTCAACACTTATTACACATTTTATATGTATTATTGATTTCTTGGCTACTTAACAGCTTTAAAAAATATGAGATTTTCCTCAGCTAACACTCTTGGGAAAAGAAATGTTTTAACTTTAAAATGACAAAACAGCCTACATGATACATTTTCATCCCCAAAGAGAAGATTTTTTTTTGCTGCTGCTGCTGTTTGAAATCTTCCTGAAGTGTCTTTGTGTGAGGCAAAGTCCTCATCTTCAGTATGTAAACAGTGAAAAAGATTAAAATCCCTGTCATTGAAAACCTGTCAATTTTGCAGCATTCTGTCCTGATGTTTTCACTGTAAAATACATGGCAGATCACAAAACACCAGTCTGGGGTACAGTTAACTGCTCATTTCACTGCACACCAGACCGTCTGTAGACTCCTGGTTTTCATGTACAGCAAAGTGAAGAGTGACTGCAACAGAGGCTCACACTAGACAAAGTAAATGATGTGATCACCAAATATTTTAAAAAGGAAAAAAAAAAATAACGAGTACTGTTTCACAAGGCAAGAAACACAGAGACTGTGAAGACTATTTATACTTAGATGAACAGTTCATCATTGTCAGCTTCTGAACATTACTGTCAGCTTCCTGCAGCTGAGGATTTGCTTTCCTTTTTCCCCCTCCTAATGTGGTTTTCTCCACTGCTTTTTATTCAGTTACATTTGAAGTAGGTTTTCCAAAGGTAGGGAATGGCAGTTTACAATGAGATGGGAGAGAGCAGCAGTGTCATCAAGTTACAGACTGAAATGTAACGACAAAAGGGTGAAGCCAGCAGGAGAAAAAAAGAATCTCATCAATAAACATATCTAGCTCTACTCTATGATTTTACAGCATTTCTGGTGTTGTTGAAATACCTGATGTTTTACAGAAAAGAAAACAGTATGCAAGTGCCCAAAGACTGATGGGGCAGCACGCACAAAAGAAGGATCTAACACTGCACACGTAGCCTTAACTTTGACCATTTCTAATGCAACAGCTTACTTTCTGCAGCTTTAACTATTAAAAGCCTCCCCCCATCTCTGCAATATTTCCACTCATTCTCAGTATTTTGGGTGGGGGGGAGAGAGAGGGGAAAGAGTGGCTTATGGACTTTTTTAAAAAAAGGAAAAGAAAAATTGTCCTGTATAACACGCAGCGAACACCAGCAATACATGAATCTGACAGCTTTGTGGCACAAACCTCTGCCTTTTGAGCCAGAAGAGGCTGATAACTCTAAACAGGCCAATTTATGTGATTTGGTCACTCAGCACCTCCATGACATACCCTTGGCCAGTAACTCAGAGCTGCATCCTGAGGGCACTGGGAAAACAGTGCCCGGGTTTTGTTGCTGGGATGGGAAGGTGGGCTAGCAGGTGGGCAAGTGCAAACAGGCAGGGTGGCCTCGAAGGCAAAGACACTTGTCTGGAGAAGCTGTACATCTAAATGAAACAGCTCCAGGTCTGCCTCATCACCAGTGGGAAGTCTTATTTCTCACTCTGTCACTTAATACACTTCTACATTTCCACAAAAAATTATCTGGTACCAGGAAACCCCCTGCTGTTGCTGTGGCTACACACTGATGGCAGAAGATCAGCCAGTGGACTAGAAAGTATCTCTATTTCTAGATTTTGCATTTGATTTAACCTAAGAAGTGACCAAGATAACCAAAGATATGAAACCACTTCTGTACAAGAAATAAACTAACAGGCTAATCTTAATCATGGGGGGGAAAAAAGCAACTGATGCAGGTTATGACAAATATATTTAATATATCATGCACAGTTTAAAAAATAAATTAAGAGCTATTACTCAAAAATTTAAAATATGGTATGAGAATGCACAAATGAATATTTAGGTGGCAGGATCAAAAAATAAACACTTTTTCAATAAATAAATAAATATACCATCTATGGAACTCCTTACCACTGATGATTTTCTACTCCAGAAGTGTAAAAAGCTTCAAAAGGTGATAGACCTTTGAAATAAGGGGGGGTTGGAGGGAGGGAATTCACAGACACTTTAAGCTAGTATATTTAACAAATGTAAGAGAAATACATGGGAAACATTAAAGGAAAGGGAACAAAATTAATCAAATTTATTTTCTTAATCAGAGAACTAGTCTGTAAGCTTCTAATTGCATAATAAGAGATTAGACTTTTATAAAACCTAAAAGATAAAACCCCAGACACTTCAGCTTTCTTATGAGGAAGAGAGGAATGAATCTATGTGAAGTGAGGGGCATGAAAAGGATAAAACTCTGATGACAGCAACATTTACTGGACAATCTAGTACATTCTCACTCAAAAGAGAAACATACCCTAATATTTACACAAGTACAGCTTCCTGCACAACCCTTAATTTTAAAGCTTGGCATTACATTTTGAATTAAGTGACAAGACATCAAAAAGAACCAGAGGAACATCAGCAATGAAGTAGATCAATAAACAATTCAGAAATCCTTTGAAGACATTCGAATGACCTCTGAGAGCAAAATGCTCTCTGCATATATTAAACACAACTGTTAAAAAGAAGTTATGCCAAATTCATTCCTGCAGGCCAACATGGCAGATACAAACTCTCTGAAATACTAACTTCTCTTCACAAAACACCATTCAAAAAAATTTTTTAAAAAGAGAGAGAAACAGATAAACAATAGAAGTTGTGAAGGACATATAACCAACAGAACTAGCCCTCTGTCCAGCCAGGTCAGTACTGATAGAAAAGTATTATGCTGTCTACCATTAAGGGTGATCAATTTGTGTAGCAGACAAGATTACAGAGTTTCCAATTCTGCTTTGTGGAGTTCAACATCTTATTGAAATTACCCCAAATTTCTCCCAATACAGAAAGTGCATCATTCCTTCTACATCTAAGTAATACACAACCTAATAATATCTAAAAAGCTATAAACTGGGACACAGAGATGTTATTTAATCTCATTGTTGGGAATTGGGAGCTGCGTTATTTTGCAAGACTGACTGGGAAAACAAAGTATTTTGCTGAGATAATGGAAATCATTCCTGCCAAACAAGAGACAATTGCCATGCATTTTTACCTATTTGCCTCTATTTACGTATTCCCATACTAGATTCTGGTTAACACTGGGATGTATTTTGCTCACAAAGTAGTGATAATGCACAAAAGAAAGGTAGCCTCCACAGCATTACAATGATGGCTTGTGAAAAAATACACAAAATATACAAGCATCCTGGGGAGCCCAGTCTGACCAAAACATCATCCCAAAGCTGGCTACAGACTTTCAGGTCTCAGCCCTCTCTGGGAAATGTTGCATTATGAATACTGCAGCAGGGTCACTGGAGAGCTGCCATCACATAAGTCATTCCTCTTGTCTGCTCCTCAGAATATTTGAGGCAGAAAATCATTATTTGGTCCCATTCTGACAAAGGACCACACAGAAAACAGATCTTGCAAGTGGGTGAGTGTTGCAGTCAAAGTGATACCATCCCAGAAGGATATAGCCTGTGCTGATTATTACCTCAGAAAGTGTAGTAACTGAAAGAAAAAACAACAAAAAAACCCACAAAATTAAATTTGCTGTCCATCCCCAAAAGACAGTCTCTCAAAAACTGAAGAGAAAAAAATGGGGAAGGACCCTCTTCCTTGGTCAACACAGGCTACTAAATTGCCCTTTACTGGTACCCAGCAGTACCTCTGGTGGAAAAGGAGGGATTTGCTGAACAAAAATACACTTGGATGTGTAGAATATCAAGCTCAGAATTATTGGAATGGAGTGGAATTATGGAATTATTACTATACCTCCAAAAAGAGATACTGAATATCCACAAGTGTACCTCTAAGAGAGAACTGAAATTAATCTTCAAGAGACACTTTAGTCAGTTTGGGATAAGGAAATTTGAGTACTGCAATTTGATTTTCAAGCTCAACAAATCTGTACTTTTTAACCATGAATTTGTAGGGCCATGATAACAGTTTCAGGGATAATGAGAACTTCCATATAACACTTGCTCTCCTTAATCACTTGCACGCACTCACAGAGCCTTAATTTTGACATAATTGCACAAGAAAAAGAAAGACATTGCACACACTTTCACCATCTGCCTCCACATGGGCAGATGTTTTCCAGGTGCAAGACCTAAATGATCATAGGATATTATTTCACTGAAATATTTGCTAATACATCAGGAATAGTGTGCAGAAAAGGCAAGATTATATGCCCAATATTAAATTTATGCCTCATCTATCTGCTAACAGTCATCTTTTAATCCATACTGTTCTGGTCTGTCAAGCAATTACCTTCATGTCTCTTAAGAGAACTGATAGTCTCAAGGGATTGGTTGTAATAAGGCTTCAGGTTGTCACTGTGTATTTGAAGTTTTGGGCGTTGCTTTGATTTAAGGTCTAAAAAATTAGCAGTGAATCAAGGCCAATTAAATGAAAAAGCCCAGACAGAAAAAGCAACAGTCTTCACCATATTCCAGAGCAGGTCTGCGAGAGACAGATGGTCTGTACAGCAGGTCAATGACAATATTTCATCACCTCTCTCAGAGTGCAACCTCTTCACACTGGGCGGTGACTTTTCCAAAGAAAGAGCAAATGAACAAGAGTCATAAATCCACAGCTTCAGCCCTTCTTTGTTGGCTCAACACCTTTAAACAAAACCATGGAGGCCAACAGCAGCAGAGGCTGTTGGCTCCTTAGAGCAGTGTAAAACCTTGGGAAAGGAGGTGGGAGCTCCATCCCATGTGACCACAAAGAGGAGTCTCCTCAGCAGGAGGATTGTCCACAGCAGATCTGAGGTCTGGTGCATCCATGAGGCCATACCTGATGTCTGCAGGAACAGCTGGGTCAGAGCTGATAGCTAAGCACAGCTCACGTCCCAGCCCTGCTGCCTTAACCACACACAAAGCTATCCTGTCACTCCCTAGGACCACTGGCACCATACCTTTATTAAGGAGCGGTTTCTTCAAGTGCCTGTTTATTCAGACTGATATTGTGGAGCATACAGAAGAAAATGGTACCACCTCAAGGCCATAGATATTCTTGTTTCAGCCACGAAGACTGAGGTTTGCAAAAACAGGTGCATTGCTAGAAACACAGTGCTCAGAAAATAGTAAAATTTCATTACTTTTTTTTCTCTCCTCAACTAATTACATCTCTTAATTTTGCAAATGGACATATCAATGAAAAGGACATGACATTTTAAACTTATCAGCCTTCCTAAATGCTATGCAAGTTCATATCCTAGTGATGCAACTCCATTTGCAGAAAACACAGCATCAGTTTTTGTATGCAACTCAGCAGTTCCTACACACCAGGAAGAATTGTACAGATGCAGGAAGCAGTTTCACCTTTAAATTGAGAGAGAAAAGTCTGCTTGGGAGCCTGATCATTCTGGCTTTTCATTGACATAAAGAAGATACTAATGGGCCACTGGCCCATTATTTCATAGGGCCGAAAAGGGGTTGCAGTGTTGTGGTGGATGAAGTCCCAAAAAGTTATTTAGCAGCACATCAAGTAGTGGTGTAGGCACAGGCAAAGCCACATTGCATTCCCTCTAGAGCCTAGCAATCTCAGCTGCCTTTCATGTTTTATTCCATGGAATTGTGGTCTACCACACAACTTGCCTGGTGTCTGTTGCTGTCAGGGAACCGGTTTTAGAGTTCAGCTCTCGTACCACATTCAGCAACAGCACAGGCAGAGCCAGTCAGTGCCATCAGGAACCAGCTGGCACGAGGTTTGCATCACCTCACACCCTGCCAGGACAGCCCTGGGAAAAACAAAACTGCTTCAAGAGGCTCAGTGCCTCCCAGTTCTTCAGGGCCAGAGACATCTCCCTTAACTGAAGGTGAGGTGGGAACAGAGTCCTATCCCCTTTTTTGAGACCAGCCTGTCAGCATACATGTGGCAGGTACCAAAGCAGTGACAAAGAAACTGGAGCAAACTCCATGCATTTTCCCCCTTGCAATCTCAAATGAGCAGTGGTGACAGACTGCAGGGACAACTCATCTCCCTAGAGACAGTTCTGGATAAATGCTCATACCTCATGATTACACAGCACATGAACTAATTCTATTTATTTATTTTTCAGTTAACACCAAGGAGCCACCATCCATCTAGCGCACTGAAAGTGGCAGAGGTCCTATTGACCAGAGACATACACGATCAGAGCACCAGAGATCATTTAATGGTGCTCAGAGAGCCTGAATTAATGGTCCACAGCCCGACTTTGTTCTGGCATTTCCTAACTTGTGTGGGCTTGACTTCACAACCTCAATAATGTGTCTTTAATACAATTTTCTTTGAAAGTTTTCATTTAAAGAAAAAAAAAAAACCCTCATTAAAAATACATCACATTGCATCATTTTGCATCCACAGGGGTCATCAAAAGACCCTAGACTATGGCAGAGACCTTTGCCAAGTGAGCTAATGGAAGAGCTGACGGAAGAGGCAGGTTGTCTTTCACACAAGGGAGCTGTGAGGCACAGCCTGCCAGAGAGTCTCTCAATACTTCCTCAAAGGGAAAAACCAGCAAAATTGAAGAGTTCCCAAACTAAAATGCTAGGCTTCTTGCTGGGTGCTAACATCTTACAAGTGAGCCTTCACCTGCTCCTCTGGCAGTATTGCCACACCCTGTTCTTCCTCACCCATGGACCTGCCACCTGTTCCAGCCTCTGCTTCCCACTGGAACTGACGGCACTGACACCCTCACCCAGACCCTGCATGTCCTCCTATCATGAGCTCCCCAAATGATCCCTTCCCAACACAGTCCCACACTGGTTTGTATTGGCCATTCGCCCTCCTTCCAACAACAATTTATCCCAATTTCTCCTTGCCTAACCTCATTCCTACAGACTGTTTGCACAGGCTCCCCACTTGCAGCTTTTGTGCCCAAATCTCATTGCTGCTATGACACCCCAACAGCATCCATTACAGAAAGGCTTCTCTCAGTCCCTGCACTCACAGCAACCAACTGCACTCAGGGACCTGCTGCCTGGTCAGCCTCACACACACACAGGGTGGGACTATGCTTAGCAAAGACAGAATCAGAAACATTAGCTTTAAATTACATATCAACAGAAAAGATTCCAGTGAACGTGTGCTAACTGTAATTTTCCAAACACTTACAATTTGCCCAAATTTGCATGAGAAAAGCAAAAAGTACACCCAGTGACAAAAGCCCACCTGCTCTCAGGAAATATTGAAACCCTGCTTTAAAGCTAATATAAAAATCAGAATATCACTTCTTAAGAATAATAAGATAATGGAAAAAAAAACCTCAATCCCTAAGAGATTCCCAAAATAAAACCAAACATTTTTCTTTTGCATTTGTCTCAGAAATTATGGAGCTCATTTTAACTGAAAATTTTCAATAATTTCAACTAAGACAGACAGCAGCCCCGGAAAATTTCAATCCTAACTGCTTAGAGTTTGATAAAGCAATAAGCAATTTAAAATAGAGTTGTATAACAGGAGCATCACACAACCTTAATTTGTGGTGCTTGCAGACCTACCTATAATTAAGTAAGCCAGACTTAAAATAAAGGAAGTGCTGGCTCTCAGTCTGAGAGCACACATAAAATCTCAGCTCATAGCTAGTTCTTTTATGCAGGGTCTAATCCATTATAGCACAGGGGTGACAATGACAATGTTATCTGGCCCTTAATTACAGCAAAGATGTTTTAATGTCTGTACATACCAGACAGCGTATAATAAACTTGAAATTAGTAATTGAGACACTGCCCTGCTCCCCATGACTTGAAAACCAGGAGTAGTGTGATGCCATGAGGAGATAAGATCTTTATCTTTCTTGCTCAGATTTTCATTCCCCCCATTTCTCTCACCTTTCCATATAATGACAACTACAAAAAACCCCACTACCACAAACTATTAAATTGTACTTCACACAGACACATTTCATTTTCAAATCTTTAGAGTACTGAGGAAGCACAAGCACCTCTGTAGGAGTGATCCCATGTCCTGGCAGGTGGCTGACCCAGGCGCACGAAGCGGCATAGAAAGACCCACTGGAAGTGAGACTGCATCAAGGAACAAATAACAATCTGCTGCATCATGGAATAGCACTGGTGCTGCCTGCAAAGCCTCAGAATTGAACAAGAGTAGCTACCTCGCACGCATCTAAATAGTGCAAGTCCAGAGCTCTGCTTTGCTGCATGATTTAACTAGAATTAAAGTAAAGGGTGTATGCAGCTCCTTTCATGAAAAGCAAAGCACAGCACTGGAGTCACCAGGGAGAAATATCATCAGTTTCTGAAGGGAAGAAGAGAAAATCCTCCCAACCTCAGGGCTCATGCACACATGAACAGTGAGAGGAAGCACAGAAGTGGGGTTCAAAGCCGTGTGGCAATAAAAAAAATAAACTCAGCCTCCTTTTTTCCTTTGCATCTTATTCATGACTTCTTGAGTACCTGTGGACTGACAAGAGTTGAGCTCACAGAAAAGTCGAATAATTCTGTCCTTTCCATAATGTGAGTTCACCTTATAAAGACACAGCAGATAGAGCAAGGAATATGCATAGCCTACTCCCTACCCCAGGACAAGGAGAACTCTCTTTAACAACTACAGGCATGAGACAGGAGGAGCAGTGAAATTATTTCAATCACCTTTCAGTGTGCTTAAATAGTCTACCACCGTCACCAGCCCGAGTAAGCTATCGTGGGCCAGTAACAAAGGCAGAAAATCGTTCCTACAAAACAGAAGATAGTTGAATAGATGCCAAACAAAGCCAAAGGAAAAGCAGAATTTCAAACAGACTGGATGAAAGGATTGCAGGAAGCAAACTTCAAGGAGATCCTCTGAACTTGAAAACTGCCTAAAAAAAGCAGGCTCAAGTGTTACTCCCAAGTGCCATCCAGATTAAAAGCAAAACAAAGGCAATTGGGGTTTCCTGGAGCTCTGAATCACCCATTCAAGCCTAAGGAGACTGAGCAACTGATTACACACAGAAATGGCAACACTGGGTATGCATGAAATGCCAAACCCAGAGCAAAATTGACTGAGAGGTGTTTTACTTCTTTAATCACTGAAAAATGCAGTAACACCATGCATTACTTGTAAAACAGCAGGTTGGATGGTTCAGACAGAAATAAACTTTTTAAGCTGACATGCTCCTCTCTCTGGGCTGTTGGCTATTAAAAAAAAAAAAGTGCTTGTTTCACATTATCTCATCTTTTGACTGCACTTTGAAGTCCATTCTGGCCATTTCTCCATGACAGAGACAAATTCAAATACTTAGGAATAATTCTCTTAACTTCATAAAGAAACCCTTGTTCAAGTCAGATAATTTTCATGTAGAGGCTGACATGGAAATGGCTTTCCTGGAACAGAGTTGATTTGCATTACTCGGTGTCATAGCACATGACAGCTTACTCCACAGCCCACTCGTCTGGATCTTCCATAATCCAGACAGCCACAGTCCCCTCTCCGTGAAGCAGTTGTGCACATGACAGGAAGAACTAATTTTAATGAAGAGTCTTTGCTCTTCTATTGGTCGTGCTCTCTCTCAACCTGTGTATCTGGCAGGCTCCTGGACGCAATTTGTAGCTATTGCTCCCTGCTAACAATGGAAAAGTCTATTACTGTTGGCTGTCCCTTTGACTCCGGGGTTTTTAACATCTGACATACCGCCGCACGAGTAATGTAGCGTACTAATCCATTAAACACCCCCTTCCCAGCTTCTCTCAAAGGACCTGCTATTGCACCCTTGTCCCAGCTCACCCTCTCTCCTCCAGTCAAACAGCCTCAAACGCTCCTGGCACATGAAAGCAAAATGCCTCAACTGCAAATTCACCGAGACAGAGACCATCTTTCCATTACATCGCACACCCTTCATGTGCACAGCAGAGCCCTGATCTTTGACAGGGGTTCGCTGCTCCTGCTGAAACAAAAATGATAAATAAATCATTAGCACCAGGTCCCCTAAAGTGGAGGGAAGATTGCGCACTGTCATTCGATTACTTTTTAACTACCACAAGGAACTAAAATTCCACAGGGAAGTAACGATAGCGAGTCATTAGCATGAGCAATTCGCCTTCAAGAGAGGCAAGAGGAGAGCTGAAGCCCAGAGAAGCTGGTTTTCTTCATGCTCTCTGCAAGCACCTGGGTGCAGATCAGTGTTCTTTTCCAAGGCAGAACAAAGACAATAGATGATGATGCACAGGAGTTTTAAAAGAGATTAGAAAGTTTATAAAAAAATGAAAGGGCTGAAAACAGAACTAGGATTGAGAGCAGAAGAAAATGAGAGCAAGATGTGATACAAATGACAGAAATCCTGGGAGGAAGCAAGAGGCTTGTTGCGGGAAAGGAAAGGGCCTCTTAGGCAGATGAAGTCTCAGAGAAGTCACCTACCTACTGGAGAGGGGATACAAGATCTCAACATCAACTTCAGCAAGATATGAGGAAGAGACTCTGATATTATGAAATACATTAATTATTGCAGCTGAATTTGTGTATTTCTTTTCCTAGCTAAAACAATTACTTTTTTTTAAGGCTCATTACAGATCTGTACCATTATTTCCAGCTTTACTTTTTGTCTCCAAGGAGTTAACTGCAAGACATGAAGTTGGATGCCTGAAGAAAAATACTTTTACTTATCTCTGGGGAGTTGAAGTTTAGTGCCTGATGTAAAAGAGGCTAGATAGGAAGATCCAATCAGCCAAAAAAAAAAGGCAATGGATAGAAAACTTTAAATTGGAGGAATATGGAAAAAAAAGACACTTAGGAAAGCATTAGCAAAAGCTCCTCAAACCATGTAAAGCACAGTGGTGCACAGGTCTAGACCATGTGCAACCTGGAAGAAGGTAACCCTCCCTGGCCACTACCAGAGCTCCAAAGATAATCTTTACTTTTAATGTCTTCCCCAAGTGATAAGTGAAAACTGGAGTTGCAATGAAAAGGCCCACATAAGGTGGTGCAGTCCCATTCTGGCACACCACATTGCACAGTGGCTGCTTTATTTACTTGACACTACACTAGGAATAGCTAACTCAAGCTGAGATACTTTTGAATCCCTTAGGAAACTGTACTTCTATATTTATTTATATATCCATATATTTACATTCATGTGCATACATACACACACTCTAAATCTGTTCATTTTCCCACAGAGCAAAATTAACACTCAACCATTCTTAATGTTTTTTCCACAAGGGTTACTATACACCACTGATGGGTTTTTCACTCTGAACATCCATCTTTAACATTAATCTCGCCCTCATACATGCATCTGCATCAGAGGTGTGGATGATACCCTGCTATACATCATCCATACCATCCCCCTCCAGAATGGACTGATTTCCTCCTCCTTGGGGAGCTCCCTTACTGAACATTGTTCAAGGAAAGCTTAATGTGCAAGGCTGAAGAAATTCCATGTTATGGTCCCACCAGTTCCAGTTAGTTTTGTTCTATTCTATTATTTGGGCTGCCCACTGGAGAACCTAATCCTTCTCAATTCCTGATATTTCCAACCCGTGCAAAGGACCAGAACCCATCCATGACTACACATTAGCCTAGGAGCTGTAAGTTGCAGTAAAGGCCCCCAATCATGGCAACCTCCCTGTCCTTGAGATAAATAGAAAAAAAATCAAAACAAAACAAACAAAAACAAACAAAAAACCCACCAAAAAAAAACCACCACCCTTCATGATTCTCAGAAGTGAAAAGGGGAAAATGGAAGCTATGTGAGAAAGGAATTGGGTGAATGACTTAATGAACTGGTTTAGAAGATTGATTGATTTCTCTCTTTCATCTACAGGCATCAATATTCAGACAAAACTTCCAGAAATAAATTCTTGCACCTATGTAATAGAAAAAGTACAACTCATAACTGAAGAAAAAATGAGGTAGCAACCTGCTGAAGATGAACATTTTCAAAATTAAGTAGCATCACATAACATACACCTAACAAAATGGCTACAGACCTCTGCACCAACAATATTGATTTTTAACACTAGCAAAATTCAGAGCATTTGAAAGACAAGCAGCATAATGGCAAAATCTAAAGGGGCAAGAGGAAAACAGAGGTAACAATAAACCTAACATCATCCTTATGTGAAATAATGGAAGTATAATTTTAGAATGTTATTAACACAAAGTTTGAGAAGAAATAATTGAGAACGTAATTAAATGCCTTTCAATATTGTCAAATGAGCCTTTCATTTTGGGGTGGGGTGGTTTAGGGTTAGTTTTCTTGACAAGTTTATGGGTATGAATGATAACTACAACTCTCCCAACAGCATCTGCTTGAGCTAGTCCAATGTGCTAGAAAAACAAGATCACAAAAAGGCATTTTACACACTACACAGAGAACTAACATGACACCAACCTAGAAAAGTTAAAAGTAGCTCAATCCTTGTCCACAAAATGGGACCCCTAATCATGAGGTATTGATCCACAGGACTCTTACTAGGAAGATTTACGGACATAGCTTCTTACTTAAAAGTAAAAGAAATTAGTTACAGCTACTTAAATCCGACCCCAGATTTTCTGTGCTAAGGAATTTGTCCACAGCCTCTCTGTAGCATCCTGCTACCATAGAGCCATGGCCATAGGCATGGCCACAGGACTTCATTGTCAGAAATCTGTTCCAGCAGCTGTTTGATAGCTATTGGGCATAAACATTACCAGCAATGGTCCCACTCATCTGAACAGTGACCAATCCACCCTGGCCATGGCATTTCTAAGGGTACAATTCAGGCAGCAGGTCATCTATTACAGCAGGACTTCAGGAGGCAGCTGAGGCAATCAAAGAGCTGACTGCTGCTGAAAAAAGGTGCATTCTTCCTACAACCCACCTCTCCATATTCCCTCTTCCTGCCTTCTCAAGGTTCATCTGAACCCTGCTCAAGCTGACACAGCCACTAAGCCAGCAAACTGTACATCAACCCACCACCACCAATCTCACCCCCAACCACCCTGTCTATGCCTTTTAAATTCCTCCAGGGATGGTGGAATCCCCGGGCAGCCAGTTCTAGTGCTTGGCAATCCTTTCAATAAAGAAGTAGTTCCTAATACCCAACCTAAACCTCTGCTGGCACAACCTCAGGCCATTTCCTCTTGTCCTATCACTTGTTCCTTGAGAGAACAGACTGATCCCCACCCCACCACAGCATCTTCTCAAAAAGAGGCCACCAGCTGCAAGTGAGGAAACAACACGTGGGGCATTGGGGAAACAACTACTATACTGCTACACAAAGAACTGCTCAGGAAAGGCATGGGAGTAGTGGGGGGAGCTCAAAGGACATTTTGAAAGACATCTAAGGATGGGGAAGAGAAAATAAAGCAAGCTTTTACAGTATATTGAACAGAAAGTTGAGAAGTGCCTTGACTACTGCCTACAAATACACTGGAACAACCTCTAACAGCAAGCAGCTCCCCATCTTCCAGGACAAAGCCAAAATATTCACAGAGTTGGGTGTATACATTTCAGAAATGAAATCCTAAATTCAGATGTCATTTCCTGGAGCTAAGGGCATGTAAAAATTAAAACAGTCTACCAGGAAATCTAATGGACTCGCTGCAGCTTTCAGCTTTAAGAATCCTCTTAATTTCTTAAACAACGAAAAAAAAAAAAGCAAAACCAAAAAAAAAAAAATCCCACACCACACTTCCCCCTACAAAGTCAAAAGGAAAATACAGAGCCTTAAAAACCAGGAAGTCAAACTAGATAGAAGCATAGCTCATTCTGGTCTATACATAAACAAGTGATAAACTATTGCTCTAACTGTGGTTTGCTATGATGGAAGAAGGACTATTTTGCTCCTCTCCCATCAAGGAGGGATTTGTGCTACCAATACAAGTCAGTGACAAAGTCATGGCACTGGCCCCTTCCACAGCAATACAGTCACACAGCTAAAGGCAGCTACAAAAAGACTTTGCATAGAAATTGCCCACAGATTATCTGCAAAGACAAATACTTTGCCTCTTTGAATGGAAGCCTAAGCAAGGACACCAGGCCAGCCAACAATTAGCTAAGCTGTCCCAGACATGTTTAGGCTTTGCTGTATTGAAATGTTTATTAGAATCTAGCATTTGTTACCTGGTCCTACCACATTGTTTCCTCACATATATTTCAGGACAAGTAGCCTGCTATAAAAAAACAACACAAAAATCTCTAGGAGGAAAGACAAGTCTCTCTCTCTTCCTTATACATTGGGATACAAATTTGGGATACAAAACATTCCAAAATTCTTTCACTGTCTTAATAAAAAAATCAAAAATAATTATCAAATCTAAAAAAAATACAGGCAACAACTGGAAATAGTCATACGTTGAAGGAAAAAAAAAAAAAGAAATTTCTTAATGTTCACAGGGGGCACAGTTACAAAGATGCCAGACCACAATGTAGTCACCCATTTGACGTTTACAAATCCAGCACATCATCATTAGAGGATGCTGTACAACCCTCTAGATGTACAGAAAAAATAAGCATGTGTGGATGTATGAACAGCTGTAAAGAATCATTTCCAACTTACAATAACTTCCAGTAACCTAAAGCACCTTTTAAGGAAGGGGGAAAGAAGCAGAAAGAACTTTCCATTTCAAAGTTAGCCACCCAAGCACACTCTCCAGTACACAGAGCACTTTCTAAAAGACATATTGATACAGTGAATCTCTAACAAACTTTCCTCTCCAATATCAACTGAGAAACAGTTCATTTGCCTAACCTGGTCATAATACTAGACCTTAGTCTCACCTTCAAAACACAAGCATCCTGAGGAGACCACATATCCTTCAACACCCATGCCTGCACTGGTTTACTACTTCAGGAGACACAGGCAAGCAGGATTAATTATTCAATTAGCAGCATGTATTGCACCTGAGACTTGTTACTATGGCCAGGCCATCTGTGTGCTCAAACCTCCTGAAAATTAAAGTTGAGTTATTACTCTTCTCTCCTGACAGGTCAAAGGCAGAAGAAGAGTTGCTTTTTGATTCTGGAGCAAGTCTGTTTGAACAGAGCTGTATTTTATAGCAGAGCACAGCCCTTTTTTTTTTTTTCAGGTTTGCCTCTGGTTGCTTGAGCAGTGGCACAGGTTTTCAAATGCACCCAGCCTATCATAGCTTTTCTTGCTATGGAGCACAGCAGTAACAGACTGGCCTGTGATGTTAGAAACCAGCATCTGAAATGAAAAAAAAAAAAAAAAAAGGAAGAGTTTGATGGCAGTATATGGCATATGGGACAAAATTTGGGGGCTGGCTTATCTGAATTACTTGCAGCTCAGCTTACAAAAACGAGTTTTTTACAGTTACAGCTGTTGGCATGCTGGTCAGAGAGCATCTGGGACTTGCCTGCACCTGGTGGGTGAAACATTACAACAAATAGATGGGAGATGACTCAGAAGCCCTATGAAACATCCTCAGACCAGGCACCCCAGGCTGCTGTGCTTCCTATTGTTCCATTAGCAAGTTGTGGCTAGTGATAAAATAGGTTGCATCTCTCAAATGCTGCAAGTGCATGGCAGCTTTTCTTTGTTCTTAAAGATAATTTAGTGCTTATGGAAGATGGCATGGCAGCTCAGGAAGCCAAGGAACTCCAGGTATGCAGTAATTACAGCATCCATATTGGCTGCCCCAGCTTATCCACCTTGCCAGTGAACTGGATGTGGTCTTGTTTCTGCTCAGGCAGCAAGAGAGCAGTTCTGCACACAAATAGTATGCCACAACTCTCAGCTTACAAAGATCTTAAGCAAAACCAACTTTTCTGGCTTTAATTAAAAAAACAAAAAGAAATAACCCAGAGGCTGCATATTCCACATCACATTATCCCCACTTATTAGAAACGTATTTCAGTGTTTCCCTCATTATAAAGGAGAAAAATTGTATAGTTTGCATTGCTGCCTGCAGCCACATTTTTTAAAACTTGGGTGTCAAACGACAAAGCTCCTAAAGCAACACTCAGCTACCCAAATAAAGAGGCTCTCTCGTAATCAGATATTGAACAGAAATTCTCAAGAAACAAAGGGAAGTGGCAGGCACACAACTTTTTCTAAAGAAAAAAAGAAATCATCATGTTAGGTACATGTATATGTCCAAATACAGGTACCTGAAGGCAGCAGAGGAAGTAACTTTTGATCACACTGGCCAGAAGAGTTGACAGAAACACCCAGATGAAACCTCTGCTGTCTAGTAACACAAGGAAGAAATAACAATGTATAGAAAGAAGGGAACATGTACGAGAGGAAGCATGAGATGAACAATGAGGGATTTGTCTGCGTCTGAGAAAGGGGGACAGGGCTTTGAGAGAGCATCCCACCAGCTCACAGGCCTGTAGGTCACCCCTGAGAAACGCCGAGTCAGCAGGAAGCAGAACGCTGCCTGTCTGCCGAGCGTCTGCGAGGCAACAAGTGAGCTGCTGGGTCTGCCCTACCTGCTCTGTGTACAAAATTTCTTTAGCCCTCAAAAGCTGTAATTTGAAGAGTAGAGACACAATTTTCACACAGCTGAAACTCACAACTGTCTGTTCCATTCCACCAAGTGCGTGCCTACACAAACCCCTAATTATCTGCACTGTCATGTGTAATTAGTGAGTCTGAACATGTAGTATTCATCAATATGTGAATGTTAGGCGCACTTCATACATTCAATAGCACCCTGTGTTTGTACACAGGCAACTCCCAGTGAGTATAACTACGATCGTACGCTGAACGGGGCAAGCAAAATAAACAAAAGATTTAGTTGTCTGTCATTTATGCCAGGACCATACATGAAGAAAAAAAGAAAATTTCTTTCTAAAATATAAAATCAAATGTTTTCTGTGGGTTTTTTCTATCAAATAATTGGACATAGTGTTTCCATGGCCTGCACTGAAGAGAAAAATTGAAGCTCATTATTCAAGCCTGATGTGATCAATACAGAGAAACATGAGGACAGTCATGAGCAGCAGTCCTATCACATGATTTTTTTAGGTTACTGTAAGTTATTGTGCAATTATCTCAAAAAACAAACATCATGAGAGAAATATAAAGGTGGAAATGGAGGAAGGAAGTACACCTCAGCACACCTAAACAGTCTTTCATGTAGTTGAACCTCACATTTGCAAAAATCTGGAACTACTCAAACACAAAACTCAGCATATAAAACCAAGGCTAACTGAACTGAAGCATGAAAAGCTGACTAAATCTACAACAGCCAGATCTCATCCATCTCTTTCTCTTATTCTGGATATCAGAAAGATTGAAGTGTTAATAGCTGTCTTATTGACTCATTACCTTACAGGCTTTAAAAATCTGCATAAAAATAGATTTCAAAAAAAAAAATCTTATTCAAATCAAGCACATTTGACTGCAACTACATCAAACAGAGTCCCAGTTTCATCAGAGATGTGCTGCTTCATGTCAGTGAGTTGACACAACCACGCGTCTGCCTCTGCGCTAAATACAAGTGCGCGCAGGGAGGAGGGGGACAGGAGGGAGGGCAGCACGAGCACGCCTGCAAACTCGCTGCTATCTGCCTTTTCCCACTTGGGGAAAAACTCTTAGCACAGCTCAAACTTATTGAAAAGGGAGAGGGACTCACTCAACCACCCTATTTCAACAAGCTCTGTATCCTGGGCCTTCCAGCAAATGCTAAAGGCCATGGGGGTTCTGCCCTGACCTCAGTGGGGTTTGGATCAGACCCACTCTGCATGTAATCTCGTTTGATATGGTTGTGTTAACTGGCTGTACTTGTAGAATAAAAAAGTATCACAGAGCATTAGAAGGGCTGACAAAATCTGACTTCTGGGAAGCAGCAATAAGCTTTAGCATCAAAAAGGCAATATAAGGATTTTGCCCTTGGTATAGAGGTGGCAGAATGACTGAGGATGAAGCATGTGAATAATGTGGGCAACATGAATATCACTTATTAAATAAAAAATAAGTGATTTAACCCATTTCTTTAATTTACTGTGACAACACTGATCATGTTCCCAATACCTCCTACTTTATAAATGCTTTAAGCAGACGTAGAAATGGACAATGCCAGCACTCCACTTTCACCTCTGTGCTCAGCCATATCCCAAAACAGTTTGAAGAAGACCTTTTAGCACTGGCCTTCTCTCATGGATGAACATCCCTATGCAAGACTTTCAGAGAAGTAATGTCCACAGCACACTGTAGGTCTGCATTAAAAAATGCATTGTCCAGCTTGTCATACTGTATCTTACCAATTAGTTACTTTTCCTGTTTCTGAGTGGAACATTTTTGATCACATCCCCCCGACATATGGTATGTACATATTTATAAATTATATACATGTAGTACATAATTAACAAATTATGTACATTATAAAGCATATGCAAAAATGGAAATTAAGAAAGGGTGAGGTAAAGAAGCATTAATTTTTTTTATAATTAGAGGTATAAAAGTGGTTTTTTTGTGCATGTTAATGGATTATTTCGAACATCCTTTGGGGTGCATGCTCCCCACTTTGGAACCAATCTATAGAGGTGGCACAGAAGTCTCAGATATGTTCCGTTCCCCACTGAAATTTCAGTCTTACCATATAAATGCAGACCCTGCCCTGTTCTTCAGGCACAAAGCTGCTCATGGGTGCTGGGCAATACAACAGATGTTTGCTTTCTGCATCTGTTGGCTGTCACATATCACACAACTGCTCCACAGTGCTGGATTCTGCTCAGTGTTCAGCTTTCATGAGACTGTGCCTGGATTTCCAGCTATAATCAGTAAGTTAAAAACCCCCTCCCCTTCAACATGGTATTTATATTCTGCAAACAGAATTAAAAATTTAAGTCTTCTCATCTTTGTTTTTATGGACCGAAAAATCACACAACACTTTCTTACATCTTTCACTTACTCTCTTTTTGTGTCTTGTCTCTTTTCTACCAAAGGCATCAGTCTTCCCATCCTTTTTTTTTTCCTGTTTCCATAGATATGAGATCCACCCACTCTGCTGAATATTTTGGCCCTTTTACTTCTTACCTAACCATATTTCTTACTGGTCTCCTAAATAAATTGCCTCAAATTAATGAGGTTTGAGGCATGAAGACAAGGACGTGTTAACTGAGCTTATTTGCAAAGAGGAGCCAAATTCACCTAATAAGATGGAGCCTTAAAGTTTTATGAGTTTATGGAAAGACTTGGGTGCCTGCAGCCACTGGGGATTGAGCTCGGCATCTCAGGAGATTCCCAGACTTATCCTGACACTCTCTTTCCCATCCATACCTTTGACTTTCTTACTGTTTATTACTGCATTCTAAGCAGTGGAAAGCAGAAAACATGCCTTCATTTACATGCTCACAACCGTACCCATTCCTATATTTCACAAGCTATAAAAAAGCCATGTCAAATTTAGCCCACCACACTTATTACCATTTCCAGCTGAAGGCAGGGCCTCCACACTTGTCCTCATGCTGCCTGCTTTCCCTGTAAGCCATCCCCTTATTAACATCAACTGCAACTCCAACCTCAGAGGTGAAATTAATCCCTGTGCAAAGAGCCAGCAGGTATCCTACTTCAGCCCATCAAAACAGGGCTTACATTAAACTCCAAGTAGTGCTTAAGTCATGTATTAAGCCTTTGTAGAAGGTGTGCTGCACTTTTAATGAGTTACATTTCATGCACGCCATAACACCAGGAAAATGCACTTCAGCACTTAGGCACTATGCAAATATATATTACAAGGGAAAAAAGACTTTGACAGATAGGTTAAGGGGCACTATAATAGGAAACACTCAAATGGGTTTTTTCTATGCTGTTTTATTCTAAGAATTTGATCTTTTTTTGAGAAAGTTATAAGGGATGTGATCTGATAACCTGTGACAAACACAATATGTTCTCAAAAACAAACCTTATCCAGTGGAAAATACCTTCAAGGTTTCTTAAACTACATGAGATTCTAAATGCTCATCTCTTACTGATATACCAACAGGAACACAGTCTTAAGAAAGACCTGGAAAACCCCACTAATACCAGAAGCCAGAGTTCAAGTATGACCTTTGTTAATATGATTTTATAGCAAGAGAGCTCCACTGACTTCTGTTAAAAAAGAAATTTATCTGATAGGTTTTTAAAGGGAAAAAAGTACATAACAGCTTCTCAAAAAATTCTACAACCTCACATTATCTAACTCTCCATGCTGTTTTCTGTTGAGGATTTAACCCAGAACTACAGCTGGCCTGACCCTGGCGTGGGAGGGGAGTCAGCTACACTGTTTTCCTGATGTCCTGCATATAGCCATGGTAAAAATGTGACTGCAGGACAAAATCCATTCTGTTACAGCACTACCTGTATGCCAAATTGACCACACACCCTGCCCTGTGTGCCACTGCAGCACAGCAAACCCACCATGCCCAGGAGCAAGGGGAGGTCTGCTAAGGGAACCAGAGCACTCAAAGCTCTGACAGCAGAGCTGCATCCATCAAGGACCACACATCTTCATCCTCCTTGCACATTCTGTAGTACAGAATCATACACAGATTATTTCTCCCAGCACATGATAGGAACACTGATATGAAAAGGTGGGACACATCCTACCCTGGCCACATGGTGCTTCTCTTCTGGCAGAGGGGAAGAAAAATCCAGAGTCCTTTAATTACTTCCCATCAAATTAAAGTACTCCTCCTCCAAAGTCTGAACTCACTCTAGAGGGGTGACACAGCTCTGCAGAGTTTCAGACTCAGGCCCAGCTTCCCACTGGCAAATCCAGTGTCTGCCTCGGGCACTTCATTAACACAAACTCTTACTGCTCCTTGCAGAAATGGACTCTGTGCCCAAGAGGACCAGCACAGCCTCCCCTTGTGCAAGGAGAAATGCCCATGATGGTGCTTTTGTGGATGCACAGCCAGGCTGATGCATCTGGGCTGGTAACCCTGCACTGGTTACTGATTACAGAATTACTGCCCCTCAGTTAATTAATCATGTTCTCTGCAAGCAAGAGAAGGGTCACCTGCATGTAAACAAACAAATATTATGTCCTGTTGGACTGCTGACACACAAGAGTGACTGTGCACATGAAGTTAAACATTGTGTTCCACTGTCACCTCCCTCAAGCACAAGAGGCAGCAAGAGGACAGTCCCTGCCCAGCAGGCACAGGACAGAAGTCAGAGCTGACAGGACAAGAGGAGGCAATGATCTACAGACACAAATGTGCATGTATGTGGCAGAATTAAGAGTGGTGCCTTGGGTGAGCACTCTCCTTCAGGCTGTAGCAAACATGCAAAGAAGGCCTCAGCTCAAAAAAACCCTCATCCTTCCTCCTGTGCTGCTCATTTTCTCCCATAAGCACACCTTCAGTATTTCCTCCTGCTCTGTTTGCATGTATTCCTCCTCCCCATGCCCAGTGCTGCACAAGCCCATCAGATGAATGAGACCTTTATAAAGCTCACAGGTGCTGTTGTGCCTTGCTGTTCATGTAAAAAACAGGGCAGTAAGCCAGGAAAGCCAGATGATTATATATACCTTTAACGGGTTTAGGAAGGATGGAAGGGTGTGGGAGAAGGGGAAGGAAGGAGGGATATAAGTTTAACACTACAGCATTGTTTTCCTGGATAATTTTGTTGGGGGAAAAAACCCAAACCACTGATGTGTATGTGCAACAGGGCAAATGAAAACAAGGCAGGTTTCTGGATTTTTTCAGCATGTGATGAGCTAGGTGAGAGTTGACACTATGCACACAATGAAAGAAATGCACAAAAGGATTAATCGCACAGGCAATTGCAAACCAGAGCTCCCACAGCTGGATGAGAGTAAAGACTAAATTGAATTGTAGCAAAAATATGTTAAATCAATATTAACCACAGACGGCAGAAGCAAATCTTTATTTAGAGATCCTTTATTTAGATGGTTTACACAACCCTCCCCCCTCTCTCCCTCCACACCCCCCTGATCCCATACAGATGCTGTTTCTGAAAGGTTTCTCAGTACTGTGAGGCATGGCTGGAAGTGCACCAGCAGATCCTACTGAGGAAGGGACTGGTGAGGCAGGATTCATGCCCAGCTGGAAGTCACACCTCAGTGCTGCTATGCCAGAGTTGTGAGAGCCAGCAAGGACACAGACACAGCACAAGTGACACCTTGGAGGGTCTGTGGTGGCTCCTCTGGGCAACTCACATAGGTGAAGAAGCACAAAGCCTCCTCCTTTTCCCATCGTGGTTCCAGACCACCTCTTCTGGGTACCCGTCCCAGACTGCCAGGGCAAATGACTGTGTTAATCATTCAACACAGGGGCCCTCGTGGGGAAACAAGCTACACAGAGCAGCAGCAGATGAGCAGGTAGTGAAACACCGCAAAAATCTGGTTTCTCTAACAGCAGCCATTCAATGATGGCAATGCCTTTTTGAAAACAGCCCAGGATGGGCATGAAGTGTGGATGAGTACTGTGTATCCTTCCTTGCAGTTCACATCATTTACATGGAGACCAAACTCATTAGGAACTTGCCTGAGTCCTTATGATCCAGGGCAGGAAAGGCACAGACAAGCCAAGGCAGCTTTCAGACAGTGACAAGGCATTCATTGCTACCACAACTTTCTCCTCACTCTGTAATCACTACCTGCAGAACAACAGAAATAAGGTCCCTGGAATTTATTATAGAGGACTCACTTTGTTGTCAGTGTGCAGGAAGCACTGCAGCTACACTGGAGAGGAGAGATAGTTTCATGCTACTCCTTCTTCACACAAGCTCAATATAGTGCTTAAGGGCTAGCACACTGCCAAGAAAGCCTGAATTTTGGGTCCACTCTTAGCTCTGATGTGGACTTGTGCACCAGTGGCAAATAATTCTTCCAAACAAGAATTCCTGGTTTGTCTATTGAGCTTTAAAAGTCTTAAATCAAAGGGCACTGTACAATTCTGTGCTAAAGCTCCTTTAGAGTAGCTTCTCTTCCCTAAAGGACAAAAATTTCTCTCTTCTTTCTCAACCACCACACTCTCAAAGCTAAACACTTTTCAGTATTCAATTTAATTTTTAGGGTCAATAACTTGGAAATGTGGATGAAACTGGTCAAGCCTCTGCTATGCTTCATCCATGGCTTACAAGGAGTACCTTGTAAGCCCTTGCAATTTGTCGTAAGTATCCTTTTATCAAGTGTTATTAAAATATAATTTGGTTGGATGAGACAGACTGCAATCCAGAAACAAACCCAGGCAAATCCTATGCAAAATTTAACCTAGATAGAATGGCATGCTTATATTTGGACATGCTACAAGGTGGGGTTTTTGAACGGCAGGATTTTCTTGGAAGTGGAGGAAGAGGAAGCAGGGAAGGAGGTTAACAAAGGTATTTATAAACACGCTGGGTAGCCAGCTTCAACAGCTAAATTCAGGACTATACTGCAACCAACAAGACCAGATGACACACACCTGAGCTAATGGAAGGAGCTTTCCACATTGCTTTAGTGCCCTACCTTTTGAAAGCAAAGACCTGTGGGGGCTGGATTAGTTTGGCAAAATAAAAGTATACTGGGAATCTGATTTACTTTTTGGGAAACAGAATTAACTTAAAGATATCTCCTCATTTCCCAGTGCTTACTAGCAAGTGGTATGCCCCACCAACCCCACCAGTTCCCTTCCAGGCTGTGATTCAAGGAAAGTGTCACTGAAGAATGTGGAAGGTACAGATGGATTGCTTCCATGTTTATTCTTTTATTAGGAATTTGTTTCAGTGAGCACCTCTATCATAACACAGTCTGATTTATGCACACCTTGCAGCAGGGAAGACAAATTAACCAAATTTTCCACAGAATGAGATGACCTCATGCTTTTAAAAGAAATTTTATTTTAAGGATTTTCATAAGGGACAAGACTTTGCCCTTAACAGCAAGCTGCAACCCAGAACCTATGTCAGTCCAGATGACTAACTACATTACAATCTACTGACAATGTCTTATTTCAAAGCTCTTCATTTCAAGAACCACCTTTATGGTTTACATATTTCTTGGGAGCAAGCCAGTAACTTGGGGCACTGGCAATCTTCATTCCCGCAGGACCAAGGTCGCGATTGCACGTCATTAGGATGTGGGATAGTAAAAGAACACAAAGCCTTTTCATTCGCCTTTATGTGAGCACCAAGGAGAGGCTTCTCCACTTGCTTCACAGCAATGGAATTTTAGAGGAGAAACAAATGAGGGAAAGGAACCTATACAGTGCTGGTTGATCTACCATTTCGTGGCAGGGTCTGAGAACTGCTTTGGAGAAAAGACCCCTGTAGCAAGTAGGCTTGCAGTTAAAGCCTGCAATGGAAAATCTAGATCAGCTCCACTGACGCAGGGAATGAATTCTTCCCCACACCCCTCAGCACTACGTGCAGAGATAAAGGTTTGCCCCTTGATGCTTAGCAGAAGTCTGACTTTCAAATCAAAACAGTACTGTGTCATCTGGCTGTCTGGGCTACACTGTACATGTGGCGTCTGCTTGATCTTCTCAGACTGGAGAAATGCTGGAGATAAAGTGTGTGCAAATAAAAATAGTTTAAAGAAGAATGCTGGTGATAATGCCCAGTTGTACCTTGTTGCTTCATGCTTCCAAATGTTGTTTAAGAGCTGCTCGTGCCTTACGGGGAAAAGTGCTTTGTGCTTATAAAAATAACTGACTCTCCAAATTTATTCCTGCCTAATACAGAGGAGACACTGGCATATAAACAGGATGAATATGTTCAAGTGGCTTTTTGGATCAGTATCAGACCCTGACACCAGGGACACCAATAGCCCTCATGTTCCCTTTGTAGCACAGGGACTGAAGCAAAGGATCAAAATGGGGAAAAAGAACTGTAAGAATTATCTGTAACCAAGATGATTGTAAGGTCTCAGGGCTCATAGTTCAAGGAAAATGAGAAGTATGTGACCCACAAAACCCTCAACCAGTCCAATTTCTATTTTAAATAGCGAAGAAGAATGTAGACTGTGTAGAGACACCTAGAAAGTGAAAAGAGGTGTGGTCAGGCATACCTTTCAAGAAAAGCAAGATCTGTGTTGCATCATGTGCAAAATAATGCTTTACCTGTATAGCTACCAACACCATGAAGCAATAGAAAGATGAAAAGACAAATTATCCAGCTCTGTTAAGGGAAGAAAAATACTGAAGCAGCCCTTTCAAAGTCTCCAAACACCAAAATAATTCATGTAGGTGTGCTGGCTTTGACTGGGATAGAATTTATTTTCTTCACAGTAGCTGGCACAGGGCTCTGTTGTGAATTTGGGATGGAAACAGTGTTGATAACTCAGGGATGTTTTGGTTATTGCTGAGCAGTGCTTGCACAGAGTCAAGGCCTTTGCTGCCCTTCGCACCAGCCCAGCATCAAGGAGGTTGGAGGTGCACAAGAAGCTGGGAGGGCACACAGCCAGAACAGCTGAACCCAGCTGACCCAAGGAACACTCCGTGCCACAGGGTGCCATGCTCAGTGTATAGAGCTGGAGGAAGGAGGAGGAAGGGGAGAATGTTTGGAGTGATGATGTTTGTCTTCCCAAGTCACTGCTGTGTGTTCTGGGGCCCTGCTATCCTGGGGATGGCTGAACACTCACAGGCCCATGGGAAATGGTGAATTAATTCCCTGTTTTGCTTTGCTTGCATGCAGGGCTTTTACTTACCTATTAAACTGTCTTTATCTCAGCCCATGAGTTTTCTCACTTTTACTCTTCTGATTCTTACCCTGTCCCACCAGTGGGGGAAAGAGCAAGTGGCTGCTTGGGGCTTAGGTGCCAGCTGGGGTTAAACCACAACAATAGGTCAACAGCAATAAAAAATAAATACATGAGAGAATGAATCACATGAGCCCCTCTGATGACATGCTTTTCCAAAAATAAGCATGGGCACTTCTTTTGCCCCCGAACCCAAAGAGCTGAATAAGATTGTGTTACAGCTGCACAGTCACACTGCAAGATAATACAGGATGTGAGCCAGATTCTCACCTCACGTAAATCAGCAGAGCACTGCTGGAGTCACTGCAGTTATTTTGAACAGTCCCAGTGGAGGATCTTGCCGCACATTTTTGTGTGATATACACAGCTCACAAGCAGCGTGACCAGCTTTATTAAAGTTCGTATTTTTCCAATCGCAAGTGTCTCACATGCTTCATTATTCAAATTTTATATAAAGAAACCATTAAGATCTCAAGGTGCCCTGAGGACCAAAGACATTTTAAAGAAAAAGTCTTAGAAGCAAGGCAATGAGTATAAAAACTTGGGGTTTGTTGGTTTTTTTCCTGTTTGTTCTGGTTGGGTCAGGAGAGCTAGCAGATTAAGGAGAGGTTTACAAAAGGCCCACTGTAACCCTCTCCTCTCTTTCTTCTTGGGTAGATCAGAATGAATCTGGTTTGTTTATTTTTTCCTGTTATAACATGGGTCAAAGTATCAAAAAAGACTGAGAATCACTGACCTCTTGCTTAAAATCTTTGGGCTCACACATGTGATAAGACTGGGCAGAAAAGGTTAAGTTCAAATCAGCTTGAGCCTCTAGGGACACTTTGAAGTACTTTAGGATAATTGAAATTCATAAGGACCCCTTTAATGCCTAAGTAAACTAACAAATTCTTTTGGAACAGTATAGCATCCCCTAAGGAAAAAGAGCTGTGTAGTAATAATCACTGAAATACCCAAATAGTCTAAAAAATAGCCTGATAAAAAAATCCTAAAAGAGCTGCTCTCTTCCTTCAGTAAAGGTAATTGCCTTTTTTTCTTTTTTTTTTTTTTCTTTTTTTTTCTTTTTTTTTCTATAAACAGCAGCCACAATCTTCCTCCCAAAGAGAGTTAGTCTTCAAAAAGAAGTGCCATTCCTGGTAATTGGTGACAGACTATCCCAAGGAAGTCAACCATTTAGGGTTGGACTGTGTTCTTGCTGCCAGATCCAGTCAATGCCATGCTGCCCTGGTCCAGCCATTGGAGAACGCTGAGGAATTTAACTCCTCAAGCAGAGTTTATGAACAACATGCTGTATCCTGGCTTTGGACAAAAATGTACTTGAAAAGGAGTTGAATAAACAACTATTTTGGAAGGTGAGCTCCTTCAGAGCTCTACTGCTGTGTGTTTTGTATATGTACATTTCTAGAAGCAACAGAGGGAACTCTGTTGTATCTCCAGAAGAGAAACAACAGAATATTTTTATGACCAAGTGATCCATGATATGTTACAATTGGGAACCATGCTTTCTCCTCAAAACAAATTCTTCATGCTGTCCAAAGTTATGCATAGTTGCTAGAAAAAAATAGAATAGCTGCTCACAAACTTGAAATTGCATTTCTTAAGAGAAAAGATTACTTTGGGCAAGGAAGTGAAATTAGAGTATGTGATGCAACCACATCACATCACAGGAACATTATTTTACATCCTTAATTCTGTGTAATTTCAGAAGGGATCTACTGACCTGACAGCATGTGGTCAGGAAGGCAAATTCGCTCTCCTATTATGTGCAAGGAGACAGAATAGAAAGGCTTGGGTTTTTTCCATTTTCTACAGCAGTGTTAATTCATTTAGGACGAGGCAAGGAAGTTATACATCACACACTGTTCCTGGGAAATCAGCATGACATTTTCTCACTGCCTCTCTTGCTTAACCCAGCATTTACCCAAATTGGATGGATGTCAGTGCAGCAGGCAGAGCCTCATCCAGAACACTGGCAGCAGCTATTGGCTGATAGTGAATACAACAGCAGCAGCAGTCCTGTGCTCCAGAGCATAGGAGTGGCAGAGCAGGAAGGACTCACTGCTTCGTGCCTCACACGATCAGACACAGGGGCCTGACAGGATCCTTGTTACTTCCAGGGGGGACTGGAGACCTGTCTGGGACTAGTCCTGTCAGCAGGAGTTCTGACCCAGCCACCGAACACAGAGAGCCTTGAAGAGGAGGAAAACAGAACAAACACACTGCCTGTGACTAGGTCATTGCAGAGTGGTAACTAGGGGTGAATGAGGGGACTCATTCTCCCCTGTGAGGAGTCCAGCTGGGGAGTGGGGAAGAGCACATTACAGAGCAGAATCTTGAAGTGTGAGTGAAATAAACAAAGCAGTTTAGCTAATTTTTTCCCCAAGGTAACATCAAGGCTTCCACTCCTTCACCTGAAGGTGAAAGCAAAAGGGGTTGGTAATAATGGTCTGGATCAGATCCCCATTTAAAATGGCCTCTAGAGAAGTACAAGTGTTTCACATCAATGACCAAAGCAGCTGTGGAACTAATTGCAACACTTTGCCCAACAATTTATCAACTACAGTAAAGACCCTATATCCATATGCCATTAATAAAAGTCAAAAAGAGTGAACAATTAGTACTCGAGGGTGTTAATAACTGGAGTGGGGGAATTATCATTTTTGCTGGAGACAGGCTCCTGGTAAATTCAAGGGGTGGCTCATAACTATTTAAATTTTCTGGAGGAGAAGGATGTCTCCTTTGGCCAAAGACAGTGGGTAAATCAGTGGAAAGACTTCTAAGTGTGCTGGGTTTCATACTTGTACAGTAGCAGTTCCCTCTGCACACAAGCTGCTCAAAGCAGGGAGCACAAACCCTGCCAGATGTCCTGCCTGTCCCATGGCCTCACATGGAGCAGCAATGGCATGTACTCACAACAGTTGTGCAACTCACACACAGTATCAGTGCTGGAATTATGCCCAGATTCAGCCCTGGTCATTCATAAATATGGGCAGAGCACAAGTCCCTGATTATAAACACTCTTACATGCAGTTATGCAAGTGAGTGAATAATTCAGGCTTTCTTCCCAGATACAGCATTATACTGAGCTATGTAAGAACACAGCTCTGCTCTGGCACAGTCTGACATCTCTGTACATCAGCCCTTTTCTCCAGCACAGCTTGTAAACTGGGGAGGAACAAAGTGTACAGAAAAGCCTAAAGGAAATGTGACCTCTCATGGCATCACCCTCTCCCTCCTGAGCATCCTTCTCTCTCCTGCCTGGCTTCCACTGTGTGTTTACTTTTTGCCTAACACCAGGATCCCAAGAAAAGAGAGGTATACCAACATCCTGCTGGGCTGACGCATGCCCGCAGCTGGCAGTGCTATGCCAGCAAGACTGTGGCACTTTGAACTCCAGGGAGGGGCTCAGCAGAAGCATGCCCATAGCCAAGTACAGCTGTATGGGCTGCAAAAATGCAGCCCAGAGAGAGAGGATCATTGTGGGAAAGTGAACTCTAATCCCACAGGCTCCATCACAACCCATCGAATCCATTTCAATATCACATATGCACTTCACAGGGTTGCTATAAGAACCAGATAGCTGTAAGTTAGAGGAGTTTAAATTTAACAAAGTGTTTCCATCTTTAGTAGAGCAGAAAATACTACCAGCATTCCCCACAGTTACCCAACACCCTCTACCGAAACACCATTTTCTCAGTGACTTGCTCAGGCACCTCAGTATTGACTGATTTCCTTCCTTCCTTGATTATCCCAATTTTCCCTTGACTACACCATCTTTGAAATCCATTTCCTTGACTCATACTGTGTCATGATACTATATGTTACAGACAAAGAGCTCCACGAAAGCTCCCTCTGAGTCCAGTGAGAGGTCCCCTAGGCAGCCCAACCTCACCCCACACTGCTCCAGGACCCAGCTCCAATTTCCTGCCCTGCAGCCATTAAACTGTGCTGGCTGATTTAACACCTCAAGAGTCACATGTGAAAACACTCTGGCCAATCCTTTCCTGCCATATGTGTGTGTACTCCATTTGCATACAAGCAATAAAGCAAGTAAGCATAAAGTGCTCATTACTTTTCAAGGTGACTTTACAGTCCCAGTCAAATTCGGCCTTTTAAAAATTTCCTTGGAAAAGTACACTATTACCTACATGCGTCCTACCAGAAAACAGACAGCAGCTTTTTGCAGGTTTAGTTATTTGATCCCTGCAGCAACACACTCCTGACACAGTTTTATAGCACTCTGTGGAGTTTTCTAGCAATACTTCTTCCACCTCTCTAACAGACAGTGGAAGCGGAGCACGCCTCTCGTACGGGTGTAAGCATGTTTCCAGACCTGACAGCCAGCCCACAGCTGCATAACATTAAACACAAAAGTAAATTATCATTCCCTGTTGCATTATATGAAAGGGCAGAATACAGCTAACTGCTTAAGCCTCTACATAATTCTTTTAATCTAGAAGAGAGAAAGTGCATGCTTTGAAAGCTATTTTTCTTTGAAATGTTCAACTAGGTCTGCTGTTCTAGGTGAGTATTTCATACAGATAGGGCTAAGCAGAAGAAATAATTCCTTCCACACTTCATAGTACAAATTCTGATATAAAACCACATTAGAAGTCAGCCTGAGAAGAGCTCAGACAGGTACTTTACAAATGCTCAGCTGATTCCTCAGATATTCACAATAAAATAAAAAATTTTACTTGTTGCCTTGCTATCAATTTGGACTATGTTTGGCAGTTTTGCTTTGGTGTTGTACTATTTTTAGCAAATGTTTAGCAATTTGGTTTGGTGCTTGAAGGTAACCACAGCAAGAAACAAAAATACAAGGGAAAAAAACCCAGAGCATTTAAATTACCTAATTTTACCATAAAACATATACACACTCATGAAAAAATAAAAAGCTCCCACCTTAAAGTAATTTATTTTTCTGCAGCTAAGGGCCATTTTGTGGCCAGAGGAAAAGGTTCTCAAAAGTGCTTCTTCCAGAGCTTTGTGCACACTGTACTGCCAGTGCCTGCAGAGACTGTTTTCCTGATCACTTTTTATGCCTGCACTGTGCAAATGTTACATACAAAGTGGGTGAGAGTGTTTTTTAAAAACAAACAGAAAAATCATAAAAAGGAGATGATTCAAGTCTTTACTTCAATTTGGATGAAAGCTTGAGGTATTGTCTGTCTTCCTCAAAAAACAGAACCATTTCTCTACTAAACACAAAACATACTTTAAGGACCTGTAACTTGTTGCTTACTGTACACATGAAAGAGAGTATGTACACATGAAACAGAGTATGAACTAACCTTCAGTTCAATGTATTCAAGATTATTGGGCCAGCAACCATCTTTTCATCTTTAGTTTAGCACTCAGTACCATGGGGCCAGGTTTGCTTATCCCAAAGACAGTCTCCATGGAAGTGTTTGTTTATGGGGAGAGAAAGCGTCATGGGATTATTTTTGCTTGACTTTATAGGGAGTTGTGATGCCTCTCTAGATGCACTTTATATTTCTAATGCCAGTTCACACGTCTAATCAGCTTTAAACCTCCCTAGAATATACTCTCAGATCATGTTCAGAGGGACACAACACTGGCACTCCACACTGTCTTCCTCTTTATTTTTAAATGCTTCTACTCTTATGCCTGTGGGGAAAGGAGACAAGCCAGCATGCCTGCAGAGACAGTGCTGTGGGCTCCCAGCTCCTGCCAAGCTCTGCAGCAGCCTGGATTTTTTGCCTGGCTCCAACTGAGCTCTCACTACTCACCCCTTCTGAGCACTGCCTGCTACTGCTGAGTTCACAAAGATCTCCAAATGAAGAGTTAAAAGCTGCACAGGAAAGTTGGAGCAAGCCTGCAAAAACATTTTGATAATCTTGTGTGCAAGTAAAAAGGCAACAGTACACAATAGCCAGGAGCCCACGTGCTCTGCCCTGGGCTAGACATAAATTCTCTATCCCGCTCCTCTGCTCTAAGTGATTCCAGGTCACATCCATACATCATGGAGCTTTACTATTGTGCTCACGGTATTTAAACTTGGGGCAGGAAGCAGCTGGGCTCCAGTGTATGATCTCATATGGATCTGGGCACATATTTCCATGGGACCATGGTACAGCTTTAGCAGGCTTAATTTCTGCTCCATACCTATTTTTCTGCTGGGGAAGGAAATGCCATGTGGACTCTGGCACAGGCAGTGGAGAGCTGATGGCAGAGTATCTCCAGAGAGAACCACGGTGTTACAGAGATGTTGAAAACCAAACAGCTACCCAAAATTGAGAGAAATATAAATTTTGACAAAAAAATAGCAAAGCACAGGTTCATTTCTGAACACACCCAGACCACAGGCAGTTTTACACAGAAGTGGAACCCGGGGCAGACTCGGGTCCCACACTGGAGGCTTTGCTCTGTTTATTTGACACCAGTAACTTGGGCTGCACTGCACAGAGAGGTGCAGAAGAAAGCAGGCATTGAGGAATTGGCACTGAATATGGGAATTGGGCATCCCTCAGCCTCTGCATGCAGAGCCTGGGAGCCAGAGGGTCCTTTGCCAGTGCACACCACGAGTCACAGAACCCGAAGTCACCTATCTATTAGATGAGACTTTGATCCCCAGTTAGTCACAGAATATGCTGAGTTGGAAGGGACCTACAAGCATCATGGAGTGCAGCTCCTGGTCCTGCACAGCACCATCCCCAAGAGTCACACCATGTGCCTGAGAGTATTGTCCAAATGCTTCTTGAACTCTGTCAGGCTCAGTGCTGTGGCCCCTTCCCATTCCAGTGCCCAGCCAGTGGGAAATGCTCATTTTTACAAACTGACACCAGAATAATTAACAGAAGTGTCACGAGAAGTTCCCCTAATGCCTACATGCACACTAACATGCAATACCCTCTAAAAGCAGCTGTGTTTTCACACAGTTAGATCAAAGAGCCTGTGGATCAAGAAGGTCATGGTTTGGTTACAGTGTCTAAACAACTAAATCAGTGGGTACCATTGGGCCTGTCACCTGATCTCATTATCCTGATCTCACCAGCTCTGGAATTTAGTGACCTTCCCAGATCAATATTTCAGAAATGACTGAAGTTTTAGAGTATGCAGAGATTCTCTCATAGTTGGCTAAATAATTATATCAAAAGTCCAGGAAAGGAGAATACTTGTCCCAGAATACTTGTCCCCCCTTTCCTGTTAGCATACATTTTTCAATTGCTCTGGAATACAGCACACACACTGAGAGAGGGAGTAAGGATTTTCCTTTGCAATATGAATCAGAGTATTTTTTTCATTAGAACATTTTGGAGATTATTTTCTTTAATCAGATTGGTATTACAGGCTCTCTTGCATTTTTTTTTACCTCATGTTTTCCAGGACTGTGTAAAGACATATAGGAAACTTTACTCTCCAATTTTTTTTTCTCATTTTCCCCTCTGTAAACAGAAAGTCAGGTTCCTTGGCTGTCAGCATCTTATCACGTGCAATTGTATTTCCTTTTGCCAACTTTCATTGTAATATCGTGCAAGCAAGGAGGAGGAAGCCAAGATCAGTTCATAGCCAACATACTGATACTACTTTGTTTTCTATGCACCTGACACATGTTTGCCTGGTTCCAGCTCACCAAAAAGCCTACACTGGCCACACGAATTAAATTAACTTGAGTTTCAATTGCCAAGATTTGGATTTCTTTTTTTTGTTTTGTTTTTAATTTTTACACAGTAAAAAATAACCTACTTTTAAAAACTTGGCTAAGGCTTCTTCCTTAAAGTTTTATTAGTTCTGCTCCACAAGAATAAACCTGGCAACAAAATCTCACAGCTTTATCATGAATCCCTCATTATTTGGATTTTTCTGAAAACATCAATATTAAAATTGCATGATTGCATAAGGAAGTGAAGTTTGGGCAGGGATAAAGGGCCCCAACCAGAGTTTATTGTGGCTTGGTGTTGCTCGGTAAAATCAAAAGCAATTTCAAAGTCCTGAAACCTGTGAGCAAGTAAAGACATGCTTATGGCTTGAATAGCAAAAGTGGGAGTCACCAGGGTTAGGGTTACCCCCACTCCTTGCCAAAAAAAAAAAAAAAAAAAATCTGCAAAAAGATTGCACAATATTTTGGAGTTTGAGTAACGAATCTAAGCATTCAAAACCCTGCAGTTGTTCATTCTGCCGATGGCAATGGCATGCAAGCATGAGAGGCTTTCCTTGCCACCTGGAAAGATAACACCCACCCCCAGCAGCACTGCACCACAAACTGCCTTCCCTCTGAGATGGCCAGATGGCTGTCTCAGCAAAGAGACAGGTCTTGAAAAGCAAGGACTTGCGCCAGTGGAAAGTCTCCTGTTCTCCAAGAGACACGTTTCCTGACAGAGCTGCGAAAGATTCCCCCAACACTTCTGTTCCCAGCATTCACACACTGAACAGTAGGGATGATGATTATTTAGGAGGTTTGGCTGTTACCAGAGCATTCTGTGGAAGAGCAGTGACATTTCTACTGCTAACTAAGCTTCCCAAGCCTACCTACAATGCTGGGTTATACGAGCCCTGAAACTGATTGAATGCAGTTAATCCTGCTGGGACTGCCACACTGACTTGTCTTCTCCAAGTAAAAGTGTATAAATTGAATTTATTCTGCTCTGTATTTCAGAGTTCACACTTCAATTTAGAGCAACTCCATGGAGTTCAGCGGTGCTGCTCTTGCTTTACAGCAAGGTAATAAAGATCATAATCAAGCCTTCTATACTGCGAAGGTATTTCTTACTCGATCATGTTGGGAAAGGTATATTCCTCTCATTACAAAGGCATGCGTAGCTAGATACCACGTTGTGTAAAGATTATTTCTCCTGATGTGGCTGGCTCTGACTTTAACTGGGGCATTTGAGCACCCTTACAGACTAAGCATAAACAACAAAATTCTCTTCAGAGACAAAAACTAATTTAAAAAATCCATTTAACTTGTATTTGACAGCTAGAAGAATGCCGGTTGCTTGCTTGCTTTTAGATAGTGAGGTTAATGACCCTTCAAAAACAACTCCAAAATATGCTGTGGTGACATTCCTCGGTTGCTTGCTTGCTTTTAGGGTTTGAAGGGTTAATGACCCTTCAAAAACAACTCCAAAATATGCTGTGGTGACATTCCATGAATAGTGAGGGCTGGGAGCTCCCTTTTAATTTCTTTTTTGGTAGTCAATAGTAAGGGAAATTGTGGTTTCAGTAATTTATCTCCATCTTCTTATACGTGCATATCCAAATGCCAAACTTCATATACTAAAGCAAAGCTAGAGCTGTACCCATACTCACCTGTGCCATTGCTGAACTCCCTGTTCTACCCAGGGATTCCTCACATAAATCAATAATATCTTGGTGGTTAAAAAAAAAAAAAAATATGCTGGCACATGCAAGTTTATGAACTCAGAATTAGTCTGTAAATAATGTGTAAAAGTTGGAGGTAAAAGAAATGAAGCTATAAATGAAGAGCACAACAAATGAACTACTGAAAAGATACACTGTTGATGTCAGTGCTCCTTGTAATATTGAAAGAAAAAAAAAGAATTGGCACACACTTGTTAGAAATGTGTCTATTAAGAGTCATATTTACAAAAATCAGTGTTTTACACAACTTTCTTAAGCCAACATTCAATTTCAATTTAATTTCAATTTATATGGTACTTCACCAAGATAAGACTTCAACTAATCTTCTAAAACATAACTGAGTTTTCACCTTATTCTGAAACACAGTCAAGAGTAAACATATAATAAATTCAGGAACTGAAGAAACAAGACAAAAAAATTTATGTATCATCTGAGACTTCAGCTGAGGACAATCCCGATTTGTTTTTTGCTTCTGCAAATAGATTAACTCATTGGTAAAGGAATGACCCTAATTACTGCACCTCCACTTTGAATTTTTTTTCTATATACAGCATGCACAAAAATATTTTTAAGGGGGAGAGAGGGATGGAGGGAATGGGGGGAGGAGAGGGAGAGAGAGAGGGAAAGGGGAGTGGGAGAGAGAGAGAGAGAGAGAGACACTCATAGGAAATGTAAACAACAGCCAGCTAGTAATTGAAAGAAATAATTGTTTCCCATTATCTCTGACAGGCAAAGCCTAGATTTAAAGTGAAATTGCAAAAACACAAATTATGCAAGACGTGGTTTCCATCTAAGCAAAAGAAGTTTGTTTCTCTGAATGCTGCAGTTTCAGAGTTGAGTGCACTCATCTTGGGACAAGCTGCTAGCCAAGTTGGGCTGCATGTATTCCCACTAATTTTTTAACACTGCTAAAAATACTTTTGATTTTCACACAGCTAGTAGCCAAAGCTTTGTCTGAATAGACATTGTCCATGCAATGCACACATTTAATTTAGGATATATTAGTCAATTTGAAAGCTGCACTACTCACTGAGTTAATACCCTGTAGTTTCAACAGAATAAGGTTTCATAAGCAGTTCAAGGAGAGGAAGGCTAGTGGGACACTAGTTTAAATGAAATAAAGCCTGTGAAAACAATTGATTACACCATGTGCTACCAAACTCTCCTAATAAAAACAGAACAGTCAGAACATGTCTCAAGCAAAGTGGCCAGCAGATACTCCAGGGAAGGGATCTGGCCCCAGGACTGTGGCCTGGTTGGCCAGTAGGAAAGTGCTCTGGGCATGCTGGGAGCTGTGCAAGAGGACAGGCAGGCATGATCAGGCTTGGCAAGATTAGGTCAAGTGAAACATCGCATAAACACGATTGCAGAAATCACATCACTGACAATCTCCATCAGTGTATCAGCAGGCTGAGCATTCAGAGTTTTGCCATCCTTGTGCAGATCCTCAGCTGAATAAACAGGCATGACCTGCTGAGCTGTGGTCCTGTGGCTCCAGCAGTGCCTGTGCTACTTGCAGCCACTCCAGTGAGACACTATTCTTACATGAAGGGAACACAGCTGGCACCTACCTCAGGTCCTGACCAGATCAGCAGTGCAGGAGGTGTCTCCACAAGGAAGGAAAAGAGCCATTACCACCATCAGAGGGTTAACTTAGATGGGTTGAAGCCATGGCCTTATCTCTGCAGTTGGAAGCACTGAGCTCTTGGGCTATTTAAAAAAACTCCTGCTCAAGCAGAGATGAAAGTTCTCCCAATCTAATAGTGAACTGGAGTTCTTCCTGTTCCATAGTTTTAAAAGCTTGTACAAATAAAAATAGTAAAAAAAGCAGTGGTCTTGGCCCACCATTTAGTGCCTGGTTGCACTTCAGCTCAGTTCCAAGCAGAAAATGCTAGAGCCTAAGGGTCAAGACAGAGCATGGGGAAAGCTGTGATTGACTGAATGTTTAATTGGGTTATCATAGATCTTGTGATATCCAGCCCCCCAAAATTCTGCAGTACTCCAGAGTTGCTCTCCAGAATCAGTGTGACAGGACTCAGTGGTGTGCTGCTGTCAATAAGTACATACACTTCATGCTTACTTGCTTTGCCTAAAGTACAAATCATAAATAGTTGTATGTGACAAATTCCCCAGTATTGAACCTTCACGGCTGCCAAGCAGCATGCTGCAGAACAGAACAAGGAGGGCTATAATTTTCTTTTCTTCGTTTTGTTATTTGACCTTCAATTTTTCAGTTGTCCTTGGATCGGTCTGGAACTAAATATAGTCTTTTCAGCATTATTTATATGTTTAACCCAAAGCTCCCCACATGTGTCAAGGGACTATCACAACACTCTTCTAAATTGTTTTAACAGCTTATTTTAAATTGAAAAAATGTCATTTTTGAAAAACCATTGTCAATTAATTATGATTCCACAAACTCCTACCAGCTCTCTTGTGTTTTGTAACAATTTGCTCACAGCCTACAAGACAAAGCCTCCAACTTGCTCAGAGAAAGCTCTTGAAACTGCCCAGCCCTTGAAAATGCTGACTGATCTTTAAATTAACACAATGATAATGATTTTGGCCACCAGCTATTTACAAATGCAATGCAATTTAAAATTAAAACCCCCATAGATGGATCAGCTGCCTCCTTGGGGATCAACAGTCACAGGGGTTGAAACATCCCTTAGCTTGTGGAGATATTATTCATTATTTAGAATTGGAACCAAAACCCACCACATTCGAAGGAAGTCATTAGTGTTTGGTTACATACAGTAATTCCTCCTGAACTGAGCAATATATTTTTCAGTCAAAAGGTCTTTCCCAAGCAAGAAAAGATAAAACAGTCAGTGTAATGATCCTCTGTGAAACCTTGAGAAAGGACATTTTCTGCCTCGGGGGGTGGTTCTCTGGTGTCTATATCAGCTACAGAGCTAACCAAAACAACAAAGAGCTGGGTGGGGGGACAGGTACAGGGGCACACATGGACGCACACAATTTCTATCACGTAAGAGAAATTTCCCCTATATCATCACATTCTGCAAACAGCATCAATTTTCTTTTATTTACATAACCAGTGTGAGCAACTTCAGAGAAGGATTTATGGTGCAGCTTGGGTTTCTGTGTGGGTTGTTCTTTTACTGTATCAATATTATGTTTAACAACATTTTTTAGTTAGAAAAATGTCCATGTGAAAGTTGAAAGGTGGGAGAATCATGTTCTCAGGTAAGAAAGAAAAAACCCCACAATACTGTTTTATCACTGGCCTAAGCAATGTAAGCCAAATTCAGCCTATGAATTTAAAGGGCTTGCACTAGTAAATCAGCTTAGAGCTGTTATTTAAGAGTTCAGAATTCCTTGGATAATTAATGAGACAGGCTGTCCATGTGAACTTTACCAAAATGGTTTTACATCTTACAGTCAGCTCTATAACTCGACTCTAAATAGTGTCACCCAGAAAAACAATCAGACACTGCTACCAAAAATTGCTACAAGATTTCCCGTTGTTAACCACCTCCTTTAAATCCGGATTTTCAGAAGAACTAAGCACCTAAAATATTTCACTTCTGCAGGAAGAAAAAAAAAAAAGTCAGCTATGTTGCAACACAGCTTTCATTTCCTTAAAGCTCTGAGTTCAAGTTCCATAGATACTGCAAGCCTAAATGCTCAGACATAAGCAAATCACCTTGGGAAACACTTTCAGTAATACAAGTTTTTAAAAAACAAAATTATTCATGTGCACTTGTCAGTCAAGGAATATTCTATTGAACTTTTTTTGCTGCTTGCTAACTTTACTAGGGCAATTGAGCAAAGTAAACAGAACTCAGTTCTCACCCAAGTTTGAGACCCTGTTTTAATGATTCAGCAAACTCAGGTTTAGGGCGTCTGATCAAAACCCTCTCAGCCATACCACACAAAGAATTGATTTGGTAGAAAAAAGTTCTTTTAGTTGAAATTTGTTAATATGGAAAAGTGAACTTCAAACCAGGTACAGCCTTTGTTCTCCCAGTGGCATAGCAGAAATGGTATCAATTAATTGTGGTGCATCCCAGCTGAATAAATCAGAATTGTCTCCCGTGCCCAGCCCTGTCCCAATGAGCTCTGCCTCGGAGAATGATCTTGTGCTGATGAGTGTGAACCCACAGCCTGGTGCTGCAGTGACAGATCCTGGAGGGCTGGGCAGAGACTGCCGTTTTTCAAAAACACACAACAACACATCAACACCACAATGAAGATATACAAGGCAAAACCGAGGCTGTGTCATAAAATACACTCAGGGTCAATAGCTAACATCTCTGTTATACAAAAATTCTATTGGTTTTACCCAAGGTTATTTCCTTAGCTGCCAGGAGTCATTTGGCTAGAGATGGGATAAGGGGGATGCTTTGGGCACTGAACATGATCTTTCCAACAATCAGATCAGTTACATTTGGCTGTTTGTTCTGAATCACTTTCTATGTGTTTATATATAAGTGCAAATGTGTACATACATGGATACTTGCAAGGTGTTTACATGAAAGCTCTCAGGAATGTGAGCTTTTTGGATGTGAAACCACAATATTTTCCTTCAGTTCTAAACTGTGCTTTATCAAGACAACCAAAAGTAGTGTTGCCAAATTTTACTGCCCTCCTGTCCCCCGGCTAGTTTCAAGTTCTTTCATATCTCAGAGGCTACTCTTTATGACAAAAAGACAACCCATTAACCTAGCAATGTTCAAAGTTTTATCACCTTTCTCTGCCCCTGCAAGGATAGATACTACTCCCCCAGGCTCCAGCCTAGGAACATCTGGCTTGGCCACCCGCCTCCTGTACAGAAGCACGTCTCATCAGGGGGAGCTGAAAGGTTCTGCTGAGATAAGATATACCTGCATCTGCACCTCTGCCAAGGGCTGACCTGCAACTATTCCCGAGCTTCTGGAGATCTTGCCATACACTTTACCTACCAGCTCTGCATCCAGACAACCCTCTTCTCTTTCCCTTGCATGGCACTTTGGGGTCTCAACCCCCATCCCCTCTGCAACTTTTGGTCATCCAACTCAGCCTTTGAGCTGTTCACCATGGCCAAACTAAACAGGAAAGCAAAAGGTGCCATCAGCCAAGGGCTTAGAATAGGCTGAAGGGGCCTATTCCTATTATCTTCCACCAATCTCAGGCCTGCAACAAGCTTGTGACCAGCCACAAAGCTGCTGCAGCACTGGAGAGCATCTCCTCACTGACACAGGGACACATGCAAGCACACACAAGGCAGCAAACTCTGAATGAGATTTTTTTTTCTTGTATTCTCATCTCTGCCATGTTTATGAGGCACTCAGCCTCCCTCAGGTTATTTCTGTCCCTCATCCTCCCACGGACAATAGTCCAAATCCATTCAGAGGGAAGATGCAATGGCTGTGACTGCAGAGTTCCTCCAGCATATCCTCTAGCATTGCTACATTACATACTATTTAACAACCAAGCATCTCAATTTTATTAGTAGTCTTATTATTACAGCATTGTAAAAGAAAAACAAGGTGGGGGGGAGGGATGTGGTGGGGGTTTTTTTGTTTGTTTTTTTATTATGAAGCTGCCACTGTCTGGAGGAAACTTGTGCTTTGCACACACAGAAAGGCACACACGTATTTCATATGGTGCATTGCAAGCTGAATGGAATAGAAAGCAGCTGGAGGAAAATGGCTATAGAGAAATGGTTCTCCTGGGCATCATCTGTTGATTTGTTTTGTTTATAGAAGGAATGAGATTTTTATCTCTGCTCAAAATATAAAATGCTTCCATGGCACTGAGCTCACTGCTAGGCTATGCTCTCACTCAGAAACGTAAATAAAAAGGGGGAGAAGGAGGGGAAAAAAAGGTTTTACTGCCCAGAATCCTTAGCAATGTCAAAAATCAAATAGAAAATGTCCACCAGTGACACAGTTAAAGCCTGAAAGAGGAACTAAGTCACCAAGCTACCATGGAAATAAAGGTCTTCTTACCATGCTTGTTAACAGCAAGAGTCTCCTAAAGTGGGGGAGGCAGGTTAGGGATAAACTACCCAAATCCCAATTCTCAGATCCCAGACTGAGTCCTGGCAGGATGAACATACTTACATTGTAAATATGCCTTACAGTCCTTATGAGATTCCTGGCCTGAGAAGGCACAGGTTCCTACAGTGCTTCCACCATCTTGTGCCCACCGTTAAAATTCCAAGCTCCCTCTGCAGCCTTGCTGGGGGAGGTTCCTCACTCCTCTGTGCCTGACACCCAGGATCTGATGGCCTCTTTCAGTTAATACCAGACAACATCTCTGTGTCCTAGGAGAACACCAGATGGCCGCTTTTCCACTCAAATTGACAGCACTTCCATTCATATTAAACAAAAATTACAACTCAGGAAAGAAAATATATTGTGAAACCGCTGAATACATAACTACTGCTAAAAATTTAAACTTTTTAAAGTTTTAAGACACAACTACCAAGAGATACAACTACCAAGAGACACAACTACACAATCTATGAGAAATTACCTGAGGTGTAAAACTTTCTAGCAGACAAAAAAAAATTTAAATACTATTCTTCTGAAATAGGAAAGGCTCAAGGTTTGTTGCCATATCTAGGAATAGTTCTCATAAAACTGAGGATTCTTTATCTTTGTACCACCAATTCCTATCCCTGAAGAGGGGATGTGACTGAGCAAGGCAGATACATAGAAGTGAAGGCTGCTGAATGTTACTCCAGAACAACTCTGTTTCACGAGCTACAAGAGGGGATCTGAAGCCTTTCTGGAACCACCAAGAGGTGTTTGCTCTTCCTGAAGCTGTTGGCCAGAGCTCTGACCTGAATGGCTACTGAGCAGCTACTGGTCAACTCAGAGCCCCATACTGAGTACAGTTCATCACAGCATTCACAGACATCAATCAGTCCAGTACAACACTGTTACACTCACTGAAATCTATCCTAAAATAAATATGCAGCTTCTCAGTTTTGCTACTATCTAGCTTATACTGAGATCTCTGTTGGGAGAGATTGTTTCATCTCAAGCCATGATGAGTATTTCAGAAAATCTTAAAACAGAGATTTGTTAGTCTTTGGAGAACAAACAGATGATATCGATATTTTAAAGATGGAAAAGGGCCCTTGCAGTTTTTGACCACCATCACTCTCTGTCTGTCATGCTAGCATGCAACCCACTGAAGATCCTTTAGCTGCTCTTTCCTCTCCCAGGATGGCTTTATTTCATGTCTTTCCCACATTTCAAACCACATGCCTCGACGACCTCTTCAATTGTTATAGCTCTACTGAGAGGGTGTTTACATAAAAGCTCTTTGGAGCTTTTTGGATGAGAAACCACAAACATGCATGCACAGATTACATCAGATTTATTGCCACCGAGTAAACTAAAACAATACTGAGGGTTACAGGTTCAGAACTCTGCCAAGAGTTCTCATCCAAGAGCATTCATTCAGCAGGAGCTTGTGATCATGCAATTACCAATTACTCATCTCCTCTAAAGTCTACTGCCTTTTCATCCTTCCCATGCCCCTCAACTCATAAAGAGCATCACAAGGTTTTTAGTGGCTGAAAAGAACTATTCTTTCCAAGGAAGTAGACTTTGTCCATATAAGCAAGCACACAGACACTGCCCCATTTCCTACTCTCAATACATATCTCAGTTCAGCTCCTTTTTTCCAGCCTCAATTTGCCCAAATATACTTGACCTCAATCTCTAACAACCATTCACAAATTCATCTGGAGTCATATCTTGCTGTTCCCAGTCATTCTTTCCAGTCTTTTCCCAGCCATTGCTGGGCATCCAGCTTCTTTTCCTACCTGAGTAAAAAAAAAATATTACAAGTTTTGTCCTTTCCCTTGTTTGCTGCTTCCTTGCTCCCCCAACAACTTCACAGGTTCTGCAGAACCACAAAAGCAGCACCTAGCCAGGAAAGACACTACCAAAGGAATGGATATGAAGAATCTCCCTCATGCTAGGTGATCCCTTCATTAAAACTCTTATATTCTTATTGACCTGCACATTACTCTAATCATAGATAACACGTGTCAAATAAACAGTAAAGCTTAAAAGAAATAGTCACCAATGCAAGCAATGACATATAAAGCAAGGGAAGAAAGAGGCAGACATGGAACATCATTTTCTCAAGCTCCTCTGCTATTCCTGGGAAAGTGAAATAAATGCATACCCAAATCCAAACCAAAAAAAATTTTCAGCTCTGTCAGCTGCTTCAGAGCAGTTAGCACATACTGAGCTTATGGAACAGTAAACTTTGTTTTCAATAGGGGAAAAAAAAAAAAGAGAACTAGGGAGATAAGAAAGAAAAATCCATCTAAAGATTTTGGGTGTGTCAAGGAGAGTTGATAAAAAACAATCTCTCAATAATATGTCAATATTTTAAAACATTTTTTAGACAGCTCCATTAAATACTATATAAAACTCCCCTACAGAAGAGCAAGGCATGGCAATCAAAGGTATAAATTACCTATGAGCCAGCAGTGAGGACAAAACAAACATTGGTATGGATGAAATCTAATGCAAAGACAGAAAGGAGTGAAGAAGAATATGGGCAATTTTTTTAAATGATGGGAGCAATGTTAAAGGAGACAAGAAAAAAAGAGAACATAGATCTATATTTCAGCACTCTGAGGAGTTCTAACCTGTCAAAACTACAAACTGTTTTAACTTTTCATTTAAGAGGGAGCACAGGCAGGCTGGGAGGACAGCTTGTGTGCTATCTGCAAGTGGAGTGACAAAATTCCACACACCTTGGAGCACAGGAGGAACAACAAGTCCCCCCCAGTGCAGGGCAGTCACAGGAACTGCAGTATGCACCCCTGGGGTTCAGGAAAGAGCAGAGCTCATGGCAGTGCTTGAAGACTTTGCAGCAGACCTGAGAGACCCCTCCGAGCCTGGCAATTAAATGCACAGACACAGCAAGGGACAGCCCCAGTGCAATGGATGGAGCACTGCACAGCTTGCAGAGCCTTCTCTCTGAGGAAGTTGCTTACATTGCCTTCTCCCATCATCTAATTTCAATTCCATTTAAAGCACCAGCAGCAGGGTATTGAGCTCTTCGTGTTCCTAATACTGTCAGTAGATGGAGGCAGGAGCTCCTAGAAGATAATTTGCAGTACCCAAAATCAGTTTGAGAGGGGCCCAAATATCCCCTAGCAACCTAGCCGAAGGCAAAGACCAGATCAAAAGTTAAAACCAAACTGCAGAAGAGCTGAGTGAAGCTCCAGAGCAGAAGTTGTCTGATGGAGAACTCCAAGTAGTTCCTTCCCTTGCTGGTCTCTCCTGGCTGTGCAGCCCAGTCGAGACCAGATCCAGGCCATTCCAGGCCCCAGAGGAGCTGGAAGCAGAAACTGGATTGCTCAGGGGCTGAGTCCAGCTCCTGTTTGCTCTTGAGGTATTTGTGTGCATTATCCAGCTTTGCAGCTCACTCCATTGGACATGGATCTGGAGACCACAGCAGAACACAGATAAATATACCAGTTTCATGAAAGAAGCCATCCTGTCCCTGTAGGTCTGCCTTTACATGCTATTAAGGCTCCAATCTCCACTCACTAAAATCAAACTGTGCTTTAGTTTGGGATTTAATGGGAAAGGCATGAAAAACTTCAGGGAAAAACAAAAACCACAAGGAATTAATATGCTGGAGATTGATTTTTTTACACAGAGTTTTTTAGGATAAAGTGCACCTTCACAAAAGCAAAAAACTCAACAACCACTTGAGGGCCTCCAAATAAACACTGCTGGACATGTAATCTCTAAATTGAAAACAAAACAAAATGAGCAGAGACCGTTTCTGAGATTTGCAGTGCAAAACCAAAGCTGCACAGCATGAGATGCCCAACACTTGTCTGGATAACCAATGGGTTATTACAGCCTCTGAGGATACCCCAGAGAACCTAGGGATCTGAAGCTGCAATAGTAACAAGAGAAAACTGTTCTGCTTCTTCCCCCAAAAGTAAGATAACTTTGTTTACCTAAAAGCAGAATAATCAGGGCACTGAGTGAAGTTCATTCTGGATTATCAAATGTACACAAATCTACTTCGTTTTCAGAAAAATAAAGTATTTAGTCATATGTGGTATGGCACTTTTCCAAATTATAATTCAGTAATTTATTCTGTTCCTTCTCAAGTTTACCTAGAGATGCTTGATTTAGCTCAAAGACAAGGCCACATATTGCGCAGCTGTGGGATCAAATTATGTTTGACACATCAGTGGGAATTACAGATTTTCTTGATGGGAAACTGCATGACAAAGACAATTCAGAATCTTTTAGGTGTTCTGTCATCAACAGAAGTTTGCTGATGTTTCCTGTTTAGTCAGATCCTTCTAGCTTTTCTGATGGGACATTTGAATGAAGAGGAGGGAAGCAGAATGATTTCCACTGATAATGGCCATTTTAGGGGGAAAAATTAAAATTAAAAAAAAATTTAAATAAAAAAACCCCACCAGCTGGGGTTAACAGCATATTAAAAACCAAAAAAATAAAATTAAAAAAATTAAAATAAATTAACCCTACCAGCTGGGGTTAACAGCATATTAAAAACCCCAAAACTTCCCAGCTTTCTGACCTTGCAAACCTGATGCTTGGTTCACTGCAAATTGAGAAGCTACAAGGCTGTAATAGAGGAAGCCTCATTAGGGACCATAACCTGAGATCCAGCTCAGAGGTCAGGCTTTGCTGGTCAGAAGGATGTGGGAGACAGAGCCAAGTCCAGCAGCAGTACAGGAGCACCAGCCCCTGAGCACTCTCTGTCTACAGAGCTGTGCCCTCTGCCAGAAAGGGAAATGAGAGGCTCTGACACCTGAGCATGAGGATGCCTCTCTGAGCCTCTCACCTCGAAGAGCCTGAGAAAAGAGCAGAGCTGTATGTCCTTCTGAGTGGTTGTTGATGCTCCACACCCAGGCCTGTTTCTAGCCATAGTGGTCCTAGCAGCCCTGTGCCTTTGATGGCAGCAGTGGCAGGTGGAAAAGTTAGGGCCTACCTACTCAGAAAGGATGCAAGTTTTGTGGTGCCTCTCCCTGAATCTGTCCAGAAGTATTATCTGGATGTGTTAGGGAAAATAATCTACTTCCCTTATGCCTGCACTCAGAATATAAACCTAGAGCTCTAGCTATCAAATATCATTTGTAAATAGTGATCTTTCAAGGGGCAAAAGTTAGTCCAAGATCTAGTATTAGGTGGCATTTATTTTAGAAAAAAGAAAAGAAGTTTTAGCTAACTCAACCCCAAACAGTAAGGTTCTCAAAAACCAGAATGAAGTTTTTGGTGGAGAAAGATTACCTCTAAGCTTCCCTTTAGAGCCCCTTCCAAAACCACAGTTGCAAAGTAATGCCAAACAATGGTATTGAAGTCACCTGTATGGAATACCTTGTCCTGAGACCAACTTCTGATGTGGTTTAGTGCACATATGGCACCAACTGAAGAACTCTAACACATGTGCCCCATTGCCTAAGTTTGTCCCCCATCCAACTGTATGCAAATGACTTAAGGTCAGAGGAGGAAAAATATTGTTTTGTTTTCATTCTTTTTTATCAGACTGCAAATTCTTTGGGTCAGGATTGACTTGTTCTGCACTGGGTGGGTAGTACCTTGATCTAGGGAGATCCCAATCTCTTAGTCTCTATGCTTGTCTCTAGCACAAGTAATCATTAATATTACTTCAATGTAAAAATGACATCTTTTTGAATTACTTAGCTTTTCAGAAACAGACAGGAACACCACTAGTTTATGTTTTGCTATGTTTGAAAGCATGCAATTAGACACGGATCTTACAAACATAAACAAACACTCCCATCCAACCTCCATGTTTTTAAAAAACCCCAGGTTTGTTTAGACAAGGGGTTGATAATCCAGTTTGAACACAGGTATCTGAATGCTGTGACAGCTTCTTCATAATGCTCAGCTTATGGTACATTAAACTTTAAAGCAAGATAAACTCCTGCTTTCATTTTATCAAACATCTACCCAGACAGCAAAAAGAAAGACACAAAGCAATGTTTGCAGCTACAGCCAAGCATGGGATATCCAACTCAGCATATGTTTGAAATGAAAATGAACAATATGTTGCATAGATATACTACTGTATTTTTCAATAGAGAATATCACTGGGATTTGTAAATGTTAAACTCATTCTTCCCTTAAGAGTTTGGTTTTATTTCATGCCTAAAAAAACCCCCTGAGATTCACAGAGATTAGGCAAATAGAGACAGCAGTGCTTGCAATTGAGAAAGAAAGTGCTCTTAAAAGAAACTGCCCTGATAATCAGTTTGGGTGGAAGAAATCACAGGGGAGGACACAGACAAGACATTTTTTAAGAGCGCTAAGTGTTGTGCCACTGGTATTACTGAACTTTGGTAGTTAGCCATATTATGCTTTTTTTGTGGTCAGTAAAGCAGCAACCTGTCTATCACAATAATAGTGATGTAGCAACAGACATCCAAGAATCCATGATAAGAAATCTGCAAGAGACTTTCACCTACAGAGAACAAGGAGCAAGAATGGAGGGGGGGGAGCAGATGACTAAATCCTTCAGGAATGGGGGATAGCAAAGAGGCTTGAGCAGCCTCTTAATTTAACAGATTACCAAAAAAACAACTTCCCATTCAAATCCAAACAGGCTATGTACCCAAAAAGCTTCATAGGTCTTTCTACTCCCAACATTTAATTGACTACCTTACAAAGCCTCTCCTTAGAGGAGACTTCTTAGAGGAGACTTAAGGTCATGTAGAAGACAAATACTGAGAGGTTATAGTTGTTTCCACTGATTTAAAATTGACACATTACACTACAAGCATCACCTTCATATTACACTGAGGACAACGCGTGAGAAATCAGAGATGTGCTATTACATGATTTGTTATAAAGAGTTATTATGTTCATTGTACTATCAATAACAGCCTAAAAATTATCAAATCATCCAAGTTTCTTTCTCAGATTTGCATCTTCCCTATAAGTTAACTTTTATGCAGCTACAGCCTCTGCTCCCTTTCCCAATCAACCCTTTCTCCTCTCCCTCTTTCATATGACCTCACCATACCCAAAAATGTGAAGAGATTGGTCTTATCACAGTTCAGCAAGATACCACCTGCCAGCTGAACTGTGACAAATCCCAGCTGGCCTTACAATACACACACTCACAGGGACTGAGGCTGAGCTGATGGACAGCAGCTCCAGGCTGTCGTTTAAACCACTGAGTACCCCCATCCACGAAAACCGTGCTGAGGAAAGAGCTCAATAAAACGAATGTTGCCATGACCACATTCCCATTCCAGTGTGCATCAGATCTTTTTACTCTCTCCTCTACCTGCAACTGCCTTCTGCTGAGCCTTGCTAAGCCTTTTACAGACAACAAGGTGGACAAACTGCCTGTTCTTTGTACTCACACAACAGTTGACACAACATGACCCCAATCAATCATACCATAACAAAATTTAAAACAGCAAATATTCATTCCTCCCTTTCCCCAGGACTGCCCTTCTGAAAATACACAATCCTGGAAGAAAAAGCTTAAAAAAAAGAATAACTCAATAGTTATTAAAAAATTAGGATAAGGCTTATGAAGAAAACCTCAAAGGAACTTTAAGAGTTATTACTTTATTATTACTCCTGCCATACACAACACTCATGTTTTCTAACTCCTAGAAGAGCCAGGTAATCAGGTATGCAACATGATTGTAATAAAAACATTTTCTAGAATTAGAGACGTGCATTTCTATTAGCAACCATTTTACACACTGTTTAAATAATTCCTTGAACCCAAGGTTTCAGTCATGAATAAATGAAGATGTGAGCATAAATTGAGTTTTACTGATTTGTTTAAGCACTCAGGTAGTATAAAAAAATTCAACAAAATAGACTCAAATTAGAAAGTTGACAAGTTTGAACAACTACCACACTTGCAGATGTGCTTCAAGACTTTAACTTTACAGGCTCAGGCACTGCACTTTACTGAGATAAACAGATGTGAACAGCTCAGCCACCAGGCAAACCTACCAGCAGCCCATAGCTTATTTCATTGCAAGCTTAATAATCATCAGCTTCCCACTTGAAGAGTGATCTACAGGCAGATGTATTTAATAAGCTACTTAAAAATAAACTTGAATCTGTAGATCAACAAGATTGGTTAGTAGTAATCATTGGCAGTTACAAGTGTAAAACACTTTTCCCATGTAAAACTTCTGCTGCCTTTTCTTGACGCTTTCACAGAAGTCACCTTCAGCCAGGAAAGCAGACACTCTGAATGGGGCGTCTCTACTGTTAGACAATTTCCCACCTAAATGCTAAGTTGAACTTTTTGAAACTTTTATGGTAGGCCCTCAATTCAGCAGCAACTGACCACAGCCATGAGTCTGGTTTAACTCTGCAATTAGAGTTAGCTTTGTTAATGGCGAGACCAAATGTGCACTAAACCACCATGTCTTAACTTCAAGGGGAGGAACAGCCTTTCCTAAACTGAGCCAGAAAATGAGGCCCTGGGCAAACACACACCAGACAGTACCTAAGATTTACAAGGAGCAGTTCTGGGTCTTTGGAGACCTCGGCACATCCGGACATGAGCTATGTGAAAGTACCAGGCTATTTCAAATGATTCACAGGTGGCCAGATCTCACCAGCTGATCTGCTGCTTTTCTGAACTGTGGATGTGCCTCTGTCCTCCCTCTCTCCCCCTTAAGCTCCCAGAGATGCACAGGTCTACAGCTAAACAGCATGGTCTTAACACTCTAGAGCTGCTGGTCTTTTTCCCAATAAAATTCAGAGGAGGTAGGACTTGGATGTTTGTAATTATTTGGGCAGAGCTTGTTAAGAAAGCAGGCTCACACACCTATTTGACACAGCAACACATGTCAGATATAGGTTTGACTCTTTTTAGTCTCTCTAGGCCCTCCCTGAACACAGAGGAAGTTGAACAAAGCTCAACAGGGTGAAAGAATGACAAACTATATGGAAAGCTATCTGTCATTTACATTGCTACAAAAATTGTGCTAAACTCATGGTGCCATCACTACTCTCCTCCTGATTAGCTTTGGATTTTTGGTGGATTTGATTTTTTTCTGCAACAGTCCCTGGAACCTTTTGTTGAACACTCATACAACTGAGAAAAAACCCATTATTTTACTGGAAGGCAGGATTTGAAGATAAACGCAAGTGAAAAGTCAGAAAAACACTCCCAATTCAGCTAATATAATTTCTGAAAGAAATTGTCAGGACGGGGGGAGTTTTTTGGGATTTTTTTCCATTTCAGCACAGCACATTGCATTGCCTACTGTGCTAACCATTACAGCTGCTGTTATTCTGATTTGTGTCTACTAGTCAGTGTGGAAAGAACAGAGGAAATTCAAGCAGCAGTTTAAGTGTCTGTACACTTAAGCCAAAGAACAAGTGTGCAGCATAGTAGAGAGAAGAGATCTAACAAGTATTTGGTTTCTTTTTGACCTGGACCAATGTTCCTGCTGCCCAAAAAAATTAAAAAGAAACCAACAAATAAGTTCTTAACTTAGAAGATAATTTTTGTTAACAGTTGGTAAAGCACTTACAAGACAATATTGCAAGGAGAGAATTATCTAAAAGCATAGTGAGTTTTGTGAGTATTTATTGCACTCTCTGCTTCCAAACCAACTCCCCCTCTATTTCCCTCCTAGGAAATTACCTTCCAGTCCCCCCTCATGGATAAGACCCTACAGATGCTGGGTTTCAGCAGGGTTTGTGTCTGATGTGCAACCCATCTCACCACTCCCACTTACCAATACAGCAGGACCAGGAAGACTGCCAGCAAAGCCAGGGTGGCTGTGGTACTGTTCATTTCTAGGGAGGCAAGTGCCAGAAGATCTACAGGCTCCATTTTCCTCCACTACAGCTGCAGCCTTGAGTGCTGTGAGCAGGGGAAAGCCTCCGCAAGGGCTGATAAAGCCTTCCACAGCTAAAGCAATGACATCTGCAACAAAACAGGAACTGAGAGAGCAAAAACATGTCAAGCACACACTGCAAACCTTTCCTCTTCTCATGGACTGCACACTCTGAGACAGAACTCGAAGGTTCCCTGAATGGCAGAATGTAGCAATTTCCCCCCTCCCACTGTTGTTGTCTGTCATGCCAGTAAATATTTACATACCCACCGCTTGAGACATCAGCGCTGCTGAATGGGTTTTTAGACCATTATGGGAATCTAGGAAATCTGTAGGGACAATAAATGGGGAAGACAGCCTGGCCATGTTACAGATCATGGAAGAAAAATATAAAGGCAGTTCAGGGGTGTCCTGACATACAAACAGTGGAGTTCTCTAAAGTAACTAAAATAGAGCATTTTTGCAATATGAAATTCCATTAGCACTCAATTTCCAAGCTGGCTATACCTTGTAAGAATGGAACAAAGTATACTTTAAATTACCACAACTAAAAGAAGGAATTAGAGGAAAGCTGGTCTAATGTGACTTCTAGAATGCATATAAAGAAAGACCAAATGAGCAGAAAACCCCAATTTTTTGAGATAGCATCAGATCCATAAGTCAGCATCTGCCCCACTGGTGAGTCCACACAGACAGCACTGTTTGGCTGTATCATCTCCCCTCCACGAGGGCTACAGCAAATTTTCCTGCCTCAGTGCACTCTCCCCCTTGGAGGTATCCCTAACCAGTCTCTCCAGAGATACTTTGGCTGCCCCTACATTGTATTTCTACTACCAGGTTTAACACCAATATGGTCAAATCTACTACCTCTGCACTGTGGCACAGTCAGGCTGCCACAGTCCCATGAACAACCTGCACACAACAATCAAGTTTTGACTGCAGTTCTGGAAATGGTTTGTTCACTGTGTATGAATTCTTCAGCTTTCTTCCATATGTTCCTGCCTGCAAACCTCAAGCCTGTTTTAAGCATCCGCTCTAGTCCAATTAGAAAGGTAAACCAAAGAACACACCTTGAAGCACTTCTACAGGAGAAGTCCACCGACCTGTTATACACTAAAGTAACCAAATTCCATGAGCAAAAAAACCCTCAGGACAACAACATCAGAAGCAGCAGCTTGCATGTAAACACCTCTGCCTATGACAAAATTCTCTGAACTGTCCAGTATTTCTTGTTATTTAAGAAACTATAAATTCTCATATATGTGCTTCGGAGTTTCCACCCATCCTAAAACCTATTTGAAAGATAAGGAAATCAATGCTATACAAACATTTGGTTTGTGAATTATATAGTAACCTTGAGAGCCAGAAATTCTGTAAAATCTGATTCTCCTAACACACCTGATGAAGAGTGGTTTCTTCTCTGACTACCCCAAGACAATAGCTTACATTTAATGTGCAAGGCTTCTCCAGTATCACTGTATTACACTTCCTGCTTTTATCAGAGAAGTTAATAATATAGGTATCAAAAAAGTAAAGTCTTTAACACAATGGAGTTTAATTTTAAGAAGATTTGGCTCTACTCTAAGTGAATCACTGCTATTTTGGTTCTTCATGCTTCACAACTGCATTATTCCCTCCCAGGCTCAGATTCTTACAGAATAAGTAGAAGGTGTTAACCAGCTCATCAGCTCCACAGAATAGCAACAAAGCTCACAGAAAACCTTGCTTCAGGTATTAACAACTCCACTGCTATTCTAGGTCAATAACAGCTCTGCTGGTTTGATGCTGCTGCTGGAAAGTTCTGCAAGAACTCCAACAAGATTCAGCACCAGTGACACAAGGAATTAATCACTGGGCACAAGCTAATCCCAATAACAACCAATCCTGTGGGACTTTCAGAAAAAGAAAAAAAAATCAAACATTGATATGCATCAAAGTCTTTTCTAAAAGACTTTTCATCTTTTCTCTTCTTCTTTCTTTTCCAAAAGATTTGTCTTTTCTTCTTCTACCACAAAGGTAGAAGACAAGAAATAATATTCCAATTTCACTTTAATTTATTTGGCTTTTTAATAAAATACATTTTTCTGCACATAGAGGACAGATATTCTCTTATTAAAATCAACTGCACGACTCCTATCGGCACACACAGGTCAAGAAGAGACCTCACTTGTTTTTTAAGAAGCACTGGAGTCTTTTCCCAGTCACACTGAGAGACAGGAGGTAAGAATAGTTCTTAAACACATGCTTAAGAAAGAAAATAGGGTCTCACATCAGAATACAGTTTGGAAAATAACACATAATTAAGCTTTTTTTTGCTTATCATTTCATCCTTTTCTGCTGTTGATGGTGGGGTCTGTGCTGTTTTACTTTTTAAGCCTCATCATCTGATTCTTGCTGAAGGATTTTAACTTGGCACCTCTGACCATTAAGAAGGGTGGCAAGCATTGACTCTAAAACCTACCTGGAGCACTTCTCATCACAGACAGAGGCACTCACAGTTTTCACCTTGGAGTTAGGGACCTCAGCTCTGTGAAGAGTCACATAAATCCCCATGATACTTGTGGAGGGAAAAGGAGTCAAGGATGCAGAAAACAATGAAAACAAGCTATTTCTCAATCCTGAGAATATCCTTTACAAATTTTTTTTTACGTGAGAAATATCATCCTAATTAAGACTTAATAGCGCAGATATTTTCCACCAACCTCCAAGTTCCTTTTGCGGAGTCACGCTGGCCAGTATGGTAACAGTGTCAAAGAACTGTGCAGACAGATACAAAGTCCTCCTTAACCACAGGTTGGAGGAAGCCAGAGACAAGCAGAAGAGAGCCTTTTCCTGTCAGACTGCTGTGAGTCAGCAGCGGTGCCTGCATTGGCATCCACAAGGCTTCCCTCAAGATTGCATCTACCCAAGTTTGCAGCTCCTTCACTCGGTGCCATCCACGCTCTTCTCTTCCGTAGCAATTAAAATCCACAGATCAGCACCTCGTTCATCACAAACAGATGTTGACCAAAACCTACACTAAGGGACCCATCTCACCCTTCATTGCCCAGCACTGCCTGGGAGCTCCCCAGCAAATACCAGAGGGAGCTCAGGCTGAGCAGCCAGGGCTGCAGCCTGCACACGCCCGCAGCAGCAGCTATTAAACAGGGAAGTACACAATAGCATTCAAAGTCTGAGAGGCTGAACTGTTCCTCAACCGAAAAAGAACAAAAACCTGGCACCCAGACAACCCAGGTTTTACAGGAAGCCTTCATGCCTTACAGCCTTGTCTGAGTCCAGTAATATTTTCTGTAAATGCTCTTCCAAAATAATACATTTCAACTTCTAAAGGAATACAACCGTGACTGTGGCCTCAGCCATGCTTGACATACACAAGGATTGTTCCAACATGAAATACAGAGTTTATTAAAAAGCAGGATTATAGATCTTCCCAGTAAACCTAAATCACGTTAAGGATTTTGACCTGTCTTCAAAGCATATCAAATGGAAAGTGTAGTCTCATCTTTCAGGAGCTACTGACTACACCAGCTAGACCAACCACATACTCCTGCTAATGACCAAATTCAATTCCTCTTCTGCTATTCTACCTCATATATTTTAGGTCTATAATAATCTAATTAAGGCCGAGCCACACCAGCTTTATGATAGATGAAGGAAGTCCAGGAAGATGTTACGTTTTAATTTTATAGCAGTTTGTGTCTATAGAAATTTATAGCACAGTCTTCAGATCAACAAAATTCTGCTGCAGACAGCTTAGCCACAAAATACTGCAGATAAAATACCACAGAACAGCTTAAAAACGAGATTAATCAAGGACTAGTTTATGTATAAGCTTTAACCAAGCCCATGTAACAAAATATGTAAGTATATATGATGATAATTTATCTTAAAGCAAAAACCTTTCCAGAGCCAAAATGAATTCTCAACATCTTCAAGGCAGATAAAAAAAAAAAAAATACAGGCACATTTCACCTTTTTTTGGTTTTTTTTTTTATTTGTTTTGTTTTGTTTTCAAAAAAAAAATACAGAGGCACATTTCACCTTTTTTGGTTTTTTTTTTTTAATTTGTTTTGTTTTGTTTGGTGTTTTTTTTGTTTGTTTGGTGTTTTTTTTAATTCAAAACAACCTTAATATCCAAAGTACTGGGAATAATAATGCATTGGAATAGAGGGATTTACAATGGCCATCTGTGACTTAATTATTGCTATCCCTGTTCAAGGATTGATTAAGCAGTTTAATCAGATGATTCTGTACTTCTGCATGATAAACTATGACAAACTACACAACAGACAGACCACCAAGGCATCAGAGCCTACTGATAAACACCCTGCTCTACATTCAGAACAGACAGGAGCACCAAAAGGATACCATGAGCTCATGGGAGATTCTTGAGTCACCTTGAATAGAGTCACTCCAATAAAGTGGATCTCAAGAGGCAAACACAGGAGCTGTAAAACCACGCTGAGGAGGCCACTTTCATGACACTTCCGACTGAGAGGCAGAAAGACACACTTTTACACTTAAATTGTTTTGCCAAGTCAGAACCTGCTATATTAACCTAAATGCTTCTCAGGAAATAGGCATACAGTTTAAAATTCTAGGAAAGCTAAAATATTACGCAAACTTGTACTTCACTAACAAATTTACTCTTAGCTGCCTAAAAGTACTTCAAACACAGTCAGTATCTTAAAGTCTAAAACCCTCATTATGCTAACTAAATGTAGTGCCACTGTACTAAGTCCCCTCTAAAGCAACAAGCTGTGAGATATCCTAGTTATTTCAAAGAACTCCTCTTAGAAATAGCACAGATTTTGTGGTCAAAAGGAATGACAGTTTCTTCCTCTTGCTGTGACAGTTCGGAATGAGTTTCTAAAATAAAGTTACCTCTGCTAATAGTGGCATTAAGATCTTGCAGCCTCTGTGAAATTCCAGAGAAAGCAGAAATTAGTATAACATCTGCTGCCTGTCGCCAGGCATTTCTAAGCAAATTGACTTTATTAAATAATTGGTAACTTGTTTATATTTCTATAGCTTGCTTTAGAAACATTGATTGATTCAAGCAATCCTATCATTTCATTGTCCTATAAACTTGACTGGAGATAAATATGGATTTATGTTCACAGATCAATAGCTCCACATTCACAGCAAAAGCCAAAAAGCCCTGCCTTAATTAGTCTTGTAGTTGCAGAGAGACATATAAATGTTTGCAAAAATATTGTGGTAAGAGCTGTTAATGTATAATTATTTTTTCTGAAGTTAAGTTTTTAAACACCATGAAAAATGCCTAACCTTCTCTGTCTAATTGAAAAGCTACCCTAGATGACAAATTCCAGGCTTGAATTCTCCAAACTGTGTTTTGATGCTCAATTACAGGTCAGAAGAACTGTGAAAAACTTAACAGAAGTACCTTGTTCTACAACTTAATTAAACAAACTTATAGAATAATACAATGCATTTATCAGTACCATATAAAAATTCAAAATGAGAAATGAGAAATGCACCAAAAGTCTCAAAAACCTTGAATGTCAGACAAGGTAAAGAACTATTCTTTACCTGAGAACTACCACTGGTTTTTTTTCAAATATCTCATGCTCCCAGAAGAAACTCCACAGATTCAAATGGAGAATGTGCCCATGGGTTGTGGCCTTCAGCCTGACAAGAATGTTACAATTCTTCTCATCTGGGAGCTGTGGGCAGTATCAGCTGTCCCTTTATGCCTTATCAGAGGGTTTGGATGCAATTGTCCTCCTGAGATGAATAAGACAGCAAAAAGAGAGAGCAAATGAATGTTCAATGTACTAGATGATACAAACATGCCAAAACCAGAACAGGTACTACACTAGTCTCTGCACAGAAGAGGCAGTAAACTGGCAAAAAGGAAAAAGAAAGGTGGCAATGAAGCAAGTCAGGCTAATCCTATTGCCACAGCAATGGTTCTCATACCTCAAAAAGCCCAGAAACTCTTTGTTTGCATCCACATGTAGGAATGCAATCTGACTGCAAAGAAACACAAACTGGCAGCAAAAAGAATCACTGAGGACCAACTCTTCAGCAATGGCATCTACAGAACCACTTTTTAAGATGCAGAAACAGCCCTTCACAGGACACTCTCCTGGAGATCACCAGGTGCAGGGTTTGGTAATGCTGCTCTGACTCCTGCAGATATGGCAGGGAAAGCTTTTGCCCTGTTGCCTCTCTCACCTTTGAAATTGTTCCCCATGACAAGCATTTCCAAATGACAATAACTGCACTGTGAACAACCATGATGAATATTCTCAGATGGCAGTAAGAGCACAAAACCTGTGGGGCGCTGGAACACACAAAGCTGGGGCAGGAAGACACATCGAACCTTCACACCATGGGACGAACACAGGGACATTATAAAGTACCTTGAAATGCCTTATTTTCACTCATGCCCCTACACAGAGTGTATTTGCTGCCTAAATATATGCATCACATGATGAATAATTCTTGGTAGATCGTGCCAAATATTCCCAAAGGCCTTCTTACCCATCTGAAAGGGAGCACAGATTACGAATGTGCAAATTGCAGCCCCCTTGTACGTGGCCAAGAAGCACATGCAACATATGGGCAGTTTTACTCCGGTTCAGCCTTTTGTGCTTTCTCATTCATTGGGCTTTCTTACTGAAGACTTTTCTTCTGGCCACTTGTACACTAATTCACCAAACCAGAAATCCCTTCAGCTCCATTCTAAGCAGATATGCTGTAACACAGACATGCACAACGGGTGAGGGGAGAGATAAAAAAAGAAAAAGTGAAAAAAAAAATTATGCAATCACAAAACCAGCACTTCCAAACCTCAAGCTCTTTCTGAACTCTTGGTTTAGTTGAGTTTTTTACTACAGTGCTGGTTGTTCATTTGTGCAATTGTGATAAATACAGGTTTTACTGGGGGCAAGGACTGTCAAGCTCCAAGCAAAGAAAAAAGTGCTCAGAAGCTGTGAAACTCAAAGGATTGGGGCTAAAATACTAATTAAACTATTTTAATTGCTCAATTTAAAAAATTGCATGTTTTTCCTGCAGTCTCATGGATCTGAGAATAAATCTGTGATTTCAGAATGCTTGAGGCTAGCAATATTTACAAAAGGGCATGAACCCAATAAGCTGACCTATTAGCCAAAGGAAGAAAGGTTAAGTGGAAGACTAAATAACCTGATGTTATGATTTGAAACAGCAAGAAAAACTTAGTCTCAACAAGACTTCAACCCTGCTGACACTCCTTTTAACTTCATCTCTCAAAGTGTACTGTAGTTGGGATCTCATCCTAAAGTTCACAGTGTTCAGCCTCCTTCCCACCTTCTGATGCCTTCCACCAAGGGGCAGATAAGCCCAGCCTCACATTGTAGCTGGGCTAGTGCAAGAAGGAAATATGTTTCCTTCTCAGGGTATGGGGAACTTCCCTCTCAAGAGCCCCAGTTCTGTGTGTGGCAGCCCAAGCTAACTAGAAATTCCCAGGGACAAAGGGAGGTTATGATGAGCTGTAATTCAGAGGGGGCCCTGCAGATGCATGAGTCTTTTAAGGGTGTAGCAAAGAATTTTTGGAAGATTGGTGCAGGTAGATTCTCTCTGTCCTCGTGTGATGCACTCAGCTCTGTGGATGGAAAGCACCAACTCCAAACACAAAATATTGTTTTCCTCTCAGTGTGTAACTCCAATGAACCTTACTGGAGCACTGAGGGTACACGGAGAAGATTACACTCCTTAATGTGCAGTTACAGCTGTACTGTAAATGCAACATTACACGCTTTCTATTATGGTTCAAGACCACTCCGCTCTTCAAGACTGTTATAAACCTCAGAAAACAGGGGTTTATAATGGAAACGCTGAAACACACAACTCTAAAAACCCTGGCAGAGAGGAAATATAGCTATAAATTCAGCTTTTCTTTTCCAGCATACACATTGGCAAGTTATGAATAATGCGTATTTCTACACTTACAACAGACAGACGCACACACTGCTCAGGGTAACCTTTGCTGTAAAGGTGGAGGATGGAAAGAGCTCAGAGTGGAAAGAGCAACCTTTCATCTTGTGTTTTACAGAGTTACTGCAACTGCAATGATGACATAAACCCAGCAATTGAAATTTAGTGCCCTGTGCACCAGCGCTGAATTTCAAATGCTCTTGTTTTAGAAAGGGTGTGTTATGTTTCTATGGTCAGCAAGAAAAAGACATGAGTCCCTTCATACCCCCTCAGCCGTCTTTGTTTTTAAAAAAGACTTGGCTGTGAGGATGCTGTTTAAACGGCACTGCTAATCAGCTTGCTATCCATTCAAAAACAGATATTCTATATATATTCTCTTCTGTACATAGTCTGGTCCCTATCTTCTTAACACCACCAAGAAGCAAAATTTGCTTGTAATTACTGAATTTGTTACTGTAGAAAATCCTGCTTGGTTTGGGAAGAAAAAGATGGACACGCAACTGTACTACCACTGAGGCATTTGGGGATTTCTTCAGATATTAATAGCAGCTGCAGAGGTGGGTCAATATAATCCTATTAGCCATATCATGCTGTGTGATCTCTGATGTGCATGAGGAAAGGAAAACCAAACCAACACAACTGCCATTTGGGAGGAGTGGTGATGTTGGGTAAACAGGGAAATCCATGCCTGTTTTAAACCTTGCAGCCTGACTGTCAGATGGGGAAAGGTGGAGTATGGAGGTCCATCCATTCCAGGAGGGAAGGGGCAGAGGCCCCCACCACTGCTGCTGCCTGCACAGGGCTTGGTGCCAGCACCACCATCCTCCTCCTCAGTCACCTGCCCTGCCCTAGGGTTTCAGCAGCAATCCCAGCCATCACAGCTCTCTGGAGACATTCTTGCAGGAGTTCTGACACCTTGGCTTAAGCTGCCACATACACTGTCCATGTACAGAGAAACACTCAAAGCTCAGCATGGATGCGTGCAGGTATGATCCCTGGTTTTTGTATTAGTCCTGTTCACACTTCAGAGAGGTTTTTGAATGTGTAGGAAATGCTTTCAGATTGAGATGCCCCCATAAACAAATTTCTATTCCAATTCAGATGTGCCCGTAAGTTATTTTCTCTTACAAATAGGCCAATTAGTGACACTGCTGATATATGAGGGACATGAAAAACTTCACCTGGAAAGCAGCCCATGAGACCTCTCCACTACAGATGCTAGAATTCTTAAAGTAATGGATTAATTGGTAGAAGGTTTAGAACTTCTTACCAACACCTCTAACACTAGCTACATCACACTCATTTCAGACCTGAGGGCACTGCATTTAACCTTTCTGCATGTTTGATTGATGAAGGACACCAGCTCTTCAGCTTTCTGCATGACAGCAGCCCTGGTGCCATGGTGTGCAAACCCACACCCCCAAAACTATACCTCTCACTCACCCAGAGCTGCCAAGCCTCTCACAGGAAGGGAATTACCTCTTTGTCCAGACCTGCTCAGTTCAGCATTTGGCAACTTCTGCAGAGACCAACAGCAAAGCTACTTTACTGCCATTAAAAGGGCAATACAATTCCCAGCAGAGCTGAGAACGGCCTTTCACATCTTCTCTTGGGTGACACCTTTACTAGGGGTGTCTCCTGTCTTCACTTCCACCTTTTTTGTTTAAATAAGGTCTTGTACCAGTAGCCTTAGCTAAAAACTCCCACTTTGCTCCCACAATTTTGAGCCTGCCCACTGCCTGCTGCTTCACCCTGGCAGCAGTGGCTGAGAACCAGTCTGACCACGAGGAATGCATACAACAAATCTATGGTCTTCAGAGTAATAAGGAAATTATTTGTAGGAAAGGACCACAGGGGTATAATTGTGTCATTGAGCCAAGCCTCTACACACAGGGCATTGCTATCTCGTGTACACTTAGCCCTGGGAAGTCTGCAGTGTGTCCTTTTGCCAGGTATTTACATATTTACCTCAACTCTCTGGCAAATTTACACTCAGGTGTAAGGACCAACAGCAAGGCTGGAATAGCTTCCCAGGTGCCTGCTTGCCAGATGGTCACAGCCAAAATGTTCAGAAGTGTTTTACCTTACCCAGGAAGCACACAAACCCATTTCTCCTTCCTCTGCTATCTGACCACTGCCCTGTTTTATTAAGCAGCAGGGTAAAACAGAAGCATTTCCAAGGATTTTTATTGCGGTGGTCTAAACAGCCTGAAACTTTGAGTTGCCTCCAGTTGAGCAAACAGCAGATACACTGGAAAAAATAAATGTACACAGGCAGACTCTATTGCAGCCACATATGCAAAACATGTATATGTCAATTTCTCTCTAGTAAGACCTAGAAAGTCAACTTAAAAGGAAAATAATACTTTAAAAACAAGCTTAAATTTAGCAAAAAGCTGGATGCTATAAGACCTTTATTCACTAGAGAAAGATTTACAGCCTCTCTAGGGGAGTGGGATTCCTGCCCTCACTTTTTCTAAGACTGAATGATTATTTATCCCACTAACCTTTCCCTAAAGGAGCCAACACATCCAGCCATGGCTGCGGGGGAGAATGGCACCTCCCCCGGGCCCCACAGGCAGACAGAGCCGCCAGCCAATTCCAACTGCGATGCCTTTGCCCAAGGATGCGCCACGGGAGCGGCGCGGCAAAGCTTCCAAAAGCACGGGGCAAGGAGGATTAGGGCGGACCACAGGATTTACACACAAGATCCCAGGAGATCCTTACGCTCAGAGGTCTCCCGTGCCTGCTCCAGCGGTTCCTGGCTGGGATGCCCGGCAGCAGCCTGAGGGAAGCAGTGGGGCGCGGAGCCATCGCGCCTCCCACACAGCAGACAGGTGCTGGGACCGCCGCCAGGTAGGGCCGCGGGACTACAACTCCCAGCAGCCCCCGCGCCTCCCTGCCCGGTCCCCGTGGGCTGCTCCCCGCCACGCCCTCTGGGGGCTGTAGTTCCACCGCCACCCCCAGCCTGTCCGGCTGACGGGCTGGGAAAGGAGGCTTTGCGTGGCCGCAGAGGAAGCTAACACTCTGAGACCTTAATAAGTTGTTGGTTTTGGGGTTTTTTTTAAAGTCTATGCATGTATGTCTGCATTACAAATGAAAAAAAAAACCAAAAAAACAAAAAACAAACAGCAAAAAAGACCCAAAAAACCAAAACAAAACAAAACAAAAAAAACCCAAACAAACAAACAAACAAAACTCAGCAAATATTTAGATCTCCAGCAAAGGGAAAATGGGAAGTTAGTGTACTTCCAATTTTCTTTCTGCTTCTGGTGGGGATTCTTTGGTTTGCTGTGAAAGGGGAAGGGAAAAAGTGAAAAATAGAAGCTCATAAGCAAGTGTTGCCAAATAGCTTTGGAAAATCAGGTGGGAAAAACTTAAATGTTCCCATACACTAATTAGTTAATGACTGGCCTCAAGCCTGCAAACATGCTGATACTTAACTCTGTCCTCTACTGAAGTGAATGCAATTGAATCTCATACTCCAGTTGTTCCAGAAACTCAAGGCCTCTAGAAATTATAAGCATAGCTTAGTAATGCTGAGATTTTAAAAGTAATTAAGGGCTTATCCACATTGGGAGTTGCTGCAGAGTAGCTTCTATTGCGTAACTCCCCTTCCCTGCGCTGGACATGTATTTCACACTAACACTGCTTTATTCTGAATTAGTTTGCCCTATTCAGGCTTTCAGTTCACGAGCTACCTTGGCCCACATTGATGGACTCATGCAAGGTGAGCCTAAATTGTGTGTTCTGGTTTACCCTTGTGTTCAAGCATTCCTTTAGGCATATGCTCCCAAAAGCTAGGGATTTCTTCTGAAAACTAGAGGTGAAGTTTCTCACACAGTCATTGCTGCCCTGAATTTGGGAGATCAACAGGATCACTAAATGCCGTGAGACTCACAAAAAACTCCTTTGGGAGCATGATCCTATTTGCCTAACTCTGAATGTTTGTTTTTCTAACACAAGGCTGTGCAAACGAGAGAAAGTTCTCCTTTCAGAGTAAAATCTGCTCTTAGTAATTAGTCCTTGTGGGTAGCGAGTTTTAACAATACTTCACAGAGAACAAAAAAATTCATAATCTGTCCAGAATATAGCAAAAGCTTTAAAGTTTTTCCCAATTTTTATTAATTACATATGCATAAAAAAAAATCAACAGTGTTAACGTACAGTGAGCCAGAGAATTTCCACCAAGACCAGTAGGTATTAAACCCGTGGATATATCAACAGGTCCCCTTTACCTGAGGTGAAGAAGAGGAGAAGGAAAGGTCCTGAGTAACAGGAAATAATCATACATGAGTGATGCAGGAGGTTTTAGTGTCCAGACAGGTGGTACCCATAAAGCCTTCTTAGCTTCTATCCAGGGCCATCTCTGTGCAGCTGCAGGGCAAGGTTTCTGGATGAAGAAGACTTCCCAGATGAGGAGCACGCGACGCAGAGGCAGACACTGAGTCCTGCCAGAGCTTTAGAGGACCCACCCTGCTCCCTGGCTTCCAGCTCTGAGCAGCTCTGCACGGAACTGAAGGGAAGCTGCAGGACTTGTGCACCAAATCAATCCCCTGAACGGCTTCTGGATTCCATCTGTCCCAGGGAACTGTTCAGCTGCTTTGCAAGGCACTACAGCTCATCTTGTACTTCTAGAGCAAATTGGCAGCACATGAATAGCACACTTGAGCCATAACCCGGATAAGCCTTCCAGGATAATTGAGATTCTACAGTATGTGACTTTTTACAGTAAATTTTCATAGACTTGCTAGAAAAATGTGAGTTTTGACCTAGCACTTTTCATTCCAAGAGTTCTGAATAATCTATTTTAATGCAGGTTTAGAAAAGAAAAAGGAAAAAAAAGGCATGTTCTTTTGACTTCAAGTTCAATTGATAGAAGATTTATTAATCACCATCATGCAATTCATATCAGAATGCCTGTATGAAAGCAGATACATGGAAGAGCTGGAATAGATTGCTTCCCAAAATCTTGTAGCATTAAGAGTGGAGTTATGTTTGCTTTCCTTTTTTGTTTTGAATTCTCTAGCACTTGTTTGACTGAGACAGACTCTCTTATTAAAAATGAGGTGTTAAAGAACTGCTTTTGTGAATGCACAGGGTTATTACTTATTCCAACAGGTATTTTGCTCATTTCTGACTTGCATAACTACAAACACCATGAATAAGTCTATTGAAACTACTAAGGTCCATCTAATGTTTTCATCTTCCTACTTCCCAAAACAACAATGGTCTAAGTCATCTATTTGCAAGAATTCACAGATAACATCAGAATGAAGAGGAAGCATGGATAATACAGCACAAGACCCTCCAATTGTTTTACTGGAATAGGGAAATCCATTGGAGGCTAAACTATCTGTCAACACTGGTCTGATGCTGGCTGCCCTCCTTCCCTCCCCGAGGAGCTGAGTGCTGTGGGGAAGCCCAGCCCACCCCATTCACCTGACTGCTGTAACCCAGAGCTGAAAGACCTGCCAAATGTGAGGACCACAGCAGGATGAACACACTTCTTTTCCCATACAGAAAAGAGACGCGAATTCCAGGTGCAGATGATTTCCCAAAAGCAGAAGGCAAGACAAGAGGAAAAAGCATTTAATGGCAACGCTGCCAGAGCTGAAAAACACTTTCACAGGGGAGCTGTGAACACCCTGCATCTCCATGAAGGATGAGTCAAATTCACAATGCCGTGCCGGCTCATACATGGCAAAAGCTTTCCATGTTGCTTTCACATTTTGAAAAAATCAGAGCTTTCCTCAGCCTGTTCTCTTAAACACCTAGTAGGCAAGGGAAAAATGGAGGCAGAGCCCAAAATAATACCCTAGCAAAGTGCTGAGCAGCAAAGCACAGAGCCAAAGGACTCCCGTTTCCCCTGAACACCTTTCACAGCTGCACCCTGGTTTCCTGGGCACTTGGCTGAGGCAGCAGCTGCTGCTGCCATCTCCCCTCCATTCCCATCAGGATCCCAGTGTGCAGCCTCAGGGGACTTGCAGGGTATTTCCATTGGGTTTGACTGACCACAGGTGAGCAGGGGCATCAACTTCCCAGCCAGCAGATCAGATAGTAAATACACAGCATGCACAGTACTTCATTTGTAACTTTGATGACGTATTAGAGGCTAAAATAGAGGGGAAACTCATGGGAAAGCAGGGATCCAAAAAGAAGGGATGTTCTCCCTCCGGTGTCTGGGCGAGGCTCTGCTCTTCCCTCCCTCGGCACTTGTGGCAGATGAAATGAAGACATGGAGGCAGCCTGGGCTGGGGAGGAGGGCAGCAGGGGCTGGGTCCCGGCGGGCACCGGCAGCGGCTCCGCGTTGTTCCTGCCAGCAGATGGAGCAGGGCTGGCACGGGAAGGGTGAGCGGCACGAGTGGGAGGCCTTCCTGCCTCCATCCACGCCTGCCCCTCTCCCAGGAGCTCCTCCTGAGCTAGGCGGTCTCCCCTTTCCCGCGGGAGGTTTCTCGTTCCCTCTCCCGGCCAGCGCATCATCCCAAGGTCTCTCCCGAGGAAGGCAAGCTCCTGCCAGGGCTGCCTGCCTGCAGAGAGCTGAACACAGCCATGAGGGCTGATGAGTGTAAAAGCATCTATCTCTACCTCTCCCCTGGTGTCTGCAAGTCCATGCTCACATGTCCACAAACACCCACTTTTGTCCTTAAACTGTGGCCTGCTGTGGGTAGACGGAGATCTTCTACCTACCCGTGACCACCTTCCATTTCTCCTGAACTGGTTCGGTGCCATTGTCCCTAGCTGTCAGAAGGGTTATTTTCCACTCTTGTGTTTCTGCTGAGTCTAAGCCAGGATCAACATGAAAGATGGATATGCTCATGTCAGGTCAGCAAATTAAACCTAGTGAGCTAAGAATAACCAGATTCCAAAGGTGAAGAAACAGAGACAGGGTGGAATTGGAGAAGTACTGTTTTCCTGCTTACCCTGGGCACAGGAATTAATGGAAAAAACCCCCATGTAACCCTCCACCTCCCCTTAGAGCCCCTCTCCATCACCAATTCCCCTTACCCTCAATACCCATTTCTTCATTCCTTTAATTTGCTTTTTTTGGTCAGATTGTGAGACACGGGTCCTTCTGCAACTCCCACACATCCTATATGTTTCAGGCTTTTAAAGTCAGAGATAATAATGGTGATCCCTTGACAAGCACCCAGCAGTGTGTTGTTACCATCCCAAGATTCCTGCAGATGTGGGCCCCAGAGGAGTGAGAACAAAAAGAGCACTGGCCACTGCATTTTTGTCTGCCAGTTTGAAGAGGACATGCAGGTAGCAGGGCCTCCTCATGGCACAGCTGCCCTTCTGTGCACTCACAGCTAAGACTCAATGCCTGTTTTTTCCATAGATAATTATATATATATATATATATATATATGTATATGTATATATAGTAAATGTGGACAAAGTGGGTGATCTGTGTGTCATTTTACAAATATTGCACATGCACAGGCTTGAAGAAGGACAAGCAGGCTCTGATGGGTGGGCAGTGCTCAGTGATTATTGTAATCAGGCAGTTTGATACAGATGTGGTGCTGCTGGTAGGGCATCACTCAGTGCACATGGAGAGACAAGGATACAGTAAGCTATGCAAAATAAATACTTTGTGGTTAGCAAAGGGAGACATTGCAGGTAACTCCAATATCTACATCACATTCTTCCTTCTTTTGCCTTTTGGTTTTCATTATTCTACTTTTTGGAATCAGTTCATTCTTTCTCAAAAGATTTGGAATATTTTGTTATTCCCTTTTTTATTGTTGTTTAAAAGCATCTCTTTTGTTTATGTCACATATATGATCTTCACTATCATTAATTAAGACATTACCTAGTGTTATGCCCATAGGGAAAAGTCCAAGCTTTGTAAATGGAAAAGTACATCAGTGTCTCATTTGCTTTATAATAGCCTACACATTTGAAGCCAAATGGTGGTTGTGTAGTCCTGGTATGTTCCAAAACTGCCATTACAGTGTAATTTATTTTAGTCTGTTATAGAATAAAATAGAGACTGAAAATCCTGAAGCTCATACCTGAGAAAGGACACCAAGAAATCATCATGGATTGTACTCTTTCTTACACTTTTTTAGTGGAAGAAATAGATTTTGTTGCAGAAAATGCCTTTGATGTAGATGTTTGAGTGATTTGCTACACTGACAGTAAAGAATAATATTTCATGAGGTTTTTATGGGGTATTAAAAGTCCAAGGTGGCCAAGTTTCCTAACAGAAAAAGCAAAATATCTCAGGGGTTGAATAAAGGCACCATCTGCACCGGAGTGTGACCCCAGACTAACTGACTGTGAGTGTGCCTGTCTTTCTGTGTGTGTTCATGTGTGTGTGTGTATGTGTGTGTGCACTTCAGAGGGATAGCACTTGCTTCAGTTCCGTTATAATTCCTTTAAATATTTATTACTGGAATGTAAATTCTGCTGAAAACTGAGGCCTCTGCTCTGGAAAAAATAGACCATCACCTACCATGGATGTTGTCACTCAAGTGAAATAGCCAAGTCCCTTTTGGAGAAACAAAAGGATTTGGTTATATAAACAAGTCACTGCACTGAATTATAAGAGTGGGGGAAAAAAGGAACAAAAACCTGCTGACTGCTGGTTGAACTGCTCCTTGGCTACGTGTGAACTGAGGTTGTGCAGATCTAGCAAGAAGCAGGAGCAATATTAAAATGAATTGGTTACTAATAGTGGAAGTAGTCCAGCAAGCACATTTACAATATCCAGCGCTAAGGATGGCTTTGTTTTCAGATTGGTTTGTCTTTATTTTCAATGTAAAGCATTAATAAGCTTCTTAAGGAGATTGGGGATGGGAGAAAACATTGGCTGATCACCTTAAATCCCAGGAAAATAAAAAAAAGTTCTCAGGTTGCTGGATGAAATAACAAATTAGAACAGGTTTATACTTCTTACAGTGCTATGAAAGCTTTACTTCTAGATCATTTCCAGACACCAGAAAGTTATTAAAATTCGCAAAGGGAAAAGAACTTCTACATTTATATGAGTTTTAAAACTTATTTTTGGACTTCAGCTTGATACTAGTGTATAGGAGAATAAATCTGTAATGTGAAATAGCTAGTTAAAAAGAGGAGCCAAGGACCAGTCTAGCACTACAAACACTTGGGAAGAGATTTATCAAATAATATTTGGGGTTACATTTTATTCTGAAGGGTCAAAAGTGGACCAGACTGCTGTGGATAGTACCAGCACTTAGGCTCAGGTATTTGTATCACTTTAAACCCTACTGTCATTTCAAGGATATAAATAGGCTTGGGAAAATCAGATTATTGGAAGGATTAAATTGGGATCAGTGTCAGTAATAATCTATTCCTTTGTGGTGACACCAATTGAAACAGGGAAAGTTTCAATTTCTCCTCAACGTTGCCTATGGATTGTGTGGGAATGAGGAATATAAACAAGGGGAAGGAGGGTTAAATAGCACAGCTCTCGTGTGCCCAACAGGCAGGGTATATATAAGGCCAGAAGAATCCTGCCTGGAAATAGCATTGCCCAAAGACACTGCCTCACCAAAGGCCAGTAACAGTGATGGAGTGCCAAAACACATCAGTCTTTCTAGTTTGTCAAGCTAATAAAGTCTCTGTGTGCTGCGCTTCCACACTTCCAGTCCCACCACCCAGCATGCTCTAAGAGCCACAAAATCATAGAGGAATCATAAAGGAACTTTATTTCCTTTTTGTTTTCCAATCACATTGCCTTAAACTTTTCCTTACAGTGCCACTCCAGTTATCTTCTAACCAGAAAAAAGGCAGCAGGTACCTGGCTGCCCCATCTCTGGGGATTCAGAATTATCCCAGGTTGAGGAATGTCATTTGGTCTCCAAGCACCAGCCCCTCCATCACCAGCCCAGTGCCATTACCCCATCCAGCCCTCATTCAGCCATCCCCAATTGCAATCCATGCAAGTGTTGCCTACAAAAGAGCTCAGTGAGCAGCAGCTGGCCTAGGTCCTTCATCATTGTCCAAAATACATTTCAACAAGTACAATCAAATTTGCTTGGCTCCTTTGGATCCAGAATTAATTTGATAGTGGTGAGTTTAGTTTGGTGACAAATTTCCCACTGAATTTTCTTTCAACCAGAATCATGTCAGCAAAGTACCCAAGGTACCTTGTGGTGGTTGAGCAAAGAAAGCATGTTTAGATTTGCTTTCCATCTTGTCTCTCAGAGAAAGTTAAAGACTGGGTTTTTAGTCTGCAGCCCTCTAAGTGAAATCCTGCCTCCCTGATAAGCCATTTTCTGCTTAATGTGAAGATGATTAGAAGGCTGGAACACCTCTTCCATCAGGAAAGGCTGAGAGAGTTGGGGTTGTTCAACTGGATAAGAGAGGGCTCCTGGGAGACCTTATAGTGACCTTCCAGTACCTGAAGAGGGCTTATAAAATGATGGAGACTGACTTTTTAGTAGGGACAATGGCAACAGGACAAGGAGTGAGGGTTTTAAATTATAACAGGGTAGATTCAGACTTGATAAACAGAATAAATTTTTTGCAATGAAGGTGGTGAAACACTAGCACAGCTTGCCCAGAGAGGGTGATAGAGGCCCCATCCCTGGAAATATTCAAGGTTAGGTTGGACAGGTCTCTGAGCAACATGATCTGGTTGAAAATGTCCCTTTCTGTGGAAGGGGAGTTGAGGCAGATGATGTTTAAAGGTGCCTTCCAGCACAAAGCATTCTATGGTTCTATGGGAAAGGGTATTTCCCTGGATAGGAGTCTTTATCCTTCCACTGACCACTGAGTGGATGGTGCTGGGAGGCTGGTGGCAGTGCATCTCAGGTCTTGGAGCAGGTTTCTATAAATACACCTGATTGTAAGCAAGATAGTGGTGAGAAGAAAGGAATGCAACGTTTCTTGGAGTAAATAATGTTTCACTTATACTGCCCTGTGGCAGGAGCAAAAATCATAGGGTGGGCAATTCCCAGCATTGTTCCCAGGTGCTTTTCCAAAAGTTTGCTTTAACTCTCTACAGAATTAATTATTTGGGTTTTTTCACTGTTGAAGAAGAAATGGTTGATATTTGGAATTGTGCATTTATAGCTTTGTCACTTCAGAGGCTTCATCATAAAAGTGGTTCTTTTCACATTTCCCACTGGATTTTTTTTTTCTAAATATGCATTTAAATTTCTTCCTCTATTTCTTTAGATGTAAAATGCAAGCCTCTGCATCTCCAAAAAAGCTCAGGCGCTTCTCTTTTCTTTCAGTCTTTCAGCTTCCCACTTTTACTTCTGCTCAGTTAATTACTCATTTACAATTATTTCCCTCTTTATTTACGTGGGCATGTGTTTTCCCTGGGCAGCCGCTGCCTGGAACTTGGGAGTCAGTGTAACCTGACTCCAGCCCTGCTTGCTCCCTGCGAACCCTCTGGCGTCACGGAGCAGCTCTCAGCAATGCAGGGCAGGATCAGCGGCTGGCTCGGCACTGAGCGCTGGGTGCCCATTCCCTGTTTGCCAGGTGCACCCAAGCAAAGTCTGGAAATGCTCCATCATCCCAAAAGAGCCTGGCCTCAGGTGGGCAGTGAGGCCAGAAAACCCAAAGCAGGAGGGGCATGGGCGACCCGGGAGGGCATCCCAGCATTGCAGCCTCCATGCCTTCATCTCCCTCTGCCCCCGAGCAAACCAAGCTGGCAGCAATGGCACTTTGTGCTTCAAAGGGCCCCGACAAGCACGGCACTGCTATTTGTGTAATGGGCTGGAATTCTTGCGTGAGCAGTGCTACATAAAGGGAAAATCTCAGCATAATTACTGGTCCTTACAGCTTTTCATTCCTGAAAATTTGAGGGTAAGGAAATAGCTGTAAGGGTAAGTAGGAGATAAATGTTGGTTCATGGCACATTCCTTATTTAAACATTTTCAGCATGTCCCGGGGTTGCTGTCCCATAGGCAGGGCTTACCAAGGATGCAATTCCTTTCCTTTTCATCTCCAAATCACCAAGATTTCTCCTTGGACATCAATTAGAACCATCAGAGCTGATCAAAAAGAAAAAAAATTTTACACAGATCCTCCATCACAATTTCCTTTCTATTTTTTTGTTTTGTTTTGTTTTTATTTTCACATTTTAAAAATTAGTTTTGAACACTTCTTTCTTGAGTTTGTGAGAAAATTTCCCTTTAACCTCCCACAATCAAGTAATAATAGAAACAAAATACGTCCTTTTCTATATCCACATTAAGGAAATTTATGCCTGTCCCACTTAAGAACTAGCTCCTACAGTGACCTGCATTTTTTCATGTCATCTCCACTTTCTTGTGGGTTCATATTAATTTCTCTGTAGTGGTAGAAATGGAGTTCCAGGCATGTGTTTTTCTCAGAATCAGACTGAGACTGACTCTCTGGCCACAGCTTTGGTCAAGTTGGTCAAAGGGCTGAGTTTGCCTGAGAAGCAAACTGTCTCTTTAGCGCCAGTAGCCAGAAGAAATTCTTCCCATTAATGCCAGCCAGGCTCCAGCAGCCCTCTGCTTCATGGCAGTTCCTGTCTCCAAAGAGATCAAATGCTGTCTGACTGGGACATCTTCCGTGATCCTGCTTCTCCAAAGAGATCAAAGCTTTCCATGCTGTCTGACTGGGACATCTTCCGTGATCCTGCACAGGCTGGGAATCAGCACCTCAATTGATTTCCGCTCTCCCAGTTTACACAGCTTGTTGGATTTTGGAAAACGTTCCATGGAAAAGGGCTCAGCAGCAGCTGGTGTGAAGGCCACACAGGCCATTCTGTGGGCTCTGCTCCCAGTGCCACCGGTCACAGAGCTGGTGCCACGGCCAGCATGAGGGATGGGAGCAGGATGTGATCCCAGATGGAGCCAGGGGTACCAGGTACAGCCTGGCTGAGCTCACAGGACAGAGCTGTTCACAGCAAAGCACAAACCTCACTTCTTCTCAGGTGCCCACATCTGAGCATGAGCAAGGGGACAAAGTCTCCAAGTCGAAGGGGCCAAGCACTGTGGATGGGAAGAGCAGAGTCCACGTTCCATAATTTACCTGCTTATCTCAATATTGTCCCTGGCACCACGGTGCCGTAGTGATTGGAACCCCATAAATACCAGTGACAGACAGTAATTAGCACCCCATACACACCATCCACACATGGTCTTGCCACTAGGAAGCAAGAACAAGTTTTTCATATCCAACTGGCTGAGCAAGCCTGAAGGTGAAAATAACAGGAAGATGTAAAAAACACTGTTTGAAAACAAAGATCTTCCTTTGGAGTCAAACTTTTTAATGAAAACAAAGCCTAAACCAGCAGCCTTGTACTAGTAGCCTTTGTCTCCAAAATGCCCTAAGTCAGTTTATACATGGTTGATAAAAGGGTAGTTGATTGATTCATTACAGCCAAAGGCACAGCTCCTAGGAATGCATGGTGCTTAATATATTTTCTGGGATCTCTTTGATCTCTGCTGGAGGTTGAGGAGCAGGCTCCAAATTATAAGGTATTTTTGGAATTATATTGAGACCATTTTTCAGAAAAGTCACCTTCAAGTCTCCAAGATTCTCTCTGGAGACACAGGGATGGTGGAAAACTTCTAGCATGACAATTTTATCTGAGGGAAAGGAATATGACCAGTCTTAAAGGAATTCAAATGTCTGTCCAATCACATTTGGACAGACATTTGAATGTGGACCTAGGACCTAAAGTTTTCAACACATAAAACCTAAAGCACAAGTTTCTCTGAAGGTACGTGGAAGCAATAATAGATTTACAAATCTCTGTTATCAGCTAGAGGAAGACAGGCATCCTACAAAAGGGAGAAACTCACCATTCAATTCAGTATGTTAAATTCCACAGTGTGTTAAATTTGGGTTAACAAAACACAACAGAGGCATGGCATCTGCTCTCTACCACTCCCCCTCTACACAGAGCCCTTCCCATCCCCCTGGTACCTCAGAGCCCAGCATGTCTTTCACTTTGTCCTGTCTGACAGATCCTGGTCACATTTGGAGAGCTCCTGCTACCAGAGCAGTGGCTGAGTCTGCTGGAGTCTGGGGGTCTCCTCATCACAGACAGTGGTCAGCAGGACTGGAACCTTCAGTTCAGTATCTGACAACTGCTCTGCAAAGGAAGGCATGGAACAAGGAAACCTCCTTCAGCATAACTCCAATAAACCTCCTCCACAATACTTTAGAAACAGAAGACTCCACATTCACTGACTACGTTTACCAGAGCATTACAAAATATTAAATAGCATCTTTAGCAAAACAAGAGCTTTCAGGTATTCTCTTTGGTAGGCAATTGTCAAGGGCAGAGCTGCATGTCGAGTTTGTATCTGCCTTGAAACCTCCACTGACTTAATTAGGGTAAAATGCATGAAGTGTAGTCATTATAATCTGCTTTGCAATGACACAAACATATAAAAGCCATGTTCATGTGACAGGAGTGTCCAGATTTTGCATCCAAGCCTTTGACAAGATTTGGAGAGGAGAAGAAGGAAGGAGGGGAGAAGGGAAGATCGTAAGAATTGCTGAGCTGATATTTCTAAAACCCTTGGAAACAGCCGCTAAGTCTTTCGCTGCCTCCACCCTTCCCAGTAGTCTCATTATGGTAAGTGATGTTGCACTTATTTGAAAACTCAGGTTTTCATGAGGCTGGCTGTGCAGGGGAGCCAGCAGCACAAGTGGTGCTGAAGATCCCTGCTCCCAAATGCTGAGCCCCAGCTCTCGTGCCCCTTGGGCTCCCAGGAGCACCTCTGTTTTCAGGAAGCGGCTTGAACTTCTGCCTTAAAGTAAAAGCATATCATGACAGATACTCTGATCACAATGTCTAAATATAATACAAGGGAAGACAATTCAAGAGAGCTCAGCTACGCTTTTTAAAGCAACTGTCAGGAAACTGACTCTGTGGCTTGCTGCTTTAGAGTAAGATTAAATGAATCAGTCTCACCATTTGAATGCGTGGGAAGTCAGAGACAGCAAAGTGACAACTAAGGACAGTTTATTTATAATTGGGCCCTCCTTCTATAGCTGTTTGTGCACAAGGCCTGTGCACTAAGTACAAAAGTACCTGCCCTTTATGTAAAATTACTCACAAGTGCTACGTGTACGTCAGGTGGATGGCTTTGCTGGTTTGGCTGATTACAAAGTTCATGTAATTATTGAACTGTCTAGTAATGTTTGGGGAAAGAATACAGCTTATTACGCAGCAGCTTCAAAAGGCTCTGACTCCATGGTCCTTCAACCAGGACTCTTTCACAACAAGGAAGAGCCTGGGCTGGGCATTGCTGCCAGGAGATGTCTGGAGGGATGGCATGGGGACTGAGGCACCATCAGTGCAGCAGCTCTGCAGCCAAGGCAGCTCTGTGAGGGCTGGGGGGTGACACTGAGGCAGCATTGGAGGACTCTTTATGAGCAGAGACCTTTGATATTTAAGCTGCAGATCCCCGCTCCTTGGCTAAAACACTTCTGATTTTAATCCAGAGACTTCCAAAACAAGGCTTGTCACCGAGGGTCAAGAGTGCTGTAGCTGCAGATACAATCAAGAGCTTGGGAGAAATTCAGTAGTTTATGGTACTGTCTGAATAATGAGCCCAAGTGGAGCAGCATTGCAAAGAGAAGTGGGTTTGTCAAAGGAAAAAAGGTGGGTTTTTCATCTCTATCTCCTCAGGATGTGATCCTCATATTTTAAAATGTCCTTCTGAGTGAGTGAAAGGAAAAATCCACAAATCTGAGATAACGCTGCTGAGAGAAGTACCAGGGAGTGGCTGAGTCCCTTGGAAAAAGTGCAGCATTGCTCTTTGCCCAGCCTCCAGGTGGAAAAGTCAATGGAATGAAGCTGACCTCAAGCTTTTATTCCTCCCCACTTTGGCAGGCTTTAATCTATAGCATCAGCCTGCACCCCTAACTGGGAAATATTATTAAAATGACATTAAATATTAAGAGAGACAACACAGCATCTCTCACAGTGAGGGAGCTCCTGACACAGCAATCTCGTCCTAATAAACTGCCTTGACAAACAATTTACTTATGTTCTTATTTCAATTAGATGAACTACATTGCAGCAGTAAGGGTGCGTGTGGCTGGGTGTTATTTTGAGAAGTAGTAAATATTTATTCCTCTCCCTCTCTGTGGGAGAGGGTGGGCAGCAGGGTCGCAAGACAAGACCTCATGATCACAATTTTTAAAGCTGTGATAGTCACAGGCTGTGACTAATCAGCAATGCACAATGCTTTTGTGTCAAACTTTCACCAATAGCTTATCTTTTGGTACAGCATTAACAGTGGTGGACATCATGGCCAGGTTTGGCTCTCATAGTGATCTGGGCAGGAAAAAAGGATAATATCCACTGCATAGCCAAATAAGTGTAAATACCAGAAGAGTTTTCCACCCCTGGCCAGAAGGCTCCCGCCAAGCTCAGGGCTGTGTTGTGGCTGGCACTGCCTGTACCAAATGCACTCCTTGGCCCACAGTCCCTGAGCACACAGAGTCCCCAGAGAGATCCGTGGTCAGGTCATGGGCTCCGTTCTCCAGGCTCCCAGGTGAGCAAGGCACTGGTGCAAAGACAGAGAAAAGACTGCTGGAAGGTACTTGGAAATTTAAAGTAAAGAAAATCTCCATTTCTGCTTTCTTGGAAACTTTGCCTGCAATTTCAGATATTTTCTGTTGACGGCATGAAAGGCGTGGAAGTAGACACGTGTGCTTGTCTTTGAAACACTGCTGGTCTGATGGCCATTTTGGGAAAGGGATAAAAAATGTTTAACTTTGGAAAAGCAGATGCTTTCCAGAAAATCCCTTGAGGCTCTACACATCGCACAGGCTGGAAGCCACGAGGTTTCTGTCAGCACATCCATACTTATCCCTGAAGTATAGCATAGAAGATCAGCTCTGGCAAAGTGCCACAGAAAATTTTATTACTTTAAGGTCACTGTATTTGTTTTATAAGGCCTGACCAAAATTTTTACCTCAGTCTGTATAATTTTTTCCCCCATATAATAAAATGTCTCTCTTTGAAAAGGCTTTTTTGGAGGCTGAAGAGTAGAGGGAAATCCCTTCCCTTGTTGCTGAAGCCATGTCTGAGATGAAATATAGCTGCTCTTCACTGGAAAGGCCACGCAATGGGATTTTTAAGGTGGAGTGTGAAGTGGAATAAGTAAAGCTGAGCAGTGAGGTGGGGTACATGAGTGGGCCAGGCAGGCATTGCCAAGCAGGAATTTGGCTTATAAATCATGATGTTAATAACTCCATAGAGCCTGTAATGATAGGGAACCTCACCTAATGCCTCATCAAAAAGTCAACACACTTTGCAGAACTGGGCATCCCTCATACAATCCTCTACAGCACTTTATAGAGTGAATCACAGCCTTGTATGGAACTTTTTATTTTTATATATGTTGCCATTGTAATCTGAAATAATCCCTTCCTTTCCCTTTGACTGGTGTTCAGGAATGGATTTTAAATGGGCATTAGTTATAAAACTTCAGATCCAGAAGCAGAGAATTGGGAGTGCAAGATGATTCTTCACGTGTGCATCCACATCCCTACGGAAATGATTTGAAGTCTGGAGAATGTGTTTTGAGAGGCTGAGCCAAACTGTCCTCTGAGTGGTTGCATATGTGTCCAGGGGCATCACAGCATCACCAGTACCAGCAGAGCCACACAGGCTGGCAGGAGCTCAGGCTCTGCCCACGGGGCCCTGCTGATGCCACTGGCCATTAAAAAGGTTAAGTTGGTGCTGGCAGAGACTGTCCCTCCCTTGGAAATGGCACTTTCGGTAAGACAGAGAGCATGAGTCAAAGTTTAGGGGATACACTGATGGTTTCACCAAAGGAGGATGAGGCTCTGCAAAGTGAAAACAGGGTAAAATTTAGAAAGAGATAATTTGAAACATTTCCTGTTTAAAAATTTGGAAAAAAAATATTGGGGGAAAAGAAGTATGGAAATAACTTTATTTTCAGCAGGATACAAGGACTACATTTAATTTTTTGTTGTGTAGAATGGGAATTTTCTTTCCTTGCTGTAAGTGTACCTTTTAATACAGCTTTACTGGTGGAATAATTAACAAAGCCTGCATCACAAGTGTGCTACTCTCAGGAGCTAGGTACTGATGTGCCCTTTCCCACTGCAGCAGAGGTAGGAGGGTTTCCAGTGAGCTCTGGGAAACAGGGGTCTCTCAGGAATTCCTCAGCACAGCAAATGCACCAGTAGGTGCTATTGGTGATTTTCACCAGAAGGATTTTCTTCTGTGAGTTTTTCTCTTTTCCAGCCAAGGACAAACCTCTGACACTAGCCGACATTATTGTTTGAAGAAAGATTGAAATCTCGTGATTCTGACATCCTTTTATTTTTAATTTCCACACTGCAAATGTCAGGGGAAAAAATACCCTAAAAATTATACTTCAGAAAAGTCTATAATTACTTCCAATTAAATCATGGCCCTGGTTGTTTGAAAGACAACCACAGCTAGAATTTCATTATCTGATAAGCACTTTTCTTTAAAATATATTTCAAAGTTTCTGTTATTAATAATAAGAAGAAAGGGATCCAAGACCCTGCAACAATACCTGAGCCAAATGCAAAAGCTCGACAATGGGAAATTGTGTTTAACCCCTCAAATGGAGAGGCCACCTCATTTTTAGGGCATTTATTTCAGCCATACTCCTGCTGGGGAGGCAAGCTGAGGGATGTGATCAGATGTGGTGTTAGGCTTGGGTGAGGTGACCCAGATCTCTGCCTTCCCCCGGGCCCTGATCAGGCTGTGCGCTCGCATCGCGCCTTCCTCCATCCCTGATACCCAAAGCATTTCACAGCATCTCTCCTGTCTCTCCTCACCACACTCCTGTCTCCATCATCTGTTGAAGCCACTGAGGCTTTATCAGCTTCATCTGGTTTCATAGTGGGAATTAAGTCTCATCCCACTGTAGCCCTGCGCCACAGACCCATTTGTCCCTGAAAGGAGCACTTACATCACATCAGCTGCATTGAGGAAGCCACTGATGTTCAGACTGAGTAAAAATATCTGACTTCTTATGAAGCTCCACTTGCTGGTGCATGGGATAATTGTGCTGTAGGTTTTTGTGGTGTTATTTTGAACTTCAGCTGTGACGGAGCCATCGGTCTCCAGCCCTACTCAAGCATGCAGCATATTTTCCATATGTGTTCAAAGATAAGGGCCTTCCCTCAGAACTTTACAAAATAAGCAGTCATATCCCAGCCCAGTACTCTGGCTGTTTTCTGGTGTGCTTGGAAGTCCATCTGGATCATTTGCTGTGTGAAAGAGGGACACATGGGCTTGGGGGAAAGGGCAGGGGGGCTTCCACAAAGTATCTGCCTGGCAAAAAGGCTTGTGGAGGGATAGGTGGATTGAAAGCCTCAGTCACTAGCAGCAACCCAAAATCCCTGTCACAAGGGACAGGATTTTCTCCAGGTAATGCCAAGAGGTAGCTTATAGCAAGTGTTTGCTAATGATGAACCTTGTGGGTCCCTTCCAACTCAGAATATTCTGTGATTAGCAGAGATGTAATGGACATAACATAGCAGGCTGCCTGGGCATCCACAACTTGCACACAGAACAGACATTCCTGCTATCTGTGGAAAAATCCTTCTCCAAATATTCCACATCACAATGGCTACTCTCTGAGCTAGTCTTACTAGGTGGAAAGAAATTAAAAATTGCAATTGACTCACCAGTAAAAATATGTGAGTGTACCCAGCAAATAATGTAGATTCCCTCAGCACTTACCTAATAATTTTGCTTTTAATTAAACTGTCCATTCCCTCACTGATTTACATTTAAAAAGAAAACAACTATGTGTATTTCACTGGGAAACCTTCCCCGGTGTTCAAAAAAAAGAATTTTGCTTTGCTTAACGTGAAAGATTTGGGGCCTGATCCTTGTTAACAACTTGCTGCATTTCAGCTCCACCAAAATGAAGCAGCATGAAGACAAATGGGTATGAAAGATTGTCACTGAAGGGGACATGCTCATCCTGTGTGCTTCCAGCCTTTCTCTTCTGCTTTTTTGGAGGTTTTTTTTGGTTTGTTATGTTTTTGTTGTTGGTGTTGTTCTTAACGTACCATACAGTCTTTTATTAGTACAGTTTTAGGCTCAATCTCTCCAAAGAAATAAGTCCAGTGGATGGACACTGAACCAAGAAACCTGGGAGCCACAGACCCCCCAGCTTTGGGGGGAAGAGGAATAAATTGCATCTCAGCAGCATGCACCTCCGGCAATGCCCCACAGGCAGGGTCTAGCAGAGACACCAAAGAAGAGCAGGTGATACCACCATAGCATTTCTGGCTCTGAGAGATCAAAAAGCATCTTGTTTCCACTCACACAACTCCCCTAAAAGAGGAATGACGATCAAAAATTATGTTTTAAAACTCATCTGCCTTTCTTCTTAAACTTGACTTCCAAAATCTGTAATAATTTCTAAGGGAAAAGAAAAAGAAGCCCAAACTCTCTTCAAATCCAGCAAGAAACAGCAGCTCCTGTTGCTCCCACTGCAGTTAAGGATAGGCTCAGGTTGTTACCAGCAGGCCCCTGGGACACACCAGTGAAACACCAGGTGCCTTTCTGGAGGAGTTACATGCCAAGACCACCAAGATTTGTGTATGTGGAGAGAAATTGAGACCCTTTGAGAGCCAGCCCAGTGCTGTAAAAAGGGCACCCCTCCTTTCCCTGGCTCAGTGCCTGCCACCACCACCCAGCAGCCAGGTCAGACATAGCTGGGCATGCTGCTGGTGGCACATGGTGCTCCATGACACAGCTGAGCACGCCATGCACCTGCACCCAGACTAGGGCTGTGTTTATGGGAGACCCAAATATGCAAATGGAGAAATGAAAAAACCTGCAGATGAGGCATTAAAAGGTGCTTCTCCGGTGCTGGCTTGCCATCCTCCCACAAAGTGAAGGGGACAAAGAGAAGAGGTAGTCTGTTGAGGTGGGAAAGTCTATCAGGATTCAAAATTTCAGTGACACTCCCTGCAGTCTCAGGCAGGAAGAGAGTGGACCATGATGTCTCCAGCAGAACAGCCTTGCCCCAGGGCTGTTGCAGCTTCACTGCTGACAACTGGCTCTCAACAGGTATGTGCACACCACAGGCATGTTCACACCACAGGCACGTTCACACCACAGCTCTGGCCTTGCCTCAAGGACCCAGATGACAAAGGGTGTAACACCTTTGCATGGATGCTTAGTTTTTGGGAGAATGGAAAGAAGGTTGTAGGCTCAGAGCTGGGCCATCTCCAGAGTGCATTCCCATCTGTTCACAGCAGTGGGGAAGTAGAGCAAGCGGTTGTAGCCCCTTAGCTCCAATCACATCCCCCAAGTCCTCTCTGAAAGAGACAGTCAGGACGAGGCCCCTGTGTGAGCTGGGGAGGAAGGCTGTGCCTAGTTGGGCAAGTCCCTGCTCCCTCTACATGCCCAGAAAACACCAGCATTGTCTATGCACCATGTTTTCACAGCCAGTCTGGGGCCGAGGTCAGGACCTGTTTGGGTTGAGTTTTATTTACCAAATGTGGCCTCATTTGGTAACAACATTTAAAAACACGTAAAATCAGAACAGTCCTTGTTGGTGAAAACGTGTCCATTAATTTTCCTATCTTTGGACAAGTTGTAAGTGGATGAGAATCTATAATGTCCTTGCTGATATTGAACCTGAGAGGCACTCAGGAATTGCTGTCCTGGACCAGCCAAGCAGTCCATCAAGTTCAGCACCTTTTCCTTAAGACAAGCAGATTACCTGTGCTTTGAAGCCAACAGCTTTAGCATTTGCCTAAGTATGTCACACACAGGTTTGGATGTTCCTGTGTCCCCCTTCGTGCTCCACCCACCAGCCACAGGGCCAGGGAGCACCCCTTGCATGCCCAGGCCACACATGGTGAGTCCTGCAGACATCTCTGATGACCCCTTCCTCCTTTTCTTCTGGGAAGGAGTGGGTTTGGTTTATATTTTAAGCTCCTGTGTCATGCCAGCTTTGATGGATGTGGAGTTAACAGAGACCCCACAGGCTGCGGGATAGCCGAGGGTGAAAGAAAGGAAGAAGAAACTATCAGTGCAGTCTCACACAGCAAAGACTGGTACATCTTCCCCCATTCTGCAGCTGAGGACAGCAAGGCTGATGCCACTGACCTGGAGCCATGCTGCAGCAGAATGCAAGGCCAAGAAGTGAAGCTGGTTCCCGTAGCAGCCCACTCCTCCAGTTTTCTCCTCTGCTCTTCTCCAAGGCTTCAACAAGACTTCTCCACATCTCCTCTTGTGGCTCCTCCTGCAGGGAGGCAGGCTGGGATCAGAAGCATCAGTAGCCTTGGGAAGCAGACAAGGTTTTCCATCATAAAGAAGGCAGCAGTACAGAATTACAATGACCAGAAACTTGTTTCAGTAAAATATGAGGCTTTCAACTCATGCCTAGAGCTGAACCCTGAGGGTCACCGTAGCTAAATAAAAGAGGGACAGGAAACAAGTCCAAATCCTGTGCCTGCTGTCATCTGCACACTTGCCCTCCATCTCTGGCCTGGACCTCCCCAGTGGTCCAGCTGAAGGCAGGTCCATTTCTTTCCAAGATTTAGTGGTGGTTAATCTCGGGATCAGTCTCAAAATGAAGCAGGCACGAGACGGGAGCAGGTTTTGCTCCCTCTGCTGTACATACTCCTCTAGTGCCATCCCAGCCCACTTTTGAGCCCTCAATCACCTCCACCAGCCCTGCGTGGCACTCCCTGACACATTTAAAATGTATCCTCAGCTTCATGTTGCAAACAGAATGCTAATGGGGCGTGAGACAGCTCTCCGGTAGTTCCAGGCATTTTTCAGGGGAGGGAGAAAAATCATGCAAAACACTGAAGATACCTTCCAAACAAAGATGGCCCACAGGAGCCTGGGGATCACATCCTGCTCCATCGGCTGGGCAGCAGGGGCTGTTCCCTGCCCTGCTTCTGTCTGCCAGCGTAGGCACCCGCAGCACCCCGAGACAAGGGCCAGGCTGGCTGGAGCGCTCGGCTCACGCTGAAATCCCCCAGGAAAAGTTACCTCTCGCCTCGTCCTCGAGACAGCAGTGGCAGTAGCCGGGAGTTGAGCCCTGCTGCGACCAAGCGCTGCGGTGGGACAGGTCTGGGTGGCACCAGCACAGCGAGAGGCAGCGTTTTGGGGGATCAGCAGGCACAGCAGGCACAAAGGGAGTTACGTCTTCACCGGTCCAGCCCCAGACTGCTCATCTGTAAGGAGCTCCAGGCAGGCAGATCCAGACGGCTCTTAATGCAGGATCACAGCCCGAGGTTTTGTTTCCACCTTTGCCAGAGGCTTTGCATGAGTCTCAGTTTCCTTTGCCTGCGTAATGGGTACCTGGTGACTGACCTTCCTTTGTAAAGCTCCTGTCAGGCAAAGGGGGCTCCTGCGCCTTCTCCTTCAGCTTTCCTCTGTGCGCCGACAAAAATGATGCTCGTCGGGTTGGTGCTCCTACAGCTCAATCGGAGAGAAGGATGATTTAAAATTAAAAAAACCGGGGGGGTTGGGGGGGGGGGGAGGGGAAGGGAGAAGGGAAGAGAGGGAGGGGAAGAATAGGCTGTCAATCTCAGTTAGTAAACACTTCTTTGATGTGGCTCCTATTAAAACAAAACAAAACAAAAACACAACCTGACTCCTAAAAGCAATAACGTATGTTTATTTTAAATGCATCCGCTAAATATTTACACTGCAAGCGAGCTAAACGAAAAAAAAAAAAAAGATAAATTGGAACTTTTGTCAGTGAACCAGATTGTGAAATGCCTTGAGGGAATAGAAGATTTATTTGGGGAGAGGGGGAGAGGTAGGAATTTTCCATGCTATTGTAAAGCATGAGCACAAATTATATGATCCCCACAGCCAGTGAGTTGCAAAGCTTCAATCAGCTGCCTTTTTATTTTTTTCCTTTCCTCTCTTTTCTATAAAGAGGAGGGGGGGAAGACAGAAGTGTTTCACCAACTTCTGTTGACTGTTCCTTTTTTCTCCTGATTGAAATGTGTTGTTAAACAAGATCCCACATAATCTCAGCAGAGGGTTTCTCTCGCTCGCTCCCGCTCCTTCTGGGAAGCCGCGATCGGTGCCATCGGCGCTTGATTATTTGCAAACTCCCTTCGCTGCTTTTTTTTTTTTTTCCTCCTTTTTTTTTTCCTCCTCTCCGTCTCGGTCTCCGTCTCCCTCTCTCTCCCTCCGTCTCTCTCTCCCTTTCTCTCACCCCCAGTGCAACTTTTGCAGGCGCCCCGGTACACGCAGCCATGCCGCGCTGAGAGCGGGGGCACGGCGCCAGCCCCCCTCCTTCCCTCCCTCCCTCTCCTTTCCTCCCTCCCTCTCTCCTTCCCTCCCTCCCTCCTTTCCTTTCTTCCTTCCTTCCGGAGGGCCGGCAGCGGGGCTGGATGTGCCCGGCTCCCCCCGCGCTGAGGTGGGCAGCGATGCAGAAGGCAGGCGGCAGCTTCGCCTCCGCCGAGAGACACCCGCTCAAGATGGCAGATGTGTGTTGAGTTTGGGGGGCTGCGATCTCGCGTCGTTCGTGGCGGCGTTGCCATGAATAACAGGCGTCCTTGCACCGATGGCCCCCATGTACGAAGGTAAGCCCCGGCCCGGCCCGCCCCGCCGGCACCCCCGGCCCGGCCGCAGCGGGGGAGGGAGCGGGGAGCAGGGGGTCCCGCCCCCCGGCTCTGCCGCTCCCCGGCGCCGCGGTCCCGGGCGCTCGGTCCCCGGCGGGGGGCGGTGGGTGAAGTCCGTGCCGGTGCCGAGCAGAACAATGAGGTGGACGGAGCTCGCCTTGCGCCTCCGTGTGTGTGTGTGTGTCTGTGTGCGTGTGTGTGTGTGCCTGCTGCCTGCCTGCCCCTCGCCGCAGTTCGCGTTCCCAGGACCGGCTGCCCCTCTCCGTTCGCCGGTTTCCCAGGAGTTCCCCCCGCCGTGGCTCCTCTCCTCCGAGGCGCGGGGACTCCGCGGCAGCGGCGGCGGGGAACGGGGCTGCTGGAGCCTGCTGTCAGCTCCTCTGGCTTCTGCTTCAGTCCAGCCCGGGCTGCGGCGAGAAGCCCAAGTACCCCAACTTAGTTTCTTTCAGGTTAAAAAAAGGTTAAATAATTATATATATATATATATATACACACACATTTATATATCTGTGTGTGTATATATACAGCTGTGTGTGTTAGATCGATGTGTAGTACAGGGTGTCTGTTCAAAAAGAAAAATTCAGAGATGTGCGGAGGTTAATTTAAATCCCCTCGCGACGCATTTACCCTTCCCCGTCACCCCTCCCGGCTCGGCGCTGCCCGGGCAGCGTTACATAAAGCGGAGGGACATCCCCCGGCGGCCGCGCCATCCCGCCCGGGGCCGCTCGCTCCGCGGCGGCGGAGCCCGGGGCGCGGAGCGGGGCGGGGGGGGCGGCACGGGGACACGCTACTTTCCTCCCCATGGCGAGGCCGGTGAAACTTATCTGAGGAGGAAATCGAGCTCGGGCTGGGCGCCCGCGCGGAGGGCGCTCGGCGGGCGGTGTAAAGTTACCGGTGGCCCGCCGGGTTATTTCTGGGCAGCCCCGGGCTCACCCGCTGCTCGGAGTTCGGACCCCGCCGGAGGCGGGCAGACAAAGAGGAGCATTTGACCGGGCCGGTGAGGCCCGGCCGGCGTTGCACCGCCGGCCGCGGAGCCCCCCCAGCCCCTCCCGGCCGGCGGGGTCATGCGGCGATTGCTCTCAAGTTCGCTCCCCCGGGCCGCATCCGGCGGCGGTGCGGGGCGGTGCGGGGCCCCTCGGAGAGCGGCGGGGCCGTAGCAGCCGCGGCGGAGGCTGCTGCGGTCAGCCCGGCCGCGCTCCCCTTCCCGGCGCGCCGCAGTGGGCGAGCGCCGGCACGGCCGCCTCCCCGGAGCCGGGCAGGGCAGCGGAGGGGAGGGGAGGAAAGAGGAGAGGGGAAGAGGCCTCGGCCACTGCCGGGGCGAGCAGGGCGCCGGCTTCTTCCTGAGGAGGGGGCGGCGGTGCTGCACCGGAGCGTGCGGTGGAAGTTTAGCGGTTCCTTAGAGCATCTTAACTTCAGCGGCGCCCCTGCTTCTGCCTGACTGGAAAAAGAGAGCAGATGGGAAAAAATACCCTGAAAGTGACCCGTAGAAACAAATTACCCGCAGCAGACACGGAAGGGTCTGAGGCCAGGCTCTGCAGCATGCCTTTAGCCTCAAAATACGTGAATATCCTAAATGGCAGGAGCCGGAGATAGCGTAAAGGCTGATAGAAATTGTTTTATCTCTGTTGTGTTGATGTATGCTTGCGGGTTAAATTGCTGCTGAATGGCTTCGAGGGAGGTGGAGGAGGGGTTAATGATTGTTTTTCGCCTCCTAGTTGCCGTGAGAGGTCCTTAGAATTCCCTGCAATATCGCAGTGCATAGATAAAAACTTACTTATCGCAGGGGATGCAATTTCCTCCTTGGAGGGAGGCAAGGACTGCCATCCTCCCCTGCGAGCCTGTGTGCACAGGCAGTTCGGTCTGTAGCCCTCCTCTGGAGCATCAGGTAGAGTGAGGCCGCTGAGGAGAGCTCGGGAGCCGAGGGCTCGGATCAGCCCCGCGACGGGCGGGCACGGCGCTGCTCCTGCCCTCGGCCCAGCGCTCTCGGTGGCACACATGCATGCCCACCGCCACCGCCGCAAGGCAGGCCAGGCGGGGTGAAACCGTATCCCCGCCGTACCGATTTCAGAACATAGGCTCTTTGACAGAAAAAGCACCCTGGGAGGAAATGTGACACCTCAAAGGCCTTATGAAGTGGTTCCAGTAGAAATGGAAGTGACTGGTAACACTGAGCACACGCAGAAAGTCACCCAGCGTTCTTGACGTGCAGGTGAGGGTGGTGTGTGCTTGTGCAGAGCAGCTGGCTTAAATACCATTTCTGGGAAGCAGAATGGTGCCTCACCTGATATTAATAGGCGAGGCATGATAAATAAGTGACTATCTGGTGTGAAATCCTCTCCCACACACACTGTGCCAGGAGAATTTTCCCATTTGTTTTAAAGAATTTGGAGGTTTTGCTCTTTTCCTCTTCTGGGTTTTTCCTCATCCTTCTTTTTTTTTCTGGATGGTGGAGAGCTTAGCAGTAAAATGAAGGACATAAAAATATAACAAGTGAAACAAAACAGAAGTAACACTGCTGTGCAATGTTTGACCTGGTTTTTAGTTTCGTTTGTGAGCTGTACAAGGAAATGAGTTGGGTTTCAAAGCAGACCTCATCAGGTGTAATCCTACATGGCCTCTCCTCCAGACTCGGGGCAAACTAGTGGCTGCCATCCTTCTGAGCACCAGAGATGTGGCCTCGTCAGGAGTGGCTGTACTGGCTTGGTACAGAGAAGCTGAATGGCTTGAGCCAGGCAAGAATCTGGTTCTCTGGGCCCTCTTCTAGGCACTGTTCCTCTCACCTGTGCACTCACCTTGAGACATTTCCTACTGTGCAGAGGGCAGAGCCAGGCTCTGTGGTCCAGGAGAGACCCCAGTTTAAGAGGGGCGTCTGCCAGACATCACAGGCTGTGGGTGGATTTTTGCCTAGGATGGGTGTCTCCAGCGATTTCCGTGGCGTCTCATACCTGGCATCCTTCACAATTGCGTAAAGAGAGGTATTTATGTGTATTAACCTTTATTTTCTAAACAGTGATTACCTCTGTTTTGGTTTTGTTCCTCATCGCTTAGCTTCTTACTTATTCTTGACAACTTTGTTGCAATTCAGAGAGTATTTTTAGCAGCCACATCGGTAGTTTTCTATGTGGGTGGCTCATGGAATTAATCTGGGTAATATTTGTAAATTGCACCTCACCACCGGTGCGGCTGCTGGAGCTGAGCACAGGCAGGGACCTGCCTGCACTCTATCCTTGTCACACGTGGGGCCGGGAAAGCCGGAAAATCTGACCCTGTACTTGTTGTGGATCAGATCCCATTTAATGCCAGAAACAGGCCAGCCCTGCTGGGTTTCGAATGCATCCTTAAATCTCACCAAAGCACACAAAACTTGCTTGCCAGGGAGGTGGCCCCAGTGAGGCGGAGTAAAGGTCTTTACCCCAAAGTTCATGCAGGGAGATGATAACTCTGAGACGCTTCCTGTTTATGAAATAATAACCAGAACTAAAGCTATGTCAGTGCTGGGACTAAAAGCCTAAGTTTTTATTTGCTCAGGATATGGCTATAGCCAGGATAACAGGAAGCCCCCTCCAGTTAAAATTATTGTTCTTATCATGCTGCTGTGTCTAGTGATTAAACAAGTTTGCTATGTAATGGGTAAAAAATGCTGTTTTATTTTCAGAAGGGGAAAGAGCATTGCTGAGACCAGGGGCTGGGGTGAGCAGACAGAGAGGCAAGCTCAGTTACTCACCACAGTCACCAGCCCTTGGACTCTGTGCAGTGCATTCCTCTTCGTGGCTGTAACAGGTGGGGAGGACCCAGTTGGCTTCAGTTGGACACCTCAGCTGGCCTGGGAAGTGAAATAATTTTCATTTTTCCATCACTAGGTTTCCCCATTTGCTCAGTGGTTGTTATTTACTGCCCTGGTGCTGTGAGGCCACTGGATTTGGTTCCATCTAAATGGGATAAGAGCTGCCTGTGCATGTGCCTGTGCCTGATGTTCAGTGTAGGTTCTTCTGCTGATGGGGAACAGCATAGAGACCTCCTTGATGCCTGTGGGGCTTTTGAACTTAAGCTCAGCCCTGGGAAGTTAGACTGTGTATTTGGAGATAGGTAATGGACTTGGGTGGCTAAATGAATAAAGCCTGATTTTGGCCACATCACAGCAGTAGTGCATAAAAGCATGTGAATATTTGGTCAGGAGGACAGTTGGGAAGTCAAATCATGACAGGATTGGTGACCTGGGCCTGGAAGTAAATCCCTGTCCTGATTGTGGACCTCACCAAGTGGGTCCCAGGTGGTGATGTTAGAGCTGTCCTGCCGGATGGTGAGGTCAAGTGCAGTCACCTTCTGCTCAGACCAGGCTAAGTCACCAGTATGAGGCAGAATGAGACAGCTTCTTCTAGCTGCAGGACTCAAGACAACTGTGATAGTGCTGCCCATGGGCAGGACCCCTGAGAAGAGTTTGCAAAGGCGTTCCGTGGTTGGCTTACAGCTGTTATGGTGTCCCCATCCCTGTGTCTGTAGTGAGCAGGTAGGCTAAGACTGGTTTGCTGGGTTGGCTTTTTTTAAGGTTCGACACCTTTCCTCTCTGATCCCAATTTAAGAAGATATTTTCAGGTCTGTGCCTAAATTTAAGCTCACAGACAGTGCTTCTGACTTCATTAGGATTGTTTATGTCTTTAAAGCTGGCCGCATGCTGAAGTGCCTTTCTGACTCACGGCCTCTATAGCTTAATCACTCCATTTGTAAAATGAGGTTGTTTCCTCACCCTTACTAAGAAATCTCTGCCCTCTGAATGCGAAATATTATTTATAGGTCTTTCTGTTACTTTTGGAAGGATAACTGGTTGATAACAAGAAGTGAGAATTAAGCATTGTTTAGAGAAAAGGCTGTTTCTTGAGCTGTTTACATACCCTAATGTGGACCAACTGGAAGACTTCTCTTTTGAAACTACTTCCCCTAGCAGTACAGAATTCACCTTTTCTTTTGAAAATAAACACAGATGATAATTTCACTCCAGACATGGCATTTAGCAGTTTGTTTGTCATGCAGGAAGAGTAGAGGCATGTTACTGCTACCCCTCATTTAGAGCATGGAGTGCCCCTGATTACTGCCTCATTTGGCCATACCGGCAAACTGAGGTCCATCCTCAGGAAAGCACAAGTTCCTCTATTTTGGGAGCACTTCTGAATTCAGGTAGCCTTCAGAATTAGGTAGTTTTGATAGCAAAAACCACTTCTAGTGACACTTGCCCACGCACATGAGTGGAGGAGCAGCCTCTGCCTCCGTAGGCCAGCAAAGGCATTTCCACATCTCAAAATACCTGGGAAAATCCACAGTCAGGACTAAATTTAAGAAGTTGTCTCTGCTATTAGGATTTGTTTATTGAATGGAAGTAACAATAAGCTGTAATGTGTATTTATGCAATGCTGTATACGTTCAAGGTGCTGTATAAAGAGTGGCTGTCTGATCAGGTCACTGACAGAATGATGCCAAAGAACAGACTTTTGCTTACTCACAGGACATGTGCAGAATGGCCAAAGGGAAGCATCTTCAAGAAGTGAACCCCTTGAGCTGCTCCTGAGCTAGATTCTGATACAGATCAGCAGCAGTGTCAGTGAAACCCAGGGAGCTACACAAGGGGAAGCAGGGTCTGCACGTGATGAGCGTTAGCCTGTCTGTGTCGTGTTCTGGAGTGAGAGGGAGTTTTATGCTGGGTGAAGGATGCCATAGTTTGCTCCCTTGGTTTTCTTCAGCATCACTGAGTTGGACAAATGTTTGGAGAGGCTGAAGCTCACTCTATTTACATGTTGTTCTCTGTCCTGCTCACCTTCCAGGGCCTGTGCTGATGTCTGTCTCTGGAAGGACAAAATAAGAGCAGTCCCATACAGCTCCTTCCCTGAAAAGTGGGAAAGGTCATCCCACAAGACGTTGGTATTTGCCAGAGATACTTGGGAAACCATGAAGGGCAGCTGCCTTCTCTGTTCTTGATTGCTTTCAATCCATAAAGGTTCTAGCAACACCTGGAACAATGGTGTTACCTGACAGAACTCTGCAGGCTAACATCTCCTTTGGTCCTGAAGGCTGACAGGTTGGGCTCTGGACTATGCTGAAATGCCAAAGAAACTTACCTCTCACCAAAACCATTTAAATCATAGGAAATGGGCAAAGGAGAGATTTTTTTTTTAAGTGTTTTAAAGTAGAATATCAAATGCCTGTCCAGCATGTTCTTTAACAGGCTTGTCCAGCATATTCCCCATGTGTGGACAATCCACAGAATGTCCAGGATGTCATTGTTGCCCTTTGTTTTGCCGCTTAAAAGATTGTACCCCCTCTGTAGCTCCTCTCTGCTTTGCTTGCTCTGATTCATTGTCCTTTTAACTGTGGGTGTAGGAAAACTATTCCTTTGTCTTTGTCATGTCTCTCCTTTGTGTTCCTTAGGCTAAATCATATCTTGAACACATTCTTCAGCTCTTTCTCTTGTATCTTTTCCCTTTCAGCTCTGACCGTTCTCCTGGTTCTCTGTGCTCCCTTCAGCTGGTCCATCTCTCTCTTAAATGGCACTGCCAGAGCACAGTGCTGTATTTGGGTCCTGTGCTGGGCAAGGAGAGCAGGAGTGTTCCTTTGTGTCTGTTACAGTCAGTGCTCCTCTTTGGTTTAACTTCTGCATCGTAACATTGTTCATCTCCGTGCAGCTTGTGATGTGCTGTGATCCTGTCCAAGGATCACAGATCCTGTCCAGGCTCACAGATCCTGTCCAAGAAGTCTGATGCCTCATGAACCATTTTCTATCCTGTATGTGTGGAGGTAGACTTTCCTACCTAAGCGTGTGATTTTTGATCTGTCCCATTTGAATGTCATCCTGTACCCCTCAATTTGTCGTGATTGTTTTGAATTATCTAATTCCCCCGATTTTGCAATCCTGCTTGATGTCACCTGCCAATTTAAAAAGCACAATCTCTGTTTATTCACCGATGTAAGCTTTGTTGTCAATTCTGCAGTCCAAGATATAAAGTACAGGAGAGAAGAAATCGTTTCATATAAACCAGAAGGAGAACCTTGCCCACAAAATATAAAATAAACTGGAAAACACACACAACACTTGGCATTGTTTTCATACCTATTCTACTTTGGTGCTTTTAAGGTGTTCCTAATAGCAGTTGTATTTGCTATGCCAAGCAAAAGCAGAACCTTACTGTACGAGGCATGACATTGACCTGAAGGGGTAGATGGTTACCACCCCAAAGGATTTGCATTTCATATAGATGCAGACACAGGAGGGTGCTTCATACAAATTGTCGGGGCACTTTCAGGAGAGGAAATCAGAATGCGTGGGCTTTCCACAACATTTGTGACAGAGGTTGCTCTGGGAAAGGAAAGGGTGGGCTGAAGATTGAGAAGGAGTAAGTCAGTAGGGCAGGAACAGGAGGAGAGAGACATGTGGGGAACAAAGATGAGGGCAAGTGACTGTAACAGAATAGAGGGAGATGATTCCTGAGATCTTGAGGGGCTGAGGATGTCACAGCCAGGGCTGGCAGGAATGGAAAATTGAGTGAAATGCTGAAGATCCCGTCTTGGAGTGTTTCTGCAGTTGCTCTTACTGACTTCAGTCTCTCCCACTCTCTTCAGACTTCAGTCTCTCCCAGTTTTTTTCCCCTGGAGTTGTCTCTAATATCTTTGGAAGAGATGGTGAGTGAGGACAGGAGACACTACCTATATCCTGATGCTCACAGGCAGAACAGAGAGTCTGTCTGGGGATTCCCCATCTGGAGCTGAGCAGAGGCAAAACTGATGCTGTGGCATTCACTTAAAATCTCTGATCCTGCTCACCATGCTCAGCAAACTCTGATGGGACAGAGATTATCTGAAGCACCAGCACTTTTCATTGATCTGAGATCCTTGTAGCTTCCTCCTTCTCTGCCATTGCTCTTCCCGTGACAATGGTGTCTGTGCAGGACAAATTTAATGTGCTGTCCTCCTTCCTCCTCCCCTTCATGCTGAATTTTCCCTCAGCCTGCACATGATGTATTTAAGGACATATGTGACTGCTGTACCCTCTCTGTCATCATGTCTGCTGTACTCTCACCACCAGTCAGGGTGGCCAAAAAAAGTTACAAGCACGGAGACCCAGTCATCAGCACCTGAGCTCATGGGTGGGAACCACACCTGCATCCTCCTGCACATGGATGTGCATGGCCCAGAGGCTGGGCACATCTCAAGCATGTGAGGCTCAGCACACTGCTCTCTCTAGGAGCATGCCAGGTGTGTGAGCATCTTTGGCATTGAGTCTGTAAGGTTATGGTTGTTCTCTTGGGTGAAGAGAGCAAGAAGAGCTCTTTTTTTGCTTACAGTGTGGGGTCAGGTTGTTTGTTTGCTCCGGGATGTGATCCAGTGGATTCAGTATGTCTTTGCACAGGGAGGAAGCAGCAGGGAGGAAGCAGTCTAGGAGGTTCCTGGAGTGTGTGGAAGATAACTTCCTGACACAGCTGGTGAGTGAGCAGACAAAGGAAGGCTCCCTGCTGGGCCTGTGTTATGCCAACAGAGAAGGACTTGTGGGTGGTGTGGTGTTTGGAGGCTGCTTTGGGTACACTGGTTGGTTTTCAGTGCTCAAGAAGTGAGGAGGGGGCTCAGCAGAAGGGCTACCTTGGACTTCTGAACAGGGCAGACTCTGGCCTGTTCAGGAGAGATTGATAGAGTCCCTTGGGGCAGACCTGAGTGACAAAGGAGTCCGGGAAGGCTGGATGTTCTCCAAGAAACAAATCTTAAAGGCACAGGAGCACTGCAGGGAAGACATTGACGTGCTGGTGCATGTCCAGAGAAGGGCAGCAAAGTTGCTGAAGGATCTTGTGTGCGAGAGGAGCAGCTGAGAGAGAGGGCTTTGTTTAGCATACAGAAAAGGAAGCTCATGGGAGACCTTATCTTTCTCTGCCACCACCTGAAAGGAGGTTGTAATGAGGTGGGGGGCAGCCTCTTTCCACAGGTAACAAGTGACAGGACAAGAGGGAACAGCCTCAAGTTGTACCAGGGAAAATATAGATGGGATGTTATGAAAAATTTCCGTATGGAAAGAGTTTGTCAAGCACTGGAACAGGCTACCCAGGGAAGTAGTGGTATTTAAAAATCTCTGGAGATATTTAAAAGATGTAAAGAAGTGGTTCTAGGGGACACAGTTAGTTGTGCACTTGGCAGTGTTTGGTTAACTGTTCGTCTCATTGATCTTAGAGGTCATTTTCAACCTAGGGAATTTTATGGTTCTGTTTATTTTTGCTTGAGGACATGAGGGTTTTTTCTGGTTACAGGTTGTAAAGGCGTACAGAGGATGGGGAATAGCCAGCAAGCTCCCTGACTGATAGCTGCACTGATGGGCTGTTACACTTTGGGAGGGAATGTTACAGCAGATGATGGAGCGGCTTGGTGGAGACTTGGACTCTAGCAGCAATACTCAGAGAATATCCAGTCCCAGAAAACTTGCTGAACATTTCAAAGAAAGTTTGTTTTTTTCAGGAAGGTCCTTCAGTTTGTCCAGAGTATTTTTACTTCCAGGCAAAATTTGTAAGCATTCTTTATTTTTAAAGTGTGATTTATATTCTGCTCTTGTCTGCAACAGCTCCAACACGTCAAAGTATTTATCTTTTCCTTGTTAACACTTACCATTCCTGGAACATCTCCTGCTCAGCAGCTGTTTGTAGGTGGTTTTTTTTTCCCTCTCCCATCATCTTGTACCTTTCCTTCCTGTTCAAGGCATCTATAAACCTCTTGTAGTGACATCATAGCTGTTTCCATAGCAACAGATTATGATACTAGAACAGAGGATAATATCAAACAGGAGGAGGAAGAGATAAATTATGGTGTTTGTGTGCGTGTGTCTGAGGGCTTGATTATATTCCTACATCTCTTCCAAGGATGTTGTCTGCCTAGCTTCTTCTCTGTTTATCTTACATGCCTTTTAAAGGTTAGGAAAATGTGAAGGGAAAAAAGATCTGGAGGTCAGAACAATACAGACGCATATTTTTGATGGTCTCTATGTAAACCTAGTAGGCTGAGATTTATTTTTTTACCTCTGGTAGCTCTCCTGTGTCTCCTCAGAGTAGTCTGGAGAAAACTTAGAGGCACAACAATCCCCTGGTATGGCTTCACTTTTACTTTAATTACCAATTATTCATAGCCACTAGCAGCTGGGATCTGAAGTCAAGGATCTCTGTGCTGCAGATTTTCCAAAAAATGGACAACTGTGAAATGGCATTGCCCCAGAGAGCTCACAGCTGTATTTGAGAAGGGATGTGACATGTGCTGAAATCAGCCAGAGGTGGCACGGGGAGAAGAGGGACAAGTACCCAGAAGGATATTGCGGGACTGTGATCTCTAGACTGTTTCAGCCTGCCCAGAGAGTGGTGTGAGCCTCATCGCAGGGTTAGCTTTTCACACTGGTGGTTGTGGAAGAGCTGTGCCAGGATGGGTTGTGGGCTGGTTTTTGACCATCTGTGTGGTTCTTCCATGGCTTTGGGCTATCCCTCTGTCAGGAGCTGACAGCAGCAGGATTGCAGAAGGGTGAGTGCCCATATTGCTCCATATGTATAATGGCAGGAAGGCTGTTTGCTTAAAGCAATAGGCTGGAGGAGAAGAATGTCCAGCTAAAATACATGGTGTTTTATTTTCTCCAAGGCAGCATTTAGTGTTGACAAATTCCACATAGATTGGCAAGGATTTTCAGCAGGTCTCTGGTTTACCTCCAAATAGTGGTAATTTCCAGCCATCATTGCTACTTTCCTATTTAGATGTTAGACTTCAAAAGCTGGAGGAAAAATTCCAAGAAAACTGTCTTTGATATCCTCATAGCTCTCTGTGTGTGTGCAACCTTTAATCTTCCTCTTGTGGCAGAATTTCTGGGGACTTAAATAGTCATTACTAGTCTTTAAAATACCTGGAGTAGAGTCGTCTCTAACTCGAAAATCTCTGGTGGCACACTTGAGCTCCTTAACATTGACAAACAGAATTGATCCCACGTTGAGGCACTGTGGTGCCCCAGGGAGGAGGGAAGTGGAGGGATCTGAGCACAGCAGTGCCAGGTGATGTGTCAGCTTACCTTGGCAATCCAGCTGGCAGGGGCAGTGTGCAGTGGTGTTCTCTCCATGGTGGGAATGAGAGCCCTGGGTCAGCAGTGAGCAGTGCTGGGATGAGGTGATGTCCATCCTGCAGTTCCTGTCAGGGCACCAGGAACTTTCTGATAGCTGGGCAGGCTGCTGGTGTGCTCGGTGGTGATGCAGAGTGAAGTTTTTGGTTGAGCTTAGCGTTGCCAGGATGGAGAGAAGGTGGCGGATCACACGAATTGCCTGAGTCACCCAAACTCTGCAAGGCCATCAGGAGTCAGAGCTGTACAGAAGGCACGCGAGCACACAAGACCTTGGCAGGAATTAGGAGTTAAGTCACCCTAACGGAAGCTTATTGGGAGCCAGTAGAGACCACAGAGGACTGGTTGGGTGTGCTTCCCCTGCAAGCACCCACATGGCACACTAGGCCCAGCTTCAGAACAGGCTGACATTGTCCTGGGGGGAGCACCTGCCACAATCAGGCCTCAGGGTGGTGGAGGTTAGGGAAGTGGCAACAAGGTCCTTTGATGAGAGATGAAAAACTTTCACCTTTTCTGTGAAACTGAATTAAAACAAAAATACAGCTCTTGGCTACAGCCAGTTTGTGGATAGCATGGAGAAACCAAAGACCTCATAAATCCTCCAAGTCTACAAAGAAACTGGGGATCACATTTTTTTCATGACTACAAGAAAAGGATTTCTTCATCTCTTGTAGTACAATCACTGGCACCACCAGAAACCTGCCTTCCCACCTAACTCCCGCTCTTCATTCTTTCAGCAGCAGAATATGTGTGTATTTACCAAGTGGAGATAAGAAACATGCTGCAACCCCCATTTTAAAACAGCTGCACCACCTGAAAAGGACATGTGAGACCCAGACACAAGCATATCCCATTGATGATGACAGCACTTCTCTTGCAGTGCCATTTTCCTGTGGCTTATCTGAGGCTGTGCGGACCTGTGTAATGAAAGTGCACCTTGCAGAAGTCTGTGCTGCCTGAAAGCACGTGCGAGTCAGAAGGGACAGCAGGTGCTGTTCCTGAGCACCGTGTGTGACAGCACAGGTGGGGGAATGTCTGTGTGTATGTGTGTGTGTGTGTGGGACTCCTTCCGTGTTTGTACGCACCTCTAGGAGTGTACACGTGTGTTTGGTGTGGTGTCATCCCCTTTAGCTGTGGAAGACAGCATGGGCTTGATTCTCCTCAGCGCTGTTACACCATTTTTCTAGCAAATTGTATTTGTGGCAGGGCTCCTTTCCACTGCAGTGAATGAAGAAGGGAGATTTATTATAAATATAAATTAGGCTTTGTGTGTGTTTGTGAGCTGTCACAGCCTGTGCAGGAGAAAATATAAGCAAGGTGAATGCAGGGTGTTTATGTGGAGCGATGCTGTGGCAGTGTGTGTTGGCAGGAGTGCTGTCTGCAGTCTCTGCATAAGGGCTTGTGTTGCCAGTGTGAGTGGGGAAGACTGTAAATCACGGTGTGTTCAGGAGGGGACACTGCCACTCTGCCTGTAAAAGGCAGGAAGAGATTTTTTTTTTCAAGCAATGTGACTTTTCAGGCTGAACAAAAGGGTCACTAGAAATCCAAGCTTGAGAAAAATATCATTCAAGACATTCTGATGGAGAATGATCTGTAATCCACATCCACCAGCTCATCTCTATCCTGATGCAGGACAGCTGCTTGGCAGGCATCTTTAATGTGTCTTCTCCCAGTGCCAGGTTTTGGTGGCCCAACTGGACCAGTTCTTGGATATGTCTTCAGCTCCCCTACAGGTGTCTCAGGTCTATCTCTGTATCCTCAGTTTTCTGAGACTTCATCCAGTGGTGGGATGTAACTGGGGGTCTGTATGCAAATACAGTATCCCCTGAGGAATCTGTATCCCTTCAGATGTGTTCACTGTATCACTTACAACGTTATCTGCTGAGACTGCCTCATTAAAGGAGCTGTATATTTTCCAGTATCTCTGCCGGTGGGCACCTGGCTTCGTGCATGCTCAACCATGAGCTCAAGATAGAGTGTGGAGTTCCCCTCTTCAGGACGAGGCTCGGCTTAAAAGTTATTTCATGTTCCTCTGAAATCACTGCTGTTTCCCGGAGGAGCACTTGAGTCATTACCAATCCTTGCATTTCCTCTCAGCCAGGAAGGGTTGAAGGGGTTTCAGGAAGAGGATGCTTTACGAGGAGACGTCTGCTTTTCCTTGCCATGCCCTGTTGCAAACAGACACAGAGGCTCCTGCCAAAAAGCTGCTGCCTGTAGAAAATAAAGTGCGAGGGAAAAAGAAGATGGGATTTGAGTGAATGGCAGGAGAGGGCATGATTTTGGCTGGGGATGCCTGATGCTTTTCATACAATAAAGCAGATGCTTGTGGCAGCACTGCTGGTGAGCTAGGAAGTGTGTTTCCTAGCCACAGTTGTTACGTGGCATCACTGGAGCAAGTTGCAGGTCATAGTTTTTCATTTGGGTTTTGTTGTGGGTGGTACTCCTGTCCTTCTTGCCTTCTTGTTATTGCAGGGCTTGTGAAGGGGATGGGGCTCTTATTCTCCTGCTGTGTTTTGTGTCCTTTCTCCTGTTCCTGGCAGCTTCTTCCCCTGTGCTGCCCCCTCCCCAGCCCATCCCTGTCATTTTCAGCTGTCCTTGCTGGAGGGTGACCAGCCCACCCGAGGTGTTCATGGCTGAGGACGCAGCATGTCGTGTGTCGAGAGCATGCTGACTTCACTCAGTGCTGCATGTCAGGCATCCCAGCCCATGGCCTGGAAGGGTGGGGGCTCTGTGGTCACCCTGGGGCCCAAAGTGAGCCGCGGGGGGCCAGCAGAGATGTGGAGGAAGAAGAGCACAGGCTTGATCACAGAGGTAAAACATTCTGTAAAACATTACCACAGAATGCTTGCTGAAAAAGTAGGTATTGGGAATTATTTGGGTAGCTGAGGCAAGGGAAGCAGAAGCCTGTCCTAGTGATCTCAGCCCTCCTCCAGGGACCTGGGAAGGGCTGCAGGGATCACGGTGCTCCACATCCCCTGCTCAGGGTGTCTGGGTGGATGGACTGCTGCCAGGCTGCCTGCAGGGCTCTCATCCCCTTTTCAGTGGGAAGTGGCAACCCAGCAGCACACGAGAGCTGTGAAATCCAACCCTGTGTTGGGACAGGCTGCACTTAAGCCCCGTGTAAGCCCCAATTTGAAGGCTTAAAGGGAGCTGGAGTGTGACACTGAGTTCTGTGTCTGAGCTTCACCCTTCCTGAGCCACAGCAGCCTATCAGGAGGGGAACCAAGGGGCAGGACAGTCTCTGCCTTCCCAGCTGGGCCAGGAACCTTCAGAAGAACTTGGTTCCAGCAGAAGTGTTGGATTTGGTTGGGTTTTAAACCATGAATGTGATAAATGTGGCTGGCAGTTCGACAGCTGTGGCTTGCACTGTGTGCCCAAAGAAGCTGTCGCAGTAACAGGCCTGTTCTGGCAGTCGAGCAGGTCTGCATCTGTCTAGGTGTGTTCATCCCTATAGTTCTGCCCAGATAACTGCTTTTCATCACTCCAGCCTGGTCACTGCTTCTCTTTGCAGGCTGCTAGCAGGTAACATCACCCCTGTGCCAGGCTCCTAAAGGCCACAAAGGCATTGTGGTGGTCCTGTCATGAGAGCCCCCCCCTTCCCTCTCATTCTTGTGTCCCCTTCTCCCCACACTTGCTGTCTGCAAAGGGACCCCTTTTATCTGGTGCCCCTTGGGGGGATGCATGGCTCTCCATGCTGCTGGAGTGGGTGAGCTGCCCAGCACAGGGTTAGTCACAGCAGGGTGATGAGGCTCACTGTTTCATCCTTTTTGATTTGCAGCTATGCTGCTTGTTTATTTATTTGTGCCAAGTGTTGTTGCTTTCACTTAGGGTCATTTCAGCAAGGCATGTCTTCGTTTATTTCAGAGTCTGGTCACTGCTCAAAGCACAGCCATAGGTTTCAGAAAGCCACAGAGTGGCTTGGAGGGGGATTTTGACAAGAGGCAAATCTGTGTCCATATAGTTCCTAAAGGTGGTGGCCCCCAGCATCGTGCCTGCTGTGTTGCTGGGAAGCACAAATGTGCATCTGTGTGTCCATACAGACCTGTGTCTGCACGTGTCCCTGGGAGTGTCCTGTGACACAGTGTCCACCCTCCTCTCCCAGCCACGGCTGTGGGACTTTGGCCAGTACACCAGAGAAAATATGACTGGTGTTTTTCAACCTTTACAAGAAAACAGATTGTTTTTAAGTCAAAGCTAAGACTGTAGCACTTGCTGGAGGCTGGAAGGTAACTGTAAATCCTGGGTCTCATTTGCACAAACACATTTGGTTCCAATCCTTAAGGGCATTTTCCCTTCCTCTGCTTATGCCTGTGTTTCAGAAACATGTAAATTTTGTTTGGATTTGTTTTTTTTTAAAAACACTGCAAAATGTGGGAGGGGGGCTTTTAAATTACATTTGGCACAGAAGGGATAAGGAATATTCTGGGTGCTCCACAGGGTAGGAATCCGTGGATGGTTGTCATTTAGGCTCTGTCAGTGGGAAATGCTGAGGAGACTGGATACACCAGGAGAGTAGTAGTGATATTTGCAGTCACTTACTTGTAAGTCTGTCACTATAAGACACAAAATAACACAACCCGGACACGCTGTTGCTCTCAAGGTAAAAAGGGAAGTTTATTTTCTGATTCTAACACTTACAGATTTCCAAAAGTGACAGTGGACTGGAGGGTGAAAGTGCCACCTCTCCAATGACACTGGACAAACCAACAGTCTATCAAATTTCTCCTCTTCCATAAAAGAATACAAAGCAGTAAGTTATTTACAGGAAGTGTGTAAGAAAGTGCATTACAAGAATGTAAACATCAGAAGGCTTAGAAAAATCTTAAAAAATCAGAACAACGTAAGTCTGCTGCTCTGATCAGGCCTCTCAGCTTTCTTCTGGCCCAGCATATGAGACCCCACATGGTGGGTCTTGTTTCAGGTGTGAACCTTATGCTCAGGGTCATTTGTTGGATAAATGTCCTGTCATGTGAAGGGGAACAGGCTCTGTCGCAAGGCTGCCACAGGAGTGGGAGGTGACACTGGCCAGTCAGGCTCCTTCCAGGGCAGAGACCTGCAAGATGCCCCCGCTGCTGTGGCTGTCCCTTTTGTGTCAAGGTCCACGGAGTGAAGAAAAGGGGCTTGATTTATGCCCTGAAGAAGTTGAAAGTACAGATCTACCCAAGAGCTCAGGAGGAGGCAGCATGGCAGTGATTGCTGGCTTTGCTAGGGGTCACCAATGATGGCACATTTATACTGCTGCAGGCCTTACCCCCTAGCAAAGGTTTTGTTCACATTTACTGGCTGCTTACCAGCTCTCAAAATTGTTTAAAAGAGCAACAAACCAGCTAAGACAGCCTGCAAGGTGAGGGTGAGGCTGGGCTACGGTGCTATGGTTCCCTCTGGGAAGGCACGAGGACCATGCTGGCAGGGATGTGTGGTGGGAGCTCTGCACCACCATGGGTCATACCGTGTGTGTTTCATGCTCTGTTTCCAGAACTGCCAGCTCGGTGTCTTTCACCTGCACTGGCTCCCTGGGAGGAAAGAACCAAAGGAGAGTTGGTGGCTTGTCTGCACACAGACAAGGCTGCTGTAGGAACCACCCCAGCCTGCCCTGAGTGTTGGCAGAGAAGAGGGAGAGGTTTGTGTCCTCTCCCACCTTTTAGCTAGAAGGAATGCGTGTGCTTGAGGGCTTCTGCATGCTCCCTTGCCATGCTGATGGGTTTCATGACACGACTTTTAGCACCTGAGGATAGGTGTGAAAAGGGAGGAGGCAGAGAAGTAGGAGGTGGAGGTGGTGTGAGTTAATACAAGACCCAGTGGGAAGCAGCAGCAGGCAGTATTATTTCTGTGGTTTGAGCCAAAACTTTCTGTCTCTCTCTCTCTCTCACTCATTAAATTACAACTAATGCAAGTAGCATTGTGAAGGAGAAATTTGGGAACTGTCGTTCATCATCCAATCGTTTGTAACGAATGTGCTGCTCAGTGCCATAGCCCATAGCCTTGCTGAGAAGTAATTCACTTGGTATTTGCAGGCATGACATGCATGCCATAAGAATTCCACTGTTAGCATTATGCCAGCATTAGTGAGAGGATATGAAAACAAATGATGAGCTATTGTTTTTCATTATTAAGTCCAGGCTTTTCGCTCATCTTGCTTTTTTTCCTCCCTCCATCTGTGGAAGGAGGGGCATCTCTGTTCTTTTCACTTTCAGATCAGGCAGGTTGTGCCCTCACTCATCCCAGATCCCCCATCTTCCTTCCAGACCAGCACCCTTTTGCTGCTCCCTCCAGCTGTCTTTGGGTTTGGAGATCAGCTGCAGCAGTCCTTTAAATTGCTCTAGGGTATTACTGCAGAATTACATGACATCAGAGGGGATCTCAGTATCTTGTTATGGGCCTACAGAACTGTTTTGCCCTCACCACCCCTCAAGGGGACCAAGCCCTGCTCTTCATGGTTGCACTGGAAGGTTCAGACTTGGGTAGTGGGTCAGCAGTTGGTACTTTCAGGTCATCCACAAGCCTTAAGTGACTCTTCTATTATTAAAAAGAGGGAGAACTCTTGAGGCAGCTGTCAATCTGAATGTGCAGGAGCAGAGCTGAGCAGCCTCTGTCAGGGCCTGCTGGCAGTGGCCAGCACTTAAAAGAAGTCCACAAAGCAGAATGAGAGGGATCTGTGACCCACAGTTGTGAGAGGCATCCCTGTCCATTCCAGTGGGCTTCCTGTCTTTCCTCCAGAGCTCTGTATGTGCAAAGGACTTAAACATTTCAGGGGAGTGAGACAGTTGAGTGTTATTTATCCCTGTTTTCTAGTGGGGGTGGCCAAAGAAGAAAGCATAGCAGTTTCAGAGATGACCCCTGTTACTGGAGTCATCAGTTCATGGGGCTTGTTTAAGCTGTCACACAAACACCCACCTACACAAAATAAAAGGCTTCTTTAGAAAACTGGGCTTAAATATGCCCATGAAATCCTTGAACTGAGTCAGTACCAGCACTATACAGGATTCCTGTGCTCGTAATCTTATTCTTAATCAACTAACCCAGGCAGTCTTTCATGTCAGTGAGTTGCTGCTCACTCCAGTGGCCCCAGCCCACATTGGCTGTTCAGCAGAAAGCCTGGCTGAGCTGAAGGCAGATGGCAGGGTAAGAGCTTGTGCTGATCCTACTGCTATTAACTTTACCACTCCTCTGCACAGCAAGCTGCTCCCTTTGAACATCAGCAGAACCGATTTTAAAAGCCCTGCGGCCCAGCCTTGTGTGACATGGCTCGTTTTGAATAGCTCATTTTGTCAGGGAATAAGATACCTGGGTAAACTTTTGAGTGGAAGCTGTCAGGGGTAACCTCAAGAAGCTGGAAGAAGGAGCCACAGGCTCTGAGGAAGAGCAGCAGCCCGCTGCAGGTGTCATGTTCCCACCTGAGAGGGGACATGTGAAAGCCGATGCTTTTTCCCTCCTTCCTCTTGATTCACGCGCTCACGGGAGCAGCGCAAACACCGGCGCGTTCTGTGACGTTGCTTTGCACGTAGTGGTGGTTATGAAATCCAAAGCTGCTGGGTCGCCGTGCTTGTCCTGCCCCACGCTGTGCTGCCAGCACACCCTGGCACACAGCGACCTGTGCTGCCTTGTGGCCAAGTGCAGCCGTGATCTCCCAAAATGTCCCGGGCCAAGTGACTCCCTGACACACGCAGTGCATGGCCTTTAGCACCCATAGCGTCACTTCAGGGCATTTGCAGAGTCCCACGTCTTGGGAACAGGGAGGATGTGTTCCTCTGCACGAGCCCCTCCACATGGCACTCTCGCAGCCCTTGCAGTGGTGAAGTCCTTTCCACTGGGAAGCAGTACCTGCATTTGATTCTTCTCGAATTTTGCAATATGCATAAGTAGGGTGGTGGTGACACTGGGCTTGAAGCCATCAACTCATATTTACTTGTGATCTAAGACAGTGATTTCTGTTCAGCCCTCAAAGGGCAAGCTGCTGTGTGATTTAAAGTCGTGCTACCAGCAGAAGCATATGACCTCATGGTATGAAAAAGAAGGAGGAGATTAGCAAAGAAGTTTCTAAGGTACACAAATGTCCATGGGGGAAAAAAAATGAAATACATTAACAGGAGAGTCAGTCTGTCTGTGTAAGAGAAGGCTGGGGAAATGACTAATATGTGCAGTTTGATTCAGATGTTCCCTCTTTGATTCAGATGTTCCCTCTTTGATTCAGGCCCCCTCCTTTTCTTTCTCTACCCCCTACCTCGCCTTGGATTTTTCTGCCTTTTAGAAGAGAACGAGTGAGGGAGAGTGGAAGGACTCAGTGAGGAAGGAGTTAAGGGAATGCTCACTAGGGATTATAAAACAGCCAGGCACTTGGAAACAGTTAAGAAGAGAGAAACAGATCTGCCAGGAGGGAGTGTGGCACTGGAGCCGGTGGTTTATTTTCATGCCTCCCTACACAGCAATGCAGAAGTCTCTCCTACAATGGGGACGGAGGTAAGGGTGGCGGGAATGGGGTGAGGGTGTCCAGGTTAAATGGGGAATGAACTTCTCCAGCACCAAGCTCACCAGCCTTCCCACTGATCCTTATTGATGGGCTGTGCTCTGGAATGTGGATTGTTCCTGTGTGGGTGGCAGCACGTAGCACCTACCATTGCCTGAGGGCATGGCCTTGCCCTGGGGGCAAGACATCCTCCTTGCATGTTGGATGTAAGGAAGAGTGGTCTTCCAGCTCTTGGCATCCCCCTGGGAAGGTGGACACAACAAACTTGCTGTGTGCTCCAGTGCAGCACTGAGAGCACAGTGTGGGCAGGTCTGTGAGTACGCCTGCGTGAGCATGAGCTGCATGCAGGGTCTTCTGTGAGTGTGGCTGTGGGTGGGCAGCTTGTGCAAGCCCACCTGGCCAGGAGGAGCCTTCTGTCATGCTCTGATGAGGTGGCTTTGAGTCACAAGGAGCTGTGCTTTCACTCACCCTGTATTCGTGCCTCAGAAGCCCATCTGAGGCCTTCTGCACATCATGTCAGGCACCAGGCACCATAACCAGGGCAGAGACTCCTGGTCCTGGGAGGGCAAGGCTGATGCAAAGGCAGTGTCACCTGAGAGAGCAGGTGGCTGCCAGGTGGCTTCAGGCTTCCTCCGCTGCCTTCTGCACGTGCCTGTGCTTGGAGCAGGAGCTAACTTCTTCCTAGTTTGAGGGACACTGCTGCTCTGATGGTGAGTTATGAAGTGACCTGAAGGCAGGCCCTGCCATCACCTCCTGGCTCTTCAGCTCCGTGCATGAAAAATGGTGGTGTTTGCAGCCTCCTGGCAGCAGGAGCTCACGGGGAGTGACCTGTCACCCTTACAGTGACCACAGGGGGAACTGCGCCTGTGCAATGGCGAGATCCATTTTTCTTGAGAGAAAAAAAGCAGATGCAACTGTTAGAACCGAAGTGTGTGCAGAGGGGGTTAGTCACTCTGCAAGTGTCAGAGGCTTGTGAGGAAATAGCAGGAGTTTGCTGACTAATGCCAGTGATGCTCAAGGAGTAAATGAGAAACACGGAGGGAAAACCCTCTGTTTCTGAATTTGGAAGAGAAAAAAAAAAAAAAGGAAGGAAGATGTACAGAGTTACTAATCAGCCCCCAAAATCTCTGACCTATATCTCCCTCCTTTCCCTGGAGCCATTCTTAAAATGAAAAATTAATAGAGAACAACCAGGTTTTACCTCCAGGGTACCCTTTCAGGCTGCCTCGTACTGTGGGTTGGGATGAGTGGATAGGACTTTGGAGTCCCTCAGCACAATGCAGAAAGCAGAGTAGTCTCAGTCCAGGATGTTGCAAGGATGTCCGGAGAGACTGAAAGCAAGAAGGTAATCTCCTCTCATGGAAGGATGATCTCTGGCTTCAGGTGGTTAAGAAAAGGATGCTGAGCTGACACAGGAAGAAGCATAGTCCTTGAAGTTATTGTAACTTTAGCAGAGGAATGGCGATGAGAAGTGAAAAAAAAAGTCTATCTGGTCATTAGTCCCCTGAGAGCAAAGTTCATTCTGCCTTACAGAATATTCCTCCCTCTTTTCCCATTTTTAGTTTTTTAATGAGGGAAGAGAATCCTTATTTAAGAAGCTAAAACCTAGGTTTGTGGACCAGGAAGTTTCATTTCCGAATTCTAATGCTGCCTTGCTCTTAAAGCTTAAGCAAGTCACTTTCTTCTGGCTCCATTTTTATCCCTAGAGGATGTGGATTGTGATATCTTTCGCAAAATATTTTCAAACTTATTGAATATATGTTTTCTGAGGTGAGGAGGGCCTGGGCATTGTGTCTTGTGTGCTGTGTGTGGTGCAGGAGGAGGAGGGCTGGTGCAGTGGGGTTTTTGCCTGCACTGGAATAGGCTCTGTGCCCGCAAAACACGCCCACAGCTTTGGGCCCTGCCGGATTCGCCCTCCCACGTGGCATGGGAGGGATGGAACCATGCAGCTGTGGAGTGCCCTGAGAAGAGCTGTTATCACCCACTGTGGCAGCAGGGCTAGGTTAGCTTTGAGGGGATCTGAACACTGGTGAAAATCTGGGCCTTCACCGTCTCCTGTTGGATGACCTGAACTTAGGTGCCCAAGTCTAGTAGCTCTGTTTTATGTACAGGTCTGGATGCATCATGTTGTCTTTGTTGTGGTCCTTCAGAGCCCATCTCCTTAGATCTTTTCAAGATATCTCACTTACTGTTGTCTTCTGTGATAAATATCCTCCATAACCCTGAAGGGCCAGAAGCTGAGCCATCCCTGCTGTCTGTGCATGGACTTCTGCCTCTTCAATATCAGGATGTCTTATGCAGCTTGAGAAAGTAGGTTATATAGCAGCTTTAATGGGGCTTTTTCCAGACACTGATTGACCTGATTCCTTGGACCAGCTGTTTTATTTATTAAGCAAAATAGGAGAAGAAGAATGCATCTCCTACATAAATATGTTTAATTGTGGAGTATGTTTAAACTATTTTTTCATAAATTGATATGGAGCTCTTTCTTTATATTGATTTTGTAGATATTAATTTATGCACTAGGAATGAGGAAGATTTGCCTCTTCATCTAATCCTATTTCTAGAGAGAGATTTACTTAATGTGCAGTGTAATTTGTCTAATGTGCAACTTTGTATGTAGAGTGCACCCAGATTCAGCAGAAACAGTGGGTATAATAAAAGAGAGCACTGTAGTGCAGTGCTGTAAATCCCTCTGTAATTAAAACTACTGAATTAGTCTAAGTTAGTGCAGTCAGGAGACATGACTAGCTCAAAAGCAGGGATATACGGTGGGAGTTTTCAGAGCAGGACAGAGAAATTGGGTCTGTGTTCCCCTCTGTGTGGATGTGGTATGTGTCAGGGGAAGGAACACTTCAAAACACCATTTGCCAGGAATACAGCTTGGGTGGCAAAGAGGAATTGTCAGGAGTTATCCTGGGGTTGTCCTTGCATGTTCCCAAGGTGATGGAGGAACCAGTTCTGCCAGCTCCCACATTTTCTCACATTGTTGTCCAGTGTCCTCTGTGTGTCTGTGTGTGCCTGTGCCTCTGTCTGTGTCTGTGTGTCCCGAGTCCTGTGCACAGTTGCAGGGTTGGATTTTACGCTCCTACAGAAGTGTCTCTAAAATTACTTCATTGCTCTGAAGAAGGCTGGCACCAGCAGTTGGTTGAATTATTCCCACCCCCCCACCGTCTGTCTTTTTGTCTGTCTGTCTTTCTTTCCTGGTGTTGGCACAGATAAAATCACTGCCTGAAATTTTCAGATGGGCGTTTTTGTTTTTTTTTTTCTTATAGGAATTTTTGAATCTCCCTGCAAATAATCAGGGGCAGGATCAGTTTATATCAATGTAAGATTCACTACCTCTGAGTACTGCCCATCTGCCTGTATCCAGCTTATGACCAGTGCTGCCTGCAGTGCCTGACACTTGCTTTCTCTTTCTGAGAGAACAGGAGGAAAGGTGGGGCTTATGACTCTAAGCAGAAGTCCCTGTTTGGAATTGCATAACAAGACTTTGTTGTGCTTTAAATGTAAAAATAAATTTATCTTGTTTATCTGAACAGAACCAGGATATAAAATAAAGTTCTAGTTACAGTGTGTGTTTCAGTTTGACTTGATTCTGTTAGTGTAACATCTGTTTCTTCAACAACTGAGAAGAGAAAAAAAAATGTATTTTATGGCAATAACCTGTTGTTGAGGCCATCCAACAGCTTCCCTATTTTAAGACCTTCATTTTTAGTTGTTCACAACTTTACTAAACTTAAACTGTCTGGGCAGAAATTTTCCATCCCAGCTACCTGCCTCAGAATGTATATTTGGAAAACAGCTGTTTTATACCTCTCCTGGATTTTTTTTCTTGATGCATGTTAAATATAACAAATGTACAAAGAAATGAGAAAGCAAGCCTCCACATTAACAACCCAGTAAAATTTGAATTGTGTAAATGTCAGGGATACCACTTCTGCTATCTCCGAGAGCATCAGCCCAAAAAAATGATTGTCACCACAGCCTCAACTGGGGAAATGTATCTCTGAAGGACTTCTACTTAAGAGTTTCAATTGAGCATTCAAAACTAGTGGAAGCTTTTCACATTAATCTCCCTGTGCTTTGCTTCCCTGCCCATGACATATGGATAATACAGTATCTTACTTTATAAGGGCAGTGATACAAAATACATTCCTTTATGTTTGTGAAACAATCAGTTACTCTAATGATGCGTACTTGTAGGAAAGGCCATGAGTAAATTACTAATTCCGTCTGCAGAGCAGAGCATGGCGGGTATGCAGTAAACAAGGCTTGGGGCCACACCTCCATCAGCTCTGAGAAGATGAAATAGTAACTGGGCGCTCACCTGGTGAGCACCCCAGATCCTGCTGCACCGGGTGAGGCCAAGGCCCTGTGGAAAAACAGCCCGTGATTATGTGATTAACAGCTCTGCCATGGCACACAGGCAAGAAAGAGGGTCGAAGGTTGCACAGGCAGCCGTAAAGCTGAGTTTTCCTAAGCCTTGCGTTCTTGATTTGCAGCTTTAAATAGTCTTGCTTTCACCCATCTCTGTTTTCTGTGTAGTTGTTTGGCCATGCAGAATGGGAATCAGGAACAATAAACAGCTGTTGCTCCTGGGAGAAGAGACAGGAAAGCGTTTGGTGCCGTTTGTCATCAGAGAGGAAAATTGGTGAAGCCTTCTATCCAAACATTCCTGTAGGAGCAAGTGTGACCCTCGAGATAGAAGTTCAGGGTCAGAGGAAAAATGCAAATGAGCTGAGATACCTTTTTCCCCTTGTGACAACGGCCTGGTTTATGCTGTTTTTCTCTAATAATGCTCTATACCATTAAACAGCAATGCCACAAACCAACAGACTTGCAAGTTATTTTAAGGAAGAACAAGTTCATGCCATTGCTTTTTCTTTGGGTCTTGTGGGAAGGCGTTTCCTGATGTTACCCTGGGTACTCCCAGCTCTGATTGCTCCCTCTCCCAGGTCCTGCCCTATGGAAGTCCCAAATGATACACTCGTGAGACCATAATCTTTAAGCTTGGGAAAATTATCCAGACTTGACTCACAGGCAGAATCAACCCCGAATCTCTCTGCCTTTGTTCACTTTGTTACATTTTGCTTTCCTTACATTTGTGTTCTCCCCTCAGGTAGAAGGAAGCAGTGCTGCCCACAGCCTGCTGAGTGTATGTGGGCAGCAGCAGGGGAGGAGAAGGCTCTGATGGAAGGTTTGCAGTTGGGATAGTGATAGTGGCACCAATGAGCAAGCTCTGGGGTGGCTGCAGTGCACACCTCAGAAGTTTGCCCATGTCACAGTAGTATCAGCTGTTTGTTGTGCACTAATTTAGGATGGAATCCTATGGAGGAGTTGGGCATGGAGAGCAAAGATTGCCATCAGCTGGGAGCTGTGAGATACAAGGAAGTTGTATAGATACCGTGACTTTAAAGGGTTACATACTCACTGAGCTGTTTTTAAGTTGAGGAAACTTGCTCATTCTCTGCCTACATTATGAGTCAAACTAGGATGCACATTTTCTTGAAATCCCTAAACCCTTCAGCCCGTGCATAACAGCCTCTTCTTGATGTGGTTTTCATAATTGATGTTTGGCTATTTCACAGTTGCTTCTCCCCATGGAATTTCTCTTTAAAATGCCCCATATTTCTTTTTAATTTTGACTGTGCATGGCAAGTTTATATTTCAGAAAAAATACTCAAGCATAATTTTTTGTAAAGCTAGGATATCATTAGGGTACTTTGGGGAGGGAACTGCTTATTGTTTGTGATGTCCCCTGAGAAGGTGGTAACTGAAGTCCTACATGTATTTCCCCTTCTTCTGCATGTGAATTTTCAGAAAGGTTTGTCAAGAGAGACAGCAGTATTTGCAAGTTGCCTGTGGATTAATGAAACATTTGGAAACATGTGCATTATTTCCTGAGACTTATTTCTTTACACAGCAATGCTGATTGCTTATTCTGGGACTGACCAGACTTTTTAAAAACAAAAATAAGAAAAGAAAAGAACAGAAAACATGTATTTCAAAGCCTGAAAGGGTCCCATTTCTTCACATAACAGAAACAAAATGACAATTATTTCAGTACTTAGTTGTACCTTTGAGATGTTTGCCCAGAGAGAACTCTATTTTTTATATATTTATACTTCTTCGAGAAAACCGTAATTGTCAGATGTTTATATATACTTCCTTCTTTTTGTCCCCCTTTTCCGTGAAGGCTGTTTACACCAAAACAATATCTTTGTTTTCAGAGTTCATCTGCCCGCTGCTCCTTTTGCAGCTGAAGTCACAATACTCAGTCTGTGACATCACTGTTGGCTGCCGTGACAACGGAGAATTTTCACTCCAGGTGGAGAACGTGCAGCAGCAGCAGCAGCAGCCGCTCTGTCAAGAGCAGAGAGAATGTTTTTCTATCCATATTGCTAGTCATGGAGACGGAAGGGAAGGAAAAATCTGCAAGAAAACCCAGTGTAGACTTTCTGAGTGTGCTGCTTGTGGGGTGGGCACAGGTACTGGAAACTTTACCTTCCACAGGATTCCTTTGGAAATCAGTCAACAGCAGTTAACTACAGATCACACATTTGTAGAGAACTTGCTTTTCTAAAAGGGATAGTGCAGGAGAGGGGTTTAATTTAGATTAATGCATCACTTGGATACCTGAATTGTATCCGCAAGTTTTATGGAGTTTTTTTGCTTTTTTCTTCCACACAGATTCCCTTTCAAAACCCAAGGGCAGATGATTAATGCACTGTTCCTGCTAACGTTTACACATGTAGTGGGCTTTCAGTGCGTGAGTTGTCCTGATGAAGTCAGTTCAGACAATCCATGTGCTTAAACTCAGACACAGACACGTGGCAGTAGTGTGAGGGTCTAGCCAGCAGTCCTAGGGGAGCAATTAAATAAAGATTTTATAGAATATTTTGTGAGGCAGACACTGTCTTGGAAGACACTTGTCACCTGGAAAAGCTGAAGTCTCTGGACTGAATCTGCCAGGAAAAGCAAACAGACTGGCCATAAACCTTTCCCCTGTGCTTTTGTCTGCCTAATTCATCTCATAGTTCACAGCCTTGCAGTTGCTGGTTGGAAGGTGAGGGGCATCTGTGTTTGGAGGACAGTGGCTTAAGAGATGACACCACAAGACCATTAAATAGCACGGAGGAAAACAGGATGGAGAAATGGTCACTATATCCACTGACTGTATTGCAATGATACAAGTGAAAAATACATGTACATCCAAAGTGTAGTCACAGGTTCATGGTATGAAATGGTATGCCTTGATGACCCACAAGCATGGATGGAGCAGTCATCCACTCCCAAGGCTGTCCTGAAGGGCAGAGGCAGCATGCGAGTCCCTCAGATGCACTTGTAGCATTATATCCATGCTTCTCTCATGGCTGTACCAAGGACTACAGGAAAACCTTAAACAGGAAAAGATACTCTTTTTAGTGCTGCATAACTTCCCGGCCGGTGTGAGAGAAGCAGCACCTCCAGCTGACTAAGTGCTCTTGGAAATGTGCTTTCCAAATGACCCTGAGCAACTCTGCAGCTGCATCCCTCAGTGACCAGTGAGCCTTTGCTACAGGCGTTTTCTCTCACTTCCAGCATCCTGGAAAACCCAGGCATTTGCTTGGTCAGGGTCCACTTTTCCAGTGAGTCCTGTTGGTCCTGCTTTCCCGTGGCCCCCTGCTACAGCTCTGCTGAAGCGTTTCTGAGTTGTCACAAGTCAGGAGAGAGTATATTTTTCCAGGAAGCCTTGTAGTATAAGTGCACCGGCAGCCTCAGGAGAGTGCCTTTTACCTACATCTGTGTTTTGAGATGTCTTAGGATTGTTTGTTTGTTTGTTTATTTGTTTGTTTGTTTGCTTTAGCGCACGCTGGGTTGCTGTTGTGGCAGTCCATATGATTCATGTCTTGCACAGTCTGACAGGTTTATTGTAGCTCGAGCGTGCTGAGCTGCGCGCTGCGGCTGCTGCTCTGCTCGTGCTTGGTGCCAGGCCAGCCCGTGGGGCCAGGGCAGAGCTCTCTGGGAGTGCCAGCACCCAGAGGGTGATGTGTGTGGGAGGGCCACTCGAGCGAGCTGCTTGCCTGAGCTTTGGGAAGTGGAGAGGACATGAGAACACTTGCTTGGGCTTTATTTTTTTTAAAACTCCTCCAGGAATAGCATGTTCTTTGGAGCAGGCAGAGCAGAAAGCAGGAGGGTCAGTTTTGGGATCTAGTGGTGCTGTCGGGATCCAGTTTCACATTTATTTTCTGTCTCTGCAGAGCATGGAATAAGTCAACATTTCAACAGCTTGGAGTTGCTACTACTGAGCCTCTAAAGGACTAAATAATACCGGGTTCTTATAACTCTGGGATCAAAACCCCATGCATTTTAGGTACTTTAATAGCTTATGTATATTTTTATTTGAGTTTCACTTAAACCTGTTTTTTACACCAGTTTATACCAGTTATACCTGCTTCTGTCAAGTGTTACTCTGTCTTGTGGAGTTCATCATCCACTGATGCCCACCTGAACCTTTCAGCTCTTCTTTTTCCTTTTTCTTGAAGTGTTTTTTTTTATATTTTTGGCAAAGAAAATAGGAGTGAAGGTGCAGAAGGCTGGGAGAAGAGGCACAGCGAGGTGAATACATCATGGCCTTGCTGAAACCCAGGGATGAGCGGGCAGGAAGAATGAAGACAAAACAGGAGTGACATCATTAGTTGGGAAATTTTGAACAGTTTCACAAAAACCTGTTTGGTGCCATTTTGCATGTAGTCCCTGAGCACCATTTGCTGGTGCTTGGCCAGGTGAAAGGAGTGTCATGGGAGCCTCCAGCCAGTGGATTTTCTAGGTGAGCCAAAGAGGGACCTGTCTGCTAATGTGCCACATGTGCTGTTCCTGTAGCCCTCTGGTGCTTCAGGGTCCTCCATGCTTGGCTCAGCCCTGCAGGGTGACAGCAAGCTGTGCAGGAGCAGGGTTCCCTGAGCAGCTGTGCAGTGCAACCCAGCCCCTACAAACTGGGGCTGTTTTTCCATGACAGCACAAAGAGAACAAATGTCCTGAATTTGATTGGTAAACTTTTGTAATCACCGTAAAAAACCTGCTTGGTAAATACATTTTCTCTGCCCAAAAGCAACTGCCCCACTCCTTTTTGTTCTGCAGATAATAGACATCAAAATGAAATATGGACCTGTGTTCTTGAAAGGTCACAGTTATTTGGTTGTCAGGGAGATTGCATATCAAAATAGGTCTTGTTAAGATTTGATGACACGCTAGAGGAATTGAATGAATTGGAACTTTGGTTCATACAAGTTGGAAAATGAGCTAGGAATATCTCATGATCTGGAAGATGGAGATGGCCATCCCTTTTTCCTAATGCCTCTGGAATGAGGAAACTAGATGCAGAAGGGCTTTGTGTCAGGTGCAGGACCAAAAGCTGTAGAATCATTAAAGCTGGAAAAGACTTCTAAGATCCTTGAATCCAGCCTGTGACTGATATCACCATGCCAACTAAACCATAGCACTGAGTGCCATTCTAGTAGTTTCCTGAATGCTCCTAGGGATTGTGACTCCACTTGCCTGGGCAGCCCATTCTAATGCTTAACCATCCTTTCAGGGAAAACATTCTTCCTGATGTCCAGCCTGAACCTGCCCTGGCACAACTTGAGGCCATTTTCTCTTGTCCTGTTGCTGGTTGACTGGGAGCAGAGACTGACCCCCTCCTAATGTGCTATAATTTCCTTTCAGGTAGTTGTAGTGAGTAATGAGGTTAACCCCGAGCCTTTTCTTCTCCAGACTAAACAACCCCAGTTCCCTCAGCTGGTCCTCATAGGACTTACTCTCCAGACCCTTCACCTTCTCTGGACATGCTGCACCTCACTGTCTTTGTTCTAGTGTGGTGCAGGATTTGAGGTGCACCCTCACCAATGTCAAGCACCGAGGGACAGGAGCTGCCCTGGTCCTGCTAGCCACTCTGTTGCTGATCTGGATGCCACTGGCCTTCTTGGCCACCTAGAGCCACTGCTGGCTCTTGTTCAGCTGCCACTCAAGCAGCACTCCCAGGTCCTTTTCCACTGAGCTGCGTTCTGGCCGTGTTGGTCTGCTCTTGTTTGCATTGTCCTGGTTTCATTTAAGGCATTCTTCTGCCGGGCTCAAAGTAGCAGCTCATAGTGTCCCTGATCTCCAGCCCTTTCTGCCTCATGCATGGTGGGTTGCTAGGGGTGCTGCCGTCATTCACATTTTAGTTGAGGATGTGATGACCACACATTTTGTATTGCTTTCCAAGATTTGGCTGGATGACTCAGCTGATCCTCTGGTGACTCATTTCAGTCTCCCATGAGCCCAGGAAGGACTAAAGAGGGAAGTGGGGCTATTTTCAGATATGAAAAATGACCAAAACCAAGGACTGTGTCTGCAAAGTAGTACTGCAAACATCGAATTAATTGGGCAGTTATACTGGGTGTAAACTTGCTGCTTCCCACTGAAACTTTCCACAGTTATTGTGCTTCTGCTGAATCTATTTTTCAGCCTCTTCTTACTTCTCATCCATATGGATTTGGAAAGCTTTTAGTGAGTTTTGAGTACATAAGGTCTGATGAAAGTACATAGGACTTTTTAGTACTAAATTCCCCTGTCTGTTTTCTTTTGTTTTGCGTTTTTTTAATGGCAGTTTCCCCCTTTCATTTGCTGGGAGTGTCACAGTTTTTCTAGCAAAAGCCATAGGCCCACCCCAGGCCATTTTACTCCCTAGTCATTCCTGTGACTATGGCAAAGCTAAGATGCCCAGCGTTCTCCTGGACCTCCTGAAAGCTCTTGTGATTTCACCACAAGTTGTTACTCATCTGGTTTTTTTCCTGGAACCTGTGGAAACAGTGGTATATTTGCTCCTTGTGAGAAAATCATACAGAGCTTATTTTCCCAGAAACTCTTCTTTCCCCCATGATTCAGTTTGGCCAGACTTCCTTGCATCAGTAGTCAAAACCCATAGGTGTGACTGTGGACAGCCTGGCTGCAACATCACCGACAAATTGGTGATTCTGAGCTCATTGTCCCACTGCTTCTGAGCTGAATTCTTTCATTTCATTGCGTAGGAAAAGGAAGGAATTGAATGTTCTGAGTCGAAAGCACATGGCTGCAAAACAGTTGTAGTAGTGCCAAAAAGATGCTTCTGAAGAGGTTGGGCAAGTGGCTGCATGCTGCTGGAAGCGCAGAGTGACGAAGTCAGTTCTTAAATGTAGCATCAGGAATGAGAAGAAGGCTTGACAGCCCCTTTAGCTGCTTTGTCATCTGCAGCCATCTCTCCTTTCTGCTGTGGATTTTTGGTTCTGCAGGTTTGGTTTCAGCAGGAGTGCTGCACAGCAGGTGCTCATGGTCAGCACTTGAACAGGGCCTGAGGTGTGCTCTGGTGCCTGGGTCTCTGCAGGGCTCCGTGCAGGGTCTTGAAAGCACTGAGTGATCTGGAGCAAAGTTACACCAAGGGAGGGTTTATGGTCCAGGCTGGCTGTGGGGTGCCCACTACAGAAGGCATGTGGCCTGTGTCATAGTGGATCTCCACATTTAGCTTCACTCCTCTTCTGTCATGCTCTAATTTTGACAGCGCAAGAAGCCCAGCAGCCATGGTGTTAAGCACTGCAAGGCTGAGTAAATAAACATGTCAATAAATAATCATATCCTGCACAAAAGAGAAACCTGGGGGAGAGACTGATGGTAACCAGGGAGTTCTGCTGATACAGGTGGAGATTTTTATTGTTTTGTTTCTCTTAATGACTTCGCTTGGACTGATTTCTTTTCTTCTAGAGCACTGAGGGGGAGTAGGCTGTTAGTGCTCTCCCTGAGTTTCTTCATCACACACAAGGGCCTTATATCCTCCTTTCTCAAGTAGATAGCCTTTCCTGAGCTTCTGGATGTTTACTCGTGAAGGCTCTGAAATCCTTTATGTAGTTTATCCTCGTGCCTAAATCGAGGGGTTTTTCTGTGTAAGCAAGAGCTTTGTACATCACCTAGACTGTCCTTCCTTGGCCAGACAGGCCTCTTCACTGATCTGGCCTCTGTCCCATTAGACCCTGCTTAAAAATGAAGTTGATGTGAAGACAGTGGGAGACCAGGTGTGCACCAGCCCCAGCAGTGGGGCAGGCAGGTGTCCAGAGGCACTTCTGTGGGATTGCTTGGGGTAGCATCACTCATTTCTTTTGGAGATCATGAGATTCATTGCCTTCATGGGTCATCTGGCTGTGCTAGTGTTTACATGTCTGTGTGTGCCTGAGTGTGACCATGTGTTTTGTATGACAGAGGTCAGTACAACCCCAAATACAGCAAACACAACCATTGGTTCCCACAGATAAACCTTCCAACACACTGTGTTCTCACGGAGGCTGCAGCAGCTCTTTATCACTGTGTCTCACACGAGAGCCACTCACCAGTCTCAAAGGTGAATGGGCCAGGAGAGACAGTTGTTTTGGGGAGAAATTAGTCCACATCCCAATCCTGCACCCTGTGTCTCCATGGTGATTTTTGCTTTGGGCCAGCTGGCTCAGTCCTACTGTGCCTGTTCTGGTTCCAGCTCACAGCCCATTTCACATCATGCATTTCTGGGTTTATAGTCCTACTTTGGAATGCAAACCAAAAGCCACAGGTGACAGCAAGAAAAGGTTTCTGACTTGTTTGGCCATAACTTTGGGGATCTTTTCTTAGCCCTAAAGTCTGGAAAATGGTGAAAAATGCTTAAGGTGTTTCCTTGAGGAACTGAGGGCTTTTGTCTGTACAGGTCAGGTTATTTACAAAATTGTTGCAACTCCTTAAACTGGAGGCCAGGTGATTGACCTGTGCTATCCTTTCTCTTCATTTCCTAAAACATCCCACACCCTCAATGTATGAGAGTACTGTAGGGCCTGTGTTTGGTCTTACTTGAAGGTGGTACGTGGCTGTCAGGAGGTCAACAAATCAGTCTGTCTCAATTTTCCGTTTTGGCAGAGCTGTGCCCAGCTTCCCCACGTTTCTCCTTGCATCTTCATCTTTCTTTACAGGCCAGACCCTGTGTATTCCATCCAGGGGCTTGTTTCTCTCCATCAGGTCTGTATCCTGATGGAAATCAAATGAAGGAAGGGACCTTTTGAATAGGCAAACTGATGTTTTTAGCCCAGCTAGAGCTTGGTCTGAGTTCCAGAATTCATAAGCAAAGCAGGGGCTGAATGTCATGCAGTGGCCTCTTTGCAAATAAAACAGTTAAGAAAAAATCCAGTGGGAGTGAGAGGCTCAGCCAGAGACTCCAGTGAGCCTTGCCCATGTCTTGCCTTCACAAGTAGTGTTGTTTCTAACAAGTAAGGTATGCGAGGTGCCAGGCATTCCCTGTGGTTTCACCACACTTGCAGGCCAGCTGGAGTCATTGACATTACAAAGTTAATATTTACAGGTGGAAAGTCATCCAGGTGGGGAGACAGCCATCGTGGAAAAAGCCAAAATATCCTTTCCACTAGGCAGTTGTGGGAAGCCACAAATGTGGCAGTGCTGTGTGGGTGAAGGGGGGCAAGCACAGCAGCAAAGGAAAACTGATTCATTTTGGTCCCTTTTTGAGAGGCCTTGGTACCCTTTCCCAGGAACTGAGATAATGGAGGGCGAGGTAGGATGGCCAGTGGAGTCTGGGGTCGGGAAGGCTGAGAAAGTCCTCTCTTTCCCCTGTAGAATGGGGTACTGTGGTCAACCCCTGTGTGGGAGATGAGCAGCAGTGGCTTGAGCCATGCTGCCTTGAAAGCAGAGCCATGCCAAGGTCGTCCTTCTTTCAGTTCTGCTTTCAGGATGTAACTCTGTTAGCAGGTAGCAATCAGAGATGGTGCTTGATGGAATCTAGAGGCTCCTGCCTTACAGACCTGTTTGGAGGTTAAATGTAGGGATCCAGATGTTAGGCTGGACTACAAGGCAAACTGTGACCAGTTTCACATTTACTGCAGAGATTGTCTGGTGTAGTTCTACAGAGGGAGTTTTTTGGGTGCTGGACGAGTGCCGTGGTGACTGTTTGTTCCACTTTGTGATGGTGGAGGACAGATGGCAAGGAGGAAGGTGCCCTGAACACATATGGTGTTGCCAAAGAGTCCAACCTGGCCCATTGATGTGAGTAACTGCTTTTGGACTCATCTGGCTCCATTTTGATTTCAGGATAAGGAAACATTCCTTGGTAGCTTGCTTTCCCCACCTCCTCTGGCTGTACCCAGTGCTTCAGGAGCTCATTCAAGCATGGCATTATAGGAGCCTCATCATGTCATGCCTCATTTTGAGTGGTGCTGTGGGTGTTGCCGCAGTCTTCAGCTCTTTAAACAGATGTGGTGCTGCTCGTGGGTTCCCCAGCAGCCTGCAGCACAGCCCCAGCCAAGCATTCCACACTTGCCTCAGCTCTGCTGGGCCTCTCTCCAAGAAATCTGAACGAGGGATTTCTTCAGCAAAGCATTTGTTAGACATCCTTCAGTGTCCTCCAAAGATAAAGCTTCAAAGCAGGGCTTCTGTCAATCCCACCTGTCTGATCTCATCTTTTTCTTTCTTTCTCATCCCATCTCTGACTCCCAAGCAGACTTTCTTCTCCTCTGAGACTCTTGGGAGTACCGATCATTTGGTTGTAAAACTTCTCTCTGACTTTACTGACACCCGCTTTCCTAAAATGTCTTTTTGCTTACATTGTGCAGAGGTTCCTTCATATGCTCATGCAGACCTTGGAGGCTTTCAGGTGCTGCCCCTGCCTCCATCTTTATTGTCACCACCTCATTTTGTTCTTGGGACTCCAGAAGTCCTGTTGCTCAGCAAGGTACCTCTGGCAGGGCTATGATCTGCCTTCTCAAGCCCCAGAGACTCAACACGGGCACCTCAGACTCCCAGGTTTCTCACTTTATGTCTGGAGAGCACTTTGATGTCTTGGTTGGGTGTTCGCAGTCTCATTTTGTGATTTCTGTAGAGGTGACAGCTTTGAGACATGGTGAAGGGTGTTTGCTCACTGGGGTCTGGCTCTGCTTTGTCGAGGCTGTAGACTATTAAATTGTATTCACTTGCTGTCTTCATCTGTTTTCCATGCAGTAACACTGAGGTGTCCTGAAGAGAAGTTTTGCACTGTTCCAGCTGTGCTGAGTTTTCCCATAAGAAGGTATCTAGGGGTTATATTTCAGCTCTGGGGTTATCTTTCAGCTCAGGGGACTGGACTGCTGGACCTTCTCACACCAAGACCTGGAAATTGGTGTCAGGTCCAGTTACTGTAGCATCTACAGGGAAGTGATGGGGCAGCCTCTGGTGAGGTATATTTTAACCTGTGTTCTCAGGTGTTGCATCTTTAATTGGCTATAATGTGAAACATAAACTAGTCATATGATTAACTGAGGAAATCTGTAATATCTCTTGTCATTACTGCAGTTCATTCCAGTGGGAGATGGAGGTGACCCTGAAAGAATCTTGCACTGAGGTGTAATAAAGTATTCAAATGTAAATGTATGTATTTGTCCCTGAGATTTTGCTTCATGAGCCTAAAACCAGGGATATGTCAGAGGAACCCACAGCTTGTTATTCAGACTCATCTGCCCCTGAGCCCACCCCAAAAGGATGAGTAAGAATTGTAATGTTTCTAAATTACAGCTAAGAAAGCTTTCAGTAGCCAGGAGACAATTTGCCCTGGATTTAAGGAGTTAAAGGGGGAGTGAGGAAGGGCATAAAGATAGTTTGTGAGCAAAAACAGCAGTATCTTGAGCCACATGCCAAAATAACCTGATCAGGCCACGATAGGGAGTAACTGCCTACACCACCTCCATGCTCAAGAGTACTAAGTCCTGGTTGATAATTTTCATCGTACCTATAAAGGAAAGTAATGATGTGCAGAATGAAAAGGAGGCAGGGTTGTTGATGCTGTAAATGCAGGAGGGGGATATGTAGGAGGGCAGTTGGGGTGTCAGGGAGATAAGGGATTTGAAGGTGATGATGATGAGAGTGCCCTGGCTGTGGCACTGGAGGGATGTACTTTTTGGGTGGGGATGAGAGGGAAGGAGATGGCTGCTTGGCTTTGTCCATTTGGCTTTGTTTATGGCTACTCTGTGCATTGGGAAGTCTTGCTCTTTCATTTGGCCATAAGACATGGATCAAACATGGCAGGTTGGAGCCGTGTGAATCCAGGTCTGGAGCAGTGCAGGGGACGTGCTCTGTCACATCTTACATCTTTGAGCACTGCTGTGCACTACATTTAGAAAACTACTAATTAGGCTGAGACAGTTTTACTAGCAGGACAGGAAAAGCAGAACAGGAAGGCAGGGAAATTTTCACCTGGAATGAAGGCCCCCTTGACATCTTAGGCTCACCAGGAACAGGAAGGAGCTGAGGCTGCTGAAGTCTGAGCTCTGCTTTGAGATTTTCTCCAAACATTTGGCAGCACAAGGGAAAGAATTTGTATAGCCTCCAGGGACATAAATTTTCAGGAGGTTCTGAGAGTGCAGTGGTGTTGGGGACAATGCCTCAAAAGGAGCCACACAGGGGCCACTGTGAAGAAGGGTGCTGTGCTTGAGACATGGCTGTTTTGAGGGTGCAATGCATTAGCCATACCTGGCAGATTCCCTTTTCGTTGCCTTCTCAGCCTGGGCGTGTATATGGGTTTGCAGGCTTGTGCCTCTCTGGGGAGAAGTGGAAGATACTTATTTCAGTGTTGTCTTGCGAGCATCATTTATATGCTGAACACACGCCGTGTGCTTTCTACAGTATTTTTCAAGCAGGCACTGTCGTTCTGGCAGCAGCCAGGAAGCAGCCTCTGGTTACAGAGCACTGGCAGCTCTGCAGGTGCTGCAGAAGGTCTGACTTCCTTCTTAGCACAGGGCACCGGCTCGGTCTCTTGCCACCTCAAAGAACACACTTAAAAATCAGCAGTAAGTGCTGGGAGTAAACCAGCAGAAAACATCAGAGACTTTCAAACTGTTCCTTCTTTAGTCCCCAAAGTGTATTTTTTGCCCTTTGGGGTGACGTGGGTGGATAGGGAGCTTTGCCTCATTTGCTTTCCTGAAACCTGTTAGAAGTACAAGTGGGGCGGCTGCGTGATTTGTGTGTGCATGCAGAAGAGGGCCATCTGAATTGTAAATAGCACCTGCTAAATTATTATTAAGTGAAAGCTGACGTGGGAGGAGTTCTCAGGAACAAAAAACCTCAAGTCTTTAAATAAAAGTCATTCCAGCTGTTTTAACACTGTCCCCTGGCTGCACCCTACCTACTTCAGCTCATGTAGATGCTATGAGGAGTTATGTGAGTCATATCAAGGACAGGGAAGGCCCCATTAAATCCAGTTACTATCAGTTTTGTGAGAGCTTTAAATGACTACACTAAACTCATTATTAAAGAAAGGAACTATCAATTTTATTTAATGCATGGTGCCCAACCCTGATTCTGCTCCCAGCCCAGAGATTCGCTGTGCTCAGGGGTGATATAAAACTTGGACTTACACTCTTCAGGACATATCTTTAGCTGTTGTTGCATCCTGGCTTCATCCTGGCTGGCTAATAGAGGTCTGCCTTGCACTCATGCCAGGGCAGGGACCAGCTCACCAGCTCAGTTGGAATTGCCACTTGGCTTAATCCAGCCAAAGCTTTTGGTGGTGTAGGTGGGGCTGCTGAGCTGGGTTTCAGGTGGGCAGGAATGCTCAGTGGGTCAAGTTGCTCATGCCAAGTGTCCTCACTCCCTCCACTCCTTAAGCACTGGCAGAGTGCAAAACGATGAGGAGCCGGGTGCCAGCCTTGGTCATTCCATGCAAAATGCAGAAAGGTGACTGCTTGGATCTTCCTGCAGAGAAGGGAAGTGATATGAGAGGTCCAGCCTTGCACAGGAGGTTTCTTGTCAGACCTGTGAATGGGTGGTTAAGAGAACATTTGCCAGGTGAAACATCCCATTTTCCATCCGCAGCTTATGGCCCCTCTGTCTTTCCAAGGCCCCAGGAGCAAGAATGCTCCCCAGGGGCATTCCCACTGTCTCTGAGATGTTGTTGCCACTGGGCTTGGCTGGCATGGATCACCCCTTTACTGCTGGCTTGTTTCCTCGTGGGTGTTGTGGCAAGCTGTTGTCAGCCTGTGTAATCAAAAGGCTGAAGGTGTAAATCATATTACAGGCTGTAATGAGGAATTTGATTCCTGTAACAAAACCATCCAACTTTTATTCACATTTATTACTATTCCTGCTATTTCCATGGAGCAAAAATCCATTTTGAAAGAAACAACATGCCACCAGCACAGTTTTATTGTGTCCTCAGGAAATTTAGGATTGTGTTTTTCTCGCATTAACTGCACAGGAAAATTTGCAATAAAAATTACTTTTCTGCAGAAGCCGCCTTTTCCCATCACCAAGCTGTCAATCAGCCTGTAATTTCTTGGTATCGGACTGTGCTGAAGAACTCACTGAGTTATTTTCCTTAGAATGCATGCCCTTAAAACCTCAAACACGAGAAAATAATTTTGGATTTAAGGAAGAAGATTTCATAGTTCTTTTTTTAGAGAAAAAGAAAAAACCTTTTCTGTGATGAGATGTAACCTCTGAGGAGGGCAGCACTGGCAGCAGAAGAGTCCAAAGTCCTCACTTTATCCACAGAAGCACTGCTTCTTTCATCCCCTCCATTTTTGGGGTGAGTCAGTGTTTATCCCCTGTTCCTGTCCTCTGCTGAGGCTGCCAGCAGTGTTTCAGGGACAGCAAGGGGCTGGTTGTTGATGTGGAAACTAGTCCCTAACAACAACTCGTTTCACCAAAGGGCGCAGGCAGCCATCTGACATTGACAATGTTGAGTGACTGCTGACCTTGTTTTTAGCGTCAGCTGATATCAAGTGGAGCCCTGCCAGTTTGCACCAGTGGAAAGCCTGTCCCTTAATGGTGGCGATTATCCTGATTTTTACAGTGGCGCTGAGAAAGTTGCAGCTGCTGTGCTTCACATCCTTGACTTTAATTTGCTATGCCTCAGCCTTTTGGTGTTATCTTTAGAGGAGAGTGCGAGAAGAACGTCTCTCCTTGTTCTGCGTCAGTCATTTTTTCCCTTTTCATTTTCTACGAAGAGAGATTGCTCAAGCACGCCTATTATGGAATGAAAGCCATAAAACTATAAATTACACCTCTGCTAGGTCCACAATATGTTACCAATTACATCTGCCATATTATTTGCGTCCAGGGGGAAAACATACATCAAACCACCCCCTCTCTCCAGGCAGGTCAGTACTGTACTAGAAGGAACACCGTGATTCTTCTTAATCAGTGGAAAAACAAACACGGTTTTGGCTCACTCACACACGATCTTTGTGTCCAGGATGACAAGCTGAGTAGCACTGCTGTGGTTCTCCGAGCTCACAGCCCACCACATGCCTGGCATTTGTGGCAGCATCGTTGCCCTGTGGAAGGAGAGAGTAGAGAAGGTACTTCTCTAGCAGGGCAAGGAGCTGGAGGGTGTCTGAGCCTCCAGTTGCAGGGTTCTTGGGAATTGCTGCCCAGGAGGTTGGGGGAGTAATGGAGTTAAAAGGAACAACAGTAAACAATCATAAACCCACTTGGAGACAGGGGCCATGTCTGCAGAGGGCAGCATGATATGGTTTGCAGGGCTTCCTTGCTAGACTGGGATCAGTGGGGTTTTGTGTGCTGCATTAAAGCCCAGGTGAGGGTTTCCCCCTGTGTCCTGAAGGGGTTTTCTTCTGCATCTGCTCTGTCCTCAGAAATTCATCACTGCGGAAGGGGTGAAGGCAGGGGTGTGAAGCAAAGTGGAGAGATTGCCTGTTACTTCTGAGCAGTTACTCTTGGTAGGTTTTGGCTCACCACAGCACCCCTCTCCTGAGCCACTCCTGGCCTTTGGGCTGTTGGGAATTAAGTGGAAAAAGAGAGTTGGGTGTGTTTAGATCTGTTAACTTGACTACTGAGCTTTGTGAGTGTGGAGTGACATTCACATTTTTCTATATGAGTAAGTTTATGCATGCATGTGTGTGAGTGTGTCTGTGTACATGAGCTCCAGAAAATCTTGTGAAGAGGAACATGGACTAGTGAAGTATGAGGAGGCCAAGTCAGATACTGTCATGCCTCCACACGAAGAAGTCATCCATGTGCACTGCAGAGTTTGTTGTGGCTTTGTTACTGAAGCATTCATTCAGATTTTAACTGCTTTAAGTTGAAAACAAGTCAAGGTTATGTTTGTGCTTAATAATTCAACAATGGTGCCAGCTCAGCATATTGTCTTTTTCTTCCCTAGTCATTCTGGTTTATTAAAAAGAAACACTGATGACAGATAGAAGGGTGAAGGAGGCTGTGCCTTTCTGCTCTAACTCTGCTGGGTGCTGATTCCTTCCTCAGAAGTCCCCATGGATTTGTGTTCTTCACAAAATGTTTGCCCCAGCAGTACCTTCCCCACTCTGGGGAGGGAAAGCTGGCAGCAAGTCAGGACTTAGCTGTCCCCTTCTCCGTGCACCACATCTTTTCTTCTCTGAATAGGCACTTTTTCTGTTTCAGTGGAATATTACTCAGAATCCTTCAGTAAGTCTGTCTCAGTGATGCATTATTTTCACTTTAGTTATGAGGTTGTGGGGTGGTTTTTTGGTGGTCTGGGTTTTTTTAAAAAGATTTAGAAGATCATTAACTCTTCTGAAACCAAATAAGCTTGCATTAAAATAAAGCTATATTAAGAGTTAATCCTGCCACATGCTAATGTGTATGTTGCTTCATAAACAATGCTGTTCATTTCCAGGGGATCTGCTTCCTGGTGATGGTATTGTCACTGTGAATAAGAATAGATGAACAAAACTTTATAAATCTGGGAGCACTGACAGCACACAGTGAAGCTCATGTTGTGTAACTCCCATCTCCAGTCCTGAGCACAGACTAGCATTGTGCACAATTCCCACTCACAGAGTTGGCAAGGAATCTGAAACATCATCTTCTTCTGTTCTGGCTCCTCAACTTTATCTGTGCACCTCCATTTGCTCACAGTGTATCATCTCCTGGCCCCATCTTCGCTCTGTGCAGGCCAGAAGCTACACAGTGGTTTTATGGGTGTAAGTGGAGGGCTTAAGTCAGATCCACCAAACTGCTTAGGATTGGATGAGCCTGAGGATTTGAGATTTGGCTTCTGTAGTCAGAATCCTTTGCAGTATTTGACATGAGTTCTTCCAGAGAGCTAGATATATTCCTGGAGACAATGGGAATAGGAGTCTCTTAAGCAGAGGAGGTAAAAATAACATGCACATTCCTGTTATTAAAAATGAAAAGGGGGAGAGCAAGAGAACAGAAACCTTGAATGTTGTTAGTATAGTTCAATCTGGGGTAAGGATTTATTTTAGAGCATAATATTTTACTTGTGTCAAATACATATTTCTGGAAGAACTTGCTTTTTGTGTGTGTGCATGTAATGTATCTGAAGCCTGTATCCCCTTTCCCTTTCCTGCCACTGAGCAAATGAAAAAAGCTGGGGAAGGCATCTTGACACAGTGGTTTCACTCTGATGTTGTATTGCAGGTATGGCCTCGCATGTGCAAGTTTTCTCTCCTCATACCCTTCAGTCAAGTGCCTTCTGTAGCGTGAAGAAACTGAAAGTGGAGCCGAGTTCGAACTGGGATATGACTGGGTACGGCACACACAGCAAAGTCTACAACCAGGGCAAGAACGTGCAGTCCTCCCAAGCAGCCGCCGCAGCAGCCGTCAACGCCTCCCTCCAGATCCCCAACCCCAGCATCCCTTACGAGCAGACCATCATCTTCCCAGCAAGCACGGGGCACATCGTGGTCACATCTGCCAACAGCACTTCTGGTGTGGTTGCGGTGTCTGGGCAAACGCTGGGCGGGCCACACAACCTGATGCGTCGCAGCACTGTGAGCCTTCTGGACACCTACCAAAAATGTGGACTTAAGCGCAAGAGTGAGGAGATTGAGAACACAAGCAGCGTGCAGATTATCGAGGAGCATCCACCAATGATTCAGAACAATGCCAGTGGGGCCACTGTAGCCACCGCCACCACCTCCACGGCCACTTCCAAAAACAGTGGCTCCAACAGTGAAGGGGATTACCAGCTGGTGCAACATGAGGTGCTCTGTTCCATGACCAACACGTACGAAGTGTTAGAGTTTCTTGGCCGTGGAACCTTCGGACAAGTAGTCAAATGCTGGAAACGTGGCACTAATGAGATTGTGGCTATCAAGATTCTAAAAAACCATCCTTCTTATGCCCGGCAAGGCCAGATTGAAGTGAGCATCCTGGCTCGGCTGAGCACGGAAAGCGCGGATGACTACAACTTTGTCCGTGCTTATGAATGCTTCCAGCACAAGAATCACACATGCCTGGTATTTGAAATGTTGGAGCAGAACCTCTATGATTTCTTAAAACAAAATAAATTCAGTCCCTTGCCCCTTAAGTACATTCGACCAATTCTCCAGCAGGTAGCAACCGCCCTAATGAAGCTGAAAAGCCTGGGACTGATTCATGCTGATCTCAAACCAGAGAACATCATGCTGGTAGACCCATCCCGACAGCCATATAGGGTCAAGGTCATAGACTTTGGTTCAGCTAGCCATGTGTCTAAGGCTGTGTGTTCTACTTACCTTCAATCCAGATACTACAGGTAAGAGACTGGGCTCATGTGACACTACTAGGAGAAGTATTTTACCTATGGGAGTTTTCTTACATTCATTTAAATGAATGAGATTCATCCTTTAATTCTAAACAGAGATGGCTCTTAGAATACCTTGTTGATGATAACAGAAAATGATGTCCTAACCTCTTGGAGTTTACTTGCATTGAAAACCATTGTAAGTTTGTAAATAATCATGAAGTGTTGCAAAAATAGAGTTTGCCAGTTACAGTTTAGAAAGTCTGTTCACTTCCATCAGTTTGTTCTCTCTGCAACTGTTTCCAGAAGAGGGGATGTCCACATTTCCATTCCAAGTCAATGGATGTAGGTTCTTGGTTTCAGGATTACTTTAACCTAACAGTCTCAAATGTGTCTTCCAGTCAGTCCTCATCTATGAAACCAGGGACTTAACAAGGGTAAGGTTGGCCCACAGGAAAACTGTATGGATGCAGAAGATGGTTTGTCAAAGATTAATTTTCACACAGGCTCTGAGTCAATGGGAGTCTTCTGGCTGGCCCTTGTCAGGTCTCCTCCAGGCAAGTATTGCCTGTGATTTGGTGTTGGAGTGAGGACCTGTTGTTGTCTGTTGATTCCCACTCACAGTGCTTTGTTACGGGCTAGGATGGAGCTGTGACCTCAGCACAGGTGTGCCTGAAGTGAAATGTGTGAGCCAGGTATATTCCTGTTCATCCTGTTGAACAGTTTAATCAGAGTGGTCTCTTTTCATAACCCCTGGAAGGGCAGGGAATTTGAAGGGAATTTGTCTTTAGAAAACAGCTGAATTTAGAAATGTTCAGACCACATTTTTGTCGTTGTGCTTCTGTGAAACAGGGGCAAAGAGAGAAAATCCAATCCTCCTTCATGATGGATGTAATGAAAATCAGTCCTGGCAGCATCCACGGCTCATCAGATGAGTTACAAAAAAGCAGAGTAGTTGATCTGTTTGTAAATAGAGAAGAAATCTGTCTTATGCATGGTGAGGACTGGGGTTGAAACACCAACATGAGTTGATAACAGACCCTTTTCCTACTTCATTAATTTCGCAGTGGCAAAGCCTACCTGAACTCTGAGCTTGGAGTGGGTTAATTTTCACAGGAACAGGAACTTTGACAGTGTAGCACTGCAGCAGCTGATCTTTATCTGCTTGTCCTTTGCTCTGAAGGAGGCCAGGAAAAAAATCCCCAGCCTTAGTTTATACCTTAGAAGAGGCTTATTAAATAAGATATTCTACCTGATGACAGTCCCATCCTCCAGGAGAGACATGTTTCTGTGGTAAATATGCAAAAGCTTTTAGAGTTGCAATTACCTGACAGACTAGGAAAAAAAAAAAAAGATAATACAGGCATTTTGTTGTTGAATTACCTGTGATTCTGTGTTAGCAGCATAGGTCCCTAGCTGAAAGACAGAAGGGGCAGCCAAAATGAAATATGTGACAGAAAGCAGAAATGAAAAAGAAAAGTGGTTCATTCTCAGTGACAAACAAGGAAAATTTTTGTGGCAGTCTCTGGGGAGGAAAAGGCTTCATAAAATTTGCTTTTTATATTTTAAATGTTATTCCTGCCCAGTCTGAAGTTGGAGCTTGATAGATAGTAAGTTCTGTCTGTCTAATTCCTCCCTTGTTTTCCATGCCTGAATTGGTGGGAGGAGGGGAAAAGGGGCAGCAGCTCACCAGGAAAAAAAAAAGAAAAATCTCATTGGGTTGAATTACATCAGCAGGGGGCTGCTGATTAAGCTAAATTCAAGTCATGAGGAAAATTTATGTTCTTCTTCATTTTCTGATGGGGAAAATACAGCACAGAGACCCCTTCCACTCTAAAATGAAAGAACATTCATGCTAGTGGAAACACTGGGCTTTATAAAGATTTCATGTGTCTTCCATTTAATTTACACTTGTTCTGCTTGCTAGAGTATAAAAGACAAGGGGATGACTTCAAGAAATGGAACATTGAAATTGTATGTGAAGGAAAAGCTTCCTCAGACTAGTGAAACCTCTCAGACTCTAAGCAGTCATGGTAAAGGGGTGACAGAAGCCCTGTTTCCATGCATTTAAGGAAAGATGGGGCAGAGCACAGGGGACTATAAAGTAGAGGCTGGATCTCAGCTGGAGGTTTTTTATCATGGACTTTCACAAGCAAATTCCTAAGCTGTCTCCATATTTTATTAACAGCTTGATTTTTCTTTTTCCTATCACTGCTTTTGAGAATGTGATGGCCAAATCCTTTGAAGGATTGAAAGGTGTGTGGTATCCTGCTCCTTCTCAGAGCAATGTAAGGCCTTTCCTCTTCATGTGAATGATAGGCCCACTTTCTTCTCCCGAATATGGAAGACAAAATTTCTTTAAACAAACTCTGTGCATTTTCTTGACCTGAATCTGCATAACCCAGCATAAACCAGATAACCCCACATACTGTGGAAGACAAAATGTCTTTAAACAAACTGCATTTTCTTGACCTGAATCTGCATAACCCAGCATAAACCAGATAACCCCACAGCTGCATGCAGACTTTCCATGGGTGATTTGCCATTGCTGCTGTGTAACGTGCTCTGAAGATGAACAGGGTCCCTGGTCCAGTTTCTTGTAGGAAGAATGGTGGGCACATTGCTCTTGTGCTGCTGGCACTGCTTAGGGGCTCTCAAACCTTTGGGCCCACCCACCTTTGGGTGCCCCAGACCCAGAACTGTTTCTGTCCCACCAGGGATGTTTCTAAGCAAATGTGCTCTGGAAGGATGGTAATGGTATTGAGGTGATAGAGTGGGATGAAAAATACAAAAAATGGGATCAAAATGTCTTTAGTCCAGCAGAATTTAGCTCCCAACCCTCTTAAGAGAATCCAGCCTCCTCCAAGCTAGATCTGCTGCCACAAGTACTACTCAGGAGATGTTTCTCCCTCGTTCCTGACTGTAGGGAGCCCCTGGGAGGCAGATCATGACAGCCTGAGGTGGGCTTTGCAGGAACTGCCCCGCTGCCAAGAATGCCTCTAGGAGGGCAGTGCTGTTGTGTCTCCAGTGCCTGCTGCAGGCCCCAAGAGAAGGGAATGAACCCCAGCAGGGTCACACCATGGGCCCTGCCTGACGCGACAAAGGACATCACAGCCACAGTCGGTGGTCAGAGCTATCATCTAAAGGGGGAGTGCTGTGAAGAGGATCATCCTCCTACTGCCCACCCATCTTCAGCCTGTGGTGCAAAACTTGCTGTGGTGCAAAGTGTTTCTCTTGTGGCATCCTTTGTCAGTTTGTGCAGGACCTCACTGGTGGCCATCCCAATCCCTAAGTCCCTTACTTGGGAGAGGGGTCCCAGCCTGTCCCCCTCGTCAGCATAGTCCTTCATCTTGTCCCTCACCATCAGCTGTGTCAACCTGGGCCTGATCACTGACCCTTCGGGAAGGTTTGTGGTGATGCAGCCATGGTCTGGAGGTGCCTGAAGGAAAAGGTGAGGAACTGAAGTTGATCATGGACGCCTGCTCTGCCCAGCTCAGAGTTCAGGAGCAGAGCTCTGCACTTGGCAGTTTTAGCCAGACATGCTTAAGCTAGAAATGAAGCCCTGTTCACAGAGTAATGGATCAAAAAGCTGCGATTAAAAAAAAAAAAAAAAAAAAAAACAACTATGATCAAAAAGATCACAGGGTATTTTCCTGGGATTTTATTTTGGTTCTTTTCATGCTGCAGTTGGAAGGGGAGATCACTGAGGTAGTTTCTATGATCTCCCTTTTGCAGAGGGTCAGAGGAATGAATGCCCAGAGAGATCCCTTCTGGGTTGATCAGCTATGTATGACCAGCTTCCTGGGAGGACTCATGTCCTGAGATACACAGGGCTCAGGCTGCAACACAGCTTTGTCAGAGCCCCCATTCATGCGCCCAGGTGGAAGAAGGGATTTAGCCCTAAGGGAGACTGGGGTGGTTGAGGTGGTAGAGGAAGAGTTGAAGTCCTGTTCCCTTGTTGGAACAAGAGCACTGCCCTATCGTGGGGTGGCAGCGTGGGGGTGGTCGGAGAAGTTGGGCTGCTCATGGGAGCACTACCAGTTTTGTCAGCTTGCCCTCTTGGCTTTTCTTTGCTGTTCAGCTGAAACAGCTGCTGTTTTGGCACCTCGGGGATGACAGTGTTTTGCTAATTAATGGTGTAATCACCTTATGAGAGTTAAGTCTTTCAGAATTTGCAAAATATTGCAGATATAAAATAACTGCTGTCACCTCTTCACTATTAGCGAATAAAGTCAGGTTTGGTTCCTTGTTTTCAAAAGGCTTTTGGTATGTGGCTTGTCTGGCTTGGGTTGAGATGTCTGCTTTGTAGGTAAGTGGCCTTTGATGAAATGTTTGGATAACAGAGAATGAAGCTGAGTACCAGTTTGAAGAGGTGTTTATCAGTCTGGTTTCAGACACTGCAAGAAAATATGCATGCATAAAGGCTACGTGCATGTTGTCAACCACCCATACAGAGTGTGCAGTGAGGCTGTGTGCAGGCGTGGTTTTCTGTATGCTTAGCTGGTCCTGAGGGACCAGCAGGGGGTTAAACTGGGGCCCTCTTGCCACACATGGACATTGTGCCATGACAGGTATTGGTCTTTCAGCCGTGCTGACAGGAAGCCAAAGCAAGGTAGATTTCTGAGCAAAGTCACAGCCTGTTCCCCATTGTGTGACTCACAAATGTGTCATTCTGGTCAAAACTGCCCTTTAAATGAGGCAGTTGTAATGACACAGGGATGGGCTGTGCTTTTTTGTTTGCTCACTGAATTGGCATCTGCTATGTCCTTGTATAACACATTTATTTCAATGCACTTATATTTCAAAATCTTCTGCCATTCCGGACTTGCAAAAACATCTCTATCTCAGATTTGACTGTGTTTGCAGCTGTGGGAGCCACATTGTTCTGCCAGTCTGTTTCACTCCTACCTGCAACATTCAGTGCTTTACTGACTCTGCCTCTCCAAGGTAGAGAGCAGGATGGTTTGAGGAGGAAAGTTTCCTGTGGGGACTGGAGTGAAACCACGAAGTCCATTGCTGAAGTCTAAGCTCAGTTTCACTTGGTGACGATCATCCCTGGTAGAACTGCAGGCTTGCAAAACTGGCAGTACGTTGCAGAAGAATTTGTGAGGAAAGCAGACTTCAAGCTACACTATTTTAAGCAGTTGCTAATTTCTTTCCCAAGGACCCTTGGAATTTGATGTTCTTTTTTTCAGAATCAAAATTCAACAGGATTTTTTTTTTTTCAAAACCAACATCAGGATTAATTGAATCTCAGCTTTATTGTGCCCAGACTACCAAGTCTTGGAAAGCAAGAGACATTTAGCTGAAAGCTTTTGCCTTTGACCCACCTTTAGGATGGTCAGGCCAAGTTGGTTTTTGGTTTTACAGAACTCAAACAAAGATAGTTCTTTGCTAAGTTCCTTTGTGTGTAAGACACCTCAGAGAAGGGGTGGGAAACCAACATTGTGCTCATGATGCATCAAACTGGAGATCCACTGTGTCTGTACTCCCTACCTGGGGTCTAATTTACAACAGAAAAACCTGTATTTCAGCCTAAACAATCTCCTCAGACTAGACCCTCCCTAGTGTTTTCTCTGCTGTAACCTTCTTACTGTTTCCATGAGTATGTTTTATTTTGCTCTGAGCAGACAGGCCAGCTCCTCCTTTATGTTCTCAAAGCTGGTGATGTGCCCCTTTCCCTGTGCTGGCACAGCACCTTCCTGCCCAGCTCCAGCTCCCTGCTCCGAGAGGAGCCTGTGTCCCTGTGTGGAGTCAGAAAGACTGTCTGTCACAGGAGGGCTCTGTTTATTTATTAACCAAGGGAATCAAATACACCCAGTTACGTGCCTCTGGGCCCGAGAAGATTTGTAACAAAGGTCTATTTGCAAGGAACCTGAAAGGGAGCCTTTCCCCAGCAAAGAGAAGGCCTTGGTAGACCAGGGAAGGGACAAGCCTCATGCTGTTTCCTTTTACCTCATCTGCGTCCGAGAAGTGGAAAATCAAATATCACAACTGAGTGCTGAGTCAATCCCTTCAGTCCCCTCTCCTCTCTCTGGAAACAGCTCCTGTGTGGCAAAGATGGGGCACTGACAGTAATTACTCCTGCAGATCTCAGTTTTGTCTTGGTGGCTGGAAAGGAAGGAAGATATCAATTCATGAAGGGTGTTTTGGATCAGAGCTGAGAATGTGAGCAGCAGCCAGAGGCAGGTACCAGGGTTGGAAGCACTGCTCTGCCATCAGCTGGTGCTGCCCCTCGGGTGAGCAGCTCTGGTTCTGGTGTAAAAGAGCAAACAAAACTTGAGGAGAAAAGGATAAATGTAATTTTCCCAAGGCTGCTGTAGCTTTTAAACTCATCAGTGATCCCCACAAAGGGAAAGACAGTCCTCTGGATGTAAGCAGCCCCATTCACCCTCAGGGGCACTGCCCACAGCCCAGGCAGTGCTGGTCAGGCAGGGAACAGAAGCAGGAGCAGAGCCATGGTGGTGTGGCTGCTGACCAGGGCTCAGCAGTGACCCACCAGCTCTGACACAGGTCCTGCCCGAACTAGGGTAACTCACCTCATCCTTCTCCACATCACCTCCAGAGGGACATGATTTTAGAGCTGTGCTCCCCTTTCCCTCCACCCCCTCTACTCCACAACTGACCCATTTAAGCAAACCTTCCCTCTGTGACCATTTGCACCACCCAGTGCCACACAGTCCCACACCCGGGGCTGACCTCCCCAAAAGCAATACCTTAGGTTTGGAAACAAATAACACTTCAGATGGGGTAAGAAGGAGTTCCCATGTGCTTTCTTTCAGGACCTGCAGCCCTGAGGCTGACCTCCCCAAAAGCAATACCTCACAGTTTGGAAACAACACTTCAGATGGGGTAAGAAGGAGTTCCCATGTGCTTTCTTTCAGGACCTGCAGAGAGGAGGCAGTGTGCAAATACACTTCATCCCAGTCTGTGAGCTACCACCTGAAGTCATCTGGGAACTCTTAACATGAACATCACAAACCTTTTTCTTTTAAACCCAACACAGAATCCTAAACTAATCTCTACCTTCTTTAACTTGCTCTCAGAGTAGTTTCAGTAACATTGTGAGGATCAGGGAGTGGCTTGGAAGTCACACTTTCCTCACTTGTAGGTTGGCTACAGGTGTTGGGTTTATGGGTTTTTTGGTGTTTTTTTTTCCTTTCTTCTTCTGCTACTGTTTCTCTCTCATCACCACTAAAACAAGCCTGTCACAGGATTTCCTGCTGTCTATTTTTCTTCTCTTAAGCTTTATAAGCACACTAAGTCCTGTTAAGGCAGCAGCCTGGTGAAATGATGTGAAAAATCAAGGTCACTCTTGTATTTACTGTACCAGGGCAAGCCTGAAACAGGTACAAATAGCCAGATTGTTTTACTTAAAAAGAACCATTTACCTATAAGAAATCAAAATCCTCCTATTGCAGCTATTGGCTGTAGCACTTCAGACTCCATCTGTGTAGTGTATAAAAGACACACAGTGTTTTGGTAAAGATACCTGTGCTCAGCTCTGGGGCTGGGATGTGACCAAGCTCGGTATGGTGACAAGCAGCTGCAGTGACAATGTGAGTGAAGGTACAACTCACAGGGCTACAAAGAGCCAGCTGCATTCAGAGCCACCTGTTTGCCGGTGTATGAAAAGCATAAAGCTTGGTCTCTGCTTCTAGCTGCTTCATTCAGTGGTTTTGTGTTTGCCCTCCTTCCTCTCCTCCCACTCAAGTCACTTCCTCACCAAGTGCAAAGGAAGCAGAGCAGGGAGAGGGTGCTCTTCCTTTCAGCTCCAATGACAAAACAGCAGCAGCAGCTGATAGGAGCAGTGGTGTGGTGACCACAGATGTTACTCCAGCAATAGGTGACCAGGGAAGGAGAGTGCACTGCAGTCACACTCATACACTAGTAGTATTTTCTATGTCTTCCTACACTTATTTCAATGAGTATTTGGGTCAGGGCAGTAGCTGGCCAAGGGCAGAGGTGGCTGCTGAGAAGCAAAATGAGGTGAGGGGCTGTTGGGATGAGATCGGTGCTCCAAGTGTGAAAATAAAAGAATTATGAGCAGTGAGATTCCTCATCCTCTCCTGAGTATGAAAAAGCATTAACAACACAGTTTGCACAGGATTTCAGGGATGCTTTGCTCAAGTACCGTGTATTTAAATCCTATCAGGTTTTTACCTCCCCCTGTACATTTGCTCAGTGCAGGCAAGAGATGTAAATGTAACATGGAGGAAGCTTACCGTGGATGCCTGTGCATTCATTAGGTTCACAAGTTTTAGGCCCCAGCACAGCGGTGCTGGAAAGCTGTACTACACTGAAGAGCATTTTCTGGTTAGAAAGTATTTCTGCTCTACTGCTTATATAGCAGTGAGGTTAGGAAAGTGACTGGCGTTGGTTTATAAATGAATGAGTCTTTGCCAGAGGAGAAAAATTACCTGAAGATGTGACATTTACTATGGGGTTATACATTCCCCAGCTTCAGACCCTGAATAACATGACTCCAGTCCCCAGTTTCTATTTTCTCAAACCATTTGCTGCACTGATGTCTCAAATTAGCCTAAGCTCATGTAAAGGCACCTTGCTCTCAGGTGGGGGCTCAGTAGCTACCTCCTTCTCCAGGTCATGCTGGGGAAAAGGAGTAACTAAAGCAGCTGAGAGTAGTTATCCTGTTTGAAAAACACTAATCTTGTGGTCTGATTTAAGCTAAGTTATAGCCACAGCTGTTACCTGTTTAAGAGAGACGGTCAAGGAAATGTCCTTTGCCTTTTAGGCCAGATCATACAAGAGTTGTTATTTGGTGCTTTTCAAGGAAAAAAGAAATGCAGAAGAGAGGCATCCATACCTATATATATATAAAAAAAAAATATGCACACACAATGAGAGATTCACAGTTCTAAGAGGAAGAAGTAAAAAGGGAGAGGCTGTAGGAACTGAGAGAGGGGAAGGGCAGAGGAGGAATCCCCTTACAGACCGTGGTTACCTGGAAGTTGCTGTTTGCCGTATAAGGAAAGGTGTGGGAGGAAAGAAGATGAAGTTTCACCCTTGCTATTTGGAGACTTCAAGGCCAGAGATAGCCAATTTCCAATCAGGACAGCATCCCTCTCCTGCAATGGGCTGGAAGGTAATCTGTGAGTCCCTGAGTGGCAGCTTGACCTTTTCCTTTGCTTATTGAAGGACAAAGGTAATTGCAGACATTGTTTTACCTGCACAGGCATGAGTCATTTTGCTTTACCTTTAATTTTTTTGATTTAACTTTATTTTGCCTTTGTGACTGCATGGGACAGTAGCTGGATGGACATCCAGGTTCTGTCCCTGCTTCTGCTGCTGCCAGAGAGTAGCAGACTTCTACCCACTACCAAATCTAGCATTTGTCTCCAAAGGCTTGTGCTCAGGGAGAGAGGCAGTGTAGATGTGGTGGGATTGATCTGGATCTAACTGAAATGACTCCAAATTGAAAATTCTGTAGTTCAAAGGGTTGGGTTAACTCCTTGTCATTATTTTTGTTTTTGTCAACCACTGCCATTTGTAGCTGATTTTAAGCAGAATTTCTCAAAATCAACTATAATACCCCAGGCCTGCTAAGACATGAAAAGTGCCAAAGGTTTTATACTGTCATCACTGAATTTCTACCTTTGTGAAAGGCTTGGGGCAGTTGTCAGGTAACTCTGGCGACTTACACAGCTTCAAGGACGTCACCAGCTGAAGCCTTTTGAGGATAAGGAGAATTGTGTGTTCTAGCGGCTGATGCTTGTGCTCACATAGGGGCAGACAAGGAGAAGTTAGCAGTGTTTCAGTTGACATCAGGAGCTGCACTGCACTGAGTTGTAACTGCACACGGGATGGTTGGGTGGCTTGTGGTGATACTGCCGAGCAGCACCATGCATTCTGCCTGTGCACTCCAGTCTGGATGTGTCTGCGCCACTTACCTTGTGCTCTTCTCCTGGAATGCTGTGCTTGCTGAAGCAGGGCTGTGTTTACAGCACCTCATGCACAAACATTTTTGTGGCTGAGGCCCTTGAACGAAAGGGTAGTAGGGTATAACAGTACATATGACAATGAGGGGTAGCACGTGTGCTAACGTGACAGCTGGTGTGCAGAAGGAAAGCTGATGGCCTTTTTTTGATTCGCCAGGGTAAAAATTTGTGTTTCCAATAGTTGCTTCCATGCACAGCTTTGCACTCAAAGTCTGGGAGGGGATAGGGGAAAAGGAGCATCTGATGAGTTAAGAAAAGTTTCAATATATTTAGTTTTAAGAATGTTGTACTTGCCAGTGGGAGTCTGCAAACAGAGAATAGTCATCCAAGAGGAAAATGCAGTATTTCTCTGATGCTCGCAGAAGTATTAAGAGGGGCAGATGAAGTCTAGAATGTAAATAGGTTCAGCTGAGGCTAGATGAATGTGCTGATTACTGTGCTAAAAAGTTAATGATGAAATATTGCCAGTTGGTTTCAGTAGGTAAAAGGAAGTAATGTTGATGGCCTGTATCAGAAATAAAAGCTTATCTAAGTGATCTCATCCACATAGTTGTCAAAAACACAACTCATGTCATTGTTAGCCTGTTGAATTAATGGACTGGATTCTGAAGGGCTGCATGAGCACAAGCCAGAGCAGGAGGTAGTCATACTGCTGTTTTGGAAGTGCTGTTCTGGAGGCTTGTTTGATAACCTATCTCCTCTTGGCAGGTGCATGAGGGAGCAGGGAAGAGAACAGCACTATGGGCTGCATTTCACTCAGCAATGCCAATATGGGGGCAGGGATGTGATGGCTCCAAATGTATTCCTTTGTAAGGAGGTCAAAGTACAGCTTGATGTGTAAGATATATAATGAGGGACAGAAAGAAAGGCATGTTAACTGTGTTGGAAGATAACATTCTGTCTTTGAATGGATTCTTGTTATTTTTGCTGATGCTACTTTCAGCAAAAAAAATTATGTTGAAATTATTCTTTCTTCTCCATTGTTTGGCTCTTGTTCTCAGCTTTGTTATGGCCACAAAGAGAGGATAAAAATGGATTGGCACAAAGTTGAGTTTCCTGTATCATTTAGAGTTATGTTTTCAGCCCTTAGCACTTTGGTAGGGTCTGTTCTTCATTTTGAAAATAGTAATAAAAGAACAGAGAACATAAGAAAACACAATTCTGTCTTTTTTTTTTTCCTAATGAAATTGTCAGTGCTAGCTTGAACTCTGCCTCTGATGTGTATGAAGTCCCTGAACTGTATCATTGGAAGAAAGCAGATCCAAAAGGAGAGATAAAATATCCATGTGCCTGGCTACTTTAGAAGGTAGTAAAAAGCTCCCGACGTCTTGCTTGTTTTTAATCTGTATGTTTATGTCTACATAAATCCTTTGGGAATAAACTTTAAACATTTACATTGGATTTAGAGAATTACCTTCCAGCATCAGTACCTATGATCCAGCAAGAGTAACTAAGATTAAGTTTATGTGAATGGCCCTCTTGGCTTTCAGAGGCATGGGTGATGTTAAAGCATGTTTTGAATTGCTGCTCAAATGGGAAATGGTAGTGATGAGCATGAAGTGTTGCAGTGGATTTGCTGTTTGTGTGTGCATGGGGAGATAGCTCATGTCTTGGGAAGGGGATCCACCTGCAGTATGTGGCAGCTAAGCATCGAGACACAGCTGACAGTCCCCACCCTGGGCCACTTCGGTGGGGAGCTGCTGTTGAGTGGCCCTTGAACAAACCCAAGCCTTCAGCCCCCTCAGCAGAGAAGGGAGGAATTGCCAGCTGCTTTTCCAGCAGCTCTGGAAGTGCAGCAGCGTCTGCCCCGTGTAAGTTGTCAGGATCTTTTCCTAGCACCTTGATGCCCATCTCAGGCTCTGAAGGGCAACCAAAGTAGAAGTTAGAGAGAGAAAAAGCAGCAGCAAACCCAGGATATGGGAGGTTGGTTCAGGTGAAAACAGAGGATGGCAAAGGCCAGAGTGGCTCTGGGTGGCTGACAGAGCCAAACAGATCACTTCTTGCAGACCTAGCCTGTGGTTTGGTCTTAGATGGGATTTGAATAGGTTTTTTTCCAGTTCAAGGTGTGTGCTTTTGAGCAGCTGTTGAGTTCTAGCTCCTAGACATACTCACAACTTTTATCTTAGCCTGGGGCTACAGGATCTGATTACTGCCCACAAAATGACATTTGAAGTTGTGTAAGAATCCTGTGTGCAGGATATAACTCTAGTCACTGCTTTTGGAAGGGGGTTGTCACAGCAGCACAGCGACAGCACAGAAAGAAGAGCCCAGTGCTTGGTTTTGAGCAGAAAATGTCCCTGACTTGCTGTATCACACAGATCAAATTGCATGGCAAGTGAGGGCTGCGGGAAGTGAGGGTGGCTGCAAACTTTGAGGTTTTTAGAGCCACAGGTATGCTCAAGTATCTTGTGAAATGGCCACTTCCATGATATTTCCTCCACGCATTTGCGTTTTGAGAGATCCACGTGGTTGGTTTTTTCCTTCCCCACCAGGAACGGTGCATTTCCTTGATCCTGCGTTGCCTTGCCTGGCATTTTGGAGCTGTGCCTCACTACAATATTTGCTGCTGTCGCAGTGCCGGTGGGTAGCGCGGCCAGATGCTGGGGTGCATTTCTGCAGAAGGCTTTGCAAGGTCTGCCCTGCTCTGACTGTGCATGCCCACATGTTACAGTGAGCCAGGGTTCCTGCTTGCCCGCGTGGTGGCCAGAGAGCTGGCAAGTAGCTGGCATTGGCAGCAGCCAGAGGGGACCCGGAACCCTGGCAGCAAAGGCAGGAGGCTGCTGTGGCTGCAGCCTGAGCTTTGCTTGAAGCTGGCACAAGATTTTCCAACGAGGCCTTGGCTGACCAGGAGCTTAAAGGCTTTCTTATCTGCGGAGAGTGCCACAGGCTGGTGGCAGCCCGTAATTAATAAAGATACTAACCCTCCTTATGCAACCAGGGGTTGTCTGACAGCGTTACTAGGTGGTTGCTCAACAACAAGGCGTGTTACAACTAACCAGCTGGGACCAATTATGAAAGCCTCACTAATGCTCGCAAGCACTTGCCTGTTGGCATTGTTGGGCTGAAGTTGAGGAGATGAATGACTGCTGTGCAGCACAGGGGCAGGCTCGTGGTCGGGGCAGTGCGTGGTGTGCAGCTGAAGCACAACCAGCACATCGAGCATGGAGTGCCTCTGCTCTGGGATGTGTTTGCTGGGCATGGCTGAGCCTCAGCGCCCAGCCCTGTCTGTAGCCTGTGCTCCCAGATGCAGGAGGCAGGCACCCCCAGGGCTGCAGCAGCATCTCCCTCCCCATCCGCAGCTTCTCCCACCCCCTTGCTGCTGCGGCAGCACCGACATGTGCCCAGTACCTCCTCAGCTGCTTGCTACGGGGAGGAAAAGGGGAGGGAGGGAAGCGGGGGCTCCCACTTAAGGCTGCCTCATGAATTTTTAGTCACTACATGAAGATTTCAAGAGTGTGCAAATAGAACATAAAATGAAGCAAAAAACTAAGTGGCATGGCACAAAAGGAGGAAAAAAACCCCGCAACACTGAATCATTGTCCTAAAGGTGCGGCCATTAGAGAATAATAATAGTTTTTGTGTGCAGTGCAGCTGGGGCCACAGTTGCAGAAGGAAGATCCTCGGTGACCTGTGTGATGGCTCTGTTTGTTTAATGTGCTAAAACAAAGAACTGAAAAGCAGGCAGGGTCCTTGCAGATAGTCGCAGAGGTTCTCTCTCAGTTCCTGTGTCTGTGCCCTCTTTCGCTGTGTGCGTGTCTTCATGCTCCAAATGCAACTAATCACAGCTCCATGCTCTAGGGTGCCTTCCGTTGTGCATCCCTTGTCACTGTGCCCGGGCACTCCCTGGTTCTTCACTTGCTATTTTTGTAATTTAGAAACTACAACGAATAATAAAAAGTCAAATTTTATTGTGTGTTTTTGTAATTCTCTGTCCTTCAGAACGAGCTCAGCGTAATGACATTATTCCCACCCCTCCATCCTGACCTCAGTCTTTTTCTATCCATTTAGCAAATGCTGCAGTTTGCTCTGTTTTTAATGGGTGGGAATCAATGTGGCTTTTTAAAATTGGATTCTCTCTGCCTGCACAAACAAAATCAATGGTATTATTGAGCATGTGCAGGTCTGTGTGAGCAGGAGCAAGCCAGCAGGGTTTGCCACCTCAGCGAGGCTGGGGCAAAGCCTGTAGTTCACACAGGGAGGATCACTCTATTTCTCTGTCATTTTGGTAAAGGCTGATGAGCAGTTTAGTGCTGTTTAGGTAGTAAAGCCTAGGGTGTACTTTTCAACCAGTTTAATAAGAGTTTTGAAATGGTCAGTGCAAGGCTGTTAAAATGGGCTAAAACCGGACCAGTCTGAGTGCCCGTAGGAGGTTTGAAGATCCCAGTAAAATGAGGTTTAATCCAAAGTGTGCTTTATTTCAGTAAGACTTTACAGTTGGTTTTGCCATATCTTTTGGGGTTCTCCAGCCTGATTGGACCTTTGCTCTCAGAAATGAGTGTCAGGCAAAATAGGGTTTTGCTTCCTTCAGGCTAAGCATTTATGTACAAACAAACAGGATGGGAAATTTATGTTTCTATGTTTGTGTTTTGTGGCAGATTGAGTGACTAATATTGAGCTTATGTGGGAAAGTTGACTGGCAGGATTGGTCATGGCCTTGGGAGATAGAGGGAAGGACATATTCCAAAATGGATGGCATCCTTTTTGGGTTTTTATATTTACTACTTCTTCAGGTGTGGTCTTCAGATTTCACAGTGTCAGGATTTTATTGTGTGATGTGGAAGGAAGGGGTTCTTCCAGCATGTTCTCATGGACACTGAGATCCTCCATAAGATCGTGAGGATGTGATAAATAATTTGTGGGATTGTAGAAACTGGTAATGTGGAGAATATTTTCAATTAAAACTTAGCTATGGAGGGTGTATCACAATCCATGCCACCAGCGTTGTCCTGACTGTGCAGAGCACCCTAAAACAGCGTGCATATTTGTCTCCAAGGGGATAGAGTGATACTACTGACTCTGTGAGATGGAACAGAGCAGTCTTCCTGCTGCAGCCAGTTCCAGACACCATTGACACAGGTTGGGTTCAAACTGATGACTTTAGTTGTATGTGAAAGACTCCAGAACCTTTCATCAACCTGCAGGGCCATTCAGTCATCTCACATAAACGCAGATGCCAGTGCTTGTTTTGAACACAGCTTTGTTGGGAGCACAGCAAGCTCAGTGTTTTGAGTGAGAGCAGAAATTTCTGGCTGTATGACAGAATGGGTTTTCTAATTCTCCTGGCAGATGAGGAGCTCTGGGTCCTGAACAGGAAGGGGTGGCAAGAAGGGACCTTCTCCTACTGACTGCACCACCAAAAATGTTTGTTCGGTGCTCTATGTTTCCAAGATAAAATAAGAGTTCATTTTAAAATGCTAGAGTAAAGATGAGTTGAAAGGAAGATTTGTGTTTCTAATGTCTTCATATCTCTACAAAAAGGAGGAAAATTTAAACTGGTGTTTGGCTCCTGACAGTGACTTCTGCTGGGCTAACAGTCCTGGGATTTGTCCAGTAAAATCCTCTGACTTTGCTTTTCCTGACCCACTTCTAATTTCTTGATTGTTTTTTGTTTTAAATACTGTAAATCCCTGTCACTCCTGGATTTCACTTGTAAATGGTAGGGGGCACATCTCTAAGAAAACAAGGAAATTAATCTTCTCCGTCTGTTCTCTGTTGAGTGGGGCTTTCTTTATGGCCATCCTTTAATTGTGTGATTGTGAGTGGCCTGGACAAATGAGACAGTTTAAGTATCCTGCACTCAGTGTAGCTCATCCATGCATACATTATGAAGTACACAGAGCAGCTATAAATGATGCACAACTTGTTTCTCAGTGCAGGGCTGGGTGTGTGTGTGTGTGTGTACTGGTGGACCCCCTTTTTCACTGTGCAGATACAGTTCTATCCGTGCAAGAAACTTGGTGATCATTAAATAGAGTTTAAAATAAGCTAAAAATGTATCTTTATTGGCTTATTTTCTTTCCGCAGACAACAAAGGTCCTACTTAATTGTTTTCAAATGTTGGCAGTGGTGGGGTTTTCTACAGCTTTGCAGATCAGTGCAAGAAGATTCCCTTGGCTGAGATGTGTTCAGCAAAGTGTCCAGTCATATAGCAATTTGTTAACCACCAAATTTCTACATGTAGTGTTACTTTTAATCAATACAGCGGGTTTTTTTCTTATGTGCTGGTGTGCTGATTGACTCTGCAAACGACTCAGTGTGTTCTAGAATGTGCCAGGATGTGCTTTTTCCCCTTCCTTTGTAAAGTCCCCAGGACAGATAGGTCATTTTTATTGTACAGAGGCCTCTGTTAACTATGAGGGCAAGAATTTTCTCATGCTGATTCTCTCCAGTGACAGCAGTGTGCTCTGCTGGGAGGACTGGACAAGATTTAGACCCAGACAGAGACTTCCAAATGTCCAAGCAGGAGTTCTGCTCCTTCCCAGGCACTCCTGCTGTCCCAGGTTTCCTGTGAGCTAGTACAGGAATGGGTGAAATATATTGGTCAGTCTTTGGGCAGGGGGAAAAAGAACAACAGATTCTTTTGTATTTTGGGTTGGGATTTATTGGATTGGAGCCTTTATGATTAGAAACTCAATTAAAATGAAAAGCTAAGCTTTTTTGATGAATCCACATCTGAGAATTAAAAAAAAAAATAGTATTGACTGGAAGAGACATGAAATAATAGTAATAATAGTGTTTAGTCTTCTCTGACTTGTTTTGATGTGAATAAGTGATCTCATATAAGGCTAATCAGAATGTGAATTCCCTCCAAAATTCCACTTCATCAAATTTTTTATGAAAAAAAAAACCAATAACAACAATCCTATCTTTTTCTTCCCTTCTAATTGAAAACCTGCCACTATGAATGAAATGAAATAAATGAAATTTCGGGTTTGGCTTTATTGTAGCATTTTTGGTGGTTGAAAAACCAATCCAGTTTTACTTTATCAAAAGGATAACTTTTGCCTTTTTTTTTTTTACAAAGCAACCAAACCCTTATCCTCTTACTACCCTCTAGACTTATGCTTAAACATTCTTCAACATTATTCATTTTTTAAATTTTAATTTTCTTTTTTTTTTTTTTTTTGCAGTGGAGTAAAAATAATAAGCTGCAGTCTGAAATAGAATTGTTGCTCTTCAACTTCTCAAAGCAGTTAGGGAAAATAGATCACACAGCGAGTTTTAAAAATCAGCCAGTGTGTGGGATATGCTACACTGAGCCTCTTTTCAGAAAAGAACTGGATTGCAGCCTTTAGGAACTGTGTTTACTGTAAGAGAAACTGAATTTAGACCAAGCAAAGGATGTGGGAAGCACCAGCTTGGTACTGCTGTGATGGCTGCAAAGCAAAAAATTAAAAAGGAAAAAAAAAAAGCACAGCCAAAACAGGGATTTTCCACCATGTGGAGAAATTACTGGAAATGTCTGAAAACCATTTGTTCTGGGAAGGTGCATGTCAGAGTCATTTCTGCTCTCAGCAATCCAGCAAAGAGTTAAAAGTTTGAGCGAGAATTGATTGGGGAGAAGACTCTGCCACAATGCTAAAGACTCATTTATTGGGAGAGCGTTATGCTGCTTACTGTAATTGCAAGAAATTAAAAGAAAGCAAATTAGCTGGGAGCTTTTCAGAAGTCTTCCTCCTTTTGCTGACGTTAATGAGATTTTCCTCGTACCAAAGCTGCATTAATAACTTCTGCTGCGTGGCTTCTGTAAAAGCCGCCGCCGACAAAATGAAACAAACCCGGTGTGACAGCGAGCTGGGGAGCAGGGAGGGCCAGGGGACGAGCACGGGGGGCTCAACCCTTTGGGTGGGTTACACATCTTGCAAATCCACAGGCAAGGGGAGCTCTGGTGCTGATTGGATGGATGGATGGATGGATGGATGGATGGATGGATGGATGAGCGCGGGGTCCCTGCTGCTGCCCGCGCCCGGCTCTCCCCACACTGTATTGTGTGCTGGCTTCTGGTGGGAGGATTTCGGCGAGTGGAAAGTTTATCTAGTAAAGGGAAAAATGTCACAGGCTGTTCTGAGGGCTGTATTTATAGCCAAGGCATTTCCAGGAAGGCGAATTTCCTAAACTGGGGTGGAGGTCGAGGCAGAAGGGAAGGGCTTGATCGGGATCAGCTTCCGTAACAGGAATTCCGATCTTAAGCAAGAATCTGCTGCTTTCCAAGAAACTGGGCTTTTCTACAGCTAGCAGAAGGGATGCTTGAGAGGCAGGGAAGGAGAAGAGTGAAATTATCCGCATTTGGAGGCCCCTCTGTGGGGAAATGCTGAGTTGCAAGCGAGTTGCATTGCAGGGAAAAGCTTTCAGCGGAGCAGGAACCCATTCTGCTCCTCCATCTGCCCCAGGAGGGAGGTGGCCAACAAAGCTGTGCTGAGTGTGGTCCCTTTGGAAGTGAGGCACAGAGGAACTGGGAGCCCAAAGTACTTTTGGGATGAGGGGAGTGGATGAAAGCAGTGAGGATGTAGAACTTGCTCTTTTCGAGTGCAGTCCTTCCCTGTGAAGAGATGGAAAAATACCTTTGTTTTTCTGAAAGCTCATGGATGCAAATGTTTGTTTATGGTGGGCATCTCTGTAGCTATGTACACACAGACCTAATGTATACACACACAAGTGCATGTTGAGTGGGAGTAATATTTTGTAATTTCTAAGGCACTCCTACATGAAGAGACGTGGGTGCCTAAGAAAACATAGCTGAAAGCAAAATCAACATGACCTAGTAAACAACAGCTATCTAGCACATGTGTGCCTACTGTAAAGCAGATCCTGCCTTCCTCTATGGAAGCATATCCTGTGTGGGCTCTACGTGCTTTCTCAGACAGCGAGAGAAGCCAGCGTCATTTTCACTGAGAACTCTCTGTGAGATTTTACTGAACTTGGATGATTTTTCTGCAAATTTTCTTTTGCATTATTTTGCATTTAATACCCCAGTGTCTGACTAGAACAAATTGACACCCAACAGCTACAACACCTGCTTTGTGGGAAGTGGTACCTGCTTGGTGCAGTGGAAGTGGAACTGTTTTTTGGCTGTTGCTGCTTGGCACAGGCACCTTGCTGGTGCTGTCCTGTGGGTGACAGCACAATTGGCAAGTTATTAAAAGTTGAGGAGGATTCAGAACATCTTATTCCAAAAGTTTCTAAGTATTTCATGCCTGTCATCTAAAGCAGTAGTGCTTCAAAACAGCAGGGGAAAAAAAATTACACATTGCATATTTATAATACATGATTGTTGATATCTGTTGACATTTATCTCTGCTCTAGAGAAGAGACCGGATAACTTGTTTGTGGCAGGGAAGCTAAATGTCATAACCAGGATAGCCTGTTACAGATGTGTATTAACCCTTTCAATTAATTTTCTTAATCCTTTCCTGGGCCTCATGAAGGATCATGTGATAAATCTGGCCAGTGCTTTTGTTCTGCCACGTAAAGGGATGCACGAGAGAATTCGCACTGTTCTGGGTACAGGCACAGCGATGTGCAACATAAAGTTACTCCCAGTGGATGATGCCAGGGAACAAGGAAGGTGTGTGGGACCCCACGAGTCCATGGCTCTGTGTGCCTTAGCAATTGGTGTGGCCACGTGGGAGGTGGTTTGGAGAGCAAATCCTTTGTCAAGGACCCAACAGCTGGGACATTCTAAGAGTGGCTGGTTTGGACTAGGTCTTGTTCAGTGGGTGAATGCTCATTTGTGCCCATCTGAGACAACTTGTTAGTTTACGTTTTCATCAAGTTTTATAATCTGCCTTTTTAGTTTTGTTCTTTTTTTCTTTTTCAATTTTTTTTAAGGTAGGACATTCTGCCTGCCTAAGAGAATCTGGGTTTTAGCTTTAAAAAACAGTGAAACATTTGTAGATCTCAATGTTACTGCAAAAAGGAGTTTGAAAACAAGCTAGATATTAAAAAATTAGTATGTTCCTAAAAAAAAGTTATAATCTCGTGACTTGGGTGATTAGCAGGTGACTTTTTAGGTTATTTTTTCCTGGGAGAAAACCTTCAGGAACAGCCTGGGTGGGACAGGAATACCTTTCTGACTCTCAATGATATAGAAGTTAGAGGAATTGCTTCTTTCTTGATTTAAATCCATGCATCTCCAGTGCAACAGCTGCGGAGTTATTTGTGGTTCAGGTTCACTGAAATAACAGCTCTTGGAAAATCTGCTTTCAAAATTTTCCTGAGTTCTGAAAAGGAGCTGCTGAGGAAGTCCAGAATATGGTTTTTTTGGTTGGTTGATTGATTGGCTGGTTGGGTTTTTGGGAGTTCTTCTGCTTTTCTCAGTTTTACAGAACAATCTCCCTTTGCATGGGGGATGTCCCAGAACCAGTGTTTCTGCTACTCCTTTTGCTTTGAGCAGGCCCTGGGGTATCCCCTGTGAGAAGGGCTTTGGGGTGGTTGATGTTATTGCCAGCCCTGGCCGTGGTGAGTGCACAGCTGCCCAGGTGGGCATCCTTCCTCAGTGCACAGCTGCCCAGAGCCTTTCAGACTCTTAAAATCCTCCACATCTGTTGAGGGGAGAAAGTGAGAAGAGCCAGGGGAGAAGGTGATGACCCCTGTGCAAGGAATCCCTCAGGGTGGGGTAGCCAGGTGCAGGACAAAACCCTGGTGCGGGAGAAGTGCAGCAAGGTCGTGCCTGCTCTGTTCTTTTCCTCAAACCTCCTCGTTTGCAAGTGCCAAGTACCAAACCCGCCACAGGAAAAGTGCTTTCCCTGCACTTGCTGCTTCTCTCAGAAATGTGCTTGCAGTAAGAAGGAGTTGAAGAGACCAAAGCAATGAAAAACAGAAACCACAGGCACCCAGGAGGGACAAAACCACCCCACAGTCACAAACCATTTGGGAAGGAGGGGTTTGGATGAACGTGGTGTTACTTCATCTGTGCACTGACCATAGCAGGCAACACATGGCTTAAAACCCAGAAGAGAAAAACAGAATGGGCTGCAGTGGCTTTGAGGGATGTCACTGTGGCATGGAGAGCTGCAGCCAGGCACCAAATCCTGGCGAGGGAGAAACAGGCTGGATGACCATGACCTGGATCATGAAGAGATTGCCAGTGGTTTATTAAACACATAAAATTCCCTCTAGGGTTTTTTCCTTTTCTGTTCTCCTTGCTACTCTGAAAATGGGAATTTCATGTAAGATTTGGGGGTTTGTACCTTCCTTAAACAATACAGTAAATCAGAAATCCAAAATGCTTTCTGTAATAGCAGATCACCACGCATCTGCTGATATCACTTCTGGAAAACTATGTTATGGCCAGGGTTTTTTAAAAATATCTCCACATACAATTTTTAAAAGGTGTTGGTAGTTCAGACTCAAAAAGCCTCCCAATTTCTAACTGCCTGGCTAGTTCTCTGACTCAAAAATCTAAATGCATAATGTGAAGTTAAAATATTTTGTACATGTATTAAATACTTTAAATATTCAGAGATTTTTTTTTTCAGATTAAATACTTTCACTTGAGGACTAACCTTAAAGAAGTAATCATGTACCCCCGATTTTTTTTTTTTTTTTTTTGCTATGTGTGAGGGCAAGCAATTAATAATTTATATTCTCCAAATAATTTCTAGTGTGTTGCAGTGACCTAAGCTACAATGCAATACAAGCTTTAACATCAAACTTCAGGAAGAGCACAAGTAGTGAATGGGTGTTCACTGAATGAAGTGAATCTGTATTTTGAAAATCCCCAGAGCACTTCAGAGATAATGCTGAAAAGTTAAACGTCAGAAAAGGGTGTATTTGCACCAAAGAGGAAGGTGGTTCCCTTTGACTTGTAACTCCTTTAGCTTTGTTGAAGGCAGTGTGACTGTGGGAAGTGTAAGTCCGCACTCAGACTCAAGGCAAGCCTTTCCACATCTGTAGTCCCTATTAATTTATTCCATTAACAGTGGAATACAGGTGAGGGTTCATGCTGCTCTTGTCGAAGCAGTTCCTGTCTGCCAGGTTGAATGTCAGCCACTCCTTATTCTTGTGTCTTTAGGATGGTTTTTTTCCCTTGAATTCACGTTTCTGACTCAAGAAGAGGAGCAGTTAAGAGCACGGCCCATCACAGCTGGAGCAGCTGCCCACACAGCTGGGGTGTGACTCTGCTTGCTTTCAGTGGTTTTCACTTTTGCTCTTCACTTCATTCTGGGGTGGGCACCCACCCCTCTTGGCCCCTTTGCTTGCTCAGCTCCAAGCCGTGATCCGCGGGCTCCGGAGGGAAGGCTGGGGCTCAGGCACAGGTGGCTGCAGAGTGAGCAGGCTGCTCCCTCTGCTTTATCTGCTCCCACCCCATGCCCCAGCAGTGACAGTGCCTTGTGGTCCTGCAGCAGCACTGCAGGAAGGTGGGCGTGCTGTGATGGGCCACTTCCCAGGCAGCACCTCTGGGCAGGAATGCACAGCTCCTGTGGAGGTCACCACGGGTACTGGGCAAGAGTGGGGACAACCACCCTGGAGCAAGAGGGTCTTGAGTGGCTGCTGAGGTGAAAATTGGTATCAGTACTTGCAAAAACTTGGAGAAAAAGAGGGCAAGTGTAGGATGTGAGAGAAGCTCAGAGGCAGAGATAATCTGCAGGATTAGTTTTGTCAATTAAGAGAGAAAAGGGAAGTAATATAGATGTTGCGAGTTTATTCAGAAGTTTTCAGTCTGGAAAGGGCCCTGCCTAAATCAAAAATAGCTTCCCTTTACGGAAGAGGCTTCCTTGCTCATTCTTTATGTATTTATATCTGCCTTGGGCTGGCTCAATGGACAAAATGTTCTGTACTTATTTCCTCTTTTTTTTTCTTTTTTTTTTTTCTGAACGAAGGCAGCCGTCAAGTGCAGGAGGAGTGAAGCCAGGGGAACTTGCTGTGTGTGCCACACCAGGGCTGTCCAGTCCTCACCAACCAGGGACAAACACCCTGTTTCTAGGACAAGAGCTGGCACTTGATGGAAATCTTTTGTCTGTACCTTTGTGCCTTTGCCATCAGGCAGGGAGAAAAGAGCTGTTCCTCTGCCTTTTTCTCTAGGCTTTTTGCTTTATTACGCAGAGAGCATCCACCTCTGCTGTGGTGAAAACAAGGGCAGAGGTGCAGGATGGTGAGACCAGCAAGGCCAGTGTGAGGTAACCCTACAGGACTGTGGGAGAATGTGTGGAAATCTCCCCCTGACTTCTATCAATTAAGGGGAAAAGGGGAATCGTTTCAGCATTGCAATTAAAAAAAGGTAATAGAGTCTGATTTACATTTCAGAATGTATTAGCTTGGTTTTAATTGGAAAATAATTTGAATTGCAAGTGAAATAATTAGATTAGAAAGTCGCTCAGCAATTTACTGCTCGTATTCCCCAGAACTGGACTCACAGAATACTGTTGAACATTAAGGGAGGTGCATTTGATTTCCTTCTTTTTGCCCTCCCCTTCACTCCTCTCCTAATGAATTGCATTCTGGAAGTAGAGGCACGTCTTCATTAACAAGTGTATTTTATGTCTGAGCTCCTGGCTGGTTGTAGATGCTTGTAGGAGGTATGAAATTTGTGAGGACTTGTGAAAAAAGGGCAAGGGGGGTTATTCTGGATTCCTCCAAGCCATTTATTCCAAATCTAGGTTGTAAAAGAAAAGTAATTGTCAGGCTCTCCTCGGTATCCCTTGAGGTGATCAGGGTCATTCTGGAGTTATTAATTGCAGGAAAACTGGCACTGAAGACATGTAGTGCCTGCAATGAATACATCCAGCAGCACATCCCCAAGTACACTGCAAGCCAGGAGCCCTAGTTCCATGCACTTGTATGCGTGAGTGAGCCCAGCCATCATTTCCCTCCTCCTTGCTCTGGGGCAAGCACTCAGGGATGGGGACAAAGGCAGGCTGCAAAGGGTTTGTGTCCCTGACAAGCACACAGGACTGCTTTTGTGGTTACTGGATGATGCTAATGGTTTTGTGAGATTCACTCTTCTATTAGAAAGGAAAATCTTTTCCATCCCTGTCATGAGGAATTACACAGGGGAATCATATTTGGGGAACTTACCTATTGCTGCTTATTAATGTTATAAATCATTGTTTACTGGCTGATAAAAACAATCTGTCATAAATTACAGGTCTCAGAGAAAATCCTCACAGATGTGAGGCAGAAAGCAATCCATTACTGCTGCTTTTTCTCATTTCTTCTCTGATAGACCCCAGCAACTGCACCATCAGCCTATGCTTATTTCTAATTATTTATTTACATACAAAGCCCTTGCCTTCTCTTCCAGGTCAGGAATGCTTCTTTCACTTGAAGGATAACTTAAAACCAATTTGATTGGGCATGAAGAGTAATTGGACGTCATTTGGAGAAGCAATCCCTCTCCATAATCCATCACTGTTGTCACGCTAGCCTGTCTCTGAGGCAGAGCAGCATTCACTCCTGTTGTTCCTCCAAAGTAGAGGCCCCTCTTCCATACTGATTCTTTTCCAATCTCTGTTCATTTCCTTAATGACTGAGTCAAAAGCAGATATTGTTAGATAAGTGTCTATAAATTATTCTGGCAGCTTTGTATAAAGGCATGTGATAAATTTTCAGCAAAGAATTTGTTGCTTCTGGAGACAAAATGTTGGTGCCAGACTAAATGGGAAGAACACATATGAGACACTAGTTGGGGTGCTTCCTTGCAGCCTTTCTTCAGGTGGGCACCTGTCTTGTGGTGATGGGATGATGCTCTGGCCCTGACCTCTTCACCAAAGCCATTATCTGCTCCTCTTCCTGCTGTTTCCTCTTTCCCCTCCAGTATGTGCAGTCCTAGCTCATTCTTGGGGGTTGTGTTTTCTTTTTTTCTTTATTTTTCCCCCCAGCAACTCTTAACGCTCTGATTTGATCTCTGAAGCTGTGCCAGGAGCCCTCTGAATGTACTGGTGGGATTTCACATAAGTGTCCATTCCCAGTGATGGCCTGTCCATGTGACTGGGACGTGGAACACATGGGGTGAGGATGCTGCAGGTCCCCTCCTGGAGCTGGGCAGAGCTGGAGGAGATCCAGCAAAGGGCAGTAGCAGGGCTGTGTCCTGAGCCTGTGGCTCCTCCATCAGGAGCTCCTCCTTCTGCCTTCCCTGGCATAAGCACCATAACCCAAGCCTCACAGTATTGCAAACCAGGCACCAGTTTGAATTCCCAAGCTCAAAAGCTGCAGATTCCTCCATCTTAAAGAGCTATTCTTCCAGCTGTAAGCTGGGAACTCATTTGATTTTTAAATTGTGTTTTCCTGTTGAAAGTAGAGGCGCAGGGGAAAGGCCCCCATGGCAGGACCCTCACCTCTAGCAGCAATGTGCACACATTGTAGTTCCCATTAGTTCTTGTCCTCTCCAAGTGGATTTAACTTTCATTTTTAAATGGCAGCATTTGAAAGGCATATAGGGCTGAGCTAACCATGTAAGTAATTAGACTAGGAATGCAAGCAGAGGGGGCCATCAGCACTCATTATTTAAGAGCCAGCTTCATTATTTTTACTGCTTGGATGCTTATCTTAACATCAGCAGCTGCTTTTATTTAAAGGGGCTTTGCCTTGCAGACTTGACGTGCCTTGCTAGGCTTGCCTGGAAGGGCACTCAGAGATTGCAAGCCTTCCTTAGAGAGGTGAAACCAAACTAGTTTGCTCCAAAAAAGATGCTTCCCAGTGCTGAGATTTCCAAAGTGTTTACACCCTGTGCAGGCTTTGTGCCCCATACCTGGAGTAATGCTCCCACCATGATAAGAATAAGATGCTCTTTTGTAGCACACGGTGGTTTTTTACTAGGTCAAAGCATTAAAATTGTCCTGGGCATCTAAAATTGGAAGATTATGAAGTCTGGAGAGAAAAGCAGTGTCAAAAAACACTGTTGCAGTCTCTGCATCAAAGTGCTTGCAGTTAAATACCCACCTTTGGCTCCAAGCTTCCATTTAATCTCACCTAATATAAGGGAGCTGATGAAACTGCACAGTCCAGGGTGAGCCCAAGTGCTTTTATTCTGACAGGTTTTATTGCGTATGCATGTGCCTAGAGCTGTATTTTGGTGGGAGATTAGAAAGGGGGGAAATAACGCAATATTGTATGCCAAGTGGTTGTACCAGTGTGCTGCTGCATCCCTTCCCTGAACCCTTTCACTCTGTCTCCTGGTTTTTTATCATCATTGTGTGTGTGGTGGATGTCTGGGCTCTGCTTCTGTGGGTGGCCTGTAGACAAGTCATGAAGGAAGAGAGATATGCTGCCGGTCTTCAATAGGAAAGCCTAGTCTAAAATGCTGAACTCCTTTGTGAGAGGCTTTGAGACCTATAAGCATGTGATGCTCTGGAGTTCTTCTTGTGCCACCCAAAACTGCCTGGAAATTTGAAGGCCTCTTTCAGGAGATGATCTGGCTGTTCTTTCAGCAAACCCCTGGGTGCTGAGCAGCGTACTTCTCCAGGCATCTAGGGAAAGGAGAGAAGATTCTGTCCTTTACCTTGGCATTTCCTGCATGCTCTGGTCTTTCTTCTGCAAATTCGTGCCCAGCCCGGCAGAGTTAAGTGCTGCAGCGTTGCGTGCAGGGCTGCTTTGTTGCCATGTCAACTGTGCATGTCATTTGTTTACATTTGATTTGGCAGAACATTTCATGATAAGCACCAAGGCCTCAGGCGACTTTGAACTGGGGGGTGACTGGGCAGGGGCACGGCAGGATGGGGAGCGAGGGAGAAGGTCTGCATCCATCTTCTGCTGGCTGCCCACCCGATGAGCAAGGGGAGCTGCTGCCTGGGACCTTGTCATCGTAGTTTCCAGGAAGATAGGAACAGGGGAAATAAGTGTTGATTGTCTTATTAATATCGATAACAGTGTACATGAACTCTCAGGTGGCTTCTTGCAGTTTGACCCATGGAGTGTGAAGGTTATTTCACAGCCTGTTGAGGCCAAGGTTGCCACAGCTAGGTAATTTCTGTGATCCTGCCAAATTCCCAACAACCAGATCTTGATTGTTTTCATTAGTCAGTGATGGGAAGAGATGAATCTTTACAGGCAAAGACCCATAATTTGAAACAAATCTGTGACAGACTTTCTGAGGACTTTCCCCAAGTAAAAAGAATACCAGGGCTTGGCCCAGAGCCAGGGAGAAAATATGTCTGAAAGAAAATCTGCAAAGACTGGAGTAGTATGTGAACTCCCGAGTCAGTGCTAAAGCAATTCAAGAAAAGTAGGTGCAAAACTAATTTTTCAAAATTCCATCAATGACAGTGGATTGATTGATTTTTTTTGTTGTTGTTGTTGCTGGGGTTTTTTTGTAAACAGAAGCAATCTGGGAAGAGGTTGGTCAAGCATGAGAGATTTTCCTCCAAAGTACTTCTGACTGTTTGGCAGGGATGTTTTTCTTCCATATTTGTTACCTGATCAGGAGTGGTAAATTTTCAATTTCCTTCTCGGTGCTGTTCTTTACCTTCTGAACATGAAATGCATTGTTGGTGCTATTGGTGGAAAACAAATTCAAGATGCCAGTCCTGGGAAACTGGAGAGGTGGTGAAATTCCCACCTCCCCTCTAAAAAGAGATTTGATTTACTTTGGGCTAATATCACAAGCCAAGCTCGCCTCCCTGGCGGCTCTGTGGGCAAGGGCAGGGGACAGCACAAAGTCTGGGATCCCTTAGGAGGCACATGCCTCTGCCAGTCCCTCCTCTGGGTGCTGGGTGAATCACAGCCTGCTCTGGCAGGCTGCCTTCTGGGGGGTTTTTGCTTTCAAGAGAGAGAAAACACCCTTCATCTGCGATTAATGTCCAAACCACCGAGCACCACCTGAAAGACCGCGGTGCTGGAAGCGTAGGAGAAATGAGCCGTGGGCCGGCGATGTGTTCCCCCACTTTGATCTCTGTCACTCTGCTCCTTGCTCTGGCTTGATTTTTACATACCTGTGTGTGATAGCTTGGTCCTGAGCTCACGAAGTTGTCTTCTTGGGGCAAGCTCACCAAGGTGCCCTTTGGTGACAGCGGCTGCCTGAGCACTGCTGCCTCCCTCTCCCCATCTCACCTCCCTGGTGCCTCAGAGCCGGTCTACCCTCCCGTGATCCACTGGGAGTTTGTATCAGCTTGTCATGAGCAGCAGGGGAATCTGGGGTTTGGGACAGAGGCTGGTTAAAACAGCAGTGCCACCAGGAGATGAGTCTGGAAACCACAGCCCCCTCCACAGCCAGGCGGGGCTGTGCTTCCCTGAGCTTTGCATGGAGGTGAGGCTCCAACTCTGCAGGTGCTTCTTGATGTCTGACTAGAGCTGCACAGGCCTTGCCTGTATTGGTATTTTCTTTGTTACTCATCTCTGTTAATCAGGATGTCTTCCTCCAATCCAGAACAGTTAAGCTCCTGGATGGGATGCAGACAGGGAAGGTGAGGAGTTTGGTGGCATGACCAGTGTTGGAGCAGGGGTAAAATTCCTGTTTTCTTTTTCATCTTGCATGACCTGGAGGGATCATATCTAGGTGAAGAGCTAAGCAAACCCCATGACTCTCTTAGCTTTGGCCTTTCTGGGGCTGCCCATCTGTGCTACCAGAAGTGGCTATTCTTGTAAGGTAGGTCCAGCCCTGGCCATTGACCAGCCATTTGTTGATCTCCATTCATTCAGGTCGTGAAACAAAGCACTGAAGAATAAAGCCTGTCAGGTTCTAGCAACATGCGTAGGGTTCAGTCTGGATCCCAGCTTGGGTAAGGTTTTTATTGGGCACCAGTGATAATATGGTGTGCTCCAGTTCTTGCTTTTTAATTTTCTACTCAAGGGCGAGACTAGGTGCTTTCCTCAGAACATGAGATTCTTTAATTTTAGACACGAGGTCTGGCACCCTTTGTGGCAGCCAGCTGTCTTCTCATTTTCTTAGCAGTGCTTTCATTCTTCTGCATTGCAAGCCAGCTCTTTTTCTGTGTGGGATCCTTCTCACCTCAGCCCTTTCCCAGTTACATAAAGGAAAAATGCTAAAAGACTGGTAGCACCAAAATTTTAAAAATAAAAATAAAATTGTTGAGGCCCTTTCTGACGTGTTGCTACACGCCAGATGCCTGCCTATGGATATTTATAAATAAAAGCCCTGCCCATGGAGCAGGCATAGATCTATAGCATTATCTGTAATAAAAAACAGTATGTGGGATAATAGTATGGAGTACAGCTAACAGCAAAGTAGCACATCTTGGGCTTGAATCAATGACCACCAGAGATAGGATGTTGCTTTGTAAATATTTCAGTTGTTGTATTGTTTTGTAACCTTCTTCTCTCTCTTATTTTGGAGTTGTTATTTGTAAAAAATCTAAACCCCAGTGCCTGGAAAAAGCATGTAGAGATAACTTGTACAAGCCCTTCCTTCAGGCTCACTGATGGTGTCAGCTGTAAGAGATGCCAGTAAGGGATGCAAGGTGTTCTGCTCAGTTCTTTCCTGAACTCCAGCTCCTTGGAGACTCACGGTTCCTGTGCTAAGAGCAGGGACATGTTGTTTCAGTATTTATTGGGCAAGACAGATGCCCTCGTTCCTTTGCCATTTCTAGCAGATGAGCTTTCCAGCTGGGAACCTCATTTCCAAATAGTTCTTCAACAAAAATCACATTCCTTGGACTGCTTGTTCTCAAAAAGTGCACCAAGTGACCTTAATGCGTTCTCAGCTGTCCTTTACAGCCGAGAAGTATTTCTGAATGCAAGGTCACCAATTGCAGAGATGTGCATTACTATTAAACTTGGCACTCGTATCCAAAGATGATCTTTTGGCTAACATACAAGGCTGGGACAAAGGAAGTTGTTTTCTTGTTTGCCTCTGTGAACTTGTAATTATGTTTTTGCTACATCTTGTAGGCTTCCCAGCCATAAAGTGGGATTAATAAATTGCACTTGCCTTACCTGGGTATATTAAAGTTTAAAAAGAGAATCCAACAGCTGTCTTCATGGAAATGGAAAATGCTTGAGTTTTTCTGATACGACCCACACCCTAAGGGCTGTCCTGCTGGCTTGCTTCTCACAGATGGAGTCAAATGGAACCTCATTCTGCTTGCAGGCAGCTATGGCAGTTACCTGCAGCTCTGAGAGCACCCTTGATCTAGATCCTGCTCCAAGGGGCCAGACAACAAATGTGTTAGAGTAGAATTTTCATTCTGTTCATTGTCTTCAACACTCTCAGTTGAAATACTTCTTCCCCTTGTCAGTGTTGTACCTGGGGACCTGTTGATTGCCAGCAGCAATTAATGCAATGCTGGTAGCAGTGCTAGGGAAGGAATGGAAGTGATTGACTTTCAAATTCAGCGTTTCTGTTGGCAGGCCCCTGCTTTGGGGAAAACCTGTAACAAGGCTTCTGTCTAGAAACTAAGTATATCTGATGTGAAATACTAAACAGAGAAATAATGTACAGGAAAGCTGACTCTATTCCTTTAAGTGAGCAGAGTTGTACTTCTAAGTCCACTTTAGAATTAGATTTTGCAAGACAGAGCCTTAGATACTTAAGAGGGCAATCCTCTCAGCATCCCAAAGAGAACATTGCAGCCTCTAATTAAGCGAAGTATTAACTACCTCATCTCCTTGATGAAACTTGGTAAACTCTGCCCTGACAGACGTGCACACATGGCTTTCTCCCTGGAAATTTGGAAGCTAAGACATGCTTTCTCTATCATCTATATGATTTATTTTTCCCCTGGCTATTCCTCTGGAGTTGCAGTAACGCACTGAACCAAGTGCAGCTGTCTTTGCGTTGAGCTGTATTTGCATAGAGCTCTATTTGCATGCTGGCTTGTGCTGCTGTATAATATTAATAAGGTATTAAAGGAGAGCGGGGAAGGGGGAGGGGCATGTTAAGATTTCAGTCTTGTCTAAGCAGGGCCATGCAAATATGTTTCCTTTTATCCAGAATTAATGACTAATATGTTAACGGGCCTCAGACTGGGATTTTGCTTTCTTGGGAAAGATGTCTGCAGCAAGAGGCTGTGTTTCCTCTCTCTGTCTTCCTTGGAGACATGAGTGGGTTTGTCCATTTTGGATGGAAACTGCAAGACTGCTCAAGCAAGGAAATCTCTCTGTTTACAAGCATGCATGTCTCTGGGAATAAATGCAGCCAGTAGAAAGCCACAGCATGGGAATGGATGAGAAGGAAGAAAGGGGAAAGGGGGTGGGGGTTGGAAACAAAGAAAAAAGTGTGGTGGCTATCTTGACATCTGGATCTGTCCTTGCCCCTGAGTTAGCCTGGCCTAGGCATCTGTTCTGTCTGGTGTGCCAGGCTCAGCAGCAGCACGTGCTAACTGAGGAGATGGTGCCAGCACCTTACTTTGCACTGCTGGCTGGGGCAGGGAGCAGCAGGGCAGGTGGATTCCTTGCCCAATGTGCGGGGCGTGCCACTGTGAGGAGGAGAGGCAGGTGGGGACCTTGGAAACTCAGTGTTTGCACAGTTAGCTCTTAGTGAGGATAGTCTAACTGCAGGAGCCCCAGCAGTAATGCTCCTGTTGGGGGATAGGGGGATCTCCAGGTGGAGTCACCTTCAGTCTGCAGGGGAAGGATGACTTCTGGAGTTGCCACATGTGGTTAATTTTTATCAACAACCTGAAGAAGAAAGGGAGCTGTTCTAGAAGGACCTGTTTATAATCAGGGCTTTATTAAGTTACTCTGTTCTGAATGTATGGATGATTACAGAGGGGGCAGAATTCCCATGTGTAGGAAGAGAGGTGCCTTAGCCCCAAGCAGGTTTTGCATTACCTGTTCTTTGGTTTGGTGGGCCAGAAGTTTTCCAAACCTAGCTTGTCACTTGTGTAATTGCTTCCTATGCTAAGTCTGAGTCAGCTTTCCTCAGGGTGCTGTCCAGCTGAACCAGGTTGGCTTATCCCAAAGTCTTGGTATTTTAACTCCAAATGGAAGGACAGGCAAGGTAGGGGGATGCAGTGCTCCTATCTCCATGGTCAGTTCATGCTGTGAACATTTCCCTATTAACCTCACATTCCCACAAGCTGCTTGGTGGAACAGTTTGATCTTGCTGTGGGGATTGTGCCATATTATGGGGGAAGCTCTGTTCTTAATCAGTGCAGAAGCTGTGAGGGGAAAAACAAGTCTGCAACATCACTTGGCAACACAATTATTATAATAGGGTTTGCTTCTTCCTACACTGCCCAACTGAATTATTTTCTCCATATGGTGGAGCTACTCTGTTTTTAACTGGTTCTTCCTGCCCCTTCACCAGATGGCTGTTTTTCTGCAGGACCTCTCAGCTCTTGCGCGTTGTGCCTGCCTTGCTGAGCTCGGAGCAGGGAGAGGAATTCTGGTGAAAGCAGGCTCAGGACAGGTCCTGCCAGCTCTGTCTGGTCAGGGGGCAGGAATATATCTGGTGCAGGACCTTAGGCATCAGTGAGATGAATATTCAGTGTTACTTATCAGGATAACTCAGAGCAAGCATCCTGTTTATATTTGGTGGTGGTGAGATTTTGATGAGATCAGAGAGTTGAAGGAGCTGTAAATGGGCTACACATGGGAGTCTTTCCCTTCTTGGTTTCCAGCTCATTTCAGGCCTGACCTGTAACAGCTCATTGTCGTCCTTGTCTTGGGTGTTAAGCACATCTTGACTAATACATTGCAATCCTGTCTGTCTTCTTGCTATTTTTGTCTTCCTAGGGCAGGGCACCCTACCTGTAATCTTCTTGTTGCTCTCCACCTGCCAGGGGATCCTAGTCCTCCCCACAGCAAGCCTCTGCTGCTTTAGTGCATCTTTGTGATGCCAAAGAGGAGGAAAAAAATAGAGACATACAGAAATTCCAACAGGAGGTACAAAGTGCTTAAGAAAGATAAATCACTACTGTAATTTACACTTCAGGAAAAAATAGCCCACTGGGTTCTGGGTAGCTGGACATTCTGCATCTATATTCAAGGGCCTTCCTCATTTGCCTTTAGTCTGCTTTTTTACAAAAACAAGGTGTGTGCGTGACCACACAGCTGCTTTGTTCCCCTTAAGTTTTGAATCTGGTGAACAAGTTCAGCAAATTTGAGGCAGGGGGAGAGGTCTCAGTGGTTTTGAGCTCTACATGTTCCATGAAAACAGGCAGCTGGGCAGAGCCCCTGTAAATGGATGGCCCAGAGGAAGGGCTGTGGTGTTGGCTTGCAGGTGTAATACATGGTGTTGGAGGGGTGTCTCTGCACAGGAGCTCAGTCCTGAGACCTCTCTCTGTAGGAAACAGCAGAAGTCTTTCTCTGACCTTTCTTTTTTGATTTTTTTTTTCACTTGGTGAGACTTGAAAATAAAAATAACGCTTTTCATCTTCAAAGAGCTTTAGAAACATCAGCTAATTAATCCTTTCCTCATCTAGTGTGCTGCTTCAAGGAAAAGTGGGAAAGCTGGGATTTTTCTGAAAGTGAGTGAGACAGATCCTCAGAGGACCCCTCTCAGTTCTGAAGGGTCTGTGGATGTTGCTCCACTCCAAAACATGTGGCTTTGTACCATGTTGTTGATTGTTCTTTGTTTCTGTAACAAATTAGTAAACAATGGAATTCAAAAAAACAACCAAGAAGTGTCCTCAAGTACATATGCCCCAGCTTATGGATAAACAATCAACCTGAAAATACTGTAAATGGGCTTAATCAGGAGGGCAAGAAAATTCCCATCATTAAACTTTAGATTTTTTAAAAAATAATAAATAGTAACATTTTCTCATAAATTTTCTCCCAGTAAAGGCATTTCCTGTTCTTCTATTGATGTCACTGAGGATCTCACAGGCAGTGTCAAAACCAGAATCTTTAGGTAATCTCCTGGTCACTCTTGAGGGTTCTCTTCCCTCTTAGTCCAGCAAACCATACATGGTCACAGTGTCAGTCCTGACACTCATGTGACAAGTCAGTGTTGCCGTATGGATTCAGGGGCTGATGAGCACTGCACTGACATTGTCCCTCTCCATGGGAAGAAGGAAGATCACTATAAACCAGGATCTGCCTGGTTTCTTCCAGCCTGACTGGAGAAGTGAGCACAAGGGGAAAGGATGGAGGGTGTAGGTGGCTTTCACTTTCTTGCATTTAAATGAGCTCTGTGATCCCTGTTTTCTGCTGATGGTAATTCTGACTTCTGGTCAGGAGTAACACATGCCTTGTCTGTGTGTGGGATGGGCATCAGTGCAAAAAGCCAGTGCTTCTGGTGGGTTTTCCTTTGCTATCAGCCAAGTCTGGCAGAGGTGCCTGGATCCCCTCCAGTCCCAGGGATGTGTCGTGGAGCACATTTGACACAGTGAGCTGGCCTCGAAGGGCAGCAGGTGCCATGCTTTTGGTTTTTCTTGGCAGTATGACTATACCTCCTTGATTTTTCTGGACCCTACTTTGCTGTCAGGATCCTAAGGTGAGCGTCTCCAAGCTCAACAGCATCAAAGACACTGCAGAAGCTTTCAATCTAGGTTTCTTTCTCAAGAGAAATTCTGTAGTTAATTTCCTCTTGAGTCTACTCCTACTGGTTTTCCAGGGTGGTTTTTTTTTTTCATTACTATTCAACGGGTGTGAACTTCTCTGTGGTCCCAAACAGGACATGCATGCAACTCTGTCGCTGTGCTGGCTTTTGTCATGCGATCTTTTTGCTTTTGTCAGCGATTTCTTTTCTATTCCATTTTGCATCAGCCCTGAGTTCTCTTGCAGAAATGGTTACAATTAGAAAATAATGATTTTAGAATTGTTAGAACATAAATTAATTGTAGCTTCTGGTGGGGCAGGAAAAAAGCAAGAACAGAAAATACTTCTCAGTCAAGCAGAAGTTTTCCCTATTTTATACATATTTACTATTATTCCACAACTGAAAAGCCTGGATCCAGAAATACTGCAGAAGGATGAAGTGGTGATTGCAGAATGTGTGTTCTCAAAGGAAGCTATTTTAGGTCTCCTCAAAGCAAAAAAAAAAAAAAGCCCTCAGGCTCCCCTGAATCAGGAACGTGATGCTGTACTTTGACTAGAAACATATCGGGTTCCATGCAAATTTGTTGTCTTCAGATAATTGTCTTGCACTTCCCTTGCCCATCTCTGCATAACTGAATTTGGCTGCTTGTATCTGTGTGCATAAATATGTGAGAAACGAGTCCAGAGCAGCTCTTGAAGCCGTGGTTGGATTTGCTGGACTGGTAGATTAAAAAATTCCTCTATTTTCCTCTTTTTCCTTTTAAACTGAGACATTCAGATCGGGCATCAGGAAGACACAGTAAACAAGGAGCCTGGCATTGCTGTTTTTAGACAGGCACTGTTCGGAGTAGGATTGCGCTTTAGGAGGTGCTAAGTATGTTCAGCAATATTGGCATTTCGTTTCAGTAGGATGAAGATCCAAGAGAAATCTGAGCCCTTCATGAATGGAAGCAGTCTTCCCTCATATGCCCCTGCATTGCTTCTCCCTCTCGCTGGGCAGATGTAAAGAGCTGCATCCCTCCCACCTCCATCCCACCTCAACGGGATATGGAGCTGGTCGTTTCCCCTCTCTGGTGAAGGAAAAACAGGAAAGCCCTGCAGCTCCCTTTCCCTGGCCACGCCGCCCTGCGGAGATCACAGAAGTTGTACCACTTAATCCTGTCGCGGCTGTAGCATCTTGTGGGGCGGCGACAATGGGCATGAGCAAAATACATAATTAATAAAGCAGCGGTGGTTGGCATTTGCTGCCTGGCGATGGGTGGGATGCGAGGAGAAGCGGCAGGGTAATTATAGATGTGAAAAATGAGGCAGGAACACGGGGTAACCTTTCTAGGGTAGCTGTCCCAGTGATCGATGGGCCTACATTGTTTTCTCACTAACCTTTTGGTGAACCTCCCCTTAGAACAACAGGGGAAATACAGTTATTCCCTTCCCCGTCTTGTTTCTTGGTGAAGCACTCGTGCACCACCTTATTATGCACCCTAAATATTGCTGTGTGCTGGTAGCATCTTGAGGGTGGGCAGTGAGCTGCCCCTCAGCCAGGGCCCTTCTGTTCTGCCCCCATCCAGCCCCATGTGCTGCAGGCACCAGCTCTGCCACAGCCCCAACTAAACCAAAATGATGGTTTTCCACAGCTAAAATGGGTGTCGGGGGAGCTTCAGGGAGAGAGCTGGGGAAGGGCGCAGTAAAGGTAACGAAAAGTACACTAAGATTTTCTGATGGAGGGACAGGGAAGCTCCAAGACATTGGGGCAATAAATTCACGGGCTTAGAACTGGATGAAAGTGTCTTTGAAGAGAGGCTTTGGTCCATTTGCATCCCCTGCTGCTTGAGCTCTTACCTATCAAAGCCAAACCCGCTCTGTTTTCAGTAATTTCTAACACAGCTCTGATGTGATGAGGTTTCTGAGAGCTGCAGTCAAGTTTACTAAGCCTGAACTCCTCTGTCAGGAGGAAGAGGGTTGTGTTCAGGCATTTCGGGGGGAAGCATATGATACACACCAGATAAAATTGCAACATGTTAAAAAATGTGGAGAATGCCAGGAAATGTTCTTGAACCCTGCAGTTGACTTAACAGAGAACTAAATGTTACAGGCAGTCACCATAATTGAAGATAGGAATGTATACATAGGACAGCCCCTTCTTTTAAGAAAGGGTGGATCTTTGCATTCATGTCCTGGGAAGTACTTTGCATTGTGGTATTTATTTCTCTGGAATAATTACTGAACTTCCTTTCAGCCAAAAGCATTCCTGCTACATGGGGATTTCTTCGCCCTTTACAAGGACAGTGCCAGCTACTTACAAAACAGTGAAATTAAAAAATGACATCCGTACTGCAGTGAGATCCAAGGACAAATTAGAAGTTAAAGTTAATCAGATGGGAATCAATTCAGATTCCCCCTGTGTATAGTGAAAAGTTTCTTTTGTATGATTTTTTTTTTCCTGCAAGATTTGTCTTTCCAAAATTTCTGTCATAGCCACCTTAGATTTTTAACATGCGGAAAATGTTTATGTTTTTTCAGAGCATTGGGGTAGCTTTAAGAATTTGTTTTGGCAAGAAAAAAATGAAACGGTAAAAGGAGACGTTTGAAGAGTCCTAGAAACAAATATATGACTATGTGTTGACATGTTATGAAGGTGTTGGGAGCGACTCCTTACTTAAAATTGTGTTGAAATTTGCACTTACTATGGATTTAAATTCATCAGCTTCACACTTTAATGATTGAATTTAGGTTCCTGATTTGGTACAGAGATGCGTTAGAGAACAATTGAATTTTCTATGTGATGGTTTTAAATAAAGAATGAACTTAACTTTGCAGAAGACTTTGTCTTAAAAGTCTTTCTTCTGAATAGGTGCCTTTCTTCCCAGGCATCATGGTTCCTTCAGGACTATTTGCACACCACACTTGCATTGTTGACTGTATCCTGGTTTTCTGTCTGGCTCCAATAAGATGTGTGGCATTAACTGTCAGAGTTGTTTTTCTGCTACAGCTACAAGGGCCCTCCTCCATCTCTGGACAAAGGAACAATTGCAGTCTTTGGCCCTAAAATATGGTAGCTGCAGGATCTAGACTCATAGTGGTCACCCCAGTGCATCAGGGGTTGCATTTTTTTCAGACTTGATTGGAGATCCTGTCTTAGCAGATGCTGAGCATCAAGTTCCAGAGCTTTTATTTCCAGGATGATGAGGGATCCAAACTTAGGCTGCAAGTTTTTTAGTGCAAGGACCATTTTCTTCCATTTTTTTCCATCATCTAGTGCAGTAGGGCTCTACTTAACACATCCAGATGTTAGCCATACTATAAATGTAATAAAAATAAATTAAAATCAGAGTGGATTTGCGTTTCTGCAATCTGTGCTGTGGCCTGCTGCTTGTACAGGGAGCTGTTGTCACCCACTCCGCCGGCTGTGCTGACTCAAGTAGGGCTTGCATTGAAAGTGGGAATTTTCAACCCTCTGCAGCCAATGGGGGCAGCTCCGAGGTGTCCCTGCTGTTCCCTGCCACGCAGCTCTCCATGTGCAGATGAACAGGCATTCCCAGGCTTTTCCTTAAACTCCTTCCTGGACCAAGCAGGCCCTCAGAGCATAGGCAGGGTGCTGTGACTCACCAGGCAGGGCTTAAAAGTGGGGCCTTGGATTTCATGCGCTGTTCCCAGCATGGCTGCTGGCTTGCTGGGTGATATCTACAGGTCATTTTGACCTAAAATTTGCCTCACTTCAGTAATACCCATCTGTTTGGAAAGAGCCTTCAAGTCCATGTACTATTATTATTATTATTGTTGTTGTTCCTGCTATAATAAGTAGAAGTCGTGGTCTGACAGATATGGCACGCTGTTCACAAGGACCCCGCTTCCTTTCTTGGCTTTGCTGTGCTCTCACTGTATGATCTTGGGCGAACTGCTCCACCAATCTGTTCCCCTGTCACCACACATTGTCTTAGATCATCAATTCTCTGGAGCAGACACAGTCCCTTAGCACGTTTTAGCATCTAGCATTGTAAGGCTCCGGGCTCTGCTGAAATACAAATAGTTGTGGCTAATAATAATAATAATAATAATATTAAATCTGTGTGCCTCTTAAGAGATAAGTAAAGGGCAATGCTCCTTTCTCCAAGGAGCAGGCAGGATAAGTACTTTATTTTTGTCTTTGTCTTCTTCTAATGATAAAAAAAGAAGGCAGCCAGTAGACTGTTGATTAAAAAAAGAAAAAAAATAAAAGAAGGCTGCAGTAATTTGATATTTTTAGCCTCAGACCTGCTACTTGTTCTATGAAGCCAATCTTAGGATCATGGCCTGAGTCTGGTTCGTATCCGTGTTTGCCAGGGATAGAAATCTTTTGGAGGCTTATATTGACAGTTGGCTCAGTATTCAGGCTAATCCTATAAAACCACCATGCAGCTTGGTGCAACTTTCAGTATTTGCTGTGAACAAAAGTGTCAGGAGTGTTGCAGATCAGACATGAGAAGCTTCACTTGGCCAATACATGGCGAGGCTCTGGGCTGGGACGATAAGGGCTTGGGATGGAACTGAGCGTGGCAGAATGGCTAGAGAGAGGAGAAGTCAACTTTTGTTTGTTTCTGTGTGCTGTGGGATTTTTTCAATTATTATTTCATTTCCAAAGAAATGCAACAGCAACAACAAAAGGTCTTAAATATTCAGCAGTGAAAACAATAGATTTGAAAAGGAAAACAAAAAGTTAGAGCCAGCTCTGGCATTGGTGGACACTTGGCTCTGAGGGAAGCAAGAACAGCTTGGATTTGCATAAATTGCATACTGCGGGTCAGAAAGCAGAGTCAGAATTATGCTTTCATTGCAGTGGCATGAATGGGAGCACATAATTGGCATTCTTCCCCTCTTGATCAGATGCCTCCTTCAGGGGATTTCTGCACCCAATACGTTGAGGCTCATCCATTCACTGCCTGGCATGGATAGGGCTTTTGTTTTCAAATTATGATTTTTCTCTTCTCTGATTTCTTCCATAACCTGGGAAAGCCCCAGCCCTCCCCCCATGCACGGCCCTTTGTTTGGGAGAACAAGCAGAGGTCACGCTGTGCTGAATGTGGCTGCTGTTGCATCACCCCCTGTGCGTGTTTTTGTGCTTCTGGCTCAGCGTGGGGCTGTCCACCCCCAGGGTGATGGTCCTGGTGCTCCCTGTTGGGCACCTTCTCTCAAGTTCATGGAGTCCTGCATTTCTGAGTGCAAAGAGGTGAGTGTGACTGTGGTCAGTCCAGGGGGGCTTCCTCCAGGGATGGACAAAGATAGATGCTTGGCTGGGACAAGCTTGTCAGGTTCTTGGTCATACCCAGGGCCTGGCTCTCTTTTCCATTATTAGGCTTATTAGCATTTTTTTTGCCTTTTGTGATTTCCAGCTCAGTCACAGCAAGGACTTGCTAGGGGATTCAGGTTTAGCAAAACACATGAGTGCCTGTTTAGCCTGAGCTGCAGCCAGGCCCTTGCCAGGATTCAGGCATGTATTTTCTTCAGATGATGCACTTCGTACGTGCTTCCAGCAAGTGCATGTGGTGCTGCTGAAAACTCACAGAACCACTGGGTCCATCCAGACCCTGGTAGCCACATGGAAGCCTTTCCAGTGGGATGTCATGTCCTGGTTATCCCCCCTGTGAGGTTCCTTCTGAGCACTGCTCACCCAGAGTTTCCTCTCACTCTGGGTGCATGGTTGCAGTTTTCTTCTCCACAGAACCATTGGCCAGAGCAGGTGCCTCGTGCCCCTTTGTTCTGTCCTTTCCTGGGACCATGCCTACCCTGCTGTTGATCTCAGATCTGTTCAGCAGCAGTGGCAAAGAGCAAACAGCAACTAACAGGTATTGATGACTGAGGCCTGCTTCTTCATTTATTCACAGACAAATGTTTTAACCTGTCAGAGTTAAAAAATCATATTGATTGCAGAGATTTCGTTTTATTCCTTAGGTCTGTTAGTCAAAAGGGCAATTCCTCCTTTAATGTCTTCCTGCCACGGGCTTGATTCCACTCTACCTTGTCCAGAAAATCTTTTATTTTCAAGGCTCAGGGAAAATGATCTTTATAAAATATAAACTATGGGAATTTTCATTCCCCTCTGGCTTTAGGAGGAGGAGAGCAGCTGGTAGAGAGTGGATGAGAAAGGCTTTATCTGCTATATTTTGGTTACTGCACTTTGAGTGATGGGTTTAATAATTGATAGAGCAATTTAGCAATGATCCATAATCCTGAAAGAAGCCTACGCTCCCCTCCCTTTCTGTCTCCCTCCCTTTCTCCTTCCCTTTGAGACTGACAGGCTGCTCTCAGTGGTTTTGTCTGCAAAATTTCATCCCTTGGTTTCTGTAAACAGCCTGACATGAGAGAGGGGGGGAAAAAAGCAAGTGTTTCTAAATCTTTTGTCTTGTTTCCACAAACAGCTGCACTGCTTTCTCCAGCTCTGAGCTTCAGTCATTTATTTGCTCTCATGGTCTTGCTGAAGAGAGCAGGAGGTTTTCTTTAAGGCCCTAACCTAAATGAAGTGTGTATGTACAGTGTAGATAGGAGAGCAGAGAGGTGCAGAGCCTCCCAGCAGGGACCCCTCCCTCCCCATTTAAACCCAGGCTTTGTTCATGGCTGAATCCAGCTTTCTTAATCCCAAGAAAGGTGCACAGGGATGGCAAGTGCTTGATATGTAAGTGTGGTTTACTTGAAAGTCTTCCAGGATTAACCTATGGAAATTGCTTTTTCCAAGAGCCTCGTGTGGGTGGTGGCAGGGAGCAGGGGGATCCTGTTGGAGAGCCTGGTACGTGTCTTTGTGACTCCCCATTTTTCAAGGTGGATGCAAACCCACAGCAGCATAGGGTTGTGTTTCCAGGAGCAGGGTGTGCAGCCCCTTCACAAGGGTAGGTTCCTGTGTGGGCTGTCCACAGTAAGTGTGGGAAGAGGAGAAAAGATGAAGCAGGAAAAGGAGACAGACATCGTGAGCGAGAGAGAAAAAGAGACAAGGTTATAGGTGCTGAGTGTGTGTTGAGGCCATGGCAGAGTGAGGAGAGGGAGGAGGTGCAGCCTGGCAGAAAGCCAGGTGTGAGCAAAGTCAAGTGAGATGTATTAAATTATGTTTCTCCATATGTATTACATAGATGCCAGATTGACAACGAGTTGTAATTAAGCTTGACATAAAGTCAGCTATGCACAGCTGTATTATTCCTTAAAATTACAAGGGGTGAGGTCCCTTGGGGCACAGCAGAGTTTATGGATGCTCCACCATGGGAGGTCTCTGAGATGGGCTAGCTGAATGCTTGCCAGGGGTGACACAGGCATTGCTGGGATGGCCCAGGATTGGGGCAGGGAGGGAATGGGTGACTTCCCTGAGGTTCAGGCTAGCCCTGTCTGCCTCTGACACCATCCTCTGGAGTATTTTCACCCTTCCCAGTCAGCACCCTGCTGGAACATGAGCAGTGGCCAGTGTCTGCTTCTATGAGTTATTTGCTATTAAATACCCTTAGCTAGCAATGAGAGGCTCACAAGGCTTGGAAGAAATTGTTGTGTGACTTGCTCTCTGTTAAAAGACACAACTTTGTGCATGTACACCTGATTTAAATAACTGTGAACCTGTACCACAGGAAACACTCCCAGCTGTGTAGGATTTCCCCTCTGTGTGTAGGAGGATCTTGGTGACCTTCCTATTGAGAAATGTATGGTTACTGGACCTTATAGAGTTAGAGAAGTTCAGGTGACAGGAGGCCCTGGGAGGTCATTTAGTCCAACCTGATGGTCAAGGTAGAGTCTGCCATGAGATCAAGATCATCACTTCATCTTGCTGTGTCTTAAAAGCCTCCAAGATTAGCAACTGCAGTGTCCCTCAGGGCAGCCTGTGCTGGTGGTTCATTTATCTGCACAGTGGAGGTGTTTTCCCCAATCCATCCCCAGAGGGATCCTCTCCTGTTTCAGTTTGTCTGTCATCTCTGCCTTCTGCTGCCCACCTGAGGGAAGAGCCTGGCACCATTTTCTCACGTGGCAGAGGAGGAGGAGCAGGCTGCTGGGATGGACACCATGGTTCTCCCTCCCCATGCTGAGGTTGCTCCAGGTCATCCTCCCACTGGGATCCCCATACCGAGTGTGGTGTCCAGGTGTGGCTGGAGGTGGGTTACTACATTCCTTGGATGGCTGGCCCTGATTCAGGGATGCTGCTGGTTCTGCTGCTCTCAGGGACTTCCTTTCTAGCCCACTGCCCCTTGAGTCAAGGTGCTCATGGCCATTCCAGCTGAGCAGTTCCCTACTGTCCCCAGTGCTTGTCTGTCCCAGGGGCCAGACATTTCTCTCCCTGGCATTTCTCCTGGCTGTATTTCAGAAGGTCCCTATCAGGCCATGCCTCCCACCTGTCCAGGTCCCTCTGGGTGGCAGCCCTGCCCCCACATGCATGGCCAGGAATCTCCAATGTGGCATCACCCACAGAGTGGGTGACAATGCACTCTGCCTCCTCCTCAGGTCAGGGGTAAAGATGTCATAGTCTGGGATAACCCTGTGGTGCCTCACTGGTTACCAGCCCCCAGTTTATATTTATGTCCTGTAACATAAACCATCACTGAGGCCTGAGTGGATCCAGCTTCCAGTCTTTTGAGCTGATTCAGATATTTTTTGAAGTGTTGCAGACTAATCTTGAGGGATGGGCAGGAGCAATGTGAGCAGTGCAGTGTTGGAGCTCCCTTCTAGTGGTGGTTGTACAGGTGGTCTGGCAGCCCTGGAAGTGGCTCTGGTTACACCCACAGTCCTTCCCCAAAAACCAGGTGTACCAGTGTTTGACCTGTGCAATACAGAGCCTGCTAGGAGGCCCTGTAGTGGCACTGTCCTTCCTTATCACTCAAACCAATACATCTTTGTGGGCAAACAGTGTACTGTGACCAGCTGGGTGGCATTCCTCTGTGGTCCTTTCCCTCCCTCAGGAATAGCCCTGTGCTGACTGACCATCCAGCAATGAGGGTGAGCCCAGCATTTCCCTGCTGAGTGACATGAGTGGGGCCCAGAGCTGCTCTCCTGTCCCCTGCATGGGGTGGGGAGTGAGCAAGCAGGAGCTGTTGGGGCTGGTAGGGTGTTATGCTCTGGCCCTGGTGGCTGCCTTTATCACAGACACAAAAGTCTGCAGATGCCCAGCCCTGGAGGAGAGGATGGCCTTAGTCTGGGGGTCATTCATATTTGATGTGTGCATCCCTTCCAGGTGTCTGTGTGAATGGAGAGGTGGAGGGGTGAGGGAGATAGCAACCGTAACATTTTTCTTCCAGAATATGAGCCTGTCTCCTTTTACATCCCTTCACTTAAGAAATTATTTGGAGTTTGAGAAGTACAGAGGAACAAAAAAAAGGTTCTCTGTGCATTCCACCTCCATTACCTAAGAGTTAAAGGAACTCTGCATTCTACAGTACATGGCAATAAAAGGTGGACACCTCCACAAAATACAAAAGCGTCAAGTGTGCAGTATGAGAAGGAGTCCATAAAGATGCCAAAGAAAGGGTTCATCTGAGAGGAGGATAGAGCTCCATCACTTGAATAAAAACCCATTTGTAAGACACACAAAGGATGCAGTTCCTTGTCCTCACAAGAGGTATCTTGGTGCATGGGAGAGCATGAGCTCTGAGTTGGGTGTGCAGCTGCTCAGTGCCTCCCTGCTTGGGCAGAGGAGCTCAGCTTCTGCCTGTCTGCCTCTGCCCAGGGCTTCCTGAGTGGAAATGTGGAAGCTGCTGCTTCCCAGCGTTCAGGCTTTAGCGAGTGGGACAGGAGCTGTGTGTACCAGCTCAGGGACATCTTCACTGCAGGTCTGTCTGCACTGCCTTCAGCTGCCCCCAGCCTTCTTCTGGCAGCAGGAACACTCTCTGCTCAAGGTGCCAGCAAGTAGCAAGCTTTGAGTTATATTTTTGTCTGAGGTGTACACTTGTCTATGAAGGACTCTGCTGAGACTGTCACGCTTGGCCATGGGATCCTACCAGAGGTGGTAAATTATCCCTGAGGAGGGCAGTTTGCAGGAAGTTTTAAAATTCAGAAAGAGGCCAGCTCTCTGAATCCGAGTCTGTGGAAATGAATTTTTTTGGCATTTGTTTTTAATGTCCTGTGATGTGTGGGTGAAAAAGCCAGCAAGCTAGACTGGTAATTAATTTTCCTGACAGAAACACCAGACAATGAAATTACCCTGCCACAAAGCAGGGTTGCTAAAGTAAATACTCCGCCAGCAGCAGGCCTGGAAGCAGGACGGGGTCGTGTGTGAGGTGCAAGCAGATGATGAGATGGCACTGCTGCCTCTGGGGACCTGTGGGCACTGCCAGCACGGGGACCAGCAGCTCTCTGGGGTGCACAGGCACATTCAAGCTGGGCTCCAAAGGATGGGGGCTGACTGGACTCACTGCTGAGCCAAAGAGCAGGTCACCCTTTGCTGTCCAGGCAAGTAATTTGGTTGGAAACGGGTAGGGATGTGGGAAGTGGGATGACTGCTTTTGTCCTGGAGATAGAGGCTCTTGGCAGGGCTCTTCAGTCTTTCCCGGGCTGGTGGCAAGTGGTTTCTAAACCTTTGGTCTGTGCTGGTGTGATTTGTGCGAGCTGTAGAACAGGTTGTGCCTGTGCATGCAGAAGGGGAGTGTCTTTTGTTGGAAGACATCGAGGGCAGCTCATGGGAGAGGAAGGACAGGAGGGCAAAGTTTTCTGTTTTCCTGCTGTGTGTCTTGTTCTGGAGGCAGGAGTTACTGTGCCAGGAGTGTTGCAGATGCACAGCCAAGAAATGGGTGGAGAGCGGGAAGTGGGGATGTTCTTGCATGTATTGAGGTATCTGGCAGACAAGATCCCTCACCACAATCAAAAGGTTTGGTGAGTCTGTGTTAAAAAACCTGTATTGTTCGTACAGAAAATGCTTCTCTGTGCAGTCATGGAGAGATCTGCTGAAGATTTCAGTGCTGTTTGGGAGGATCTGCTGCCACGTGAAACGTCCTTCCAATTTATGATTGCAATACTGGGATGTGCACATTTTCATAGGGCATTTTCCCTTGTTGCACAGTGCTAGCAGCTGCAGCATGCAGAAATCCCACACAAGAACTGTTTAAGACATGGAAACTGTTTTCTTTCCCTTTGGGAAAGAGAGTTATACTGTTTTTCTTGCTGAGCTAAATCTGAGTGCTTTTAGGAAAACAAGGGTCAGTTGTGGAGTGCATTTTAGGACCAGAGTTATTTAATGTATTCATTATCTGTAAAAAGTACTGGACCAGTAGTGAAGTGTTCAATACACATACTGTCTTAGGTCAGGTTGCAGAAAAGAGTGAGGAGCATTTAAAGGACTTGATCTAGATTACAGAAAACATTATGCTAGATCAGTGCAGTACCGAAAGCAGTAAACATTGGAAGAGATGAACTATTTCTGCATAATTCTATGTCCTAAATTAACTGCAGCTTCTCTGGAGAAAGGACTGCGTGTCTCAGAGGATCTCCCAGATAAAACATCTGCTAAAATGCCTCGTGTCACTCCAAAAGCAAACAAAATATTAAGCTTAGGGAAGACTGGAGCGCGAAAGCATTCTGCAAATAGTGTAAAATAAGTCTGGGGAATATCCTTGTGTTTAACTCTTTCTAGGTCTGTTCAGCCTGTCTCCAAGCAGTCATGTCAGGAAGAGGAGTTGCAGGGTCAGGCAGTGGAAGTGGATTGAAACATCCATGGGATGTTTCATGGTACACTGAGGAGGTAGAGGCTGCTGCAGACATGGGAGAACAGGGCAAAGATATAAAATCAGCTTGTGGTAAAGGACAGGTGATTCAATCATTTCCATCTTCACCTCTAAACCAATCTTTGTGAACGCAGAGTGAGAGGTGACAAATTTAAACCTGATGAAGGCAAATCAAGCTTTAAACAGCCAAGCTAAGATGCTATTGAAAGCAGAAGGTTGCCTGTGGAACTCTGTGCCATAGCATGTGATGGAAGTCAAGATCTCACCTTTTCTTAAAAAACTGACATGCTTATGTTAAGAAAGAGAGGAGTTGCATGTTAGATCTACGACCAGAAGGATGTATGCATCCATAACTGAGTATAAAGAACAAGATCCACCACAGTGGAGATTCAAAGGTATTCTGAGAGTGGACAGGTTAGTTCATTACAGAGTTCATAGCATCCTGCCCCAAAATGCTTGGCATTGGCCATTTCAAGCAGGCAGAGCACTGCACCTGGTGGCTGCAGCTCCCTCTTTCCTGCAGCAAACAGGAGGTATCTGCTGGCTGAAAATCTGGAATCCTGTGTGGTGTCCACTACCTGTTGTTCTTGAGGTGTCTTAATGACTATTTACTTAAGTTAACAAGATCTTTTTGTCTTAGGGCCACTCCCTTTCTGTGGAAAAATTACTATGATTGCATGAAGGCTGGGAGAAAACCACAGCAAGTGGTGGCTGTGGTGTATGTAAGGCACCATATCACCTAGATGTAGCCCCTTCTCACAGGCATTCTCACCATTGTTAGAATTCATAACATGAGTGATGTTCTGTTTAGTTGCACTCTTTGTGTTTAAATAATATGGACATAGATTTGTGCTTTTCTCCCCAATAGTGAAGATGGAAAACTTCTTCTGCATGTTAAAAAGAAATTATCTCCTTATTACTGCACTCCAGAAAGTGGAGCTTTCAGGTAAACCCACTGGACAGCCAAAGACTCAGGAGAAAAAAAATTAAGAGATTTTGGAATCTCAAATTCTAGGTCATCACATTTTGCAGGGGTCTGAAGGTGTTGGCAGCCTAAGTGTGGGGAGAGAGGAAGGGAGGGGTGTGCTGCATATGACAGCAGTGCAAGTGGTTTTTTATGCACAGGGAGTTTTCCACACAAAATCATGTTGGGAATATCCCTACAGTCCACCCCTCCACTTGAGTTAGTGGGAGGGATCTGAAGTTGAGGCGATTCATGGCTGAGCTCTCATTAGTGACCAGGGACATTTCCTTCACAATGTGGAAGGCAGGCAGGGAGAGGCAGATGGCTTTGAATGCAGGATTTACATAGTAATGAGATTCAGGTCACCATAGCTGTCTTTTTCTCTCTGCATTTTGTCTAGGTGTCGGGTAGTGTGTAGGGATGACAGGGATGACGGAATAGGGAGGAAAAGAGGAAAATTAACCCCTTGTTCATGAGGAGACATTGCTGTTAGAATAAAAACTTTGTCACAGTGGGCTAAAGAGCAGTAGGGTATGACAATGACAAGCACAGATGAGGCTAGAGGTAGCCACTTTTTAAGTTTCTGAGTTGTTTTTGTGGGAATGGCACAAAGAATTCTAACTTTAAAATACCAGAATTTCCTGTAATTTTTACATTCTGTGTTGCTGGTTTAAGAAGAGGTAGTTTGGAACTTTTATCATTACAAGTCTCCCCAAAACTGGGGGAGTTTGTGAACTGAAGACAGGGCATGAATTCTTGCTACAGAGTCTTTGCTTCTTTATCATTACAAGTCCCCCCAAAACTGGGGGAGTTTGTGAAGACAGGGCATGAATTCTTGCTACAGAGTCTTTGCTTCTTTGGAAAAAAAATACCATTTTGCTTGGTTTCTTGGCTAAAGACTTGTCTTGACATGACTATGTAATGGTGTGATTAAAACATAATATTTTCCACTGCAATTGGTAATCCTTAGTATGATCTCACTAGTGTCAGATCTTATCCTGATGACAAATGGGGAACTGGGAATCATAGGTCCTATTTCGAGCTTTGGATGGTGGCACTTGATTTGCTCAATAGCCAACCCCAGGCATTTCCAAAATATGCATAAGGGCCTGAGAAATCCCAAGGCTATATTTAAAATGATGAAAGTTTTAAAGCAGTGTGTGTTTATCTGTCTTCTGCTTTTTCTTTCTTTATAGTTAGAGGAGTATGGGCGAGTAAGTTATTCTTCCTGCTGTGCATCCCATGACACCAGGAGCTGGGACTTTAGAAGCATTGCAAGATAAGGAAAGAAGCTTTAGGAGATCCTTGTATAAATAGGAACTGTGTCATATAACTGCATGTGGACATCTAGGCAGAGGTGGGATAAGTAAGGAAGGTGTTTGTGTGTATAAGGTTTTCAGTATTTGGAAAATATTTTTGGTTCTTTCACACAGAGTTTTTGAAATGCAGAACGTTTGGGGCACATAGGTCAGGATTCATCTTGTTTTACCTTGGCTACTGGAGTTAAGCAAGTTCATCTAACCTCATCCTACAGACCTTTTCAGCATCAGTGGAGAAGGATTCCAACCACCCCAAGGCAGTGGGACAGACTCCCTCTGGAAGGGGAGGGAGCAGAGGGGCTTTGGTGGCATCTCTTGGAGATGGCAATAAATGCATAGCCAGAGAGCTGCTGCATTTTGGCTGTTTGGGCTGAAAGGGAAAAGGAAATCTAATCAGGTGCCTGAGGCAGACTGGGAAAGGAAGGCTTCTTGGCTACTTCCTCCTGAGGAAAAGGCTTAGGTCTAATAGATCTAATTATATTATTTCTTTGTTTTATTGTTACAGCCATTTGTTTAAAAACTCAGTAATCCTTTTATACCAGGCCTGTAATGATTATTTAATGTCTGGCTGTTTGTGAACCCACGGAGCTGTGTGAACAGAGGATGCTTCACTGCAGGGGATGTGCACAGTTCTCCACAGGACAGCGAGCTGGGCCTGAGAGCCTCGAGTGGGGGCCTTGATTGGGGGCCTTCCTATTCCCACTTGCTGGATGAAAGCAGTGGTAGTTCCCTCCTTTACAAAATGCTGCCAGATGTGAGGCTGTCTCTTGGCTGTATATGGCCACAGTACTCTTCTGTAAGGCTGAATATTCACCGACTAATGTTTGGTCAGCAGGCACTGTGCCAGTGACCAGTGAGTCCCTCAGCTCTGTCAGAGCAGTGACACTTGCTGGTGGCAGCTCTGTGAGTGTCATGATGGGCACCAGCTGCCCAACGCCAGCTGAGCAGCTCTGCTCCCCTCGCTGATGTCTTCTGACCTCTTTCTTTGCAGAGCCCCTGAAATCATCCTCGGTTTACCCTTTTGTGAAGCAATCGATATGTGGTCATTGGGATGTGTCATTGCAGAGCTGTTCTTGGGCTGGCCCTTGTACCCAGGAGCTTCAGAGTACGATCAGGTGGGTGTGGATATTGCCCTGGGCGCTGGTAAGTGCACACATCTTTTTCCCTTCTCTTGTCAGAGTGAGCAGATGCCAACTTTTTCACTTTGGCTAATGATGGATCTGTATTTCTTGCTCTCCCAAGTCGACATTGTCGTTATGCACCTGGGTATTTGTTCCAGGTAACCAGTGTGCAGCTTGGTACGCTGGCTTTTAAGACTGCCTGAGTGAAATCTCAATCAAGAGTCAATGCTGCCATTGACTGGAGAGCTCTGTGCATGTCCCTCCTCACTGTGCAAAGCAGGCACCCGTTCTCTGCTGTAACAGCAAGTGCAGTATAAAGCCTTATTTGTTAGAAGAAACTGCATGAACTCAGCTGCATTTCATAACCCCTTTTATGAGAGTGCATATTAAAAGCAATGACAAGAAGGAGAACGTTGGCATTGATGTAGGTTTCCAGTTAATATAAGCTGTCGTCCCTTTTCTCCCTATAGGCTTTTATGCCCTTTTTGTAGTCCTAAAACCGATAATGCAGCGGCAGCTAGAGCCAGGGCTGTAGAATACTTTGCATTCCCACAGTATTCTTCAGGCTGATCTTAGCTGTCTGAAAATGCAGCCTGCAAAGGGGCCTTTTTTTTCTTTTAGGAAATAAATTTTTTAAAAAGGAAAAGAAAAGCAGGAAAATAAATAAGTTTTTCACATACTGAAATGTTTTCTTGACTTTTCTTTTGAAACCAGTATTTTTTTAATCAGAGCTCTAAAGGTAAAATTTGGCAGGGGAAATAACTTGCAGCAAAGAGCAGGGCTATTAGTGACTCTAAAGGAAATCAAATGTAGCTGAAAAACTTACAAGCGTTTGAAAATCACATACCAAGCATGAAAAGTAGATTTCTTTCTCTTCCCCATTGCACCCCAAAAGCCATAAAACACACAGCTGGAAAAGAAATCACCATACCTTACTGGCCAGCTTAACTGCCCAGCACAAAGCTTCCTCTGGTAAAGTGCGACGAGGGTTCCTGGGGAACTGGGAAAGGGATAGGGGCTGATCCTGGGCACTGGCTGCAGCACTGGCATGGGGCTGCAGGCAGGATGCTGCTGCCCCTCAAGTGTGTGAGCTCTGATGGACCTGAGGAGCTGCAGAGCTGAGCAAGCCATTCACAGTGAACTGGGGCCTGAGTGCTTGGAAATGATTGAAAGCACGGCTGCTTTTTATGCCTTTATGTATTAATGTTTTTATCCTTCTCTGTTTCTTCTCTCAAAAGCACTTTCCATCCTTCCCTAGAATTTTTAAAGTAGGTGACTGGTTTTAGTAGTTTTGCAGAGTTTGCAGCAATTTTGAAGAATGAAGCCATGCAGGAGACAGGAGGTGCCAAAGTTAAGGTTTTGTGTGGTGCCTCAGGCATGTGTGACATTGGTCTTCAATTGTGTAATCACAGACTCTTTCTCCTTTATTAATAAATAAAAGTTAGAGATTCTTGAAACACAAATAGAGTATCTTCTAGCTGTGTGGGTGCCAATGAGGTCATGCTTGTGGATGCAACCCAAATAACGTCATGTAGTCAGTAGAGACAAGTACTTTCCATACCATGAGGGTGTCAGTTGGTTTGAGTGTATATTTCACCCTAGTTCAAAGGCAGCCACTTCATAATCCTCTGTTTGGAACTTCAGACTGCTCCTAGGACAGGCTGTGTGCTCAGGTGGAAAAAAAAGGCAGAAGTTAGAGAGCAAATATCAAATTGCTGAAATGACTTCCTAGAGAGGAGAGGGTGCGAAATGTTGAGGCATCCCATTGAAATCACTGTGTGGGTCCTTCTCTTTGAACTTTAAAAATTTAGGAACTTTCCTCTTTTCATCTTTTGGCCTTGTGGGAGTGCACTCTAAGGGTGAGTTCCCAGTGATGTATGTGATAAATTGAGGGAATTCCATTCAGAAATTCTCTTCCTCTCATTCCTTGCACTGAGTTTTTTGGCGTGAAGTTTCTCTACATGCTACACCTTCTTTTTTTGTCTGTTCTGTTGGTTCAAATGCCTCCTGAACTCCTTCAAGGAAAACCTCCAGAGATCTCCACAGGATGAACAGTGACCTCTCATCCTTTCTCTTACAGATTCGCTACATTTCACAGACGCAGGGCTTACCAGCAGAGTATTTGTTAAGTGCAGGGACAAAGACGACGAGGTTTTTCAACAGGGATACAGACTCACCATATCCCTTGTGGAGGCTGAAGGTAGGAAGACATTCCCTTGTTTCTTTTGCCTTGGAGTTGTTGGTTGGAAGTGAGGAGACACTCAGATCACCTGAGAGCCTAAGTTTCTGCTTTTTGCAGTGCAGCACAGACATAGGGGTGGATCACCCTAGTAGGGGTGGATCCTGCCCAAGGTAAAACCACCATCTGCAGAATTTGGAGCCTATAATACACCTGCTTGGCATTGAAATGTAGGAAATTTAAGTCCAGAGTTGACCTGGAAATCTCCCTATAGTCAATGATTTGGTGTGTAGTGGGCAGACTTTGCTCTAATATCTAATTCATTGTGGGTGGGGGGGAAAAGGCAAGCATTTCAATTCTACAGTCAAAACCTCTAGTAAAGCAGGTGAGCCCTGAGTGTCTGGCGTGTGTAGTGGGCAGACTTTTCTCTAATATCTAACTCATTGTGGGGGGGAAAAGAAGGCAAGCATTTCAATTCTACAGTCAAAACCTCTAGTAAAGCAGGTGAGCCCTGAGTGTCTGGTGCCAGTGGGTTTGGCTGCATGCTGTCCCCAAGGAGAGAGGCCAGTGGGCTTCTGGCTGGGATGGGATGCTCTACCTCAATGCCAGGGTGGTTATAAGAGACCCACCATAGTTGGGAGGACCCTCAGGAGTGAAATAGAAGAGATAAATGACCTTGTGACATAAAAGATGTCACATAACCGTGGTGGAGATCGTGTAAATGGTGTCTGGTCAGGCAAGAGAGGCATGGTGGTCCCTGATGAGGACAGGATGAGGCACATGTGGGAAGTGGCACATAATCTGCAGCTGGTTGCAGGGCAGTGTTGGTCAATGCCTGTGTCCTGTTTTGAGCAGACGCCAGATGATCATGAGGCAGAGACGGGGATTAAGTCAAAGGAAGCAAGAAAGTATATTTTCAACTGTTTGGATGATATGGCACAGGTAAGAGCGTTGGTGAGTAACCAGCAAGACTGTTCGCATGCTTTCCAGCAATGCTAACAAAAGGGAATTATGGAAGTTCTCTGTGTATCCTATTCTGGGGCCAGCTCCTGAAAAATACCAGGATTGTGCCTATCAAATTTGCTGCTACGTGCTGCTTTGTAGGAGTGACTGCACACAGGCGTGTGTGTGCTGTAGTAAAGCACCCTTGGAAAGTGGCTAAGGCACATCTCTGAGTGTTGAAATCCTGCATTTTCTCTTGTCTCTCCAGTGCTCTTCTGTATGACCGCTGGCAAGTCACTTGCTTTCCCTGTGCTTTAATATTCCCATTTGTTAAAGGGTGACAGTGGAAATATTCACCATGGCCACAGAAGAGTGTGCTCACTGTAAAACATGGCTGGCTGGGGGAAGAATGGGAAGTACTAATTCACTGTGTCAGTTCCATGTCGTTGTGAGAGCTAATCCCAGCATAACCACTCCTGTGACAGGAGTTTGTGCTGACAAACCAGTGTGCAAAACTGGCCCAACACTAGCACCAAACTGGAGTTTGTGCTAGCAAGGTCTAGACATTGCAGCAAGTAAAGCATGTAAACATGCAGGACTGGAATCTGAGGAGACTGGATAATTAATGAAATAATATAACAAGTCTTTTTTTTTCCTGGCACCTGATACATGAATGGGATGTTTCTCATAAACCTACTGACAATTTTTATGTATTTTATATATTTTTTGCTCACAGGACACATAGATAAGTGTCTGATGGCGCAGTATATGATAAATACTGTGATTATCAGAGCTTGCCTGCTACCACATGGAAGCTTTTCATCTTCAGTGGAGGGTGACTAAGTGTTTCATTAGCCACTGACCCAGGCGAGCTGAACACTTAACAGTCTGTCTGGAGATGTGACATGCACAAGCCAGATGAGTGGCCACCACGGAGTCTGGCGTGGCTCCTCAGCAGCTCCTCCTTTAGACAGGGAGGCTCTCAGGGCGTGTGCTCCAACGAGGAGTAAACAGAGTTTGCTGGAGACCTGACCATCTGCTCTTCCCCTTCGGCACTCACTCCTGTCCCTTCTCCTCTAGGTAAACATGACAACGGATTTGGAAGGAAGCGATATGTTGGTGGAAAAGGCAGACCGGCGGGAGTTCATAGATCTGTTAAAGAAGATGTTGACGATAGACGCGGATAAGAGGATAACACCCATTGAAACTCTGAGCCACCCTTTTGTCACCATGACACACTTGCTCGACTTCCCTCACAGCACACAGTACGTGGCTTTTGTTCCCCTTTGGGTCTTGAATTGAGGGGTGAAAAGGAGAGCTGGTTGTGGTGGAGACCAAGTGCATCTGAGGGGCTTTAAGATGTTTAATCCCTAAGTTTTAATCTTTTCCTGCTTAAAAGAAAAAGATGATTGCCAACTCAAGGTTGCAAGAATTGTGTTGTAGGTGCTTGGCATTTAAAACGCTTCAGTGTGTGCTACATTAATTATGTAAATATTCAGTAATTACATATTTTTGCATTAAAATGCAGGAGAAATTATGCAATTAGTGCTGAAAGTATCAGTCTATTTCAAAGTAATATAGTCCTGATTGTTACTGGGGTAATCAACCTTATCTGCAGAGGGGACCCGACCCTTCCTCCCAGAACCTTCCCATGGTGCCAGGAGTCAGCTTGGGGCTGTTTGCTTTTTAAGGGAAGAGCTGTTCTACAGCAGGCTGTTTTACAGGCATAAGCACCAGGACGAGGAGTTTGATTTTCAGCTTGGTTGTTGTCCACCTGTGTCACCTTAAATACCACGTTCTGACCTCATCTGACACATGTAGAATGAGGACGGGCTCCACTGCCTGATGGAGATGAGAAGTCACATCTTCAAGCCTGACTGCCCTTCTCCTAAGGCTGCACCACAGAGCACAGCAGCCTGAAATGCAGGATACTGTCCCCAGCCCACTGCCCATGTCCAGTTCACATAGGGACAGATTTCTCAGGTGTAAGTGAAGAAGGTAGACACATAGTGGGAGTTTTACAAAACATTCAGGACACTTAGCTTTGAACATCCTCCTTTATAGCACTTGGCATTTCCAGGTGCTTTCACAGGCTGTCCCTTCCCCTTGACAGGAGAACAATTATTGGCACAGTGCTGTATTTTCATTGGGTGCTATTTGCATGAGTGTTTTAAAGGCTGTCAGGAGCTCAGGTACAAAATTAAAGGGGGCTGCTTGAAGAGCTGCAGAGCAACAGGTAACTGTGTCAGCGCCCCTGCTTGTATGGGTGGCTCAGTATTTTGAGTTTGTTTAAGGTAGCTTTCCCCCTTTGAAGGAGCTGTAGCTGCCTTTTTGTTACATTTACCACAAGATAAGAGCATCTGCTTACCAGAAGGTAGTGGGTGCACGATCTGTGTAGACCCAGACTTAGCCTGCACAGCCATCTTTGAGCATTGTTACCTATAAATAGATGGTAAGTGATAAATGAAAATAAGATGGGGCATGATTGTGCTAAAGAGGAAACAAGTAAAGTTTCATATTAAAAAAATTCATGAATAAAATATGACAGCAAAAATACTGAGTGAGCATCATGCATGAGACAAAAGTCTTTTAATTTGCAACATAGTCCTTCTGACTATGCAACAACTGATTGTGTAAGATAGGAGAGATTAGTGACCTAATGCATTGCCGTCAGAAATCTTTCCACTAATGCAACAGTCCATAACCACATCTTCATTTTTGAAGTGCTCACTTGTGGCTGCTCAGGCAAAGCCCCAGAAAGATTGAAAATATCATTGGGGCCAACAGCAATGAGAATTTTAGCCAAATAAAGAATTCAGCATCACGTCTCTGAATACCAAGTGTGTGCCAGCCGGGTGTGTAACCCCGCAAGCCCCTCCACGCTGGAAACAGCGACTGGCAAAGAGAGCAATAGGCTGTAACCAGCATGGCAAGTGGATGGAGCTTTTGTCTGTGATTACTTGTGCTTTGGAGAATAGAAACTTCAAAGCCTTGAAAGATGCAGGGAGCTATAATCTCTCTTGGAAATAAATTGAGCAGCAGAAAAAGTGAGGATATATGGAAACTGTAGCTTCTGGAAGGAATCTCTGCGATGGCACGTTTCAGAGAGGCTGCAAGTTCGACAGTGCAAGTGGGGCTGTTCTGCTTTCTTACAAGCAGACAGCAAAGTGAGCTTAGCTTCCCATTTCACATATTTAACTTCCTGGCTCTTAAATTTACCCCTCAGACTTTCTGTCTGTTTTGCTTTGTCCTTGCTGTTTTTTTCTCCCACCTTTTTTTAAAGCAAAGCCAGAGAACTTGGTATTGCATTTGTAGAGCTTACATCTTATTAGATAAAACCGTTTGGTGACACACACTATTCACCATGTACAGAGCCTATACTCCTCCCAGTGCTTTCTTCTTTGTGCAGGGAGAATTATATTCATACTTGACTGAAAAGAAGTGATCCGATAGCCTTCTATATTTATTTGATAAGAGTTTGATTTTGCTGGATGTTCTGTGACCAACAGGTGTAGTTCTGGAAGTGAATGCACATAATGGGCAGCTAATTATATTCATATTTGACTGAAAAGTGATCTGATAGCCTTCTATATTTATTTGATAAGAGTTTGATTTTGCTGGACGTTCTGTGACCAACAGGTGTAGTTCTGGAAGTGAATGCACATAATGGGCAGCTGTGCACAGTGTCCTGAGCCTGGCTTGTCTGCAGATTGTTTATGACCCAGATCCAGTTACCAAGATGTTACTTGTAGGATGAGAGGTGACCATTTGAGTAAGAGACAAGACAGGGATAAAAAGATCTAGGTCTCTTCATCAGCCTTAGGAATCATATAAGATTGTTCCTTTTGAAGGGATGCTGTTTCTTAAAAGTGATGTGAGGATATACTCCCTACCTCCAGCAGTTTAGCTCATTACAAAACGGTCAGCATACAGCTGATTTTCACTGCTTGGAATTTCTCTTTCTCCATGTTGGGATAATGGAAATAAAATAAATGCCTTTATACTTTCTGAGGTTGTGTTTCAGACTCTGAGGTCACATTTGTAAAAACAGTTATTGTGGAAGAATTGTGGAAAACCTGTATTGATTTTCAGATATCAAAAGTGAGATTGTACTAAGAATACAGGGTTGCCTAGGTTCACTGTTGTTATCTATTAACTTCTGTATGCTTTGGTATTCTAATTAATGAAATATGGACAGTTTCATCTACAGATGCCTACTGTGCTCTAGCAATGTAGAGAGTATTTAATCTCCTTTACTGGGGCACAAAATAGGATACTTCTCAAAATTTCCATTGCTATATCAATAACATTTAAGGGAAAGTCAGTGTAGAGGAAGAAGCTGTAATCATTCCCCCAGAGATCCAGTTCTCAGTGTGAGATAACCTCAGAACCAGATTCCCTCGGGGCTTTGAGGAATTTGCTTTGGAACAACTTTTTGATATTAATTGTCCCATTGACTGCAAGAGGAGATGTCATGCTTCAAGATAAGCATCTGCACAGGCATTTAGCCAGACAGGGGCAATGTTTTAACTGCTTAGCTGGACTCAGCTCTTGGTGAACAACTACTTAAAAGGAACAGGGATGACTTTTTTAGGGGGTCTCAGTGATCGAGAACAGTGAAATTCTTCCTTGCAAAAGACATGTAAAACTATCTTTACGCTTACACTGAGGCAAAAAGCATGAATTTTCTTTTCCTGTCAGGCTCCATCATCAGGAAAAAAAAAATGTTTCTTTCTTTCTTGCTCTCAGTCTCTTTTAGTCTTTTAATACAGCCACTTTGTATTTCTTGCCCTGTTCCCTAAAGAGCAACCAATTTGCTTGCTTTTGTGACTTGTATTGCAGTGCAGAGACCCGTGGGAGCACCCAGGAGTCCCAGGGCAGCTGCTCTTATCTTGGCCTTCTTCAGTGCAGTGTTAATCTGACTCTCACCGGTTAAGAGAGACCTGAATAAAATAGCAAAGGGCTTTAGGAGCCTAGAAAGTGCTAAGCTTGCCATGGAGACCTATTGCAGGGCCACTGTGATGACCTGTAACCTGTGTGAGTCGCTTGGTTGATTTTCTCTGCCTTCCTTGCCCCCCATTCCCTGCGCAGTGTCAAGTCCTGCTTCCAGAACATGGAGATTTGCAAGCGGCGGGTGAATATGTACGACACGGTGAACCAGAGCAAGACACCATTCATCACCCACGTAGCCCCAAGTACATCGACCAACCTGACCATGACTTTTAACAACCAGCTCAACACAGTCCACAACCAGGTGAGGGCATCAATCACAAGCAGCCAGTGCTTGAAACATTTATGTCAGGAGGGCCTAGAAGATGAAAAGCAAAGTAGCATCCCATTTAACATGCCTGCCAAGAGATGGTGCCTTTCTACTCTCCTTCCTCTGCTCTTCTCTTCATTCTCTTTTCTTCAGGCAAGCAGTAATCTTGTGACATTTTGTGTGACGGGGAAATGTTGCCCTTGTTGTTTATGTTGTTGTTGGGGTGATAAATCCTGCTTACTTGGGAGGTTGCTATGGGGAAAAGCTCATTAGTCCCTTAATGCAGCAAGCAGTACTTCACTCCCTGGGTCAGGCAGAAGTATTTGTGATCTTACAGCCCTTCTTCAAATTGGCATTGAAGTAAAGTTAATTTAAACCCTCTGTAACAGACACAGCACTGTAACTGATCAACAGGAAAGAAGAGTTTAGCGATAATATTTGTTCTTACCTCTCATTGCTTTTACTTCAGGGGCCACAGTTGATGTGGGAACTATGTGCATGTGCCCCAGCTGTGAACACATTGCACTCCAGTTTGGTGGGCTTTGCCTTTATAATCGTGATTTTTATTAGTTTTGATTGCCCCAGTGTTGGGGGGTGCTGTGTTAACAAATTTTATGTGACTAGCAGGCTAAGTTGTTTGCTGTGGTACTGTATTACAGCAGTGAAAGGAAACTCTCCAGGGAGAGCACTCTAGGAGACTGAAGCAAAAAAATAGCTGCTGCTTTGAAGCCTTTTGGGACAGGCTGCTCAAGATTCACTCTAGAGATTGCAGGTGGCATTGCGGAAATGGCGTTTGGAAAGCAAGGGAGCTGAAGGAGTGTGTGTAGATGTGCAGGATGCTCCTGTGCCAGTAAGAAAACCAGACTTCTTGACTCTGGTCTTGATACATGTGATCACAGAAGGTCTTTTGAAACAATTCAGGCAGGCACAGACAGAGATAGGTCATGACTTTGTGTGAGAGGGTACTAATTACAAACACCAGTTCCCTTTCTAGGCTGTTTCTGAGGTGCTGACTGAAGAAATGCATGCTACATGCTCCCCTAGGCCCCAGCTGCAGGGCAGAGACACTGTTTGTACCACAGCTACTTGTAGGAAAGGCAGACTTGCTTTCATTTCCTCACATTTCGCTTGACATTAAGATCAGCTGTTGGCTGGGGAGATCCATGGTCATTTCTGAATTCTCATAAGGGGTGTGTGTTCTGAGCAGAGCCAGTATGCCCAGTGTTCCTAGAAGAATTGGCAGAAATATTTCCAGGAAGAGTGTTTTAATTTGAACAAGTTCTAAGCCTTTCACAATTCTCTTCAACATACCACTTGTCTTGGCTTTCTTTTGTTTCCTATCTCTGCAAAATATCTGGGGATTACCTCCTTCCAGTTATGGCTTCTGAGATTACCAGTATGGAGCTGCCGTGGTTGCTGCTCAGTGTGTTGTAGAGGAGAGCAGATTGCACTTCACAGCCCCTGCACTGAGAGGAGAAGAGGAGAAGGAGGAAATACTTTGTTGTCACATCCTTCATGGCTGTGGCTGTGGCAGTGCAGTGTAGGTCCAGTGGCAACCAGTGCAGTGCAGAATGCTTAATTTGCTCTCTCCTGCACCTTGATCAAAGCCTCCTCCTGGGTTCATACATTCACCATGAGAAAGAGTTGTCTGACCTATAGTGTTGCTGGCATGTTTGGACAAAGGGGAAGGATAGGCTCTGGTCTGGTACTGTCTTGCTGCCTAGGCATGCATGTTAAAAACATATATTTCAAGCAGTGGCAGAGCTGTTCAGTTGCCCGCAATTGTTAGATTCAGTCCAAAATAAAAATAAAAAAAGTCTTCAGATTTCTAAATTTTTAAGAACTCTGGGCTGATTTTCCTGGCTTTGAAACATCCCTCAAGTGGAGTTTCTGCTCTAAGAGATTTTAAAGACAATTCAAGTGAAGTTTGGACCTTGCAGGTATTAGCATTGCCTCCTGTTATGACTTCTGATTACTTCAAATTCCAAACATAATTCAAGGGGCTTGTGCCATCTTAGATACAAGGTATCTAAGAGGAAAGGCTAGAATGGATTTTCCCTCTCAGGATATTTCACAGGGCATGGAGGTGCCACATCTATTTTACCTAAGAAATGTGAGTAGCTTCTAGAGCTATGTACATGATGAGTGAACAATGTGATTTGTGGATAGCAACATTTTCTGAGCCCATCTTCCTCATGCTGCAAATCAGAGCCAGTGGGTGAGAAATGGAGCTGCAGTTCTGCTGTAGGGGACGTGCTGTGTCTCTGGGCAGTACAAGCAGTGCTGTGTGGCCAGAGGTCCCATGGCATGGCACAGCAGTGGCACACCCAGGCTGATTGTGATCCTTCCCCCAGCTCTGCCCTTGTCTCTTTACTCCTCAGTGTCCAGTGTTCTACCCCTTGTTTGCTGTTTTGATTTGATTTTTATTTTATCTTACACTACCTTACTTTATTATTTTTTTGGATTTTGCTTCTTCCAGCGTACCCATCTCCCTCATTTTTTTGTTTGTTTTTTGTTTTAATTCCCGTCATTCCTTTAGACCACCAACCTGGCTCCCACCTCCTCCAGTGCCACTATTTCCTTAGCCAACCCCGAGGTCTCCATACTAAATTACCAATCTGCACTCTACCAGCCCTCAGCGGCGTCCATGGCTGCGGTGGCCCAGCGGAGCATGCCCCTGCAGACGGGAACAGCGCAGATCTGCGCCCGGCCAGACCCCTTACAGCAAGCCCTCATCGTCTGCCCACCAGGCTTCCAAGGTGAGTGACAGCCTCACCAGGTCTTGGCCTGCTGCTTCGTCCAGCTCTTGTTGGAAATGAGATTCCTCAGATGAGGTCGTATGGCAGAAAAAAGGGCTGGCCTAGTAAATCAGAGCAGCGAGGTTGTTGCAGGTGGAAGTGTTGGCAGGGGATCTTGCAGGCACCTCTAACATCCTGAGTTGGAGGCAGCTGAAACTGAGAAGGGGCTGGGGGAGAATATGTGGTGCTTGTCATTCTTTGCCCTGAACAAAGTTTAAGGCTCTTCTGCCGTACTTTGGTAAACTGGAAAGCTTTCCCACACAGTACCAGTAAATCAGTACATATGTATGTTATGGGTCATGCTGTCACTTCTCAGTGACTCCATTGCTAAAAGGGGAACTCGGGAGGATAATGCAACAGGGAGCGTGGTGCTGGTGGATATGAGGGTTCTCCCCCATAACAGATGCCATGACCAGTTATGAGGAAAATTCCCTCCGCTCCAGCCCTGCTGCAAACAGCTCTGCCTGTGTATACTAGTGGTAGGAACTATTGTCAGACAACTTGGGAGATGCTCAGTGTTAACCACTTGTCCTTCTGTTAACTTTACATGCTGTAGCAATTTGGGAAAACTTGCCAAGTGTCTGTAGGAAGTGGTCTAAATAGACCTCAGTTCAGCTGGTGCAACTTCTGCTCTTCATTTCTACAAGCCTGTCTGTGCATTAGTCTCCAGGCACTTGTTAAATGTTCTGCAAGATTATCAAAGCTCTTTTGAACTAGAGAAGTTTAGCTAGACCTCTTCAGCGTAGTTAAAATGCATCTCAAGGGTTTGACTTCAGAAGTGGAGTATGTAAGCGACCATCCTCAGCTTGCTGCTTTGAGAAGGCTCCAAAGTAGAGGAGGCAGCACAAGCTGTGCCATGCACTGAGGTGCCTCCAGCTCAGTTAGGCTAATGTGGGGCTCAGCCAGCAGTGACTGGAGTTTGGGGCATGCTAGGGCCTTTCAAATATGAGTCCCAAGAAACTGTGCTGGAGAAAATCCTCTGTCCCCATCAAGGCTGAGGGAGTATGGAGTTCTGGATTCCCATCCCACTTTGGTGTAAAGAGAGCATTCTCATATAACAGTGGGTTTTGGCTGATAAAGACCATTTCTTGTTATTAAACCAGAAATATGGGAAAGAGAAGCCATTCACTCCCCTCTTTTCCTTTTCTGCCCGTGCACATTGTATTGCAATATTTCCCATGCGCTTGAGGTACCCTAAAATACAAACTCAGCTAACCTCTTATTGCCTTTGGAAATGTCTTTTCTGCACCCTTATACCTGTATCATGTTTGTGAACATTTGATGGACATGTTTGGGCCAGGGTGGAACAGGTGGCACTCTGATAGCTGATTATTCAGAGGGACTGAACATTGCAATTTAAGTGGACATCAGCGAGTGCCTTTAGACTCCTCTGGGAGCCAGCCCCTGTTCCTGGCCATGCTGCTGGTGGCTCATGCTGTCCCTTCTGTGCTGGTGGAACAGGGTTGCAAGCCTCCCCTTCGAAGCACGCGGGGTACTCGGTTCGGATGGAGAACGCCGTTCCCATTGTCACTCAGGCTCCTGGGGCACAGCCTCTTCAGATCCAGCCAGGACTCCTCGCACAGGTAAGGAATTCTAAAGGCACCGAGCTCAGCAGGTATTTACTGTGTTGTTTAGCTTTTGGAGGCTGAGGAGAGAACCTTTCTCTGAGGGCATTCTGTGGTGCAGTTTGGAGACTTGGGCAACTGTATATGCGTCGGCAGCTTTCTCTGAAATGTCAGAATCTCCCCCAGCTCATTGTTCAGCTCAAAGACTATGTCAGAGTTGCAAAAGCCACTGGAAAAACCCTTTCTCTTTCTGCTTTTCTACTGAAATCAGTGGGAAAGCCTCAGGGAAAACAGTGTCAGACCTCTGCTGAGAACGAACCTCTAATAACCTCCTGCATCCTCCTGAACTTGAAATCTTGTGGGGGTAGTTTGCAGCCAGGAGTTGCACTGGTGCATTTCATGCTGCTGATAAATACATTTCATGCTTTAAGTTTTCACCATTCTGTTTCATGAGGACCTCTGCACGTGAGGTATGAGAGAGATGTGGGAGATGGAGGCAAGGGCCCCACACTCAAGGAGCTCTCCTTGTCAGCAGCTCTTATTGGCACAATTCTTTGAAATGTTCTCACAGGAAAAGCATGGTTTCTCCTAAGGAAAAAAAAACCAAAAAAAAAAAAACCAAAAAAAAAAAAAACCCAAAAAAAAACCATGAATGGGAATTACTGATTACGTGCACATCCTCAAGGGGTACCCTAGCTCCTCAAACCAGAGGAGCAGTTCATTCCTCCTTGTGCAGGCTTCAGTGAATCTGCCTCAGCTGTTGTTGAGCTGGCACCATGGTACCTCTGCTGATACCAGACAGGGGAAAAAACCATCTAGTATACTTAAAACTAAGTTTTGCAAGCTGGAAAAGATGACCAGCTTGTTTGATCTGCCGTATGCCAGCATGTTCATATAGTCAGGAACCAGAAGACTTCAGGGTTTACTCCTGTGTGTTTCACTGCTGGGGTAAGACTTTTGGTGCTCTTGCCTCCCTTTTCCAGCTGCCAGTCACAATTATCTGGTGAAGACAAATCAAAATGCAACTTGCAGCCTGTGTGATTTCCATCAGCTAGAGTGCCCTGCCCCTTCCCAATAGCAGGGCCTTTGTCAGAGAGCTGTCTGAAACATCAAACCAATCTCTGCTGCAGCCTGTTGTAACAACTGACATGGGCCACCTCCCTTGTTTGGTGGGAAGGAAGAGCCTAAGAGGCAGGGAAACAAAAGCCATGGCAAAGCAAGGAGCAGTCTGTGCAGGCTCCTCTTTCTTGTCCAAGAAGTCAGCCAAGGCAGTGAGTGAAGGAGGTCACAGAGCTAGCTTTACATGCCCCCACCATTCTGCCAGGTCTCCTATGGTGTGCTGTCCTTTGGGGCTTGAAGGGGTGAGGGTTGGATCTGAAACATCTAAAGACAGCAGGATCATGAAAGATCTCAGTACCTCCTGCTCCTTCTTTCTTCTCGTGGTGGCTTTGCTGGGCTCTATGCAAGTGAGGGATGTTTGGTGGTAAAGCTCCTCCTGAGCACCCTCCTGCCCACAGGTTACCAATTTCTGTGCTGCCCCTGCCACGTGAGCACCTGTTTCATGGGCATCCCATTTCATACTTTCTACTGACATTTCATTGACTGTCACTTCCAAAGGGGAATTCTAGCTGTTTCTGAGAAACAGTCCTCACTTGCACAGACTTTTAATTTTTGATGTAATAAAAGGGAGGACATGTGCCTGTTGCTGTGCCTGTTTGTCTCGCGCGATGAGAAATGCGAGCTGTCTCTGATGGCAGGGTGCTCTGATTGATGCTGGTGGCATCTGGTGTCCATGGGCCTCGCTCGGTTCGGGCTGAGCAGCTGGTCTGATAAACAAATCTGTACCCAATTCCAGTTTCCTGAATGGAAAAACACAGCTTCTTTGTGATGCATTGTAGTCACATCTGATCTTGGCGGCTGCGTGTCTCTCTCCCAGCAGAGAGCTGTTCCTCTCATGCACAGCTGCTTATCTAATGCTCTTCAGCCATGCAACTGCTGTGACTGCAAGAGGGACTGGCCCCAGCAGAGAGTGCAGCGCCTCCAGAGCCCATTTCTGTCTGTCCCCTGCTTTATTTGTCCCACTGATGAGGCATGGTGCTGCTCCTTGTGCTCCCAGAACTGTGGAGTGCTGTCTCCCCTCGTATCCAGCTCACGGCACAGGTTTCTGTGTCTGCACTCCTCAGAGTGCCTGTGGCTGGTAAAGCCTTACTGCATCCCAGTGCAGCTGGCATCCAGTTCTCCCTGTGCATTTTGTACAAGACCAGATGTCCCAGATGAGGGACAGAGGGATCCAGGGCAGGAGGCACTGACAGAGCTTGAGCATCGTGTCTGGCAGCTGTGTGTCTGCAGCCTGAGGCATGGAGCTAGGCAGTGCAAGGCAGAGCAAGCAGCCTGCAAGATGCAGGGTCAGTGGCTAAAGTAATTTGTTTGTAACTTCTCTGTGTCTCTTTTCATCCTCTCAAGTAAATGTGGTCCACATATTGTATACACAGAGACCAGTGAAAGGAGACTGATCCTGTCTTTACTCACAGCTCACTGCGGCTTCAGATCTCAGACGAGGCAAAGCTGTACAGTTTTCCAGCAGGCTTCCATGGTGTGACCCAGAACTGTCCCCTGCCCTTGAATAACACCCTGGATTCTTGATTTTCTCTCCTTTTAACTCCTTCCCAACATCACTTCCTACAGAGGTCCTGCCGCTGGCTTTCTAAATGTTATTCCATTAGTTGTTCCTGCTCTGTGTCCGGAGTACAATCTTGGTCCCTCCAGGGGACCCACCAGCTCCCGAGGACAAGGGCCAGAGCATTGCTTCACCACCCCACCAAAATTTCATAGTAATGCACTGACTGGGAATGGGCTGCAGCTGCCAGGACAAGCCTTCTATGTGTAAGCACAGCACACAGTGCTGGTGGATCAGCCTGGACAAGTCTTATCTGCAGATTAAATGATTCAGTGGTCCTTACCTAATAAGTGAGGAATTTGTGCCTAGGAATTTGTGCTCTGACACTGCATCTAAATTTATGCACTGTAGTCGGACAAGGAGCTTAGATTTGTTCCATTCCCTTCCTGAAAAGGGAGGAAGCAGTTTTGTGTGCAAGTAAATCCAGGTAGTCCCATGGGATTGACTTCAACAGTAGTTCAGTCTCCTCTTTTAAAGCAAAGCTGAGGTAAAAAAAGAAAAGAGAATAATAAGAAGGCTTTTTTCCTCCGTGATCTTTTTGTGCCTTTGCCTCATCCTTTTACCTGCTCCAAGCATCACCAGTCCATGGTTGTGGCTCCCTAGATGAAGGGCTCTCAGGAGCCTTGCGACTCTCCATCCTTTGCAGATGTTGCCAAGAGGCCTCACTACAGCAGCCTTTTCATGTAACTCAGCAACACAAAAGTTACAAGATGATCAAACTTAGGACTAGAATTGGGAAAAAATGGGTTTTTGCAGGGTGGATTGTTTTGGGGTTTGTGTTACTGGGGGATAGGAGGGAATCATGGGAACAATTAACACAATCCTTGTGAGGGTGGGGAAGGGGGTAAATGCGTGCCTGGAAGAAGCCTCCCCTCAAATTTAGCCTCCTTACAACAGTGATATAGCACAACACAGGTCCAGTAGAGTAGTGCAGGTTGGGACTAAGGTGGGCTGTATTTGGTACCCCTGAGTTCCTCAGCCCAGCAGCAAAAAGCTGCCAGAACCACATTTGGGCAGCACATGGCTGAGAAAGTTTCCCATGTCCAAAAAACAATCATCTGACTTGCACAGAGTCACTGGAGCAGGACAACCTGAGTCATGCCTGTGGCAGCACAGCTGGAGCGGTGATTGCATAGCAGAATGATGGCTCAACTCAGAGAGCAGAGATTTTCCACCCTCTAAGAGGGGGGAAAACGTTGGAGAGCACATGGAGAGAGGACAGGTATGCAATGTGTAACTGGGCATTACTTGAGAAAGTAAGCTGGCTGTAGAAAGAGGAAATTAATAATGGAGCCATAGTGTCCAGCTGATGAGAGAGTCAAAATTAGAGGGTGCTAAAAAATTTGATGTTTGGTTTGAAATGCCAACAAGTTTTAATCCCTTCCATTCCCTGTTTCACTTAAAACACAGCTGCTGCTTTGTATGGCAAGAATTTTTTTTTGCCCCCTCCTTTGAATTCTCTATATTTATAACTATTTCTGCTTATACTGTGGTTTCCTAACAGTGTTTGTCTTCTGTGACTGAAAGGTGGTAAAAGCTGTGTAGTATGACCATGACCACTATTAGAGGCCCCAGCTGAGTGTGGACCATCGCTCATGTGCAGTGCTCGATGCCTTTTGCTAAGGAATTGCTTTTCCTGTCTCTGACAGCAAGCATGGCCCAGTGGCACTCAGCAGATCCTGCTCCCTCCTGCCTGGCAGCAGCTGACCGGGGTGGCCACCCACACTTCTGTCCAGCACGCCACCGTCATCCCGGAGTCCATGGCAGGCACCCAACCGCTGGCAGACTGGAGGTAAACTGGGCGTGCTTGGAGGGGCCCTGGAGTACCCACAGGTGTTGGAGGAGCCATGAGGGATGGGGTCTTGCTAGGCTGCAGGGCTGAGGGGAGAAGGGCAGCAGCCTCTGATACCCCTGTCTGACAGCTGTGGGAGACTTCTCTGCTCCATGCCATTGGAGTGGAATGTTGTGCCCACACCACTCCTTCAGTCTCATCCCTGGGGAAAACGCTCCATCCTGGGAAAGCTGGGAACCCAGCGGGCTCTGGAGGAGAGGGCACCTCAGTGAAGGGTGGTGGGAGGCTGTGTGGAGGCGCCTGCCGAGCAGCCGCCGGTTGCATTCCCAACGTGTGCCTGTGTCCCCGCTGTGCAGGAACACGCACGCCCACGGCAGCCACTACAACCCCATCATGCAGCAGCCCACGCTGCTGGCCAGCCACGTGGCCCTGCCCGCCGCCCAGCCCGTCAACGTGGGCGTCGCGCACGTCATGCGCCAGCCACCCGCCGCTGCCTCCGCCAGGAAGAGCAAGCAGCACCAGTCGGCTCCACGGTGAGTGCCGCGGCTCCCGGCCTGGCCGCTTCCCGCCACGCCGGCGTGCTGGCAAGAGGGGTGCTGACTGACACCTGTGGGGCAAAAAACAGGCTTAGTTCCACAGCCTGTGAGGGATTGGATCGCGCATTTCATGATGGGGCTCTTTGCTGCCTCACCTCTTTGGTACCCAGGAGGTAGTCAGGGGTGTTTTATTATACCCAGAGAGCATCATTTTGTGTGGGAGTTAGTGGCTGGAGAAGATACAGACTGGGAGGCTCAGGCCCTGTTCAACTTGTTATGATGCTGCAATTACCCAGAGCCTCGTAGTCACGATGATTTAAAAACATAACCATATTCTCAGGTCAGTGTGATGCAGTGCCCTTCCCACATCCTCTGGAAGAAGCACTCCTGAGGTGCAGCATATGCACCTTGAGGAGGCTGCATCTTCAGCAGTGTGTGCCTGATGTGCACACACAAGATCTGCCCTTTCCAAAGCAGTGGGCTGATGACAGTCTTCTGAGCTTTACTGTCACGGGGAGTGGAGGACTGGGGTGCGTTTAGGCCACCTGAGCTCTCTAGCTCCTAACATAGGTCGTTAGCCCCTGTCTTCAACAGTCCACACCAGCAACAGATACCCACTATTATACCCTGGCCTTATTACAACTATGGCAGCGTAAAACAGGGATCATTTTATAAGGATATCTCATACAGGGCAGTCCTTAGCATCTGTCATCTCTCAGTAGCACCATTTGGTTCTGGAAGGAGGAATCTGGGGTTTCTTGCACAGCTCAGATGGTAGGATGGTTGCAGTGCCTGTCACAGCACTGCAGTCCTGTTCAGAGGAAAAGGCTCTTCAAGATGTATGTGCAGCTGCTCTGGAGAAGGTCCTTTGGGCTGTGCAACTAACACACTTCTTTTTTAAAATTAAAAAAACACAAAACAGCACGGGGGAGAGAACCAAAATGGGTCACCACTTGTGCAGTGGCAAAAGCTTGAGCTTGTGGTTTTCCTGGGTGACTGGACTGGTGCCAGAGTGGCTCTGAGTTCGCAACCAGTTCAACTCAAGTTAAGAGGCCACTATTTAAATCCTTCCCATTTATCTGCTCTCTAATGTTGGATTTACTTTGGGTGGGCTCCAGCTGTCTTAGTCTATTCATAACATAGGCAGCTCTGTCCCCAGCTAGCCAGCAAAAGAGTGTGCCTGTTGCAGCCAGTGTGCCTGTGCAGGGCCTCCCCTCTCCTGTCACTTTAGGGTGGGGTGGCTGTGTCCAGGAGGAATGGGGCACTCTCAGAGCAAAGGGTTTCTACAGCTTCATTGACTGTGACTCTTTTTGTGCCAAATGAGGAGCCGTGCTCCTTTGGAGAGGAGGGTACTCCATGCTGCTCATTGGTATTCAAAAAGCACTTTGAATGCTACTGTGCAGCCATTTGTTATGCAAAAGAGCCTGTGTAAGTTGGTGTAGTGTGATATACTGCCAGGGTGACTTCCTTTGATGGATGCCACCTATTCCTTTTGTTAGCTTTCGGGCCAGGCTGAACATGCAGCCCAGGCCCCTCAGTAGAACAAAACCAGAACTTTGGGGTTTTCTTCCTTTTTGAATCTCCAGATGTTCTGCAATAACAAAAAGAAACACAACCAAGAAAGGAAGTGTGGGAAATGAGTGAAATGGGCTTCAGTCAGTGTGCTTTGGTAAATAACCCCATCTGTAGACCCACACTGCACTGTTTGGCTGATAGTTTTATGTTTGGATCCCTGATCCAAGTGTCACTTTTCCGACTGGTCAGGCAGGGAAGCTGGACTGGGAATGTTTCTCTACTGTGTAATAAATATATTATTTCTTTCTGATTTATATCTGTTGTATGCTGCTTCACACAGGAATGAAACTGAGTATATGTCCTCCCATCTGCCTGCTCTCATCCATGGGACACCACTGTCCTAGAGGATAAAGTATTGAGCAGGAAATGTTCATTGAAAAAGATTCTTAAACAGCAACTCATTTCTGTTTAAAAAAGCAGATTTCTTGATAAGTGTTTGTAGTTTTCCACAACAAATTCTAATTTTACCTCTATTTTTTTCTGGCCAAAAAGTATCTGGTAATGATGCATCCATGCAGGATGCAGGAGGAAGGGATTATCATTTGGATGGTTCTCCCTCCTGTGTCAGCCATGCTGTGCCTGCCTTTGTTCTGTATTAGGTTCTGTTTTTTCGGGCCAGGGTTTTATGAGCCCTTAAAAGGGAACCTAATACACCAAGGATAGCTTAGCTATTACCTTTGGAGGCAAAGAATGAGCAGGATGGCTTCTGCTGCAGTGTTAGAAACAGAAAGGTTTAATAAAAGGAAAAACAATAAACAGAAAATCCGATCCAGGTACAGAGGTCTGATCCTGGTAGAAACACGTTCACAAAAGCCTCGTGGTTTCTTTGTTCTCTCTTTTTCCACCTTATGGCCCAGGCGGGACCTTTTGGCTTCCATCCAATTAGGTGACCCCAAGGTTTTAGTGAAGTCTCTGGGGTCCTATAAGGTGGCTTTTCACCTGATCGTTGGGAGAAACTTCTGGGCTTCCTTCCTTTTTTGGGGGACAAAGGCTAGTTTGCCCCTCTCTCATTGGGGGCATCCCCCTACACTCCTTCAGTTCTGTACGTCTGGGCTTTGTGGCTGGCCCTTACCCTCCCAGTGCAAACTGTTGAGAGGCAGCAGTTCATATCTGGAAATTTCTAGAGAGAACAAATTTGAATTTTTTATTAAAAGAAGATACTTTTCAGCCAATTATATGAATAAGTGATGCAAGGCACTGTCTTCTTTGAAGAAGTGACTGTGCCAATTCTGCAGTTTTCCTAGACTCCATAAATCAGTGCTACTGAGCCAGTGACCAGGACTCACAAACCATGGCAACGGGCGACCTAACCGTGCGGCGCTCTAACCAACTAATGCTTTCCCCCTCTTCCAGCAACGCGTCCACCTATGAAGTTTCATCCTCCCAGTCCATCAGCTCGCCCCAGCGGTCGAAACGCGTGAAGGAGAACACCCCTCCCCGCTGCGCCATGGTGCACACCAGCCCTGCCTGCAGCACCTCGGTGACGTGCGGCTGGGGCGACGCGGCCGGCAGCGGCGCGCGGGAGCGGCAGCGGCAGACCATCGTCATCCCCGACACCCCCAGCCCCGCCGTCAGCGTCATCACCATCAGCAGCGACACGGACGAAGAGGAGGAGCAGAAGCATGCGCCCGCCAGGTGAGCCGTGGTTCTCTGCTCTTCTCCGTGTGCAGGGGAAGGAGAGAGGGGCTACATTTGGGTCTCATTGGCCAGGTTGTCTTTGGTTTGTGAGGAAAATGACTAAGCTGAGGACTCCACAGATTCAGGTGATGCTCCCTTCTGTGCTCTACATCTGCTGTGTTACCTTGGGGAAGTGTAGTAGTCTCTCCTTACCATGGTCTCTCGTCTGTAAGAGGAAAGAGCAGTTTTCTCTATCTCCTTTTTGTGGAAAGAAGACTGTAAATTATCTATGGTGAGAAGCCACTGTAAATTAGACATTTATTTAATACAAGGACAGAAAGATGGGCTTGGAAGGAAGGGACCATTAAACTACGTCTTTCATATGTTTCCTCCATGTTTTCTTTTAAAAGCTCTCAAAAACAGTGTTTCTGTCATAAATACTCAATAATGATGAATATATTGCAAGAGAGTTGCTCAGTCTTGATTGTGTTGCCAAAATATCCTTGAACTATGGTAAAAGTGGCAGAAACTGCTTCTGTCTGACTCTGCAGAGAGGCATAGATGAGGCTAGAAAGTGGGGGCTGAGTTTGCTTCTCAGAGAATTAACTCATCCAAGTGAATAGCAGGGCCCAGGACTGCTGCCATTGTTGATCATCCCTTGTGGATCAGAAAGAGTAAAAGTGGCAGAAACTTTCTGCTTTCTGTCTGACTCTGCAGAGAGGCAGACAGAAAGCAGAAAGTTTTAATTTTGTACTGTTGGTGAGTCTAGCCTCTAGATGAGGCTAGAAAGTGGGGGCTGAGTTTGCTTCTCAGAGAATTAACTCATCCAAGTGAATAGCAGGGCCCAGGACTGCTGCCATTGTTGATCATCCCTTGTGGATCAGAAAGAACTTAATTTTCTAGGACTGTCCTTTCAGCACCTTTTGTCACATGCAAGTGCTCTAGGTTTCCCATCTGATGGCAGTCACAAGACATCACTCTGCTTTGTAAGATGTAGAGAAGTAGCTTTGCAAACAGCTGAATAATTATACCATCCCTATATTGGTAACTGAGATAGGAAACTTTTAACCTTATCCTTCCAGGGTTGTTGAGAGAGGATTATTTTTTTACTTATTTAGAACACACTCCATGGCAGATTTTCCTTTAATCACCAGAGATACCCCTCTGTATCTCTGCATCTTTGCAGTGTGGTGATAAGTGAAGCCTGCAAATGTGCACAGAGCAGATGCCACACATTTGGCCTCTAGGAGCTAAACATCTGTAAAGAAGAGCCATATGATTCAGGCTGGAATTTCAACATGTTTCCCAACAGCTACCACTACTTCCCATTCCTCTCTCTGTGCTAGTGAATGCCACTGGGCAGCAAGGGCTCAGTGCCTCTCAAAGTCAGCCTTGCCATGAATGCAGTGGTTCACAGGACAGTGAACATATTCCACTTTAAAAATAAAAAATAAAAAAAAAAATTAAAAATTGCTGCAACATTCCTTGCTTAGGTAGGGCAAGAAAGCATGTTTCCAGAAAGAGTTGCATGAAGACCTCTGTGAAAGTCAAGGGGACTAAAAATAAGGAGCCCCTACTTACAGGGCTCTTCTGGGAAAGGAAGGGCAAGACAAAAGAGATGCTGAAAACTCGAGGGTCATGGGAGCTCTTTTAAAGCATGTTTGTTTACCCATAGTGCTGATTCCAGGCTTTGGGACATTATGTGCAAATCCTTAAACTTACTATCTGGGTGTCATTCTTGGGTCCAAAGGGGAGTGAAGAAAAGAGCTGGGATACTGCAGCCACTTCAGCCAATGGTTGTCTTTGCTTCAACTTTGCTGCCATCTGACTAGTTCCTTTACTCAGCACATCTCTAGAAAGACAGACAGAACAAAGTTCAGGAACATGTATGAAAATTGAGTTGGGAGTTTGAGGTATTAAAAGATTTGAGTCTGCTGAAGGGCTTGGGAAGTTGTCCTGGGAGCCAGACATACATAAACAAACTGGCTTTGATATGACTAAAGCATATTCCAGACACGTTCCTGCCTGGGATCAGATCCCTGGCTACTTTTTGTATCCATATGGCATATCTATAGAGTGCCAGGGTGCCAGCATTCCAGAAAGGCCAGAGCTTAAGAGCTAGATTTAATTTGTGAGCCACATAGAGACACTTTGCATGGACATGAGTGAGTTAAATTTCCTGTGCAGGTGTAACCGGAGCAAATGGAAAATCAGAGGTAGAGATACAGGTGGAAAACAGCATGGCCAGAATGAGAATTTTTTCGTTAAAGTCTCCAGGAGAGCAAAATCAATTTGCTCAGTACCTTTTGACATGGGTAGATGTAAGACCAGGTTCTCAGCTGGAGTGAGAGTGTAACTTCCAGTCAAGGAAGCTGTATCAGCATTTAATGCCAATGAACTTTGTCCCTGCTGAAGTTGAAGTCTTTCTCATTGAAAGTTTGTCTCATTCAGGAAAATGCCTCTTAAGTTTTCTTGCCTATTTTTTTGGCTCCAAGAAAAATGGGAGTGACAGTGAAGTATGTGCTTAATGTAATCAGGGCCCAAAGGTTCAGGATCTGAGTAGAAAATGAAACCATGCAAAGAATGCATTGTCTGGCTCATATATGCAAATATTACCATATTGGGTAATAGCTGTGGTGTGGGGGTGAAAATTTCAAGGAATCACTTGAAACGTGCTGTTTTTCACATCCTAGAAGCATTAGCTTTTTCTAGGTTAGAATATAGAAATCAAATGCCATTTGACAGATCAAAGGTAGTTGCCTGATCACATCTTATTGATAGCAGTGGTAACTTTGCATTGCATTCCCTGTCATTGAATCAGCTCCTGAATTTGCTACAGCACCTCTTTCTTTTACTTCTTCCAGGGCTAGAAATTGCCCTTTGACCCATGAGACTAAAAATGTTTATTTTATTGATTCCTTAGTGTAGAGAGATTGGTTGTGAGAAGTAATAGATCCTTTGATGATGTAAGAGTTTGTCACCCTCAGTTTAAAAAGTACTGGTAATGTTGCTAAAATATGATACTGCTGATGCAGTAAAGGAGCTCTACAGCTTGGATTTACTCAGACAGAAAAGCCTTTCTGTAATACCACAGAAGAAGAGAGAGCTTTTCTCGTACAGGGAATGCACATTTTTTTATTGGTGAAAGAAAAATCTGAAAAATGGTGATGTGGTCAGGATTTTCCTTTTCCTACTGAAGGGTAGGAAGTATTATGTGTTTATGAAATACCAGCTGGTCAGGAAGGCAGGACAGCATGTTTTTCATTTTGCACTGTTGGTGAGTGTAGCTTGGTGTAATCTTTATAAAATCGATAATGATCTCAAAATGTTGGGCTCCTGTTGGGTAGAGGTGCAGGGGAGGAGGCGTGAGATGAGCTCTGGAGGACCTGCTCGGTGGAGCCTTGTCAAAGGGGGCCATCTACTGGGCCCCAGCCCTGTGCCTAAGGCACAGTCACCGAGGAGGAACCTCAGCTGCAGCTCAGCAGGGCCCATCCTCACAGAGATGGCCAGAGATTTTCAGGGCGCAAATTCCTGATTAGAAAAGTAATTTCATCAAAAACAAGGCATTCTTGCTGGCTACACTGAGGTTTTTTTCTAGTAATACCCTCAACACAGTGAAATCTGGAAAAACTACAAAAAGTTTTGACCTTTGTTTAAGGGAAGAAAGTGTCAGGAAATTAACTAATTAAATAGCAGACTTCTCCTTTCTGGTTTAATGAAGGGTTTTGTTCCTTCAAAATGTAAGCAAATAACAGGAAAATTAAATTGAAATGGTCAAAATAAAAAGGGAACAGTTTTACCAAATGGAGCTGTTTTTACCTGGTTTCTGGTGCTCACAAAGTTTTGCATGTGCTATTTTGTCCTATAGAACATCAGGGGAATAATGGCTTATAAAATGCATTATAATAACAGGAAACAGTTTTGTCACCCTGTTTGTTTAATAGGCTGGTACACTCTAAGATCAGAATACTTTACAGAGAGATTTCATAGGGCAAAGAGACTTCCAGTGCTGTGCTGTAAGATAGTAACTCCAACTGTTATTTATTCTAAATGGAAGATATTAGGTCTAACCATTACTTATAAAGCACGGTGAAGAGAGTGAGACAGAAAGCAGATTGATATTTGTTTTTAAAAATTTACTGGTTTTTGGTTTCTCTGCTTGCTCTTGCAAGAAAGTCTAGTGGGCAGGGCAGCTGACTGATAGTGCAAGTGCCGTCGCAGTGGTTGGAGCTCACACTCAGCAAGTGGCACATAGTAGGGGTTAACTGCTCCCCAGCATGCAGCTTCACCTGCTGCCCTGGTTTAAATGTAAATCCTCCCTTGATTAAATATTTCTAAAGCTTAGAACTGGAGAGAAAGCAGGAGATGAGACATGGAACAGAGAGGCACAAAGGCACCTTGGAACTGTGGCAGGGAGGGAGAGCACACAAGGTCCTGGGGAGGGATGCACTGGGCTGCACTGGTGGTCCAATGAGGGATATTTCTGCATCCATGCATTGCAGGGCATGCCAGGAGGAAGGGGTGGAAAGAAGGGGAGTGGACATGGCTGTTGTGACATGCCCAGATGACCTCCCCTCTAAGCAATGAGTGCAGGAGCCAAGGAAGACAAGACTCTCCTTGAAACAATACAGTGATGGCCTTCAGCTGGGTGGTTTTGGGGATGCTTCCAAAGAGGCAGGAGAGCCCCTCAGTTCCCCACTGCCTGTGCTGCTGTCATAGGTAACATCACTCCAGCTTGGTTTTCCATGGGATCCTAACAGTAATCACTGTATTTCTGCACAAAGCAGACTGACTGCTGATGTTGCGTTGGCATGCTGAGGAACTGCCTCACTGACCATCTTCACTGGCACAAAATCCTTGTGGGCTTATGGGGTTTTCCCCTCCCTCTTAAGATGGGAAGCTCTGTAGTTTCTGTGTGAGTCTCACCTCTGTAACAGAGCGTAAGCAAGTTTTTATTCACCTTGTTCACGTCATAGTGCAGTGGTGGTGGAGCCCAGTTCAGGAGACTTACACACAGAAATTGCTGGTAGGCACAAACCAGGTGTTTCTGTCAACTTGCTGATGCGCATGTGTGAGGGGCAAAACATCATTTGAAATTCTCTTTTGACATCTAGCCTATTGTGGCTGTGTTCTGCTGTGCATAGTAATGCACTGACTGCATAGCAATACACTGACTAACCACAGTCATTTGGTTAGAGGATTGCTGCCTTCCATCTCCAGAAGACACCGACATACAGCTAATACTTTAAATTACAGAAACAGACAGTACCTCTGTCAGCAGACCTTCAGCAGCAGGACCTTTACAACCTGCTCAGCAATTCAGTTTATATGACTTAAATAGCAGCGACACATGCTGTATAGCCTAATAAAATGGCCTCAGTGTAGTACTTGATAAATATTTCTTACCATCACAAATTCACAAAGAAGGTGAGAGCAGATTAACAGGTCAGGATGGAGGTTGAGCTGAAGAGAGGGGGCACATTCCCAATGCTGAGCTATGTATGGCATAAGATTTCAACATGAGGAGACTGATTGCCATTGTGGTGTGAGTTTTTGTTGGCTGACTCCATGCTTTCCTGGAATAGGTGGATTATTCTGAAGCAGCAAACTAAAAGGGTTGCATGTCATTAAGTTTTCAGAGACCTAGGACAGAGTTTTTGTGATGTGAGGTAAAGCTATGCACACCAGTTCAAAGGTACAGTTGTGCTATGGCTGGTGACCTTGAGAGCTAAAAGACTCTGTTGCTACAGTGTCAGCAGCACTGAAAGGTTTGTAGCTCTTGGAGTGAACCACATGCTGAAGAATTGCTCCCACTAGACACCATTTGGTTTTTCTGTGATTCTGCTGTAACTTAAGGTATTCAGGGGAAAAAAAAGATCCTGTTACAATGCTGCTGCATACCAAGCTTTGGGGCTGGGCCTTCAGCAAGTAAAAATCATCTTTGGAGTTGTTGTCTCTCTTTGGCTATTGAGGTGGATTCAGCATTATTTTAGCACCTAGTTCAGCATCTTCCTTTCCTTAATTTGTGCTCACTTCTTGTTCTCAACATCTGTCTTCAGCACCTTTCTATTAACAGTATCTCAGGTGACCACCTTAGTTTCTTGCAGAGTGCCTCTGGACGAACTATCTTCCTTCCTTTTCTTCTATCAGGCTTCTCCTTGCTGGAGGGAATAGGGACCCTCATCCACCTCTCCTGGGCAATCCTGAGGGTGGTGTATGTTAGAGAGCCATCTCCAAGACCTGCTTCTACTTAAAAGGCATGGTTGTGCTCTGTGTCTGCACGTTGGACAGATGTGAACTGGTTTGGGTCCAAGTTTGAGGATAAGCTCTTTAGGACCAGGTGGGAATAGGATACTACTCACAAGCTAATAATAAACATACAAAGCAATGCTTATTTTATCTGTGTGCCCCCAAAAGGGGGAGACACAAGCCCTGGCAGTAAGGGTTAAAAAGCCTGCGTGGCTCAGTGCTTTTCATTCTGTGTGGATGGATTCACTGGCACTTCACCAGTCTTCCTCCCTCCCTCCTCTGGAGAATTAAAATACACCTTCCCACACAATGCAGGCAGGCACATGAGCTGCCCAGGACCACAGACCAACTCTCCAAACTACTAAATCATGTTTGCTGCTGCTTATGTGCATGCAGGAGGGAAAGCAATTACCAGGCTTGGAGAGAGCTTAATAGGAAGGGGGCAAGACTTTTAATAGTGTTTTTCTGTGTAAGCACAAGCATCCCCAAAAGCTGTGGCTGAGTTATAGGAATACAGTAAGCTTGCTGAGTAGGCAAGTGCTGTGTCAACAGGTAAAAGCTCTCAGTCCTGATAGTTTGTGAGCAGGGAGGGTGATCCCTCAGCCTGGGCCTCACACAGATAGCTCCTGGGTTACTGCAAGGTGGGAAGAGCAGCTGAGCAGGAGCTGGAAGGGGGAAAGCTGCTGGCTACCAGGAAGACTTTGAGTAGGGGGAATGCTAACTGCTGGGCTGAATTTTCAAAACCCTCCATTTTGGATTAAAGTGTATTTTTAAGCCTGTGAATCAAGCGATTTTCAGCATGAGTTGGGCCTTTGATGTTTTTTTAATTCCCACCCTTAATCTCTGGGGCAGGCTGTGGTACAGCAGGTGCTGAGCTCTGGGCATGTGTGATTAATCCAGACTGAGGACTTCTCTGCCTGCTGTAACATTCACCACAGTTGTTACCCTTCCTAGATACAGAAATCCAGCTGCTTTCAGTGGGACTCCTCGTGTGTTTGAAATGATGCAGCCTGCTGAATTGAGAGGCTGATCACTTGGGCCCTAATCCTGCAAATATTTACCCATGGGCTTTAGCTCTGTTACAGGAATAGTCCAGTTGACTTTGGGAAATGACACATATTAGCAGTGCTGAGCACTTGCATAAGGCCTGGCAGGACCATAGCTCTGGTCCTTTTCAGATTCCCATCTATGAAATGATATGGTCCCTTTCTCTGGAAAGGTTTGGGTTTGGAGTCACTTACTTATTTAATCAAACAGTTATACTTGAATTTCTTATTGTAACCAAGGAGCTTTAACACTTTGAAGGAGAAAGATCCCATGGTCCCTGCTTTGACAAGCCCTCAATCAAACTGGTGAAAAATATGCCCATACTAAAACAATAAATAGCACAGATTACACAGAAAATTACCCTTCCAGTTCTATGGCTCAACCTTCTCATGTCAATTGTCAGCTGAGAGCAAGCATTTCCAGTTCAGCAGCTCAGCCACTTAGATCAGGAAGGGACTGTAAAAGAACAGTTAGACCTTATCAGTTGTCAGAAAACTCTTTAGTGACTTGATTTTTCTTTATAAAATGTAATAACTGTCAGAGATAAAGAATATATCTCTCTTCCCAACTGGCAGCCAAGGGTAGCTGCAAAGGGCAAGCAGCATGGATACTCATAAATGTGTGATTACAGGCCTTTCTGCTGATGGAGAGGGGAATATTGATGCAATATTAGTCATTTTTATTGGCTTAATATTCTTCTTTCATAGCAGCATATCCAAACTGCTACATCTTTCTTCACACACAGTCATTGTCCATCTAAGATGCACTGCTGCTCTTTCCATTTCTAATCCAGCGCTCTGCAGCTCCTTGTGAAAAGCCAGAATATGAGGGTTTGCTTGTTGTTTCCTTGTCAGTCCACCCCTGCTCCTGGAAGGATTTCTTTTCCAACTGCTGTACAGTAGATCCCTCTCCTTCTCTGTCGTCTGCCCTGTCTCAAGTTACAATCTTTTAGGATGGCAGGGGCCTCTCAAAACATGTTTTTCACAGTGAGTAGAACAACCTGGTCTTTTTGTCCTCCTCAGGGCACACCAGGACACTGTGATGATAGCCCAGGGAACATCTGTGTGATGGGAACTTGTTTGAGAATGCAGCAACCCAAGGTGTTCTTTAAAGGGAAAAGAAAATAGATTTTCAACCCTGAGTCTTGGGATACGGGGGGTGAGTTGCAGGTTGTGAATGCTGACAGAGAGACTTTGGGGATGGGCAAGTTGAAGGGAACCCACCAGTGCTCCTTTAGGACTGTGGAAAATAAACAAGGCAAACAATGTCCTTGGAAGGAAACTGTTCTCAGTGTCTGCTCCACCTTCCTTTGGGAAGGAAGCAATGCTGAGACCAGGGAACAAACAGCTCCATCACAGACCGAGACCAGATTAATCAGCTGTTCCCTGGACTGGACTAGCCAGACTGGGAAAATGGAGAGGACGCTCCATGGGAAAGAGATCTCTCTCTGTTTAAAGTGCACACTCATGAAGTTAAGATTCCTTTTTCTCCATAGCATTTCTGTTCCTGTTGGGGCTGTTTCCACCATTAAGCCTAATTACTTAGCTTTTTATGTGCTATCCATTTCTTTTCATCATTTTAAAAACTTCAGTTGCCATAACAACATAATGCAATCAGTGAAACATAACAGCTATTTTCTGTAGTCAAGGTCTGTGCACTGTCAAGGATGTGAGCCATTTAAGCAAATCTTCACCATCCCCCTTCCTCCCTCCTCTTTCTCACTCTCCCTTTTTCTCCCTAAACAAGCTCATAACAGGAAGGAGAAACCATGAGGAATAATTAGACACAATAGCCTGAGCAAATCCCAGTCGTACTCATGCAGTCTAGTCTAATGAACTTCCAGCACTAATCTTGGAAGTGTTGATGTGCCTTTTTAATCACTTTTTTGATGTCATAGATAGATTAGTTGCAGCAGGACCTTGATAATCTACACTAGAGTCAGGAGACCCAGAGCCTGTTCAGAGAAATGGAAGAAAATCAAAAGCTTTGCATACTTTGTTCATTTCTCTCTCATTTTCAAATGCTTATTGAGAATATGTGTCTATTGTACCATCTTAGTAAATAGAATGGTGTGTGTTTTGTAGATTCATGGAATTTAAGCATGAAAAGTCATAGCATCTATTATTAAATCATTGCTGAAATGCTGGGAGAAACTGCCACGTTTTTGTGTGGGTGGTGAGACTTGCAACAAAGCATAGTATAACTGCTGGGCTTCTACTGCACACATACATAAAAAGCAGTCTGAAAATAAATCTGGCAGTCTGGTTCAGTGCTATTCTAAGCAGTGTGAATATAAGATCTATCCACAACATCTTACTCACTCCTTGACCTCCATGAAGGCTTTCCTGGAATAGTAACGAGGGAGTTTTGAAGCCCGGGATTTGGCTTAAGCAGTCTCTCTCCAGCAGAGGACTCAAGGCTGTGCTTTGTCCTTACAGAGCTCGTCTGCCACGGGCAGAGCCTTCTAGTGGTGTTGAGTCGATCATTGCCAGTTCACTCTTTCCACTTGTCTGCTTGTGTTGCAGCACCCTGTCCAAGCAAAGGAAGAATGTCATCAGCTGTGTCACAGTGCATGACTCCCCCTACTCCGATTCCTCCAGCAACAACAGCCCTTACGCCGTGCAACATCGCACAGGGCAGAATAATGGGAACAGCTACGACACCAAAGGGGTTCCAGAGACTCACTGCAGTGGGAACCCCCGAACGATCATCGTGCCACCACTGAAAACCCAGGCCAGTGAGGTGTTGGTAGAGTGCGATAGCCTGGCACCAGGTAAATTGCACCTCTTCCGTCAAGAAAATTAGTAAGAAATAAATGATTTATCTTGGAAGAATCTCATTGTTCAGTTTCGTTTTGTTTGTTTGGTTGGTTTGTTTTCCAAAGAAACTGTGCTCCTGCACTTCTCTCAAGTGACACATCTGTTCTTGGTAGCCATATTGCATTATTTATGTGCCCTGGTTCACTCAGGAGTCGTGGGTCAAGTGTTGGTCCCAGTTAGTTCTGTACAAACCCAAGAATAGAATGCAGCCTTTAGCTCAACATTTGACATGAAAGGCACCCAAATGCAAGTGTGAACCTTTGCTGCCTTACCTTTCTGTAGGCTTTCATTAAAACAGGTAAGGGATTGAAAATGTGAATTTTCATCCAAACTTGCTGACGTTTCTGGGAAGAACATTTCCCCAGGATCTTCACCGTGGACTCATGAGGTTTGCTCATCCAGAACCTCTGCAATGCTAGATAGTGTGATGTGTTGAAAAAGGCTTTATGATGGAAGTCTGGCCCAAAGCTGTTGGCTTTGAGCTACTTGGCAGTCCTTGCTTTGGATGCACTGCTGATGAGCACAAAGGCTCGAGGGGCGAGCTCCCCACCAGCTCCTTCTCCCTCCCTTCCCACTCACCTGACTTTAGGCAAGCCAGGGCTTTTTTAAGCTGTGCACACCATACTTTCCATCCTCTCCTTGGGATTTGTACCTGCGTTGTACAGTTCTGCTGGCAGAACATTGTCTCATTGTTCTGAAGGATCTATAAAGCCTGCTCCAGGCCTGCTTTGGGTCCAGTTAATCAGGTCTGTTTGTCTGCCTCTAGGAGAACAGGCCTGTTGTGTATATCAAGCCCTACTGAGGTATTCTGATAATTGAGAGAAACAGTTTTCTTAACCTGCTTCTGTTGTATGTCTCCTCCCAAAAGCCACTCTGGAGGAGACTCAGTGAGGAAAAGGTAGGGTGAGCAAGTAAACAATGTCATGTAAGCTACAAATGTGTTTCCTTTCCTGGCACAGTCACCACCAGTCACCACTCATCCTCCTACAAGTCCAAGTCCTCCAGCACCGTGACCTCCACCAGCGGTCACTCTTCAGGGAGCTCGTCTGGAGCCGTTGCCTATAGGCAGCAGCGACCAGGAGCACATTTCCAGCAGCAGCAGCCTCTAAATCTAAGTCAGGTAAGTCAACCAAGACTGATTTTGGTGCATCACCCAGCTCTTACCTACCACTCCTCCATCATGGGCTGTCCTGTTCCAGTCTAGTGACAGTTGGACCCCATGTTGAGTTTGATCAACTTGTTTCTGCTTGACTGCAGACCTTGATCTTCCAGCTCAGGCACTAGAGGTAGAGCAGATCACACCGCTGAGTGGGCTGGGGGTGCTCTTCCTGTGTGTTCTGAAGCCTGATGCTCTGAGTGGGAATAACATGAGAGGGGAAATGCAGTGACTCAGCCACAAAGGAGTGGAGCAGGAGCATGTAGGAAGGACTGAATTCTCCTTAGCTGTAAGTAACCATGGGGAGAATATCTTCCAAGTGAAGAGAGTGCATAAGCCTGGCTGTGGGACTGGGAGAGAAGTCCCCATCAGGTGGGACAAGGCAAAGGCAGACCCTCTATGTGTATAGGTGACCTCATGTAATGAGTTTGATCCATCTTGTGATAAAGCTGGGCTGAGATCTGGACAAATCCCATTTCTTGGCAGCATGCAGTTCTTGAGCCGTTTCCCAATCTGTGATCAGAACTCTCAGGGATCTTCCCAGGAGCTGCAGGAAATAATACCCTTTTCACATCCTGCCTCTGGGGCCTCTTTCTTCCCTGAGGTGAGCGGAGAAGAGTAGGGAAGTTACAGCTCAGTTACCAGTGTTTCAAGAGGAGAAAGTCTGGAGAGCTCAGAGGACGGTGCTGGTATGCAACCAGAGCTGGATATTAGCAGAACGGTTTTTTAAAAAGAAAAATAACTTGTTTATTTTGGAGAAGTATGTCTGTTCTCCTTCAATATGCAGAGGATATTTAAAAATGTGAACAAATTTTAAATAAAAGTGTGTGAAAATGGAGGAAGTGGACAAGATGCTCTTTGCAAGAGTTCGGGAGGAGTGTGGCTACCATATTTCCACAGTAATGGCACAGAGAGTGCTTACAAAAAGGATGAAAAGGTTTGGAAGAATAGAAGGAAATAGCATGGAACATTTTCCTTCTTGTCTTCTAATTCCTGCTTTATTGGTAATTTAATACTCTGACTATAAATGACTGGGAAAACTCCCTGCATTTTCGTGCAATGCAAGAACACAACTTAAAAAATCCTTGGGAAGAAAAGTACATTGGTCTCTTCCTGCTGCTAGAAGTTTCCTATGCTCAAGTAATTTTAGCTAAGGACAATGAGGGCACCAGGCACCTGCAGGATCTAATCAAGCTGAGAGTTTTCTCCTTAAAAAAAAAGTGGTTATTTTTACTAGCCAAGGAAATCATTAACTGCAAATACCCAAAGTGAACAAAAATAAATTGCCTGTTCCAGGCATAGTTAGGCAATCTCATTCCCCTGAGCTATCTGTAGACCACAATTTGTCATCAGAGAGTTCACCAACAAAAAACACTTGTTGCCTCAGCAACTGGACTTGAGGAAGATGTTCGTGGGAGCTGGGCGTCCAAGGTTGTGTCTTTTGGTAGCTGTGTCAGCAGGTTGTAGCTCAAACTGGGGGACTTGCTTACCTTCTGGGGGTCATTTTGGCCAATGTATGAAACTACAGGGTTTTCCTGGGCTTGTGAGGGACGCTGTCACTCGTTTTCAGGGGAAGACCGGCAATGCTGAGGGTGTCAGGAGGAGCTCAGGAGACTTTTCTGAGGTTGTCCTGGTGTTGCAGGGAGGCTCCCAGACACTACTGAGGAGGTAAAGAGCCATCTCTTGTCTTGTAACCACCTATCACTGTTGCTGTCTTTATCCAGGGCCAGCAGCACATCTCGACCGACCGCGCAGGGAGTCACCGAAGACAGCAAGCCTACATCACTCCAACGATAGCTCAGGCCCCGTACTCTTTCCCGCACAACAGCCCCAGCCACGGCACGGTTCATCCCCACCTGGCCGCGGCTGCCGCTGCCCACCTGCCCACCCAGCCCCACCTGTACACATACACCGCCCCCGCCGCCCTGGGCTCCACGGGCACCGTCGCGCACCTGGTGGCCTCGCAAGGCTCCGCCCGGCACGCGGTGCAGCACACCACCTACCCCGCCAGCATCGTCCACCAGGTCCCCGTCAGCATGGGCCCGCGCGTCCTGCCCTCGCCCACCATCCACCCGAGTCAGTACCAGGCTCAGTTTGCCCATCAGACCTATATCAGTGCTTCTCCAGCCTCCACAGTCTACACTGGATACCCGCTGAGCCCCACCAAGGTCAACCAGTACCCTTACATCTAAACACTGGAATAAAGAGCGAGAGACGCACCCAGCCCGGGGGGAGTGAGGCAGCCGCTTTTGTATTGAAGAACATGACAAACTAACAATGCAATGGGAGGCTCGTGTGAAACTTGAACGAAGGAGACTTTAGGAAGAAAAGAAAAAGAGGAAAGAAGGGGGAAAACCAATTCTACAATTTTTATTTAAAAAAAAAAAAGAAAATGGAAAAAAAGAACAGGAAATAAAAATAAACCACAAAAAAACCCAACCATTCTGCACCAAACTAGAGAGAAAGAGAGAAGGAGAAGGACCCTCCAGCGGGTCCTGTCTTTTGAAGAACTTCACCAACAGACTTTTAAAGGTTATTTTCATTCAATAGTGAGCTACATTTAGAAATTTGTTGTCCAGAACACCTAAAATGAAATCCATTAGGTTTTTAATCCTGTAGGTATATGGATTAGGGATTTATCCAGCATTTCAAAGGGTTTATGCAGCAGTTTCTGTATCCCAGAGTATAGATAGGTTTGGGGGGATTTTTAACAGAAAAGGAAAGTGGGTAAGGGAGGCTGAGGGTGGGGGACAAAACGTTGTCCCAGTGCTTTAAATTTGGGTTTAACACTGCTACACTTAAACACACCTGGGCAAAACAGGCCATGCAGCACTGGTTGAGAGCAGAAGCAATGGGGGTATTTCTCCCTCTTCTTGAACACACTGGATAAATCCCTGAGAAATGCTATTCCTAAACAAGATCTCTAATAATGTATGTTGGATTTCAGTTGCATTTTTTTTTAGGGTTTTGTTTTGTTTTGTTTTGGAAGTGTTCCTTTTCAATCCCTACTCATTTTAGTATAGGAGGAGACATTTTAGCTGCCCCCAACCCCCCACCCCCAGCCCCGGTAGAATGTAGCACTATACAGGTCATACCCCTTTTTACTCTTTTGTGTTGAACTTCAACGATACCAATAGACTATTCCTCAATGTGATTGCACAAAGAAAAGTGATATTACATAGGCATGTAACAATGTGATTGTCCAGGTGTGTGTGTGTGTGTGTGTGAGTGCAGATGCTGCCTTCTCTCTGTGATGTGTTCCTCGGCACAGCCATTACAACTGTCACAGTCTTAGTTTTACATCATTCCCTCGTAGTGCCTTACCAAACTACAGACGCGGTTTAAGGGTTTACTTCCACTGGTACTCCTAGAAACTGACTGAGGCTAGTTGGAATTTACTCTCAGCTCTTTTTCTTTCTTTTACTTTTTTTTCTTCTTTTTTCTTTTTTTTTTTTTTTGGTGGGGGAGGGTTGTTACTGCCAATTTTCTCCTGCTGGTGGTGTTGGGTTTTTTTCCCACGTCGTCAATCGTAGCTCACGAGGTGTTGGAGTGGCTCGTTGGGGGTCAGAAGTGCGTATAACTGAGTGTTTTGTCAAGCACTGGATGGGCTAGAAACAACCAGGTCGGTTGCGAGGACCCAGAGGATCTGGGGACTCATTTGTGGACTGGTCTGTTTCTGTCCTGTTGAAATAGCAGGTTTCCTCCCTGGAAACTGAATTCTCATTCTGCTGTTTGCTGATGCTCTCGATGGAGTGGGAGGACAGCGTCCACCCTCATCATCAGGTTGTCCTGGTCATGTGTCTGAAATGGGAACAAAAATTTAGTCCTTGATAAGGGGAAACACTAGTTGTTGCCAACATCTCTCACTGTGTCTGTTGACAAGAAAGGGTCAGGAAAGGGCTGGAGTCGCAAAGCAAGCATGAGAAAATCCAGTTGAGAGAGTCAATCTCAGGTTTCTTAAGTGAAAAGAGTATTGTAATACATAGAGCCTTACCCACTCTAACATAGCTGTGACACTGTGTGCCTCCCCTGCTCTCTTTTCACCTACACCCCAAAAAACTGCCTGCAATGGCAGAGTGACCCTGGAACTGGAGAGTAGGTTGGTCCTCCACACCAAGGAATGCTACATGGTTGTTTTGTTTTCCAACAGTTTCTAAAGAGAGCCTTTCCTGTCATTGGTTTGGTTCAGCGGGGAGTTTCCCTGGTAATGGCACTTGCACTGATGCATCAGTACCATCATGCCTGTGGATGTCCTGAGGAGGAAGGAGAGAAAGGAGTTTGGTAGAACGTTTCCATGAAAGCTGAAGTCTATGGGGCTGCTCAGTTCCACTCTACATTTCCTTGTAACTAGAGCATGAAGTAGTCAGGTGTTTTGCAAGATGCTGGAAAATAGCAGGTTTGTTGGCAGGGTAGTGAGGGATGGGTTCCTTGAGTGGCAGTGAGGAAGGAGGCTCTCTCAGGTTGGAAAAGCTGACAGAAAGACAAGCACAAATACATTGTTTTGTGGTAAGTGCTTGGCTGGCCTGGAAGACGAAGGGATCCTGCTATGCATAGGCTGTTCAACAAGGCTATTGTCTTCTGGCAAACCACCAAATAACCTTCCTGGTTGCTAGCTCTGGTTCCTGGGCTACTCTTGCACAGTTTTCTTCTCCTGCCTGTCCTTCATTCCAGCTCAATATACTGTAGATGAGGATGCAATCTCCCAGCAGCCTATGCACCTTACCCCCGCTCTTGTTTTGGAAAGACACGTCCCTTTTCATCTGAGGCAGGAAAATAAAGCCCTGCTCTCTCTCTTGCATTCCTCTCCTCTCTCACCAGTTCAGGAGCGAGAGCATCATGCTGCTTATGTCATGAAAAGGAAAGATAATGTTATTTTATTGTATGGTTGTTATGATTATGATTATTATTTTATTATTATTATATTTTACTCTGGGTTTTAATTGCACACGCATTCCTTAAACTTTGTGGGGGTTTTTTTCTCTTATTGTTGTTATTGTTGTTAATTTTATTTCTCTTCATCAGTGGCATTGGAAGGGTTACTGTGATTATGAGAACTGCAGGAGGAAGGAGAAACAAGATTATTCCAATGATGAAAACTCTGCCACTAATCTGGGGGAGTAGGATCACTCAGTGAGAGTGGTTACGGCCTTGAGGAACAGGAGTTATCCTCTGGGTCACATCTGCATTACAGGACAAGTCCAGAAACATTCATTCATATCTGCTAGCAGCTAACATAATGATCTGTCAGGAGACCTGGATCACAGGCAGGTAAGGACCTTGGTGCCCCAGGGTCCAGCTCACCATCCCTTAGTTTGAAAGGATGTTTATCTAAGATTAAGACTTATTTGTGCTCCAAGCCATGATCATTGAGCCCTTGCGAAGACACAAGGCCACACTACACATTAAGGGTTTGGTTTTCCTAAAGGAGGACATGGTTGGATGGCTCTCCAGAAGCACGGCTATCAAAGGAGCCACAGCAGAGCTGCAAGGGTGGCTCTCAGTCCCATCACTGGATAAAGCACGCTGCCACACACAGATGGCATTAGCTGGGTAAAGCATGGCTGCAGACAGGGCAGTGTTCCTCACCTGCTCTTCCACTCTCACTGAAGATTAATTAGGTGTCCACAGGCCAGAATGCTTGGTTTGATTTTTTTCTTTGTTCCTGACGTAGATTTTCCCTTCTTTTACAATTATTTGTTGTGGAATTTTGTTATGCTGTTCTGGTTGCTACAGTTTAGGTATTTATGATTTGATTTGCATCACCTGCTCTTTTAGAATAGAAGGAAGCAGTGACTGAATTTAAATTCCATCAAAAAAATTATAGGACTTCAGCAAAGACTAAAAGTTAATCATGCTCTTGAATGCTTTGCTAAAGAACTTCAAGTTAAATACTTGTTTATGTGCTCCTCTGGCCTAAGATTAGCAAAGCATGGAAGGTTGCAGTCTCAATCACAGTAGTGTTTTACTTGTATTAATTGCATTTTCCCTGTGTACCCATCTGACCTGCCCTCCCACATAGGCTCAGGTCTGATTTTGGGAGGTATTTGGCAGTGGAACTGTTACAACAGCAGAGTGGCAGAGAGAAGGGTTACAGTGCATGTCAGAGGAGCCACCTTATCTGATTTTGGGAGGTAACAGTGGAACTGTTACAACAGCACAGAGTGGCAGAGAGAAGGGTTACAGTGCATGTCAGAGGAGCCACCTTTCACATTGTCCATCCTGGAGTTGCTGGTCTGCCAGGCGGTCGTGGTGATGGGATGCTGATTACAAAAGATGCACAGCACAGCAATCAGATTGCTTTGATGGTACAACACTGTGAGAGAGCTGTGTTTTCTGGTGGATATAAGGGAGCTGAGAAACACCTCCTCCCTCACTCTTGTGTAAAGGAATTGTATGGATGAAGGTGTGACTGGTCATAGGGGAAACACAGTCATTTCAGCAGAGGAAATAAAAGCTTTGCGTGCTGTCAGTACCACACACATAACAACAGCCAGCTGGTTTTGCTTGCAGAGTCCTTTGGAGAGGAAATGGGATTGGCATGGTTTGGTTCAGTTGGTGTTCCTTGTGTGCATGGGGTACATGGTATGGAAACTTGAGGGGGTAGGAGAATGTTTAGATACTGGAAGTTTAATGGGTGGCTTATGGCTGGCAGAGTGAAAAAGTGGTTCTTTTCCCCATCATGTCCTCTTGCATTCTGCCTGTGCAGGAAGCAGAAGGGAACACAGACATTGTCTCTCCTCAGGAGGATGTTCTGTTACCTGCTGTGAGGTCAGAATGCAGGAGGGAGGGTAGAGAACCACTAACATGAGCAGACTGGAAAACCCAAATGGAAGCACATTTCGCTGTAGAGTGGTTAAATTCAGTCATTTGAGAGAGAAAATGCAATTGCATCTTCTTTGGCAGGTTTTACCTGCTTGTACCCAACAAATTGGGCTTTGGCAGGTCTCTAATTCTCTCTCTTTCTCTAGTAGTTTTGGTGTAATACACAAAACATTCCAAGAAAGGGACACTTTTGACTGTGACATTTTTCCTTTTTTTTATATATTCAAGGGATTGTGTATTGTAATTTGGTTTGAAGGCAATTCCATTAGCAATCTGAAGGGCAATAAACCTGTTTTTTTCTTTAACCAAAGATACTTTATTTTTTTAAAAAGAGAGAAAGAGACTCCTATCTACTCCAGAAGTTAAATTAAGCCACGAGTCATGAGCACCAGGCAATGAGGATACACCGTGGAACTCAATCTTTCCATTCACTTCTTTTTTTCTTTCTCTCTCTCTCTCTCAAGTTTCTGACATCTTTTTGAGTAGCTAGCTTGATGAGCAGAGAAATTCACACTAAATATTGCTGCTATCCTAAACTGTAGGGGATGTCAAAAACTTTTTTCTTCTCTTGTTATTGTTCACATTGATTTAAGTGTTTTAGTGGTGACATTGCAGTGTGCAAATGGTGAGCTGTGTAGTGGGGATAAGCTTCTGGATGGTCTGCATGATTCTGTAGTGTCTCCTCTGGATTTAGGACACTGTTTTGTTCTGTGGGTTCATAAAATCATAGAATATGCTGAGTTGGAAGGGACCCATCAAGATCAAGTCCAACTCATGGCCCTGCACAGGACACCCCAAGAATGACACCATGTGCCTGAGAGCATTGTCCAAATGCTTCTTGAACTGTCAGGCTTGGTGCTGTGACCACTTCCCTGGGAAGCCTGTTCCAGTGCCCAGCCACCCTCAGGGTGAAAGACTTTTTCCTGATATCCCAAACAGTGATGTCGTGGTCAGGCCAGGCACAGCTGGGTGTTGGACTTAGACTTGTGTTCTTTCATGGCTTTGCAATCATTACAGATCTGCAGTGCTACTTGTGGATACCTGTATGCAAGGTCTGCCATGGGTAGGCAATACAGATGGGAAAGGTGTGGGAAGGGAATGTTCTCCCTCTTCCTGTTGGCATAGCTGTCCCTACCATGATCCCATTTGCTGTGTGAGCTTCAAAGCAATTGATCTGTGGTCCTGGGCGCTTATCTATGTCACCCTCTTGGTGCTCCTGTGAGAAGGACCTGTGTCCAAAGTACCTGGAATCCCCAGCTTATTTCTCAAGGCCCACTTCTGTGCCTACAAAGCATTTTTCTCCCTCCAGACATAGGGAGGAGATGGTTCTCTGCTGCTGAGGTTCCCCCACTGCTGTACTCCCACAAAGCTGCCTCTGATGACAGTGACAATTTCACCCTGGGTTGTAGAAGCTGAGTGAGGTGCTCAAAGAAATGGTGCCAGTCCTGTTGTTGGTGGCTGTGCATAGACTCCTTGCAGAAGTACTGCACTGGGTAAGAGGAGCTGGGCTTTCCACGCTGGTCTCCATCCCTGTGGTCCATCCTCCTCACCGCTACCTGTGTGTGTATTGCTGTGATGCCACCATGCTCACCAGGCACCCCAGGCACACAGCAAGACCCACAGCAGGGAGGCCCCTGGAAGGAAGGCCTGGCAGTGTGTAGAGGAGCTGCTCACAAAGGCTCTGTGCTCAAGGGCTCCTTGTCCCCTGTGACAAATGTGATTGCTGTAAGGGACCCCAGAGGCAGTGGCTACCTGTGAGGAGTTGCTGATGCAGGTGGTGGTGTGAGAACCAGTCGGGAGGTAAACTGACCTGTGCTCTGCATGTGTCAAATGCTTTCAGTGGGAAGACGTGGTTTTAGAGCATTTGTGTGTGTTGAGAGTGAAATGTGAATGGTAGATTGGCTTGGTTCTTCTGAAGTCTTATGAAGCATACTAGGAGGTTTTGCATTCAGCATTTGTGGTTTGAAACTCCTGTTTCTCATTTACGGGTTAGCTTTGTCCTTCCAGTTTTAGCAGTGCTGCTATAACAGACTATTCATGTGTGTTTGAAGATAAAGTTTTTGTTTTTAATCTTTTGCTTATCATAGTTAATCTAAGAAAGGCAATACTAAAGGTATATTTTTTTCCAAAAATGATATTTTTTACTGCACTGATAAATATTGTGACATCTCTGTTCTTAACTCTTTCGCTGTGAGGGGAACTGTGTGCAGATTCACACAAACCTTGTAAATACTTATGTGTACTTCTGACAGCCAGGGATCTATCTTCCTTCCTTCCTTCCTTCCTTCCTTCCTTCCTTCCTTCCTTCCTTCCTCCTCCCTCTTTCCATTCTCATTTCCTTCCTTCCTCATTGCCTTCTTCCTCTTCTTTCTTTCTTTCAAACAAGGTTTCCTCTTTGAAACAGAAAGCAATGGGGCAACAATGCTCAGCAAAAGCAAAGCTTATCCCACTTTCAGAACATAGCCAAGGAGTTTTTGCAGTGCTGGCATAGAGTTAATATTTAAGCCGATGTATTTTGATTTTTCATCAAACTGTTTGGAAAGGAATAGGATGGCTAGAAAAGCTTTGGTCTGGAATTCTGATCAGAAGAGTTACCCATCTATTTTATGGCATTTTTTCTTATGGTTTCCTTTTCTTTAAAAAAAACCTTAAAAATTAAAAAAGGCTTGTTGCAGGCTTGCTTGCCTGAGCTCTAGGCTGGTTGGTGGCTGTCCTGGGAGTGCCTTGTGCTCTGGGACCGCTGGCTCCTTTGGAAGCAAACCCACTGATCAGGATTCTGGATTCTGATTGCTTCAATGGGTATCCCCCGGTACTGTGGGATACTTTTGCTTTTTTAAAAGAAGGATTTAAATACACTTACATTACGCAAACTGTGACCTAATGGCAATAATTACCTCAAATGTGGGCATTCATCCTGGTTTTAGCCTTTCTGAAATCATGTAGCCAGCTTGAACTTTGATTCAAAGACTCTGAACTCCATAGGGGCAGAATAGCGATAAATGCCCACCCTGGTCATTGTTGCTTGAGTGAATTCTGAAGACAGTGAATCTTTAAAAAGAAAAAAAAATTAAACCAAGGAATAGATTACTCTTTTATGTATTTTAATCAATTGTGATGTTAAAATGCACATGTAAGTATATATGTTTATAGCTACTGTAAAATGCTTTGGCCTTCTAGAAGATATTTAATGAGTCACATTTTAAACCAATATGAACTGAATAATAGACTGTGGCTACTTAAACAGTTTTCTGGCTACATTTTATAGTTACTACAGTGTTTTATAGTTTACATTTAAACTGGTACTTTTTAAGGGAAATCTTGTGTTTATAAGTGACACCTTCAAAAACTCAGTACAGCTGCCTCTTTTTTAATTTTGCCCGTTAAAAATATAAAAGTACAAGTGTGTTTTTAATATGTATATTCTGTTTTTGAGATATAACATAGTGTTGGAAAGTCAGTCCAGAGATGAAGTAATCCAATGTATTCCAAAATTTGATTGAAAAAACACTCCACCCGCTTTGAAGATTTAGTTCAACAGATAAGCTATTTGTTTGTTTGCTTGTTTTAATAACATGCTTTATTAGGCCTCCCTGGTTTGAAGTAGGGAGCATGATACAAAAGTCACTGTTCTATGTAAGATCCTCATCTGGATGAAGATACCCACATTAGGAGAATGAAGGATATTCATAAGAAGGATTGTATTGTACTGTTGATAAATCATTAGCCAAACGAATAATTCCTGACTTAGTGAATGCTTGTTTTATTTGGGGGGTGGGAGGGGGGTTGTTTGTAAGTGTGTGTGGTGTGTGTGTTTGTATGAGCCACTCAGAGGCAATGCTGTAATTTGGCTTTCATCTGTTCACCCCCTTCTTACAAATTATGCTCACCACCACACAGAAATGTTTTAAACCAGTAAACAAAATACAAAGTTCACTCACCATCTCCTTGTCAACTCTGTTTTCTCAGCACATGCCAGTCCCCATTAATGCTGTTCCCCACTGCTGCTACCCTGTACTTTGCATTTTGATATATCACATTCCCCACTCCCTGGTCTCACTTAGCTGTCTAGTTTTTTCTGTTGTGTTCTCTCACTTGGCTAATCAATGAACATAGTATAAATGTCTGCTGGGCAAAATGGTACTTTGAGGTCCCGAAAGTACAGGATTTGACATTTTAAAATATGTACATCTGGGCTTCAGCTGTGGAGCTGAGGTGCTCACGGGAGGGCTCCTTTCGTGTTTCCACCGTGCCTGAGGAGGCTGTATTTGTCAGCTGGCAGCAGAGGTGGTGGAAAGGAGCAATCGGCGAGGCTGGGCACCGGTGCTGCTCCCGGTACAATCAGAGCCGCGGGGCCGGGGAGTTCAGCCCGCCTCCTCCTCCTCCTCCTCAGCACCGTTCCGGTGGTTGCCATTCCTGCCTCGCCGGCCGCATTGCCAAAGCCATCAGGTGTCACACGGCAAGCCAGGAGTGCCAGCAGCACTCGGGCCAGCTGGCAAACATCCACCCTCCCTCGCTGTGCACCACCACTCAATCAACAGGCTCCACTGCCCGGCTCCTGCCTGGTCCCCTGTTCTCCTGGGGGGAATCACACTCAAAATAAATACCAGCACACTCCAGGAGCCACAGTCTTGTTGAATACCTTGGCTTGCAGCTTGTTAAGCAAGAAGGGGTTTCCAACACTGGCAACGCACATCCCATAGGATCTGGATGGTTACATACAGCACCTCTGCCCTCAGCAAGGAAAAAAAGCGCTTCTGCAACGCTTCCACCTCACATGGTTACATACAACACTTCTAGCTTTTCTTTTCCCCTGTTATCCCTTATGTGTTTAATTTTTTTAATTTTATAGATATATTTTTTTACTCTCTATTCTCGAAACAAAACTTCCACAGCTATTCCAGGGCACAACCATTTCAGGTGTAAAAAAGGATCTCCACATCCCGTGTTTCACCAACAAAGCAATCAAGGCGTTTTGGGTACCAGATTCCACTTGGGCAGAACCAGAATGTAGCCTGTATATTTCATACCAAATCCAATTTCTGAAAGGAGAGGAAGTGTCATTAATAGCTTTAATAAAGGAGTGTGTGTGAGAGAGAGAAAGAGAGGGAGTGAGAAAGAGAGAAGAACAAGGGGCATCTTGGAAGGTGAAAAGTCTAGATTTCGGGTAGTTAAAAATGAATCAATGGGTGAAACTTTTTTTTTTTTTTTAAATGAGCTGTAAAATCTTTTAAAAACAGGAGGGGTGAACTGGAGGGAACATTTTATGCCTTTCAACTACCCACAAGCCCAGCATACTCTGGATGGAAAGTGGAAGTTAATATACACTGCACCAAAATTATTAAGGGAAGGTGGGGGCAGAGCTGTGAAACACTATTGCAGTCACAAGGGAAAAGATGCCCCTGCCCCAGCTCTGGATCTCAAGTGGTTCTTTCTCTACAGTTTCATCTCAGCCCAGTAACCCCACAAAAGCCCTGAGCCGTTGTGTTCCTTCACTGTATGGTTTCTGTAATAAGAGTGTTAATCCATGTTAATCTTCGTGAAAATTATTGTGTGCAACAGTATTTTCTTGTGTACTGCTTTTTACCTATGTGAATTGTCCCTTTCTGTTTTCTTTTTTTTTCTTCCCTTCCTCTTTTTTCTTTATTTTTCTTTTAGTAATATGTCTTTCTTCTTTTAAAAGAAAAAACAAAAACAAACTGATGTGTTGTAGACCTATATGTAACCTATTCCTTAGTCTCATATTATAGGTATGTTATAAGAATGGATATTTTACTTGGCTTTAGAATGTTTTACAAGAAAACTAATTCTTAACCAATCAAGTTCTTGCTACTAAAAAAAAAATGCTTGTGTTTTTCATCATGACGTTGTGTGCTTCTAATTAATAATCATTTTCGTTGTAGAAAAATGGAGTGAATTTATATTAGTCTTGGAAACTAATAATAGCATTGTAAATTTATGAGATGATTTTAACAGAAAATACATTATAGAAGAATATAGTTATTTTAATTGTAATATTACTAACTGTAGGGTGAGAAAGGAGGTCCCGTTGTGGTGAACTATGTTATAGCTTGTTATTCACAGTTTCTTTTTGATCATTTTTTCGGTCTCTGAGGTGAAACGAGTTATTAATCAGAATTTGTCAACTCACATATGCATATTGTATATGTGTAGAAATGTAATCACACTTTGTCTTGGAATTACATTAAACTGTTTTAAGTCACTGCAAAGTTTGTGTGTCTCTGTCTTCTCATTAGTTAAAATTTGGTCTGAACATTTGGTTAGTTTTCAGATACTATTATTTAATCTCCTCAGTCAGTTGAAAAAAGAGCACTAATAGTACCGTTAATAATAAATACTCTTCTCCTTGAGGTAACATGTTTAGATTTGTGAGATGTATTTTTTACCCAGGGCAGAAAAGCATCTGCATTCAGATGCTTCACTGAAGGACAGGAGGCTGCTCAGAGCTGCTGAGTTCAGCTCAGTCAAGAGCTGCCTGCCATATCCCACTGTGCCAAATGGAGTGTGGTCATCAGCTGCAAGTACCGGTCTGGTTTTTCTTTTATCCTGAGCCCTCAGTTCATTTGCTCCTTTTCCTCTCTTTGCCAAGTCCCAGCTGACCTTTGAAAGGTTTATATAGACATTAAAATGCTGAAACCACCCTGTGTTGGTAGTTGCCATACCTGCCCTTTTGGGCTGGGCTTGATTTTCACCAGGAGGTTTGCTCAGGAGCAAGCTGGAGGTGTCTGCAAAGGGTCTCCTATTATACCATAGTGTCACCTTGGAGGAGGCCAATGGCTCCTCAACAACTCCTCTTAACAGAGGGAGAGTAAGACTGGCTTGGGTTTGCTGCTGGCCTTTCCTAACGTGGTGACCCCTTTGCCAGCCCACCGGGTTTTCAGCCCATGTGGTTCATCTTGTTAGGTCAGCTTTTTCCTTCTTAGGCACAGCCAGAGGGATGCTCCATGAGCTGTACTGGCTGCCCATGGTCCAGGGCCACACTCTGCATTCAGTGTCTGGCAAACGGCTTCTGCAAACACCATAACTGCTGGATGGCCCTGCCTGGCACTGCCAGGTGGGGGGATTGCCTCAGGATGCAAACCTGGAGTTAGCACGGGAGGCTCGTTTATCAGTGAGTACTGGCACCTCGGTTTAACAGCCTTTTGTCTCATGTTTCCTTGGAATAAGCAGGGAGCGCTGCAGAAACTGGTGCAGTGAGTTTCTAGGTGGATATGAAACTTTTGGTAACAGGAGGTCATGGACACTTTCTCCTCGCTGCCTTAAACTGGCTGAGACCCAGCTGAGCAATAGCACTTAAAACTGTGTCTGTCCAGCAAACCAATTAAGTCAGTGTTTAATTTAAAATCATGTGTCCTGTTAAACAGCTAACAGGTAATTAAGTACTCTGCGGGAAATGAGGAGTTTACTGGGTCATGATATGAGAGACATTAGTGAATGATCTAATGTGAGCAGCAGATGTAAATCCAGAACTGATAGTTTAATGTTTAACTAGTGTAGTTGCTCCATGTGTGTGTTGTGTTTTGGTGTCTTCTTTATTTGTTTCTTCTTTTTGTAAAACTTACCAATAAAATGTAAAAATTATTTGTCACTCTGTTGTCCAAGACCAAAACACATTAAAAATGCATTGTAGCTGGAGAATGTACTTTCTGACCCTTTTTTCCCAGGAGGGGAGAGCAGTTTCTCACTTGAAGCAGGGTTGCTTTTAGCAGAGCCTGCAGTGCCTTGTAAGAGGAAACTGCAAGGGGTTTAGCCACCATATAAGAGGCTGGGAAGGGTCTTCTCAAATCACTGGAGCTGCAGTAAATTTCAGCACCTGGAGACCACAATCCTGAGCAGTTGGTATAGATGACCACCAATGAACTTGAGCAAATCCAGCTCTTTCCGGGCCACAAGGAATCTCTGCTGATGATGCTTTCAGTCTTCACCTTAGCTGCACCAGTTTATTCTAGGTGGGTATGAGTCTCTTAAAATTGGGAAGGTGGAGGGACTGATAGTGTGGTGTATGCACAGTGGTGTGCTGCTTGTGGTTTCCAGTGCAGTGGCTGGCAAATGTTTTAATTTACTGGAGTCCAAAGTTTGGCACCTAAATTGGTATTTATTGGTATTTATTTGTATTGGTATTTATACATATGAGAAGAGCTTGTTTTATGTACAGTGCCGCTCTGCCTTCCTGATTGCCATTCATGTCAAATTAAACTGTTAATGGGGGTCTGGTAGAAGGAGAATGGCCCTGCTCTGTGAAACACAGGCTGCTGTCCTTTGGTTACCTGTGCACGTGTTGAATCTCCACAGCGAACCCGTGCAGGAGCAGTGGATCTGCAGCTTGTAAATTCTCATTCTCTGCTGGTCAGGCCAGGGCAAACACACCTGCATCAGCATTTCCTGCAATGCGCTTTTTCCTTTATGTTTTCTCCTGCAAGGTGGCTGTGCAAATAATGAGCCATAAAGGCTGTTATTTAAAGGCCCCTGCACTGCACTATATATCACAGACTCTGCTGTTTGGGGCTTTCGCTCACAGGAAGGCAGCCACAAGAGGGGCTTGATGCACAGATCCACACTTAAATCCATTTGGCAAAGCAGCAGTTACAGGGATGGGAGCAGGCTTCTCCAGGCAGCACTGCCAGCCCTGGGAGCCCAGCACCATCAGCACTCCCATCCCACGGGGACTTTTCACCCCTGTGTTAATGGTGTAAGGAGGTTCCGTGAAAAGGCACATGGGGTGGCTTAAGTACACTTAACTGCAGGCTGCATTTGTGCACAGGCTTTTCTAGGCACATCGAGACACGTGTGTGTGGGGTGCAGGAGGCTGCAAGTCCAGGAGGCACCTGGAATGCTTCCCGTTTGGACTTGGACAGCATATTGCCTCGGGTGTGTGAACTCTTTAAATACAAAGAAGTCATTTTATTCCCCTTTCTTTTTTTCAAGCTCATAAAAAAATAAATTAAAACTTGAAGTAATGTCACGGAAGAAAAAAAAAAAGTGCAGTTTAAAATAAGGATTTACTGTAATTCACAATACTGTGACTAGACCCTGCACTGAAAATTCTCATCCCCTCTTGACAGTCAGTGCCAGTCTGAAAACCACAGAGAGGAATTCATGCTCCCACAAAGAGCGAGGCTGCTACTAAATTGGATTTCCAATGACCAGGGTTTGGGGCACAGCTACCGGGCTGCTTGAGAAAAGCTTGCTTCAGTTCTCTTGAAGTTGTTTCTTCCATACCCAGGTATCCTCGATCTGCCTCTCCCCTTTAGACGTCAACAGACCTCCGCAGGAGTTTACAGAGCAGGAGTGACAGGAACAACAAAGGCAGCCTGGAAGGAGACTGCAGGAGGATCGATGGAGGTTCAAGCACACTTCACCTGCATATGCCAGATTATTTGTCTGTCCTGTGCCCCGTTCTTTGTGATGTGGAAATGCAGATGCCAGAGCTCTGCTCTCTATCAGTCTGCTGGTCACATTTCCCTGCTTTATCCCTGCTTTCCCTGTGTTAGGATTACCCTCTCCTTTTTTAATGACCCTGTCCTGCACGATCCCATTTCCTCACCTCTCCCCTCGCCTGCTGTCCTGTGGCTCAACATGGTGCTGACCCAGGGGCGCAGGGAGAGGGATACGGCTTGCTGAGGGGAGGTGACAGGAAAAGCAAGCCCCACAGGGCTGGGTTTGGGGTTTTTAAGATTTTAACATAATATCAGGAATGACGGTGTTTGCAGGTAGGTAAGGGCTGGAGACACTGCCTCCCGTGCTAAGATGTCCAAGGGGGTCTGGAATTACTGAGAATGCTGGATAAAGGGGATGAAATGCTTTGAGAGCAGCTATGAGGGGAGATAAAAGACAGCCGAGGGGGGGAGCGGCTATAGGCTCAAGAGGAGTAGAAAATCGATGGGAGAGTGAAAATTTTTAGACGTCCTGAGTTCCACTGCTGGGAGGGGGGCTGCAGGGGAAGGTTGTATGCTCAACCCCTTGGAAAAATCTGATCCTCTCGCCATCAGATTTTTCCATGCAGCCTACGGAGCAGCGGTCTCCCAAGCGGGGTGTGCACACAGCAGTTCGTGGGAGTGCTGGAACGAAGTGTTTTTCTCCCAGCAGCCAGCAGCGAACCTCCGGGCACGGCACCTGAGGGCAGCGGCTGCCGGCGGGCACCGGGCCCTGACGAGGCTGAGGGACCCGCCGGCCGCCAGAGGGCGCCCGCACCTTCCCGCCGCTGGGCTCGGCTCGGCTCGGCCGGGCTCGGCTCGGCTCGGCTCGGCTCGGCTGGGCTCGTCTCGGCTCGGCTCGGCTCGGCTCGGCTCGGGTGAGCGGGTGCAAAGCACACGGTGTCAGTACAAAGAAACGAAGGTGTTAAAACCTGACTTGTTCCTTAGCTGTAATTAAGGGGCGCTGGAAAGTTGGTCTTGGCCAACATCCGTGTGGCACACAGAGGTTTGGTGCTGGATGACACTCCTGAGAGCTGAGCACGGTGGAAATGGTCAAGGACATAGGGGTGAAAGAAAGCTAAATTGAGATTAGGACACCTTAATAAGTAAAGAAGAAAACCCGAAGTGGTGCAAGGTCACTCACCACCTCCCACCAGCAAGGCAAAAATCAGCCAGTTCCTGGGCAACTTCCTTGGAATCTCCCCCTTCTCTCCAGTTTTTATTGCTGAATGCGATGTTGTGTGGCATGGAATTTCTTTTGGTCAGCTGGGGTCAGCTGTCCCATCCCAGCCTCTTGCCCACCCCCAGCCTTCTTGCTGAGCATGCAGAGGGAAAAACAGGGAAGGCCTTGACCCAGGACAAGCAATGTCCAGTAATAGCTAAAACAGTTCCATGTTAGCACTGTTTTGGACACAAATCCAAAACATGGGACTACATGGGCTGCTGTGAAGAAAATCAACTCCATCCCAGCCAAACTCTGTAGAGCAGGGCAAGATTGTGAAAGACATGATAATCCAGGGGCCTTGAAACAGAGCTAGCAAAAGAATTCAGAGAACATACAATCACACAAAAAAAAAAAATGCACTCACAGATTTCAGTCAAAAAAAATGGTTTATACTAGAGGGAAAGCAAAAGTGAACAGAATATTCATTCAACACTCAAGTGAGGATATCACTGGTGCTTTTCTCTGGAAGAAGTCAAACATATAGCTTTGATCACTGGACTTACTTTGCAGCATTGTGCCTGCACAGAGGAATATAATACCTTAGCTGGATATCAAATATTAAAAGTTCTGACACATCTAGTGCTGGCACCATTGATTGTGATATTCACTGCAAAATGATGGAACTGCCTGAATGGCAGTCTGGATGGCAAAAGGTCACAGGGTTCCATTCATCCATTTCAGTGGATCCTTCCTTTGAATTGGAATGGGAGTCCCTGCCTTCTTAAACCCACTGCTCCTAAGATGCTTTTGGCTACAGTAAGATGAAGAATATAACTTCTGATGAAGGTGAGGAGCTCTTTGGATTGTTGGGTTTTTTTCCACAACTTTTCCCCATTCCCCAGTATATTTCACCTCATCTACAAAGGCAGCATCCTGATTTCAGCCCCATGAGAAAAAAAACCCCAAAACCCAAAACCAAAACAAACAAACAAAAAAACCAACAAAACAAAAAACTGAGTGGAGAAGTGTGTCTGCTTTGGATTTGTCTCATTAGCACTTTCAAAATTTTCAAAGGAGACCAGGCTTTCACCAAGAAATGCTCTAAGGTTTTGAGCAATGTGAAAACACCTGAGCAGACAATGATCTGCTTTGCAGAAAAAGTGTAACTTATATGCAGTCTCTTAGAAGCAAACTGCTCTGTTTCCACCTTATGTTGAATGAAAATTTGGGGAAAATTTTTCAGAACCATATATGACTTTATTTTACCCCAAGTGAAATTTACAGAGAATGGATCTGGGGTTTAAAAGAGATTTTTAATAAGGTACATGTCTCCTTGCCCTCTAACTATATGCAGACAGTGTCACAGGTCAATGCACACACTTACTATAAAGCTCAATTTTCTGTGGCTTCCTTCTCTCTCACTTTTCTTCTTCCTTCTTTTATTTATTTTCTCCCATCATAGTGATTTTTCTCTTTGTGATAAGCAGAGTTATCAATGGTCTGAGCTGGCCTGTGCTGAGCTCTCTGTAATTGAGCCATCTCAGTCCTCGCCCAGGGCACTGTATTTACTCTCTGAACTGTGAAGCAGTTGCTCTTTAGTTTATTATGGCCTTTGTCTCCATTTATTAATAGGTTTTCTCAGCAAATGGCACTTGAAGTGCTTTGCTGAATACACTAACCTCATCTGAGACCAACTCTGCTGCATGTACCCTCTGTACAGTGCAATGTGTGTTTCTCCTGTGCTTCTTGTGGTCTGAAATATGCTCTTTATACAGGCCTATATGACAGGTTACCCAGGCAGGACAGCTGCATGATCTTGAGTCTGTTTCCTTGTGAATAAGCACTGATTTCTTTCAGGACTTGTGGGGAAAATCTGTTTTAATCCTCTGGTGAGTCCTGAAATCAGAGAATCTAGCTTGGTGGAAAGGAGCCCCACCAGCAGCTCTGAAGCTGTGTGCTGCATGAAAGAGGCCTGGTGACTGCAAAGAAACCCTGTAACTCCTCTGGAAATGCAAATGCTGCTGCTGTTCTGCAGGACAGAACCATGCTGAGCATCCCAAAAAGGAAGAGGAGTGCAAGTATCTTTTACAGCTCCAGGGAAATGCAAGCATAAACTCTGATCTGATGCTAATGAAAGGACTCCAGCAGACTTTGGAATAGGCCTACAGGTAAGGAGAAATGATATGTGAACCTCACTTCTGCTAACAACCAAAAGGATTATAACAACTAAAAGGATTCTGATGACAACCAAAATACTATGCCATCATCAATCATGGCACTACTGTTAAACCTTTTGGACAAAGATTAGGAGAAGTGTAAGCAGGGGCAGGAGAACTTCCCAGCTCCACCTTGCTCACTCATCGCTCTTTTCTGCGGCAGTGTGGTCCCTCTTGTGACCAGGGCTGTCTCTGTGGATCAGACCAACACACTGTGGAGGTGCCAAGGTGGTACTGTGGGCTTGCAGATCTCCACAGCTCTCTCTCCTGCCCCCTGCCCTGCCATAATTCAAAGTTTGACACATGCAATAGCTCTGCAGTATTCTCTAATGCAGAGGAAAAAGCCTCAACCCCTTCCCCTAAGCCTCTCCAGGAGTGAAAGAGAACCTGCTACTTGGTGAAGGAGAGCAGGGTAGGGACAGTCAGAGAAAGGTGGGGTCAGGGCACATGAAAGACACAGAAGAGAGGAAAAAGACTGGTGATATTTTGCCCCAGAGGATGAGTCCAGTAGTTGGAGGCTGGCTAGACCTAGTTCCTGGGAAAGTAAAGGAAAGCTTGTATGGATCAGTCAAGAAAGAACTAAGAGAAAGAATACAAATAATCCCACTGACAGAGTTTATGGGACCTATAAGCAAACTTCCAAACAAACCTGATTTTTGTGCTTTGATGAGGCTATACATTTGGCTGACAAAGGAAACTGCATAGTGATAATGTACATGAAACTGTTGGGTACATGAGTCAGCAATACACTCACTGCATTTTCAGCCTAAAAATGACATTAGTACAGCTTGTGTGAACAGCAGCAAGAGGAGGCCGAATTACACACCTCAGAATAGCCAGTGAGAAGCCCAGGAAAGGCTCATCCAGATTAGGGTGATGCTGGAAGCTGTTTAATCCATTAACGTAACAATTTATTATCTAAATGCACATGAAATCACTTGCTAACAGCAGGGGCTGGCAATGAGTAGCAGGACAGAAGACAGTGATGCAGACAGTCACACAGAGTGATCAAGCATGGTCTGCCAGCAAGGGGCTACCAATGGAAAGCTGGGAGATGTGAGTGGGAGTAGACAGGGAAGTTTTAGCATAGTGGGTGGTGTTGATGAGTCTGAAACATTCAAGATCTGAGAGGAGATTTAGTGAAATGAGCAGGTTTTGATCCAGAGTGCATAAAGGGTCTGTCTTGGATCCAGAGGCAAGCTCCAGGACACAAGACCTCCATGATCAGGACCTCTCTGACTCCCTCTCAAGCTTCCTAAGTAGTAGAGAGTCTTTTCCTCCCCAGTACACTTGCAGACAGGGATGTGAAGAGGACACTGTACCTGCATCCCAAGATGTCCTATAGTGCAAATGGGAGCTGAATAGTTGCAAGCTCATGTGGACAGAAAAAGAGAGCATCTCCAGGTTCTGCCTCCTGCTGCCATTTGCTTGATTAATGTGCTCAGGTCTGCCATAGGGGAAGATTGTGCTGTGTCTGTGAGGAGTAGGATCACTCTCTTTTTGCAAACTGATACCCTTTTCCCTGCGTTCAGCCTGGCAGGGGCAGGCAGCAGCAGGAGAGCGGTTGCCTGGGAAATATGCAGCACAACCCAGTGGGAGAAACAGCAGAGTCAAGTGACAGTAAACCTTTCTCAGGTTTACCTGTTTGTTGAAGGGTTTTTTTGGGTTTTGTTTTGTTTGCTTTCTTTCTTTTGTTGTTATGGAACTGCTTTTCTTGTATGAGATTAATGAGCTCTCCCACTTGTGTACTGCTGCCTAGGGGAGGAAGCACAGGCTTGTGAGGCAGCTGGCATGCTAAGTCATGTCATGTCCCTGCCAGCCAGGGATGGTTTTTTCCCTCCACACAGTCCCTTCCAGGGTAGCTGAATACAGCACTCACCATGTGAATAGAGAAGCCAGCACTGCCTGCTTTGCACTGCACTGACCCAACACACTTGGGGGCTCACAGCACTGACCCAGCAGCTGATCCAGAGAGCTCAAGAATATCTTTTTTTTTTACAGAAAAGATGTTTATTCAGCCAAAGGAAATCAGAAGACGAAACATGAGATAAAACAAAGAGAGAGCATTTGTACATAAGTCTTACCAGAAAACACGTTTGTTTCAGCAGTTTCCACAGAGCATAAACACACCTGTTCAAGGTCAAGTGCCAAACCCAACTCTCTCTTAAAGACTGGCATCTTCTGACTCATGTCAACACTGCTGTTCATCCATTCCCTTTGTCTAGCTGTGCTTTTCAGCAGTTCAATGTCTCTTTATTCTCCCTGGACTCAGGAGAAATTAACACTCGCCTGCCTGAAGGTATGTGGGAAGATATTCCTCAATATACTACTCTTAACAGCACTGTATTTGATATAACAGTACTGATATTTGAAACTGTATTGGTACATTGTTGTTGTTTTCTTCCTATTTGCTTTGCTAACATTCTTCTGTACAGCCTGACAGAAAAAAGCCAAAAAGAAAACTGAGATATTGTTGACATTCATAAAAATAACTTGTCTTCTCCATCTTTTTTTTTCACACAGAGATCTTACTACTTCTTTTACAACCACCCCAAATCATTGGCAAGTGACTTCAGCAGAAAAATATTTCAGGGATTTTAGTATGATGCATCTTTCTGGGCTACATTGTTTAAGTGCAATGCCTTAAACAAATAGACCCAAATGACCAAAAAGTCCAGATTTCCCAGGCTTGTAGGAAGGAATGGCCCAGCTCTGTCCTGAGGCGTAAGCTGGTAGAGGTCCCAGAAGAGGCACAATGGCTCTGGTGCCAGATCTACTGGACATGTTCTTGGTGTTTCCATGGTGGTGATTATATGAGAACACCCTCTGTGTATACATGCATGGTTTGGCCATCCTCAGAATCTTCCTGTTATGGCTCATACATACACAGAATAAAAAAAACCCTCAGCAAGCTCCAAAAATGAGTGACTAGAAGAGGAAGGGCTGAAGCATCTCTCCCTCACCATAAACAGCAATTGTTTTATTAATGTGGCCTACCTTGTTTCTCTCTCCCTAGAAGTATACTCTGAGGAATGTTTCACTTTCTACGTATCTGACTTTTCTTTGGTCATCTGATATTTCAAAGGTTTGCAAGGTAAGTCTGCTTGCCTTTAAGTGAGATAATGTTAGGCTACTCATAAAAGTATGACAATTACCCTAAATTGTGAATTATCAAAGGCAGCCCTCATCCACATAAGCTTTTTGTGGCTTTTCTTTCCCTTCCTTTGGCTGCTGTGGTCATCCTCCCTCTTGGGCACACTGAGGAGTGGAATACACTGATATAATTCCACTGAATTTGAGTGGAATACCTCAAATTACAAATTACATTGGTGAGTCACCCTTCTGTCCTTCACACAGTCACCCTGATCAGAGTTGTATTTAAAGTCATAAAATCAGTGCAACTGTCAGAAGCTATGAACTATCCAGGTGGAACACATTAGACCTTAGGGGACCACGCAGATCTGTAACTTGCCTGAAGGTACCCGAGTTTAACCTCCTGAGACTTCAAAATTTTCTCTCTGCCTGTGACTTCATCTAATTTATTCTCTAGTTGATGCAGAGTTTTTGCCTTCTATCTTCCTCCTACACAGTTTCCCATCTTTTGCATCCTCCTTTTTTTTCCTCATTATTTCTTTTGCTCTTCAGCTGCATGTTATAATAAAGTATGCTTTTTTCCTCAAAGCATTTCTGCATGAGGTTGTAGTGAAGCTAAGGCTGTGGTGAAAGAAAAGACACCACAAATGTATCAAGTGGTAATTTAAATTACACTGCTGAGTAATTTAAAAAATAATATGTCTTATGTTAGTCAAACAATAGAGCATTTGATAAGCTATCTGCAGCTGAGAGGATCATTTTCACAGGGCTGTCTACCTGCAGCACAAAATTCAAGGATAGGAGGTAAACTTCACACTGAACTCCCAGCCAAGGATCCTCAACAGCCTTTTCTTTTCTTTCTTTGTGGTGGAGGTCAGGATGCAAGAGCTGGAGACCAGAACATTTGACAAGATTCTTTTTATTGTAGCAAGAAACAGCAAAATGGGAAGGAGGCATAAGGATGGCGAGGGATGGAAAAGATTGATAATTGTTTCCTTGGCAACTGAAACTGTGGAGCCTCATGCAGGAATCCCTGAGAAAAATCCTAGATGATCATAATGGTCTCTTCTGCCTTCAGACTCTGTTCCAGGCTGAGTTTACACATCCCAGTGTGGTGCTGCATAAAGGGATCGAGTTAGTGCTAAATGGAAACCAGAATCTGCATGGTTGTAAGAAATCCTTGCAAAGAAGAGAAGCACTGTTGTCTCCCTTTCATAAAATGGGGAACGTTTTATATTGCAAAAGATGAAAAGATTGAATAACTTGGCAGGGATTATTAAAATGTCTTTTCAACAAAGAGGACAGCGACATACAAGTCTCTGCTATCTCTCACATCACTGCAATGAGAACATAACCCCCCTCAACTGAGACTGCACTGTCCAAGGAATTAACAGAAGGGCTAAGGGAGCAGGAAGCAGGTGAAGTGGCTGCTGTTTAATAAGTGCTGTTTGCCCATCGTGGAGTTCAGTGCTACACAGGGCAGCACAAAAGGGTCCCAGTCCTGCAGTGCTCGGCAGCAGCAGCAGAGAATCTTCATTAGTGAGTTTAAATGTAAGAACTGGGGCATATATATGAATATTAATGAAAGAAAGATTGACTAACTTCATGCTATTAAAAGATTTCTAGTCTCAGAAAGTAGGTGGAGTCTTTTGAAAAATGTATAATTAAATACAATATGTGATACACAAGAAGCTCTAAGAATGTGGATTTTGATCTCTTCCAATTTGCTGTTTATATAGTGCTTTGGAAGTGGAAAATGGAAAGATGCCTTCATTTGAACATGTTTCTTTTTTCTCCTTTATATCCTTAATGCAGGTGTTTGTTATGCAGAATTTCATGGCCATGCATTGTGGCGAGCCACTTGGCAGCGGGCAGCGAGTATTGATTTCTGCTCCAAAAATAGGGCATCAAATGCTTGTATATTTATAGATGTATGGGTGCTTTATATACATATATATATATACACACACACACATATATATATATGTATATATATATATGAATGATTATTGCAAACGTGTGAAAGACAGAGGAATGTTAAATCAGAATAGTAATTAATTACCTTGCCTGTTTCAGTGCAGACTTTTGTGCTAGCAATGCACATAACAAATAAATGCTAGAAAGCTATTATACAGTTCCATGCCTGTGAAAGGCATTCCTGGGGAGAGGCTGGTGTATTACTACACATTCACTAGAAACCAGAGATTCAGGGCAGCAGAATTTCCAGACAGTCATGTGAGAATGAAGTGCTGCAGCATCAAGGCAGCCAGGCAGGCCACTTATTTCTGTCTGTTCAAAATGTTAAATAATTGCCAAGGCCTGCATTGCTATCAGTTACTTCTTAGAGAGGCTTAATGAGAGGAAACCAGCTTTGTGAGTGATTCCCGGTGCAAGCGAGTGGAGATGTTACACGTGTCAGTCTCATGCTCTGCAAGGAACGAGCAATTGTGGCAGCTCTAACAAAGCAGACAGAGAAAATGAAAGGATCCTGAGAGAGCCAGTATATATTTTTTTATTCTTTGACATCTATGATGGAGATGGCTGGCATATAGCACAAGATGAAATTTGTTTTCCCCGAGACATAATTTCACAAATAACAGACTGTGTAAGTAAAATGCCAGAGTGGCCATGTTTGCAGGTTCAGTGACAAGGGACTAGTGTAGAGCATGCCAGCCAAAATAAGATGGGAGAGTCATGCCTTACTATCTGAAGGATTCCTTAAAGATAATCAATAACAAGGGTATGTACGTGCATTTATCAGAGTGCATGATTATATAAGTAGTATATAAAAGGTGAAATGCAAAGGTAAAACCAGTGTGTTTGTTCTTTATTGCTCTCCTGCTTAAAAACTTGCTGTTCTTTTTCCTTCCCTTTTTTCTGATTATTTTTCCCTCTTTAATGACTAAAATATGATGTCTCCAATTCCTCTTCTTTGATAAAGGTCATTTGGAGACCTGAATAATGATATCAGATAAATGTGTGGCTTTTTTAAGGAACAGAAATTTCACTGCCTGGAGGGGCAGCTGTTCCTTTAGGGCAAAAAAAGATGGAAGATATTTAAGGCAGCAAAAATGAAAAAGGAATTTAATTTTACTATTTTAATTATGGCTATCCAAAATATGGTACCAGAGTTGAGATTAATTTCATGTAACATTATCAATGTACCAAAAAAGCCCAGGTTATGGAAGCCTTCCTCTACAGACAAATGAGAGAGCCAGGCAAGGCCAGAGGGTGAAGTCTGCCCTATCTCATAATGAAATGAATATTATTTCTTTCAATTCACAACAAAGGAATGGAGTTTAGAGACTGAGTTTCAAAGAAATGCATGTAGGTAACTTCAGTTAAAAATTATCTATTACATCTGTACTTGTTGAATCAAGCAAGGCTTGTTGCCTCCAAATTCGATGTAAGAATGATTTCCTCCTACCCAATAGGTCTGTAATCAACCAAAAACACAGTAAAAGAGCACAAACAAGGAAATGCAGGATAGGTGTTTCAGAGGAACAGGAAGAGTGGTATGTACTAGAACAGAACCAAACCTTGCAAAGCTTCAAGGAAGTACACTCCACAGTATGACGCTATCCACATTTTTCAAGGTGCATGTTTTCTTTCCAGAAAGGCAGGTCAGTTGACTAGGTTAATTCATTAACTTGATTTGGGGAACATAGCACATTGTCCCTGGCTCTTACAAGTTTCAGCTTCTTTGGTATTTTTCTTTAAGTCCTAGTTCCTGGAGTCATATGATTTACTAAATCCTGGATTTTGCTTAAAAAGAAACAAAAGAGCTCACTTTTTTTTCATAGATTGTGGACTAAACTCACAGATAAAAAACTATAAAGGCCCCAAAAAGGCAAAAGTACTAAACCAAACATCTATGAACCCTTAGGCAGCCTCAGGATGTCTTAATACTCAGACCTGAACACCAAGTTGGCACTAATGGAGTGTTAACATCATCCATTGCTTGCCTTTCAAAGCTGTGTTAGCTCTGTTATATACGTAAGGAAAAGAAAGATGTAATTCTCTGTATGGCCTTCCTCTTTTCTTCCCCTTCCCCTGTATATTCATAAAGCCACACTTTGCCCCACATGTGCAACTCAAGAGACATTTAGAGGTACAATTATGGTGCAAACACAAGTGGCTCACTCCCACAAAAACAAAACAAACCACTCTAGCAAAAGTATATGTATTGCAAGGCTGTGATGTTAAAATCAGATTTCATTCAAGTGCTTTTGTCTGCAGACAATGAAAACAGCCTGTATGGCAGAAGACCACTGAAAATAACTTCTAAAGAAAGGTTACATTTTTACAATAGCAGCATTTCATCTGATGTGCACAGACCTTGGTTCATAATTGAAAGTGAGACAGCCAAGGGAGTAGGAATTAGGAATTAGGTTATGGGAATTCAACTGAACAATGTTTTGCATTCAGATAATTGTACAAAATTGGGCTATTAGTGTAAGCTTTGTAAATTGCAATAAACATAAAACAAAGTAAAATATTCTCTGTGTATACATTCAACTAATATGCTGAAAGAGAACCCCAACTGACTTCAGACAGAGCACAGAGAACTTCCATTAACTCTTCAGAGCTGTGTCCAAATATTTTTCTGTTTCACAGGTTCCTCAAATGGACCTTCAAAAGGGAAACTCTTTTTATCAAACAGTAAGTAAATAAACATAATGTAGTAGTGACCTTGTGGTTTTCACTGGCAAGAACACTACTAATATGTCCTTTATCTGACCTTAATTTAACATTGCATAAAATATTGCTGAAAAGAACTGGAGGAGGAAAGAGTTTCGTCTCAAATTGCAGCTGCTTGCTCCAGTAGCTCTCCTAACAAAACTTTGGCAGCAGCTGCAGCTGGTGCCTTTTTAACTTCTTCTGTGGCACAGGATTATTTTGTCCTCCTTTGTCTTAACTTCTTGGTCTTTCCTTTTTGTGCTACTTTTTCCCTTGGGACTCAGCCTCAGTGTTTAGAAGGAGCATTTACAGAGGCCAGTTTTGGAGGCAGCTTTGACAACACAGCTCCACTCCAGTAAAGTCATCACAGCAGAAAATACTGGCCCACCACTGACTCAGACTAATTATTCTAATGCTTTAACCTCAGTCTGGGTGATGCCTGCTGCCATGGCACCTGAGAAGGAAGGCTGCACTTAGTCATGCATTTATCTTTATGGAAGACTTGGCTGCTCAGGAGCATGTGCCAGCCACGCTGTCTCACTGCACTGCTGAGGCAAATGCCCATGTCACTGATGTCGCTGTGTGCTTCAGAGGCAATTTCACATTTGCCTATGTCTTCTCTCCCATTTCTGAAGGAAGAAAAATCATTTTAATGACTTCTGTGATGAACATAGGATATGGTAATAGAAAATAGCCAATTAATGCATCTGTGTCAGTAATTAAATCTTGTTCACAGGGTTTTTCAGCTTAAAGTCTGTATCAGAGTACAGAAGAAAACACCAGATCAGCATCCTGTAATGAATATTAAACGTAAAAGACAGTTGAGCTGTGAATAAGAGGTACCTTAGTAACACCAGAGCTTTCAGCTCATTTCTCTGTCTCTGAATTTAGCAGCAGAGTAAGCCTTTCATGGCATCTAATGTTTTTCCCTGGATTCTGCTCTGTGCCCAGTCTATGTGAGCCTTAAAATTCCAAAGGAAGAGGGGATTATTGCTGTTCTTGGAGGGTGATTTCCATGCTGGTTTATCCCACTGCCAGGAATTTTACCCGGAGGTTCTGACTCAGGTCTGGCTTTTTTGGATTAAATTATTTCTCTTTCAAACATTGTCTTTACCAAACTCTTCTTTTTCTCGACGATTAAGGCTTTTCAAGTGCTTTATGCCTCTCTATTATGCCTGCCTGTCACAAGTCTGTACAATGGTCTTTTAAAGTTTACTTAGGGCACAGCTGCACTGTGACATACCATGGTGCAAATATCCCTGAGGCAAAGCTGAATGAGCCGGCTCCAAAACTGGGATTTGTACTCTGGCTGTTTAATAGAGAGAGGGAGAGACAAGGACCATCTTTTCTGGTTCACTTTGCTCTGTGTCTGTTGAATTGGATACAAAGGGGTCGTGGTTTGCAGGCAGGGTTTGCAAGCTCTACTTTTGGAGGAGAAAAAAAGTAATGAACGTAACAAGGAGTTGCACATCACCCCAACTGCAGTGTTCAATGCTAACCAAGGGTGTTCAGTGGGGGACAATGCTGTCGAAGCAAATAATGTGAAACATGGTTTAGGAATCACAGAATTTGGGTCTCAAGTATAGTAACACAAAGTAAGTTTCTTGCTTAACAAAGATTTGGATGGTGACATTTCACTGAAAGGTGGGAAAGCAACATGGGGAGGAAAGGTCTTTAGGGTGATATAAAGGTAGGGAAACTGTTGCAAGATGAATGTGAACAAAGAAAAAAGAGTAGAGAACAGAAGTATAGGTATTGTGTGACAGCTATTGAATGGGAGGGAGCCTGGGGTTGGAACTTCTGGAGGGACCAGAAACCATCAACAGCAGGAAACCAAAGTAGATTTGAGGGAAGGGAAAAGGGCTGCTAAAGCATTTCTCTTAGGAAGATCAAGCTAGCAGCAACTGTCAGCAGGTGCAAAAGCACACTAGAGGGGAATGTCATGAACAAGATTTTGAAAATGTGCTTTCCAGCTGTTCCTGCTAAAATCAGGCAAAAGCATCTACCAATTGCCTGATTTAGTTATTCTTACTTTCCAAAAGACACTGATCCTTGACTCAGGTAAAACTTATTGATCTGCCCTGTTCTTTATATAAATTAGAATAGCATTTGATTAATCTCTGGTATAAACTATACCTGGGCCAGATAGGAGAAAGCCTTATCGTTTATATGAAGTTCAAATGGCTTCTGGAATGGGATGGGAGATGTAACCTGAATTATAAAGTGATAACTAGAAACAGATGGGGGGGAAGATTTTGCAAAGTCTGGGTATTTTTGGATGTATTTATTGACATTGCATAAAGCGACAGGAAGGTTTGTTTATTCTGTTTTGTGGGAGGAGCTTAATGGATATATGTGTAAGTGACCTTTTCAGTGAGCACTCTGTTCAAAATGGGATTACCAAGGTTATTTTACAGTAAATTCACCGTACTTGAAAATTACTCTTTTCTTAAGTTACACAACTACAACAGAAAAGATCTGGCTTGCTCTTTTTTACGTGTGTGCCATTTCATAACACAGTAAAATAATCTAATTGCTGTTATGATCAGTGCTATAGCATTACTGTTATTACACTGTTATTTTAAACAGGGTAAGTTAGCTAAGAAGAGATGGAATTATTTGCAGATACTCAGTGAATAAGAATGAAGGATAGTTTGATAGAGCAAAATATATCTGTGGTGCAATGATTTCTGAATATTATGTGTCTATGTGTTACAAAGTAATAGATTAAGAACAAAATAGAATAGTTAAAGGTGAGGTTGGCTGTAGGTATGAAGGAAAAGTGACCAACACTTCAGACATCTATCTACACTCCTCTGCTGGAGGAACACTAAGCCCATTATTGTGACGCATTTTCTCTGGAAGACTGAAGAGACATGGATTTGAGATAAAAGGCTTTGGCAGGTCGTGAAAGTGAGGGAGTCAGGGAGGGAGTCAGGGAGGGCAGTCAGAGTAGTAGTATGAAGCTGTATATCAGAGATGTGTTGCAAATCCAGTGCCAGAGGTCCAGGAACTTGATTAAGTAGACAGCCTGTGGTATTTGCAAGAAGATGATGAGTCTGCCAGAAAACAGAGATGTACTTGGGCAGTCTCTCTAATGTCTCAATGAAATTTGTAGTGGAAAATGTGAAAGAAAGACATTTATTAGACAACTACTTTTTAAAAATGCAAGGCTATTTCCTGGAGTTACCTCTGTATCTTTGTGTATTTCTCCAGCTCAGAAGCTCAGGATTGAAAACAGAGCCCACATGCATGTCTTGCCTTTTTACTTTTAATATAGGGAGATTCTGGTATTTGCTACTGGTATTTGTATGAGTGTTTCTGGTGCCAGTTCCCAATAATGCTTCTTACACTGTTACAACATGAGACTGTACAGGAGAGTCTTGTTAAGCTACTGAAATACAAACATTGATACTCTTAAGAAGGTTGGGTTGTTTTTTTCCTTTCACTTTTTAACCTAGAAAAAATACTTTCTAGTACTTTCATTGGACTTTTCTAGAATGAAACCAAACTGTTTCAAAGTAATCTTTTTTCTCTTCTTGTGCCAGCAGTTGTTGCTACTGTACTTCCTAATCTAGTTAAAAGGAGTAGGGCAGAGCAGAAGTAACCCAGAGCATAGGTTTGCATCAGGCAATGTGTGAGAATTCAGAAATAGAGCATAAGAGCACAGTAAGATTGAGCTGTATTGTTCTTTAAATAGTTTGAGTCTTTTTTATGTCACATACCATGTGACTTTCAATAGCACACAGCTTTGCAGAGAGTGAAAGAAAATATTAATTTTTAAAAAAGCATTCTCTGCTCCTCAGACACAAGCGTTGGTAAGAAAACTAGATGTCTGAGAGCGTTGGAATAGTCCAACAAACTGTCTGAAGGTCTTCACAAAGCCAGGCTAGAACACTGCCCAGGTAGTTCAGTAAATTGGAAACATTCACAAAAGTCTATTTCTGCACAAATTTCAGCAGCAACAAAAGAGTGGGAGAAAAAAAACTGGGTTTTTTTTACACGAATGTTGTTCACAGAAGGAAAATATATCAGCAGTAGCTTTGGTCACTGAGTCCCAAACTAGAAATAACTGGAAGTTAAATTACTGGGCAGCTGTCTGGATCCATGGAAAATAATGTTGATGATTTCTGATTCACTTCAGTGTCTCTGAACCAGGGTTCTGATGCGCAATTTTGAGAATTGTGTTTCTGGATTTGGGTATTACATTTGCCACAAAAAGCAAGGTGATTGGAAAGTGCTTCCAGGTTGCCAAGAGGGTCTAATTTCGCACTTTTCTTTCCAGCAAAACCTAGGCAACAAGATGTGAGCACTTCCAAGAAGAGCCTTCTGAGGACGCTCTTGTTTCTATCACTGCAGTGTGGGTGCACATTTCCACAGCCGAGGATGCAGCTTCTGAATGTCCCTCTGTGTGTATTCACTTCTAAGGTTCCTATCTAAAATGTTGTGGGATTTTTTTTCCCTCCTTACGTCCTTCACAAAACAAACTCTCAGTTTCCAGGTGAAGCCTGTCATCATTAATCTAATCATACTTTGCACAGCCTTTGATTTTTTTTGCATCCTCAGCCTTGACCCAGTGATAAATCAGAGTAGCCGTCGCTGTAGTGGAAAGCTCAGTAATGTCAAAAGCTTCCTGGTGAATGTGCAATGGGAAGTCATTCAGCAGTAAGTAAATAACCCTTGCAAGTCACACTGTTAGAAAAGATTGCTTCTACTCTTCCCTTGAGCAGGATGTCTCATATCTTGCTCCATATCACCATGGATCACAGCAGGATACCACAGAAAAGAATTTCTCACCTTCCAAGTCAGTTACTTCTTATGATAAATGCATTTGCAAGCTGCAGTGGAAAACTTAGTTAAAATTATAACTGCTTTCACTTTTTGAGTTTGCAGTGTTCCACTATTTCTGGTCTGTTTTAATGTCCTAACAAAATGTGACCTGATTTAAGATTTCTGTTTTAGTGGAATCTGAAGTGTCCTATAGGTCTTTAGGAATTTTGTTTGTTTTGGTTTTTTTATATTGATATAATTAACTGTCATTCTTGACTTAAGATATTTGTTAGAAGCATGTAAGGTGTTTTGGGTTTGGGTTTTTTGCTGTTCCAAAGGGAAAGGAAAAACACAGCCTCCATCACAAATCCCAGCATGTCATCTGAACAAGGGACATCTGTGTGAAGTTCTTGCTGGTTATTCTGTAGCATCTTTTATCTCTAGCATCTGCAATAGGTGAAAAGGAGATGAGAGACAGGGAGAGAAGGTAGTTGGTCTTAAATCAGTGGGAGTCAGCTACCACAAAGATGTCAAGTTCATGTGCATGAATCCTGCCCCGGTTCATCAAGACAAATGAGTGAAGTAAATGTCAATCAGGTCGACAGAAGTGATGTGGCTTTCCAGGACTGCAAAAAATTAAAGAAACTAAACAACAGTACAAAAATCCTAAAGTTAATGTAATTACTAAGAGGAGTAGGACCTGAAACTGCAAATGCATTGCCCCAGTATGGCAAAGTATGACTGGAGAGAGGATCATCTGAGATTTGAGAAATTCTTTCACACCTTCTGGGAAACAGCAGCCCAAAACAGAGGATGAACAGTAGCATAACAGGTAACTGCCTCACAGCTCCTCTTTCAGTGCTGGTTATTGTTTAACAACAGGACTTTAATTTGGAGGTGTCTGCTGGAATGTGTGAAATTGCAAGGGAATAGAGAATATGTAATGAAATGTGACAGTTCTTAAATTGCCCCAGGAAGCGGGAAAGTAACATAAATACCAGTTTGGTCTCAAAAGACACAGAAACTGGGGAACAAGAACCCAAATACAAGACAAAGAGATTATTTTCGTGAACTGAACTCTGGGAACTGGAGCAGGAAATCGTGTTAGGTGAGACAGTGAATGAGGTAGTGGTTGCAGAGTATTTCATTATGGATGACATCTTAGAAATGTGAGAGAACTCTCACACTTTATTCTGGAAAGTTACCTTTGGGTCTTGGTGAAACAAATTATTTACAGGCAATCTGAAATGTACTAAAGGCAGCATTACGTGCTCTGTTACTAGAGGCACTGTTAGGACCACAGTGAAATGCGGTATCTTTAGGTGAAGGTGATAGGCAGGGTCTGAAATATGTTTTGTAAGTAAGTATTTCAAGGGTCTTCACTGCCAAAACTCCCACAGAATCTGAAGGAGAGATGGATTCCCGTTCACTTACTGAGGGCTAGCTTATTAAAAGAAAAAAGAAAACCACATTTTGCAAACAGAAAGAGTATGTCACTGCATGCTCCAATGCCAAACATGCATGCACACAGCTGCTTACAATGAAGTCATATTGGAATGATGTGAGTTTTTTTAAGCTTTTGGTGGCTATTGTTTAGTCTGCACTGCAGATTTGCAGGGGAGGACAAGAGTAACTGAAAGAGATGGCAGCAATGAAGTACCTGACATGGCTTGTATCCACAAATGGTGGGTATGTAATTATAGCAAAAGGCTAGAGTGCTCTTTTGAGCTGAGCTGTTTTCAGGGACTGGCAAGTTGCAAAGAAAAAAATTATGTCCTAATGGGTTCTGGTTTTAGTAAATTAAAAGGAATATCAAAGCCACTATTTATTCTATCAGCAATTTAATGCAACAGAAGTAATCGTCAAGCCTTGATTTTTTTATTTGCTCAGATAAAAGGGAAAAAAGGTGACATGATACAAGTTTTTCTGCATCCAGTTTTCTGTTATATATTTCATAAATTATGGGGTGGAGGGGGATTTGTCCTACTGTGGTCTTCTTTTTGCAATGTTTAACATCTTTGCATGAGATTTTATACCTTAGATGTTTAGATGTTTCAATTTAGATTGAAAATATATGCTGTAAACGCCCATGAAATATTCTGTAAAATATCTCTCCACTGTACAAATTGAAAGAAAATTATATCTTGCTGACTGAGAACAACTTTTAGAATGAAATTATAGGTCAGTATAGTACAGGAAAGTATTGTGCTAGAAGGCCTGAAATACTCATCATAGTTGATAAAATGGCATCTGTGGACTTTTTGACCCTGAAAACGTCTAATGTAAAACCAGGGTTTTGGGGTTTTTTTTGAGATTTCCCACTCTCTTTACTTGTGGTGTCTATATTGAGCCACATCTTCAGCTGATGTAATTTCATCTTTGCTTATTTCCATTGCCAAGGTCTCACCATGCTTTATTTTCCTTTGCTGAGTGACTAATACTTCAGTGTGATGTTCATTATGTGAGGTACAGGTATATAGTTCTGCATGTCAGCAAAATGAATCCTTCTCTCCCTCCATCCATCACTGGGAGTGAGTTGTTTCTGTTGCAATGGATGTGTTCCTGATGAACTGATACCCTCGTTAATTGTGAGTGCAGCTGAAAAATATGTGAGCCCAGCTCTAATCTGTAGTGGGATCTTTTCCCAGCTGTCCCTGGTGGGTGTTCCTTAGTGGCTGTGTGCCCTGGCAGCCAAAAGGGCCATCCATGTGCTAGGATGGATCCAGCACAGCATCTCAGGCCAGTCAAGTGAGATTATTGCTCTGCGCTGCTGCAACCTCACCTTGAGTTCTGTGTGCAGTTTTGGGTGCCACAATATAAAAAAAGAATCTAAAACTATTAGAAATCATCCGAAGTAGAGCCAGGAATGTGGTGAAGGGCTTGAGAGGAAACCATACAAGGAGCAGCTGAGGTTGCTTGGTCAGTTCAGCCTGGAGACCTCACAGCACTCTCCACCTGCCTCGTGGGGGGAAGCAGAGTGGCAGGCCCCGATTTCTCTCTGGTGACCAGCGACAGAACCTGAGGGAATGGCCTGAAGCTGTGTCAGGGAGATTTAGCCAGGATATTAGGAAAAGGTTTTCCCCCAGAAGGTGTTTATTCAGTGGAACAGGCTTCCCAGGGAAGTGGCCACAGCACCAAGCCTGACAGAGCTGAAGTATTTGGACAACACTCCCAAGCACTTGGTGTGACTCTTGGGGCTGCCCTGTGCAGGGCTCCCCTCCCAGCTCAGTATATTTCGTCAAAGAAGTGCTGCACACCCCTGCTCCTGAGGAGAGCAGGGCTCAGGACAAAGCCTGCGGTGAAAGGGTCCCCTGTCCTTATGTCTGCAATCTCCTGGACCAACTCTAATGCTGTGTGGATGTCCTGCCGCGCCCGTTGCTGTTCCAGCTCTCACACCTCCGCGCACCGCCTGAGGGAACACCCCAGGCACCACTCAGCCTGCCCTGAGGGCCCATGGACGGGACTAGCGGCTTCCCAACCTCGCTGTGCCAGGGGAGCGCGCAGTCAGGCAGCAGCGGGTGCGGGAGCAGACAGCGGCAGGCACCGGCCATCGGCCATCCCGGGGCACTTCCAGCGCCTTCCCGGGCGGGAGGCGCCGGGCGGAGCCGCGGCCGTGCCGCCCCTCACGGCCCCGCCCCCGCTCCCACCGCCCCGCCGGAGGGGCGGGNGACCGCCGCCGCGCGCCGGGTTCCGCCGGGGGCAGCGCGTCGCCGGCGGGCGGGGAGCGAGCGGCCGCCGGGTCCGGGCTGCCGCCACCGCCGCCTTCTCACACGTGAAGGGCCGCAGCCGTCCCGCCGAGGAGCCCCGCTATCCCGCGGTGCGGGGGCTTCCCCTCCGCCTGCCCTCCGGGCGCCGAGCCGCACCGCTCGCCCTCCCCCGCCGCTCCTGGGAGGCGCCGCGGCGCTGCCCCCGTGAGCGCTCCCCACGGGGTGGGCGTGGGGAAGGGTGGGTGCTGCGGCGGCCTCCCGTCCGCGGGCGTCCCAGCCCCGCCGGCGGTGGATGCGCCCGGGAGGAGCCGCCGAGCCCGCCCAGCCCTTCCAGCCCCCCGCGGGGGGGACGCGGGGACCGCCGCGATGACTTGACGCCGGGCCGGGCCGTGCCGTGCCATGGAGGGGATGACACGCTTCGCGGTGGCCGCGGCGCGGTGGCGGCCGGCGCTGCCCGCCCTGCTGCCGCTGCTGCTGGCCGTGCCGGCGCTGCGGGGCTCTCCCGCCGCAGGTAAGGGAACAAAGAGGGCCCGGGGGCAGGTGTGCGGGCCCGGGGGCCGTGCCGGGAGCGGCAGCGCCGGTAACAATGCGGCGGGGCCGGCGGGCGGGCGGGGGCCGGCGCGGCGCGGCCGGGGAGCCCCGCCAGAAAAGGCGCGCATTGTTCGCAGGCAGACCGAGAACGGTGCGGGGCCGCGGCAGCCGCCGGGCTCAGGGGCTGGGGCACGACCCGCGGCAGCGGAGGAGAGAAGCGGTGCGGGGACAAAGAGGGCAGCCGGCGTTTCGAGCTTGTAGGGTGTCCTGTGCCGGGCAGCGGTCACCGCGCGTTGTGGCCTCAGCGCCCGCGGCGGCTGGAGGTGCCCCGTGTCGGGCTGCGCTGGCACCTGCGGGGTGCATGCAGCGCAGCCTGGCTCTCCTTCGGCTTCCGAGCGACGAGGCATTCGGAGCCTCCCGAAACGCCCAGTACGACTTTCCAAGCACCGCCGTGGCATGGCTTGTGCATGGAGAGAACGGCTCGGGCTCCAGAGGGTGGTGAATTCAGTAGGTGTTTTGGAAAAACCATGAATCAGTGACCCTTTTTTTTTTTTTTTTCTCTCGTCTTTTCTCTTGTGGCTCTAGGTATCAAAATTAGTCTGTAGTTAAGCAGGAAAAACCGTGAATCAGTGACCCTTTTTTTTTTTTTCTCTCGTCTTTTCTCTTGTGGCTCTAGGTATCAAAATTAGTCTGTAGTTAAGCAGACAGTTTAATCACAAAGATGTCTCATTTGGTTCTGGTCCCATAGCACTTATTAGTTCATCTTTAAGACTTAAAAAAAATAGTAATAACTGTCATTTCATGGAAAGGTACAGTTTTACTGTAATTAGGTTTTCATTTTGGTAGATAAGAGGCATAAAGTAATACATTTTACACAACATCAGAAAGTTGTTGATAAGTGGCAAGAAGTGATAAGAGCCTGCAGTAACCTGTTTCATAAAGCGGACCAATTAGTGTTGACTCTTTTGTTCAAACACAGGAATTGTGGTGATTATTGTTGGGTGCTTAAGAGCCCTTCGTGTTATAAAACATGCTTATCTCTTTATAATAATCCTTTATACCACTTCAGAAAGTAGTTTGTGTTTTGGAGGTGACTAGTTAGCTTTCCAGGGAAGTTACACTCTCCTCCAGCTCCCGTCCTAGCCTACCAGAGATGTTCCATTCCAGGCTACATGAAAATTGATATTTAATTGTAAACTTCAGCAATTTTTCTTAAATAGATCAGGATTTGCATACAAATAGAAGGCAAAGCACTAGGTTTGTAAGTTGGAAATTTACTTGTGGTTTTTTGCCTCTGAGAATGGCTGGGCTTCTTCTGTATTTTCATAGTAAGTCAGTGAAGGCTCTTGTTTGTTTCTCTGATACATAGTAGCTTTTAATTAAACATGGCTGTGAATTTCTGTAAACAGTTGTGTGATTCTTGTACATTCTTGTATAACTTAAAAACAGCAGTAGAAAAATTATGTAACTCAGCCAGTGTTTGAGCTGCTGGAAGAGAATACTTAGAGACAACAGATCTTGCCCAAAGCACTGCTTTCCTGCTCAGTCTAGGGCAGGAGCCTTTAAGCTGTTTTCATTTGAGAGTCCTCTATGTTTTCAATTTCCACTGGGCATGTGAATCATGTGCAGTGAACTTGGGGATACCAAGAGTAAACTTGCTCTTCAGAGGATGCTTTTTTATTGGCATCTCAGAAATGGTCCATTGGTTGCAGAGATTTAAAGTCTGTAGGTTGAAGAGAGCAAGGATATTTTGTTCCTTTTCATTAAGGTGAAGTACTTTATTTAAAAGCATGACAGAAGTCTGATTTCTTTTTCTGGGGCCCATAAGGTTTAGAAAACATCCTCTTTATCAGAATCTTGTCTTCAGTGTTGAATGTTTTGATGGTGTAATGGGTGTTGTGAAACAGAAGAGCTGTATATTGACCAAATGCCCTAGGTTTGGGCAGCGTTCACTTAACTGATCAACATATTTATAACTCTTGTAAATCTCTCTAGGGTGCAGTTCTTCTGCCTTTCAGTGCCATGTGGTCTTGACCAGTCCAGGGACAGCAAGAGCAAACTCCTACAGCTCTGAGTTACACAGAAGGAGCATACAGTAAGAGTGGAGTGGCCCCTTATTGCAGTTGAAATAGCAAGGACAATACTTTAGAAAATTTAGTAGTTAAACAACTTGGGTTTTGGAATGCTTGGTCCAGCTCCCACAAAAGTCACATGTTGCTGAATCAGGGCTTCAGCTTCTCCAGTTAAGCAGATGCTGAACTCTTAGTATGTGGTTGGATGCCAGTGTGCTGAAGGTGGGTTTGCCTTTGAACACCTCAGCAAAGCAGGGCCTTGGCCAGGCTATTTGAATGTCTTGCTGCTCAGCACAGGCTGTGTTTTTACTTTTGTTTCATTGCACAATCTGCACAACTCCCGCACTGACAATCAGGAGGATTTATCTTGTCTCGCTGTGCTGTTTTCATGGGAGGGAGGAGAACTCTGTGTTGTGGACTCTGAAAAGACTGCAGTGGGTCTCCTCAGAGACTCGGGGACCAAAGGCAAGTTGTGGAGGTCAAGCAAGGAATCAGATGTAGCTGTCTTATGGGACAGTTGCAGGATATTGTTTATTCAACTTAATTGCATTAGTCTGTTGCAAACACTTGAGTTGGCATCATATCTCTTGTGGCCAGTTGAGCTTGTCAAGCTTGCTTCCAGTTCATTTTCACAGAAGACCCATATGGTTGGAGGATTCTCTTTATGACTGCTTTCTATGCTGTGCTTGCTTTATTTATGTCAGCCTCGTGTCTACAAGCTACACTTGTAGTCCTGCCAGAGGAAATGTGTTTTTTGTTTGCATGTTCTTTCAAGGAGTAAGAATGCTAAACAAGCTAGTGGACAGTGCAGCTTTTTGTTCAGTGATTTCTGTTTTGTGAGTGCTTTTTGTGAAGCAAGGTCTTAGACTTCTCAGGCGGGGCTTGGACTTGAAATACAGCATGACTTTAGCAAAGCAGGCTTTAACAGCTTTGACCTACCTTGGGTGATAGATTTCAGGAGCTGGGCACATTAAAGAGCAGTAACTCCTGCTGCAGTACAAATCTTTGTCTTGGGAAGCTGGTGATTGTGGTAAATGGCAGGTTCTGACATCCCAGTTCTTGCTTGTCAGTTCAGAATGTGTGTGCATGTGTGGGAGTTGCTTGGGAGAGAAATGAAGCAGAATAGACTTCTTAATAATACAGTCTCACTTCAGCTGTGGGAGACATGGCTTTCCTTCATTTGAAAGTAAATCTCATTGTGGCTGATGTCCTAAACTACCAGAGAGTCTCCAGTTCTGCCCATTGTGGCAGACAGTATGAATCACACTGGTTGTGTAAGAGTTATTGTGGATGATGTCCTGAAGTACCAGTGTGTCTCCAGCCTGGCCTGTTGTGGCATACAGCATGATGAATGCTAATTGCATAAGAGTTATTAAATACAGTGTGTTCTGGGAACCTGAGCATAAGGAAAAAAAGCTGCAAGGAAGTGGTTATCCTTTAAATTTTGTTGTAGAATGCCACAGTTTAGTAAAACAGTAGCGTTAAATGAACTTAATTATGCAGTCAATTTCTATTTTGGCTCATGTAAAGGAATTGCATTCTCATGGAGTCCTTATAAGTATGGACAGTGTTTCACTCTGGAGTTACCTGATGTGATGCCTTTCTAGCTCTTGAAAAGTCATATATTGCTGTGCTTTTCTGCAGTGATTGCCAAACACCCATGAATTCAATAACAAAATTGATTGATACTCCCTATATGTACTGTGTTTTCAGCTGTTGGTGTTACTGGAGACAGCTGTTTTGGAAGACTAAGGAAGAATCTTTTGTAAGAGCAATTCATTAGTGATGTATTTTTTTGGTAGTTTTTTTTTGTTTGTTTGGGTTTTTTTTTTTGTAACACATGAGATTGGGGGAAAAAAGGTAAAATTGACCATCAGTACTCATATCACTCATTTGTCAGTGTAAGTAATAGCATGTAAGATGCCCATATAAATATTGGCAATGGGTATGATTGTTCTAGATCTTATTTAAGCTGTAAGGTGTTGTAAGATGTGTCTGAGAAGTATTTCTGCTTTGCAGTGGAGTTGAGAACAAATTTAAATATTTCAGTTGAAATTTTGTGAAATGTGCATTTGGCTATGGGCTGAAGCTTTTTCTTCTTTGCAAAATATCAGCTGAAAGAGTTCAGCAACTTCTGATGTTGAGGCAAGAGGAAAACAATGGCTTCTGCTTTGAGTTCTGCCAGCTTCTTTTCTGAACAACTTTAATACACTTATGCTTTGGAGCAGTGCAGTTAAACTTTGCTGGATTGTGTCTGCTCTGAGGGGATTTTTTTCTCCAGTCTTGCTTTGAAAGTGATTTTTATTTTTTGAAAGCTTGTAATGACTGAATTTAGGTAGATGCGGCTGTATGAGAGAAGATGACTTTTTTTGTTCTTGGCTGAAGCTTCAATATGGACTAGTCTTGTTAGACCTCACCTACCTGTCGGTACTGACCTGGAGTATATGTGTTGCCTGGGCAGATGTACTCAGCACTCTTCCCATAGTCTAAAATGTTAGGTGAAAGATTGGACTTTGCTGTGAAAGTCTGTCTGAACTGCTTCAGAAGTGGGACTGGACTGAGATTCAGGGCTGAGAACTGAGCACCTGCCTGCCTTGTGTTTAAGGCCATGTCTCTGTGATGTGATGCTCTACTTTCTTGAGGGTGTCTTTGGCATCTGCCTTCTGGTGCACGGTTGTATGGTGGTCTTTGCATCAGGGCCAAGGGGGCAAACAGAAAGAAGTCTTTAGAAGGAGCCAACATGAGACTTAGGTTCAGTTTGAAGTAGGGTCTGAGGATCTTTTCAGTCACTCTTCAGTTTGTTGATGTGTGCAGAAACCTGGAAGTTGTAGGAGGGGAAGAGACACAAATTGCAAGAAGGTTTTTCAGGTGAAAGAAACTGGAATGGGCAGGGCATAAAGAGCAGGACGCAGGACAGTAAGTCAGGAATGTAAAATAGGTCTGTAGATGAGGGAAACTGCAATGCAGAAATGAATCCTAGGTGAAGCAAGCAATGCAGTTTGATAGTAGGATAAGCACACTGGGAAACACAGATGGACTCAGTTTAAAAAAGGAAAATAAGCATCAAGAAAAATAGTGTTGAAAGGATGAATCAGAAGTGGGGAAGACAAGGGACTGGGACAAGACTGGAGGAGATGTGACCAAAAGCATCAAGCTTGCAATTTAGAAATGGGAAAATGTGTGCCTGCTGCTTTGGGCCACTTCCTTCAAAATTTGGCACAGAATTCAGGGCTTCAGAGTGTTGGTCCTTTTCCCCTCTTAGCCAGAAGCATGATAATCTGCTGCTGCTTCTTGGAACATTTCATGAATGTGCATGAATCAGCCTTGTGACAGAAGTGTTTTTCTAAGTTTGTTTAAGAACTGGAAAAATTCCTGCACAAAAATTGTAGCAGCATATGAAGACTACAGAGACAAAAATCAGCAAGTTGGAAATATTGGCATTAAAATAACCTATTAATCCATACAGTTTTAGACTTCTGTACCTGCAAGCTGTTGTGCAGCTATGGCCACAAAGCGTGTATCCATATGGAAAACATTTATAGCTGTAGAGGCACATGCACACACCTACACACTGATGGGGCCATCCTTGTGCTCAGTGACTGATCCTGCTCTGGGGAAAAATGGGAACTGGATAGCAAATGAAGAGGTTGTCTGCAGGACTCTTGCTCCTTCTGTAGCAGATGTTTGAGGTGTGATATGAAGGGAGGGACAGGGAAGTTTGAATAAAGGTTTTGCTGTTAATGTAATCAAATGCTGTCCTGGACAATTGAGTTGTGTTGCTGTTGCAGAGTTTCAATGATGCTCAAGTTGCTTAAACCAAGCTTCCCACAGGTGGTCCCTAGCTGTGTGTGTTCCTCATTTACTGGATGTCAGACCTCTGGGATCTGTGTTGCAGAAATGCTCAGTCTTCCAGCTGCCAAATAAGTCAGGGGAAGCTGTTCTTAAATAGGTGTTGTGTCTGAAATTCTAAATACTAATTAATGTTTCAAATTAGGCTCTCAGAATTTGACCTTGTTTCTTAGTTTCACCATTTGTAAAGCGTGATTTCTCAGATGCAGTTCCTCATTTGGTTTTCAAGATCCTAAGGAATGTCCACGTGCAATAACAGTGAGCACAAAATGTTGGTCAGAAAGCCAGATTTTTGTCTTGAGAACAGTAAAGATCCAGCAGATGATAAACCAGTCTGCAGAACTTGACTCTACAGAAAACAAATATAAGAAATAAACTAGTTGTAAGCAAATAGAAAGTAAGGTGGTGGTGTAACATGATGTATTTACCACACTAAGATTTTTTTAGTGAGTTAACTTGCCTTAGAGATGGGAAGATGTACTGTGCTGTATTGAAGTGTAGTAGGATTTTGATGTTGGGCTTTTTTATAAATCAAATGTTCTTTAAAAGAAATCATGGTTACTGATGTTTACTCACTTTCACTTTTAGCAGTTTCAGCTTAGATCCCCTACCTGTTTGCTCTTCATATGCAAACTGTTTTCTAATCCTTTTAGTCCTTTTCCATTCTCCCCTCTGATTTGGAGAAGCTTCTCTTCCGTGAATTAATATCCTGTATAGAACTTTGATTTGTCTTCAGCCATCTGGTCAAGACAGCATGTTAGTTCTTGTGGTCTGAAATAGGTAAGAGGCTAAAATTCACCTGCTAGTAAGGGGAAGAGGAGGGAGGAATGGTGGAAACACAGTAAATCAAGGGCCTGAAATCCATGCTTTTCAGTAAGGGACATGCATAATAGTGTCATACTGAAGGACTCGAAAACCTACATAGCTCTAGGATGGGGACTAGACAATGTTGTAGGGTGTATTAAGGGTCCTGGTGTCTATCAGGGGTCATGGACAGAATGGGATTCAGCAGGATCCCAGTGTACTGGGCCTCATGAACACATTGGTTTTGGACTGGGCATATCCTGTGTAATAACTCAGTTGTTTTCTTCAGTAGCAGAAGAGCTCCAGCTGGAATGCTGTGTCTAGTAAAGGGCCTTGTCCTTCAAGGAAGAGACAGGCTACTAGAGACAGTTCAGTTCACAGAACTATTGGGACTGTCTAATGTAGAAAAAATGCCATGTGGACAGGATTTTATTCAAACATGTAAAATATTAAGCATAAAGGGAAAGGTAATAAATAGTTGTTTATGTTGAGGAAGAAAAGAAGACTTGAATTCAAGTAGACAAGACAGGTTTTCTAACTGCTGATCTTTTTAACAGTGAAGATAATGAAACTGTGAATTGCATGGTTTGGGGCAATAATGTAGTGTGTCACTGGAGTTGACAGATGAGCTTATAGAATGATCTAATAGAAGAGGATAGCAACAGTGATATGAAATACTTTGCAGTTCTGTTTTTGTGAGATACTACAAGTAATAAATAGCAAATAAATAAATGTCATTTATGTGCAGACTGCAGCATTGGTACTGATATTCATTACTGAGAACTTTGGTGTACTGATCAAATTAAGAAACAATCTGTGGTTTTTATGTTGGTTAATTTTCAGGATTATAATTTTTAAAGGTTTCAGAGAACATTTTGTAATCCTTGTTATAGTGTTTTTATCCATGGTACTAACAGGCAGGAGGAGCACACTAACTTCTTAAGTTGCTCTCCGTGCAAGTTCAGTTCGTGAAGCATTTTAGAATGCTGCATCACTGAGACAACAGCTACAAGGAAGTGGTATGGATGCGAGTCTGCATGTCTTTATTAATCAACTGAATTTTTACTAGCATTTTTATATCTTAGAGGTGGGAAAGAGAGATCAGTATTGAGATCAAAACACTGTAGTGCTATTACTATGAAATGTGTAGTTCGTCAAGCTGGGAACTTCTTCATCCTGGCACAGAATGTAGGATTTGCCCTCAAAGGAAGTGATGGTGCAAGCAAGAGGCCCTAAGTGATGGAAGACAATTGGGAGACTGGGCAAAGAAATGGCACCAGACCAACTCTTTCAGCTGCCACATTCTGTGTGCTGCTATCTCTGGGTCTGTGTCAAAGGGAGAAAACAAATCTTTAGTTCTTCAGTAGTTGAGAGACATCAGGTCTCCCACCTGGCATCCTGACTGGAGCAGAACTGCTAGGATAGCAGCAGGGGTGTCCTGGCTAGAGCTGTGAGCTTGTTGGGCTGGGCTCAGGTATGTGAAGTTCTCACTTCTGACAAAGCTTTTCTGGACAGTTAAGGCAGTGTGGAGCTGTCTTTGTGCCCTCTCTCTGAAACTGGTTGATGTGGCAGGGTGAGAGCAAGGGGAGATACAAATTTTGGTCAGGAGAGTACTGAAATAAGGAACAGCAGAGATAACACTGGGCTGGGGCTGTGGTAGGAGTGGGTGAAGTTGGGAATATAGATAAGGGTATCCATAATGGAAGGCTGAGTTGGGAAGTCTTGTGCTAAGAGGAGGGCTGCTTGATACTGCAAATTTGGAGGGGTTTTTGTGGCTGCCCGGAATATTTGACTTGAGCATCCTCACTTTAGAGCTGTGGAGAAGGGCATTATCTAAATGGGTAGCTGGTCTCAGTTTTAACAGAAAACTCTCAGATGTTTGGTAAGATAAATTCAAGAACTCTATATACACTCTGAAAATAAATGGTCACATAGGACAGGTAGATAATACAGATAAGGATTTTTTTTTCTTTAGTATTGATACAATTTACAGATTTTGTTTTCAGCCTATTTTTTCTTATTTCACACGCTCTTGTGTCGGGGTCAGCTGTTACTCGTCTCTACCCCAACACGGGAAAAGGTGGTTCTGGGCAGGCCGCACTTTGAAGGAGTCTGGACTCTTGCTTTTCGGTCTTCAGTTGAGTTTATTGTTCCTTATCTACAAAGTTTTTCTGTCTGTCCAGCCGAGGTCTGATCAGCAAGACAGCCAAGGGCACTCTCTCCCACCCACGGGGCGTGGACTGAATTTTTTACTGAATCTTTTCTGATACAGAATAAGAAAATTAAACTGTTATGAATTCTTATAAGAAAAGAGGGCTCTCCCTTTTTTGCTCCCCAGCCAGTAGTATATGGAGTTGGTTTGTGGAGAGTCTCTAAGTAAAGTTCTTTCCTGATTTAAAGGCAGCTGTTTAATGCTGCAGGGTGGTGGAGGGAGCATTTATTCTTCTAGTTGGGTGTGAACTTGATTAGATGCTGAGCCCGTCTCACCTTTTCCTGTGGCTCGTAATGCTCTTGTAAATAAATTCCTCATGTATGCAGATTGCAGTGAGCACTGCTCAACCACAAAGCCACAAGGATACAGCTGATACTACTTGGAGACAAAGCTCCAAGCATTTATGTAGCAGACCCCTCTGGGCTAGTATCAGGTTACTTTTTGAATGGGAGACAGGCGGTTGTTTGTCAGCTACGCTGGATTCTGGTTGGGTAACTTCTCCAGTGGTGGCTGTATTTAAAACTGAAGCTGCTGCAGAATTGGGACTAGCTTATGTGATATATTAGGATAGAAATTGCATGTCACAGAACAAAATCCTGATCTAGAGCAGAAGTCTGGTTTGAAGATGTTTTCAATTAAAATCTGTCAGTGACCTTACTTCCTGTGCTTGTGGTGAAGGATGAAACAGATTTGGGCTTCCAGCCATTGACATTCAATTTTTAGAAGATGTAATTTGTTCCATTCTGAAAGAACAAAAAAAAAAGATAATTTTCCTTTGTCTTTCCAGAGTGCATGTGCTTTTTATAGTAACTTGGTTTAAAAAATTACATAAATGCTTATCAACATGGTAATCAAAGTTTTCTCAAGAAATATTTTATCCAGTATTAATACAAGCAAGGAAGTGTCAAGAAAATAAATTGTATTAGTCTGTTTACTTTGCTTACCTCTGAGTAGTTACTTTGCTGCTTCTACCACAACCATGTTCTTAAAACTGTAAAATTTGTCAGAAGGATTAGGAAAGCTGAGGAATGTGAAATGAAAGTAAATCCAGTTTCTTTTTTAATTGACTGGATTCCAAGCAGACGGTGTCACTTGAAGGTATAATCTTCTTAACATCCTGGGAGTATTAGAAACTTAGAAACAAAACTGAATATAGTTTCTGTACTGACCTGTTCTTGTGATTCTTTAGTATTTACAGTTGCTGTTTACCATGCATAAAGTTTAAGCAGTGAAATCAGGTGAAAATAAGTCTAGAAACCTTCAGATTTTTTCTAAAATAATGCCCAAATGACAGTTTTGATGTATTTTTTTAATGAGCCAGAGCCATCATTGAAACGTGCTATTGTGTGAAACTGCACTAACAATTTAGAATGGTTGTATTATTTTATATTTGGAAATAAAACTCAGTCATTGGAGAATAGAATGCAGCCTTATGTTGGATCATATATTCAGTAAAAACAGCTATGTGACTTAGGTGAGATACTTCAGAAATATTCCCCAGTACTTTCCTTCATTCCTAAATGGTATCAGCCTTGAAGGCCACATTTAAAACTTGTAAATATGATGTTAAATAGCTTTCTAGCTCTTTCCAAAAGCAGAAATAAATATTTTACATCTTCTGAATGCAGGTGCAAGAGTTAATATACTTTATGAAGCCAAGTATGCTGAATTGAGTGAATACTTATAGCTCTTGCTTCCATTTCTCCTAATCAGAAATTACACTTCTAATGCATTAGTGGACATGGGGTTTATGAAAATGTATTTTGAGATTTGATGCTTTTAGTTTTGAGAGAACTGGAAAAATTGAGGATATTACCAGTAGGATGAAAGTAATGAATTAAATAAAACAGCAGCTATTTGGATTCTTCAGAGTGTTTAAGACCAATTCTTGTGGATGGAATTATTTGTAGGAGGACAGGTGAAAAGCACAGGTGCTTGCTAAGTATAGTTTGTTGTAGACAGGGAAAGCAACCACTCAGACCAGCAGGTGTTTGTGAAACACTTATCTAGGCTGAGGCATGTAGTGCTGGGTTATGCTCATATGTGTGTTTTGGTTGGTTTTTGGGGGTTCCCCCCTCCCTTGGGAGATGAAGGAAAATATTAAATCGGGTAGTTTATTTTTCATGACTGAACAGTGCATGAAGGTCGAAACCTGTCTCTGTTAGTTTGGCCATATGAACTCTCCCAAAGTTTAACTGGAAGCTCTGTCTCAAATTCTGTTTCTGTTGTGCTCACCTTGGGAGCTACCTCATACAGTAACCTGAGAGCAGCTTTGCTCTGGTAATTCTACAGTGCCTTCCTTAAGTTTCTTTTCCTGCAGTGGGAAGGAGCAGGAGCACAGTCTGACAGCAGGAAAGGACAGGGAGCATGTGGAGTTCATGAGATGGGGAACCCCAGTGACTAAAGCTCCCATTTGGGCTGTCTCTAAAAGCTGCAGTGTATTTATTGTGCTAACTTCAGTGTGGTTTATCCTGCTTGGAAACGTTATAAGGTCATAAGCTTCTTGATGCTTCCTGATTTGTTTCTGCAGTGTAAGAGAAATTGCATTATTGCATCCTTTGTAACTTCTGGGATTGGGTTCCTTGCTGCTTCAAAATTCCTGAGGCAGGAATTTCCTTTCTCTTCCAGTCTAAAGAATATAGAGCCTTTAAATTGGAGCTCTGTTGTCTCAAGCTAGGTGGAAAATATTGAAGTAGAAGTTTTGTTTGAAGCCTAAATATTTTTAAAGAACATTTATTTGTTTGATTTTTTTGTCATTTGCTTTCATGAAAGAATATCAAAGCCAATGGAATATGTTATTAACAATAAATGTTGTGCATGTCTCAAACTCCTGTTCATAGTCTCTTAGGGGAACAGGTGGAGTTTTTCCTTAATGTGTCAGATATTTTTTATATTGAGCACTTAAAAAGGACATGCTAAGTGTATTTTATTTTTAATTAAACACTTATGTTCATGCAGAAATTGTTCAGTGGCTGTGTAATTGAATTAAGAGTAGCATGACTTGTGATGATGTAGTCTCTGATAGCCGTGTCAATAGTCTATTTGCCATCCAAAATATCTTGCAGGCTTCCTCATACTATTCTCTGTTGGTGTTTATAGAAAATGGCACATTTCTAAATAAAAATCCTGCTTTGGTAAGTGGGCTGTTCATGAAGCAATCAATTTCTATTTTAAACAAGTAAACCCTCTAGATTTTCGTCTGTTTTTACACATTACAGCAGGTGTTATGTATATTTAATCAGAAGACACAGCAATAATAGTCATAGCTAGTCTTTTGAGCTCAGCCTTGTTTCACATCAATGTTTTATGTTTGTCTGGAATGTTGAATTGTCATAAAATGTGCCTGTTCAAATAGAGACACAAGACCAGGAGATTTTGCTACACAAACATGAAATATGGTTTCTTCTAACCAATATAGTAAACTTCAATTACTTTTTTTTTTTTTTTTGGGGGGGGGGGGGGAATTTTTTTTTGGATTTTTTTTTTTTTTTTTTTTTTTTTTTTTTTTTTTAGCAAACATTCCCCTCTCTGCTTTCCTCAATGCTTCTCTTATTTTCCCCTATATGCTCTATCCTATTTGCTACCTCTTGTGTCTTAGAGTGAAAGTTGCAGGGAGTTCCATCTTAGCTCTTACTGAAGACCAGGAAAAATTGATTCCTGGTCTTGTGTTGGTTCCTGATTCCATCTTGCATTGGTTTTTGCATTCTGTGTATTTCTTCCAGGATCTTAGCAGTAGAATTTGTTAGGCATGGGTGGGGTTTTTTCTTCTTGGGGAAGGGAATACTTGGAAAAAAGGGGAGGAGGAAGAAGGAGGATGTATCTCTTGCCAGACATGAATGATTCAATTTAAGATGTTTCTGTTACTTCTGTCTTAACTTGCCTCATCAGTATTTCTCTTTTTTTGGCATGTTTCTTGTATAGGCTATATTTTTCTTAAAGTAATTTATTGTGATATTTTTACTGTTTTGCCTTTTCCACTTTAAATGGGATAGTTCTTAAAATCCTTAATAGAGCACAGTCATGCAAACAATTGTATTGGCACCTCTGAGTGTAGCAATGAGTATCAGGGGACAGAAGGGAGCGGCAAGAACCTTTCAAAACACAGCTGCCACTGACAAAATGGCACCACAGCTCTCTTTTACTCTGAAATGAATTTGTTAAGGAGCAACTGAATTTGAACTTGCTTGATCTTAACTTGCCTCTCCTATTGAGAAACCACCATTTCAACAGCAGCTCCTGTCTCGTTTGGACTGCGTAACTTACTAGTAGTTTTTATGAATTGTTTGTCATTCTGGAAGTTTTACCGGCTGAAAGGAAAGTGGATCTTGGTTCAACTCAGAGTACATAATAAAAAATTCTTCTTTAAGGAAAAATTCCTATCAATGATTGAATTAAAATGTCTTCTTGGTCCTCTGTCATATTATAATTTGTAGTGAAATTTTAAGCTCCATAAATTGTCTAGATGAAGAATTTTTCCTTTTCTAGCTGAAGAGTATAGAGAGCCAGTGTGGTTGCTGATGCATTTTAGTACATCCTTTTTTACAGTTGATGCCTTCTGTTTCAGTCCTGGCTTCAACACTTGCCCTAGCCTGAGAATTATTTACTGCTCAGTCCCCATGTGACAGTTCCTTTCTTCACACTGTTTCTGCATGTGCTCTCCCTGTGTAGCCTCACGGGCCCAGAGCTTTGCCAAAGTGCTCGGCTTCCCTCCATCTGCTTGCTGCCCTGAGCAGCAGCACTGCTCCTGCCTCGTGGTCCTGCAGGGCTAGCTGGGCTACTGGCTAAACCACTACTGCTCTTGCCTTTTTGGCTCTCTTCTATTTCTGTACACTCAGTTGTCCAAAAGGAAGCCACCTTGTAGTTACACCTATATTACTGAGTGTACAAATCAGGCCATTGCCAGAAATTTGTTCTGGTCTAACGAGCAAAGCTTGTCAGTAGGGCAGCAAACGCATGCCTGGGTGTTCTGAGGTGAATCCAACACGTCTTCAGAGACCTCAATGCTCCTAATTCAGCAAGCTAGGCTGTCCAGGACCACGTGAAAAACGAGAAAATGTTGGGAGTGCAGGTTTGAGTGATCCAATATGAAATGGTAAAGGTCTAGCACCTGACTGGAATCAGGTGTTCTGTCATACATCGTGCTGTCTGCCTCCTACTGCTTAGGATGTTTTCTGCATCATCCAAGAGAGAGCAATATTCCAATTAGTGATCTTCAGCTTTAAATAGGTAGTGGAAATGTTTGTTTTTCCATCTGACTCAATGTTACCATGTGAGAGACAGGATTTGAAAACACTGTCAATAGTGGAGACAAAATATTTTGTAATGAACACACTCATCAATTCCAGCAGACTTTGCAGTTTTTTCAGCAGGATCTTGCTGGCATTGGCTGCTGGTGGCACTTTCCTGTGAGCAGGAGGGTTGAATTAATGGTGTGGGGCAGCAAGAACACTGACAGGCAGCATGGTGGCATGTCAGTTCTCTACCTTTTTTGATTGAAACTAATGTATTTTACAACAGAAAATGCATGAGTCTTTCCTGAATGTTATGATAGTGTGGAGAGTTGGGAGCAGAAAAGAATACTGAAATGTTGTGGAGAAAAGTATAAACCATCATGTTGCTTACTACAGTGTAAGTGGTTTTTATTTTTGTCATTGTGGTCTTTTTAAAGCCAGATGTCACAAAACTCAGTATTTTGTTTAATTTTGCATGTTGGCTTAATGATGTAAGAGTGTCTTGGGGAGAGGAAGCCTCCCCAGAGAAAAACTAATAGAAGTGAGATATTTGAGGCAGTGCATGTTGTAGTTCACTTGAGAGACTTGTGTGAAACTGGAAGTGTTGCCTTTATGGTTTCATTATAATGATTTAAATATCATCACATGGATGTAAAATGTTAACAATTCTAAAGCATCTCTGGCACCGAATTTAAAAAAAAGTCATTATTGCAGTTCTTAGTGGTGCCTAAAATGGAGGAGGACTTTTTATGCCATAATAGGCTTTCTTTGAAAAACAGAGTTCCTGATATGTCCCTCCATAACAGTGTAAAAGATTTAGACCTTACCATAGTTAGCTTCAACACTAAAATTTTATGCTGCCACCAAGAACTAATGCAGGAAAACTTTCCAGAGGTATATATTTCAACATAAAATCTCAGTCTAATTTCATTTTATTTACACTGAGAATTTTTGTGGGTTCTGTTCAATGCCTATTTGAAGATCAGTAATAGGTGATTCTCTGTCCATAATGTCTCGTGTAGTCTTTGAGATACTCAGGGAAATACGGAGATCTCTCATGATGCTGACTCTAGCAGATTTAGGCTCTAATTAGGGCTGGTTTATGTAAACTGGTTTGGGAACTGACAAGTTCTCAGTTTCCTCATCCCATCTGCATTCTTTCATGCAGAGAAAGGAGGAAAGAAAAAAACAACAACCCTGAAGGCTCAAGAGCACCATACAAATCTGAACATGCTGACCTTTAAAGAAAATTGCCAGTGTTGGAAATGCCAGGTTTTATTAAATTTTTGCAGGTTAGATGGACTTTACTGGAACCTTTTTCGCACCAAAGGAAACACCAAAAAGTGGTTTTGCTGAGAAGTGGTACTGTAGTGAATATTCAGATGTTCATAGGTTTTTTTATTTTTGTTAATCCCTGTCATGTTCCCTGTTATAAAAATAGTGGTGTATGACACAAACTTGAGGAAGGAGCAAGAATTTGCATGCAGATTTACCAGTCTCCTGTAAGGAAACTGTGGCACAAGCTTGATGGAGTGAGCTGCTTCTCATCAGTCACTTGAGTTCTACAGAGCAGACATGAGAGTAAGACATCTCTGAGATGTCCCAGATGTTTTGTGAAAAAATGGTATCAATAGCTTGTTTTTTAATATACAGGTTTTTCTTCTACCTAAACCAAGCTTGAGTCAAAAGCACAGGTGCTGACTTTGCAGATAAACTTGATTCTTCTGTCAGCAGCATCACTTTTTGGCACCCACAACACAGATGCTGATATACTGCTGGCATTTGATAACTGGGGGCTACTTTTTACAGGCTAAATGTCTTGAGAGTGTCATTTTGGCTTGGTTAAATACAAAAGTTTCTTTCACTTTACATGTACTTCAGTTTATGATGAGATTAACGGTCCAAGAAATGCAGTTTACCTCAGAAATGCTTAAAATGAAATAATCTCCCGCTTAGAGCCCTTGGAAACTGTCTTCCATGCCAGGGTCTAGTGTCTTTATTGAACTGGATCTTACCCTTCATGAATGTATCTAGTGCACGTAGTGAAATCCTTCTTGATGAAGGAGAGAAGGCAGTTTCTAAAATCCTCTAGCTTGTTAAACCTGGAAATGTACTGGATAAGAGGGGAGGAAGGACAGAGGAAATGAAACATTTTGTTGATTGGCTTAACTTTCTAGAAGGTGCATGGACCACACTTGAATCTTGGCATTACAGTAGAATAAAACATGATAAATATCTTTAGTCCTGTGGTTTGGACTATTTTAGATCCCTAATGACAGAGGAAGGAAGGCTCTTTTTTTTTTTTTAATTCCTGACTTGTTTAAAACCCTATTTAAGTGATTTTATTCCCCAGTAACAGAAGTTAATAGAATAAAATGATGGTGAGGAGAGGAAAGGAATCCTGTGCAGCCCTTTGTTGGTATTGTTGGCATTATCAAATTTCATATTTGCTATGAGGAGCAATTGTTAACTATGTTTAATGAAAGATACCACATACATTGTCATTTAGCACAACTGGATTATTGATAGTGAGAAACATTACTGAGTATGTTTCCCCTTTTATTCTTCAGCTGTGGGGACAGGAACATTCAGTTTTTAGGTTACAATGGTATCTGCATTGTATTGAAGTGGTTTTAGCCCAGCATAATGAATGAACAATTTAATATTTTGAGTGTAGCCTCTTGTCTTACGACTATGGAAAGACCCACTATTGCAACTCCACCTGTTTCTGTGAGATTAATCCTTGGGTAGCATTTTACAGGTGTTCTGTGCATTGTCATTTACACAGTTCTGCCATGAACTATTACAAATTATCACACAGGGTACCAAGCCATGACAAATGTAGCACACTGCTTGCAAATGTGAGGGGGATGTTGCTGGTTTAGGGTTCATTAAGCTTGTCAGAGATGTTGGTTTGTCTGGCAAGAGACATGAGGTGACTTTCTGGATTGCAGAGATGTTATTGGGAGTTGGGAATGACATGTCCTGTGGGAGCTGAGTCCTTAAAAGTGTACTTCACAAAGGTACATCTGTTGTGATAAAGTATAAGCTTTAGATTAAAAAGCTTATTAAAGCCATTTGTTTAAAGATGCAATAGAACAGTCATCAGCATGTTATACCAAGCTTTGTTCACTAATATTTTGAGTAAAATATGTGTAGGAAATTTCATTTTGATTGTTTTTGTGGGTAGGTTTTTGTATGAATAGCACAGGGAGACTGAACTGATTTCTCCAGAGATAAACAGTGAAGTTCTGTATTGATAAGATGGCAAAAAATTCTGAAAACCAGTCATGTGGGGCCGAAGGGAATGTATCAGGAGGAGGAGGAGTTTGGTGGGCTGTTGAGGAGGAGCTCACTGTGCAGCAGTATGGTTGGGAAAACAGTTTAAATGGATGAGTGGAAGCTGGGAAGTTTTCCCACCTGTGTGCCAGCTGTGTGGTAGCTACAAATGTCAACTGCTCAGGAAGGATGTTGATTGACTAAGTGGGAATGGTTCAGAGAATATCCCTGTGATGCTTTGGAAAGGATGGTTCCAGGTGAAAATGTCAAAAATAGCAGCCTAGCTACCATGCTCTAGAAACAATGGAGATGTGACTTAATTTCTGTGTTGTGAAAATTATTCAGTAGTGGAAGGGCTCTTGGACCGGATAGGAGAGATTTTCAGTGAGGGGAAATCGAAGCTGAAGAACACTGGAGTGGAAGTTACAAGATTTGTAACAATGAGGAATAATTATCTGTAGAGCAACTTACTGTGTTGGAAACTTTAAAAAGCAAGAGTTAACTTAGGCAAGATTCATGAACAAATTAGGCTACTGATGGGGATGGATGATCACATTGTCACTTTCTGTCCTTATAGGTTTATGGCTATGTGCTGTAAGAGTGACATTATGGAGTCTAATCATGTAGCATGGAATGTAATTCTCCTTTCCCTTGACTCCAGTCACCTTCTATTGGAATAAATGTCAAAACGTGCTCCAACCAAGAGCATGAGACGTTGCTTGTGTTTGTTTCCCTTGGCTGGGATTTAGAGGAGATTGATGCAAATTTTTAGTGGTTTGGAAACATTCACTTGTGTACCAAGAAATATCAAGATGGTCATGAATTGCACTAAACTTACAGAATGTGACGTTGAAGCATAACATGCAGTTTGATAAAGAAAACTTTGGCTTATGTAACAGTTTGGAGTGTCATTCAGGAGCATACAATGTTCTGGAGAGTGACAAGGCACAGCATGGATGCTGGTGGTGCCAGCAGTGGGGAGCTGGAGGTGAGCTCAGTCCCTGCCACCCAGGCTGCCTGTGCCTCTCCCTTTTTCCAGGAGGTGCCAGAGAGGAGTAGAGGTGTTACACAGACTGTTGGGTACCCGTGCTGGGAAGGGTTCTGTGGGTGTAGAAGCAGATGGTTGTGTTTGGATGATATTCTGAATTTCCATGGAGAGGCAAGAAGAAAGAAGGAAAGGAAAAGAAGTCTCAGAGTCAACTTTTCTACCAAACAAGAAACTCCCCAGAGATGTGTGCCACCACAAGTAAGAGGTAGCTTTAGAAATAAAACTGGAAGTAGATCAGACACCACCACGTTCTTCCCCTACTGAGTGACTCTTCTGTAGTAAAGGTTTAATTTACTTGGAATATTTGTAGTATTTCTTTAAAAAAAAAGTTTACATGTTACTGGCCAGTATTATTTGTAGAAGGCTCCCCTCAAGCATATTTGCACACTGGCAGTTGTCAGTGTGCACAGAGTGGTTAAGCTGGAGTGATTTCAGCTGACACTCCTGTAGCAATGGAAACTCATTAATAAATAATTCAGTGCAGCACTATGGAAGCTGATATCTGTGGTGGACAATCTCAATAATTTTAATGACTCTCTCTTTCTTCATTGCTCTGTTAGCTACTTAACAGAGTGTTTGTCATTTTAATCTGTGATTGGAGGGGGACAGCAACATCTCAGTAGTTTTGTGTGGTTTTCAGCTGTGACCTTTAAGGTCTCGGCGAAGTTAAATGGTAATGTAGGGTCTTGCTGTGCTGTTCTGAGGAGAGGTCCTATTCATGTTGTAGTTGCTGTGCTGAAGATGGCATCATCTGTCTTGGACCCTTCACACCAAGTTCATTTACTGTTTGCTAGCTGAACTCGTTTGTATTTGTTCAGCTCAGTTGTTTACTGCTGAATTTCTACCATGTTCAGAAATCCTTACTGAATTCACTGCTCCACAGGCCATATGGAGCAGAGCTGACTTTCTTTAACTTGTAGACTTTGAGTAACTAGGAAGAGGTGGTGGTGATAGGCTTTTCCCTTCTGAGTTTGCTTTTCTGGGTGTTTTGTGGTCTTCCCCAGGAGACTGGGAAGTAATGGTTGAAAAATCTTGCTGTAATGACTTCTGGGGTTCACAAATCCAGTTTTACACCAGTTTTCAGACTTAGTTCAGTGGTTGACCAAGAAAAGCAGTGATTGGAGAAAAGACCAGCTGGATGAAAATGAGGCAACTTTTTGGTTTTTCATTGGAGAAATGCATGTGTCTCGGAGTGTTTTTTATTGCTGATGCCCTTTATTTTATTCACAGGTAACAGAAAATGTGAATGCTAGGCAAGAATAAAAAAAGTGGAAGAGGAAAGATGATGTGATTGAACAGAGTTGTATTCTGAGAGGTGAGGGCAGAGGACAGACTTGAAAAAGGCATGGCAGATAAAGGTGCAAATAGAACAAAAAGACCAACAAAAGAAAGAACAAAGAATAAAAATAGGATTTTCAAAACCAGTTTGTCTAGGAATCTGTGTTCCCTTGAAACAAAACTGAAAGCCTCCATTTCACTAGGTAGTGGTACATTCCAGTAAAATTATTCAAAAGCTCCACTCCCACACCCAAATACATTAATGTGCAAGAATTGTCTGGCAAAAAATACTGCCATTTATATAGGAGCATTTGATGAGGAAAGCTGCTATTTTGGAGGAAACCAAGACAAGTCTGTGTCCCTTATGTTTCTCTTGTAATGACAAAACTTAATTGTCAGTTAAAACCTGACAAACTTTAAAGGTATGCTGTGTGTCCATGACTTAGTGAAAATTGAATTCCGGTTAAAGTGAGGGCTGTAACTTGTGTTGCAAAATGTTGCATACAGAACAGCATATTCTAAAGTAATGTAAATTCATGGAATATGTATTATGTAAAGATACATAGTGTTGGAATGAATGATGGCACTTCCATGGAAGTTGTGGGTCAAGTTTTCAAGCAAGTGTTTAGATAAAATTCTTGAGCTAAAGTTCTCAATCTTGCATGGTCACATGAGGAGAAAGTTGACTTCCATGAACCAGCTGCAAATTTCTTAAAGGAGGGTAGTGATTCTATTTTATGTGGTTTATATTTATGCTACTGTAAAGGTTCAGATTAATTTCTGAATAGACTTCTAGGAGGAGATAACATTTTACCAACAAAACTTTGATTCACAGAGAGTGTTAGAAGTGCTTTAATGAACAGTTTAAAAAGCACCATATGTTTTGATAACATGCTCAGCTACTTTCATGTCTGGAGCTGTGTGTTTAGTGTGCTTTATCCACATGGCAGATCCTGAAATCTGTTCCGGCATTACTCCTGTCTCTGCTGTTTTGTAGCAACGGTCAAATTAATTCTTGTTACTCATAACTAACAGAGCAAACTTGTAGTATTCGTTTCTCTGATGTTTATTCTAGTTTTTTTGCAGTTGAATGCAGTATGAATACAGTATTTTCCAAGTGTTTGTCTAGGTTTTTTTTATTAACATCCGATGGCATTGAATTTCACAATTTCATTATGTTTGGGGGGAATTTAATTTCTCACTCTTAAATTTACTCTAGTTGATGCCTGTTGGGACCCAGGCCATCTCTGGATGCCCTGGATGTCTCAAAGCCCTGGCAGGGGCTTGGAGACCCTGGCAGGAAGCCAAAGACACCTGGAAATTCGACCTTAATTCATGGAGCAAATTGCCAACCTTATATAAAGAATTACAGGCCACAAAACTTTATGTAGCATAGTAGTGGGAATCACAGGGTGAAGGGAAAAACTTTGGAGCACTGTACAGGGGGGTTTTGTATGTTGTACAGGGGGGTTTGGAATTCTGTACATGGGGGTCAGGAGTTCTAAGATGGAGGGATTTGGGTGTGCCCAGTCTTTCTTCTTTCTTCTCGTTGGCATCCATGTTCAGGATGATGTTGGCATGTGTGGACTGGTTCATAGAGAAAGTGCACTTGCCAACAAGGGCAGAAAGTATTGGAAATTGAAGGTAAATATCTTATACGTAGTTTTTACTATAAAAGAGACAACCGCCCCGTGGGCGGGAGAGAGTGCCCTTGGCTGTCCTGCTGATCAGACCTCAGCTGGACAGACAGAAAAACTTTGTAGATAAGAAACAATAAACTCAGCTGAAGACCAAAAAGCAAGAGTCCAGACTCCTTCTTCAAAGCGCGGCCTGCCCAGAACCACCTTTTCCCGTGCTGGGGCAGAGACAAGTGACAGCCGACCCTGGCAGATGCCTTTATTGAATTTTTTAACAATTTATTCTGAAACATTGTAATTTTTATTTTAAATTAATCACATCTGTCCTGCTTGTGGCTCTAGAAGCCTCATTCTCATAATTTCACTTCTGTTGTCTCTTCTCTAGTCTGAAAAAATCTTGCAATGGAATCAGCCTGTACCTACACTTTATCCTTAATTTTCTCTGAGACACCTCTGTTTCGCTGTTCTTGGGGTGATAATTATAACCATGCAGCACTTGAGATGAGATCACAATGTTTGCATATAGTGTGGCATAATAACATGTTTCTGTTCTTGTTCTCTGCTCCTTTCCTAGGAGTCTTTAGTATTCTGCTTTGTACCTTTGACTTCTGATGAGCACTGAATGGGCATTCTGAAATCATGGTGGATCATACTTTACAGTCTCTTTTCCCAAGTTAGTAATAGCTAATTTGAGCTTATTGTTACGCCTGTAGGTAGAGTTTTCTTCCTGTTTATATTTTGCCTTCACCAATATTGAATTTTACCTAACCTGACATAGACCCATGGCTTTGGAAGAGCCTTCCACTGTTTTTCAGCGTCAGTTTCCAGTTGGGATTTTCCTGAAACACTGTTGGCAGATGGTGTCAACTTCACTGCTTTGCTCCTGATCACATTTTGAGGACATTTAGCATTGTAGCTGCACCTCTGCTGAAAATATTTTTGCATTCTGAAGCTTTTAAGTGGTTTCTGCTGGCACCTTGAACTTACTCCATAGTGGTTAAATTTAAGAGTTTTGACCAAGAGTCTTGCTTAAGACTGTAAATCCAGTTTAAATTGTTTCAGGTGCATTAAGATTGTGTACAGACTGCTCTTCACTGTACTGTCACTGACAAGTGAGAGACAATTTACTTATACTGAAATTATTTGTGAACCTCTGAGATTACAACTATTAACTCTTTGACAGATCATTGTCCTTAGTCCATCTGTGCAGCACAATTAGGTAGCAGATCCAAAAGAGAAATGTTGATGGATTATAGGGAACTCTAGTCTCTTGAAACTATCAGTCTGAACAAGAGTAATCTTTAGGTGGGTTTATTCAAAAAGTAGTTCTTTTTGGATACTCTCAGGATGAGCTTGGGGGGCTTCTGTCTGCTGTCAGTAAAACCCAACTCCTGGAAGTGGCTGTGTGTCACTGTTGTACACCCAGCACTTGGGTCTAGAAGTACTGCATCTTGTGAGATTTACCTTTCAAGTATTTGGCTGCTATCAATGGAAAGAAAAGTAATTTTACTTATTCTTTTGGCTTTCTTGGGGATTTGGCAACCATTCACGAATGTTTTATTTTTTGGTTTATGCTGTACCTATTTGCATTCAGTTGGTAAGCAATTTGGAATTATTTGTACTGCTAGCAAAGATCTGTGTGAATGAAAATTATCTGCATGAATGAAAATGTTCTAGTTTCTTTTTTTATGTGTATGTACAGCCATGAACCAGCAGAAGTGAAGAATCGGTATGTTTATTATACCAGTTCTAAGGGGGCTGAGAATGCAGCTGAAATTACTTAAAAGCGAATAGCTGGACCTCAAGATACCGTGTGTATCTGAACTCAACATATCATTGATTTTCTCCTGTTTCTCTGATGTAAATGTTTATCAGTGAACTTAAGGATTGTATGGTAGTAGGCAACATGGCCCATAAATTTTAAGATCCCATAAAATAAAGCTGTGTATTAAAACTCATACATTTTCAACAAATTTTTGACTCATATCTTAAAATCAAACAATGTGTAAGTGTTTAATAACCTTCCAGTCTGTCCTCAAGCTGCTGAGTTGATGTGATTCATCAGATCATCCTAAGTGGTGGATGTTCTCTTGTGAAATCACTCTCTTAAAATGAAGGGGTATAATTTTCTGCAACTCTCGAGTGGGATCTTCATATAGGAAACCCATTTATCTGGGATATGCAGCATATGTGCGCACATAGCATCCAAATCTTGCCAACTGTTGCTGTGGAGGAATTTTTAGGAGGAGGTGTCTGGAAGCAGTGAAGCCATGATTTGTTGTCTGTTCCAGAATGATATGCTTAACATTTTTTGCGTTATTATTAGATTAATTATTTTTGGCTATACATGGTTTCCCATCACCTTTGGAGTGGCCTTTGCTTATTGAGATGGAGCTGCATTTAGCAACCAAATCTTCTGGAAGACTTGCTGCAGGTGTGAAGGTAAGTAGGTACTGGATTGTCATGCCCAAGCAGCTAGAGATATGCCAAAGGGGACAACAGTATGCAAAGCATTTTTAAAAATTGTGTAAGCCACTCTAATAATCTCAATTGTGAAGGCACTAGAAAGATTGCTGAAAAGACTGAAAATTTTCATTGTCAAGGCCACTTATGAACAAGGTCTCATATAATAAACTTAGATGTCACTTTCATCTGTTCTTGCTTATTAACAAAGATTGGGAGAGCAGTATAAATGGTAGCCATCACTCCTCTTGAAATCCTCAGAGGAAGTTATGTTCAGGGTCATATAATTTCCTAACCATACACAACATCCCAGCTGATGTTTACAATCCTTGCAGATGACAGCAGGCTGATAAGCCATGCAGCTGGCTACGGCAGGCTTTTATCTTGGTTGGGGCTTTTAAAAGAAGTCTGACCACAGAGTTTGTGGTTGATACTTTATAGAGAGCTGAAACTAGGAATTTGCTGTTTTCCTTGGAAGTACTTGATATACAAAATTATCAATTTCTGTTTTTCTTGCCATGTTTGCTAATTGAGAAGAATTTTACTTTTTTTGAGATGTCAAACAATGCAAGAAAATGTGATCACATCAAAGTTTTTTTTTGTATTCTGACTCATACTTGTGTGATGGAGAAGATTGGGGGCAAGAAAACACCTGACACATGAAGTTCATTAAAAAAACTTGACTTGCAAATACACTGACAGTTGTTTTCTGAAAATAATTTGCATATTGAATGTCTTTTTGGTTGTGATCTTGGTAGTTTTTTAGTATCTTGGCATTCATGTACAGTTTTGCAGAACCTGTCTGTATAAAACTCAAATTTTAGTTTCTGGAAACTTACATAATATACGAGAGAATGCAAACTGATCCAGACAAAATGTCCTCAAACTATCAGAGGTGTTCTGTTGTTCCGTCTTCAAGACCTTGCTCTTACAGAGCTGTGAACTGTGTCAAAGAATATAATCTGTTTTCAAAAGAAAGATTAATTGAGTAGTACAGTTTGTCATTATTTTTTCCAGTTTTCACATAGCAGCCAAATGGAGCCTTAAAATTCTGGTGCAAGGAGTCAGTGCCTGAAGATATTTTTCATGTGTGCCCCAACTGCCTGAAATAAGAGCGATGTTACAGCACAGTCCCTATTTAAACCACATACCTGAAATTTTAAATTGTGCAGTGGTTTCTTCAATGGAGTTAAAGATTCCATGGGTGGTTTGTGGAAACAGTTGATACTGGAAGTGTGACATACCCATCTTCAATTCTTGCAGTCTGTGATTTTGGAAATAAAAAAGAAAATATAATTGATGCAGTGCTGGCCAGTGTTCTCATGATAGATGCATTCATTGTTACTAATTAAGTCAACATACATAGTGTGCAGTAGAACAACTGGTCTGAGTTATTTCTACAGGTTATTTCTACAAGTGTTGTGTGTTTTTTGGAAACAACATGATTGTATTGACCCTCCTCTGTTGACATAAAACCAAATCCTATAGCAGACAGCAACTGGGTTTTTTTTTTAGGAGAAATAAGACTTGGGCCAACATCAGAAGATGTAATGTGTTTGTACACTTGTTAGATGTAGTTATTTACTTCCCTCCATTTGAAAATAGTAAGAAGTTGGTGTTCCTTGTCCTTTCTATGTTCCCTCACTTGCTGCAGAAGTATTACATAATGTTTGTAAAAGCTTGTCAAACATGTGAATCCTCATGGGAAAGTCCTTTCTGAAAGCAGTATTTTTAATTGTCTGCATCTAGTATACTAGAGAAATTTCCGGTTAGGATGCTGAGAACCTTTTGGTTCTCATTGGTTGATGAAATGCCATTTGGTTCAGATTGTTGATGTTCTTTAAGGCAATAACCCAGCAGGGTGCCTTGCACCATCTACATGTTCCTGTGTTTCTTGGTACTAGAGAAATTTCTGGTTAGGATGCTGAGAACATGCCATTTGGTTCAGATTGGTTAATGTTCTTTAAGACAATAACCCAGCAGGGTGCCTTGCACCATCTACATGTTCCTGTGTTTCTTGATGAAAGTACATAGATGAGAAAGGCGTCATGACAGAACCTCTTTGAGTATCCCTGGGTGTGTAATGAATCATACTATACTAGAATTTAAATATTAAGGTTAATTTTTCATTGGTGTCAATGAACCTTTTCGTTATCTCAGCTGGGAATGAGCTCACTGCTATGTATAAATATTATGAGACTTGTTAGGGCTATGATTGTCGCTGTTTAATTGGACAGTAAAATGAAACTTCAGTGTTACCTAAGGCATTGACTTAGGGTAGCTTTTCTCATTAAGCTCCAACAAAGGCACTGTTCCACTTGCTTTCCAAATCACGCTGTTGATGACAGGGTTCTTAATTTTTACTATGTAATATATAGCGTATACTGTATAATAATTACAGTGTGCTGTTTTCTTTTGTAACCTCTGAGCAAGGAGAAATTGCGATTTCCCAGCTGTGTTTAGTAGGATAGGTTCCCTGTCTGTATTGTTCTGTAGCCTTAATATGGAAGATACATAAGTGAGAGCTGTGTTTAAGTAGCATAACACTGGCTTCTGTCTCACAGTGACTTCTATTAGAGCAGCTGATAAGATTATTTGCATAAATAGTGACTGCAGAATTGGGAACAAAAATGTGTTGATGGAAATCTCTTTAATTAGGTTGCTTGCTAGCTTATGGGATGTAATTGAAGAACTCTGCATACATTCCAGGTTATCCAGCTGTTCCAGGTACAGACATTACAATGATGCTGAGAATATTCAGAGCAGCAGTAGTTTCAGTGTTTGTGCTTCTGTGTATGTGCTTTCTAAATGGACTTTTTCCTTTCATCACAAGAGACAACTGTCCTGACTTGACCAAGGTCCCAGATTGGAGATGTCTCCTCTCACTATCCTTGGGTGTTGCAGGGAGCATATAGGGTGTGCTGCTGTGGTTTCTTACTCTGAAGGGCTTGTGGAACTTCAGCTGGCCCTCCCAAAACTTGGATTATAAACCACCAAGTTTTGGAACAATTGAATTGCCTCAGTGTAAGGCTGCCTCGACTGCTGAAGGCTTAAAAGTCTGTTGGCTGGGCTGGTTGCCCAACTGCTGCTTACTGTGTGCAGAGTTTGGTGAATCTGTTAGCTAAGTGTGGGATGGCAGCTGCTAGAGACTGAAACATGCCGTGTTGTGTCCTTGTACAGTCAAGAGCAACCAATTTCTGCATCCTCTAGGGAGTTAAAACAAAAGATAGCAATTGGAAAGAGTCTTACTGAGAGTTTCCTTGTCCATTGCTAGGGCAAGCAGACTTGAGTGTGTCACATATTTGTATTATGTGAATTCTGAAAGATCCAAGTGTATGTTTTGTTTTGTTTAGCAGAGGTTATAGCTGGGAGTGATGTGAGGATTGCAAACTGTTGCCTGCTGGTGTTCCTGATGGCTGCCTTCCTGGTATCAAAGGCAGCTGGTACTTTGCATCAGGCAAAATGTTGGTTAGATTATACCCTGTTGTAACGCAGCTGTTTTCTGATGGGGCGTGGAGTCAACAGATTGACCATGTGTCTTTAGTACTGAATGTTTCCAGGCCTTGTGGTTTTATGAGTTATCCTGAGTCAATGGACCTGAAGCAGTTGGAGCATTGGGGGTGTTGGCAAGGGCAAACTAATTTGACTTGAATTTAGCCATTGTTTATGTATTCTATACAGCTGGTGTGATCTGTCTGCACATTATTATGCAAATCACATGATACTTAGTGAGAGCTTGTAACTGAGTCATGAGTGAAAACAGGTAATGTTTCCATCAAAATATTTTGATGTTAATATAAATGTCTCTTTGGAAGAACAGAAGACACTGGCTAAGATTTCTTTTACAAATCAGTGTATCAGAATGATGGGGTAGCATAAGCAATTGCAAAGTATTGCTTCTGTGAAATACTGTAGTGTCTGGAAATGTACTTTCCAGCTCTTGGAATGAAAGAGGAAGGGGTCTGTGTCTGGCCAAAAGCAGTATAAAAGAGGTGGCAATGGTTGGATGTAGAGGGAGGGAATGGAATGATTTTGCTTTCAGGTCTATAATAAGCTTTTGAAATTAAGAAGCATACATAGGCTTATATGAAGTATATGATTCTCCTCTTAAATTGACGTTTGCTTGTAAACTACTTAGTGAACCATGTCATTTACATCCAGTGTTGAAGACTTGTCTTTACATTTAAGCTGGAACCTAAGAACTGCTGTTGGCTTCCTCATGTGTTCCCTGTGGTCTCACTTAAGTCCCTTAATATGAGTCATTATATCTTAAATTTCCTAAGTTCAACAGACTTATTAAAGAAACAGAATATTCTGAATTTTGGAGGGTGGTTGTTCATGTTGCTGTGTTCAACACATTATGGTGCTGTTAGTGAAACTTCAGCAGGGACACGTGTCCTGCAGAGCTGGCAGGCTGTGCTGAGGATGTGGTACAACCTGCCTACAGACCTGTTCTGGTCTTGGCCGGTGATGTTACTTGAGTTACACAAATTTTACGTACTAAACAAGCTGTGTTCTCAGATTGTGTTCTCCTCAGCAAAAACTGATTTGCATAATGCATTGAAATGCTGGATTAAATTTTAAGTACTAAACAAGCTGTGTTCTCAGATTCTGTGTTCTCCTCAGCAAAAACTGATTTGCATAATGCATTGAAATGCTGGGCCAAAGAATCTGTGGTTATCAAATCTGATTGAAAAGGAAATCTTGTCCCATGAAAGACAGAGAGTAATAAAACTTTTTACTGGTATTTTGTGAAATACATAAAAGTATGATGTAAGAGTTATGTCCAAAAACACAGGACTCTGAAGTGTAAAAAGCTAAGACCAGAAAATTACTAAGAGCTGTTTCATCTGCCTACCTATCCAGACTTGTTTGAGCTAAAGGGCAGATAGGGTATGGTAGGACAATATAAACCAAGATCTTGCTTGTCTTGCTTGTGCTCTAGGAGGAGAATAGGGGGTTTGATTCCATAGTGAAATCAAGGTGTAGTTGTATTAAATGCAAGGATTTATTGTACATAAACAATTGTTTATAGAGGAAGCCTTTTTGAAGTTTTGCTCCCATCTGCTATTTGAAAATTGATTTCTGGGGTCCTCAGGATTCCCAAGCAGTAAATACAAGCAGTAATTGATGTGGCATAATGGGGATCTTGTAGACCCTAAATACTTCGACACCTGCCTACGTACATACATAGATATATATATGTATAAAACTGTGAATAGCAATCTTTAAACTGCATTTTTCTTTACAATGAAGACTTGATATTGTATCACTTTATCATGAGTAATCTGCTTAAATCTGACTTCCTTTAGCCTGTAGAGTGCATGTTGATACAGTAGTTTTCATTTTAGCGTTCCATAGACTTTTCACAAAGGCGCAATTGAGCGCCAAGCACGGGCTGTCTGCTTTAATGGAATGCGTGAGTTAAGGCAATTTCCTGTTGCACGGAGAGAAACCTTAAGTGGATTTACTGAATGTGACAGGAGATGTACGCAAAAAGCAAATTATTTAGTACTTTGGAACAAGACATTATGTTGCTTTGGAAGATTTGCCTGAACGACATGTTACATAACAGGTAATTCTGTAGAGTATTAAATATATCAGTTTGGGGTAAATTATCATCACAAAGGCAGTTTTCTTGTGCCTCTTTTACATGTTGGATGATAAGGCATATCAGACAAGAGTCTTGACACTATATTGTCTTGTTCCTGTCCAGTTTCTCCTTCTGATGGGAGTGGAGAAGCATGACACTGTGGTAAAGAAAAGTGCATCCAATTGTAGGTTGTACTTTAATAAATGTTTCTCCATTGTTCAGGACTTGGCGGCAACAGTCCCCCCTTTTAATGGCAGGCTTGTTTACAGCGTCAGCTGTCAGAGCACCAGGTTGCTTTTGAACCAGGCTTTTGTTACTTTTTTTTCTTTTTTTAGTCCTGTGAAAGGATTTTGTGTTTACTTAATTCCAGGGAAATAATTTCAGGGATTTGTTTTTTAAATAAAATGACTAAATGCCATGTGTATGGCTTGGCTAAACAGAAGCCAAGAATTGACAATTTTAAACCCAAAGTTGTGGAGGCTTTCCCTCACGTAGTACTGCTCATAAGTGAGAGTGGTCCATTGAAACAGAGAGATGGGGTGGAACAAGGAGAATGTCCTTAGCTTGTGGCTGGCCTTGAGGGAATTAGTTGCAGCACAAAAGTCCATTTATAAAATTAAGATGAACAAACAAGCAGTAAAAGATGTGGGATAAAAGCATCACAGTAACCTACAGTGAAACAGAGTACGTGTTCGGGTGGAACACGCAGGATATGAGACATCTTTTGCTACTTCTGTTTGTTTAAAATCTTAGCTAGAAAGTTAAAGCGCTCGTTTGTTCTTTCACATCCAAGGATTTGCTAAAAGTTCACATTTTGAAAATAATGGAAAATTTGAGTCTGAGAAAGGATTTGTCAAAGGTGTTTTCTGTTCTCTTTTATTTTTTAATAGGAAAAGATTACGTTAGGAGTAAACACTGTGCTATTTATTCCTGTTTTTTCAAAATGAAAAACAAGGTGACTGTTCAAAGGTAATTTTGCGGTCATCTGTTACAAATCACTTTCATTTGAGTATTACTTTGCTGTATATGGCATGAATTCCTTAAACTGAAAAATTGCCAGCTTTGTCTTCCCCTTTCTGGTGTAGCTTTGAGCACTAGCATTGTATTTTGTACAGGCATGTAAAAGATGCATGCTATAGCAATGTCCTGGTAGAATTTTGCTCTTTTCAAGGAAACCTAGTATTTAAAGAAAATTGAAGCTACAGATGTTTGTTCATTGTGAACTACTTTTCTGTAGTTACATTTTTTTAAACTATGCAGGCAGAAAAGAGGGGATGGTCTGTTGGTCTCCCCAGCTCCATTTGGGGTGTTGCCAGTGGGCCAAAGGAGTGATCCTTCTATTCAGGGGAACCCACTCCTGAATACTGGGTCCAGTTCTGGGCTTCCCAGTACAAAACACATACAGGCACCCTGGAGAGGGTTCACCAAAGGGCTGCTAAGGGATTGGAGCATCTCCCCAGTCTGAGAGGGCTGGAGGCTGTTCAGCCTGGAGACAAGAGGTTGTGGGGGCTGAAAATCAGTGTGTATTAGTGCCTGGAGTGAGGGTGCAAAGGGAATGGAGCCAGACACTATTCAGTGATGCCCAGGTACAGGACCAAAGGCAGTGGGTACAAACTGAGGCACAGGAGGTTTCCCTGAACATCAGGAAATGCTTTCTGTACCTCGATGGTGATCGAGTGCTGTCACAGAGTGCCTGGGATGGTTGTGGAGTCTCCATCCTCGGAGATACTCAAAAGCCTGAACATGGTCTTGGGCAACCTGCTTGAGGGGAGGGAGGTTGGATGAGATGACCTTCAGAGGTCTCTTCCAGCCTCAACTATTCTGTGATTACAGAGGTACATTTTACTGTCAGTTAAATTGAACAATTAAACAAGGAGAGTTTGTCATTCTGTTTGTGTTTGTTGCTTTGAAGCAAAAGAAAGCTTGAAGAAGTGATAGCTTTCCTAGGAAGAGAACTCATCTTTTTTTTGTCCACTACCTTTTCTTAAAAGCTTGAAATGACCATATTTAGCCTAATCTAAGGTTATGCCATGTGAAATGATGTTCCTTTTTAAAAGAGGAGTATTTTAATTAATGTGTAATTCCAGTATGGATAAGATTGCCAGCTCTAGATCTGAGAGCACCAAAGCTGACAAAGTAAAACCAGGTGTGGTAGTTTCAACTATGTAATCTGCAACATGTATCCCACTGTTCCTTTGGAGCATTGAGAGGGATTGTGGTTATAGAGACAGCTCTGCAAGAGAGTTACCTCCTAAGGCAGAGGGGTATTTTACTTAAGAACTTCCCGAAATGTTGAAATGGATGGCAGTCCTTAATTTTTTTTGTGTGCAATTTCTTTTTCCTGTGAGATGTGCATTATAAACCAAAGTTGATGGTTTGGTTAGAACTGGGCAAGGGAGCATTTGAGTGTTTGTTTCTTCAGGCTGAGCAGCTCTCTGGGAGATAATGAGAAGTGAGCTGTCTGCACTAATACTTGCTTGGTGTTATGATGTAAAGAAAAGAGAGAACTGTCACGTTGGCAGGGTTTTTTCCTTCCTTTGTCTTGTCATGAAAGTTCAAGAAGGAGAAAAGGACTGCAGCGCTTTGTGACCTGATCTAATGTGTAAAAGCATTTTACAGGGGGTAGGTTGTCATCTGTGTCCCCCTTCTTTGCCTGCTTTTCCTCTTAAAATACATTTCTCTGGCACTCCACAAATATTTTGAAACCTGAGCTGCAGTGAGTTATAGTCATTACTGTGTGTAGTTTGGATGAATGCAAACTATATTTAGTATTACTAGAGCACAGTAAACACCATGTTATAGGAAGGATGTCTTAAGCTACCTGGTAAGTCATTCCTCTGTGCCTGAAGCAATGTGTTTCATCATTCCTGATGAGAGTTTTGAACAATTTTGGCTCTGTATATGCCTGTTGAGTATGTGTTCTGCATCAGGGTGCAACCTGCCTCTAAAAATTATCTGTTAAAATGTCTTCTGATTGACAGCTTGGGAAATAAAACATGGGAAAATAAAATGGTTGTGAACCCAAAATCAAACCTTGCTGTACAGATAGAAACTTCTATAGAAGTTTGTTTCTATAGAAACTTCTTTGGGACTGAGAATCCATTTTGTAAATTGTGAGTATTAAAATGACCCATATTATATATGAAGCCTTATAAAACTCATCTGCCAGAGAGCCTGATGCTGCTGTTACTGTGTTACAGTTACAGGGGGTCTAATGCACATACCCTAACACATAGGAAAACGTAAGGTAGATTGTCTTTGGGCTTTCTATAGCAGGCAGTGCTGTGGAGCTGTAACTTGCTGCTTGTCTGACTATTGCTGGAGAGGTTAATTGAGATATTGCTTGATATAACATAAATATTTCAGAGCTAGGCAAGGGATTCTTAGTGCTCTCTGTTCAGCTACAATTCCCAGTAGTGCCTTTTACATTCTTGTGGCTCTCTAAATTTGTCAGTTCAAACTCTGCCAGAAACTTCAACTACACAAAAATCACAGTTTTGTTCCTTTTGACAAGTGTGTTTATATGAACTATACCACTGCTTCTGTAAATTGGTTCAAGTTGGTTTTTCAAAAACTAAAATATCTCAATTAATAAAAAAAGAGACCCATTTTATTTTCATCACAAATTCATGGCTTATGGTAATTCAGATGGTGGGGAGGAAGAATCCTGCTGCTGCCTGACTAAGGCTTGAATGAGCAATTAATTTGTAAATGTCCCACCCTACCTGAAGCACGCTGGTGATCTCAGCTCAGTTCCTGGAGCTCTGCTGACTGCTGGCCAGTCTTTTTTTGTCTTTTCAATTGAAACCTAAATAACAAATCTATGGAGAATAAGGGGCCCTGACACTACCACTGTCCCACCCATCACATGAGGTGAAGTTCCCATCAGCAGTATGTTGCATGGGGGCTAAGCAATTAATTTTGTAAACACTTAAAGACTGTTTTAAAAATATTCATAAACTACATCTTCTTCAGCCATCTTGCTCCTCACTAAAAATGAACATCCTACCCTCTTTCAAAAAAAGATTGTCCAGTATTGAATTTATTTGAATAAATACCAGGCATTTGTCATGGCTTTTGTTACTAAAGGCATTCTTACTGTTTGGGTTTTCACATGTACTTAGTTGGGTAACTTTGATAACTTCTAGTTTCTTCTTCAGAGGTCTCTTTCAACTGTCCATTTCATGGATGTGCCATGACTTGTCTGTAAGGACTGTATTGAACATAACATTCTCACCATACAAATGCTTGAGGGGTTGATGACCTGCAGATTTCTGTACCTCCCAACAATTCAATATCACCTTGTCAGTGTTGAGTTCATGTTTGTCACAGTTACATGAATAAATGCTTTGATAGGCTCCCTCCCTCTTCATTGCAAGAACCCCACTCTGAAGTACTTTTTTGAGTAGGTAAATACATCAAAAGCTCTGTATAATAAAAGTTTTCTGAGTGAAGAACTGCACTTCACTGTTTGTGATCTTTCTTGGAAGTGCATTATTTAAATGGAAGCTTAAGCTTGTCTCATAGAACAATGAAATAAATTTAAAGCAACTAGTGTATTTTTAAATGTATGATTACAATGGCATGCGTTTAACACGGGCTTTTCTGTAAAATTTTTACAATAGGCATTCTTATTAATAAAGAGTATGATTTCTAGTTAGCTGCAGTGTAGTGGGGATAGAAATGCCCCCATGCAAGACACTGCTGATGGGGACTTCACCTCGTGTGGGAGAGAGTGGTACTGTCAGATACTCCTTATTCTCCATAGGTTTGTTATTTAGGTTTTCAACTGCAAGTGCTAATTGGAAAGACAAAAAAAAAAGATTGTGGCTAGCAGTCAGCAGAGCTCTAGGAACTGAGCTGAGATCACCAGTGTGCTTCAGGTAGGGTGGGACACCTTAATGTTTTTCTGTCACTGTCTTAGGGGCATTTTGACCCTGTTGCCTGTCCTAAGCAGTGATCTGAAGCTGTGCACCACCAAAAGTCATTGCAGTGGGAAGCTTCTTGTATTGGAATGCATAAATGTACATGGAAGGGTGGAATGAGCTAGAAATACCTTGCAGGACTGCCACAGGTATGGCTCCAACTAGTCCTAAATCTTCAGGCTCTTCATCTTGATAAAATTATTGAGAGCTTTTGGGAGTAAACACTACTGTGTTAGAAAATGATGGTGGCAGCTCATGGGAGGACTGTATCTGTCCCTGGTACTGCCAGTTCACCAGTAATTCTTTAGAGATCTTGAATCAAACCCAGCTCTAGATGCTCAATAAGCAGCCTAGTCTCTTTCAGAATCAACTGCATTCAAAACTAAGCAGAATGTTTTGGAACCTAACAGAGTTCTTAAGCTGTGTTAGAAGAGCCAAGTGCCTGAACTGTGCAGCACATAAATGGTCTTTTAACAGGTTGAAGGGTAAGTCTGGGGAAAGCCTTTACCCACTCTTGAAGAAAGCAGTTTTGTTCCTCTGAGCTGTGACTGCAGTACCTGTATCAGGCGCGTGTCTGTTCTTCCCCACAGAAGTGCTTGTGCAGGATGCACAAGGAGATGTGTTTCAGCAGAACCAAGCCAAGCAGGTTCCAGTCTCAAGGGCAGTCAAAAGTCACAGCTAGAGAGAATTTCTGTGTTGGGGAAGCTGGCCTTGTCCAGTCCTGTCCCCTTTATACTAAGGGTCAGTTAAGTGCTCTGAGACTGGAAATTTCCCTAATCTATACTTTTGTGTTGTTGGTGGCACAGTGATGAAGCTAGGTGTAGCTTGTTTTTTCACTCTGTTCAAACTAGCAAGATAAGGAATAGTGAATACATTTGTTTCAGAAGTAGTTCCTAGGTACTACTCTTGTGCTGCCTAAACTGGAGAAACTTGCATAGAATGTGTGTGCTTTTTGCACTTGGGCAGACAGAGAGAGACAGACTGAGGCTTGTTCAATGGTATTGACATTTCTGACTGAATGGCACTTGATCTTCTATGGTGCTAGTTGTTTATTGGTGGGGTTTTTTTTCTTCACTCCATGAGTCCTGTTGGGTTTTTATTCCAGCCAATTCTTACGTCTGCAGCTCTCAGTATGGTGGCTGTGGAGAGTTCATAGGGGATTTTTGTTACAACTTGGTAAGTGTATTTATTTCAGGAAATATTTATCCTTGTTTCAAGACATGGAGAGCTTATGTGGCTTCTGAAACTACTTCAGCTGAAGTCTATTGAGGTGATTTATAACAAAGAGGTAGTTTCACTGTGACTGTATAGGTAAACATAAACTGAATAAATACCATTTCATTAAGTACACTTAGATCAGATGTCTTGACAAACTTCTTATCTTAAACATGATAATATTTATGACATCATCTGAACCCACAAGATGCTAAAATATTTATTCTAAATATCTAATTTTAAAAAACAAACCACTTACTGTTGAATTTTATATTTTGCCCGAGCAGCAATGAGGTAAGACTTGTAGACTTTTCCATGACAGCCTTATTTGAGCACTAGAGTATTAGATGTAGCAGAAACCTGCTAGAGATACGAGCACTGGGAGGTGAATGTCTCTCAAGCCTATTTAGGTTGTATATCTCCATAACTTGCTAAAAGCCTTTATATGAATAAGAAATACTTTCATATACGAGAAGTCTGAAGGCCGTGTGGTGCTAAAAGCATCGGCTTTGCCTGACTGTCACTTTCTTAATTTCACAAATAGCCTTGGCACAGTCGCTTTCCCATATCAGAGCCCTGTGGCATTTCAAGTAGGTATTGATTTGAACTTAACTGACTTGCCATTTCCTCTTCAATATATACTTATTTCAGAGGGAAAATGAAGCAAGCTTGAAGTGCACAAGTGCTTCCTTGAAATGGTGAGGGAAGAGAGAATGACTTCTACTTTGTAGTTTATTTAATGTGTTTATGGACTGTCAGTGCATTGCAAGGACATGTTTTGTATGTGACTGAATTTTTTTTTCAACTTTTTCCTCATAAATACATTGGTATTAAGTCAGTTCAAAAGTGTTTTGGGAGTTTGTTCAAGTTTTTTTGCAGGTACAGCTTTAATTTTTAAGTGTTGGAAGTTGAGGCCAATTTTCTCTTTTCATAGGACTGCTTGCTCTGTATACAAGAGGCCTCACTTTCCAGAAAAGTCTTAAAACAGTTATGTGGACTACTTAGTAACAAAGATTGTAACTAATAAGGAGTTATTTACAAATGCAGGAAACTTAGGGATACGTTTGTTTTACGATATTTCCTTGACTTGTTCTATAACTGTCAGGCAAGACCATTTACTCTCTGTACTGCAAATATGGTCTGTGCCAACAATGTTTCACAAAAGCGACTGGCCTAGTGCCAGCGCCATTATCCTGTCATTATTCTGACAATAAAGAAATGCAGATGTGCCCAAGTTCATACTGCCTGAAACACTGAAGAATTAAGAATGATCAAAGTACATCTGATAGGATTTTGGCGCAACCTTATCTCGGGGGAATCTGGAGGGGAGGGTGGGGTTGGTTTAGCTCCCTTTCTCATCAGTTTATTGTATTTTAAACAATGCTGGCTCATTCTGTTGGTCATGGAGCTAGTGGTAAAAATGGACTTTCAGGTACTAAGTTAATTTTATGAAAATGGAGTTTTATAAAATGGGGAGTTCTCCCAAATAAAGCCTCTTTTGAAAAGTCTGTGTTCTCATAACTGTATTGCTCCTGAAATACCCAAGCATTGTGGGAAATGAGACCTCCTTATCCATGCTGGAGACTTAGACATCTTAGCACAACTAATGCTTCTTAGCTCTTCAGAGTGTCTGGAAGACTTCAGTGCTCGGACTCTTAGGTTTTTCAGGCCTCGCTTTATACCTTTCTGATTGCTAGAGACTGCTCATACCACAGTTTAATCTAGCTGAAGATCCTTGACTTAAACTTTAAATCTTGTGAGAAATTCAGCTTTGGAGTACAAGTTGTTTCTTTGCGCAATAAAGTTCATTTTAATGTTTTAAATATCTTGAGGTGGAGGCTGTGTGACTCCATCTGACTTTGCTCTTGAGGCAATGCTGTTCTCAGTAGTAGGTTATATTTCACTTAATGAGACTAGATTGCCTTGCTTGCACAGAAAATGCTTCTGAGCAGTAAAGTGTTGAAAATGCATTGGGCAGTAATTTTGAGCCTTGGTTGGCCAGCAGCTGCTTGCACAGAAAATTCTTCTGAGCAGTAAAGTGTTGAAAATTCATGGGCAGTAATTTTGAGCCTTGGTTGGCCAGCAGTGATATTTTGGAATACCTGAGAGGGAACAAGAATTGATGTAGACTGATAGCACTTTTGAAGGAAGACATGTGAAGTGGCTTTGATGCTGTTCCACTAAATATGAGCTAAATCAGTGTTCCAGCGAGGTGGAGCTGAGGCCTTTGTGTAGTATTTGACACTGGTGAGCATCTTGTCTTAGGTGAGGGAAACATTCCATATCCCTCGAGAAGAGCCTGTTGTCTTCTTGTCTTTAGCTTGTTTTACATCTGGGAAACATGAGAGACTCAAATGAAGTAATGATCTTGGGAGAAGAAATTGTGGTTAAGTATTTATAGCAGCATGCCTCAGTCAGTACTTCTAGGCCTTTAGATTGCTAAAAATGGCTTTACAGAGGTGCTTTTTACAAACCTCTGCATGTAACCCCTGATTTATATCTATTGCTTTAATCAATAGTCATGTTTTCCCAAAGTATCTGCTTGGCTGAAAATATTGAATAAACAATAATGGCACTGAAAGATGACACTTGATGTATTAGCAGGGGAAGAAAAACTGCCCCCACAGTTTTTGGGGTAAAGTAAAAACACTTTACCCATTTAATTAGGCAGAAAATGGGTTCTGTAGATTGGTTATTAAAAAAGCTTTTTATTAATGTGATTGTTATTCCATTAGTAATTGGATTGAGAGACGTTCTCTTTGAGTCTGCAAAGGAAGAGAATACAGATTTTAATACTTGGGGTTTTGTGTATAAACAATTAGAGCTTTGATTATTTGCATAATGCTTTCTTGGTTTTTAAATGCAGTGGAGAGAATCTCTCCATTATTTATCTCTTGTTGCAGGGTGGGACTCACAGTTAATTATCTTACAAACCACTTTCTAGATCTTTGTATTAGAAAGTGAAGGATCTCATTTAATTTCTTGTTCCCTGTAATTTCCTAGTTTGCAGCTACAGGTGTTAATTACGGAGTTCTTCATGGAGGTGGCTGTGTGCTTCATTTAAGGAAATTTCTTTAGAGGTCATCTGTAAGTCATTTTGAGTTCCTTCTGGAGATAAACTGTTGCCAAGATTGACATTTTGTTGAGAAATTGGGTGACAGAGAGGGATGCCAAAAAAATAGTATGGGCTGTCTCTCTTGACTGTCTAAGGTGTGTAAAACCTTGGAGAGAGAAAGCATTTCTTACTTATCACTTTGACCAATGTCTTCCTAGTATGGTTTTCACCTTTATCTTTTCCTCTATAAGAGAAAGTTGACAATAGCTGTTTAAAAATTGTTGGACATTTTGGTTATGTCCAAGATGGCTCTGTGCAGTCTTGGATGTTTGAAAGGGATTGCTAGTTTGCAGAGCTGCTCTGCTGCTGGTTCCAAAACCAGCACTTCTCATAGTCCTGCTGCTGAGCTCACGTGTCCTGCTGGGCCTGTGGTATCCAGAGCAAGGTTTGTGCAGGCTGTATTCCCTCTTTCCTCCTCAGTCTCCTAGCACAGGAGCTTAGATAGTCTGTGCACGGCCAAAGTAGAGCTGACCCACTGACAGAAAAGCAGCTACTTACTGACAAGTGATGCAATCTGTCTGCCATGGTATTAGCGCTTAGACAGTGTCCTGATTCATCAGCGTATTTTCGTGTGGGTGTTTTTCATATGGTATTTTTATAAATGCAGGTATAAAGAACAATAACTGTACAAGTCCAGAACTGGACCCCTCGAGTATCATTTGCTTCATACTCTAATGTTGTTATGGTGTCTGTCACAGAATGGGTCGGGTTGACTGACAGTGGATCATCTGCTCAAGCCAGGGTCATCCTACAGCACATGGCACAGGATTGTGTCCAAATGGTTCTTGGATATATCCAGTGATGGAGAATGCACATTCTCTCTGGGCAGTCTGTTCCAGTTTCTGGTCACTCGTGCAGTAAAGTTCTGCCTCATGTTCAGGTGGAACTCCTGTGCATTGGTTTCTTCACACTGGCTCTTGTGTTCCTCAGCACCATGGAGCAGAGCCTGGTCCATCTGACACCCTCCCTTCAGATACTGAGAGACATTGATGATCGTCTGTCGTCTCCTCTCAAGGCTGAACGGGCCCAACTCTGTCTTTCCTCAAGAGAGAGATGCTCCAGTCTCATCATCATCTTTGTCACCCTCTGCTGGACCTGCTCTACGAGCTCCCTGTCTGTCTTGTCCTGAGGAGTGCAGAACTGGACACTGCACTCCAGATTGTTTCTCACCAGGGCCGAGTAGAGGGGCAGGATCCCCTCTCTCCAGCTGCTGGCAATGCTTTTCCTAATGTCTCCCGGGATACTGTTGGCCTTCTTGGCTCCAACGAGACGCTGCTGGCTCAGGGACAGCTTGTTGTCCATCATTCATGACAACCCCCAGGCCCTCTCTGGAGAGCTGCTTTTCAGCAGGACAGGCCTCCATCTAGACTCTGTGCCATGATCATGACCCGCTGGGATGTGCCATTCAGCCAGCTCTGCATCTGCCTCTGTCTGCTCCCACTGTCCACACTGCCTGACCTTGCCTGTGACCGTCTTGTGAGAGACAGTGCTGAAAGCCTTGCTGAAGTCAAGGTGGACAATATCCACTCTCCCCTCATCTATCTAGGTGGTTGATCATAGAGAGGAAGTCAGGTTGGTGAAGCATGATTTACCTTCAGTGACTACACGGTGACTGCTCTTGAGCACCTTCTCATCATCCGTGTGGATAGAGACAGCTCAGTGAAGAGGTGATTCCATCAAGCATTGTTTGCACGGTGCTTTTAAATTCAGACCGTCACAGTAGTGAGGAAGGAAGAGATATTAAGCACTGAGTTCTGAAAAGTCTGTCATGTCTGTGGTGAGAGCTGGGGCTGCAGAGGAGGCAGGATGGATTTGTAGCAACTCAGCATTGTGGATGACTTTGTCAGTTCATTTGCATTGGGAGCAAAAAGCTTGGAAATACATTTTACATATGCGGAAAAAAGCACCAAACAGAAAACAGCAATCTTAAAGTCTTGAAGGAAAAGAGGATTACTGCATATGTAGCTTCTCAGTGCTTGTGGCCTAATTTTTTTTACCATTTAAAGCAAGCAAATCTGGTTTTTATACCACAATGTGCAGCTTAATCTTAGAGGGGTTTGTGTTGAAATAAATCTGGCCCTTCTTGTAGACAGATATCACATTTGCTAACCTCCAGTCACCCAGGGCCTCGCTGGTTAGCCAGGACCGCTGACCACCAAATCACACCTCAGAAGTGATGAGGGTCTCTTAGTGAGAAACTGAGTAGCATTTTACTAAAAATATTGCTGCATCATGTTTTATTTATTATTCTCATTAGCATGGCTAATGTGATATTTTTAGTGTTATTGAATCTTAAAATTTTTGAAGCTTTGCTGGTTTTTACTAACTAGGGAAATCTTGATACCCTTCAGGGATTAAGGGATTTTTTTTTTAAAGTCATGGTAAATATTTCAAATCACTTTTCACTTGTGATGCACCCTGTTTTTTAAATTATGATATAAAGAATTTTTAAAAACCCAGACTTTTATGAACATAATAATTTTAGCTTTCAGAGTTCTGATTTCAAGGCAGAAAGTCCAGTCTTGTCCAGCTGAACTTTAAAAAGCTGTCCTATTTTTTTCCTGTTTTCAGTGGGTGGTAGGCCCATGTACATTAGGAAATAAATCAGGTCACCTCTATCTCAGCAGCATGCTTCGCTTGTCCTGTTGTATCTTCTAGTTCAGCAATAAACCTGAAATGCTACTAGCAAGTGCGTAATGACTTGCCCCCAATCAAGACATTTGTAAGATGGAATACCCAAAGTGTAAAGGTCATTGTTGACTAAGAAAGTTACTAAGGAGATTCGGTTTGTTTTAGTTATACTGATGGCTCAGTTTTTATTTGTCCACATATTTCTGTCTCTATATGTGTACAGATGTATAAATATATATTTAGTGTGTGCATGCAGTAAATTTTCATTAAACATGTATTATCCATTTGATAACTTCCTGCCTTTGAAATGTTTCTTAAGTTTTTTTTTGTAAGTAAGTCAAATTAAATATTTAAAAGATTAAGTTCTAGAAGTTATCACAGGCATCTTGCTTTGGTAGTTTCACTTCTTCCTTTCTGTTTAGTTGGAATTCACTTACCAGAGCTGCATTTACTGTTTCTTCTGCGCCTTTGATATACTCTCATATACACCGTTGCAATCTAATAGTTTTCTCTCTAGAAAGACTTGAGACGAATAAAAAATCTGCATAACAGCGTACCTTATGTCGTCAGTTCAGGTTTTTCGCTACTAACTGGATGACCAGTCTTACCTAATCTTGAAAATCTTGATCCTGACAAAAGTACTGATCTTTTGAACTTGGAACAAGGCTTAGTTTGAAAAAGTATGACCAGGTATCAGGTCTCCCATTGCTTCCCAGAAAATAAGTAAATTCTGTGAAGTATATGTAATGTCAAGACTTGTTAGTACTTTTCAGCAAGCCTGACTTAAATTTTAGACATGAACTTTCATCAGAATACTTAAAAACCGCTAAAAAGGAAAATTAGAATAATTTCGCTTTAATAATGGCTGGACTTGGAAGAGCTTAGAATTTTCCCATTTTTGGCACATTGGTTGATTAGTGAATCTTAACTGCTCTCATTAGACTGCTTCTAGTTGTAGATGTGCTGGTAGCTAAAACCTCTCTCTTGCTGCGCATAAAGAAATGCAGATATATTTAATTTTCAGTATTAATATCACTGCTTCCTCAGCGTTTGACTTGGATGAATAATACCCTGTCACTACCAGCAAGGACCAAGTGCAACGTATCTCTGCCATTCTCCAAGCACACAGTGTTCTTAGCAGTGTTGTGTAAATTAATGCTGCAGTTGAATATTCCAGATGCACGATCAAGACACGTTTTTTGAATAGTGAGCAAAATGATGAGCAGCAGATGCACCTTCATCCTGGCCCAGATGCTGTTCTGACTCTGACATGGCCTGAGATCTCCACGGAAAAGCAGATGATGATGTTGGAAAGAGGGGAGTTACATCCTATTCTCTGTTGGAAAAATTCACCCTGCTTTCAGCCAGAATGGGTTGCAACTGTTTAGCTCTAGATGAATTGCAGATTTGCATCAATAAAAAATTAATGACTTGCAGCTCAGTCTAAATTAAATATTTAAACTTCTCCATTGTGCCCCAACTTTATTGTTGCAAGAAGAACTCCAGTGTTTAAAGTTTGTGATTTGTATTGGGCAGGACCTCTTATAAAATACTCAATTTTTGTGTAAAGAGGCTTAATTGCCTTATAGGTTTCAGAATTAAAAGCCTTCCTCAATTAGCTATTTGCTAATTCTGTAATGTGCACCAGAGCTGAGACAAACTACAGTTTTGCTAAAAATAAACAATCCTTCAAAATTTCAGCTGGGCAGTATCTGGCAGTCCTACTTTTGAAGTCATGAGCCATGCTAAGGCCAGAGTATTTTAGTAGTGAACTATTTCTCCTACCAGTAGCAAGACAAGGAGTCTATACATATTTCTGGAGGCAAAAATTAGATTCTTTGTTAGCATAGGATAAATGACAGGTTTGGTATATTTAGCAAATAAACCAACTACCTGTACATGCTTTTGCAGGTGTTTTACTTTTGTTCCTCACTAAAAGATTGTGGTGACATGTGAAAATATTCTATTTAACATTTCGTGTAAGTTAAAATATAAGAGAGCTTATGTTTGTAGTGTTACTGAACTGTTAGCACTACTGTCCACTTCTTGTTCTTTAATCAAAAGAGAGGGATGGTTTGAAATGTAAAAACAAGTGATATTTATTCACCAAACTCTTTTCTGTATGGACAGTATATATGTCGGATTATTCAAAGGAAGATGTAGCTCAGTAAGATCTGGGAATAGTCTTGGAGATCTTGGTTTTGAGATAACTTATAACCTATTGTATTCAGCCAGTATTTAATGTACTTTCTTCTGGCAGAGAGGACTTGGAAACTTGTAGGAAGAAGCTCAGTGTTAACCCAAATTACATTTTTCCAAGTAAAATGTAAGTAATCTTTATGTTTTCAGAATAGAGAGGCATTTGAACGCAGCGTGCATTTGACGTATTTTGTAATCAGGTTCATTTGGGAAAGATGCGTTTTGAGTAACTTAAAATTGTGGTATCAGGTTACTAAAGTGCTGACTTTTTTCCTGACCTTTGCTCTGGTTTCCGTAGTTATGCATATTTACTGTTGCAGTTCCATATGGGGCAGCTCTAAACTTCAGTGTATGAGAACATCTGGTTATGCAAACCATTGTTGATGGAGGGAGAGGGATGCAAGTAAATTTCATGTGCTAAAAGACTTCTGCCTTGAACAAAAACTTTGCATGTGGAGTTCAAGTATAGAATGAATTTTGTTTCTTTTTTTTTTTTTACTTAAAACATTTTCTAAAATAACATGTGGTTCTCATTGTATAGTTCCCCAAGTGTTCTATTCTTTCTTTAACATACATAACTACCTAAAAATCAAGAAACAAAATGCTCATCATCTTCTTAATCCCATTTTTAAGACTTCGGTTTCTTCTGGAGAATAGAAAAATGGAAAGGACTTGGAGAATGTCAGATTGCTGAACTTCTAACCATGTGATGCTGGGATCTGTAAATTAAACCTGTCTGTTAAAAGCAAAGACCTTTGGACTATACGAATATCAAAGTATTACTGTGGAGTCCTGAAATAATCATGTAGGTGGAGGAGAGCAATCAGGTTTTACCTTGATTAGCTCCAAGGGAAACACTCTAGGCAGTGATTAGTGTGTCTTCTGGAGTAACAGCAGCACTTCCTTCGTGGATGAACCACTAATAATTGGATCTTTTTGAGTAGGAACTGCTGTAGTTTCACAGAGGGATTACAAGCTGTGTGTTTTGTTCTGATGGCTGTGTCTTCCCAGCTGAATGACTGTAAGGAACCTTTAATTTGAAACAGGTACCTGGTACTTAAGTGAAAGCTGCATTTGATATATATCCATTAGAATTATGTACATATTTAATATTTATGTATTGCTCAGGATATTCTTTGCCGTGGTAAGCAAGGGTGGTGATTTTTTATTTTGTTATGTTGTAAGACTCTCCTGGAATCTCTTTGTCAGCTTAAGGGTAGCATAATTGAAGTCCTTAATACATTTAAACATAAATAAAATTCATACTCTTTTTTTGCAATAAAGCTGACAAGCTGTTGCAAAACATGAAGTGCTACGTTGTTGAATATCTAGATAAACGTAGGTAAGTACATCTAAGTGGTGACTGTCTTGGATTTAAACAGATCTATTCTTGCTCATGTGGAAGAGTAAAGAAGAAAAGGGGGATGGCAGGTAAATCTCAAGATTTAAGACTTCAGAAAACAATTTTCTGTCTCTCTTTTTTGTCTAAATTTTAGTGTGAGATGGGAGGCTATTAAGGAAAAATACACAGTTTTTTGTGCAGCCTTGGGGATTACATCTTGTTGTATCATCAACACAGCTGTTACTTTGCAATACTGTGTCATGATTACATTTTACAGGAGGGGAAAAAGAATTAGATCAAGTGATCCTTTAAGCTCCCAAGGTTTTAACATTCTGTTTTAAAACATGTTACAGCTTTAAATATAAATAAAAATAAATAAAATATAAGTAAATATAAATAAATATAAACAAAAAATAGCTGTTTAATATTTACATTGCCATCTTAATGAGTTAGGGGAATATGAAAACCCAAAATAAAATATTCACAATTTACAGGGCATTAAATGTAGGATGTACAGAAGTTAATCTGGAGTTATAGAAGCCTGTATGGCACTTCTGACTTGAGAAAGATTTCTAAACCCTTCCAGGATGATTGCAACAAACTGGACAAAAAAAAAGAAAAGAAAAGAGCTGGTTTTTTTTACCATGTAGGTTTTTCTTGTTTTCATGATGCAGTGCTAGAGAGTCTAGCAGGGCTAGAAAAGAAAATGGTGATAAAGATGAGTAGTTGGAGCTTTGCTTTGGAGAGGCTAAAATAACACTTGCCATGTCACCAGCTCTTGGGAGAAGCTTTAATGAGCTGGCATCATCCAAACCAGGATGTCCTTTTGAAGTTAAGTAGGGAATCAAAGGAAGTGTCCCAGTTGAGAGGTGAGGTGAAGGAGAGTGCTCTGGAGAGAGGATGGAGGTACAAGGAGGAAGTGCAGGGGTGTAAAGGGTGTGGTTTTTTCCCTGCTGCCAGATGTATTGAGTTCAGGGAACCTTGGGATACTGAGAGTTGCATGTCAAAAAAATGCAGAGATTTTATTAATATGCTTTTGTTCCAAGGTTTTGATTTCAAGGTACTGATAAATCTACTGGATTTAAGTGGTTTGGGTTTTGCTCATGAACTTCAAACCTGTGTTCCTGAAAGCAGACTTGTATGTGGTGCACTCTCAGCTTGACTGCTGGGCTAGCCAAGAGCAATTCCCTGAAGGCTGTGGCTCAGATTTTTACTTAGAAACCAGCAAATTGGAAATGATCTGGAGTTTTCATGCCTGATGTGAGAACTGCAGGAAGATACTGTGATAGAGCTGTGTTGATAACCAGGTCAGTACTGAACCATGTAGCACTTGAAGGTTACATTGGTTGGCAGAATTTAGTTATGGTACAGGGAAAGTATGTCAAGCATAGAGCTTGATGGGATGAAAAAGTGAAACAACTTCACAATGAATCGATATACCAAAATACGTAAAATCATCACAGTTGACTTCTGCATATTAAAAACCAAAACTGCATATTCTCCTGTGCAATTTAAGTCCTAGTGTTTTGAGTCTCACTCAATTTCCTTCATGGTTTTCCTCATGGTGGAGGCCAGATAATGCTTTATTGTGCAGTGGTCCTAATACATGTCAATCTAGTGTCAATGGTTTGTTTTTAAATAAAATATAGAGAATGATCTCCTCTGAAATTAACCCTACCCAGTGATTGGGATGTTTAGATTTGTGAGATTTAGAATTTAGATTTTAGAAAAAAAGCAAAAGGCAAGACAAATTTAATACTTCATTTACTTATAAATCATTCAGCACTAACAGCTCAGTTTTGCTACTATTAAGATCAGACATTCTTTCTTACATTTCTCTAGAGGTGGAGCATAAGCTAAACAGATTTTGTCTGCTCAACTACATGATCTGAACCTGGTCTCATTTAATTTTCCCTTTTTAGGTTTTTTCCTCTCTTTTTGGTGTTAGCTTTCTGTTGCTGCTAGGATACTGAGCTGGCTGAATTTGTCTACTGTTGCTGAAACAGGACAGCTCACTTGACTTTTTCTTTCCAGTGTTCTGAGTGTTGGCCAGCTTCACTTTTTCAGAGGTTCTGATGTTCTTTGGACTCTCCAGTGAGCCAGTTCATCCAACTAATGCAGCAAAACCATTTTGCTTTTGCCAGGCCTGTGCTGTTTGTAGGCTGCTCACTTGTATAAACTAGCTTTATTGTTGGACATGCTTAATACCTTCAAAGAATTTTGCTGAAATAATTGTATCCTGCATGTTGTTGCCACATTTAGAGACAGGACATTAAATCTATTTTACAGAATTTTAGAATTTTCAGTAGTTATACTGACTTTGAGGGGCACTGCAGATCACCCAGCTCAAGTAGAATTTGCTGTTGAATTGTAGTAATTGCAGTACTGCTTTTTAGATTTTTAAAAACTGAGCACCAGAAAATGGAAAAAATTTGTAAATCGGGAGTTAATAGCTACAGGTACCCTCAAATAAATCCAAGTCCCACATTATTTCATTCCTCAGTTTCTGAAATCAAATGCAGAAGAAGCAGGCTTGAGATGGAGATGCTTTTAATCAGTAAAGCACCAATTGTGTTTGTTTCACCTTCATAGCTGAGCTTAGCCAGACTGAGCCTGGTGTCCTCCTGGTTTCTGTCATCTGAAGTCCTGTGCAGTTTCAGACTTTACATTTATTGTATTTGCAGTGCTTCAGTACTTCCGTTCTTGGCACCTCAATAAACATTTTGTGATGTTCCCTCTCCATCTCATCCTGTATGTCTTCTAGACTGCTGTGAGTAAGGAAATGAAGTAGAGATTACACCCAATTTGTCTTTATTTGCTGCTGTTGTTTGTTGGGCAAATATCAAGCCCGAAATTATCCTTATGTTTAGCTAGCTATTCAGTTACATAATTAAGTGACAGAACATCTCTTCAGTCTTGTTCTCTCCTGGGATTTCGTCTTATCTTGCTGCTCCATGATGTAAAAGGAGAATGTTTTTCCTTGCCTTCTATCTTGTACTGGGTCTTACTCCTTATTATCTCTCGGGAAAGAATTAGTGTCTTCATTTTTGGTTACACATACAATTTTAAGCTGCTGCAGGTGGGTGTGTGGAGTGTTTTAAGCACTGTGGTCTTCTTTCTATTCTCCTTTAAATGTGAGCATAGTGCTAGTATTAACATATTACATATGAAGGTAATAACATATGTTATGAAATTTCTATCACTGCATAAATTTCAAGATTTGATGTGGTTTTTTTGTGTTCAAAAGAAAAACTTAAATCCTAAACTGTTAATAATGCAAAATAATTTTGTTTTATTTCAAAAGTTCAAACCATAGAATGTTAGAGGATCTAGGATTTTTTAAATTTGCTTCTTGTCACTGTAGTGTTCAACACATAATTAGATTTTCACCTAATTTCATTTTCTCTTAGGCCAAAGTGCAGCAGACAAATTCTGACTTTCTTGTTCAGCCTCCTCCTCCTCTTCCTCCCACTGAAATGTCCTTGCAGAGATCAGAAGCAGCATTAGAAGTGTGCACTGAGAATGCGGAAATTAGTGCTGTGCAGCTGGTTAATTCATTAGCCTTTCTGATTCCTTATGGGAATTAAATTACTGTTGGAAAGGAAGGTACACCACAGTGGGATTCTTGAATGCTGTGCTAATCAAAGCTGGCATGCAACTTGGGTCTCCCAAATCCTATATTTTTGAGACAAAAGATCATTGCCCTACTTAGTCACAGTACTGCACCAACATAATTTTCTGAGTAATTAGAAGTCAAATAGCCTACTATATCTTTTCCTGGTGGGGTCTTTTTTGATATTAATTAATTATTTTTTATTTTTTTTTAAACAGACACTTAGCAGAGTCTTGGTATGCTTTCTTTGCTGCCTTAGCACATTCTGTTCAAGGGCTGATTGAGTTTTGCTGCTTGGTGTATTGACAGCCTGGCTTCTGACACAACATGGATAAAATGATGGTGGCAGCTTTGGTTTTATATAGCTTACAGATAAATCTTCTGCATGTATGTGACTTGATTTGGGAAAATAGCCCATGGATTTTAGACTTCTGCCCCCCCTATAGCTGTCTGTCAGTTCTGGAGTCTGACCTGTGCATATTGAAGTTCAGGTTGTTTAGCTGGAATGTAACAGGAGCAGGAAAGCTGAATGCCATGCCTTTAGGCCAGATATGGCCTCTTGATGTGTTTAGGGGCCAGTTCTGTTTAATATCTTTGTTGATGATCTAGACAAGAGGGGCACAAGGGGCAGTGAGGGAGATGGGAATGTTTAGCCTGGAGAAAATGAGGCTCAAGGGAGACCCCATCACTCTCTACCACCTCCTGAAAGGAGATTGTAGTGTGGGGTAGGGATCAGTCTCTTCCCCCAGGTAACAAGTGGTAGGACAAGAGGAAATAGTTTCAAATTGTGCCGGAGGAGACTTAAATTGGATATTAGAAAAAAATGTCTTTACTGAAAGAGTGGTCAGCCATTGGAATCAGGGCCTAGGGGACTGGTGGAGTTACCCTTTCTGGAAGTGTTAAAAATCCGTGTGAATGTGGCACTTAGGGACGTGGTTTAGTGATGGACTTGTCAGGGTTGGGTGATAGTGGGAGTCAATGATTTTGGAGGTCATTTCCAAATTAAACAATTCTATGATTTATCAAGATCCAATAACAGATTGTGTAGAATTTAGCTAATGGTTTGGAAATAGAAGTAAATTTTCTAATCTTTAGATGCTGAGAGGACTGACTAGATTCCAAATGTGCACATAAATACAGTTCTGCTTTAAGTATCCAGAAATAACAATTCTCCGATGAGGACTGCTAAGCCTAATTACAGATTTTCCAAGTCAAATTATTAAATAACTTAAATGCATTAATATACACAGAATTTAATTGTGCACATAAATTAGAACCAGAAGGCTTTGGAGAGTAATGAAGATGCATATTCTCTATCCTTCTCTCCTGTCAGGAGTGATGCTGAATTTAGTGCTCTGACTAGTGCACGGTGATGTATTCAATTCCCAGCTAGTATTTACATCTGACTCATGATCTCTGTAAATCTGAAGAGAGCATCCACCTTGTTGTAACTCCAGCCCTCAGTCCAAGTTACGCTTGTAGTTCAGTCTACTTTAGTTTTTAGTTTATAAACATACTCCTCTCCAATTTGTTTTCTTTTATACATATCATGTAGGATGCTCGTTTTGCATTTTTGTATTAATCAAATTATTTCTTCTGTGAAGTGAACAAAACATTCAGTAAGAATGAGAAAGGAAATCAATCTTCTCAGGACTTCAAGCTGCAGACTGAAGTGTAGGCCATGCTGGAGCTGTGTATTACTGTTTCTCTATTAAACCAAAAAAGAAACCATGCTTACTGTCAAGTTTTTGCAGTATTTAGAGCTGGAAACAGGATTTGGAAAAGGCAAGATTTCTCAGAGATACAGGAATTAGTTTTAGTGGAAGAGGAAACTATCAAATATGGTAGTTTTCAATGAAAAATTTTGGTTTTGAGTAATATGGAATCTGCTGTAGGACTGCCATAATTTTAGAACCATATCTGGGTTCTTTCTGTAATGGGAGCAGGAGTCAGAATTAAAATAATGTAACAGCTTCATAATGTCATCATCATCGTTGTTGTCAAGCAGTTGTTTTAATCTTTTCACTTACCTAACAAGTGAATAATTTTTCAGGGAAAACAAGATTGCCTCTTTTCTCATTGGGTGAGAACCCATTGTTTGTGTTGGGCATTTGGCTCTCTTTGGCACCCTGAGGTGATCCAAAAACTGTAGGTTAAACCTGTACAGTTTTTCCTTCTTACACCTGTCTTTAATGGACTGACTTTGGGAATAAACCTCTGAACTAAAAAGACCTTGAGCCCCTCCAAAGAAGGACAATGAAGCTGGAGTAGGGATTGGAGCAGAAGTTTTATGAGGAACAGCTGTGAGGGAACTGAGAGAATATTTAGCTTGGAGAAAAGGAGGCACCTCATCACTTTGTCTATTCTGACAAGTGACAGGACAAGAGGAAATGGTGGCTTCAAGTTGTGCCAGAGAAGGTTCAGATTAGATATTAGCAAGAATTACATAATTGAAAGGGGTGTCAAGCTCTGGAACAGGCTGCCCAGGGAAGCCACTGAGTCACCATCCCAGGAGGTATTTGAAATACACATAGGTGTGGCTCATAAGGATATGGTTTAGTGGTGGACTTGACACTGTTAGGTTAATGTTCTGACTTAATCTTAAAAGTCTTTTCCAGCCTAACAATTCCATGATTGTTTGCCAGCTTGAGCTTTGAGTGTAGAAGAGTTTGGGTGCTCAAACCATAGTAATGTGCAGAAGTAACTTGGAAGTAGGATTCGTTTTCTGAAGTGATTAGGTTCAGTGTTTTGTGCAGCCAATTGAGAAACTGTTGTGACTACGTGGATTTGGGCTTTCTGCACAGGACAGAACTAGGTGGGTGGATGGCAGGGCATTGTGATCTCAAATAAATATATTCCATGATGGGCAGAATTTATTCATCCTAGTACCTTGATGCTAGTGTTCTGTTTCCCTCTCTTTATCTCTGTCCATGTAGAGCAGTCACAGAAGGTCAGTGTCCAAGAGATATTTGAACTGGGCAGCAAACAGTGCATGTGGTGCTATGTGTGGTACTGTGGATATGCAAGTTTGCTAGCTAGCTGCTCCCAAAAGGCATCTTAAAAGCATGATTTCTGCCTGAGCCTCACTCAGCGGATAGAAGGGCAGATGAATGATTAATTTATACTTTCCTCGTCTCAGATGCTTATGTTCATGAAATATGAAAGTGGCTATTTCTGAGTTTCTAGACTTCTGCTGAGTATATTTTGAATTGGCTGTTGGATTCAGAAGTTACTGGAGAAGGCAGAAGTAGAATAAGTTACTCCATACTCGCTTAGGAAAGCAGGCTTAGTATAGCAATTTTTAGATTATGGTCTGTGCATCACTGGCAGCTGTTAGAAACAGATCTGCAAAGGAGGCTCCTGCAATATCTCCCAGAGATTGGGCTGGCAATCATGTTCCTCAAATTGCCCATTTCCAGTGCTGCCTTCTGACAGGAGGAGTAGCATGCTTTGTTTACACATCTTTGGTTGTTACTGCTGGCTGCTTTTCTTGTAGCCTTCCTTAAAGTGATAATTTCATTTACTATGCCAGAGGCCCTTAGAATTTTTAGAGGTAGGTCAGGATCTTATAAATCTTCACAAGAGTATTAAGATCTTTGTCTTAAGTTGCTGAGTGAAAATTGGGCAGTGGAGGGAGAAGAGAGATGAAGATGAGGATTTAAGTCTCCATAAAATCATAGCAGAGTTTGGATATGAGTGTTATGTGATTCCCTGTGCTTTGATCTCTTGTGTGAAGACAGAAGTATTTGTTACTGAAATAAGAGCTGAGTTTCAGGCTATGAAATGGTGAAAGATCACAGCTTTAAGCTCAGCTGCGTAGGAGGGAGGGCGCTTAGAAATGACCTGGAACATACACATATTGGTTGTATTATGTGTATGTATATACTAGAGCTAATATATGTATGTTTACATTTAATGTTCTCTTCACCTGCTTTTTTTAAGACCTTTAACTGTTCATGTTTTCATGGCATGAGATGCCTTCCATTTGCCTTCATCCTCATGGTGATTTGTATAATGTGACATTTCAGAGACCTGGCAAACAGGAAGCCACATCCCGTGTCTCTTGGCATGGAAACTGCTAAAACTAGAACTGGCAACTGCAGGTAGTGCATTGAGTGTCAATATTTTTCTCCTGTCTCTTAAAAGGATAACTGGTCCTTGACCACAAAGTGTGGTTACTGTTTTTTGAGTTAGTGCTGCAAGACATGAGGAAGTGATTTTTCGGAGGGGGGAGGGTTGAGTGGTGTGTGGTTCTGACAACTAGTGTTAGCAGGGACTTCTGAGCATGTGAGAAGATTGTGGAGGTAATTAGGGGGGTGCCTGGACCTTGAGGGTCTCAAGGAAGCTTTCTGGAAGCTGAATGGGTGCTTTAGTGACATAGCTGCCTGTGATGGTACTCTGGCTTTGGAAACACTTGTGATAATATGGCTGTTTTTCTGTATGTTTTTTGTTTCTTTATTAAGCAGGTTGTGGTTTGACTGAAATGTGTACTAGACCTGGCTGTTTATTTTTGAATAAAGTTTTCTTGGATGGAAACTTTACTGCTTGCATCTCCCAGCTGAGTTTGGTACTGAGTGTTCCAGTCTTTTAATGTCATTCATTTTGAGGAAATAATAAGTAAAACCACTTGTGGGTTAAACGATTTAATGATCTGATGGGCCAGAATGGAAAATATTGCTGGAAATAACCTCAGATGTTACTGTTGAATCTGTAGAAAGCTTACGTGGCCATATGCTTTTAGCTTTTTCCAAATCCTAATTAATAAAGAATGAACATGTGTATGTGTGTGAACTAATAAAATCTAGGATCATCTCAAGCTGAAATGGTGCCAGGTGGTTAACTTTGCAAGGAGGGAGAGTAAGAAGCTAGAGAAAAAAAAATCTTTTGGGTCTAGTTTCAGCAGTTCTGAATAAATTTAATTTATGATATTACAGCTGAGACAAAACTCCTACAAGCACTTAGTGTACCTTTCATTAAGCTGGTTTTCATGGAACCGGTATTGCCAAGGCCTGGAGTCTGGGTCTCTGTTGGGGCCCTGTACATGGTGCCATAAACCAGCAAGTAAGAGCAAAATCTCTTTCACCTGCTATATCTTGGAGCATCTCCAAGGGTTCCTTTTTTAACTGTTCTGCCTGTTGGGAGCCAGTGTATTGTACTAGAGGAGGCAAACCACTCTTCTTTCATCCTAGGGTGGCAATGTTAGAATAGCTCTATCTCTTAGGGCAAGAAGTGCATTCATAGATTTTTCTCCCAGTTTTACTTCCACAGAAAGAGCAGCCTCTCTTGCCTTCCCAGCTGGGGCTGAAATAACCACTACTGCTGCAGGTGCCAGAGCCTTGACCCTGCAGCACAGAAGTGTAACTGTCTGTGTCCATTTTTCATCTGAGTTTTGCAGGCAGAAGCATCATAAAGGATAAGTTTGGGTTGAGAGAGGGACAACTTCCAGTGTGCAGTATATGCTTGGAAATTTATCTCACACCATTTTTGTCAGCAGTGATAGGAATTTGAGGCATCCCACAGCAGCAGGAACTGTCCTACTGTGTTCTTAATCTCCATTAGCAGGGCTGCACTAGTTGTTAAAATGTGTGTAATTTTGGAGGCCCAAGAAGGTCTTGGGAGTGCAGCTGAGGAATAACCACAGCCTAGGCTGCTAAAGAAAATTCTTTGCTAGCTGTAGGAGTCCAAAGCAGCTCAAAATACATTTTTCATTACTTTGGTTTCATCCTTGCTGTAGGTATTGTGGGAAGCAACAGGGGAGGGAAGGAGAGAGTGAAATGGCCTCATGAAGTGAAGAGTGGCATATTTGTGATGGGGATGACTTTCTTGACTTCACAGTTGTATAGAGGTTTGTACTGAATGCTTTTTAAATGTTTGTGGTAATAACCTACAAACTGTTGTAAGTTCTTTCTCCTTTCTCATGGCTGTGAGAAGATACAGAAACAAATTTTGGGGAGCTGAATGTCAGTTGTGATTTGCTTACAGGTGGAAATGCTGCTTGGTTTGTTTGAGTCTTTCATAACATTTGACTTGTTATTCCTGTTGTAATCAAGGACTGAACAGTGTGGCCTTTGAAAGGGAATGGGCAATGCTGGAAGGCAAAAAAGAGAATTTGGAGGCTTGCCTCACTTGAGAAAGGTCCCTGACAGCACAGCTAGACAAATTGTGCTTCTATAATGAGTTTCTGTGGTTGTTCCGAGATGCTGTAAATAACACATTCACCACAAAGGATGCACAACTGGTGACTAAGTCCTACACATACTGCTTTCAAACACTGGTCCCTTTCACTGCCAAGTTCTCAGTGGTGTGAAGTTGTTTGTATATGCATTTATCCAGCTGAATACAGAACATATTGTTCTGTTGCTCTTCTTGTTCTATGCACTTTGCTTACTACCCATGGGCAACTGATGGCCAGTTAGGATTAGGGAATTCCCTATAATCACTAATTAAAATCCCCACTCAGTGTGCCTTTAAGTGTGTTAGTTTATCTTTTCCTTGGCAGCTTCATGTTTATGGTGAATATATATATTTTTGTATCTGCATCCATATACCTATGTCTGTGTATCTCACTCTATATAAGATAATATTTTTGATTTTACATATCTGAGAGGTTCCTTTCTCAAGTAGCAGGAGAGTTTGGATGTTCATAAGCACAGCCTATTGAGGAAATAGGTCTGAAAGAAGTCTTAAAGCAAGAATCAGCTGAAATCATAATTTCTGATGTGGTTCTTTTAACTGTTCTTAAAGATCTGTAGTGATGGAGGCTCCTGGGTCATCTGGAGCAATCCTTTCCAATACAGACTGACCTTCGGAAAACATCCTCGTGGCTATTAGTAAATTGCTGAGCTGTCCAGTATAGACGTGGAAAAGAGATTACTCCTTCTTTCTGTAATTTTACATAAGCTTGAAAACTATTGGCATGTTTTATTCTGCACCTTCTGCACTCTTTATACTCTAATAATTTTTCTTTTAGGATGATTAATCCCAACTTTATCCTAGTTGTTTCCTCATTGGGGCACCTCTGTCCCTCCACTCTTGTATTTTTCTTTGGATTATTTATAATTAGACCATATTTTTTCTTAAGTGCAGCATCTAAAACTAGACAAAGTCACACAAAAAACTCATTTAATTCCTTTTCTGGTATCATAGCATGAGACTACCCATTTGGGTTTGTATCCCTTCCTGAAGAATCTTGTGCGGTCAGCTGCATGAGACCCTGTTTCCTAAAGCACTCTAGGGGCTCTGCTTAGGACTGCTAAGCTGAGTTGTACCCCTGTGATGGGCACCATGCAGTGTTGGCCCTGCAGGAGAAAGTCTGGGCAGAAAAGAAAATTCTTACTCCAAATTTTGAATAAGGCTCAGATAGATCATTGCAAATGGAAACATTTAAATATCATGCATTTGAAAGCAAAGCTCAAATTATCATGCTTGTGGTGGTTTTTCTCTTTTCATTTGAATTAGCAGATTTTATCTGCATCCTTTCATGGGCAAGTCCAATATTAGTTAATGAACTGAATTCTCTGTGTCGTTGAAGTTTTGTGTGCAAACTTCCCCAGGTTAGGATAACAACACTTGACAGATGTGTGAATACCTGTGTCAGGTTAAAAGCAAAGGATAACCAAGCTCCTGTACTCCAGAGTATTTTCTTTAGACCATTTTGAGCCCCCTCCTGTCCACTTTAAAAGAATATAGAAACTACCCTGTGTTTTCAGAACAATTTATTCTAATTATTCTTTGGGGGAAAAACCCTCACTGAAGTGGTTTTTTTTCTGTCCAGGGAGTGGAGAAATTATGTCTTAAATCTATGGTAACTATATTTGTGCCAGTCTCTATATTAGGTCAGCTTATAGCAAGAGAGTATTCATGGGATAGTGGGAATATCACAGTGAGAGATAATTAGGCTAAATGTCCACTCTCAAGTGACTGTTTGTTGTGGGGGAAATTGAGAGCACAGGGAAGGAAATAGAGTAAATTGAGCTCATAACTTGTGTAAGACTGACCTGCTTTCCTTTAGCATAAATAAAAATTTTATGCTTGTTTGACAATACAGGCCAAAGTAGTACCGAGTGTATGTGCTGTAATCCATAAACACTGGCCTTTTTTGAAAATGGACACCTAGGCATTGTGACTTGGGAAAAGCCAGGCTTTGGTAAGGGGAAAAAAATAGCCGTGTGCATGGTGCAGCCACTTAAATAATTGAAATCAGCTTCATACAGAAGACTTTATTGGTTGTGGCTGCTCGTCTCCATAGGAAGATATTTCGTCATGAGATAATTTTCTTTATTTAACTGTATTTGAAGTGATTGCTTCAAGAAATTTATTTTGGGGTGTCTCAGCACTTTTGGTGGTTTCTAAGGTGTGGGCATATAGTTACTATGTGAAATGTTATTTCTTGGGATTAGGTTATTAGAAAAAAATGCATCAACTGTCAATGAGGATCTTCAATTTAGCCCTTCCAACTAAGAAAGGGGAAGGATCCCACTGTACAGGAGCTGGGGTTGGCTCTTAAGAGAATGTTTGGTTATACCTGATGTGCTTTCCTTTAGCAGCCTCTGTTCTTTAAGGTAGGTGTGGATTTTCTGGCTTTCTAAGGTGTATATGAAGGCACATTTCTGTACATTGTAAATACTTCATCACAAACAACTGATAACTTGCTAGAGAACATTAGTGTATTTTCCCCTTTCTTTTGAACCCATTTCAGGCTCAAATAGGACTCGTCTGAGCAGTAAGTTTCTTAAGACTGATGCACCATGGAAATTAACAGATGGGTGTTATTTCTCTATCCAGTGATACTGTGTATTTTAACATTATGTTGGATAAAAGTGGAAGTAGTTAATAATATGTGCAGTCATTTTCATTTCATTTTTGTTTGGAGACATTGTGTTGATAAGCCAGTTTTTTTTGAAAAATCAACAGAAGAAGCCTGCAATTATTTTAAATTGTACTAAGCATGCAGTAAAGCAGAACAGCTCTGTTTGAGATCAGAAAGGGATCTGTTCTTTATCTTGGAAAATCATATCTATTTTCAAATTATAAAATGTGCATCAGTCTCGTCTCTACTTTGTGTTCTTATTCTTGAAACTCAGGTCATTATTCCCCATAAAACTGAACTTTTGCTTTCCCACAGCTCTGTCTCATTACAGATGTAACTGAATTTACTTCCTTCCTCTGGGAAAATTTTGGAAAGGGAAGGGAAATGCTTTAAGTGTGTGGTGCCTTGTGGAGAACAGTGGCAGCCTCAGTTTCAATGCACTGGTATTTTTAAGTAGAAAGGTTGTAGCTATTTATGACATCAACCTCCAACTTCTAAATTCAGTTTAGAATCCAATGGATGGCTGTTTCAGCTTCTAAACATAGTTTAGAAGCCTGAGTTATCCTGAGGTGTTCCTGTGAAAGGAACATGCTACTTCACCAGGTTGAATGTTGACAATATTTTTTTAAGTAGATAGATTGAATTAGATAGGTTGACCACATCATTAACAGAAAAACAGTTTTCCTAAGTTTCTTGGGAATCTAATGTATAAGTATTTCGGTTTCTAAAAGCTTTGTGTACTGTCCTGAGGGGTCCCACATAACGAAGGAACTCATCACACTTCACTAGTTTAAACCTCTCTGTTGTCCTAAAATGTAGATCAGATTGTGTCAAAACAAATACCAAGGTCTGAATTGAAGAGAAGCCTGTATACTTCTCGTGACACCCATGCTTACTGTTCTGGATATTATTCTTTTTCCTTGTCTTTCTCTTGGAGACACAGCAGCCAGAATGCATCTCAGCCCTGTTTCCCAGTTGCTTTCTCCAGTTGTGCATGGGAATGAGGCTGGTTTTTACCAGATGTGAGATTCACCTGAGTAGCTTCTAAACCTGGCCCAGTTTTTTTCAGCAGAGGCTTTTTTTACCAGTGGCATGTGTGGTACATGGGGTGGTGCCTGTGGACCTATTGTATTTGCCGGGCTCCCAAACAAAGGAAGGAAGGAATGATCAATCTGACTCCATGTTCTCCGAAGGCTAATTTATTATTTTATGATACTATATTATATTAAAGAATACTAAACTAAACTATACTAAAGAATACAGAAAGGATACTTACAGAAGGCTAAAAAGGTAATAATAAAAACTTGTGACTCTTTCCAGAGTCCCGGCACTGGATGGCCATTGAGTCAAAATAGTTCACTGCAGAAACCAATGAAGCAATCTCCAAATGCACTCAAAGGAGCAAAACACAGGAGGAGCAAATCAGATAATTATTGTTTTCCTTTTTTCTGAGGCTTCTCAGCTTCCCAGGAGAAAAATCCTGGGTGAAGGGATTTTTCCAGAGAATGTGAATGCCACATGGACCTGTGCCTGATCAGTGTGTGCTGCAATTTACAACCCTCATTGTCTCATGTCTGTAGCTTTACTGAGCGGTAATGGAGGGAATTTGGAACCTTATGCAGTCTTGCACAGTAGAGAAGTGGAGGGATGAGACGACCCAACCTGTGCCTGATCAGTGTCTGCTGCAATTTACAACCCTCATTTCTCATGTCTGTAGCTTTACTGAGCAGTAATGGAGGGAATCTGGAACCTTATGCAGTCTTGCACAGTAGAGAAGTGGAGGGATGAGACGACCCAGGGAGCTAAAGGGCCAGGAAAGGTCCTGTTAAGGACTTAGAAGGATAATTTCTTCAGTGTCATCATTTGCCTTGGTAGCAATTCCCAGCCCAGGTAACATGGTGCTGTACTACAGGATCTTGAGTAGTTGTTGTCAGCCAGGGTGACAAGTGTGCAGTGATTATTTCTGAATTGTTAGTCTGGCTGTTGTTATCCACCTGTGAATGACGCCTTGCCCACTTTTTTTCCTCCTTGCTACTTTAAGGTAAATATGTTTTTTTGAATGCCTCTAACAAATGTCAGTTATAACATAAACATCTTCTCCGAGCTGTGCTGTGGCTTCTTAGTTTTTTTTAATGCTCAGTTGTTCTGAAATTTTTAATGTTCAGTTGCTCTGCTGGTAGTCTTGCCTGAGAAAGGCACATAAATGGATCTGTTTCCCAAGATTGTTTCTAACTTGGCTGGTGTGTGCTAAGTTTTGGTAAGATGAGATTCCTTGTCTGCCTTTATTGTTATTCCTTGCCCCTTTTTATTGTTGTTTTTGTGGTGTATTTCCCAATATATGAATTAGAAAGTTCTACTTGGTGATGTTCCTGAAGAGATATTGTTCCTGTAAAACATGCTGTGAGCAGACTGCCCCATAAAGTAGGAAATGCTTTCCACTCCCATATACTTCTCTTGACAGTTGTTTTGTTACCTTCCTGGTTCTTCTGTACATAAGAAATATGTAATCTATGATCTATGCTTAGATTCTCTTTTGGATTATATATATTCATTGTTTCCTCCATCAGATTCTTTTATGGTTTATTTCTGCTACTCTTAGTAATATAATGTTTATATTTTTTTTTTCTTCTTCTCTGTTGTTAACTGGGTGGATTATCTATATATTCATTGTTTCCTCCATCGGATTCTTTTAGGGTTTATTTCTGCTACTCTTAGTAATATAATGTTTATATTTTTTTTCTTCTTCTCTGTTGTTAACTGGGGCTATGAAGTTTCTAGGGCCATGGACAAGCTGTAGTTCTTATTACAGGATAGTCTTACTGCCATGACTTGGAGACTTCAGTAGCCATAGCACCTTTATGCTAAGTTTGGGGTGCCACATGACTCTAAAGCAAATAAGAGTACTGAGAATTAGAACACTCACACCTTGGAGTCCTGGGTATTTTAGTAGGTATGTCTGATAACTGGTGGTGTCACAGTTTCTCCAACTTCTGTGCTGGGAAAAGAAGCTCTAACCTGGCTGAAGCTGGCAGAGCTGAACTCATTTGTGTTGGTCATGAAGTTGTTCCCAGGTCTGGAAGCTTGGGCAGCAGTAGCTCAGGATAATGTGTTTCCAGCAGAGTGCTCTGAGAGCACTGATGAGGGCTGTTGGATTGCATTAAGGATGTGGAAGAAAAGGCTTTGGGCAAGTTTCATTTCTCTTCAGAAGTGAGCTACTGCAGTTTCTTTACTTGTCATCTTTGGAGTATGTTGCTAAGGAGAACAGAACAAAAAGACGAGAATGAGTTGCTAAATCTTGAGATATTTGCACAGGAAAACATCCTCGATAACATAATTATTCTTAAAGCCAGTGCTGTTCCAGAATCTCTAATAAAGATATCTGCACTGAATTTGTCTATGTTGTACATGGATGCCTAAGCTTGACAGCCTATAGAGAAGATCATTTTCATTTGTTTGTTTTGGTTAAGTTCCTGTATGGGTCTTATTGTTTGAAGTAATGCTTCTTTCTAGAAATTTTGCCAGGAAATTGTCTTCTGGAAGTTCTATGGATATGAATTATGACAGAAGTCTGATCTTTGGTGTTATGCAGTTGCTCTATTTATTACAGGGTGGGGGTTTTTTTATTTTTTTTTTATTTCTCTCTTTCCAAGTGAGGTCAAGGTCAATAACAATTGCACATTGTAAAGAAAAAGCTTAGGTAACCTCTACTTAAATGTGCATGAGTACTTCTTGAATTTCTGTTCCATCTCTTTGAATGTGTCTTTTCTTTCCATGTTTTCAGCACTCTTTTGGTGAAATGCTTATTTTCAGCCTCAAAGGCTGGGGTAGCTGGGACTGTTCTGCTCTCTTTCCCAGCTTTTCTTTGAAATCTCCTTTTCCTGTGAAAATGCGTTGACAGATTCTCTTTCATGTGCCTTGATTTGCCAAGTGATACATGCTGCGAGTACCACTAAATGCCTTCATATCCGACTGTGCAGGAGATTTTTGGTATTATTTTGCTTATTCATATACAACTGTTTGAAAAATTAAGCATGTACAGGCATATTGTTGCGATCTGGCCCCGGAGCAATGAAGTTGTTGTTCTGAGTTCAATACAGAGTGATGGTACCCTGCCAGCTGAAAATCTCATCTTCAGATTTTTCATCGTGGCTTTGTGTCTATAGCGGAAGCCTTGTGAATTAGCCTCTCACAGGAGCTGCTTTTAGGTGCTGCAGGTTGGGGTTTCCATTTATTCCTTGAAGTAACAGGATTTTGAGCAGCAAGCCTGCTGACCTGAGCAACTTAAAGACCAGTCAAGGGTATTTTTCCTCTGTTGGTAACACAGCACAGTTAAGGATATGTGTCAATGAAGAGAGTCCCTGTGGATAACTGGGTTTCTAGGATACAGCATATAATCTGTTTTAATTAGACAGTTACTCTTGTCTTTAGGCTCTCTCTCATTTCATTGCTTGTGGAGATTTTATAGTGATAATGCAGTGTAAGAAGTAAAATTGTTTTGTTTTAAGGATGTATTTTTTTGCTTGTGTGCAAAATGCCACTCAGTGATCTGTCATCTGCACTAAAATAGAGGCTGATAGAAATTTAATTGGTCTTTTCAAAAGCTTCCAGGATCTGCGTTTTGGTGGCCACTGCAGTGTTGAGTATAAACATAAAGCTTTTCACTAGTCATTCAGTTGGATGAAAACTGACACTGGCTGCTTAGAGACTAAAAATCAACTTGCTGTGCAGAGAGCAATTAATAAGGATAAGAAAAAAAAGGAAATGGGGGGAAGGAAAGCTTTTCCATTTTAAAAATGTGACCTGGTTATCCTGATGAGCAAATCTGATGAGAGTTTTTCTTAGAATTAACATTTGTAAAGTCAAATAAAGTTTGTGTGTACTTTATCTCTAGCATATGGCTTCCCACACAATGATGTCATATACAATGAAGTGCCAAAAAAAGCGTGCATGCTCCCAGCAAAAGCTACACTTTGAACTAGGATTTGATGTGCAGTTTCTGTGCCTGTGTGTGCGTGGCCAGACAGCCAGTCCTGTTAGAGCACCGAGCTCTGCATGAGCTCTGCTGTCCTCAGCTCTGGGTGATGGTCTGCAGGAAGGCACAGTGGCCATGGAAGGCTTCTGTGTCATAAACATCTACTTTTCTCCCCTCTGAGATGTTGGAAAGGGAGTGAATTGTCACAGTTAATTTGCTTCAGAGGAGTTCTAGAGAGGGGCTGTCAGCTCGAGGCATCTTGGTGCTGTAAGAGCTTCTTGCAGTTCCACAGGAGAGGATTTCTGTATCCTTGGGGTTTGCAGGTGTTGTGTAGGCACAGCAAACTGTTCTGTCCCTGGGCTTTGTTCCCAGCCCACTTCTTAGCTGAGTCATGGTTTTCCAGAGGTTGTAATATTGTTTGGGAGGTGGATCTCATTTGTGCTTGTGCTTATGGAGTGGATGGTGGGGTGGCTCACTCTGACCCCCTCTGTATGTTCTCTTGCTCTTAATGACTGATCTGGTGGTCTGCTTGTTACCTTCTGCTGCAGAAAGCTTTTCTTGGATTGCATAGTTTTTGATCTCTTTCATGCCAAACAGAATGTGTTACAGTGGTATGAAATAAAGAGAAACTGTGGGTTCTTTTTCTTTTAGTCTACCATTTACTGTAAACTACTCCAGGGTCCTGTTCTGCTTCAGCAGCAGCTATGTTAGGAAGATTCCTGGATCAGAGCATAGTTTCTCCTGAGCTCTTCCATTGGCCATGCAGTGGAAGTTGGAATCTCAGACTGCCTACAGGTCTTAACATGATGGTTGCTAGCAAATGTCCTAAAGAAAATTTTGAGGGTGGCTTTAATTTTGGAGAAGGAAAAAAATGTCGGTGCCAGTGCCTGCTATTACAGGTTCATTGGTATTGGCTGCCAAATGCAAGAGTTCATGAGGATTTCATAGTGTATTTTGCCTACATTATGAAATGCAGTTAGGCTGCCTTCTAAAACTCTTTCTTTACAAAACCTTCATAATTCTGCTGGCCAGCAGGCATGGGTTTGTCTCTTCCCCTTTGTGCTTTGGTGCACGTTTTTTCCTCATACAGAGATGGAAGCTTGTGCTTATTTGCTGTGCAGCAGGGAGAGGTTCTTATCTACTTGCACCTGGGCAGCATCTGGACCACAGCTGTGCATGTGGGTGAAGAATGACTTTAAGATGTTCCTCTTCTTTTTTGGCTATGTATTCTAACCTGAAAGACGTAGAAATGAGCATGTGTGTACCTAGGCACTCACTTTGCCTGCTGCTTCCTAGTAACATCTATTTTCCTCATAAGACAGATTTTTCTGTCATGATTTTTTTTTCATCAGCTGCAGTGAGAAAGAGGGCTGAGCCAGCATAATTTTCCAATTTCATTACTTTCTCTTTCTTTTAGCCTTTCAGGTGGTACAAGCAGCTTCATTAGTTAAAACTCATATGATCATCTGGTAAATGATGAGGGATTCTTTTACAGTAAGAAAATGAAAATCTTTGAGAAAGAACTGTTGAGACTTTGTATGGTTTGTGTCCCTTGCTGCCCTGAGGGTGCACTGGGCAGGGGTGCAGCATATGCTCCAGGGACCAGAACCTTCCAAAATCTGCAGAGAGCCCCACAGAGCAGCTGTGAGCTGGAGCTTGGGAAGGGAGGGACAGTTCAGGCTCCCATCCCCTCCTCTCCCTGGCTTTTGTGTGCCAGGGGTAATTACTGTCACTGTGCAATCCATGCTTAATGCCTCCCAGAGAAGAAAGCAGATAGCTTTTCGTCTGCACATGCTTCTGTGACTGGTATTTTCCTACAAGCCAGACACCTAAGAAATTTAGTTAGAGGCTTACCCAAGGGAGCTATATAAATTTTTTGCAATGACCTAATGCATACAAGCTCTTTTGGTGGAAGCTGTACTAAATCCTGTTAAATAAATTAGGAAGTTGTTAAGTGTTAAGCTGTAGGAGGAAGAGTTAAGATTTTTTTTTCAGATACATTTGCTTCTATCATTCTTTCTACCCTTGGGTGGTCTTGAGTCCTATGCTGCATTCAATTTCCTACGTCACATTTTTTGAAGAAAAAGTTAAAATATATGTTATCAAAGCTTCCCTTAAATGGGATATGCTGCTCCATCCCATAATCAGGTAAATGTTTCAAGTGGTGAATATTCCTAGTGAGCTCATAGTTTTAATTTTAATGATTTGAAAGCTCCTGTTAGGTAGCTAGTCAGGAATTTTACCGTAATATTTGGAATGTATGTAACATTGATTGCCTTTCTACATAAAATGCGTCTGTTTGAAACAATGGGCAGCAATGAAAGAGCAATTTTTCTCCTTGCCTTAAAAATGTAGCTACTAAAATTTAATTTTGTTGGTCATTGTGTTAGTTCACAGAAGATTTTTTTTTAAGTGATACATGTTTTGAACTGTTTTGCTGCTAGTCTGCTGACATTTTCTGTTGTTTGCAAATTTTATTAGTCGTAACTTAGTTTCTCAAAAATAATAGAACGAAAATTACTGATTCTATTGTTAAGGTTTAATTTTTATTACAAATAAAGATTTTCCTGTGTTTGTTGTCATGACTATACGTGTCTGTGATTTAATATCTTGGTAATATAGAAAATTACTGACTTTTTAGTAAATACTGAGAATTGTGGTAGTGTACAATTGCCATATCTTAATAGCAGAGTGCAGAAAAGTGGTGCAACTTTTTTGAAGTCACATGAGGCATCAGTGACAGAGGTGAGATTGCATTTGGATCCTTCATTTAAAAAATACATGGAAGTATATTTGTTATAAATGAAGAATATAGAAAAGCATATTAGTATACATGTATATTTTTACAAATATATATGTAAAACATCCTTCCTTTTCTTTATTACAGGCTATAGAAAAGACATTACTTTTTAGCACTGCAGCTACAGGAAGGATGTAATCTGCATCCCTCTAATTGCTATCTGGAACAATGACTAGTCTAGTTTCTGGTTTATGAACTTGTGTAGTTTTCTGGCGTGCAGACGTGGTATATTTTTGTCACCAAAGAACTCTGTGGACTGCAGCAGTCCTTTGCTGTAGTCATGAGAAACTTCTGTCCTTGCCAAATTCACACGTCTGCAGCAGCCTTAGCGGGGCACGGCTGTGCTTCTGTAATTTCAGATTTGGCAGTTTCAGGGGTCGCTCAGTTCAGTGACAGGTTTCATTACTTGTCAATTGCTTGTGACACCAGCTAGTTTTGGGGGACAGCAGGAGCAGCAGAGAGCTTGCCACCGCAAGGCCACCAGCAGATTTCCTATGTTATTGCTCCTCCCATGTCCCAGTGTCATTGTCTGAGCTGTGGCACTGTAGCAGTGCCATCTGTGACTCCTGCGGCCCCTTCCACTAGTGCTCGCCTTTGCTGTAGCTTGGGATCACAGCTTTATTCCCTAAGCTATCTATTCTTTTTCACAATGTTATCAGCCTGGTGGAGTTTGGCGTGTCTGATGTGAGCCCATCTGAAGGGGAACGGGAACCGTCACCCGACAGTGACAGCTGTGCAAACAAACAAGTCAGCGTTGATATTCATCAATAGCTTTGTGCAGCCGTGGCATTGAGATGCAGCAGAACATGTGCAATCTGTCTGCTTCCTTTGTCCCACGGTGCAGCCAGAGCGGCCACTCTGCGCTGATGAGGCCGATTGTCATGCCATGGTGTGCCTTCTCCTCCTTCCCTTTCTCCTTTGCTTTTCCTGCCTCTTTGTGGGCTGTCTGGCCGCTCCCAAACACATCTGCCACGCGTCCCATCTGCTCTCCCTGAGAGGCACGCTCAGTCCTGACAAGCGCTATTCAAGTGGTGCACTGTTCTGTGGAGTTGACAGAAAACACTAATTTGTATTATTAATGGCGTATCTCTAATGCTCCCTGCTTCTAAAACACTGAGCAAAGTAAATAGGGTGGAACATCAACTTGTAAACTTGCTGGTGGGTTTTTTTTCAAAATCCTACATGCATAGGTGAATTTTTCCCTTTTCCACTTACCATAGCTAGCAGTGCTCTTACTTTGTCTTAGAGCTTGTAACTTTTTCAAGACACTCTGTATTTTCCTTCCAAAAAATGAAACATCTATTTCAGAAGTTGTGTTCTTTCCTTCCTGGCAGCAGTGGCAAGATTCTTTACATTAAGAGGCAAGGCACAAGTGTGTGATGAAATAATTATTTACTATTCCTTTGTCTTTCAAGGAAAAAATATTATCCGACTATCCAAAAAATATAAAAAGCATATTCTAAAGTCAGAAAAAATGTAAAGCCTTGCCTGGTCTGCGTGTTTGTTGAACAGCTTAGGGTTATGCACTTAACTCTTCAGAACATCTTTTCTGTGACATTTACTTACTTCCAGCAGGATCTTGCCATGTGCTAGCTCCCCAGTCAAGTTGAACAAAAATAAAGTGGCTCTGTGTGGGTGAAGGAAGAAGATGGTGCAGAGCATAGGCATAGATAGGCAGTAGAGTCATTTTTGTGGAATCACCTCTAGCTTTGAGTCAAAGATTTGTAGAGATACCTGATCAAAAATGCAGTTAGTAATTAGTATTAGTATTCAGCTCTGTCTGGTCATATTAACTGTCAGCAGTATTCACCATGCTCATTATGTTGAAGCTGTCACATCTGCCTTGTGTACTGCTGCAGAGATTTACAGCATGAAGCTGTGGTGAACAAGGAGTAACCTTCTCTGTTACCATGTTTGTCTGCAATGTGGAATTGACTGTAAGCAAGGGTTAGGTGTCCAAAGTACCAAGCTGGCAGGATTTTACAGGGCTGCCTAAAAGGAAATGCACATACATGTAGGGAGAGAAGTGATTCATTTTGACAATGTTTGGTTCATAGCCTTGTAAGTCTTCCTTTAGTAACTCCCTGCTTACTCAGAATGTCACAAAGAGAAAAGTAAAGGTTGGAAGCGTAAGTCAAAGAAAAGAATGAGGCCAGGGAGGCTTCTAGCAATGAAAAAAGTTGAGCAACTTTTGGTCAGCTAGCAGAGCTGTGTCAGTGTACATTTTGATTCTGTGCTTCTTGGAAGCTGCTTTGTCTGGTAGTCATGTTAACTCCTTGTGAAAGGTGTTATTCCACGGTGGCTGCGCTGTTCTGCACTGTGTCATGTTCAAGCATCTGACCTCTGCTGAAGAGGCTGAGGATGGACTTGTTTACTAGTCTTACACATAGCTTTTACAAGTGTTTTTTCTTGTCTTTTTGTTCTTCACCTGAGAGCATTGTAAGGCAGTATATTTTATCATCATACCCCAACTAAGCATCATAAGGCTGGAAATGCCTACCATTTTGAGTTTGAGGAGGAAAAAAAATGAATTGGGACTGCTTGAGAGAATAGTATCTGTTATGCTACAAAACATTGTGCATGGAATTTGTAATATAAAGGATATAATCACAGCATTCAGTTAGGTGTGATCGGTGGTAAGCATTAACTCTCCGCTACAAAACATTGTGCATGGAATTTTTAATATAATCACAGCATTCAGTTAGGTGTGATCGGTGGTAAGCATTAACTCTCCTAGTTGTGCTTTTCAGATCAGCACCTTCAAAATTTATCAAGTCAGTGTGTCAGCACTTGAAAAGTTCTGTCAAGGAGTCCAGCAAACAGACCAGGGCGAAGGGGATAGGAACAGTGGTTTGTCACCTCTGGAAAGTGGTGTTAAACACTGGGAAACAGATAGGTGAGCTATTCCTGCAGGACTCTCTGTGAGTTACTGAGTTAAAGGCATCCTCTTATGCTCAAGAGGAGCATAAGATGTAGTTGCAGTTGAGCTGTGTACTGTATCATTTGTCCAGTGCATTGTAATGTGTATGCTTTTTTTTACTTTAAACTGGTCCCTGGTGGTTTAACTGGATGTGATTCCTGCCCCTCCAGCCTTGTTAAGGGGTGTTGCCAGTGGGTTCCAGCAGCACCGCCTGGACACTCCCATATGAAAATAGGGTGATCAGGCATGATAGATAATGTAAAGATGAATGCTGTGTGTGTATCCTTGAAAACTGTTCTGCTGCAATTTTCCATAATTTCCTTTAATAATTCAGCTCTGAATGCTGTTAATCCAATCTCAACATTTCAGGACAGTAAACAGCGTTTTCTCTGCCAAACTCATCTGTTCTTGGAAAAGCTTATACACAGATCTTCTCTATAACCCAAGAATGCTTTTTGAGAGAGGAGATTATTTTGTTTGTTGAAATATGTGATGAATTCTCAACTTTTTCTCCTTTGTGTTTGAACCTGGCCATTACTACTTGAGCTCTGCAAACTAGAGTAGTGAAAGCTTTATTACAGGTGGCCTATAAAGAGACAATCCTATGGAGGGCTGTGAATAAACATAGCAATTGTATAATAAAGCAGTTTGTCACTGACTGCTAAGAGGCCAGACTTCAGATGAATAGTGGACAATGTAAAAATAACATGTTGCAAACATGTCACAACATGTTAGCAATTTCTTCCTGTTGATACCAGGTCCACATTTGCCTTATGAAAAAGGGAACCCCTCTTCATCTCTTGTGTCACTCATTTCTGATATGAGAGAGAGGATCTGGTCCATAAAACAGAGTAGATCTTCTAGTGACCTTAATGTTAAGAAATAATAACATCAGAGGAAATCAAGGGATACTAAAGGAGAGAAAATCACCTAAAATTATATAGATTTCCCCCTGCACTGTTCCTTGTTACCCTGTCTGGTGTGTTTGTTTTGTGAGACTACTAGTTGCCATGGAGTGTAGCCTTGCACAGGTCAGAGGGAGACACTTTCTGCTCTTCCACGGGTCTTACTGGAGTGCTGGTGTAGAGACATATCTGTGCTTTGAGAGGAGCTTGTGTTGTCTTGTTCATTTCCAAGGAATGGAGTTTCACAAGAAATCTTACTATTTGTACTGATTTGCTTGTGGAGGGTTTTTACTTGCTTTGTCTTTGCCCTTGAATTCTGAGCAGTTGTCTCCAGAAATATTCTGTGTGACATTTGCTCATGGCCATCTTACTGCTTGTGCTGATCTGTTGTGTTTTGGCTTTTGTTTTTCTCTCCCTCTTGATTTAGATGAGAGATCCTTGGAACAGCAGGATTTTTCCTTTTTCTCAACGGTGCATGAAAGCATATCAGGCAGCAGGACACAAACGGCCTTAGCAAGGAGTACTTTGGAGTCCCAAGAAAGTAATTTGCTTCAAACAGTTTTATCATCAGTTACCACTTCCTTTGATGGGACTTTACTTAGCCAAGAAGAAACAGCCATGATTTCAGAAGGGAGAAGTAGGCCGTTGGTAGATGTCTCTGTAAGGAGCAATGAGGCATTCCTAAGTGATGATGAATTTATTAGCTCCTTTTCAAAGGCACAGTGGACTCCTCCCGTGAAGTCTTTTGCAGTTTTAACAGATCATCACTCAGTTAATACAGTAGAGCCATCAAGAGAAATGTTAGAAACTGTGTTGCTAACACCTTCATTATCTGTCCTTTCTTCACTCTATGATATCTCAGAAACAGCACAGCAGAAGACTCTGTTGAGTGCTGTCCCTGAACGAAGCTACACTCTTATGGAGCTAAAGCCTTTTGTACCAGATCCTGAAATACTAACAGCAAGCAGAGACTTGCTGTTGTACCCTCCAAATACAGCTGTTCCTTTCGCTTCCGTTCCTTCTGACACGGGAATTGTGGCACAGGAAAACATTAATGCAAGTTTAACAGCTCTGCCTTTTGGGAGTGCTTCAGAAGGATCGCCTCTCCATCTCAAGCTGCTGGGTGAAACCAGCCCTGGGGCCCCAGACGCCACAGCGCATCCTGCAGACCTGTATGGTGATGTTTACACCCATGTGAGTAGCAGGGCAGCAGAATCTCTCAGTCAAAGGACTTACCCCACTCCAAGCATTCCCTGGCTCACGCCAACTTCAGCAGCCAGTGCTGAGCCTGCTTTTTATCCTATTAGTCTTCCACTTGTGTCTTTCCCTCTTGATTCAGCTGCCATTTCTGTGAACTCTAATACAATTCTTAATGCCAGCCTGTTTACACATGAATTCTCCACTACTGCACCAAATTTGCCTGCTGGTTCAGAAATACCAAGTCAATCAGAGCTTGTCAGTGAGCTCAAGAGTCCAGTGCCTTTCACGAGATCATACAGTTACTGTCTGTATTGTGACTCTGTTTCACTTCTGCCAGAAGCAGGCTTTGCACCAGAACATGATGTGGGCTCAGGAGATTATGTTGAAACTTTGTCCATCAAAGCCTCTGAAGTACAAGGCATAACTGCATTTACAACTATAATTACTGATGGGTATGAATTGGAGGAACCTACACCTGAGATTTTTGATACTTCTTTTCCATCAAGACCAGTTGTTTCACTTTCTTCAAGATTTGTAGAAATCCCTGACTCAAGCATGTTTTTGTTAAGCACTACAGACACTAGAACACCTATAACAATATCTCCCTCCTTCCATCAGCTCCCTGGGGAAATGCCACTGAACATCTCCGTTTCCCAGACCCTCCCTGTTCTTGAATCAATTTCGTTGACTCCAAGCACACATGTAGACATTCCTGGTGCCACCACTGCTCTGTTGGACTCTACCATCACCCCCGGTGAGCCAGTCACATCGTTTGCAATCAGTCAGACAACCTTGCTGGAGCTGCCAGAGTTAATGCCATCAGAATCCGTGGTTTTGCTTGGCAAGACATCTACAAGCGACGAACTGTCTTTAAATATTTCAGATTTTCCATCCAATCTTTTATCAACACCATTTCTTATTGAATCTAGCTACTTGTCTTTATCACTGACCATGCTAAATTCTTACTCTGTCATGCAAAGTGATTTATTAACACTGTTACCTCAGACCTTGTTGACTGGGACATCAGTACTTCCTGAGGATGTTACCAGCTGGGACTTAGCTACCACTGTCAGCTTTGCCACTGATGCCGAGGTTTCTCAGTTACATCTTGGCCAAACATCATACTTTCATTCAAATACATCATCCCTTCCAGATGCACAGGTTCCTGAAATAATGCCATCATCAGATTTTCCCTCAGAGTCATCTGTGTTTCTGGAAGCATCCTCGGTACTGCCAGTGGGCTCTGAAGTTGTGTTTACCTCAGCTGCCACAGGAGCTACCTCTCAGTTGGAGCCTTCACTCTCCACCTCTCACTCTGTGGTTCCTACCCTGGTGCTGCCCACTTCCGACACCCAGTCTGTTACCAGCAGCATCTTGCTCAGTGAAACAAATCTGATCTCTTCGTTTACTACCTTTCCAGCAACTCCTGTCTTAAACATAGCTTCATCTCTACTTTCAACTGCTCTGGGTTCTGATGAGGATATTGGTGCTACAGTTAACCCCACGCTGCTTTTAACATCTGGCAGCAGGGGCAGCGTCCCCACAGCCCTTGCTCCCACAGACCCTGACAGCCTTGCATCAGATGCCAGCACCATCAGCATAATGCCCTTTCCTACAGCATCTCTGTCTGTGACCTCATCGTTTGCTCCCACACAATTTCCTGAGACTGCCAGCCCTCCCCCTGGACATGAAGTTCCATCACGAAGCAGTGTGACTGCTGGTGCTGATGCATCAGCTCCTTCCACCCCTGCCACCAGCGCTACAGGCAGCCCAGGGACATTCTCCTCCACCCCTCTGAGGACCACTACTCAGTCTGAAGTGGTGGCTGTGACCTCTGCTGTGACCACCACCAGGCAGCCATACGTCTGCGACATCACTGTTCCTGATGCCTACTTAGTCACTGCGGGTAAGATACTCACAGCATTTTCATTTTGGTTTTCAGAAGCCACTGCAATATGAACCCCTAGCTAAATTGCAGATTTTGGATTAACTAAGTGAACCTTATGGCGTAAATTTAGACAAAGAGCTGTAAAAGCATTGATTTACCATTTACTGTTAAAAATAATAGAGTTCACTTGAAAAAAGTCCATTGTGAGAGAGAGTTACAAATACATTACACTGCACAGAGAATGAAATTGTCCTCAAAAATTGCTGATTCAAGTGTTCTGAGTTAGAGGCTGCTTTATAATTTCATTGGTTGTAAATGAATGTTGCTGTCATGCTGCTGTTCTGCCAAACTGTTTAATGTTCTGACTGAGTAAGTTTCTCCTTTCAGTTGTTGCTGCTGTTTATTAAAAAACACCTGCATGTGAGGTAATGTTGTAATATGTAAGAGGAGAATTGGTTTAAAAAAAGTTTGGGTTTTGCAACCATGTTTATAATTTCACCTTACTAGCTTATGTTTGTATCTTACCTCCTCCCATACTTACTTTCAATTGGATTTGGTGTGTTTGTAACCAGAAAAAGTGACATTAGTGTGTTTCAGACTTAGCATCTGTGTTTGCTTTTCTGGTGTTTTGCTGCCTCTTCCTAGCTTGTTAACAAAACAGTGCCAGCAAACTAATCCAGGGCAGCTGCAGCAGTGCTGCATTTTTGTGCTGAGCAATATTTTTTACTCTCAAAACTTAGTTGTAAGAAATAAAGCAGAATGAGTATAATCTCGTCCTCCAGATATGTAGGTGATCTAGCTATGCTAGTGATAAGGAAGACTTTTAAACTGTAATTTGAATACTTTTGTAGGCAAGTTACTGATGGAAAGTAAATGCAAGATGACAACACATTTTCCAATTGTTTACTTAACCCACAGTCACAGTGTCAGGTGTGACTAACAGCCATGACATCTATTGGGATGTGGGGATTTAAAAGCCCTTTCTTACTCTGTGGATATCCCTTTCATTAATTAATGTCATGTTTGCTTACTTTTTATTTAAGAAAAAAGTAGATGCATATTTTCTGTGGCTTTTTTCTGACCCTATCTACATTCCATGTGTTGCCTACAAAACTTTTAACTGTGTTGTGGCAGCGAACTCACTCACAAGTCAGACCAAATATGCTGCTACTTTCCCACTTGAATGCCTCAGTGGCTCTTCAAAAGTTTCTTTTATCAGAATGCTAAAGACATTAGCTGTGGAAAAAGAAAACAAGAGAAAATAAAATAAACTTTACAGTCACTTTTTAGGATACAGTCACACCTTTACCCCTGTCCTTGTTGTTCATCTTACCTGTTTGATGCAACTGATCTTACTACCTGCTTTTTCATGCACTGCACAGTTGAAAATGCAGCTTTGAATAAAAACCTAAGAGATGAAGCTAAAAGGTATTTTCTGACTGACATTAATTTCTAGTGCTGGCCCGAAGAGCTGTTCTACGAAATGTCAGTGAATCCATCAGAGAAGTGCTCAGAGTTCAGTTCAGGAGATCAGTAGAGCTAGAGGTAAGTGTATGAAGTGTCTACAAGTACTCTTTGGTCAATGTAATATAGTAGGGGTTTAGTTCAAAAGCTAAAACAGTAATTCAAACAGTCCATGGATACTGTATCAGAGAGAGCTTTATTTTAAGTTAAATGTTAGTCATATTCTGGTTGGGTTGTTGTTTTTTTTTTTTAATGTGAACATGATGTCAACTTTTTTACTTTTAGAATGCCATCATTTTCTAGGACAGACCTTTCTTGGTTTTGCTAGACATGAGCAAGTCATGTCCAAAATCTACTGCTCACCTGCTTTGCCTGGTGAATTGAAACTGAAGAACTTTTACCCTTCAAAATACCTGTTAAGCAAGTCTGTTTGTTCTGCTGGCTGACTACATACTTGCCACTTTAAACAAAATGAAACCTTCTGCACAGCCTTGTGCTATTTTATGTTGTGAGACCATCAACACTTGCAGGGGAGGTGGTGGAATCCCAAATGCCTGATTTGGCAGATGAAAAAGGTAGGGGGAAAAAATCAGGTGTGCAATAGTAGCATGTTATTTCTGAGCCTTCAGGTAGGTGTAACTCCTGTCCTTAGTCCTCCCACAGGAATAGCTGTTCGCTTGGGGTTTTCTGAAAGCTTTCTTTGCTTTGGTATTCAAGGAATCATCTTTGAACAAGATTTCAATATTGTTTTCTAAGTGATTGCCTAGTTTAAATAAGGGTTAAAGGCTCTGTTCCCCACCTCTGTCTCAAACCCTCTGAGAGGAAAAGCCATAGGGGTAGTATGGGGGTACCTTTGTTGTGTAATCAGATACTTCAGTGGTGAGGAGATACTTCAGTAGAATTATTGGTGTAGATGACTTTCAGCTGCACTTGCAGTTTTGCATGTCTGTATTCATCTAGTTGTCACAGCCCAGTACCAGATGATCTTTTGTGAGTCAGTGATCTCATTTTTGTTCTGTAGTTAACTCAAGTAGCAATTCATTGAACATAACTTGCATTTCTCCATGCACAGAATTGCTTGGTGCCTTTAATTTTGGCATCTCCCGTGATCACTGCACTCAGTAATTAAACAACTCCTGTCTGATGTTTGAGGATGTACATCTCTACTACTCAGTCAAGATAGGGGTGTTATAAATTCCTGCCAAACTTCAGCTACACTGAGCTGCCTCTGTAAATTATGGGTAGTTTATGTCCTTTTAGCAACACCTGCTCATGAGCTACATAGATTTTTTATATAAAAAGAGATTTTTCTTCTGGTTTGTAAATTATACCTTCCATTTGTGCAAACAGGAATAGTCAAGAAGTCAGATGTTCATAGTGATAGAAACACACTTAATTTTCAGTGACCTTACATAGCTCATTAATATGGAAGCTTTACGTTCTTACTCTTAACAGCAGTAGGACAAAATCCATTACTTAATATTTGAAGGTTAATTGGAACAAGCATTTGATATCTCACTTTATATTTTTCCCTTTAATTTCCTGCCTTTCATGCCTACTATTGCCTTGTAAAGCTCTCGATAGGGCAAAAGCTTCTAAGAAGTCCTAAGGCTTCTCAGAAGTAGCTGTTTTTATAAATAATGCAGCTAGTCTTGCTTCATCCTTTGGAAAATCTTTTTTATCTAAAGGAAAGACATCTTTGCTGAATCAGTTTTGCTTATTCTAGAATGCTGCTATCATATGGGTTCTGCTCTAAAAATAATCACTAGCAAATATGTTTTCACCTCTAACTGTGGAATACTAACAAAACTGTTGGTTTGAAAAAGAGTTGTCTGTAACAGCAGTATGTTGAGTGGTGATGTAATGCAGTATTTTAAACAGAATTTCTCTATCTTGCTAAACTTAAATCAGGTCTGTGTGATTAATTTTGTTAAAAAGTTGAAAGTACCTAGAAACCATGTGTGTGCTTGCAAGTTATGGTAAAGCAGTGCACTTCTCTAAGCTGTTTTTTTACTGTGTCTCTTATTACAGCTCACAGATGTTCCCTTGCTGTGATGTAATGTACAGTAAATCAGGAGACAGTCCAGTTAAATTTAACTTCGTAGTAATGTATGCTTTAAAAATAAAATCCATGGCAGTGATGGCTATAACTGCTGCTCACTTTAAATAAGAAGCAAGTTTAGCAGTGAAAGGAGGATTGAAGCATTTTTTGCCCTCAACTTTTTCAGTTGAAACTTTGGTCTCTGCTACTTTATTGTTTTGAATGTTGCTGAAGTGGAAAAAAGAGGAGGCAGGATCCTGCCAAATGAAAAAAACTTCAGTCACTTTTTTCCCTAGAAAAATGCTTACAGCAAAGTGAGAATAACCAAAAATTTCAAAGTTTTTTCTAGTTGGTCTCAACATAGTGCATCTGCAAAAGAATAAGACCCCATTGTCTGAGTAAGAGTAATTTTAGTCAACACTCTGTAATGTAAAGCTTATGACACTTGGGTAGGATCTGTTAGACAATGTTCTCTTGACTTAACTTGCACTGGGTGTAAAATAAAATAGTGTTGGCAGTGACTCTCTGCCAGGACCCCTGGTGCCATTAAGTTCATGCCAAGAGGAAAAGGGTTTTTGCCAGCCTCATTTGTGCTTGGAAATTTTATCATGCATCTGGCATTTTTACCTTAGCCACTTTGTTGTTGTATTTAATGTGGGTTTGGTGGTGTGTCCTTAACCTATCAGTTCCTATAATTCCAAGTCAGTGAACTCTGCCTTCAAAGTGTGGAGTTCAGGTCATTGGCTGGTAAATTCTTCTTTCAAAGATGCCACCTTGTGGGCTTGCACTAGCTTCATTGCTGCTTCACCACTGCTAAAGTTGTGGCTGGGACTGTCGAGGTGTGCAAAACCACTGAGAACTGCTGCCTCAGGATCCTAATGTGCCTAGAAACAGAAGCTTTGTTGTATTTTTGAGACCTGTGAGCCTTTGTAGTCTTATCTTCAGGAAGTTAAACACCCTCTACAGGCTCTTTATAGGATTCTTAATAAGGTAGTGGTGAGAAAATCAGTTGTTGATGCTTTCTGCCAGATGTTTACACAGCATAATACAGTGGAGTGTAGGCATGGATTAGATTGTGGCAAAGGTGCATCTGGTCAAGTATTTTAGCAGATAATAATCAATAGCAAATGCTTAGGAAACATCATAAGGGACAAAGAAAAGATAGCCATGTTTTTCCTAAATACTCTTCTAGCCTTAGTAAACTCAATCTTAAAAAGTTTCTGTGCTGGATGTGCTTTCTCTTGTGAGGATGGGTTGGAATGAGCTAGGTTGTGTCCTGAGAACAGCAGAGTTGTGTTTGTCATTGCACTTGGGAGCAGGGATAGCTTAACGCTAGGTGTTGTAAGAGTTCACTGCTTCTGCTGAAGGTTTCTGCTTTTGCAATGGGAATGGCTCCAAACTGCACGTGGAGTTTTGTGTTCTTCTCTGGCATTCTGGCCCATTATGTTAAAGTTAAAATACTTGTACATTTTAATATAAGAAATCCATGCTTGTGTACTTTAATAGTGGCACTCTAAAATGTGTAAACACCTAATTTGTTAGCATCCAGCTGTCCTAGCACTAGAGGTGAAACTTCCAAGAGAGAGTTGGATGGATGGCTGGGTTTGTGAACCATTAGAGCTGTGCCAAGAGCAGCTATTCTCATTCATGAATCATGATTCCAGAGTCATGAGCTGTGCTCATCTATCCTTGATAACTTTGTAGGCTTCTCTGTGAATTCGCTTGTAGACAGCATCATGCTGTCATGGGTCTGTTATTTCTGTCATATGGATTAGGCTGAAGAGAGCTTATTCTAGACAACCCTGCAATATGTCAAGCAGAAATAGCTATTGTTTTGACTTCTGTAGTGGTTCTAATCTGCCTACCTCAAAATTAGTGTTATAAGTATATTTTTATTTTGGATTCTGGAGTTGCTGTTGCTCTTCTGATGCAGTGAAGCACAGAAGGGAACCAGTGTTAGCTGTTGAGCTGAAAAAGTTAATTCCAGAGCTGCTTTCTTGGTTGTCTCTGGTGCAGCACAACCAGACAGAGATGGAGGCAGCTCAGTTGGTTACAGAGGCTTACTTTTGTATCTGAAATACCCAACTCCAGTGCATAAGTATATGCTGGCTGCAGCAAGCCTCTCTTCCTCAGCATATACTGCTTCAGAAATCGCCAGCAAATTGTCACTGAGATTTGTAATTCTAATTCCTCTTTTTCTTGCCTTTTAAGTAGTCTCATTTGCAAGTAATGGGCAACTTTCTTTTGGCATGTGTTACCCATTTTAACTGCTGTTTCTCTTTGACAAACTGAAGCTGCAGAGATTATTTCATCATGAGATAAAAGAAAAAAATTTCAGATAAGAGGAACTGAAAGGAGCTATGCACAGTATTCATATCAAACAAATTTGAGTTTTATGGATCTAAATCCATTTAAATAAAAGTTGGATGTTGCATATATTTGTGGGCTAAGAAAGAAAAAGGCATAATGAGCAGCATAGATTATTTTTCTCATTTCCTTCTGCTGCTGAGGTAGTTTCTTCTGGTAGTTTCTTCTGAGCTCTCTGAAATGCAGGCATTTTAGAAGACAGGAAAGAACTGCTTGCTGTCTCATCTAAACAGCAGTTGCCATCACTTTACACTACAGCAGAAATACCAAAAAGGAATATGTGGGTCACAGTTTAAGTGGCACTGTGGTTTTCTATAAAGCTGTTCCTGAAGCTGAAGGTATCTAACAAATCCCTTCACCAGCATGGCATCTGCAAGGTGCTAGCACCCCACATTTATCAGAAACTCTGGGCCTCTGGTTTACATTATTTATTCATGAGGCCACCTTGTTGGATATCCCAAAATACTTCTGAAGTGTGACTGCCACAGGCAAATAAAGTAAACTGGGGGAGTAAACCAAGAAGGAAGGAAGAAAGTAATGGTGGGGAAACAGGTGTTCTTAATGTTGAGAGTTTCTCTGAAGGAGGGAAGATACTGCTATATGTGTAAATAAATAAAACCCTTCCATTTGTTCTATTTAGGTGGCTGAGAAATGATGGATGAGAGTGTCTGCATGGTTCAAGGTTTATATTTAACTTGCAATCTCATTTTTTTTACATGATGTCTAAGGCTCCTCAGGGTTTTTAAGAAGACTCAAAGTCAGGTCATGAATTGGAAGATGAGAATTGTAATGTGGTAACTGTGTTGAAACAAGCAGATAGAAATGTTCCTTGGAAGAAAGTTTTCTTGGGTGTGAAAATTATATCTCAAAAACATTGGTTATCTGTATTTTACTCCTTGTGTGCCTTATATGATTAGGATGCATTCACTATGTGGTGTATGACTGAAATGCAGAAGCTATGCAAGCAGTCCAGTAAGTAAACAGGAATTTTGTATGGGAAATGTTATGTACACCAGCAGAATGTAGGGAAGGGGGAGTGCTAATATGTGGGAATGTGATAAATCAAGAAGTGCTGGGATTATTGTGTTGTACTGAAGAGATTCCAGTAGGAGCACTTGGCACAGGGGAGTTGCCTCCGATGCATTGGAGCAGAGGCTGCAAGGCACAGCACTTGTGTTTGTGCTTCTGCTGCACTTTGAAAAATAAAGACTGCATCTTCCTGCCTCTCAGTGAGGTGGCTTGGAACTGCATGAGACTGTGTAGGTCTAAAATGTTGCCAGATTTAACATTGACGTGTTTGGGTTTTCTTAATTTCTGATTTTTTTATTTTTTTGTAGGTTTATAAAATTTCCCCCAAATTTGCTTTCTTGGTGACATCTGGTCCCTTTGTTTACACGGCAATAGCTGTCATAAATGTGCTTGTGAACAGCAGTCTTCTTCGTGGGGAGGCCCCCATCATCCTCTCACTGCATCCTTCTTTCACTGTGCCAGACAACAGATTCCAGGTTCAGACAGGTGAGTTCCTCCTGACACGGAGGGGAAAAAACTTCCTGTTGAGTCAAACTTCTTCACTTACAATGCAAGGTCGAGTCAAACCATCTGCTCTACTGTGAATCTTAATTCTTTTTGTTAATGACATAATTTACAGGTCCGTGGCAGAGAGGTGGTGAACTGTAAATAGTTAACCCCATCACTTCGTGGTCTTTTTAGGATTGTTTTTTGGTACATTGCAAAATAGTTGTGCTGTTTCTCTTGCTTCTCAAGGTGAGAAGAGAAAAAAAATCTATGAAATATTTATTCATAAAATCACAGTGCAGTTATTTTGTAATGCTTGTGTCAATTTCAGATTAAACTTATGTTAAAAGCTGCCTTTTGTGTGTTGTCATGATGTAGGAGAATTGGTGAACAGGAGGATTGATTTCTTGTGTATAACATGAGCAGGAGGATTGCTTATGTAGTATTCAGCTTTCCATGGCTGCTGTATTTCAGCAGTTCATGCAAAGTTTGACTGCTAATAATGTAAAGCAAAATAGTACCCATGTAACAGATTTTGAGAGTCAGTGTTGTCATTTAAAATCTTCTTTGGGCACTGTTTGCATGATAAAACTGCTTGCCTGGGTGGTTGGCTGTCATGAGGTAGTGACAGGGCCTGAGAATACAAGCAGAGTTAATAAATGTCAGCATGGTACTTTTGTTCAGATATGTTTTTGTGTGCTGTTTATGCTCTGTTAATAATTGTATGGCAAGACACCACTTCAACTGTGCAGGTGCGATGTCTTTTTCCACTGCTTAACGTGGTTATATAGATAGACAGGAGGTATATTTTTGGGGTTTGAACCTTGTGTAATATTGCTATTAGGATCTGTAAGCTAGCTGTGTAGCATTTCTTTGGGTAAGACTATATGTGGAAATCCACAGATGTGCATGTAGTTAAGGTCTGTGTGCCTGATCACATTCCTCTACACTCACTCCTTCTACCTCGTGGTCTTTCTTTCTCTCAGAAGAACTTAAAGGTCTGTACCTAAGTTTAACAGCTTACTAAGTGTTTTGAAAGTTTTAGACCAATACTAATAATGGATCCAGTATGTAACCTTTTAGGCAAGCTAAATACTGTATTTCAGGCTACAAGAAAGAGATATTTGTTGCTTCGTTTTCTGAAGATTTTCATGGATTGGCTGGGTGCTCAAGATTTCAGTGTGGCCAATTCAGTGGTCAGGTGACGTGAAGTCAGCCACATGTATGTAGTGAAGGTCTTTTAGTGTACAAGAGGAAAGAGTGGATATCACTAGTACCTTTCAGAGGTCTAATTACTGCTTCACCCAATCTTAGAGAGTAGAGAATTTAATGCAGCAACACAAAATGTATTTTTAATGTATTTTCATCTGGTGTTTCACTGAATGGGTCCTGAGCTTCATGAAAGAAGAATATGATAGCCCTGTGAATTCTGTTGCTCGTTTTGTTCTCTCCCATGGAAGAACTTTTCTGTAGGAATAATTGCCCTTTGCTTTCAGTGCTTCAGTTTGTACCTCGAAACGTGGATATTGGATTCTGCACCTTTAGCCAGCGCATTGAGAGAGGGCTGACAATGGCATTCCTGGAGGTGAACAAGCACCAGGAGCTCTACAATTTCACTGTGCAGGTGAGAGGATGAGCATATTTGGCGTCTGCCCTCTTCCCCCCCTCACCTTTGCTTGTCCTGTGTTTCATCCAGACAATAAAATGAGTTAGGTCTTCTATGAGGCTTTGTAATGAAGTCACTTGGGTTTTTCCCCCTAAAAAATAATATAGCACAACATGTCACAAGCTTTTACAAGCTTTTTGAAAAAATGATCCAAGGTGATGGTTTATATCCAAAAACATTATTGAATATGATAGGGTTTATAATTTCTCAAATAAAAACTGTTCCAGCCCTTACCAGAGTCACTCCCATCATAGTTTACTCTAAAAGACTAAGGTGTGGCTAAAAAGTTTTTGTTGAAAGAAAGCTCTCAGGTCTCATTGCCATGCTGGAGACCCTGTTAGGGAATATAGGAGCTACATGACCCTGCCATCATGTGAGCAAACATGCTAGTTGCTTCTGAGGTCTAGAAATACTTACAGTATATGATGTCTGTGGCAGCTGCTACTGGAACTTCATACATGAAAGGTATAGCACATGTGCAGAGCCCTGAATCACACAGCAGAGCTTAGTGCTCCCTGGAAAGTCAGTAATTCAATTTAATGAGATCAACTCCCTCTTCTGTTTGAATTCTTAAATTTAATCTAACTTTGTTGTAATACCAAACTCAGTAAAAATTTTATTATGTTGTTTAGCTGACACCATAAATACCCATCTGTTGTACCCTAAAATAAATTCAGGAAGAAAAATGACAAATTTTAGAGTATCTAAAGTACTATGTAGTACATATAGAAGAGTGCTCAGAACTTCAAACACGGTGTCACTGCATAGACTGAAGACAGAACATGCAAAACAATTTCTTGGACTATCAGCTTAGCCAACTTAAAATACCTCTTATTTTTCAGAAGAGGTTTATCTACATGAATACAGTTGCTGTGTATATTGGTGCCACAAAAAGGTTTCTAACAGCTGGTGGGTTTGGGTGTGCACGGTGCAGGAGATTTTTAGCAAGAGAACGTGCATTTTCAGAACTTTTTTTGCCGTAATCAATTCCCTTCTGTTCCATGCAGTTTGGCATTCATCTAAGACTTATTTATGACTAGATTTATTTTGCTGTCTGGTCTGTCTTGCTAGGTGGTTTTTTCTCATCATTTTCTGGGCTGTAGCTGTCAGCTGTCAGATAATTCTGGATTATGATTGCCCTTAAAGGATGACTCTTTGAAGAGGAATTCACATGTAACTTTGCCTCTTCTGAGACTCAGCTGGCTGAACCAGTCTGGAAGAGATGTTCCTCTGTCTTGATGTGAATTGTCCACCTCTTCATATAAGAGGAAAAAGAAAAATCTGTCAAGGAAGGGATGGAAATGGCAGTGATTTGATTTTGCTGACCCTGCTTCAATGATATCTTTTCAGATACTGAATATAACTCTAAGCAGGCCTGGGGTGGCGTTTCGACAGGGCCCTGTGAGCATTGTTTTTGCCATCCGAGATAGGTACGGCTTTCTAAATGGGTCCGAAGTCAGCGAGCAGCTCAGGAATTTGTCCGTGGTGGAATTCAGCTTCTATCTGGGCTTTCCTGTGCAGCAGATTGCTGAACGTGAGTATTTGCTGTTATCCAGTACTGCAAAATACTTCTGTCCAGTATTTTCCCTCTGTACAGTTTTAAAATAATTTCTTGCATAAGTGATAATGCAGCTTCAAGTACCTAACTTGAATCATGAGTTCTGCAGGGCAAATCTATGCCTCTTTCTGCTCAAATTTTGTGCTACAGCATCTTGCTGCTTTTGTCATCATACTTTCTTTTTGTGCTGGGTCAGTTGCGCTTAACCTGGCTTTGTCAGTTCATTGGTCTTGGTCCAGGTCTAAAAATAAGAAAATCACTTAGATCAATATTTCTGTGAAGTGCAGTCCAAGGTGTGTCTCTGTGCTTATATCTAGAGAGGCTTTTTCTAATTCTCAGGAGGCTTCAGCGTTGTGCTGCCCTTAACCATGTCTCTGACTTCTAGAAACTCCTGGGGCACTGGCTACATAAGTTGATATTTGCCCATACAGTCTGAATTAATTTGTCTATGCAGTCTGTTATATTTTAAGGTATTACCTTCCTCATTTTTTATGTATATTTGCATGGCAAGTCTTTTTTTTTTTTTCAGACCACCATCATCCTAAACGTAAACAAGTGGGAACTGCCTGCATAACAGAGCAGGCCTTGGCCTTGACAACTTATGTTTGGTTAGATTTTTCAGATGACTCAGGAACATAAGCAAGATCATGGGAGAATAGTACTTGCCATTTCCTGCTGGTGGGTGTCATTGACTCAGTCCACTAATTCCCCATTCTCCTATCTCACCATGCTTTTTAATTTTTGGAGTTATTTCTGTGAGCTGTAGAGATGCATAACATCTGACACTGAGTTTTACAATATAGTTAAACATTTAGTGGAAAATCAGGTCTAATAGCTGGTGTTCATTATGCAGCTGTGTTTGTCAGTGAAAATACTGTAAAGAGAGTCACTGTCAACAGAAAAGTTGTTCTCCTTAACAGATTTCAATCTGAGTAAGATGACTGCACAGGATACTTCCCCATTTACTGGATGCACTCTAAGCATACTAATTTTTTGAAGCTTTTTATTTAATGTTTTCAGCATTTTTGATCCCTCTACTCCCATAATCAAATAAAAGATGTATGAGGTTGTTGACACATTGCTGTTAAGCATTTCTGTTCTTGTTTAGTCTCACAGAGAGTGTGAGTTCTATGCAGTGATAGGTCTATTTAGTGGAGCCAGGACCAAGTCTTGAGAATCCCTGTCCATAGATGACTAGCATTTCTTTTTATCTGGGAGGTCACAGAACATCTCACATTGTGGGCTGTGGTCTTTATTGCTCACTGAATGCAAATAAAATGTTGCCTTGATTGCTTGAAAGATACCTCTCTTTACTCTGTGTCCTCTCTTTTATGCATTTGAGCTTGAGTTCTTGAGGTAGCTTTTAGTCTCTGGTAATATTTTTGGTGTTGAGGGATGCTTTTTTTCCTGTGATGTAAGAGCCTACATCAGATCTTACAGCTTTTAGTTTTGTCCACATGTTCTGAAATTATATTTGCAGTGTATTTGCAGGTTGCCCCTTGCTGAGAATCCATCTTCTGGATTGTCATCATACTGGATTGTCATGCAATAGAGCTACAGTGCAATTAAGTGACAACAGAATTTCTTCCAAGGCTGGTGTAGCCTGAAAGAGAGGCTGGTCATAGGGGGAAGACATTCCTGTTAAAGATGAATGTACATGGTTCTCCTTGGGCTTGGAACTAGATGACCCCTAAGGTCTCTTCCAAACCAAACAATTCTATGATTCTGTTTTCCTTTCCTGATGGTACTTAGGAAATTTGAATTTACTTTAATGCTCATGTCAGGAGCTGTCCCTGTGTTTGTTACCAGTGCCTGGTCAGTGGGGATGATACCAGTGCCAGTGGAGCCCTGTGGTCACTCACATGTCAATAACAAAACAAAGCAAACTAGGATGAGTGGAGAGCTCAAGATTTTTAGGAACTATGAGATCTTCCCAAAGATTGCAATGTAGAAAACATGAGGATTTGTTGGATAAGGTGTCCTAAATTAAGGAACATCTTGTCAGCATTTGACTTCCTTGCTGTTACAGAAACTCACATTTACTACAGATGGAGCCCATTGTAGGACAGCACATTTGGGTTTGAACTGGTCTAGTTTGGTCTCAGTAGTGCGTTAATAGGCACTGTTCTGGAATACCAGCTCTGGTGCTATTTGGTAAGTTGGCAAAGTGGGAACATAGTTTCTCAGATTACTAGAGCTGTGTGTCCTTCTGTCAGCAAGCACAGAAATGATGAATGTAGTTTTATCAGTGAGACAATCACAGCAAGTTATTTTGAGCTGTTCCTACAGTTTTTTACACTGCCGCTGTGACTGGATTTTGAGCCCTGAGGGTTTTAGATGTTCAGATTCAGAGCCAAAAATCCTGTCCAAAGTTACTCAGCAGCATTAGGCAGATCCTTCTTGAAACATCTTATTCAACACACTGTTGAGAGTGATCAACAGCCAGATCCTCAAAGCTACTTTCGCAGGGAGATGCCTAAATGATTTTGTTTTCTAGACCCTGAACTCTGCATTGATACTTTGCTTTGCTCTACAGAGCAGGGAAGATGTTAGAACATCTTAGATTGATGTAGCTGCTTTGGTCTGTGCCAATTAATATGCAAACCTCTGTTTTCAGCGTGATTTTTTTCTAGAAATGTTGGATATTTACATATAAACCATCTATGTCTGTTAGTGTTAATATGTAAATATGAAATGTTCCATGCCATACTATTCTGTGCCATTTGTGCCTTAGTTTATCAGGCATGCTAGCAATTAATACTCTTGCTGGTGACTTTTCATGTTCCCTTATGGACTCTGTGCATGATCTTGAAAGTTTTGTAGTTGCATCTGAAGAAATTAATTATAGGTGAGCTGGATGCCAGGGCTCAAATCCCAGCTTTGGGGATGGAAATTGATCATACCCAAGGAAAGCTACTTGTGCATCTCTGCATTAAGTGAGACCTTGACATCAATATCTCAAATATGAGCCTTGTTCCAAAGAGTATATTTGCTCCTTGCCACTTGTTCACTTTGCATTGTCTTTCACACACTGTCCTCTCATGGTTTTTATTCACGTAAATAACATGTCCTGTTTATAATTTTAACTGTGTGGTTTGTCCCTGTGCAGTACATCATTAACACCAGGAATTCTTTGTCAGTTTTTTCCCCACTCACATAGAGTCAGGATCAGGAGTGGAAGTTGTTTGGCAGGTGTGGACTGTTCTTTGCAGGAATAGGGTTGTGAAAACGGCAAAACCTGGAAACTTCCAGACTTTCTTCTTTCCTCATAAGACTTCTAGGTGATTTGAGCAACATGTTTCTATTGAAATGTCCAGTTTACACCTTTCTCATGCTTATTTTTCACTGTCCACCTTACAGCTCATGTTTCAGATTGTAAATCGGTTAGATGGTCATGACCTACAAGTCAGCAGAAAGAAAACCAAGTCTAATCACAAGGTTGGGGTGCTAGTTCATTAAAAATAGCAGGAAACTATATATTTGGTATCTCTTTATGGCTAGCAGATTTCTTGGAGGACCAGTAAAGGCTAGCTGTGGAGTAGATGACAATATTTGCCTTCATGAACATACCCTGAATAAAGCTCTTTGTTTTTATTAGGACTTTAAGTAGTGAGAATTGCCTTGGGACTTGCTATTTTTTCCGTTCTAAGTAGCACTTTGATGCATGTTGTCTATTTTGGCTGTCTTGGAGATGTTGCAAGGCCAATAGGATAAATATAAAATTGTATGATATGGTCCAAGGACTGCAGAAACATTTGGCAATTTTTTCTGGGTGGATTTTGGATCAGGTTTGAAACAGACACAGTGTGTTGCTATTGCCCACACCCCAGTATCTGCATGGAATCTTATTTTACATTTAATGCCTTCTCCTTTCAAATACTGCTTTCTACTCCTCCATGCTTTCTACTACTGTTCTCTGTTGATCAGAAATAAGAGCAATCAGCATGATGCCAGTTCTATCCTGCATGGCTCCACACATCTGGAGGAGAGAGTCAGAGATCCTTAGAACATCTGGCAGTGGCCATGCTGCCTGAGTGGTGTGCTTTAGGCTGCTGTCAGTAGGTCTGTGGGTGAGCAGGTGACCCTTTCTCTTTTCATTCAGCACCAAATCGATGCTGTTACTTGGTATGGTGCTCCAGGGCTGCCTGTTAGCATCTCCTAATGATGCCAGCATCTACTTCATTAATGCATCCAGAGTCATTAGCAGACCAGCTGCAATCTAGCTAATAATTGCATTTTGTCTATCCAGCTTCCCCCTCAGAATAACAATCAGTCAGTGCTGTTTGTAATTGTTAGTTCCAGAGGACGTCAGAAATCTTGCAATTTGATCTTACTGCAGTGCTGAGACTCCACATGAGTCCAAGGTCTGTGTGTCAGTGAGACACTGGAGTGACCTGTGGTATAAGAATTGGAACCTAGATTTGCTGACTTCTGACAATTTTCAGCATTCTTTGTCAGGTTTTAGAACCTAGTCTTAATTGGCAATGATCACAGCACATCTTCCTTTTCAATGTCAAGATTTTCTGCTCAAGTTGGTTTATTTTTAAGTTACATTAATTCTGTGGAAAGTTTAAATGAATAGTCACCCAGAAATTTGCATTAATTAAATAATTTTCAAGTACTAATTAGAAAAAGTGTGAAGAGTGTAAGTATTGAAGCGAAGCATGATTTTGGGTTAAAGAAGAAAAATCTCACAATTGCTAGGAGTTCAAAGCATTATGGTCACTGGAAGGTTTTTGATTTCCTTATCATGCTCTTTCCATGAGTTGGAAAACAACAGAATCAGTTTTCAGTTTAGTTTATGCTTTTTTCGTTCAGCTTCCGTTTCTAAATTGAAGTAAGCAATTGCATGACTAGAGTAAATAGAATTTCAATCTAAAAGGTACAATCAGAAGAATCGAGTAGCAGGATGCCAAAAATAAATGGGTGTGTTTAAATGGACTCTGAGGTGCTTTTTGCTAGTCTGAGAGTTTTGGAAATTTAATGCACTGGCATCACTTACATAGAGGGCCAGGTTTTCCTGTTCAGAAAAAAAGGACCCTGTTCTAGCACCCTTCTGAATAATAAGTCACAGAGTACCAGCCAGGTGGTCTTCTTGAAGCTAGTGGTGCTATTACTGAAATAAAGGTGTAATAACCAGATTTTCTTTTATTTTTTTCTTCCAATAGGAGTTAGTTATATATCCATGAAAGTAAAAGGTAAAATGTACTAATGATTCTTTTGCTTTAAGCTTAACCAAAAAATTCCTAAGCTTTTTAATGGGAAAAGAATCAGATTTTTGGTACACTGACAGAGAACGACTTGTCTACAAATTCTTGCATCATTAAATTAGAAAAACTTCAGTTTTCTACTTCCCTGAAATGTGGAGTAGTGGCAAACTAGTCCACAACTGTAGGCACCTTTATTCTAAATTGATCCAGCATGGGCCAGGTCATTTAATTGTTATGTGCTGCGTTCTTTCTGTTCATGAAATGGTTTAAAAATTAACCTTTGTATAATGCTTAGCAAAATTCATCTGGATTAAATATTTTGAGAAAGTTAAGACCATTCCTCTTCCTTATTTCCATAGTGAAGCTTAAGACTTCCCTTGAGGAAACTGTTGGCCCAGCCCCCATCTTCACTTCTTTCCCAACATGTCTTTACTGCTCTCCAGTGGAAACCTTGGGAAAAATCTTATCTCTACTGAACTCAGTAGAAATTGACTGTTTTTCTTGCTGGGGCAAGGATTTCCCTCTGGAGCAGAGTTTTGGGTTTTTTTGAAAAATTGAGACATTAGGAAGTTTGGAGCCACCAAGTCAAGCAGAAAAGCCACGAGGTTTGTCTACAGCAGTGTTTCTACATTTGTGGGTTTTGTAAAAAAAAACTAATTATCAAGGTGGTGGTTTTTTAAATGCTTCCCCCTGCACAAGGCTGGAACACAAATCATATGTGTTTAGTTCTCTGCTTTACATTTACTGTTTCCTTGTAGTTTCTGCCTCAGAGAAGGTCTTACTTTCATCCTGAGACACTCACGAGTTGCCTCACTGCCCTTTGAGCAAGAGTCTGATCCTGCAGCTAGCTCAGTAAGAGTCACAACTCAGACAGTGAGCTTTTAAATTCCTGGGAGCAATGACCTCGCTGCAGCAGCTTGGAGTCTTTCACGTAATAAATCTGACTGTTTCAGTCAGCTTCTTTTTGTTAGAGACAAACTCAGCAGTGTACGTTGGGAGCACTTCCCTTGCCATTGTGTCTGCATTGCCTCAGGAGCAGAAATGCATCTGTGTAAATAAGATGCTTGCTGACAGTATAAATTATGTAGTGGCTTCTGGTTTTGTGTATGTTGTTTAGAAAACTGTTCTTATGGATGTTTTTCCTCCATTCTGTTTTTTCTTCAGCCTTCCATTATCCCAAGCTTAATGTGTCCCAGCTGATGAAATCTTCCTGGGTGAGAACAGGTACGTATGGTCTCTGTGAGTAAGTAAAAGTGCAATTAGTTTTGGTAGTGGTATAACTAGCCTGCATAAATATCAGTAGCTATGGGGTGCTGCATTTTTATGAGGTAATAACATGTCTGAGCTGAATAAATTCTAAAACCAAAGGCCCAGTGACCTGGAATATCTGGGAAATATAAATCCCTGGTCTAGAATTAACTACTGAAATTCCTTGATAATGCACACAAAGCACTTTTTGTCTGTAAGGCAGCTAATTCTTAGTCAAACAGCTCAGACTGTCAGGCATAAAGTATCTACACTGCATGTTGTCAATATGCCACATTGATTTTTAGGTATCTATTTTAAGTGAAAATTAAAATTTTATTTGTGTGACACTTTCTACCAAAACATGCTCAGAATAAACCAGAGTGAAAATAGATGAATTCTGAGTACATGAAAGTTTCATCACATTTCATTGATCTCTTCTGATTCTTTCACAGAAGATCCCTCCCACCAAAGTCTTCTGAATGTTTTATTCTGTAATTTACAGATGTGCTTGAGCTGTCACATTTAGGTGCTCAAAGGCTGTTGAGGTTGCCTGCCTGCTGTAGGTCTTACCTGCTGCTTTTAAGCCTGACTGGTGAGGAGGCTTTGCCTACCAAACTTGATTTTTGGGTGCAGGTGCCCCACTGGATACACTCTTGTTTTCCTACAACTTTTATCACCTCTAGTTCACCTATTGTATAGATTTGCTTTTTTTTTCCAGGTTTCCCTGTCTCCTCCTACCCATCACCACTTTACTCATTAAGCAGGAAACCAAATTGCACCTCAGTTTCTGTTGCCCACGTGGTTTGTTTCAGAGAAGAGAGATTTAGAATTTCAGATAATGCTCACTGATGTGGGAGAAGCTCCTGTGTGTGTCTCGTAACCTGTGGCATCCTTCCTTAGAGATTTATGTTGGCTTTTCTGGCTCCACCTGCTCCTTCTCTTGCTCAGCCTTAGGTTTGTCCATTGCTGCTGAAAATTCCCTTAGCTCCTGCAGTAAAAAAGGGTTCTTTCAGCTCTGAAATCACATTCCCTTGAGTTTTGATAAACTTCTGCCTCTAAGATTTTGAAAGCCAATTGCAGCAATTTTCTTTTTTTTCCTCTGCAGAGGAAATTTTTGTAGTCTCAGTTCTTGCAGGATTCTGGGAAGAGCTAGTAGACTTTGGCTTGATCATTGCTTTCAGTCAGTGTTTTGTATTTTAAGGGTAATGAATCATGACATGGGAAAATGATAGAATCTATGCATGTAAAGATTTTTTAATATCACATTACCCAGATATATGCACATGTATCCCAGTAGTCATAAAAAGCTGGGATATACAGTGTTCTCCCTCTGTTGTAGAATACAATTCATGCTATTAAACATAATTTATTGATACTGAAATCCAATACACAGGCAAGAACAGTTTTCTGCTTGGTGTATATAATACCCTTAGGTCACTGTCTGTTTTGCTATTTAATTCTGAGATACTTAGTCTGTGATTGAATTGAGAAGACAGATGCTGTTGATCTCAGTGAGAAATCATGAAAATGTTTCCTTTCTCTGACATCTACAGTGAAAGCTTCAAATTGAAAAAGTGGCTTTAATAGATTTGGTGTAAAATGTCAAAAAATTAAAATTATATTTAATTGATTTTATCTGACTGGTGGCTTTTCATTAAGCTCTACACTTAAAAAAATAAATGTGGAAACACAGAAAAAGCCACTTTTGAAAAATACATGTATTTTTAGTGGAGGAGAATTACAGCTGAATTTATTTGATGCAGTCAGCAGTGAGTTGGTTTGCTGTCCTGGAGGACTGTTCAGTTGCTTCATTTGAATGACTACTGCTCCATTCACTCCACATTTCTCCTACTGGATGCCATCTTGCTAGTAAAAGTCCATTCTTTTTCTCACCTTCCTTCAGGGATTCCTCTCAGCATTAGCTGCCCCAGTGGCCCAGGTACCTGGCTGCCACTTGAGCAGGGCTGCAAACATTTTTTTATTTTTTTCTGTGATTGGCATACTTGTTAATCTTATCTGGAGAAGTTGCATTTGAATACACAGCTTCATTCATGTCCTGCTGTTCTATTTTTTCTCCAGGACTCTGAACCCTTGCCCTCCCCATCTCCAGCTCATCACTTCTGAACACAACACTTTTGACTGCAATTAGTTGAAGCAGATGATTTAGACTAAGTTTTCTCTTTTAGCAGTTTGTAAAAATTCATTGAATGCTCATGATTTTATGCATTTTTAGAATTGAAATAGTTGCCTTATTATCCTGGGTCTGTCTAACCTGGTTAAGGTTCAAAAAAAAATCCTCTGTCTGATTTTTTTTCCCCCAAATTATTTATTTTGACTTTTTCCCACCAAATCTATCCCTTTTCCAGCAAGTAACCTCCACCTGAACAGGCCAGAATTCCCAGTTAAATACAGGTGCTCTCAAATTATCCCTGAGCTGCCCCAGGGCAAGTCAAAGCTTGTAATTGAAGTTGTGGAGAAGAAACTGGGAAGTTTTACTAATGAATTTGTTTTCTTGGGTTGCTTTGTGTGCCGTGCAGTTCTCCTGGGTGTGGTGGACCAGCGAATCCAGGAGGAAGTGTTCCGGGCTGAGATGGAGCGGAAGCTCGCTCACCTCTTCAACGAGGCTTTGCTCAGAGGCAGGATCTGGAGACGGGCCAGTTTTGCAGGCAGCAACATCGTGCAGGTATTACAAGCTCAAAATCAGAGGATGAAAGATAAAGGATAATAAATGACTGAATTAGTTAACATGAGTGTTAACAAAGTGTTCAGGTTTTGAGTTGAGAAGTCTGACTCAAAAGCATGTATCACCTTTAGCTACTTGGTGATACTTGTGTTTTGCACCTAAAATATGGGTCTTCTTTCAAGCACCACACGTGTCTTTTAAGCTAAACATAACAAATGCAAATAACTGATTAAGTGCCTACTAAAAATTTCTGATGGCTTCTTAGAAACAACAGTGAAAATTGTTCTACCAACGTCTTGTTTTAGAAGTGTTCTCTCTTGTTTGGCTTACACGAGGCACCTAGCAAAAGGAGACAGGATGATCACCTGAAAAACATTTATCTCCTGGGACAGCTACTTCACAGCTCTCTGTGATGTTTTGGCAGTGGTGTAGAAATACAAAGTAGAATTGTGTGTGGCTTGGTGGAGCAGTAGAGTAGTACATTGTACCCCTTAACTTCTTATTTGTTGCAGTACTGCTGTTCACAGGGTTGAATTTCGGGTTAAAATGAATAATCGTACCAAATTATGCACACATAGCAACTTCTGATATCTGGATTCCAGTGCTGCTTTAGAGTTTTAGAGTCACAGGTGGATTTATTCACATAAAGTCCAAGAAGATTTGGCTATTTAAAGTTTTAAATTCTGATGTGTTCTTTCTAGTCAGTTCAACAATCTGAAAGCCAAAGTACTTTTTTAATGGCTCATCTTCTTAAAAATTACCTTTTCCAGCTAATTCATTGACAGTTGGTTTACCTCCCAGATGCCCTTTTTGCATTTCAGACCTATTGTCTTTATTTAATTTAATCCTACAGTTTTTGCTATCACTTAAAGTTCCAGATGTTGGGATATTCTTACTTCTGCTTTCCTATCTCAGAAACATCTGTTTCAGTAATAGAGATTTTATTTTATTTTTCTTCTGTAGAGCTTTGAATTGCTGCAAATAGGTGTCTGCTTCAGATCTCCTATTCCCAACATCTCTTATTGCACTTTGTTCATTATGCTTTTGTCCTCCTTTTGCATATAAATTAAACAAATATTCCTTATGTTGCTAGTGAAGATACCACAGCCTATAAAATGTGTATGTTTAGATTACAGTTTTATGACTTTGCACAATAAAGCTCAGGTAATTTATTTTTTTCATGCACAAAATTATGGGCACATCCTTTTTAGATAAGGAGTGGTATTTTGGAAAGTGAAAATACAGCATTTTTCTTTTGACTTTGTATTATGTACTGGGACATAAGATGAGGTCTGCAGCTCGTGTTCCAGACAGCAGTGCTGCTCATTTATGCCACTTAATTAGTGCAAAGAGCTTGCCAACTGCTGTCTTTGGGCAGAGGAGGATTCTGTTCATTACAGTCAGCACATCTTCCCATCACTGGGCTTCTCCAGGTGCTCCCAGCCCACCCTTTCAGGTAGGGTGAGAGCTGTAACAAAGGAGATGTGGAAGGAGGGAGGCTGAAGAGATACCTTGCAGAGAAGTGTGTGTGCTGGCTGTCCTGCTTTCCTGGCTCACAGCAGCAGGTACCTGCAGGTGCCGCAGCTCCTTGGTAGCTGCCTTGGCAGGATGTTCAGGTGCCTGGCAGGTGAGACAGCCTGAGAGGCTGTGGTGTGCAGCTGCACTGATGCACCTGGTAGTGGGCTCCAGACTGAAGGATAGTTCTTTCAAGGATGTTCCCCTGTTAGCTGAGGATCTTGTGCACAGGCATCTGCCATAAACCTTTTACTGCTGTTAATTCTGTTCCTCTTAGCCAAGTTTATAAGCTGTGTTTCAAGTGTGTTTGTATCTTCTGGAAGAGCTAATAATGTTTCTTGGGCTTTACATTCATATTTTCCCATATATATTTCTTGCACACAAATCAATGACTGCTGTGATAGTAGAGCACAGTGAAGTGAAAATAAGAAAGAAAGCTGCCAGCACCAAAAGTGTTGCAGTTTTAACAGAACATGTATATATATCCATTAAAGACTAGACTCACATTTCACTTGCCTTGTGACCCTCTAGAACAGAGTTTTTCCTGAGGTGAAATATATTTCTAGTGTATTGAAATGTGACATTTCTAAGCTCTGTGGAAAATCAGAACTGCAGGTCAAGAGGTGAAGCAATTATTTGTGAATGTTACTGCAGGCATATTAGTTTCCTTTCACGTGCTCAGGAAATAGAAGTGATACCTTTTGAGGTTTAGATTTCATTTCTAAAGGCATGTGTTAGTAACCTAAGAATGTTAAAAATTATGCTTCAAACCTGGGAACTCTGAAGAAGAGCTTTGGATGGTACCCAGATAGCAGGCTTTCCCCTCCTGTTTGACTGTCTGTGCTGTTAACAGGTGGCACTCCACGATAAAAAGAGAAAAAAGCCTGTAACCATTATGTACAAAAACCCCTCTGAAGCCTCACACGTGGTTGTTGTACTTCTGATAGTTCCACTGATTTTTGTGGAACATTGTACTAATGTTTGACAGAGTAGGTCATACATATTTTCAATGTGTATCTTCTGTTACTGCAGATTTGAAGGCACATGCTTACTGTGGCTTGCATTGCATCTGCAGACATCTGTGCTGTATTTATATTTTAATATCTAAAATATATATATTGTTATGGTTTACTGTAATAATTCTTATTACATTTTTTAGGAATTAGAGGGTTTAATGGTAGTTTAAAAATATACCAGAAGCTAATAAAAAAATTAATTTTCCTTTATTTCAACATGCTTGGACCTTTGAACCTAATAGAAAGTGAAAAGCTGATCCTAGTAAATTAAACAAAGAGGAATGTTCTGATTTAAAGAACATGTTAGGCAGCATTTTAGTTGCAATGTGTGTGAGGAGTAGCAGCTTGAGAGAATGTAATGATTAAATTGAGCTTTTCATTAAGGCAAAAATTCATTCTCATGTTTTTCTGCTGACAGCTTGTGTGTCTCTCCTGGCTGAGGAGAGCCTGTCTTGCTGTGAGTTTTTAGGTTTATAAATAAAGCCTTTGGGCACTGCTGCTGCTTCACCTTTTCCTCTGAGGCTTTTGGCCCCTCCAGCAGCCATCCCAGGCAGCAGCTGGTTCCTCTTGTCAGGTTGCTCACAGCCTGCTTGTACCTCTGTCTGCTGACCACAGTGCAGCTTGAATTAATTGCCCAGACACTAAAATCCTACCCTTAATAAGACTGAAAGAGGGTATTTTGAGATTAATTTTTCTCCAGTATGATGAAGGAAGGAAGGAAAGAAAGGGAAATAATCCTCCTGCATGAGCACTGGAGATTGTGTGTGCATATCTGCTTGTTCCTAAGTAGTGCTCATGCCTTCCAGACCCTGAAGCAGTTCCCCAGGGCTTCCTTGCTCCTGTGGGGATTGCTGACCAGGACATCCCACTGGCTGGCCAGGACTCTGAGAATGCCTTGGAAGCTTCCCCACCGTGACTTGTATTTCCGTGCCTGAAATTACCAACTAGATTTTGTTACCAAGGCAACTCTGTTCACTGACCTATGATATTCACTTGAAAACACTTTTTAAATTAAATTTACTGGCACCTGAACACAGTTAAAACTTTCCTCTGTGGAGGTTAAATGTACATCTAGCATCAACAAAGATGGTATCATTTATGTACACAGGAGTTGAATTAGTCTTTTCTTATTCCCCCCACCAACTTTCTGCCTCCTGCATTTAAAATTCCTCTATCTCTTCCCTCCCTATGTCATCTCTCACTGCCAAAGTATAAATGTAAAACGCTTAAATGCTTCCTTACATGTGGGCAGCTTTGCTGGATGCCTGGCAAATAGTATTTGTCTCTGCTTGCATGCTTATCATTCTCAAGGACAGAGACTAAAGCAGTCTGAAGCTGCACAAAGAGTATAATTTGGAACCATGTGTCAAAACTTAGAATACAGAAACTCTGTAACAAACAGGCACAGTGACTGTGTACCTCAATTCCATGACCAGATTTAAAAGACTTCAGACCCAGTATGCCATTTCCTGTGTTTCAGCAAACTCAGAGGCTAGTTACAAAAATCAATAAGTGAAATTTAGATGAAGACTGAGGTACTGCTATTGTCACAGTACTGGGTTTATGTCTTGTATCTGTTTCCAGACTACCCTGCTAGTCACCAGCTTTCCCAGAACAGAAATCCATAACCATCTCCCCATGGTTTTGAAATTTTGTCTGCAGCTTCTCTCTGTGAAATTTCTCTCTCTGTATGATGTGAGCAGTCATAAAATACTGTGTATTCAGAAGAAATTATTTCAGATAAAATGTAGCTTAAAATATTGAGCTTAGTTCATCAGCACTAGCCTGCACCTCCACTGAACTTTTTTGTGCTTGTTCCCATGTTCTCTGTTCTGTGCTGAAACACCTCCAGCTTCCTCTTCTATGTTCTCACTAATCCCTGTTCCTCAGCATAGGGAGCCATATGCTGTTGTTTTTAATTCTGTGTTAAAATTTGTCCAGTTTCCATTGTGAGAACTTGCACTGAAATCTTGTCCTTCTTACCCTCTGCCTTTTCTAAAGGCAGCTGTGGAGAAGTTCCTTTGTTAACCCATACAGGCAGCTTAGTACCATGACCTGATGTGTGTAACACACATAATTATACTCCTTGGATTCTTCATGGGCCATAAAATGTATCATAGCTCAGTTTAAGAATTTTCTAATTTTCTCTGATTCTCTGGTTATGCACAGAGGGGCTTGATAAAATTAAAAGTAAGAACCCATTGATTTTCAGTCACACATGGCCTTTCAGCTCCCTCACCCTCCATGTGAGTTAGGTGCTGTTTGGGAAGGTTTCGTCTGTGCTGGGAGCAGATACCAGTCTGTACACTCTGCTGCTCTGTGCACTGAGATCTGGCTGTGGCAACCCACCTGAAGCAGATGTAATATAACATAAAGCTCTGGGCATTTGTTAACTAATTGTATATTTGTGGTCAATGAAGCCAGATTTAGCTTTACAGCTGCTCATTTATTGATGCTGTTTTTTTACCTTAAGTCAGGAATTTGTTTTCCCTTAGTTGATAGAAGAGGGAATGGCATTCAGGGGAGCAGCAGCATCATTTAAGGGTCCTGTTAGCAGCTCTTGCTGTGTTTGAGATCTGCACTTTTTCCTGCTCTATTTGTAGATATTCTGTTTCTTGCATCAAATATATCTGACACTGAACATTACTTTTTGCTTTCACTTGATTTGTCCTAGAAGATTTTTATGACAACTGTGCTTTCTCTTGTTTCATTTCTCTCCCCTCTTTTTTTTTGTTTTTACTATATACTTATATGTATATATACATCATGCTGTTACCATTCCTGAGAACTGTTTTTTTAGGACATGTGCAAACATTTGTGTGTTTGCCTTACTTTAGGCGTATGGGCAGTTTCTCAGATTATAATTTATTAAATATGTACTTTATAACAGAAGGCTAATTCTGAAGGAAGCAAAATACGTAACTATATCAATTCCTTCTAGAGCCCTTCACACTCTTTGAAAAAAATCACAACAGAATACCTCCTACTGTTCATTGTCCTAATTCCAGTTTGAGCTCACCATTACATGGTAAATGGTTAAACAGAGGAGAGTTGTTATATAAAAAGATTTTACAGGAATTCAAAGTTATGCGGTTCTCATATGCAATGTAGATGTTTGATGGTTAGAGAGTGTCTACAGGGCTTCCTCATAGCATGCATTCTTTTGATTATTAATGTCTTTAGATGTAGGTAGGAAGAATTCCTTCCCACAGCATCCAGTACATTCTTCCCTGAAGAAGGGTGGATGCCACAAGGGGAGCTGTGTGGAGAATGAAGGTGATTGTGCTAAGTGCTTAAGTTGAAACAGAGCAAACAGTTTTATTTGATGCTAACAGAATATTCACCTGTGTAGCTGTGTAACATTTAGAAAAACTGGAGCAAAGAGCTGTGTGTGTTATGAATAACAAATCAAAGTTAGAGTAGGTATTTAGAGAAAGGAAAATGCAGTCACCCTTCTTCTAACCAACCATTGCTAAAGGCAGTAGAGGCTTCCAGGGTGGCACAGTGTTGGCATCTTTAGAGTGAAAGCAGTTCTCTTACTTACCAGATGTGTATGTTTTTATGATACGAGTAGGAGGGGGAAAAGCAAAGGTTAGCCATAACAATGTATTTTATAAGGAATCACCTCCCTTGAAATTTTCCTTTCAGTTACAACAGGGGAGAGAGAGTATGAACTCTTTAGACAAAATGTATGGGAGCTCCAAATACATACAACTTAAAATGTAAAAGCTTTGCAATTTCTTTTCAGATTGTGAACGTGTCGCGCTTAGTTGGTGTTGATAACCCCGTGGAGCTGATCTATTTCGTGGAGGACCAAGATGGGGAGAGACTGAGTGCTCTGAAGTGCTCAGACCTGATGAACAGAGTCGACATCCAGCGGGCTGCGATCATCCTTGGCTACCGCATCGAGGGCAGCGTTGCGCAGCGTAAGCCCCGTCCCTGGCGCGCCACTGCCAGCCAAGGCAAACGGGGGGGCTGGCTTTGCCTCTGCAGGTCATGGCCCTGCACGGTGCCCACTGTTGCAGTGTTCTGTTCTTGGGGTGCTGCAGCTCTGACTCGCCTGAGGAAGTCAGTTTTAGCAGCCTTGCAGTAAGCTGTGCAGTGTTGCTGTGCCTCTCGAAGACACTGCTGAGCTAAGGGTTGCAGCAGGGTCCTTAAGTGCAGCCTCACTGCATTCACTCTGTGCTTGTGCTGGAAAAGTGCGGTGCTGACTAAAGACCTGCCTGCCATTTTCATGTCATCCTGCTAGGCCAGTATTTCTTTACAGTTTGTGTTGTCCAGGAGCCTGCACAAACCCCACAGCTGGGAGATGGGAGTGTGTGGGTATCAGATGGGTGTTTCCTTTAGCTGAGTAATGGCAGTGTATTTTAACACCAGTTTTTCACTGCTTTTTTGTTTGAATTACTTTTTCTATGAAAGATGTACATTAAGGGTAGTTGGGGCATTTATTTCTTCCATGGAATATGATTGACCTTGGTTTTACTTGTTTGTCCATCAGCAATATATAAGTAATATGATCTTTTAATGAATATAACATAAAAGTGACATGATTTTTTTAACTAGATATACATCAGAATAAATAGGATAGGTCATGTAAACTCATAATTGCTTCATTCAGGAGGCTTGGTATATAAATAATTTTCAGTTAGTAGCATGACAGAATACCTACTCAAAATTCCATGTTACAGTTAGGAAAGGAACTTAAAGGTATCTGAGGAAGAGACAAGTGTGGTCTGCAAAATGCCTCATTGGTACGAAGGTTTAATTACCTATTCTCATTTCTGTGCAATATGGAGGCATGAGTTACATGGTACCACAGGGTATTTTGCCAACAGAACAAGCAAGAAGCATGTGTCTGAGATTTAAAATTCTCTGCAGAAAGAAAAGAAAGAAAATAGTAATAATTGTACCATCTGTATGTGTTTCTAAATTTTGTCCCTCGTTAAAACAGTTGTGTACAGATAGGTCAGTAGCTTGTATACATCTCCTCAATATCCATTAATGGACTGTAATGCTGGTTAGACAGAAGTGAACAATGTTGCAAGAATAAATTCTCTTTTCAAAAATGATAAATGTTGAACAAACTTCATAAAATGTTCACAGCTTATAGTGCATGTTGAAGCTCATTATCTTTGACCTGTCATTTGAAAGCTCTTCTAAAAGTTAGAGTCATAAAAATCTTCAAGTGCTTCTATTGGAAGAAACTAGACCAAAAAAAGATTATTTTTATAACAGAAAACATAATGCCAGAAATGAGCTGTTAGATATGTCCCTTTAAGTTCTAGGCTCATCATTGGAATGACTACTAATAAAATAATATATAGAAAAAAAGAGAAATACTCTTTTTAACTTGAAAACATAATTTTTAAGGAAGTGCATCAATTTGACTAAAAATGTATTATTGCTGTGGTTTTTAGATCCATAATTAACCACTGTGCAAAATTAGCAAATAAAAGTTTTGTCATTTATTTCAGTTTACCTTTTGCAAGAATAACTTGTTTGATTACCCTTCCCAGCAGTTTTGTTTTCTGCTTGGACCTAAAGGATCTCACACACTGACAATAAAACAGAGAGAAGAAAAAAAGTAATCAGCAATGCAGAACTGTACACCTTGTGGAGGAGGTTCAAATTGGTTTTGATAATAAAATGTTAAAGAGAAGAGACAACTGGTAATATTGCCTAAAGCAGGAAACAGGCAGTTGGAGAGTCTGTGTTACCTTTGCTAGTGGTAGAGTAATTTTTTTAGACCCATTTCACTGTGTCAGCTTAGTTTTGGGTTACAGGATGATGTGGCATAAGAGCCATTTTCATTAGTATTTTAAGTACAGCTCTTCAGAAGGTGGGCCAGGACAATTGATCTCCTGCCCCATGCTTCCTGAGCATGACATACCTGAACTTACAGTGGGATGACATTTCCTGTGATGTGTAGCTGGTTTCTGATAAATTCCTTAATTAGCATTTACAAGAATATAAAAATACATAACCTTGGAGTGTTCTCAGTTCGATATATAACCACTGTGTAATATTGCTGTGTTCCTTTGCACTTTACAGCTGTGGAGAAGCTGAAGGAGCCCACTTCAGAGACTCAGAACAGCAACCTGTGGATTATCGTTGGGGTGGCAGTCCCGGTGGCCGTGGTGCTCCTGATTGTTATTATTTTATACTGGAAACTCTGCAGAACAGACAAGCTGGAGTTCCAGCCAGACACAGTGAGCAACATTCAGCAGCGACAGAAGGTAAACGGGGAAGCTGTGCTGAGAGGAGCTGGAGTATTCTGAGAGCAAAGGAATGTGAGACTCTGGGGAGCACCTGGCATCCTTAACTAGCCATGGGTAAACACAGTTTCAGAGCATTCCAGTTTAGAGGGGAAGAAAAAAAGGAGGGAAGCAGTCTAATGATAGTTGAAGTCAAGAATCCCATAGTGTTTTATTTATTCTCCTGGGTATTTGATAGTGCATTAGATAGATCCATCCTTCTGAAATGTGGGCACTGAGGCTGAAAGGAACTTTTCTTTATCACTTCATTTCAAGGCTGTGGCTGGGTCTGAATAAGAAGAAATGTACTGAGTCTTGAATCATTGACCTTGTTTTCCCCAGAAGGCTGAATTTTTCTTTGGAGACTTTCTGCTAAACAAATCTGACAGCTAAAGTGCACCACCCCTCATACATCATACTAGAACTAGAATTTGCTAGAACCTGTCCTGGCTGCTGCATGTTCTGCCAGGGCTCTTTTTGTTGCAGTTTTGAGAACCTGTTGCAGTACTAGAACATAAATTAGTGGATCTGTGTGTGCCTGCATAAGTGAGCTTGTTTGGCCAGTGTTAGTTAGGATAGTGACAAATTCAGTACTTTCGTCTTTTTCTTGCCCAAGAGTGTAAATCAAAAAATTTGTGATCCAGGTTTTTCACAAAGGATGTATTCAGTGAAAAGAATGATAAAGTGCCTGAAAGGTTACTTTCTTTTTACAACCAAAGAGAACCTATGTGTGTCAGAAATTCTTGTTACAGACTATACCTTCAGAGGCATTAATAAAGGCAAAATAATCTGCCTGTGCTAATCCTGTGGTACTGCAGTCACGTTCTGCACTGTGACCTCGTGTTCAGTCACACAGTTTTCTCCATAACAAGCCTTGTCTGTACACCATGCTCTCTTTTCAAGATAATTAATGATGTGAAAGATGAGAGAAACAGAAAGCTCTTGCACTTCCAAAGCAGTCAGAACAAATCAATAGCAACTTCCACTTGTCTTGCAACTGTGAATTGTGTGTCAGGATCCAGGCTGGCAACAAGTGGTACCCTTTGATGAGCACCACCCCCTGGTACCTTGTTTCACCTCTGCTGGGATAATATGTAACACACGTTTTTGACTGAGGAAGTTCCCCACAGTAGTTTTGACTAATTTGAGAAGGGTCATACAAGAGAGGCAAGAGAGGACCATTACTCTTGGTACCCTCTTTGATCACATTTTCAGTTCCTCTCTGCTAGCACAAGGTTTTTTTTGTAAGGAAGCAGTTGGGTTGTATTGGCTGTAAGGCCAGAAACATCTTTCATGTAATTACTTCCTTTTAAGAAGATGGCTCTGTTGCTTTTCCCCACTGCTTCCACAGTATTCTTCATCTTAATCATTCATGAGTCAGAAGCTTCAAACTTGTTTATATGCAGGTCTCATTTTGAATTGCCTAGGGAACCTGTCACTTTGCCTTCTTTGGGGAAGTTGCTGTAAGCAAACTAGGAAAGACCAGTAAGTAGTTCAATCCTTGTGCCACTGGAGGTAAAGCAATAAAAAGTGTCTTAAATTTTTATCACTTTGCACATCAAGCAACTGGAAGAACCGACTTTGCAGACCATTTCCTGCTTTCCCTGGAATAAAAGCAGTACTCTGGCTTCCTTACTATCAGGCTGTCATTGAAATTTCATGTCTTCAAGCAGTGGGTTGGAATTCTGAGTCAGAATAGGTCGTATTTAACCACCACCAAAGATGCCCAGACAGTCAAAACAGCATACAAACTATTAGGGATATCTGCTCTGACCCTGCCTTTTATAATTTTTAAAATTTTGTGGTTTATATTTTTATTAGAGTAAATGCAAAGAAGTAATCAAAGGAGTGTCATCATCAGTGGTCTGGGATTTATGTCTGTAAATAAACTCCATAAAAATGGACTAGGCTTCCTCTTCCTCACCACAGCCACAATTATTTCCATTCTCTATTTTCAGAGCTTGACCTTGGTATTGAAGGAAGGTGAAAGTCTGCACTACATCTGTAAATAGAAAGATATTTAGGTTAAAGATCTGAGTTTTTCTCTTGGAATCTATATTTCATGTGTAAAAAAACATAAAGATGCATTTATGGTGTGATAGCTCTTCTCACTTCCATTAATATTTAACAAAAAATTCATGTAAATAAAGAGTTTTTCATTAGCATAGATATGGCATATCTATACTGCAAATAGAAGACAATACTTTTCAACCTTGTGATAAGTCTGTAGTGTGTTTTGTGCTTGAAAATGTGTGTTGATTGGAAGATAAGAAACTGAGGCACCTGTTTCTTGTTCAGCTGATACCAGATACCCTGCTGCACTGGTGGATCTCCAGGAGTGTCACCAGTCTTTCTTCAGTGTCTTCAATTAGCCACTTTAACATAGCAGTTCAGTGGGCAGCATAATGATCTGTTAGAATTTACAGTAGCAGCTGATAGCAAATTATGTTACCCGTGACTTAAAAGAGGGGGAAAAGCCTGTGTGCTTTGTGCTGCAGAGACAAGACTAAAAGGCTGGTTTCTTGGAACATCCAGAGAGAGAACTCTGTAAATGCACTGTAAATGCAGATTGCATAAGTAAGCCAAGGTTGTGCAAGAGCCTTTTATTCTTAGAGTTGCTCTTACAAAGTTGCATTTTCCTCTTCAGGGAGATTCTTAAACCCTACAAATTTTACTGGATTCTGTAGTCCCATGAGTCAGTTATATGCTTCCTTTCTTCTCTGCTTTCATTTAATTGTTTCATTCTATTTTGAAACTCCTGGATTTTCCTGAAGCATTTTGGTATTCACGGAGGCAATCTAAGTTATATTTTTAATCTTTTTTATGTAAAGGTTTACTTTTTCAGAGTAGGTGTGATTTCTGTGTTCCTATGGCCGCCATTAAAATTAAGTCATAAGCTTCATAACCTCACAGTCTGTCTTCTGATGAAGGAGCCCAGTGTGATTATCTCCTGGTAGTTAGACCCTACATGACTTTTGGGTGTATGGGGTCTGGCTGCTTGGGTACACCTTGGTGAGGTGGGTGAGGCTCACGAGGTAGCTGTTCTACACAGCAGTTCAGTCATCCTGCCAGCATATAATTGCCAGCACAGCTAATTGGCTTTGGTTCTTAAATGCTTTGTGGGTACCCCTTTACAATAGTTGGGTCACAGTCCCTCACTTGTGGGGGTCAGTAATAGCAGGTTTCCCACTTGAGTGGAAATGGCTGTGTTGAAAAATACCCAGATCCTGTGGTGACAAGTCCACAGAAGTATCCAAGATTGCATGAATCCTGATGTGCCACAGTAGCCTTGGAGCTGGGTATGATCCAGATGTGCTGCTTGGCCCCACCCTGAAGGGCAGGTCATTCTCCAAGGCAGTGTAGATAATAACAAGGATATTCTATTCTGCACACTGGCTGTACCACTCCACCAGTTTGTGTTCTTTCCATCTGGCCTTCCAGCTTCATGAAAGGATCAGTGTCTTGCAGACAGGATGGCACAAGGATCCTGCTTTAAAAGGCTCATAATGGTACTTCCTGCAAAGAGTATTGAAAGGGAGCCTATTATTAAGGGATTTTTTATTTATCTGCTGCCTCAGTGAATATAAACATAAATACTTGGGAAAGAAATCTTTTGTGGGAACTAATGCTCACAAAACCACATCATGAAGTAAGGAAAAATAAAGATCTTGAAGAGATTGTGATTTGCTAATCCATCCCTTTGCGTCAAAACGGGATTAATAACACCTGTAAAATGTTAGGTTTCCTTTTCCATTGTGGAGATTAAATGGGAAAAGATGCTTAGATCAAAGTTATTTCTATGCTTTTTAAGCTGAGAGTTAAGGAAACAGGAGAGCAGTGAATCTATGCAAGATTCATTGGTCTGTGCAAGGATAATTATTTTGAAGAGATGATACTAAGATATTTAAAGGGCACATCAAATATTCATGACTTGTTCTGTAAGCCATAGCATCCTACTGGAAATTCACCTTGATGTGACCTGGGTTGTTGCACTAGATTAAGATGTCTTTGCCTTATGAAATAAAAAGATGCACAAGTGATGTTCTTAAATAACAAGATTTTCTCTCTTGCCATTGCCTTTATCCGCTGTAACATTGTCCCAACCTTTTGCTTGTCCCAAGCTTTTATTTTTCCTGCAAAGAAGTTGTGCCTTTTGTGGGCAACTGAATTTTTCGTCATGAAAAACTCAGTGAATTTCTTTAATGCCCAAACCATCATTTTTCTCTGTACCTCCACTGGGCCTCTGATGTTTTTGTGCAAAACCACTTCTTTCCTCTTCCCCAGAGAGTAAAACAACCGTTCTACATGTTATCCACATTGGAAGCAGAGTCAGCACTATTACTTCTTTCTCTGCAGACATCCAAAAATTAAAATGGAGGCTGGTTCTCTAGGGGTTTCACTTTCCTTTCTGTGTTACTAGCATTTGAAGAAAAATGTCAGATCCCTTCCCAGGACTTCTCAGCTGTAGACAGTTGTTCAGGGAAAGGCTCTCTGCCCTAATGGCAAGAACTGGACAAGCTAATTGCTAGTTTATTTAGAATGTCTTGGATGTTCTCCTGTAAATCCTGGGTGTGCTGGAGTCATTGCTTTTGCAGGAATAGCTTTGAGTGGCTTGCTCAGTTCCTTGTGTATCCAAGGGCACGTTGTAAAACCCATGGGGAAGAATGTCTGCTTCTCCAGTCAGATGTCAGTCCTCTCTGGAGCCTTCTGCATGCCACTGTGCTTCCTAGAGACTGAGTATGTCCTTCTGGTTCAGTGTCCCTCCTGTGTGTGTTTACACGTGGCACAGGTGCAGTGTTCAAAGCCTTGGACAAAGTCCTGCACCTCCTCCTGGAGCTGCAAATGCCAGTGCTGGAGGGCTGTGCCAGCACAGCTCAGCTCAAGTGTCATCATCGCCTGGGGACTGTCACCAGCCCTTGCATGTCTGCTCTCATCTGCTCACAGTCACAGGTAATGAGTCATGCCTGCTGCAAGATGTCTGAGAGGCACTTGTGTGCATTTTGATTTCCCCCCTAAGCAGGAATATCTGATATCCAAATGTCATGTGTCAGGTGTAACTTTACACCTCTGAATTGAGAATTTTTCTTATTATTGTATAATCTGTAGACTACCTCTTGGATGTTCCCAAGATCAGAGGCCAGCCCTGCTGGAGGCTAAATACTAGGCTTCTTCTCCTGATGCAAAGAATTCTTGTGATATTTTGACATCCTGTAATCCTTTTGTTCATCTGTCTAATGTCGAGGCAACAGCATTGCAGAAAAATTCATTCAAAAGAGACTCATGTTAAGAAAGGCAGCTGACACCAATCTTATAAAAACTACTTGAAAACTGACATGAGTTTATGCAAGAGGTTCATGTTTGCATAACAAATACCATTCATTTCTAATAGCTACCTTGACTAACTATCCAAACTGTTGTCTTCTTGGGGATGGCATACAGGATCTCCTTCAGAGTCAATAGCTGGATTCTAACGAGGGATAGAGTATTCAACATCTTAATTACTTCTCAACAATGCATTTCTCAGATGGCAATTCCTCTGAAAGAACTCTTTTGTAGTAACTCTTTGTCTGTAATGAGGATTAACTATTCACAAGTGGTAGAAATAAAATACCACACTTAGATATGCTGCTTATACAAATAGGTATAAAAAGTAAAATGTCTCCATCCGCTTTCTTAGAAACATTCGAGTATCTGTCTTGAGGTCATTCCAAAAGGCCAGCTAGCACAGATGCCACAAGGAAAAGCCTAGAGAAGAGGAGAAGGGCAGGGCAAGTACGTGGATTGCTTTGCTTTGAGTAACTCTTCAGCCTCCAGTTATTTGTGTCTAGAAGTGATGATATTTAGCAACCCTCAAAGGACTTTTTTTGCATGGACTTGTTTGGTCCTTCTGAGCTCTCCTCAGCTGCTGACAGGGGTTTCCACAGCATGTTACATGAAGAACCACATCATCTTGTTTCACCATGCTTTTATCCTCCTAAGTTTTTCTATGGTGACCCTTGGTCCTTGTATTGGAGGGGACAGGGAACAGCTCATTCCTAGGCACTTCATCTTTGCCGATCCTGCTTTATAGATCTCTGTCATTTTGCTATGTCTCTCATCTCTTTTTCCAATCAGAGGAGCCCCAGTTTTCTAATCCCTTCTTTTGAGCTGGCACTTGAACCTTTGACTAATATGAACATTTCTAATTCTGTTCCATTTGTTTTGAGCAGGGGAGAGTAGAATATGCCATTCAAAATGTAGGTGATCAGTGGATTTACAGAGTCATGTTTATGTAATGGTTACTTTTCAAAAGAAGTTAAATAAAAAGGAACTGTTTTCAAGATACAGGTAAATGTGCCATCCTAAGCATAATAAACCTCTGAGATGAGATTAATACTGAGGAAATAAATTTTTCTCTCCTAACAAAACGTGATAGAGAATCTACTGCGGAATTTAACTGTTTTGGGAGCATGGAAATGCATCAAAATTAAATCATTGTTGCCTAAGGTTTTAATGTGCTATGCACTTGTGTTTGAAACTTGCAGTTTCATTTCAGCAAGCAGAATATTTCTGCAGTGTATGGGAATTTACTTTCTATGCACGTTAAACCCTTCTTAGGTATACAAATATGTGAATCATTGAACCCCACAAAATATCAGCATGAAAAAATAAATTAAAATTGCTGACCTCTGCTCTATTTTGGAAGTCTTCAGTTAAAAGTGGTAGCACTTCTCTCATTATTTGTAAGAGGATGTGTTTTTGGACTGTGTTGTCTCTGTGCAGATGGTGAGGGTCATGTTAGAATGTATTTATTTGCTTCACAAGTTTAGAAGAGAGTTCCCTTAATTTGTACTTTTTGTATGAGTTGTGCTCTCTTGGAGGTTGCAGCTGGTGTTGGAGTTACTTAAGTGGACATAGAGGAGTAATTGTTAATGTAACTTAGGGATGAAAAATACCTGCCTATTGTATAAAGTTGCCAGTCTTCTTCTAGCTTACTCCTGACACTTCTATCCAAGCAGTGTGCAAAGGAACTTCACAAACAGTGATTAAGATAGTATCCACCCAGCGGCATTTCTGTCTGAGAAGGAAAGCTAAAACTGTGTGTGATTCAGGAACAAAATTCTGCCTGTTACAGCAGTTATCTCAGCAGCCTCTGGGCATATATGTACTCAGAGTTATGGGCTTTCAACAACATGATCCCTCTTGTATTTTGTGAAATTTACTGAGCTGTCATGGTAACATTAGTGTGGCAGGAAGAAATGCACAAAGGAGAAGAAGAGGGATGATGGAAATCCGCAAGAAGAATGCATCTTAAGAAAATATTTCAGGACAGGTGTCTTGAGAATCTCAGGCTTTATAAAGTTTTGTAAGTTTGGGGTTTTCTTTATTTGTTTTTAATCCTACTCCAGAAGCAAAATTCTTGAGGAGGTATTTTCTGTGGGATTCCTGCTTTCCTTACTGTTTGTTTGGTGGTAAGCAGTAACACAGTTCAGGCTTTCCAGCGGAGGGAAGGAGGACCAGGAACTGTACACCAGCTTGTTCTGATTTTCTGTGCTAGTGCTGGCTATACAGTGTGCTACTTTTTCCCAACTTGATGGGAGAAACCCAAGCAGCTCTAAGCATGTTTCTTTTCCCCAAGGACAGGTTTGCTCAGCTGCTTTACCTGTTCCCAGAAATGGCAGTAGTTGACCTAAGTGCTGTTGTGATGACAGATGGGAAATGTAATTTGTGTAGAGATACTTGGAGATAAGAAAGTGGGTGGCATTTTGTACCTGCAGCCTCTTTTTTGGCCCACAGGTCTCAAAATCCTGCTTCTTGGTTTGAGGCTTGCCACAAAGGGCATAGGCTGTGTCACCCTGCTGTAGTGGGAAGGTGATGGCATCCCAAGTCAGAGGTAATAAATACAGGGAACTGTCATTGCATGTGCACTTCTGTTTGCATACAAACACTGCTACCAAGTAAAGGTATTTAAATTAGAGACTACTTTTTGTTTTGGTCCCTAAACATATTTTCTAAACCACCAAAAGTGAAGGAACCCCTCTGTGCATTACTCAGTGATGCTTAGTGTTGGGGTTTTGTTTTAAAGAAGTTTGGTTTATGGAATAAATACGTTGCATAATATCCCATATCAGAAAAGAGACACAATGGCACAAAAAGACCTCAAGGGATACAAGTGGGTCTTTTTTCAGTATTTTGAAGGTGGCTGTGGAGTCAGAACTCTCCTTCTATGAGATCTTCCAATATGCTTTTCTCATGAATGAGGAGGTTTTGTGTCTTAAATCAGATATGCATTATTGTTATTGAATCACATGTATAAATTGTATGCATACTTTACAGGCAGTCCCTGGCCATCATCCCAAAGGGGTGCATGTCAAAGGAGAGCAATGCAAACAAAGATACAGAGTTTGTACTTATGTGGAAAGATGTGTAGGAATGATAATAGAAAAATGAGCTGTATAAGAAAATAAGACTCTGAAAGGTGAACATGCCTCAGTACTTCTGAATTCTTATTTATTGATAGACTGGTAGGTGTTTGAATATCTTGTGGAACAGTGACTGCAAACCTTATGGATGAATAATCCTTGTGGGAAGAAGATGTAGATGACTTTTTGGATGAGATAGTAGATATGGATGACTGATCCTTGTGGGAAGAAGATGTAGATGACTTTTTGGATGAGATAGTAGACACATAGTGAAAAAAGAGTTAAAATGAAGAAGACTCTACCAAGCACATAAGTAACTACAGATTCTTGCCCTTTTTGATGTGTCATGAGAGTGATGCAGGGAATTCACACTAACCCACGTTATGGTGCCCTGGGGATATGTACAAGAGTTTGGTGGAGTGAATGTCAGATTGTGAAGTCAGTTGGCAGTGTGTAGTACCTTTAAACTGTCCTAAATCACACTGACTTACATCTTCAACCCACATTACTTTTAAGAACAGTGTGTCTCATTGACTTGCTGTGTTTAAGCTTGTAGACTTTTTTTTTTCTGAAAAGTTTCGTTATCCAGTAACATTCTGCATGCTAGCAGTAAGGTCATAAGTCAGCAGGACTTCTTTATAGGGATTCTTGTCCTGTTCACAGGTTATGCACTGACACTAAAGCACATGCTTAGCTCCTCTGTTTCCTTAAAATGTATGTTAACAGCCTCTGCTCAGTTCAGCTGGCTCTACAAGGAACAAGGCAAGACCATGGTATAAAATCAGTAGAAAATGGTCTTAATACATTATTCTTCATATTATGTCCAAATTCAAATGCTGCTTGTGGGAACTACAGGGAGGATACTGAGTTAAGTGTATTTCTCCTGCTTTCTGCTGAAATTACTCACGGAACTGTTAGCAGCATTTGCTTTCTTGAAGACAGGTTGTTGACATTCCTGGTCTCTGCATCCAAAAAAACAATATACTGGCAACCATTTTGTATTTCAGTGGCTTGAACAACACTGCAACTATTATCTGATTTTATGCAATAAGAGTTGACTGAGGTGCACAGATTTTGTTGGTTTCTGCAGAAATTATTTTATTTTTCTGTGAATTGAGCTTAAAATACTGGTTTGGGGTTTTTTGCATTATTTCGTTCAGTATGTAACAATAGAATTAAAAACTCTCTTGACTTAGCAATAGAAAATCATCTTTCTCTAAGATTTTGGCAGGTTCTGCATTTGTATAATAATTTGTATAATAATAACTCCTTATGAGTGCAGTAATTTAGACATGTTAATTTTGGTGGCAAGCTTCAGAGTAGTTTATCTCTTTCCTTTTCACAAGTATATTAAAGACAAATTAAAACCTCTAACAACTTACATTTAAATCAAGAAACATTCGCCAAGACTGGTTTTGTGCAGTGCTGGGTAAAGGCACCTGAGGCTGGTGAAAGATGTTCATTTTCAGTATCTGAACAAATAACAATATCAGCACAACTTAAAAAGTGCTCTAAAAAAGATACCACATTCTTTTCTTGGTGGTGATTAATATATGAGTAGTAGATGACTGATCTACATACAGTGTCCTGACTGCCAGTCCCAAGATGGGCAGAGGTGATGCAACCTGTTATATAACTTGATCTAAAGAAAAGAAAGAACTCAGCAGGTAGCACACAGAAATTTTTAAGAAAACATTGGAAACATCTTCAGTCAGGAGTAACACTACTCATTTCACTGAGTCAGTGATTTGACTGCCTTTTTAAAAAAAAAAAAACAGAGTTATGGTTCAGTGTCCTTCAGAGGTTTCTCACTGAAAATGTGGATTTTGCTGTCATTTCTCAGTTAAGTCATAATGTTGTCGTGGTCTACAAGAAGAGGTATGAGAAGCATAGATTGTGTTTTTAAGAGAACAAAGCAGGCTTATGTCAATGTTGTTTCTACAGTAGTAATCCTGTTATTATTTCTGGTTTTCAAATAATTTTATTTGTCGTAAGTGATTTTATCATTTTTTGAGGACCATCTTTCTGTGTTCATTCAGTCATGTATCATGTTATGTATGTATTGTCACATTTTTCTATCACGTTGTTTCAATCGTGTGCACAAACACATACATGCATACAGTCTTTGTAGTGGCTGGAGCTGGTAGTGCCAATTTAAGTTTTTTTAGCAGGAGATATATACAAATGTTTGGCTGTACAAAACTCTGTAAGACTTAAAACATTCAGCCCATTTCCATTCAAGTATCAGTTTGATACTGAAACTATTTTTTAGAATGAGAGAAGAGTTTGTTTTCCAAAGAACGAAACATTCAGCCTATTTCCGTTCATCAGTTTGATACTGAAACTATTTTTTAGAATGAGAGAAGAGTTTGTTTTCCAAAGAACAAGGTTAAGAGAAAATTAAATGCTCCGTCTGAATTTTAAAAATTGTTGTGGAGAAGCTCTAGTGCACATTCTGGGTCTTAGGGGGTGTAGGTTGTTGAAGGAAAGAGAACAAGAAGGTTCTTTGGTGTTTAAGAGAAAATTAAATGCTCCGTTTGAATTTTAAAAATTGTTGCTCTAGTGCACGTTCTGGGTCTTAGGGGGTGTAGGTTGTTGAAGGAAAGAGAACAAGAAGGTTCTTTGGTGGGAGGGAAATGCTTTTGCTGATTCTGTGGGGAGATGCCAGTTTCTGGCTTAAGTTTTAAAAGTTTAGGAAAATGTTTGCATGGGGCTGGCAAAGCCCTGTTAGGGATTTACCAGTTAAATTGTCTGAGAATTACACCAGTTCTGCACTTATGAGGTCTGTAGAGCTGTACCATGAAGCTGAGAGGGTTTTTCCTCTGTTGTGTTACACAGAGCTTGTTATGGCACCGAGTGTTAAAAGTGTAAAGACTGATGAGCCTCAGGTGCTTGGATGCTGGCAGCTGGCAAGAAGAGAGAGAGGCAAGAGAGTGGGGCAGAGAGAATGGTTCTGCCTGTCAAGGAAGAGTAAGACCAGAGTTTACCTGGCTCTGATTTAAGGAAAATATAGCTGCAGGTTCTGTGGTGCCTGGGGCAGTGATAGCTGAGATTGTCCAGTCCTCTGTTGCCAGCAAGTGTCCATGAAACCCTAAAGTCTTAGCCACTCTACCTATAAACATGCATAAAATTCTCGTTTTGCATCCCCTTCACCTTTCAGTGTTTATTTGCTAGCTTCTGTGTGAAATGAGATGGGGATCCTTACATTCTGCCCAGCTCTGACTAACAGCAGAAGGGCCAGTCTATGCCATGGATCCAGCAGCATGGGAGAGAGCAAGGTTTCTGTGGAAGAACTGAACTGATGATGTTCTAACTCAAGACTTTATTGCAATGCAATTCCTGTGTGTGGATGCAGTTTTGTGGTTGTTTCAGATAATCATAACTGCCATTTCTTACAATGTGAGTGCTGGTCTCTGCAGTACTAACAGCCTTTTAATTCAGCTGCTGTGTGGTCTGTCTGCACATAAACATTCGTGCATACATATGCTGTGGCACATGTGCCTGTACACATAAATATATCTGTTCCTGTGACTGTGCTTAGATAAAAGGTCATGTTGGACTGCAACTATGAATAAGACTATTCAAAGTTTTTTTTAAACATAAAAATTTTATATTTTTGTATGGTTTTTTACTCCCAAACAGGTTTACAAACTCAGTGTGCTAGAATGACTCCAAGACAGGTTGAAGTTCATGCTTCAGACATGCAGCAGTCTTAGTAAAACCATTCTGGTAACTCCAGTCTTCCTGGAATGTTTGTCTCTTCAGTTGTGCTTCCTCACCCCACCCATCATACTATTCTAAAAGCAGTGGTAACTTTGCAGGTTGATAAGAAAAGGGTAGAGAACCACCAGATTGTTTTGTGGGACAGTTGTGCCTAGCACATGGTGAAGAATGTCATCATCTTTAGGGCTAAGGGCACTGGAGTCTGTGGAAAGGAATGTAGTGAAATGGAGGTTGTGATCATTAGGAAGCAGCAGGGCTGGGCAAGCAAGAAGGGGGAGTGTGAAAGGGTTAGAAGAAGGGAAGCCACTGAAGGTTGAAAGGAACGGTGTCATGCAGAGGAATATCTTCTAGGAGAATAGACATAACGTCAAACAGGCCTTAAGAGAGGTGGGGTAGCTAAGAAGTTTCAGTAACCAAAGTGGTGCAGGGTGGCCTGATAATTCTGACAGCAGAAGTGAAAAGTTTGTGTGCAGAAGTATTTGGGGGGGGGATGGGGGGATGGGGATTTTTGGAGGGTTTTGGGGGAGGGGTTTTATTGAGTAAGCAAGATCCTGAAGAGACATGTTTAACATCTGAAGGGGAGAAAATTTCAGCAAGGCTTCACTATATGACATTGACTGAAAGAAATGGAGATACAGTTACACCTTCACCTAGTATAGCTCCCTGGTGCCTTTTTGAATCAGTGGTTGCAGTTATTTGCATAAATTCAATAACTAAATCACCCATAATGCTGAATTGAAGGGACTGTTGTAAAGCCCAGGACAAATGGACATAGCAGAAGACATCCAGATTTGTTCGAATAATGAGCTTATTCATTTTGTGAGAAATTAACTCCAAAACCTCAGCAGATAAACTGTTGGATTTTTCAGAAGAGCTTTTATTGCCATCTACTGGCTGAAATAGGCAGTTTGCTCAAGTGCAAGAACCATTTGGAAAATGTTTGCTTACTGAGAAAATATTTTGAAGAGATTGTTTCAGAATATTCCTTAGGCAAGCTTATCTTTGGCATGATATCAGACAGGTCTGTTTGCAGTTAGCTGTGTTGGCCTGCCAAGCTTTATGAAAAGGGGTTCATTTAAACATCTGGAACCTGACACACCCATAAATGCACTCCAGCACATGCTTCACTTTGCAGGAAATCAGCTCTAGGAGCACACAGAGGATTTTGTGCCTGTGGTGTGCAGCAGGTTTAGTGTGCATGTGCTTCAGAGACTGGAGTTGTCAACATTTCTTTCTGCTTTCAACTTGCAAACTACATAAAATTGAGTGGGGTTTGAAGAAAAACTTTCTTTTAATTGGTTCTTCAGATCTTCCAGTTATTCCAAAAAATAAGCAGAGAGCTTGAAACTTGGAGCCTTGAGTAAGTCTGAATCAAGTCATTGATAAGGTGAAATTAGATTTTTTTATAAATAGGGTTATGAAAGTAAAAGGCTGAATTCTGTGTCTTTCTCAAGCAAGATGCCCATTGAATATGGTCTTTAGGATAATTTCTCTAGATCCCAAAGCCTTTTATATATTTGTATGTCTGTTCAGTATGAAATTCCTAAGAGATTTTCAGTATTTGTTCTAGAGGCATCAATACTGGCTGACAAGTCATTGCCAAACTGCTGTAGAACTCGAATCTGCAGAGTGTTTCTCTTTCCTCAGATGAACTAGGTGTTTGTACAAGCACTCCCAGATTTGGGGAGCTCAAAATGAGAAAGATCAACAGTGACAGTATTCAAATTATTTAAAATACTGCATCCATTTTGGCTGGAAGGAATGGAAATATGACCTGGTGGTGGTAGCCATTTCAGTCTGTACACGGGTGTCTACAGCCTTGCACTCACAACTACACAAAAAGCTCCTCACACGATGATTAAATCTAAAGAAATAGCAGTAAAAAAAAATAGTAGCAGCGTCAGAAGTCTATTTTTTAACTAGATTTATTGATTTGGAATTTTAAACTGTGTATCATATACTGCAGTAAGGTGACAGAAGTGTGGAGAGTTTCTTTTCCTTTTCCCTGGTGCTCTCGCGTTCGTTCCTGAGCCTGCCATGGCCTGACCATCCTCTCAGTGGCCATTGTTTGCAGATCTGAACCAAAGCCTTTGTACTCATTGTCGCTTACTGCTCCTGTTTCTTCTCTTTGTTCTTTTCTCACAGCTACAAGCCCCCAGTGTGAAAGGCTTTGATTTTGCTAAGCAGCATCTGGGCCAGCACAATAAAGATGATGTCCTGATTATCCATGAGCCAGCTCCTTTACCAGGACCTATTAAGGACACAACCCCATCTGAGAACGGAGATGTGCCCAGCCCCAAATCCAAGACTTCCACAAAGCCTTCAAAGACTGTTCGACACAGAGGGAGGTCAGTTCACAGAGATAAAAACAAATTGCAGTAGACAACAGCTTATTAAGGGCTGCTGTATCTTTAGGGTAATTTCAGTGGAAAGAACTGTTCCAGAGCTCCGGAACTCGATTTTCTAGTGAGCCACCACTGTTATACCTCACCACCCTTTAGTACAAGGTTGTGAGAATTTAGTGTTCATTTTTCTTTTAAAGGGAACATACCCAGTTAAGAGGGGTATTTAAGATACTGCTGAGCTGACTGGAGTCAAGTCCTTACTTGTTCACTGGAAACACCAAGTGTATGTTTTCCAGTGCAGTCTCATTGTGATCTCTAGCCACTAAGCCAGCAGGTGGTTAAAAACAAATGAAAACCACTGACAAAGGTAATGTGTTTCCATCCCATTAACAGTTATCAATCCATGTATGAAGAGTCAGGATTTCCAAAACTAAGCCGTATCTCCAAAATTCAGGCAAGATGCAGAAATGTTGTTATTGTTATCTGGGGGGGTCTCATAGCAAACAATTCTTATTCAAAAAAAGGAATGGTAATACATTCTTATTCAAAAAAAGGAATGGATACAGTCACAGCTGTGCAAATGGAGAAGGGTCTTTCAACCATCAGCGGAATTTTCCTAACATTTTCCAATAAGCACATGATATGACTGTCCTGTGCTGGAAAAATTGTGTTTGTAGGATACATGATGTAACAAAACTGTGCAGTAGAGATGGATCTATGCACAAAAAAAAAGGGGGGAAAATGGAACTCAGAAAAGACCCCCTCTGAAGTACACTTTCCAGTAATTGTTCTTCCTATCCCTCACTCTCATAATTCTTTGTCTCCAGCTCTGCATTCCCTGTGCTTATATCTATGTGGTACTGCACAGAGGGAGGAAAAAAAAAGGCAAACAATCAAGAGCAGGGTTGGATGAGCTGAGAAAGAAACTAATGATGATTCTGCTGCAGGTCTCTGCAGCACAGCTTGCTCCTCTGTTCAGCCCTCTGTGCTTCCTCTAAAGCCCCAGTTGTCTTAAGATCCTTGCTTCACCTTCCCCATGTGGGCTTCATAAAGCTCAGTTTCCCCCTTCCAGATGCTAAGCCTGTCTTCCTAAATCCCTGCAGGCCTTGTAAGTAGAGGACTGCCAGTGGTACAGTGAAAGGTGGACCAAAACTGGGAAATAATGGAAGAAAAATGAACTGTACTAGTTTTGGTGTAACTTACGTAAATTGAAACAAAGTAATGTAAATCTGAAAGACAAATGTTTCTGTGTTTCTTTTTCAAAGTTCAGAAGTAGCCTAGGACAGAGATGCAACGTGGGTGAAGGGAAGGCATCTATTTATATGCAAATAAGCAAAAGAAATAAGTTTGAATTTGAGGCTGCTACTGTATTTTGTCTGGAATAATTCAGAAGATTAAGCAGGAGAAATTTCAGAAGCCAACATTCTAATGATACGCTGTGGTAGAAGGCCACCAAATAATTCAGGTGTGATTTGTCCTTAGTGAAACTGTGTTGGCTGTCACCAAGCCCCTTCTCATTTTTCATGTGCCTTAGCATCATTTCCAGGACAATCTGCTCCATGATCTCCCTAGGCACAGAGGTGAGAGTGACTGACCTGTAGTTCAGACACTTGAAATGTTTTCAGAAGAGAATCTCCCTCTTCTCCCTCATATTCCCTTGAGAACAAATCTTCCTTTAGGCTTAACTGTGGAGATGTTGCCATCATCTCCCTGCCATGCCGATGTGCCCGTGTCAGCTTGCAGTTTGAAACATTTATTCCCCGAGGCAGGAGTTGAAATGTGAAATGGTATCATACTGTTTTCTGTTGGGTTTAGCTGCTTGATGTTTTGTGAGGAAATACAGAGCTCAGTTCATCACAGTTCAGCTCTGGATTGTATGTTACCTGCCAGGAAATCTAGTGGTGATGTGAGTACACGTTCTGTATCTGTAGGAAACAATAAACAAGAACAGCTGAGTTCAGAAAGCTCAGCATCCCTAGGCTCCAGCTGGGAGTTGGACCTGTTGTTTTGACTTGAGAGTATCCAAGTGCATATTCCTCAGCACTTACAAGAAATGGCTGAAGTTGACTCAACACTTTTTATGTTCCTATTACTTGGTGATAATTTGGATACGCTGAGGAAGGAGTATCATGGGAAATGCAGAGCACAGTGAGATGAAACAGAAAGTCAGTAGGACATCTGGACACAGAGCTACAGCCTCATACTCTGCTGAACCAGGACAAAGGTGATGGAGGTGATAGCTCTGCACCTCCTCTCCCCCACAGGAAAAGATGCAGTGATGCAGATCTCTAAGCTCATTGAGGACCATTTGTCCTCTTTTCCCTGCTATTATTTTTTTTAATTGGGATCTGATATTAGTATTACAGTCCTGCAGATCAGGGCATTGTTTAGGGAGGAGAAAAAGGGGAGTTGAATTCAGTGCTGCGAGAAGTAGATTTAACTTCAATGGACTTATCAGGCTGCCTATAATCTTAGTCTGTGTGCTCTAGACAGGTTGATGCTTAACCAAGAGCCTCAGTAGCTGGTTCAGGTATACCCATCCAGCCCAAGCAAATCCTGCACTAATGAGGTTTGTGCACAGACATGTGCACACTCTCCATGATTAACCCGCTGCCAGAATAGAATATGAGTGTTCACAGGACAAAGTGGTCACTAGAGACACTATCACAAAGGCTGATCCCATGTGAAGAGACAGGCTGTGGTGTCAGGCAGTGGTGTGGGCCCTGTATTTTTTCTATTTTTATACTATCAGAATAATTTTACAGCTGCATTATTTTGTTGGGGAAGATCATGGTATTTTTCTATATTGCCTACAAAAGCTGCAAGTACCGAGATTGTATTTTTTTAGATAACAAATGTACCTAAGAATCTTGTGACTGCATGGAATAAATACATAAAAGAAACATTTTTGAATGGCCTTACATTCGACTAGTCAGGGAAATATTCACATAGATTTGTATTGGTAGCAAGAGAACACCAAGTTAGTAAGGCCGATTGTTAGACTAGTTACCTATGTGGGTTTCATATTCCTAATACAATTATTTTCTTTCTGAGAGGTAAATTGCCAGCTACAAATGCAAAGCTTTTTCTTGTAGTGCATTTTAAAGGAAAGATTACTTAATAATATTGTCACATGTGAATTGTGTTGCAGTCATTTTTCACACACAACAACAGTAACATCGTGACAATGAACATCTAGCTATGATAATGTATTATACATTTACTCATAAACAGAGGAAAATGTTAGCAGACTTCACAGGGTATTTTAGCACAGGATTCTTCGTGTGTGACAATTATGCCCCCTTGCAAACTTGTGTTACATGTTGGTTTGTTTGTTTTGTCATGTTTGTGGCAGAATTTCGCCATCAGATGCTGAATCCACAGCAAGTGAACAATCCAGCGGGAGGGAGACGGGAGAAGAAAGTGCAAGACCATCAACTGCTGCAAACGAGGGCAAGCCACGCAGAGCTGTGAAGAAGGGTTTGTTACCTTTTTTTTATCCTCCTTGTGTGCTCTCGTGCTTTACTCGGGTTGAAGAGTTACTTTGGTGCTGTAAGTTTTCTAAACTGCTCTTTGGCCGTTGATTTTTCTGCTTCTTGCCGCGGAAAATCCCTTCATATTTGGTTTAGTTTCTTGTGTTGAAACTGTGGAGCTGTACATTCCTTTCATTCCAGCAAGCTTTTGAAACAAATGGCTTAGCAGGAACGAGTCTTGCCTCCTTTTGTCCCACACACACCCCCAGCAAAACTGTCCAGCCAGGCCTAATTATGTCTCTCATGGTAGCAGAATTGCAGACAGTTACATGGGCAGTAGAGGTCACAGCAGGACTTCAGACCACGGGGTGTGTCTGTAACAGTAACTTTGAAAAAGTGATATAAAAAAAATGGCACCAGAGACATCAAAATTTTACAAATGAGTTGTATTTCAAAATGCCTGCATGATTGTACATTAGAAAGATCAAATTTCAGTGCTACTGTGTAAATAACACTGGTATTTTTTTATAAAGAACCATCTTGTTTCCCATTAAAGTGCCACTATTTTTCTTGGATGTACTCTAAAAATATTTATATTTATTTATTTGAAAAGATGGGAAAACATCTGAGGAAGGTTTGAGTTCCTCCAATCTATCTGACTTGAATTCTCTTGCTCTATTTTAGTGTTCTGCCATTTCTTTTTACCTGGGAACTCCAGATTCATCTCTTCTTTTTCTGTTTGGCTTAAAACTTTATGTAATATTTAACATTTCCTTTTGGTGTAGAAATTTTACGTGTTGCTGCATCCAAATTACCTGGTAAAGGCAGCAAGGAGACTGTGTAAAATGTGTCCTTTCTACCTGTCATGCCCTCACTGTGTAAAATGCACTATTTTTTCAGCATTTCATGCCCCTAGTTTGCAAATCATAGGGATTTTATTATAGCATAGGGATGCTATTCTTAGCATTCAGGATTTGAGGCTGTGTCTGCAGAGAGCTCTCTACTAAATGGGAGATTCAGTTCCCTTTTTGTGCAGCTGAGATTCAGCAGTTTGATCCAAGTTCATGCATCTCATTCAAAAGCAAATGCAGTCATCTTACTGCTGGTTTTGTTTTTTTTTTCCAGTTGCCATTCTAGCTAAATTACTTGTCATAATTACTGTGTTGTCTCTTCTTTTTCCTTTATGTTGTCAGGAGCAAACAGAGTGGGTAAGTAACCAGAGCTGGTAGTTGAGTACAAATAAGAATAGGGGTGTTGGGGTAGCTGCAATTATGTCTTAAGGATGGAAGAGTTTGTCTTCTGAGTCTAAGAAAATAAAATTGCTTTTGAGCTATTGAAGTATAAAAAAAGTCTCAGTAACATAAATTATAGTAATCCAGCACATTTTTCTAATTTTTTTCCTCCCAATTCTTTCAAATTATTGAGGAAAACATCGCTGTGAAAGAAGCAAAACTAATGCAGCTGTTGGTCCTGAAACCAGCTTTGTATAAACAAGTTGAGATAATATTAGAATTAATGTAGAATTAATTAACTGGAAGCCCAAGAAAAACATGAGCTACCTGCAAAGAAACACAAATATTTTGTTGTGAACTGGTGTTTTCTCTGCCAGGATTGAGACATGGCAAACATAGGGCAGGAGAAAGCTGATGCTGTCTTTGATAATGTAGAACACATCTAGTGATAAAATAAGGACTGTGTCCTCTGATAGCACTGATCATCATTTCAGTTGAGTTAATAGTTTCAACTCAGGGAGCAGTGATGAACACTGATCCTGGCATGTGACCTATGTGGACTGGTTGCTAAGACATGATCTGACCATTATTGAGGTATTAAGTACCTCTCCATTATCTTTTAGCCTCAGCTGAATTATTCTGAAATCAAAATTTCATTCATGTAGTGCCATCCCATAGCTTTATAAAGAAGATTTTCTAAATGTGAATAATAGTACAATATAAGAACTCTGAAATGAGAAATTATGCTTATTCTCTCTGTCAAAATTTCTTCAGGACCTTGTTCTTATGTTGGGTTAGAAACTGTTTCTCCTGTTGTATGTATACAGTGCTATGCTGTTCCTGACTTTATCTACCATCTTGGTCTGTATTTATAGACACATAGAGTGTAGACACTCAGAGAGGATTTAAAGGTCATATGCAGCTTATGAGGGGTTTTTGTGTTACTGTAGAGCCTTACCAACATTTTCCAGTGGGACTTCTGTTTTCCCAAATGAGCTTCAGAACTCTTTCAGCTAAGAGGCCCCTGCCAAGCACTTGTTTATGTGTATACAAACTAAAGTTATGGATGAAGTTATAAAGATTCAGAGTGAATGCTCATTGTAATTGAAATATTGGACCTTGCTAACCAAGTTACCCTTACAAAATTACCCTTACAATTTGGAGGTCAGTGAGCTTGGGAGTGGCTGATAGAATAAAAAGGTGAGGAAAAAGGAAAAAAAATACTAATATTTGGGGAAGATGGATGCAGAAGTTCAGATTTCTGTTGACTACATGATTGCTCTGAGGGGTTCACACTAACTCCTTAATATATCCTGTGCCCCTCTCTGTGAGAGGCAATGCTTGCACACTTCTGAGAGGGGCATGAAGATGGGGCTGTGAAGACAGCAAATGGTTAAGATGATACAAATAGCTGCAGAAGAGAGATGTTTCATTTAGGCTCTGTGTGTTGCAAAACATTTGGGACACAGAGGTCTTGAATGGAGCTGTTTACCTTCATTTTAAGAACACTTGTACAGAGAAATCACATTTATAAATGATGCATGCTTTTTGTAAATGTGTATATTTGACAATGCTTTGATCAAGTCTGAGAAATATGAAAAGGGATTTTGCTTAACTTGTGGCCAGACTGCTTTCCAGCCCAAAAGTAGTATGCTGTGAATATAATAAAGCCATACTATTCTTTTCTTGTCCTGCTCCCTTGTTGTGCTGGAAGAGGCAAAGGAGCAAAGTCATCTACTGTGACCTTCCACAGAAGATAGGATTCACTCCTCTTCTGTACCCTGTCCTGCATTACCATCACATGTTGCAACAGGATCACAGCAGGGACTATTTTATTTCCCTTCCTGTCTGTTGTAGGTGGATCATGTTGATTAGCAATAGATTCTATATCAGAAGCAAATTAGATTTTCCTCCTGATTTGAATATTGAAAACCACATTCCCTTACTAGAAGTCTGTGGAAAGATGGGGGCTATGTCCCTCAACACTGTTGTGTTCCTTCATAAGGAGAGTCGTGAGTCTTGATCTCTCATTGCTTGTATTTCATGGTGAAAAGCAGTTTGAGAATATGTGGGTTTATCACATGGATAAGACAAAAGGTTATTTTGACAGTTTTCAGTAGCTTTTGCAAACTTGATCTACATAACAGTTTCTGATTTAGGTCTAACTCAGAAAAAAAATTACTAAATCTGTGCTTAACTGCAAATCACTGGGGTGATTCTGTAGATTTAAAGTCTTTTGAGGGAGATGACCCATTTCTATTCAAGTAATTAACTGTTGGCAGAACCTGGGTGCACTTCCATGCATATTGGTTTCCATAATGTCTTTTGCTGATTGTATTTAAGCTGGTTTAACCTCTTCAAGAAATTACAACATGACAGTATTTATGCAGCTTTCTTATTATTATGAGAACTATTTATCCTGTCACAGAGAAAAAAATATGCTTTACCAGCATTAATCAGTAAAATATAAAATTCTTTGTGTTTTGTGTGGATTTCTAAGGGTTTTTTTGTTGGTTCCTGTATCGCTCCTATCACTTAAGAAATGCATTTTCCGTTGAGACATCTTTCATTGCTCTTTGAACCCCCATTTGAACAATTTGCATCTCCTTAAGTACTGATAAGAGGAATCATTAGCAGAATGTACTTAAACAGCTTTTTATGCAGCAAAGTAGATTGAGATTTTGGGGGTTTGCAAGTGCCAAGAGCTTGATTTACAGAAATAAAGAATGACAGCTCACCTTCTGGAAATATAATGGGAAAATGTTTATAATTTGCAAACCACGGGCTAAACTTGTTGTACACTAAATGTGAGTCAGCTGGAAGGCCTGTAGGGCAAATTAGACACAGATGGAAAACAGGGCATAGTTTTGTAGCACAGCATCTGTAGAGCTTAACATTTGACTGTGATAACCCTGGCAGCACTGCTTCACTCTGTGTTGGTTCCGATCATTTAGGACCTCCTCAGACCAGCAGTGGAAACGAGCAGCACTCCTCAGCCTCTATCTTTGAGCATGTGGATAGGATGTCCCGTTCCTCAGATGCCAGCAGGCGGGTCCCAAGCAAGATCCAGCTGATTGCCATGCAGCCCATGGCAGCGCCTCCGCTCCAGAACTCCGTGCTCTCCGATCGGGTAGCAGAGACCAACAAAATTAATAAAGAGGTATTTTTGAAAGTGCTTTGTGTGTTTTTGGAGGATTCTGTGCCTAGCCAAGTGAAAAGTATCCAGTTTCTTGTTATCAGGAGTTCCTTGTAAACTCCTTGGCAAGTTACAGGAATAATCCTGTTTCCATCCAGAGAAATTATCTGACATGTTTTTAAGAGATGCCTAAACCAAAATTTAAACACAGAGAGGATCTGGTAGTCAGGATACCTTTGTGTTAGCATCCTTTTGCTAGTTAGCAGGACATGACTTAAAGACAGTTGTGCTAATTAATGTATGAGAATTGGAACATATGCCCCACCTTGGTTTTCATTCTACACCATTCTTTTACTTTGCAGGACTGAGGATGTTGGTTATAAAAAGAAGTTATCTCAAAACATTCTGGGGTGTGAATTTACAGCCCAGTTCATTGCTTTCAACTTCTAATGTGTTTATCTGATAGTAAACATACAAAATGTCCTGCTTTCTCTGAGGCTCACATTACTGTTAGCAGAATATGAGCATGCTTGGGGCACAAGGAGAGGTGATGCACCATAAAACCACATCATACACTGCCTGACAGTAGCACCTACCTGCATTCTGGTTTGGTGTAAGATGACATTTTTTCATAATTCAGAGTGGATGATTGCTCAAACCTGTAACTGAATTTTGATTACTCAAAACTGTAACTTTGTCAAGAATCTGTGTTTCTCAGTACCTTACTGAAGAGAGGCAGATATGTATATTTCTAGGATACAGAGGCTAGAGGAGCCACAAAACAGAAATCTGTTATCTTATATGTTATGCTTATAGATAACAGAAATCTGTTATGTTATGCTTATAGTTAGAATCTATGATTCTAACTATAAGCATATAAGAACAAGTCTGACTTGTGTCACATATAGGACAGATTATTTTTTCAGATTTTCATGAGAGAATACACAAAAATCAATTTTTATTTGTTTCTTAATTTGCTGATGTTGATGTGTTCCAGAACTAGTCCAGCACAGGATGGCAGTTGTTGGTACCTAATCTGGTGCTCAAGTGTTTACCAGTGACAAAAATCATTGCAGTGGGTTTTGGGCCAGGACTTAAAAGTGTGATGTAACAACAGCTTTACTCAGATAAGGAGATGTACTTCAAGAAATTTGAAAACAGGTAGGAGAGAGGCATGAAAACAGCCTCCAGGATCATGTAGAGCTGATAGTGCCATGTTCATTTGGGTATCTGGGCCCTTGTGTTGCTGCTGTGTTCCTGCATAGCATATGGCTGGCTCTCATGCACAGCAGAGGCACTGAGTTATCAGCTCAGTTGGCTCTTGAAGTTCCTGCTTCTTATGTGATGAAGGTCATTAGAGGCAAAGGGTAGCAGATTTTAACACTGTTGATCAAATATCTATCTGTTTGCCCAGCATAGCTAACTACAGACTGGTTAGTGTTACCTTTTCAGAGCGGCATTACATCTGGCAGATAGGAGGAGTTTTTTGTGTTCCTCCTGCCTTTTATTACAAATTGCCACTTCCCTCTAATTGCACCTGCTGTGCTGGCAATCGTGCTGTGTATAATAGTACATCTACCTGGGGAGACAATGGGGAGACTGCGAAATATCCAGGAAGGAAAGTGTGCTCATAAATTGTGTGACTTATTTTAGTCTTTCAGAGATTTGGGGGACGGAGGCAGAGGCAGGCAGGGAGGTGGGAAGGAGAGGTTTACAGAGGAGCAGCAAAATCCAGTTTGCAAATTATACAACTGCAAAAACATTCCTCCCTTTTTTTTTCCCTTCTCCTTCCTGAAGATACAAACAGCCCTGAGGCACAAATCCGAGATCGAGCATCACCGCAATAAGATCCGCCTGCGCGCCAAGCGTAAAGGGCACTATGAGTTCCCAGTGGTGGATGACGTGGTGGTGGTTGACTCCAAAGAACAGCACAGAATATATCGCAAGGCACAGATGCAGATTGACAAGATCTTGGACCCTGGAGGCAGTGTGCCTACCGTCTTCATAGAGCCCAGGAAGAGGTAGGGGTTTCAAAGGTGGAACAAACAATTTTATTTTAGAGTCAGTGCCCAAACTACATCAAAACTGTACTTCTTAACTGTCAGAGCTGGAAATCATTTTGATCACTAGTTGAATTTGAGTTATCTAGGTGAAAAGGATTGGGTTGTTCTAGGCACTTTATTTCAGTATGTGCCACTATGTCTTTTATTTCAAATTATGTTTTTACAAGTTCTCAGCAGTGAATTCTTGATAAATAAGCCCAAATGTATGAAAACAGTCTTAAAACAATTTAATATTTGCTCTGCCATTTGTTTGAATAATTCTTGTGTGGTGTAGAGGGATCAAAATTGCAATATCAGCACTAAAAAAGAAACCTGTAAGTAATGTATATGCAAGTAATATAACCACCAAGTAATAATACTTTTATAAAGCAGGAGGGGGGAGAAGAATATGTAAAATAAGGAAAACCTTGGACAACCTAAAAAGCATAAAGATTCTGAATGTTAAAGGCAAATTCACAAATCAATGAGATTACCCAGAGGGAATACATAAAAGGTTATAAGGCACATCTTTCAGCATCACAGATCTGCCTTCCTGGCCTTGTATTTGCAGAGAAAGTTTTCCCTGTGTTCTGTTTCGGGCTTATGAATACAGGTACTTGGTTCCTGGAACACTGGTGCCCAGTGGGTGCTTCTGACTGATAGAAAGTAGCTTTTCTCCAGGGGTGTGGGTTCCTCAGCTTGTTTGCCTGGTGGGGTTAAACCCTCACCGAGCACAAAGCCTTGTTGGCAGTGTGATGTGTTCTGCAGCTGCAGATGTGTCACACATTGGGCTGGGGAGCTGGCACACAGGCAACCTGGACAGGTGAATGTAGGAGGGAGGTGACTCTGGAGAGAATTTAAGGGAAGAATGGGATGTTTCAGAGAGTTGCCAGTGAGAGTGTTACTAAGAGAAGCTTGAGGAAAGAGATTTGAGCTACCTAATGGGACTGGCATGGAAAACTGGGAAAGGGAAGAGGCAAGGGTTACTTGGAGGAAATGGGCAGAGGAGTTCAACCTTGAGAAGAAAAATTTCAAAAATAATTGTGATTACCTTTGTCTCTCTCTCTCTTTTTGTTTCTTTTCCTGTTAAGTTCTCGCGCAAAACGTTCTCCCAAGCAGCGCCGTCGCCATCAGATAAATGGGAGTCCAATTGATGCTGAAAAGGACAGGTTAATCACAACTGACAGTGATGGGACATACAAAAGGCCTCCAGGAGTCAATAATTCTGCATATATTGTATGTATGTCTCTTGAATGGGAGGAATGTTCTGATAATGATGACAGCTGTGACATTGGCAGGTTTTTGGCCTTGTTTGTGGTCCATGTGATATGGTTAGTCTCAGTCATGCAGTTTAGCATGTAAATCAAAGTGAAATAAGGATTTCATTGACAGTCTGTCATTTTTAAGCAGTAAAATTCTGCCAAGTATTCCTTGATATTACAGAGGCCAAGAACCAAAGCCTTGTTTTCATTAATGCCACTGTGTTATGCACATGAAAGTGTGCTTGACATGTTCCACAATATCTTGAACATAGTTTCACTCTAGTCCAATTTGCTGGATGTTATATGTTCATATATTACAGCAAATTTCGTCCTTTGCTCTTAGAGTGGAAGACTCAGGTCTTTTTGTGAGAAATTTTCTCATCTTTCAAATGTGGCAATTAATTATTAATGATAGAGAAACACTTCTTTGTACTACTGTAACTTGAAACAATTCTAGTGCAATGTCTTGAAAATTAATTTTGTCTCACATCTAAAGAAAGAAAGACGCTGGAGAATACTTCTGTTCAATCATATCCATGTCACAAACAGTACTTAGGCATCTTTTACCACTTCTAAGCGGATTTCATGAAGCCAAATGCTAATATTGGAAGCCTCTGGACAGTTTTTATCTTTAAAGATGGTTTAATAATTTTATGAATTTCACTGTTAGCTGCATATGCAGTCAGGTGACTCTGATGTCAATTTCTGCAGTTTCCCTTTGCCTTCAAACATGAGTGTGATGATTTTAATGTCATGCTGCAGTAGAATGAATTATCATCTGAAGCTGTTTAATTAAGACATGGCACACAGCAGGCTCAGCCCCTTTGGCATCTGCAGTGAGACTGCTCAGAATGCTAAGTTCCTAATAAAGTAGAGGCTTGTGCCTCTTGACAACTGATTTTGCAATCTGCATGCAGTGGTAAGAATGAGCTCTGATAATAAGTCTGCTGCTGTAAAGCTTGTTTAATTTCCTCTCACTGATGAACAATAAGCCCATGTGGTAAGATCCCAGGTAGTAATTATGATGCATGCCTAAGGTATTGCTGCAATGAAGCACTTACATGAATCCTATTCAGGTGATGCACCCAAGTTCAAGCTCCATACAGGTTACCACTTAGTTCCTCAACAGCTTCCTTTCTGTGTTTTTCTAGGACGTGATAATTGTTTAATGTTACTGCTGATGTGGTCAGTTATACGCTAAAGACTGAATTAATTTCTTAGAATTGCAAAAGCTGCAAAGAATCAAAGGTGTAGACAGAGCTAATTGGTTTTTTTTTTTTTCTGGGTGGAGAAATGCTCTTTGCATGACTTGATTACATGCTTGCAAACCACAAGATTTCTGTTATAGCTGAGTAACTCCTGCCCAAAGCTCTGCTGCCTTACCTGAGATCAGAGTCCTTCAGATCACACTGAATGAAGTGTTTGAGCTGCTGGTGTTACACATGTGCGTGCAGCAATGGGGAGGGTAAGGGCAGGTGCCGTGGTTCTGGCCAAGACAGTGTTGTTCAGATTGAAGGCCCACCGGGGCTTGGAAGCCACTTAGATCTTCTCCGTGCTGCCCTTCACCTTCCTTCTGTTTCCTCCAGTCCGACCCAGACCTGCCTCCCGAGCCCCAGACGTCATCCTCGGCGGATCTGGGGAAGTTCCCGGGCCTGCCCCCGCACCCGGTGTCGCAGTACGTGCCCCCGCAGCCGTCCATCGAGGAGGCCCGGCAGACCATGCACTCGCTGCTGGACGACGCCTTCGCGCTGGTGGCTCCCAGCAGCCAGGCCGCCGGCTCCGCGGCTGTGCCCCCGCCCGGCGTGTCGGCAGCGCAGCCGGTGAGCAGCCGCGGGGCAGGGACGGATGGGATGGAGCCCCTGGGGCCAGCTGGGCAGCGAGCAGCACGTTTGGGATGCAGGTCAAACGGCGTCTCCGGGCAGGGAGCTAGCGCCGCTTGATCCACGGCCACTGCTGTTGTGCCCTGGCTGTCAGGGCTTAGCACAAACGCCTTCCTAGAACAAGGAGAATTCAGAAATGACTGTCACAAGATGGGGAACTTGCTTTCTGAGCTGTTTGCTTTCTTTTCCCTTTTCCCATCTCAGCCACAAGAGAAGACAGGAGTTTTCCTTTAGGATAATTTCAGCTCTTCCCAGTTAGGATCTTTCACAAGTCAGTCTTGCTGTGTCTGAGCATCAAACTTTTTTTTTTTTAATATGTGTGGTAGTTCCTATTTTGACAATGAAAAAAAGAATGTATTTGGCATAGGTCATATTTTTCAGCAGGATATCCAAAAGCTTTCAGGAAGTGAGGGATAGAGAAGCAGTGTTTCTGTGTATGGTTTTTTTGTTTTGATGGAGCCCTGAAACACATGGGTAATCCTGTAGGTCATCATAAGTTCTGATGAGTCTGAGCCCTGTGGTCTCTCTGCTGCAGTCTGATGCTGTTTGAGGTCAAAAGAGATTTCCAAGTGCAAAGCTTGGTTTTTTGCTAAGTAGACATTGGAGCAGCTCTTGATCTTCTGCAAGTGAGAAAAAGTATTTCTGAAAGGTTTTTTAATTAAGACTCTGATCATTCAGAAGAGACTGTAGCTGCTGTAGCAGTGATTCCCAGATGTTCTTCTTCTCCTTTTTTTGTAAAACTTAAATTCTTATGGCTGCCATCAAGTCCTACATAGAGGCTTAGTGATCTCTGCCATCATTTAAAAGGCTGACCATGGAGTTCCCAAGGTATGAATTTTGATTTTAATTTGGTGGTTTTTTTCATTCTCCTGACAGAGATACATGGAATTTGGAATGACTCCGCCAGCAGCACCAGGTCTCCTACCGAGGTAGCTTTTTACTGATCAAATTATCATTTATTATTTTCCTTGCAATTACTCCAGATTTCTTACTGGCACTGGTATATTATTATGCAAAGTACTGTATAAATGAGAAGTAACAGGAGTCCAGATCCAGTCTTTGTTATTTATTTATGAAGCATAAATGACATATGCATGCTGTATGGAATCCAAGCTTCTGTTTAAAAGAAATGTGTTTCTAGCCCCTCAGCTATAGCAAAATCCTTCCAATATTCAGTAAACCACTGAGTATGAGCTTTTGGAGAGCCTGAAACAGTTACTCAGATGCATGTAATTCTCCCAATATTCTTGCTTTCATCTTGTTTCTGTATCCTCAGGGCAACACTCACTCACAACAGCTTTCATATGACTAACAGATTCATTCTATTTTTAACCAAGTTGAGAATAAATGACAGAGCACAGTGACCCTCACAGAGAAAGTCTGCCTTGCAGCCCTATTATTATAAAATCAGGGGAAGAACAAATTTTCTATCTTCTCCTGCCCTTGCCATGAGAGAATTGTGTAAAGGGGATAAAACAGTTATCCAGGTAATTGTTAATTTCACATTTGGTTTGTGTGTTTTAACCAAATGTGAAGTTGGACACTTGAGTCATGATACTCACTGGGCTGAGACTTGTCTCAGTCTCTCCAAGCTGCTGCAGCCAGGCTGGTAAAATGGAGGCCTTGTGCTGCTCTCTCATTGCCTTCTTAGAGTTCACCATGTGAGGTGAAATCCCACAGCTATTCATGTCATTCATCAGGCTTCACCTGAAGTCTTCACTGCCTTGGAAACTTGATGGTAAAATAGCTGTAAAGAACTTCTCTTTATTGTTCTGCAACCTGTTCTCTGATTTTGAGAAGACCAAGTAGAAAAGGAGGAGTTTCTAAGCATCTTGCATAGTTCTTGGCTGGAGGTGACAGTTTCAGTGTGAGTTGAGCATACATGAAATGACACACAGTGTGTACATATTCAGAGAAAATGTGATAAATTAATCATGAAAGTGCTGTAGTCCATGTTAATACACCTGAGCAAGATAGTGTCCTCCCAATGTATTTTTGTTCAAAAGTTTATCATTCTTTGGCATAGGCAGCCTGACTTTATGTAAATCACAAAAGTCCAAATGCTGGTTTTGCCAGTGTCAGCAGAGTAAGTCTGCAAAGTCATTGATCTGAACAGAAATAATTCCTCTAAGTTTTCATTAAAATAGAAAGCTTCCTAAAGCTTGGTCAATAGAAAACAAGTTGTCATGGTTGTGCAGTGGGAGTTATTCACAAAATCTGAAGATAATGATAAACAAATTGATAGGAGCAGTGCACCAGCTAGAGGGAAGGAAAAATAACCTGAGGTCAGTGTGGTTAGGTGGCATGTATCAATGTCATAGTCCATTGGTTAAATATCCAATGCATGGAATACTAGTTGGGTGAGCATACTGTTCTCTTCCCTGTAATAACACCATCAGCATCTTTAATGGGCTGGAACCAACCTGGGGAAAAAATTAAATGTAAAAGACCTAGGTCACATAACAGCTAGGCAGTCATAAAGGCACAATGAACAGCTTTTGCCAGGAAATGGGTATTGAATCATGCAACAGAGATAGATGTCCTGAGCTGTAGTGGATTGGTGGTGTCAAATTGATTCTTGGAGCAGTATCTCCTGACTTAAATGACTGGAGATAATTTTGGGGGTTTTTGGATGTGCAAAAATTGAAAGCTGAGTTTCAGTCTGGAAATAGGAAGGAGCACTAGAAAGCAGAGCTGTATTCTGGTTTTATGCTCTTATGTTGATCTTGACTTTATAGAGAAGCTATAAGTATTTATTATAAAGAAGATTGAGAAGGTGAAGCCTTTTTAAACGTTAATCTTTCAAGTGCAAGCACATCAGCAATAAAGAATTTACTTCCCATCCTCTGAAAAATTGGCACATAAAAAATACATTTGCAGTAATGTTTAGAAACTATTTTCTTTAGGCAACACCAAAATTTGTAGTAATTCATCAGCTTCAAAATTCCAGCTCAACACTGCAGGCATAAAGGGCCGGATGATCGCATACTTTACTGATTACAGTGATTAACATAACAGAAGTGATGTAGTTAAACATTACCTACCCATTGAAGCATTTATTTTAACTAGCTTGTGTGGTTGGAAATGGTTTCTTCTGGATCTGCTGAGTGGACAGGTGGGGATTGTACGTGAGGGGACTGGGGAAATTCTAGGACTTCCACAATGGGATTGTTACAGCTTGAAGCCCTTTAACCTCCTCCATCTTGTAACTCTGCAGTCAAATAGCTGGTACTTTTATTTACAATTCCTTGTTTATGTTTTATTAGGCAATTTATTATGTCAACTTCTTTGCTATCTGGCTGTCATATGAAGGTGGGTAGTTTTCCAAATAAAGCACAAATCAAGAATAATCTAAACTAGATGCAGTCACAGGATTTTGCAATAAAACAAAGGGGTGTAAAATTGAGATCTTGAGGAATAGGATACACTGCAGATTGTAGCCTGGGAGTGCTAAGATGCCATTGTGATAAAAGGCATGGAAAACTCATCCCTGGCCCTCACTTTGTGTGGTTCCATGTGCCTGAGCCTGGCTGCTTGTCTCACTTGGCTTCATTTACACTCACACAAACAGTGAAGTTGGATGGATTGCAGTTTCTGTTGTTAACTCTTTTTAGCAAATACATAACAGTGACTACCAGCACCAGCCTGATTGATAGGAAACATTAATTTCAGTACACATTGTATTTCTTCATGTGTGCTAATGCTTTGAGTTGTTTCACAAATCTTAAAGAGCACAGTTTTGAAAACTCCCTGAAAAATTATCAGAATTACGTGAAGTAATAGTTATTGACAAAATACACATGTAATGCAGCTTATATTTTGGTTTAGACCAAAAGTGTGTGCCTAGAAACTCTTTGCATAGAGTCAGCTTTGTTGCTGAGGTAAGCAGCTACATCACTGCTGAAGTTTTACTTTTCTATTTTTTTTCATTGAAGATTTTTTTTTCTCCCAAGGAGAAAACAAGATCTCAAGATCTGTGAACCTTTTTCTCTGCATTGAGGAGACTGCAACATGTGAAAAACACTTGTGTAAAATTTTAAAACACGTTCTTCAGATGTAAATATTTTCCTCAGCATTGAAGGTTACAATTACATTGAAAGGCATAAAGACCCACTGTGTGAGGCACACCTACGTTATTGTTTCTAATTAGGGATTTCACTTCTTTTAACCTTGACTCCTTTTCCACAGGCAGAACTTTGGGCCAGGTTTTCTTCAGCCTGCAGAGTTAATGCACGGAGAGCAGCCGCCCCCTGAGGTTCAGTATTCCTCCAGGGGGATGTACTCAGAGGAAATGCCATCAGTGGCACGGCCACGACCCGTTGGGAGCACTGCAGGTACACTTCACTGAAGTTAAATATGCAGGAAAATAACTGAGCCTTTTCTCTATCTGTTCTTATGCCAAGGTCACCACTAAGATGTCATTCTCCTTCAGCTGCTACATGTGATATGTGGTCCTTGTCCTCAATGCCCAAAAAAGATGATCACAAAGTGACGTTAACTTTACTTTTCGTAGGACCTTGCAGAAAAAGGAAGTGCATTGCTTCTTTTTTTAGTATCTTACAAGCACTAGTTATCACAAAGTGTATTTTCACAAAACCCCATTTGCTAAGAATGGAAAATCACTTGAGATTACAATGTATGCTAACTTTCCATTTCAAACTCCTTCTTTTGTGCTAAATTAACTAATTTCTGCATCCCAATCAGCATGCTAAGTAGCAAAATCTTTTAATACATCTCTACATCTGTGTTTCTTATTTCTCTTTGTAGAATTGCATGCATTAAAGCAGTATCTCTTAGTTTTAGATTGAATTATCTATCTCTGCTGTCCCCCATGAAATCACCTTCCCTGATCTAATTTTGATAGCAGTCACCAATGCTGTCATGAGTAAGATGGTAACATCACATGGCAGCTAAGCAGCAAACAATTTTAAGAATAAAATGTTGTATTGCTATGTAAATGTTACAGTTAATTTTCTCCCAGATAAAGATTTTCTTCCTTGAAAAAGACTGAAAATATGATCATATATCAGAAGCCCAGTTTTGATAGTTGCTCTCATCTCCCTGTAAATGTTAAATGAATAAGAATAGTAGGAATGTAATAACTATTACAGCTTAACTATTTTATTATCTAATTCACACTATTGTCTAAATGTTCAAATGTATTCTGCTTTAAAGTTTGGAGGAACTTAATATATTTAGTTTCTGTCCCTCAGCATAATTACGTGTAAATATTGAACTTCTCAAATACTGGGGTGTTTTGAGAGAAAATAGGGAAGTGATCTAACTGTCCATCACCTAAATCACACTGTTGTTTTTGTCTTTTCCTCCCCTTCTGTACATACACACAGTTTTATGTATCTCTGGGTTAAATGTGTTTCATTTCTAATGAATAATGAAGTATTAATATTAATTTTAAGAATAAAAATATAAATGACATTTCCCCGGGGAGACAGTTAATGAAGAAGGAAAGCTGGCATGTTGTTACATAGCTCTTGCAATTAATGGTGGCAACTATCCTTGCATATGTTTGAAAGCAGTGGGAAGGAGGGAAGGGAAGGAAGAGGAGAAATGAGGAGGTTGGCTTTCAGGCTGGAAGGAGATACAGTATGTTCTGACCTTCTCTTAGTTAACGACAGCATGGTTTAATATTTAACCACAAAGCAAAGCTGAGAGAAGAACACTCTTAGTAGCCGTGTGTTTTATTCTTCAGAGCCACAGGAGGCAGTTTGCAGAGTTAGGGTCTTGCCAGTGTGATGCAAATAAGGTGTGCCACAGGAGCAAATGTCCTCTCTTTGCTGCTGAGTAATTGGCATGATAGCATTGCCAGAGCTTTCAGTAAGCAGTTTGGAAAGGGCTGGCATGTTTCTGGAATGAGGAGTAACCCATGTCAGAGATGTGTGTATCCCACCCTCTTCTTTCAGTGCAGTGCCATGAAATGCATCACACTCACATGAACTGCACAGAATGCACATAACTTTTCTGTCTTTATTACACACTGACAGCCTTCTTTCTGCTGGTTTTTATTAACTGCACAGAAACAGAGCTCCATTTTCTTCTTGTCTCCTGCTTCCAACAAAGTTTTATGTTATCATATGTCTGCCCTGCAAACTTGACTGTGTATGAAGATGAAAAAAAACCAATATTTGCTTTTAAGGTTCTCAGATACAGCACCTCACTCAGGTGGGAATTGCTAGCAGGATCGGAGGTCAACCAGTGGAGATCCCCTCAGGCAGAGCAGGGCATGGCCAGCCGGGGGGGCCAGGGTGGCCCCAGTATCGTGGAGAGGATGAATGTGCTAGGCGAGATGCAGTGAGTACTGTTACACATTTGCATAGTTTCCAAAGTAGTGATTTGTTTGGGTATTTTTTTCTTGCATTACTGTTTGGAACTTTTTCCCTCCCTGGAATACTTTTAGTTGCTTCCCTGACATTCTTTGCTTTGCTCTTCAAACCCTTGTTAGCTCTTCTGACTTCTGCTTGCTTTCTTTCACCTTTGCTTCTCTAAATGCTTTCTCTCATTTTACCCTAACTTTTTTTTTTTCCTTGCTTGAGGCCTTCACCCATTAATTGCAGTTCATCCAGTTCTGCTTCTGAGCTCCAGCAGAGGTGGATACTGCTTTCCATTCCTTCTTTGAAATATGCCTCTGTATTTTGAGATCATTGTCATTGGAAAACACTGAATTAAATTGTCCCGGGCTACCATTCTATTTTGTATGCATAAAGTTCTTTTATCTTCTGTATCAGTGCTAACAGCAGGAGTCAGGGCAGCAGAAAAAGGTACATACTTGCATGTAACATTGGAGGTGTTTCTAAACAAGTTACTTTCCTAGCCTAAGTCAGCAGGATGGGGTAAATGAACACATACTCATTTACCTGTGTTGCCCAGGCAGCCATGGTGGTTTCATGTTCTTGGCAGCTGTGCTTCCAGAGGTTGGCATTTCTGATTCAACCAGATGTGTGAGGTTGAAGATAGTATATGGCCTTGCCAGGAGAGGCACTTGGCTGTTACCACTCCCTCTTTGGTGCATTTGCATCCTGGAGCAGACTGACCTGGATTATTGCAGTACTCTTGAGAGCGACAAATTTATACTTCTTCTTTAACTTCTTAGTTTGAACTATCTTTTTCTGGTTTCTTCCTTGAGGAAAGAAAGTGGGATCTCCTCCTTTTGCATATTGAGGGCAATGTGTGTTCACACTACTTGATATTGCTTTGCAGTATTGCATGATCATGACATAGCTTTGCAGAAAGGAAACACACCAGGATGGGCTTATCCTAGATTTTGGTGAAATTGAGCTGCCTCCCCTCCAAATAAACTCAAGAGGAGCAGCATAAAGCTTGTGAGAACTGGGTACACTGTGTGATACTATTCAAAAACTTCAGCTGTCAAAGCTGAAAGATCTGTTTCCCTAATTTAATGTGCTTTCTGTGCTTGAAACTGTGGCATTTGAATGCATGACCATAATTTCAGTTTATATCTAAAAGAGCACTTGCACAAGAGATCTTAGTGTCTTGAGTTCTATTTTCAGAGACATCTCTGGGTTACCATTTACTGACCTTTCTTTACATTTGTCTCTCTTTTCTGAAGATGGCTTTTCTACATCTGTGGGTGTCTTCCTGTTCAGGTCATTTAAATCCAGGCTGTTTTTCTTTCAGTTCATCTCAGTTTAAAGATTTCCTCAGCTTTGAGAGAACTTTTTGCTCACTGGTTGCTGCAGTTTATATGTTACTGCAATGTGATTTTTTTTCAGTTTGTTATTTAAAAACAGACAAAAGGAGGAGATAATGAACTAAAACTTACCTGAATTTGGTGTCAGGTAGTTGTAGGAGAGCTCACATATTGCCTGAACTTTTTTTCCTGTGAATAATTTATTTTTTAAGGGTTCTTCCCATTAAAAAAGAAAAAAACACATGAAAAACAAACAAAATGTTGTGGTCTTGTAGCTTTCTGTAGTTAAATAATTACCTTCACAGTTTGGATTTTTCACTAGGACAGAGCTCTAAATTTGTCTTTGCTCATTTGGCAATGAGGCTTTACTTAATGATGGTCGTGTTCCTTATGGTGCATTATTCAGCTGATCCTATGCAAACCTTGTCTTACTGCTCCCTCATTCTGAGCAAGTTTCTAAAATTAAACTCTGCATTTAGGAAGATTGAAATCTAAAGCATTCTTCTTGCACACAAACTGGAGAGGGATCTGCATTTGTCTTCCTGCAACAGCATTTTTCCTCACAGTGTCCTCACCCCTTTATTCCCAAAGTCAATACCTGACTTTCTGCTGGAACTTGACCTCTCACTTGTCACCTCCCAGCCCAAAGCCAGTGTGCAGGGTGCCATCAATTCACCTTAATTCTCCATCCAGAAGGCCCAGGGCAGCCAGGAGAAGGACAGAATTCCCTTAGCTGACAAAAAATACAATCCTGAGCAATGCTGAGCAGCAGAACAAATGAAGCCTGGCTTCTTAGAGATGGGCTCAGTCTCTTGCATATCTGCACCTCCCTCCACCACCTGCCATCACCTCCTACCCATCCACAGTCCCCTGGAGCCTTCCACTGTTCTCCCAAACCTTCCTGCAGGTTTCCAGTGTTTTCCCAAAGATACTCCTACCCTTTCACTCTATTTTTTCACTCAGCTGCCCATGCTAGTGTCTCTAAAAAATCTCACCAAACTTTGTTGTCTCTCAAGTCCCTGAGATAGGCCCTGTGAGATCCATGCTGGCTAAGTCACCCAGCAAAGCACAGCCTAACTTGACTTTTCTGCCAGATGCAGATTCAATGATAACAAATAAGGTTGTAACAAATCAGATGATGTCTAATTAGCTACCTGGTTTTGTGAATTTTATGTATCTGTTCATACATTCATATATACACATTTATGTCTGGATATAATATTTATACATTTAGTTCAGTTGAAATTGGCCAGAGTTCAACAGGTATTAAATGGAGATTAACAAATTTACACTTTCATCTCATAAATCTTCATTCCTTAAGAAGGAAGATTCAATAAACATATTTTTGTCAATTATTTCATATTGCTGTTAATTATCTAGAAGTTTTTAGATAAAAATATATAATGTATAGCTATTATATATAACTATATATTTTTGCATACATCATGTTATATAGCATATCTTTGTGTGTTTCCGTCAGTAAAGAAATTTTTAAAAACCAGCAAAAATTATTTCAGACTTTTTGCTCCTGTTATTTTGCTGTTGTAGGTTAGTAGAGGTTAGGTTTCTAAACCAATGTGGCATTGAAATTTTACAGGCTTGTTTAATTCTGATGCTATGTGTGAAATCACAGAAACACACCCTTTTCTTTTTCTGATATATTTAAGAAAACCTTAAAAAACTTAGTGTAAAAACCAGCCACTGTGGTCATCAGACTCCCTAACTTCCCTTAAGAAACCATTCTTATGGTGGTAATTTAGTGCACTGTGAGATAGGAGCTGAATCACATAGTGCATTTTAATGTGAAAGTAACCTGAACATAATTTAAATTGCAGTTAAGACTCATGTATCAAGGAGTGTTTCCTTTTAATATTTTTTAATGTCATCTCTTCCCTATAAACCCACAGAGTACTTGTCAGGTTTGCCAACTCTAGGCTGCATGTATGAATTAGTTTCAGGTTTCACTGCCAAATGAATAATTCTGAACAATCAGGAGACCCATTCATTCCTTTCTGATACTGAAATCACCTCTCTTTTATAAGAAATAAGACAGGATGTTACTTGGAAAACCTTTACCTATCATATTTCTATTAAAGCCTCTTTTCCCCTTAATCTGTCTCCCAGAATTAACTGTATAAAGGAGGAGTGCTGTACCTGAGCTGCACAAGAGACTCAGAATCTATTATTAATTCTACTTTCTAAATGGCTTAAATTTTATTCATTTGTATTATGAGAGATGTTAAGGAACTTGCTGCCATGCATTTTTGTGTTCCCTGCACACTGCTGCCACTGTTGCTGCAGGTCCCCCGTATCCTTCCCAGGCTCTGCTTTGTAATGTCTTCCTTCCCCTCCCCCTCGCTCCCAAATCCTCTTCTAGCTGACCTTGCTGTCCTTTCTTTCCCTATCAGGCTGCTCTCTCTGCTACTCCTTAAGGCTTGTTCCCAGACCAAGGTAGTGCTCACGGGCTTGTGGTGGCTGTGCTCTGAGCCTGCTGCTCCCCCTGCAAGGGGATCACCTTGCTTTGCTCCCACCTGTGCCTTCAGTCCTCTGTGTCCCGTGTTTCCTTCAGGCTGCCTCCCTGCCTTCAGCAGTTCAAGGCAGGAGGAAACACTTGCTTCAGGGTTGTCAGCTGGAATCTGGATTTTCAAATGTGCCTTGTTTGTGTCCGTGCTGGGAGTTGCTGCAGTCACCCAGTGTACTGTAAATCCATGCTTTGTTTTAGTGTAAGCAGATTGTCTTGCAGAAGGACAAGCCATAAACTCAGGCTTCTGTTCTCTGTCTCTTTTGTATTGTTAGAAAATGTACGTTACTGAACAAAGGCAGAATTAACCCCTTCCTGCCCTGAAACAATGATTGTCCCTAAGCTGGGATAGCGTTTCTCAGATATTGAGTATGAAAAAATCTAATCTTTCAAATCCTAGTAGTTTTCTTCTGCTGCTTCTTCTGTTGACAGTGTTTTCCTGGGCACTGGTCAGTCACAGGGTCCTCAAAAGTGTACAGTCTGAACAGGCAAAGCAGGCAGGAAAAGGGAAGGTGTAAATAGTAGTATCTCTGCTTATAAATAGTATGAAAAAATGACAGCCAGGGAAAAAAGTGATTTGTCTGCTGTCTTTTAGGAAGTTGATGGAAGTGGATGGAAGGAGAAGCTGATTTCCAGTCCTGTGGGGTTTCTCCCCACCTCCTTCCATTTCAGTTCCTAAATATACTTTAGATTGGAAAGGGGGGTCTCTGAACTTGAGGCAGTCCAACAATTTTGTGTAAACTTGTTGTTTTGTGCTCCATAAGAGACATCATTCATTCATGTAACAGAGGAGCCGCTGCAGCAGATATAAGCATCTTCATGTTGTTTTCCCCCCTGTTCTTTGCCTTTTTGCTTTCTTGTCTTTTCTGGGCTAATCACGTTTATTCAGAAAATACAATAATGGTTTCTCCCTTTTTCCAGACGCATATGCATGGACACCAAGAATATTCCTCCTCACCAGTATTCCAGATGCCGAGGACTTCAGCCAGGCAGCCCTCAGCACCTCCTGCTCAGCTTCCACACAACAGCCTTCAGGGCCAGGGCCTTTGCTACACCACCAGTTCCACTGAGGACCTCCAGCCAGGTCACTCGTCAGCCTCCCTTATCAAAGCAATCAGAGAAGAACTTCTGCGACTTTCTCAGAAACAGACAACAGTGCAGAACTTCCATAGTTGATTTAGCATTCCATTGCAAATCTGCCAGGTATCTGCTTCCTATGGAAGCAAAGACTTAGAGGAAATCAGCGATGTTGTTCTCACAAAGGAAGGAACTTCCACAGCTCTGTTGACAGCACTCTGGAATAATCAAAAAAGGCAACAAAATGAGAAGAGTAAGGAGAGATGGGGGACAAACAGGGAAAATCATCGGTGTCATCACAAGTAATATTAATTAATCTGCTAATATTATGGTGCTCCTCTTCTCTCCTTACCCTCATTCAGGCTAACACATAAATAAAACTGTAGGTCAAGAACTCAGTACTCCAGCAACAACAACAACAAAATGACAGTAACTATGTCCAAGAATGATAGACTCCTTTTTATAAGGAAGTAGGTGAAGTTTTTAATGAACTGAGATGACATTTTGCAAGAGATTACAAGTATTCTTATCTCTCCAGTGCTTATGGGGAACTGGTTTGTGTTGCTGTTCTGCAGGATTGCAAACTGTATCTATCAACTTAAGGGTCTTGAAGGTCCGATCTCACATAGGAATCACTTAGGTTGTCAGGAACAATGGGACTACTAAGAAAAAAAATCTTTATGAGTTACTTGTATTAAACTGGAACAATAATTGTTACAGCTCTGTGGTTCCGAATGGAGCTACCCTCTGCACTCTTCCTTGTTTTCCTTCTGGTGCTGAAGCTTCAAGTGTTCCTTCATCTTCAATGTTTGCAAAGTGAAACATTGGCCTTGTATAATTAAGAAAATATTTGTAGACTCATTCAGGCTGGAAAAAGAAAGCAAAGCATCCAAACAGAAAGGGCTTGGTATCTAATTTGTTTAAAAATTACTGAAAACTGGAAGGGGAATACTCAGCTACAGTTGAATTGGGGAAATGTGTGTGTATATCTTTAAAAAACCATATTTACATACTAAATGCTCTTGCAAGACCAGCGATAAACTATTGCCAATCTGTAGTTTGCTTTGTGGACAGAAACCAATCCAGCCTGACTGGTACAGGGTCACCAGCATTATGTTATAAATTGATGTCCTAAATCATTGCTTATGTTTGAATCTGAATAATTTTAGTGGAAGTCAGTGACAGTTTAGAGCATTAACATAGGCTTAGATTTGCAGTTTTGAGACAGTTTCTATATTTATACTTGTTTCCACTGTCCCTTTGGACAAAGAGTAAGCATTATCCCCATGGTAAGAATGGTACGTGCCATGGAACTGTTTGTCACTGTTTTTTTCAGAGTTTTTATTTAAAATTAGCTACGAATTTACTAATATTGGCCATTGCATAACTGTAACTGACATAATACACACGGACATTTTGCTTAAGTCACGCCTGGTTGAAGTGTTTTCATTTTCAGGTCAGAGCGAACTAAAGCTACTAAACTGGCACGGAGATGGAGGGCAGGCTCAGTGTTGGTGAGGAGGCTTGGGAGCCCAACCTTAGGGCAAGGGACAGCAGGAGAATTAGGTGCTGCAGTGTAGGTGTTTCAAACAGGAGCAGGTGGCAGTGGTCAGGGGTCTGAGGAGCAGAGAGCACTGGGCAGCCAGGCAGGGGCTGCATTTGCCTCATTTGCTGGGGTGGAAATGGCAGTGGTGAAGTACAGGTACCATAACGCCAGTGTGGTGTGGCAGTCCTTGGCTGCCACATCTGCTCCTGGCTCCAGTGCACGGTTCAGTAAGGGCAACAGGACTGAGTCAGACTGAAATGAAAATAGCTGGGAGGACATGGTGGAAGAAGTCCCCTCTGTACCTTATTCATGAAGTGTGTCCATCATACTCGCGGCCGAAACCAAAACCTCTGTTGCTCACTGATGTGGAAAAAAAGGTGGTATGTGTCCCTCTTTACCAGAAAGGACATTTATTTTTCTGTTTACCTATGATCATCAAAATGCTGTATGAAACTGTTTTGAGGGACTTAGAGTAATGAAGCAGTGTAAATTAATTTCCAGTTCCCTGGCCTATGTGTAAAGCCCTCATGGGCACCAGTTGAGGTTTGAAAGGAATCAGAACACCAGCACGGTTGTAACAGCAGTACCAACAGGTCACTATGATGTGAATTTTTTAAGTTTTTTTGTGTGATAATTCTAGGATAAAAATAAACATTTGTTTTCTGCCAACTTTGTAAACATGAATGTTGCCAATACTTCTGCAAAATGCCAGGTTTTGAAGAATGAAGAGTGTATCAGGCAGTGTTCATTTGGTCGTTTTGACAGCACTGAAGACTGACTGTTGCTAAGTGTTCCCATTAAAACCATCTCTGTCAGACCCCACGTCCTTCTCCAGTTTAATTCTGTAGTGAGCTCAGAGACCGATGCTTATATCATTACCACATTACTGTGACTTCATTTCAAGAAAATGTGGTCTTCTAGGAGGTAAATTAATTTTGTCTGGTTCCAGCTATTTAAGAACAATATGTTCTCTGTGAAATGAGAGCTTTGAAATTTAGAGGTACTTAAGCCACTTCTCACTCATTTTTTTGCTAGTTTTGCTAGATGGTGATGATGCTATTGTGAAATTCCATCTTTTTATATTTGGATGTGTGTCATTTCTCTTTTCAGTCCGTAATCTTATGATGAACACAGGACAAATATGTATTTGTAAATAAAAGAGGCTTTCTGATGAAGAAAACTCTCTTTAAAACTTTCAACAGTAAAATATAAGAAGTCAGAAAGATGTGTTTGGAAGTTATGTTCTCAGATTGGCTGGAGACCTGATCCAGTGTCCAATAAATTGGTATCGCCTAGTCTGTATCTTCACATAGGAAGAAAAGTAACATCAGTTACCAGCCACCAGTTCCAAGAACAGCCTTAACAAGGGAGACCCACTCTTTTTTGCAGCTAGAGGAAAAGCTGTTTTTTTTTATGTGCTACAAAAGGATTCTGTGGAATGCATGTGCCAGAATGTGTGTTTCCACTTGGAAATTCTGGGGGGAGAAAATCTGCAAGTTTCTGCATCCCTGTGTGCTTGAGTTCTTTTGCCAGGTTTGGGGTTTTTTTATTGCCCTATTAAAAGGCGGGAGGGGGAAAACCAAACAAACATTTTTTCCCCTGAAACTTAAAGTATCCTATATTAAAGTATCTGTTAATGAATCCCCTGGTTTCTGAAAACACTGATCAGATGAAAAGTTGGTACAGGCACAGAAAGCTGTTACCAACTGTTGCATCCATTTCCATGACTAAACCATCTGGTTCATGGAATCCTCGGGCTCTTCCCTCTCTTCACAATTTTCCTTGACGTTTGTGTTTAGTCTGTTGTGTTTAGTTTGGCACATAAAAGAACTTGGCGAGATGAGAGCTACATAATTTAGCATGCTTGGTTTCCTTTTCGTGGCCAGAATGTTGACCTCCAGCCTGCTTCTTAGCTCCAACATTTTTTGGAGCTAAGTGAAATGTTACAGTTATTTTTCATACACTCAGTGTGGAAGGTGGGGCGTGCTTCAGTACTATAAAATATTCTCCACCAGGATGTGACACGTGGTCCTGCCAGTGACTGTGGGCTTTTGACTCAGGGGAGAAAACCTTGCTTTGAGGAGGAACGAATTGCATAGGTACTGGGCTGGAAATGTTAAAAGTGGCCACTTTGGAGCAGTAAGTGGAATCTTTGTGACCCTTTGCAATGTACTGTAGAGTGGTTTGGATGAGGCTTCTCTCAGTGGCTGGGGAGCAGCAGTCAGTGCCAGCCAAGGTCTGTGTGTATCACCCTCCACCAGAAGGCTGGTGTGGTGCTGGCCACCCCAGTATGGTGCACATTTATGGACACAGGTAAATAAGAGTGATCACCCAAAAGTGCATGTTCCTACCCAGCCAGTGCCTCTAAACCTGGACCATGAACAGCAGGGCTATGGCATTACCTTAGAAAGAGGCTGTGTACAGCAATCAACTTCCCAAGAAGCACAACAGCCACTGTTGTTGTTAACTCATGGCTTGAAAACACATTTGGTGGATTACTAAGGAAGCTGGGTGTATATTCAAGGCCAAGGGGAGTCACCAGTTGTGTGATGTGGGTGACAGCAGGCAGCTGAACTCACTTTAACTTTTGCCCCAACTACATTCCTCACTTCTCCAGCTATCATAGTTTTTAGCTCAAGGAAGACGTGCATTTTCTGTTGTGTGCCTTAACTAGCAGTTCCTTGTAAACGTGCCAGTCCTTGAAAATTCCCTGTTTTGGCCTAGAGCTTTGAAGTGGCAGGATGAAGAACATCTGTGCCTTTGAGGTGGGGACATGTTGTGGGCCATATTTTTGCAGATGGAAAGAAATAAATGGATTTTTAAATAGCACCAGTTTGGTGTGTTCTGAATATGGACAGAAAGCTGGAAATTTCTTAAAAAGGATGACAGCTGATTGTCAGAAAGCAGAGGGCACCACTCAGGTCTCCACCACCTGTGACAGTGCTTTGTAAAGAGAGATTAAATCTTAGGGATTCTCCCTTGTCCCACTCAAGCAGTCCATGGCATGCCCTCTGCAGTTCTTCACCACTTGCAGTGCTGGTTTGTATGGGTGAGGAACATCTTTCATCAGTGAGACTCCCAAAAGCAGTTCACCATGGCTGTGGAGTTTCTCCAGGACTGTTTAGATGTGCCTAGAGACAAGCAGCAGATTTGAATTGCTTAAATGTGGAAATCAAAATCCAGTTTCCCTTTTGTGGAAGGTATGTTTTTGTCTTCCTCTTGGATTTTATTTAGAAATGGAGGAGACAGGATGGGGATGCATTCTGCTGTCGTGTTTCAACAGTAGACATGTTTCATGGCTGAGCCTGTGGCATAGGATTGGCAGGTCAGATCCAAACATTGCTCTGCATGTTGCCCCTGGCTGCACCTGCATGACTTCCACTGAAAACCATGAAAAACATGTATACTTTGGAAGAATTCATCCTACAGTTTCTTTAGTGCAGTTGGGGATGCACTTGGCAAGATGTTTTTGCTTTGCTGTACAAGTCCCAGGCTGAGTTTACTCAGTGTAAGAAACTTGAGAAGCAACAATCCCGTGGAGCTGCACTGCCATTTTAAAGACACTTTTCTGGAGTGGAGCTGCAGACCCATGAATCCCACTGAAGACTGATAGATTGAAAAAGAAGTTATATTAATATTAGGAAAATACACATTTCTTTGCACTTCATAGTTTGTAGAGATGGAATGTTTTGCCTTCATTTTGTGTTACTTTTTCTTCATACCTTTTATACATCAAATAATTTTTTTCCTTTGTAATGGCCACTCATATTTAGTTTTGAGTAGTTCTCCATAACTGGAAGTCTGTGTTTAAGCTGTTACATCCAAACTGGAATAAAGTATTGGCACGTTTGAACAAATGCTCTGAAGAATCTTTTGTGCATGTGAAACCTCCTTGGATCCCTGACATGGTGGTTTTCAGGTTCACTTGCAGAAATCCTCTTATTGCCACATGTAGAGGAGGTGAAATGAAATAAGAACTAAAGAGTTGAAAGATGAAAATTATTGGTTTGCGTTTCCGGATATATTCAAATGTACATACTTCTTAAGAGCTCTGTAGTGTTCCCTGGAAGACTTCTCAAATATTTCCATCCCGAGGCTTCTTGGAAGTTGGTTTCCTCATCCAGGCTGTTGGAAGGATTTATTGCTGTGCATGATTTAAAAGCAGTAGCTGCATGTTGTCTGTGTTTCAGGAGCATTGTTTTGGTATTGAAGGAGAATTAATGCTGTGTTACATTTGGCAATGCACAGCGCTCTTTTGGTTCTAAAACACAGATCTGAAAGAAACTTGACTAAAGAAAAAAAAATTTAAATAATGTGATGATGAAAAAGCAGAAAGCTTTTATCTTTGGACTTAAAGAAACAGGAGAAAGGGTTGTGGATTTGCCACTGTCAGTAGTAATTCAGTATAGTCACCAAACATGAAATAGTTCCAATTCAGTGCAGTACAGGTGATCTGAACATCCACAAACTTCTGAACTGATTGCTGGATTTGTGTCCATGCAGTCCTGGATAAAAGGGCTTCAGGAAAGTTGCTTTGTATTTTGCATGGAGCGCTCGCAGGCAAGCATTTCCATGGAGGATTCTGATCCTGACAATTATTTCTGTCTTTGGGCTTGATGGTGGCACAGGAATCTCCTGTTCAGAAGATCTGTGATGTGCAGCCATGTATTGGCATTACTGCTACATCCTCCTGCACTTCACTGCTGTGTGGAAGAAAATCTGCTGGGGTGCTGGAAACAATGCTCTTGTTTTTGCAGAGTAGAACTGCAGTGAAGTTACAAGAAGTTTTTTGACACTTTCAGCAGACAGCACTACTGACACAACATTGCTTACAATAATCTATCTCTGCCAGGGAGCAGAGAGTGCCCTTTCCTGCAGCTGAAAGAGCACTCAACCCTAGTGCCAGTGGGCATTATTTAGGCTTCTCAAGGAGGAGCTGACCTCTCCGAGCTAGTGTTGTCACATCTGTATAGGATGTTAGTATTGCTTAGCTGAAGCATGGGGCTTTCTTCGTGTATTTGAGCCCAGAGGGTTGCTGCATTAGAACTTGCATATTTTTGAACTGGTCTGATTTACATACACAATGTGTTGAAATGCCATGAAGGGGGGACAGTCTAGTAGAGGTGGAGTTTTGCAGGTGTCTCCCTTCTCCCATTTAGGCAAAGCTGTGGAAAACCTGAAGAAGTACTTTATTTTTGCTCCAGAAGTCATGCTGTCAAGGTCATATTGTTAAATTGGGCAGGAAGAGTCACAAGTCTCTTAAAAAACAGTCAGCTGGTTTTTTCCAAGCAGTTTGCAGACTTGAGAGACAATACTGCATTGTTTATGTTGTGGTTTATTTCTGGATGGTTATTGCAAACTAGGAGTTGGAAATAAGCTCATTGAATGTGTTTGATTCCAGGGCAGAAACCTGCAGTGAGCTTTGAATTCCACAGCAGATACTGCTACCACAGATGCTACAAAATAAGCAGAATGTGGAGTGTAAGGATAAGAGAGGTTGGTTGCTTCTCAAGAATGCCTATATTCCATTCCTTGGCAGTAACTAATGACAATAAGTTCTTGAAATCCTAGATTTTGTAATGACTTTATCAAAATTCCTGCAGAGTCCCAGCACAAAGCACCTTTTCTTCTGAATTTAACCTCTCTCTTGTCTGTGTATTTCATGTGAGTAGGGAGCCTGGATGCTTGCCAGTTTTCATTCCTCTAGTGATTTGGCAAAGTGTAATCATTGTAAAGTGCAATTGCTTAATATGTAGCTCATTCACTAAAACCCCAAGGATCAAGGCAGTGAGTAATGTGAGTCATTACCAAAGCAGTGGTATCTGAAAAGATGAAGAGTCATGCATCAAGTACCAATCCATTTAGTCTTGAATTCAGAATTGTTTAAAAATCACTAGTTGGATGTGATTGATATTATCTCCAGGCAAATTGAAGCAGTTACCTGCAATGCTGTGCTGCTGCTTTTCTCCATTGTTATTAAAAGTGCTGTTCAGTTGCATGTCCCCAGTGGTCTGTTTGTCTGTCTGAAACACTTGCAGACCAGCAGCTTTCCCAGGTGCCATCTGCATGTCCCTTCCCTTTCCAGGCCCTACTTATCTTCATGCCTGAGATTCAGAAACTTGGTGCAGAAAATAGGAAGAACTCTGCTAATGTGGTCAGCAGTGCTGTGGTTCAAATTCATGAATTTTATTCACACTTTTTTTTTCCAGACCTCCAGGTTTCAACAATTTTCATGGTTTTCTTTGTACTAAGCCATAAAAGCTGGAATGGATTTTTTTAATCCATCTCATTCAGTGAGGAACTTTTTGATCCTGGACAGACAGTAACTATGAATGACTGGAGCATTAACATTTCCATCATCATCTGGAGCTATCACCTTACTTTGTACATGTTTGGAGATGTGCAAGTGCCTACACCAGCTTAGTGCCATGAGGCTGTATGTAGCAGTCTGATGGGGCACCTGGGTTTAACACAAAAAGGATTTATGTGTGCTGATAAATGAGTGGTTATGCTTTGCCTCCAAGGTTTCCTGTGGGAATAAAAATGACAAGCTTCCTGAATTACAGTGAAAAAACCCCAAAGAACAAACCAAGGCATGTGCTGGGTGTTTGTGTAGCTCCCTTGAAGTCAGCAGGGGTTGGACAGCATTGCACTAGTTGGGATCTACAATTAGAGTTATTAAATTTTGAGTGATATTAAGAGCATGAAATAATACACAATAAATGTGAACGTCAGTCTGCAGCTCTGCTCATGGCCCACTTTTATAAGGGATTGTACTCTACAGTCATGTATATTTAATTTGTGCTTTTGTATGTTTAATTTGTGCATCAAAGCCAGACCACAGCCTTCAACTGTGACTCAATTGCTCTTAAATGAGGGTTATAACCCACAACCAGTGCTCCTGGCTGTTCTCTGGATAAAATTATTCCAGGAAATGTAACAGCAGACTACAGATCATCTTTACATTTTAGAAATCAGGTATGTATAATCCATTTCTGCCTACTAATTTCTGTCTTTATATCAATTTCTCAAGTCTTTCAGATGCAAATTTTTAATTCAGTGCTTTCTGTAACTGGACAAACCCCTGGCACACTGATAACACCATTAGGGCTTTTCTCCTCCTTTAGCAAAGTGGGTTGTTCTGCATTGTACTTGTGATTGCCTTTAGGATCAGTGCAGCACAGAATGGGTACTTCAGAGAGTCCCTTTAAAATAATACTTTGGGGGTTTGCCCTGTATTGTGTAGAAACAGATAAGATGCTTACATTGATAGCCTTGGAGCCTGTGGAACACTGCCACCTTGTTTAGGGATCCCAGACACAACTGGGAACAGCAGTGCCTTCATGAGATTCATTACAGGACTGAGTTTTTCTAAGTGGCTCGATCAAATGACTTGAAGAGAAGCAGCTGTAGATCAAACCTGACAATGTCAGATGTCAGAGTAGGTGATGCAGGAAGAAACAACCCTGTCATATCAGATCAGAGTTTTACAGGCCACTGATCTAGAAAAAGTATACCTTTCACAGCAGAAATTACCTGTGAAGTGTACTCCATTTTCATACCTGATTTTGTGGAGACTTGAGTATCACCCCTAAACAAAGGCACACAAAATCCTTGATGGAGCTACATTGTGACAAAATATGGGTTTGGTTTTTTTTTTCCTTTTCTCCCCCATTTGGTTGAGCTGGGAATCCTCAAAAGGAAATTGCAAGAAGCAAAACCTGAGGTTTAAGTCTACTACAATCCTTGAAGGTATCTGCACTATTTTGGGGAGAGTGAAGCATGAACAAGCTGTGCTTCTAAATGCAGACTTTAGGAAGCCCCGTGGTTGCCCAGTTGTGCAGCTCTTTGTGGCTGTTGCTCTTGTAGGACGTCTAGAGCTTGCATCACGTGCTGAAAACTCAAAGACATGCAAAAGCTGTGAAATATATCCCCTCAAAGATAAAGAGCAGTGCCATATCCAGCAGGCACTTCTGTGTTCCCAACCCAGGGAAAAATGCCCATAGGAGATCTGCAGAAGGTAGACACGAAGGCAGTAAGTGGAGATTTTTTTCACAGTATTTTTCACATTGCTTTCAGACCAATGAATATTTTCTGTTATTAAAACTAATATAACAGGAAAAATTATGTATGTAGGTAGCAAATTTGTAGTACATGGGTGATTGCAATGGTTGGACTGTCAACTCTCTTTACATTTTGGTGATGACTGAGAGCCCTTTGTTTCTGTACGTTTGTACATAAATGAGAGGGTTTTGTTGTTTTGCTTGGTTGGTTGGGGTTTTGTGGGAAGATGTGTGTCTCCAACACTGAGGTTTGTTCTGTGAAAATTACTTTTGTTTTAATTGCTGTATATGGAAATGTTGAGAATTAAGCTCTTCCCTTTCAAAACTTACTTTCCTGATATGAGCATCTCTGTTCAGCATTTCACCCTGAAAGAATTTTTGTCTTAAGTGATAATAGTGATAGGGAAGGATGTATTTTCTTTTCCTCAGTGTCTTATTTGTTCCTCTTGACGGGGGCTATTTGATAAGGGACAACTGCCCTCCGTCTTGAAGTGACCAAATTTTCCTGATCAGAATCAGTAGGAAGAGTCTTAAACTGATTTCTGTCATTTCTCACTCATGAAGTTATATACTGATGAGCTGATGGGAGAGTATAATTATTTCTAGCAGACAAAGATCTCCAGTGGTGTTTTTTAGATTTAAAACTAATTTTTTTATGTTTCAGTTGATTTCTAGCAGGTTTGCTAACCTTGTGTAGGTATAGGTAGATTTAATGCTGATTTATTGTTTTAATCACAGATAGAAATAAAACTGGTGCAGCTGTACCAAATCAGTTTGACTGCAGTGAGGCAAACCCTCCTGCATGAATACATCTTCTGAGAATCCTGTTTATAACAATTTCTAAGCTTTATCCATATAAACCATTCAGCAAGAGTCTTTCAATCAATAAGTGTTTATTATCATCTCAGATAAATAGGAACAGTTTTGTGCATGAATTGGATATGCTGGTTTAAACCTGCTTGCCACAGTTCAGCTTGGCTTGGTTTCTCAGGAAGGTGAAAGCTGAATGAATACAACCAATATTCCATTCCTGCAACACAGTTCACATCTAAATGGCTCTGGAAAAATTAGTTTTACTTTCAAACCAGCCCAAACAATCCCTAAGTTTCCATAAGAAAGTCTTCCCATGCATCAGTTAGTAAACTTTTAAATATTGCAGGTTAGTGAGTGAAAAGGACTTGGTAAAGTCAATTAATTACTTCCACTTAATGTGGCCTGGCCTATAGCTTAGTAATGGCTCTGGTAACGTTGATGCTCCAGAAAACAGCTTTATTTGCCCACTTTCTGTGTCCAACCCAAAGGTCATGCAGCAGGCTGTCTCGAGGCCATGTGCTATAGGCTGGTAACTGGTCCCTCAGCCTCTCCTCTTGCTGCTGTGCTCACAGCAAGCACGAGAGGGCTCAGGGACAAGGGGGGATTTTGTACTGTGGCACGTATGGGGTGGCTTACAGAGCCTTGCCTGCTCCAGCCTGCCAGAGAGGGTGAAGCCTCAGCAGCTGCCCTGCTTAGATCTGGCTTTTTTTTGCTGAAGGTGTTTTCCCTTTCTCTTTTGTTTCTTGGCAAGTGTTTGAAATGCTTTGTCAGTCTGTCTGCGCCTCGCTGCTCCCCAGTGCTGCTGCTTGCTGGCTTGCTCTGCTTCAGGCCACCAGGTACTTGGGTTCATCAGGCCGGAGTTTCATGATCTTGTCCATGCAGAGCAGGATGAGGGTGAGAAACCAGAGGCTCCAGCCCACAGCCGCTGCGATCCACCCGTAGTCATCCATGCCCGAGGGGCAGCACGTGGCTGCCTGCCTGCAGAAACTCACATCTGGTGGAGGAGAAATGAAGTGAGCTCATGGCAGGCCAAGTACCTGACAGGTTTCCTTCACTAGAGAAGGCAGATGACTTCTGCCCTATCACTCTGCCTTGGCATCTTTCCTCTAACCCTGGCTCTTAACCTGGTGGATGACTTTGGGGTAGTGCTGGGATCTCAGGTTGTTTGGGGCTGGCTGTTTGAGAAGGACCTGGTAGGGCAGGGGAAAGGGGCATTCTTGGGAACCCATATAATGCCTACATGCAGTTTGGCAGGGAGCTTTAGGACACAAATTAGCTATCATTTAGTCTGTTCAAAGCTATGAGTGTCTCAATGTACCTAAGATATCACGCCATGACAGTGGAGGAGTCTTAGAAATGCATCCTAGAGGTTGGCCCACAATGGAAGACTTGAGAAGAGATAAATCCCTTTCCAGGACATCCTCTCAGTCACTGTGTAGACTCATCACCTAACTTTAACAGGTAGTAATTATTTATGAAGACTTACTAAGACATGATGGTTCGTACTCAGTTGTTGAAATGTTGGAGATGTCTTCAGCTGCTGCCAGAAGGAAAGCACAGAACAAAAGGTAAGTTGGATTAGAAAAGCCATGTTTGGCATCAAGCAGGAAAATGTGAAAGCCATTGGCCTTGTAGAGGTCTGTAGGATGGAAACAACTTGAAGAAAGTAAATTCCTGACCCTAAACATTGCTGCATTGGGATATACTTCTTTATCCCACCACTTTTAACACCAGTTCCAGAGACTTGCTCTAGCAGCATCCCTCAGGAGCAGGTGAATCACTGCACCTCTGCCTTGGTGCAACCTTGGCCGAGCCATTCTCTGGGAGCTCAGATTAACCACTGTCCTTGCCCAGGCTGCAGGGGCAGAATGAGTGAGCACAGAAAGGGGAGACACCATTCAGTGGCATGGAGAGATCCATGGCCAGCAGGCTGTGCCTCTGCCTCCTTTTGCCCTTAGAAAAAGCCCAGGGTGCACAGGAGTCTGGCAGAGCCGAGGGCTGAGCCCACCTTTGGGGACCCTCAGCAGGTCCACCAAGGCCCCAGTGGGGAGCTTGGGCTTTGCTGCAGGTCAGAGCATCTGAAACTGCTCTGGCTGGTCTCTGGTTCCTACCAGCATGGTAACCAACTCGGGTTGGAAAACATCCAGAAATAAGTCATGAGATGCCTGGAGCTTTGATGAGGGTTCTGCCTCTTTATCCTGCTTCCCACCCAGAGTCAGCATGCACACACACACGCTGACACAACTCTGCAGCTGGTGTCCAGCTCTTCAAATCTGCTCATGGTGTCACAGGCCAAACCCTCCTTAGCCCTCCTAGCACTGCCTTGCCCCTCAGCCTCAGCGTGCTCCCTGCAGGATCAAACCAGGACAGCTGCAGGATGCCTGCAGGGGTAAAAACACATGCTGCTCTGGTCCCTGTGCATCAGCACCTCTCTGTCTCCTGCTACAGAAGGGATCAGAGAAACACCTCTTCTGTGCTGCCAGGAGCAGCACAGCTCAAGTTCAGCCAGGTAGAGTGTCTCCTGCACAGACAAGTGAAGAGTGGCCTTGGGAGGCTCCAGCAGTGAGGACTCCTGCTGTATGGAGAAGCCCTAATGTGCTGCTGGTCCACAGATCAGGCAGAAGCTATGAGAGAACTATTTCCAGTCAAGGCATCACTCTGAGCTGGTAATTTGGAATGTAATAAAGAAAACCATCATCACCATCTTGATTTCACCAAAGACTGCAAAATGATAGCTCAGCTTTAGTTTGAGCTGAAGAAAATAAAACAGAATGAGACACATTTGACCAAAGATTTGCTTTAAGTTTGTGTTTTCCAAGTAACAGCAAGTAAATTGAGGTTGTCCTGTAGGAAGTGTTCCCCTTGGGGTCACCTGCTGTTGCCTAGCTCTGTGTTTTGAGCTGACCCATCATCAGCAGTACCGGAGCTTTCCCTATGGCCTCTGCCATGCTGAGAGGGCCCCTGGGCAGTCTGCTTCAGGGAAGGGTCTGAGTATTCCCCATTCTTCTGTCTGACTCTCGCAGGATTTGCAGAATGACCTTGGCCAAGCCCATGGTTTGTTTTCTCTGTTAATAAATACCTCACAGAAGCACTGGGAAGAACCATTAAAACCTGCGTATGACCGTGGAAGGAAGTACTGCAGAATGCCGAGTGCTGGTTTGTGTTTTTAGATCTTGCAGCCCAAAGAACAGGCTGTCAAAGCCAGCCCATCTTTAAAGAGCTGGCAGGTCTCATCTGCTGCTGATACACAAATGCAGGCAGTAGCCTGGTGAGAAAGGAGCAGCTCACAGGTCTCATTTACATTTTGGTTTCAGGTACAACTAAGGTAGCACCAAAGCCACATTTTCTGCAAAAATCTTGTAATGGAAGTTAAATCAGACTACAGTGATCTAATGGGTGGTATGGCAGGTGATCCTGTGCCTCAGCAAGCAGGAGAAGGCCAAGTGGCTCCTGTCTCCCTGCCATTCAATGGAGCAACCTGCCACAGTCACATTTACAGCGACTCTGTAAATAACTGGCAAAAGAACATCCCTTTACAGTGTGCTGTGATCAGTCATGTCTACTAATTCTCATCAGCATTAATTAATTCCAGCTCCTTACACTTTCCAGGTGAAGCGAGGGAGTGCCCCCTTACCTTTAAAGACCAAATTAGCCTCGGTGGGCAATACACGAAGGCACTGAGAGGAGCGGGGGGGAAAGGGCAGGCTACCAAAACTGGAGAGAAGAGAAGAGCAATACCTGCAGAGCGGGAATCCCGGAGGGCAGCAGTGAGGAAGAGCACAGCCAGGGCAGCCCGGGAGAAGTGCTCCATGCCGAGGGTCCCGCTGCCACTCGAGTGTCCCCGCGGAGCAGGTGGCTGTCGCTGCAGGTCTGGAGCAGCAAAGCCTCGGAAGCTCAGGGAGTCGCTGTGCCTGGCAGAGGGTGGAGCAAGGGAGCTTCCTGCTGCCAGGACACCTTGAGCTTTCCTGCCACAGCCAGCTGGGGAAAGAGAAGGGCTATGACCCAAACAGCTTCAGTGGGAGGTGGCCCCTGAAGGTTTGTCCCCAGGATATGCTGCAGCTGGAAGGAGGAAAGGCCTCCAGAGCCAGCCCTTCCCAAGAGGGTCCCAGGTAGCTTCTGAGTCTCTTTTTGGTCCTGTGAAGATGGTTTAACAGAGCCAGAAAGGAGCAGTGGACTGGAGCAGAGGCTTTGTCTCCCAGTTTGGCTATATATATTTTTTTAATTGTTTTTTTTTGCATGTTCACTGGCTTGACTTCCACAGTGATGCCTTTTTTTTTTTTTTTTTTTTTTTTTTTTTTTTTTTTTTTGAATAGCTGTGTGAAATCCCAAAAAACAGCAGCATTAGGTCTGCTTTTGTTCTTTCCCTGTGAGCACAGCTCTCTCCCTGCCTCCATCACCCTCTGCAAAGTGATTCTGGAAAAGCTGTTCTTTCTTCTCTGGTGGCTATTGCGCCTCCTCCTTGAGGCATGCAAAGCAGAAGCTGAGCCTTCCTGCAAGCATTGCTCTGTCTGCAGACCAGGAGGGTTGACAGAAAATGATGCTCGCTGGAGAGCAGGAATTTTTCTGCAATCCTGGCTGGAAAAGCCGTACTGTAAAGTGCATGTGGTGTTGTCCTGGTCTGATGAGCAGCACACTTTGCTGTTCTTCCCCAGGCTGTTGGCTGTGCTTGCTCCTGTCTTTGGTGTGATGATATCCTTGTTAGAGAAAGCAGCAGGCATGAAATCAGGCAGGAAGGCACTGGGAGAGGTGAGCTCTGCAGGGAGCAGGTTGCTGGTGTTCTGCTGCAGTGGTCACTCATGGCTTTGGGTGCTCATGTTGGAAGGGACCTGTCTGGGGCCGGCTGTGGATTTGCTGACATCTTAGGGGAGGCGCGGGGCAAGGCATGTGGAGCAGCAGTCCTTATAGGATGGAGAGCATTTAACAATTTCCTCTCTTTTCCCTGCCACCTGCTGTGGATTTGCAGACATCTTAGGGGAGGCACAGGGCAAGGCATGTGGGGGCAGCAGTCCTTATAGGATGGAGAGCATTTAACAATTTCCTCTCTTTTCCCTGCCATGTGGCTGAAACCCCCATGAAAGGACATAACAGGCTTCCCACATGAATGGCACACACCAGGGTACAGCTCTGCAAATTTGGTCTCCCTTCATTTAAGGAAAACCTTGACAGAAAAACCCACACGGGCTTAGCCCTTCCCAGTGTTTCTGTGGGGTGAACATGCTTGTCCTCACCACCAAAAATGTTCTGCTCCCACCCAGCTGTGAATATTTCCAGGATGCATCAGGACAAGGCAGCCAGATGCTCCCCCCAGGCAGAGGGCACACCGAGCCGCAGGTGCAGGCAGGTCAGCTGAGACGGGCGTGTTCACCCACCCTGTTTTCATGTCAACACGCCACCAGTGCTGGCAGAGTTGGAGCTGTGCTGGCTGGTCCGTGACAGCCACCTCCTGCTACTGCTGGGATGCATGGCCCTGTCCTCCTGTCCTTCAGCTGACACCCAAGGTGTGGCACAAGGTGAGTCCTGGGGCTGGGACCCCAGCAGCCACCGCTCTCGGCCTTGGTAGACAGGAGTCATGGCAGGAGAGATGCTTTAAAATGCTCAGAGCTGCTTGAAATTCACCTCTGGGATAATTTTAGTCTCTGGCTCAGTGTCATCTCAGTTTCAGTGTCTCAGTCCTTTTGTGGACGTTGCCATTAATTTGTGTCTTTTCCTGAGCTACCTGTTGCATCAAAACTAAACTTTAACTCTTTAAGTGGGAAAGGTCCTCTGCTGTCTGCCAGGTTTGCCTTTCCCTTTTGAATTTCTCACCTTCTATTCCCACTGAAAATTGACCTGGCAATTAATTTTGCAAAAGTAAATGAATTCAAAAGTGTTCTATGCAGCACAAAATGCTTGAGGAGAAACAAAAAGACAAAACTGCTCTGCTATTGCATGAATTATTCCATTTTTAATGAAATATCTTTTGAATTTTAACTATTAACTAAATACTCTTTGTCAGCTTGTAGGCAAATGTCGCCATTTCCAAGGGATGCTGAAAATGCTTTTGCACAATTAACATAATGTGTTTCTTGTATTTTCCAAAATGTGTTCCCTCCGTGGCTCAGAAAGGGCTGCTCCAAATTCTCCTGAAGCAGTGAACAGGCTGTGCTTGGCTTCAGTGATTTTTGGATCAGGTTGGAAATGAAGGCTTTGCTTGATAAGTTCAGACACAATGGGAGCCCTGCAAAATCATTTCCTGACACAGATTTGGATTTCTTTCATTTCTTCTTTGTAACACGTTTATATTTCAGGGCTGTGACTGCCCGAAGAGCGATAAGACACTCCAGAGCCTTCCCCTGATTTCTACTCCCGTCTCCCTCCACGAGGGTGCCCTGGCATGTGAGGTACAACTGCAGGCCCTGCAGAGATGGTGCTTCCTTTCCTTGGGCTCCCATTTTCACACAGTTCTCAAGACAGGACTCTTTACTCTAAAATTAGGTCCTTCCCCAGCTCTCCTCTTGGAGATTCTTCCAGTGTGTAGGGCTGCTGGGAAGCTTTCCCTGATGGTTATGGAGGAGGCAACATCTACTGTTTGGTAGATTTTGTGCCACACAGAGCTTCATGGCTAAGATTCTCTGGTGACCAAAGTATTGCCCTTGACACATCACCAGGTGTGGCTCTCAGAAAGTTATTACCTTTATCACACACATACACACTCACTCTGTTTATGTGTATACATATTCTGTTTACATAGGCAACTGGTTTATATTTTTCATTCCAAATGAAATCTGATTGCTGCTGCAAAAAAAAAGCTCAAAATCTTAAACATGCTGCCAATAATGTGTCCATCAGGGAGGGAGCCAATTTGTTTGCTCTCTTTCTTGATGTGAAACAAAAGCCCATCTAAGATAAAGCTACCTGTGAACAGGGGGGTTGATTTTTAAAACTGACACCAAAAACTGTCAAAACCACAAAGGTTTTACTCTTTAAATGAAAGGAGGGGAGAGGGGATGTGCTGTCACACAGAGGAAAGCAAGTCTAGCATTTTGGAAAACAGCACAACCCTGCCCTTTGTGTTGTCCAGTCCATGTTGGGGTGGGTATTAGACAAATGTTGAGCCTGTGGCCCTGCTGTGACCTCATGCTGTTCATCTGGAGACCCCAGTGAGAGGGCTCAAGACCAGCCAGGCAGTGAAGGGCTTGGAGAAAGGCTGCCTTCAGCTGGCCCGGGCAGAGCTGCCTGCACCAACAAAGAGCCCACTGATGCGGCTTCTCCAAGTGGTGCCTCATGGCCAGCCATCATCAAATCTGCATTAATAGGATTATTATAAAATAATGTTCTTACTCCCACATGCCAGGGGCATGAAATAGGATATGCTTTCTTCTTCTCTCCTCTCTGCTTCTCACCCGGGAAGGGGAGGGCAGCAGGGATGGCTTTATCCCTGCTCACTCCTTGGCTAGCAGGATGGAGCGGCCAGCTTAGTGCAGCCTGCTTTGGTGATGAAGTGTGCTTTGGGGGCCCTTTTTGCTCCCCCAGCCCCAGCAGCTTTTTGGGGAGTAGCTGTGTGTAGCTGGCTGAGTAAGAGCAGCAAAGGAGCAAAGAGGAAGCAAAGCCTGGTGTCATCAGATGAACACAGGGGGAAGAACGTGCTGTGGCTCAGGGGTGAGGGGAGTAGCCTGAGGAGCTGTTTCGTTTTGTTGTGTCAACATGCACCAATTTGGAACTGAATGATGACTCCTGTTGTTTAGTGTCTCTGCATGGGCTGGAAGGCAAAGTCCTTCCTTTGGCACACCAGCTTCTCCACAGCCCTGTGTGACATCCACATGGTCAATGGCACTGACTTCACATCTGCCTTGTCAAGGAAATTTCCAATTTCCTGGCAGAAGATGCTGACTTTCATCAGCCTTTAATCCCTTGCTTTGGTAGCACTGAGAGAAAGCAGAGCTGACCGTGGGCAGTGGCTGGTCCAGGAGAAGCACAGAGCAGCCAAAGGGGGTGGGAGCCCAGGGAGCCCCACAGCCAGTTCATCTGGGGGGGTTTGCTGAGCAAAATGAAAGTTTTAGGCCCACCTGTCACAAACACCTTGTAATTTTTAATATCTCTTTTTTTGAGTCACAGAGCTTGAGACAGCTGGACTTGAGCAGGTGGCAGGACCCTTCTCACCAAGCTGACCTTGTGAAGTGGGACAATTCTCTGTTGCTTTTGAATAGAAAACCCCTGCACTGGGAAACCCTCTGCTTTTACTTTTTTTTTTTTTTTCAGTGTTCCTATAGACTAACTAAACCCTTTCCTTTTGGCTTGTTGGGTCAGGGTTACTGGGTACTTCCAGAAGAACAGATCTGAGAAAGCATTTCTTTGAGGGTACTTTACTATTTTATACAGCCATGCATTTTCATTTGCTCTTCTTTTGAGAGGGATTTTTTTTTTCCTGGGTGCTAGATTTAGCAGCCTAGCCTTTTTTTCATCAGGGTGAAACCCTGCCTCATCAGTGGGAGGTAAGCCACTGGTTTTAGGTGGGGCCAAATTTCTCTCTGGAGCCCTTGCTTTAGTGGCTGAAGAGGCAGAGAGTCTATAAAGCCCCTTCCCGCCCCAGCACTGGTTATGTCAAGGGTGGGAATCAGGTTCCCTGTCAGCGCTGTCCCTGGTTAAGAGAGCCCCTGCCCTCCCAGCCCTCTCCCTGCTCCAGGAAAATCATTAATCTCCCCTTGCTTCCCTGGCCTTTCCCAGACTGCCTTCAGCGAGGAAAAACCAGCGAGAAACAGCGCACAGGTTTTTCCACCCTGCCCCTCCATGGCAGCCGAGGTGCCGGCGCTCCGCTCCCGCCGTGCCCGGGGCGGTGACAGCCGGGCTGTCCCGTCTGTGTCAGCGCCAACACGCCTGGCACAGCCCTGGCACAGCCCTGGCACGGAGGTGGTGGCCGAGCCGGACAGCGTTCGGTCCCGTCCACCCGTTTTGGGACAGAAAGGGTTTCCCTCCTCTGGTCCAGACCGGTTCTGACCTTAAAAGCAGAGGTTTGCCGCGCCCTGGCTGGGACGGGACCTTTGTGCCGGGCTGCCCTCCCTCCCCTCGCAGAGCGCTACTGTCACTGTCACTGTCACTGTCACCTGCGGAGGGACAGCGGGCGAGCCGGGGGACACCCGGGGAGAGGCTGGCGGACAGCAGTGACAGGTAAAGCGGGCGACACTGCTGCGCCCCGCGGCGCTGCCAGCCCGGAGCGCTTCCCCGCGTTCCCATGGAAAAACAGCCAGGGAAACGTGGGGGGTTTCTCTCTGCTCTTCTGCCAGAGCAAAAAGTGGGGGCGAGGGAGAGTGGGGAAGGGGGAGGTGATTTTGGCAGAAGTATTGCTGGCCAGCTTTTGGTGCTTTTGGGCAAGCCTCCTGCATCTGTAGGAATAACTGAGGGCTGGAAGCCCTGCCTTCCTCGGAGTAGGTATTTCTCCCATTCCAAATCAACATGAAAGTGAGCTTTTGGTGTTTTCCCTGACAGATTACCAAGGAAGAGTAGAATCCTGGCTTTGGATGGTTTGCAGCAGCTTAATTAAGCTATTTCTAAATATTTTAATTTTGTTCTATTATTTCTAAGGATTTAGCACTTTTCAAATGGAAACTAACTGCAGGTTTAGATATACAAGCTGCTTTAGTTTATAGTTTCTTCACACTTTTCAGTCTAAAGGAATTAGGATTGGGCACTTTGGTGGTCTCTTAAACTTTTTTATTTACTTACCAGAGATATAATTTGCATGAGTGGCGAGTCTCTTGCAGCTTTTGTCTTTTTCTGCTGTGAAAAATAGTTTGCTGGGAAATGTTCAACCAAATTCAAAATGTATATACTCAATCCATTTAAGCTGGTGCATGACGTTTTCTTTTAACAAGCTATTAGTTATACTATATTTTCAGCATCCTAAATTTTTGAGTGAATGGCTACAGAGAGAAGGAAAGTTCCCAGGACATTTGGGCAAATACAGACCTGTGGCTATCATGCTCCTGTTAAATAAGCCTTTAATATCTTGAAATGCTTCTCTTATATTTAAGATTAATTTAAGATCTTTTTGTATATTATAAAGAGAATTCTTAGAATCCACAATTTATTTTAAAAATGCTGAAAGATAAGATTCATAGAGACAGAAGGGGTTAAAGACAATTGACTTGCTACCCTTGTCAACAAGTAGAAGTGAGGTTATGAAGGGATTTTGTTTTGCTGTTTATAAAACAGGCTTGGTATGAAATTAAATGCATGCATACTTGCATGTTTTTCTCTGGAAAAAGATAATCACTATGTTTGTTTTTTGCTGTTTATAAAACAGGCTTGGTACGAAATTAAATGCATGCAAGAAGTGTATCTACTTGCATGTTTTTCTCTGGAAAAAGATAATCACTATGTTTGTGCATGCTGATCAGTTAATTTTGTGTGAGAACAACTGAAGACAATTTCTATGTTCAGGTTATTTAAAGTAAGTAATAATAAGCATAGAGATGATAGGAAATTGTATGCAATGCATGTTATTTCATGTATCTCGTTTTGAAAACAGTCCTTTATGGGGAAAAGATTCTTTTGAAATCCTAAAGGTTGTTTTAATTTAAAGAAAATAGTTTGCTCTTCTCCCCACCCCCATATAACATGCTCCAGATGGGTTTGCAATGTTCACACTATCAATGACAGTGACAAAAAAAACAGTCAGGCCTCTTTCACTTGTCTAATTGCAAGGTGAAATCATTGGGGTTTGTTGCTTTGGGGGTTTTTTGTCTGTGTGTTTAAGCCAAAGAGAAATTAAGTTATTTCCAACCACAGCATCCAAAACCAAATTACAGAGCCTGAGTGCAGTGGTCTGAAGTTCAGCAGAGGACAGGGCAGGGTGTTTGCTCATCATTTGTCACAGGAGACTGGTGACTCTCCCCTTTCCCTGTGGCACACACACACCTTAGCATCTATCCCTGCTCTGGTGGGATGCAGCCTCATGTGGGTTCAAGGAGGCTCTTAGAAGAGGAAGAAACCCTTTTGGAGGGTGTGATGGGCAGCACTGCGTTATCTTCCAGCACTTTGACTCAGTGACCCCGATGTTCCTGCAGAGCTTGGCACCTTCCTGCACCTGCTTGGGCAAGGGAGACCGTGCTGCTACCACGAGGACTCCCAGGGCCTTCCAGGCCAGAGAAGAGTGGGCAGGATGGCCTCCATCTTCCGGAGTGAGGAGATGAGCCTGAGGCAGCTCTTCCTGCAGGTGGAGGCCGCCTACTGCTGCGTGGCTGAGCTCGGGGAGCTGGGGCTGGTCCAGTTCAGAGACGTGAGTAGTGCCTGGCTGGCATGATGAGCTGTTGGAGAGGTGCCCCAGAGTGTGCTTGTCCTTCTCTCAAAGCACTTGGGAAAGATGTACCTGTAGGAGGTGCATCTTTTTGGAAGGCCAAAAAGTCCATGGTGAGAGCAGGATTTCCCCAAGGCTGATCTGAAACCCAAACATCATGCCAAGACCCCACCCATCCCTGAGTCTCCACCCAGTGCTCTGCGAGCCCTCTGCACAACCTTAGAGCAACCCTTTGCATGATCAGGACACGGGAAGTGTCTCCATGAAGGCCCCTCTGTGACTCCTGCTGTCACAGCAAGGTTGTGGGGAAGGCCACCAGGTCCTGGGCCATGAGGAATCCCATGGTATTGCCCTGCCAGTAGGACCCTCTCAGACCCAGTGGTGTTTGCCAAAAGGCACTTGTTCTCTGCTAGTGTTAAAAAATGAGCACAGCACTGTGCTGCCTTCAGCCCCAGGCTTGTTTTCCCTCCTGTTTTTAGCTGAATGTGAATGTCAACAGCTTCCAGAGAAAGTTTGTGAATGAAGTGAGAAGGTGCGAATCCTTGGAGAGAATCCTGCGTAAGTAAACGCTTGTCAAATGCAATCGGCTTCCTGCCAACTGGTGGTGTGGGATTTATTTCTTTAAGTGCTCTCACACTGGGGAGCAGAATTAGTGGCAAAATGGTGATGTTTTCATCTGAGCCCTGGAAATGTTTTCCATGCGTCAGCTAATTACCACTTCACCCCATATGGGCAATAAATTGTTGCCCTTGTTTTGAAAATAGTTAGCTGAACTGAAAACTGCTAATTAGCTTTTATAAAATCACAAGATAAATCTGGGTCTGGGCAGGAGGCTGGTCCAGATAACCTGACTCATACACCAGTGCACCAGGTGTTGGCACACACTTCTTCTGGCCAAGGGTTTCAGCCTTGGGGTTAGTCCTTAAAACACAAGCAGCAGAGCTTGTGATTCCAACTGTCCTGTGGATGTGTGTCCTGGGAGCTCTGCACTCTTCCCACCACAACACTGGTGCCCACTGTACCCATGGTAGCAGCACCTGGCATTGTTGGCCAAGCAGTGGAACCTGAGCTTTCTGTGTGCCTTACTCACTGCCCCAAACAAAGGGGGCCATGGTGGCCCTTTGTGCCAGGGCTGGGGCTGCCCACGTAGGAATGGGGACCATGACTTCAGAAAAAACAGCACCTCCACTGAGGAAGAAGGCTGGGGGTGTTAATTCCGTGGTGGCTGTGTGTATGCACTGGGATGATGGCACTCATGTATCAATTAATCTTGTCACATCTCCACAGGATGCCTTGGTCCTGGCTGAGCAACAAGCTGGTGACCAGCATGATGCCCCAGGGTTGATCCTGTGTTGAGAGTTCTGTGCCCTTTCCTTGCAGGTTTTCTGGAAAATGAGATGGAAGATAATGTTGAAATAGTGAAAGGAGAAAAGTACCCAGAGACACCCCTGCCTCGGGAAATGATTGATATGGAGGTACAGAATCTGGGGTGTGCCCAGGAGAGGGAAGGGTTGTGCACCAGGTGGTCTCTGTAATGTGCTCAGTGGAACCCTCCCTGCAAGGAAGGGTCTGGTGCCTGAGGCTGGCACAACTCTCCCTGCCCAAGGAGGTGCTCCCCGCGTTGCTGCCTCAGCACTTAGGTTGAGGCTGGTCCTGCTGCATATTCCTGAAGGAGCCCAGTCTTTTTTCCATCCCCTGTGAAACGTCCCTCTGGTCCCCATATTAATGAAAAAGTATTACTTTCACAGAATGCCTCATCATCTTATAGGAGAGAATAAGAAGGGTTTGGTGTTTTACCAAGAGACTGGATGTTAGAACCCAGTTCACTGCATAAAAATCCCAGGACTGCCTATCCTGCTGGGAGTGTTTTTTATGATACTGGGGCTTGACACAAATACTTGGGCCTCACTTTTGGATATGCAAGGAATGCTTTATTCTAGCCCAGCTGGTAGCAGAGTTTACTGACAGGGTAATTTTAAAATGCTGCATATGAAGGTGACTAGAAAGGAAAAGCTTTCCAAGGGCTTCAGCTTCACAAGTAATTTGGTTTCCTGGTGTATTCCCGGCCCCAAGTCATCACCTAATTTTTGGCCTATAGCTAATGAACCTAAACTAATATAGGTTGCTTTGTAGTCAGTAAAATGACAGCCAGTCAGTCTGGGGTGTGAGATGTCTGTGAGGAACCACAGAGATACCCAGCCAGGCTGAGACACCTACACCACACACACACCCCCACCTGCCTGTGCTTGGGTCAGGGACATCAGAACTCCAATGCCAGAAGAGGACAACACATCCATCAGGGAATGTTTGCAATGGAGAAGTGATGCACTGGCATTGATGAATATCTTCCTAGAAAAAGTGTTTATCAAACTGTTTGTTGAATAATTCTTTATTATCCCTTTAAAAAAAATCACAATTGTTGTTTGAGATTTGGTATCAGCTTGGGAAAGAGCCACTGATCTGCTTCAGAGTTTTTCTGGATGTGTTTGGACCCTAAACAGACAGTGCTGGAGAAACTTGAAGCTGAGCTGCTGGAAGCCAACCAGAACCAGCAAACATTGAAGCAGAACTTCCTTGAGCTGACAGAGCTCAAACATCTGCTGAAGAAAACCCAGGATTTCTTCGAGGTGAGAGGCCTCTTTGCTCTTCCAACAGAGATGTGGAAAGTTCTTAAAAATACTCGCACTTTCATTTGGTGTATATTGCTTCTAGAGGTCTTTACCACAAACCATGATGAGGTTTGTAAAAACACCTCAGTCACTTTGGAGCCTGCATTGCTCTGTGAGTCAGTGGGGCTCAAAAAGCTCACAGATCTCTTTGAAAATAGCATTTATGCTTTTCCATTGCTAAGATATGGCTTACTTTTATTGGTTTTCCTTCGATCTTATCTCCATGGAAATTTCCATGGAAAGCTACCTTTGGGGGAAAAGTTTTAAGAAAAAAATGTGAAAAGAGTTTTCAAACTGGCAATGCTGAAGAGTGTTTTATAAAACTAATGTTTTCCAGGCGGAAACCAATCTGCCAGATGATTTCTTTAGTGAAGACACATCTGGACTGCTGGAGCTGAGAAGCACTCCTGCTGCTGCAGCTGCCAAGCTGGGGTGTGTATTGGTGATGGTCTCCAGCTTGGCCAGACTTCCCACCTGTGCTGCTTTGCTGTGACACTGGCACAGCTTCCTTCAGCTTCTTAGCAGAGGGTGCTCACCACCTCCTCTGCACAGCTGTTTCATGAAGATAAGAGAGTGACTGTCCTCAGAAACTGTCATCAAATCTATGGTCAGGTTATGGGTCAGTGGGACAAATGGACTTCTGCTTCCAGGCCACCAATTCCAGTGATCCCTTAGTAGGTATTGTCTGAAAATTGCTATCTTAAGGCACCTCACCCATGACTTCTGGACTCAGGCATCTGGTCCTCATGGATGGGTGTCTAACCACAGAAAAAGCCATGCTATTGCCCTGGGCTGCAGTCTGATGCTTTCTCAGAAAAGCAACACAGGAGAATAAAGACAAACCAACACTTCAAAATTTCTACCTTCTGCCTCTGCCATTCAGACACTCTCATTTTGGGGACTTTAGGCATGTCTCCATTCTTCCATTTCTAGCCAGAATTTTCTCTTCACCTTCACCTAGGTGATCTAGGAAAGTTTGTTGTTTTGTTGGGTTGGGTTTTTTTTTAAGAAAGAACCATAGAATAAAGTCAGTAGATTGAGATAAAAGCCAGGCTTGAGCAGGGAAGGTTTTCCTAGAAGTGCCTGCAGCAGCAGCAGAGCCCTGGCTAGCACAGAGTAGAAAACAAGGGCTTGTGAAATTATGTGTGCTGCAGGTTCTAAAAGGCAAGGAATGGGCTTGTAACTAATTTCTCTTTAACTCTGCTCAGATTCACAGCAGGGGTAATAAAGAGGGAAAGGATGATCCCCTTTGAGCGTTTACTGTGGCGAGCCTGCAGGGGAAACATTTACCTGAGGTACACAGAAATGGACACCCCCATGGAGGACCCTGTGACAGTAGGTACCAACCTGGCTGTGCTTTCCTCTGCCCTGTGGGGATGCTTACACAAAACTGGGAACCTGGACTGTGCTGCAGCACTGGCTGCCACTCTCAGTGTGTCTGAGGACAGCCTGTAGGGCAAAGGAGGGACAGGTTGAACATGGGAGAAGTTGGGAGATTTTCTCTCATTGCTTTCCCCTTTTGCTGCTGTTGAGGTGGTTTCCTTTTCCTGCCTGTCAAGATGCACACGAGGCCTCACAGGGCAGCTGTGTTACAGGGACCACCATGGAAGTGCACTGTAGCTGTCCCCACCTGGATTTAGCCATGGAGGGTCAATTCCCCTTGGTGTCTCTGGGGTGAACCCTGTGCCCCAGTGGAACTCTGTCCCCTCTGCTCCACATTGCTCCTCCCCCATAACCCAGAGCTACTGCCCATGTTGGTTTCCTGAAAGAGCTCTGGGGAAAACACTGCTGATGGGAAACTGGGGATGGGGGATAAAACAACTAGGAGAGGCTGCAAAAAAAAAGATACCAACTTTTCTGCACTGGACTCTGGATGTGTTAAATACTGCTTGAATTCTGTGTTGCAGAGAGAAGAGGTGAAGAAGAACGTGTTCATTATCTTCTATCAAGGAGAGCAACTTAAACAAAAAATCAAGAAGATTTGTGATGGGTAAGGCAGGCCTGTGGGCAAGCCACAATGACTCCCCTAGAGGGGTTACTGGCAGTCTGGGCTGGCTGAATTTGGAGCTAGATATCAGATCTCCAGCTGTCAGCTCTGCAACCAACCTCCCTTCCCTCCTCAGCTCCGCTGCTCCTAATCATGAAAGACATCCATCACCTTAGCACTTGGAACTCAAGATCCTACATTTTCCAAAGTGGCATACAGCTCTTGGGAGCTTTGGCTGCTAGGTTTTTCACTTGGGATATCTAAAAGGAGACTGTTTAAAAAATACTCAGCACTCTTCCCCTGAAAATCAGGGGCCCTAACTTGAGGACTGGACTTGGTAATACTCAACTTGCTCTCAAGCCTTCCTGCATTTCTTCATAGAAAGATGATGCTGTAGTTTATTCAACCATTTCCTAAGGCCTTTGAGCAATATCTGTGTAATCAGAGACAGAGCCCAGGAGAGAAATGAAAGCTTCATACAACCTGACTTGTTTCCACCCTGTTAAGCATCTTGAAAAGATAATTCAGGTTGAATATTTTGTTACTCTTTCATAACACTGATGACCAATGAGCTTTGTTGCAGTGTAAATCAGATTTGATGAGAGGATCTGTCTGCTGTCACCAAACCCATTTCAGGTGTAGCTCCTCAGCCAGGCAAGGCCAGCCAAGAGCCTGCAGGGAGAGGCTGAGCAATTGCTCTTCCCTGACATCTGCACTCAGGGTAGGTCTTTCCTTACATCCTGCCTTTAATCAGAATAAAAGCAGGTAGATCTTTCATCCAGCAGGCATGACTGACTTCAGTCCCAAGAACTGACAGAGCCCTGGGTCTGTTAGCAATTCCTGCATTGCAAATAGGGCTCTTCCATGAGCAGTGGAGGGCAATGCCCATCCAGAGGGCAATTCATCCCTCCTGAGGTGGGCATCTTTCTATGAAGCAGCCATGGACATGAGGGAAGACTCCCAGCTCTCAGCCACTGATTTCTGATCCTGAAGCTCAGACAAACAGGGAGTTCTGCCAAAGCCATTGCACAGGATCAGACTTGCTGCTGCCAGTGGTCTTCGAGTTTTCAGCAAGCCTCGTTCTCTTTCTGGATTACAATTTCCTGCATATAATAGAAAAATTTGAGTTGGAAGGAATTTTAAAGGTCATTTCATTTCAACTCCCCTGCCACAGGCAGGGACACCTTCCAGTAGACCAGGTTGCTCAAAGCCCCATCCAGCCTGGCCTTGAACACTGCCAAGGATGAGGCATCCCCAACTTCTCTGTGGCACCCTGCGCCAGTGCCTCACCACCCTCACAGTAAAGAGCTTCTTCCTAATATTCAGCCTAAACCTACTCTCAGTTTAAAGCCATTGTCTGTCTGTCCTGTCACTACATGCCCTTGTAAAAGGTCCCTCTCTAGCTTGCTTGTAGACCTCTTTAAGTACTGGAAGGCTGTGGTAAGGTCTCCCTGGACAAGGATGGGGCATCCCCAACTTCTCTGTGGCACCCTGTGCCAGTGCCTCATCATCCTCACAGTAAAGAGCTTCTTCCTAATATTCAGCCTAAACCTACTCTCAGTTTAAAGCCATTGTCTGTCTGTCCTGTCACTACATGCCCTTGTAAAAGGTCCCTCTCTAGCTTGCTTGTAGACCTCTTTAAGTACTGGAAGGCTGTGGTAAGGTCTCCCTGGAGTCTTTCCTTCTCCAGGCTGAACAACCCCAATTTTCTCAACCTTTCCTCATAGCAGAGGTGCTTCATTCCTCTGAGCATCTTCCTGGCCCTCCTTTGGACTTGTTTCATCAAGCCCACGTCCCTCTTATGTCTCATTTCTTTGCCTACTTTTTAAATGCTGCTCAGACCTCTTCTCCACTTCTGCATGGGCAGTTGCTGGTGGGGAATGCTTCCCTTTGGATTTTTCCCTTTGCCGATGGCCTTGCAAGAAGTCACCAGGTCATACATTTAGAACTGGCTGGGGTTGCCCACAGAATGCTGAAAGCTCTTCATTGTGGATGTCTTTTTTTTTTCTTTTCTTTTTTTTTCTCTGCAGCATTTAAAATTCCCTGCAGTCAAAAGCCAAAGACTTTTTCCTGGGATGGGAGTGAAAGAACAAGCACTGCAATGCCTGTCAACATATTCATTGTTGATTGGCATCAAAATCCCTCAAACCATAGGCACAATCTTCTGCAGCTAGGGGTCAGGCAGTGCTGGAAATGTGAGCAGATCCCTACAGGGAGGTTGGGGCGTGCAGAGTTTCTAGGAGCTAGTGTTGCAGATGTATGTGGTGGTAGGTTTGCAGGAAGGAACTTAGACTGGTTCCTCTCAGGCCCTTGTAACTGAAGGAAACTACACCTACCAAAGACAAATCCACAGAACACTCTTTGCAGCGCTAATGAAGTCATCTTTTTTGTTCCTTCTTCCTTTCAAATTTTTGGTTGCTAATATGCCTATCTATATGGATATTCTCCTATGATTTCTAAATGTATTAATTCTCTGGCCTTCCTTTTGTGCTCTGTGGACCATCAGCCATCCCTGCTACCCAAGCCAGGACATCTTAGTCTGGTCCACCTTTAAGGCAGGAATGACTATACCTAAAGCAGATGGCAGTGTCATTCCAGCCTCAGCAGGATATTTCTGCTTAGCACTAAGTCATCATTCATGACAAGCAAATATCCTGCAAAAATCATGGGACTGGTCTAAGCCAGCCTCCTGCAAGGCAGGCTAAGATTTGTTTGCAGAGCTGTGTGCCTCAGGTTACGCTTGTAGTCCCTGCTTGACTCTAATTGGTAACATTAGTCTGCCAATTTCATGAGCATTAAGTCCATGCACAAATTTATTAGTGAAAGGTGTAGAGGGAGCAGGAAGGAGGAAAATGTAAGAATTTTTCTTTTCCTCCTTTTCTTGCGGCTGCCTCAGTACTAATGTGAATACTAAGCTGAGTTTATCAATGTAAGGATTCCCTGCTGAATTCTCCTGGAGCTTTCAGAGATGTCTGTGCCATTAGGGCAAAGCTGATACTCAGTATGCAAAATGGCTGTTAAAAGATCAAAGCAGCACTGCTGCAATAACGTTATTGGGAATGGGGGAACTGTACAGCATGGAGAAATAAGCTTTCAAGTTTGATTAAAAATCCTTATTAAAGATGAACTAAGAGCTGTGAAGAATAAGAAGATGGAAATAATTAGGCAGGGTGAATAACCTTTGGAAATGAATACCAGGTGTTGAGTGAGGAGAAATTCAATTCTGGAAAGGGAAGTTTAGCTGAAGAGCACGTGCTGTCATTACATACAGCTCTGGGCTGATCTCTAGGAAACTGCAGCATGTTTTGTTCAATTTTCAACTGTACTCACTTGTATGTGTGCTGGAACTGATTTTGTAGAGCAGGTGGTGAAATATCCTGCTCTCAGACAAAGCCAGAGTATGATGCTTATCTGTACACAGAGCCTGTACATTTTTGTCTCTTAAGCAGGGATAGACCCCTATGACCCCGTTACATCTTTTAATTCATCTCACTTGCCGAAAGACAGCCCTTCAGCAACCCTTACTCAGCATATCCACGGCAGGATGGTGGAAATGTGTTGCCTTAGGTCAGGGGCAGGAAATCTCTGCTCTGCAAAGAGGAAGGATCTCTTCCTGCAGATTTGATGGGCAGTATCAAAGTGGCAGGGGGTGGCACATGCACTAGATATCCCTTAACAAGCCAAGCAGGGAAAAAAGGAGGAATGTCTGCTATTTTAGTTACTGTAGCACCTCAGCTCAGCTCAGACTTGCAGGCAGAGAGCAGCAGCAGTGCACCCTGTGACCTGTAAATTCCCAGGGGGAACTGCTTGTGCCTGCTCTTGTGCATGAAGAGTACTCTGAGACTTGCTTTGCAGGCAGGACAGGTAGCCGCACACTTCTCAGAGAGACATGCAACTCATTTCTAATTGTCTGTGCTGGGATCATAGAGTGTCCAACACTGCAGTGTGCTGCTCTGGTGGAAGCTCCTTTATACCAGAGTGACCTGCAGTTGTGCTAGAGAAGGTCGAGTTCCATGCTATAGCTGAAACAGTACCTGCATGGAGCTGAGACCTTCACTCACATTAGAATCCCACATTAGTCCTTCTTATACCACACTAAACAAACCCACTGAATCTTCCAAACAGAACGTTGGGGGTAAGCTAATAAAAGCTTTCATACTGGTTATCTAAGTTGATATAACAGACACTGCTCTCAGGTGTTTAAAACCCTTCACCCATCCTTTCCTTGCTCCCAAGGTGTCTAGCCAAACAGGTGGACCAGAAGCATACAGCCATTCTCCTATTTTATCCTGAGAATGCCATCCTTTTGCTTGTTTTCTTGCTTGCTTGTGTTTTTACAGGGTTATTTACTTTATGCAGCCTGCCCGCACAAAGGGCGTTTGCTTGCAGTGCAGCAGCAGCTCAGCTGATGCCTTCTCCCAGTGCCTGCAGGAGGGTAGTGCAGAGACAGGGATATGGTATTTTTCCAACCTCGGTGCAACAGGGACATCTGTTGGCTACTGTGTTAGCTGCCTTTGCCAGGATGGGTTTTTCTTGAGTCTCAATTCAAGCAGCTTGTGGACGGAAGGGAGGTGTCTACATGTTAGTGCTGACCTCTGTGTGACATCGGGTCCTTGTATCACCTAAGACAAAGAGGGTTTTTCAGCTAGAGCAGGCAAAGGGATCCTTATTTTCATCAAGGAATAAAGGCACCTATTTGCACCTTTCTGTGAGACCAGGTGCAACTTTGTGTTATGTGAGAAGAGTATACTGCTGGGTCAGGAATGGAGTCCACCTTCCCTACCTTTGAGCTGAGAAGAGTATAGAGGAAGAAAACTCAGTTGGATTTTATATAAAATTTAAATAAAATAACGGGTGTTTCTCAACTCTCTCTTACTGAGGCTAGATTTCGTGCCACAGTCTATCCTTGTCCAGAGTCTGCCACCGAGCGCCGAGAAATGCTTGACGGAGTCAACACAAGAATCGAGGATTTAAACACAGTAAGTGGCAGTGGCTTTACTGAGGACTGAACCCTACAAATGGGACCTGCCCAGTTATTTGTCCTGTCTAAAACCACGCTGCAGACCACACAGGTTGTCTGCCCAACACCATATCTCATTATCTCCATCGTTCACTTAGGCAGCAGCACTGTGGTGGCCACATGATGCATGGAGGTCCCAAGACCATGAACTGTAGTTCTACTCATGGGTGTGATATTCCCCAGGTTTGTGGCACAGAGCTGCCTGCAGGAGATGCCAGCTTGGGAGCACGTGGTGAGATGTGGCCAGTCTGTAAGCAGCTGGGTAGGGAGCCAAACCCACAGCTAAGTAACTCCCAGTGGTCTCCTTTACACTCACAGTGACTCAGGACCATGCAGGGAGAGTTCTTGGTGAGCAGCACTGTGCACCTGGTGTTGAGTGTTCCTGTGTTCCACACCTGCAGATGCTGCTCTCCGGGTTCCCCCACACATTCGTGCAAATAGTTCCTTTCCATCCACCTCTTCCAGCTGCCCTCTCCAATTAACTGAGTAGCTCATGCCCCCCGTGCTTCCCTGTCTTGAGTGTTGCCCTGTGTTGTGCTTACAGGTGATAACACAAACCGAGTCCCACCGCCAACGACTGCTGCATGAGGCAGCAGCCAACTTGTGGTCCTGGGGGATCAAGGTGAAGAAAATCAAGGCCATCTACCACATCCTGAATTGCTGTAACATCGACGTCACCCAGCAGTGTGTCATTGCAGAGATCTGGTTCCCTGTGGCTGATGCTGACCGGATAAAAAGAGCTCTCCATCAAGGAATGGTAAGAGAGCAAAAGTTTGGGTCCTTGAAGCTCTAACCTGCACTAAATTGCTTATATGTTGAGGATATGTTCAGACAGGTCTGTTACTGTAATGTGGGGGTCCCTTTTCTAAGTTGTGGTTGTCCCATTGTCGTTTGACCTTTCATCTTTTGACAGAGCTTAAGGTCAGCATTAAATGTTAGCAGGTTTGTGACAGACCCTTGAGCCAGAAGTGGTGTTATGAGGCAAATTCTATCCACTGTCTTTCTGTCCTTGTCACTGGGTTTGCAGGAACGCAGTGGCTCCACGATTTCCCCCATCCTCACTGTCATACACACCAAGATGGCACCACCCACCTTCAACAGGACCAACAAGTTCACAGCTGGATTTCAGAACATTGTGGATGCATATGGTGTGGGCAACTACAGGGAGATGAACCCAGGTGAGAAACACTCAGCTACATATATCTGGTTTGCAGGAGCCAAAATAAAGCCTTTGAGCTCTTTCACTATCCTAAAAACTGTTGCTGCTGACTGAGAAATCTGAACCATATTAGAACTGTTTGGTGTATAGGCATGGATTTTCTCTGGCAAAGAATTTGGCTGTTGGTCTTCAATGAATGGTTGTGATGGAAATAAGGAACTGTACAAGTACAGGATGGAGAACAAATGTTCTGAGGAAAAGAACTATACTCATAAGGGAAGTGTAAGCTGAGCTCACTGTGTTGAGGCAAAGAAGGCCAAAAGGACCTGATAAAAGTTTGAAACAATGATAGAGAATTTCAGACCACTAAGAATTAATAGAAACCTAGAAATGAGAGCCCATGTGAAAGGATGAGATTAACTCAGATTGTTGAGGCCGAGCAGGTTGAAAAACTTGATAGTAACCTTCAAATACATTTTTGAAGGTCACAAAATGCAAAAATAATAAACACCATGTGTAGACAACTGCATTCTGTTGCAAAACAGAATGCAGTTGTCTACACATGGTGTTTATTATGGTGAGGTAAGAAGCAAAGGATAAAACTGCAAGGAAGGTACAGGTCATACAATTGAACATTCTTTGTGATGGTAAAGCTAGTTCTGTGCTAGATCTGACTGCCTGGTGTGTAGGGGAGGAATTGAGGAGGCCTTTTAGGGCAGTACCTGTAAGGAATGGCCTGCTGGAGTAGACTGCTTCTTTGATGAGGCCTTTTTGTTTAGAGAGAGCTGAGCTTCTTGACCTCTCCCTCCTGCAGCTCCCTACACTATCATTACTTTCCCCTTCTTGTTTGCGGTGATGTTTGGGGACTGTGGCCACGGCGCTGTCATGCTGGGCTTCGCACTCTGGATGGTCATTAATGAGAAGAGCCTTCTGGCCCAGAAAAGCACTAATGAGGTGAGTGCCAGGGGTGCACCCTATCAGCATAGGGAAAGGCTCATCGGCCCCATTAAAGGGGACCTTTGAACCACCTCCAAGGGCTGTGTGGAGGTGGTTCAAAGATACCTGTGAGGCAGAGGTTTGTCAGTTCTACCCGTTCATACACAGAGGGCCTAAGAGACCCAAATTTTTCTATGAATAATTGTATATACACAGACTAGTGCAATCATGTCTACTGTTGGTTGAGGCCCACAGACTGATGGACCTGCAGGTACTTTGGTCACTAGCACTGCCTTCTCCCCCTGCAGATCTGGAACACCTTTTTCAGCGGGCGCTACCTGATCCTGCTCATGGGCATATTCTCCATGTACACTGGCTTCATCTACAATGACTGCTTCTCCAAATCATTCAACTTCTTTGGTTCTTCCTGGCATATCATCCCCATGTTTAAAAATAACACTTGGAAGTAAGTGCTAAATGTAGGAAGGAAGTAAAAACACTCCAAATGGAGCATGTAGGCTTGGAAAGAGAAACTGCCTGTGTGGGGAAGGGAAAGACTCCCTGCTGTGGATGCAGCCATGAATGAATCAGAGGTTTTGTCTGACACACACAGATGAACTCACTATTGAAATGGAAATGTACAGTCCCCGGGAACACGCCTGTTTGTTCAGGCACTGATGTGCATAAAAATTTGCAGGTGTCCAGGACTGATGCATAGAGAATTATCAGTGTGAGGGAGGCTGCCATTGTGTGGGGCCCATTTACATGCACACAAGTGCAGGATAACAGGTCACAGAAAGGCTGGAGTCAGCTACAGATATCCCGAGGTATTCCTCAGCACACCTCACATAAATATACTGTGGGCTTCGATGGAGAGATTAAGCTGCAAAGGTCATTTCCCTTTTCTCTTGTAGTAAGGATGTGCTTCTAGAAAATGCAGTGCTGCAGTTGAACCCAGCAGTCCCAGGAGTCTACTCTGGAAATCCATATCCATTTGGAATAGATCCGGTAATTAAATTAAATTGCTCTAAGATAATTTGTATTTCAGTCCTGTTTCTGCATATCAGGTGCATCAGTAGTTCCCTGCACTCTCTCCTGAAGCTTTGCTTTTCACTTTTTGCTCTTTGTTCCTTACACAGTTGTTATGGTTGAACCGCAGCCAGCAGCCAAGCCCCACACAGCCCCTCACTCACTTCCCCACCAGTGGGATCAGGGAGAGAATTGGAAGGGTGAAAGCTGGAAAACTCATGGGTGGAGATATAGACAGTTTAACAGGGAAAGCAAAAGCTGTGCACACAAGTAAAGAATTGTCATCTCTTCCCTGGGCAGGCAGGAGTTGAGCCATCTCCAGGAGAGCAGGACCCCATTGCATGTGATGTGACTTGGGAGGACAAACCCCATCACTCCAAACATCCCCCCTTCCTCCCTCTTCCCTCCACTTTATACACTGAGCACGATGTCATATGGTCTGGAATATTCCTTTGGTCATTTTGGGTCACCTGCTCTGCCTCTGGCTCCTCCCAATCTCCCATGCATTCCCAAGTTCCTCACCAGCCTCACGAAAAGCAGCAAAGACCTTGGCTCTGTGTAAACCCTGCTCAGCAATAACAAAAACATCTCCATACTATCTACCCTGTGTTTACAAATACCAGCCACTATGAAGAAAAATATCTCTTACCCAGGCAAAATCAGCCCATTCCACTCCTTATTCCATACTATTTACATCATGCTCAGGTACCACACTATTCAATACAACTTCATTAACCACAACTCACCCCCCCATTCATCAGTCCTTCTGATGCTTTCCTTTAGCAATTAGCAATTTATATATTGCTAACAGCTCTGCACAGGCAACAGCAAAATAGAAAGTAGAAAGGAAGTTCAATTTTGCTGGAGAGTGGTCTTGTGCTACAGTTTCTTTTCTACCATACATCTGCTGAACTCTGTTTCCTTACTTGAGTACTTGAGTGCCATTTCAAAGATAGCTCACCGGTATGAAGGCTAACTTCCAAATTTCATGCAATCTATTTGTTGCATGGAATGTGAAATAAATGGCAGTATTGTTTAACTTAGCCACATTTTCTTCTCTGTGTTCTATTTCCTTTTTTCTTTTGTTCTGTCTTTATCATGTATCGAAATGTACTTTTTAACATCAAACTTTCTTGTTTCAGTCTCCGTATTAGCCAAATAACTCCCATCCCTGCTGGTTGCACTCTCATTTCAATTGGTCACCCAAAGGAACTCTGTCCTCCCCTGGTTCTCAGAGACATTGACCTTGCAGTCAGTTTTTTATAAACTCAGCTCTAAAGCTCTGCCCAGGATGTGGGCAGTCTGGTTCACAAAATCACCTTGGAAGCAGCTGAGTTTTCTGCATGTTGCCCTGTTACATGCCTAATTTAGGTTGACCTAGCCTACCTCTTCCAACCTGGCTTTCCCCTGTTCAAGAGTGTAAAAGTCCTGGCTGAGTGGGAAGAATGGCTGAACAAGTGCTGGCAGGGAAGGAGTGAGCAGGAAGCATCAGCCCTTGCATGGCCCTCTCTGAGATTATCCGTGTCATCTGCCCTGAAGGATGGATGACTCTACATTTTGCAAATCCTGCTGAGATGACTGAAGTGTATCTTGGAAAAAAAACTCACCCCGATATGAAGAAGCTAAGCAGTCTCATTGGTATCTAGAGAAGAGGCAAAGCATGTCAAACAAATATGCAAAAGCTAATGTTTCACCCTCCAAATAATCCTGTCTTCCTTCTTTCTCTTCAGTTGCTATACTTAGTGTCTGAAAAGTCATGTATTACTTACTGTCTCTGAGGAGAGAAGACTTTGGGGTCTAGGAAGTTTGAGAAGAAAGGAGAAGCAACCCTGAAGCATAAAAAAGTCAGGACTGAGAAGGGATGTATGTCCTAACATAACAAAAAAGTTACTGCAGAGGCAGGTAATAAGCTGATCTCCATGGCTAAAGAATTGAAAACATTTTTTTTCTATTCAAACAAATAGTTTGAAAGTGCTCTGTCCTCAGTACTTCTCTGGTGAGGGTGGAACTAATTTTGGTTGCAGCAGGAGGGATTTTCTCTTGCCTTTCCACTTTTGCTAAAGATGATGACTCAGCCTAAGGACAGGAAATGACACAGAAAATATCTAGGTTCTGCTACCAGCCTTTGCAGTGGTTTCTGGAGGACTGAAGCAAAGTCATAGGATCATTTTAAATTCTTGTTATTTCCTTTGTTAAGGTTTAATACTTTATACATTTTAGATTAATACCTTGGCAGAGTGAAAAGTAATAAAAGGAACATCTAGATTTCTGTGCGTTGCTACCCTCTTACTAGAACTGGTCGGAGTAAATTGATGGTGCCAAAGCAACAACTTCCACAAACCTTTTATTGATCAAACACCTGAAAGTCTTGTTCTTCTCTCTCTCTCCCTGTTCCTTTACCCAAAGATCTGGAATGTTGCATCGAACAAGTTGACTTTCCTGAACTCCTACAAAATGAAGATGTCGGTTGTCATAGGGATTGTGCACATGATTTTTGGGGTGATACTCAGTCTCTTCAACCACATGTAAGTTCATTTCAGCAAGCCTGTTGCTGCAGCAGCACACAAGTCCTCATCACTAAACTGGTGTCCTTCATTAAGAGAAAGTCATATTTTGGAGAGATGATTTGAACTTTGACCTTTTCCTGGTGTGAGTAGAAATGTTCCATACACTGGCTCACCCACACAATGGTTGATATGCAAAGGAAGCCATAGCATTGCAGGCATTTTCTTCAATAAACTCTCTTTTAAACTTACTTTCTTCACACAATGGTTGATATGCAGTGGTTGATATGCAAAGGAAGCCATAACATTGCAGGCATTTTCTTCAATAAACTCTCTTTTAAACTTACTTTCTTATAGTCTCAGTTCTGCAGAAATATTGAAGCCCACTAAATTAAAAAGATGTAGCATCCTCCCGCTATTGACAACTTTTCTCCTGAAAGACAAGCTCTTTTGGCCTAAACCAAAACACACTGAAATCTTGCAGAGAATGTGCATTTTGCCTATCTTAGCAGCTCTTGTTCAGGATTTGTGGGTGCACTTGTCTATATCTCTGCCTTTATGTTTTGCAACAACAAATAAAAAATGGTGATAGAGTGTGGGGGCTGACACTGTTGTGTTGAGAGACTTTCCAAAGCTGCAATGTGTGTAGTGACCTTCAAGGACAGAAAGTGTTTGTGAGGACAGAGAGGACCCTGCAGGATTGATACTACACCTGGTTCTGACCTTTCTTGCATATAATACTCAACTTTGTGAATAAGACATTTTTTTAAAAATGTATTTTATTTTGGTGTAATAATCTTTTGAGTTGCTGAGATACTGGCAGGTCAAGTACAAAAACCTGAAGATAATCAGTATAACAGAGATTTTCTATTTAAACAATGGATTTCACTGATAAAGCCTGTAATTATGGACTTCTTTCTTGGCTAGTGATAGTTGTAAATTTGTTAGGTTATTTTCCAAAAACTAAGTACTACCAAACTCGGGTGCAAACTTGTATTAATATCTAGTGTTTTAACTCTAGTTTTTCTTTCCTGATTCTTTCCAGCTACTTCAGAAAATACATAAACATTATCCTTCAGTTCATTCCAGAGATGATTTTTATTATCTCTCTTTTTGGCTACCTGGTCTTCATGATTATTTTCAAATGGTGTCAATATGATGTCCATTCATCCCAGAGTGCACCAAGCATCCTCATCCACTTTATCAACATGTTTCTGTTCAACTATGGTGACACTTCAAATGCTCCATTGTATCTGCATCAGGTATGGATCAAGCAGCCTGAATCCACTGTAGTTTCGTATTTGCAGTGGGTGTTGTGGAGAGTGGATATAAAGATACAGGCTCAGAAGCTCAATCACAAGTGTCAGTCACAAAAGTAAAGTTTATTCTTCTGGTATTTGTGTTGGTCTTGTCAACAGGAAGGGGAAAGCAGCTATCAATCAGTGATGCAGAGGAAATCTCTTTCATTCTGACAATCTCTTGTCATTCTGACAAGAATAATGATGCAGTGGAAGATACTATGGGGGAAAAAAATCAAAGTGTGACTAAAGACACAAAGCTACCTATTGCAGGCATGCTGTCCTGCAGTCTGGTCACAATGCTAGAGACATCTTCCTTTCTTCCTATAAGATAAGTTCCTATTTCATCTTTGGAAAGCTTTAATACTTGACATTTTCACCTAAAAAAGTAGAAGTAGCTAGAGGATTTTCTGGCAGCTTTTTGTCAGAAATAACTCCTCTTGGGAGTTCACTAAAGAAAAAAAAAAAGCAAGCAAGAAAATATCTCCTAGGAGAAAACTTGTTTTAAAGTCATCTCCATTTATATTCTCAGAACATGGAATCTTTTTCTTTGATTGATTTTACATCAGCAGCATCAATGAATAATCTGCAAGCAAGTGCTGCATCCAGCCCCATGTGTGCAGCCACATCTACGGTTGCACACTGGGCACTTCAACATAAGCTCAATTTTAGGGGCAGCTGGTGAGTCAGAATTAGTATAGAGCCCTGATCATCTCCAAGAAACTGTGTTAAGGATTCAGGGCAGTTTGGGAAAACACTGTCTTCTCAGACTTTAAAAAGTCTTTAGATAACGTTGTGCTTTGTAACAACCCAAAGCTTTCCCAAGGTGGAAATTTTTTTGTTATACTCCTGTCCCCCTGTCCCACCAGGAACAGAATGTGCCATCTTCCTGGGTAGTCTGAATGAAAATATTGTATGAGCCCAATCATAAGGTGATCAGACATCTGAGCCAGCTTTTAAAAAATGCACAACTTGTGGTTTTCTTTGTTTGTTTTGATGTTGCTGTTTTCTGAAAGTACCAACAGTTTTGTTGGACAACAACAGGGATGCCATACTGCAATGTAAGAACACCTTATATTGTGGGGACAATCTGTTACCAAACCCAAGCTATGGGGATTCAATTCCTTCTGGAATTGCAGATGTGGAATAAATCCAGGGCAAGACTTGAATGACTTGGCTCTTACTGCAGCCTTTCTACACTGATCAAAGCAAGGCAGCCTGACTGACTCACACAGAGTTAGAACATTCACTTGGGACACTGAGTAGCCAGGTTCAAGTCAATAGCATGAGATTTTGGTAAATTAACCCTTTTCAGTATGAAAGCCTTTCATCTCCAGGTCTCCAACCATCTCTAGCTGAATGTGCTTTCTGGAGCCTTAAGCACTATACATTTATTTTCTTGTTCTCGCAAGCAGAGGATACACAGTCAAATACAACAAATACAACAGGGAGTTGAATTGTATTTGTTGTATTAAAAAAATTACCATTATATAGACTCAGGTTTCTAACCATAAACGTAGTTGGCTAAATGAAGTAAAGCAACTTTTTAACTTTATGCTCTTCTTGTTTTGTCATTTAGAGAGAAGTGCAGAGTTTCTTAGTTATATTTGCTCTGATTGCTGTTCCCTGGATGCTCCTAATTAAACCTTTCATCCTCCGAGCCAACCACCAGAAAGCACTGCACATGGTAAGGGATGTGGATCAGCTGGGGGGGATTCAGTACTGCAAAGACAAAGCTGGGGAGAGAGACCCCAAAAACTCTTTGGAGTGATGTAATTCTACATTTCTCTGACCTCAGGCTTTCTCTGACAGTTTCAAAGTGTGCTTTACACACATATGCCCAGGACATACGTATGGACATGTCTAAACCATCTAAACTAGAATCAGAGAATGGCTAAATTTGAAAGGGATCACTGGAGGTCATCTGGTCCAAACTCCCTGCTGAAACAGGGTTCCCTAGGGCTCTTTACTTACATTTGTGTCCAGACAGCTTTTAAATATCTCCAGTGAAGGAAACATCTCCCTGGAAGCAGGAGCTTTGCTGGCAAGGACAATACCCTATTTGTTAAGCTGACACCAAACTCTTTCACTTGTTGTATCCAAAGCCAAGGAAGATTCAGAAAGATTGAAGTGCTGGTAAAGGAAAGACACTGAAAAGACCTCAGTCTGGTCAGTCCACAATGTCCACTAACCATCAGTTTGCTCTCTGTAGAAATGGGGCATCTGTAAAAGTCCTGGCTGTGGAGAGAGCAACAGTGCTTGAAGGAGAGGTTTGATTTAAAAGCTGTTGCCTGCTTTCTGGTAGTTCTTTCTTCCTTAAGTGATTACCTTCACATTAACAGTGCCCTCCTTCCCACGGGCTCTGTGGTTTGCCCACAGCTTCTCAACACACAGCTGCGGCAGCTGCAGTTTCCCAGCTGATCATTAATTCTCCCCATTACTGCACTAACAGGACTTTACTTGTCAGTCAAGATTTACTTCTCTTTATAGTCAGAGTTAGTGGCTGGAGTACCATTTATAGGGCACAGATGTTTCCATTTGAAGAAAGAGATGCTGGTTTTGCTGCTTGACCTTTTCCAACCCAGTCACTTCTGACCTATAATTGAAAGCCAGGTCCCTGGGAGACCTTTTCAGCCCTGCCTCTGCACTGTAATTTCTTATTTTGTCATTCTTCTGGGATTTGGATGAAGGCTTGACATGGCTGACTCCATCTCCTGCTTTTATGCCAGGAACATCTGACAGGTTTTACCCACCTCCTATTGTGCCCCCATATTTCTATTCCTAATTTTCATATGTTAGCTGTCTGATCACATCCTACATTCCCCTAGATTTATATGTTTGCAGCAAAGTCTGTTTTCTATGCTGACATTCAGGTAAAGCAAAGATAAAGCAGGTGTGACAATCATTACTGCTGCACTAGGAAACAATATGTTGTCAGGAGACCTTTCCCATGAAACCTGCTGGAGGCTATAAAAGGTGACAAGGCAGAACCTGACAGAAGCCATGAGGTCTCTACTTGGTTATGCTGTATAATAGGACTATTAGATCAGATTGTTCAGGCCTCTAGAAAAGTCCTGTAAATAATAATTGTAGAGAAGTTGACACAAGGTTTTTGCCAATTTAAAGTGAATCAAGTGCTTTTGATGTTATTTCTGTCTGTATCCAAGAACTGTGTGACCTTCATTAAGTCATATGATCCTCTCAGGCTTCGTTACTCTTTCACTTGACACTAATTCCTTTGATTTGTACCCATCTAATTGGGATCATCAGCTTTAAAAGTACCTTAGTTTTCTCATTTGCTAAAAGTGACGGGTCTTCTCATGGTGGGATCAAAGAGAGCATTGTGACACTAGAAACTAGATACAATATAGTTGGAATCACTGGAAAATGCTCTAGGATGGAAAACATTTAGGCGTTATTAGCCATTTGGTGGGAATATTCAATTTCTATTGTCCTTGATGACTGTTGTTGAAACTGTCTTTGTGTTCATGATATAATCCTTCATGTGCTACCCATCATGAGGTTATTGAGGCAGCTCTGTGCCATGGACTTCTTCATTTTGGTATCAACCAAACATACTGCATTTGTTTCTGAAAGATCCGTTCTCAAGCCATCTCAGGAAACTCAGGAGGTGAAAATGAGGGAGATGTCCCAGAGACCAATCACTCCAAGAAAGCTTCCCAGGGAGACCACAGCGGTGGCCATGAGGGTGACGATGAAGAGGTAAGAAAATTTGGACAGAAAATTGTAGTAGTAGCAGAAGACACAAAGTCAAGCAGAAGATTTTTGCAGAGTTGCCAGCCCTTCTTTCTAACAGGATATCAACACATACTGTTGTAACAGTTTATGTTTTCAAGTAGAAAAGGATTTGAACTTTCATTAAATTAATTCCTCTGAATTTTTCCTTTGGTCTTGCCTGGTGGTGGCATGCATTCTTACAAACTTCAAGCTTTTACAAACCTCAAGGTTTTGTTTCCTCAGGGGTGGTTGTTCACTTCAACATTGCACCCAGAGCAGGTCAACTCTTTCCCAAGAGTCAGTGAGCTTTCCTTCCTTAAATTGCAAAGAAGCATTTAAAATTGGCAGCCAGAATTTTGACTAGGGAGATAATCCTTCCTTTGGCAGATATTGTCGAGAGCTTCTACAGTAGGAAGCAACACAGGAAAAAGTGACAAAAATATTTGTAGCAGTTGGGAGTATCAACAATATTGAGTGTGGATATGGCTTGATGTTCCCAGTCACAGGGAATCTTCACAGATTTGCTTATTCATCATTATGAGATAGAGTTATTCAGTGTTATCTCCCAAAATGTGTATGCCCATAGGCAAAAAGCCCCTATTTTACATAAGAATTTCTCTCTCTATAAGAAATCACAGAGATTGGCAGCAACTGGATTGACATTTAAGGATTTGAAATCGTAAGAGTGGAATGTGAGCTGTTCCCCAGACATTTCATTTTCACTGGAATTGTATTTCTCCAGCGAGAATGTATGGGAAGATCATACAGAACTGACACTTTTCAGAGCAGTCTCTTTTCCTGGGAAATGCCTTTGTGTTGCTCAGGACATAGCAAAGAAAAGAGTAAGAAGAACCTTTGGTGGAGTGTTGCTCTGCTAACCAGAAAGTCCTGAAGTGAGAACTGATAAAAATTTTTTGGTTTTATATATTTTTTCAGTTCAATTTTGGAGACGTATTTGTCCACCAAGCTATCCACACCATTGAATACTGCCTTGGCTGCATCTCCAACACAGCCTCCTACCTGCGACTCTGGGCGCTGAGCTTGGCCCATGCACGTGAGTGATTGTCCTCCTTTAGTCTCCTCACCATGCTGGTCATGGCTTCTGCTGGTGTTTGACTATTCCTGCAAATTTCTTCATGAAATCCAAGTTTCTCCTTGTGGACGTTTATGTGTCAGGATGTTTTGCTTCTGGTTAGATCACTCCAAGTGTTTCATGGCAAGCATCTCAGTTTTCAGAGGTGATCCCTGGCAGCTCTGACTGCATTCTCTGGCTGGGGCCCATTTCCTGCACTGCTCTTTAGCCACCCCTCTGGAACTGTCCTCATGGTGTGTGGCATGGTGGGAGGTGCAGTCCACTTGTGTAGTCCAGTCCATGGAGGTGAAGCAGTATGGGAGCCATAGCTGCTTTTCCCAAGAAGCACTTGCTGTAGCCTTAGGGTATGCAGATGAATGCCAAAATTACTTGAAACAGTCATTTTGATTCTGTTCAGCAAACAAGAAAGAAAAGGTCTGGCTCAAGAGCTTCTGGAATTTGTCATTTTCACTGGGATTTTTCCCAGAAACATTCAGTGGAACATTACATTCCATGAGAAATGTACAGCATTTCAATGTCTTTTGTCTTGATTTGTGATAAAAACAGATGCTCAAATACTAGAAATTGCCTCAGGCTAGAACTTAGATTTTCAATGTTTCTAATTTTTCTAAAATGCCTTTTATTAATATTGCTGTAATGCCTCTGGCTAGGAGTTGCACCTGCCCTAAAGAATTGTGCACACAAAAAAAGGAAAACAGAAAGGGGTAGGGGGCAAGGAGGGGGGCTGTGGTGTGCTGTGCCATGGATTGATAGGGGTAAGCTGTACTTCTTGGCACAGAAATGAGCTTAGTAAGAGTGGAGTGGAAGCTGATACACATTAGCTTTACACAGAGAACAGATACCCAAACAAAATACAGCAACTAAAAGCTTAGCTAAGGACGTACATATTCTACAAACTGGGAAAAATGGGTGAGCTGGCAGACTGCATGCTGCATCTGTCCGTAGCTGCTGCTCAGCACTGTTTTCCTTTTATTTCCTTTTATTTCCTGCAGAGCTGTCAGAGGTCCTTTGGACCATGGTGATGCACAATGGGCTCAGCAGCAGCGGCTGGGCAGGCCTCATTGCCATCTTCATCATCTTCGCGGCATTTGCGGTGCTGACCGTGGCCATCCTGCTGGTCATGGAGGGGCTCTCGGCCTTCCTGCACGCCTTGCGTCTGCACTGGTATGAGCAGTGGTCCTCTGGAGCTTTTCCCAGATCAGTCTTTGGGAGGGAACAGGCTGTGGGAACAGCTGGGCACAGTGTTAGACACGCTGTGCCAGTGCTTTGGACCATTAGTTGCCTTTGGCAAATGAATTCAGGGACTCTTCCAAAGGGAGCTCAGAGATCCCTGCTCTGACCTGTTTCCCGGAGCAACCTGCTTGTCCTCCTGCACCTGTGGTGGTTGTCAGCATGTGAGGCAAATGGCAACCTGCAGTTCTGTCCTGGTAAACACGCAGAGCCACTGAGGCCTCTTTGAGCTGCACGACAAGGCCCGAAGGCAGCACAGCCACACCACTGGCTGTGCATCCCACCCAGGGATCTAACATGACTGCTGCCAAGGGCAACAGGAGTTCAGCTGGGAGTGCAAAACCTGGTAAAAACCTGGGTCCATGCTTGTGTCATCAGCCCAAGTTGAGCTTCAGGCTGCTTAGGCTTTGTGGCAAACCAGCTCAAGTTAGCCCATGCTGGCCTTAACTGATCATCAGTGCAGGCAAGGACAGTGGTGCGGACTGACTGTCAGCACGTGAACAAGACCAAGGTGACCAAACACCCTTCACCACCACTGTAACTCAGCACCCTACCTGAGCGCCAAGCTGTGGCCTTTTTCACCAAGTAATGTCCTAACACAAATCATAAACACTGCCAAAGCATGGTGCAGGTGCTTGTCACAGTGCAGGGAAGAGGAGGTGTCTGTCTCCCTCCAGTGTAATTAGCAGGTGGTTATCTCAGCTCTCAGAGCTTCTAGAAGCAGGTTACCAGGCAAGGTTTTGCTCACTGGCCTCATGGTAAGAATTTCCAGTTTGGCTCCATAGAAAGTCAGAGCTGATGTGTGCCATGTTGCTCCCTGGGCTGCCTGTGTCTCACTGCTGGTCCCATTAAGGCCTAACATTCACAGCTTACAGTCTGTCACATCTTGTGGCCTCCCTTTTCCCATGGGTGCTGTATTTCAGCCTCTCGGCTGGCTGTAGGTCCTGCCTACGGGCAACACTGATGCCTCCCTCTGCTCCTCCCTAGGGTGGAATTTCAGAACAAGTTCTACGTGGGAGCTGGGTACAAATTTTCTCCGTTCTCCTTCAATCACATCATCAATGGCACTGCAGAAGAGTAAAACCAGTGCATCACTGCTTCCCTCCTCAGACCAGCCTCTGTTTTCTCGTGGTGGCTCACCCACAGAGTAGGATACATGGGATGAAAGACAATAGGCATGGCCCTTAAAGAAGAGCTGTAGATTAATATGTCCTAGCTACAATATACTCCAATATACTCCTGTATCAGCTAAGAGATCACCTGTATCAGCTGGTCTGGCTGGACCCTTGGCTGAGATTTGTCTGCAAGTACCTGATCCTCAGCATTTGATAGGGTCAGCTGCCTACTGCTTGGTTGAAAAGAGGAGATGCAGCTTTGGAATTAAATTGGTATTAACAATCGACTCACATGCGTTCTGCTCCATTTGCTGCCTTGTCGTTGTGGTATATTTCTTTCCAAGGAAAATATGTTTTGTGTGTGGTTGATCATATGATGTAATTAAGTCCCTATAGGATTTCAGCCCTTCATTTAGCACACAATGCAAATGATCTCAAAGACAGATCGTATTGCAGACTTGTAATTTTCTACATGCTTTACTAGAATAACCCCCTTTTTATCTGATTTGCTCCAGGGCTTGACAGCACTGGATTATAGAAGTGTACACACATCATCACTTAACAAAAGTGTTAGTTTTGAGCTATGTAAACAAAAGTCTCCACATTGGCAGCCATTTTATTTATCTCGATTGACTTGTTTGTCACTGAAGTCTCAACATGTGCTGTATTTTTCAAGATGGGTTGTTAAAGCAGATTGTGCAGAAATGCTAATATCTAATGAACAGAAAGAAAAGTGGAATCAAAACAGTTGGCGTGAATTTGAAGTACTGATGTACTGCGATATTCTGAAATATTCATGAATTACTAATCCTTCAAACTGAATAATGTTAATCAAAACAGGCTATGTTTTTTTTAACCCTGAACTATGTAAAGAAAACGGAGTACACCAAGGGATTTGGAGTGGACAGTGCTCCCTTCCACGGGGCGTGGCCGAAAAAGCCCTTATTTTCAAAACTCACTGCCTTGATATCCAGCTCCATCAAAAAACCCACATGGGAGTGTTCCCAGCAGGCCACACAATGTTATAGTCATCACAGGTTAGGTTTCTGTAGTACTCAGGCTTGAGAGTCACCTCCAGCCTCAGTGACAGGGGAGAAAATAAGGCCCCAAGCCAAGCAATAGTCCAAATTTTTCCCTTGGGGCCTCAAGAAGCCATACTAACCTTTTCAACAGCTTGGGCTCGAAGCAGCAGCTGGAGCTGAGAAGAGGTGGGCACAGGCGTGTGTCCATGACCCATGTGTGGTACCAGGTCTCCAGTGTTTTGGGCATAAGTAACCTATGGTACAGGAAAAAACTACACAGACATGACTGCAGATGGTGTCACAGTTGCTCAGCATATGCACATTACCTTTGTTTCTTCCTTCCAGCCTGTTTTGTCTATTTCTGCTCAGGAGAAAAGCTGTCTTGCAGAAAGAATGGCCAAAGTAGTTTGATGCATTATCAAAAACAGAGAAAATAATTTGCTTTATTAAACACTGGGTGAATTTTCTACACAAGCACATATTTTAACTTAATTGCAGCCTTCCATGTGATTGCAATGTAACTGAGACAATGATTACCAGAAACAGATTATCCGTTCCTTTCAGAGCTTCTTGGTGTTTTGCTCTTTGTCTAAGGCTTACATTTTAAGCAAGAAAAACAAGTTATGCTCTGAATACCTCAGGTGACAAGAGTACAGTTGTTTACTGTACTGAACAGCAACTCAAACATTGGGCTTAATTCTGTATTCAGTTCTCTCTCTTTCTGTGTGCAACCAAATAACACAGCACAGCCTGTGTCTCGCTTGAACATTTGTGATACGGGAATGATGCTTCACCACTCCACAAAAGGACCAAGCCCACTAATATTCCTTCCGGAAGCATTCAGATTGCTGAGAGGTAGGGTTGCACTGATACACTTTGAAGAGAGCCCTGGGTTTCATCTGGGTTGTTTTTAAGAATTCTTAAAAAACCTAGAAGTGTTCCAGAGAGCGCTTTTCTTTTGAAAGGTTTTCCTGCAGGAGATGAGGATTTGGGAGTAGAGCAGTGACTGCCTGTTCCCTGCACAGCTGCTAAGCTGAGTGGAACATGTTGTTTAGCTGGTTCTGTGAATGTGGCCATCAGGTGTGGTCAGGTCATGCAGAGATCATTGTTGTAGACTAATAGACCTTCTTGATACAACAGCCCAGCGTCTTTAACTGTACTGTACCCAGTGCTGGAAGAGCTGTGGCTTGTGACTACTTGACCCAAGGCAGGACCTCAGCATGCCCCTCTGCAGCAGACTCAGGATCTGTGCCTATGGGGAATGGGTGCCTCTGGACCCAAAGCTCATCCCATTGCTAGGGAGTAGTTTGTTTCTGAGAACTGGAGGCATGTCTTTAGTAATTTTGTAGGGAATGAGCATTAAACAAAGCTCAGTGAAAGACCATGCAGAAAGAAAAGGCAAAGAAAGGAAGTCAAGCAAACTGTTTTTAATCACTCACAGCCATTCTTTCCTGTGTTTTTTATTCCTTCTTGTGAGAGCAATTGCTCTGTGTGTGTCTGTGCCCTCCCACCAGGACAAGTTTGTGATGTGGAAGGTGAAAAAAGCTGGGTATTGAGTTCTGGTCCAGTCTCTTAGGTCTTCTGGACTGGTGATAATGAACTAGCTTTTGGACTGAGGTTTCAGAAAGTCCAGGAGTCAACAGTTTCTTGGGATTCAGCCTCTGGCTCCCCCAGAAAACAGCACTTTCCTTAGTCTTTACCTATATGATGGCTCTCCATTGTGTCTTTGGCCAGCATGGAGACCTTTCTTTTCTCTGTCCCACTCTTTTGTTTCTCCTGCACCTTTCGTGCATGTAGGCATTTCCATTTGTTCTTCACTCTGACCAGCCTTTGCCTTTCCATGGCAAATAAGTAAAATACCACGAGGTGGTTGGAAAAATGTAATAGACATAGTATCCCTTTGTGCAATCCCAAACACCTGGGCCTGAAAGCTCATCTTTGTGTCTTTGAACTTCACTGGGATTTTGGTAATTTTTTTCCCTTCTTTGCTGGGGAGCTGGAATGCTGAAACATCTACACCCTCCTGTCATTGCACACACGCTGTTGGTGTTTTTGCAATGAAAACATAATGGTATGGATCTGGCAGCTTGGATCGTGCAGCTCATTCAGCAGATGCCAATAACAGCTGAATATTAGATATTATTAAGAAGAAGATATAAAATAAAGCTGTGAGATAGCATATGTTGGCTGGTAGCAAATATCTTCCAGATGCTTGGAAGGATGAGATTCAGCTTGGGAGTTACTTTGATAAAAATATTGCACCATTGCTGCCAGCTCAGTGTATGTATTCAAAACAGAAGGATTTTGGAAACCCTTGTGAGACCAATACCAACACTGAGTAGTAAAGGTCAGCACGTACATTCCTAGTCAAGAGCCCACAGCTCTCATGGCACTGAGATTTGCTGCACAACAAGGCTGGGATCCCTGTGGCAGTTTAAAGCCATGAATGCTCCCTGCATTTTGCCACCTCATCAAGGAATTTAGAAGGATGAAGCAGACCTTATTTTTCTCATGGTGCTGGTGCCCAAGTTGGCTTTATCTGGCCTAAGAAGAGCCAGTGGCTGCAGTGCCCAGGTAGGGGATGGCAAAGGTGCCTTACGGGCACAGACTGCTGCATGACCTACCTCTGAAACCTACGAGCAAAGATCTTGCTGGTGTTTCAATAATGATGTGTCCCAGCACGCTCCTTCCTCCTGCTTGGAGTCATCCTCACAAGAAGGGATGTGTAAGCACCAACACCTGTGGCAGGCAGTGCCTGTGGAGGACCTGCAGATGCAGTGAGAGAAGCACAGGTCAGCACTTGGGCACCCTGCCTACAGCACCTACCCCTGGGTGGTGGAGGTGGGTGGAGAGGGACCTGCCCGTGCCCAGCAAGGAGGAAACCTGACTCCTGGGAGCTGGATCCCGAAGAAACCTCACTGCCAGCACTGTAAAAAGTAAATAGCTGAGGGGAAACAGTCAGAAAAGAGAAAAGGTCTTCTCCTCCGAGCCTGAGACACCACAGAGGTAAGAAAGCTTCATTAAATAAAAAAAATTTAGTAAAATCTTGCTTAATATTGGGGCATCTGATAATTTGTATGATCAGATAGCCCCACTCTCACCTGCAGGGAAAATTCTCAGCCAGAGAAGGTCTCTGACCTTACTGACAGAGTTCCCAGGTGGTGTCACAGACAGCACTGCACATTGTATGGCCTTTGTGTCTCATAGCCCAGCGGCGTAGGGTGGGGGCCACAGCATCATTCTGATGGGTCCCAGCAGCAGTTTCACTGTACTCTTGGGTGTTCCCTTCAGCTGGAGGATTTTTATTTTCCCTGCCAGCAACAGCTTTGTCACTGCTGTTCTTTTGGCTCATGTAATTGGTGTTTAGTTGGATTTACAAATAGAGGGAAATTTGTGACTCCCTGAAGATAGCTGCTCCATCAAGGCAAACAGGGCTGCAAAGGTTTGGGATGAACAAAACTCAGGTTTGGTAGGAATTGTTAGGAGGTTTAATGTGCCTGCACAGATTTCTGGTGTTATTTGAGGTGCTGGAGAGTATATCCCACCTGCTTACCAGCTGCAGTTTGTGGTTTTATTTGTGGTAGAGACCAGTGTGGTTATCACATTAGGTACTCTCCACCATCCTGCTGCCTCTGAGGGTGTCTGGATACTGTGGGGTGCTGGAGGTGGCACTGCAGCCTTGTGCTTGAGCATCTGACCCTCACTGCAAGTTCTGCACAGCAGCACCAGGGGCTGGGGTTCCCTCCCCTTTTGTGGAAGAGTTGTGGCACTTCCCAGAAGGAATCCCCATAGCCCAGGGCGGGTACCAGTGAAATGCTCCAAGACCCCTCAGCAAACAGTAGAAGGGCATCCCAACATCAGGATGGGTGGGCAAAGGCCCAGGCTGTGATGCTTGTCCTGCCACCACTGTGGGCTGTGCCTGCCACAGACATTTTGGAGGAGAGTGTCTGTTTAACCTGACAGAGGTGTGATGTGGCAGCTTAGGGTAGAATGTGTTTGCAGGTCCCTAGTCACAAAGGAACAGAAAAGGAGAAGAACAGGAGCCCAGATTTTGTGATTGCAGAGCCTTTGGCTATTCAGACATGCAATAAATCTTTGCCTCTTCCCTGTGGGCTCTTCCAAGCACCTTGTTTTGTTTCTGTTGAGCTGGTTCCACTTGGAAATAGTCCCTAGCTGTTGGCCATCATAATCAGCTGGTGGCTCTGTGAGCTGCTGGCAGCTATTGCTGCCTCCGAGGGCACTGCTGAGAGACAGATGTAACCAATATCCTTTGCATATTCTTGGGTGCTGGACTGTGATGATCTGTGACAGCAAAGTCAGTGTATGTGACCCAGCTGATTAATCTGCCATTAGTCCTTAATGACCTCCTTCTAACTGTACCTAGGATCAAAGTGTCCATCCTGGAGTACTGTAATTCCATACTTTCTGTGTTCACCTGCCTTCTATCTCAAATGGAGTTTTGTGTCTTTCATTAGATGCTCTCAGCCATTAATTCCCTCCAGCTCTCACCCTCTGCAGCCTCCCTGGTCTCTGCTGGTTGGCTGTGAACACAGCCTGGGCCAAGCCCAGCACACCTGAAGGGAGGTAATCAAAGGAGAGGGAGTCAGCAAAGTGCAGAGGTATTGAGCTCCCCTCTGCAGTGCCTGAGCAAGCACTCAGCAGGAAAGGTTGTGGGTTTAAGCAATCAGTGTGCTTAATCCCTGCCGTGGGATCAAAATGAGTTTTTCTGATGAGGAAAAGCAACAGTGGTGAGGCCAACAGATCTAGTGCTGAAAGCCAGGAACACTGGCAGAGGAATCCAGCTTCCAGTTGCAATTCAGAACACATGGCTGTGTTTATGGATGCCCTGAGAGGATGGGGATTAGTGTGCCAAGGGATGAGGGGTTGATTTGCAGCAGCAAGCTGTGTTCTGCTTGGGTGAGGAGCTAAGTGCTACCCCTGCCACCCTCAGGGTCCTGGGGTTACAGAGCTGGCTGGGTGACCTGCCTCTGCCTCAGTGGTCAGAGTGTCATGCTGAGCAAGAGTGCAGCACCTCTCCTGCTCCCTCAAACCCAGCTCCACTGGGGAGCCTCCAGCAGGGGCAACAACTATTGGTTGTATCCCGTCTTGGCTCCTGGAGATGCAGCATCTTTTAGACTGGCACTGCATTTTACTGACCTCTGGGCTGGGGAAGCTGTCACATGCTCTCTTGCCTTAACAGATTTCCAGTCTTCCCTAAGACAATCCCTGGACTTTCCATAAAAACAGCCAGTGTGATGTGATAACTGATGTCTCTCAGTTCAACTAACTTACTCTGTGATGTTTCTATGCATTTTTCACCAAAACCCTGATGGGGAGGGACATCTTCCAGTAGCTCCATGAAATTAATATTTGACTGTATCTGAAAGTTTCCACTCCAGTGTGAGAAACTGCCTCACTGTTTTCTTGCTCAGGTGATTCTTCTGAGATTTCACAGGTAAATCCTAGCCTTGCCTGCAGTGACAGCAGATCCCAGCAGGAGCTGAGATGGCCACTGCACCAAAAGAGGCAGAAAATGCTATTGGCTTGGAAGAAATCCACACAGAGAGAAAAGAACCACCAAAAGGTGGGTTTCTATTGACAGGACTAGAAATTTGGGTCCTTGTTTAGCTGGGGTAGAGAGAGGGTCCTCAGTTGTGCCACTCCAGCCACTTAAAACCTCTGTACATGGAACCACAACATCAGCATCCTGCATTCCCCTCCCACCACACCTACCAGGCTGGTAGCTGCTGCCTATGGCAGTGGGAAGAACTGGGTGGCTTGGCTTTTCTCAGGCCTCTGCTTTGTGTAAACATTTCATTATATTGGTAATTTGAGGATTCATTTACTTGAAATAATTTTTGAAATGTTACTCTGTTTCAAAAGCATTTTAAATAGTACAAGGCTGTCCTTCCTCCGTTTGCACTGGCTGCTGTTCCAGCAACCCCCTGTTGAGCCCTGCCACCAGGACATAAAGCTGGTAGATATTTGCAGGCTTTTTCCTGGTGCAGTCCCACAGGAGCAGGAGAAATTTTTTATGAACAGGAGGTACAGTTTCACTGCTGATACAGTTTGTGTCTTAATTTTCTTTTCATGTTTAGGACAAAAGACATTTACAGTGGAAGAAGCTGTGGAAACCATTGGGTTTGGGAGGTTTCATATCATGCTTTTCCTCATCATGGGCAGCACTGGGGTAGGTATCTGCAGCCATCTGTGCTGGCCTGAAAAAAGCTTTCTTCTCATTTTTCTCATTGCTGTGCAATAACAACCATAAGCACATACTGCTGCCAGCCCATTTTTCCCATACATACCTTCTCAAGCAGGATTTTTCCTATTTTCATCCTTGGTGAAAGTAGATTTTGGTCCCATTGATATCAGACCCATTTCAGGGCAAAGCTGAGTGGGTTGGCCCAAAGCATCATGGTTTGGCCCCGTTCTGGAGCACTGTCAGGACACGTCTTCAGTTAGCGCCTGAAGATTAGGTTTAGCTTCACAGTTGCATTTTTTGTGTCATCCCCATGGCACCCAAATCCTGTGCAATCTGGCTCAGAAGGCCTGGCATCTTCTCACCCCTGGCTACATGAAAAACTTCATAACTTTCCATAACAAGGGTCTTGGGTTAATTGTGTATCTGTTTTGAGAACTTGGGCAAACGCTGGAGGCCAGGCTGAGCTAAGGATGTAATGAGGGTCTAACCATGAAGATTGCTGCAGCTGAGGTGAAAAAGTCTGAAGCTGTGTGCAAATAGCTCATTCCTAACTGAAGCCAGCTCTGGGGCACACAGGCAATGGAGCAATGATGTTTTTAACCAAAAACAGTTTTAAGAGTTCATACTGGATGCCTGAATCCGCAGCTAGGTACCCAACCAAGGCACCTTGGTTTCCAGAGATAGTTGAAGATCTTCTAATAACCCAGCAGGGTAAGAGTCTTCTCTGCCAAGGATGACTCTTTCCAAACTTCTCAGATATACAGTGTACCTGTACCTGCTTTCTAGGTGTAACTTTCTCTCCTCCCTGTTGCCAAGATCTCCCAGGTCCGGCACGGGGCTCAGACCACTGTGGAGGTACCATGGCTTCACAGGACTGTTCTGACATGGTGGAACTGCCATGGCTGCAGGCCTTGTGGGACTGAGAGACTTTTCCCTGTGGGCTTCTTGTGGTTTCCCTCTCTTGCTAATGCACACTTGTTCCCAAAGGTGGCTGAAGCCATGGAGATCATGCTGATAGCTGTTGTGTCCCCTCTCATCCGATGCGAGTGGCAGCTCCAAGACTGGCAGGTGGCTTTAGTGACAACAGTGAGTGACTCTTGTTCCCCCCAGACAGGTCATCTACCATGTGGTCATAGTCATGGGTACCACCGCGGGTTTTGGAAAGCACATTTCCCAGAAAACCAAACAAATTCCCAGCGCCTCTTTACAGGGACAGGAACAGTGCCACAACTGTAGACATCAGAAATTAAGCCAATGAGAGCAGATGCTCAGAGCAAGTAATTCCAAAGCCAATCCCCACTTCCACATTCTTACTTTGAAAACCCTGCAACCAACTCCCAGCTTTGAGGGTTGCAGCAGTGAGTGCCTACACAAAGGAAGCTATCCCCTGAAAGCCTCTCCCTTGTGGTTCTGGGCATCACAGTTCATCCTGCTGCCCTGAGAACACACCCGCAGGTCAGAGAGCAGAACCATCCCCAAAGCCTCTCCCTTGTGGTTCTGGGTACCACAGTTCATCCTGCTGCCCTGAGAACACACACCCGCAGGTCAGAGAGCAGAACTGCCCCATGTAGCTGAGAATGGACCCTCAACAACTGTGTTTCCATTCCCCTCAGATGGTGTTTTTTGGCTACATGGTGTTCAGCATAGTGCTCGGGCTCCTGGCTGACCGATACGGCCGCTGGAAGGTGAGTGACTGCTGGGGGCTGCACATCCTTTTCCTGTGCTCCACAGGAGCCATGCACCTGGCTGAGCCTGTGCTTTAGTGACCCTAATCCTGCCCTTTTGCAGATCCTGCTGCTCTCCTTCCTCTGGGCAGCCTATTTCTCCCTGCTGACCTCGTTTGCCCCATCGTACATCTGGTTTGTGTTCCTGCGGGCCATGGTAGGAGGTGGTGTGTCGGGCCACGCGCAAGGGTAAGGCTGTGCAAGGCGCCTTCCCAGAGAAGGTAATGGAGGGGCTGGAAGGGGAAAGGGCACCAAATTCCCACATCGCCTTGGAACAAAAAGCCATTCTGTAATTTCACTAAATCCCAGTCAACTGACCTAATTTGCAGTTCCCAAGGACTCCTGAGGCCTGGAATAGAGGGGGCAGCTGCTTTACATTAAATTGGTGACAGAGGGATTATTAAGAACATATAAAACAATTAGACAGGTAACAGATGAGTAAAGGCTGCTTCCTCCTTGAAAAAAACAATAGTCACAACAATTCTGCTTAAGTAGAAAATTATTTTTTAATTATATGAAACTTTCCCACTGAAATTAATTTTTATCTTGTTAGGGCAGAAAGGAGGATGTGGGGGAAAAAAATTCACAATATTAAAAACCACTTCACTAGGAGCCTGGAAAAATAGGGGGTTTTTGTTGACTCTCTTATGGAAACAAATTGTTGACTCTCTTATGGAAACATTGCAGCACTATCCATGGTTCTTCAAAGCCTGGTTGCTGCCCACAAAGGAAAACCCCAAACTGGTCACATTGGCCCAAAAGCCCTTTGCTGAAGGAAAGGACATAGTGGAGAGGGGTGCTGTTGGGAGAAAGCACCTGAACCTGAGTCATGCATCTGCTGAGCTCCTGGCACAGCTTCCCTCACAGGAGGGCCCCCATTCCCTTGCCATGGAGGCTGCTCATGAGCCTCATGAGGGAGGAAGGAAACTGAACATTTTATAAAACATTTCACTGGCTGAGACAGAAGGACCCACTGAGGGTCTCTTCCCACCTCTTTCTCCTTGTCCAGCTAAGGAAACACAATTCACACGGGGGATCTTGAGAGATGCTTGTCCCACGAGGCTCCTGCCCCAAGGGCATGCCAACCCTTTAAAAAGTGGAACAGTTTTCCTTATTTCATGGAAAAAAACCCTTTACTAAAATGTTCATTTCTATGAACATATCTATGCCTGTGCTGACACCTCAGTCACCCCACAGGATCTTCCCATAGGTTTCCTGATGTATAGACTGCAGTGTTTACCTGCTTGTATCCCACAGCCATGGGATGGAAAGGATTCATGCCTTGTGTTTCCCTTGCATGTAATTTGGTGCTGGAGTGGGAAGCATATTGGACAGGGATTCCTTGTCTCTGAGTGCTCAAGGTGGAAGAGGGATGGTTAGAGGGATGATATTGATTCCATGAGTCGAGGTGAACTGTTACTTGATTTGTATGGAAATTCTCATTGCAACTGTATTTCAGCTTTTTTTATTTTCCTCTTTTGCTAGACTTATCATAAAAACGGAATTTTTGCCCACCAAATATCGGGGATACTTGTTGCCCTTATCTCAGGTAAAAGTGAGCACATTGCTGTTTATTCTATATCCGAGTCCCAGGAGATTTGTCCCACCACAGTTTGGAAGCCACGTCTCCAGCACGTCAGCACTTCTCCCAGACTAATCCCACTTGTCTGGGTCTGAGTGAGTGTCCACTGCCTCCTGCGCCTCAGAGTGTGGCATCTGTGTTATTAAAGACATACACAGGAGAGAGGCCACACCTTCTCAAATAATTTGATGCTCCAAACATCTTATAGGGACTTTGAGTGATGGCTGACACCTAGCCTCTTGGTTGTCCTATTGACAATGGGCTGATCTAGCGGGGGCCAGCACTGATGGACTGGCAGGCACTGGAGCTGGTAGCATTCCCAGCCCACTCCAAGCTGAGGTGTATCCCCCCTCCCTCCTCTTGAGACCCCCAGAGATAACAAGTGGTTTATGTAGTGACTCCCAGGTGAGTCTGGAGTCACTCCCTGCTCCTCTCCCTGCTCAGGTTCTGCCAGGGACTTTGCACAGGAGGGTTAGCACAGATAGTCCCAAATTTGGCCCGACACATGCTGGGAAGGTTGTGCCCACTTGCTGGGTCATTGCTTACTGCAGACTTTTGCAGTGGGCAGTTGCTGCATGTGCAGATGATCAGTGGTGACACCTCTGAGTGCACGAATTCATCCCACTGTGGAACCAAACTCTTTGTGTCAGGGATAATCTACTTTTCACTGCAGCCTCCTTGATCCCAGGGCATCATTACCAAAGTGGCATCAGAAACACAAAGATTTATGGAAGAACAATCTTGTATTTCTCCCCAGAAATGTGTTATTTCTGTCCACAGAATATTCATGAACTTGCTGCAGCTTTTGTGATTTATGGCTGAGCTCCCTTAGGTGGTCCTCTGGAAAGGGATGTGTCTCCTAATGGCAACAAGTGAACTTCAGAAAGGAATGTACTTGCAGATCAGAGGCCAGATTGGCTGTTGGTATAGCTGGGCATTGAGTCTACTGGAGGGTCACCAACTTTCAGCAGCAGAAATCTGGCCTGGTTTTGCCGTCTGAGCTTGTAAATATCCTGAATCCTGAGCTTGCAAATCTCTCTTCCCTGAGGAGACCTAGACAACAGGAAAATTCATGAGCAATAGCAGAGAAGTGAATGAAAGAACAAAAGCAGGGGCTTTAAGTACAATTATATCCACAGCAAATTATTGGTTTTTACCTGAAACTAATTAAGACTACCTTCACTGTCCTTCCCCAAACTTCTGTGTTTCCCTTTTTCCTCCCACCCAAGCCCAGCTTCTCAGACAGCCATGGGATGGCTCAATTGAACCTCATCATTCCTTAGCACAGTTCCCCATATATCCACAGAAGAAAGAGAAGAAAATAAATCATTGCCATGTGTTCATGTTCTAACCCCTTTCTTTCCCTTGGAAAGGTGTTTTGGTTGGCAGGATCCTTGCTGATCATTGGCCTGGCATCAGTGATGAACCCAACCATCGGCTGGCGGTGGTTGATCAGAATTGCCTCCATCCCTGGCATCCTTCTCATCCTGGTGTTCAAGGTAGGAAGATCTCCACTCCCTGCTGCACTGCCACTGCCCTGATGTCTCCTCAGGCACCATTGCCCTCCACCCCCTTCATCCTAGGGGTCTTGTTGTGTCCTCCTTTCTCCTCTTCAGTCCTCTCACACAGTGGCTTGGTAAGGTCCTGAAGTGCTAGCAGGGCTGTAGGCCAGCTTCTGGGAGATGCTACCTTGCTGGTGATGGCCTGGCTTTACTGGTCTGCTGTAGCCCTCCAGCAGCCCAGGTTCCAGCGTCCAGGCTGTCCCAGTACCCAGGGATTGTGGTGATGGGCCAGGCACCAAGAAGAAGACAGGCTAGATAGTGTATGAAAAAAATGACAAATAATACCTTCAGTTTAATGCTGGGCACAGCACACTCTCTTCAGTCTTAACATTTTCTATGGCTGAGGAAAGTAGCCTCAGTGAAGTGTTCAGAGAGTGCCAGGGTAAACCACAGTTTCCTCAGGTTTCCTTCTGCTTCAGAAAGCCAGCCTTGGACATGAGAACCATCTTTTTTTGAGGAGGGCGTGGAAAATCCCTGCTCACAGTGCTCGTGGGCCAGAGTGCCAGGGTAAACCACAGTTTCCCCAGGTTTCCTTCTGCTTCAGAAAAACCAGCCTTGGGCATGAGAACCATCTTTTGTTGAGGAGGGCGTGGAAAATCCCTGCTCACAGTGCTCGTGGGCACTGCAGTGCTGAGCTGTGGCTGCTGGAGCTATACAGATGTAAAAGCTCTTCCTGCAGTTGGGTGAATGCACAAGTCCATCTGGGGTGCTACCTGGGCACACACATGTAAGGCTGCTGTGAGTGTGCACTTGTATAACCCAGATGTTTATTTTCCCTGATTATTTTTGCCAGAAAATTTGGATAGCTGAAGTTTGTCATCCAGGAGAAAATAAAAGAGAGAGTTAGTATATATACCTTTGAAAAGGGGGCCTTTAATTCATATTTGAATGAAATAGATGTAATTGTTTATAATTTAATAGAGCCATTTAATTTAAAAAGTATTTTATTTTGGAAAGAGCACCAAACGCTAGTGATGAGTTACATTTCAACCACTTCTTCCTTTTTATCAAAATGGCCTTGTTGTGCCTTCCAAGACTTTTGCTTCAGCAAGTAATATGTGCCTTGTCTCATTTTAGAATGTCAATTCATTCAGGATTGTTTTTGTTAAACTTGTGTCTTTGGCTTTCACCTTTCATAAGTGCTTGACCCAGATCAAGTGGCAGAGCTCTGGGAGCTAGACCACCAAATGGGTTTGTGGGGCAGGGTGAGACGCCCCCAGCATGGGGAATGGGGGGCTGGGGCACACAGTTCCCCAGGGCATGGCTGGAAAGGACAGACAGAGGCTGCTCCAGCTCATGGAGTGCCCTGTGCCAACCTGAGGTTTCTGGGCATGATGTGAAGCTGTGAGTAGGACAGGAGAGGTGCAGAAAGGCTTCCTGCTCTGCTTGCAATTCATCCCAGAGTCGGCACGGTTCAACGTCTCCACGGGAAACACGGGGGCTGCGCTGGCCACGCTGCAGAGGATTGCCAGGATGAACAGAGCGGCCGTGCCAGAGGGGCAGCTGAGGGAGCCTGCCAAGGTAAGGCCAGGCTGTCCAGCCCATTCATCCCAGGCCGCTGGCATCTGGGCTTCAGGAAGGGAATAGGATGCCAACCACATCTTGCTCTGCCTCCCTCGTCCTCCTTGCCTGATTCTTTTCCAAACGACTGCTGAAAGTGATGATGAAGATGTCAGTTTTCTTTTGGAGGAACAGTAACCTTGGCCTTCAAAGGAAACGGAATTTTCTGCTCTTTTTTTCTTTCTCAGTTTGTGTTTGCTCAGAAAAACTTCAAGCTAAGAAAATATTTGCTTCCTTTCCTACAAAAAGGGCTACTGGCAAAGCATGCCGTTCCTTATTGCCCTCCCATCTGCAGGGGTGTTCCCTTTGCCATAAGATCTGGGAACTGTCCCTTGGGGTCTCTCTCAGAGCTGTGACTGGGCAGGCTGCAAGGATCCCTGCTGAGGTCAGCCCAGCCCTCCCAGAGGCTTCTCCAAGCCCCTGGCCTGGCTTGTCCACTGTGTCCCAGGACCCCAGATCCTGAATGTGGAGCCACCAAATCAGCAGAAGAGAGTCAAAGGAGGAGAGAACATTTCACCAATACCATCACCTGTACCTATAAGCAGCTGAGCAGCTCAGGAGTGAATCACTGCTGGACTGAAATGCCCAAAAAAACATGTGTGGGTGCTGCAGGGAGGGTCAGTCTCCCCCAGACTTCTCCCCTCCATTATCCAGTCTGGGCCCTGCTGATTGGTGGGTGGGAGGACTTAGTTGGCTCCTTTGACCCCCAAGACAGGGAAATAAGACAAATCCATTGTTCAGGGCCTCAAAATTATTCAACTCTTTTAAATCCCTTTCCTGGATCTTTTCCCTGCATATTCAATCCCACAGGCACCAAGTATTGTCCTTAGCATTCATGCAAGATGGTGCTATTGTATTGGAATTATTTAGGATTAAAGCTTCCCTGTAATTTAATTGAATTTATGTAATGGACCCACATTGGAGATGGGAAGAGCTTTTGTTAGTTTTGCCCTCTCTCAGGCTTAACCAATGATGAGGAAAATAAAAATAAAGTCAACCCACACCATCCCTGTGAACTTGTCTCCCCTCGGTGGTGGGACCCTGGAGGGCAGCAGGCCAGGCAGGGCCCCCAGTGCCTGCCAGTCTCTGCTCACTGGCACTTCAGGCCCCCCAGAAAGATATATGTGTCCAAAATCTTGCTTCACAGGCAGAGCAGCATGCAGGGCAGTGGGAGCTGGCAGAAGCCCAGAATGCTGACCCCCCAACAGCAGCCAGGGCCCCCTCAGGCACCATCACAGTCACAATGGGACCACTCAGATCTGGAGTCCTTTGGGGTCAAGAGAGCTCAGGATGTTCTCTTCTCCCCTCCTCCATCCTTTGTAGTGCAGGTTCCCATGGGTATGTTTTGGGAAGCAGGACTTTGCTCTCTGGGGGTTTGATGGGTGCTCTGTTGCACCATCTGTGACTCTGCCTGTGCCAAAGCAGCCTGGGGACACGGGGAGCACAGGAGGACCTGGCGTGCCAACTGCTCTTACTTGCTCCTGTATATAAGATGCCTTTATAGAAACTTCTATTTCTATTGTATGATTTCAGGAAAGAAGGGGAAGATTCAAGGACCTCATCCACCCCAAATACCTCAGAACCACTTTGCAGATATGGATCATATGGTACATTTTTTGTCTCTTGCTCATCAGCTCGTTCTCTTGGTTGACAGTGTGCAGGGAGCAGAATTCTCCCATTGGCTCTGCCTTTAACAGGACACCACTCTGCTTCTGATGGTGGCTGCAGATCCTTGGTAGCTGAAGGGACATGGATCACCATAGGTTTGTCCTGTTTCAGACCACACCTCAGACACCCAGACTGGCTGCTGTTAACTTAAACAGGAAAGGGCTGGATTTCCAGGATGGTGCTATGAGTCCTTCCTCAGGACAGAGCAGCTCCTGGGAGCCAGAGGAGAGCCACGGGGCAGAGCCGCTGCAGGCACACAGTGGGACCAGCTGTGTGCCTGCAGCTCTCCTTCCCTGCTTGGGGACAACTTATTCTCCCCAAGGATGGCCAAAGGAGCGTGATACAGGGCTCTGACAGAAACACATTCACCATTACCAGTGCTACTCACTGGGGGAAATTAAGACTGAGGAGACAGATTCCATATGCAGTGTTCCCAGTAGCTGTATGCAAGGGAACACATGTTTCATTGGCTTTGCTCTCCTGGAATGGAAATGTATAAATTATAGTTCCATATGCAGTGTTCTCAGTAGCTGTATGCAAGGGTAATACATGTTTCATTGGCTTTGCTCTCCTGGAATGGAAATGTATAAATTATAGGTCTGTGGGAGCCCATTGACCCAAAATGTTGTGAAGTCAGGGCTTGAATTTTTTATTGTTTTTTTTTTTTCCCTTGACTTCTATGAGAGTTATGAAATATCTTTTTGGTTTTTTATCTTTCTTTGTCTCCTAGTCATCCCAGGAGTTCCTGGTATGTTCTCAGGTCTGCGTTTCCATCCCCCACCCTGCATTCCCTGCCTTCCCAGGTGGCCCAAATTCTGCTGCTCATTTCTGAAACTGCCAGGAGGGATAAAAAAGTGAAAATTAGTTTTCAGCCTGCTTATGATCAGGCATATTCTGAATTACTTGATAATAACAAAGCAAGTCTGCCCTCACCTGGGACCCCCAGGGGGTCACACGTCCTGCCAGCAAACCTGCTCCAGCATGGGCTTCCCATGGGGTCACAGCCTCCTTCAGGCATCCGCCTGTTTTGGCATGAGAACCTCCAAAGGCTGCACACGGATCTCTGCTCCACAGTGGATTTCCATGGGCTGCAGGGGCACAGCTGCCTCTCCATGGTCTGCACCATGGGAAGCATGGGAATCTCTGTTCTGGTGCCTGAAGCACCTCCTGCCTTTCATTCTTTACTGATTTGGGTGTTGGCAGAGATGTTTTTCACACATGTTCTCACTTCTTTCTCTGGCTGCTGTTGCTCTTACACAGTTTTTTCCAGTTCTAACAAATGTTATCCCCAAGGCACTACCAGTATTGCTGATGGGCTCAGCCTTGGTCAGCAGCTGGAGTTGGCTGGCATCGGCTCTGTCAGGCATGGAGAAAGCTTCCAGAAGCTTCCCCTGAAGAGAAGCTGAATTCTGTTCCCCTGAATAGAAGCCACCCCTGTAGTCCCAACCCACTACCAAAACCTGGCCATGCAAACCCAATACAAAGCTGAGCTATGAGCTGGGGTGAGGTTTACTGAGAAAGAGCAGTGCCTGGCCGTAGGTACAAGGGCAGTGCCATGGGACAGGTGACCAGTGGCCTGGTTGATGCCTGAGCCACCCCTCTGCTCAGGCTAAGGGGTTCCATCATGCAGAGCTGGTGCAAGCAGCAGGAGATATTCCAGGGCACCCCAAACCTGCTTCATTTGAGTTTCCTCACCTTCCCCATCACATCTGCACCTCACTGCAGCATTTCTCCCCACAGGCTTGGCATAGCTTTTGCTTACTACGGTGTCATCTTGGCCAGTGCTGAGCTGCTGGAGCGGGACCTTGTCTGTGGCTCTGCAGCCCCACCGCTGCAGGACTCCAGCGATGACTCTGAGGAGAGCCACAGCCCCTGCTACTGCCACATGTTTGGGCCTGCTGCCTACCAGACCATGATCATCAGCACAGCCGGGGAGATCGCACGTAACCCCTTCCCCCTTCCCTGTCCTGCCATTCCCCTCTCACAGTGCTCGCTGCAGAGGTTTGAGCTGTGCGTGCACTTGGTGGCAGGGGCTGACACAAACTGGGCACTGCTCTGGGATACAGGAGCCCTGTGGCTCCTGGCGCAGCAGGGCACTCAGTGGGACACACCTCAAGCCCTGGTGTTTGGCCGGGTTGTGGGCAGAAGGAGCAAAACCACCCAGGTCTGTGCTGCTCACCCAGCCGTGCCTTCCTTGCATGGCTCAGGACAGACATTGGTGTCCTGTCTCAGCACAGCCAATTTCAGAGAAGCACAGGCTTCACCATCTGAGGGGACGGGTGAAACAAAAGGGGCATGGAAGCAAATCACAAACTTTGGGTGCAGGAAGAGAATGACAGGATTTGTGCATTTTACAGGCTGTTTGGTAGGCACTGGGCATGCAGACAGGTATCTTTGAGTCACATTGTGTAAGGTCTGTCAAGGCAGACAATCATTGCAGTTAGATCATCAAATGTTTTATGATTTTCCTTTTTATTTCCAGTGAATCCTGTGAACATTCTCAGCATCAATCTCCTCGGAAGACGTCTAAGCCTCTGTATCACCATGGGATGTACAGCTCTATTCTTTCTTCTCCTTAATATCTGCACCTCAAGGTACTCTGGCTCAGACTATGGGTCTTGTTTGAGGGTATATAATGCTGAGGGCAGAACATCTGGTATTCTCAGATCACCAGTCTGTCAGGCCAGTAATTCTTGTAGGTCTAAGAAAAGCCTCTGACTGGCTGTCCTTTTCCTGGGAAAGCTGTGGCAGCAGATTCTGTAGAACAGTGGTGTGCAGAGGGGCTGACTTGTACTGCTGAGTCCACGTGGCTTCCCCTAAGCACCCAACAAGCTGCTTTCTGGAACAGTCCAGAAAATTAATGTGTGAATAACATCTACTGGAAAGAAGTTATATTTTTCATTCCCTTTTTTCTCCTGTTTCTTTCTTTCTGGCTTCTCTGCTGATGACTAACTCTGGTGCACATGGCTTTCTCTCCAGTGCAGGCATGGTTGGCTTTCTCTTCATGCTGCGTGCCTTGGTTTCAGCCAACTTCAACACCATCTACATTTACACGGCAGAGGTGGGTTCTGCTTGAGGTATGTTGAGCTGCTTGGAGGCTTCAAAATCCATTTGTGTATACCCAGGAATGCTGCCTGCTAGCTTAGGGACTAGTTAAGAGTCACCTTCCTAGAACTGTGTCTCTCTGGCATCTTGGCTGCAGTGTTTTCATATGCAAAATAAAAGAAGGAATCAGAAAATCAGCTTGGAGATGACAGGAGTAGATGGAAGAGGAGTGCCCTACTAAGCCAGCTGTCGCTCAGCTCCTATAAAACATTATTTTTGAAGATGTTGGGTACCACTATCTTCCAAAACCCACAATCTTTCCCTTATTTAACCCCCACAGTGAGAAAACAGACTGTCACTTAAAGGAATATTTTTCACCACTTAAGGGGCTGTATCAGGTAGTATATGGTGTTATATATATGATTCTTTTCACTTAAAGGAAATTGGTATGTGCTCTCTGCAAAAGGCTTCAATACTTTAAAGAGCTTTTCCTTCATACAACTTTGGAGCCATGAGTTCTGTGAGTTAAGTTTAAATTGTTGGGGATTTTTGTTCTTTTCTTTTTAAAAACAATTGTATGGCGTTAAATGGATTTCCTTGTTAGTTGACTAAAGTGATCCAAAGCAAACAGAAGTAGCTCCCTTGCACTTTTAATAGTGCACTGTAATATTTAAACTTGCACCTGGCTTTAACACCAGAATTTTAGCAGTTTTGAATAAGTTGCTGTTGATGTAAAGACCATCACTGTAACAGCCATACCATAAATCAATCCTACTCACAATTTAATCAATGATCAAAATCTTTTGAGCCAAGTGCCTGGACTCTTCTTGAATAACTTACTGAATTTGCTTGGCCCAGTAAAGTATTTAAACAAAGGCTTATATGAGTATACTTGCTAAAATCTCTTTATATTAAGACTAAAAGTTCAGTAAAATTAATATTTAAGTGTTTTATTGGCACAGGTGTTTGGGAGGTGTGAAAGATAAATGACACAAAGCACATTCTTCTAAGCCTGAATATTTCTTACTGGGATCTGTTTTTCTTTTTCATCCACTAAACAAAGGTGCTGTTGATAAACATGAATAGGCAGACTTGAACTCTGCAGATGATATCTTTTCTTGCTGCTTCCGAGATAAAGGGGGGCCCAACAGTATAATCAAAATTTTTCCTTTAGCATCTATGATTTTGATCATAGAGCCAGAAAATAAAGTGGTGGTAGTGGTGCTAAACAAAGGGGAAACACATCCAGCTTTGACTTGCCCTAAAACTTTACTTGGGGCAAAAAAAATGAGAGATTTGTAATGGCTCAAATGAGGCCCAAGGGAGCTTTTATTTCTTTTCTTATCTTATCCTATTAGCTGAATGACACAATGGGTGTCTCTGATTAAAAAAAAAAAAAAAGAAAACTACAGATATTGCAGATTGCTCTTGCACTAACCCAATTTATTTCTGGCCTGTTTTAGGTTTATCCCACCACAATGAGAGCACTGGGGATGGGGACAAGTGGGGCATTGTGCCGTGTGGGAGCAATGGTGGCTCCATTTATATCACAAGTAAGAGCATCCTGGATAATGTTGATAAACATTGTGCTGAACACTGTCATCAAATACAGAGATGTCCCTGAAATTCATCCCAAAAAAAGGGAGGATATACCCAATTCCTTCCCAACCCCATACATGGAGTGCTTGGGTGGTCCTTGCCAGATGCAGCTTTGAGTAACTCTCATCACAGAGTTCAGCTCACTAGTATTTGATACTTGCTGAAAGCTCTTAAGGTTCACAAGATACTGTTTTTTCTACTGTGGAGTCTCTCAGGCACTTGTGACCCTTTGTCCACTCTTAATTGCTAATTAAGTGCCAGCCCCCCACACCAACAAGCTGCTGTTTGATGTTCTTTGACCTGCAGGTTCTTATGAGCGCTTCTTTCCTGGGAGCCCTGTGTCTCTTCTCCTCTGTGTGCATCATCTGTGCCATCTCTGCAGTGACGCTGCCCATCGAGACCAAGGGCAGGGCCCTGCAGGTGGGTACCACCACGCCAGGAGCTCCTGTGGCTCCAAATGCTCTTAGGGACTCGTAGGTGATGATGCAGCCAGAATCCAGCCCAGTTCTCCTGAGCTTTCTCAAGCCTGACAGGCACTCATGGGAATGCGCTGCTGCAGCAGCTTCAATCACTGTTACCCCAGTTGCCCAAAGCTTGCTTCTTGTGAAAGAACAAGCCAGGCTGCCAGCCCCAGCCACCTCATGTGAGTATGTGAGCTTTAGCTTGTGCAAGCCTCTCCTTGCATCTCTCTCCAATCCTGACTTGAAGGTGCAGCTTCCCAGGCACATGCTCTGCTCTGCCTGTGCTGCAAAGAGAGAGGACAGCAGAGGCACAGAGCACCTAAACTACCAATTTCTTAATCAAATTCAAGGCCCCTTCATCAGTCCATCAGCTAAACCATTGTGGTCAGTGTTTTCTATAAAGCAATTAGCCAAAGCACTAAGCCCAAGATTAAGGGGAAAAGTTTAAATTTAGCAGTCTCCAGCATGCAAGTCACACAGTTTAATTAGAGGAGGTGGTGAGCAGTCCTGTGATTCCAATAAATTCATCTATACCAGCATAGAGATTTTCGTGGCATGCAGCAGCATGGCTACACCACTCTGTGTCACTCTGTAGTCTGACCTGTATAGACCACAAGACCTCAGGTTAAGAATAATCCATATTCTTTAGCAGCCATATTCTTAATAATGAATATTCTTTAGAGCATGGCAGATGTTTGATCGAACTAGTGTAGGAGGGCTTCCAAACCAGACTTCAAAAAACCCATCCCTTCAAACACAGGGATTGCCTGTCAGAAGTGAGACCTTTTGGACATATCCAAACACGTTATTTTCCATATCCATTCCAGTTGGGTTTATGTGCATTTTATTAATTTAATGTATTATTTTTTGTTTCCCTCTTTTTAGCAAGTAAAATGAGAGCGAATGTTTGATGTTGGATTGGGTATGAAAGAAAAATAAATCCCTGGAATCTGTCACTTCCTGTGAGCTGCATTTGATGTTCATTGCTTCTCCATACCGTTTCCATTATAAAAAAATGCAGCTGAACAGTGTAAGAGCTATGATTTGTGTAGACAAAAGGTAAATTTCTCAAGGACCTTTCCTTTCTTATGATTCAATAAACAAATGTTTTCTACCCTTTGTGGGAAGTAAGATGAAGATTCTTTACTTCTAGTGCTATCAATAGTGACGCTGCACACATAATATTTAAAACAAAGAGGAAAATCATTAAGTGAATTGAGGTAAAGGGGGAGAAATACACAAAGCAGATAACAGTCTCTGCCATAGCAGCTTGAAAGGATGTAGTACTTTCCTCAACTTTTTTGTGGAAATACCATCTGCATAGAAGTAGTAAAATTTGGATCTCAAACCACACTGCAGTGGTGATTTGTGATCACTGTTAGGGTGATACTTAAGACCACAAAATGGAAGGTGAGTCAGATTTTTTCAAGTGGATTATTTGAAAAGAGACATTCTCAAGCAGGTTACAGCAGACAGGTAAGTAACTGGATGCAGAGTACATTCCCTCTTCTCTCCTCACCATTTTCCACTCCCTTTCTCTCCAAGGGAGAACAACTTGAGTGTGAAGTTGAATCTTTAGGACTTCAGGTTGTGATGGCAGTGAATCTTTATTTTTTTAATTCTCTGCTACTGTAGCATGCCCTGATCACACTTCTGTTGCTAGAATAGTCTCCCTCACCATTTTGTTCTGCTCCTTCTCTACTGTTTTCTGTTTCCTGGTACTCTGGGATGGTATCACATACAAGCAACTCTCTTCAGATAGTTAAAACTTTCCATATAAAAACCAAACCAAACAACAGCAACAACAGCAATATTTTTTAAAAAGCAAACAAATAAAAAAGACTCTGGGCAGCCTAAAAATCCACAACATGATCAGAAGTTATGTCAAAGGCCTCTGCAAACACAACTGAGTGTTTTTGGGGAGTGTCCTCTATATTTTAGTGTGCAGTGCCACCCTATGACAAAGACAGGTAAGCAAGATCTCAGCAGGTGAGAGGCAAAACCAGGCCTTTTTCTCATTGCACATGTACACAGCAAAGAGGCACAGGGTATCTTCAATGCTCTATGCACAGCACCACACCAGGGCCTGATTCTGTTATTCTGGCTGTCAAGTTAGTCTTGCTGGAAAAGTGCTCTAAATTTTAATAAACCACTTGCTGAAGACTCTGCTTGATAAAAAAAAAAAAATCTGCAAAATCAACTCTCAAAATTAGGTAATACTTGATCAATTATTTACGGATTTATTTATTTTTTAAATCTAACTCACTCATATCTAAAAATGCTTCTAAATCATGGAGATATCTTCATTATCTGTTTATCTCTTAAAAAAGAAGAGACCTTCCAGCCAGAGCAGCTCCTGACCATCACTGAAAGGTCTGTGAATGGAAGACAGGAATAGATGGACTCACAACTCAGCTGGAAAATGTTTTCCACAGATCTGGCAGGATTTCCTTTGGAAAGCTCTGGTGTTGCACTTCCTCTCCTGTCTCTGCCACTCTCCCCTACAGATCTTGTGTCATTGTCCCTCCACACAAGGTGATTTCCATCTCTTTTGCCATTGGAAAGGACTGGGAGCTTCCCAGGCAGCTGGGGACGGACTGGCTGGATCCTGTCAGCTCTTTCTGAAGAGAGCTTGGTCTAATCCTGCTGGCTTCTGCAGCAGCAAGGACTGCTTCCATGCTCCCTGTTGCCAGGGAATACTTGGCAGCCAAGTGAAGGAGAGGAGGTGAAATGATTCTTGCAGCAGGCTCAGGTGTGTCTGTGCTGGCCATGCACAAGGTGTCCTTGGAATCACAGAATCATTCCAGTTGGAGGAGCCTTCTGAGATCACAGTGCCTGGCAGTGCCAAGGCCACCAGTGTCCCACGTCCCCAAGCACTACATCCACATGGCTTTAAATAACTTCTAAATTTGCACACATTGCAGGACATCTCCCAGAGCAAAGCTTCCAGCAACTAGGACTCTGGCTGCCCTTGGAGGCACGAACACCACTCTGAGCTGACCCTGAGACACTGAGGGAAGTAGATTTTCCTCCCATAGAAAATTACCACTGTTCACACCCAGTTGCCCAGGGCCAACAGTGGTGTGCCACCTCCTAAATTGGCAAGACACAGGATTTATCCCAGAACAAAGCTGCCAGGAAATAGGACTCTTGTGTTGGGTGGTTATTTTTTCCTCACAAACGAGACGGGACTGCTGGGGTACGTTCCTTGAGCTTTATTTGCAGCATCAGCCTCATTACATGGTTGAGACAATAGGAACATGGCAAAGCTCACATACAGCCAGCAGCAGCCAAAGATTTCTCAGTTACAGAGCATCTTAAAAACTTTTTATCCAACAGCATATTGCTAAAGCTTACAAAGAGTTGTTTTAGCCAGTTACTAAAAGTAAATGTACACGTGCTTCACATTACTTGCTTGTCTTCTTTCTGTTGGCTTTTGTCTTTATTTTTCTTGAGATTCTGTTCTCTAAAAGTATTCATTCATATTTTAGTAAAGTGTTGTGGGGTGTTTATTATAAGCTGAAAGTCTTTGAGGAACAGTTGGAGGCTGGTTAGCTAAAGTTAGAATAACTTTTTGGTATTCTTCATTTTTATTAGTAAAAGTAAGGTTTTTAGGAATGTAGGGGTGTATTTGTTTGGGCACTGTTTTTTAACAGCTTGTGTTAGTTGATTTTAAAAAGTACTGTAGGTTTTTTTTACTCACTTTGTATTATTGTAGAGTAAGCAGTTACATGACTATTTGTTGGTTCAATAATGAATAACGTTTTTCTTGTAGTATTTTTAATATCTGTAAGTACAGGTTTAGGTAGGTTAGGTTTGGTTGGTTTTGTCATATGGATTTTTGTTAGTTAATTGAGTAATAGTGACATGAGTATAAGTACTATTCACATATTTTTCAAATAACTTGTTGAGAAGTTTTTTTATTCTATAAAATGTATTGTGAATTAGGGAAAATCAGAGCAGTTACATTATGATAATCTGTTGGGATAAGGCTATAACAACTAAAAATACTTTTCACTACATTTTCAAAATAAGGAGAAGCTAGGTTGCTATCTTTTATTGTTTGTTTGAGTTTTTTTGGTATCATGATGTGACAGGGTTTATACTGAGGATTATGAAGGGGCATCATTTGTGTTGGCATAGTTTTTTCCCTCTCACAAACAAAACAAGACTGCTAGTTCCTTAAACTTTATTTGAAATGTCAACCTCATTACATAGTTGAGACAATAAAAAAATAACAAAGCTCACATACACCCAACAACAGCCAAAGATTACTTTGTTATAGAGCATCTTAAAAACTATTTAATCAATAACTTTTTACTAAAGCATACAGACAGTTGTTTTAACCAATTACTAAAAATACACATACACTTACTTCACACAATACATACACATACACTTACTTCACACAATACTTACTTCTTTCTATTAACAATTCACCATTATTAAACTTAAAACCTTCTACTACCTTGTTAAACACATTTTTCTATACACGTACACTTCACACAATACTTACTTCTTTCTATAAAAAATACACAATTATTAAACTTAAAACCTTCTACTACCTTGTTAAACACATTTTTCTACAATCTTAAAATCTATCTTGACCAAGCCCAAAACTCAAACTATTACGCATTTTTCTACAATCTTAAAATCTATCTTGACCAAGCCTAAAACTCAAACTATTCTTTCATATTCTTGCTTACTATACTATCATAACTTTTTCTACCTTCAAACTAAACAACTAAAACTAAGAATTCGTTTCTCTACTCTTTCTGTTTCTAAAGACCATGTTTCCCAAGTTTCTAAAAAGCTTTTTCCCTTTACTATTTCCCACAACTCTGACTGACTTTGAAGCCCCAAACACTACCTGTGACCTGACCACAGGACACTGTGGGAACGAGGTCTATTTCCTATGGAAACTGACCATTATTCTCATCCTGTCTCACCAACCAACAGCAAGAGGCAACCTCCTGTATTCGCAAAACCAAAGCTGTCAGCAACCAGCACCCTGCATGCCATTACAGCCTCAAATGCCACCTCCGAGCTGATACCCAGACCCTGGGGAAATGACTTATTTTTCCCATGGAAAATGACCTCCTTTTGTGGCCACTCGTAACGGCCAACATTGGGGTGCCAACCTAAAAATTTGCAAACTTCGCTGGATTTCTCCAAAACTAAAGACACCAGAAATTAGGACCCTGGACACCTTTACAGCCCCAAATGCCATTTCTGAGTTGATACCCAGACCCAGAGGAAATTACTTCTTTTTCCCATGGAAAGTGACCTCCATTTGCAGCCTCTTGCACTGGATGACAGTGGGATGCCAACCTAAAAATTTGCGAACTTCGCTGGATTGCTCAAAAAATAAAACTGACAGAAACTAGGACCAAGCATTCCCTTACAGCCTCAAATGTCCCCTCTGAGCTGATACACAGACCATGGGGAAATTACTTCTTTCTCCCATGGAAAACAGCATCTGTTTGCAGCCATTCATGATGGCTGACATTGGGATGCCAACCTAAAAATTTGCTAACTTCTCTGGATTTCTCCAAAACTGAAGCTAAAAGAAGCTAGGACCCTGCACACGCTTACAGCCCCAAATGCCACCTCTCAGCTGATACCCAGATCCTGGGGAAATGACTTCTTTTTCCCATGGAAAATGGCCTCCGTTTGTGGCCACTCACCCTGGACGATAGTGGGGTGCCGACCTAAAAATTTGCAAACATCACAGGATTTCTCCCAAACTAATCTTGCCTGCAACTAGGACTCTGGCTGCCCTTGGAGACCCAAATACCACCTGTGACCTGACCCCAGACCACTGTGGGAACAAGGTTTTTTTCTCTATGGAAAATGACCATTTATCATCTCCTGTCGCAGCCGGTTGATCGTGGGGTTCAGCCTCCTAAAATTGCTGGCATTGCACAAGTTCTCCAAGACTAAAGATGCTTCCAACTGGCAGTCTGACTACTCTTGGAGCCCCAAATGCCACTTCTGAGTGGACCCTGAGACAGTGGGGAAATGAGGTTTTTCCCACAAGACTAATGGCCACCATTCACTTCCAGTCACAACGGCCAGCAGTGGGGTGCCATCTCCTAAATTCCTGAATGTCACAGGATTTCTCCCAAAAACCTTCCAGCAAATAGCACTCTAACTGCCCTTGGAGCCCCAAAAACACCACCTGTGAGCTGACCCTGACACACTGGGGGAATGAGGTTTTTTTCCCCCCCACGGAAAATATCCACCATTCACATCCAGTCACTCTAGCTGACAGTGGATTGCTGCCTCCTAAATTTCCCTATTTCACAGGATTTCTCTGAAGCCAAAGCTGCCAGCAATGAGGACTCTCACTGCCCTTGGAGCTGCAAAGACACCTCTCACCTGACCCCGAGACTGGGGGTATAAGGTTTATTTTCTCATGAAAAGTGGCCACCATTCCGGCCCAGTTCCATGTGGCCTTATCACAGCCTTATCTACTCAAAAACATACATTGGCAGCTCCATGTGGATACTTGCAGGCAGGTTCAGGACATTTTAGAAAGCTTCAGTTACTGTTTTTCTGAGGTCCCATCAAGGATAATGAGCTTTTTAGAAATCTCTTCAATGGCACATCAGAACCTGAGTAAGAAATTAAAATCTAATCTTTTTTTCCTTTGGTCTCACAGCCCAAATTCCAACAGGATCGACACGTCCCTCTCCTTGGAAGGCAACCTATGCCTTCCCCAGCTTTTGGTGACCACTGTCTCCATCCTCCCACACATGCTCATCTCCCTCCTCAACAGGGTTGGCTTCTTCATCCTGTGGAGCAAACACAGGGAAGTCACCAACCTGCTCACCCCAAACCTGGGCAGCACAGACAGACTGGTAGGACCCTCTGGATGGTCATCCATGTGCTGGGCACTCAAACAGGGGGTTGGAAATTTAGCTCTGGGTAGAAACCAATTTTGGATGTAGCTGGCATCTGCTTGTTTGATCTGTTAACTTGTGTGCTCACAAGAAGACCTGCAGAGAGAACAAACGAGGTTCAAGGTTACTTAGAAAGGAACACAAGCATCCAAGCTGAAGAGAAATAAGAAAAGGCCCCACTGACCTTGAGGCTGAAGCAGACAGAAAAACCGAATCTGGGTTACAAACACTACATTATAACTACGTGACTGAAGAAATGCACAGGCTCATAAAAATGAAGAAGACAGTATAATACATATGCATATGTCTTTTATGCATATGCAACAGGTTAGGGGATAAAGTAGACTCAGCAATTTTTGGAGGATAAGCATGTCCTTGGGGAGCATGCGTCCAGTGCTGAAATAAAATATACTGGCTTTACAACTTTTACAAGTTGTGGAGTTTTTTTTCTGCAAATCATTTGTGGTGAGCCAGCCAGGAAAGCCTCTGTTCCTGCAGGAGCAGGGCAGGGGGCAGACCTAGGATCTTCCCTAGAGGAGCTCCATGCCTCTGCTTGCCCCCTGTGGAGACAAACAAGGACCTGCTGGTGTGAGGATAAAATGGGTATGTATCCTTAGAAGGGCCCTGGCGGGGAAGGAATAGCGCTGCTGATAAACTGCTCAGAGATGTCTTGAGTGCCTTGTCCCTGTGTGAGTAAAAGTTTGAGGTTTTGCTGGCAGCCATCGGCTGAGTGCAGCCAGAGGCAGAGGGGTCCCTTGGTCTATAGGGCAACTGGGGAGGGGTCACTGTTTGATTGCATGATGGCCAGTGGCTCTGGGGGTGAGCTGAGTGAATCTGCACCTTATTGCTGCTATTGTGAGCTGAGTGAATCTGCACCTTATTGTGTGCTTGTAGTGCGTGGACATGGTTATTGTGGTTTGTAGTTGTGTGAGCGAGTGGCTTGGTGGGCTCATCCCAGGTTTCCTACTGTCAGGATGACCCGAGAGTCCCTTTTTCCCAGCCTGATGGTTGAAGAAAGAGTCTAGATTCTTCAGCTCTGATTAACAAGGTTGTTTATTATTTATTATCTAAAATCTTTTTTCTCAGACCTGCAGAGGCCTGCTCTGCAGGTCTGTCAAGGGCACACCACCTACCCCTGGGCTGCTGTCTACATTTTATACTATGAACTACTTGGCCACCTCAGATGCAGGTACTTTATTTATCATTATTTTTCAATACCTATTGCCTATGTTAGACTGTCTACTTCCATTCTAAACCAATCAAAATGTGCCACCATCACCAAGAAGATGGAGGCTAGGAAGGAGGAAGAAGAATAGGATAATGCCCATGTCCCTCCAGCTTGCCTCTTAGACCCCCTACAGTAAAATCCCCAAAGCTCTACTTTTTCAGCCGGTGATTAATTCATTACTGCTCTACTTAAACTTCTGTAACTTGTGATTCTTCATTCAAGGTTGGTAATTTGCTCCACGGGTTAAGATCAAAATCCCAAGTGTCTTTGGCTTCCTGCCAGGACTCCCCAGGCCCCTGCCAGGGGCACGTGTCACCCAGGGCACCCAGAGAGGTGTCCTGCATTTCAACAGGCTCGGTTGTATGAAAGGGGGAGAGAGTGAGTGAGCGTACCCTTGGTGCAGGGTGGGAGGCTCAACCTGCATCTGAGGCAGCCAAGTGGGCCCCAGGGAGGCAGCTGCTGGGAAGCAGAGCAAGTGGAGAAGCATGGGCAACAACACCTAGCATATTTTAATGTGTTTGTGTAGACTGTACGTGTTTTAACCATGGCTAGATGAACTGAGGGGATTCCACTGCCTCAGTGGTTCGGGCATGACTCCTGGGAGTTGGCAAATCCAGTAGATTACTGGATCCAATTAATTATTTTACTGTGTGCTGTTATTTGATTGTGTCCAGAGTGTGTGAAGGCCAGAGGAAGCTGATGTGGGTGGATGCTAAAGTGTGGTGTTGAGAAAAGTGGGCACTTTAAGAGATACCACCTTTCCTGGTGAGTTGGTGTGTAAACTTTCTAGTTGCAGGGGAGAGTATTACCTGTGACAGCTGGTGTTTGAGTATGACCAGTCTCTCATCAACACTCTGTTTTCAGGTATTAAGTGATCCTTTACCTGTGAGACTCAGGAGACAAGAGACAGATGCTGTAACACAATGCCTTTGTGATCCTTCTCCTTGTAGAGTTTGCAAAGTTCCTCTGTTAGAGCTGTAATAGACACAGCTTGTTATAGTTGACTCTTGTAAATTTAAGTTATGGGAGGTTTGTGTAGCTCTTCCCCCACACTGTGGTAATTTGATTCTTGGGACTGTATGGTTATGTTTGTGGCAATTTTAGGATTTTGATTACAAGTCTAGCTTTTTATACGGAAAAAATACAGTATGGTGATTTATGTTTAACTGTGGTAAAATGAATTAAAGGAATTCCAGGATTTCCCCTCCCACAGAAACTTAAGCCTTGATTCTCATGAATTTGAGATATTGGCAGGGGGGTGTTTGTGACCATCAGAGACTACCCTGAAGCAGTGAACAAAGCTCCTATTCCCACACACTCTGTCCCCCAAAGTCCTGCTGGGGCTGGGCAGAGCAATGAAAACATCTAAGTTCCTACTAAAAATTTTCCCCCTTGTACCCAGAGAAATCCATAAACCCAGAGAAATCATGGCTGCCCCATCCCTGGAAATGTCCAAGGCCATGCCAGATGGGGATTGGAGCACCCTGGGCTAGTGGGTGGAATGGCAGGGGATGAAATGAAGCCATCCTTAAAGGTTGCCACCCAAACTGTTCCTCGATTCCAGGATGACTCCATGATCTCTCCCTGTATTTATTTTGCATCATTTCCTTTAAAAATTGAAATCCCAAATTTAAATTATTTTTTAAAGGAATACTTTAAAATTATTCCAGAAATATGTAGAGGGGCATCAAACATATAGGAATCATTCCTATGCCCATTAAATCATTATTAAGTGGACGCCTATTCCCTCATTTTTGTCCTTGTTTTCCTTTCCTGAAAAACCTTATGATCCCACAGTTTCTCTGAGAGATCTACTGGGATTACTGGAAGCTTTGCTTTGTCAGAGAGCCAGGAGGGTTTATAACACTTGTTCCTCTGTATCTTTATAATTAAACCAGCTTTCCCCCAAAATGGTGCTGTGGGAGAAGTTTGGAATTACTAGAAATGGATCAGGGTCACCTTTGTTCTGTCAGAGAGCCAGAAGGGTTTATAACACTTGTTCCTCTCTATCTTTTAATTTAACCAGCTTTCCCCCAAAATGGTGTTGTGGGAGAAGTTTGGAATTACTAGAAATGGATCAGGGTCACCTTTGTTCCTCACTCTTTTCCAACTACTTCCAAATTCTTGGAATTGCCCTCAAATGAGGCCTAGAAATCTACTGTGAAAACATCAATCATAGGAACACCTTGAAAAGAGAAAACAACATCCAACAGCAGCCAAAACAATCCCAATTCTATACTTACCTGGTCTCCAGGTGCTCCTGCCAGAGCTCCCAAAAGCCATTCCCATTCCATGAAGGTGAGGAGGCAGTTTTGGATGTGTTCTTTGCCGTAGGATAGAGGGTCTTTTTGGTCCCTTCCAAGCCAAACTACCCCATAATTCCATATCATCAGCACCTTTCCCAATGCCATTCCAGAAATCCTAATTCCACTCCTCCCATTAACCCCAAATTTCCCCCTTCCTCTTTTTGCTCCACATCAGGGTTGTGTTACGGAGTGCCACGGGCATGGGATGCCTCAGCATTCCCTGGGGATGCAGGTCAAGGCTGGTCTTGTGGCCTCGGTGCTCTAAAATGCCCAGCTGGCTCCAATTCCCAAGCAGTAATGTCTCAGACAGCAGTGTGGGGGTGTTCCTTCTCCCATCCCACCATTGGGACAGCTCACACAGAATGTGACTGACTTACTGGGTTTGGAACTCCTGGCTTAAAAAGCACGTGCTGGAATATCTTCTCCTGGGTATATCCACAACACCAGGAGATTCCCTGCAAGCCATGGGTCAGGGGCAGAGTCAGATGGACAATCCTGAACTGGTCTTCAGGGGATGCATCCACAGCATGTGGCTGCAACAACTTCAAAGCTGTTCCTTCCCTTTGGGACAGCCAGGAAGAACATCCCCATCATGGATTTCTGACAGGAAAAATCTCACAGCTCCACTCTAATTGGCTCCTCCCAAATCCAGGCCAGCACTCCAATGGGCTCTAAAGAATAAACACCAGGCAAGACCATCTCAGGGCACACACCATGAGCTGGGTACCACATTCCTCACTGGAACTGGGGTGTTCCCACATCTCTGTGACAAGTCAGAAGTATCCCCATTTCCTCACTCTTCCATTCAGGGGAAAGAGACAACAGAGCCCTTAAACACCTGGTGTATAATCCCAACAATGCAGGGAAAACCACCTCCCTCTGGGGAGAAACGTCATCGTGCCCAGTTCTGGAAAGAACCAAAGAGCAGTACTGGAAACATTTGCAGCCATGGAGCCTCCTAGCTTTGGAAATGCAGCTCACAGGCTTCTTCCCATGGAAACCCCATTCTTGCCTGGGATTGGGCTCAGGGAGAAAACCCCACCTGTTTCACCAGCCTGGCACAGAGCATATTCCATGGACATCCCAGGAGGGGGTCCCTGACCATGGCAGAGGGTTGGAACAGGATTAATGCAGCAGTTTAAAGTGGATTTGAGCCATTTCTCAGCTTGCAGTTCCCAAGCCAAGTCCTCTGAGCTGCCTTTCCCATACATCATTAGGAAGCAGTGGCTCCTCTCCCTAAACACCAGTTGCTGTGCCCTTCCCAAAAACCATCAGATGACACAAGTGTTCAATCTACTGTCTGGTCTGTTTTCCATACTCCAGAACTTCAACAACTCCAGAGACAATCAGGATAAATCCCAGGTTATAGGTACTGGCACAAAGCAGCTGCTGCACTGGAAGGGGCAATTTTGGTGGCTCCTCTCCCCGTAGCTGGGAATCCAGTGCTGCCAAGAGCCTGGCAGTGATCACAGATTTAACCTTTTCTATGGAATAATCCCCAACATTCACTTCCAAGTGCTGCTGGAGCATCTCTCCAGGGAAAAAAAACTGTGCCCAGTTTCCCAGGATGGATGGGAAGCTGCTACTGACAAGCTGCATCTCAGCAGAACTTCAGTAATTTGCTGAAAGCTTCTACAACAGGGACTTATTTCCATGTCTAAGGCAGCTCAAATCCTATGGCTCACCAAGATTCCTAATACAGTGCATCAAAAATGTGTCTGTGTGTAGGAGCCTTCCCTTAAACCAGTTTCAGACTCCAAGGGCAGCCAAAGTCTTAGCTGCTGACAGCTTTGTTCTGGGAGAAATCGTGGGCTTTAGTGGGCTAGCTTGGCAGGTTCTCAGAACATCACAGCAGTGGTAGCAACTCTGTTTTACTATTCCTAAGCCAAACTCTTCAAATAAATGCAGAGATGGAAGACTGTGCTGCCACCACTTAGGCAGGCCCCTCTTTGCACAAATTATGGTGCAGATAGGATTAAAAGAATTGTAAACAAGTCTTCAAGAAAAGTGCTCAAACTCCTCATTCACTCATTTTCTACTAATAACAAAGTCAAAGCCAATGCTCTAAAGCAGTTTAACAGCACTAGAAAATCTAGTATGCAGAGGTATTTTACCACACACAATACTTCTTGCTCCATGGATGTGTCAGCAGTGATCAGAGCCCACAGTTAACTGCAGCTCCCACAGCAGCCTTGAGGGTGCAACCACCACCTGCTCCCAGCAGGCTTGGGAAACTGCTCATGGGAAGTTGGGTGGCTTGGGGTTAAGAAAAAGATATTCTGCCTTTTTAGGAAAAGGGACCATCTGAAAACAAATGAAGTTCTCTAAATTCAAAGGAACAATGCATTGAGTAAGGCCATGGACAATTGTTCACTGATATCAAGCCCTGTCTGCCAAACAAACAATGCTGGGAAACTGGTAACAATAGATCAGGAGAAGGCTGAGGTCCTGAGCAGCTTTTTTACCTGTCTTCAATGACAGCCTCTCTTCCCACATTTCTCAAGTGGATGGACAGCTTGATGGGGACTGGGAAAGCAAAGAGTTTTTACCCTGAAGAAGCACAAATCAGGTTTGCTTGACTCAGAGGACCGTACCTCTAGAAACAGAAAGAAAAGGCAGAGGTTATTGCTGAGCTGATTGGAATGACTTCCTAAGTCCCACACAAGGGAGAGTGAATTTCCCATGGCTGCCACACCTTGGTGCAATGCTTTCCAGAAACAGTGAGGTTTTCATCACTTTTCCCAGCAAAATCTGATATTCCAGACTTTGAACCTGGGTATTGCAACAAAATGACAAATTTGCTTTTGCAGTACAATTCATTATACCCTTGGATCTCTTGGGAAGCCAGCACAAGTGAAACACACCAGCCCTATGAGTGGAAAACACAGTATTTCATATTCTCTTGTATAGGTAAGAAACAGTCATGGCTTTTGTTTAGCTCTCCAGGGATTCCTTCTCCAATGTTAAACATGGCAGTCCATAACTTCTGAGCTCATCATCTGATGGATGAAGTGCTTGGAGAGAAATGAACCTGAAAGCTTTGTATAGAACTTTGGCATTTTTCATCTCATGTCATCTTACAGACACTGCTGCAGCTTAAAATCCTTTGTATTCCTTTTTCTGCAAAGATTTCCAAAGGATTCAACTTTCTGAAGCCATAACAGGCACTGCAGAATAAACAGGGTTTCAGGGGCCCTCTGCCTTGCTGTTACATTGCAGTTACATTTCATACTTGACCAGGAAAGAAGGTCAACAAATTTATCACTGCTTATGAACATCCACTATATTCTTATGACTAATTATATACTGGCAGCACTTCACCACAAACATTTCAGATCAGAACCAAGAGATTTAATTTTTCTCTTGGCAAGGGGATGATTGAGCTGTCCCCCCACAAACCTCTGCAGAAATTTAAAAAGTACCTCAGAGCAACAAGTATTGCACTGGTGAAAATAATGCCAGTCCCAAACAGTTGTGTAGCCTGCATGGGATATTCCTACTCCATACACAGGATTTGTTGTGATCTACAGAGGCAGGGCTATTATCCTGTAAAAAACTGCAGCTGGGTGAGAAGGAGAGGAGTAGAGTACTAGGTGCTATGCCATATAAAACATTGCCAAAGGTGTTGTAGGTTACGACCACAAAACTGCTTTCAGTAGTGGGGTGAACCTGCAAGACAGAGAATTCCACCTTAGCACAACACATGGGATACTTCTGAGTCTCTCAGAAGAAAAGCCGTGAAACATTTTGTCTGACAGAGACAAAAACCTTCCAAGAAGCTGGGAAGAAAGACAAAATGCTCTCCTGAGCGTGAAAGAAATGGTTAAAGATTGCTTTTCTCAGTGTCAGGGTTAAAAGTACTAAATCTAAAGCAGGACTGTTCCAAATTATTCCCCCACAGTCCAGGAGAGAGACAAACCCCACTGAAGTTGCATTGAGGTGTCAGTAATCAAAAATACAGCAAAATTTAACTCTAGTCCAGAACACCTCCCATTATTTTGCCAGCTGTTTTAACAGAATATCTTTTATTACTCATGCTTTTTATGGGGGTCCTTTTTTTTCTTAAGAAGCCTTGTTGAGAGCGTGTTTGCTTTCAAGATGCTAAAGGCTGTTTTTGAAATGGCTGCTCTAAATTGTCTAAGGCAGAACAGAATACAGCTTCCTTCTGTCTGAGGGGTGAGCAGCTTTAAGAGGCTCATATTTCTCTTAATGCAGCTGGACAGGCTTTCTTTCAGCAGAAGCAGACTTGAAAAAGTGTTTGCTGCTATATCATCTCATTTTATAATCAGAGATTGCTTCTCAGAAGATATAAAGCAGTAGGCAATCTAGAAGGAAAAGGCTGAAACTCCAGGGTGCAGAAGCAAAATGCAAAAAGCATTTAACACCAATATTTGTGAGGTTTCCCTTTGGCATGCTCAACTGAAAGGATGAGAAGCAACGGACACAAACAGAAAATTTCAATGAAGCATAAGAAAAAGCTTTTTTTTTAACCACAATAGTAAAACAGGACACAGGAACAGGATGCCCAGAGTTGTGGAGTCTCCCTCCTTGGAGATATTCAAAACCTCACTAGAAACATCCCTTTGCAATCTGCTTCAGGTGTCCCTGCCCTGAGCAGAGGTTGGAATGGAGACTTCCAGGGGGGCCTTCACACCCCAGTGGTCCTGCAGTGCTGACAATGGTCAGCCTGGCCCCAGGCAGCCAGATGTCTCAGACTCACTCTCAGGGAATTTTCTAAGGCATTGAGCTTTTCAGAATATTTCTGTGACACTTGCCAGACAAGGGCTGAAACCAAAGTTAGCCCCAGAACAGCATGTTGTGTTCCACCTTGTGTAGGTGTTTAATGCAGCTGTGTTGGCGCCTTTAATTCTACCTTCAAGATGAGTCAAAGCTGAAAGTTTGGATGAATTTTAAATTAGGATGTCTCTGAAAACCAAAAGAATGCTCTGAATGCTTTATGATCTTATTCTGTCAGCCAGTAGAGGGAGGAAAGAGAGAGGAAATGGAAAGTCATTCTTGATTCTCTGTGGCTGAACAGCAATTCTTTATCATACAGCCACCAGGACTTCACAGCCCCGGGGCCAAACTTCTTCTGTCAGAGCTATTGTAACAGATAAAACCACATGATATTTAGTTATTGGTTTAGATATTGTAACCACACTGAACATCCTGCTACATAGCTAAGGTCAAGGACTGAATCTAGCTGTAATCTGCCCTGGCAGCTGACCTATGACTCTGGAAAACTGGACTCAGCACAGTTTTCCGTACACCTAGAGCTGCATCTGTTGCATGAAAGTCTGTGTTTCATTTAAACCTTTTCCCCCTCTAACAAGACTGCAAAATGACCAAATGTGCCCCAGCCATTCACAAGGATTTTCTCTGATATAAAGAGAAAGAAAGCACTCTCAAGTGTTTACTTCCAGCAACTATCCCTGGACTGAAAGGGGACAGGCGAGAAAATCAGCCCCTCACCCCAAATTTTCATTCCTTGCAATATTTGATGGCAGAAGGAAAGAGTACTGTCCTATAAACCTTTTTCCCCCCTAACAAGACTGTAAAATGATCAAATGTGCCCAGTCATTCACAAGGATTTTCTCTGCTACAAAGAGAAAGAAAGCACTCTCAAGTGTTTACTTCCAGCAACTATCCCTGGACTGAAAGGGGACAGGCGAGAAAATCAGCCCCTCACCCCAAATTTTCATTCCTTGCAATATTTGATGGCAGAAGGAAAGAGTACTGTCCTGAAGCCCAGCCAATTGGCCAAGTGAGGACTTCATGAGTGGTTTGTTCATGTGCAATATTGATACAAATTAACCTCACAAAAGCTAAGTTTGCAGGGCCTGCATAATGCATCACTTCTAACAGAGTTGCATCTCTATGCTGCTTTTTTATATAGCAGCAGGTTACAAATGTTTCATTTATAGATGAAACAATAAAGTTATTGATGGACAGATACAGGAAAATAAGTTACAGTTCAATCTAAAATTAGATCATCCTTGTCTGTGTCCAGTTTCAAGTAGAGTTATCCACTTGGCTCTGGCCTGATTAAGCCCCAATGTGAGCAGGATCCAGGTCCCACTGCTGCTCCAAAGCTGTTCTGTCATGGATCTGCACAAGCTGCACCATCCAGCAGTCTCTCTTCCCCTCCAGAACTCCAGTTTGGTGGTTTCAATGGAGTCCTGCTCACAAAACATTTCCAGAAGAGGATAAATGGTGTTGAGTCCCAAGTGCAATTTTCAGATCTGAATGTATGGCACATAAAAGCCACTCAATGAGCCCGCAGTGCCACAGAGTCTTCTTTGTATAACAGCCTCAGGAACACCCCTTTGGATAAGTTCTGCTAAGGCTTGAGCCTGGTTTTTGACCGAGATGCCCGTGAAACTTCTGTCTGAGGTTTGTAACTTGCCAGGCACACTTAGTTAGTTCTACATAACCTTTTCTAGAGGTGAAAAATGTACACCTCCTGCAAGTCTTTCAGGAGAAAAATGGGAAAGAAAAACATGATAGATTTTACACGTCATTTTAGCGTCTCAGACTGCACCCCTGCTGAATTCCATGGCAAACGAAGAAGCGTGTTGTGCACTGCTGAAAACTGCAGCACAGTCAAGGATGGAGCGTATTCCTCTGAGAGACTAACACAAGCCTTAAATGAACACCGAGACGTGCCCACGCGGTGGCAGCAGAGGAAAGCGAGGAAACAGCTGCGGGAAGGCCAAGGACCAGCATTAGTAACCTGAGCTGAAGCATCTCTTAGTTAAGGGCACACTAAAAGCACCCACCTTCAAAATTAGGGCGGTGATCCGATGTGCCAAGCTTGCATCTGTGACTGCCCAACCCCAGTCGGAATCTGAGGTGTAAACACCACTTGATAAACAAGCACATCCTCACCTGGCACTGCCTGGGAGCAAAGCTGCCCTAAAGAGGGACTGCAGATGTCTGAGCTGGCAGAACACCACGCCACCAGCCATGAAAGCACATTTTTGGAGAGGGTGGTGAGGCCCTGGCACAGGCTGCCCAGGGGAGCTATGGATGCCCCATCCCTGGAATGTTCAAGGCCAGGTTGAATGGGGCTTTGAGCAATCTGGTCTAGTGGAAGGCACCCCTGCCCATGGCAGAGGGGTGGAACAAGGTGGAGCTTTAATGTTTCCAAACCATTCCATGACTGATTTTCCTTCCTGTGCCTCACAGATTCTCCCAATACCCAGCAGCATCTGGAAGCCAGGCACAGATTTCAGCTGGAAACTGAGGAGCAAGAGCAGGCAAAGGGCAGCAAGATCTGCCAAGGTATCCCTCTGTACCCAGAGGCACAAGCACAGTGAGGTCTGCAGCCTGTCACATAAATCAGCAATGTGGCCTTTGCCCCTAAGGACTCTCTGCTATTGCTTGTAACTCTGGGAAATAAAAATATCAACTTTAGGGAAACCTGCAACTCTCACTTCCCTTTGGTCAAATGGGACAGAAGAGCTGATGGGGAAAAAAAGTGCCAGGACCTGCTTGGCTTCACAGCCTTGTGTGGAGACCACAAGACAAGGGTGGTCCAGACTGAACCTAAACTGTCCAGCATCTTCCACACAACAAGCTGGCACAACAGCTATGCCCCAGCTCCTCACCACATGCATGCCCACACTCATCTTCTCTCTCCCAGGAAAACTCTTTCAGCTGTCACAGGTCAGGAATAAAGAAAGAGGAGCTTAGTGAAAACAAAGGTGGACAAGAAAAACCCTCAAGCAAGTAAATCATGGTTTTCTAGTCTGAGAAATATGTGGTATAACTGAGTCTGTTGTATCTTTTTAGAAGTTATCATCTCTGCTTTCCCTCTTGCAAGCTGGGTGAGTGCGTTTTTCCTCCTGCCTCACCATTTAGAAAGGCTCCCACAGACAAACCAGGCTCCAGCAGTCCCCAGTTTTCTGACTGGTAGTGGGCCAGGTGGATATTTCCACCCAGGTCACCTGTGAGCAGATCTCCCAGGGAGTTACCAGGGAGGAGCAGGATACCGCTATACTTCTGCTAATTGTCATGTTTTTACCTTGGAGGGAAAAAATGTACTGAATTCCACCTGAGCTAGAGAAGGGAGTGATAGATAGAGCTCCTCAGGCTTTTCACAGGAGCTGTATTTTCTGAGAGAAAAGATGTAAATGCAAATGTCTCTCTGCTGGGAGAATAGAGGGACATTCACAAAGGAATTCAGGCCAGGAGCCTGCCATTATAATTTGCTGTAGTGAGCAGACACCTATCCATAACACACTGATTTCCAGACTCACATTCAAAGTCCTTAAATGTGGCACAATTCCACCTGGCTGGTCAGAGGCAGCAGCAATGACCCGTCACCCTTGTACACAAAGGGGGTAATATTGTACAAGAGCATTTCTGTGAGATGCCTTAGACAAGGAAGTGAAAAGAGCTGGAGCTTCAATCTGTCTGTGCTTTGGGACCACCTGAGAGAAGCAAAACATGGCTGGACACAGCTTAGGACATGATAAGTCAGCTAACATCTACATCACTAAGTGCTTTGAATTTTAAAAGGCATTTTGAATGGAAAAGGAGCCTGTTCCTCCCAGCTCTGCTGAAGCCCCAGCTGATTTCTACCTTATATAATCACTTTTTTCAATAGACTGGATGTAAGTTAGTATTTACTAAGCCAGAAACCACTATTGTCTCCAAAACTGCACGCTGAAATTATTTATGCTACCCTTGACATGCATGAATTTCAGGACCTGCTAGTCAGCAATAGACTTTTGCTGGGGTTTTTTTTACAGAAATATGGCATTTAATAGGTCCATTCAGGACTAGCAGCCAAGCAACTGTGAGTTCCTCTTGCGCAGGCAGGCCCAGCTAATTTCGAAATGGATTGCTCTGTGAAGGAAGCACAGCACTTCCCACATCACAGAAATGGTTTACTGGCCCAAGTCTCATATAAAATGGTCTCTTGGTGAGAAGCTGAACAGTTTTAAAAGGTGTCAGAGAAACCATTAGGTGATAAAAATTCACAGAGCAATTTTGCAAGAGAAAAAGCATAAATAAAAAGGCTATTGTTTCTCTCCCAGACTTTCCTGTGAGTCAGCTGCATTCAAAGAGATGTGCCACAGCTAGAAATGAGCTAAAGGCAATTAAAAACTTTGGCTGCCTGTGTCAAACCTTCAGCTTGTACTCATGCACTTTAATCAGAAAAGCAGCAATTACATAAACAGTGCTACTAAATTAAGGGAGAGCAGAGAGTGCAGCCAGCATAGATCAAACCCTGTATAGGTCTTGAGAAGGAAATAGCAACTGATCCTTGTTGGTCTGTGAGAGCATTCATTCTGCATCCAAAAAAAACATGCATACAAAGAGCTGGCTCTTGCAAGGAAATGTAGATGCTAAAACACAGCTTCCAGCCAGTACAGGCAGTCTTACTTCAAGGATATTCTGATCTGCTTTTGACTTTGTAAGGTTTTAGTTATGGCAATGTTACAGATTCTTCTTGGGGGCCTCTCAGTCCACATACAAACATGACAGGCTATTTGGAGCATAAAAAGGAAGAAATCTGAGCCCCAACATTCAGCACAAGATATTCTGGGGAAAAATGTAATCAAAATTTCACGCCACTCATCTTAACCCAGCACTAGCTTGTAACTAGCAGTAGCTTGTAATTTCTTGTTAAGCTACTTTTAAGCAAAGAGAATAAAATCCACCATGAGAGAAAAACTAATCAGGAGAACATCTCCATTGCAGTGAAACAGAACTTCCCCCTTTGATAGGACAACCAACTTGGTGCAGTAAGTGCAAAGAGAAGAACATTTCTGGCAGCATCAGGATGGCTACTTGAAAAATTGTGATGAAAAGTCTGTTTGGGATTTCACAGTCCCATTTCTTGTGCCATAAAAAAGTCATGTGCAGCATTCAAGCAAATGTAACTATTGCCAGGCAGAAGCCCTTCTTCTCTCATGACCTTAGCATGCAACCTACAGAGCCCATGGACCCAGAAAACCAGGCAAGCCTGAGCTACAGCTTGGGCTGGTGGAGGATTTGGTGGTCAGGAGAACCTTCTCCAACCTTCAGTTCCTGTTTTGACCCTACAGTCACATGGCATGCAAGAGTTCCAGCTGGTACAATAAACACTTACTGTGCCCTCTTTAAGCCAATAAACATCTGTGCTGTGGGACTTGTGCACAAGTTATTTCTGAAGGGAGGAATCAGGAGCAACACTTGCAGTGTGGTAAAGATGCTGTCCTGCAGTGAAGAGCTACTGTGAAAAAAAAAAAAAAAAAGCAAGCAGCAGTGCTGTGTAGATTAATTTATGATTTACCCTTGCTTCAAACAAGTCTAGAACTGGAGAAAAGAGCTCATTAGAGTCCACACTAATGGGAATTACTTGTCACACTTAAATTATGCAACTCTCCTTTCCCCCAACATCTATGCCTCCTTCCTCAGTATTGCAGTACCTCTTCCTTCAAAAGATATAAATAATTCTTGGTTCTGCTGTTCCCTTTCCCTCAGGGGTATATTTAGAATATAAGAGCCAGACTCACTTGTAAAAAGGTGGAGAGGGAAAACTCCTCTGCACAAAGTGCTGCACCTCACCCTGAATTGTGTGTGATTCTTCTCTTACCAAATGCCTCTGTATCAAACAGATGGTCCAAAGGAAAACCATGCAACAGAACTTCAGGGACAAAAAAAACAGCAGATACCCTACATGCATTTCAATTCTAGCTCTGCACTGGAAGTCCAAGTTATTTTATGTGATGACACTTTCCTTAGCAGGCCAGTAGTTTCACCCCTTGCACCCAGCTGCCCCTTTCTAGGTCAGAAAAGAAAAATGTTCAGAGGAGTATTAATTGCTGTCCTTCATCTTTGCCAGAAGCTTTCCTAACCCTCTTCCTCCAGTGGAACTTAAGGTATGAAGTCCCCTATGGAAGGCCAGGGGGTTCTGTTACCACCACAAGCATCCTGACAGCCTGGTTTCATCCTGAAGCTCTGTCCATCTCCGAGCACCATGGCTAGGTGAGGCCGTCACTTCACTGGGCAGCACATCCTCTTTCCAGATGTGAGAAGTGGTGACTGGCACATCAGGAGCCCTGAGAACAGGTTTCCTTCTGCCTAGCTCCTTGCCACCAGGAGCAGGCACAGCAACCCATCCAGCCCCCACTTCTCGGAAGGTTTCAGCCAGGATGTTATTCCCCTAATGCCACACACATTTTCACAACAGGAAGCCTCCCTGCTCTGTGATACAGCATTAAATTACAAACACTGAGCTGCTCTATTTGCACAGCTGAAGACACATTGGGGAAATCACATCTTTGAGCCAAAACCCCAACACATTTGTTGTCATGATGGCAGAGCAGTTTTTTAAAGTTGCTTAGAACACGACAAGTCAGTCATCAGCAACAGCAGCCTGACAAAATACTGCAATTTACAGCTCTGCTAGTTCAGGGGAACTATTATTTTTGTAAGGATTGACTGATGTTTTCCAAACTGTGCTAGAATATGAGGTTTTCTTTCCAAAAGCAGCATGAGATGAGGATAGGAGAAAGAAGGGTTTCTTTTAAGCTACAAATAACACTGGTATTTGGTACATTTAATAAATCAAAAGTTACCCACATGATCTTTTAATTGTTGCACCAGAATGACCTGGTGTAAGGGCAGGCTGAAGTTCTTCAGCCGTTTAGCAGCAGATGGCTGCCAGGTTCACTTGGTTACATGACACCACATTGCTTCATCACATACACTCCTATGCTTGTATTTCAATATTTATGTGGACTATGATAAGCAACACAGAGAGGGAAAACAGCTTGCTCTCCTCTGTTTGAAACATGGACATGTATATAGTGCACAGCAGTGCTGAAACCAGAGGAGATGGAGGCAGGCAGACGTTTCCTGGCTTGTAATTCATTGATACAGGCTGATAGGGCAAATACACTTCACTTCCAAGCCTAGTTTTTAGCTACCAGTTCTCAGGAAACTTTGAGTCAGACACCACCCTTTTCTCCCCTAAGAAGGCAAATCTAAACCTTTCCACTTAAAACAGAGAAAAAACTGTTTGGCAGGTGGAATTGTGTCAGTATGGCCTCCTTAATGTCAGAGCCAAGACTAAGAGCTTGGCATAGATAAATCTCTCTGAAACCTCAAGGCATATTTACAAAGGATAAGCCAGCACACCACGTTCCAGACCAGTTCCTTTCCAGCAAGATAACACTGCAGCCAGAGCAGTCCATCTTAGTTCCCCGTGCTGCTGCAGCAGCTATTTCCTGTGGCATTCACATTCTCTGGAAAAATCCCTTTGCCCAGGATTTTTCTCCTGGAAAGCTGAGGAGCCTCAGAGAAAAGGAAAACAATTCTTATCTCATTTGCTTCTCCTCAGTTTTGTTCATATGGAATGTGTTTGGAGATTGTTTAATTGGATTCTGGTGTGAGTTGTTTTGACTCAATAACCAGCCAGAGCCAAGCTATGTCAAGACTCTAGAAAGAGTCACAAGTTTTCACTATTGTCTTTTTAGCATTCAGTAAGTATCTTTTCTGTATTCTTTATTATAGTGTAGTATAGTATTCTTTATTATAATATAGTATTATAAAGTAATAAATTAGCCTTCTGAGAACACGGAATCAGATTCATCATTCCTCCCTGCCATGGGGATCTCTGCAAATAAAATAACTTCCCTCTGGTAAATCAGGTTATCCCAGAGGAACAGGGCTACCAATTTTATTTGACAGATGAGCACCACTTGCATACAGGACTTGACACTAGCCATACACCCAGATGCTGAAGGATAAAATTTCCTGGGCACCTTTCAGGAACTGAATAGATATGAGCACTACAGAACCACAAGGTCTACTGTAGTAAAAAGATGATTTCTGAAACAGTGTGCTCAAGTCTGCACTTCCAAAGAGGGAGGGTTTGGAGGGAAGTTCCTCAATTCCCAAACATTTACCCAGTACACTTGACAACCTCTTCATTGAGGAAAAATACACAAATGCCCCACACTGCAATACTGGCCAGATTGCCATGCCTGTCAAACAAATAGATGTGTGGCCACCAAGAGTCTCCCTGAAAAAGGAAAAGGAGATGGCCAGAGTTTGTCAGACAGGACAGAGACCAGATCAGCGCCAGCTGCCCTGAAACATCTCCTGGCAGAGGGGCAGGAGCTATGAAGGAGGGGGTGGTACAGCCCTCTTCAATTTGCAAATGAGGGGGCAGTTTTCTCCTCTCCAGACACTGAGGTGTCCCAAGGAGACACTGGCACCACGAGGTATATCTGACCATGCTGCTGAGCAGCAGGGGTGACATGGGCCAGAGGCCCTGGGCACTGAGATACCATGGGAGTGATCTGATCTCATCTCCCTGAGTCACTGCCCTTTGCTTAGCCTCCACCTTGGCTTTGCCTTTACCAAAGTTTCCCAGCTTCCCGACAGAAAAGACAGCCTTACTCCCAGGTGAAAAATATTTCACACACTGCAGGCAACATTTAGGGAGCAGGGGAAATCTTTCTTGGCTGTGCTCCCAGTCTGAGCTGTCACTGCCCTCCATCAGTCACAGGTGCTCTTCTGTGTCAGAGTAACCCATATTTACTGCCAGCTCCTGTCTCTCCCCATCCTGCTAAGCATCTCACAGCAGTGTTTGCTTCAGCTCCAGCACCTGCAAGTGGGTTGCTGTCACAGATCTGCAAATGTGGAAAGCAAATTCCCATCAACCCCAGGTACAGCTTTCCTGCTCTTACTTCTGTCAGCCCACTGCTTTTCTTGCTTCTTAGCTCACTGCCTCATCTCTCCATCCCACCAAATATCCCACACTGCAGAGTAGATGAGACAGAGCTTTGATAATGTATCCATTCCCTTGCTGTACTTGCTGGATGCCTGAGAGCACTGTTTTAATGAATCACAACAGGCTTTCTCCTAGTACCACTGTCTGGGGCCACAGCACAGTCAAACAGAACAATTTTGAAAGCTGTTTCTAAGATGAGAGATGGGATCCTCCAAAGAGACATGGGTTTGGGGACTTGAGGGAAGACACATTCCTCAGGCAAGTTTGACCCAGGACATCACTCCTTTGGTGCAGAAGCCTCCCATCATCAGTGCACATAGATAGTTCTCAGAAGTGTGGAATTTTCCAAGAGGATATGGTGAAATCCATGTGCTTTACAGCCTCCTTATTCACATACTCTGTGCTCATGCACTGGCTCTGTTTAGATCATATTTCCCCATGCTTAATGTTTGTCTTCACTTCTTCTTCCCTTCCCCCAAGTCCTGCCCCAAGTTGTGCACAGCAAACTGAATGGAGTAACTTCTCTCAGCTCTGTCCAGCCTTTGCACTATATATATATACATATATATACTTTTTATACATATATATAAAAATCTAAATTATATGCCACAGCAAAATATTCCTCTAACGAGAATATCCTGGGGTTTAGACAATAGGTACAGACAACTTAAAAGCTTTCTTTTAAATTTCAGCTCCTGCCATCTCAGACATTAATTTACTACTAGCACAGAGGTGCATATTATGTTAGTGCTGTTCATACCAGTCTTTATGGAGGGGAAAAAAAAAAAAAAAAGAAAGAACAGCTCTCTAAGGACATGCCTGCTCATTTCTGGCTCATTAACTTTAATGTCATATACAGCTCTCACAGGTTGGGAAGACAGGTAGCATAGGTGATCTTTACTATTCTCTAGATCATGTCTAGCCTACACGTATACCTTAAAGTACATTCCTGACCCTCACACTGTATTTTAACCAGATAAGTAGCAAGCCTGCCCGAAGGCTTGCTGTTCATTTCACTCTTAGCATCACACACAAGCACTGGGCCCCTTGTCAGAGTGTTACTGGAATCATTAACCCTGGCACAGCTGACTGTGGTGGGACTCCAAATGGGTTTCTGCAGCTCTGGGGGTGCCAGGCCACTTCCAGGAGGAAACCCACCCAAACCAATGTGTGCACACATATTTCACAAGCAGGGGGTTGACACCCTTCATATTTGACAAGTATTTTTTTCCCTCAGAATTGTTCTCTCTGATGTTGGGTAAGGAAGAAGGAAAACAAAGATTTTTTTTTTTGTCTAAAACTCCCCTATAATTCAGACAACAGGAAAAGTCAAAATTTCACTTTTAACATCTGCTGCCAAACAAGTCTCATGCTTCAACCTGACATCACACAGGGACACTTCTGGGAATACCAGTGAGGTCTCAGTGCTCTTTGTGCTGTGCTGACAGAGAACCTTAACTTGTATTCCAAAGTTTTGCTGCTACTGTGATCAACACAGGGAGCCCAGAGGTGAGTCAGCCACTCATCTTCTCAGCCACCAGACCCCAACACAGACGGAGCCCACATCAAATCCACAGATCTGATGAAACATTCTACACCTATGCCACCATCTTTGGGGTATCCCATAAAACAGAGAGGAAGGTTCAGCAGAGGCATGGGGTACCTCAGGCTATTGTGATTTACCAGGTACACAGCAAAGTGCATACTCCATCTCTGCTGTCACCACTGCCAGCAGCACAGGATGCTTCACAGGAAGGTTTAAGCTGCTGGGGGGCAGCTCTGGATGCATGCAGACCTGTGGGGAACAGTAAGCCCACTTGTTTGTCAGGATTGACAAAACAGCTTAGGAATGTCCCTTGTCTGGAGGCTAGCAGGATGTGTACAGGCTGGCAGCCTCCTGGGTAAACAGCTCTTCACAGATTTTTCAGGGAGCCATGTTCTGCAGGTAAGAATAATTCCCTCACTCAGTCAAAATTGTATTTATAAAGCATTTCCATTACAGAAAGTCTTCATTTTCCAAAATTAGTTTGCCAAAGTGTTTCCAACCATCTCAAGTTACAACGGCAAATTAAACAGTACATAAATAACCTGTATTGCACACCCACCAGCTTCCACTGACCACAAGAGGCATGAGAAAGGAAAGGAACAAAACTGGAAGTGAAAAATATTTACTTTCCTCAGAAATTAGTAAAGCAGAGGATGAATTTGGGGGGGGGGGGGGGAAAAAATTTAATAAATCCACTAAAATATTGTTATTGGTAGAGCTGGTTCAGAGAAATCTGAGACTATTAAGGTACAACAATGGCTCTGCTTCCCCTCTCTTGGTGGTGCTCTGGGTCATGTTGTGGGAAGTGACCTTTTTAGAGTGGGCTCCCTCTACCCCTTCTGTGTGCCCCAGGAAAAGGCACAACCATCTCATAAGAGCAGCCAAGCTCTCAAGCAAAAGTTAGCACAGATGGCTTAAGCTGTTTATTTTTCTACTTCCCGTTTAGAGCATCAGGTTGCGGACAATGGTTATTAATTAATCAGAGGTCAGTTCCATGCTGAGACCAATCCTCCCTCCCAATAAGCACCTTTCTTAAACAAATACAGTCCAACCCAAAAACCAGTTTAAATAATCACTCATTCCTCAGGGATGTTCCTGTGCTTGATGTGGTGGCACTGCAAACTGCAGAGATATGAGGACTACCACCTACGTGGGAGTGCCTGGGGTGAGCACTGAATTAACTTGCTGCAGTTTTGGATACATCAGAGCATGGAAGAGTATATTGGAATGATCTCAGACAGTAGCTTCAGGCAAAGCACATTCAGCAAATAAACATTTTTATAACAGCAGCACTGCTTTGTGGCTGTCATGGTGTAACCCCAGCTGGCAACCAAGCCCCATGCAGCCACTTGCTCGCTTCCCCACCAGCAGCATCAGGGACAGAATTGGAAGAGTATAAGTGAGAAAACTTGTGGGTTGAGATAAAGGAAGTTTAAGGAGTAAAACAAATTCCATGCATGTAAAGTAAAACAAGGAATTAATTCACTATTTCTCATGAGCAAGCAGGTGTTCAGACATCCCAGGACAGCAGGACACCATCATGGGTAAGAGCTACTTGGGAAGACAACCATCACCACTCCAAACATTTCCTCCACTTCCCCCTTCTTTCCACAGCTTTATATGCTGAGCATGATGCCTCAAGGTATGGGACATCCCTGGGGTCAGTCAGGATCAGCTGTCCTGGCTGTGTCCACTCACAACCCCTCGTGCAGCAGCCCCAGCCTCCCCACAGGTAGGGATGCATGAGAAGCAGAAAAGGCCTTGGCTCTGTGCAAATCCTCTCTATTGCCAATGCCCTTTTCAGCATAAATCCAGAACACAGACCCTTACTAGCTACTTTCTAGTGAAGAAAATTTACCACAGCCAAAAGAAGCACAGTGACATATGTGAATGGAGGAGGTACCTCATCATTTTCAGAGTTACGGTTTCATATTCACCTTGGAAATGCGCGTGTGCACATGAAAAAGCAAACAGATCTATGCTGATGATGCTGCAAGTCTGGTGCATTTTAATATGAGACATTTAATTGCTGTGCTTTACTTCTGAAGACAGTTCCCCAAGCAGATGTGCTCATTCACAGAGCAGTGAGGAACACAGGTAAGACAGAAGAAAGGGGGATGGGGAAGATTACACATGGCTCAAATAGCTAGAAAGGCAAAACAATTTGCTCCCACAAAACAGAAGAGACAGACTGGACACATCTTTCCAAGCTCCAAGTTTCTCTGATCTGAGGGTTCAAAGTACTAATTTGCTTAATGATGCCAAGGCAGCTCTGCTCTTCAGAGAGAAAACTGTCCACCCATGTCACCAGCTGTGCCCTTGCCTGGGAAACAAGAGAGTGAGGGAGGTTTGCTTCTGCCTTTAAGCTCAGAGCCCAATTAACTGCCTGTGTCCCTGGGCCTGTGGCAGAGATGGAGGCTGGGGAGTGAGCAGGGGTAGCAGCAGCACCTGGCAGTATTAGTGCCTAACCAGGGGAAGCAGCAGAAGAGAGAGCATAAAGGCATTAACAGATTGGGCAGGGGGACAGGAGGCTCTGGTTCTGTAGAGCAGAATGCAAAGGGGAAGAAAGAGAGCATCAGCTAAAACAGGTGTCTCATTTTTACAGGTTTACACTGGGACATAAGTAATGATCTAATGACTCTACTCAAGTATTCAATCATCAACACTCAAGATCTCAAATAGATCTCTTCTTATTAATGGCCTTTACTCTTCAGAACAGACAGATTAATTTTTTTTTTAAATAGAACAGCCATACTTTAAACTCTGCTTCTCCATCCTCTCCCAAAATCACAACAGACTTACCAGATGATGTTTTCTGAGTAGAGCAAGTTGAGAGAAAGCCTTTCATGGCTGCCACAGCCCTTTGAAGGGGAAGACCACTGTCCCTGCTGAACCTCGAGATTTTATGGGACAGACAGGAGTGTCACCACAGAAGTTGCCTGTAAAAAATACCAGAATGGGATGTGAACCTTTTACTCTTGAGGACTGTAAGGCATAGTCTTTCAAAATGCAGTGTGAGAAAACATTTCCCTCTGAAAAACCCCCTTAACACAAAATCCTCGTGTCATTCAGCTTTGAGCTCGTACATCAGGCTACAGACATGGCCAGAAGAGAACTGGCTATACTTGTAACCAGAATGGTGGCCTCCCTCAAACAGACAAATAGCTACAGACACCCACTGTAATCACTACAAGTCACCAGTGGCAAATGCCCACTGCTGGACCACTCTGGCCAGAAGAAATCCCTGCCCTGACAGGCAGCCCCTCCCTCAGGCTCCTTTGTACAAGACACCATGCAATGCCCACAAGACTGCAGGGCATCCATATCCTCTGGGGAATAAAGCACTTGGAGTGTCTCACATAGCTGACAGCTGGCACTGAAGAACCTTGTATTCAGAAATGTTTTAACAGTTTAAATTTCCAGTCTGTGCTTTTTCTCCTGTGTATAAAGGATACAGCTTTCCCCACAATGTCCTACATAACCAAGCCAACAGCTCTTTAGTCAGGCTGGTACCTCCTCATAGCCAGCAGAGCTGTAGGAAAAGCCCTGCCTCCCTTGGCCCCTCTCTCTGACCTGCTGCCTTGTCTTTGGCAAACAGCTTTGGACACACAGCAGTTTGTCTTCCTGCAAGTTAAAGTCTGGGAAAGAGTATCCTACACAGACTTGCACAGTGCCAGGGCACAACCATGCCATGATTAAGACTTCATACCCAACAAGTTGGATTACAAAAGTATTTCTAGGAAGGGAAAGGTGTTAGGCTAGCTGGCATAACTCTGAGTGTTAGCAGAAATCCCTCCAGGAGCATGGAAGTGCACCATGTAAAAATCCCTTGTCTGTCAGCAAAAAAAAAAAGTATTTCTAGGAAGGGAAAAGTATTAAGCTAGCTGGCATAACTCCGAGTGTTAGCAGAAATCCCTGCATGGAAGTGCGCCATGTAAAAATCCCTTGTCTGTCAGCAAAAAAAAAAACTGGTTAAGGTCCCCCATTACTCTCACCCCAGCACTAATGCAAGCTCTCTCTCACCTAGTAACTCTTTGGTTAGCCCGAATCCTTCACACACCATCAGTTGGTCATGACAATTAGACAGATTTCTTTCAGTGCAGAAAGTTCAGGACTTCAGGGGGAGTAACAGATTTTAATGGGGCTACAAGTCTCCTGTGGCAGCTGCAGCACAAAGAACAAAGTCACAATGCTGCATATTTAACAATTGGCTCTTATTTCCTAGGGATAGCTATCAAAATGTGAGCAAAGGCAAAAGGGATTGTAATGCCCTTTAAAAAGAGAAACGAAAAAAATCAAAGACGGGACACTGGTCCAAATCTATTTTGGTCATATTATTCATTACTTCTGAAGTTAACCTTTCATATGGTTTAGAGGTCTATGGTATTGCCACATGAATGAAAATTTATCTCTTGCCCTAACTAGGCACGATAAGGGAGGGATAAAGGGAAATAGATGAAAGTGCCAGAAGATTTTTAGTACCACAGTTTAGCATTGCTATTGTTAGCCCCTCAGTTCTGCCACCTTCAGGCCTCTGATGTGCCCTGTGGTGAGAGCTTTGCCCAGAGGTGCCAGGCTTGTCTGCTGTTTGCTGGAAGCAGGACACTGGCACCCACCAGCTTTCCTAACTCTCTCCGAGGAGCGTGCCCAGTTTTCTAACATGCATTGAAGCCCCATGAATTCATTAAAAGCCACACCACAGATGTTTGCAGGTTTTCACAGGGGAGCTGCAAAAGCCACAAGAACTTGGATGCTCACCTGGTGGCATTTGTGTCTCACAGGGGTGTCCCAGTCACTGCATGATTCCTTCCCAATCTGGAAGGGTGACATCCATGTCAAGCTCATCTCCTCGGGAATTTTTGGGGCATTGATAGGTTTTGCCCTGGGAAGAATAAGAATGTAGCGCATTAAATTAATTTTTAATATTAAGTTTTAAAAGGACCTTCACTAAGTACTAGAATAATTCCTGCATATGACCCTCATTGAAACACATGGATCACAGCTGAAGACCGTCTGAAGAGCACAACCTTAAAATACTCATTTTAAAAGTTCATCTGGAAAAAAAAGTGTTCAGTTAGATGGAAAACCAATTAAGAAAATGCCCACATTCCTATGTTACCAGGTCTTGTTCATTATAATCCTACAAAACTCAAATTCACTTTAGCCTTGTTTCCAGCTTCAGCATTTTGCTCTTACTGCATTTCCACTGATAGGTACTTCCCTTGTTATGCACACTAAATTGTTTTCTGGTTACTTTCTGACTCTTTGAATTTCCCAGCCTCCTTCTCCCCTGTCATAACATCATCCTAAAGTTCTAGCTCATTCTGACACTAAAGCCTAATTCTATGTTTTAGCTCCTGGGTAAAAGTAATTTAGTTTAGGGACAGGCACTCACAAACTTCTGTTATTCACCAGCTCTAGAGAAGGAGGTGGGCAGGGGGGGTGGGGGGAAAGGAGAAAACAGGCTGTTTCAATATGTTGGGACATAAATAGGCATTGAAATCTACTTTAATATAACCAGTCTTGAAAAACTGCCAGCCATAACAAATGCTATTACATAGCAGCAAGTCTGTGTGCTGGAGGATGCTCCAGGGAGCTGTCTGAGACTCCTCTTCAGGCAAAACTTTGACTGATGGCCCCATTTCTGATAGTATTTTCCTCTGTACTGCATGTAAATAGTTATGATAGCTCAACTGCTATTCTCAGCTGTAATAGATATACTTTTAGAATTTTTTGTGTGCTTTTACAAATAAGCTCTTGGAAGAAGAGAGTTGTGGAGTGCTCCAAGAGCTCCTTAGCATCTCCGGTCTTTCCCCATCTCCTGTCCTTTCACTCCCAGCTCGGAGTTAACTGACATGCTAAACTGTAGATTTGGTGGGTGTTTTCTTGATGAAAATAATATTCCTAGCATGTTCCATTTCCCTAATAGTCTTCAGCAGGAAGCATTGCTGCTGCATTTGGTAACAAGAGTGTTCTTGTTCAAGCGTCAGGGAAAAACCAGCTTCTACCCCACACCTGAGAGCTGCAATGAGCATGCACATGGCCCTTCACCACACCCATTCAGAAGTGAAATAGGGCCTCCTCTCTAGAGCAGGAACCACCACCACTGCTGTTATGTTAACAGCATGAGTTAGTATCCAAAAACTCTCTCCAGAGGCATCACTTAATTTTGAAAATATTTGGAGAAACACATACACTAAAATTCACCTGCAGTACCCCCAAAGGCTGGCGCTGGATTTCTCCACCACACTTTGTCTAAAAGCAGATCTGTCTGGACACCTACAGAGATTAAGTTCTTCTGTATAATATCTACAAACACAGTATATTAAACCCACACAGAGATAGAATAAAGGGGCATGAGGGAAGGGAAGGAAAAATCCCACAATGAAATGGTGTGAGGAAATGCTGGGAGAAGGAACACATGCAGGACACCAAATAAAATAGGCATGAGGGGAGGGAAGGAAAAAACCCACAATGCTGTGAGGAAATGCTGGGAGAAGGAACACATGCAGGACACCAAATAAAATCTCTGCAAGATCAAGTTTCTTGAGTTTATTTCCAGTCCTTTCCTATTACTTCCTCCTTCCCCGTTTACCCCTTGTGCCAACAAGTTCCAGTTAATACTTTTTGTTTCCAAGTTGCTGCTTGATACAGCACTTTTTCCCCTTCCTCCTTCTCCCCTACACTGTTTACAGACCCTTTAAAGCAGGAAACAAAAAGCATTTCCTCAATGCATTTTAAAATGGAATTACGTGGATGTGCTCCTGCTCCCTGTCTCACTGCATTTCCAAGGAGATTTTACTTGACTGCACAGCATCCTGTACACATGCAGATAGAGAGGCCTCCAGAAAGTTTAACTTGCTAGTAAACAGCATTAAAGTTCTCACTTTCTTTTTTCATTTAGCTTTCTTTTAATTTGTGAATTGTGTTTATCTAGACTACTGTCTCAGTGATGGGACTGCACCTCAGCAGGGTCAAGGTGAGGAAAATAAAGCCTTCTGCACGGAAGTTAATACATTTTTTGGCATGAAGATTCACACCCAGACCCCTCAGTGTCACCCAGTCCACCTCCAAGAGGTAAAGCATGTAGCATCACTGTCTCAGAGGACATGGAGGGGCTCGCCTTTGGGCATGAAGGTGACAATACAGCAAGTCACAGGTCACTCATGTGGCAAGTGTCCCTAAGGGGGTGCCCAAACATCACAGCTTACCCCTCTGTAGTCCCTTCCACTGCTCTCTGAGGCCCCAAGAGGACTGTTCCCTGCTGGATCAATGCAGCACACTGCCACAGGGATTAAGGTCTTCAGCCAAGCCTACAGCCTGCGCTCTGCAGCTTAACTTCAGGCTGCCAACACATCAGAGCCCTGCAAATGGAGCGTTCTGAAACTGGCCCAAGTGAAAGTGGGAAATTTCTAGGACTGAATGTCCTCAGCTGGACTGTCTGTTGTTATGTGGAACTTTTCTTCCTCTCTGACTCTCTCCATAAATCCCAAGAAACTCCTCTTGGCAGTTCAGTGATGATGTTACTGATGGATTCTTTACAATAATCTTTGCCATGCCTTTCAGACATAGGGAGAGTATCCAAGAGCACTCTGTGCTTCCCCCATAACATGATGAGGAAGGAGCAGATATAAATCCCTGGAGCTCTTCCAGCTTCACTTCTGATGCCCATTCTGTGGATAAATGTGCGCTTCAGTGATAAAAGCATTAAGACAAGACAGCAAGAGCTTTCCACAAAACCTGGCAGTCCTGCCCATGATTGAAGAGAGTCTAGCAGGTCAATAAAGTTACTGAGAAATGGGTTTCCAATATTTCCTTTTCTTTTTTTTATTTTTTAAATCTATTCCTCCCCTGCCCCAGTATTACTGGACTTGATAGAAGCCCAAAGATCCTGATACCACTAGCAAGAGCACAGCTATTTACTGGAAAGGTAAAAATGATAGAAAGCTTAACCTACATGTGTCATCTCTCTATATATATATAAATATTTAAAACCCATTCTGAACAGTTGGATCATTTCTTAGGTTCAGCATTCAAGCTGGCACAAGCCTGCAGGAGCTCCTGAAGTGTGCATGATCACACAGCAGCCCTGCTGCCTTAACCTTGGAGACCCAGGCAGAGACACAGGCTAGGAGCACAAAGGGGTGAGCTGCTGGGCCTTAGAGAAAAGCAGATTTGCTTGCAAATTTGCTCTGAGCTGTGCTTTAAATCAATGCCTGCAAAAGAGATAAACAGGTACCAGGCTGGCACATACCTGGGCTAAAAGACCTACCAACCTCAAATACTCACTACTGAGGAAGAAATGTAATTTTTTTTAATTGATCTTGTGACCAGCTCTTGAGAAGAGTTATGAAATATTATACTTTTGTCTAAGAAGTCCCTGATTCTCCAGAAGAACAGGAGAGCAGGTCTAGCCTATAGTTCAATGTACACACAGTGCATCCAGATTCAGCACTCATTAAATAAGAGACCAAATCAACAGGGAAATATTTGGAAGCTATCTGAGTGGTTATAACAGAGCAGGAGGAGAGAAAACAAGATCACTAATGAGAACTGTGTGTCCCTTTAGTACCAAGCATAATAGGGTTGTTTGCCTCCCAAGGCAGTAATTTTTTAAGTCCTACCCTCCACAGAGCAACTGAAATTCTGTGTAAGTGTGCTGCCTCCCACACCAAGGTTTTATGAGCTCTCTGCTCAGATGGGATGCTGGCACCATGCTATGTCTCTGTGCACCTGCATGGGACACCAAGAGTGCAGGGAGGGAATGGCTGAGCCCTCCTGCTGGGGAGGAGCCCTTCCAGTGCAGAAGGGAGGTGAAGAGCATTGGCCTCCTGAGGAAGGAGCTGTGATGTGAACAGCTCAGCACTTGTGAGAAGGAGCACATGGGGAAGGGGCACAGGCCTAAACCCCCGTGGAAGAGAGCTCAGCCCAGCTGAGTCACAGGGAAGGTGCCTTTCGTCACTGAGAGCTGGCTGCAAAAAATCCAAAGCTCTTCCACCACACTCTAGGTTAAAAGCAATGAGTCAATCACACAGTTTTGCACAAGAGCTGCTGCACACACGCAGCACTTCTGGAGGATGTGTTCCCTGTGCTGGCATCAGGGGACAGCAGGGTAGGGTGTGTGCTGCAGTCTGGAAGATGATAAAGCCCAACAGGCTGAGCCACAAGGGCTCATCTCATTTTAATAGTTGTTTTGGCTTTATTGAGCTTGCCGTGGCTTTGAGCTCATCCAGAGATGAGCAGCTCAGCTGAGACATGCCTGCTTCAGAGTGAGCAAGAGCCTTTTGCACAGTTCCAGCCTCTGCTAACCAGCCCTGAGCTGCCAGTGATATCTCCTCAGTTGGTGGCTGTGCTGTACTTCCCTGTGGAGAGAAATTATCCCCACCTCCTGTTGCTTGCCACTTCGTGGGGCCTATTTTTATCTGGGTGGTGTGATGCTGTGCAGCAGCAGCGTGGATGCCACAGGAGGAGGAGGAAAGCACAGGCTGCCTGCTGACCAGCTGGCTGCTGCACGAGGCTGCGAGCAGCGCCGCTAGCACGTCCCTCCTGAACAGATTGCTTTGGAAATCCTCAGCAACTGCAGTCGCCGATTTGTTGCCAAAGCTCGTGTCAGCCAGCAACTCAGGGCTACTCCAGCCTTTTCATCATCCTTCCTCCTACACAGTATTGGATGTGGAGAAACATTTAGATGCTTCATCGGCAGGAGGAGGCACATTAGTAGGACAGGGCTGTTTGCTGGGTTTTAGAAGCAGCAGCAAGCTGACAGTGTCTCATCCAAAACCACAGCTCTGCTTAAGTAAAGTGTGTAAGAGATTCAGTCCAAACCATGGCAGATAAAAAAGCAATGCCTTATTTCAAGGATGGTAAGGGAGAGAGCAGATTAAGCAACATACCCAAGCACATGGGAAATCTGCAGCACCAGTGGTAACGAATCCCTGCTCCCCTACTTCCCACAATAGGAAGACAATCATAGAAAAGCCAGATAAAGGAGCCAACTACTTGTATACTGAAATTTTGAGTCAATATCTCACTCAAAGAACACTCAGGGCTTCGAACCTTTTGTATGAAGGCCTATGTGAGAGCTGTGTACACAGCCACAGCCTCCACCTTTGGAAAAGATTTACACTACAGAGCTGAGCATCCCTGCATCCATCGAGCACCTGGCCAGAGAGCCATTACTGCCTTAGAGCCAGCGGCCAGCAGCCAGTTGTGGCAGATCCAAGGGGATGGCCAGCTTTCCTGTGGGGAGGACCTGGCTACCCCACAAACAATGACTTGTTTTGGTGATTGGTTTTAGCTCAGAAGAACATTCTGCCTTAGCATCTGAACTAACATTTCTGTTAGGTCAGCGTGAGGCTAAGGAAGATGCCACAAGGGAGAAAGGCAACTGCAGCATAAAGCAGGGGAATTCAAGTGTTCATCTGATCTGAGAGTGGTTCCACAGCATGCTCTTTTCTTTAATATATACTTTAATTTCCTGCTCCTAACTGCACCATATTTTATTCAGCATGCAAGGAAAAAATAGATGAAATTTATTCCTATCAGCAGGAGTCTTCCACTTTCTGCTGGCAGCAATATGATAAAATGTAGGATGGGCAGAAACACAAAACATTCTGTCCAGAATTAGGTTTTTCCTCTTAAGAAATGACAAGGAACAATCACACCTATTCATTAACATAGCTGGCTGTATGTGCGCACGTGCAGGGAAGGAAGAGGGATAAAACTCTGGAACACAAAGGTTTTGCATCAGCAGTTTCTTAGTGCAACTACTTTGAGCCAAGGGGAAACATTTCTCTAGAATGACTAATTTATTTAACATGTGAAAAAGATACTTGGAGCTATGTCTAGAACATTTCTGAAATCTCTCAAATCCCATCAGATTACACAAAATGAAGTAGTGGATTTTTACTTTTGCCAGTGAAACCATAAAGCCAAATTCCCCTTGACCTGAGTAGGCTCAGAAGAAAGAAACTTTTGAGGAAGAAGAGAGCGAGCTGGTGCAGGGAAGCAGCATGCCAATGCTGGGTTCACATGGAATATTTCAAACAGGTTTTTTCCCCCCATTCTCTGTATGAGAGCCCTCCAGTTTAAGAGCAGGGTCTGCTTCTTTTTGTAAGATGCCATCACTTTTGTGCAATCAGTGCTTATTCACTAGGAAATGCTACTTTTTCTCTGGCAAAATTTATCCTGCAGACTTTTGAATGTGGTGCTAATTATATCTAGATACATAAATGCACAAGTTCAGTTTAGAGCATTTTCCCAAACTCTCCTGCCCATCAAAGTGTGGGGCTGGTAGGCATTTCCACAAGCAGCTGCTTTTTAGTGAGAGAAGTATCTGTCCAAAGATTAAACTCAATTTGAGAGACAGAAGTGTAAAACACAAGTCTGATGCTTCTGAAACTCCCACTCCAATTTCAATTAATTTCCCCCTTTGTTTAGGGGAAAGTTATGAGGAAAATGAGGAAGTGGAGACTTGCTGCAGGAAATCACCTGGATTTTCTCTTCCTTCATCTTAAGTCGCCTTAAAAAGTCTACCAGACAAAATCCCAATGCACTTGGGATATTCTGTACACAGGCATTATATTCAGGACTCTTCCCAGACAAAGACAACTCACCTTCTCTCAGCATTCCCATCCGGTTCAGGAAAATCCTCATCCTTGAATAGACCCCTGGTTTCTTGGGGCTGGCATCACCACCACCCCATGTGACAATGCTGTCACATGTAAATGGTCCATCTCCAGTGGTGCAAAACAAAGGGCCACCAGAACCATCCTAGGAACCAAGAGAGAGGACTCTGAGAACTCATTTGGCCTCTGCACTGCTGCAGGTAAGAGGAGAACTGCTGGAACCCTATTTGCCAAGAACAGCCCTCCTGCAGGAACTGGGAATAGAGCTACTGGTGCCACTCAGCAGCAGCCTGAACTGTTGGATTATGCCATGACATGGAGTATTACAAGCGAGGACACTCCTCGATTTACCTTTTCACTTCCAACCATCAATAAAAGAGAACCACTACAAAGATACCACTAGACTGTTTTACCACCAGAGGCGAAAAACTCACCTACTATTTATCAATACTTCGTAACAAAAGTTTGGTCTCCAACCCAACAAAAGCACCCACAGGCAAGAATTTTACACTATACAGATGACTTACTCATTGCAACACCAACTCAAAAAAAATTAGACCAGACTAAAGACAGTGTCATCGCTGAAGTTCAAAATTCTAGACTAAAAATTTCAACATCAAAAATACAAGAAATCTCACCCTAGAAATATGTCTATTTCTATCACTATATTGTGCTATAAATACTTTTAAATTAATTATCTATAATTACCTCATGTCTTACTACAATATATCTTTCATCATTCTATTTCTTTAAAATATTTAATCGTATTTACCATCTTTTAAAACTTATTTTTAATTCTATTTCTCTCTTAATATCTGTTTTATTTTATGATATTTCTAAATCAACAATTCTTATCTCGAAATTTACACACAAATACATACTATATAAACTTTTAAAATTCTCTACAAACTCATTTCCCACATGCAAAGAAGAGACTGATTTAAAAGCTTGGTTATCGTTGAATGAGGACTGAGCACAGGCTAAAACAAAGTATGCTTGAAGTGTGCTCTTCAGGGTTACACATCATTTATTTCTCCAACATAAGATTGTGATATTGAGCAGAACTCACATTTTAGCTTGACAATGCCTCAGTCAGAATTACTTTGCCTTTTATTTACTCAGCTCTTCTCACCCGCTTGCCTTGTGATTCTGGGGTGATTAGTCAGTTCTTCAGCAAGGCTACAAGAATTTTATAAAAACCATACAAGTCACAGTTTACCTTGACAAAAGAATGCCGTGAAAAGGAGTTCCAAGCAAGTGACAATGGGAAGTGTTTCATTGGGATCACAGATGGGCCTTGGGATGTGCAAGTCCTTTCCAGTCCCTTTCCCTAAGTGACCCACAGACATTTCCTATTTCAAGAGTACTCACCTCTAATATTTCTTCCCCTGATGAGTCCTGCTCTCCCACAGAAACAAAGCCAGCACAAAGGATCCTGGCAGTGATCCCTCCAGGGTAACTGGAGCAGTGATTTATCTCACAGACTTCATTCTCAAGTTCAGGTGCTCATGTCTGCTGCAACCACCTAGCTCAGCTCCCATCGGGCTGGGAAGCAATCTGAGGTTAGGTGTGGGCAGAAGAAGAAAATATTTCTGAGATAAATGTAATTTCAGCAGCATCAAGGGAAATGTTGAAGTCAGAGCTCAGCATGCCCAAGTAGGGATGCACCCCAGTGGTCTTCACCTGTCTCATCTGAGACCAGGGCAGAGAGGAACAAGCTGCATTTTAAGGGTAGCCTGAACAGATACTTGTAAAGGAAAAGGGGAAAACAAGCCCACAGATTATGAGCAACCTCCAAAGAGGTCATGAAAAGAAATTTAAAAAAGGTGTAAGGGCTTGGAAAAACAAATTCCCTACTTCTCCAGTCACCTGAGAAGACTACTGGGACAAATTACATGGACCTAATTGAGACTACAATGAAGGCTTCACTGTGCAAACACAAGCCACTAAGGTTTTGCAGAAGCCTAGTGTGAGCCATTGGAGCTTCTTTCGCACATGTATTTCTTCCTCTTCCCCATTAGGAAGAAAGATTCAGCAAGGTTTTATAGACAGATATATTGCAGGGCACTAAGGGAGTAAGATGTTGAGGGTACACCGTCATCTCTTTTAGATTTTAAGACTTTTTACTGCCAGTAGTAAGAACCAGGTATAAAACATACTTCCTTACACTGCAAGTTAGCTGAATGAAACCAGAGTTACTGGATTTTGCTCCTCATTCTTCAGCCTGTGCTACTTATCAGTCATTTTGCCTTGCTGCCAACACTTTTATCTGTACGTATAGGTCTGGTTTGAGAAGTATTACAGGGTCAAATACACCAAAGTCAGCACTTTTGATGGTATTGCTTGGGTTTTTACCTGTGCTATTGACTCTTTCAGAGCCTCACAACGGTCTCCTGCTGTCACAGTCCCAGTGCAAGGGTTTATTAGACCTGCATGATGAAAACAAATCTATTGATAAGATGATATTGATGTTTCATGAAATCAAACATATTGGAGTTACTTACAGTCAGCCATAGAGCTTCCTAATTCAGCAGTCACACATCCCTTCTGGCTCTTCTCTAGTCACTTATTCCCAGGACTGCTGAGCAGGGGCTTCTCACGGTGACAACTGTGTTCCATCAGTTCTGGCTCTGATAGCAGAGACTCCAATTAACTTTAATGGATCTCCTTTAAGGAAAACCAAACTCTTCCCATCTCAAAAATAGGTATTCATGGAGAAAGGGCAGAGGAAAGGTTTTGCAGAAACAAAAAGGTGTGAATATAATTTATAGCTGTGCCCCCAGCCTGTAGGAGCAGGGGAGTGCACAGCATGGTGTGGCATTCACATTCTCTAGAAAAATCCTTTCACCTAGGATTTTTCTCCTGGGAAACTGAGAAGCCTCAGAAAAAGGAAAACAATTCTTACCTCATTTGCTTCTCCTCTGTTTTGCTCATGTGGAATGTGTTTGGATATTGTTTACCCACAGGTGATTGCCTTATTGGATTCTGCTGTGAGTTGTTTTCACTCATGGGCCAATCAGTGCCAAGCTGTGTCGAGACTCTGGAAAGAGTCACAAGTTTCCATTATTATATTTTTAGCATTCTGTAATCCATACTATCCTTTCTGTACTATAATATCATATAATATCCTATAATAGAATTTAATATCATATCATGTAATATGATATTATATATAACATGATATTATAAAACCTAATGTTATATGATATCATATCATATGATATCATATAATGTCATATCATGTACTGTAATATAATCTCATATCACATCACACCGTACCATGTCGTACCATATAATAAAAGTGCCAAGCTGTGTCGAGACTCTGGAAAGAGTCACAAGTTTCCATTATTATATTTTTAGCATTCTGTAATCCATACTATCCTTTCTGTACTATAATATCATATAATATCCTATAATAGAATTTAATATCATATCATGTAATATGATATTATATATTCCTTACTATCCTTTCTGTAGTATAATATCATATAATATCCTATAATATAATTTAACTTAATATCATATCATGTAATATGATATTATATATAACATGATATTATAAAACCTAATGTTATATGATATCATATCATATGATATCATATAATGTCATATCATGTACTGTAATATAATCTCATATCACATCACACCGTACCATGTCGTACCATATAATAAATAAATATCATTTAAATTAAAAAAAAATACAATAAAATACAATATAAGTTATAAGATACTATACTATAATATAATTTATAATATACTATACTATAATATAATGCAATATAATATACTAAGTTATAATATACTATACTATCATATATCAATATCATATCCATATATCAATATCATATAATAATAAATTAGCCTTTTGAGAACATGGATGTTGAGGGTACACCGTCATCTCTTTTAGATTTTAAGACTTTTTACTGCCAGTAGTAAGAACCAGGTATAAAACATACTTCCTTACACTGCAAGTTAGCTGAATGAAACCAGAGTTACTGGATTTTGCTCCTCATTCTTCAGCCTGTGCTACTTATCAGTCATTTTGCCTTGCTGCCAACACTTTTATCTGTACGTATAGGTCTGGTTTGAGAAGTATTACAGGGTCAAATACACCAAAGTCAGCACTTTTGATGGTATTGCTTGGGTTTTTACCTGTGCTATTGACTCTTTCAGAGCCTCACAACGGTCTCCTGCTGTCACAGTCCCAGTGCAAGGGTTTATTAGACCTGCATGATGAAAACAAATCTATTGATAAGATGATATTGATGTTTCATGAAATCAAACATATTGGAGTTACTTACAGTCAGCCATAGAGCTTCCTAATTCAGCAGTCACACATCCCTTCTGGCTCTTCTCTAGTCACTTATTCCCAGGACTGCTGAGCAGGGGCTTCTCACGGTGACAACTGTGTTCCATCAGTTCTGGCTCTGATAGCAGAGACTCCAATTAACTTTAATGGATCTCCTTTAAGGAAAACCAAACTCTTCCCATCTCAAAAATAGGTATTCATGGAGAAAGGGCAGAGGAAAGGTTTTGCAGAAACAAAAAGGTGTGAATATAATTTATAGCTGTGCCCCCAGCCTGTAGGAGCAGGGGAGTGCACAGCATGGTGTGGCATTCACATTTTCTAGAAAAATCCCTTCACCTAGGATTTTTCTCCTGGGAAACTGAGAAGCCTCAGAAAAAGGAAAACAATTCTTACCTCATTTGCTTCTCCTCTGTTTTGCTCATGTGGAATGTGTTTGGATATTGTTTACCCACAGGTGATTGCCTTATTGGATTCTGCTGTGAGTTGTTTTCACTCATGGGCCAATCAGTGCCAAGCTGTGTCGAGACTCCAGAAAGAGTAACAAGTTTTCATTATTATCTTTTTAGCATTCTGTAATCCTTACTATCCTTTCTGTAGTATAATATCATATAATATCCTATAATAGAATTTAATATCATATCATGTAATATGATATTATATATAACATGATATTATAAAACCTAATGTTATATGATATCATATCATATGATATCATATAATGTCATATCATGTACTGTAATATAATCTCATATCACATCACACCGTACCATGTCGTACCATATAATAAAATATAATAAAATACAATATAAGTTATAATATACTATACTATAATATAATTTATAATATACTATACTATAATATAATGCAATATAATATACTAAGTTATAATATACTATACTATCATATATCAATATCATATCCATATATCAATATCATATAATAATAAATTAGCCTTTTGAGAACATGGAATCAGATTCATCATTCCTCCCTGCCACGGGGACCCCTGCAAATACAATAGCATGGAGAGAGGAGCAGAGGGGGCCTGGGAACATGCTGGTCACACCCACAGCCACACACAGTGGGCAGGCTGATGGCAGCCCTGTCACACTGGCAATGTCCCAGCAGCTTCAGGGCAGCAGTGAGGACAGCAGGACAGCCTCCTCAGTCCCACTAACGTGCTTGAATAGTCACTGGGGAGTAACTGGGGGAAAAAACATGGGTGTCTGCAAAGGAGCCAGAAATCTGGTATGGAGATACCTTCACAGGCAAATCTCTTGTTTTCCTGGATAATCTCACACCATGGATGCAGCAAAGCCAAAGATGTAGGAGAGAGAAAATTTGTCTGCTCTGTCTGGAAGACTGGGGGTAGGAAAAAAAATCAGTGAATGAAAATTTGAATCCCAAGGAGTAGCTCCTACAGGGAGCTAGTGAGGCTTGGGTACTGAAACAGCATCTCTGCCACACTCCACCCTGTGTCCCTACTCCCAGTAGGAAGCACAGGCAACCAGAATGGAGAGGATGTACTACAAGTATGGATAGGAGTGATGGAGCACCTATGAATCACTTTTCATCCACACAAGAGCACAAGAGGAGGCTTGAGGTCAGAAAACAAATGCCTCAATGCATAATCCTCTTACAAGTTAGAGGAAAGACCCTCAGACCGAATCAACTGAACCGAATTTAATTTCTTTACCTAGGGGTTCATCCTGAAGATACAATATTGGTGCAGTTAATCCTGAACCTTCTCTACCTGCCTCCTCTGTAAAAGGAAAGAAATAATAAGAGTTAGCTCTGACTTGGGTCTATAGCTCTGCCTTGTCCCCTCAAACCAAGTCCCCACTCCAGAAGGCAAAAGTTAACCATCCCAAGCAGCAGCTGGCACACACTCATGAAAGTAGGAAGCAGCAACAGCAAAATGGTCCCCAGGATCAGGGCTCTCCTCTGTAGTGAGGTTTTCAAAGGACATATGAGACTGACAGAATTAACAAGACTACTTGTTTCAGGTAGCAGAAGTTAGTCATCTCATTTCTCAGAGAGAATAAGAAAAAAAGCACTGGATTCAGCTCCCTTATTCAGCAAAGGGAGCTCTGCTACAAGTAACTATTCTGTTTTAGAGTTACCTTGACATAATGCAGCAAGATTAGTCAGAAAAATAAGCTCAGGTATCAAAGAATAGCTGCAGATGATATGGAAATCCCCAGACACAGCAAGCATCTCTCTACTAACAAATGAACAAAAGTGAGCCAGGCTCTAAACTCTCTGAAGCTGTTCTCCCCATCACTTTGAAAATGTTACCAGCATGCTATTCCCTGAATTCAGCACTGATATGGGAGCTGGGAATCCACAGAGATTACCTGCAGGAATGAACAAGAAACTATTTTTAAGATGAGAAATGTCATCCTATAAGTACCTGTGGCTTTAGCTAATTTAGGTTTTTAAAAATCCCAAACTATAAAGACCTGGCAACTTCCTGATTAGAAAGCAAGTGCAGCCAGGATTAATCTACCATAGTGATGCCACATGTACATAAAATCAATCCTAATTTTTTTATAGAGGAATTACAAGTGTACACACAGTGTGAATGTCCCTCATTACACAAAACAGAATTCCAACCCAACAAACCACACTTGAGAATTGAATTTGCCACCATCACAACCAAAGTCTCTCTAGAACAGACTATGTGTCCAGGTTAAGGACCCAGAGAGCAGCTGCCAGACTTTTCTCCCTAGTGAGAGCATTCAGTTTGTACAACATCTCAAAGTCCTGGAACTGCAGCTGGATAGGAAGATTGCACTTTATTCCAGAGGAGCTTTCATGTAGGAATCTGAATTTCTGATGGCAAAACTGTGCTGGAAAGCATCAAGGGAAAAGCTCCAGGATGCTGAAAGCTCTCCTGTGAAAGATTCCAGATCCAAAATTGTCAGCCTTGTTCCCCCCACTTAAACAGTCCTTTCCAATGGAAACCAGATTCCTTTTTGCAACTGCAGCACTAATACTCATGCAACGCTTGGTAAACACATGCAACCAAATTACCACCAAAAAACAGATTCACATGGCCCAAATGAAAAATAGAAAAAGGGGAAAAAATAGAATCCTTTGCAAAAGATCAGTTGTCAAAGGCAAACCCAAGACAGTTCAAGCCTTTTACCCATCTCATTTGGTAAAAAGGAAAGAGCGCCAGGGCCTGATCACTCTACTCTGGTTTCTGGTTAACATACAGAAACATAACACACATAATATATCTGTAAAGAGGTAACCAGAATTCAAGCCAAATATCCTCACTTCAGAGCACAAGACTGCTTTTCACCTCAAGAATGAATACCAAGCTCTGTAAAAGTGAGTGTGGTGGCTGGAATCTGTTTTTTGAAAAAAGACAGGCTATTGCAACATGCTTTCTTTTCATCCAAGTAGGAAGAACATCTGAAAACACAGAAATTAAAAAAAAAGGAAAGTGAAGAACATTTCTTTCACTGAAGACTTTCATATTGATATTCATATTGATAGAACTGAAGCAGATTTAAAGTGAGAAATTAAAAAATATTTCCTTCTGAACGGGTGGGCAAAAGATGCCTCAGGTCAGCAATTTTTTCACTAATGAATCTTCAACAGAACTACTTCAATACGCCAAGAATCCATTTCAGTAGGATTAAACACCCACCATCAATCATCCTTTCATTCTGCCTTTCTTTGTACGTTTGTGGCACTTCGAGCAAGGTTCTCTGGCAGTCTCCTGGGAGAGAGCAAAGCCAAAGCCACATCCAGCAGCACACACTTGTGCACTCCGCAGGCTCTGCAGCACATGAGCCATGGTCCCACACCCAGCCCTGCAATGGCAGCAGGCTCTTCATGGGAAAGCAAGACCTTGGATCAGGATGTGGGATCTCCTGTGCCCATGGCACACGTGGCCATCACGACAGGCAAGACAAAAGGACAAAGCCTCAAGGCTGCCGCAGAAATCCTTCCAGGAGTACAGAGTACCATGGTACCACGCAGCATATTTTGGTGATAAAACATGCCTGTTTCCACAGGATTGCTAATTAAAGCCTGAAACAATTAGTGCTAACACAGCTGGTTTGCTTCTTCCTCACAATAAATAGTAACTGCATCATAAATGCAGCCCAGGCTAAGTTCCACAGCAGAGTCTTCCAACTGCAGCTGCAAAGTGGACAAGAAAGAGGGGATTCTCAAGACTGAAACACTTAAATGTCTTAAACGTGGGCTGGGGGAAAGCTAGATTTTGGAAGAATTTGGCATGACTTCCCTTGGTGAGTGTGTCACATTTTTCATTGAAACAGTCTGTTGGCAATCTTGGTCTGACTGCTCCTTCCTGTGCAGGGCTACAGAGAGGTCTGCAGGGACTGATGCTGGCCTAAGCTTTGTCCTAAGGCATTTTAGCTGTCATCTTCACTGCAGCACTCAATGCCTTGTATTTCTGAAAGGTCAGCGCCCCCTTTGGACTTCCCTTCCAAGAGCTTTTCCTCCAAGCATGGGAAGTGTGTGATTTTCCATTCATTGATTTTGGTTTAAATCCCAGCTGCACGTTCTCACATGAAGAGAGCGGCAGCAAACCAAAGAAAATGTCTCCATAGCCTCAAGCATCCCTAGGTTTAACACAGCATCCTGGTTTAACCAAAGTAGGCAATGAAGAAGCACACAGACACTCACACACCACCACCTCTCCCCAGATCAGGGAGGGAATCGGGGAAAAAGAAAGGAAAAATCCGTGAGTCAGGATAAGAATAATTGAAACAAAAAATTATAATAATATTGCAATTGAAGTGTAGACAGCAAAAAGAGATAAAGTGTGTGTCACCATGATATTTTCTGAAAAATCCCTTCACTGGCATTTTTTCTCCTGGGAAGCTGAGAAGCCTCAGAGGAAAAGAAAAACAGTATTATCTGATTTGCTCCTCTGGAATGTGGCAGATGCGTGTTTGATTGGTTCCATGTGAATTGTTTTAACTTAATGACCAATCAAAGTCCAGCAGTGTTGGGACTCTGGAGAGTCACGGGTTTTTATTATTCATTCTTCTCTAGCCTTCTGATGTAGCCTTTTCTCTATAGTTTAGTATAGTTTTAGTATAGCCTTTTTTAGTATAATATAATAAATCAGCCTTCTAAGAATATGGAGTCAGATTCATCTCTTGCCTCGTCCTGTGACCCTCACAACCACAAGAAGAGAGGAATAAACCCCAAGACAGACAAGTGACACACAAAGCAATTGCTCACCACCACTGGCCAATGCTCATTCCACCCCTCAGCAGTGATCAGCAGCTCCCAGCCAGCTCCCCCTAGTTTATATACTGGGCTCAATATTCCATGGTATGGAATATCCCTTTGCAGTTCAGGTCAGCTGTCCTGGCCACGCTCCCTCCCAGCTTCTGGTGCCTCTCCTCACTGGGAGAGCACTGAAAAGTCCTTGACCCAGAGTAAACACTGCTTAGCAACAACTAAAGCATCATTGTGTTATTGATGTTATCTCATCCTAAATCCAAAACACAGCACTGTATTAGGAAGCAAATTAACTCTAGATGAAACCAAGACACGCTGTTTTCCACCCCTGTTTTCTCCCAGCAGGGCAGGAAACTTTGTTCCTGCTTGGAACAATGTAAATGGCAACAGGACTCACCCTGAGCTTGGTGGGTTCTTGCTGTACACAGGCTGTATTGCTTGATGCAACAGGCAATAAGAATGAAGAGATGTTGCTGCTAGGAGTGGGGAATGGTATCAGACAGCCCATGCACAGTGAGAAGCAGGCACTTTGGTATGGAATAAGCAGCAGTTTGTGGGAGGGCTGACACTGCCATGAGAAAAAGCCTGATTCTATTGTTTGCAACATGCACTCTACCTTCCCTTTATCCTCAGACCAGTGCTGGACTTCCAGGAAAAGCCATCCTGAGATGAGCCTGGTGGCTACAAGTTTCAAGCACTTACAACAGTCACAGCCCCCCATACAGGATTTCGAAGGTGATGTCTAATTGACAAAATATGCCCTGCAATGAATCAGTGACCTGGAAACTTTACAATTTACAGTCTTGTGCATCACAGATGTTTCTGGCAGGATTTTTTTTAATTGCTCCCCTGAACAGCTCTTAGCACAGAGGTTTAAGTGCAGCTTCTCCTTTTATTGCCTTTACGACATACTCTGCTGGACCTTCAATGAGCCAGCGGCACTTCATGTCCCTGATATACAAGCCAGGCTAATTAGCAGTATCAATCTTCCCCTCTTCCACTAACACTGTGACACTGCCACAGCCTGAGCCTGAAACACTCAGACAGCACAGACGACAATATAACACATGGTACTTGCAATAAACACAAATCAACAACTTGATTTTTAAGGAAGCCAGGCACACTGAGGAGAGTTGTTATTTTAAGGGAGTCAGAAAGGAGAAGAAGGGAGTTTCTACAGCATCAACAGGGTCACTTGCTTCAGAGTCTTTATGGATGGCCATGAAGGTGAGCTACAGGCACAGCCAGCATTGCTTCCATCAGAAACAAACTGTGGTCTGGTCCAACTCTGCTGGCAGAGGGGCTGGGAAGACATCCCTGCAAGATTTACCCAAGGGGGACAAGGAATTTGTTTAAGGGTGGGCTAGACATACATTTATCCAGACAGATTTCCCAGGGGTTCACCAGGCTAGATCCCACAGGGAAGGTCTTGTCTCAGATCAAGAGGAGAGGCTATTTGACTTTCATTACCTGTAAAATATTTAGAGGCGGTACACAGAAATTGAGGATCTGAGAGTTCATCCAAAAGTCCAACCACATGAACAACCACATATTCCCAGAGGTATGATTAAGGATCAGCATTATTACCAACACATCACCATTAGTGAGTTAAAGAGCAGGGGCAGCCAGTAGGCACAGGAAACATTTATTACCACTTCAGGAGAACAACAGGCCACATTTCCTTGTCTCATCTGCACTTACCCAGGAACCTGAGTGCTTGCTGTGCCATATGACCAGTTCTGAGCCCAGAGCCAGCCTCTGAGCTGTGTATCCAGCACATTACTGGCTATGCTAACACATGAGAAGCTGCTCTGGACACAGCCAGCTAAGCAAGGCTAAGCACTCCATTCCTGCTGCTCCCCAGGGTCCGTAGGAGTACAACATACATTGGAGACAAGGCAGACAAGGGCACATAATTATGCACAGTTGAAAGTTATTTTTGAGACACCCATCACACTGGACTAAATGCCAGCACAAATATGAGCACAACCCTCAGTTCCAGCTGCCCTGCTCCATTTGGGTGTTTTCTCTAGCTCTTTAGAGTCATACTGGAAAACACAAAATACTTTCAAGGGCCAGATAGATTTGCTGTTTTTCATGACAAGGAAATACATGAAATCATACCCAGAAACCCTCACACTCTCAGGGCACCCAGACTTACTGGTTAGCTCTCTTCCATTGAAATAAAGGGACACATATTCAGTGTCACGTCCCAGCTGGTACCCTACAAGGAATTTAAGGAAGAGTCTCAAGGTGATTTTGTCCTCTAGCACGGTATGGGTGCACAGGCTGGAAGCAAGCAATGGTAAAGGCAGGTTTCTGCATGGCTGAGCTTGGCCCTGTCAATCCCACCACAGGCTGGGAATGTCACACAACAGAAGCTGATAACTGATGGCACTGGCTCCACCTGGTAAATTTTATCTTCCCCCTTGGCATCAGCCATCTGGGGAGGGAGCTGCCAGCAGCAGAGGGCTGTCATGAATTTGCTTAGCACGAGTGGGGACTTTATGCTTCCTTCCAGCAGCAGCAGCTTTGCGCTGTGTGACTGACACCTCCAGCCCTGTCCATGTCATTCCCCTGTGTCCTGCAGGAGCTGAAACTCACACAGCTTTATGTGAGCTGACAGTGATACACCCAGACCAGAGGATAAAGGGTACAACAGACCTCCAGCCACAGCGTGGCTTGTACAGAATCTGTGTTACAAACAGACTTTGTGTCTTGCTGCCTTCCCACACAGCATCACCCTGCCCAGCCAGCAGAACTGGGGATCTGCACTGCAGGGGACACACAGCCACTGTCACCCAGGCACTGCTGAGAGTGGGGGCTGGTCTGGTGCTGACTGGGAAACACTTCAGGGTGCCGTGAGGAAAATTCAGTGTTTGGCTATCACAGCCAAACTGCAGCCACCTGCTGTGAGGGACATTGTGCTCCACAGCCAGGGGGTGCAGAATGAGTCCACCTTCTCCAAAGAGCGGGATGCCTTGGGAACCTCACTCTGCTGCTGCAGGGAGAGGGCTTGGCACAGCAGCCAGGGAGGGAAAAAGGTTATGTGGGGTATTGCAGTACAGTAGCACAACTGGCCAAGGCACAGGCTAAGATACTGCAGCTATTTCAAACACAAAGGGCTTAACACATGGCTGAGAGACACCTCAGAGGAGAATATGCAATTTCCTTCCCAAAGTCTTACTTAAAAATCCCAAAACTTTCAGGAGTTGTCCCACCAGCTGTCCCACAATGGGCTCATATTCATTCAGTTTCCTAAGATATGACATGGCTACTCCAAGCTCATTTTTAATGAAGTACCACTTGTATTTCAGCCTTCCCTCTCTCTTCTATGGGTATTTGGTGTGTGCAGATCCTGATAGCTCTGCTTTGCAAAGGATAACACCCACTCCATAGCCACATGGCCTCTGCTCCTTGCAGTCACTGCTCCCAATTAAGAGGCACTTTCCTGGCTGCAGACAGTGCCCCTTTGAAAGCATAATCATTAAGGATCCCTAGGAAAGCCGTAACAGGTTGGGTATTAGTTAATACCAACACCTCAGCTTTGATGGCTATGACAGAAATAACACCATCTCTTTAATAACTTGTAATTATCTGTACAGAAAATACAAGTGGCCAGCGGGGAGTCACTAAACCTGTGCCCAGCTATAAAAGGCTCTTCCAATAAGCCACGAGAGCTACAGCATTTAATATCATGCCCCTCTTCCCTTTCATGTTTAAAGTTGTATTTGATGAGGAGATAACCCCTGATCAGTCCTGCACACTGTTTCAGGAGCACAACAGCAGCTCAGATTTCTAGCTGGCACGCTTTCAAAGCAGACTTTTAGGAGAGGAGGGCTGATATGCAGCACTCAAGGGGCACCTCAGCAAACTGGAAGGGTTGCATTCAGCTAGAAAAAGGGCAGCTTGAGGCTTCTGCTTCTCCTTCAGGGGATACAAGGGTCAGACTTGCTATTATAACATGGTTCCTGAAGGGGGATTTATATGTTTAAACCTTTGGGCTTGCCATCCCAGATTAAAACGTAGTATACCTTCCTGCTGATCCAGTGTCTGAAAATTGAAGAGAGCTGCTGTTGGTGGAGAGGAGGGAGGCAGAATTAGCAGGGCAATTTGGATCCCTGTCATGCTAAACATGGAAAAAACCTCCCTCATACCTGCCATGTGCTGGGCAAGGAAGTCACAAATGCAACCACCTGTGAGAAGATGCCTGGTGAGCTCAGGGCCATGGGCCCTTTCACAGGAGCATCCCAGTATCCCATCCTCTTGCACAACCTATGCCCATGGCACTGCACCAGTGTTTGGGTACCAGTCCCCTGACACACAAAGGGGCCTCCAGAGTTACCCTGTCCAAATGCCACTGGCAGGAAAGGTGACATTTATTCCTGCTCCAGTAGTCCCAACATTTGATGCTATTCCACGACGTGCCAGCTTTTCTACAGAAGCCAACACAACCTTGCTTGCTTCTCCCTGTCATGGAAACTTGGTATCATCCCTGCTCATTCAGTTGCTACCATCTAACCTAAACCCCACAAATCTAAGCTCTGTTTTTACAGTCCCTCAATGTGACTTGCAGTTTGGCAGCCTGCCCTTCCCCATACACAAACCCCTTTTCTTTCCATGCAGAATGTAAAACTGAAAGCCATTTTGCCAACATCAGCTGTGGCACTGATTTGAAAATATTCAAGGTATGAATATACCAGAGAGCAGGGAGGTTCTCAAGCTACTGCTTGGTTGGAAAAAAAACACTCATGCTAGTACATCCAAGGAGACAAGTGACATCCTGACCAGCAGCCCAACCTAGGGCAGGGCAAGTCCAGCCCTGTTCTTGCTGCTAGGACCAGCAGAGAAGAGTTTGGCACTGAGCACACTCCTCTACTGCAGCCCACTGCCCAGTGAGACTGTCTGAGCAAAGGTATCAAAAGGCTAGAGTGGGTGCAAGGGGACATCAGGGATGGGGTGGGAAGTGCCTTCTTTCCAGCCTCCTGACAGCATTGCCCATGCCAGGCCCCCTTGCCCACTGCCTGCAGTCCAGCCAGTGAAGGTTTCAGCAAAGGTGGTGGCACCTGCAGAGATGGAGGTGCTGCTGTTAGAAATGCCCAGGGCAGGTCTGGGGAAGAGCCAGCCATGAATCAGTGTCCAGCTCACATCCACATTCCCACCTGTAAAAGGCTGCTCCTGCCTTCATTGTCCTCAAGCTCCTTGTAAAGCCCTTGCTCAGCAAAGTGCTGACAGCATTCTCAGTGCTGTGCTCCCCTCTCTCCCCAGGAGAGGAGGAGGTTTGCAGGTGCACAGGACAAACCCGCTGCCCAGAGGAGCCAGGGCAGGAGAGCTGTCACTTGGCACACCACGCACAGCGTGCAGCCCTGCACTGGGGCAGGTCCCTGCCACTCAGATCTGGCAGGGGATGAGGGGCAGCTCCACCTCCTGCAGGACAGGAGCAGTGCCCCCACCCTGGCTCTGCTCCTGACAGGCAATATGCACACATGAATATTCACAGCAGCAAAGCCCTGTGAGCTCCAAGGTCCTCAGCTGCACAAAATGCTGATCTGCACATCCCTGCAGGGGCTGGTCCTCTGACAAGCAGAGGAGACCTGATGAGCCAAGGGGTGCTTGAATATTGCATTTAGTGGGAGTCACCTTCTCTTGCATTTCTACTTGTGAAAGTCTCCTCTCCTGTATCCATTACTCTGTTCCTGTGGCTGTGACGAGGTGACCCTGCCATCTGACACCCTCAGACACCTCGCCCCAGCCAGTGGCCACACACAGTGTCCCAGCTGAGAAGTTTCCATCCCTGTGGGGAAGGCAGATGGGCTGAACCCCATGCAGAGGAAAAGGTGCACAAATGAATGCATGAATAACATACATCCAGGGACACGTCTGATTTACAGGCACAATCTTCCTTCAAGTCATACTATTCCAATAATTTCCTTCCCAAAACATCACAGTTACACGTGGGCATTTATATAATGAGAATACAAACTGAAGTTAGGCACATGTAGTTGAATATATATATATATGCCAAATTGAGAATATATACATGCCAAACTAAGAGGCGGAGATTAGGAAATCTGAATGTTAATGTAAGCAGAAGGACACTTGGGAAGAGGACAAAAGAGGTGGAAGAGCTTAGCAGAGGCAAGGAGACTGGACTGCCTCTATCCCTCTCCTTGGAATGACTCAGTGCTCGTAAGAAACTCTTTCTCCCCAAAGACCAGCACTGATCAGATCAAAGGACTCGTGTAGGTCATGCAAAACTCAAGATTCAGCTCAGTTCAATCCAGAGCCATATTGGTTTGCTTTTCCTTGGTATCAAGAGAAAAATGGATCACAGTTCCCTCTGGAAACTTTGATGGGGCACTGGCAGTGCCCAGCCTCCAGGGAAGCAAAGCAGGAATCCCTGTATCTTCCACAGAAGCTGCCCATGCCTAGAGGCACAATTTAACCACAGAGCACAGCACACAGGCAGCCCTCAGCTAGCCTTCCTCACACTGCCCACCAGCACGTCTGAGCCCTGAGGGAACATTTCTCTGGTCCTACATCCCTTGCTCCTGCCATCATGGCCAAACATTATAGCCAAAGTAAGGCTATCACCACCTCAGCCAGTGCTTTGGGACATGGCAGCGACAGACTGTTATTCTGTGTTGGATGATCTGCCACCTGATGGCCACAGGCAGTGATGGCCAGTTGGCTGTAACCCTTCCTATCTCTAGGAGACACAGGGAATGCCTTTGAAAAATATCAGGAAGTGAGAGACTTGTGCCACATCTTAACTCTAACACCCTGAAGTTGCCTTCATAGGCTCTGCCTTTGCCTAAGAAGTACTGGAAGCAGGAGTTAATCCAGTTTGCTTCTTGGTGGGCAACACTCTTGTAGCCCATGGCTAGCTAATGGTCCAGGGCTATGGCCACAGGGAAACCCATGGCTTTCCAGCAGCTACCTGAGAAGGAAACAGCACCCTTGTAAGGGGGGAACACAAGGACGGACACACAGCAATCTCACAAACCAACACAGGCACAGCCAGAGCACAAACCCCAAGGGATAAACTTCTGGGACAATTAATCGAAGCCTAGGACAAGAATTAAACCAACTGTGCTACTTCAATAAGAATTAAAGGCATGACTGAGGGGACACCAAGTCTGCAACTCTGCAGTGTGGTCCTGCCCTGGGAGCTGGGGCTGGCTTTCAGTAACAGGACTTTCAGCCAGGCTGGTTTCACATTAGCAGCAATGCCGAGGATTCCCTGACCTCCAGCTGCAAAGCCTGGACTTTCTCACAAATTGATAAATGTTTCATCTGCTATCCATCAAACTACTGTTTGTACCTGGGAAGCACAAAAGTGCCAGGAGAGGTGCCAGCAGATTGCATTGCTGCCAGCTCGATAGCAATGCTGCACCTTGGCACTCACAGAGCCTCCATGCCATTTTTGACCTTGAAACATCAAGCTCAGCTTTGGTCACCTGCAGCCTAGGATCTTAAAGACATGTGAGAAGCCTTAAAAGCAATGGGAACTGATTGCCAAGTCTTTTTGGCCCCATAAATCCTCCTAATTTTGTTATTGGTGCATTAAAGGAGATAAGCAGAGGCCTACATCCAAGAGCTTTATGGTGGTTTTAGGCAGCTACACGTAGTTTAAATTCACACTAGACAAGCGTATGGCCATTACGGTTTTTCTGCATATTTTATAAGCAATATAATGTCACAGTTAAACTCAGTGCAATCAGCTCCAGCAGGGTTTCCATTCAGCATTTCTTTTTAGCAATTTAGTAGACAGAGCCTCTATCAGGGCAGTTACCCAATCAACAGATTAACAGTAGATCGCATTTTACCAGAGGCGTTTACCCTCCTCTAGGGATGCAGCAAGTGTTTTAGTGCAGGGTGGGACAAAAAATATTGTTGAATTATTGAATTACCACCATGCTACTTCACCCATGCAGCCTCTGGAGATGGCAAGTCCAGGCAGCCTGGCAGGCACTCACTTTACTGTGGCTGTCTGCCCCTGAAGTGTGGCCTCAAGCATTTTGAATCCAGGTATCAAGGGCTCAGCACGAGCCTCTGCTCCAGTGCTTTCGAGTAAATTAAGATTTATTCTTTTCCCACTCAGGGAAAAGCTTACTTTCATTTTCTAATCACTTCCAGCCATAAGTAACAGACCCAGTAATGGCACAGCTCAGCCTTAATCCCAGGAGGCTGTTTACTGGAAATGGAAAGTTCCCAGCAAAGTCTGACACTGGAAATGGAGCTTCCCAGCAAAGTCTGACACCGGGACTGCCTGGCAATGCAAATGCTGTAGTAAGGGGAGCACAGCAAGAGCACTGACAGCAGAACAGTGGAGGGTAAAAACACTGGCTAGTTTTGCATGGGATAGAGAATCAAGGAGGTGCCTCATTATGAAGGTTAATCTTGCACATTGAAATTTCTACACCATAGCTACTTTCTCATTATTTAACATTAGTCCTCAAAAAGGACGCTCAAGTTGAGCAAGAAACAGATGTGAAGACGACTGGTTTGCAATTACAATAGAATGGGTTATAGAAGGGCTGGCAAAGAGGCCCTTTGTATCTTTGTCCCTGCCCATTAAGTCTTTAGCAAGGCTTCTGAAGCTGGTCTTGCATTTAAAGGACAGAAGCCAAGGTGATTACTAAGAGTGATGGGACAGGTGCCAGGAAGCAGCACTGTGTCTCCTCCTGACTCAGAAATGCTCCTCTGCATGCCTGCTCAGTGAGCAGGGTCTCTTAAAGACAAACCCATTTATAATGAGTGGCTGAGACACTCAGAACAACCACGGTAGCATGGAGATCTCCACACCATGGACCAGACTTGGAAAGCTGTGCAAAAAGGACTTTCCTCTCCTGAGTGACCAGCATTCAGTGACTGAGGATGAAAAAGAGATGGGGTCTGCCTCTCCTCCCCTTTCCCAGAGAGGAGAGCAGCACACGGCTTCCCTCCAGGCTCCACCCCTGCCAAAAAACAAATCTCAGCTGCAGAGATCCTCTGGGCTCTCCTGGTCAGTGGACAAGCTCTACAGACACACACAAAACTCTTCAGGCTACAAAGAAGACAAGAAAAAAGAATGTTTTTCAGTGAGACAAGACCCCACATGCTCAAATGCTTTACCTCAGGCTCTTCTGGCAGGTGGGGAATTAATGAGACAAATCCCAGGTGCCACAGCTTTCCTGACTCCATGTCCTGGGGTGACTTTAGGATGCCTGTATCCCCAGACTGCTTCAAATTTGCACAAACCAAGACAAATACACTTTTTGGCACCCAACATGCAGCCCAAGAAAGTGGAGAAAACACCCTATTATAAATGACCCAAAATCCCATACATTTTAAACATAAACTTCCTCCAAAATAAGTATTTCAAAAATCTAAATAAACATTTAAAATAACAACTCTAAAATCAAAAACATTAAACTTTACCTAAACTAAAATTAAACTAAAATTAGACACCTTACCTAAACTATCAAAAAACAAATCTACAATTAAACTCCTAAAAATTAAAAAAGAACAAATACCAATTACCACCTCAACAATACACCTTAAATACCATAACTGCATCTACAATACCATCTAAAATAAACTCTAATTAACAACACCAAAAAATTATTCCTAACTCAATAAGCCCATTATACCATAATCCCCATCCACAAAATGACCCATAAACTAAAAAAGCAAACAAAAATCAACGAAACCCACTCACCCTTCAACAACCCCATTTAACCTATACACAAATATAAAAGAAAATAAAAATTAACCATTAACTGTCATACCTTAAATAAAACAACTCCACCACTGAATGCTACTGTGCCAAACACATTAAAACTCCCACACAACCTAAAGTCCAAAACACCACAATAAAACACCCCTATTGACATTACCAACACATTTTTCTCCATTCCTTGAACAGCAAAAGACACACCTCAATTTACCTTCACAGGAAAAAGTGTACAATACACCTAAAACCAATTACCCCAAAAATAAAAACACAGTCCTACCATCTACCATCAACTAACCCAAACTATACTAAAAAATAAAGCTCCAAAACATCTACAATACATCAATAATATCGTTATATAAAAACAACAACAAAAGTGTTTAAAAAATGATCCAAATTCTCCTAAAAGCCATTTTCACCATCAAAAAAGCAAAATTAAAAAGCCTACTCAAAAAAATCCAATTCCTAAAAAATAAAATAACAAAATAAACAGCATCAACTTCCCATCAATATCATCAACAAAATCACAATATCTCCACCAACCAACAAAAAACCCCACAAACTTTCCTAAACACCATAAACTTCTAAAATATACACATTCCTAAAACATTATAAAGCCTCTCTACCTAATCACCCACAAAAAAACACTTTCCAATAAAACCCTAAACAACAAATCTGCACCCAAATCAAACAAAAAATCCCTCCTACCACAGCCCTGAATGCAATCAAACCCAAACCAAATAGAAAAAACTCACTCTACAACCAAAAACCATCATCTAGCCTAAAACCTTTAACAATAAAACACCTAAAAAAACCTCAAAATCGACTACAATTTTAAAATAAAAATTAAAAAATATCTAAAACCAACTACACTGCAACAAAAAAAAATTAGCAAACTATAAAAAATCCAAACCACCTCAAAAATAATCAGCACTAAAACACAACTCTTCCTGACAGCCCAACTGCCAATCATAAAGGAAATATTCAAAACCAAAATTCCCTCTGCCCACCGCACCAGTCGACTACTACAATTTTAAAATAATAATTAAAAAATATCTAAAACCAACTACACTGCAACAAAAAAAAATTAGCAAACTATAAAAAATCCAAACCACCTCAAAAATAATCAGCACTAAAACACAACACTTCCTGACAGCCCAACTGCCAATCATAAAGGAAATATTCAAAACCAAAATTCCCTCTGCCCACCGCACCACTAATACCACATAAAACAAATCAACCACCCTCAGCATGCCACACACCCATATTAAAAACTAAATCACCAAAAAATTTTAATAATAATTAAAAATTAGCCTAAAACCAAAAACTTTAATCTCATCAACAAAAAACTAACAGCAACAATTAGCACATACCAAAAAAACTTCACCATACAAGCAACAAAAAAGCCACATTACACTCTTTTTATTAATAGTTCTGGTCACATTATGAAAATAAAATGAAAAACAACCATATAAAACCCAACACAACAAGTTACAAAACCACTAAAAGAATAAATAAATCAAGTGAACTCACTAAACTAAAAACCATTCAAATAACACTAAACATTACTCTTAAAAAAGACAAAACTCTACCTCTACACTAATTCATAGATAATAACCAATACTTGATAAAAATAGCTAAAAACCCCCTAATTAACAGCATAAAAAACCAATTTAAACTACTAAAAAGAAAATATTACCACCAAAACAAAAATACTACCTATAAAAATCCACCATATAGATACTCATACCCCCAAAAATACAACCTACAAAAAACACCAAAAAACCAAATCAAACTACAAAAATAACTGTCAAAAATACACTTAAATAACAGCACCAAAAATTATTCCTAACTCAATAAACCCATAATACCTCAAATCATCAAAATTGAAGTGCTCTCTATAAGTAAGAAGAAAACCAAAAAAATCTAACCCTAAACAATATTTCTCATATTATCCATAACTATAAAACTTATACTGCCAAACAAACCAAACAATTCAAACCCCTAGAATATAATAATCAATAATCTAAACAGAAATAGAAAAAAGCCTAACTAATATAATTCCACTGCACTATCCCAAACACACCAAAACAATCATTCCATGCTCACAATTATAAAAACCACTAAATCATTCAAAACCTCCCCTGGACCTGACACTACACCCCATAACACCATCCTGAACCGTCAAAAACAAATCCTTTAAAAATCTAACTCCCTTAAAAAATTAAACCAAACAATAAAACTCATTTCAAAAACAACCTTATTGACACCTACACTAAAAACTGTAACATTAAGTGTGCCATATCCCCTACCATACACCAACTACAAACAAAATTAAAAATACAACCAACTATTAAAAACCACCTTAAAAACATTCAAAAAAAATCTTTCAAAAATTAAAATATCAACCAAAAGCCACCTAATTAACACCCAACGTTCTACCAACCAAACAAACCCTACCCAACCTAAACCCCTACATACAACAAACAAAAACTAAATTCCAATAATACACATCAAAAATGTATTTAAAAAAACAATTTAAATCAGTTTTCCTTGAAACACAAACAAACCCATTCATAAAGTAATCTTTACTCAAAAACCAAGTTACACATAGTATATAAGACAAAAAGGTAACATGACACAATATATATCTCAAAAAAATCCCATTAAGTAAAAAATATATGAACATCACTATTTACTAAATATTACTACCATTATCTATACATAATTATATTATATATATATATGTATATATAACACGTTTACAAAGTTCAAATCTCTATTAGTTTTAGTAGGAAACTAACAATATAGAGATAAAAAGCAGAATGTCCACAAAGCAGACTTTCTGAGTTTGTCATCTCTTTTAGAGGTTTTATTGTTTAATATTGTTATTTTCTTTTTGCACTAGTTAATACTTTGCCTTTAAATAAATCGATTTTATCCACTTTTCTTCAAGGAAACCTTTTCCCCAAGCAATTGAGAGAGAGGCCCCTTGACTCTGCTTTCTAGAGGAACTCTTCAGAAGCTTTCTCCCAAATTTGCCTCAACCAAGACACTCCAGCTTGAGCTCCAAGCTGAGTGCTGGAATGCTGAAGGTAATTCCATGGAGATCAATGAAAACACAGAGAAATTGCAATTCTGTAGAAGAAGCTGATGTGTGCAAAGCTGAGCTTTCTGTCAGGTGCTTTCATCATGTGTGAGCACAGCCAGAAGAAAACCCCCACATTTAGATTTCATCCAGTAGCCTAATTATTCTTAATGAATTGCACCTGGGACTAACAAAATTAAGTAAAAAGTGAAGCAGGTTGTAATGACATCACCAGACTTATCCAGGTTATTTTTAAAATTTTCCATGCCCGAAGTGCCCTGGAGTACTGAACCTGTGCCAGTGAAGTCACCATCAGAGATGTCCCTGAGCAGAGCTGGCCCAGCCCTCAGGCTTGTTAAAAATTTGTTAGAAACTGTTGTAAAATAGTTGATAATTGTTAAGCATGTACTGTTAGTTTGGTTATTATATTGTAAAGGGGGTGAAAACAGTAGTTACAAGAAATATGGTACTCAACGTACCATAACACACCTCAGTAAAATGCACCACCCACCAAGCGAAACGAGCCAGCCTGGACAGAGCTGTAATGGGCCAAGCAAGTGCCTTAAACCTTCATGCAAATGAAGGCTCCAAAAAGAAATCAATCCAAACGGACAAAAAAACGGATAAAAAGGGGACTTCTGACCCACTGAACCGGTGCCACTCCATCTGGGACATCTGGGGGCATCACTGCTGAGAAGACCCAGCGCCAGCGCTGCAGTTTCCTCGATGGGAACGCTCCTGCTCAGCCCACGGGCCCCCTTGCTTTAAGCCTCTTTATTATAATAAATGCTGAAATCACTTTTGTACGAGGAGCCTGCTCTCGTTTTTAACAGGCTCAGCTTTGCTCTGGACCACACTCCAAGGAGACACAGCTTTCCTCATCGCTTTTGGCACCAGCTGTGCCTTAGCAATGTGGGCAGGGAGCACGGGGACAGTTTGACTTGGGGACAGCTGGCTCTGATCGAGGCTTTGATGCTTCACTGAACTGTGCAGTTGGAGATAAATCTGTGGCAAGCCCACCTGTGTTTTCTAGGGAAAATGCCTCCAGTCTTCACCCAGCAGGGAGTGACACACACAGTGACAGGCTGGCAGACCCCGTGCTGGGTCGGGGAGCAGGGGGTGCTGCTCCCCTGAGCCAGCCCAGAACACAACCATCACCACCAGGATCACACAGCAGAAGTGATCTCCAACACCTGGGACACAAGGAAAAGAAGAACTGCAATTTCTCCCACCAGCTGGAGGTCTGCTTCTCCAGGCTGGGGGACAGGGGTTGTATCAGGCTTCCCTGCTGAGAAGAGGACAGGAGCTCTTCCTCAACTCCTTTCAGCTGGCCTGTGTCTGCACCAGCTGAAAATCACCCTTTAATTCCTCCTGTCTGATGTGTTTCTCATGCCTAGAGGAGGGGTCCCCTGCCTCTCCCAAGCCAAGACTGGGATAAGATGGCTAGTCCCAGCCACACAAACATAAGCAATCCAATGCTGATGATTTAGGAGGTACTCACACTCTGTTTACCTGGGTGAGAGCCTGGAATAATTCACTGGAGTCACCACAAGACTGACACTGAATCCAAAGTTATGCCACTCCAGCCCTCCCTAACTTTGGAGCAGATGCCCTCTGTGCAGGCTTGGAGGTGATGCTGTTTGATGAAGGTTGGCAGGCATTAGAAACCTCACCAGGCTCTCACACCACCTTATGAGAGCACCAGAGCACCGAGGAGCCCACAGCTCCCTCTGCTACTCAGATCATCAAACACTCTTTGACCTCAGCAGTGACCAGCGGGATTCACCCCACAAGGTTGTGGGGATCCCTGCACAACTCCTGCAGCATTCCAGGCTGTAGAGGGGCTCAGCTGCCTGTTCAGACCAACCTCTCTCTCTGGCCTCAAAGCAGTTGACCACTGCAAAGCCCAAGCACAATTTTCTAAGCCACTGACCTGGACCAAACTCTCCGTGGTCCTTGGTGCTGACTGGCTTTTCCAACAAGAGACTGTGGTGATTATTGCTATAGCAGCAAGTCCAGTAGTGAAGCAGAAAATAAACAAACTTTATCAAGGTGGTCAATGATGGAGAAAACACCATTCCCTTAGGTGGTGAGAGAAATAACATTAGCAGCAGCAGAAGGAGCAGCACCATACTGGAGCAGGGTGGGAGGAACTGCAGTTAGCTGGTTAGCCCATCTCTGGCCTCAGCAGGACATCTGTTTTTAGCACTGGCTTCATTACCAGGAGCAAGTTACCCTGCACATCATCATTCTCCTGCCTGGCTTGAACCACTTCACAACCTATCTAGTGCTTATTTCCCTCCCTCACCTAAAAGACTTGAATTTTCACAGGGGTGTAGAACAGGCCAGACAGGGGCTTATGAATACATTAGCCACTCCAGGGGGATGTGCAAGAAGGGCTTGACCTGGTGCCCCAGGGAGAGCAGTTCTCAAGCTCAGCAGGACCAAACTATTTGTCTTTCTTTCCTAGCCAAGGGACCACATGTCAGCTGGGCAGGCTGCACAGGGAATGGGTCACCCACCTCAGCAGCCAAGGAGGCCTGTGGGGAGTAGCACCTACATAGAGAGGGTATGAGAGGCTCCCAGTCCCCGCACAGCTACAGCAAAGGCAGCCTAAAAATCACTCACCAGGGCAAATACACCAAGCCCTAGCACAACCCATGACATTGGCTGGCTACTTTCACCTTTTTGGTACCTCAAAAGAGGAGATGTCACCAATGCTCACTGTCACAGCCCCCACACTGGGGCACACCACCCCAGACAGGACTCACCATATAGAAGAAGGATCACAGGCAGAGAGGAGCCCTGCTCCCACCACAGCTCAGAAAAGTGACCAGGGTGGGAGTCCAGGCTCCACCTCTCCCAGGAGGAGCAGCTCAGCTAATGAGCCCTTTTAATGGCTGTGGTGTCAATCAGTGCTAGCAGCTGAGGCTGCAGGGCTGCAGCACAGGTGGCTTTGGAGGCTGTCACACCGTGTCTCACCTGTTTGTAGTTTACTGCCCGTTTCCAGGGCAGCAGCAGGATCTAATGTCCTCCCTCATCACTGCCACCAGACCTGAGGTGCCTCAGGCCTTGCAGAGGGCACTGGGAAGAAGCTTTGCTGTTGGGATCCAGGAGAACTTCAGGCTGTACAGCCTGACTTTGGAGCATGCAATTCCTCTTCATGCTACAGAGCATTTTGGATACACCAGGATGGCATGAAATACCATGGTATGCATTCAGGGCTTTTGATTCTCTTTCGGGTCCATTTTTAATAGAGGTGTTTATCACCATTACTATCCCAAGTGAACTCAAACCCTGGAAGCATGCAGGAGCATCTAGGAACGTGTGCCAGGAAGGGATTTACAACAAAAATAGTTTGGTTTTAATCACAGTTTTTTTTCTCTTTGCACTCTGTGGATTTGTTTGACACATTCCTGACAGAGGCATATAGTCTGACATGAAGAGCTCAAGTCAGTATAACATGTCCAATCATCAAGACTGTGTGAGCACCAGCCCATGTCTTTTCTCATGCTCAGGCTCCAAAAAACGCCTGCTCCCATATTTTATACGCCCAGATTCAAACACATATGCTGCACAGTTGCTCCTACATGACCAATAACCTGGAATTCAGGGGACATATAATAAAATATAAGTTGAGTGGAGTAAGAAACTTTGGCCCTTCCACCTCCAGAACAACTTGTTCATGGCTGATCCTAAAGAAAAAAACAAAACCAGGCACAGCACCTACTTTTCTTACTTTTTATATAAAATAGACATTTACATACATTTTCTTCTGCAAAGACTTCGAGCATAACTCCTTGATGTGAAATCTAGTCATAAATCCCACTGTGAAAAAAGCAAAGACTTTGCAAATTCCTGCATCACTGACATACATCCAGCTGCTGCTAAGAGTGAATTTATTTTCAAAATATTTTTAATCCACGGGCTGTTTTCTTGTGGTTTTGTTTTTGTTTGGTTGGTTTTTTCTTTCTTAAAAAGATATGCACAGCTAATTTAAAAAATTAGATACAGAAATAAGAACCATATGAACAACAGGCAATGCAAACAACTTCTGCATGAGAGGAACACTCAGCGTGACATCCACTTCAGGCAGAGATTTCTACAGTAATACAGTTGTAACTTTTACAGAGGATACCACTGGGGGTATTTTCCAGAAGAAAAAATTCTCAGCAAGTCAGTACAAACATGGCAATGAACTTTTGCACAAAGTTATCAAGGTTACCTGAAGCAACTTTGCCACATTAAAACACCAGTGAATGCCAAGCGCTGTTTTTTTTCTTTTTCTTTTTTTTTTTTCTCTTTTGCTGCTGGGTTTAAATGTACATGAAAGCAAAATGGTGCATTTTGAAATTGCTGCAAGAGACTGAAGGTTGGGGGAAAAGCCCTCTAAGGGCTAATTTTTTGAAAGATTGTGCATAATTGCATATATGAAAGATAGAAATTGAGCACTTGGTCAACTTAATCACATAAAGATTGAAGAGACTTAAGCATACACCAGCTGTTTCAATGAGCTGGAGGACAAGTGAGGCAAAAGACCATAAAATAATATTCTAAATTGCCTAATTAATAAATTAGACTGACAATTATCTTCTTTCACCAAATATTGTACACCATATCTGGCCTGATTTTTGTAACTGTGGAGAAGCTTTCATAGGTTTTAAATCATTTTAGGGGTATCCAGCCTTCCCTGCAAGTTAGGCTCTTTATTTTGAATTTTTTGACTTATATGTCTTTCTACCCCCAAGCATGCATGCCCAGCCCCTTGTCCTCCTCGAGATCTCTGGAATGAAGGCCATTTGCACTGCTGCATTCACTTACTGTTTGGCCAAAACAAATTGCCTGCACATTTGTAGGAAAATCTAGTCCAAGGAGTCCATGAGAGAAAGAAAATAACCCCCACTGCATCATTTATCCAGGGGGACAGAAAAGGGATGGAAGCAAAGAACACTGGAATTTAAATAAGCAATAAAAAATAAAATCCATCAGCTGCAAATATTATCCACGGGGAAAGGAAAAAGCAACACAATTATTATGTTTCTCATTTAGGATTAAAATGTACAGTGAGTACATGAGAGTCCTGTCTAACCAGCTTTCCATTAATTCTCTGCTTTAAAATTAGTGAGCACTGAGGTTTAGCCAATGCAACTTGCAGAGAGCATGAACTCTTCCCCACCAGGCAGATCTGCAGCCATTTATTAATCTGCAATCTCTGCTAACCATGCTGAGCACTGGAACTGGTAGAAAACAATGTATTTATAACTCTCTATTTTAGAAGCTGTGCGATGCTAGAGGAAGAGAACATTTCCTATGATTAATTAAGATAATATAAAGTTATCACAAGGTAAGTTGCTTGATTTAACTTGCACAATAGCATTCCATTTTGGTGGAGGTAACCCATTTCATATCATACTCCATTCTTCTTTGCCTGCAATAAACCTTTGACGTGACTGATGCCCTGAACAAACACAGAGCTTCAGCATGGGTGCCAACAGGGCAGGGAGTCAGCTCAGAACTTCACAGGCTTTAACTGCTTTGGTAGCCCATGGTCTGAGCCATTCTCCAAATCTGCTGCCAGTTTGCAGACTGTCATCCTGCATAGATGGGGTATAAAGTGCTGGTTCAGGAACGTGGGGTTCATTATTGAGCTCTCCTCTCCCCAGAACCACAAACCCTGCTCCAAAATGTGGAGAGCCGGCCTTTCAGCATGGAAATGTAAACTGCTTCAACTGGCATTAAAATCCCTGGCTATGTTATCAGCCTAATTCAGGCAAGTGGATATGCCTTGCCTTCCAACCAAACCACCTCCCTTACTGGGGCACAGTCTCATCTTTCTCCATTTTCTGCCAGTAAGACAGTGTTGCACAAATGGTAATCAATCTTTCTCCAGGATCTGGGAGGGGGGCATCCAAAGCTGTATTACAATTCTACACATACACGAGTTTTAGGAGGTCAGGATGGCTTTGATCAGGTTTTAGGACAAGCAGGAGACATTAATTTCTACCAGATCTCTCAGGAAAGACAAACTAAGATTTATGCTGAAGTTAAAACCATAAAACTAAGTCTTCCCCCTCACAAAGCATTGCTATAAAAAAATACAACTTCTGTATTTGAAAAAATATGTTTCATTGGCCACTATTTAAAGCCACAAACTGCAGTGAGGCCTGTATAATATATAGTATTTATTTAATATATTTTTTTGAGGCAAAGTTTATAGTTGACACACATTTTTAAAGGAGGCACATCTCCCCCCATGCTACCCCCTGACCTTCAGCTGGCTGCTGGGGCACTCTGCAGATGTCTCCTCCCTGGGGGGCTTTGCATGGTACCACTGTCAGGGCTGCACCAAATACTGTTCTGCCAGCTCCCAAATTCACTGCACCAGCCAGCCTGGGCACACAGGTCTTTGGGAAGATGTCCCAAAGACAGGCTCACCCTGGGGACAGGCACAGAGATTTCTGGTCCAGGTACCTCTGAATATCCCAGCAAGGAACCATCTGTGACCTTGCAATGCATGTTGGGGAGCTGATTGCTGTCAGAGGCCATTCAAGCTTTGGTGTCCCCGTCCCATGGGACTGTGCTGGCACGATGTCACCTCCTCCAGGCCATCTGGCAGCCCAGGGATGTGTGGATCTACTGTGTGCATGGCAGCCAGCAGAGCACCTGCACTGGGGACCTGCAGAAATGTCAGTTCAGCCAGTTCACAGCCACAACAGTTGTGTAACAAAACAAGAGAGGGGTGCTGACCCAGCCCCAGGAGCTCAAACCTGCCCCTGGCCCCATGAAGTAAAGTAGGCTGCTTGGGCTGGGAGCAGAAAACTCAACAGTGAAGCAACTTGCTTATTCTGATCCCAGTGCTCCCCTAGAAGCTGGTTTGGAGGGAGAGAGCCCAAACACTCGTGGTGCCACCTCTTCCCCCCAGCAGTCCTTCAGTTCTGCTATAGCTGGCTGGTCTCCAGTCCAGCCTGGTCTCAGTGGATGCACAGCCATGACTCTGGCAGGTCCAAACCCTAGCAGGGCAGACAACTGCACCTGGACTCTCTGTGAGCTCCAAACACAGCTGGAGTCACATCAATAATCCGTCGGTAACCTGACCATCACCTGTGCAGCAAGACACCAGGCTTTTCAAAGGAAGCCAGCAAAACCTCCAGCACATGGCTGAACTATCCCCGAACTGAGGGAACAGCTGAACCACCCCACCGAGGGAACTTGGAGAGTGCTGAAGTGCCATGGCCAGCTAAATCCGGGCACCAGAGCAGTGCCAGGCTTTTCCTGACATATTTTTTAGGGCTTTGTACACCTACCCAAACTGTACTAATAATGCCAAACCCTGGGCTGCTGGCCACAGTGAAGATGAAAGAACTTTTCTAGCAGTTCAGTGCTGCAAGAGGAGCAAACTGATGACTGACCCTGATGTCCAAACCCAGAGGCAGGAAGCAGATCCCACTACCACTCCCTGGGAACTGGTGCAAACCCCAGTGGAAGCAGCAGAACTGTTGCTATTGCAGAGCCAGTGTGGTCCAAAGTGCTCTGCAGCCACTTGCCTTAGAATTATGAGAGGGAATTATTCCAGCACACCTCATTGGTACTCCCTTTTTCTAACTTCAGACAATATGAGTCACAATGCCCAACCGTGTGGCCAGCTGTGAAGGATATTGCCCAATTTGTATAAAACAGAGAAAATATATTAATTATTTGATTATTATAAGTTAAATAAATAAAGCTCAAAAATAAAAGCCCCAGTTCTGAAGAGAATTTGTTTTCCCACATCAGTATTTAAAAATATAGATTTATGACTGATCAGCTATAGGTCATTTTCTATATCTCTTAGGGGAGTGGTGACAAGACTTTGACCAAGTATTTTGTCAGTGTTATCACCATGATTAATGGGCTTTGTCCCTGCACACCCATAAAAGAGCCTCCTTCGTACCTTTCCAGGCTAGGAAATGTTCCCTAATCTCCCTGTGGCTTTACTTTACCTCCTATATTGATTAGATAGGTTGTTTGTTTTCCATACTGGGGACTGAGCAGGAAGACAAGTAATCCTAGAGCTTCCCATTGCCTTTGGATGCTTCAACTTTTTTCAGAGTAATAATTATTTGGCCTGGAGGGAAAGGGCAAAGGGTAAAGCCATATGATATTTGACAAAAGTGACATCATGAACCTGAATTACTACAAAATTATTGTCTAATGAATAAAACATTCAGGCTAGGTTTTCCCTCAAAGGATCATTTGTCCTACATGTAGAATTATCCTTTCAGGGTGATATTTAAATAGTTTCCCATTTCTTTAGAATAATTTCCAAGTTCCATTTAGAGCTGTAGAAGCGACCACCATTTCCTCAGCATTAACCCCTTGGAACCTTTTTTCTGTGACCATTATGACCATCTTTCCTGTCTGCAGCACTTGCAATGAAGCCCATCAGTGGTGCTCTACATGGATGAGGTGAGCCTGTGTGGAGGAGCAGGAGGTGCTACTTCACCCCTGCTGCAATGGATGAGTGCTTTGTCTCCATGGTTTCCCTGGTGACAACCACGATACTGAAGGTACATGTCCCACCCACACTCCCGGTGTGACTAGAACGGGTTCAGCCTAGGTGTAAATCTTGATTAAAGGAAGGTTTTCATTCATGCTCCAGCATGTCCCACAGAACCCAAGGACCCATGATCCCTCAGGATCCTGTAACTTTGATTGAACCTAAGCATGCATTTGAAGTTTGCCTTCCATAATTCTGAGTCCTATCAAAGTTCTTTCAGCATCACTTTGAGCAACAGGCTTCCACCACACTCTTCTCCAAGGGGCATGAGTGTCTTTCTGCTGGTGACTGATTGCTATGTTTGGTCTTTCTCCTGGACTTCTTGAAACCGTTTCTCCAAGCGATCCAGTTTGGCCAGATTCTCCTTCAGCAGCTTGCTGTTTGGAACCAGCTGTAAGGCTTTCTCGTAGTAGTCACGGGCAGTGATGTAGCTGCCCTGCAAAGAAAATGAGTGGTAGGTCTCATTCACATTCCACACAGAAAGTTTATTCTGAGGCTGAAGTGAAAAATGAGATACAGGGGAAACAGAGTTTAAAAAACCTGACATTGCTGGGTTACAAAAATACTTGTTTATGAAATAAATCACCAAGTGCTGTTAACCTAAATTTGATGAAACTCACACAGCAAGAAATAGATTTACATTTTTCTGTTATGCTGCACCAGAAGAGTTAATTTTACTCAGCAACAGGACAGCTTAAGGACATCACACAATGTGACTCCTTAAAACCCAAATCATAATGATATGCTAAAGTATTCAAAAGAATAAGCAACCACAGGGTAGGCTGGCATAATTTCATGCCAGTATTCTGCATGAGACACCTTTATTAAATTAATTAGGTAGAGAAGAACCTTAAAAGTCAACTCATGGTGACATTTTTCTAAGGTGGGTCAACATCTGAAGCAGGAAAACTCTTCTGTTATGCTGCACCAGAAGAGCAGAACATTAATTTTACTCAGCAACAGGACAGCTTAAGGACATCACACAATGTGACTCCTTAAAACCCAAATCATAATGATATGCTAAAGTATTCAAAAGAATAAGCAACCACAGGGTAGGCTGGCATAATTTCATGCCAGTATTCTGCATGAGACACCTTTATTAAATTAATTAGGTAGAGAAGAACCTTAAAAGTCAACTCATGGTGACATTTTTCTAAGGTGGGTCAACATCTGAAGCAGGAAAACTTTTGAGAAGAGCAGGTTGCTCCTTGCAGCCTGCACTCTGAAAATAAGAGATTTGCTTTACCAAGCAAATCTGGTTGGGAACTCTAGCTGGCGTGAAGAGACTTCCCTCCTTTTTGGATAAAATATGTCAAGGGACTTGCTGTTCACAAACATGCAACTCTTGGCAGTCTGAAACCAATTTAGCTTTTTGCCCTGTGCAGTAGTGTCTGCACCTGGCAGCTTAAGGAAAACCAAAACTGTCATACCTTGATGTGCTCGATGCCTCCCATATTCATCCAGGCCTGAGCTTGGTCTGGGTTGAGCTCCACAGCCCGTTTATAGCTCTACAGAAACATGAAACATTTCTAGGTTAGGAGTCTGACTCTTCAAACAAAACCAGTGCTGGAGGGGAAAGAGAAATGCAATTTCCTCTCCTGAAGCCATTCAGGATGGAATTCAAATTCCTCAATTCCTCTCATAGACAATGCACAAACTGAATTTCAGTTTCCTTGCTGAAGAGGCACAGAATGTGCTGCTCCATGGCTCAGGTCATCTCACAGGTTTTCCCTGCCAACGTGTGTTTTTTCTGTGCTCTGAGGAGGAGCCTCTCCTCTGAGAGGAGTCACACCTGCCACCCTGCCCCTGCCCCACTGGGGTGTCCTGCACATCAAGGTGATTTCCTTAGGCAGTGCCAAACACAGTCCCTGCCAACTACAAGCCATGTGATTGCTCTTTATCTGCCAGGCTTTAATTTGGAGCTGGCAGCAGACTCTGGTACAGCCACTTGCGTGGAGGCTTCACAAGGACCTGAGGGCAGTGCTTTCCTTCCCTACTGACACTGAGAGTGGGAGAAGAAGCAATTAGGACCTTCTGGAGTCTGTCAAGCAGCACTATTTTTACATTGTCACAACAGGAAAGAATTTTCAAATCAGGATTAAACATCTTTAGGGATATTGAGAATATTCAGAACAGTCCAATTAATATTTTCTGAATCAGAGAATAATGGAGTGGTTTGGGTTGGGAGGGACTTTAAAGACTATCTACTTCCAGCTCCCTTCCTACAGGCAGTGACACCTTCCACTAGACCAGGTTGCTTATTAATGCTAACATAATTTCTGAGCTATCAAGCATCCTTCTTCACAGGATAAGCCAACCTCTCAATTATTGGCTTCTGAGGTGAGATATGACAACATGGTGAGCTCTCACAGGTCCCCAAGCTTTCAGCTCACCCACCTGGAGCTGGTCACTGACAGGAAAAGGGGCTGGGGCTGGATGGAGCAAAGGTGAATCCCACCACAATTCTGTACTTAACTTCTCAGAGCAGGGAGTTCCATACAGGAACGAGGAAAAAAGTTGCAATTAAGTCTGGTAATGTCAACTGCCTCATAGCTTTCTCTGTACCAGTGATAGAGTACAGAGGCAGCAGGCCAACAGCAGCCAGGGTGTATGCACCAGGGAGTTTCACACACAACGAGCAAACTCTATCTTTCAGCCTATAAAAACACTGGTAGGACTTAGAGCAGTCATACCTCGAAAGCCTTGTCAAGGAGATTCTGTTCTCTTAGCTGGTTTCCTTTAGTGAAAAAGAGCTCTGATATGACTTTTGGATCCTTTGGTTTTAGCTGAAGCGCTTTTTCTATAGCTTCAAGTGCCTGTGAAAAAAGCAAGAGGACATTGTGTGCCTTCCATTCAGTGCCTTCCAACTTCTCATTCTTTCCTCACCACTATGGACTACCAGCATACAAATCATCTTCTTCCATCCTTTGTTTGCCCCACATCATTAACACACAGGGAAATGAGATTTTCAAATGCCTGGGGCTGATGGGCACTGGGGCTGACAGCAGCAGGAGGTACAAGTGATAAGAAAACCACACTGCTTAGCTTCAGTCTTAGTACATAGATAAACTGAAGGTTTTAGTGAATAAATAATATACTGAATGTGTGCTGAGGCACGTGACTTGTCCCCAGAGAGATGGAGTGTAAAATTCAACCTGAGCTCTGTGTGTGAGCCCTTGGGACAAGGGTATCCCACGCCACAGTACCTTGGCATAGAGCTCCTGCTTGCTGTAGATGGCTGACAGAAGGCGGTAGCACTCCAGGCACTCCACATCCTCATTAAGGATATGGTTCGTCATCTTCTCGGCTTCCTTCGTCCGCCCCATCATGGCCAGAACCTGGGCCTGCAACAGAGCCACGTAACCAAGAGTTACACTCTTGCCCAGCTGTCCCAGGGTGATGTTATGATGCTTGTATCCCCAACCATGTGTTCTGTTTATGCTGGATATTATATTCTGTGCCTTCAAGACTGGCTGAAGCACAGTCTTGAAGGCAGGGAGAAGAAGCACAGAGTTTTGTTATCAAGAAATAGACTCACTTCTCCAGAGTCTGCTGGAACACTGTTGTTGTCTGGGCACAGATGGGGCAGAACACTGCACTCATTTTGCTTTTTAGTTAGTTCATTTAGCTAGCTGAGGCAGTCTGAGCTTTCCCTGGACTGTTTTTGTTTCCCTTTTCTTGGAACCATTTGAACCTGCTCCAGACTGGGACCTGGGGAAACACCAAGAGCTGGCACTTTGCAGCCTGCTGGGGCCCACTCTGCAGCCCTTCCCAGTGCTGGAGGGACTGATAATAGATCAACCACCCACCAGAGAGACTTTCTGAATTTGTCATCTCTTCAGAGCAACAAATGAGTTTTTGTCATCTGATATTGTTAATTTTGTGTGCTGGGGAGTGCTTTGCCTGCTAAACAAACAGGTTTTTTTCCACTTCTCTACAAGGAAATTTTTCCCGAACCAGCTGCGGGGAGGGGACACGTGGGTTGGCTTTCTGGAGGGGCCCCTTTTGGAGGTTTTCTCCCAGATCTTCCCTAAACCAGGACAGCAGCTCAGCCCTCTGCCACACGCTAGGCTGCACCCAGTGGCTGCTGCTGGCCACCCTGGCATGGCCCACCCTGGCCCTCGCTCACCAGCGCCAGCCGGATGTCCTTGCTGGAAGGCTGCAGCGCCGCCGCCTCCCTGTAAACCTGCAGCGCCTCCTCGTACCGCCCCGTGTTGTAATACAGAGCCCCCAGCGGGGACAGGATCTCCGCCTTCCGCGACACCTTCAGCGCCCTGCAGTTTGGGAGAAAGGCAAGCTTCAAGGTCGTGCGAGGAGAAAAGGAGAAGCGTGATGGGGCCTTGTGCTGGGATGGAGAACTAAAGCTCTGCACCATCCTAAACTGGGAAGTACAAATTCCCTGGGAGCGATGAATGTGCTCACAGCAGTAATCCCACTAGCCAGCTGAGAAGGAGAAGGAGCCACCTCCAAAGTGCCCAAGCCTGCAGCAGGGGTGGGGATGATTGACAGTGATGAAACCTGGGGAATGTGAGCACAAATCTATATGCCAAAAAGAAGGCAAAAGTACTCCCACCAAACCCATCCTACTGCATAGCAGGACTCAGAGCCTGACTGCTGGAACACTGCTAGGAAGGGCCAGAGTTCCTAATGGTGCCAAAGGTTTGGTGCTGAGCTGTGCAGCAGTTATGGCTGTTCCTGGTGCAGCATTCAAGCAGGCTGGGAGCTGTGGTAATACAGCCTGCTCCTGCCACTGAGAAACCTCCAACTTTACCATCAGAGCATCCCCCAGCCAAAAGCAGCAGTGTCCATCCTGGGGGCTTGGAATAGCCCAGGGAAATCAACATTGCCTGAGCCCATGCTGCCTTTCCAAGCACTCCCCAAAAACAGCCAAATCTATTTCAAACAGATGGAGAATGAAGGGAGGAAACCCCACACATGCACCGACAGATCCGCATAACAGAAACTGTTTAGCAGAGACAAGCCATACAGGGGCAGGAGGAAACCCTCTGTCTCCCACCCCAAATCCTCACCTCTTGTACCACACTTCAGCCTCTTTGTTCTGCCCTAGGGAGCGGTGAAGCCTGCCCAGGTTCACCATGGCCACATGGTGAGCAGGGCTCAGGAGAATGGCCTGCCTGTAGTGGGACATGGCTCTCTCGGGAGACCCTGGAGAGGAAAACAGCCATTAAACCAGAAAAAAACATGTGCAGCAGAAAAAAATCTGTCTCAAACTCAACACACGGCAATGTTCTGGCTTTCTCTCTTCTATTGCTCTATGCATGTGTCCTGGGGTGACTTCATGATGCTTGTATTACCCCTATTCCTCTGTTTAGCCCAGAAATAAGTTTTGCATCTTTAGGACCTCCCAAGAGGGAAGGGGGAGAGAGAAGAAGTGTAGAGTTTGTTATCAAGAACTGCACTTGCTCACCCGCATCCCTCTCACAGACTGTGTTGTTTTGCAGACAGCAGGACAGGGCTCTCCTTTGCTTTTTAGTTCATTTTTAGCTAGCTGAGGCAGAGAAGTTCCCTGGACTGTGATTTTTCTTTTTCTTGGACCTGTTCAAGCCTGCTCTGCACTGAGCACCCAGCAGAGCAGTGGCAGCTCCACCTGTGGCCACCGGGCCAGGCTGGGATGTGGCATTTCCAGCACTGGAGGGGCTGACCAGAGCTTGAGTGAGCTGAGCTACAGCTCACCCAGGGACTTGCTGAGTTTGTCATCTATTTGGACCGGAGTATTGTTTAATACTGTTCATTTTTTTGTGCTGGTGAATGCTTTGCCTGTTAAATAAACATGTTTTTTTCCAGTTTTCTCCAAGGAAATCTTTTCCCAAACCAATTGGGGGAGGGGCCACTTAAATCTGCTTTCTAGAGGAACCCTTTTGGAGGTTTTCTCCCAAATTTGCCCTAAACCAAGACAGCATGGAAACATTTTGAGAAAGAAATCCTGCTTCAGCATTTTGAATCCAAGCATAAGAGAAACTGCTGTCCAAACTAAGATTTAGTCCCAAATATTCAGAGACAATCCTGATAAATAGATTTTCTAGGGGCGGGTTTTTTGCATGTTAAGGATAGTCACAACAAGATGACTCCTGAATGAAAGCATCTTCTTGATCATGCAGCAGTGGGGACACAACCCCTGTGTATCCCATGTGCCATCTCCTGGTGGAGCACCCTTTTCACTCTGGGCCACTGGAGAAATGGGCAATGAAGAATGAAGAACAAGACCCTCCGTATTCCCCATGACACCACCAGAACTGCAAACAGTTTCAGCTCTCTCCAAAGAGAGATTTTCTCTCCATCTCTGCTGTGCTACTCTGAGCTCCAGCTCAGTGTCCTGTGTATTGCTCAACAGGACTGGGAGTAGCTTCCAGGGACCAGCTAATTCCCACTCTGGGCAATAAATCCCAGAGCAGAGGTGTCCAGGTAGTTATTTTGGAGCACGTAGGCACCATCTCTGTGCTGCACAGGAGCCATTGGGTGGCACTGCTCCGCTGTGTGAAAATGTGCAAGGTCCTGCAGCCCATGACATCACTGACACCACAACAAAATACAAGCAAAAAAGAGAGGTGCAAGATCACTACCCCAAGGCATAAAGGTCTACTCTTAATAATGTATTTTTATTTAGCTAAATATATATATAATGATAGAAGTATAAAGTTCCAGCATTACCGCAATGCAAATATTGCATTTTTAATCCCAGTGCTCATTTAATTGGCTTGCAAACTCCAGACCAGATAATCTCCTGATGAAAACCAATACTAAAAGAGCTTTGTCCACCAACAAAGCTTTTCAGTGTGGGCGTTTTTTAAACTGATTCACTTCATAATGTATTTAATTCCATTTCAAGCTGGAAAACAGATCTCAAAAACAGCCAGTGCATGTTGGGGCACTGAACATGCTGCTATGGGAATTTTGTTTTCATGTCTTCACAGATCTATGGTATTTTTGAGACCATCTATGCAACTTAAAATATAGACAGGCACATCTCATCATCTCCTTTATAGGAGTGAGGAGGAACATCTGTGGAGAGGTTTAGAAGTGTCGAAGATTCACCCAAGGCTGAGGACATGTTGTTCAAAGTACGAATTTTCAAAACATCCAGCAGCAGCCTCGATCTTCCCCCACGACTGAGCAGGCAGATGTTTTTGAAAATTATATCTACAAAACACCCTGGGAAGCAGCTGGGCAGGCACTGCAGTCCCTCAGCCAGGCAGCGCCTCCCCTGCTCAGCACACAGGGGTAATGTGCATCGTTAAGGGAGACACACTCACTGTCTGTGACCACTGCAGAGCTGTCTGCTCCCCAGAGCTGGCACTTGCTGGAGGTTTGCTGCACAGAACCCTGCGAGTTAATTGGCATGGTGCTTCACAGCATCTCCCTGTGCCGCCGGCGCAGAGCACAGCCGGTGACAGCCTCACCAGCAGCCACTTCCTTCACGCCTGTCATGTCTCTAGGAGGCTTATTGACACATCATGCCCCAAGTATCAAGAGTCAGTGGGATTTTTTCCAGTTGTTTGTCTGTAGGGAAGCGTAGGAGTAAACCAGGAAATGATAGTTTTTACTTTGGCAGAGTACAAAAGTGCAAAAAATCAGAAAGTGCTCTGCACTACATTTGAACCACAAATTTTGGCAGGAATAGGACAGTTTGTCTGGGCTGCCAAGCAAAGATGAGTACAACATGAGAGGGAAATTACTCAGGAATTTTTATTATTTGCAAGTTTGAATTTTGCCAGGGCCCAAATTCAGAACCCAAACCTCTTTTGCTAATGCCACGATGCCTCTTTTGGTTATGAATACTGATTCTGGTTCTGTATTGATTTCACACTGGTACTACAGAGGAGTGATGGCCAAGTGTCAGCTCAGAGGCAGAACAGCCAGTTGCAGACTGACAGACACCATCGTCCGTTCTTCCCAAGCACCAACGGAACTGGGCACGTGTGATGGGGAAAGAAGGGGTGGCAGCCACACACTTCAAGCCTACACTATTTCATCACTGGGTCTTGGCTCTGTTCTGGAGGGACCACAGTGAGACAAGAGTCCTTTTCCACTAGTCATTTGTCAAACTTAGCTTTGCTTGTAAAGCTGTCAATAAAAGGTGGCAATTAAAGCGCCATTTCTGTTGTTATGTGAATGCCAGAAAGTACCAAGGAAGCTGGATGGGAGCCAGGAGCCCAGGAAAAAAAGGATGCCATTACAGAGCTCCTCAAAAATCAATTCACCCCACAGTGTACAAAGTTTTGTTTTCACAGATGATTGTGGTTTAAAAGCCATGTTCCTTTCTATAGTGGTAGCACTCAAGCCTTACAGTCAAAGAGCTGCTTTGTCACAAAGTAGGGCTGCACGTGCTCCAGAGACCATGATGATCCATTTGTGTGCCTGTGATTTGATTTGATGTGGCCATGCCTTGCTGGAAAAAGGCAGTACTGTCAGGGTGCTGCCCAGCTCACACTGAAGAGGCCAACTGCCTGTGTGAAGATGGTGAGAATACTGAAGAGAGCAGCGGGGCTGAATGCTCCTGCTGCACAGTGTCTGCCCTGATTACAAATTCCAGTGCGCTCTGCCCTCAGCAGCACAGGGATATTTATTTCCAAGCTACCATGGAGGCACATCTATTGCCTTGCAAGCTTTTGACACCCTTCTAGATGTGTACTGCTGAATAAAAATAAATCAAAGCAAAGAAGACAGAGAGGGAAAAATCCCGTGCTCCCTCTCACTTACCGGTATCAACCAGGAAAACACCATAGTTGTTGTGCAGATCAGAGCTCTCTGGACAATTCTCTATGCCAGCCTTATAGACTTCCTCAGCCTCCTTAAGCCGTTCCTTGAAAGAGAAGGAGGTTTGTTAGCCATGGCAGAGAGTTTGTCAGCACCATTTTCTGCACACCTGCATTGTGTGACAGCCCCCTCACTGCACGGGAAGCGTGGGGAGTCCACACCCACCCCACCTTCCAAGAGGCCACAATTTTACCCCATGGCATGGATGTGCTGTAGCTGCCATCTGGTATCCCAGAGCAGTTCAGACAGCTTTCCCCCATGCCTTTGCTACCCATTAAACACCTGGAAAAAGTGGTGCCCGTGCAATGCTAATGAGTCCCCAGCTGGGCACACGCCCAGCCAAGAAAAACATAGCAACAAGGATTGGGTTGGTTCCTTTGAGAAATATCTGTCATCTGGGAGCAGATATGTTCTAATTTATTTAATGAGCATCTCACTGGCTAACTTTTCCCCTCTGGAGCTCTGCTGTTCTTTCCTTAGGCAGTGAGGAAAATACAAGGAATGAAAGCTTGCTATGTGTGATGGCTAGGGACCGAGCACAGGGGGATAAAGGAAGCTGGAGAAAGACGGAGGGTGGTGAAAGAGCAGGGAAATCTGACAGATTCAGATTAAAACCAGGTATTGTCAGTGTGTGAGGTGGAGTTCACTGGGACTGATGGAACATGCCACCATGCTGATTCACCACATGCACTAAGTTCTCATTTTGCATAGATTTCAGGGAGGTTTGCTGGTGCTGAACATTTCTAGAAAATATCGATCTTTTCTTTGGAAACACCCTGCCTACAGACAGCATCCTACTAGCTGGGTTCTGTCTAGCCTGAGCTATGGGCAGCCTGGTTCTGAAACAACAATCAGGTTTTTCCTTTGGATCAAAGAGCAACTTAAAAAGGTTTCCACTTCTCTCCAGTCAGACCACGTGTGCCCACTGCCTGCATGCTCACCAGCGTGGGTGCCTTCCTTCCCCCTGCTCCCAGAGCCTGGCTGTCGGCTGTGCCTGTGGAAGGAGGCTGTGAACAGAAGAGACAAGCACAGTGCACAGGGGTGTCAGGAGAGCCTCCAGCACCAAGGATGCTCTCTCAATTCTTCCCCTTCCACTGAGCAGCACAGCCCTACAGCAACAAACTCCACAGCCTCCCAAGAAAGCAAAGTCAGCCAAGTGGCTCTTCACTGAGAAGGGTCTGCAGCTCCCACGCTCGGGACTGAATCCACGCTGAAATAAGAGGTTGGTCCACTTCCAGCTATGGATCTGCAAATGGCTGAGCCTCCTGGGCTTTCCCTGGATTTAAAATCTGTACCTGACAGCAGCTTTTGCTCCACAGCTGCTTAATGTGAGGACTCTTTTCTCACGTCCTATTTCAGAACTGGAGAGCTGGAATAAATTGCACTGAAAGAGGATGACTTGATCAGAGAATCACACAGCTTGCCACAGTTAAGTCCCTTCACATTTACATGATAAAGGTCAGCCAGCAAAAAAGATAAGTGTGCAATAAAGCACAGAAACAAGTTTTTAAAAAGTGCTTAACTTTGGATATTTTGGATAAATTGATGTGAATTTGACAACATTATCCTGCAGAGTCAAGAAAAGTGTAGAGATCATCAGAATTGACTAAACTGAAGAGCAATTTTTTGTGCATATTTTCTAAGATTTATGTCTTACTTTCTTTTCCTCTGCTTTTAATTTTCAGCCGATGAATGCAGCTTTGTATGCACGCATGTCAGCTTATTTTATTTACTGATCATAAACCAAATTTTTAAAGCAAGGAAGGGCTGTGTTAAACTAGATTAGAGTGTTCCATGTCAAAACATTCACCAATATTGAGCATTCTAACACTTTTATGGTGGTTGCATTGCTTTTTTGGCACCTAACATCCTGGCCCTGCATGCCTCAGGCTCATTGCCCAGTCTAACAAAGTGTTTGCATTAAGCGCAGCCACATTAAGAAAGTGGCAAGGGTGGAACCTGCTATTCCTGCCAGAGCTTTCCCTCCTCACAGCCTCTCTTCTTCTTAGCAGAAATAGAGCTTCAAGTTCATCAAGGCTAGATTCTCATTAACACTTAATAATGCCACTCCCAGACCTTCATGAAACATTCATCAACCTCACAAAACTCAGAAGACTGGCATAAAAAATGTATGAGATTTTTATGATATTAAAAAAATTATGCATATGAGAATCTTTCAGTTGAACTCCAGGGTTTTAGGTCTGTTTTTTATGAGGCTCAGTTTTTCAGTTTGGTTATGCCTGAGTAAGCTCTCCTCTGCAGCTAAGTGGGTTATAAAGTTTTTTTGTAAGAAACACACACACAAAATCAGTGGAAGCTAGGGCCTGAGAAGAGCCACCAAGTAGCACGAAATGATGGATGAAACTGAAGCTGGGAAGATGGGGGACTGTGGGGAACCAGTGTTAGAATGTTGTGAAAACAGGCAGCAAAAATGTTTGATTTCTGTAACCAGCACCACTGCGGTGATCACAGAAATCAAGCATAACTGCAATACATTGCAACTGAGTTACAATTTCAAGCAGAAAGAGCAGCCAGAAGAGCAAGCATTTATAAAAGGCACAAACAAGCCAAACTGCTCTATACAGTACAGCAGTGGTTTTTTGTCAGCTCTGGCTTCAGAATCAGCTATCAAGGAGACAAAAGGGCAATTACATCAAGTTACAGGTTAATTCCCTGGCATGTGAAACATTCCTCTTAGCAGCACTTTTTACAGGCATAGAAGGTAAGGAACCATAAGGCCCATTTCAGATTCATCCCCTTTAATATGGGGGGAACATGCTGTGTATGGCCATGCACCCCCCAAGACAATCCTGGTGCTGTTTCACTGTGTCCACACATTTCCCTTTTAGGCTTGGAGCAAAGCTGGAGGAGCAGAAGTTGTCATGGGCAAGGTCACCTCATGCAAGTTATTTCAATGTGGCATGTAACATTATTTAACCCCCTTTCTATCACATCCCAGCAAGAAGGACCCAGTGGTGCCTTCCCCAAAGCTCCACTGTGATGCCATCCTGTAATGCTTGGCCTCACAGATACCCCTACAGCTGTCACACAGGCTCTGGGCCACAAGGAGACACAAAAATACTCCTTGGAACGTTTAGCCATTTTGAGCTCAATGTTTTTATTGCTCAGACAAAGAGGAAAACCCAAAACTGAAAAAATGATCTCCTGTCATCATCCTTTGGGCTGAAAATACCAAAACTTCTGCCTGTACCCCTGGAGGGTGTGATGCTGCAGCTCCCAGCCACAGGCAGCAGCAGCAGGTGCTGTAGGACAGACCCTGCTGTGATCAATAGGATGAATGTGTGAGGCAGGAGGTGCACAATCAATAGGCATCTGCTGTGGCTGGACATGAGAAAGTGTTAAAAAAGTCTGCAGAAAAATCACTGTTTTCTGAGAAAATTGTACTAACTATCTTTTTTGCCTACCAGCTCTCAAGTCACAAGAGGATGAACAATCCATATGTAAGAGAGATGAATTATTGCTGGACTTACTAATGGCATTTGCTTTGGGCAGAAGGTCTCAGGACTCTATAATGGTTTTATTGCTCTGCTGACCTTGCAATCGATTGTTCTAATTAATAATTTCAATTAATATTAAAACCAGGTAATAGTGCAGAGGACTCTCATTTCCTATACTTGCAGGGCACTCTTCATTGATGGGCTTATTCAAAGCAGGGCTACCATTCAACAAGGCTTGTCCTTAAATTCATACACTATATCTTGAGTTCCCTGAAGATACTATTGATAACATTTGAAATGATCTTAAAAGGGAACATAAAATAGAACATCTTTCAGTAATTCACATACATCACAGGTGAGTTTTGCAGAGTGCCTACATCCTTGAAGAAGATTAAACAAGACCTCTGCCTATAGTTTTGCTGAAATTCTTCCCCTTCCCTTACACAGAGAAGATTTCACTAGGCAGAATAATGGAAAACAGCAAAAGATACCATTTTGCTTTGTCTCTAGTTATATTTTAAGAAAGCTTCAGCACTCCATGCTATGGAACAATTAGATCAGAAAACTGAAGGAGGAAAAAAAATCAGTTTTCAGAAGGTTTGCAGAGGTGTGCTGGAGCTGTGCAGTCACAGGGACCTTGTCATCCACCCCCAGAGTGGGACCACAGCACAGAGCACAGCATCCCTCATCTGCTGCTGCAGGTGTGGGGGGAAGGAGAGCTCAGGTCCCAGTGTGGGCACTCACGCCTCCATGGCTCCCTCTGAGTTCAAGGATTTTGTGCCTCAAGTTCTCTTTTCCTCTGTGGGGACAATATTTCACCTCACAGGGATGTTGTAGAAATAAATTATCTAACTACAGCGAGTAGGGAGAGCCTGAGTAATGAGCGTGGGGAACAGGCCTGAGAGGAAATGAGTAATCCTGCCTCCAGAGCACAGCCCGGGCCAGGCACAGCAAATAAGGCCTGGAGGCACCTGAACAACGAGGTTAAATAAAATATTGAGCAGCCACTCATTATGAGCAACATAAAGCCAGGGAGCCTTCCCACTTCCCTGCTCGTGATCATCCACCACGGTAATCAGGGGTTGTGCCCTGTGTGTATGTGTGTGTGCGAGGGGCAGAATCTGGGCTGCAGAGGCCACCTGGTGTGTGACAATCCCCAGCTCTGGAATGATTTATTATGCAATCTCCAGGTTATCTGTGTAGGCGTGTGTGTGTGAGGGGAAGCGCTCGCCTCTCCTGCTGTCACAACATCCAAGGTGCGATGGATTAAGACTTCTCCACAGAGGCAGGGAGGGGATTTACTCACAGCTTCAGCGGTGATTTAATTCAGAGCCACACCACGTGGGTGTAATTACTCACTGTGTATGAGCTGCCTCCCATCCTGGAAATGCCATCTGTAGAGCAGCCTGAGAGCTCTGTGCACCCTGCCACCATGGGTGAGTGAGGCACGGCTGGAGGTACAGGAGGGGCTGTGGCAGCAGTGCAGGGCTGGGAGGTGCAGGAGGTGCTGTGGCAGCAGTGCAGGGCTGGGAGGTGCAGGAGGGGCTGTGGCAGCAGTGCAGGGCTGGGAGGTGCAGGAGGGGCTGTGGCAGCAGTGCATGCACACCAAGGCAGAGGACCCGAGCCATCCCTGTTACCTGTTCAGCCAACAGCGAGGCCAGGCTGGAGTAAGCATCTGCAAACTCTGGGCCGTACTTTATGGAGTCCCGAAGCAAGATCACAGCTTCCTCCTTCTTCCCTTGGGACCTGCAGGAAGGAGGGGATAAAACAGAAAGGAATACTCCTGTAAGCACACATGGAGGTTATCCCACTTATTAACTACTTTAAAGAGACGTGGAAGTGCCCAGCTTGCCCTTTTCAACAAAGACTAAATGATTCATTCACGCCTCCTCTCCACAATGTGAGCACCCAGCATTTCCCCAGTCTCCAGCAGCTGTGAGGACAGAGGCTTTAATGAATCAATAAAGTTAAGTATCTGAAGGGAGGGCACCGAGAGGATGGAGGCACTGTGATCTAGGAACAGGACATTCCCTCTCACTTCAGTAGGCTGGAGACACTGTAATCCTTCATTTCCTTTACTAAAACCTTGAGGAGTCTCTGCAGCTCCTAGACAAGTGCTCTTACAGATCCACTTGCAACTCCATTATTTTGAAATTAAAATATCTCCAAGTTAAATCTGCCTGCGATCTCTAAATAATTCCTTAGCAAGTTGATGATTAGGCTGGAGGAGTTCTGTCCTTCAGATCCTAAGGATTATGAACAGAGACAGCTGAGAGGTGGCTGTGCTGATGTGCTAGTTTTTTTCCTAGCATGGCTCTGCATTTATTGCTATGGAAAATGGAAAAGGTTTCCCTAACAAAAATCTTGGGATATTTATTTATTTGAGCTACAATTTCTCCCCTTTGAAAAATGAGAAGGTTTCCTGAACAAACATCTAAGGATGTTTAGCTGGGCTGAAAAAACATTTTCCTTGTGCTGGGTGTACAAAGAATATGAACAGGAGGGCTTAGAAAAAGAAACAAAGGGCTCTGGGGAAACAGAAAATATGTGAACACCTTGCTGCTTTGGCCTTAGATTTCATCTGAGTGGCATGGTCAAGTAACCAGATCTTGTTTATAAGGTGCAAATTTCAGCTGATAATATATGTGGCTTTGCAGATTTTTCCCTTTCTAGTTGTGTAACTGGAAGAATATTTTGCCTGTGCATTAAGCTAAGTAAAACCAGTTGTTCTAGTCTTTTTCTTCTTCCAGTGGTGTTCCATATAAATTACATGAACGAAGCAAAAACAAATACAGAACCACTTTTCTCCTACACTAATTAAAGTCTAGCTAGCTTGTCAATTTATAAAACTTTGGGATCCCTTGGCTGGAGTTTCATGACACATTTTTATAAATCAAAACCAGATGACTGCTTAATAAAGGTATTGATGTTTGGCAGAAAATATAGGAAATGCCCACTACAGAAATAAAAGGATTAAGTGATCCACTCAACAGCAGTAAAAGTTCCCATTAACCACAAGCATTCACTCTGAACATGGAGCAGCCCTCTTAATTACTCTTTTATTCCAAAATGGCCTCTTTTTTTTTCCTCCATTTTATCCAAGCACAATGTTTGTCTCCTGAAAGTGGGGGTACAGAGGGAAAGATTATGGCATCTTTTTTATGTGACAGACTGAATTTCATTAAAAAAAGCAGATCCAGTAGTTTCTCAAAGGGCTTAGGCCTGCAAGATACCAAGTGCTCTGGCCAAGCACTTAAATGTGTACTTAACTTTTATGTATGCAAGCTGAAAATTAATTACTGGTTGAAGTGCTTTCCTGGCTCAAGGCCAACACTTTGCAGGATCAAGGCCATCTCATATAAAAATCTCCTGCAATTTGGGAGAGCACAAAGCATTGAAAGAGCAGTCCATACACTAATTTACCATAAATTGGGGATCTGGAGCAAGAATAGTTAGGTAATGTATGTCTTCACCGTGATAGAGAGAAGAACAAATTCAACTGACAGGCGCAATCTGTGACCACTTATTCCAATTTTTTACCCAAATTACCCTGTTTTATAATGACCTCTCTTGACTCCCTCTCCCACCTGAGATCACAGCCTTGCTTCTACAAACAGCATGCCCAAGCTGAAAACAAGGAATAGCTGTTTCCACTGAGAGCATGTCTCCCATATTTTTGCAAATTGGAGAAGCACCAGGTTAAACCACCCTGCCAAAGTCTGGCAATGCACAGGGCTGCTGGCACTGGAGCAAATTTCACGTGCAACAGAGAGCAACCTAGGAATTAGTACTCTAAAGGACTTGGTAACTTTCATCTTTTATTTTGTGAAGTTATTGAGACTGTACTAAAGCCAGAAACACAGAAATCAAGAAGGGCTCTGCAACTGTTCTGAACAAATTTTCAAAAGGATACAGAAAAGCCAGAGCCAAACTCTTGCAGAGGTGCACAATGACAGGACAAGAGGCAACAGATGCCAGAGTAGGAACATGGGACATCCTGATTAGATATCAGGAAAAGTATTTTTCACCACAAGGGTGGTCAAACACTGGAATGGGTCACGCAGAGAGATTGTGGCATCTCTGTCCTTGGAGGGTTCCAAGATTCAGCTGGACACAGCCCTGAACAATCTGATCCAATCAGACTTGCTCTGAGCAGCTAGCTTGATCTCCAAAATGATCTCTAGAGACCCTGGGTTATAATAACAACCTAAGTAATTTTTTCAATCAAAAATTAGACCGCCAGAGTTTGTGGGGTTTCTTAGCCAGAGTCTCCAATATGTATTGTGATACTGAGGGATAACTGCAGCACTTCATGAGACACAGGGTATCCTGCAGAGACCATTCAGGATGCAGTATCACTGAACATCACCATTCAGTTTGCTTCTGAAGGAAAGGAAGGAATGTTTCACTAGCTAAAAGGTCTTAAATCTCAATACATGTGATTTCTATCTGATGTTTTTCACATAGAAAAACATCTATCTATCTATCTATCTATCTATCTATCTATCTATCTATCTATCTATCTACCTACCTATCTATCTATTCCAGAAAGTTCCGCAAGCCTGTGTCAGCACACTCATATCTAGAAATCTGTATCAGAGAGGGCAGACAGTCCTTCCTCTTCTGAATAAATGAGTTTGCTCAAGTTCCACAAGCCTGTGTCAGCACAATCATATCTAGAAGTCTGTATCAGAGAGGCAGAGAGGGCAGACAGTCCTTCCTCTTCTGAATAAATGAGTTTGCTCAACTGGAACTAAATCACAAAAACAAACACTCAGGACACGTTGTACATTTCTCCACATCCAGAAGAAATTCAGTCCTTTGAGTAAACTCAAGATTCAGTGGAGATTGTTTCTAGGCATTTCATTTTTCTCTTGAAAATGAAGCCATAACACTCTGAAAGCATGTGAGGCCTTTCTTCATAATGAGCAGTGTACTGGATAGTGCAGTGCTGTAGGTGTGGATTGATACAGTACCACAAATAAGAGGTCTTGTCCATTATTCCTGCAACAGAAGGCTGAGGTTGATATTTATTTCAAAATGTTCATAGTATATTATTTCTTGTCTCTTTACAGAAATACCCACAGCCTATAAATTCATGAGGTATTCTGAACAATATCTATCTGTATCTCAACGAACATGAATTTATACAGAGAGGTCAAATACTCAAAGTACAAGAAAGCAGCACCAGGCTGCTGTTTGTTACTGACCACACAGACCATGAAAGCAGAGAGATTTCTTACTTTTAGGTAGACCATCTTCTAGCTCTATTTTAAGTAAGAAAACTGCCAGCATTGTTTAATTATCTGCTCTCCAATATTTATATTAGGCACAAAAATGATGACATACAACTTTATTTTAGGATATGTAAACAAAACCAGAGGTTTATTCAGCCATTACCCTGCAATACTTCCTGAGAACATTCATCTTCTGACACATAGCTGTCTTCTTTATGCGCAAACAGAAAATGGAAACATCATTTTTCATCTACAACTTCCACAGAAAATAACTTATAAATTCCACCCTGTGTCCTTAAAACAGTTTTTACTCAAGTTTAAATCATAAGCAATGGTGCTTAAATAACTTATTTGCATAGACTAATGAAAGGCAGATTTCCACATGGCAGTGACAAACTCATCCTTCCAAAATCCTCAACTTCCCTTCTCTCAGTACTCCAGAGGAGATGAAATCTAGAATCTGCCATCAGATTTACACGCTATGAGCAGGGATGGGTACAAGGAACTCAGCAGAATTCAACTGGGAGTTCTCCATGCCAGACAATTCCATTCCATGTCCTAGTACAAGCAGTGCTGTTACTGGACATGTCTTAAGTGTTGCACATCTGTCTCTTCCTGATCTGTCCCATGCTCTGAAGCCTTTGTAAAGAGGACAGAAATGCTTTTATTGCTTGCAATAATTGCATTTATTTATTTATTTAAATTGCATTTATCTTCTCTCTGACATATATTTAAAAATCAAAACATTCTTCATAATGTCTCATAACACAGCCAGAAAGTAATATCTGTCTGTAATATTCTACAGATTTCCATTTTATTTCATTTATTACCCATATTATACTAGCATTTAGTGTCTGCAGAATACTGGCTGCCATATATATGCACATTTATATATACATATGAAAGGATAATTGTAGACACAGGTAGAAAATATAAATAAAGACATCATTGTAGGAAGGGGAAATGTGAAATCTCTGCCTTGTACCTGTCAGGTCATCTCACAAGTTACCTCATGCCTCAGCATGGCTGATGTTCTTTGCTAAGCTGCTGGATCATCTAGGAAAGGTGCTGGCCAAATGGTTTGGGATCCTGTTTTAGGGGAGACATTCATATAGGATCTGCCCACGCAGAATCTGCTTTACATATGTGCTAATTCCTGCACTGTGAACTGCACCTATTTTTTAGCAGTTTTTTTTTATATTGAGCAGGGAGATGAGGGCACTCAGCTTCCAATACAATTAACACTACTGCTGTGTCCAGATGCACTACATTGTTTTGGAAGCCTAAAGGAAGTTTAGAAAATAGGAGCAAATGGAAGTGGGAAAAGGGCAGGAGGATCCTGAGTGCTTCCTTTTGACAAGTTTAGAACAAGCATCACACACATTTAACATGCTGCAAAATGTGGCACCACAGAAGGATGCAGAGCACAAACAATCCAACAGGACACACAATATCCTAGGTATCACAATGTGAAAAACATGACATATTGCACATAAAACAAACAGCATTTCTAAGACATTTTCCAACATGTCTCCTTTGTGCTTTTCCGGTGCAACAAGTCCTGATTTTATCCATCTGCTGGGTCATGAGAGCCCTTTGACAGGCCAGATTTAAGCATAATTGACAAGGAATGTCCCAGTGCTTCTTCTGGCTTAGATCCTTTGTATTAATATTTTATATTTTTAAAAAACCCAAAATGTAACAGAGAATAATAACTTAGGTACAAATGATGGATTTAAAAGACAACATGTATTTTTAAATACCATTGCCACCTAAAATTAATTTCAATCAACCATATTTGATGAATAATACAAAGACCTATCTTTTCCCTTGTAACAAGACTGTACCACTTTCCTTCCTTGTATTTCCAGTAAAGCACTTACCTACTTTCTATTTAAGATTACTCATTTCCCATATTCTAACCTCAAACCAATAGGTTTACTTGTAATATTACTTTGATAATTTCTCTGCTTCTGAACAGACCAGGCAGAACTTCAGCAGCCCACTTAACATCCTTTATACAAATCTACAGTCAAAGTTACATTTCAGGACCAGAAAGACCAAGTTTTAATGACACAGTGCCACTTTAAAACCAGTCCCACACTAAGCCTGTCATGGTTTAAGCAGCACTGTCTGCTCTAAAAGATTTACCAAGGCCTATTATCAGCAAAATAAGGGCAGCTCATATCAGACAAAATGTACTTTTACTACTGTAGTTTATGCAGTTCTGTCAGCAAATACACTGCAATATCCTCACAAAACCAAGGACCTTTTTGCTGGTGCTAAACAGAGATATTTTACTTTTTTTAATTGAACGTTTTGCATATCTTATCATAGTGGTTTCTTGTACAGATCTAAGTTTAGTCTTTAGATGTGGTTAGTCAAATTAATTTGCATTATTATGATTGTCTGCTATTCTCCTTGCTACAGGCTGACACTCTAAACAACAACAAGTGAAGTAATGAGCTCATCAACTTGTTTTTAGCAACCTAGGAACGTAAACCAGCCTTCCCCTCAAATCCAGACCTACCTGCTCTGCAAGGGAATGAACTCTGCTGCTCTGAGCATCTCAGCACAAGTTGCTTTGTCTAAACTATACAACAATACATATACAGCTAATGAGGAGAAGTGGGAACTTGAAGAGACGGATTTTTTGGATATGTGTTATTTATTAGCTCAGCATCTGATGCCTACCTTTGAACAATACTTCCTATCCTGGAAATGTTCACACTTCTCCACCAGCATGGGGATCTCAGTTGCCTAGCTGGGTTTAAGCAACTAATTTCTGATGCCTGGAACAAATGAATTTCCTACAACTGGAACACACTCGTGAACAGCACCTGCAGTGGCGTGGCACACAGCACAGGGATATCCACAGTAAACCTCACCTTTGTGCCAGCACTTTTGGACGGCACTAAGAAATGACACCATTTCTTCACCAGCTGGCAGAAAAAAACCTACTTTGGTGATGTGTGTAGGGGCAATGTGAATTACCTGCACTCCACTTACTTGAGCAGGTTGCCGAGGTTGAAGAGAGCTCGATTGTGCTGGGGGTTGAGCTGAAGGGCCCGTCTGTAGTAGTCCTTAGCCTCCACCACGTCTTTGGTCAACGTCCCCAGGTTGTTGAGAGCACTTGCGTGACGAGGGTACAGCCTGGCAAAGAGAAAACAGGAAGTTACAGATGCTCATTAATTGACAAATAAAGCTGATGTCACTGACTCTGCCACCAATGCTGTTTGGCACTCAATAAAGGGAAAAATGTCAGCCAAAAACCCCTCTTTTCCCTTAATTTGCTGCAGGTCAGATGGGATCCTGAGGACCCTTTTCAATTCCCAATCAGATTTCCTATTGTTCCTATATATCTCCAGGGCAAAATGGAACATTTGGAGACAAATGTTTGAAATGGAACAAACTGAAAACCTATCATACCCTTCAAGCAAAAGGTAAAGTGACTAAAGCGGTCTGAATGTTTTTATTCAAAATGCCTTTGCAACAAGCAAGAACTGCCTTGTCAAAAAATGTTTCCATTGGAAATAGGTTTTGATATACACAGAATCCAACACAACACTGTTGAAAATTATTTGTTGGGTCTTTCAAATTTTTTATCACAATAAAACTGATAAAAAACGTGCAAAAGGAAACCTGAAATCAGCTGTTGAACAATGTTTTGAGGACCAAGCAAAATGGTAAAAGAATCTGGAACCAGACTACTTAAGAGTATGAATTCTCTAAGAAGAGGAAGCATTTGGTTTTCCTTTTATCTGACCTGTTGATCTTCACATCTGCCTGTTTCAGTGATATCATTGAGCCCAATGCATCTCTGTTAAAATTCTCCACAAATTAGGCAGCAGGTCATGGTCAATTCAGCAGTTTAAATTCTCAAAGTTCTGCTCCTACATTAATATTTCAGTTTGTAGGTCTTTCGCTAGAAAACTCCAGAGGTGGAAGTGATCCAGGGCTTGATGAAAGCATCCAGGACCCTTTGTGGGATAGGTAGGTGAAAACTGAGGGTCATTATGATAAGGAAATAAATTTTTGACAGCTCACAGAGGTCCCTGGAGACCAGCTGTGTGAGAAGGTCTGAGGCTCTGAGACCAAGTCATCTGACAGTTCTTTGCCTTAGGTCCCTGATCATGGGAAAGTGAAGTGGAAAATGACATTAAAAGTAGTTGGCCATGAAAGCACAGGGTACAGCATGAGAAGGGGCATTTAAAGGTAGAAGAGATTAAGACTCTGTAGTATAGACTGACTAAAGTTTGCAATTGTTTTTAATCCAAGACTTTCCACTGTGAGGTTTGGGTTTTGTTGGGGTTTTTTTTGCCTGGAGTTTTTCACTATGTCAGTTCAGCCCTAGGATTTTCTGTGCTTAAGTACCATGAATAATTTAGCATTTTATACACTGCTGCAACATTTGTATCAGTCACTTTTTCACTCCACAGCTCATAAATTATTTTGGCAAGGTCTTATTTGGGGGTGAAGCTGGAAGCATTCAAGGGAACCCTGGGAGAAATGGGCATGCACCACTAACAAAACCAGGATGTTTCCTACCATTAAGTAAGAGAAAAGCCCAAGTGCTTTTTTCACCTAGCAAACAAGGACTGCAAAGCCACACATTTGAGGAGAAATTGTTCAGGGATACAGCCACGTGGTTTTTTTAAAACTGGCCTGTTATAATAACAAGCAATAAATGTAGTAACCATCACTCGTAGCAAATAATGACTACGGAGTGCCAACATCCCTCCCACACAGGTGAGCATCCCGTCCCTCAGAGGTCACCCCCTGGGCTGCACTGCCCCGTGTCCACACTCACCCCCACCACCTGCATCACTGCTCAAGCGACTTGTGAAGAGACCCCTAGCTGAACTTGTCACAGAGGAGCAAAGAGTAGTGAATTTGTGGTGAGAGCTGCAGTTAACATAGAAACAGGATCACTTTCCTTCAGTGAGCCTGATGCATTTCGGGGTGTGAGAGCCTTCCTGTGCATGGAGATGCACCAGTAAAAGAAAAGATGATGATGAGGGTGTAGTGTGGAGTCATGACCTTGGCCCTCAAAACCATTTGTCATCTAGTCTAAGTCTCCCCAGGTGCAGCAGGCTGGGAGAAATGCTTTCCAGAGCAACAGCAGGGGAGGAATGGAAAGGGCCAAGCTGGCTTGCTCTTCAGCACTTGGGATGCAGCTCTGTGATACCTTGACCAGAATCTCAAACGAAGAACATCTTAGGGCAAATGACCACGGGCTCAGTCTTGTTTCCCATTTCCTCCAAGGGATTTTGACATAGTTTTGGACCAAGAAAAAGGTCTGGGAGTTAATTTTTTCAGCATTTTTTACCAGATGGCTATGATAAAAGTGTGCACTACTTCTGTCACTACTCACACATAAAACAGCTACAATATTTGACATGAAGTCACTTGAGTTACAAGTGGGCAAAAGGATTTCAGACAATTCTCGGAAAAGTCAGAAACAGATTAACATTTTACAGCCTTAAACCTGATGGTTTTTCTCTCAAACTTTCAGAAATTAATTCTGTTCTTGGCCTTTAGTGCTCCTATGGCATTTAGGCACAGGAGATTTGCTTGCACCAATTTGGAGTGGAATGAAAACTCAAGATTAAAAAAGGGAACGGATTTCACCTTTAAATAGCACAATTCTGACCAGCAGCTCCATAAATACACTTCTGAGCTCAGTGCTAAAACCTCTCAACAGCAAATCACAGGATGCAAACACGTCTCCTGTGTATCCTGGGCTCTATTTCTTGTGTTTTACATTTATTCATTACATCTCATTGCCCTTTCCAAGAAATGTAAGTGAAACCCCAGAACCTCAGCAAGCACAAATTACCTGCTTAGCATCTGGCCTGAAGAACTTATGAGATCTGCAATTTTACATGTCTGAACAAAAGTCACGAGAAATTCTGACCACAGTGAGATAAGGTAGTGGTGTTGGGCTTTACTGCTAGGGTTCAGCTCTTTTATTTCTCTCCATATATTTTATTTGGAATATCACTTTGTTATGGTGTAGAGCAAGCTGCCACTCAACTGAGTTCAGCAGAACAACCAAGCCTAAGAGAGTGTTTCCTCTGCTAAGGTAACCAGAGCCAGAGTCTGAGCCCATGACCATCCATGCTGTTACAGAAATCATTGAATCACTGAATGTTTTGGGGTGTGAAGGACCTTAAAGACCATCCAGTGATGTTCAAATCATTGAATCACTGAATGTTTTGGGGTGTGAAGGACCTAAAGACCATCTGTTCCAATGCCCATCCACTATGGGCAGGGATTCCTTCTACTGGACCAGGTTACTCAAAGCCCCATCTGACAAGGCCCTGGACACTTTCAGGAATGGGGCATCCACAGCTTCTATGAACAATGTGTTTCAGTGCCTCAGTGTTCTTGCAGTAAAGAATTTCTTCCTAAAATCCCATCTAAACCTGCCCTCTTTCTGTTTACACTGCTTTCACACCACCCTCAAATAGTTCCCAGGAGTGGTCCAGGCCTGAGCCCAGATCAGGGTTTGGTCCCAAAAGCCAACTTGGACTTGGCCACTGTCTCTCAGAGGATACAAACATTTACTGAATACCTCCAGGTCAATTTATGCCAGTTGACCTCAGAGCTAAAGAATATGGACCAGATAATTTTTTTATTTATTAATATGGATGTTGAATAAAGGACTAGCAGCCCTATTTAAACTACCCTTTGTTCAGGCACACCCACTGCTGCTAACAACAGTTCCCTGGGAGTAAAAACACAGCAGAACAGTCTTGTGGCAGGATTTACACCGTGGCATAAAAGCTGACCACAAGTTACAAATGAAGCAACATTTACTCAAGAACTTTCAAAATGCAAGACTTGCAGATACACCAAACTTGTTTGCTTTTGCTGCAGGTGATTTGTTGTTGTAATGGAGGGATATTCATGTACTTCTCCTGTTTTGAAGTTATCAGGAGATTTGTGCTCTTTATCAAGACTTCTGGAATTGATCTCAACAAATCCTGATATTCAGCTTCAACTTGTTTTGATTTTAAGTTCTCTAATGCAAACATTGTCTCTTCCTCATTCTTCATTCATATGAAGAGTGTATTTACTTCTTAGAAGGGTCAGAAACACATACCAAGGCAGGAAGATCTCCAATGAACCTGGAGTCTCTTCATGCCACAATAATGACAATACTCAGAATCCAGACTTTATTTTATAAACCATCACTCTGAAGAAACTGAGATGCAAGAGACGATTGTTGGAACATATCTAGCTTGTTTTGCACTTTCTCTTAAGAAACAGAGCTTTCTGTCTGGACATATATAGGGCTGTGTTTTCCTTGCCACCACCACTGATAATGCTAACAGTCTGCAAGCAATATCTTCTTGCTATGCATCTGATTAGGTAGAAATTCCTCTAGGCTTCACCTAATCAAATGCAAGTGCTGCATTATTTATGAAAGAAAGCTGAATTTCATTAAACTTATTCTACAAGTAGCAGTTCATGTAAGAAATCAGTTTATTCTTTCCTTTAGAAATCAGAATAATTTTCTTTAAAAATCTACATTCAAGGATAATTATAATAGAAGTCTTGAAATAGCAAAATTATGGGAAAGCAACCCATAAAAGTATATTTTAAAGCAGATGGAGATTTCATTTCTAAAGAGAAGACATGTGGGTTGTTTCCTTGTTGTAGAATGAATAATTCAAATGGTTCCTCCAATGCTGTATCTGCAATTGTCAGAATAAATTTCAGCAGCCTTCCCTTTAACTATTACAGGTATAGACTGCACAAGAACTCCTGTTAGCAATTATCCCCACTTCTTTTAGGTTAGCAAAACCCTACTGACTTGCACAATCAAGAGATTTCCAGTTTATCAAGACAAAACCAGGCATAAAACATATACAGTCATCAAAATGCTGATGACCATTTATTCTGCTTTTTCATTTAATGCCGCTATTACCTGAAACATGAGGGTTTTGAAAAAAATTTGGAGGGCTTTGTTTGGCTCTGTATCTGAATTACAAGACAATTACAGAAAGAAGAGAAAGGGATGAAATTTGTTGTCATGACTGCAACCTATGATCCACCAGGAATTTTAATTCTTTTAATTCAGATTGAGAGAGACCAGTTAAACAACTGGCAAGCTCTGCTCGCAGCCCTGCCTGGTTTGGTGCCAGAGGTATTCAGGGGAGGAAGGCATTAGTGTGACAACTACCCACTTGCTCTTAGGAGCATTATGTGGTTTTTGTACAGCCATTGCTCTGTGGATAGCAAGCAGCAGGGGATGGGGCCAGACTAGCATGCAATTAGCCTGGAAAACTACCATGGAGAGCACGGAAAAAGCTGTAATGTCATCTTTCAGGGCTTTGGGCAGCCCCCCCACAACCACTGCGTGATAAAAGAGGTTATTGAAAGAAGCCCAGAGACACTTCTCAGAGCTGGGACAGCCCTGACATGTCACAAGAGGTTCACTCTTCCTAATGCCCCAGCCCTTCATCACCCTCCAAGGGTTGACAATAAGCCTGTTGAAAGCACATTCCCAGTGACTTACAGCATGAGTTCTTATAACCATTATAAAACTTGTAAGCAACTCTGGTCATCATTAACCCAACAGCCATGCCATGGCAGCAGCAGCAGAAAGACAAAAATCTGCCTGCATCATCTTGCAGAATATTCAAAGGGAGTCCAGGCATATTAATTTCTTCTATAAATTAAAATAATAAGTGAAAATAATAATAAAAAATAATTATTCCATGGAGAGATCTAGTGTGCCTATTTGTTTAACACATCTTCTTATTAAACAATGCGTTTAACCTTAGCGCTCACAGAAACCACGCCACCACTGAGGCAGCTGTGGTAAGTCAGACCCCTGTGCTGCCCTGACAAAACAGGCTGTGTTACCTCTCCGTGGGGCAAGAGGAGAGGAGAGTCTGAAGAGCCTGGGCCACAGCTCTCACCACTCCTCCTCCATACCAGAGGACACTTCCCTGACAGCCACTCTTGGCTCTCCTGGTGCCTGTCCAGCCCTACCACCAAGCTCAGCATCCGTGGGCCTCCCTGCAGCCACACTAAGCACAGGGACTCAGGCCGTAATTACTCAGGCCCAATTACTTGCTGGCAGCATGGCAACTTGCTTTTAAGGCACGTTTTGCCCATTCCAATATATACTGTAATTATTGGCATTGTTTTGCCAACTAAAGTAAGAATGTTATATGAATAACGTTTCTATCTGTGCCAAGTTTTAATACTGCCCATTTTATATTTACTCCAGCATACTATTTCAAGCCAATTTTCCAATTTTAATATTACATCACACTCATTTTCATGTATTTATGTAAGTTCTCAATAAAGCTCTATGTCAGATTGAGTTAAAACATGATCTGATGTAATTCTGAGACCAGTCATCCTTCTGGGAACAATTCTGCACTGGCAACAACTCAGGTCATGGCCTCATGATGGTGTGGCACCTTGTTTCAAGAGCTGCTCTACATGATGTGGAGATGTGGATGGCAGATCCTGTGTCTTCTTCAAAAAGGTTTTCAATTTGCAACATTTTAATTTCTTTCAAGAAAGGAGAGGTGATCCTGCAATATCAAGCAGCAGCTGTTTTTTTCTTGAAGAGTTCTAGTAGCTGCATCAATATTTCCTCAAAGGCAACACCCTTCAGCTTGGCAGAAGATTTGTGGCAAGCTGGTATTTTTTCTATTTAAAAAAGCACCTGGAAATCCTGTTGAAGTCAGGCAAGTGAGAGATCTAATGCTTTTAGGTTCCTTTGAAAGCCTCAGGCATAATCTGCTTCAGCGAAAGCGTGACAAAGCAGCGAGACTCCCGGCTGTACACAGCACAGCCTGGAGCTGGGTATTACATCACACCCATTTCCACACCCTCAGCTGCCAGGGCGTCCTGACACAACGCCAGGCAGAAGACAGGGAGTGATCCCATCCAGCCTGGTGCTGGGGGCTCACAGGGCATCCCTGAGCAGCGCTGTGGGTCCTGCTGCACGGGCCAGCTCAGCTCCTGCAGGGCCATGCCCGATCAGCAGCGCCTGGATCTAACCTGGGATCTCCAGAGGCCGACTGGTACAAACAGCAAGTGCTGAATCACAGCCAGGGATCAGTGGAAGGAAGTAAGGTCCTGGCTCTATGGCTTTGATGCCTTGTGAAGTCTGACCTAGAACAGAGGTTAGGCAGAGTTAAAGTAGGAATTTATTACAGGGCCTCAATAGATCCACCTTGGGCAGTACAAGAACCCAGCCAGGGCTACACCCAAGATGAACCCAAAATGGCCACAAAATGGATGACCAGTCACGGGGGTCTCACAATTTTATAAGATCTGGTCCATTTGTATATTGCAGTTAATTGTCCAGTTATAGCTTCAGCTTATGAAGTCCCATCCTTCTTGCTTTTCTCTCTGCAGTCCATGTTGTTTATGCTCTTGGGCCTGAAATTTGGCTCATTTGTCCTTGGTCCCCAGCTAGAGAAGGAATTGTTTTTTTCTCCCTACTCTGTGAAGAGAGCTTACCATCCCCTAATATGAGGCTCAGAACTACACACTAAAGCAGCACAGAATCTGAAAAACATAAAAGGTAAAACCTGAGGCATCAGCTTCTCCGATTACTCATCAGCCAGGAAGAGCAGCCCACAGGTGCCCTGCCATGAGCAAACCCTCTCAGCAGGGTGAGCCTCCCAGGCTGAATTGCAGAGCACCCTGATATTGAGAGAAACCTCTCCAGGACAGAAATTGAAAGAAAAAAAATAGAGAAGCTGAATAAATTTAATCTGTACATTGAAAAAGCCTCGCAAATTCTTTGACCTTGACATCCATTAAGGAAAAAATATCCCCAACCTACAGCAATACCTAAAAGCATACCATTCATATAACCAACCAGTAGCATACTAAACAATATTATAATTTATAAATTTTCACTAGATTTTCAAACTTGGGCAGGGGTAGAAGCCTGAGAGTTAGAGTTGAGGAGAAAAACCAGGATTTTAAGTCAAACAATATCACCGCTAAATATAAGTAAATAAAGTCTTTCCTGCTAAACTTGCATGTTCCCTGAAGTGATGAGGCAACACGAGGTTATCAAACAGGGCTGTCTGCTTATTCTCTCATATAAAGAATTTATGCAGGATCCACATAAGTCCTGAAAATCCCAGAAATCTCGACACTCGCAAAGCCCAGCAAAGAACTTATAATTCACAACATACCTGACTTACAGACAGTGTGAACAAAGCAGGCACCTCCACAGAGCCTACAGAATCTTGAGGGACCCCACAGCAAACAAGAGACCATCAGGTGAGCCCTTCAATCCAATGTGGCATGAGGGGATACAATAACAACACACTCTCATCAAAGCAGATGGAGGTGAAATCACGCAGGTGCCAGGGGAAGCTGTACAGCCCCATACTGTACAGTTTTCATCAAAACAAGGACAGCAGGTTAAGAAAAAAGCAGTGGCTGTGGGAATGAGTAATCAACCCTTGGATTTGAGGTTATCATTAGCCAAAAGTGAAAGGCACATGTGCAAAACACAGTCACAAGTTTCTCTCTGCATACGCCACAGGAGAATCAGAATAGATGCCTTGTCCCAATAAGAAAACATTTTTCATTACCCAGATTTTTTTTATCGGTCCCCAATACATAAGAAGGCAGAGCTTTGATGCAGTTCTGAGGAAGACTATGGAGTTGTCATCCTCAGAGATGATGTGGGCTTTTCTCTAAGATGATGTGTTTGAAAAGCCAGCAAGTCCTTGAAGGGCAGCACAAAAGGACCTGCACCCACAACAAGACACCAGCATAGGAAGGGACCCCACCACCTGCAACCATCGGTGTCCAGGGCTGACACATCCATCTGTCCTTCCCAGCAGGCACACCCAGCTCCTATGGCTCTAAATTCACACACACTGTCTTTGCATCAGGGCTCATGGTTGCACTTTTACCAGTTTTGTTTTCAAGTAAATAAAAGCCTGTGCATTGATTGTTATTTTGTCACTAAAAGGCAGGAAAAACTGAGCAGAGCTGGAGCAGCCCTCAAAACAGTCAGGGATTAGTGCTTTATAGAGAACAGGTTAAAAAAATAAATTACACTGGCTGAAGTAACTTGGCCATTGTCCCATGCAACGTGTTGTAAAGGCCATTAAATCTCTGATTCAAATTACAAGGCAGCCCTTTCAGCCATCAATTACCATTAAAACACTCAACAATTCTGTCCAGCTTCAGGACAGCCACCACATCCCTATGCAATACTTCTCAAACCCACTGTCAAAGCTCGAACAGGAACACCACAAAGATATTCCCAACTGCTTGGACATGATCCACCTCCAGCCCATAATATCCACTAACACAGAGATTACATGAAATCTCTATGAAGATCTTCCAGGCTTGCTCCAAGGGCCTGACCTAAGTAATATCAGAATGTCAGAAGGGCACTCACGGTTTCGGGAGCAAAAGCAGCCACAGCAAAGCAGCACTGCACATTTTTTACTCACTGTAAAAACAGGCTAACAAATGGTGCTGGTATTTTAATTCTTCCCAGAAATAAATCACAGATGGTATCCAAGGCCACCTGCAGTCCACGCTGAGAGGCATTTTCAAGGCAAATACATTGACACACACACATAAAGGGCTTTAAGAACACTTTTTTTTTTACTGCATGGAGAGTGCAATTTAAAAGAATTTAAACAACTCCAGATACCGTTGATTTAAGATATATAAAAACCCAGCAGGAAGGTATGTGGGAAAGCTTAGGAAGAAACCTGAGTCTTCCTTACAGCATTAGGGCTTTATTTCTAAAGTGTAGTGAGGTGAAAGAACAGCCTTGCTTTTTTCCTTTTCTACCCATTCCCATTTCAGTGATGCAATGAACCAATTTTGTTCCCTCAAATGAGGGATACAGATAAGTTGCTTACACTGTTTTCCCTTCTCCATCTAGCCTGTGTCTGAGTACTAACCATGATTTCATGATCCTTACTGATGCCACAAACCAGCAATCTCCATTCCCAGGCTGTATGCAATGCCCTAAGATGTATTACTTGCAAGCCCTGCAAGAGCCAGACCACACAAGTGCAGGACCAAGTGTTTCCATACTTGTTTCCCTGTCTCCCGGCCTACTCTCTCCTCTCTCTCACAGCTGAACAGCAGGACAGCTCTCTGAACTGCAAAGAAAACCATGAGTTCCTACTTGCTGTCCAGAGGCTCCCTCCTCCAGAAGATGCCACAAGGGGGAATGAAGGTTTGAATGGCAGGCTGGAATGAAGGGGGATGAAGAGGGAATGAAGGTTTGCATGGCAGGCTGTTCCCCTTCCTGCTCTGTTTGGTCAGCAGCTTTGGCGGGGAAGTCCAAGGGGACTTCCAAAATTGGACTCTAAATTCAGCACTATCTGTGCTATGTAAGCTTCCTTACTTCCTCCTTAACCTTACTCATTGGAGGAAAATTGCTGCAATGTTACTTTGGACACTGCTTTAAAGAATACTTTCTGTTACAGTTGATTGTGCTTGGTTGCTTTTGGCTAGGAACCTGTTGATGGATGTGTTCAGACACAGAGGCACACTGCAGAAGTGTGTGCACTCTCAGGTACACACACCAGTGCATTTATGTAAATAAATCCACAGTATCACATTGCACAAGGTGGACACCTCCTGCAGGACTCTGTAATGTCAGGTACGTTTTAACATCCAGAAGACAAACACGAATTTTTAGATTATGATCTTTTTCCAGACACAGAAGTGTAGCTAGGGTAGCACAGAACTACTATTATCATGTTTATCCACCCAACTCCAGCAAGGAACTCAGCAACCTCCTTCAGTCCCACCCACTGATCTGCCTTCCATGGGAAGTACTGCTCTGGAAACAAACACAGAGAGGGATGGTAAGAACTGTTTTGGGAATTAAAATGTTGAATGAGTGCAATTGTAGGAGGTAAGGTGAATAATTTTTCTCCCCTCCATTATTAAAAGGAGATTGATTTATTGATAACGAATGTTCACCAATTGGGTTTTAAGGCTCTGCTGCTTTTCTCTCTCTGCATGTCAGCCCATGTGCATTGCTGAAGGGCACTATAACAGTCTCAAGCACACACAAGGCTGCGGAGAAACAGGACAAAAGCTTGGTAACTACAAACAAAGCAAAAACATCTTCATTAGCACATCAGAGTTGTTCTTCCTATTTGAGTGATGTTGTACGACCTCATTCACACTTACAAATGGCAGACAAGTGGTGAGATAACTTTCAGATAAGAGCAGCACTGTTTGATCTCCAGGAGCAGAGGTTCTCCAGAATTCCTAACAAGTCACAAATCCGCAGCAGAAGCAGGAGCAAGAACGTTAAGGCCAGCATTCAGAACAGCCGTGGTCGACTCACATCGCAGATGGACTATTTCTGGCCTTTACTTTCTGAAGGAAAAAACCCCAAGGATCTCCTGGGGTCACTACCATATGTCAGGCAAACCAGTGAAGCAGTCTGACCCAGCAGTGTGTTTTTCTTGTTTTACTGTAGGTAAGCTGAAAGGTTTATAACCCACTCTACAATTGCTGAACACCAGCTGTTTGTCGGGGCTGTTTTATGGGTAACTCATCTCTGAAGGGCTGCATTTCCATTCCCCTTTTAGGAACTACATATAGGAAGTGCTTGTCCTTCATATAATGAATGTTTGTTCTTTTCATTCTCCCCATCTCCAATTCAAATGTCATTCTCCATTTCTGCATTTCATTTCAGTGTTCATTTCCCCCACTCTTTGAGAACATAATTAGACTGCACTAATTACCCAAGTCCGGCTAGGTCAGGGTGTTGTGTCACTGGCCTCTGGGCTGGGCTGAGGAATGAGTTTTCTGATGGGCCACCTGCAATGGTGGCTGTTGGGACTGATTGCCAAGTTTGCCTTGGAAACCTGCCCTGCAGTTCCACTGTCAGAAAAAACACCTTATTCTCCTTCACCACTTTTCTGCCCTGAAGCTAACAGAGGTATGCCAACATTTGCCAGCAGCAAATCCCACTTGTCTCAGAAAGCAGGAAAGGGAACAGTTAAAGCATTGGGGATCAACTTTCCCAGGATTTAAGTATCAATTGCTAGTATTTCACTAGGTAACCTGTGCGCACTTCAGCATCCTTTCCCATAGTTACAACTTCCCAGAAGGAAGGTGTTGCTTTGCTGAGCAGACACATGGCAACCAGCACTTCAGGCAGAGCAGGAGTGCATGGAAGCACCTCCTTATGTTGGAGGAGTTGGTGGAATGGCAAATTGCTCACAGCTCAAGCAGCAGCGTGCAGACTGACAAGATCACTTTTTGTTTACTAAACAATTAAACTCATTCACCAGAGATCAAGCAGAGCTACGCTGTCATTTGGCACAAAGCTGGAATAGGGGATGAGCCATCACCCACTGAGGCAGTGCAGCTCTCCCTTTCCTGTCTCCCAGAAGCTCCCAGGCAGCAAGCCGTGTCCTTATCGACACCATTTCCTTATTAATTCCCTATTGATCTGCTCACTGAGCACTGGGCAGAAATAATATTTTTATCTTCTGTACTCTTGGCTGTGCTGCCATTGGATTGTGAAGCCGCCTGAGTAGCTTGGGTTTTCTGTAACCTGGGGAGGATGGATCCACCCACACTCACTGGGAGAGCAGGCACTCAGTGAGGGGTACCTGTGGGAAATCATGAAAGCTTGTTGTGAGAACACCTCAGCTGCTGGTCTGCCTACTCCCTGACATGGAAATGTACAGAGTGGTAATTCTTCTTTCCAGGTCAAGCCAGTGGCCAAAAATACCCTGAACCATCAAATTCTGTTCAGAATATTACAGCTCCTGCTTCCTTCTCTCTAATTATGGAGATTGGTCTACAATCAGAGCAGTGTGTGAGGAGCTGGTGTCTGTGAGGATGGGGAAACAGCTCAGACACAGCAGCTGTTTTCTGTGATACCTGGGTATGCTCTGCCACCGTATCCACCTGAGGCTGCCTGTCCCACAGCCAGCAGCTTCTCCCCTGCCTCAACACAGCCACCAAATGCAGGCACCCACTAACAGAGGCTGCAGGGCCCACACACAAACCCAGGCACTGCAAAAAGGGTCTGACTGTCTGAGGGGAAACACAGACATTACAGAATGCAATTCTCAACAGAAGAACATAGTGCACTTTTTACTTACACTGTTCTGTTGCTTATTACACAGACCCCAGATAACTTCCCTGTGCCAGAGGCAGGAAGAGGGAGTAGAGATAAGGAAAATGTAAGTGCAGAGATACAAGACAAGAACAAGGAGTGCAGCTTCCCAGTGATGGAGACTTCCAACTCCTGGCCTGCACTGTTGGGTCAAAAAGAGAATGTGCAAGGTGAGTTTCACTTTTCCAAACTGCCAGCTAATGCTGAAATTACTGAAGCAAGTCGAGTGCTAGCACCAGTGCCATGAGACACCAAGCACCTAGAGAAGAGCACGGCTGGCTCTGTGGGGCTCCCAGCCCCATCAAGGCTTCAGATGCTCTGTAAACAACCCCATCAGCATGAACAGTGCTCTGTAATATAGTGGAAAAAATGTTTGCAAACAGTTCTCAAAACAGACTCTTTCATAATTGAAATACTGCAGAGCAGAAAACAGCATTACAATTACAATAAATGGGTGCTGCTGAGTTAGAGAAGATCTTTTGTCTGCAAATCCCATTTACAAGCAGAGGCAATGGTGGTAGGAGCAGTTACATTACTCTGTGAACTCCACCACAGGGCTTGGATAATTTTTGTCAGTCCCTCTTCTTTTTAACTGGCAATGGGCTTTACTGGTAACTTGGAAGAAGTTCAGATACAGGAACAACTGGAGGACTGCAAGACCTTGTGATGCTGAAAAAACCAGCACCTACCAAGTAGCAGGTTGGGGGAGGAGTTGATCCTCTACAGAAAACAGAACTTTGGTAATGGGATCTTCAGTGTGGCATTGAAAGGTGTAAACAAATTCAATGACTGGAAGCTGATGTCAAACAAATCAGTCTAAAAATAAGGGAGTACATTTTCAACAGTCAATGTAATTAACCTTCAATACCATTTACTGGTGGTTGTGCTTTTCCATTGCTGGAAACTTAAAAAAAAAAAAAAAAGGTTTTTCTAAATTACTTCCTAAGTGCCCAACAGGGCAAAAAAGAACAGGATGTTGCTCAAAAAAGCTAAAAATCACCTTCACCCAGGTTCAATCCCTCCTCACTGACAATGAAGTCCTGTCCTCACAGGTCAGCCTGGGTGGGCTAGGAGCCCTTGCAGAGCTTTTATCATAACCCTGTCAGCTGGCCAAAAGACAAAACGTACACGCAATTTCTGGAGTTTTCTGTCACATCATATGTCGGGAAAGAACATTTCTTCCACCTCCTGGCATGCCCTATGGAGCTGAGCTCTGCCCTTGCTGTCCATCAGAGCCACTCTTCACCTTGCCTGTCCTTCCCAAACACACTTCTATTCCTGAAAACACTATCTGTGCACTCCATGCTTGCTTTCCCTTTGCCACCACACCATCCCCCAGCCCTTTTCCTTGCATTCATTCCCCAGAGGGGCTTATCCTTTTTCCCAAGTCCCAAAAACCAGAGAGGTTTGGGGATCTAGGGTGAGCTGCTTGATGCTCTGAGCACTGCCTGGGGAGCAGCTGAACTCCATAAACAGCATTGAGAGGAGCAGCAAGTGGAGGGAAACTGCTCACAGGGAGTGACCCCATCTGTGTGTGAAGGGAGGGTCCTTCACAGGTACCACAGGACGTGTCCCAAATTACAGCCCAGCCCTGGGCCCTGATTTACCATTCATCCACAAGCAAGGCAATTCATCCTGCTGCCTCAGCTTCCCCCTGCACAGAACCTTGACAATGATATTTGCCCTGCTACTGCACAGAAGTATTTTCAGGATCAATTAGTTTAGCATTCATGCAAAGCTCTGTGGACAGAAGCCTCAACACAAGTAGTAAGTACCATTATTGTTACTGCACTTCAGATGGCTACTGCACTGACATTTTCCAGGCATGCACCATTAACAATTTACAAAGATAAATGGGCCAGGAACCTGAAAATGCATTTAGGACAACTACCTCCTGCTTACCAGCATACATTCAGCTGCGTAAATGACACCTCATCGCTCAACGTGTAGCTATGGTAACATTTCTATCTCATGTACTGAAGTGCACACACACACACACGTGGAGCTGGAGGGAAGCCAGGCTACCTCATTTCATGACACACAAACACCGAGCCAGGGAACTTTCCCAGGCTCCCAAAGCCAAGCTGCTCCCCAGGAGCCAGGGACGAGGAGCAGCCAACTCACCCCATGACTGTCAGGAAGGAGATGGGTCAACAGCAGGAGCTCCACCAGGCCCCTGAGGGACTTACTTGAGAGCAGTTTTGTAGTGGTAGATTGCTTCAACGTTACGGCCCTGGTCTTTCAGAAAATTGGCATAGTTGTAGTGCACCTTGGCATTGTGGGGCAGGGTCTTCACTCCTGAGCTGTGGAGAGGAACAGAAGCAGGACACTGTTAGCAGCCAGATTACCCCACCTTCCCCTGGGTCCACCTTCTTCTTGCAGTCCCTCCCTTCTGGAAAGCTTGCTCGTAATCCGAGCACCTCGTCACCTCCAGTGCATTTGTGCCAACACAGCTCATGTTCAAACTCCCAGCCTGTCCCACGTGCCAAGTGCCCCGGGCAGACACAATGTGTGGCAGCAATTCAACCCATCCTGGTCGCTGTCACTGCAGGCACTTCCAGCAGCAACACTGCAACACTACCTGTGGCCAGATGCTGCTGTATTCTAAAATCTGAATTACTAAATTGAAAGATCAAAACCTAAATGGTTAATATTTAGAAGGAAAGCATGTAGTACTTTCTAAAAACAGGGTCTCTGCTTAAACCTGAGTGTCACGAAGCATCTTATGAAAATCTTGATTTAAGCCTGGCACTGCAGACACCAGAAAGAGGGTATCTTTTCCGTGTGTATCAGCCACTAGATGGAATGCATAGCATACTCCAAGTACCAGCACATGTGCACTGCTTAAGGCTGAGCAGAGTGTGCCCAGGAGGTGAGGGCTAATGGGGACTCTAACCCTTAGGTGGCAAAATAACACTCTAGCATTATAATACATGACTGAGGATATCTGGCTGCACAGCCACCCCATCCCTCCCCTTTGTCTCCCCTGCCACGTGTAGACTGAACTCAACATTTGGAATTAATAATGAGGGCACAAAGACAAAAGCAAGCATATGCTTATTCGCTTAATTGAGAGCACAGAAAGCAAGGTACACCTTGCACAGCCAGAGGAAATGCCATTTCAAGGTTAAACAGAGAAAGAAATCACAGGAGCACGTACACTGCAGAAACATTTCCCCTGCAAGAATCCAGAGAAGTCAGTGCTCCGTTTAATGGGGAAATCCTTTCCAGCACATAAATAGGGGCTCTCTGAGGTAACGGGAAATAAGGATGGATGAATCTGTTCATGTAAAAGCAGACAAAGTGCTGTTTCTTGCTCACAAGCAGATTCCTGCCCGCTGCTCTCTTTTCTACTCCCAGAATGTCCAACCATGCTACCTCAGGTAGGAAAAGCAAGGACTAGAAAATTCCCAAGCCTTGTTGCTTTGCCTTGTCTGCCTCTCCCATTTAACTTTGGTTAGCATGGAAGTTAATCGCAATGAGACAGAGTCACAGGCAGCCCCTGCTGTGGGGTGCACACCCTCTCCATGGGAAAAATGTACCCAGAAATGCACTGCAGAAACCCTCTGAGGGGGATTTCACTGCAGAACAGCACTGAGGAATTGCAGTGGAAAATATGGTATTCTTTTGGTTATCTGCAGCCAGTGGCATCCAGCATCACTAACACCTACTTGCGAGAGCTTCCAAAGCTTCGCCCACAACTGCCTTGCAGAGTTCAGCTCAACACAGCCACGGTTTGCCTTCTAAAATTAAAAGTACACCTTGCATTTGGCTTCCTAATCATCAGGTATTTCCAAATTACTTACTGGGAGCACTACAGGAATAAGACATTTTGTGACTAATCGCTGAATTAAATCAGTTAATTGATGCTATTCTTAAGAGAATGATTTTCTATATTAGTTTTCACAAAGATATACTGCACCAGCAGCAAGTAATGTGTGACTGCTATGGCTGTGTTAATTTCCATTGGCCTTGGGAGCTATTAACTACATACTTACAACCTCTGGGCATTACTGGAATATTAATTCTTATACAGAGAGGGTTTCATTACATCAGCATCAGTGTTACAGGCAGAGACATGGCACTCGAAACTGCTGCTCTCTCAGAGCTACGTGCAAGGAGCTGCTCTGCTACAGCCTCTGCTGAAACAGAGCAGACTGAGCTGACAGTGAGGAGTACACTACACATGCACCAGCACTTCAGTTCTAATGAGATTTAACAGTTTTAACAGTAAGATACATACATTTAAGTATTTTAATTCTGGATTGTTTTCCTTTAAGTAGAATTTATCACTAATTCCGCTGGTCCCATTTATTAGAACATCACTAATAAAGCCTCTTGCATCTGTGTGCTTCTGCTGGTGGCAGGGGTGACACAGGAAAGGCAGAAATGGGTTTGGATTCTTAAGATGCTCTCTTCTGCATCACACTGACCTATTTATTCTCCTCACACGGGCAGGGAGGGGGAATGTTTCATTTTGCAAATGCACGTAGCAATGACTGAAGCTGCTTGGAGCCTCTGTGCTGGGGGAGGCAGCAAACACGGCACTGGACGCAGAGGGGAATTTTTAGGTGAGTTTAGGAGTTAACACTCCTGCCAACAGATTCCTGACCAGTCGAGAACACTGTTTGCTCATTGACAGAGGAAACAATGATGTCCACAGTGAAAGCCAAGAAGGAAAGGGTGGAGTATAAATAACAAAGCAGAACACAATGTTTTTCCATTTCTGCTTCCCACAAGCTCCCAGTCTCTCACAATTTCAATATGATTTTCCAATGTGCTTTTCCAAACTCTTCTGTTTCCCTGTTCCCCAGCCTGTCACACACATACCCTTCTGAAAACCTATGGCACCAATCTGGCTCCAGCCAGAAACAAGCCCACTGACATTGGACGTCACTTCTCCAGAGGATTTCCTTCCCTTCTGATTTCTACGACAGCAGTAAGCAACACAAATGGAAAATAAACAATAGACAAACCTTTTTACGTAACACTTCCTCCCCAGGGAAAAACAAAAAGCCATAAATCAGAGAAATTAAATGCCACTGGTATTTTCCAACCTCAAATGCCAACATCATCCAAATTCCACTTCAGCTGGAAAAAAAACCCTCTCTTGTTTTCCTAAGTGCATGTTCTGCTCTACAAGGTGACTGAATGCAGGGCTGAGCCTTCATCGATTTTCTGTGATATCCATATGAAAAGTGCTCAGTTTAGAAGAACATGAGACCACTCCTGCCTCAGCAGGAACCCTGGGAACCTGATGGTGTCTCTGCTTTGGGAATCATTATCATCAACAAAGATTCCCTACAACAAATTATTCTCTGGATGACACAAACAACCACCTTCCTTGGCCTCCTACCCTTGTATGGATTTCACAGATATCTGTGTTGGACCATATTAAACTGTCCTATAGAAGATGCCAAAATGCAATGGGACTTGCTCTTTTCAGCTCAGCCAGCTTTCAGAATTAACAAAATAACAGAGCAGTAAATGTCACTTTGGGGCTGAAGCAGTTTTTGTAAATTCCTGAAATCAGCAGACTGGCTTGGGAAGGAGAGCTGCTGAGTAAGAAAGCATCATTTTTGTACAGTTCCTTTGCTGGTTACAACTGGGTTCCACTTTGGGGCTGGAGCAGTTTTTGTAAATTCCTGAAGTCAGCAGACTGGCTTGGGAAAGAGCTGCTGACTAAGAAAGCATCATTTTTGTACAGTTCCTTTGCTGGTTACAACTGGGTTTCCAGGCACTGTCACAAACGCGGGCAGCGCGTGCGGACACTTTCCAGGAGCAACAGGAAACATAGCAGCTTGACAAGCCTGGAAAGGTCAGTACAGAGGATGCAGAGATCAGCCCACAGCTCTCCCCTCCCTCTCTCTGGCTTTGGACATTAACACTGACCACAGTTTGAGTCTGACCTTCTAGCTTGTGCATTCACTCTAGAGAGCAGTTCCTTAAATAATTAACAAGTAAGTCCTCCCTGATCACCTGCCAACACAGTGAGACAAACTGCTTGGGGCTTCTAGAGATGTCTTAGAATAATATGCCTCAAATATCTCTCTATATATTTGGCCACTTCTGATACTTGTGGTTCATTTGCTTCTCATTTAGTCCTTGCACACATGCTTGTGCATTTACGTGGAGATGCATCATTTCCTCAGACAGCAGCATCCTCCCCCACTCTGCTGCTTTCAGCCAGCACCCAGCAAGATCTCTGCACCCAGAAAACTTGGTCCCTGGGCTGAAGACTGAGTGGCCACAGTGGCCCAGAGATGGCAACAGTGTCACACAATGTCAAAATGGTGTAAGTTTTAAGAAAGGGATGGAATGGCGTACAAGCACAAAGCTAGGAACACATTGAGTATACAAACATCTCCATTTTCCAGCACAGAAAAATCATATTTAACAGAACAGGCCTGTTAAAGCCAAGGGAATCAACACAGATCAGTCCTGCAGAAACAAGCAAACAGAGGAACAAAAAGTAGAGATGAAAGGAAAAAAAAACTGAGAGGAGGGAAGAAGTAGTAATTAATTAAAGCAGCAACTGAAGAAAGAAGAATGAGGAACTAGGATTGTGAGTAAAGATTCTCCCAGCACACACTTAAAAAAAAACTCAACACACACAGAGAATACCAAGTATGTTGATTAGGTCTCCTTTCCCACATCTATAGATTTGCTCTGTATCCTCCTCCTGTTCTGTCCATTAAAATTTATTGTTGTTTCACATACCTCCCTCCACTTCTCCCTCCTCTCCTCATCAGCCTCCTCCTTCTTCCCCACAGGGGAGATCTCTCACTCCTGGAATGACATTATCTTCTTGCTATACTATTCTTCTTTTGCATTTCCTTCCCATGAACAAGGAGGGTCCTATCACATTGCAGACTTGTGAGAGATGTGTGACACCTATCAAAGAAGATCTTAAAAGGACAACAAAAAGGCCAATAAGGGTAAACAGCACAGTAAAGACAGCTATGAGAAATTAAAACCATTCTTTAAAAAGGAACAGCTACAGAAGGAAAAAGGAAAAGAGCATGAACGTCAGCCAGTTAAACATAAACCATAATTAGGCAGACCAAAAGAGATTTAAAGAAAAACTTGCTAAAGCTATCAAAGCTAATAATGGAATACATCAGATAGAGGAAACCTGCCAAAGATCCCCTAAGGCAAATAGATGATGGAGGTCTAGAAGTAGTGCTTAAAGAAGAAAAGACCACAGCAGAAAAGCTAAATGGATTCTCTGCACCAGGGCTGGCTACAGGGAAACAGAAGGAGCTGCCACACAGGAGCCTTTCCTCACAGGGCAAGACCCAAGCACCGTCTCTGACTGGAGTGGCAGTAAAAGAGGCTTTAAAACAAATCAACACCCAGAACAGTTATGAATCCGTTGGGCCTGGTAGAATGCATCCAAAGGAAATCAAACAGGCAGTTCTTAGCTGCGGTAGGTAGCTCATAATTTAAATGAGACTGGCACTAGGGAAGTGGAAGTTGATGAACATGACTTCATTTGGCTCCAGGGAAGGGATCTTGAGGGGGAAACAGACTAGAAAGTATGATTTTCACTTCAGGTAATTTGGGGAAAACCATAATAAATTGTAATTCTAGCACATTTCTGTGTAACTACAGTCCAACAAAGAATTAGCCTTGCATACTGCAGAAAGAAGTTATTTGGGAAGCTCTGTTGGTGTTTTATAGACTCAACAGGTACGTACATGTTATTGAAACTATGGAAAGTCTATATAAACATCCAAATATAGCCCAGTCAACCAAAATCACATACATCAATGTTGAGCACTTAAATACTCAAAAGGGTTTTTTTATATAAAATCCCTCACTAAAGACTTGCAATTTCTTCAAGGCATCATGGAGTAAGAGGGGAAGATCCTCTCATGAATCAATACTTAGTTGAAAGACAGCAAGCAAAGACCATGACTATGTGAACAGCTTTTACAGCTAGAGAAGAGTACAAGCAGGGCTCCCAGGAGACATGCAATGGCACCTGAGCTGCTTCAGGTGTCCACAAAGGATCTTGAAAGGGAGTAAACAGGAGGGGACATGTTTGGTGATGACACCAATGTGAATCACACTTCAAGAATGAACCTTGTTGCAGAAGGATCTCACAGTATTTCAATACTGGGGAAAAAGATGGCACAAGAAAAACAGCGTTGGTACAGACAAGCATCAGAGAGTGTGTACACACACACTCAAAATCTGCACACAGATTGATGTCTAAAAACCTGGCACAGTAGGTGTCATGGAATTTGCATTGAGAGTGCTGTGAAATTATCAATCACTGCTTAGGAGAGGTCATAAAAGGAAGAAAATTAAGAACTAGTAGAAGAAGGGAACAAAAACCAGAAAGCAGTCCTGTGTTATTGTACTGCACATACCTTTTGAAAGGTGATTCTGGCCCCTTTCTCAAAAGGATGGATTAGAGTATGAAAGTATCCAGAGAAGACTGACAAAAGTAATCAGAAATGCAGAACAGCTTCCATGTGAGGGAAGTACAAGACCAGCTGACTTCAATGTGAAAAGGAGACAGCCTTAGGTGAGGGCATGGGGATTCAAGGCATGGAAGTGCCTTTATCTAAGTGACAAGCTGATGGCTACTCACAACTCATTCAGCACACCAGAACTAGGGGACACCAAACCAGATAATCAGGCAGAAGGCCCACAGCACACAGAGGGAAATCTTAGTGTGCACACTCTGTAATTTAATGACAGAGCCCAGCGCACAGGATGCTGTGGAAGCCAAAACTATAAATAGATTTGAAAAAGCAGTCAGAGACATTATGGAAGAAAAGTCCATCAGTGGCTGTTAAAAGCAAAAATAGCAAGTAATTCCTGACTCAGGAAGTCTTTAAACTGCAGATTACTGCAAGCTGGGAAAGAACTGGAGAGAAGCACTATTGTTGCTGGCCCTGTTCTTACAGTGCTTTTTTTTCAGCAGCTGCTGCTTATTGCTCTCAGGGGCAGGCCACAATACGAGGTGACCCAGCAGGAGTTTAAGAGTTCTGCCATCCCCTCAAAAGCCTGGGGCAGACCTCTCTCCTGGTCCTGTCCCCAAAAGTCTTGAGCTGAAGAGGGAAATGGCTCAAGCTAAGGCACTGAGCTCTCAGTAATGCCCTGGGCTACCCCAAGTCCCTCCCTGGAGATAAAGGTGTGTTAGCTCCAGCTCAGAGCTGCACTGCAGCAGTGGCACGACCTCGGAGCTGCAACTGGCAGTAAATAGTCACCCTGCTTTGAATGGAGGCTGGAAGGACAAAATTCAATTTGCATCCAATTAAGCAGACATAACCTTATCCCTCTCTTCTGCCACAGACCCCATAGCCCTCCATATTGTCCCTAGAATGCTCTTTAGTAGAAGGAAATGTCCTCCTGTCACCTGCTACAGTTTAACATCATCACTCTTGAACCTGGGTGACCACAGCTGTGCACAACACAGCACCATATGATGCCTGCAAGTCTCCAAATGGAATTGTCATATTCCCACCTCCCCTTCAGTAAGAGAGCGGTCCAACTTGGAAACCCTCCAGGTTTGGACTGGAGGTGTGTCCCACGGGGATTGCTGTGTGAGTCCAGGCCAGTCACCACTGCCTGAACAGCAAACAGAGATTGAGGGAGCCAGCAGGGAGCTGAGATTGGCTCCGTGGGTGAGTGTGCTGTTAATAGTGCCAAGGTCGTGGGTTTGATCCCATCCCTCTGTGGGCCATTCACTTAAGAGCTGGACTCAATCATCCTTGTGGGTCCCTTGCAACTCAGAACATTCCATGAATCATGCAGAGGGGAGAAACCCAGTTCCAGATTTTTTAAACCAGCCCCACTAAGAGAGCTCCAACCGCCTCAGTAGTGTTTGCTGAAGACCAAAGGGTACACGTAAAAAACAATTTCATACTTTTAGTGCTGCATAAATTAAACTTTGCTCTGGCCAATAAGTTAGGAAATAAAGCTCAACCTGTGTGCAGATCACCTGCGTTTCTGCAATTACTTCACAATTAGACAACTGCTGAAAGCAGCTGGAGGCAAATGCAATACATTTTCTAGCAAAACACAAAATGAAACAGTCTGTTTCAATGCAAGAAAATACATAAATGAGGTTGTTAACAGAGCTGTTTGGCAAAGAGTAATCAAATAAAATGAAATATGGTACATTAAGTTTGGCACTTTGTGGCATTTTATTTTTGTCATTAGAACATTGCTAAAGAAATTTCAATATCTTCAGTAGCGTTACTATGGCATTCTGGAGTGCTGCAAAAAACTTTTGCTATGTCCTTAGAAACTAAAGCATAAGGCTATCATTAAATCTACAGAATCAAAGTTATTTAAAAACAGCATGTCTTAAAAATGTGATTGTCAGAACCAGTTTGTCCATCAGCACATAAACTGCTGACACCAGTGTTTGCACAGTTATTACACAATAGAAAGTGTTATTTTATGATAATAAAAATGTTAATTAGATCAACACATCAATAGCACAACTTTTTTTTTCTAAAGAAAACTATTCCATGTAACAAACCTACTTTACACAATACAAAAATGCAAGTATTCTCCTGTGGCCACTCCTACCTGAAAAGGGATTCTCGTGACAGCCAGATCTCATTCTGTTTCACCGTCTTCCAAGAAAAGAGCAGCAGCAGCAAAGCAAAGAGGGTCGGAACAGTAATTCTCCATTTATTTAGCCACGTAGACAGCTTTTTTAGACCGTGGACAAAAAGGATGCAGTACCCCATACTGTGGGGAAAAAAAAAAAAAGAAAAGGCAAAATGTACCTAAAATTATATTTCAAGTGTCTGATTTTTATGCAAGACCATCCACTATTGCATTTATTATACAATTACAGGGGATTTTTGGACTAATGATATTTTCTGGGCTAACCAACTTCAATTCAACAGCAGTTTTCCTCAAGTCACCACACAATTTCCAAATTAATCTAAATGATAGACCCGGATGCCAAAAGTACAGTCGCATACATAATACAACCCAGCATAATGGTAGCTTACACCAGCCACAGAAGGCAGCTGCTTTTCTGAACAGCAAGCTAGGAAAGCACCATGTAATAACAGTAATACTGAGCACTACTGGAGCAGTGTGGAAATGACAGGCATTTTAACAGGGGGAAGTCTCCAAACAATCCCAGTGGTGGCTCCTATTAATTCCAGTTTACAAATTGTGAAGCTGAGGCAGGAGAGCAAGTGCTGTGGTCAATGCTGCTGCAGGAGCAGGTGACAGAGAGCACCAAAAGGCAGAAGTGCCTCTCTGGGTCTGACACTTTTATATCAAGGCCAGCCTGTCCCTTCTGGTGCCCAGCCCAGAAGAGCTGAGATGTGCTGGCAGATTCCTTGCTGCCCTCCCATGAACTAACACACAGTCATCTCCAGCGCCCAGCACTTCCATGGCTCTCCATGAGTAACTACTGTGGCATTTTCACAAGCCAAATTTGGACTGAAGTCTTATTCCTGAATAAATTTACACCAATTCAGTAATTATTTACCTTAATTAAAGGGCTATGTTAATTCCTCCCATGATGTCCCTCTGAGTTGGAAATTCAATGCTTTTGGCTGCTGTACTTTGTAATCGCTAATTCTATTTGTCATTTTTTACAAGGAATTTAAATTTCTACTGCTCAACAAATTTCATTAGCTTATCTAGAACCCTTCAGGTTACTTAGCACCTGATTTAGTGTTAGACTTAAAGCCTATCTTAGTCCAGGCAGCTTTCCCTAATGAAATAAGGGAGCAGAAGGCTCTCAAATAACACTTGAGGACAATCAATAAACAGGGACAAAAGCATAGCCCTTCCCAAACACTGGCACATCTTGAACCCCAGCTGAATCCAAATTTAAAAGCAGGCAGGCTGGAGGTAGAGACCATTGCACCTGCCCACACTCTGGCCAGACCTTTACAGGCTTTTCTGGTCTGTACAGAGATGGTTGAGCAACTTCCCAATGAGAATGCGACGAGGTAAGAAAAACTAGGAACAAAATTCCCCTGTCAGAGGTGACCTTGCAGGCAAGCATGCAATATGGTGAAAATCAATGTGGAAATCAGAAAAAGGAAAATGTTCCCTATTTGAGAAGCTCTGTGTGTGCTTCTTGGCATGGTTTCTCTGCCCTCCTGAAGAGCTGGAAACATTCTATTGCTTAGGCTTCCCAAGGATGGAGAAGGACAAAAATTCTTCCTGCCACTGAGGAAAAAACCTGCCTTTGTTGCTCGTACTGATTAGCACCATTGCATTGTCTCTGGCACAGCACAGGTGCCTTACAGAACACTGAGAGAAGTATAGACACATGGGGCAAATCCAGAGACAACATCACATCTGCTGATCATTCAGAACTCTTTCACTGCTGTTTTTGAGTTCTCCCATTCTTCAGAAGTGGTTACCTATATATTTATGTCAATTATGCTTGCAGTTTGCTGTAACACATTTCTTGTTGTACTTGTGCTGTTTTTTCATTAACTCTTTTGCACATATGTATTTATTGCACCTACATTAACTGCAAGCAACATTTAGAACTATAAAGATGTTGATGCCAAACAATCCAGCCTTTACATTATTGAATCCTACTTTAAAACCTCTGAAAAGCTAATCTCAGTAATAATCCCTCCCTTTCCAACAAGAAATGCCTCAGAAGTCTGCAGACGGTTTTCTTTCTGTTATTTTGCCTTTCCTCAATTTTATCCCTCCCTTGGAATTAATTATCTGAAATAAATATTATTTAATTTCTTTAGCACAAGGCCCGTTTCAAATTTCCCTATACCTTCACATATTCAAGAACAGACCCTTCCTACAGAATAGTGAATGCATCCAGAAAACAAAAAATGCAAACGTCAATGTCTTGGTATTTATGTCAAATCCTGTCCCAGCTGTTGGTAATTTCTGCCTTAGCAGCAATACTCAGTCTGAGGCACAGCCAGCATCACATTACACCTCCTCCAGACCCCCTGATCTGCTCTGAACAAAACAGTGTCCGCACCAATGCATTAAAGCATCTGTCCAAAAAACATAATTATATTACTATTGTTTCCTAGTTCCAAAACCACATAATCTGTCATACCTTACTTCACTTGTTTCACACTAGACCAAACAGTCCCAGTACAGAAATTAACTTTATCACAGTGATCATGACATTTCAAACCAGTGAAGCACCAAATTGTGAAGATGGAGCTGCTGCAGCAGCAACCTGCCCTGATGGTCACTGGACCTGGAGAGCCAGCCTCACCCCACCACAGGTTCATCCCCAGAAGCAAGCTCATCCCTCTTCCTTGATCCCCACCTCACCAGGCTTCAGAGGAGCCCTTTGAAGCTGCTCTGACTTTTATCAAGCCAGCAGCAGCCCAGGCAGCTGTACCCTGGTGGAAAGAGCCCGTGCAGGTGAGGCTGCACTCGAATGATGAAGGTAACTTGCCAGGTAATGCCTCCTATGTGGTTAATTCTGCTGTGACCCTGCCACTGCCTACAAACACAGAGACCATTTCAAACAGATTTGCTTTTCTTCTCAGAGTGATGGGGGCTTGACTCCATATCAAATCTTACCACTGGCCCGCCAGGAAATCAGGTTTTACTTACACACACAGGAAAAAAAAATAAAAAGAAACTATCTCAAAAGGGCCTTCATCAAAGACTTGTTTGCAGCTTGAAAAACTTACCTTTAAGTACTACATTCCAGACATCTCTGTAGCTAACTGCATATGTATTAAGGCTGCAGGGTTTTGGGTTTGGGGGTTGTTTGATTTCTTAGTTAACTCTAGCATTTCCTAGGGAGGGAACCGTTTCTCCTGAAGAGCTTTTCTCTCAGCATTGCCACAAAAGCACTTTTCTGAAATACCATGTAGCAAAACCAAAACAATAGGAAACAAGCAAAATCCTCAAACCACTAACCACTTTCCTAAATCCATTTTCCACTGGATTATTGTAAAACTGCTAGGCTTTATTTCTTTTTTTTTTTTTTTTGGCTTTTGTAGGATAGGCAGCAGCCTGCTACAGCAGTGAGAAGTCCATGCCACCTTGGTCCCTGGTGTCCTGAGAAACAGCCCACCAAGTTCACACGGTGGTAGATTTCATGTGGGCTCACAATAGGCATACATTACAGGAGAACCTGTAACTTCAGGAATTCCATGATGCAGCAGAAAAGCTGGGCAAATGGACAAACCAGCCAATGGTTTCATGGTTCCTCATGTTTTCAGACTCCTGCAGTATTAAAGTGGCACTTGAGGCATGCCCTAAATCACAGCGAGGGCCGAGGGCCAGGCAGCCCAGCAGGGAAACCCTCTGTGCCACTGCCATGTGATCCTGGCAGACTGCACACAGGGAGCTGGGTAATGACACATTTTTGTCTATCATTGCTGTGGTTTGTTAATATTGTTCCACCTGTAAGGAAGCCAAGTGATAGGAGGCAGAAGCAGATGGGAATGTGGTGGCATACAGACCTTATTTCCCATGGTGCTCTCTATGTATTGCCCTATTAAACCTAGAGCCAAAACAGCATATACTTAATATTTGCAAACACATCTTGAGTAATTAAGATACCAAATTCAACCTTTCCTTTGGCCATTACAGCTCCTTTCCCAAGGAAGGCTGTTCCTGATGATGCTTGCACACAGCCCTGTTCTCTGTGGATCAGGTTTCTGCCTTTTTAGAAAAAGTCAGGAACAGTTTCACTGTTTGGCTCTTGTGGTGATGGCATTTCATCAAAGCTGCATGTGCCACAGCCCTGGATTGTCAGGATGCTCTGCTATAGCAATCTGCCCGCATCAGAAACCATTTTACCTCCTTCAGAAATTGCTTGGAGACCTGCTGCTATGGAAAACTGAAGAACAAGGCATGTTCTAGTCATGCTTTCTGCTGCATTTTCCAAGTTGTGGCTTTGCACAGTGCATGGTCAGAGCAGGCTGAGAACTGAAGTTCTGAGAGAACCAGTCTGGACACCAGCAGCTGCAGGTCCAGCCTCTTCTAACTCACCCAGGTAGGGCTGTAAAAAGGAGTTTAAAAAGGTAGGAGAAACTATGCAGAAAAGATGCCTTCCTCTTTAATGGCAATTTTGTGGATGTCAAATCTTGTGAACTAGCTGATTGGGGGTTTTTTTTCAAACTGATTTAATCTCAACTACACAAGTGTAAACTTGGAGTAAATCCACTGAGATTTCATCAAAGCAGTTACTCCAGATTTCATAGCTCAGCCTAGATAAGAATCCAGATGCATCCATGCATACGTATCAGTTTGGGAAAGGGTTGCCTATAAGCAGCCTGTGGAAGCATGGAAGAAACACTGCCGTATTCAGGGGCTGCTAATGCAACAAAAGGGATTATATCAAAAGTACACTGAGACCAGAAAATGCACTTGGCTTCAACATTTCACCCAGGAGGCTCTTTCTGGGCTGCAAAACTCCTTCTTGATTTCCAGCACTTATTTAAGATGACTCCCTTACCCTCCATAAAAATCAACCCTCGCTTCCAAGCTGCTCTGAGGCAAGTTTAACCCTTGTACTCTTGACTAAATGCACCATGCTCTGCTGCTGCCCTTCAGAGAGCAGCGAGCACAGCCCTCCAGAAAGACTGTGTCAGCTGCCAGGTCCAAATGATGAACACAAACATTCGGATTCTCTCACTTTCAGAGCTCCCCACAAGTTTGTAAGCCTCAGTACCACACATATATTACCTGGCACAACACACTTTCCATGCTCCTAGTCCTAGCTACTCCAGCTCTGCAGCCTGAGCAGAGGAAAGGCACTGAGAGGAGAGGCAAAGCCAGCTGAAATGCAGCTTGCAGGCAGGGCTGTTGCTGCAGGGGAAAAGAGTTCATCCCTGCAAAACTGCTCACACTTCTCTAATGGAGAGTAATTGATTGCAAAAAGCACGCCTGGCATGCCCTGGGGGCTGCTCCTGCCTCACTACAGCGGTCACATGTGGAAAGGAGCGCTGGCAAAATGAAGCATAGCCACAGTGGTTCTTTCTGCCCCAAAAAGCACTCTCAGGCACACAGCTCCAGTGATGAGCTGTGCTGGCAGAGTAGCACAGATTCTGCTTTATGAAAAATGTCAAGTTTTTCAAGGTTGGAGCTGTTTGGGCCAGAATGAATTCTGACCTTTGAAAAAGAATGTTTCCATCTGGAAATAGAGTGCGCTTGTATGTGCATGCTAGGTTGCACTTGGGTCATAAAATCATAGGAACAATAAGGTTGGAAAAGACCTTCAAGATCAACAAGCCCAATCTTAGACAAAAATAAAATAAAACAAACCAAAAAATAAACAAAAGAAAAAAACTCAAACATTTTCTGGATCACCCAAAAGGTCCAGAAACTCAAAAGCTGCAGCATCTCCTGCAAACTGGATCACCTGGATTCAAAGCACTATGCCAGGTCAGTCTCAGGCCTGGGGATGCAGGTGGATGCACATGTAGGGTTTTGAGTCCTCAAAATCCCTCAGCCATAAGAGCCCATGTGCTGATCTGGAATAACCACACTCCACTGGCCCAGGTTTTCCAAAAATTCAGAGAAATTTACCTTGCCCTGCCTCTCAGATGGGTGTCCCCTCCCAAAGGGGCAGTTCTGGGCTGCTCCCCGCAGCCATCCTTTTTGTTGTCCATCTCCTTTTGACTGTAAACTTCATCTTGGGTTGGAGAAGTCTTTTGTTTCTAATATTTTTGTCTAAAGTTTCACTACAGTCAGCACACCTTGGCAAAACGTTTTGGGTTAACTCCAACAAGGTATTTTTCACAGGATCATGTATCAAAGTACCAAAACTTTCTCAACCAGATGGTACTAGAAGGGAAAAATCTGTTTAACAGTCATGTTTTGGACTAAATGTCCAAAGACAAGGAGGATGTAGGGTGTGTCTCTGTGCCACAGAGTAAGCCAGCAGCATTCACTGGTACTGAGTTTTGGGAACAATAGGAAAAGCATTGTTCAAAGTGCCTCTCTCTCAGTAAGGCTGACATGGAATTGATATACATTTTCTTGGTCACTAGAGGTTTTAAAAGGCTTCAGAAAGACCATCAAGATATAACAGTTAACATACCAAAAAAATCCCACTGGAAAAAAAAATATCTACAGCTCAGAAGTATCAGTGTGATAACCAAGAACCAGCAGCACACAATTATAATGAGTCTGCTGAATAAAATACCACATTTTTCACTGGAATTAAGCAGGCTTTTCCTGGAATAAAGTCTGCAGGTCATAATACAAAGACACAGCAAACTATAAACACTGGAAGAATATATCTAACTTGGAAAGGTACCTTATGAGTTAGTGCTAAGACTTTGTCACTGGCTCTAAATTAAAAGCTATGTAGGCCTGTATTAAAGACCCTTAGACATGATCAGCTAAGTAATCAAAGTGATTTACCTATACTAGCAATGTGATCCTCTCGGCAGAACGTGATGTAATTAGAGAAAATGCAGGAACTTTTCCTTATTAGAGAGAAAATATGGACTAGAAATTAATGATTTCACTAACCCTTGAATAGCTATTCAACATCTGGACACATTTCCCCTTCCTTCCAAAAAGTCACATAAAAAACAAACTCCCTTCATTAGAGTGTTTGAGTCCAAGATTTCACAACCAACAAGAAATACTTACAGGTAATACAGAAACCTTCCAGGTTTCTCATTACAATATGAATTATGTAAAGAAAACATTTTATAAATTAAAAATACTATATAATTCCATGAGGATTCCAGAGAAATTTCCCTATATCTCATATACTTCAGTGGAGATGGGTCTGTATGCTACAGTTTTAATTTAAATACTGTCATAACTTCTAGAATTCCATAATAGGAAATAATTTCCCATACAGTTCCATCCAAAAATATAAGAATATTATCTATTAAATTTGACAAGGCATCATCTTAAGGCCAACGTATTACCTTGTAAATAAGAATTCCACTTTTAATCAACATGCCTAAGTAGATTACTTCTACAAGATGACATTAACCCATTATTTTTAAAACCACTATCTTTACCGATCTCTATTATTTTCAAGAGTAGAATAAATGCATTTGAAGGTTTTCCTTTAGGTTAATCTATCACAACAAAACCAGAAATCTTTCCACTATAGCCATTAGTGCCCATAACTCCACAAAAAGATAGCTTTTTCCTGTACATGCCCAAAACACAAGACATTTCTCAAAAGCATGTTTTTAATTTAGTTAAAACAATACAATATAGCAGCCTGGTCCAAACATGCCATGAGCTCATCTTTTTCAGCTTTGCAGAATCATTTCAGTTTTTACTCCTACATCTTTACTGCCTTTTGCCAAAATACATGGCACTGGCATTTGAGCATTTCTTGCCTGCATTAACAGAGGCTGGCTGCTTCGATTTCTCCTTGAAGTGTTTAACAGGGATGGGGCAAACCTCCAAAGGTAGGAGCTGAAGTTCGGACATGCATCTGCAAGGTGGCCGCTCACAGCATTCAGCCTTCCTCCAAGGAGTTATGTCTCATTTATTAACGAGAACTCTCTCTGCCCCCTTTTGAAGGGCAGAGTGGAGTTATTTACCCCTGTTTCACAGATGGGGAAGCAGCACTGGGGTCACTTGCCTCAGCTGAAGTCCCAAGCAGCTCGCCTCCAGCCACGAGCCATTTTTGCAGAGTGCTGCTCAAACTGACACCCTGCAGCGGGGACAGAGGCATCCCTCACAGCAAGGAGGGACTCAGCTGGGGCTGCACTCTGGCCTATTGCCATCACATAATGGTCTCCCGTTTCACTCCCAGTGCCCTCAGGTCTGCGCCTGAATTACAGGGAATATAATCCAGTTCACTTCTTTTGAACTTTGGCTACCCCGTTGCCCCTGCAAAAATGGCAGCAACAGAGCAGGCAGTGAAATCATGTCTGTTTCAAGTAAATGAACAGGTGTAATTTGGATTCTGTATACAAATCCCAAATGACTTGTGGACTTAACATGAAAACTGGCAAAATGCTTAATTGTGTCATTGAATTGAGATCAGGGAGAAGATAAACTGGTTCCACCGAGCCAATGAGACTTTCACTGCTGACTTCACTGGGTCAGTGTTTTACTCCAAATAAAAAAAGAAGCTTCTTCTGTAAATCAGATGATCCTTTACAGGATCTGATCTAATACTGAAAGAATTTGGAAAGGCAAACAGAGGTTCAGCTCCCGGTGAACTTGTAGCTTCAAATGACAATAAAGGAAGGAGTGGCACAGGAAACTGAAACCCCATTTCTCAACTGGTCTTTAGGAAAATGAAGATAATGTGGAGTACATGACATGCTCCCAGGAGGAAGCACCAGTAAGTCCCATCCCCAAGTGTAAGCACTTCTGCTCAGAAATTATCAGGTTCATAAAAGTTACAGATGATTCCACCATGTACCAGGATCCTTTTTTTGCCCCCTCCAATTACATAAGTTACTAATGTTTGAGATTACACCAGCTGGAAAAAGTGCTTTAGCACAAAGGATTAAAAACATGCTCTATGCAGAGGCAAAAATTTATGTGGTCTCTGCTTTGCTATGGCATGAGGAAAACCTTACCATGATGTGTTAATTTCTTGAAAAATACAAGTGTGCTTTTTCCTGGATGATGGCCTTCTAGCAGATTTTAAGATAGATGGTGAAGCAAATGCCATCCTGTATACAGCAGTGATCTCATCTCCCGGTATTGTCAATTAGGGTTGCAACGTCAACTCTTGATATAGTGAGGAGCTGGCAAAAAAACCCAACGGCAGCCTGTAATTGCCTGTGCTGGGAAAGAGTAACTGTGCACCCTGCAACCCACTCACTGCAATATCCACCACGAACAAGTGGCCATAATGGCAGGTGCCACTGGATTGCCTACTGCTTTCAGCAAATTGGAAACAACCCACGGAGCGACGTTTTGGTTGATTTGTTGGTTCATATGAGGCTGTGAAAACAGCCTATGGTTGTCCAGCTATGACACAACAGCTCAGCCAGGAGCCACAGCTATCAGTGAAAGATGAGGAAAACACAGAAATTGCTCTGGTAGGAGAGGTCTGAGCCCATGAGGTAGGGCAAGCCCAGCTCTGTGGGAATGTCAGTAGAGCAGGCAGCTCCTGGATAGCCCAAGAGTTTGCATTGCTGCCTCTGTTTCTGCACACTAAGGGCTACACTGAGGAAGAGCTGCTGCTCCTGCCTGACTACAAATTGCTCAGGACTCAGAACAACTGCCTGCCCTCAGTCATTCTGTAGTTCCAAACAATTACACTGTCTGTGGGGTTCTGAGCAGCATTTCCATCGACATTTTGAAGAGGGGAAAAAACTGTAATTTAAGTCTTTCACTGACTCAGTTTTTTAAGTGATGCCACTTTGGAAAACTGGCCTAGAGAGGTGTATCCTGTTCATCACTCCCTAGGTATTTCACACCCTTTGCCCTCCTGAAAACAACTTTTCCCATCTTACACACAAGAAAAAACAAACAAAATTACAAGTTAAAAGACAATAAATTGTTTTCCAATGAAGTTTTTCAAGCTAAAGTAATACTATTATTAAAAATTCCTAATTTAAACAAGTACGTGCTTGTAACCTTCAAATGAAAAATAAATACAAGAAATATTTTCTCCAAATATTTCTGTTTAGCTGAACACAATTAAAGAAAACATTCAACCATTTTGACATAGCTTGTATGAGTCTCCCCTGAGGCAGGGCTGCAGACAGAAGAGGAATTGTTCCAAATACTCATCAATCCCCAGAAGGCAAGGCCCAGCCATTTAATTAGGCATTGAGCAAAAGGCTTATTTCTTTCTTCTTTCTAATATATTTTACATAAATCCTTGGGTCCTTACTTAACTTTTATTGAAAAGAAAATGCTTGACATTTTCCCCAGGTGCCTACTGAGCACCACTGAATCAGGACTTCAGGCTGTGACACACATACTCCACTGTCCCATCCATAAAAATGCAAGTGCCACACCCATAAATATCAATAAAATGCTATTGCTTGAAACAGAGAGAGGAAAGAGCCTTCCAGCATAAGCCCAAAAACATAGATCACCAAATCCTCTGAATCTCTTTGAGGACTTTTGTCTAAATAAAACTGCATGGCAACCTCTGACTTGCTGAGTTTTAGAGACCGAAGGGCAAAGGATAGGAAAACCCCTTTTCAAGATGTAACTTGAGAAAACTGCCACAGGCTGCTCTAAATAAAGAACACTAGCACTTCCTTAGCCATCCTTATTAAATTGCCATCCTCCCCAGGGAAAAAGCAAAACAAAACAAAATCACATTGTTTTTGTGTTGCTATAGTCATGAATGTTAGCAGAAGTCCCCCTCATCACCCCTGCAATTTTGGACTTGGAGGATGCAAGAGATGCTCAGCTCTCTCCAGATCATTTGGCAAGGAAGTCCCCACCTTTGCCATGCACTGCCAGGGTCTGCCTTCCCCTTCCATGCCAGCTACCTGCCAGCCTGGGCTAAGAGCAAAAACCAAATGTTGCAAAGCAGGACAGGAATGATCTGAGCCAAATATGAGATCCAGGCACTTTGACACAGACCTACTCCAGAGTAACCATTTAATCCTTCTACCTCAGTCTTTCTAATTGAAAAAAAACAAACAACAAAACCCTAACAACTATCAATCACCTATTTTGTAGGTCATATATTTGCAAAGCCCTCAGGGAGATGAAAAGCATTATACAAACTATATGCACACATGTTAACGCTGATTAATTTTCTCTGTGCAAACATACCCTTTTTTCTTCTTCATTGCCCCTCCTCTCATTATATCAGCAGTCTCATCTGGAGGAGGACGAGGAACTGCTGACAGCTGAAGTATTTTCCGCAGTTGTTCTTTTGAGATTCAGAAATGCAACCACTCAACATAGCCCTGTGTTCAGCTGACTGTTTCCTTAATAGCTTTGCTCTTTCATGTGTTTCCTCATTTTCTGTTACATGAATTTAAAGCAATCTGATTTCCAAGTTAATTTGAAATGATGCAGGATCCATTAGTTGAGGGTATCATTTGCAAAAAAACTCTTAAGAGACAACTTTCACTCACTATACATTCAGGTGTACCCTCAGCTAACAAAGGCAGGGCTAGTGATGTAAACAAAGTGAGCAGAATTTAACCTAAAAAGCATTTCTGTGTACAGAGGCACAGGGATACAGCCTAACTGCATAAGAGCCTTAGAAGACATGCAATAGCTCCTCCACAGCCTGAGGTTTACACTGAGGAGCAGCCTTTTTGTGACAGTGCACCAATGACAATCAGAATATATACAGCTTTTCAAAAGACTATCTGTAAGCATTTAACACATGCAATAGCTCCTCCACAGCCAGTGGTTGGAGGTTTACACTGAGGAGCAGCCTTTTTGTGACAGTGCACCAATGACAATCAGAATATATACAGCTTTTCAAAAGACTATCCATAAGCATTTTTCTCAGGATGTTTGGATGCACAATTCCTGAGGAATAGAATTTAAATGTTCTGTGGAATGAAACTTCTGTTTCAGTTGTCACAAAGTAACCAGGGTGAAACTGAGGACTTCTATTTTGTCATCAGCTCTGCAATGGCAGTTCCCATGTGATATAACAGAGGCTGGTCCCCTACACCAAGGGTAGAATTGAGATTTCTAACTTGCAGCATCCAAGATGCAGCATTCACTTATGCTCATGCATGGAACAAACTACTCTGGTACAAGTTTTCCAGAGCTGTTGTGGAATCTCCCTCTTTGAACTCAAAGCTGCTTGTACCTGGTCCCAGACAACTGGCTCTGCTTGCCCATCATTAGGACCAGACGACATCCCAAGGTCTTTCCAGCCTCAACCAGCCTGTGTTTCTGTCAAATGGGCAATGGTCTGGTGCATCCTGGATGAATGGGGGATTAGGCTCAGATGACATCCCAAGATCCTTTCCAGCCTCAACCAGCCTGTGTTTCTGTCAAATGGGCAATGGTCTGGTGCATCCTGGATGAATGGCCTCTGAGTGCCACTGCAGCCTCTGGTGTGGACACTGTGGAGATGTCACAAGTGACACCTCAAACCTGTCTCTACATAAATGCAATCGGAAGAACCCAGACAGCTGAAGTGACAATTGTTAGGGGCTGGAAGCTGAGGAGAAATTCAGAGCACTGGCTGAGGGATGGAGAAGTGGCTGGGTTTTCCTCCTCCTGTTCACCAAGTGCAAATCTCCACTCCTAGAAGTGTAAGCAATCTGTAGCTTACAGGCAGGAGCCCGTGTGCATATCCCACAACTGAATCCAGGAGCCTTCTGAGACAGCAAAAATCTCCCTTGTATTTACTGACCACCTAATGGAGTGGGAAAGCTGAACAAGAACCCAATAAAAACATGACAGGCTAACTTTCCATCTGCTGTCTTTAAGATAAAATCGTTAAGGAACTTAATGCGATAATGCCAAGAAAAAGAGTCTTGAGGACAACCCTCAAGAAACAACACCTCATCTCTTTACTGAACTGTGTCAAGCACACAAAAAAAACCTGTGTTTAAAAAGAAAAGCAAGGATTTTGAGTAGCTTTGCTCCTGCCAAGCAATCTGCTTTCAGCTGACTATAAAATCTCACATGCTGTAACACCAAAATTCCCAGGCAGAGAACACACTGACTTGCAATATAATGTTTGAAGTACTTAAAAGGGAAGAAGTAATCATGCCTGCTTTCAGAAAATGAGATGGTGGTCTCATTAGCAAAAAAAAAAAATTCAATTGCAATAGTTACCTCGGCATGTAAAGGACTCGCTCTGCCACCACAAATCCCACCCTGAAGAAGAGGTTGCTGGCTGGGATGAATGGGAAAACCAGGAACAACAAGCCAACCAAAACTTCTTTGTGTTCCAGTTTCTGCAATAATACAAAATTAAACAATATCAACTAAAAAAATCCAACTTGATTCACCTGTAACTTTTTGGAGGGTCTTAAAAAAGCAACTTAGATTAACATTTGGCATGTTTTTTCATTTAACAGAAATTTTTACAAGACACTAATCTTTGATATTTATGCACTCTTGGTGCATTTAATATGCCCAGAAAGTGCACAAACACTACCCACTGTGTCTATTATTACCCTTGGTGTCTTTCCCAAGGTCAGCTCTAGGATATGCATGGCACAGCTATCACCTAAGATATAACTCATGTTGGTAATATGTAAGTAGAGAGTAGTGTGAATGTATACATTAGCCTGTCTACAACAGTGTGCCTGTATGTAAATACACAAATGCATATCACATACACACAGACTGCTGCGTTCAATCCTAAATGTTTATAACAGAGAAAAAGCTGTTCAATCAGTCACATTTTGTGTAAAGAAAACTAGCCCCAAGTGACACATTAATGCAGTCATTTTATCTCTTTCAAGGAAAATAGCTACACTTGAAATGATACTTTCACACACAAGGTCTCCACAGTCATACAGAGTCAGAAATTTGAGACATGCTGTATGCTAAAATTAATGTTTTTCACTTGAGCTCAGTTAATGCCCTCCACTTGTACTCACTTTAATGTTAGCTGACTCTTTGAGGAGGAATGGAATTACTACAAGCAATTCAAAGCAAGTGTGATCCGTGGGGCCAGCACAGGCATCCAGGGAAGCAGTGGCCACTCTTCTTGCCATGGAGAGACCCAAGCCTCCTGAGTAAGCTGAGTTTCAGCTTTAGCTCCACCCCAAGAGGGTAAATCAGCTCTTGCTTCTCCAAGAATGACACCAGGATGGAAGTGTAGCTTTAGGCCTGGCCAATCACCCAGGCAGACATCTGTGCTCTCCTGGCTCAGATACTGCTTCTCACTGTCTGCAGACATCCCGAGAAGCTTCGTCACGCTCAGAAACAGATGCAACCAGAATCACTTAATGGTTGCAGCACTTTCTAATTGTTGTGGGCAATTTCTCAGTTTTGGAGAGCAAATTGACTTCTCTTTGCCAGAGGGAGCTACATTTAGAAACACTGAACAAGATTTTTGAGTAGAGAAATGGAGACCAATCAATGATGAGGGACCCAGCAGTACAAACTTTCTTGCTTTTGCACTGACTGCAACAGCAGATACCACTGGTCTAAAGAGTGGCTGAAATTCAGAAGGCCTACTACTAAAATATATTAATCCTATTCTAAGGGAAAGACGACGGGTCTTTTCTGTGGGTACCCAAAGCAAGGGTACAAGTCAGGAGGCTCTGATGTCGCTTCAGAGGAGCTGAACCACATGATCACAAAAAAGTGCATGGATTTCTCCTGGCTCAAAGAGGAATCATGAGGCAGGGAGAGGAGTAGAATTCACATCTCCAGACTTCTTTATCAATATGTGTTTTAAATAGCACCATAGTTATCTATAGTACTCTTATTATCCACTTTTTCAGAATCCTGGATTCACAGTTATGAGTGCCTACATGCAGTCAAAACAGCATCTAAAGTGCATTATTCTGAGAGCTGAAGGAGACATCAATCCATAAAGATGATGAGCCTGGTAATTACAACAGAAAATTGAAAAAAAAAAAAAAAGATTAAAAATTTCTTCTCAACTCTGAATCAAAATTACCAGTTCTAGCTCAACTTCAACTTCCCTCCCCACCCAGATATGGAAATATACTCCATTTTTCTCCTGCCATTTGGCTCTCCCTTCCCACTTTGTCTGACCTGATTATGGTACCCATCTTCTGCTACCACTCTACCCCAGGGGTTTGACACTAAGGACCAGGAGGCACAACAAGGTATGTTGGGCCTAAGGGAGTGCACTGCTAGCAAATACAAGATTCTCAGCCCCCAAGATACACACAAACCAGCTATCAAATATTTCCCCAGTTGCTGATCATTAAATCAATAACTGGGAAAACAACCTCTAGTTAAACATCTCTAGGAAGGACATGGTGTTATTCAAGGCTGCAGCACTGCAGATAAGCAAAGGAAACCGAATGCCAGAGAAAGACAAATAAAACTTGTACATCAAATGGCAAAGAGGAAAATGTGGGAATTAGCTCAGCTGAAGGATCAAATGGTTCTGCATGCCCTTTTTCTCCCCCAGAACAACTCAATGCTAATGCCATTGAGGGCTGCCAGCTCAGTCCCTTGGGCAGGGCTCAGAGACTGGAACCCAGCATACACCAACCAGCCTCATGGAGCAGCAGAACCCTCCATGGTGCTCCTTACTTCTGAAACAAAAAACACCTGGCAGTGCCCTTTTCAAAGCATTCCATTAAGGCAGAGGCCTTTGGGAAGGGCTGGTCCTCGAAGGCCAGGCTTCAGCTGGTTTTGTGCTACGTGTGGTCGTGCCTGTGAGCCACTCGTGGGGCTGCAGGAACAGAGGGCAGCAGCATCTCCCATGCAACACAAGCCACAGGAAATCCCCTCCATGTGTTCTTCTAAATAAAACAAATCCAACCTATACATAACCTGTTACATTTTCCTGGCAAAGAAATAAAAGAAATATTAGGACCATTTCTTTGGTTTAGCTACTTTGGTCATATGATCCCACTTGAGATAGCTGAGGTAAAGGTGTCAGAATCAGCATCGTCCAGGTGCCCAGAGCAGTAGAAAAAGCTTTTGAAGAGTAATAGGCAATTTTGTTTGTCTTCCTTTCTCCTTAAAATAAAATAGCTAGGACTAGAAATTATACATCACTGCATTCAGAGAGACAATTCCTTTCCCCTTAAAGACAGTGCTTGCTTTTGGAAATACAAAGCTTGTCTTTCTGTCACTGTAGTCTCTGGTGGGGGGAGAATCAACAAACACGTATGAATTAACTTCAGAATGATTTCTCTTGTCAAAGACAAACCAATTTCAAATCAAAATAGCATTTGTTATAGTAAATAGCTTGGTGAGAGGGAGGAGTTTTGAAATTCACATCTAACTCATTACAATTAGGGCTTCATTATACTGTAACAAAAAACCCACACCAATAAAACCACAAACCAAACCAAAACTGATTTAGAAAAGAGCTTTCTAACTTTCTTTTTACAGACTTATCAAAGAACTAAAGAAAACTATTTCTCCCAAGGGCAATGCAAAAAAAGCGTCTCACTGTCTCAAAAAGAATATCAAAGAATCACTCCAAGGTCAAACATGATCAATACAGCAATAAGTCTCAAAAATTTCTTCCTTAGCAATTTGGGGGAAAAGGAAGAAACTCCAGAATTTACAACTGAAGAGGTCTTCCCATTTTACATGTAAGACATATTCCTGAGCCATAAATAAGTATTTGCTGCCTACCATTAAAGCACAAGTCTTTCACAAGGCAGAGCCCTCTAAGTGTGAGTGCAGGAGGTGCACAGATCACTCCAGCATAACTGCCATAACTATGGGCTTGCATAAGTGAATTCCTTGCTTTTTCCCTGGAGGAGGAATGGTCTGAGGTGCCAGATCCATGAAGTCTGCACTGTGCTGACAGGACTGATGTTCACATTGCCTGGCACCTCCAAGGGCTGAGGCACTGGAAAGCAGAGCTGTGAGGACAGCATTTCTCCTGGCTGGACTAAGCTGCACCTCAGGGAAGAGAGCAGCTGGGCAAACAAATCCAAGCAAATTCCATACTGTTCTACCTCAGAATGTTTCAGGTGTTTATACATGCTTGTCTGTTTGATGGAAAGGCAATCAAATGGGTTTAATTCCTTCCTCTAACTGTTTTTTTTGAGAATGAGACAAGTGTCACCTCTCCACTCTTTAGTTCCAACAGCTCCATGGAGTAAAGATCTCTCTCCTACCAAAGGCATCAATCCCTGTGACAGAGAGCTCTAGAAGGCCCATAGTCTGCTTGGAACACCTGACTGCATGTGCAGAAAAGCTGCATTCAGGAAAGCTGGTAGTGCACAGCTGTACAAAAGCAATTATTGCTATTACACATTTTCAAACACTTCCAGGCCTAGGAGGTAAGTGCATTATCCATCAAAACAGCCACAGAGGCCCAGAGAAGCTGCATGACTCTCTGCAGACCACAGACAGAGGATGACACTTCTTCAGTTTATTCCTAACATCCATTTGTACAAACCCTTAGTGCAGCCTGCACACAACCCTGCTCCATCTATTCCTGCTCTCCCACTCTCTCATGAAGCCACAGTGGCTCAGCAATGTGACTCCTCAGTCTGCATTAAACCACTGGCAGCATCTCACCTGGCAAGAGGTCAGCATCTGCAAACACCCACTCTTGCACTTTCCACACACACAGCATTAGTGGCTCAGCAATGTGACTCCTCACCAGTCTGCATCAAACCACTGGCAACATCTCACCTGGCAAGAGGTCAGCATCTGCAAACACCCACTCTTGCACTTTCCACACACACAGCATTAAAGATAAAAGAGATGGTGTAGAAGCATGTCAAATTCACTCTCCATTCATGTATAAGGTGATAAAAAGAAAGCATTAAGCTAATCAGGAATTAACCCTAGGGATTGATTCCTTCAAAGGAGGGGGAAAAAAAAAAACACTTCAGTGGTTGTAAAGCTCACAGGGGCTCTGGGTGTTTCCAAGTCTCACCTGACTGGTGCATACACAGAAGGACCATGGCAGAGCTGTACCATGCTCCATGCACCATCAGCATGCTCTCCTCAGGGCACCAGCAGAAACCTGGATGGGACACACACATCTTTATCCACTGTGACCAAACAGGAGGGCACTGTGGAGCTGGGGTTATTTCACTCTGCTGCCTGTGCCACTGCTTCCAAGTGACAGCAGAAACCTGGATGGGACACGCACATCTTTATCCACTGTGACCAAACCGAAGGGCACTGTGGAGCTGTGGTTATTTCACTGCTGCCTGTGCCACTGCTTCCAAGTGAATGATGCCAAAAGTCAGGTGTCAACAGATGGTCTGAAAAACTCAAGCATTTGGTAAGCAAAAGGTAACTTATCAGCTTCAAAACTGGCTCAGACACCGGTCTTAATCAGCTTGGTCCTAGAAAAAGAGCCACAAATTCTGTAATCACTACACTTTATTAGGAGTTTTATTTTCTCCTCTCATTAAAAAGAATTTTAAAAATCAAAAAACAGCATCTTCAGTAGCACCAGCTACTTGAATGCCAGGCTTAGTAACTCACTCATTTCCTAAAATAACTAATTTTTTCTTGGTGATCATCTAGTTTTGATAGAAATAGCCATGGATTTCTAATGTTATTTTGATAATCACTGCTGACTGTGTATTAACTACCTGACACACTGATACTATTTCAAGTATTTGGCAACAACAGAGAAACTACTTTCCAGTTCACCAGTGGGAGCACCTCTTCAGGAACTGGTGCCCAGGAAAACATACACCAGAAACTGAAACATACAGTCAGAATCTGAAACCAAAACCTTGAAAGGAGCAGTGGCTTCCTCACCCAGGATTATCTGAAGAGAAATCCTCAGCATAGGTCTCAGACCACCCTAACAAGATCATTCCCTCTCTGTTTCCAGAAGGAAGTAAGTCCTGGTCTGTACCAGGTAAAACAGCACAGTTTTCAGAAATGCTGAAAATGCCTAAAAACTTTACGTGCATGAGAATTTTGGGTGCTCAACACCTCTGGAAATCTGACTTTCAATTATAGAATTAAAGCAGAAAGCAGTTCTTTCCCATTCCCATTACAGGGCACAGAAATATATCCCATAATATTTCTATTTTATATTAGTATCTTAATTTTTTTTTCTTTTTCCCTGTAGAAGTCAGCTACCCATCCATTCAGCTGTGTGTTTATGGTCTTTCTCACCCAGGTTTCTGAAACTCCTTTAATATATAAGCTCATTTTCCCAGCCCTTAATCTCTGCAAACTCTAATTCCACTTGACAAGCCCATTTGAGCAGGATGAAGAAGCACACAAATCTTTGAAAGAAAAGTGGAACATTCCAAAAGGAAATAGGAAAACCAACAAATTGCTCCAGAAATTAGAATAATCCTTTTCACCTTGTGGTTGCTTTTCCCTCTTCCCTTTCATTCTGTGACTGCAGGCTGCTTGACTAGGTGGGGAAAACAAAAAAACCAAAACAGCTAAAATTCAATGCACAAATTTGCAGTACATAAAAACACAATTTTTGGAAAAGCAACTTGGTTCATGGTGAATTTGCTCTTGAGAAGGTAACATGGAACAAGAGGAGCCTAACAAAAACCAAAACCCACACAGCAGCTTGGCACCCCAATGTTTAACTGAGGCCAAGTAGCCACAATGAACAATCATTATCCCTCCCAGCTGTAAATTTCTTACTCCTCATTTCACTTAAACTCTCCTACTCACTACTACTGTGCCTTTCAAAACCTTTCAGCTCTGAGTAGGCCTTGAAATACGAACTCAAATCAGAGGAAGAAAATGGCAGAATAAAAGGAGTAATTCAGCCTAAATATGCCGAAAACGGCAGACCTTCCTGCCCCCATGATAATTACCTACACCACGCTGCAGGCAGTAAGAGCCCATTTGGTGAGATGCTGAATATATTCATAGGGAGCCAAATCAGAACTACTTCAAGCTGTGGCTGTATTTACTCTGAGCACCACGCTCCAAACCTGCTATTTCCAAACATCCACCCAGCAAAAGAAAATCCGATGCACAAGGTATTTTGACAGTTCTTGTGGCTGCTTTTTTCATCCAGAACAGCAGCCACATACAGACTAAGGCAGCTTTTCCCTTCAGCTTGAGTCTGTCAGCTGGCACAGCGAGCTCCCTGGGCAGGCTCCCTGCTCCTCCCACCCCACCAGGGACCGGCACGCAGCTGATGCGGCTGCAGCACTCGACAGAGCAGAAACGTGGCCGGTGAGCTCGGGGTGCCTGCAAGGGGCTCCCCCCTTCCTCCACATTTCACTGAACACTCTTTCTGGCTTATTACTCTCTCCCTGCAGCAAATACTAACAACAGAAGCAGCACAGAAAAAAACTCGCTGCAAAGGATTAAGAACATCAGTCCTGACCTTCTCTCTGTGTGGAAGGAATTCAAGTGGCCCTCAGGAAAATGAAAGCAGGATTTATTTTAAATGGACCTTTTATGGAAATGACTGTGGTTTCCAGCTCGTCAGATAGACTCCATCAATAAATAGCCTTATTCACCTTGCTGTGCCTTTGAAGCAGGTATTGTTCTGAAAGTGTTGTGGCATATAAATTTTGCTAGGCATAGTTTCTAACTATGCTGGTACTGCTGTAGAATATTATAAAAGGCAATTCCTCCCCAGAAAGGTCCATAAGCTGTGATTTATTAATGAAATGCCAAACCTGGGAAATGAGGCAAAGGTCTCATGAGTGCAGGGTAAAGTAAATAGCATGACAAAATACACATAATGAGTGCTAGCAGAAACACCAGAAACATGCACACAAAGAGAAGAATGCAAATGCATTCCTCTCTTGGATGGTACTGAACGTTGTCAGCCAAGAAATTTAGTCTGAAAGTCACTGAAGAATATGCTCAGATGCTATCCATACATATAATCCACCAGATAAATGGCAATATGATGCCAATTACAGCACAAAATAAAGTCATCACAATATGGTATAAAATGCCTTGTCTTGGCTAAGAAGCACCATGCAGGGAAATTCACAGAGGCAGCATCACCTTTAAAATTAGATCTGAAATAAAAAACAACCAACTGTAGCATATGACAGATTAGGATAATACATATGTCAGTCACATGCCATGAATATAACCTGAAAACCATCACAATTTCCTGTACCATATGTAACCACATCACACAGAACAGCCAAGCACATTCTTTAAAAAAGTTACAGAGCACATTAGATTTTTTGGTTTTTTAATTGATGTGAAATGTTAGTAGCACTCCCTCCTCGGACATGAGCAAACTGCTGCACATCATTCTGTGCTCTTGCTGAACGAGCAGAAGGTGCTGTGAACCACCAGAAGGTGCCTTTGCAATGCTGGTCACGAGTACAAATGCGTGAGCGCCGTCAGTATGAGGTCCAATACACTCCCACACTCCCCCACATTGCCCAGGTGCAAAAGCCACTGCTTCAAGTTAGTTTTCCAGATCACCCTGCTGAATTAGGCCATTACACACACGAGTTTTCCCACTGTCAGCCCTCCATATGTCAGGTACCACAGAGAAAATGGAATCCCATCCTTCACGTGCTCTGTACACATACATTCACAGCTAAAACTATGGGACAAGCTGCTAATTAGCCAGCGACCTAAAAATGCCATGCAGAGTGGAGCTTCAAACATCTGAAGGGTCGTCCTTTCATGCTCATTGAATTATTATGACATGTCAAAGAAATAACTGTCGTCCTGATGATAATGCCAAGAATTGTCCCCCCTCCAGTTCACCAGGTGGTCCCTGTATCTTCCGGCAAAGAAAGGCAGTGCCATGGGCCCTTGGGTACCCCAGTGGCCTTCTGAAGCACCAGATTACTTTTCTGACCCTGTGACTGGCATGCTTGACATCCACTGAGAGTTTGCCTCATCCATTTCTTGATACCTTTGCAACCCATCTGGAAGTCACACCACAACCATTCCTCACAGCTAAGGCTATCTTTGACAATGAACAATAAATAAATGTCATCCTCTTTTCCCAACTATTAAAATTTCTCCAGGATGCAGGCATTTTCAATAGCACCCCCAGCCTTTGTGACATCCCCAGCAGACTGCCTGAAGCCTGTGTGAGGACATTCACTGCAAAGAGTTGAGCAGAACCAGTCCTATGTGGGGAGCTGTTCACAGGGAGCTCTCCAGCTGGTGAGAGGGATTCACACCACACACTCTCAACAACCCAGAGAATGGAAGCAATGGAAGTCAACAAAGCTATTTTTTGAATTGATCTCCTCATTAAGTAAAGAGGAAAACAATAGTGAAGGTGCTCAAGCAGGATGAGAAAGGAGGCTTCTCTCTCCAAACAAACTGGAGAGCTGCCTTCTCTTGTTTCTGCAGTTTTCATCACTAAATCCCCATCTAGTAACAGACATGTTCTAAGGAAAGCACCCATGGGTAGAAATCTTCCACTGTTTCTTCTCTTTCTGAGGTATAACACATTCACAAAATGAAACAAGAAAGCTTCATGCCTTAGATGTCCTTTATCAGCACCACACATACATGCCCAACAGAGTTATTACCCTAATCACAAACGTCAACAAATTAGCCCTGTTTAAAATTCAGTGACAACAAAGGCAGAAATCCAACCCATGCATTCTCCAATTACAGTCCACACAAAACATTCTGGGAGTCTCCTGTGTGTTTGTGTTGTGGATGCACACACATCACCTCTTGCCACTGAAAATCAGTTCATTGTTCACTGGACCAAAGTCTTCACTGCTGCCAAAACAATTTCTAGCATTTCCATTCTCTGTGCTGCAGGAAGGAAAGTGATGGTGCCACTGAGAATGAATATGAGGTTTCATTCTCTCTTGCACACCTACACTCTAAAGAGAGAGGCACACAGACTGCATTGCATGCCTGTTCACTCTACAATCATTCCTTAGGAAATTGCAAGCTACCTCTTCCAGGTGAGACCTTGCAATGAAAAAGGAGAGAAAAATGGCTGCTAAGACTGTTCTGTTTGCTTCCAAAAGAAAGCAGAACATCTTACACTTTACGAAATGTGAGAAATCAACTGATATATCTTGTGCTGCCTCTAAGCTGTAAAGCACTGGGTAATAGCTTGTCTGGGGCTTGACTGAAGGATGGTCCTTCCTGGGGGAAGCAATGCCCTATAAAAGGCCATTGCTGCTGCATCTGGAAAGATGCTTTCTTAAGACCCTAATACAATGAATAGTGCCTGCAGTTCATGTGCCCTGAATTCCCCTCTCCCTGTTATAAAAAGGATTGTTTGAAGTCAAATGGCATCATTTATTTCCAGGAAAAGTGCTGCTTCCTGTTTGCTTTCCTCAGTAATTCATACCACTCAGCCCAACACAACCATCTTCACACCACTGAATGGCACTATCACAATTCAGAGATTGTGGGAGTAGTTACAAATAAAACAGAAAATAGCTTCAGAAATGTAGAATTTCCTGAAAAGCAAAATATTTCCAATTATACTTCTAATTATATATGTACATATGCACCATCCCTCAAAGTGTTCAAGGCCAGGTTGGATGGAGTTCTGAGCCACCTGGTCTAGTGAAGGGTGTCCCTGCCCATGGCAGGGAGGTTGGAACTGGGTGGTCTTTGAGGTCCTTTCCAACCAAACCCTTCTGTGACTCTATACCGAGGGCTGAGGGAAACACGTCCAAGGTGATGCCCAGGAATCATCACCAGCTCCATGTTCACAGCAGGTTTGTTGGAGGCTGCAAGTGCTCATGAGAGCACTTTGTCAAGATCATTCTAGTTTTACTGGATTAGATACAAAAGCAGATCACTTCAGATCCTATTCATTCAGTGTTTGGGGTTTTCAAGGATAAACACAAAGGAATCTTTAAGATGAATTTCAAAGCATATAGTAAGTGCCCAAAGAGCAAAATTCATGTTGTTTAACAGTCGCCAAGAGCAAAACTGAACTTCTCACAAAAAAATTACAACTTGCAGTTTCAACTCAAACTGTGGTATTCATAAATCCAGACTGAATTGTTTTTTTAAAAAGTAATAAAAATATGGTTAAATCTTTTTCAAGAAAACCAACAATATTAATCCTACATATAGTTCTGACAGCAGGAGAAGAAATAAAAAGCAAACAAAACTTCAATGAACATGGAATAAGATTTTTCAGAAGTCTTCAGTACTGGGCTAATGAGAATTTTATCATTAACTTTCCTGAGAACAGGATTAGGTCTAATACAAACACTTCTGAATATCCCTAGCAGTGAGTAATGAAGGCTGGGTGAATATGAGATGATGTACAACCTGCAGGTAGAACTGGTGAATACCTAATAGGGTGTTTTCCCATATTTCCCATACAGCATCTGTGAATGTATTATCTAAATTAATAACTCTGCAGTCTCAAACTGTTTTGGTTCATTTTCTTTCTCTTATCAGGAGCACAGGGAAGACTGCCAGGGTAGACTGAAAATGTACATGGCCTGCACATTTTAGCATAACATGTATTAAAAACCTGACACCCTTCAACTATGCTTTTCAGCCATACACACATTTAAGGAAGAGAAACTTTTGTACAATTTCTAAAGTGACTACCAACACCTCTCTTAAAGAAGCTTCCACAACTCGACTGAAAGAGAAACAGGTTGTAGCTCCCTGTGATCCACAAAAAAAACCTTCCACGGAAGTGCATATCTGACTTCTGACAAGGCTATACAACCTCACTTTCACTTCTGCAATATGATTAATGGTACCTCTGAAATGCTGAATTGGGAAGTATGGCTTACCAACTGCATTATTTACGCTAAAGAACAATTTCCAGGTCATTTCCGATTTCCCACATTCCATTACTCTGCTGACAAAAAAAATCTCATCAAGATGTAGCCAATGTTTAGGTTTTAGAAGCATAGCAAAAGTGCAAATAGAGGAATCGATTTTATTTTCAAAAGGCTCTGCAAATGACAGTTCCCAGTCCTATCAGAAGTAAGTGACAAAAAGCTTAATGATTATGGGAAAGGCAGAGATGCTTAACAACTTCAGTGGAGTTTGGATCATTAACAATAATTGAATGCAGGAGTCCAGGCCAAGTTCTGCCCTCAAATCAGACCAATTAAAGACTGAGACATTCAACTAGAGAGACATTTTCATCAGTTGAGCTTGCCTGCATTAGTTATTACTGGAATGATTTTTCACCTCACTCCAATGCATTCCAGAGGAAAACATGCACTTACCAACTATCTCATCTGCAGACTAGGAAACAAAATACTTTTTATTTCTTTTTTTTTAGGTTGTATTGCACAGCTTTTGGTGTTACCTTGAATGCAGCAATGCAGTGTAGGCTGAGTAAAGTCATCACCAGCACCAGGAACACTGTGGCTAAGTTCCTCACATCCCAGATGGACTCGACCAAAGGGATGCTGCCGACCTGCCAGTCGTAGCACAGGGTGATCGGTGCCAGCAGCAGCCATGCATTGAAGGCCAGAAGGTAGGAGTAAGTTAAAAACCTGCAAATGAAAACAGGTGATGTAATACACGGGATGACTGCCAGCACAAGAAACATCTTCCTTTGGCATCTACCACACACCACATGGGAAGAGGAAACAACAAAAAAAACTATTCAACAACACTGTACCAATAGGCAGTGCCACACCTCTCTGTCAACAGAGATGCTACCACAGGTGAGGGGCACTTTAACAGGTCATCTGAAGAAATAACATAAGATCAGTAATATTTACATGGTTTCCATGCACCAGACTTTGGAAAACTAACAGAATTTCAACTCCTGTTTGAATGTTAGATTTTTGAAGTGACCTTCTACCAGTTTAAACAATAAATGAATAACTACACCGGTAGTTATATATACATATATATTGAACTTTTACACACTTCACTGCATCACTGCTGCAATACAAAATGTCCCTTTAGCTGGGTTTAACTTACAATTTAGGATTTCTTCTATCTGCACAACATGGAGCAATTAAAGTCAGACCCCTCTCCCTTTTCTCTTTGCAAATCAAGGAACAGGGAGAAAACACAGAAGAGAGGGGCAGAGTGATTCTTAGCTGATCCCATCGCAGTTTCTTAGGGCTGGGGCCAGATTGCATGAGATGTGCCACAGAAGTGATAGGGAAGCAGGGATTTCAAATTGTTGTAATCTTCAATAACTGTTATTCTCAATAGAGGGGAAATTAATGGGGAATAGAAATAGGGAGAGTGCTGCCCTCTGGGAAGTATGCAGGGCTTTCAAAGGACTAAAAAAGAACAGCATGTGTGCCACTGGGTTAAAGAAAACAAGAAAAAAAACAAATCAAACCAACATCCCTCTTTGCCCCAGGCTTTTGCTTCTTGGCATCTACTTGCCAAAAAGTGCACCTAAAGTTGAAATAGTTTTGAGTACAAGAGACTGCAGATTATTCCAGTAATTGTGAAGTCAACCAAGTAAAATTGTGACGGCCTTCAAAGAGACAAACCCATCCTTTGATTGCAAATGGAATAGTCCACATTGTACACAGCACCAAAAATGGCAAATACTCAAAAAAGGGAAAAAATTACATTCTATCCTGCATAGGATTTCTTCCATCTGAGCCTGCTTCGGCAGCTGTTATCACACCCAGTTGCCATGGCACCTTGCAGGTTTATTAAAATGGTAACAAAGGATGGCAGAAATGTCAAGGCATGTAGACAGAGGATTGTCTCATTTGCCACTTACAAACATGGCCCTTTGTGGTAAAAATGCAGCCCCTTATAACAGCTCTTACAACATCAGATCTGTGGCAGAATGGGTAGGACACTGAAGCTAAGTGTGACTCCAGGCAGGAAGTTCCCAGATGGGTGCTGGGCCCTGAATTTCTGTGAAAACATATTTAAATAACTACAAAGTGAGGGTATCAGTTTCTCTTCTCATCCAAAAAACAAATGTTTCCAGCAGCACAGTGACCCAAAAGCAAGGAGGCTTACTAAGCTGGAATGTGTCATTATAAACAGTCACAGAGGCACATTCTCATTTTCCCACAGGTCCTTCTAAAATCCCAGTTTTGGGAAGTGGAATATTCCCACATTTTTAAGGTTTTCAGCCATTTGATACACTTCTCTTCCATCCCCTGCACTTTCCTCACCTTTCCCACCCTGAGGTACTAAACAAAAGGAAAAGAAAGAAAATCAATCTTCTCTTAACAGAGGCAGTGATTTAAAAGCCAGTTCCTATTTAAGAGAGCATTCCTCAAAAATATAACCTAATTTTGCTCGAATGATTCTTAAAATTTTGATTGTTCGGTCTTTCTAAAGAAACAAATGTGTTTTCTAGTCACCAACCCTTCTGGCACACATTACAGAGAAACATAGCAACACAAAATCTTGTGAGACTTAATCACCTCAAGGCACTCACTCGTGACATTATGTGTGGCCTGACCCACCTCTGCTCAGCCACAATAAAACAGACTTCTCCATCACCCTCAACACATCAGCTCGGAAAAGGCTGCCAGCATTTATTTACAGCTACTCACTTCAAAGCCAAACCGAGATTAATTTCTGGCTTTATTGTTAAAACAAAAGCATGTCTATGTAGATGAATCTGAATAATGTCACGGCATATGATATGGTTACTACAAGTATGTATATTTGACAGGATTTCCAGAAGCACTGAGTTGGTTTAGGAAGGTTTATGATTTCCAGAAGCACTTGATGCTTTAGGAGAGCACAGTTTTTGGAGGGAGTGTCCTTTTATGCCCTGGCATATTAACATTTTCAATAGGCATCACAATATTCATAGAAGTTTGCATGCAAACCACAATACACACCAGAAAACCCTCCCCTGCTCCCTCAGACTGGGCTGCTGGGTAGGAAGGAACGAGATGACATTTGGGATCTTTGCAAACTGCAGCACTGCAGTTAAGGACAGATTAGCTGCTTTTCTGCATCTTCTCTGATAAGGCAGGAGCTGATAAATCCTTACACAGCACAGAGTAAACAATTTGGTGCCATAACAAATTGAGTGCACTTAATTTCAGAAGTATTCAGAACAACCAGATCAGTGTGAGTTAATGCATTTCTGCTGGAAAGGTAGGACAAATTGCTATTGAAGATGAGAAGACAACTCCAGGCCACTGACTGATGAGGACAGGTTTGTAAACAAGTGTCTATTTCCAAGTGCTTGTGAGGTTTGAGTCTTCCTTGGGAGCCATGTGCACAGCTTGCTGCCAGAGGCAGCTCCCAAAGGAGAACAATCGCTCCATCCCACTATGGCAATAATTAGTCCTTAAGTACTCTCTTCCAACAGCAGTGAAACATTTTAAAGCCTGTGACAAGCATCACCACCTGTGCACAGTCAGTTGTCTGGCCTCTGCAGACACCCTCCTGGAGAATCCTTGGCCACATCTCCTGGCCAAGCCCAAGGTCCCTCTCTGAACGTGCATGTGACATTAGTCACAGCACCCGAGATCCATGGAGGCACTGCCTGACTTTTGGAGGCATTCAAACAAAGCCTTCAGCAGGCTCTGAGTCAAGCAAAACTTCTGAGTCAAGCAAAACTTTGGATATGCCTTCAGCATGGGTAGCCTGTCCTTGAACATGATGGATGGCTGTATAAAATAGAGCACTTACAAACTATTGCTATTCTGTGTACTAGGAACAGAAAAATAACAAGATGCTAATAATAGTTACTGACAATCCAGTGCTGCTTTTTATTTATGGCTCTCAAAAGCATATGATATTCCTTTACATCTATGTGGCTCTCGTATCACAAGACTAAGGAGAAAGCTAAACACAGGAGAAAATTTGGAAGAAACCTCTTGCCAAAGCCAAAACCTCAAGGAACTAATTTGCAAATTTTGAAAAGACTTGAAGATTCTGAAATCACTCCAGGAGCTAATTACATTTCAGTAACCTACCTGCAAATGGCAACAAGAGTATTTTCTTCTAATTAGTTGACTGAGTGAAATACATTTTAAATTAATGATCTTCTTGATATTGCTTCTAGTGTCTGCTGGAATTCCAAGGGAGAAAAATTCCTGCCTGTAGCATCTCCCACTCTCTCAGTTAATCCCATGAAAATCAGAGTATTACTGCTGAGGTGACTGGAAGATTATGCCTCTTAACTGGCAAACAGTTTTCCCCCAGGCCAGGTTATAGCATTTGCATTGCAGCAAATTTTTTATTTGCAAATTGAACATGGAAATCCACATTTCAGTGGGTTTCAAGTGTTCTTTTCAATTCTCATCGTCTCTGCCATGCTCAGAAAAACGCAGTTCCTCCTGTAGGTAGCCAGTGTTGTCATGGCAATCCAGTTTGTTTAGTTTTCATTTTTTTTTTAGTTTCAATGTTCTGTTGCATGCTTTGAGATAAATATAGGATGACTCATATCTAGAACTTGTTGCAGAAAACAACTATCTGAACTGATTGTTTCTGCTGCAAAAATGAATGCAAAAGGGTGCTACTCAAAGCCATAACAATATGACAGGAAAATACTTGAGGAATTGTCTGTTACCCATTGCTGCAATAGAAACCAAGGAGCTTGGAAAAGCCCTCTAGCTTTAGCTCTGCCAAACCCAGGCAATCAGAGCACAAGGAATGTGAGACTAAGTTAAAAAAAAAAGGAAAAAAAACCGAACAAGATTTATAGAAATTTATGAGGCGTTTCCTGTCTTTTCTGATTTTAGAGCAGTTTAAGCTTTCTCTCCACAGCACCCAGGGACTAGAGATTTCTTTCTAAAACTGTGCTACAAGAGTGATCACAAAGCTCTGACCATGTCCCACCAAAGCTGAATGGAAAAGTGTGAGCCTATATGATAACAATTCTTTATATATATATATATATATGATGTATTCTATGTATATTATACATATAATTATAGACCTATAATTATAGATTACATGTATATATAATAGTGATACTATTTTTTCTAAGTGCATACTGTGCTGCAACCTACCAGCCACTCAGTTCTGGGCCAAGCCATCCCATTCCTGGCAGACAGCCCTACCCACAAAGACCCAGCAGGGTACCCACCTGCAAGTGAAACATCTCCCAGCACTGGGGATTTTAGCAAACAAAGGCAAAGTGTTCTCCTGGCTGGGGAAAAATGGACCTGTCTAGAAGGCAGGTAATAAGTGCACTTAACTTGGGGAAAAAAGAAGGGGAGACCTTTCTTTATGGGGGGAAAAAGGTGGGAAGCAGGAATACAGTTTTTGCCCTTTCAGAAGGCACCAAACCTGTGGTTATGCTCTTCTGACACGACCTGCACACTGCCAGGAACTCAGGGAGGTTTCAGTTCACTATAAGGCTAAGAGCTCTTTTATTAGGGAAAAGAGCTTCTCATTTGTATTAACAGCTGAACTGATTTCAGCTCAAGGCTCTCTTCATCCTCTTACAAAGCCCTAAACCCAAGTGTGTTTGACAAGTCAGTTCACAATAATGCCCTCCTAGGACACATGTGGCTGCAATTATAACCAGGTGGTGGTATTTCAGATATTGTCTTCACATTGTAATATTTACACTCCCCCTAGGGAACTCCCAGTCCAGTCATACCTTCCCACATGAGTTTATTTTTCTGCTCTGTATATTGTCAGCCTAAACATTTTCTTTTCAGAGCCTTAGAAGAAAAAAATTCCCACTCTGTCTATCCAGCTCATTCAGAGATAGTGGAGTAAGCTACACAAAAAAGCAGACAAACAAATTCTGCTTAACATCCAAATGCAAGTATTAGACAGAAAATACTTGTAACTAGAAAAGTACCTGTGTATTCCCTTTCATCAAACCTTCTGCATTTAGGGAAAAGAGCTGCCAATCAGTAGAGGACAGGAGTAGGAAAGGCAGACAGGGATAAAGAGAGAGCTGCAGCTTGATGAATAGCAAGGGAACTCCTCTGGAAGGTGGGCTTGTGTGCACCAGGGACATGGGGAAAAGCAGACATGCTGTCTTCTATAGCTACACAGGCTGAAGAGCTTTACTCTGGTGAATGGCTCTCTCTCCGTTGTTTCTACTCTGTGGCTAAGAATCTGAAAAACACTGAATTCTCTAGGAGAAGACTTTGAAACAGCCTGTGAGTTTCCAGTGAAACCCAAGCCTCCTGTCAGAATCTCAGTGCTGGAAAACCTGGGACTGACCTCGCAGCGCTTTCCCTCTGCAAACCCCCACGTGCTGTGGTGAGGACATGCCTTGTGAGCACACCTGACCCTCAGCTCCTCACCAACAGCAGCACATTTCAGAGTCATCCAGAGTCACGCAGCCCAAATTCACCAGCAGTACCCAGCAGTGGGCAACTGCTTCAGAAGAGGATCACTGAGGCAGCAGCAGATGGAGGTTCTGTGGACAGCCACTGAGATCCTCAAGAAATTAAAAACCAGACCTCATAAATCCACTGGAATAATGTTTCTGAAAATGGGCCACTGTATCCCAGAGCATTATTCACCCAGTGCTGGTGGGAGCCAAAGGGAGGTTCTGGGCACGCTGCTTTGCCTCAGAGACTGGCCACTCTCTACCCCTTCTGTGTGGAAGTATTTTGGAAAACAAATTCAGACACAGACTCTGGCAGGGAATGCTTGTTGTGTAACCAGCACTTGCAGCAAGCACCACAGCCCATTAAAATGCCTGTCAAATCCCAGAGCAGCACTACCAGGGTCTGCTCATCACACCAAGAACACTTGGATAAGAGAGATGCTGAAATCTTTCCTGTGGCTCTGGGAGCACCACCTTCTCTGCAGGGTGGCCTTTGCTTTGGAGCGCCATCTTCCAGCCAGATCTTTCCCCAGCTCCCAACACCCACTGCAATAAAGACTACAGTTTACATTTAATGTATGGGCTGCCTGGTCCCTGGGTAGGAATGAGAGCAATTTTTACCAACATTGCTGTTGTCCCTTTTGTCAGAAGTGATCCCTGACTGCTGGGTGCCTGCAGATATTACATGTAGGGCTGAACTTAAACCCCTTTGAGCACACGACAGAAAGCACTGACAAACCAGGCAGAACCTCACCACCCAGGCAGCATGTGCAAGCCTGGCTGATTAAGAGCTGATATGTCACAGGGGTCTATTTTAATGCTATTTTCTAGCCTAAGGTCCATGAAAACTCCATATCAAAGTAGTTGCTACACTTGACTTCTATTTCCTTGGCAGAGCTGGCTGGCACAGGGACCCATATTCCCAGCACAAGTCCGTGGTTTCCCTCCCGGTAGTTCATTGCCTTTGAAGTTACAACTGGGATGATTAAATGCATTGCTCAGAAAACAGTCATAAATCTCTGTGAAAAGGATTATGTGCCAGTTTTTATGTATAAGCACTTCTTCAGCTTTCTGCAGCACTGAATTCTCATTTACCTGATTGAAACAGCAAAGCAATACAGAAAGCCAGCTTACAGAGAGAACAGTTCAACCACAGGACAATGTTATCTCAAGGCAGTCCTAGTAGAAATGCATTAACTATTTAAGGAAGCACCACAAATAACCTGCTTCATGCCCAGGGTGATCAGCCACCAGAGATCACAAGGCAAATGCCAGCAGAAATTAATATAACTTGACTCCCAAAGACATAGTTTTTTAAAAAACAGACTTTTAATTAGAAATTACAGGCAAAACTCAATCTGTTTCACACAGGTTGAGACATGCTGCACAATGGATTTTTCCCTTGTGTAGCCACAGTACTGGAAATAAAATCTGTTTATCCAGAGGCCTCCTACTTCTTTCCCCTTAAGAAGGGCAGAAGAAAAAAACATTGTGCAAAATGTCTGAAGCATCTCCACTCAACACCCTCCTAACTCTGGAGCTGCACTTTTGGTACACTGTTTACATAAAGCTGGGTAGCCCTCAAAACCTTTCTAGTTGCGTTCTCCCTCAAATTTTGTCTGATACAAGCAAGAATGCTTGAACAGAGGTTTGGGATTGGTTTTTCTATCTCAAATATTGCTTACCCATTGCAGATTTTGAGATCAAAGTTTGTGTTCTTTAAGGTAAGGCCACTGGAGACAGTTCTGCAGTGCACAACAGCCTGGATGGACAGGCTTTCATGGCAGGGCTTAGGAATAGAAGGATTCCCAACACCTTCATTTCTGCCTCCACTGAGAAAGGCAATGACAGACAACCTCATCTTCTCAGACCACCTTTGCCAAGCAACACATTGAAGGCCATGGAAATGTGTCTCTTATTTATGCTACTAAGCTTTGAGGTATTTGGGAATATTGCTTGTAATTTTAACAACAGTAATTTAGTGAGCATGCTGAACAGATGACTGGTTTTAAAGACTGAAAAACTGAAATTATTTCAGCATATTATGCCCTTCTATTGTTAAATAAATCATTATCTGTCTACTTTAATTTATACATTTGTGTTGTCCAAGATTGGAGACAAGTTACATAGAACACATAGGCATTTTCTAGGCCAAACTGAGCCACATCAAAGGTCTATCCAACAGTGACCAGAAGTCCATGCCAAGTAAAGCATAAAATATGATAATTTTCCCCCAGTTCCTAGCTGGGGAGTTGGATGAGCTGGAGTTTCTGAGTTGGATGTGGTCTCTGTATATTTCATAGCCTCGATTTCTTATTTCAACTTGGCAAACCTGTCTTTGACCCTGCATAAACACTCAGCACTTTCCTGGTGTCCTGCAGGAAGAAGCTCCCAGCTCAGCTACCTGTTGCATATCACTTTCCTGGCTTGCTTGGAACCTGTCTCCTCTTAGATTCCTTTGATACACCCTAAGTTCTACATGCCCCCCTCCTCCCCACAGTCATGGATGCACAGACCTCTCACCCCCAGTCCTGTACTGTAGGCTAGATCAGCTCTAAGGGATCACAGATTCTGAACTCACAAGTCGCTGCTTTTTCAATCCCCTAACTGACCCCTACCCCTAATGATGGCCCCAATAAACCCTGCCAAAGTTACAGTGCTCCACTGGGTTCATCCTGTGTCAGCCCAGACCCCAGGTCCAGATCTATCTTCATGAATTTCACAAAGGCTCCCACATATTTCCAAACTACTGTTTTTCTTTTTTATTCCACTGTTATCAGCCTTCCTTCTAGTCCCACAGAGCTGGCAAAGTCTTAGAATAATTTTCAACTCTGTTGAAAAGCATAACATTTACCCTGGCGAGACATGCACAAAAACCACATTTCCAGCTCAAATAAAGACAACTCTTTGAAAACAGAAAACTCCCATTTGTGACCTAAATAATCCTCAGAGTTACAAAACAACTTGCCCACAGCCTAGGACTAACCCTTTCTTCAACTACAGTAACAATGCTACTGATCACTTCAAGAGCACTACCCCAAACTGATCCTTCTTTTAGTTTCTGGTCTCAACACCAAACTTAGCTCCTCCACTGCCTTCTTCCCAATTCAACCCAACTTGCAGTTAACACCTTGGCTTCAGTGCTGTATCCTAATCACTGCCTTCAAAACCTTGTTAAAAGCTTCCCACACCAGCTCTTCACATGCTGCTGTTACTGTAGGTGTCCATAGGTAAGGAACACACCCTGCTTAGGAGGAGCTCCTCTGAAGTTGGACCATGAACACAAATGCTTCTGCAGTACAGTAGCAGGGCATCCCCCAACTGGGGAATAATGTGCAATGACTCCAGTGACTTCAGAAGGCTGAACAATTGCTTTATTAAGCTATACTATATTATACTATATACTAATACTATATATATATACTAAAAAAACCCGTGACCCCTTACAGACAGTCACAACACAGTTTTGACCTAATTGGTCAATCAATCCAAACAGCCATCACCAGAGTTCAATTAACAAATCGCTTTTGGTAAACAATCTCCATAACACGTTCCACATGTTTTTTCTTCTTTCTCTCAGCTTTCTCACTGCCTTCCCCAGGAAAAATTCTAGGGAAGTTGTGCCTGCTGCTCTCTGTGAGGAGAGCTGTGGCCACACCTGCAGCCCTCCTCTGGACTCTTTCTAACAGCTCCGTGTATTTCCTTACTAAGGACCCCAGAGCTGGATGCAGTGTGCCAGGAGGGATCTCACAAGAGCAGAGTAGAGGGGCAGAACCATTTTCCTAGACCTTTCTGGAAACCACAGCTATGCCACTTGAATCTTGCTAGCTCCACCTGACATGGCAGTCCTGCCCTTGGGATGAGTGGCACAATGCCAGTTGGGCAGCAAGAGCTTCAGCTTTGGCCACAGCAAGATAAAGTCTCAGATGAGAGTTCCAGTTTGAGTCTGACAGAGGAGGAAGGAGAAGGTTTGCTGCAAATACAAGGGTCAGAGGGTGCATCATGGGCTGTCAGTTCAGAGACAGTCACTGGGTCTCAGTGTACCTGCAGGACTGACACTGAGACCTGCTGAAGAGATGGGTTTCCTGAATGGAAGATAAAGCCTTCTGGGTAAATTGGCTAAAAAGAGGATTAAGATCAAGCTCAGCAGAAATGGAAGAGCTGGGATAATTAAAGGGTTTTAGAATCCCTTCAGAACAGTAATAATGCTTTTTACTGGAATGGATTTCCTTAATTAGGTCTGGAGTGGGTAGGTGTTACTGGACTGCAGGTGAAGCCAGGGCTGCTGCTGGGGCCAAGGGAGGACCTCAGCCAGCAGCACTCTGACTTGTTTTTCCTAAGGCTGTTAATAAAATCTGCAGTGCCAGTGGTAAAAATAGTCACTGTTTCATACCCCAGAATGACTTAGCTTTGGGGTTTAGAAAACTCTCTCCTGTCATTACAAGAGGCAAAGAGACAAACAGGCAAAAAAACATGTGCAGCACAGAAGAGGTAAGTGAAATTAGGCCAGGCTCATTTGTGACCCGGTGACCCCCATCTCAGCATAAACATATCAAAAAGGGACAGCAGCAAATCCTTCATGCTGTGCTGCACTAAGTCTGGTATTAATAACTCCACCAGAAACAAACACGTCAGAGCTTTCCAAACAAGACAATGTGCTTTCTGGAAGCACTTTTAGCCTTGATGGTAATAGGAGCTGTTGCCACGTTATCATAAAGGTTCCCCAAATGAGATCCAGTCCAATTCTGCAGCAGATGTTGAATAAGGATTGCTTGATCTTAACCTGCGTCTCAGCTGCAATTTCACTGGTGGAATGAGGAGCCAGCAAGCCAGAACTGACACATTGGAAAACTGCTCCCATTTTCATTTGAGACATAGGAAATTCCTCCAGAAGGCTCCAAAGTATCTTTCAGTAGCTAAAAAGAGCAAACACCCATGGCCCATCTGCATTCACTGCTCAGTCACTGATATTACACCAAGAAGCATGGTCACCCCCTTTTTATACAAACTTCAGCTGAAGCCAAAACGCTGCACGCTTCCATCCTACATCTCAGGAGAAGCCAGTTTTAAAATTTAGGATTACACCTCAGTTACTGGGCTTTTCAGTCCTGTGCTCAGGCAACTTAACTATATTCTTTGGCATTGCATAAAAATAAGCACACATTTTTCAGTAAGAAAGCACCTGTAATGCTACAGGACCGGCAATGTGCTTTGGGGTTCAAATAGTTTTGGTTGCTTTCTATTACAGTAGAGAGCAATACGAAGAACTGAGTTAAGGCAACACAACAGGTTTTTTTTATTGTCATCTACAAACCATTTTAGTGTAGGAAAATGTAACATCAAGACTATCACTGAAGGGGGTATCGGGGACAGACAAAGATGATACAGAGACTATCATCAGAAGGCATGAAAAGACTTTATTATTAGAAATCTATAGTTCTTAGAGAAACAATGGTGGACTTAAGACTTGATTGGCCTTTAGGAATCTTCTCTCACACTACTGGTGAACTATGAATAGCTCTGGAGAATCGTATCTATAAACAACAGTTACAGACAGAAAGGTAATAATTGTTTTAATTCTTTCCTCTAAGTTTCCCACAGCTTCTCACAGCTTCCCAGGATTTTCCTGGGACAGCTATGTCTCTCTCTGTTCAGAGAATATGTGATTACCACACAAGACCACACTTTTGAAAACTTTTGTTTGACTGGTGTCATCATACCTCGTCAGTAAATATGGTGAGAATGAGGCTGGATTGTCCTGCTCTGAAAACATTGGCATGGAACCTCCCATTATCCAGAGGCGGAAATACAACACGAGGATCACCTTCAAAGAAGAACACCTCAGTTAGCAATGAACTACTAAGAAGAGCTAAGGCCTCCAGCAAATGGGTTTTTTTGTGATAGCTTTCTCTGCTGTGAGTTTAGGCAAAATGCAAGTTTTGCACCTTACAGAGGGTGGCAGACCTGCCAACCCTCAGCACAGAGCACACTGTGACTTTGTGTGTCCCTCTGCCTGTCTGCATTACTGACAGCAACATCTCCATACCCACCACAAGGGCAGCATTCTTAAGACAAATCTGTCACTCTGCTGCAGTGTAGACTGCAGAATTTCAATATTGACCCCTACCTAAATCCAGAGGGGAAAATCATGGGTGATGTCTTAAAAGTTCTTATAATTTATCCATGCTGGCGTCGGTGTAAGGACAAGCTCCACCTGTGCTTCTCATGCTGTGCAATCCTAATTCCTAGGAGAATTTCTGGAAGCTGCCACTCCTTTACCTTTCTGGTAACCACTTGTCAAAGGACAAGCAAGGGAATCTGGCTCCTGGAGCAGCACAGGGAGCTGCACACTGGAACATTCCCATGGAAGCGCTTGTTTTCTCCCCTGAAACATGTTGGGTCCTGTGTGGAGCACATCGAGCAGCAGTTTTTCTTGCAACTGTTACCTGCACTGGCATTAACAGCATGTCACTGACAAGGCAGCCCAGTGCCACAGAGCCTCATGCATTTAGGGCAGGAAATACCTGCAGATGATTACATGGTTGCAAGGGCAACCACTATAAATCAAAAGGTTTGAAGTGGAAACACAGTAATATTCTTGTTTCTGTGCAGTTGAAGTTTTCTAGACTAATTCCCAAACCTTTGTATGAAAATCTACCATGAGAGCTTTCTGATTCTTTTGAGATACCACTATGCATTGTTATTCTCATCAAATACACAAAAATACATGGTCAAGTCCATTCATACTTACATAGCTTATCACCAAAGCAGCTCTCTTCAAAAAAGGCCTTGCAGTATACAAGAAATTCTGGTTGTTATTTGCAGTCAGGTAGCTGAAATACAAGGAAACAAATGTTTGTTGAAGTACTTTGGAACACTAACTCATTTTTCAATTGGAGAAAAATGTGTACATTGATTTAACCACCCAAAATGCAATAATAATGACATCACTCCTACTCTTCAAAGGTCTTTCCACATAAGTAAAATATTGAGACTAGTTCAAGTAATCCATACTATAATACCTTGCAGTTTTGCCATCAAAGTTTGGTTTCGGTGTGTTTGCTGGTTTGGATTTTGTTTGTTTGTTTTTAAATCTTCAATTAACCCCTTAATCCTCAGAAAAATCCCAGGTGTGTCTCAGTGAGATTGCTGTTTTCAGACTCCCAGAAGACTACACAGAGACATATTTTTAAAAGGTCACCCAAACAGAGCAATTCAATTTTAGACTATGATTAAAATGCAAAAACTCCTTGTTCCCAGCTCTCTGCTCAGTCTCTAGAGAGGAGCATAACTATGTAGCAGAACTGATTCTAAGCATTTTTTGCACGCTTAAGTTTCATCACAAGCCTGCTGACAAAGTGCTATGATAATTAATTGCACAGAGACACACACGTGGCATACTGTTGTAGGAATGTTCATAAAACCATTCCTGTTTCTCAATGAGTAAAATGAAACCGTGTTTGGAGCCAAAACTATGCATTCATTTTAATATAGAGTAGAAGCAATTGCCAAAGTCTAAGGAACTTTCTTACTATAACAAACAGTGCCATATCCATGGCATTAATTTCATGATAATTCTGTGTCTATTGAACCTTACAGATGCTCCATCATTGTAATAAAGCAATGACAAAAAGAAATAGAGAAGAGACAACAGGAATATTTTAAGCACATAGTAGGTAAAAAACTATTGAAAAAGATGACAACTTATTTTAAGAAGTTATATATATCAAGTCAACAAAATAAATTCAGAAGGAAAACCTTTGCAGGTTCTTCTGTATAACATATAGTCAGTATCAGGATACTCTATTTAAATTATTTACAAAAACTGCAGTTTGTATTGCAACACCTTCAAGCAAGCTACCTTTCCAAGCATGAAATCCTCATATGCTTCTCCTGTGAACATATAAACCACATCTTATTTCCTCTCCAAATTCCTTAAGACAGTCTATCACCTGATTGCTTCCACCCTTCAAGTCTTTGAAAAAACAAAACTGAAGTACTTCCTAATGCAGCCAAGAGTCTTTAATACCTGGAGTTTTGTTCAAATTTTCTGTAGTAGGAAGCTTGCAACCCTGGTCACCATGGCAAGATGAAAAAAAGATTACACTGCAGAAAAAAAAGCACCAGGGCAAAGCCAGCAAGAAACAGAGGCAGCATTTACCAAGATAAAAGAAGTACATCTGGATGCTCTGTACAAAGGAACTGCTCTTCAGAAAACTTTCCCTAAGTGCCATGCCTAAAACTAAGGAACTAAACCACACAGCATACAGCCAGCCAGACAACTTTCAGTCTTTGGAGTCTACTTACTAGGAAATGTTGACATTTAAGCAGCAAACCTGACTTAAATGTCAGACTAGTCTACAAGGGCTGAATGCCTCAAAGTGCAAAGTTTCTGGAGTTCCCACTGATTTTAATCAGGCTGCAGCCAAGTACAAGGGAGATGAAACTAAGCCTTCAGCTTTGTCCCCCCATGAAAGGTCAGGATGGCCTTGAAGAGCTCACCATGGCCCAGCACCAAAGCCCACTGGAACCAAAGGGAAAGCTTCTCACTGACTTTAACAGCATTTGGACCAAACCCCAGGCTTTTGTCCCCTACTGGAACCCTTTATGAAACTCAACCCCCTTGTGAGTTGCAGCAGGAAGTATTTGGTTGCACTTTCTTTACATTTTTATGTGTGGAGAGAGGAGAGCCCTCTATTCATCACACTGCCTGACTCTTCAAGAACCTGTTTTCATTCACTTTTACTTTTAACTCTCTGCAACACTTTAGGCAAGAATTTTCATTGCAAGTGTTTGCTTTAGGTATAATTATTCTGGGAAAAGGTCAACTAGAACAGTTCAGGTCTTTCTCCAAAGCTTCAGTTACAGACAGAGGAGCACTTTTATCAGTGTCAAGAAGTCTGCTTGCCTCAACTTCATCCTTGAGAAGCAGCATCACCTCACACCAGTGACCCAAAATTTGTGAGGTGGCCATCATGTCCAGGCCATGTTTGCTCTCCTCCAGAGAAGCCACCTGTGGTCAGGTAATGAGTAGTTCAATTAAAAAGTAAAACTTTTCCATTTTGAGAAAGCTGCTGTCCTGAAGTCTGTCTGGAAACCACAAAAGGTAACATGGTTCAATGTTCAGCAAGCCTGCTCTCCACCAACCAGATCGACCTGCAGGAGTGGCACGCAGGGACAGGTCACACTCAATGCCTCAAAGCTTTAGAAGAACCACGTGGTTTCCCAGAGCACCTTACTGGGCTACAACTTGTGTCAGGGAAGGTAGCTAGTAAAACACCTCACAGCTGGTGCAGGTGAAAGAACACACAGTTTGGGTAATGAAACCAAATGAACTGCAAACGGGACCTGGATGAGGAAGTTTGTTAAATGTCAGTAACACACAGCATGGAAAATGCAGTAGCTTTTACATGTAAAATTGCAACAGCTTTTTTCCATGTGAAATCTCAGCTTGCAAACATATCTAAGGTTACACTGAACCTTGCACAGACAACCTTAAGATCAGCCAAAGCTCTTAATTTTGTATGTAGCTAGGAGAAGCAAAGAAATCACTATTTTAACGGTTAAACTGTTTTATACCCCTATTTAACAGCTGTCTTGTAAAAAGTAATTTACCAGTCACATTTCCACACATTTGCCAACCTCTCCAGGCTGCCAAACATCCCTCTGTTCATGGGAACCACACCTGCTCCACCCCAACCAGCACAATTGTGATGCCAAAAACATGCCAAAACACACACACACATTCACTCCCACGTGAGAATAGGTGTGGGACACAGTTAGGGAAAGCATGCTGATGTCAGCACCACACAGCAATATGCTACCTCCTGAGTATGTGATCATTTCAAAGTGTGGGTCTTCCAGATCTCCCTAAAAAAATTATTAAATTAAAGGAGAAAATCCCACTTGTCAGGTTCACTTAACAAGTGCAAGAAGAGCCCATTTGGGCATAGGTTCCACTTCCACTTCATGCCAGCTTTCCCATAAAGCAACCCAGCATGCAATTGCCTGCTTGCTCTCTTTTAAAAGTCTTTCAGGAATACTTCCCAAAGCAACCAGAATCACACAAACAATAAATCCAAGAAAAGCTTAATAGTGCAGGGACTTCTCTCGCACAGTTCGAGCAGAGGCCAAGACAGATATTTGGCAGTCCCAGCTTCCTGAAAAGCACAGCTCATCCTGGAATCAGTTACATCATCAGGGCACTCCAAGGTTTCATAATTGAAGACAGCAGGGTAGGTGGCCCAGTAAAATTCAATATGGTGCAGTTTATAGGAACATACACTTTGCTGGTACCAGATGGACTGTGGGTTAATCAAAACAAACTTCTCTAAGAAGCAGGCAGCTTTTTTAATTTGCCTGTGCCATTGGAGGCACCTCAAGCTTAGAGAACAGTGTGAGGCAGCTCTTCAGCTGCTGCTCATTGCCACGGCTCTGGGAGCTATTGCAGACCACTATTGGAAACAGGTTTATCCCACACTGCAGCTGACTCAGCTTTGGCAGAAAACGTGAGCTTGCTCTGTGCTCTCTTTGAAGGCTTTCTCAAGGGAAGCTAATAAACAATTAAGATCTGTGATGGACTCTCCATCAGGAATGTCTAAAAGACCATACAAGTATGCAATAGAACAAGTGTTGGGATATCAAGAGATTTTGGCCAGGTCACTTCACTCTAAGAGGATCATTGCTCTCATTTATACTCTGCTTAGGAAACAGATCCACTTCCCAGCCAGAGTTTTGAACTAGCACTTTCAAACCCCAAAACACAACACAGTACAGGGTTTAAACAAAAATAGGTGTGAAATACACAGACTTATCATGGTCAGGACACATTTAGGATCAGTTCCTAAACATCTTGCTGGTTTTGAACAGGTATATAAAGGCATAGCAGGACTTCACAGGAGTTTCTTGCAGAACCAGGGGATGTCCACTGCCAAATCATATGAATTTTTCCCCAAATATTACACATGACATGAATAGGATTGGTTCATTCCTGAAGAGACACAGCAACAGCCTATAGCCAACACAAGGCAACTGATCCCCTGGGATGGAGGAGAAAATCATTGCCCATGCTGATGATATATATAAGTATGCAGTAGAACAAGTGTTGGTATATAAAGAGATTTTGGCCAGGTCACTTCACTCTAAGAGTGACCTGGCTCTCATTTATACTCTGCTTAGGAAACAGATCCACTTCCCAGCCAGAGTTTTGAACTAGCACTTTCAAACCCCAAATACTACAGGAAGATATTGGAAGGATGAATAACAAACCAAGGCTGTTCTCTTATTCCTAATTATTGATAACAGTAAGACACCTCTAATCAAGAACATTTTCTAACTTAGATGGGGATATTTTAAGTGCCTTGATAGATGCACACCTAATCCTAAACCAGCTTGACAGACTCCCCTGCAGAGAATAAGCAAGTTTTACAGGAGCCACACTCTGTCTATAGAGACCACCTTACCTTTCCTACTTAAAGAGGACTTCCTTATCATCTGTCCAGACAGCTGCATCTTTTATTGGTGAAGTATCTTTTCCACTAGTTCAGCCTATAGTCCTCCTTGAGGACAACCCTTGAAGAGAAAGTCTGTGTATGTGATATCCCAGAGAGAAAACAAGAATAAAAAAATCCATCATGGAGTAAAAAGAAATGAATGGGAAAAAAAATCAATATATTCTACCATGTCTGGATATTTAACTTGCTTAAAGTACTTGTCAATTCAGGGAAATAAAATACCAGTCATAGCTGCAGGTTTTGCAAGGGAGAAGAAAAGCCCTCCTGCTTCCTTCTTTATGGGTAGTCTTGACCTTGCCCACAGCATGTGTGTGGCATCCTTGCTCCGTATCTCCCTGGAGAGCCTTAAACCCCAGCTACCACTACCCATGCAGACCTAGATGCATAAACACACACAAACAGGAGCAGTTTTACAGACCCTTATGGGAGCCATGGAGAGGTTTTATGAAAGTCACAACTGTTTTAACTCATTTTCACTGATAATGTCATGTATTCTTTGTGCACATTTTCAATTGTGACCATATTTGGAATTCTTGCCGTTTATTGGCTTTTTGGGGAAGGCAAGGGCAGGGCATACACAGCAGAGAAGTTGATCCCACTCATGCCTTTTCCTTATTCTCTTAGGCAGTACATGCTTCACTCTGTGTGGGATGAAAGTAGAGGAAGAAAACTGGGAGGAACAGCGAGAGAAGGAGAGAGAGGCACAGTAAGGGATCAGGAATAGAAAGAGAAAAAAGGAAAGTAGCAATGCACTTAACAGATCAAAGACATGACCGAGAACATAAAAAAGGGTTTCTCCTCATACCAGACATTCCACCCATGTAAGGAGGAGACAAAGTGGAGGAGGGCTAACAGGAAAAATAAGAGACCTCATCAAAGTATGGCCGCCAGATCCGCCAGATCTCGGGAAACCAAAGCACCAAGCCTGCAGTTTCAAGCTTCCATGGATTTCAGCCTTTTATTTCCTCTGCAGCACACACACTTGAGGCACAGGCTCATTTTTCCCTCTCCTAGCCCAGTGAAGGGCTCCTATAGACATATTTCAAGTAACTGCACTATAAGCAGCACTGATAGGAGCTTTGGCTGCTCCCCACATTGAGCTACAAATCCCTATTTACAGCTGCTTGTACTTTTGATAAGCTTTATTCATTCAGGCTGAAAATTTTCTCTTGCAGGAGTTTATGTTAAGATGAAACTGTTTTCTTCCTCAAAATTATCAGGTAAAACAATTTGGCTTTTCCTGAAAAAACAACTGGAGAGATTTGCCCATGTTGACCAAGTTCTGAAACCACTTTATTGGGAAAACTCAGTGGTTCCAGTTTGGAGCAGGGATTTGTTGCTTAGTAGAGGGACTGCAGAGATGCTGCTGGTTTTGATTTCAGTGACAACTGACTGTTTCTGGGCACGTGACAAGCCATGGGAAAAGATCTCTATTTGCAGCGCTCACTAGAGACCTGTAGCAATTCTCCAGGCTCTGCAGCCCTACCAAACACCATCGAGAAGGAACAGCATCAGACTCCTCCTGCATTGCTCCTCAGAGCCACTGAGGTAGGAGATTGTCTCCTGCAATGCCTGTATCCAGCCTGCAGACCATTTGCTGGGACTGCAGATGGCTAAAAATGTGTCTGAAGAAGAGGCTATGTGAGTATGTATTACAAGGAAGAGAGGGGATAAAAGGAGATGAAAGGAAGGCAGGCACAAAGAAGAAGTGGAGGGGAAAAAAGATGAATCAGGAAAATATATATGGCAATATTCAGACCTTTGCTGCTGTCAGAGATCCAGTGGCAGTATCCAAAAAGTCAGCTACCACTGGAGCTCCATTCACTGGTGTCCCCAGTGAGCACTCAGGAGCTGCACTGAAGCACAGAAGCAGGAATACCCCTGCTTTCCCCAGAGCAGCTCCACTTCCAGAAGCAGCTGTGCTCTCCCTGAACCAGCCCAGCAGCAGCAGATGAACCCAAAACCACAGAGGGCTCCAAAAGACTGACTGCTGCCTTTGTGGCTGCACGGGGAAGGTCAGGCAGCACTGGAATACAGCCACCCCCAAAGTACAGCACCACATCCATGGACCACACTCACTCTGCATGTCCAGGCTTAGAAAAGGGGCTGCTGGCACAGGCAGGGAGCACAAGGTCTGCATAGTATCTAAAACACTCCCTAATCACACAAAAGTATCTTACCTGACAGCTTTTATGGGAAGAAAGGATGAGATTATCCTCCTCTCATGCACAAGGCTCAGTTATCCTGAGTGTAAATTATTGAGGTGTCCCTGGGAATCAAGTGTCCCAGTAAAAATTTACAAACAAGCCATAAACATGTGGAAGCCTGCTGCCTTGCTTTGATGCTCTCTGTGAAGGGTTTCATGCCACTAAACACACACTGGTCCAGCTAGCTCTTAATTTACAGAAGGAACCATGGTAGCTTTAACATTATATATGTCCAATTAGGGAATTAAGGATATAACGTTTTGCTGTTGTCTTTGACAAAGATGCCAATAAGCAAACTTTAAAAAGAAAAACAACTAACAAACAAAAAAAAATGCAGAGAAAGAACACAGAAATTAATTTCTTTTAGACTGTCACTAGTTTTGGTGATCTCCTTTCTACTTTATGCATCATCCCTAAAAATGGGACAGGCCCTGATGAGAAGCACAGGGGTAGGTAAGAGTCAGCTGGTCCCAATCCCAAACCTAAAACAACTTTTTAAAGAATTTAAAACATTCTACTGATACAGAGTTTGACTTGAGGAAGGAGGGGAAGAAAGAAAATATTTACAGGCAAAGCTGCTCTCAATCAGGGCAAATACTCAGTTGTGGGTTGTTGAGTTTTTTCTTAAATATCTTTACTCAACTGAATTATATTTTATAAGTCATCATTTGGAGTCAGGTCATCCCCCAAAGCAACCTTTTGGAAATGCTTGGAGAGACACATAATGTTTTAGCTATGAGCATTTCTGGTAAATCCAGTAGAAGGGGTAAGCAAAAGTCTGGTTTCAGAAGGAAATATGGACACAATTTGCAAAGAAATGCAGGGAGAAGATCACTGGAACCACTGGGAAATGTAGCCTGAAGAGCATTGCTTTATTTCAAAACCTACTTGTTTGGAATTTTTTTTAAATTCTTACATAATTTACTTGTAATCTGAAACTACATGTAAAATGCAATTTAAATCTGTATTTTGCATTTAATCAAGGAGGGGGGAAAATCAGGCATTCACAATTTGAATCCTTGACTTTGAGATATCAGGATGAAAAGAGGAGCAGTCATCAGACTGCTTTGATGAGGGACGAGGACTGTGGACCTTCAGGACAGTAAAATAAATGTGTATGGGGAGATTGGTCCCTTTTCCAAAAACTTTTCCCTTCCTTGAGCTACTTTAAACACAGCTTACTGCATGTTAGTACTAAATACTTCAGAAGGAAGGTATTTCCCTTCTGGAAAACTCCTAATCTGACATTTTCTCTACCCTGTCCCTTTGCTTCTGTCAGATTAAATAAAGCAATCCATAAATATGCCAAAACCATCTCTAAATACAAAATAAATGGTAAAAAACTCCAACCTTCCTCACTCTTTTCTCTTAGGAAGAAGTCTGCTATTTTTAACATCCTCAAAAATAGCTTGTTCTTTTTAAACACAAATGACACGAGTCTGTTAGCAATATAGTGAAGAATCAAAATAACATTCTTCTGCGCTGATATCCCTTCAGAGAAACTTTTTGATGTTTGCAATCAAATGCAGCTCCATGCCAAAGTTATACTGCAACACAGAGAGAATCTGAAAGAAAACAATCCAAACATTGGCAGCCAATTACTTCTTTTGTCAGCAGCCCTGTAAGTAAATTGTGCCTGTACTATTCCTGTTGGCATGAAATACCAAACACTGTACTTCCACTTTTATCTCTGTTGCTTTTCCATACAAATATCTACAAATCCTTCAATTCTTCAAATTAAAAATGGACTGATTCTTTCATCACATACATTTGTGGTTCAGTTATGACAGGGTTCATCTGTGAAAAATAAAAATTAAAATCTGCAATAGCCGGTAAAGATTAGTGGCTTACTTTAAATGGATTTCCTCTGCAAAGCTATTCTTTATATCTCATCTAAACAGATAATAAATGGTAAAAGCCAAAAAGCACATCAATAAAAAAATAATTCTGAAACTTGGCAGAATTATAAAAAATAATTACATTTTATCCTATTTTGACCATGATTCAGTCTCATCTATTGCCAGAAAAATAAAACCACAAACGTTCCAGCCTTCTTTAAGTCACTAAGATATATTCACTTTGAACTGCATTGGCAACTTCCAAAAAATAAGCAGTAGCAAGAAAACAACACGATTTTGTAGCCTCCATTTCCACAGAAGTGGGCTTAAATTCTGAAATTTAAAAGCCTGGCAAGCATGAAAAATTCTGCACAGTTTCTCAAGAAAGTTTATGGAATATTGCACTCAGCCAAAAATACAAGCAGCTTCTGCCTTGGGGATTTTGCCACAGCCTGTAACACACCCCCAACTTTTTGCAGGATGGGCTGGAGCTGACAGTGAGTAAGAACACCTTCCCACCTGGCTGAGAGCCTCTGCTCCAGGCACTCCCTGCCAGAAGCACAGCACCCACCTGGCTAGAGGGAAAACATTGGGAACTTTGTTCAAGGCTTGTTACCTTCCAGTGCTGCAACAAAACCAGTCCAGAGACTCTTTATTGATTTATTCACAGGAAACAGGAATTTGCATGAAACTAAGAGATTCTTTATCTTTCCTTGCTCTCCTTTAAGATTTGCACTGCATATGTTTGATCCTATCATTAAACACAAAAAAATAGCCTTTTTGAAAAACTAAGTGAAAAGTACCAGCCAGCATGGATAAAACTGCCAACCAAGAAAGACAGAGAGCTGCTGTTATTTCTGTTTTTGAGTTATTGATTAAATGTAACATCCATAAAGCAGCCATCAGAATTGCTATTCCACAAACATTCCTAGAGAAATAAAGACTTATTCCAAGTGCCAATCACAAATGCTCCTGTGGTTAAAATGCAATTAAACAAGTAAATGATCCAATATACCTACAAGCCAGACAAAAACAAATCATGGGAAGCTGAACTGGGGAGTAAAAACAAAGGTAAGATTTTTTAAACATAATTAAAATTTGGGAAGTGCCAATACAGACTGTTGTTTGTAAGTCATTGAAAAAACTTTCAGGTTACGCATATATGTATTATTTATACTCAGGCAAAAGTGCCCTTTTACAAAACATGTCTCAGGGCAGGAGGTTGCTGCAGTGTTTTCTGAGGAACAGGGCAGCAGTGGAGTGGAGTTTCCCTAAGTGGCTGCTGCCTGTCAAGGCTTACTCCAGAAAGCACCAGCTCACCCAAGTGCACTCTGCTTGAGCAAAGCTATTTTGCCTGCTTCGGTTTCTCTGCTTCCAATTGATAGCTCAGGGCTATGAGGGAGAAGACACAAAAGGGCACTTCTCACAAGGGCCAGCATTTTACAAGATGGATGGAGTGAAACAAGGCAAAGCCTTGATGAACACATTATGCTTCAGGCAACTTGGTAAAACTCACATTACAAAAATCACTGTAAATCGTCTGCGTGAGTTTAAACTCTTGCCCAAACCATACGTTCTGCTTTACCCCATGGGCTGCTCACCTCAGGGACAAAGAACACCTCTGCCCAACTCAGCAGTACCTCTTACAGAGCAATAAAGCCCTTATTTTGGTTATTGAGGGACTTTTAACCCTAATGATCTTGTTTTAGAGCCCTGAGCAGATCCAGGAGCCGCTCCCTTTGCAAACAGGCACCTGACAGCACGGCAGAGCAGCTGTCTCCAGAATTAGGACAGAGACATCGAAACTCACAGAGGCAAATTGATCCCATCGATCTCTCAGAGAGCTGAGAAGCACACAGTCCTCAGAGACCTTTATTATTTCACTCAGCAATGAAAGGGCCTGGCAAGTAAACTACAGAGAGCCAGTTTTATAAGCTAGGAGGGAAATGATTATAGAACATTACAGAACTGTAGCAGTTCAGGGATCTTCCAGCTGGTTTAAATTATTTGGCTTCCTTACAAACATATTGAAAGGGGAAAAAAAAAGAAAACCTCTGAAGGTCAGCCATGAGGGCTGTAGGTACCCCATGAAGCAGAGTTACCTATTTATTCTCAAGCATTTAATGTAGAGATGGGAAGGGGGATGAAGAAAGAATACACAGGGAGAAAGGAGGTTACTGCATCCATTTGCAAATATGGATTAAGGAACACCTTACACAAATGAGCAAAATAAGGAGAGGGATCAGAGAGCAACACAGCTCCCTGACCTCTCTGAGCTCCACTGACCAAAGCAGGCAAATACTCAGGTATGAATTTGTATTTCCCCAGGAAAGTGCTGAACTGACCCCACTCTGCCCTGGCTCAAAAGCTAACTCTTGCTGCTGAAGAGGGGAAATACCAGCAATTCCCAGAAATTCCCAAAGAGAACAGGAGCTGATTGTTTGCCTCCTTCATTAGGTTTTTTGTTTATTACACAAGCGTAGCTATTATATGTGCCATACTGATAGTTTTGCAGGGTAGCAGTAACATACCTAAAATGCCTGGAGAGGAAAGAAGCATTTGCTTCAGTTGAAACTTTTTGATTATTTCAAGCCAGATTTGCAAATACTTTTGCCAGCCCCACGCTGCACTTCTGCAAGCTCCGCAATAAAAACACATGGAGTTGCACTGACCAGCCTCCAGCAACCCAGGCTGGTGGGAACAAGAAGGAACATCTTAACAGCTTCCTTTTTCTATTCCACCCCTGGGAGAAGTGTCATTGTTATTGAATCTAGCTCTTTTTCCACATTTCTTATTTAGACAATGACCAAAATAGAAACAAAACATGTTGTTCACTAAGAAATTGCTTTACTTTTCCATTTTGGGGCGGGGAAGGGGGGCAGGGGTTGCTGCAGATGGTTAGGGCTAATAAAAACCAGTGTTATTTAGGGAAAGCCTTCTAGGATGTTCAGGTGTTTGGTTGTTTTTTTCACTGGGACAAATCTAATAAATTACTTTTCAGCCTGCTGGGAGTCAGCAGGAGCTTGCTCATGTTCCCTCCCTCCTCCAGGGTCAGCAGCCTACCCTCTGCTTTGGTTCCTTGCCCTCTGTGCCTGTCCCTGGGCACAGAGCAAGGCTGATGGCCAACTGTGGGGTTGGAACTGATGCCAACGTGATCAGGATCTTGTGTCTGCCCCTCAGTAATATCTGCAGGACAGGGACTGTGCTGTAGTCACACCCCTCACCTCCACCAACCATCTCCCAATTGCACACAAGCACACTTTAAAAATCAAACCTGCCAGACACCTCATTTATTTCAATTTATCTTTCTCTCTTGCTGATCTGTCTTCCTGACTCTGCAAGGCCAGATCTGATAAAAATAATATCAGCATCCAGCAAGTTATGGCAAAGGAAGTCAAAACCCTACAGACCCCATTCCACTCTCACTTCTGTCAACAGCTAGCTCTTGCTGACCTCACAGCAGGAACCATAACTTCTTTCCCCTTCTTTATTATTATTTTTTAGAGCAACTCTTGGTAGAGAGCCAGCAGTTGATGAAGAATGAGACAATCCCACCGGGTGCTATCCATCTGTGTCCTGCTAGCATTCCTGACCAGCCCAGCATTCAGAATTTACAGTGCTCAGTGAGCACATCACAGCTCAGGATCATCAACCCCACCCAAAGAGGATGCTCCCTCTCCTGCCCTCTCTGCTCTGCCTTGGACAGCGCTCAGTGGGAATCTGACAGACCAATCTACTCTCACAAAACAAACACCCTGAGCCACTAAAATCCTGGTGAAAGTTGCTTGAAACCCCTGCAAGAACATGGCAGCAGAGGGGGTAAAAGCTGACTTTAGTCAAGGGAAATGAGCACCTCATGCACCCTTGTCAATCAGCAGTCTTCTCTGAGTCATCTTCTGTAGACCCTCTTTCTCCCCATCAGCAACAGAGAGCTCATCTCCTGTGGACTCAGTTCCCCCAAACCCCACACTGTCCAAATGCAGCTCAGGCTTGACAAAAATAATTAGAGTGAATACTAGAGAAAAACACCTTTTGGATCTGGTATTTCTTGTGCACAAGAGTGCAAGACACTTTCACCTTTATGGCACACATGCCTTTGAGTTCACAGCAACTGATGCCAGCTTTGATGGAAAAATATCGTGCTGAGCCTCAAAAAACACAGGGCTGGCTTTCCCTTTGCTGCTCTGTGGGTCAGTCAAAGAGACAGATTCATAAAAGGAAAAGCTTCTGTCATCTCACAACACCAGCACACAGACAGTCTGCCTTTTGACAGGGGAAAAAAATAAGATGACTACAAATAACGTTGATATGGTAACACATGTTTAAAATCAATAATGAGAAGGCCAGAGGAGAGCTTATCCAGAATCCTAAGTGCCAGCCTGTCTTACAGCACTTTGGCAGAGGCAGCTCTCAAAAAACAAGGTGGAGATACTTGCTTTATGGCCTGCAACTTGTCTGTGTCAATGCAATCCCATCTCAGCCATCTGCTTCAGCCAAAACCCCGGGGGTCAAACAGCTCCTGAGATGCAGAACTCGAGCAGGCTCTTTGGGACCACACACCTCAGGTCTGAGGGGGAGCACCTGGCTGCCCCACAGCTGCTGAATCCCTCTAAAGTCTAAAACATCCCTCCCCTCCAACCACTGCCAAGTTCAGCATGAGCTGCACTGGGCTTCTCCTCAGACACAGATTTTGGTAACTGTCACCTCTGTGTATGTAGGCAAGCTGTCCAGCCCACAGTCTACCACACCACCCATCCCAGGGCTCTCCGGGAATGTACACATCATGGTCATAATTCCCATCAGAACTTTCAAGTATTTCACCTCCAGAATAGCAGATTGAATTAAATCAAACAATCCACAGCAGTGCCTAGCACAAAAAAATGGCAACATCACCACCACTGGAAATTAAATGGGAGGACATAGCACACAAAATTCCTTGTGCTCTCTAAAGGAGGATCTACTGTGTGTGCTTGCTACCATGCACCTCCACCAGCAAGCAAACATTTTGTAACAAGCAGCTTTTCATCCCAAATGGCTTCCCTGCAATTTCCAGAAGCACCAGTTATCCAGCCTCCCAGATGTCCTCAAGCTGCTTCATGGACACTTTTAAAAGCAAGCATGTGGAAAATGCAGAACTGTTCCCATGATGAAGCTAACCATTTTAGAGGAACCACAGATGTGACTCCTAACATTCCTAACACTGGTTTCCATACGTGTACTTTGTGATCAAGTCAACTGTTGAGAGCTTTGTAACAAGCTGGCTCCGAGCTAAAGGTCACAGTGAGATTAATTTGACCGAGATAGAGAATGAGGGGAGTTGCCATTCCAATTAAACTGTGTCCTTGGCCCACGAATGAAGAAATACACAGAAAGTGGTGGTAAAGCAAAACAGCTTAGGAAAAGTAGTAGTAGTTGCACCAAAACAGCACGTAGATAGCTGATAACTAATTAGCCAATGGTGAACTGAGATTTTGCACTATGCATGAGCTAATTAAAAGGTGTATAATAATTGGCGATTCGGGAATAAAGACGAAACTTGTAGATCATCATCTAGTGAACGAGTCTTCCTTCTCCGTCAGTCAACCACACCAAAAAAATCCCCAAACACTGCAGACACCTTTTTTACATTTGGGTCAACACTGAGAAGTGGGTGACCCCTTCACCAGTTTTGTCCTGCTGCTGATTTACATTCTCAGCACTGTGGTAACAACCTCAAACAGAGACCTGCTTCAAAGCATTCCCAATGCAGACTGGGAAAAAGGGCTTTCCCAGTCAGCCTGATCTGGGATAGTTTATACAGGACACACTCAGCATCTTTACCCTACTGTGGACTGAAAGCAATCCAGAAGGTTTTGTGGTTTCCATTCCTTGCTCAAAAAAAGGGATGTGCTCTATCTTTTAAGAGAACAGCTGTCCCTTTAATTTCTATCATGAAAATAGAGAATGGAAAGGCTGTGTAAGGAAATAGTGTTCTGGAAATAAACTAGTGCAATACAAACATTGTTCCTACGATTTCAATACAGATGACTCCCACCTTCAGGAAGAAAGACACCCAACTCCACTACCTTAAAAAAAAAAATTTAAAAATGCTTTTATCAGACTAAATTTTCAGATTATGTGAGTTAAAGAAAAACAGGGGTTTTTATCCCACCAAGTTTGGGCTTTTTACCTGTCTTTTTCTAAACCTAAAAACCTGTTAAATTATTTTTTCCCTAGACTCCAAGACATACACTTTTCTCCAGGAGACTGAACCACTGCCAAAACCACACTGCTATTCAAGGATCTTAACATGCTTTGCAAAAACATTAATTAAAACTCACACAGCAAGAAGAAGGGAGTAAGGCAGGATCTTTTATTTCACAGCAAGGAAAACTTCATCACCAAAAAAAAGGGACAAAAAGATTTGACAACATACCAACTGCCTCAGAGAAAGTTGTGCTGCAGAGAACAGCAGAGGGGATGCTGGGAGGACAGAGAAGTGCAGGAAGAAGAGTAAAGCCCAGCATTTTATCTCTTGGCAGTGCTTTTGCTAGACTGTGCTCCTATTATACAACATTAAGTTGGCTGAGATTGAAAATAGTGATTCAAGAGTCGGTTTCCTTTCTCCTGGCCCTCCTCTGCTTTCTCACCACACCTACACAATTGCTGCATCCAAACACAGCATCCACACCATGCCAAACAAAGCAGTTGCTAATTATCGTCTCTCATTACAAGGACGTCTCATCTGCACTTCTTTTCAGATTTATCACGCAGCCATTATTCCTCTCTGCAGCATGATTTCCCACTCAAGTGTGGCAAAATAAGGCAATAGCTATTTAAATGCAATTTGCAATATGGTCTGCGTGTATTAATTTCTTAGTGTCTTCTGGGAAGATGCTACCTAATCCATAAATACACATCCATTTGCTTAACAAATCTGTGGACAAAAGAAAAATAGAACTAAAGGGACGATTTCATTTCTACCGAATTTTACACACTCACTTATTTCATAATTCACCAGCACCATTCCATCAAAGTGAACTAAGGTTAGGAAAGCCCTTAATACATCCTTTCCACCATGGCAGGGCTAGAAAGGAAAATAAAGAGGCTCATTCACATAATTTGCTGCTTTTGTAATTGTTATTTCCCTTAAAGAAAGCCTCAAAAGCAGGTTCTTGGTGACTGCTCAGTACTCTTGCAAGCAGAAAAGACAACCTGCAAAGCTGTGAGTTCAGCAAAACAACAATGCTTTCCTGAAGGCAGCAGGTCAGAGAACATTGTGATTCTCGATCCAGGAGGCTGGCACACATCCTAAGCAAAGGTTCTATCCCCTTGAGGCACCCAGAGCAAGCACAGCATGTGGGCAGAAAGGAGCAATAAAGCAGATGAAACTGGGGAGCAGGACTGCTTGGGCTCCATTTCTTAACATAAATAGCTCCATGTAATACACTTTACCAAACCAGAATACCAGAAGAGTAAAGAAGAAATCTGTAATCCCTTGCACTTTTACATTTTCAGGTCTTTGGACCTCAGTACATAACTGACACCATGGCTGTTACTCAGAGCAGACAGTATGGCATCCATGCATTAAGTCATCTACTGCCTGACACCAAAGGCTCCTCCTTGCAACAGAAGTGTTCAGTCTTCACATCAGGTCGAGAGACTGTACCACAGAGTGTATTTTTGTTACAGAAAAGAATGTTTTCAGATCAAATTTGTTTCCAAAACAAAGGAATTCACGTCCCAACGCCTGCCAGGGGGAGGGAAGGACAACATTCCTTCCTCTGCTCTCAGGAAATTACTTACCCAACTGCTGGGAGGTGTTAAGACGACTGAGTCTCTTCCTGATGCCAGTACTGGAAGGTGTCAAATGCCTTCATATCACTCTGCTGTCAGAGCATGGTGAGGGAGCCGAGCACCACATATCTAAGCTCATGCAGAAAGTTTATTTTGTCTCCTCTGATCCAGAAACACTTTATAGCACTAATATATGCAGCTCCAAGTTATTTCCTCTCTGGCTTTTTTTTCCTTTAGCTAGAAAGGAGCTGGTACCATTGCTGAGTGATGGGTGCCTCTTAGAGCTGGAGAGCCTGAAGCTGATGCTCAGCAGCTGAGGTACAGAACAACCCAGCCCACAGAGGACTTCCCTCACCCTGCAGCAACCTGAACTCCAGCCCATCCAAGAGCAGCTGCTGCATTGTCTCATGTGTCCATGGAGGCCAGCTGCAGCCAAGGAAAGACTCCAGCTTCACCTCATGGCTGAAGAAAAGTCAGTCAGCCCTGGGGCTGGGCCAAGCCTGGGGATGACCGTGTCTACACATCTTCCAAGGGAGACAGAGATGAAAGAAGTGGACACCCTGCTTCCCCTGGAGATTTAGCATCCCCTTCAGACTGTCCAGCCAAAAAATCACTATTGTCCAGTAACAGGCAATCCTTCTATGGGACTTCTTGGATAGAAATCCATGGCAAAGACAGAGCAGGCAGATGTCTCTCTGGAAAGACAACCCTCTGGGACCAAGAAGTACGCTACTACTAGGAAGGGAAAGAATTATCCTTTTCTTAAGCCATGAATATGTTACCTCTGCTTACAGGCTAAATCATTTTCACAATCCTTCAGACTCTGACATATCAGACAAGCAGCACCCCCTTGGCATGGCAAAGGAAGCCTATCCAGCCACTCATGGAAAGGGAAATGGGGTCTCCAAAAGGCCTGACACAGCAAGAGCTAAAGCCTCTGGGAGTCCAGAATAAAACAAGAAACAGCAAGTTTTTTCACTAACATGTGGGGAAAGTCTTGGTATTTACATTTTGGTCCAGTTTTAAGTTTCAGTTCTCATCTCATTTAGACATGTTTTGCACTAGTGTACAACAAGGCATAAGCATGAGCCACTATACAAAACAGTTCAACTTCATTTTTCCTGCATGCCAGTTACCAAGATAAAGCAGGAGGCACTCTCTAGTGCTTCACTCACCTATAAAATTACCTTAAACATATCTGGTGGGGATTCTTATGGCATTTTTTTTTCATCCCTGACATTTGCAACTGATGTTTTTTGTCCTGGGCTTTCTCAAAATGGTTGCAAGTCAGAATGAAAAGCTTAAGTTTCTGAAACTGCTGAGATTCTCATGGCACTTGACCAAAGGACATAAATAAAAATGAAAATATGCACTCCAAACATACACTTCTCTTTGGCAAAAGCAAAGGCAAGTTCTCTGGAGAGTCTCAGCTGCTGTCACTGCACGAAACCTACCTAGACAAAGCCAGTAAGAAGGTATGTTGTTTAATAACAAGAAATGGCAATCCTGTGTTCCCTCCCCAGAAACACTTAGGAAATAAAGAGTTGTTGCTGGATTCTGAGACTTTAACCCCAGTTTTGTACCTCAACAGTCTCTCTAGTTCTGTGTGCCCACACATCAACATGCAGGCAGGAAAAGGAAGGAGGATAAAAGAGATGCACAAACATAAGGATTAAGTGGGCAAAAATTGGTTATTGAGGCCTTTAGGCAAGGGAAAGAAAGCTTTCCAGGCAAGCTTGTCAGACAAATAGCCTTCCAAGGGGAGCCTTGGAGACAATCCAACTGGACACACACAGTCTGTGAAAGGAATTACATAACTGGCTGTGCATGATAAGAGGTTCTATGTCTGATAAGCCAAATAGTCCCTTACCACCTGATGTTCATTTGACAGAAGTGACCATTTGCAGATTATCTTCTGGATTGTGCTGGTTTCCATAAGTTTGGGACTTTTTTTCTTTTACTCAGTCAGGGAGTATATCTCCCTTCTTGCTAAAGCCACAGCAAGTCCCCTCAGAGAAGTGGTCCAAGAAAATGAGCATTAACCGATTGGGAAAGGCTTTTAAAACCAATGATCTAAAATTCACCAAGCCCAGTTTAAGAAGGTGAGAAGAATCTCCAGAGGGAGATTCAGCGAGCTGGTGAGATCTGCAATGCCAACCATCCCATTTCCTAAGCTTGCAAGCCTTATCATGAGGATGCTGGAGATGTGGAAACCTCATCTGTGCTGAACACAAACAGAACTACAGCAATCTACACCAGCTGTTCTGCTGCACTGACCCAGTAATCATCATGTGTCCCACTTACTGGGGGACTCTGCTAGAGGGATTAGCAGATTGTGATCATCACACTAAGCTCTACTCACAAAAGCATTAAATGCAAGGACCTAAATGTGCAAAATAATTTCCTGCTTAAGTACCTCAGTGTTTGGGGTGCCCAAGAGAAGACAATTCCTAACTGGCAGAGAGCATTACCCTGCAAGTGATTGCACAGGGAATCCCACATCTCAAAAGCTGGCCCTGGGAGCACCATCTGGACTCCCTCAAGAGCCCTGCAACATTATCCAGTTGAAAAGGCTTTGCTAAATCCTTTGACACTGTCTCCCCAGAGCGTTTCTCTGGAGATATTGGTAGCCTATGGTTTGGGCAGGTGCAGTGTTCTTGGGGTAAAATCTGGCTGAGAGCCAGACCCAGAGAGGGGTGGTGAATGGAGTTATGTCCAGCTGGGCACTGGTCACTCATGGTGCTCCCAGGGCCCAGTGTTGGGGCCAGCCCTGTTTAATACCTTTATCAATGTTCTGGACAAGGGGATTGAGTGCTCCCTCTATCAGTTTACAGACAACACCAAGCTAGGTGTTGAACCACGAGGGCAGGAAGGATCAGGACAGGCTGGATCAATGGGCTCAGGCCAGCTGTGTGAGATGCAACAAGCCCAAGTGCTGGGTCCTGCTCTGGGGTCACAAGAAGCCCTGAAGTGATGAGAGCAGGTTGTATTGAGCCAGGAGTCAGTCTCTTCTCCCAGGTAACAAGTGATAAGACAACAGGAAGTGCCCTCAAGTCAACCCCCAGAGAAGGTTTAGATTGAATATTAGGAAAAATTTCTTCACAGAAATTGCAGTCAGACATTGGAACAGGCTGCCCAGGAAGTGTTCAGAAACACTTTAGGGCTATAGTTTAGTGGTGAACATGGTGGTGATGGATTAATGGTTGGATTCCATGACCCTGAGAGTCCCTTTCAACCCTAATGATTCTGGAAAAAATTCTTCACAGAAATTGCAGTCAGACTTCGGAACAGGCTGCCCAGGAAGTGTTCAGAAACACTTTGGGGCTACAGTTTAGTGGTGAACATGGTGGTGATGGATTAATGGTTGGATTCCATGACCCTGAGAGTCCCTTTCAACCCTAATGATTCTATGGAAGCTAAAGTTGTCTTCAAACACAACCTGGGGGATGACCATGCCCTACTGAATTCCCAGGACTCCTGCCTTCCCTGCAGCTTCCTTTCATGTCCTGGCAGGATTACCAGGGGGACAAGAACACACTGAATCACCACACTAAATCAACATCAGCAATCACAAACTCTCCTGTCCTCCCATGGGCAGGGAGACATCTTTTGTCAAAACATCTGCTTTGAGTTTGAAATGAAAACAGCTCCCTTTTTCAAGACTCTCACATATGTTTTTTCTTCCTTAATACTTTTTAAAGTATTAAAACTACATATAAGTACTACTTATATATACTACATATAAGATACTACATATAAGATCTGCCACCTACTAAAATATAAGCTTTGAAGGCAGAAAACACTTCCAGAAATTATCTTCAGGATCTTACTGAACTTTATCAAATCTTGAGTCATCTTTCTTTTCATACAAGTGTGCACTTCATTACTTGGTAATGGAACAGTAATTGCTCTTCAGTTATGCAAGATGCACCTCTAATTTGTAAGGGGTTTCTGGAGAGGTAATGACAGATGGTTAAAAAAAAATCAAATATGAGAATAGGAAAAGTGGTTATGTAAAAGATAATGGTAACCACAGAGTAGTCTGACAGCTGGGTCACAGTCTCAGCGGGTATAAAGGCACAATGCAGATCTTCTGGTCTTATGCATTCTTAAACACTGAACCTGAAGCCAAATTATTCATATTACTTTGCACTTTAATCTAACTGAATCTCACAAATGAAGCATCATCTGTGTGGGTCAACACCTGAGAGCCCTGCTTTCCTGACAGCTTCCTACACACCCTAGGTAAGCCTGCCAGCAACTCAGCAGAAGGCATTTTTTCCTTCTGAAATTATGCTTCCTGATTATAAAACATGTTGGATATGAAATAAAGGTATCAATCTATCTGGTTTCTAAAAGTAAATTCAATGTAAAACCTGCTAGCAACTACATTGTGAGGGACAACCTTGGGCTAAAAGGGACGATCGCTCCAAATTTCCTCCACCCTCTTTTCTCCAACTTTGCCACTGTGAGCAGGGGCTCAGTGCAGCATTTCAAAGACCACACATTGGCTCACAGCCCTTCCAGACAAAATGTCAACCCCAGAATTGGAGCACTTGCGTTTGCTGATGCGTGGCAGCGCTCCCAAGATCAGGAGCCGCACACCATCCAAATGTCATCTGTGTGTGCAGATGCAAGATCAAGTGCTCCTCCTCATATGACTAATTTTCCAATTAAGATTGAAACACTTTTGTGCTAAAAGCACAACAAGCACATGGGAAGAGCTTGTCCTTGCTCCACAGGGATTTATTATCAAAGATACACTGATTTTACCCTAATCTAGTTGGTTTTACTCAAAGCTTTTACAACATGCCAGTTCTGCATGACAAAACATAACTGTATTTTACTGCTTTCAAACAGCTTAGCATGACATCCAAAGGAAAAAGTTTAAAAAACAAACAAAACAAAGATTGGCAAACGCTTAGAAAGCTTGCTTCACCCTCTCTGATCTCCATGCCAGGGCAGACATATTATTAGCAGGACCCAACTACCTAATGTGAGACTTGTTCCAATCCACATAAACTGCATCACAACAGCAACTGCTCAGTAGATGTACCCAGAGGAAGCCCAGCCTTTTGTCTGTCTGGAACAACAATAAAACAACAATCATAGACTGCAAAACTTTCAGCAAGGAGAGCCCTGTTTAATCTACTGGAAAAAGACATAATGAGATGCAGTGCTTGGCAGCTGAAATTAGACAGATCAAACTAGAAATAGGGACATTTTTAACAGTGAGAATAGCATACTGCTGCAACCATCCACCTAAGGATTATTTCAAATACTCCCTCACAACGAGTCTTTAAAATCAGGGCTGTTGACAGATGTGTGACACAGCTCACAGAGAAATGCAGGCTTCCTGCAGTAATTCTAATATGGAGTTCTGTCTCTTCCACCATGCTCTAGTTCAGATTAGATGATCATAAATGGTCCCTCTTGACCTTAAAAATCTACAATGATGCTCAAGTAATGGTAAAAATTACTTCAAGGAGTCACAGCTCTGCATAAGCCAGAGAGATCACAAACTGTGACATTTCTGCACCAATAGCCTGTGTCATTTCCCTCCCATACAAACAGGCTGAGGGCCACAGACAGACGTGGCTGGACAGCTGGCAGTTCAGGAATCAAATTTAGTCCCTTGCTCTTGGGTTAGCAAAAGCTGAAGGAACTGTATAAAAACCACCACGTACCTTGCAGAAGCACTTCCCCCCTAAAACATCAGCTGGCAGAAGTGTCAAGGACTTTGAAAAGAAATAAAGAATAACTGGTCTAATTCACATTTTCCGCAGAGGGTTGCTACAGTGTGGTCTTTATAAAAATGGCACAGGAAGAACGACAAAAAATTCTCTTTTCCCCAAATAACTGAGCAAATCTAAAATAGTTAATCCTGGAAACACTCTCAAAAGATTAGCCATGGCTCAACTAACTTTAACGATGATAATTTTTAATTTAATTTAAAGTTGAATATCCTTGTGCAATAATGGCAGAGATGAAGGACTGTTAGGGAATAATCTTGTTTACGGATCAGTGAACTCAGAAAATTGCCAAGGCACTGTGAAACATATTCCTTATTCACACCTCATAATTAACTGAGTGTTCTGCTGCAATATTAAAGTCATCTTCGTTATGAAAGAGCTGCTCATTTGGGCTGGTAGGCCACTGAGGGAGTCTCACCCGGTTCTGGCATTTCCAAACTCCCAGGAAAAAGCACCTTCAATCAAAAAAAACACCAGACTCCCAAGGAGTAAGGGAAGCCAGAGAAAGCCTTTGGTCCATGACAAAAGCACAGCTTGTGCAGAGAAAAAACCCACTTCTTCCTTAGTGCCACCTGAGAGCATTTCTCTTTTAAAGGCAATTGGAAAAAGAAAATAAGTTCTCTTAATTAATTCACATTGGAAGTCGCTTTTGATGGAGTCAAGAGGCCACATCAGATCAAAGTAAATAATGCAACAAATAGTGACATGAAAGCCATGGGACAGCAGCTCTCATGGCTTGCACTATCTAGATCTTAGTACTCAAAAGCAGCAAATGCTGAAGCTTTCACCTTCCAGGAAAGCAGAGGATGATAGGGGAGCTCTATCCTTTCAGCAAATTTTAAGAAAGAAATTGTCAATTTACTGGGAGGAAGACCTTTGCTGAGGTAGATCTGCTTAAGATTTGGGAAATCCTGGATTAAGACTCTGCTTTAAGTCAGATTTTATGTTTGTGAATTTGCGCAAATGCTCAAACTTTCTGCCCTTTGATCTATAGAGGTAGTGCTTCTCCCTGAGTGATAGAGCATAGACACGAGGGGATTCTGCCCTTCTACTCAGCCTACAAGCCTTGCACAAGGTTTCTTTGAGATATTACTGATCCCCAAAGAGCAGTTAAGAAGAGAAGGATATATTGTAAAACCACATGTAGGTAACTGAGACCCAGATACAGCAGCTACAAACTTCCATGGTGTAATCTCTGGCCCCAAAATCAGCTTGGCTCATCTCAGCTTAGTTCAGCATCTCACTCCAGCTTTTCCCTTGTAATGGGGAACAGGCCAGGCAGATGCAGGCAAAGCCAGTACACACAATAGAAAACACAGTAATAAAATATACTCAGATTTTTCCATTCTGATTTTTAGTGTACGTATTCCCTAACAGGCTCCAGTCAAAACAAAAGAATTAAACAATAAATAAAAAAGTGATGCCATAAATCAGCACAAAAAAACACCACCACAGCTTATAAAAAACAGAATAATACAATGAATAAAAATCCAAGTCCCAGCATCTGGAGTACTGCATGACATTCTGAGACCTCCCCTTCCTCTGCCCATTTCCCAAAGGATCTAATAGAGATCAAAGAGGTACAGGAAAGGGTAATAAGGCTCATCAGACACATGGAATGGTGTCTGCGTGAGGAGAGAGTCAAGAGAACAGGGCTCTCCACCCTGGGAAGGGAGTACACACAGAGGTACTATAAAATTATGAAGGGCCTGAGGAAGGGAACCAGCAAAATTACTTTCTACCTCTTATCACACAAAGTCAAAGGGCTCCCAATGAAATTATCAGGTTTCAAGCAAACAAAAAGATTCCTTTATATGGTGTGTAATTAAAATCACAGAACTCGCAGCGACAAGAGGCCCTCAAAGCCAGAGGAGAGAAGGGTTCTAAAAAGGAAATTAGGCAACTCCACAGAGGACAGGTCCATGGAGAGTCTTAAACACAGTGCTCCAGATACAGCATCCAGATCCATGGACTCTAAATCAATGCCTGGCACATGTTCAGCAGCCACAGTAAGGAAAGATAACCCTGTCCTGGCCCCACTCCCATTTTTTTCTTCTCTGTAAGCATTCAGTAAAGACCACGGTCAGAACACAGAGCTAGCTGGATCCCTGCTTTGATACGGTGTTCCCACAGTGTTCTTCTATTATGTTAAATATACTAATAGGAGTTCAACAGACAAATCCTCACTTAAAGTAAAAGGAATTCTTTGTTGGGTTGGTTTTTTTCCCTTGAAGAAGTATCATGCAAAAATTCCTCTATTTGTACTAATGCATAGCCAAATGCATGAACAAATGCCTTCTGGGTGGAAAGCATCATCTCCAAAAGCTTGTATGGGCAATGAATGAAGGAATTTCATTATCCAGAGTGAGTAATTCCATGATGGAGATACCATTCAGGACCACAAGCAGGGTCATGACAGTGAATCCACAGTATGCCAGCCAAGATCAGCAAGGGAATGCTGATCATAACAGACTGATTAGAAAGATCAGCATTAGCAGCCATTTAGACCACAGACCAGGTGACAGCTTTCTAAAACAAAAATTCCTGATGCTTTCACCAAAAACATTTGTATTGTAAGCAATTCATCTGCTGAAATGAATGTTTGACATAATTAACAGTGGAGAGAACAGGGGACAAGAGGGAGGACAACAACAAATTAATTGAGTCTACTACCAGCAAACAAACAAAAAAAAATCTCTGCTTCCAACTTCTACAGACAAGTCACAGCTGCAGTGATAGAAGCTGCTGTCATGAGATTAGGCAGCGATTATGGTAAATGCAATTAAATAATCAGCTAATACCAAAATATTCCAAGAGAACCCAAGGCCATCATTTTACACCAGCTTGGTCTCTGCAGAAATTCCTAGCATGGACTTGAAGGAACTGTAACAGTGTGTATGAGGGGATAAAGCTGTGTTTTATGGAAGGATATAAAAGTAATGTTGTCTAGCATGGTCTTGAAGGAACTGTATGTGTAACAGTGGTGTATGAGGGGATAAAGCTGTGTTTTATGGAAGGATATAAAAGTAATGTTGCATCTCCCTTCCACCTCTAACTGATAATTACTCTTTCCCTGAATTTTATTGTGAACAATCAGTGGAAAAGTTTCTTGTCAAGCTTTTTCTGCTAATTTTCCTCTTTGGAAGAACATCCAGAGGGTTTGTTGGTATCTTTCACAGATGAAATGGAACAGTACTTTATTCCATACTTGTTATACTAGCACAACCAAAGCACAACCATAGTTAGTTTCAAAGTAATAATTTTATGTTTAATATCTCCTTATGCCAGAGCTGATTTGCAAAACCAAGGGATTTCACAGGTCACAAAAGGAGATATTTGAGCAGACTCAGCCCCCTGTCTGAGCAGAGGAACTACAGCAAAACATGCTGCTAACCCAAGTTTTAAACAGAGGGAGCAACGGCATTACACACATGGCAAAGGAATGATAATTTCTTAAGATAACAGAACCTAACTTTTAGAAAGGAGGTGAAAAAGAAGAAATCAAAACAACTACCACAGCATATTCCAGTGGAAGATTATCATTTAAACTACTCCATGATCAGCTGTGGCAGGCAATGAGAACTCATAAGGCAAAGCAGGGTGTCACCAGATGCTGCAGGACCCGTCAGACCTGGAAAGCAAACACTGGACAGCTGCATTCCAACAGCCCAAGCACAAACCTCGCCTTTCTCAGCTTACTTTGGCCAATATCTGAATTTTAACACGGATGTTTGGGAATGTGGAATGCATTTTACAAGAGTCCCTTCTGCACTGCAGTTTCCTGGATATTCACATTCTGGTAATTGCTTAAAAGAATAGAAACAGAAAATCTGCATTTCAAAGATCAAGAGAGAAAAGTGTGTTCCAGCATTTCCAAGCCAAGTAGAAGATTAAGGTTTCTAATGCACTCGTTGGAAAAGAATATTGGGATAACTGCATTAGAAATGTGAAAGAGGATTTAATACTCTACTTTAGATTAAGTTGAAGATTAAGTTTCTAGTCAGGGAAGAATCTGTTCATCTTGGAAAGTATACAGGGAGGATGGGAGAAACATTACACATGCTAGCAGATTTTTATTTAGACTTTTTAACCAAATATTAAATCTCAACAGCTACTTCATATTAAAAAATTCAAAGTAACCCTTTTATCACACAACCAAAACCATCCACCTGAAGTTGCACTTGATGAGATTGGCGTCCTTGTGGTTTTGAGCAAATGATTGCTTGTATCAGCCTGTGAACACTTAAAGCCAAGTAACTTAGTCCTGAGAGTCTGCTGTCCCTCCCTTAATGCTGTGATTACCAGGTTCACATGGACCAGCTTGGAAAGCATCAGTCATTAATGAGGTAGGTAGTTACAGCTGAGTCCTTTACTCCTGAGAGCAGCCTAGAAGTTTCCAAAAAGACGTCCAAAAAATGTGCCTGGAAGTCAAAGTGTAAGAGAGAAATTGTTCAATTAGATTTGCTATCCAGGGAAATCCCTGCAATAATCTCAGTATCATCCATCTTCAGGTGTTGTGGTTGGATTTTTTTTATTTATTTCCTGGGTGGCTGAAATACTATTCTGTGCCAAACTAACCCAGATTTACTGCAAGGAAAATGACCTTGCAAGCCATTAGGGTTTGTTCCTGCTTCTCTGCCGCTGTTAATTCTCTGACAGTGGTTTACAAGGCTTTCAGAGAAAGCCAATGGACACGGGCATGCTGCTGCTTCAAACACTGCTTTAATGAGACTGCCAGGAACTGTGAATAGAAAGGCAGTCCTGTTAAGCAAAGGGAATGAACAGAGACTCCTGTGAGTCAGCTCTGGGACACACAGGCTGCACCTACAAATTGGGGATTTCCAATTAGCAACACTGGGAACAGAAGAGGCTGATGTACAATGAAGTGACTGCAACTGCAGGGCTTAAACGCAATTCCCATTAATGAGAGAGAAAAACCTTCTCCCTCTGCACATGAATGAATAAGCCATCAGCATCTTTCAGAAGACGGGGAAAAAAGAAACCCAAAACCAGTCATTAACTTTTTCTCCTGATTCCATTTTGCACAGCACCATTCTTTGTCCGAGGTACAGTTTCCACAAAATGGATTTTCATTAACAAAATCCATCTTTAAAGGACTAGAACATGTTAAGTCATCATCAGCTAAGAAAAGTAACATCAGACTCAGTCTCGTCCCTTTTTTCTGACATTCAACGTACATGAAGGCAAACTACTTCAGTTTATTTGCTGCTTACTGAAATAAATAGGGCCTCTTGGTACTGTCAATATAAAGACTCCAGGAGAAATTATTTACTTTCCTCTTCCTTCGAGGAAGTACTTAAAAAGAGGGAGAGAGGTGTTTTTCTGTACTGCAAGAAAAGTGCTATCCAGAACAGTGGCTGAAACAGATTCAACAGAGGGTGTCAAATTTTAAACCAACCCTCTTCTACTCAAACAACTGCATGCACAAGTGCCTACTTTTCCAGCCACAGGGAAGCCAAGAGTGAGATCAACTGTGGCTCCATGCCACCCCAAGCACCAGAGCAGAGCAGAGCAAGCTCCTGGCTTATGCCTGGCTCTCCAGGCTCCCTCCTCCTCAAACCCAGGCAACAAGCATAGGGAAAACTCCCAAGTTAGCTACAGAGCTGAACCCTCAAAGCTGGAGAGAAGAGGTCAAAAAGAAATTGGGGTTTGCAGCCCATAGAGCAGAAACCCATGCAGAGGGGAGGAGGAGATAAACAAAGACAGCGAGTGCTGAAAGAATCCAGAGGGACCTAGCCCCCATGCTGGGCAGAGCTTCCATGGCAAAAGATTGAACTGGGGAGATGGGAGGAATGGGGAGCACAGGGAGAATGCAACAGGCAGTACAAGGAGACAGATCAGGGCCCTTGACTTGGCTTGACAAGGACTGAGGGGACAGGAGTACAGGAAGGACTTTGGGAATGAGACTAACACAGTAGCTCTTGAGGAAAGCAGCAAGATCCAAAAGGCAAAGCCTGAGCAGCAAAGACTGAAAGCAAATAAATGGCTAAGGAAAAGCAAACAAGAGAAGAGATGAGGACAGGAGGAAGCAGGTGAGGCAGGGCAACTAACTGGGGAGAGAGGAAGGAAAGGACTGTCAGAAGAAGCTGCACATGCTGGGCTGGGTTTGTTCCTCTCTGAGTCTGGAAGGGAACATCATATCATTGTGCCTCCTCAGTCTGCAAATATCTGAAGGAAGAGGTCACTCACCTCTCAAGACTGACTCCTATAGAGGACAGTCTCCTGTTGCCACCAGACAGTCAGCTTGCTCAACCAGCAGATGTCCATGAAGTAAATACAAAGGTGAATCCGACTCTTAACATCCATGTGGTTCCCCTCTATAAAATTTCTGGCTATTCACTTTACTTGCTCTGAATAGTAAGGAAGTTACACATCCAAAAATCATGCCAAAAGTACTTTGGAAGAGTACAGACCTAAGTAACAAACTGCAAGGAAATACCAGCACTTGGTAGTGTGTACACAGAGGAATTACTGAGAGGTTGTAAATCTATCTCAGAGCAGGACTTAAATAACACAAAGTAAGGAGGGCATGGGGCAATGCTCTGGACCAGAAAGAAACAAAATATCAAATAGTTACTCATTAACTGATCACCATCCATTCTGGGCAATGACTCAAGCAGGGATTGTGCAAAAAAGAAAAAGCTATGTGATAGTGTAATTAAAGACTGTCACAATAAAAACACACAAGGAGGCCAAAATTAAAGCAGATCTTTCTTATCTGGCTAGTCCATACTTTTGCAGCACAATGAGGTCTAAACAAGTATTTTTTTTTGCATTCATGCAACCTTAGTCATCACCATATCAAAGCAGAGCTGCTCTTAACTAAACTTCAGTCTGCAAGCAATGAGTTCAGTTACTTGCACTGAAACAGCACTTGAAGATTTCAAAAATTAAGACACATAATGGCACAAACATGCCTAAGAGAGAATCCTTGGCTTTGTTTCTCTTTTGGGAGGGGGACAGAAGACAACCAGCACATCACACAAATGGAAGTAGAAAAGCAGCAGGCATTACTGTGCCTCATCTTCCAGCACATGCCATGGGAACAGAGAGATGAAATTATTTCCCCAAGATTACACAAGGGTTCTCTGGAAGACAGTTGCAGGCCAGAGCATGTAAATCCTTGGCTGAATCCATGGCTGTAAGCACAGGGGCACCCACATCTCATGTGTTTCTAGGCTCTAGCAGAGCCTTCTGGTGGCCTCAGGTACCATCTGTGCATGACAATAAATATTGTCACTGACTGCAGGGGAATTCCTGGCCTTCAGAAAGAGTCACTCAACATTTCCTACGCAGACTTTACAGACACAGCAGTACAGAGAGCTATTGCTCAAACTCACAATGGAAAAACCATCTTAAGAACTGAGTTAAGAGAAGAATAAACCACAGGCCAAATCCACCTCTGCAATCCATCTTCCCAGAGGCAGCCAAACTTCATTCATAACCTAAGCTCACTAAACAGCAAGAATGACAGAGCCTTAGCAAACCTGCTAGAATTAAAAAAACTTGCACCACAGAAGCAGCATCCCACGGATCCCAGGATAGCAATGACACTTACCTAATCTGCCATCTTTCAGCACACACTGTGCCTCTCCAGGCCTTGGGACTCGGGGCCCTACTTGCCTTTTGGAGCAAACTTGTGTTGTCCTATTCTTAATTCAATTTTAAATATAAATTCAAGGGGGGAAAAATCAGCCTATAGCCAGTGACAATGCAGCACTTCCTTTTCTCTGCTTTCACACAGAGGCAATTCATAACAACCTTTGCTCAGAGCATCACAACTAGGAGCTTGATCCTTTATTTGTAACATCTTGCAACCCTGAGGACATCACCAGCAGAGGAGGAAGGAAAAAGCCTGGGCTGGCTCTATTGCTTAGTGTTCCAGATTACTCATTTTGTTTTCCTAAAGAAGAAAAGCATTTTGACTGCTAGGCTCCCAGATGTTGCAGTAAGGTAGAAAAATCATAAAGAAAGGCTTCATAAAAGCAAGCCTGTTCTCCTAACATCAATGGCTGGCCTTGTCAGGCTAGCATTTTGCAAGTTCCCATGTGAAAGCAATCCTGGTGTGAGCAGTTCGTTAGCATAACAATCTATTCCTGGGTGAAAAACATCTTGCACCTGTATAAACTGTTTTTCATTAGATAGAAAAATGAAAACTATCTCTCACAAACAACTTTTCCTGCACATACACACGGAGGGTTTGAATGACCAATAAATACAGGGTGACAACTTGTTACTAACCAATAAGTAATTGGCAAGAAAACTACTAAGCAAATGGAGACACACGCAAGGTCTGGAAAACTGTATAAAAAGGAGTTATGTGAATGAACAGGGGGCTTTTTTCCACCATGAAGGAAATGGAGTCCATGTGATTTATTCCCATACCCAGACCTTTTTCACCACACACAATCCCAAACTGCCCTGGAATTTCTCCACCAGCTTTTGCATGGTGTTTGCAAAGCCCTTCAACACTTCCTTGCTATTTTGCTGTTGCACGGCAAGGAACTTTCAGGCCAGAGATAAGTACCCAGGTTTCCTGCCTGATTTTAGTCAGGGGCAAACACACAACATAAATAATAGTTACCTCCCTGCTGCTTTTCTCAGAGACACAGGTTGCTTTTTGCTGCTGCGCTTTGCATATGAAAGCGACCACCACTGACCTCCAGGGTGTGTAAGTGCAACTAGGAAAAACTTACCAAAATTTAAGAAAGTTGTACCCCATCTAACAGAAAGTGTTTTCCTTACACTTTTATAACCCAGGCACACTTTCCTATCAAACACCCTCTAACAAATTCAAGAAAAGGTGAAGTTTGCACACGTGAAAGCCCACATCTGGGAAAGTGGTCACACTATTCTCTCTTTATCAGTTAGAAATCTAGGATGTAGCATTGCACTGTGTGGCAGGGGGAAGGAGCAGAAATTCAGCTGACACTTCTGCTTTTTGAACAGGAATTTCATGTTTAAGCAGAAATGTGCTATACTATCATATTAGTAAAAAAAAAAAAAATTAAAAATCATTGCTACACAAAGATTGGAAATAGAAGCAAGCAGTGAGGAAAAGCCAAGCAATTGCTATACAATCCCACATTGTGTGTGCCAGTGCCTTCCCTCCACTTCTCCCTCTGCTCTTCCTTCATGCTGAAGGACAGCATCTGTTTCAGCTCAACCCCTGACCAGGCACACTGCACAGGGACTCAGGGAAGATATGTTATGACCTCAACATGTTTTTCCTCACAGTCTATCAAACTTAGGGCCAGCGCAGACATCCCTGGAATGCACCACATTCTGCAGAGCATTTCCATCTTCCTTCCCTTGCTACTGACAGAGGAAACAACAGTGCCACCAGTTTAGTCATCAGATCACATTTATCCCTGCTACAGCCTTTAGGATTTCATTGGATTTTGGATCAATGGGGTTTTGGGCCTGGTTCCCACAATGCTAATGAGTAGAGAGCTCCCACACTCTTTTACACACACAAACACAGATTTAAAGTGATGCTGCTGGGCACAGCTCCAGGTACACCTGCTTTTCGTGTAACCTGGCAAAAAAATTAAATAAAATACATAAATAAAAATAACCTACAAAAAACACCATTCAACCATTCACACACATAGAAAATAACAGCATTAATTCAAGTCTATGGTCCACTCCAAGGGAAGAGTCTCACCACCAGCAGACACAATAAAAATGAGCTTCTAGGATACCAAAGAGAAACAGAGATTTCAGTTTCAAAAGTATGCAAGCTATTGTGGTCTTGTTTTTCAAGAAGCTTAGACTGCAGCCTCCACTTACTGATACAGCTCAAAACCTTCAGAGTGATTAGGTGGCTCAGAGGTGTTCATGGGCTGAACCACATTTAGTAACACAGAGTGTGAGGCACATCGAACACGGCATAACCAAAACCAATTAAGAAAAGGGAAAAAGGTAAAAAAATAGATGCCAGTTTTCAGTGGCTTCACCAAATTATGAGAAAGAGAATGAGTGATAATTGCCATTGATAGTGATTTTCAACAGGACACACACCACACCAGAGTGAAAGCACTGAGGCCTTACCCCAAACACAAGTACAAGCCTGACATGAAAGTTCTTGTCTGTCCTTCCCCATTTATATCATATGGAAAGGCACATACACTCACAAGCCTCTTTCAGGTTTTAAAACTCAGGGAGAGGGATCAAACCCACAAGAGATTCTAGTTACCTCATCTCAGTAGCATATGCCAGCATTCCCCAAAATTGCAATAAATTGTGGTGATAAAACCTACAACTTCCTCCAGACTAACTCATTCCTTACTTCTAAAGGCAACTAGGACTGCAACCCACATATTCATTGGATAGCTGAAGATAAGAGCAAGTGACAATAAAGAACAAAAATATCTCTGCACCAAGAATTTACATAACTAGCTCCAGTTACTGCTAATTAGACCAATTCCCTTAATTCCTCCATTACATCTTCCTGCATTTTTCAGTTAGCACTAGTAAGAAGAGGTATAATAAATTATTATTGAATAGAAACCTATTTGATCACATTAGAAGTATTCAAAAGTACAGATTAGTGCCCTACTACTTTATTCTAATTAAAACCTTACAACTAGTAATCTGGTAGACTAAATAAGACACCTGAAGCTACTTTACTGTGCCAAGTCTGTCCACCAATTTTGGACCTTCTAAAATATTTAAAGCTTCCCCCAACCCCCCAACCTTTTGCTGTGCAAGAAGACCTACACAAGTCAGACAAATGTGAATTACACGGAAAAACTGCGTAATGAATCTTACAGATTAAACAGCAACTTCATCTTTTCTTTTTTTTTTCTTCTATAGCAAGGTTGTTGGTTTTTTGTTTTGTTTTAATAAATACAGATTATATTTTAATAGCAAAATTGTCTTTTTGAGTTTTTCCTGCTTCATATCATATAATATGTCAACAGTACAGCTCTCACAGGCAAGCTTCCCTCTCAGCCACTGGGACCAAGCCAGCTCCACTTTGGGCATCCCACAGCTACCTCTCACACAGCAAGTCATTGCAAGTGTGTTGTACACAGTCAGTCACTTGAGAAGAGAGCAGCTGAGCAGCTTACACCACCATGAGAGCCCCTTTTCAAACAGAAAGCAGCTATGTACGTGCAGGGTTTGATTTGCCATGTGCAGAAATCCTTCACAGCACTTGAAGAGGCAGCTGCCAAAAAGCAAATGCCAATTGGCAGCGTGGAGGAGCTCCCTCTGAAGCCATCCCACGTGCACGGGCTCTCCAGCACAGCTTCTGCAGCCTCTCCTGAAGAGGCTGGGAGATGAGAGGCTTTCCTTTTGTGTAAGAAAGGGATGTCCCCAAAAGCGGAGGCAGAGGGAGGGGGTTTGGAAAAAAGTACAAAGCAAAGGAGGGGAGAAAGAAGCAGTAGGAAGAAACAGGAGAAAAAGAAACAAGGAACAAGATGACGGAACAAGACAGAACATGTTTTTTATATTGATAACCTCCTTACCCTGTTGGGTACATCAGTCTCTCCCAAGTAGCAAGCAACAAGACAAGAGGAAATGGCCTCAAGGCATGCCAGGGAAGTTTTAAATTGGATATTAGGAACATTTTCTTCACTGAAAGGGTTGTCAACTGTCACATTCATATTTTCTGAAAAATCTCTTTGCCCAGGATTTTTCTCCTGGGAAGCTGAGAAGCCTCAGACAAAGAGGAAAACAATAATTATCTCATTTGCTTCTCCTGTGTTTTGTGCCTTTGGAATGTGTTTGGAGATTGTTTACCAACCAGGTGATCTTTTCATTAAATTCTGGTGTGAGTTATTTTCACTCATTGGCCAACCAGTGCCAAGCTGTGTCAGGACTCTGGAGAGAGTCATGAATTTTCATTATTATCTTTTTAGCATTCTGTAAGTATCCTTTCTGTATTCCTTAGTATAGTATGGTTTAGTATTCTTTAATATAATATAGCATCATAAAATAATACATTAGCCTTCTGAGAACATTGAGACAGATTCACCATTCCTTCCTTCATCTGGGGGCCCCACAAATACAATAGTCAACAACAGACTGCCCAGGGAAGCAGTGGAGTCACCATCACTGAAGGTATTTAAAAGATGTGCAGGTGTAGCATTAGGGACATGGTTTAGTAGCAGGCTTGGCAGAGCTGAGGTAATGGTTGGACTTGGTAATCTTAGATGCTTTTTCCAACCTGAATAATTCCATGATACTATCCATCAGGGAAAAAAGAGACAAAGACAAGGATCAAAGAGCACAAAAATCCTAACACGTCCTCAGATATTTGTGGGATTCACATTCTCTGAACGTGAGAGAAGCAGTGAGAGAAGCAGAGAGAGGAATGATCAAAACAATTCTTATCTCATTCGCTGCTCCTGTGTTGTGCCAAAGTAGAATGCAATATGGAGATGGTTTACCCAGAGTGATGGTGTTCTGTTTCCTTGGCCTATCAGGGCCAAGCGCGTGTGCAGGCTGTCAGTCAGCAGTCACAAGATTCTGTGCAGTGGAGTGAAGTTGGGTGCTTGGGCAGATTTAGTTTTAGATGTAATGTAATATAGTATAATGAAGTAATTAATTAGCCTTCTGATATCCATGGAGTCAGATGCATCATTCTCTCCCCATAGTCGGGGTTGCCCTGATTTCTGATAGATATTCTCTTCCTTTCTCCCTTAACCCTCCTTCCACATCCTCCTGTCTTCCCTCTGCAGTAACACAAAACCTACAAGCAATTTCAGGATAAAAACGGCTAAAACAAAGTGAACAGAGCAGGAGTGGGCAGCAGTACCTGCGAATGGCCCAGATGGCCCTGCTGGGCACGGCCAGGCCCCCGCTGGGCTGCTCCTGGGGCCCTGGCGGGTGGCAGGAGCTCCAGGCGCCGCGCTGGGCAAAGCGCTGCTTCCCGTTCTCCCGGCCAGACAGCGGCACCTGCGGCGAGCCACACCGAGAGGACACGGACACGGGCGGCCGGGCGGGCCTCTGGTGAATGCCCCCGTTCCTCCTGAGAAAAGGGAGGAGAAGGGGAAAGACAAGGATGTAAGGACTTGTGCTCTTTGCGCTTTTACTTATCAAAAGGTTGAACGCTATGAAATCGGCACAATGCGGTATCAAACTACAACAGACAACATTGCTTTAATCCATAGGAAAAGCCTTTCTGTGCTGAGAGGACAGTATTTATTAGTTCCTAACTAGAGCCAGAGACTTGACAGCAAGAGAAGATGAGCATTCCTGTATCAAGCTGTTCTCTGGACCGCTGTTAAGATGGGAAGCACTGTGGTGTCACTCCTAATTTTTTGCTCCAGAAAACAAATGATGTTTCTCCACTTTTAAACACAAAACAAATCTGGTCAGGTTGGAAGAAGGAGCAGATAAGTTTTCAGCGGCACATAGAAGGCTGTTTGTTTTGTGCTGCCCCTTAAAGTCAAATGCAATCATAAAATCCTGAGCATCACAAAGAGATAAATGCACAATACATGCAACCAGAGGAGATACGAAAATACAGCACATCTGTACTAAAGAGCTTCATTCCTACAAGATAAATAGTGCCACATCTGGGCAACTGGCCGCCACTGAAACAAAAAAATAGCTTGAAAAGACCCCCTAGAATGTGGGCCTATGGGAAGGGGGAGACGGAGGAAAGGAGGGAGGAGGAAGGCACAGATTTTCCTCCAGTTAATTAACAGTTGTGTTCCCTTCAGCCAGGCAGCTCCTGAAACTCGCCTGTCAGGGTGCAAATGCAAGTGTTAACAAGCAAGCTGGCTGTCAGCCCCCAAAAATCTCCCTGGCTACTTGCCCACCAGTCACACCATTAAGAACTACTTATCCAGTGAAAAGAGTAGGGCAGGGAATCCCCTGCCGATCCATTGTACCTGCCTGCTGATTGCTTGTGCTGCCAGAGGGCAGGTCTGAAACTGGTCTGTGCCCATTAGGGCCTAGGGAAAGGGCCACAAAGGGAGGGAAGCCAGGATGCTCCTGGGAGTCCCCCTTCTCCTCCCTGCAGTTGCTGCTCTCACCTTGTGCCAGCTCTGTTCATTTAATTCGCTGCAGAAACACAAATTCAGTGTCCTTTTTATAACCCAGACACACACACAAGCTCATGTAGGGTGTGACATGTTCCAGGGCTGGTGGGGTAGCACCAGTGGAAGCACAAGAAATTATATGAGGAGCAAGACCTCCTATGCTCAGGAGCAGTGAGCTCTTACACTCACTCACAGATCTGCACCAGGGATGTTTTGGGAGACAAAGGGATAAAAACTATATAAAATGGTTAATATAAAAATATTCTAATAAACCATGACTTCTGGCTTTGAATGGAGATGGAAAACAGCATAGTTATTTGTGACACTAAGTGGGTGAGGGGTACAAACTTCAAAGCATTTAATTTCTCTCCAGTGACTTCTGAGAGCTGCTAATTATTCCAACCAGAATTGGATGGGTATTTTCCCTCTTTTTCCATTCTGAAAGGACAGAAAAAACATCAAACCTAGTTTTACTACTAAACATCATATAACATTTCTAAACCCAGGGCATTGTGACAGAATAATCAAGCAGACACTGTGAATGGAAGGAGTTAAACCAGAGGAACTTCAGGATGTTGATGCTTCAGTCAGAACTCCCACTCTAAAAATAAATGTTAGTCTTGCCAGGGTGAATTCAGCATTTTAGGGATCAGTTCTTCACATCCGGTCGATTTACCCAACAAAAGTAATCAGGCAGCAAAAGAGTAACAAAAACAAAAAATTAAAAAAAAAATAAAAAAAAAACCACTGCCACAAAACACAGAATGCAATTGTGGGTCCCTCCAAATTTGTCAGATGTGTACCATCCATCTAAAATTCAGCAGGGCAAGTCCATTTCCCCTCAGTGCTGTATGCCATAATAACACATATTTTAGACTAACGGGTGAAAACACCTGAAAAGCACCATGAGCATAACAAGTTACTTACAATTTGAGCCCATTGTAGGAGAGGGAAAAGAAGTCATAAACCAAGCACACACCAAACACAGTGACTCCAGTTTCTTTCACCAGCATTGCACACGTCCCAAGGAATAAACTAAGCAGCAAAAAGAATGGGGAGGCAGTGGGAGGGAAATGTTCCCCAACATAAAGCTGATCCACACTCCTGAAAAACAGAATTGACATAAAATATCTTAACTTCTCTGCTATTTTCATGTTTACTACAGTCACACAAATACTGACACACTCCTCCTAAATGCCTTAAGATGGCTGACGCAAACATGTCCAGACATGAACAATCTAAAATGAGAAAAGGCTTAGCCACAGGACAGGAAGGGAAGATGCAAATACGGGGAGCTGCTTCAATTCTTGGTGCACAAGAGGTGAAACAAAGACTAGCAGAAAAATAAAGTAGACTTGAAACAGTTAGAGGAAGGCAGAGTAAGAGGGGGCTGCTTCAATTCTTGGTGCACAAAGGTGAAACAAAGGCAAGCAGAAAAATAAAGTAGACTTGAAACAGTCAGAGGAAGGCAGAGTAAGTACAGAGAAGGCAGGAAAACACCTGCTTTCTGTCATGTGGAACACACATGCTTAATTCTCCTTCTGGGACAAAAAGCACTAGGCAAGAAAAAATTCTTCCATCCCACCCACAGTCCCCTGAGTCAGAGATGTGCCCTAATCATTAACAGACTGGGCAGCAAGCCCCTATCACATGGGAGAAGGTAGGAAAGAACTGAAATCAAACAGGCAGATTCCTGTGGGCTCACTGGGCTTCACACCTTCTGAAGAAAACAATATTGTGGGTTTGTAGAAGACAGCCCCAGAGGGATATCAGCAGTTTTTCCCTGTGGCTGGGATGACATGGTGCTATTTCTGAATGCAAACAATGTTATTTCAAACCTCAAATAATGCAAAAGGTGCAGAAACCCCATCCAAGTAAGCTATTTCTGTATCTATACTTGTTCAGTTACAGTTTTAGAGCACAGAGCAGCAAGCAGTGCCAAGTTTTCTCCTGGAAAGGATGACTGATGGTCTCGACACACTCCTTAACTCTCTCAGACCAGGTGTTCCAGAGTCCCACAGTCACAGCATGCATTTGAAAGGCAGGCACGTGTCTGCTCTTCACTCTACACACAATTTGCCTTCCACTGAAAACATTTCTTTACAATTGTTTGCAATTTCTTTACATTTCTTAACAATCTGTTTTATGGTCAGCTGCAATGTCAGTGGAAGAGGGATTGTCAGTGTAGACTCCTGGTTTAGTGTTTTTTTGTTCTCATAAGCATCACCATGGCTGCAAGCAGGGGCCAGCACACTTCCACACAGCAGAGCTGTGGGAAGCACCTCTGCCAACAACCATGAACACTGACAGCTGCCTCTGGTCCCCTCCTCAGAATAAAGAATCTCACAATGTTACCACGTACCTATTATAGGAGAGAAAAGCCAACAGAAAGAGTAGACAGGCGAGGACATCTGCTCTGCCTACTATACCTGTTACCTGAAAGGAAAGGAGACACACAGGTGTAAAAACACATCTAAACACATAAAAACACTCAGTGACTGCCTCAATAATCCATGCTCAAAGCTACTATTTTAAGGTTTTGATCTTTCAGTGCTATCCTCCCTCAGCATACCAAAATGTTACTTGGACAGTGTAGGGTATGCTCAGTTTTGTCTGCTGCATTTCTAGCTTGGCAAAACAAATGAGTAAGCCAACAGTAAAGTCATTCCTTACTTAATAAAATATTAATTAAGTTATATAGAAAATGCCAATTTTAAGGATTTGTTTTAATTTTCTATAATAAGAAAAGCATCCAACTCCCAGTACTGAAATTTGTTAAAGAAAATTACTTACTATATAAGTAAAATTGAAATGAACTTTATCACCAAAAAGGGATAGGATAGAATTTATAGAATTTATTCCTCCTGAACAATATGAGTTTGTAAGAGTTTTTTTCCTACAGATTAATGAACAAAATCTTTTTATAAAAGAGAGAATACTGAAGAAGAATGGATAAACACTCTTTTTTACAGTTATTTCAACATCCTATTTCATAAGGATCTAAAATTCACCCATAAAGCAAATAAAAGGCCCTTTGAAATCTCGCCCCTTTTGAGATTACATAATTAAGTTATATTCAGAGCTCTGGCATTTATTTTAACCTTTTAAAGTTCTGACCCAGACAAAAATAAATTCCAAGACCGCCTCATCTAAAACCTCCCTTAAAATATAAAGCTGCATTATCAAAAGGAGCCTAGCTGATTATTTCACACAACACAGCACAGGGAGTAACTCCAAAGCTTGTGGCTTTTTGTTATTAAGGTAATCTCTCCTCAAAAGTTCTCAGCCACAGGAGCTGTTTCCCTTCCCCATTTACAAAGGCTTGGAATGAGAGCAGTGTGATGTCAGTGGTATCTCAGCTAATGAGAGCATTTCTTTTTTTTACAGCGTGGAGAGCTGGATATTACCTCTCCTTCTCCAAGACAGCAACAATCCTTTTAGCTATAGAAGTATTTCCTAGTGCTAACAGACTGCAGTTTTGGAATGATTATGTCTTTAAATATTTGCTTATAACAAACAGAAGGATTTCCAAAATGTTGTTCTGTAAACTTATGCTGGTGTTCATGAACAACTTTTGTTCTGAACAGGATTCTCCTAGCTTTCAATTGAAATAAATATAAATTAATCTGTGGGTCAGATCATCTCTGTCTGAGAGAGCTCCTCTAGAATACACAGTAATGCTGCCTTCACTTTTCCTCCCTAAAACTGATGGCTATAGGAGATGGCTGAAGGCATGCAACAATATCCCAGCAGGAGAGCACAGCCTCACTGAGGTCTTTGGTTTCAGAAAACTCCTGATTGTCCATTTATTCCCAGCATGGCTGATTAGGACCACCATTTAGAATTCAGTTCCAGAGCACAAAGACTGCAAGTATGAATACACTTTTTTCTTAATGACTCCTACAGATTATTTTAAATAGAGTACATTCTCACCTTTGCTCCCCCACAGCAAAAAAAAAAATCACAAGTACAACATTCTGTATGACTCTGAGGTTTCCTTAAAAAAATAAATAAAATTTTGAAGAATTAATTTATTTTTAGGTTTGGTGGCACATACTTACAGCCTCGGTGTGAATGGGATGCACAGCAAAGAAGAGCGCCGTGACAAAAGCAAGGCGACAGTCCTTGAACACAGCTTTGTCACAAGTGTACATCAGCACAAGAGTCACCAGACAGTGTAAAATTACATTCACTGCATGGAAATAGAAGGGGTTCATGCCAGCCAGCAATATGTTTAACCTGTAAGGAAACAAAAAAAAAAAACACAAAACACTGCTAGATTTGAGAGATCTTCTATTAGCAAGGCATCCTTCAAATACTCTAAATTATGCCTTTTGCCCCATTTAGTTAGTGCTATTAAACTAATTACTGCAAATCACTCTAAACTTTGGTTTACATGATTAAAGAGAAACCATTTCCCCAATTTTCATACTACGTGGCTGTGTTTGGCAACCTTTTTGACAGAGATGGGAGAGCCCTGTGCCCTCCCAGCAGAGTTAACTGCAGTGAGACCAAGCCTGTGCTTCCTCAGCAGCAAATCACCCTGGCCCATCATGGCACTTGTCCCATTTCCCTGTTGGCACCTTCTGTGGTTCTGTTGGCCACGTGGCAGCTTTACAATATGGGTAGTTATTTTCTGCTCTATAATAGATTATTTTGCCCAGGAACAGCCAAGACAAGGACTTGGTAAGGTGCTGGAGCATCTGCTTAGCATAACAGGGGCATTTATTCCCATTTAACTTTCAAAACAGTGTCACACACTGAAGGTTAAGCCTCTATTCAAATGCTTTACTGGCATAAAGAAGCTTGTCTAATAGTTCACATCATTTTTGTAAGGACATTGATGGCAAAGATCAGTTAGCTAACGTCACCCTAGACTCAGTGAGATAATTAGGGTTCATTATTTGTGTCAATCATAAAAAAAAATAAAATGTAACAAGCTGTCATGACATTTGTTTGACAGCATGTATTAATACATTCTTCTGGTTACTGTTTTTTACAGCCAGCTTGCTTAACAGCTGCTGACAAGCCTTGCCTTACATACAATTGAAGATATTTCTCTTAAGTATTAACAACATCTGTACATTTGGACAAATATATGTATATATTTATCTACACAAATATACACACAGACACATGGTGTCTATATAGAGAAGACTCCATATATGAACAAGGAATCTGGAAAAATGTCTAATGTTCAAGGATATTTTTTTAAACAATGACAAGATAACCAGTGAAAAGAAGATTCAATCTAAATATTTTACATGCAGTTGTAAATATGCTATAGGGTCAATAATCCTTCCTATTGTTAGTAAGAGACTCCAGGTCTCCCATGACAAGAACGATGCAACAGCAAGGCCACTGAGCTGTTGCTGCTATAAAAAAACACCTTAGGTGTTTTTATGAGATGGAGGAGGTGTGAAGAGGTCTCTGAGAGCCAGACAACTTTTTTTTTTAATATGACTAACTCTCTACATTTCTTATTCATAAGCAAGGAAGTGCTAACTGTCCTGGGTTCAATTTTCCAGGCCAGTCCAATTTTACCAGACCAAGAGTCTTACTTGTGCATTCCTGCTGTGCTCCTACTGGAGTCTTTGTGGAGGCAACAGATGAAACCCAGAGAGTTTGTGAAAAAGTGAGATTTTGGCATGACTTGACCTTTCCCTCTGAAGTATGGGTTGATGCAGTTACATTTTGACAAGACATCAGTCTGTGTGATTCAAGAATACACAAAGAGTTTGGAGGTTTTTCTTTTTTTATCCCATTTCTCCTGCAAGCCACTTCAGGGCAGCAACATCCATCACTTTCCCTTATTTCTACCAGCACTGAATGACAAACCACAACAAATAGCAGTAACACACACCCAGCCAGAGCTTCAGCTGCAAATACACTGCAGCAGCGGGAACCCCCAGGCCAGAATCTTGTTTTCAGCACAGGGCTGAGAGGAACAAGGGGCAGCACGGCACCACCCTGTCCCTAAAGGAGCACAGTTCCACACTCCAAGACACCTGCAGATGTGCACAATGACAGGGACCCTCTGCAAGAGACATTCTTTATACAAATTAATCATTTCTGGCTGTATATCAGCTGAAGCATCAGCTGAAGCAGAGTCTACTGCCCCCCCTCTAATGCCAAAGTGTAATCTGGAAACCTGATTTCTGGAGAAAGCAGATGCAGGCAGGTGAGAACAAGTGCTCAGGATATCAGGTGATAGGAATTCATGCACCAAAAGAGGAGAAATTCTTATTTGTTGGCCAAGTTGTGAGAACCAATCACTAAACTCATGACATCTGGCAATAGTCTTGAAAAATCGATCATCAGTCTCCATGGATCATATCTAATAACTTCCCAACGTGCAAAACAAGTCTGCTGGCAGGAGAGGCAGAACTCTATAAGTAAGGGATCATCCTACCCCCATCAGGTCCCCTATCCCAAAGGTGGGGTGAGTCCTTCACACCCCTTCTTAGGGTGAACATCCAGTCAATGAGGCTTGTAAGCTGTGAGTTACCTGATGTAAATTATTGAGAACAGCTCTGTAGAAGCATCAGCCTTGCAGCTTGGCTGTTCCCCCACGTGTTCTTTAAATAAATAAAAAACAGCAGCACAAAATACAAACATAATACCATGCTATTCATGTGACTCTTCCACTAAACAGCAAAATCAGTGTGTTTTAAATACCATCTTTGGTGGCCCATAAACACTAAAGGCGAGTGTGTGCAGGTGCTATATTCACACCAGCGCTTTTTGCTGCTGAAGCTCTTTGTCATAAGAAATTAGGCCACATGGCAATGAAGGAAACATTCTTTCGTCCTGAAACAATCCCAGCAGAATGATGTTGAAACGTTAGCAGTGGTTAAATTTATTATATGTCAAACGGGTGAGCAAATCTGGGTCTTCAAACAGCTCTAATCCAAGTCACAAGAACTCTGTAAAGCTGCCCAGCTCACACAGCCATGGGGGGAAAAAGGCAGCCTACTATGGAATGCCAAATTTGCTTCACTGCCAGGGAACTGTGGAGCAACTTCTGGGCAAGGGAGCCAAGAAGGGGATAGGTAAATAAAAAATTACTTCTCTCCTCTTAATCTTTAATACCCTAACAGAGAGAGTCAGTCTTGTTTACTGGCAGCAGCATGCAGCAATTATACACAGTAGACGGTTCAGCAAACAAAGGAAGTAAAACAGAGATATGAATCTCAAAATTAAGGAAGAAGTGGTCTTTCTCCAACATAATGTTCATAAACAGAAATTCTGGCAGGCAAAAGCTGTACTACACTGGAGGGAGGTGAGGGTGGTGCTGTCCATGTATTTCCATACTTACACTGCCCCACAAATGGGGAAAATCATATCATGTAGCCATTTCTGTATGAAGATCATAACTTCTGCCTGAGCTACAGCACAACTTGTAAGACACATCTTGTGGCCTTGGTAGAGCACACAGCAGGGAGAGGAGATGCTCTGGGCTGCATGAACAGGCTGCTCCTCAAAACAGAGACATGTTTGCAAACAGCACCCTAAAGATTTGGGGCTGAACACAGCAAGTGATAACACTGCTAGGAATAGAGACCCTTGAAAGAGGAGATACAACCATGTCAGACATGGAGGTTCCTCAGAGGAGCCACCCACGAAACACTTGGAGAAGAGTTTTTTACTGCTTTAACATCTCTGCTGGAAGAGTCCCTGAAAGCAAAGATTCTGCTAAACCTCCTGCAAAATGGCAAATGGCAGTTCAAAGGCAAAAGCCCTCAAAAGACCCAGTAAAAGGATGAAAGCACATACACCAAAGTGCAGTCTCTCAATACCAGGTGACACTGACAGGTATCTTCTAATAGAGCCGACCAGCATCATCCCTGCCACCACCAAAACAAAAAACTGAGTACAGAAATCTCAGCATCGATCACATGTCCCACCAGGGCAGACAGGCTGCACTTTCAAGCCAAGACTCAGCACTGTTTTTGTGCCCATGCGTTGCAGCATGTGTGGCTCAGCAGATCACACCCAAGGCAGAGCACTGCCCAAAATACACGCCCATGCAGGATGTACACCAAAATAAGAAATCCCTTGATTTTGTTAAGGCTGATGGGTGTTTTCCAGGAACAGTGGAATAGTAGCTTGCTTTGCCACGTGCAGCAGTTTTTCTACCATTCCTCCACCATCCACTCTTGGAAAAGGAATTACACAGCTTCACACTCAGAGAGACTTCCACAGGCAGCAGCCTTCTGTTGAAGGGTCACAGAATGGTGGCTGTACAACAGCTCTCCAGAAGAAAGCAAATCATTCTTATGACCTCCATCAGAACCATCAGATGTCCTCCAGAGAAGTTATCAGGGACACATCAATTCAAGGCAAGCAATTCCCTACAGAGAAGGCCTGGAAATCAAGTGGGATTCTGTGGCTTCATCCTCACAGACTCAGAATCAGAGGGGTCTATGCTGCAAGAGCACAGGCTCACAGACAAATTCCATATATACCCAGTTACGGTATATAATCACCAGCACCCCCACCCCAGCTCTAATATAGTGCTTTTCATCCATTTGTACACATGAAGATTCATTCAACTTTTTTAAGACCTCTTATGATTTAAGAATATTGTATACCATAATTGGAGAGTTTCCCTTTTTATAGACTTTGTTATTATCCCTGGGCAGCTCTTGTTTAGTTTAATCTGTTTTATTATTTTCAAAAGACTAACAATGAAACACAACGTGTTATGAAATAGAAATGCACAGGATAATAATGGTAATTTGTTATAGCAAGTAACACTTAACAGAAAGTCTCACAGCATCCCATACCTCATAAAACCCCATGGTTTTTATAAGGAAGGCTCACATGCAGATTTATATAAATTAATTTAATACATAAGGATGGATTAAGTTTCCTGTGATGATCTTTTCCTGTTCAAATTGTGTGTTAAATATGGCAAACTTTATGCAAAGTAATACCCACTTTCAGTGCATGGTGGAATTTCCTTATAAACTCCACAGATGCATGTACTCCGTGCCAGGAAAATGAGCATTTGCACTCCAAAAGAGGTGCAGCTGTATCAGTGGCAATAATGGTTAAGGCTGTATGTGGAAACAGCTCAAAGATTAATGAAAAACTTGTAGCAGTAAACAGAAAATAAGCCTCTTTGCACTGGTGTTCCTGCAATGGCCAGTTTCCACCACCAAGTGCAAGAGCACTTGGTGCTGATTTGTGCTGATAATCTTTCCACAGTACAGTACAATGCCTGAGAATTAAATGGACAATAAGGCTGAAATGGCTTGGTCCTTGATTTGCTATAATGGCAATGGGTGACAAGACAGAGGCTGTATCAATTCCCAAGCTCCAGCCATTGCCTCAGAACACAGAAGTCATCACTTACAAGAGCACTAGTTAAGTGCAGGCAGTCAGAGCAGGTTACTGCTTTCCAGCAGGGGTAGCGAAAGAAAAAAGAAATCACAATTAGACTGGGAAGAAGCAGCACCTTGAAGGTGGCAAATGTGCCAGGGCAGAATTTTCTGGTCAAACCACAGCAGTTGTGGTTTGTTGATCATTCCTGTGTTGCAAATAACAAGAGCACCATTCACACGGCTTTAGGTTTGCCTCCACAAGGGGCCTTGGTAAACTAGAGAAGAAAAAAATCCAGATGATGGCAAGCAACAAAATTACAAACCAGGTATCATTTTATCTAGATAGTGAACAAAATGCAGTTTGTCTTAAAAAATATTCTTAAGTAGCACCTCAGCAAGAAATGAGAAAATGAACATCTCATGCAGCTCTTCAGCAGCCATCCATCAAAGTGCAGAGAGAAAAAGGGATGAGATGTGATCAAAAACCAAGCTAGGACAGTCACTCATCAAGAAGAGAAAGCAATAGAAACCAAAATCTAATATAAAGTTATTAGTCCGAAAGACAGTATTTCAAACTGGATGTAATAGTTCTTCTCCAAATATGAAGTAGTTTTGAAATAAGCTGAAGACCATGAAGGAAATGCCATTCTAACTTACAAAGAAGTAAAGGGAAAAAAATGTATAGTGAGTGAAAAGAGAATACCCTTTTTTCTTTTCCCTTTCTTTCTTTAAGACTGTGAGACAATAAAGAGAAAGCCCAGGAAAGCAGTCAGAAAGAGAGTGAGGAAATGCAGAGAAATGCCTTTAGCTAACCAGCAGCAGGCAGAGTACTTTATTTTCATGGACTCTAAAGAGTATTGACAAGGATGCTCCTGTGGGCAAGAAGGCTGGTCGAAAGCTGAGACTTTTTAAGTGAAAGATGGCCAAAGAAAATTAATGGTGACACCGGTGCAAGAGGAACAGAATGCCCAATGAGAGAAAATTTGCAGGAATTGGTAGGTGTTAAACAGAGACAGGACACCACTGAAGCAAGCAGCAAAGATAAGCATGACTGCATCCACCTCAGCCAAGTCATTCAGGAGAATTAGAGAATTCTTTCTCTCATAAAAGGCCTTAAATTCAAGAGACAGGCAAATTTTATTCAGGGCTGACAAAATGTGAAGGCAGACTCCTACATGCTTTGTACACAGCTCTCCTACTGGGCAAATCCTCACACCTTTGGGCTTGGCTGCAAGCAGCATGACAGCATGGACCCCAGCCAGTCTGCACCCACCACCCCTGGGCAGAGAGCCTCCCCTCACCCTCCACAGGATTCCTGTCCTCCTTCCAGGGAGTGCAAGCAAACCCAGAGAAACACAGCCCAAATATCAGACACCTGCTACAAAAATTACATTTGCGAAGGAGACTTTTTGTGCACCTGAAACTGGGGGGAAAAACCTAAGCTTTGAGGCACCAAGATTTGGAAGACCAAAACTCACAGCAAGGCATTCTGCTGTGGGTCAAAAGAAATGCTTATGTTCTTAGAAATGTGTCAGTATATTCCAGCTATAACACAATCAGTCTTACAAAAGCATCTGCTTTTCTTCACCAAGTCTACTTCATCCAGTGTGGCTACACCAGTAGTACTACATCAATTTCATGGAAGGTATCACAGTAGCAGTGTGGAGAGTGACTGCCACAGCACGAGTAGAAATAGTAGACTAAGCTGTACAAGAGAAATACTGACACAATCTTAAACATTGTGATGCTCAGAGTGAAGAAAATACTTGAGAACTGTGTATTTAACCTGACACATTATAGCTCCACTATATTACCCTGCACCGTCAAGCTGTAATATAGCATTAAATCAATAACAAAGAAAATGTAAGGTCTTTTTTCCTTCCCCAGGTTGTTTTGGTTCTCTTAAGCTCCCTGTCCTTGAAACTTATGCCACTGATACAGCTGAAAAAACACAAGGATCAGCTGTAAACAACCAGATAGATCAGAAGGCTGACAGTGAGTTATAGAATCAGTTCTTTCTTTGGCTGTGTATTTACCTCTAACCCAGGCTCACATTCACTTAAGGCTTTGATCCAAAGCCACTGGAGCCTCACATGAGGCTCTCAATGCCAACCCAGAATACTGAGCCACAGCTGAAGGGCCCTATTTGCTCCCCAGGCAGGTACATACCCAAGCCATCACTGGCTAGCAGCCTTGGTGGGCAGACCTGGAAGGTTAAGCAGTCAGCACCTGAGCACACCTAATTTATCTTTTGCCTCTTTTTCCTCCTTTTTTTTTTTCCAGATAGAGTACTAGTAGGATGGCTCTCTGCACAAACTGTGTCTTTTCTTGCCTTTTCAAATTCCCCATCCAGCTCCTCTCCTCCTAGGCCACCAGCAGCAGCCCATTCTGCAGTCAGCATCTGAGCACACCTAATTTATCTTTTTCCTCTTTTTTTTTTCTAGATAGAGTACTAGAAGGATGGCTCTCTGCACAAACTGTGTCTTCTCTTGTCTTTTCAAACTCCCTTTTTGCCTTTTCAAATTCCCCCTCCAGCTCCTCTCCTCCTAGGCCACCAGCAGCAGCTGGGGTGGACACTCTGACACCCTCCCCACAGAGCCAAGCACATTCCCAGTGAACAGACACTCCCACCTCCTTTGAGGAAGACCAGGTATCTGCTGTGCTTCCCTGCCATGCCACCTCCCAAGTCTTTGTCACAGCCATGTGTCCTAGACATGTCACCACATTTTTCTTCTGTCCCTGGGGAGCTGTTCCTTGAGACATCCCTCACCAGCATCTGCCTTGGCAGCACCAGCAAGGCTGAGCACACAGGGCCTTCACTTCTCAGCCACCTGCAAACCAGGAGGCTCGTACCTGATTAAATGTCTTTACATCCTGGCACGCAGGGGATTTGAAGGCTTCATTCTCACCATTTCCTATCACTGTGTACCTTCACTGTGCTGCTGACTACACCAAATCTTCATCACCTATGTTTCTGGGTTGAAGCATCCATCTAAATGGGGATTTGGCAGACAGCAGGAGAACAAGGAAGAGAGACAGCATTGAGGATTGCACCTTCTGCTTCAGCAGCTGAGAAACATTTCTGCAAAACCACTGGAAACAAGGAGTAACTGAAGTGCTACTGAGGGAATAAATGATTCAGTGAACTTCTGTTAGTGGAGGCAAGGTGCAAGACAGAAAGACCCAGTTTAAATATAAAATCCTGATTGAATTACAGAACTGGCAGTTCTCTTTTTCACCTTTTTTTCTACCTTTCATCTTAATATTTTATAGGAAGACACCAGAAAATAGTATATTCTGGGTCCAAAAGTTACCTTCTTTAGAAAGAAGTATACTGAATCACTTCTTAGAGAAGAAAACACCTGCAGGTAAGTAAGTCAAAGTGATAGCAGCTGGAGAAGAGAGCATGAAGTAAGTTTTTCTGAAGGACTAAGCAAAACCACTGCCTACCATCTCAGCTCCTGTGCAGATGAGGAGCTGTCACCTAACAGTTAACCACGTATAATAGGAATGCTTCTGAACCAACTCATTCAGCATTCCTTTATTTTACAGAAGTCAAAAGAAAAGGTAGAAGTTCAAAGACGCAAAACAAATATTATTTAACTCAACAGTCCATATGGATGCTTTTTATCCCCTTCTGATGATAACCCACATAAAACAGTGCAGCAATTCTGTGAATATTTTAAGTTTTGCTTAATGGTTCCAGTGGGCCACTCTTTTTTTCCTCTGATCATTCATACTGTCAGATCCAGTGTGAATAATGTCAAATACTTGAGCTCTTTTCACTGTTTGGCTCCAGAGCATTAGTCTACGGGAATGAGGACTGTCACTTATAATTTCCAATTCATCAGGGACACTGAACTACTGTTACACAATTTCAGCAATGTCTGCTTCAGATTTTTCTGACAGATGGGTGATAAATTTGTTTAATTGAGATCATTTCAGGAATACGTAGCTGATATGTAGGATATGTTCAGCCTAATGAGAAGTCCACAGGGCATTTTGAGTCCTGCCTCTTACCTTCACAGCCACAAAAGGCAGAAAAGAGACCAAGACAAAGTTTCAGTAGATTGATGAATCTGTATATATAAATTTCAGCCCACCCTTCACATCTGTTCTGTACAGGCAGTTTGGAGATCTCCCAGATTCTTTAATCTTAATACAGCAAGATGCAAAACAAGCCTTTACAGATGAAAGTTTCATGCAAGAGAAGCAGAGCCACTAGGCTGATATAAAGATTCATGCTGCTATTGAAATGCCTTGGATTTGACCAAATTAGCACAAGAAGATAAATTAAATAAAACAAGCACATCTACAACAATAAAGATACCAGAATACTTTGGTCCTCTCTTCCTTCCTTCCTGCACGCATCACACAATTTTCTCGAGTATCTTAAGTGGGTGGAGTAAATTCTAACAAAAGTATTAGCAACATTCATTTCCATTCTGTTACCTATCAGTTTCTGCTGAGCTTTTTACAAGAATCAGGGTAAATCCTTTTCTCCTGCAGAAGACAGAGCAAGCAGCAACCTCCTGCTGGGCAAGGCAGGGGCGGATGCCTCAGGCAGGCAGAGCACGGCTCAGCCACAGGTTCAGCGCTGCTTGGCAAAAGCTGCCCGAGGCTTCTTTGGAAGCACTGGGTTCACTGAGGATTCACTCCACCCCATTCTCAGCATCTTCCTCTGACACCCTACTGGTAGAAATGAAATGGGAAGAATGTGGAAACTGGAAGGCTGATAAGATAATTGGGACGCAGTGGATGTAATCTCCCTCTGCAGCCAGGGAAGATAAACGATTCCTTCCCTATTCCAAACGCAATGCCAAGTGGTGAACAAATGACTCTGCCTTTGACCCAATGTCTTGGCTGTACGGTTATTATAAGCATAGAGGATTAGATCTTGTTCACAAAATTAGTGTCACTTCCCTTCCAGAAAGGACTAGGCGGAGACAGCACTTCATCCTTTTTTGACACACACCCCTTTAAACAGCAGAGGCAAAACCAGTCCAAATACATACAAATGGGAACTAGAACATTTAGTTTCCATTTTGTTATTAAAGTTTAAGTTCCTTTTGCTCATTAGCATCACAATCTCAATCCTGCAACCTGATCTAGGAGGCCAAGTCCAGCACTCCAGCGCTAATATTGCATGCAGTGAGGTCAGTGGTGATACTCACACATTCATTCTTCCTTCCAATTACCCCCAGGTGTACTGCTGGAGGAATGGGTTAATTACATGGATCCCCAAACTACAAGAGTTTGGTTGGACACACGGTGGAGAGGGAAGGCACTCTGTGTGCACAAAGCCAGCTCTGCCTGCAACTACCTACTCCCACCTTGCTCTTTACAGAAATGTGCTGAGACGCCCTTCAAGAAGAAAGTACAAAACCTGTTTTTAAAAATCCAGTTTACAAGGGTCTGTGCTATTCAGCTTTCCTTTATGAGCAGCATGCCAGCCTGTGCCCAGACAGCCAATACTGATGGCTCTTGGCTCCAAGTCCACCTTTATAACCAAAGAGCAGCAAGTGCTCTGTGGGAGTGCCAAAGAGATGTTCCATTTCCCACAACTGCTCCCGCTTCACAGAAGCGCTCAATTTCCACATATTCATGAAATTCTATTTATATATCCGGTGTGCTAATGAGTTACTCAATCAGAAGAGTGAACCAGGAACCGGTAACACATCCCCCTGGCAGACTTGCCAATGCCCATACCCTTCATTCCCAACGCCTGCCGTAGTTTGTAATGAGCATCTACCGATCACTAGACATCACTCAGCCACACCACCAGCTCTTCAGCACAGCTCTCTGCAAACACATGTATCATTTCGAAATGCTAAAATGTGCTAAATATTCATCATCGTTAATGTTCCATCAGAATAAATTAAATAGAGAACAAGCTAACGGAAAGAATTACTAACTGTATGGATTGTAACTGAGCTGATCTGCCACAAATTCTTCTCCTGGGGGAGAGAGGCCAGCGAAGGTTTTCTTTCTAGGATTAGCGAAAATAGCTGTCGCTTTACTGCTGCTCAACTTCCCTTTATTCCTGTAAAACCGAAACTCCTCCTCAACAACTTTGCCCGGTACACGGGGAAGGAACATCTGAAGCAGGGAGGCTGCAACTCCGTGACTGACAAGGGAGGCTGGCAGCTGCCAGGAGGGATGCACGGAACGGCGCGGTACCCGCGGGGCTGACCCCTTTACTTAGCGCTAAGAACAAAGCGAGAGATAACTACGGGTCTGTTTCAAAACGCAACGCGGGAAGTTTCTGGCACGATCACTCGATTGCGGAGAAAAAGGTACTCGAGATAAAGCACAGGAGGAACACACGAGGAATTCATGTGAGCACCTTCCCCAGCCAAAAGCGGTTTCTGAAACGCTCCGTTTTCCCTTTTATCCCTCCCGCAGCCCGGGGAGGAGGCGCCACCTGCTCCCAAACGGCCGGGAAAGAGGCACTTGCCGGGAGAGCGGCGGACTCCTCGGAAGCGTCGCCTCATCGCTTCCCTTCTCCGGCAAACTTGCCCCGGGCCGGGCCGCGGGACCGGGCCAGCGGCTGAGCCCCCGCCCGCCCCCCGTCCCGCAGAGCTCCGGGCAGAAATGCTGAATCACGAAGCCCAGGGCGCGGGACCGGGGGCTCTCCCTGACCCCCACCCGGGGCCGGCCGCCGGGACACGGAGCCGGGAGAGGCTCCGCGCGGAGGGGGAGCCCCCCGCCCGCCGCGCCGACACTCACTTGAAGGTGAGGACGCAGAGGGGCCGGTAGGACTTGTGGCTGGTGTTCTCGGCCATGCGCTTGCCCCAGAAGTCGTTGGCGAAGGCGGCGGACACGGGGGCGGCCGCCCGCACGTCGGGGTTGTTCACGATGGCCCAGACGTCGTCGTGCACGAACTCGCCCCGCAGGGAGTTGCCGTAGCAGAGGGCGCAGAGCCCCGCCAGCACCGCCGCCGCCGCCGCCCCGCCGCGCCGGGAGGCAGCGGCGCCCGCATGGTGCGGGGCGGGCAGCGGGAGCGCCGCCGGCCACTCGCGCTCTGCCGAGGCGCAGCCCGCCCGGCTGCAAATAAACAGCGGCCGCCTCCCCGCGCCATCCCTTCTCCTCCTCTTCCTCCTCCTCCTCCTCCCCCCCCCGCGCCCCCTCCCGCACGCATGCTCCTTGCCGCGCTGTCACACCGCCGCCACCTCCGGAGCCCGTCGGCGCGGGGAGCTCTGCCCGCGGGGGGCTCTGCCCGCGGGGGGCTCTGCCCGCGGGGGGCTCGGCCGCACTGCGCGGAGGGGACGCGCCCGGCACGGCAGCAGTCCCCCGCCCGCGGCCGGGTCGCCGCTGTCCCTGCTCTCTCAGGAGATGCGTGCAGGGCTGTCCCGCTGCCTGGGGCCAGCGCCTCCTCCTCCGAGCCCCGCGGGCAGCCCCCTCCGCAGCTCCCTGTGGACGGTGCTCACCTGGCCAGCGGCAGCATCCCAGCCGGCTCCACGGCGCCCACGCTGCTCCACAGCATCCACAGCGTGCAGGCTGTTCCGGTATCGGTGCTGCTGCACCGCATCCACGCTGCTCCACGGCATCAGTGCTAGGGCACATTCTTCACGCTGCGGCGTCGGCTGTGCCAAACAGTCCCCCACTGTGTCCTGCTGGAGAAAAAGGCTTTTTCGTGCCACAGAACTTGTTTTTTCTACTCTGGTCCATTTCCTGTCTTTATTCCAAAATCATTTGAGAGCTTCAATGTGTCCATAGCCTCCCACGGATGACCTTTCTTGTGTTAGTGATAAGCCTCAATAACTTCAGGAAAGTTGGCCATGGTCAGATCATCTATTCACCCATTTATGAAAACTACGTAGTCACACATTTTTCAAAAAACAGAAAAACAAGGACTCTATTAATGGGGTTTTACCCTTTAAAGAAATCCTTCTGCTTATAACCAAGCAAAGCAGTAACACTGCTCGGCAAAGAGGCTTTGATTCAAGTAGGTGAATGACAAACTGGACACACTTTGAATTTGTTCTTGAGAAAAGATACACTGAGCAGGGCTCAGCAGCAGCTGAGCTGCTCCAAGCTGCTCCCTGTGTGTGCGTGTGAGCGTGCCTGCTCGTGTGTGGGAAAAAGAGGGGAGCGGAAGCCTTGGAAAGTTCATGCAGGCTGTCCAGGGCAAGCCCGCTCCAGGAATGCTTTTTCCCCCAGCATATTTGGCAATTCGAGTGATCTGGTATTTTCCAAGTGCAACAGGACAGGCTTTTCAGATGCACTTTTGTTATAGCTAAAAATAACAGTTAACTCTGCCTAGGACAGTGTGTTTATATCCGGGACAGAAGAAAACTCCGCCACAATCAGAGCCATTAATTCAAACTTTCTCTTTAAGCAGCTGATGACATTTAGGCAGTTGGCTGCATTGAGTTTTCATCTGCAGTGGGAGACCACTCGTGATAATGTATTGGTCTTCATTTTCACCAAAGTTTCAAAGCCTAGGCATGCAAAGCAAGACTCTAAAGTCAATGCATAGGCACAGGAAGAGAAACAGCCTGGTATCTAGAGGCACTCCCAAGTACCAGAGGACCCAGCAGCTCTGGAAACAACCTCATTGCACACATGCCTAAGAGGTGGGATCAGGACTTTTTGTCTACATAAATTAAAGTAGTGTTGGGGTTGAAAGAACTTAATTAGTTCTTTACAAAAAGCTCACCAAAAATGCAGAATTCCAAACCAGTAAACGATGAAGTGATAGAAAATAATTTTCCCATCAATGAATTTGCCAACAATATCATACGCAGCCATCTAACATCACATAATACAACAGGCACACTCTATGGAATAAATAACATCACTTCTCATACAGAGTTACAACATCCTGCTCTCTTCCATAACCCACCATGCTTAATTAACACCAAAAACAGAGAGAGATGGCAGTCCCAAACCACTCAGGACTCCTTCTCCTCACACTCTTTAGGAGGGCACCTACACAGACCTAGACTTTGCAATGGAGAAAAACCCTATGTGTTTTTAAACTGTTTCTTATGTGCTTATTGAAGTGTTAAGCATAATATGTATTCAATGCTGATTTGCCAAGTCCTTATATGACAAGAAAATCTATTCTCACTTCTCCAAGACAGACCAGTTATTTCCTTTCTTCCCTCAGCAAACATCTGAAAGAGACAAAGCAATGCTCCAGCCAGCCAGTGAGGAAGACCTCCTGTTCTTCACACCAAGACCCACTGAAATACTAACATATCATCTTCTACTTTCTCCACAAAGGGAAACACTACCTCTTCATGCAGCAGTCACCATCACAGATTGAATTCAAGATGTTGTCTGTTGCTAGAAGTCCTGTCCACCTACAAAGAAAGTAATACCAAAAATAATTCAGAGAACAGAAGAAATACTGAACACTGCTGTGTTCTGGATGTCAGATCTGTACAGATAAATACAGTCATAGACACAGAGGGAAATGAAAGAGAAAGAAGAGAGTACAGAGATGGGATGATTTGCTCCGAAGTTGCTTTGTCACTTCCAAACATATGTTACCTAATAAGACACATTTCCTTCTTCTGCAAGCCTTGGTTCTTTCTCTACCTAAAGTATCCATGCCATTTGTTCTGAAATGTGAAGCCGAATTGCTTCTCAGAAAAGCCGAGCTGGCTTCTGGAATTGTGTGTAGTTGAAGTACACCAGCTATTTTCCTGCTTCCTTGTGTTTGAATCAAAAGTTTTATGCCAGATATATAAAAAAAAGATTAACAAACGGCTGTTAAAACTAGAGACCTTGAAACTAATTATGTGTGATGCTCAAAAAATCCTTGCTCTGCTAATTGAGCAGAGCTCATTACTTCCAAAGCAGGAAAGTTTTGCCACCACTTGAAGTAAAACATACTGCAGCCAATGCAAGGCAGGAGACACATTTGAGCAGATACACTTCAAAGGGCTGAGCACTGATTGATCTGCTATTATCTGACAATTGCAACTGCTCAAAGGCACAGAGAAACTGCAAATGTTTTGAGTTTCAAGCTTAAACACGGAGTTTTGAAGAGTTAAGCTTTGCATTGACTGATTAAAGTATAAGAATGCAGTAAATACAATTTAAAAGTTAAATTACCATATGGTCATAGCTAGAGGTAAATTTCAAAAGTAGCACATGTAAATAGTTTCTTGCTGTCTGAGCAAATAATTTTACATTTAAATGAAGTCATTTGGTAACTGGTCCAATTGATTTCTGCTTGTAGTCAGTTACTGCAATTCATTTCAGTTGCCCCAGGATGAAACTCTGTATCTGTCACGCATAGAATCTTCAGTGGATACAGATTATGTTTGAATGGTTAAAAACAAACCAGGTTTGCAATCTTAAATCCAGAGTGCTGCCTGTGCTCAAAGAGCTTTGTAAAGACAGAGAGTAAACCATGTGGGCCTGAGCCCCTCCAAGGAGTTCAGTGCAGGCATAATTCGGTTTAGTCAAGTAGGATTTGCATTTTGGAGTTACTGGGAGCACTGCAACAGTGAAAGATGTACTGAGATTTGCTGGAAAAATCCTAATTACAATCCTTTTTTCCTTGTTACCAAAGTGCTTCTAAGTCTATTCAGGCAACAGAAAGTTTCTCTTTGATGAATTCTTCCTAAAGCCCAGTGAAAGTTCCTATGTTTTTGCTTTCACTTTCAGCTGTGGCCAGAAGCCAGAACAAGCAGGAGAGGAAAGCTTACTACTTTGGTCCTGTGATCCTTAGGAGACAAAGAAATCCAATATCCTCAGGATGACCCATCCTTTTCAAAGGGGATATAGTATTTCAAGTTCAGCTCACAACCCTCTAGTAAGCCTTCTCACCATGGCAGTCACAGACTGTGCTAAATATCAGCCTTGAAAATTCCACCCCCTCAGTATTTACCAAGGGATATCAACAAGAAGAGATCACATGATAAGCACTGCTTGGTGGATCCTCATGGATGCTCATTTCCCACCCCTGACACAGATGGCAAGTAACAGAGAATCCTCTGTGACCCATATTCACATCCATTTGTCACCTGTTTCATATGCTTGTGCAAAATGAGAGATTTCAAGCTCAGAAAAAGCTTGCCATAGTTGTTACTGGATTAAAGGGAATCTCTTTTTCAGCTCATACAACAAATGCATTCTGCCTTTGAAGACACCCGAGTTAAGCCTTAGTCTATGGGCAGGATTGTTCAGAGTCTTGGAGCGCCTGCAGTAGAGGGAACATCCATGATTTGACACTCTACCAGCAAATGGTAGAGTGACTTGGGTTATGTAATATCAGTTCAAAGGTCAGGGACAATACAAAGGTGGGACAAGCCCCAGTAATGAGAATAATTGGATTCTTCATCTACTGAGAGGAGGCAGACTATGGCATAGGCAGATGAGATTCCCCACTCCAGCAGGTTCACCCATCAGCTGAAGAGATAAGTATTTTCCATTTCTGTGTGCATGATTTGGGTGTTCAGAATTCCATGAAACAGGGAGTGGAGGAGCAAAAGCATTTTTCTTTCCTTACTGTGAATGGATCTGCACTTCTCCTCTGAGGGAAGCATTGAAGAAGTTTCCCAAAGCCAAAGAAAGTCCTCAGCCTTGCCCTTGCCTGACAGATCTTTTTTATTGCAGCCAAGCAAGGGAAAAGTACAGGCAATAGGGTTGAGTCATAAGAGTTATCATTTGCAACAGTCATCTATTTATTGCTGATTAACTATAAGACAGTATTATAAGAATTTTTATGCACTTCATGGAAATCAGTTAATGACTCAGAACCACTGAAATTAAAAAGGGAAAACCCAAGATAGGCCATCCTCTGGATAAGCAGATGAGGAATTCTTATATGACCCAACATTTTTTTCACTTACATTGCATAGCGCTGGATGACATTTTCACTCTTCCTGGAGCATCGTTTCCAAGTACAAGCAGAATGTGTGTGAGGCTGTTTAAAGAAAGTCCTGCTAGGAAGAAGTTGTTTTAAAAGGACAGCTTTCCCAAGAAATGGACATTAGTCACTCAGGCACCGTATGCTGCCCACGAACCTGTGCAAGGACACGTGTGTATTGTCATGTGGCTGTACTGCTGGATGCTGAGCTGCTGAGGTCAAGTGCAGGGTAAGAAACTCTGATCAATATTTAGTGGTTGGGATTCATATTGCTCCTGTAGGGACACATTGGATTTGGAAGATAAATCTGATTTTGGTGAGATAAAGGAGGCATTTTGGACTGTACTGAAACAGTTAATTTGACCCTCTAATCAATCTTCAGAGTTGGCTGTAGGTTCCCCAGTGCAATTGTCTCTTGAAAGTTCGTATGTCAAAATAAAAACAGAGGTTAAAGCCCCTGAGTCTGTTTCCCATTCAGATTCAGTTCATTTTGTTTTCTGTGAATCTCTGAGCCAGAATGCAGCAGCACTTCTCTCCTAAAAGTAACTGATTTATACAAAAGATCTTCTGGCATCCTTACATTCAATTGAATTGCATTCACTGCAAAAGATCTGATAAAATCAGACTGTTGGATAAAATCAGGAAATCTCTACATTTATTCTCTGATTACCAGGCAAGCTCAGTTTCATCATGGTGAAGTAGAAGCCAATGGTTGCAATTACCTTTCTTTCTTTTCATACATTTTTTAATATTTGGGTTTAGGATGGAAAAATTATAAATTAATAAATCTGCACCAAGTCCAGTCAAGACTCTCTGTAATATTATTATTCATATCTCTATTATTAGCAACAGCTGGAATAAATTTTAGCACAAATATTAAAATCTATATTGCAGAATAAGCCACATGGAGTCACTGTAATTTGAGGAGGGTGAAAGTTTTTATAAAAGCTACTGTGGAAGGAATATGACATTATCTTTTTTCAGGTGACTTAATTTTTGTAATCAGATACAGTTTTATTTTGCAATAAATTAACTGCCAATAAGCTTAACTTTCTAGTGTTTATGCTGAACAAACACTCCAGATAAAACAACGCATCAAGCATTCATTCTGGGCTCTGCTTCTGCTTGCTGGTTCTCTTCCACTGAGGTGTCGGGAACAGCTCTGGCTGTGTTAAAGCAAAGGTAAGTTCCTCAAGCACAGTCACAACCACCTAAGCCAGCTGTGCTGGCTGGGGAGCTATCCCAGCAGTTAGCTTTTGACTTGTTCTGTCCCTGCTGTTTTCCCAAGGCATTTGAGAAATTATCAGCCAACCAATAAATCAGTTAAAAATCAAAGCAGTAAAACCCTGTACAGTTTGTCAGAGGTAACAATTTGAAAGCCTGATTGAGGGGGGCAACATCAGGAGGAAGCAGGATCGAGAAGGAGGCAGCTGGGAATGATTGGAATAGCTTTTCTTTGTTCCCTTCTCCTTCTCCATTGTTTCCACAGACTGTGCATCTAAGTGACCCTCAAATTGGTAGTAAGATAAAAGAATCACTCCCTAGTGATCCCTGCTGTTCAGCACTCATCTGCACTCTTGTAAGTCTGCTGCAGACAGGCAAAATATATTGTAACACTCAAGGAATTTTTAATAAAAAATATTAAGCCCATTCTGAATGGAAGTGATTATTTAGAATTGGAAGCACCAGAAGGACTAGTAGAAGTGCTGTGAGAATGAAAGGTGCAGATGACACCTGAGGCATCAAGATGCCAGTACGTCTATGTATAGCTTATCAGGACCTCCCCAAACTGCAAACAGAGTGAAACAGAGGACAGACTATAGACCAAAGCCCTAAAGAAGTGATGAGAGGCAGAAAAGAGCAGGCTTAGAGCCATCAAACACCCAGACAAGGAGAGAAAAAGAAATCATAACCCATGGATGAAACAGGATGAAGAATATAGGAGGGTGTGAGAGCATGTCCAAATCCTGTTTTGTTTTGGCTAAAATCACCTTTCCCTTTTCCATTAGCTCACACTGAGATTTGTTACATAGTTACTGCACCGTTCTGGGGCTAGAAATACAGCAATGAAAATAATTATGGGCCATATGCTCTAACAATACTTACACACCTTTTATCCAAGTGAATGCAAGCTCCTGGCTCTCCTGAAATGCTCTAGTGAGACATATGTGTGACTTTTTCCAGTCTTCCCTAAGACACACTTATGAGCTCGGGGTTTCCAGCTCCTCCTGCTAATGGGGACTGAAGAACTCCCTCCTTTCAGTCTCTCCAAGGAAATGAGTGTCACTTGCTTTCTTATGGCCACTCACACTCCCTGCAATGTTTCAGGTAATTTCTTCTGCCTGATTCCACTCCAGTTTTCTTCTTAGTCAGTAGAACTTCTAACCTTTGCATTTCTATTGTGCAACATTTTAAAAAACAAGGTGATGAGCTTTGCCTAGTTTAGAGTTTACAAAATTTGCCGTGGGTTCAGCCCAAAGCCATCTGCAGCTCAGCTGAAACACTCCTAGGATCCCTCAATAAGAGTCTGGAAGCTTTCCAGACAGCATTTGGAGCCTGGAAGGAAAACAAGTCACATTTTGGGAGCAAATCTAGCAAACTCAGTGTTACTGAACCTGCCTGGCAACACCTCTCTGCAGGATTTTCTGTCATCTCTAGAAGACCACTCCTACCATATTATATCTGCCCCTTCCTTCCATCCTTGGGTCACCACATCAAGTTCAGGGGTCCATCTCAGGCTCGCCTGACATCCCCAGGTCCTTTTTTCGTTTTTCCTGTGTGCTGTCCAGAAGCTTCCAGAGATGGTCCATGGCCCAGCATATCCATCTCAGGCTTGACAGACCTCCCCAGGTCCTTTCTTTAATTTTTCCTGTGTGCTGTCCAGAAGCTTCCAGAGATGGTCCATGGCCCAGCATATCTTAACTACTGCCAAGTTCATGCCACAGCTCTGTTCCTCAGGCACAAGGCAACCTTTTCTTTTGTAGATTAGAGGTCATGTACACCGAGACAGAGCTTCTCTGGAAGCTGCTTCAGGAATAATGAGTGATTTCTGTGCAAGACCTAAGGATTTTTGTGACTCTTGTCAATGTCACCTTCTCAGGGCAGAAAGGCCAACACTCTCCAGCATAAACAAAAATCATAATAGCAAACAAACAATTCTGCCAAACCACACTACTCCTCTGTACTCTTCGTCCTTCCTTGCTTGGGAAAAGACAGAAAGAAATTAATTACCTGAGAGCCAATTTCATTTGTATCACTGCTGCTTAACCAGACCTATTGGTAAAAAGGGTAAAAACACAAGAAAATTAATACTTTTATAAGGGAAAGGATGGGAGAGCAGCTTAAAGGAAAACTCAGGCACAGCCCAACTTCAAAGTGCTGCAGAGATCAACACTTTGTAATTTGGGCCTATTTCTTGTTATCTCTCTACTTACATAGATTGACAATTGTGAAGAAGAGAAAAATCATAAAGGTGAGGGTTAGTCTTTTTTTGGCATGAGCCTGGTGTCTGCCATGGGAAATTAATCCATGCTAAGCTGCAGTAAGCTGAGCTGCTGAGTTTGAATTTGTGTCACTGAGACTACTTATGCTCATGGCTGATCTATAAACTCTTATTAGTAAGACATGACAGTGGGTGACATCTTGATGAAAGGAATAGCCTATGGATCACCATCCATTCACTAAGAGTTTATAAGAATAATTTTAAATTAGCCATTTTCCCAAAGACCACATATCAAAATATTTTGGGGAAATAAATAAAGCTATACTGGGGGATTTTTATTTTTTTTTTGAGTAAGGGTTTAGAAGGTCCCAGAGTTCTTTGTCACTGAAGTAACCACATGTGTCAGCCAAATTGGCAGAACTATTATATTTAGATTCTAGAAAGGGTTCCTTAGATGTTGAGGTCTTGGATACCTCCCAAAAGATTTGCTCTCTGGACAGTTGAAGCAAAATAAAATTAGAGGGGAAAAGTAGTTCACAGCCACAGCTAGTGTTTTCACTTTTTCTGAATATCACATGGTACGAGATGTTGATGAGAAAAGACGGACTTATGAGGGGTAACTTGACAGGAATCACATTTTCATTTCCTTCATAAAATTTTGCAAGATTTTCTCTCTCTCTCCAGTGGCCACCTTGATGTTGTTGTCTTTTGGAGGCCAATATGATCCGCCCTATGAGAAAAAGATATCCCAAGGCATTTCCTTTTTTCTTTTTCAAGATGCAGACAGAGGATTCCATTAAATTTTTTAATTTGTTTAACTGGCTTCTAATTTTCCAGACTCCTGTCATGCCATAAAACTGCCTGATGAATGACAGGACCCTGCTAGGTTTAGCTGGGGTGTAATGTGAGCTCCCAGGGATGGAAACAATAAAACAGAGTTTTCTGAGAACCCGTGGTTTTGTAAGAGGCTGCTAGCTCTGACTTCACCACACCCTTTCATTTTGTTAGCTCCAGTTCAGCGAGTTGCTGCTGGATTTTGTTACATTTTCTATCATTATGAGCCCTCTGGTTCACAAAAGTAGGAGAGAATCCTCCAGATACCTCAAGGCAATTTAGGAAGATGCCTGATAAGTGCCATGCCAGGGACTTGCTCTGCACGTATGGGAGCCAGAGTATGGGTTTGGAATGGCATGGCTAAGGCTCACACAGCTCCTGAGAGAGGTGCTCCTGAGAGAGGTACTCCTGAGAGAGCATTTCAGAGGAATCAAAAGGCAGCCTCTTACTTCCACACTAACCTTCTTTGGGGCTGCCCTACTCTGAAAATCCCTTTTTTTCTTTTTTTTGCAGTTATCTCTAAATTTTCAGAGGACCATGGATTGAAAAGAAGAAAGAAATAAACAGTAGATTTCATCTTTCAGCGGTCATTGCCACATGCTGGTTTTGGAAACCAAGTGACAAGATGATCACGACACAATTCAGTTCACTGTTGCTAACACAGTCAAGTTGTCCTGGAAGAGAAGCTTCCTCAGAACTCAAAACTGATTCCTTGGCTTTCTACAGAAACCCAGTCAGATCTGACTCATTCCTGCAGAATATCCTCCTCAACATCCAGGCGAAGGCAGCAATAACTATTTTTGCCCTGTCAGGCTGCCTGCAAGTAATCTAATCGGATCTGGAACATTATTATTTATAATGAATTGGTCCATCTAGCTGAAAGTGTCACTAAGCAACTGCAACAGCAAGCCTTCAACTTCGGGCACCACCCTGGCAGCTGTGCCAGCCTGGACTCCCAGCTGTGCCAGCAGCAGCACAGACACCAACTCCTCAACAGGGCTGTGGTTACAGATCCCAGGAGTGCCAGATGTTTCCCTGCCCTGGCTAAGCACAACCACAGGGCATGGCAGAGGCTGGAACAAGGCATTCCCCAGTCTTTCTGTAGTTTTCATACAGACTTTTCCAGTCTGTGTCCCAGGATTTTGAGGTGGGAGTGAGACAGGACTTGCTTGGGAGGGAAAATCCTCAGCCATTCCCACTAAAATCCTGTGCCCTCCTGCTGCTGACCTCAGGACAAGATTAACTGCAAATCAACCCCTGAGCAAAATCCCTACAGGAATAGAATTGGACTGTTTCTTCTCTCCAGCATCTTGCAGCAGCCTGTGCTTGTGTCAGAGTCTGCAAAGCTGGACTGCATATGCCCTTACAGTGACAGCATAGGGGATTTTGCTTTGGTTTTTAATAAGAGATTGATAGGGTAAAGGCAACAGTGGGGGACAGGTCAAACACAGCTAATGAAAAAAAAAGTAGACCCAGTCTTCATCCTGTTTTATTGCTTGCTAATAGGGTAGTGTTTGGCAATAGCTTGTGTGTTGTAAGGCTTAAGGTTATCAGCAGACTGACTGCAGAGAGCTAGTTAGAATTCATCCTGCATCTGGGACTGTAATCTGGCAATTTAAATGAAAACATGTACTCTGCATAGGTGCATGACATAGACTATTACTATCATTAATATAGCAATAGTCATAATAAATCACATATTGAGTGTTTGTTATTGCAAGGAAAACTTAATTATAATTTCCAAGCTGGCAGCATTTGATTTACTTTTTGCTATCTGTGTAATTAGTTTCCAAGTTACAACTGCAAAATCTGTCTTGCTGGGGGTAGGAGGTGTGGAGTTACAGCTGCAGCCATCGCTCTGGCAAAGACAGCTTTTCCTTGAGAATATTAATTTTTAACACAATAGTAAAACCCAAGTAAAATTCCTCTAGAAAGGAGTGGGGGGCGGGGGGGACTGCTTGGAAGGCGCCTCTCAGGGAGCCTCCCCTCGCACTGCTGAGCGGTTTTTGGTACAAGGAGCTCTCTAGTGTCCAGCTGTAATAGTGCAGCTCGGGAAGAGGATGCTGTGAGCACACAGCCTGATCCAACATATGTGCCAGAGGAAGGCCTGGGTCCCTTTTAGGTCCCCGGTGCTAATGTGCAAGGCAAAAAGTTCTACTTAACATCACTGTTGTCCAAACCAATACAGCACCCAAAAGTTTTAAGGCACAGCACAGAGGTCTCCACCTGTTACTTAAAGGAGCTTCTGCTGCACTGCTGAAGTGGGTCCTGCTCAGTCTGTGGGGAGAGGATGTGTGTTGATGTCTGTCTGCACACAGGCCATGGAAAAAAGGTTTAAACTTCTACTTTGCTCCTCTCCAGGGACAGCAAAGTGCCTGCCATTTGTGGGTCTGAGACTGTGTGCCCATACTGGTTAGAGGCAGCCTATTTGCTAGGAGTGAATGGCTAATTGCAACCCTTGACTTTTCGTTTATGCACCTGATTATGTGAAATTGTCTCATGCCAGACAAAATATGCTCATGATCACTAACCAGAGAAGACTGTGTGCTCATACTGGTTAGAGGCAGCATTCACTCCTATTTGGTATGCAACCCTTGACTTTTCGTTTATGCACCTGATTATGTGAAATTGTCTCATGCCAGACAAAATATGCTCATGATCACTAACCAGAGAAAGAAAATACCAAAATGAGTGGACAGTAGTGTCCAAAAGCAGATCACTTCCCTTTGTTTCTAAAATGAAGACCTGAACCTTTTAATTTGCAGTTGTGCAGGTTTGAGTCCACGCTAGAAAAACAATATATTTTCTTCACATGGATTTTAATGCTTGCATTTTGTTTTTTCAATGTATTCATGATGAACTCACTCATGTTGATAAAAATGGATTAAAAATCTCTTTGGTTATCACTGGGTATCACAGATGGGGAATAATGACTTGACAAATTGGCAAACTGAGATTATCTGCAAATATTATGAGAGGCGCTTGAAGCCCTTATAAAATACATCATCACTTTTAACAGCATTTTGCTATTATGACACCTCCCTTGTGGATTCTGTGGTTTAACATTGCAAAAAAAAATTATGCCAGAGTCAAAGCCTTGCCACTGAAAAGCACCATCTTGTCCTATGCTCTGCATAAACCCCACAGCAAGGTTTATTCCAGAGTAGAAAATAAATTAGGATGTAATAATTAACTAAATGCATTTCAAAGGCAAGAAATCCCACACAGGGCTAAGATGCTCACCTTAAATCACTGCAAACAAATGATGGTGGCTTTTTCTGCAAGTTGCTGTGAGCCAGAGGTCCCAACCTTTTGCCTTCAGAAGGGTTTGCAGCAGGTTTTCTTTTCCTGCTATCACCCTTCCTTGTCTGAGCTCAGCTTGCAGAGAATCCATAGCTGTAGAAGCTGGAAAATAATTTCAATTATATAAGCCACAAACAACAAAGAATCCTGCCAGATTCAGGCCAGTTGCAACAACAATAGTTTTTTCTCCACTTAGCGTTTTAGCTCAGTATTAAGGTGATCATTCTTGATAAATGCAAAACCTATCACTACATTATTATGTCCAAACACCCTGTGGAATATCTGGGATATGACAACCCATTTTCTCTGAATTTTTGCAAACCTGCAGGCATGGTGGCAATGGTTTTACCATTTTCAAGGCACCCTTTCTTTGTTTCTTTTTTAAAGGAAACAAAACAAGACAAAAAAAACCCCTGCTGGTATGTTCAGACCAGATAATTAAAGGAGGGGTCTGCCTCCTCTAAAAACTTTTTGTAAAGACATCCTCTGATGGTTAATCTCAAAAATGTAGGTTCCTTTTTCGTCAAGAATTTGGTTAAAAGTGACTTTCAAGACCTTCTTATTGGAACTCCTGCATAATGCAGGGTGTGGGGTTTCTGCAAAGCCCATGACTAATTTCAGTTTTATTTGCAGTGTTGCAGCACACAGAGCACTCACTCCCTGCTGATTGAATTCAGTCCCCCTCAACTGAATTCAATTGCTATTGAATTCAAGAGAACTGGACCAGAGCCTTGGGAAAAAAAGCGGTTCCTCGAGTCCCAACACCATTTATCAGGTAGGACTTGGTGTTTTACACTCTGTCACGTTTGAAAATGATAAACTAGAAGATGTGTCAGACATGTTTTAACAAGAAGAATAAAATACATAATTCAGGATGGCACAGAAAACACCTGGTTTTATGCTTAGTTTCCATTTTCAAAAACCAGAAGAGGCTCAGAGAAGCATCTGCTGAGCTTCTGAATGGGTTTGGATCAGCTGCAAGTGCCCGTCTGCCAAAGGCACGTCCAACTCAGACATGAAACCAGGCAAATCTCAGTGATGCTGGGTCAGTTTCACATTTACATCTCAAACCCATAGCAAATCTGGATTGGTGGCAAATGGATCTGACCAAACAACAACAACAACAACAACAAAAAATAAAGGCAGAAGCTTTGCATGTCCTTCACAAAATGAGATTCCTAAATATCAGACAGTTACAGAAAGCACTTAGCCATTTGGGAGTTTGTGTCTGTCTTTCTCTGTATTTATGGACACAGAATTATGGAAATCTCCATCTGATAAAGATTTTCAAGTGGAGAATATTGTTGTTCCATGAAGACTTCCAGTCCTGTAAGATAAATATGTTGCTAATGTAGAATTTCAGACTCTGGGGTACCCACAGCAGCTACCTGAGCTCACTTAGCTACAGCCTGAGGGCACAGCAATTTCACTGGAAACTCCAAGAGCAAATCAGTTTTTGGACTGCCACTTACTGTATAGAAGAAATGTCTTAATTTGCTTGGTATAGAGGCCCTCCTGAAAACAAAAGAAAATTTTGTTTGGATCTGACCAAACAACAACAACAACAAGAAAAAAATAAAGGCAGAAGCTTTGCATGTCCTTCACAAAATGAGATTCCTAAATATCAGACAGTTACAGAAAGCACTTAGCCATTTGGGAGTTTGTGTCTGTCTTTCTCTGTATTTATGGACACAGAATTATGGAAATCTCCATCTGATAAAGATTTTCAAGTGGAGAATATTGTTGTTCCATGAAGACTTCCAGTCCTGTAAGATAAATATGTTGCTAATGTAAAACTTCAGACTCTGGGGTACCCACAGCAGCTACCTGAGCTCACTTAGCTACAGCCTGAGGGCACAGCAATTTCACTGGAAACTCCAAGAGCAAATCAGTTTTTGGACTGCCACTTACTGTATAGAAGAAATGTCTTAATTTGCTTGGTATAGAGGCCCTCCTGAAAACAAAAGAAAATTTACTTACAGTAAAGAAATAATAAAGTGTTTGCCTTGCTCTCAAGCTCAGCTGTGAGATTTTACTCTCCTCAGCAGGGAGCAGTGACAAACCGATGAAGGAACAGCTGTGGTAAGTCTGGAATCACTTCTGATCTGCCACAACCAGCACAGATCAGCCAGACCCGGCAAAAGCCAAATTATTTGTCATTGCCCAGGGAATAATAAGACATCCACCTGTAGCACCCATAGATACCAGCAGAGCCTAGGCAGGGTCCCAAGCCCCAAATCTGAAGGGAACCACTGCAAGTAAAACCATCATGAGGAGCAGGAGTCTTGTGGGCTTGGGTTGCCATTGCTGAATGCACCTCCTGCTGGCCCTGAGCTCAGCATGGCTGGTTAGTGAAGGCACTGAATGGTGCAGCCCCAGCTGCAGAACTGGCTTGGTCTCTGCTGCTGTGACAGAGCTGTCTTGCACGGCTTGCGAGGCGTTTCTGCCCAACACTTCCCACAGCTTCTCTTCCCAGGGTGACAAATCCCTGCAGATCCCTAACAACTGCCATTGCCCTGAGTGACAGAGATGCTTTTGAAACAGGTTCTAAGCTCCTTTTACACTCTCATCCCCATACATAGCTGTGCACATAACACATAAACAACATTAGCAAATCCTGAAACAAGTGCAGATGCTTTGTCATCTTTAATAGTGAGGAAGCCACTTCATAGACCAAGATAAATGGAATTAGCCTGCTCAGACCAGAACTTTGGAGAAGTTTACAGGTTTAAAACCTTAATTTCTGCTTAAAAACTAAATGACCATAATAATTTATTTTAAATATATATAAATAATCCAACTAACTAGTCAACAAGTTCTCTAAAGAATTGTGAAAGCTTTCTTTTGCCAACAGGCTAGACACAACAGCACAGCCTTTAAAGCTTCTGCCTACCACCTAGCAAGCTTGCTTAGATTTTCCTGCACTCTCACTGGGAGCTGGTACGGTTAGTGTGACCATCACATCTGAATCCTTGGCAGATCTCCTCCAGCCAGCAGCACTGTGGCAGCACGGGAAGTATCCAGGGTGGGAGACCCCAAAATGCAAAGCATCTGGCCTTGTTGCCAGTGTGTCATTCAGCTGCTTCTGCTGAAAATTAGTCCCTCTCTATCTATCTCTCTCCCCAGTTCTGATGAATATTGATGAACTTCACAGCATCAAAAGAAGCAAAGGCAGACAGCTGTTTGAAGGGACAAACACTTCAGTTCTGGATTGCAAGGAAAAGAGACAGAGACAGCAGAGTGCTTGTGATGAGCCAGGCCTTCTCCCTTGCTTGTCAAAATGTGATTTACAGACACACTTCCATTCACCCTGTGGCTGCCAGTTCCCACATCCTATGTCCACAAATCTCTCTTGTTAATTGGATAGGCAATATGTGGGCTGCCTCCTCTATAAAAAGCTTCTTTAAACTGGGACGCTTCCCAGCTCATTTTAATAAATCATGTCTATAATTACATTCTTTTGCTGCATATTTCTGCAATAAAATCTGTATCATTCACTTACTGGCCTTCTTTACTGTCCAGCCATCATTTTGTCTTGCTTATGAAGCTGCTTTTCTTGCCTGGTCATTCAAAGATTACCATTTGCTTTGAAGCCCTAATCTAATTCAGCTGCTTTTTTCTTATCTTCAGAACTTCTCCTCATCCTGTCAATCCCAACAATCCCACTTTTTGGGGACAATCCCAACAATCCAGCCACTTTTTGCCATCAGTGACCACTGCAACTCACTCCTGGTAGCTATGCTCACTAAGGCTGCCTCAAGAGCCACTCCACCTGCATGCCAAGTTCATCTGAAGCTGCCTCTTCCCAGTGGCCAGCTGGCAGAAGCTCTTCGTTACATAGCAAACCCCTTTGTGATGGAATTTGCTTCTCTTCTTTTGGGGAAGTGGCTGTTCTCCCTTAAGGACTTTAACACACAATCAGCTCAGCGTTACAGCAAAGCTAAAACATCTGTGCTGGTTGCTGTGAGAAGGAAGTAGAGAGGTTCGGTTTGCTGAAGTTCCTCATAGCTGTAATTCCCCTTTTACACAGCCAGAACACGGGGAGGATGCCCTGAGCCAGAAAATCAGGCTCCTTTTGGCTTTGGGGTGCAGTCTGGAGAAGTAGCCAGGAGCCCCTTCCCTCAGCTTTAAATTTCAATCAAGCATCACAAAGCTTCCCTTGGTTTTCCTTTTCCTAAAGCTCCTGTCAGTTCTAATGTCTGGAGGTGACAGGGCTCATCTTAAGAGCCATGTTTTGGAAAGAGATGCAAAAAGAATTACAAAGAATGAAAAAAAGAGCAGACAAGTTGGATGGGATGTGGGTCAGATGAAGCAGTGTAAACATTCAGTCTTTGCTATGAAACAACCAGAGCCTGAGACATAAATGTGTGAGGGAACATCTTGTCCTATGGTTCTTAAAATAACTTATCAATTCCTTTTTTAAGACAGAATAATTTCTAAAAGTGAAAATTTTATCATTTTCCATCTCAAAAATACAATATAAAAAGTTCTAATGTGTAAAGATATAATGTGGGGTTGGTTTTATACTGACACTTGGTTAATTTCAGATTCAAAACAGATCGAGATATGCCTCTTTTTGCATAACTCCAAGCTCAGCTTCAAATGTCTAAGTGGGAAAATTAACATTAAAATGAATCCTTAAACTGCAATTACTTGGAAGATGCAGAGCATGAAGCATTCAAATGGCTCTCAGTGACCCAGTTAAAATATACAGATCAGTACTGCAATTTGGTAGCAAACATTTGGAGACTTGAGGATGTGGGGGCTCTATCCTGCTCCCAGCTTTACTCTACTCTTGGTGCTCAAATGCTGCCCAAAGAAACAAATACATGTTCAAAACACTTTACACCTTGAATGCATTTCCATTAGGTTCAGATCTTCCTCAGGCTTTATTAGGGAACACTAAAATGCTCAAAAGAGCAGATGAGCTTTAGAGATGTGTCAGAGTATCATGTAATCATTCATAATATGAGGTAGGAACTATTTACACTGGCACTGAAAGTTCAACTGCTGCATTGCATTATTGTGAAGTAAAAATGTATTAGATTACAGAGAAATAAAATCTCAGTATTTGCTATTACATAAGAATGGTTTTGCTGAAGGAGGCACTGGTCAAAGTATCATCTAGATTCTGAGAGAAAATTAATTTCTTTTTTTCCCCCTTTATCAGAAGAGGCATATTCTAAATACACCAAGAAGCAGAGTGAGATAGTAGAGTTGTTAGTGTGAAAACAGAGTCCTTCTCCTGCAAAAGGGTAGTAGAGCTTTGTGACAGTCTGAAGGACCTCATGAAACTTTGTCCTCAAGAACCCCAAGTTGCTTGACTTCCTCCTAAAAAAATATTCTCACACCATTACCAAGGAAGCAGAAGTGACCAAGCCAAAATCTTTTTCCCTCTCTCTTTTGTCTCCTTGTCACTAGCCTTGCTATTTTTAAGGGGAAATGCAAATGAAAGAAGCTTACAGCCACTGCAACACCCCTGGTAACACAAGGTAATACAAGCAAGAAGGGACTCCAGGATCTCCAGCCCCATACTCTCAGAGGGAACCAAAGAAATAACCTCATCAGCTGACAGCAACAGCAAAGGCTTGTTTTCTCTGTGGTTTATCTGCTAGTGGAAAAGGAACAGGATGTATTTGGCAAACACTGCATTCTCAGTGCAGTAACACGCTGTGCCTGCATTTCCCTTCTCTCTAAGGCTGGCTTTGGGTTTCATTTCTTTTTTTTTTCTTCCATACCCACTGGCAGCCTCTGGGCAGGGTCTGAAGAAGCCTAATGCAGCAGTGAGGAGTGTGACCTTTCTCACAGCTCAGCAAGGCTGGGCTGCAAATGAGATAAGCAGCCTGTCGTTCTCCAGGCACCTCCGTGCAGCTCTGCCACTGACATCATTCGGGGACCGATGCCAGCACCTGTGACAGCTCCAGGTCACATTCATCTCACACAGCCTGCGCCCTCCCGCCTCTGCTCAGCTGAGCAGGATCTTGTGGTGCACTTTTTAATTGCCTTTGCAAATGACAGATTGTCTGATACCGAGGAGAGCTGTGAGACAGTAACCTGCCTACTGATGCCCAGATGGGAAAGAATCCATCAGCTTCTCCTTTCGCAGTAGTTTGAAGGCGTTCCCACCTCTCCTCCAGCCATCTACAACAACCCTCACCACAGGGCTTTGCCCTTCTGCTTGTACCAGGGCCAGACAAGTGAATAATCTGGTGTTCGGGGTGGGTGAGGTGATGAGAGGGTTCTTCAGGGGACAGGGGAACATGGTGAGGCACAGGGGCTCACAGGGAACCAGCCAGGGAAGTTCCACAGCCCCACTCCTTTCCAGCTGCTTCTGATCTTCTCAGTAGACATATACCACAGTCCTGTCTACTATTCCAGGGACTGGGAGACAAGTAAAGGAGTGGGAACCACTAGTGAGGGAACTGGAATTATACAAGGGTATTTTTTTCCCAAAATCAATTCTGGGAATCAAATGGTAATTATGATTACAAGGCAAAATTAATACACCTCCTATGAAATGTATATTTAAAAAGCAGCCATTCAATATAAAGCAAGAGGTCATGTCTGAAATCACTCATTTATGTGAAGAATTAACTTTTTAATTTATAAGAAAGCCCTAATGACATTAATTAAATATAAATATTAAGAGTGATAGAGCCAACCTCTCTGAACACAGCACTTGCATTCAGTGAGGGCAGGGTGAAACACAATGCACAGCACCAAGACATACCCAGGTGCTCACGGGCTTAGGTCTATATCTATGCTGCAAGAGTTGCAGGGCACACATACTTCTTTTGTAAGAGACCATGAACAGCTGTAACTTGAATATCTAAACAGTCTGATAGAGAAATCTCATACACTGGGAGAAGATTTAATACAGGGACACTAATAAACAGGGCAACATCGAATAATAAAACAGTTAGTCCATCCATTCCGTTAAAAGCTTCAACATTTCTCAGGGTCTTGCAGAGTCAAGTTTTGGTAATATTCAGGCCTCCAGTCTCTCTGGGCACCTCTGCATCTCTCTCCAGGTGAAAAACTTTTTCCTCAGACACAATAGGAATTCCCTCTGGTTTGAGTTTTGCTTGGTGCTGTTTGTCATTTCTCTCCAGGCACCTCTCAGCAGCTCTGGTGTCTCTGCAACCCCCATTAGGTAGCTCAAGGAAATCACTCACTCCCACCTGAGCCTTCTCTTAAAGCTGCAGGAACCCATCTCCCCCAGCCTTCCTTGAACATTGGAACTCCTGCCTACTGACCATGTTAGTGGCCACTCACTAAAATTGCTCCAGTTTATCAATGCTTTTATCAACACTATTTAGGAGCCAGAATAAGGTGCATTACACCAGGTGTGGTCTCACAAGATCTTAACAGGGAACAATTCCTGCCCTGGCCTGTCAGCTGTGCTGGCATTATTGCATCTCATATCAGGTTTGGTTGGCTCCTCATGTTGAAATGACACATTTTTGACTCATGTTCGGCTTCATGTCCATCAAGACTTCCAAATGCTTTTAGTTTAAACTGATTGCCAGCCACCTAGTCCACAGCTTGTACTGTTGCATGAGGTTATTATTTCACAGCTGCAGGACTTTGGCTTCTTATATTTCATGCTTCTGTCATCCAGTTTCTCCAGTTTGTTCATGTGCCCCTTAATAACAGCAGCCTTGCCCTCCAGCATATAGTACTCCCAATATACAAAATAACTGGAAGAAACATCGTGGAAGAGATGATAGCCAGCTTAATGGTACTGTATAAACTCAGAAAGTACAGGACTGACAGCTCTGTTATAGTCATCCTTCTGCTGGAAAACAGCCTGTGCTACTGTCCTTCACGGGGCAGTTGATGCCCTTAATTTTCAAGATGAAACCAGAGGATGATGCAGTTTACAGAAGAAGCTTAGAGAATTCCTGCGAGAAGCTTTAGCAAGGTCTAGTAGAATTAAGGTGTCTTTTTATCCCTACCTTCTGTCCCAGAAGTCAAAATTATTAGCATAGCCCAAAGCATAAAGCACATCATGCAATCTGGGAAAAAAGATGCACTTTCCTGTGACCTTAACTAAGTCACATAGGTCAGGCAGCAAAAATGAGCTGCTTAAAATAACAACAAAGCAGAGCTTCCCTGCATTTGTCCACAGGGGGGAAAAAAAAAAGGAAAACGCCAAACAAAAACACCAAACACTGTATTTCCTCTTCAGAGCTACTTATTCATTCAAATAAAAAGACAACACCTAAGTAACAACAAGCAAGAATTAAGGAGAAGATAATGCTGCATTCTTAGTCGTGAAAAACCTAAATACCTATTGCTTAGGGCAAGGGAGAAAGTGGCTCCTCTCCACGAGCTGTGCTGACAACTCTATCTACACCTTCCCCTTGCACACCCAGCAGTGGTTTTGACTCAGCCCGTTTGGATTGTCTCTCACATTATGTTGAAACACCATGCAGGAAATCAGTACAAATCAATTATTAAATCCTTTAGAAAGAGTTGAGCGCATGCTTAGAAAAAGGCAAAGAAAATTAGAAGAAACTTACCAGCTCTAAGAGAAACTGCGCAACTCCAGTGCTGAGACCTGGAAGGCAGGAAGAGCAACTGTGAGGGCTCACCCACCTGAGGGCTGACAGCTTTATTGAGCAGGCAGAAATCACCTTGAGGGGCAGAAACTGTGGATCACCCTCCTCTCTCCACCTGCCCAGCCCTCACGCTCTCACAGCTGTTGAGCTGAATAGATCAGGAAAATCTCACCATTTGCAAAGCAAGGTCACAGTTTTTCCTGAGCTCAAAATAGAGTAGTCTCTGTGGATCCAGGTTTTGCTGCTATGAGAGAACTGGCAGCACTGCATCAGCTCCACTGGGTACCTTGCCTCCACAAATGGCAGGGACAACCAACTCTGGTGCTCAGGAATCCGGGGTACCCTGCAAACTGTTTGTCAGAAACCCTTTGCACCCACCCAAGGTAGAAGAAATCTCTGTAAGAAACAAGTTCCTGATATCTGTCTCCCACCAATTTCAGGATTCAGTGGATTCCTGTCTCCCATGGCATCTCTGCTCTGAGGAGAAGCTGCTTTTGACTGCCTGCTCCCGAGCGTGTTCCCTGCTGAGTTTGCAGCCTTCTCCAAGGCGTCTCATGGCAGAAGCACTGTACAAAGGCAGGGTAGGATGCAATGAATATTTTTGCTAATAAAAAAGCAATTTCAATTTCCTTGAAACCCCAGGATGTCTGCAAGCAGTTTTCTCCAAGGAAAGAAACCATGACCATAAGTTTCATCTTCATAAAAATGAACATTTTCCTTTAGAGGGCCTCCACTTGCAGCAGCCCTTGCCAACCTCAAGAAAAGAGATGCTGCCACAGACCACTTCAGTGACCAAGTTTTTGGCAGTCAGATGGGATATCAGTAATCCTCTTCCCTAAATTAGGGCTGGGCTGACTGGCTCCAATACCTTTCCAGTACCCTGTCAGGTAAATGGGGAGGCTTTGGAATCTCTCTGTTTTGTGGGACAGGAGAATGGCTGCTCTCACAAAGCCCTATGAGCTCCTGTCCCAAGATTTAATAAGCAGGACTGGAACGTTTCTGCTGATTTTTGAGAGTCTTTAATATTCAGTTGCAGGGAGTCATTCCTACAGGAGAAAACAGGCCTTCTGTTGGAGTCAGGATCAAGTAGTTTTGCCCCACTATTTACCCTACAACATTTCTTCAGAATAATCATTTAGTACATGGCAATTTCCTTGGGGTTCCTGCCTCCTTGGCTCTTCCTTGTCTGCATATAATCAGAGCATTTACCTTGCTTTCCAAAGAGCCTTTTTTTCACTCCTGAGGGAAAGATAACCTCCTCATTTCTCCATTTTCACTCAGTGGGCCATCAAACCCAGGGAACAGAGTCTGTGTAATGAAAACTCCCTGAAGTGCTGGCAGCTAGACCTGCCTGAAGGATTCTTTTTTTGCCCCAGTTTAGCTGCTGGGCCCACTTTACTCTTTGGATGAAAAGTACACTATGCAAGTGCTGTTGGCTTGTTGTTCCTGGGACAGAAAAATAATGAGCCTGACCACAGAGAAATTACATACACTGGCTTGTCAGGCATTTCCTCTCCTCAACTCCACATCTCCCTTTAAAAAAAAAAACCCAAAAGAAAGGGAATGCTAAAATGGGAAAGCAAGCCCTTGTTCATCTTTTGTGCACAGTGAACCTGAGCTCACTTACCTGCCAAATCCGTAAGGACACCCATGTGTTCCCTCCAGAGTGCAAAGCCACCGACTTTACTTGGTCTCTGCACCACAGCCACCCAGAAGGATCCAGAGCAAGTGGCAGAGGCTCAATAAAATAGATATGCCTCACTCTGAAATAGATATGGCAAGATAAGCTGGTGAGGAAGAAGGAGCCAATTTGTCTCCGACCCCCGTAAAATCCCAGACTGTGTTCTCAGTAATATGATCAGATTTGGGGCTAGATGATCAGATTTGGCAGTTCTAATAGAGTCCATCTGCCAGCACTGTAATTGTAAACACAACCAACATCTGAATATAATAATAATGATAATGATAAAAAGTAATGTTACCACGGCCCACACCCACTGGGACATCTCATTTTTGCTTTGGCTTTAGGATAAAGGATGATGAGGATGTTTGGACCAACATCTTCATTTCAGCCAGTGTTTCTGATAAGTCTGTCACCACATTTGTCTCTGGAAAATATTAAGCATAACATAGGGCTCATTCCTAGATGATATACAAGCAGCTTGTTTTTCTCATTTCACCACAAATCTTATTTATATATACATTGCAAATAGATTCATACCACACACAGAGCACATCCATAGAGTCTGATTTTCCAATGTTGTACTAGGTTTATGATCTTGTAATTCCATAGACTTAGATGACTTTTACCAGAATAATCTGGTTCCTAAAAAGAAAGGATATTTTACGGACTTGCACATATTACTTATGCATCCAACCGGAAATGTTAGCATAGGCAGACACCTAGCACAGATGAAATAGTTAAATCTGCCTCCTACTCCCTTTCACAAGACCCTGATTTCAGTCGCTTGCAACTGTCAAGCATTCAGTGTTCAGGAAGAAATGTTCCCTGTAATATGCTTGCCTAGGGCTAAATATTTTTCAGAGAGTTCCAGCAAAATTAGCCCAGCCGTTTCAAGGATGAATTTAGGGAAAACCACAGTGTTTCACTAATATTAAGAAAGGCTCTGCCTGCCTTATTTAGAAGTTCTGAAGCTTCGAAGCAAGGCTTTCAAACACTGAAAGGAAGCACTAAGTTGTATCCCAGGAGTGGATGTGCTGCTGCCGCCTTGGAAATCTGTCCACAATCCAAAAGAGATGTGCCCAAACCTAGCAGCTCACTCTCAGCTGTTTCTGTGCACGTGTGGAGAGGAGATCTCTGTGCTCACACAAGGCATCATCACACAGCAAACCCCCAGGGGGTGTTTATAGCACCATTTAAAAGGAGTGATCAGTGCTGAAAGCGTTCTGGGACACAAGCACATTGTGTTTGCTCTGCAGGCTGCAGTGAACAGAGGCTGCTGAGTTCAGAAGGGCAGGGCTGGCAGCTGGGCAATATGGACAACCAGCAGACTTTGGAGAAGGACAGAAGAGGGGAGTGAGAAAACTGCCCTAAGTTAAGGCTGTGTGGTTGTATGGTTTTATGTTTTCCTGTGGTTTTTTTTTGTTTTTGTTTTTTTGTTTTTGTTTTTGTTTTGTTTGGGTTTTGTTGTTTTGGTTTTTCAAATAAATAACTACCAGCAATGCCCTGATTAGCACTGCCAAAAGATCCTTTCTATTGTCTTTGCTTAGGCAGAGCTACATTAATTTCAGCTGCTCGTCTCTAAGAAAATCCTGCAGAACTATGTACTTGGTACATGAGCAATCTTTAGACAACAAAGAAATAGTAAAATTTAGGCTGGATCAGGCCTCTGGAGTTAAAAGCTCTACCAGCCCACCACCAATTTAAAGCAGAACCAAGGGTCAAGCAAGGATTTTCTGTAATTCTCTGCTTCTGGAGGTCACTGTGGCATAAGACAAACCAGCAGCACGCACAGATGGCACCTCTCTCTTGGTGACAGCACCTAGGTAGTGCAGGTAGAGGGAGGTGACTACCTTCACCAGAAAGAGAGTGATGGGCTGGAGCTGAGACAGGAGGGATGTCTGATCCACTCTTTCACAGCAACTGGAATCAAAGATCTCCAGAAGAGCTCTGGAGAGCTGATCTGAAGAAATCCCTAGAAAAGAAGGTGACCCACCTTCTTCTATCAGTTGGCCACAAAGACCAGCAGCTCCCAAACCTTGCAGGAGCTGTGAACCCAGTGGTTCACAGCAAACCCACAGCACACCCTCTCTTCCTCAAAGAGGATATTCCGTCTTTAACATATATTTAATTTTATGTTTAACACATCTCTTGCAGATGAGCTGCTGACCACTCAGCAGCTACTGACAGACATGGGCTGCAGACCACCCTGCATGAGAAAACAATTTTTCAGTGGTCTGGCTGCACACTCTTAACTCCAGTGGAGGTCTCAGTTATATTGTCTAAATAGCTCAGCCATTTTGCTGGCCCCTGTGAGGGTACATATGGTTCCATATGCTGGGAAAGCTGTTTTTTTTTCAACTTGCTCCTAAAATGAAGTATATGAATTTATACACAAACCAATGTTTTTTAAAAAAAATAAGTTTGCAGAATCAAGCAGTTAAAAGCCAGGAACTGGCTGACAATGTCTTGGTCACACAAAAGAGAGATCTAAATAAATGTGACTTGATAGCCAAAAAGAGCTCTCTGGAAGACAGGCTAGATAAATAGAAATAAAAGAATGAGGCCATTTTGTTTGAGAACAGCTTCTTACATCATGATCATCTTTCCAGGCCATTTCATTCTCTCCTCCCCAAACTTCTGCCAAACTACAGGTAGGTTTAACACAAGAATTTCACAAAAGGTTAATCTTAGCATTCAAGAAGTAAGCAGAGTTTGAGCTTCAGAGGTGTTTTTCTTTGATCATTTTGAAGAGTTATAATGGTGTAAATTGAGTACCTTAAATTTACCACACTGGAAAGCTGCAGCACTACATCATTCTTCCTGTAATTTTTCTTCCTCTACAAATATGACATAAATCCCTGTGGTGTGTCTGCTACAGTGTTGGACTTATCAAGCTGAAATCTGATTTCAGCAGAAGGAGGAAAAAGATTTCAGAAGGAATGTGTTTAGGGTTCTGCAAACAACCCCATGTCCCACTCCAGCCCCCTCTCCTCTGTCATCAGACACTCCAAATAAGTAAAAGATACCTCTAAAGGCACTGCTGAGAACCCATCAGAGCCCAGCCTACAGGAGACACCAGCAAAAAAGGCTTTGAACAGTGGGCAACACATGGGAGGCTAAAAAAATAAACCCCCCCCCAAAAAACACAACCCCAAGCCCACCCCCCAAAATTTTAAAATGTGGTCAAAACCACAAATAATTCATATGAAATCAAAACAAGTTCAAATCCTTTTCCCTGAGAAGAACTCCTACAAGCCCTGCAGCAGCCTGTCTCCAGCAGGGTCCACAGAGGCTTATCTGCAGGTCAGAATGGGCCACTGAAGCAAACAACCTTGACATCTGGTGACACTGCTCACACAGATCCTCTTGGGGGGCTGAACAAGATTCCCAAATCCCAACCTGATAGGAAACTTGTAGAGGAAAGGAGTACAGGAGCAGCACAGGCTGCCAAAGTCTAAACATAAAAGGACCAAACTGTGAGACAGCCCCAGCTTGAGGCAGGGGTGGGAGTAGAAAGGAGAGAGTGATGAGTAAAGGAAGGCCCATCTAAAACAGGAACAAGTCTCAGTCCTACCTGTAAAGTTCTATCTTTCATCAGTAAAGGCTGTGTTTTTTTCCTCAGGAGCATTTTCACTAGACACCCAAAACTGCAGACATCAGTGCAAGCAAGATGATAGCTCTGGAGAAGGGCCAGCAGAGTTCAAAGCCCCTAGCTGGAAACCTAAGCAACACTGACAGGCATTGAGGGAAAATTTATGAGGTCCTGATTGCTAAAAGCATATGTTTGGGATCTAAAAAAGTAACAATTATGCCACCCACGCTGCTTATTCTTTTCTTGTCTGAGGAGTTTTGGGCTAACATGTTGAAATGTAAAACAACCTGAGCACATTTTAGATAAGATTTATGGCATTCCCAGACTGACATTTAGAGTCGTGGCTTGCAGTTGAGCATACTATTCAACAAGCCACCTGCCTCTATAAATGTCACTATTTGGGCTCAAAATTGGTTTCGTATAACTCAAAGCAACTCCAGTTCTTTCAGCTCCTGCCTGTTTATAGGGATGTTTCATGGCATACAGCACTGAAAAAGACAATTTGTAGAAAATAAAGGTAAAAAGTCTTGTGTGATTTATCTTGTTTGAAAGCAGTTGAAAGGGCATGTGAATCCTGCATCCCAGTAAAGATGCAGGACTGGCCTCTGAATTAATTGGTGCCAGCTTTTGCAACCAGCACCCCTGTGGGGAACCCAGGGAAAAACCCACTCATAGAGAAGAGCAGTGGGGTGACAGATGGCGTTAGCTTTTCATACCTGGAGATACCTGAGTCTTCCACAAAACACCAGGGGTACCCAATGGGGCTCTGTTGGGCTGCATGGATTCTTCTTCAGGGTAAATCCTGCCAAAAAGCAGCCATCCATGGGAGCAAGCAGTGAACCAAGCATGGGATGCAGGGAGGCAGAGGCATGTCAGGACTGCAGTGTGCTGGAGCGGTCAGGCTGCAGAATCCCTGCACACCACAAAACAGTCCCCAAAAACTGTCTCTCTTGAGTGGCCCCATGCTCTTCAGAAGAAAGGAAGGCAGCACTTGGAGACAAACTTCTGCCCAAGGGCAGCTGCAGCAGCAATGGCTCTAGTACTGCTTGTACAAAGCACCTCTGATTCTAGCTACATGCTCAGGGAGCTTTATTGGAATCCTGGAATAATTTAAGACTGAAAGGGAGGCCTGCAGGTCATCTAGGCCAATGTTCTGCTACAAGTGGGGCCAACTACATTGGGAAGGTCTTGCCTTTGTGCATTAGGATGAACACACTGCCACAGCTAAACTGTTGGCTCTGAAGATCACAGAGACATCACCTAGACAGGTTCTCTAAAAACAGAACATTTCATACACAGCCTTAGGGTGTGGATTCTGTTGGGCTGCAGAAGCCATTGGCAAATTTACTGCATACTTGTACCACAGTGAAGCACAGAGAGAGCTCACCAACAAGCCCTCATTCCTTTGATAATGCACAACGGGCAATTTCCTGCTTTGCAGGGAAGAAAAAGCACATAAGATGTTTCCCTGCAGTCTAGGCACACCAGACACCAGTGAAATTAGGTGGTGAATAGCTCTGGAAAAGGAGTGATATGTTGAAAACCATTGTCTCTCTCTAAAATCTCCATATGAATAATCAGGTCAGAAAACTGGTATTTCATAACAGAGACATAACAGATATTGCTCTGCTTTAACAAAGCTTTCTTCCACTTGACAGAATATGCTTGTCAGACAACCGTATCTTACTCCATTTAAACATTGTGGTGTCTGAAGGTATCAGGTATCTTCCTGCAACCACCATCAACAAGGCTTTGAATATTACAAAGAAGAGGGAAAATAAACCTGTGTCTATCATCTCATGCAATCAAACCTAATAAAAAAATTAGCCATTTGGGACTGAAAATTGACAAATTGGTGACATACAGAATGAAAATCTTGATAGCTAGCTGAGATCTGCCTGATCTGACCTTCCTAACAGGATAACTATTTAAAAAACCCAAAAAAATCACGTGTACATCACTCTTGAAGATCACAGGATGAAAAATTATACATTAGGCATCCTCAGGCTCAACTTTTAAAGGGAAACATGGTTTTCATTTTGTCACAGGTTTATAAATGGCTGTACTCCACTCTTGGAGCTTTTCCTCTACGGCTGACTCTCCCTATGCAGAACAGAGTCCTGCAGGCAAAGACTGGGTGATGGCACATCAATTGCTGAAATGAGTTCTTGCTTGACACAGGCAAGATGAGTAGCCTCCCTTGTACAGCCATTACTTGAACACGTGGAAAAAATGAAGCAGAGATTTCTAGAATCACATGAAATCTAATATATAACACAAAAACATCCCATGCTGACAATATTCCTGAGGACAAGTCCTTATGTGAAAGTAATATTGCTGTAGATGAAGCATCACCTCCTTCCTGCAAGTGCAAGGAACAACACACACAGAAATAAAGCTATTGTGTATCAAAGGCTGCAAATCAACACCGAGCCAAGGCTTTGCCATTCTGAATAAAGGCATTGTCATTCCCTGAATTAAACTGAAACAGGACCCAATGCAAGATAAACATAGGAAAAGAAGGGAAAAGTGTCCTAGACTACTAATAATGGCTTTTCAGGGAAAAGTGTCCTAGACTACTAACAATGGGATTTTTTTTGCCAAAAAGGATGATTGACAGAAGTTACAGCATCAGAAAGCATGTGTTTAGAGATCTAGGATCTTCTCCTTTCACATACTCTTTCCTTGGATGCTCAGTTGGCCTAGGAAATCAAGGTGATGCTGGGTGTTGAGACTGAGCCTGACTGCCATACATACTTTGTCAAAAGAAAGACAAGGACACATTCAGGTGGAAAATAAATCTATCTTATTCTAAAAAGTTTAAACCTCTAAATCCTATGGATCTATAGAATGGTACATCTGAGTCCAACATGGAGCACCATGACAGAAGTATGTAATAAAACCTATGGAACTGTTTTTTGCTATCAGTTTTCCTAGAAACTGCTGGACTCAAAGCAGCACTTCAACACCATTAGAGAGATTGCAGCCATTTAAACAATCACACCTCACAAAGAGCTTACGGTACTACAAAACTTTGAACCCTAAACAAATTCAACATGTTAAATAATGAGGGAGACTCTTTCATTCAATGTCACTCCTGAACGTCTCTCTCCTGCTTTCTGGCTCCTGTAGCAAGTCAGGCACATAGTGAAAAAAATATTTCAAGCCAGCGGGTGGCACTCAGTACTATATGCTAGATGTGTTGCTGATAGTTTGAATATATCAGATATTTTTAGGTACTGTGAGCAGTTCTAGGCAATCAAGTATTGTAATCAAGAGCATACAAAGACTTAGCTACATCAATTCAGTCAGGATTTTAAGGATTCAAGTTTTGCAACTCCGTCAGCTGATGTGCTGAGATGGTATAAGACGACTTGCTCCTTGCTGTGGTGTAGACGTTTTCAGCAGAATTTCTCTGAATTTCACAGGCATGTTCAGAAGAATCATCTTCCTGAGAACACCCCACTGTGCTCAGCTTAGCAGACAGTTATTTCCATAATAGCAGCTTTCTGTGAGGAAATAGGAAACGTGGCTCTAGGTGGAGATATTCAGTTACCTGCCACGGTGAAAATCCCTGGGTTCTAGCGGGCCACGCCATTTGCGAAATGACACAGAGATGTTATAGGCAGGAAGATTATAGAGCAGCCCATCCCTTTTAGACGATGCAAGAAGACGCAGAGGCAGCCCCGGCACGGCGCGCTCAGCACCGCGGACAGCGGCACAGCCGCTCCCACGCTGCCCACCCGGGCCCGCGCTCACCTTCCCCCTCCGCATCCCTTTTAGACGATGCAAGAAGACGCAGAGGCAGCCCCGGCACGGCGCGCTCAGCACCGCGGACAGCGGCACAGCCGCTCCCACGCTGCCCACCCGGGCCCGCGCTCACCTTCCCCCTCCGTCCCTCCCTCCCTAAACTTGCCTATACCTGTGTATCCCCTCTTCCTCAATGCCACACTGTCATCTAGACCCTCCCACAGCCCAGTCTCCTATCTGGCTTTTCGATACATCCATAGAGAGGCAACGCATGGTACAAATAAACTTTATACCAATTATATAAGTATATTCAGTATATACCTGCACCTCTCATGGAGGGATCACTGCAAAGTGAAGTCTGATAGTGAAACTGGAGACTGGAAGACACAGTTGTGCTGCCTGTGCATCTCTATGCTACATTTTGAGCTGTTTCAAGGTCAGGAATATACCTATGCTTCCTGCTTTGCAGGGAAGAAAAAGCACATAAGATGTTTCCCTGCAGTCTAGGCACACCAGACACCAGTGAAATTAGGTGGTGAATAGCTCTGGAAAAGGAGTGATATGTTGAAAACCATTGTCTCTCTCTAAAATCTCCATATGAATAATCAGGTCAGAAAACTGGTATTTCATAACAGAGACATAACAGATATTGCTCTGCTTTAACAAAGCTTTCTTCCACTTGACAGAATATGCTTGTCAGACAACCGTATCTTACTCCATTTAAACATTGTGGTGTCTGAAGGTATCAGGTATCTTCCTGCAACCACCATCAACAAGGCTTTGAATATTACAAAGAAGAGGGAAAATAAACCTGTGTCTATCATCTCATGCAATCAAACCTAATAAAAAAATTAGCCATTTGGGACTGAAAATTGACAAATTGGTGACATACAGAATGAAAATCTTGATAGCTAGCTGAGATCTGCCTGATCTGACCTTCCTAACAGGATAACTATTTAAAAAACCAAAAAAAATCACGTGTACATCACTCTTGAAGATCACAGGATGAAAAATTATACATTAGGCATCCTCAGGCTCAACTTTTAAAGGGAAACATGGTTTTCATTTTGTCACAGGTTTATAAATGGCTGTACTCCACTCTTGGAGCTTTTCCTCTACGGCTGACTCTCCCTATGCAGAACAGAGTCCTGCAGGCAAAGACTGGGTGATGGCACATCAATTGCTGAAATGAGTTCTTGCTTGACACAGGCAAGATGAGTAGCCTCCCTTGTACAGCCATTACTTGAACACGTGGAAAAAATGAAGCAGAGATTTCTAGAATCACATGAAATCTAATATATAACACAAAAACATCCCATGCTGACAATATTCCTGAGGACAAGTCCTTATGTGAAAGTAATATTGCTGTAGATGAAGCATCACCTCCTTCCTGCAAGTGCAAGGAACAACACACACAGAAATAAAGCTATTGTGTATCAAAGGCTGCAAATCAACACCGAGCCAAGGCTTTGCCATTCTGAATAAAGGCATTGTCATTCCCTGAATTAAACTGAAACAGGACCCAATGCAAGATAAACATAGGAAAAGAAGGGAAAAGTGTCCTAGACTACTAATAATGGCTTTTCAGGGAAAAGTGTCCTAGACTACTAACAATGGGATTTTTTTTGCCAAAAAGGATGATTGACAGAAGTTACAGCATCAGAAAGCATGTGTTTAGAGATCTAGGATCTTCTCCTTTCACATACTCTTTCCTTGGATGCTCAGTTGGCCTAGGAAATCAAGGTGATGCTGGGTGTTGAGACTGAGCCTGACTGCCATACATACTTTGTCAAAAGAAAGACAAGGACACATTCAGGTGGAAAATAAATCTATCTTATTCTAAAAAGTTTAAACCTCTAAATCCTATGGATCTATAGAATGGTACATCTGAGTCCAACATGGAGCACCATGACAGAAGTATGTAATAAAACCTATGGAACTGTTTTTTGCTATCAGTTTTCCTAGAAACTGCTGGACTCAAAGCAGCACTTCAACACCATTAGAGAGATTGCAGCCATTTAAACAATCACACCTCACAAAGAGCTTACGGTACTACAAAACTTGGAACCCTAAACAAATTCAACATGTTAAATAATGAGGGAGACTCTTTCATTCAATGTCACTCCTGAACGTCTCTCTCCTGCTTTCTGGCTCCTGTAGCAAGTCAGGCACATAGTGAAAAAAATATTTCAAGCCAGCGGGTGGCACTCAGTACTATATGCTAGATGTGTTGTTGATAGTTTGAATATATCAGATATTTTTAGGTACTGTGAGCAGTTCTAGGCAATCAAGTATTGTAATCAAGAGCATACAAAGACTTAGCTACATCAATTCAGTCAGGATTTTAAGGATTCAAGTTTTGCAACTCCGTCAGCTGATGTGCTGAGATGGTATAAGACGACTTGCTCCTTGCTGTGGTGTAGACGTTTTCAGCAGAATTTCTCTGAATTTCACAGGCATGTTCAGAAGAATCATCTTCCTGAGAACATCCCACTGTGCTCAGCTTAGCAGACAGTTATTTCCATAATAGCAGCTTTCTGTGAGGAAATAGGAAACGTGGCTCTAGGTGGAGATATTCAGTTACCTGCCACGGTGAAAATCCCTGGGTTCTAGCGGGCCACGCCATTTGCGAAATGACACAGAGATGTTATAGGCAGGAAGATTATAGAGCAGCCCATCCCTTTTAGACGATGCAAGAAGACGCAGAGGCAGCCCCGGCACGGCGCGCTCAGCACCGCGGACAGCGGCACAGCCGCTCCCACGCTGCCCACCCGGGCCCGCGCTCACCTTCCCCCTCCGTCCCTCCCTCCCTAAACTTGCCTATACCTGTGTATCCCCTCTTCCTCAATGCCACACTGTCATCTAGACCCTCCCACAGCCCAGTCTCCTATCTGGCTTTTCGATACATCCATAGAGAGGCAACGCATGGTACAAATAAACTTTATACCAATTATATAAGTATATTCAGTATATACCTGCACCTCTCATGGAGGGATCATTGCAAAGTGAAGTCTGATAGTGAAACTGGAGACTGGAAGACACAGTTGTGCTGCCTGTGCATCTCTATGCTACATTTTGAGCTGTTTCAAGGTCAGGAATATACCTATGCTTTCCCTGACAGTAACACAAAGTAAATGCCAGCAGGTACCTTTCAGAACACTCAAAAACCAGTATTTCCCTGTCTAGATTTTTCTCCTCCACTGATATGCTCTGTCTCCTTGGAAAAGAACATGGGGGTCACAGCCCATCTCCTTGATCCTTTGGAGGTCCCTCTATTCATCTGGTTCTCCCATGCTTAGATCTTTTGTCATAGAGATATTTCTCTTCTCCTGTGAACAATAAGCCTTCTGCTTCCCTCAGCAAGCAGAACATACCAGACACCTGCTGACACTTGGCAGTCCAAACAGCCACTGGTTTCTCATGTGGATTCTCCCTGTACACCTTCCCTTCCCCCACAGCTCTATAGTTTGTGATGCCACAGAACTTTACAGTTCATGCTTCAGCTTTTGGCCTGCTCTGAGGAAGTGACATGCTCTTGTGACTGAAGCCAATACTCCTTGAAGCGAGCTGTGGTTACCAGAGTTAGAAACTGCAGGGTACTGGGACTCCTGCCTAATGCTTATTGCTTTTCCTGATCATTTCCTTTCAAATGCAAAGGCTAATTATCCTCTGCTGGAAGTAGAACCACTTCATTCAAGATTATTGCCATTATCACATTTTGAACAAGTCAAGCACCTGCCCTCCTTATGATCCCTGCCTACACAGGCCAACCAAGCTATTCTGCTATCCTCAAATTCCACCTGCCCATCCTACAGAAAGAGCAGAAGGACTGGCTGGATAAAATTCTGAGCCATCTTCTCTGATCTCCAAGTTGGCTGTGCTTTGAGCAGCAGGTTGATTAGGACCTTCATAAGCTCCCTTCTAACGTGAACTAAGTTCTGGTTCTAAGTCTTCAAGGAAGTATAGCAATAGAAATTGACAGAAAATTCACCTCTGTAACATACTCCCTCAAGGGATCTGTTTCCTTTCTTTAGGGCTTTCCCCTAATTCTAAAAGACAAATCTGGACACTGTTGGCCCAGGGGTTCAACACATTCAGTAACTCAGAATCAGAACCTTAACATACCTTTAAGTGCTTCTGTCCCACAGAGTTCCAAGCTCTTCATGCCAGTGGCCTTTTTTCAAGGTCCTGCAACTTTGCTGTTCACAGATTATCTTTCAGAGCACTGATGAAGTGCTGGCTTGAATGCCCTCCAAGTTTCCTGAATGCTGTAGTATCATTTACTTGCGTTAGAGAATCCACAGTAAAAAGCAAAATTAAAAAGCACCAAAAAGTCGTGATAAATGGTGCAATTAAGGCAACATAACACACTTTAAATCAAGAAGAGCTACAGCTCTGCTCCTGGGTATGGAAAGGTTCTAATTTACCATGGCAAGACATAGCACATGCATCAAATTAGTCATGTTTCAGAATCTCTCTTATGCACAAACATCAGCAAAACTGACTATCCATTTGCATACTACCAGCAAACAAGATGTGGAGACTTTTCTTCTCTAATTACTGTAGGTTATAAACCTTCTGCGGGTTTCTCTTTCCCCTCAAAATAAACCCACCGGGGGTGCACTCACAGTAGCAGAATTCCCCACCCAACATGGATGGCACATTTCCCTGAGGTTGCTTTATGAGAAGGAAGCAGGCTTTGCCAGAGGATGACTTCGAGCATCTGATGCCTTAGGAGCACAACTCTGGCTATCCCTCACCCTTCTAACAAAAACCTGACAATATAAGCCTCCTAACTAAATTAGGTGACTAAAATTAGGTACTGTGCTTATTTTTTTTCCTAATCTACCTACTAGCATTCTATATCTTAGTGCTCATCTGTATATCTTCAAAGGTCCACAGTTGCTGATTTCTGCCCTCTATTTTTTCCTCAACCAAAAGGGGGACGTTTTTTGAAAAGAAAATGTCGTTGTACAAAGTTTTGTTGTGAAACAGAAACCATTCAGAGAAGGATAAAATGCTTTCCTGTGCTTTAATATAGCTTCAAAAATTCTTTAGATTATGAGCTGTTAGTGTACTGCTAAGCAATCTCCTGCAGCAGAATAAATCTTGGACTCAGGTGTCCCATGACACAAGCGACCTTGAATGAAAGCCACAAAATGGCAACAAAATAAACTAGCACACATCCTTTGACATTAGGTAGCTGGTGCTACATTTTCCTGCAGCAATACTGTCATAAAGTAAAATCCAGAGTTAAAAGTCAACTACAGCTCCATACCCAAATAAAAAGTAGAAGCAAATGAAATCTTCCCTGCCGAAAACTGGAACAAAGCAAAAATATGGAGATATTTTAAATATAAATACTAAGCAAAGCAATACTTGTCATAGTTAGCCTCAGATGTGTTTGCCTTATGTTTTCTGTATCTTCCCCAACCTGCAGTACAGTTACAGAATTTCATCATATAAGGATTTGGGCCTTGATTCAGCAATTTGATCCTGAAACACTGAAGAAAAATGCACAAAATCTATTTCAAAACATTTTACATCAAACTGTATCTAAAGAAAAAAAAGAGAACAGTAAGAGAATCTCATGATCCATGTTTTATGGGAATATCTATTGACGGAAAAATCTAGCACCACTCCAGTTAGGCTTCCTAATTCAGCAGATCACAGTCACAAACCCCAAAGAGGTGCACATGTGAGAACAGGACAGAGGAATCCAGAATCACAACAAAGTGAGAAAATTTTGTGTTTACAAAAAGCAGAAGCTGAAGATCTAAGACAACATCCTGAAGCCCTGGAAGATCGCTGCATTGTGAAGCTACAGGACAACAAAGTGAGAGGGTAACAAAGCCTAATCAGAGCAGACAGAGACTAACACAAGCACTCCTTCTTTGACAGGCAGCCAGGAATGATTTGCAACAGCTGCTACTTCAGCCACACAGTGACAGTGGTTTGTGTATTTTATTAGAAGAATATCAATGACCAATAGAAAATACCATTAAACAAAACACCAAATGAGCCTTCACCACTTCAGAAGAAGGAACCATAATAATGGAGGCAGCCTGAGACTGCAGAATTCTCACTTATTGACACAACAACCTTTGGCAGCCAGGGAAGTTCCTTTAGAGCCTCCAGTCTGATGGCTCAGACAGCCCCGGGTTTCAAAGTACTTACAGATCAGAGCAGCACAACAGGAAAGTATCTGCAACCTCTTTACCTTAGATCTACCTTCATGTAATCAGTAAACCTTTTGATTAACAATGTATTGGGATAAATATTCTGTAACTGAACATCTGGAATAGTCACTCTTTGTAGTGATTTCCACGCTTGCTGTTCCAGTGAAATCAATGTTTAGGCTATTTCTTGCACATGGATTCTCTCTTGACCAGGTTGGCTTTTTATTTTTCCTCCATCACAATGGTGCAGACAGATCCTTGTCAGTTTTTCTTCAAAACAGTAATAGAAATAGAGTTAATCACGCTGTTCACCCTGAGTTGATTCTTGTTTGGCAGAATTATGATCCTTGTCACACCGAGGAACTAGACTCCATGTCTCTGTTTAATCTCACCTCATGCTGACACATTTCTGAGTGGTCTATACATAGCAAAGGATGGTGATAACCGATTCAGTTCAGTGCACAGCCAGATGCACTGTGGCATTCTCAGATTATCCTCGTTGCAGTTTTGTTTAACCCCCTGCATTCTCCAGGAAGATCCTTATGGTTGGAGGAACACGAGACAGAGGATGTGCTCTCCCCGTAAGGACACAACTCTTGCAGAGCATGGCCACAACTGCTGCTGAGAGCCCAGTGCTAGCCCCATGGCTGTGCTCAAATCCCTACACAAAGGTGCAGACATTTGGCCCCATTACCACACTCTGCACAACAACCTCTCAGGGCAGGCAAGGTATGTTGTGTAAAAAGGAAAGTATGGAGTATTTATTTTTAATAGAAACCGCTAAAGGCATTCTTAGTTGTTGTAGTTGCACATTCTGCTCTACAAGGTGCTGAGAGATAGAAGGCCAATGCATTTAATAAAAAAGGAAAAAATCCATTATTCATATACTGATATGACCTTTCCATACTCTGTATTTTGCTCAGAATCTCATTTATGTGACTATGGAGAGTTTTCCTGATGTGCACACAATACCATGTAGCTTGAGCTCTGCCAGAAAAAAAAAATCAGCAGGAAACTGTATGACATTGGGTAAAGTCCCAGTAATTTAATCAAACGGGTAATTAAATTATTTAAATTGTTCATTTAACATACCTGGTAACAAGAGAAAGCAAACACTGATCCTATTTCACCCTTGCTGGGGACCAAATGGAACAAGTTACCATTTTAAGAGACTGGGAGTTAGAACTCAGGTTAAGAGTGTGATTCTAGTCCAAAAAATATCAACACTGTTAGAAGGCAGGAGGCAGCATAGGAGAAAAATATTTACTTGGGTAACAAATACACTCTTTAGATCCTGTTAGAAGTGGCAATCACAACCTACAACCTCACAACCAACCCAGGATGTTTGTTAATACCTGCAGAGGGGCTTCCCAACCTGCATCCTCATACGTGGTGCAGATGATACCAGCAGTCATCTGGAGTTCTGCTTCCAATCCATCAGATTGACTTCAAAGCCTCAAGGGGAATTAGCAATTGGGATGTCATTCATCACCTTCCTGAGAACCATTTTTTCTTCAGGAGAGCTTGTCATACCAAGCAACCCACACAAAATACAATTAAACAGTGTCACTGCTAGACAGATTAAAATTGCAGTTCAATAGTGGAACTCGGTGTTGCTGAGCAATGTCATAAATTAAGTATGTTCTGGCAGAGCTTGTGTGGAAGGTATCAGTAGTATTCCAAACATCAGGACCTAGCAAATTGCATGGGTAAAATCCTAGCTCCATTGGAACCAATAGCAAAACTCCCAGGCACTTATACAGAGCCAGAATTTTAATTTCTCATGGCAGCTGCAACACGTTGCTATGGCTTTGGGCAAACTACACTAATTCAGCCTCCCTAGTTCAAAAACACAGACCACTAAGGACTGCTTTTAGAGAGACACACTGTGAAGGACACACAGAAGTGGTCTATAAAGGGCAAGCATTATCAATCAATGCAATTTAACAAACAGGCTACTTCAGCAACTCACCACCAGAGAAATACTCCACTGATACGAACACCAGGCTTGCAGTTCCTACCTGGGAAATTAATTTCTTGTCCTGTGGAAGGCTGGTAACAGTGTCTTCTTTATGAATTGCATGCACGGCAGACTGGCTGAAGCTCTGGTGCAGATGACTATCTTCACTAGCTTGATATTTTGAGAATTGCGTTCGGGTGTTCTGCACCAAACATCAGTTATGTTCTCTCACAGCCAACGTGTGTCAGTGAACAGCTGCCTTCACAAGTCAGAGATTAACAAACACTGCTACACAAATGCACATATTAACTCTGGATAACACACACATTTGTTTAAAATTAATTCTCGGGTGTTCTTGCAAAGAAGTTTTATAGCTGTATGAAAAGCAGCTATAAAATGGGATTTGGCTCCTTGGTAGGTGGCATGTTACAATTTTTTAAGAAATGTATTATTCTTCCCATATAAATGCACAACAGATGTAACATTCGACCTAAGCAATAAGATTTATTACTGTTTTTAAAGCAAATTCAGCACAGCTTAAGAGAACACTGTACAGAATTCTTTAAGCTAGGAAGAGGTTCTTCTTGTCATCAATGTATGCTTTGCATTTGTCAGTTTTTGCCCTCAAAGCCAACCCACAGTTTAGTATTTCAGGCTTTTTACAAAGGTGATGATCCTGCAATTCAATCTGCTAATGTAGCACATAGCAGGCTTCCTCCAGACACAGCAGATCTGGGCTCATCTCCTTTTAGTATCAAAAGAAATGTGCATGGCCTCTTTGGTCTCTTTTTGAGCCCCCAAAACATTTCATGTGATTTATGTTAGGCGTTATTCCAACAACACATGCAATCAAAAGTAAGTGTCACACATTGTTTGGCAATGAAAAATAAACATTACAGCTGTGATCAAAGAACATGTCTTGCTTATATTGTCTTACATTAATTTCTTTACCTCATGCACTTTTGTATAAATATTTACGGTTTCATATTTTCTTCAGAAGCCATAGTTCTTCTGTTTTCTAAAAATAACCTGCTTATGCATAATCTTCTCTTTCCAAAGCACTGTTCTTCCTTTTGTTAAGTTCATTTCCAAGATCTCTGTGCATGATAAGTGGTGAAAGGTGGATATGTGCAACTTCACTAACAAACATGTTGAAAATACCTAAAAATGAGGAACAATTCCTGAATAAACACCTTCAATGGTAAACAGTTCTGTGAGAAATGAATAGGCGTCTATGTTACGCAGTAATTTTACATTTTGTATAAGGGCACGAAACATGAAAATTAAAACATACCTGAGAATAATATTAAAATCTCATTTCAAGAAATTTTCTGTTGCTCAACAGCTTTAACTATCAAGTAGTTTCACAGTTTTTGCATTTCACTTCATGTGACATAAGCCGGATGGTCCAGCAGGCAGCCCCTGACCAACACTCTCTCAGGTGAATCCTGCAGCTGACACTGTTGTATTCATATTTGAGAAATCCATGTATCTGGAACTTCAACTCCTACCCCACCACAAACAGAGCCAAACTCTTAAACTGTGAACCTCTATACAGCCTACAAAGAGAATTCTAGCATTAATATACCACTTTCACCTCATTTTTCTGTTATGAACAACTTGCAATCAAAATTGTTTTGTGATCTCAAGTTCAAAGCACTGCACCAAATTTGGGGCTGCCCAAGCACATTCTCTTTCTAAAGGCAGGCATGGGACAAACTTCTTGGATGCTGAAGACCTAGGCTACTTAGGGAATGCTGCAGATCTCAGATCATATCAAAAGCAACCCCTCAATTCAGATGGATCCTTTCCCAATTCGTCACAACCACATATGCCTGCAAATCCTCTCTGAATTGGTGTTCCCCAAAACTCTTCTAGTCCAAGAGTAGTTAATCTGCCAGCTTCCTAGACAAAGAGCACTTTCAGTAGCCCTTTAGGAGGTATGCTGATCATCTTTAACAAAGATTGTAATCCCACTGAGGGTCTCACGTTGGTGATTGCATATCAGTCAGGACAAGCAGTTTCCAGACTTTTTTAAAGGATGCATCTGATTTCTGCCAGAGAAAAATCTCATTAGGTCTTCACCTCTCATGCATGGCTGTCAGTCAGGGTACTGACATACATACAGATGATGCATATTGTATTTGAAGGGTATCTGTGTGTATTTGCAGTGAGCATCAGAAATAGATCCACAGGCCAGGAAAGTTTCAGCCTGTCCAGTGCCCAAGCACTGCTTTAATTTTCTTTCATTTTTCCCTGACTGGTTTTCCCTGATTAGTTTAACAAAAGTTGTAGCAGTGGAAGAGGTGTCCAAAGCAAGCAGCTTGGCCTCTTCACACATCCCCTTTATGAAATGGTTTTATGCTGAGACTTTCTGGTATCTGGAATAGTGGATGGCTTCCTTAAACACAATGGGAACATGCATCTCTGCTGTACCTCACCCACCTGGGTTAAGACCTGATATCCCAGAGAAAAGAATGCTGTTTTCATGCCTAAGATCAAGAATTACATAGCCATGCCTGCTGTATGCTTTTCTGCAGTGAGGGAAAATCAATTCTCTGTCTACCTGCAGAGACAGCCTCTTGGACTTGAAGAATGTCCGCAATCAGAGACAGAGATCCTTGAGGAACTGACCACCAGACTGCCAAATATTAACAGAAGATTGACTGGGGCATATCTCAGAATGAGGACTGGGTACTCCATTACATAGTGCATTTTTGCCTATCCTTTGAGCCAATTTCAGTACAAGGTATGGGGATTTCAAAGTGCCCATATTAAGGAGTAAATCACAGAAAGGTTCATCAAACCACAGGCACAAGTGAGGGGCTTTTGAAGTTCTGTATCATCTGTGTATGACAAATGAGAGGCTGTTCTACAGCAAGAAACACAACTGATAAATTGCTTCAAGAAAAAGAATTTATAAAAATTGCTTAAGGTTTACCTTTTCAGGTCTTTTGAAAACTCCCTGAAATATCCAATAACACTGTGGCTAACAAAAGAAGAAAAGGAGGAAAGAAAAAGACAGGAAAGCATTCTGGAAACAGGACAGTTAATCATTCACGTTGTCTACAATTCCTTTCGCTCAAGGCAATCTCAAGACAGACTGGCTTTGTAGTAAGGAAAAAAAAATCCTCTACTATCCTACCATCTCTTCTCTACAATGCATGATGGAATCCAGAGCCACCAGCTGCCAGGACTTCACAGGCAAAGGGCATGTCCTAAAGCAGAGCATTTCATAGCTCCCTCACACCTCACAGGCAGCCTTTTTACCTAAAGCAAAGAATCTCACAATATCATTTTGTGTGACATTCTTTAAATATTTTGACTTAACACTACCAAAGTACATTCATTTCAGTCAGATTGTGCACATGTGGGTTTTGGGGGATTGTTCAGGTTTGGGGTTTTCAACCTTTTCCTCAGCTTGATACTCTGCACTCTTCCTGGAGCTGGCCATTGTGATCAAAGATTCTGCTTGTAATGAAAGCAAGCAATGTACTTCCATGCTGAAAGAGAGACAGCAAAAAGAGGCAGCCAAAACATGTGGTGATTCTTATTTTCCTTTCACAAGTGACAAAACAGCATATGCAGTTCAATACCCAGAATCAGTCAATTTTATCTGGAAAAGCAGCTTATGTAATCACATTTGCTATGATTATAACCCCCATGACACTAATTTCCTATGTAAAGCCATTGTGGTGCCCACAAGGATCATCTTTATACTTTGGGATTATGGGCATGGGGCAACATAAGTCACCAGTTATCAGCCTTTGTTTTATTTTGCAATACATTCATGATTCTCTATCCTTCCAATGGCAAATACAGCATGCTTGGTTGGCAGTGCTGGTATCTGATACTCCACGATTACCTCAGCTTCAGAGTGAGACAGTAAATGCACATTTGTGTTACTCTCCCTTTAATGTAGTACAAAGCTGGACACAGCTCAGAAAGAAACATCTAAAATCCATTACCTATTTATGATCATGTACAAATGGGTATTTATCATGTTAAAAGAGAACCATATGTTAAAGTAGAGGTCAGAGCCCAATAAATCTTTTTGGATGAAAACCCTTTTTTAAAAAAAGGAATAAAATAATTAACATTTGCTTTTGCCAGTAGAAACATTTGCTCATGAATCTTCTGGGAAGGGAAAGGCATTTAACCTTTTTACATGCCATTCCCTCAGACATCTCTGACCCCAATGCAAAATAGACAACAAAGATTCCCAACTCCACAATGCTGATTAAACTCTTGTATGAAACATCTGGATGAAATTTTCTTGGCAGCTGATTTCAAAAGTACACAAGAAGCAGAACTAGGGAGCAGCCATAGGTCAGCTTAGTGACACCAAGATGATGCTATGCAAAAGCAGATTTTACCTTGAACACACCAACTACTAAATATTAGTCTGTGACTGTGCAAGCAACCTCATCAGCAGAAGAAAAATAAATCCATCTTCTACTCTGCACATCAGTATAGAGAAGGCAAATGGGTTTTGAAAGAAACTCACCTTGACAATCTTGTTTCTTTTAATAAAGTAATAAAGGGCTTAAACAGTTTACCTGCCTAATACCTAACTTCAACTAACAGGTAAGAGAGAAGTCACCAGTGCCCTTAACTTCCAAAACCATTTCTTAAATTCGTGTATAATTTCAAACCTTCTGTGGTTTCTGATAAACTCCCCAACAAACTGGATGTATTGTTTTCCTACTTACTGTCTCAGTCAGTACACCCCCAGGCCTAAATTAGCAAGGACCTGTAACTTTCATAACCTGACATTCAAAATAAAGGATATCCTGGCCCTCTGCTGCTTAAAGAGCCTGTCCGGTGCAGCTCAACAGACTGTTCCCACTTGGAAATACAGACCCTGGAATTCTCACAACCTCCACATGTACAACAGGCCTAAAAATGAGACATTTTCACTGTTGCTATTAACTAAGCAGCATCAGTGAAAAACCTACATGAACCAGGCCAACTTTACTCTGTAGCTGCTGGGGAAAGGAAGGCAAAAAAAAAGAAAAAGGGAACAGCAGCACAGAAATAGCCTTAGAGTCTGACAAAAAGGTGCAGGAAACAGGAAAGCATAGGGAACATTCTGCCCCACAGCTGCCAGGCAAGGAAAATTCCAGAAAGAACAGGCAGAGATTCTCTGGCCTTTTCTAGAAGCCAAGGCTCAGAGTGCTTCAGATTTATCAGACTCACCCAGAATAACAAAATGAAAGCTTCAGCACTGCACAGAGCCAGCAGTCTGTAATTTACTGTAGTTGTGGAAAATTTGATGGGGTATGGGAAAGGCTTTGACTTTTTATTTGGGACACTGCTGTAAAGAAGTAATTATTAGTATTGTTTAAAATTGATTGGTGAATATTTTTAAATCATAAAGAAATTAACACAGAGACAAAATCTGGTCTAAACATTTTATCTCCAATCCAAAATTCACATTCTAAAGCACCCCTACTGCTTTTTGCTACACCACTGAGATCCCAGTAGACCTAAAGGAGGGGCACCTATTCAAATTAGTACTGCTATCACTTCCTCTCTAAATGAACTTCTCCACAAACACCTTGTCCTATAGAACCCTTTAGGTTGGAAAAGACCTCTAAGGTCATCAAGTACAACTGTTAACCCCGTGTTCACTGCAAAACCCTGTCCCCAAGTGCCACATCTACGTGTTGCTTAAACACTTCCAGGGATGTTGATTCTTCCCACTTCCCTGGGTAACCGGTCTCAATGTGTGACCATCCTTCCCATGAGGAAATTTTTCCTAATATCTAGGCTAAACCTCCAGTGGTGAAACCAGTCTTCAAAATTCAGGAAAAAAATCTTTCAGCAGAAATTTCAGCATAGAACAAGAATAACCAACTGCAATGCAGACCAGAAATACAATCACAGAGTGTAACAGTAAGAAGTAAGTTTGAAGCTGTTCTTCTTCTATCAAAATAAATAAAATATTGCAAATATTTTGTACCACATTATTCAGTCCTACTACTGGAATGGTAATGAATGAAGAAAACCAGAAGAGATTATTCCACATATAATTGAATATTCATCAATAATAGCAGAAACAAGCTGTAATGTTGAACATCTACATGAGAGGGCCACACCACTTGTCCAGGCAGGAGCTAATATTGATGTAGATTTAGGGTAGCCACCTGCCAAGCAAGCCACTGAAATTCAAGCAAATTGAATTCATGGCTAAGAGAAATAATTTAAGACTACTGCATCAAGGGAAAATCTGCCATTTTGTTAAGACCCTTTGACATAACCAGTGTATGCTCTGCAAATCCAACAGACACCTCCCTGTACGTATTTGGTCTGCACCAAATAGGGAAGGTGTGCTAATATTCTGAATCCAGCAATTTGTATGCAACCAACAAACAAACCGAGCAGTAAAAAGCAGGTGATTGGAAAACATGGAACCAAGGCTTACAGTGTATCAAGAAATGTCCTTACACTTAAAAAAATTGTAATGCACTCCAAAATCCGTTTGTTCAGGCAATCCATGTACAACAGAAGGCACTGTTATCCATATGAATCTATCAATTCTGCACAGCAAAAACCTGAGAAGTGCAACTCAATCAGATACAGCCTGGCCCCTCCCGGTCATCCAGGTTCCTTGAGGACAAACATTTCCTTTCAGTCCATCAAATTATAAAAACACCACAAGAATTTGTACATTACAGTAGCTGGTTAGAAAGAGCATTCTGGTGGGGGAAGCACACTGCTATTTCCCAGAAAACCTTCAGCAGCATTAAATTACCCTCCCCTATCACTCAGAAGTCATGATGATTTCAAGAAAATGTAATGATGAGACCCTTCCCATTGACCTTTGTAGCCGATCCTTCAGTTGCCACCGGGAGTATTTCCAGCAAAATTAAATGCTGTAATCAGTCCTTTGTTGTCAAATGTGTAGCCACTTGGTTGTTCTATTGTCTTAGTCTCTAGAATTCAAAGAAAAAGGATATGAAAAATAGTCTATAGAGAACACCTTTGTCAGAGACAATACAGCTCAACTACAAATGCAAAGTTATGGAAAAAACTCTCAGCTGTGTCAAAATCTCATTCCCTAAATGCAGTGAAAGGAATAAATTACACTCAGGTTTTTCTCTGAGGGCATAAATGTGCACACCTCTACAACAGAATTGAGAAATGAATCCTTTACCAAATCAGTCTATGCTATGCTACTCTTTTTGATTAAATCTGAATTTATTTTCCATGATGCAAGCTTTCTACACCTAAAAAAACCTCACACTAACTGCAAGGCAACGTAAGTAGTTAAAAAGTTAGAAAACTGTTATACATATAATAACTGATAGTAATCTTCATCAAATGCCTGGCTGCAGATAGATATTGCCTTAATTTGTTCTTCATTTCAAATGTCAGATTGTGTAAAACTAGTTCATACCATGTTGAAAAAAACAGCACAAATCAAAGAGAAGGCAATTAATTAGAAACAACAGTAAACTTACTCTGAATAACTCACACTTCCAGGCAAGGAATAATGTAATCATGATATCCTGCTCACGCTTCCTAGAAAACGTTAATTAGCACAGAGGTGGTTGTTACAGATTAGAAGCAGTTCCAACATCTCTGCAATGGCTGAAAGGGGCCCAGGGAAGTGACTCACCTGCAGCAGTTCTCCGGTGCTCTGCTAACGTGTAGATCTCCTGCAGCTGTTTCTTCTGATCCTCACTCAACGGCGCGGTCAGGGAATGGTACCAGGCTGCATCCCGGCTCTGCACCGCTGCCAGGGCAGCAATGGAGGAAAAGTGACCATCAGCTTACATACAAGTTCATTTCAGAGGAACAAACTGAAACACATAGAAATTCTGGCTGCTTTTAAAACAGAATCTGCACTGCAAAACAAGATCAGTATTCCTGTCGGTTTTCTTTGCACAGAATTCCCATTCTAATAGAGGCAATCCATTTTGGGGAACTTAATTACATCCTCTGCTTTCTGAAACAGAACATTAACCACATGGCCATTATTCATGGACAATGTGAATTGAATCTTCTCATTTAAAACTCATATAAAAACTAAAAGCAACAGGATTAGTGAAACAGGAAAGGGAGAAAATAATTTCTCCATTAACATCAAGAAGGTGACAAATATTCTCTATATACAAGTCCCTCTAGTGACCAGGCCCCACTTATTTAGGCTGTGATTGAAAAATTCTGAGGGAGAATGTGAAGAGAATTAATCTCTGGCTCTATGTGCTACCATTTGTTTTTTGCAGCACTAGTAAGCCAAAAAATTGTAGGACTAACATTAGAAAGCAAGATCACATTTTACCATTTCAGTAATCCAAACCATTACTTGTAACAAAGAAAAGAGTTTTCCCCAGTGATGACCATAAACATCTCCAAATTATAACATGATTTCATCATGTTATATCTTTCTGCCAACCAGCAAACACATACTCAGAAGTGCTTGTGTAAAAAACTGGTATTCATCAACACCATTTTCAAGGTCAAGAGGTGTGCTGAACCCTTCAAGAGCAGTCTCCTCCAATGCATCTTCATCCCAGTCATCATCATCATCATCGTCTTCATCCTCTTCCTCTCCACCTCCAGCACTGCCACCTCCTCCTCCACCATGGTTCTCTTGCATTGCCTGGCTCACTTCATTTGTCTCATCCTCATCGCTTGGTATCTCTTCTGCAAAACCATTGATATGTTTTGTAAAACAAAGTTTAAAACTATAAGGAAACAATGACAGATTAATTTAAAACAATTAGTAAATCTAGGTGGCTGGAAAGGGGGCCATCTGTTAACATCCCTTCCCCAAAATTTTTAATAGTCTTATGTTAAATGTTAAAACATTTCCTACATTCAAGATCAGTTAAACTTTTGTTTCTACGCAGACCTGAGGAATGTGGAACTGCCATCTTTTTTCTTCTTTCATTTATGCAGTCATTGTGCAATTACAGGGTCCAAAATTTTTCAGGAAATGTCTTCCAGGAAATGATCCATCACTCTGCTTTTTAAATTACCGAGACTTGCATAGAATTCACAAACGCACATAAAACCATGAGAAATCCATCTGTAGACCAATTGTATGCCTTCTCTTCTTGAGTGTTGCCTTATTTGAACAACATAAACCAACATGTTAAGTTGGTGTTACTTTCCCTTCTGCTTATAAAAATATGACCCCCTGAATTAAATGCAACTACAACCTGCAATTCTAAATGCTTTTTCTTACTTAAGGAAAAGTATTTCTGACATATAATCAAGATTTTAAAAAACCAAAACTTTCATTTCCAAACCTGCACCTCTTCCTGTGTTAACAGTTTAGAAAGAATAAAGATGACTATAGAAGCAGCAAGCAGGGACTGAATCATAGGACGGAGATTTGAACATTCCTGTGCTGTTTTCATACTGTATTCCTATGTATTGAGAAGAATTCTGTGATTCCATTACAGAACAATCATGGGTGAAATGTGAGTGGATTACATAATTTGCTTACATCCAATCTAATTTTCAGACCTCAAAACATCTACTGCTTGTCAAACACATTTGCCTGCAATGCTGTGAATAATTCTCTCCCCTCAATTCCCTCTGTAAGGCGTTCTTTGATGTTTTTTCTCTTCTGGCAGACACAGAGTTTAGAGGCCTGTGTGCTCAAGGAACCTCAGCTGTCTCAAACCCTACTCTGCAAACAACCTTCCATTCGGACAAAGAAGACCTGCCAGGACCTCCTTTAAAATTCATCAAAAAGGATAGTGGAACAGCTTCTTTCCAGGAAGTCAGAATATACCTAGTGGAGTCCTGGCAAACTCCTGCTGCCTACATGAGAAGACAGTATATTCACAGCCCAGAAGAGTACACCTGCAAGTTACTCTTGAACCAATACTACTCTTTCACAAAATGTTAGCTGTTACACCTTGAAACATTTTGATTACAATTTGGGAGGAAAAATCAACTCCTAAGATGGTATTTCAAGCACCCAGTAAGCCGAGCTATTTTCAGCAGACTAATGAGTCTTAAAAATGAACTGCAATTTCTTACCCCCTTTAAATTAAATCCAGACAAAATCCACAATGTGAAAAGGGGAGATTTTACCATTATCTTCTGCAAAGTGTTTTTCATCTTTTGAATGATCCTCGTGTTCTGTGAGCTCTCGTGAGGCGCAAACTTGTTTTAAGCCCAAGAAGAGGAGGAGGATTGAAGGAACAATCTGGGCAGCCACAGCATCCACTGCAGGTGGTCGGTTCTGCAATTCCATTAGGATGCTCAGTCCTATTATACACATCTTTCTGTCATGGAGTCTAAAACAAGACACAATTGTTAGACAAAACCAGATTTTCACTGCAAGGATCTATAGAGAACATTAAAATCCTGGTGCTTGACATGGCAGAAGACAATGTCTCAGAGTCTATGTTCAAAGTCTATATTCAAAGATCCTACACAAACTATTTTCTTTGCTCTGAATGCAAGTTTCCCACTGGAAAGTACTTGTCCAAGAACAATTAAGCATCTTTCAAGCACTGGTCAAATTCCTGGAGCAATTTTTTCTGATTACCAAATGCAAAATTTGTAATGCTAAATAAATACTGTTTAATAATTATGTAGACTATCTTGTCTTTAATAAAGCATTTGATACACATTATCATTATTGAATAAGATGGAAAATTAATTTGCCTTGGCTTTGATAGCAGTACTGTTTCTGGAATGGAAATTGGCAAAAACTATTAGTGATGAGCAATGATAAGCGGGAATGGATTGAATCTCAGGGTGCATTTATGGAATGCCCCAGGGATAGCTGAAGTTAAATTACGAGAAGTCCATCAGAATAGCTGTGTCATACATATTTCAATATACAATTTCTAATGCTAACTTGAGACACATTGCTAACTCTGGTGAAAGCAGGGAAATAATTCCATCTTATCAAGAGTAACTGGCAGTGTACTCAAACTGGGAACTTACAAATGAGTAGACCTTCAGTAAAACAAACTGAAGACAATTGAAGGGAAAGAAATTAATTGAATTAGTAGCAGAAAGATTTTTATGGGACCACAGTCAGGAAACAAAGTGAGAACCTACGCTCTTAAACATAAGAACTGATTTTCACTTCCAGAAACAGGAATTTCTGCAAACAAGATGGAAAAAAAAAATCTAAATGCTTCTGCAGATACTCTCTGGTCCTCCTTTACTGGAAACATCAGAAGTATTCAACTACTAACATTACAGTATTCTGTTATTATGAGCTTGAGAGTAGCTTTTTTGTTTGAACTATTTAATTTTATGCTGACAGCTTCTGTGCAAGCCTTCTGCAGCAAAACCTAGAGAAACCAAGCAAACCTCCAGAGCTGGGAGAAAATGGCCATCCTCTAAACTCTTGGGATACTTCCATTACTCAACCAGTTTTACTTTGGAATGAAGAGAATACAAGTTGAGAGAGAAGAAATAAGATGGGCACCACAGCCACAGGCTGCAATAAAACTAACAGGGGAGCTACCAGCTCAATCCACCACTTCAAAAATCACTACAGATATACAGCTTTTCAGTGCTTAGTATTTAATTACCTAAGTTCCTATATAATATGCTACAGAACTATTATATCCTTTAAGTAACACAAGTGATTCTGTATTGCAGCTTTCTAAACTTTACTTGTGCATAAACAAGGTTAGAGATCTGGAGGGATTTCATTACATCTCCCATGTGGTTAGTCCTGTTAGGATTTACTGAAATGATTCATTCTCAAGAGTAGTTGACAACAAAAATAAATTATATATGACCATGCAGAACATTATGATCCCAGTAGACGTTCCAAGAACAACAAAGCCAACCAGCATATCAAATGACACACTTTGTCACACTAGGTTTGGCTGCTTGATTACACGTGTTGAAAAACACACCAAAGCGCAAGCAGGAACGCAGCATTCCTGTAACCATAATCCTCTCTTTTCAGATGGCATGGGTCACAAAAGAGGGCATACAAACCAGGGACACTGAGATAGAGGAACAGGGTTTGCTTTCATGAGAAAAAAATATAAATCCCTTAGTCTTCTCAGCTGAAATGACTTACTCCTGCATGTTAAAAACAAGCTGTTCGCTCTCATGCCGACACTTTGCAGACCAAAAGCCAAGCTGAAGATAATGCTACCTATAAATGTTATTTGGAGAGTTATCTTCAGTGCAAGTACCAATAGAAAAAACTTTCAGTACCTCCTCTTTTTGTCAGCGCTGTCACCCAAGTGTGACCAAAGCTCTGTAATCTATGCACAAGATTTCTATCCTGCATCTTGACACTGGGAAACCATGAAATCAAGACCGAAATGCACAAAGAAGCAATTTCAGCCACATGCACCAGAGTAAACTAACAACTCTTAGCACTACTTTTTATCATACATTTGAAAAAGCGACCATTGCACAACACAAATTGCAAAATGAAACAGTAAAATATAAGAAAAAATCTTAGGAATTAATGGCTTAGCTTCATATTAAATTATCATTTTGGGACAGTAATCAAAGTACAAGAACGAAGCCTTGCTGTTTGAAAGGGAGTCATCATTGGGAAGCAGGCCAAATGACCAAAGCCCACAGCATATTTGTCATGCTCCACTTTAAAGCTACTAAAGAGAGAAGTTGCAAGAATGAACACATGTCTTCAGAATATGCATGTTATTAGAAGGCCCTGCAGGACAGCAGAAATTCAGGCATTGAGCCATCTTTAGTGAACCTGAGCCAGAAGGAGACTTTTCTTTCACCTGCCAGCAGAGAGAAACAGCAGGAAAAGCATCTGCCTTGCCTGAAGTTCAGTATTCTACTATACCCCAGCTGCATTAAGGACTGAACAAGCAAAATAGAGTTTTATATATTTTCATAATAACAAAGAATGGCTTCAGGACCATTCCGTTGCTATCAAAAGGCTCATTATTTCAGCACCCTTCCATCTGCTCAAGGGAGCCTGGATATGATTCTCCTTAGTAATTTGTGCTTTGAGATCTGTACTTATTTGCTCAGAAGCACACAATAGCCCTCCCTAACAATCAGGGACTCTGCTTATTCCTCAGTGGTTTATCAAGCCTGGAGTGTTAAACACACAACACACAGCACTGCAATGCACGACTCCAAGTCACATCTATTTTTAACAAGCTGCGTGTGGTCCTCATAATCTGCAGGACCTCTTCTTGCTAACACATATTCCTGTAATACAGCACAAAGGATTTAAAAATCTTTTGTATTTTAAACCAAGCTGAAAGTATTTCAGAGAAAAATTGCTAAGCCTTTCCTTTTACTGTGAGAATGAAGTTTCTTTCTATTACATCAATCCAGTTCCTGGACAAACTGCAAAAAATTAGCCATTTCCTTCTAGCTGCAAAGTTGGAACCAACATAAGACTGGGATTTTTATATACAACTCTGAGAAACCTAGGATTTTTACCTACTCAAACTCCTGTCAAATATATAACCCTATTCAGCTTCAAAAAACCCAAAATCACTTACTGAGGGTTTTTTTTAAGCAAGTGAGATTTTCCTTTCATGCTACTTACCATAGAAGAAGTTTTAGTATGAGAATAAGCGTAAGTCATGCAGATGTTTCACCCAAATCTCAGCTGTCAGTAAAATGGCAGAAAGTGGTAAGGAGCAAATGTTTCTGCAAAAGGCTTTCTAGTGTGAAGTTATTGCAGAAAGCATTTAGAAATACCCTATGGTATATAAGCACTATCAGCACACAGATATCAGTCACAGATATGTGACTTCCACTATGACATACTGAATTTATGCACAATCTTATAAGGAATTCTGGTTCTCCTTGCCTGGCTAGTTTTTAATATGCCAACTTTGTAACACTTTTTCCAATAGTTTCTATGGTTTTAATAACATGGAAGAACAGCTACTTATCTTGCCATAACTGCTTTTACCCTGCATTTTTCCCATGAATTCCATCTCATGTGTTTACATGTGCTGCTCCAGAAATACTGCATTCTTTTGGCAAACTCTCCAGCCTGAGCATGTACAGCCATGCACAACCCTACTGCTGGCAGAGCACAATCTGTGGGGACTAAGACTTGACAGGAACAGAAGAAAGACATAGAATCATAGAGTGGTTTGGGTTGGAAGGGACCCTAAAGGTCATCTCGTTTCAACTCCTCTGCCATGGGCAGGGGCACCTTCCACTAGACCAGGTTGTTCAAAACCTCATCCAGCCTGACCTCGAACACTTCCAGGTATGGAGTGTCCACTCAAGAGTGTGAGATTTATATGGACAAGGCATCTTGAACAGCCACTTTTTTCATTCCAGTTTTCCTGCATGGCTGACAAAGAAATGACAGCAAGATTCACCTGGTCCTTCACATCTGGAGGTGGATCTACTTTGACCTTGTTCAGTTTCTCTAGGATCTGTGAGTTTACCAAATTATTTGAATCTGAGCCTAAAACTGCCTTTTAATGGAAACTAAGCAAAGTGTAAACCAAAGCAACAAATGGCAGCTGATGAGAAAAAGGGCTGTGCAAATAAAGGTGCCCACTGCTCTCTGATGAAGACATGAACTTGTTGGGAGGGGGGGTGGTGTTCAAGAACACCAAATTTTTTTTTGCACTTCTGTCTTTTCCTGTTCAGTTAGGCCTCTGAATCTGGGGCTCCCTTAGTACTCCTAAGAAAATAAATGGTCCGCTAGAAGCAGTGCTCTCCTGAGGGAAAGGGAGGAAGTCTCTTACAGCACATCACAGTGCCTCACCAGCAGTACTACAGCAAAAGCCCTACCCTACACCTGGAAGTCACAAAGTGAGGAGACGGCACAGAAGGAAGAGTGACTTCTAGATTTAAGCATATTATAGATAATTATTTCTCTGCTGGTAGCAGCGGATCAAAGAGAGACTTCTAACCCTCTGTTGCCATTCAAGTGCAGTCTGGGTAGAATGACGGGCATGACAACCACGTGTTTACCTTTTCATTTTCACAGGCTTTGTTAACCTTTGTCTCAGCTCCAAATACGAGTTTTAGTTTCAGTAGCTGATGCTTTTTGAAGAGCAACACAGAAGAACTGAAAATTTAGCTGTAGCTCACAGTACTATTTGAGATTGGAGCCCAGTCAGACCCTAACATTTTTCCTCTCTGAGTCTGACTAGCTTCTCACTGAATGCTCCAGTATGAACTGTTTCAGACTGTAAATCTCTTTCCCTTTACCATCTGTAAGGAATATCTTCTTTCCTACCGTCTCTGTATTTGCTCAGCATGTGATATGTAGTAGAAAAAAAATGAAAGTACAGAGAGATGAAGCTCAAGAACTTTGCTTCATCCATAAAAGAAAATTGGTACATGGAAATCCTAAAATGTCTTGCCCTTTTGTAAAGCTGGTAGATATAAAAATAATTTGGCAATTAACAATAATATCACCACAAGGTGAGGAAGAAGCAACTTAAGGAAGACATCCATCTAAGCCTATCCATACATCTGCAGGCAAATGTCAGTTTCCAGTAACAAAACAAAACTCAAGCAGGAAGGTGGGAGGTAGCTGTTAGCTACATTTGTCTGCTTTGCCCTTAAGTGGATTTGAATCTCACAGTTAAGACACCACATCTCAGCTGAGAGGCAAGCACTGGCCTTCACCTCTCCTCAGCATCAAGTGCAAGCTTTGCTAGGTGATGACAGGCTTTGCTCCCCTTCATTAACTTTACAAATGCTCAGCTCCTGCCTGAGTGCACACCAGTGCAGCACACACACATTCAAGGGAGGTCACAGTGACGTTTAAGTTCAGCAGTATGCCAAGAAGTCAGTGGTGCAATGATAAATATGCAAGTTGATTGTGAAAATTAATTTAAAATCAGAAGTGGGTTTCACTGCAAAAAGTAATTTTTAAAAATTAAATGAAGCAGTTAAAAATAACTTACAAAATACAGAAGAGAAAGTATGTACACAGTGTTTCAGATAAAAAGTTAGCATGTTGTTTATTATAAATGATAAATATAGTTGCTGACTTTCACATCTATGTATAAGCTTTTGCAAGCTATTATTGATCACAAAGATTCTGATATAATACAATTTGTAACTCCTTTTAACTCCTTTTTGGTATAATATAACCTGTCAGTTTATGTATGTACCGTACAGCTTATATAAATAATAGTGTGATAAATATATATTATATCTTAGGCCTTACCATAATATTAAAATGAAAACTGAGTAATGTATTAAAATGCTTTTATTTGTGTAACTAGCCCAGACAATGGTGTGAAATAGCTAGGTTGTTTCTCACATTTGTGGACCATCTTATCTGAATGATAACAGTGACAAGAACCAGGACACCAAGAGAAAAAAATTTAATACTGACTCTCCAATTATTAAGAAGTGTCAAAACAACAGAATGGAGTCTCAAGAAGAAATAAAATATATTGATTTAATCTACGAGACGGCATACAGACAAGTCAAAGATTAAAACCAAGCAAAAAAGTTCCTAGAACATGTAAACTCAAAGGAATTTTTGAATATGTATAAACTCTCATGAATATGCATGGACCCCTGTAACATAACAGTAGATAGAGAATATGGTTTTAAGCTAACAGTGTGCTTTTGGCAGATTGCCAAGCACCCCAGTGCTGGATATTGTCCCTTTTATCCCTTACTAAACTTTTAAAAGTTTTCAAGAATGATTATTGTTTCTCACATTGTTGAAAACCAGCTGGTCAATATTGAATATTGTAAAAAAAACCCTCTCAATACTTGCCCAAAAAAACAGTCTGTGTCATTCATCCACTGGTTTATGAACTGTGCAGTGATGGGCTCAGGATTGTGTGGAAATCTGATGTTCTCCAAGGTGTGCAAAAGCAGGTCAGGATTGTAGTAGAGTGCAGCTATGGCAACCTGAAGACACATGGTACGGAGCTCACTTGTTTTAACTCCTCGAGTCAAGCGCTCCAGAACAGCCTCCACAAAGAGGGGAATACACTGGGCATGAAAGAAGACAAAAAGAAAATGAAAGGAAAGAAAAAAAAGAAAACAGTCATTAGACATGTTGCCAGATTATACAAAATTTTGTAATACTTTTACCAGAATTATGTCCTGATTTATCTGAAGTTCAGGTATAGAAGAAAGGAACACATTCCTTTCACTTTCCAGCCTCTGATCACACGCTTATAAATCTTCCCCAAAACAGGTCTTCTATGAGCTAAAAATTGCAGTGTTATTCTGAGCACAGGGGAGAATATATGGGGCCATTTGGTGGAGTTTGTTCTAGCATGTGGAAAAGATTTAGGAAAAAACTCAGACATTCTCATCTTTGAAGAAAGATGCTAAACTATTTCAAAACTAACAGGCATTAGAAATTAAACAATCTAAATTTGTAACATAGTTAGAAGTTTTTCCTAATAAATGTAAAGTGATATTAATTTTTTATAGAAGTTTAAAATTAGTTTATTCAGATAAATGTAAACATGCACATATTTCTAAACAATGAAATAAGCATCTTCCAAATACACGTATATATTTCAATGGGCAAATTTATACTTTACAAAAATTTGGGAAGCACTACCAAAGTTGTAGTTTATGAGTTTCAGTTCAGTATGCAACCATTTTAATTCACAGAGTTGCACAGCTCAATTAAACCTTCCACCACAAATTTATTTCAATGCAAATACATTGAAGTCACTTTAAACTCTTCCAGATTTCCTTTAAAAATCAAACCTTTTAGAGAACATTTTTATCTTCAATTATTTCAGATTTACACTAGTGAAGTTATATGACTTTCAGTGAAATTAACTGAAAATTTATCACTGAAATCCATGGATTGCACTGTAGCAACATCAAACATGATACATCAAGGTGATTTAGGGTCATTATATGAGTCCAGAATTTGGCCCTTAATAGGAAAAAGACTACTTGCTAAAAAGGTGTTCTAAGAAACTCTGGAAAATTGTGATTATGTTTCTCCCTGCAATCACAATCAAGCCATGCTAAAAAATCTGCATTTCCAAATGACCATTTTATGGTCATGTCCAGTAACATCTTGTCTCAAAACCAAAAAATTGCAGCCTTACAAACTTTCCTGAGTTCATTTACTTCTTTCCTTCTCCCCCCTGTACATTTCCCTCAAATTCTCTAATTGCAGCTGTTTCTCTCAGGAGTCATGGATCATTAGAAAGCACTAAAAGAGAAAACCTGTTCAATATGTATCACCTGGTCAATACCCCGTCCTTTGCACTGAAGAACAATCACTTCTAGGAGTTTGGCTGCATGGCATTCTGCATCTTCTCCTGCATCTCCTGTCAGTACCTAACAATCAGAGTAACAATTTCATTTATTAGTAATCACTGACAACACTGAAAGCAAGTGCTCCTGTACCTGCATACATCCAAAAATCTCTACACAGCAAATACATATGTATCCATGTTAAATTTTCTGAGGAATTAAGACACAATTCATCGCTACAGAACATAAACAAGGATAAGTGGCTAAAGGTGAATTTTAGAAACTAGAAGAAATTACTGTAGTTCTTAAAGAATGTTATATTATTTATATGTCGTCACTTTCCCATTTTTAGATAGAAATGTCACTTATAAGAATCACTGATGTTTTCCACGTGGTGTTTCCATTTTCCCACTTCAAGTCTAATAGTCACTGGCAGATTAACAGCGTGGCAAAGTGCTATGTCTAGGCTAGTTTCTGATTAAGAAGATGTATGCAATCATTCTGTGTGTAGACACATACATATGAAACTGAGTGCTGCATCTCAATACATTTCAACCCCATGGTCACTGTCAATCAAACCTGACAAAAGCAGCAAAATTTTCACAATCAAATAAATACTCCGAGTTTTTTTAAAAATAAGCAGGTAGCTAGATGCCTAACACTCTCTAGTGCCCCAAACAAGAGGAGGACTGCAGCACGATCTCATACTTTATTATACATGAGAGACTCAGCATGAAAGAGAAACAAGATAAATGTAGGAAGAACTTCAAATGAGTTCGCACCTTAGCTGACAACCAGAGAGTCCAACTGCAAGATACACAACCCAAGGAAATCAAGCTTCATTAATTCCCTACCTACCAAAATAGCTCTCCATGGAAGAGAGTCAAGACAAACAGCAACTTTCTCCCACACAGCTTTTTGCATGTAATTTTCTTAAAGCATGTCACTTAAAAAGTGTGAAGGTGCTGAGTGTGCTCAGAACTGAGTCAAGACCAAAATTCCCATAATTCTGAAATATTTGGCCACCATGTGGCATGTTCAGGTCACTCAGCTCCTCTAATTGTTATGTAGCAGTGATAAGAAGAGCAGTAAGAATCAGAAGCCTTACCTTTTTACACATAGAGTAAATGATTTCTAAATGCTTTGGGTTAGACAGTAAAGTATCAGTGTCAATGGTCACATAATTATGTAAGAGAGGCATCATATCTGCAGAACAGGGAGAGCAAAAGAGAAAAAAGTTACAAAAAGTGCTAACCAGAGAGGTAGTCCTAAAGGGGCATTCATTAGCTGATGTTTTTGAATAGGGTTGGAAATTCAAACTCTGCGAGCGTCTTTTCTGGAAGAATTCTTCATAAAATGCACTATGCAGGGTGCATTCTTGGAACTAGAGTAGGACTCCATTTTAATTAATCAGTTTGTAGTTTCACATTAACTTTGAATATTCAACTTTGAGTTCAGGACCCCTACAAGAACTGATCACACTGACAGATTTGAACATGCTTCTCCAACTTAAATATCTCCTGTTACGCTCCCACACTAAACAGATGGGCAGGGCATGACTCAAATACATGATCATTTTAATCCATGACACTAAATGGAAGCGACCCTTATCTGCTAGAGTTGAATTGTCAAACAGTAAAAATACCAGTAGAACAGAAGTGACTTTACCTGCAAAGTATTCAAAGCAATCCTGCTGGAAAACCTCATAAAGAACACCTAAAAGCTGCCACATCTGAGGTGAAATCATCTGGCATGTTAAGCTGAAGGCCAAGGATAGAATTTCTTCATAAAACTCTGAAAAAGACAATTTGAAGCAGGGTGCTTTACAAAAAAATTTAACTTGCAAATACCTTGATATCTGAAACTGAGCCCTGAGTCATGTAACAACTAGAAGACAAAAATTAGAAACTAAATAACACATAGAAAAATAAAACAAATTGTAAAACTGTTTCAGACAGGCCTTGTGTTGGCTATAGTTACAATGATATGCAGCTTTCCACTATAAACACACACCAAAAAAATACATCAGCAGCACATTAAAGACAATGCTTCTAACTGATTTACTGAAAAATATATTTTTTTCTCAGTCTTTGTTTTTTCTGAAAAGCCTTATCACAAAAGTGTAACATTTAGTGCAGCATACTGATGAAGAAGTAATTTAATTGCAGACCATGTCCATAAGAGACTAATGTAATTTAGACATTGTCCTTTAACACAATTAGCCAGAATTATAATCAGAACAGCATCTTCAGCTTTTGACCTCCAAAACACAATAGCCAATCTGACTAATGTACAAGAGTAGATCAGGAGAAAAAAATTACAATGGTAAAGCAATGACTTATTCTTTAAAGAAACCCACACAAAAAAGATCAAATTCTGTTCTGGAAGATAACAGTAATTAATTTACATGTTTTTACATCTCTCTAAAACATACCTATAACATGTTTCTGCAAAACAAGGCCAATGATCTGTAAACAAATGCTCTCGAGCTGTTGAGTGATCTGCAATAAAAACATAAAGCATTTTATTTAAAAAATTAGAAATACAGCAATCAAATAAATGTATTTGATTAATTCAGTTTGAGAAGTTCTTCAAATCAAACAGGTTTTTATTTTTTAAATGCTGCATTAACAATCATAATGTTATGAAATGAGGTCTCCCTGATGCAGAAAAACCTCTTTACCCTGAATATGTGATTTGTGGGCATACACTGCACCATGACTGAGAGACCAATTCCTAGGAATTCTATCCAAGATATTGCTGGGTAAACTAAAGATAGGAGTCATCACTAGTAAAAAACTAGGCTTATGCAAAATATTTCTTTTTAAATTCTCCTTTAACACTCTGTAATGCAACTAGCCACTGTGAAGAAAATTCTACTGCAACCAAACCAGCACATTCCAATGAAGTGTTTATCAAGTAAGGACTAAGAATTTTACCCTTGGGACATAAATTCCCCTGAAGCTGAAAGCTAAACAATTAATAAATCACAAAAGTAAACTGGGCTTTAGATTCAAATCTGTCAGCACAGTTTGGTACCATTCCACTGCAGTAAATGCACGTTCATGCCAAGTGATGCAACATACACAGAAGTGCTTCTTGTCATGAATGAAAACAAGAAAGTACCAAGGAAAATCTCACCTCCTTGTGATCTTCCACAACTGTCAGGATTGTGTCAATTGTGTGCAAGATGCCCATGGCCATAACCGTTTTGTCCTCTACTTCCTCATATTCCTCACTCTGAAGTACTTTACCAAATATTTCAGCCTGTGAGCAAAACCAACCAACTTGACATTCAAGAACAAACCCGTGTTTCCAATTTGTCATTCAAAAGCAAGGCAGTTAATGCAGCAGCAGCAATGTCTTATCTGTAAGAGCTGTCAGCACTGAAAAATATGCTTGCTGCTTTTGAAAGGGGAACATAGCAAATTAAAATCTCCTCTTTTTTTTCAGAAGTCTACGTTAAGTCATTTGAAATGCTAAATAGTTAGACTGTGGCTCATTAAAACCAGTGACACAAATCAGTGTCTTTGAAAAATCTATAGGCTTTAAAGATGCTTCATATAGAAAAAAAAACACAAATACTGCAAATACTACAGGTGGACTCTTATAAAGATTACTTTAAACAGTGTGTACTTCAAGCAGAGTTCATTAAATGTTCACCAAGCTAGGCAGGTGCTTCTGACTGGACTGGTCATTTACTATTGCTCTCACCAGGTGTTGAGTCATGTCCACAGCGATAGTAGCAACTTCCTGGCTGTACTCATAGATCATCTTCTGGATTACATTTGTGAGATCATCATTTTCTGTCTCCCTGACAATGTGCAGGAGCTCCTGCATCACTGGCCTTACATAAGGCTTCACATACTCCTTGGCTAAAAGATCAACAGAAACCAGGTGAAATCAGCTATCCATAAACACAAATATACAGCATCTCCAAACTGCCAGGCAGCTGACTACTCTTGAACAAAATAAAATTTTTTAAATTTGAATTCACTGAAGAAATAAAAAAGCCAAAAAACATACCCAAGGCAATTTTACAGTCCATAACTAGTAGACAGAGTAAATAAATTGTGTAATATTGAAATGCCACCTACAGCTAAAATCCACTTTTGAGGAAACACTTGCTCTCATACATAAAGCAGTGTTCATTTTTAAACATACACACCGCTGAAGTTCACTAAAAAAACCCAAAGATGGGTGATATTTACTTTATTAAAACATGCTGATTCTAACTTCTTTTGCATCATAAAAACTTCAAGTCAGAATTCTGGGATGTAATGAGCAAGTGAATCTGTCTAAACATGATAAAATATTCTGAAATCTATGTCTTCAAATGACAGAAATGTTTAGATAAATCTGCACCAACCTCCTTGTCTTGACAAAAAATCAATAGATCAGTGTACACAGCTGATGAATCACTGTCACATACCTTGCTCTTGGTTGCTTATTAAGGTCTGAAGGGCTATGGCTGCTTCTACTTTGACAGGCATCTCCTTATCATCAATCAGGCTCTTCTTTGCCAGCTCTACTGCATTCCTCAAGTTTAGCTCATTGTGAAATTTCAAAGCACTAAATGAATGAAGTACCCAACAGGACTGCAAGGCAAAAAGAGAAGCAAGTTAGGGACTGTGGCAATTTTAAGCATTTTTAAGTGAGTCAAAACCAATGCTAACTATCTCCCTGTTTGCATGCACTGCTTTGCCCCTCCCACTTAATTATGGTGTATTCTTTCATTAAATGTAACACAAGTATTGCACTCAAGCAGTTCTTTATTATATTTTCCCAAATTCCAATAAACTCAGTGTGCACATAATTTGCATTCATTGCTTTAGTCCTTCTGGGGGAAATAAAATCAGAAAAAAAACCAATGAAAACTGTTTGTCCATGACTGATATCAGCACTCGGGGATTTTCTTCAAGCAACACCAAAATTGATGTTACCTACTTGTGGAAATCCTGCCTATTCTTCACAGCCATCTCTGCTAATGAAAAATGGCTACAATTGCTGCTCAAATTCTCAAGTTTGATTGAAGAGGTGAACATTAATACAACACAGACACTCCATCAATTCCTTTAACTGAAAAATCATTTTTTAAAACAAAATTATGAAAAAATACAGCACAAGAATGTTATTTCAAATTTTACTATGTATTTACCTAATTTCTTTCAGTAACATTCAGAATGAAATCAAACTGCAAAGGAAGGAACCGTGGCAAATACTGGAATTGATGTAACAGGTGAACTTACTCGAGCTCTGAGGTATCCCAGGTTAGACATGAACAAGGGAAACACGTGATTCTGTAACATCAGCTCCATTTGATCCTTGAAGACACTTTTCTGTTGGAGTAAAGAAAAGTTAATTTTGAGGTCCATTCATGTTACATACTTCTTTCTAGCTCATAATGCATTTCAAATATCAACCATGGGAAATACAATAATTTGTCTATATAATAAAGATATCCTCTCACAAAGAGAACTGGATCCCTTACCTTGAATAGAACCAACTCAAAAGCACAGCAAGTTCAAAACCAGGTAAGTGAAAGGACTGCACATAAAATATTCTACTTGGCATTATTCATTACAACATGTAAACTGGAATTTTCATGTTATTTAAGGCAATTAATACCAGCTGATTTTTCTTAAAAACTTAACAAGGATCAATAACCTAGTAATTCCATTCTTCCTACAAAGAAGTACATATATATTTGAAGATAAATATGGGCTTAGTATGGAACAGATCTGAATTTCAAATGAACTACGGTTACTCTAAGTATCAAAACTTACTGTCTTGGACACTACAGCAACAAATCCCATCTTTTTTCATGTTTATTAATGGATGAAGAAAATTCCCTTGAGACAGAAATTTCCTTAGCTGGAGGAGGATACTGCATGAGTTATTCTTCGTTATTCCAACGTTAGCAAATCCCAAGATACTCACAGGAAGCTAGAACCAGCATGGAGATTTGAGACTTTCCTTATAGTCCCAGAATAATAGAAAAGATACATGCTAGGGATGCTGCTACCATCCAAAGGAATGATTCAGTGGGTAAGACAGGAAAGGCTGAAATGGGACACTCAATACAACGTGTATCTTACATGATCACACTTTATTTCACCAATGCATTTTTTCTACGCTCATTCCCCAGCCTTCACAGAGCTGGATGAAGGACTGAGCAGAGAAAAAACAGAGAGAAAGGAAAATACTGCTCTTTTGTGCACACTGGCCAGAAGTTTGTAGGCATTGAACTGGAGCTGCTGTGGGGAGCCAGGTGGCTCAGGCAGGCCCACTGTGTCTATGAGCTCCTTGGACTCAGGATCTCAGTCAGTTCAAGAGCCAGAAAGCACCTAAAATCCAGGATTTTATATGGAAACAGCTGATGGAATGTTTCAATATGTCAAATTCCAAACATAAGAAATTAAAATTTTAAATGGGTCTGTGGTGTTTGGGCTTAATACTCTTTTATAAAGTACAATATAACCTCATGTTTCAGGATTGAAAATTTCAAATAGGAGCAAAATACTAGAATAAATCCCTTTTTCCCCACAGGACAGAGATAAATATGTTAATATGAAAGTCTCCTCACAACACAAACAATGTCATCCTCATTCACTGTTATACTTCTGCATGAGGAAGGGCATTTACAATTCAAAATAATGGACAAAAATTCTGCAAAAGCTACTGATGTTTCAGGACTTAAGATCAGAAAATAGACTGGTACAAAATCAGATGGTCAATGTTGGTAAGATGTTGCTCGCAAATGAAGTCACATCCTGCACAGCAAGACAATTAAGATAAAATATAATAAAACACTTTTTAAGAGAAGCCTTCAGCACAAGATTACCATTCTCATGCTAAAAGTAATAATATTTTTAAATTACTTTTAGCATGGAGCAAAGGCATATTTTGGACTCCACCATCTACAAAAGCACCAGGAAAACTGTAATCAATTTCAACTAGAGAGCAACAATGTGCCTTAAATTGGCATTCAGATTCCAGAAATACACCCAAAATTCTGAAGATACTGTCTATAACAAATGGAGGAAGGCTCCTTGTTCTTCTCAGCTTTTTTCAAAACTCCCGATTGGAAGATGAAATAAGACTTAAAGCCACTTATGGAAGAGTGAAAAAGTTGGAAAGCTAGACAGAACACCTCTGTAACGTGTTAAGGAAAAGGTTTACTTAACCAGAAGAAGCCCATAACAGTGCAGGCTGTTGGGGAATTTCAGAAAGAATCACACACCATGTTGCTGATGGAATGCATGTTTGCTTTCTTAACACTTCCATTTTCCTAGTAAAGCAGGAGGGGATCAAGGGACTGTTATAAAACAAACAAACAGAGCTTTGGAAAAATGTGAGAAGGAAAATCTGTGTATAAAATAGTGATATAAAAACAGGAAAGAATGTTAAGATTTTTAAATAAACAGACTCTCATATTCTGATTGCAATCAGAGTGCAATCTCTCTACAGATTTTTATAAATATGGCTAAGGGCTAGTCATACTTTATAAAGACTATTTTATTTTAAATCACAGCTGATTTCATAGCAAGAATTACAAACTTTTTCATTTCTTTACCCACTTACCTTCAATAAAATATCTGCTAGGGATCCTATAACATGCAAAGCTCCATCTTTTTTCCTTGGATCAATGTTTGGCTCTGTCAGAATCTGGTAGCAATATGCCATCATCTTTGGTAATACCTGTGCAAGACAGAAAACATACAATCCCCTTTAATCAGTTATTTTAATAGCATTGTTTAAAACATTCCTATGACATTTTCAAGAAGAAATTTTGTCTTGACTAGAGAAATGTGAGGTACTAAATGTAGCATCTTTCAATCATTAAAGTGTAAAACTTTGGAATTTTCAACTTTTCAGCCAAACTGGTCAAAATTAGATTAATCTCCATGAAATTTCTCGTTACTAATAGCAAGTAAGGTATTTTTGTCACTGTCTTGAAGAAAATCAAAAAAAGTGATGAAAAGGCAAAAGGCTCAAACAGCACCTCGCCCACTTTTTCTCTTCTTTTCTGGCTTGTCTCACACATAAATATAAATACATATGTGAGTGTGCATGTATCTATGAAAATATATACATATATTTTCAAGGAGAGGTTGGACTAAAATCTCATAAACTTAATTTGATCTATTGATTTTGGCAGTAGTTCCTTAAGTCGAGTAGACTTAGAAAAGTCTCTTGGCAAAACCAATGGCTGAATGTGATTACCACACCTATTATGTCCTTTTCCAACTTGCCACTGGGATGGTCTAAATACAAATTATGAAAATGAGAAGGAAGATCAGTGGACAAGAACTGTTTTGACAATAAAAAAGTAGAAAGATCATATTCCACCTATTCCACCTAATGTAAAGACTGTATTCTCCTCTGAAAATCCATCTGCAAATGGAGCTCCATGATTACTGGACATTAAAATGGAGCCTAGAAAAACATTTACCATTTTAGCCAACTTTCTAGGGCTTACCTGAGTATTTTTGTACAGGTTACTGGAAATACAGAAAAATCTACAGAAAAGTTATGTCCTCATTTAAAGAGTAACTATATGGAATGGGTTTTGTGCTTGCTAACTTCATTGCTGCAAAGAAGAATTTTAAATAGCATCAGTGAAAATTAATAAGGATCAGATCCACTTTCCCTCCTGCTACAGTTTGTGATGCTGAGAACAGCTGTGACAGAGGCTATTTGTAAACCCAGGAAAATCTATTCAAATATATCTATTCCAACCCATTTTGTATCTGGCAGAGGCATTTTAAATCTGCAAGAAGAATCCACTTAGTATTTATACACACCATATTTTAACTGTCCTCAAATTGATAGCATTCAGCCAGGAAACATTCAACTATGTAGCAGCAAGTATATTTTTCAAGACTAGCTTCCTGTAGCATCTTCAAATATATGGGGAAAACAACTTTATTAATGAAAACTCAAATAATTTACACCCACTGCTTTCATACCTCTTTTCTCTTCTTTGCAGCAGTGTAAAGGAGATTCTGTGCTGCTGTTGTTGTGGATGCATAGTCCTCAAATACATCTAAAAACATGGGGAGAAAAGAGCATAAAAAAATTTATTTTCTGAATAATAAATTTTTTATAAACCATCTTGGTTTTGGGATATCACAAAATCTGGATGACTATATAACTTCAAAATTATTTACATGATTGTCTTCACTTCCTAGTTAAAGTGTCAGACCCAAGCTTATATCACACCCCTTACTTCTTGCCTTCCAAATCCACTGCCACTCTTCATTCCTTAATTAAGAATATTCTATTTATTCATTAGCTCTTCTGAGACCATATACAAGGGATGAAAAATCTTGTCTCTTTTTTTAATTAAAACCCCTGTAGGAAGAACAACAATGCACTCCAGTACCATCTGTATACCACATGTACACATTTTTGACTTGATTTTATTAAACCTCATGGGAAACCTTTTGTACATAAAATCTACTTAGATCTGGAGTAGTTTTAAATCTGCTGAAAGGTCAAGTTTTTTAGTTTCATTCATTGCAACTGAATCTCTGCTGTTCATGTTGAAAGTATAATTTATATCTTGAAAAAAAAATCTGTGCTGCAGACATGTTCTATTTCAAACATCCCCACACAAATTAAATCAAACTAAAAGATCTTAAAACATTATTTTAAAATGTGACTCAAATTACACACCAACTTTTCCTGAAAACTTTAAGATAAAACATCATTAGGAAATACTACCAGACTAGGGAATTCTTGTTCCAAACAAAAAAAGTGTCTCAAAAAAATTTCCATTTAATGTACTTTGATAAGTGAGGGTAACGTACTCTGAGTGGTTTTTTACCTTCCATGATACAATCTGAATCTGTATTTAACTGCCTCAGCTACACATAAAAATAAGATTCACTACTTATACAGAAAGAACTGAATTCACACACCAAATATCAAGGATGTATTTATACCCTAGTGATCAACACTATATTGTAATTAATTTGTTGCATAACAGCTCTCCAAGCTTTTAAATTATTCTATGAATATTTAAATTCTGTTTTCACATACACTAATCCCAAATCAACTAATTAAAATTTCCCAAATGCTGCATATATATCTCTGTGGTGCCTGGCTCACAGGAGTTTTCCAGCTAAAATTGCTGTACTTTTAAAGTACCTTTCTCCTTTTCAATGACATGAATCTTTTAATAAATGTAATTATTTATAATATGGCCCTATGTGTTATTCCCAAGATTTTGCACTGTGTCTTTTGAAGGAATATATATATCTAATTATCTTACAATTGAGTAGTAGTAAGTGGCAGAAGAATGCTGAAGGCATTGACAATTTTCAACAGGAAAAGAGTAAGTCAGGCCTCTTCTGGCCAAAGTGAGAGCTGCAGGAACCTGCAGACAGCTGGCACATCTGCAAGGCAGGATTCTGAAACAGGCACTAACAAGGGAGCAAGCCAGTCTGTCTGAGCACAAGTGAAGTAGAAAAAATTCTGAGTGAATCATTTAGATCAAAGCTACCAGCCACATAGCCCAAACTCACCTGATCTGCTACCTGGTTTTAACTACAGATTGGTGAGATATAAGAAAAAAAGTTTTCTTCTTCCCATTTTTCAGGTGAAGAGAGACATTACAGTAGCCATGCTGATTACTGGAACTACAGGCTACAGTTATGATGAAAGCAAAAAATAAAACCAAATTACCAAATTTCATGCGGATATATTCATATGGATCCTCTTGCCAGAGCTCCTCATCCTCATCTTTGTAGCACATTAGAGAGAATATCACCTCTTCTGTTATGGTCTAATTTTAGAAAAGCCAAATACACATAAGTACACATAAAATCAAATTCCAGTACAGCAGCCCTCCACCATGCACTAATTGATTAGACCTATTTGTCTGGACAGTTACATTCCTCTAAGTAGTACTCTTTTGTCTACCAGAAACAAATTCACAGTATTATAGGTACTTTCCTTCTGAAAGTCCCAGACAGCAGCAGTAGTTATACAATCTATCTTTATGATATTACATTACCATGCACAAAACACACTTCAGGACGTAGTCTGTACACAGCAGAATATTATATTCTGCAGAAGGATCTCACCAATGCAATACTTAACATGAGAATGGATTTCAGAGTCCTTCCCCTTAAAAGTAATGGAATTAACTAACTAAAAGGGGGACCTTATGTTATGAAAAACTAAAAGAGTAGGAAGATCACTTTTCATTTATTCTTTAGTTCACTTATAAAACATGTCCATAAAAGAGGGTTTAGCTCCTCTTAGATGAATGTTCTCTTTGTGCACTACCTTTGCACTACAATCAAAAATCTATGACAATTCTGAACACCAGTAACTAATAAAAGCCAGAACACTATGACTTTCTAGCAAGACTGTAAAATTTCAAATAAAGAACTTATGGAACAGAATCTTTGATTGAGTTAACATTATCTGCAATAAAAGGTAGTCATATATTGCAAAGCACAGCCACCTTTGTGTAGAAATGCTATTTTATTTTCCAGATCAATTGCTGAATGATTCGTGAAATCTTTTTTTAAAACACAAAACCTGGGAAGCTGGGGGGTGTTTTTTAATCCCTCTGATGACATGCATTCTTTATGACTGGATTTTAAGTACTGACCTGTATGTGTGGCTTCATTTGCTTCCATGTGATAGAGTGAACCACCCCTTGGTTCAGATAATTCAACGTTTGTTGAAGAACACGTGGTGCAACATAGTCTTTTTGCCTGTACTGGTCTAGGATTCTTAAGAGAACCTAAAGAAGTGACAAATTGTTATTTTTAAATGAAGACTGAAAACTCTGCCTCATGCATAAACATGCAGTGCACTTCCTCAGTGAATATACATGAACAGATAAAGTAGCTTTACAGCAGATGTTCTAGCATTAGAAATCATTTTAATGTCTTTGATCCAAAAATCATAAATTAATTAAATATCAAGGTTTTAATCCTGCAAACATTTATGCAGATGTCCACCTTTACTACTAGCCCTACCATGTGATCACTTGTGATTATAAACCAAAGATACACCTCAATAGTGAGAGGCTCACAGTTTACAGAGGCCTCAGCAAAATCTGGAATAGGTAAGGAAAAGGCACAGTGAGATTTTCAAACTGCTGGCTGCTATACCTGCTAAGTGGTGTCTGCATTCATATTTATGACAGGTCTCTAAAGAAGACAAATTATTTTGGAAGAACAGTGAAGAGAATAGAAATACTAAACCAGAAAAGAAAAATAGGTTCACCTAAGCCTCTGAATCAGAAAAGCTGCAAATCGCTGAACTTCAATTACCTATTGTAGCCATCAGATAGTATCACCTGGCATGCTATTACAAACTCTATCACACAAAGCTTCTTTGGTATAAAAGTTTCCTCTACTAAGAAAAACAACACAGTACAAAGCTACTAATCTGCACCAATGGCAGGTGAATTATTAGTAGGTGTAAAGAAGTGGCATATACATGAATAACAATAAAAGTCAAGGGTAATGCATAACAAAATTTGGAGTCATATGCTTTCAGCAGAACAATTCTGCTTCGTAATTCTTCAGAACATTATAATAAATTTTATTTTGAATAAAGCTCCTTCATTAGGAATACTAAGTTTGATATTAAATCTTTTCTATGAAATGCTCCAAGGACAAGAACTGTCTATATCTTATACAGACTATAGCACAATGTCAGCACTTATCAACTGATGAATAGGTAACAAAGGCTTAGTCATGTAATATTCACAACAGAATTCTTACTAACTCTGCAAGGAATAATGATAAATCACTATTTAAGAGCCAGAAATTGAAGAAATGTGCACCTCATCCAGTACATTTATCTTGAAAGCTAAACTGTTCCCTCTGCAACATAGTTTAATACCTTAACAGACAAACTTTAAGTATTTCAAATTATAACTGCCCATGGGAGTCTGTTTTTCTGCTCAGGAGTTATACATTGCAAGGGATTTAGAAAATATATTAGGCTACTTCCCTTTTCATTTAATTTACAGCCTTACCACAACCATCCCCCTCCTTAGTTCTTCCTGATGGATAAACTAGTCTGTTGTCAGACTGGATGAAGTAGAGTAATTTTGTTTAGCAACTTCATCAGAACTGAATTGTCTCCACACACCATGTTAAACACAAATAATTAGCATTCTTAACAAAAATAATTTCCTTGCAAACAGTGCATTTAGGCTATATTTTCACATAATATGCTTTCCAGGAATAAAATAATGTCCATAGCTGTTCTCCAGACATCTTCTAATCTGCTTGTATCTTCCTGAAATAAAACAGTATCATTAGAATGTGTGCCTAAGTTTGCAGCAAAAGCACTTGAGAAAGACAGGCCTGAAAATACACCCTTCTGTGAAATGAGGCCTCTGCACCAAAAGTGTTCCTCTCAGTTGTATCTAGAGTGCTTACACACGACAATAATACCATTTTATCAGCACTCACCTTTTCTGAGAGTTTTCCTGCAGTGTTTTTTGAGTTGCTGAAAAATTGTGTTATTATACCTCAGCTGTATGGCACTGAGTTCCAAAGAATTTTTCAATCACTACAAGGAAAATCTGCCAGACTCTCATCATTTTTGTTCAATAAATGAACCTCGACACAAGCACACTGTTAAAAAGTAATACATTTCTTCAGTCAAAATAATGCAATTCATAAAAAATGAACTGTGCTTACCTGTTGTATGCCCACAGCATAGGTTTTTAAAAAGAAGTCTGAGAATTCAAAGTATTCTTTAGTTACATTTCCAGGACTTCCATATCTTTAAAAGGAAAAGGACACAGATGTTTACACTGTGAGAAGTCTACGGTGTCAGGAAAATTTAGTACATTCTAAACCATACAGGACCCTGAGTGGTCTTGCATAGCAAAGGAAAAATTTACCACAGGTTCCTTCTAAGCCATCCTTTCCCACTTCCCTTTTCTAAAATTATCCCAGGGTAGTTATTACACTCAAGTAAACATGGCTTTTTGTCACAAGCTCTGTAACTTCCATGTTTATGGACTTCTTTTCAAATCTTCCCCTGCCTTATGTTTGAGAATGTAAACATTTGTAGCTGAGTGTATTAAAATAAATATGTAGTTAGATAGATTTACTTTTCCTGTGGGGCAAGTTTCTTGCCATTTTAAGGGAATCAAATAATTTCACTAAGAGCTGAGACCAGCAGTTGTGCCAGGGCAAGGCAGAGGACAGCAGCAGGAAAACCTCTTCAGTGACCAGGAGCTGTTAAATTGATCAAACGGTCATCTCTGCTTGCATGCCAAGTAATGGCACAGACTTGTAACCCAAATTCAGTTTTTAATCAGTTACCGTTCAAAGAGACGAGCTACAATATGCAATGCCCACTTCTTGCATTTCCACCACACCAGCTCTGGTCTGTCATCTTCATCAATTTGCAAAGTCTCCTACAAATAAATACATTTATTTTTAATTAGTTACGTCATTTGTTGAGAAGCAATTATGTTTTAAATATTCCTTGCTAAGTAAACTAATATAAACACACGGCATGGACTAAAGCTTTGATTCTGTTAACAGTTATATGATAGTCAGGAATTTTCAGTTATCTTAATTAGGCAGTATAATGTGTATGTGCAATACCTGCACAATGCCTGTACTTTAATTTCAAAATTATGCATATTTAAGAAATGCAAATTCTCAGATATACTTGAATACTACATCACTCTGGCGCAAAAATCCAAGGATAAGAATCTTAAAAAAAGGACACTTAGAAAATGTTTACACTGACAGTTCCTCAAATGCCAACACACAAGTTTCAGAGGTCTTTACAAAGCTAGAACTCACCAGTGGTACATTTCTATCGATGATGGTCCGGAAGATCTCCATCCACTGAGTCATGGTCTGGTTATTCACCAACTGGAGGGGCAATGCATACTGCAATAAGGGAAAAAACACAGGCATGAAATACTGTATTTCTCTGTAAAAGGCAGATCTTTCTGCAGCAGTTACATTCTAAGGAAGATGAGGTTTTAATAAAATTAAAACCAATTAGGTTACATATCAACACTACTCTAATTGCATCTCTCTTGGTACAACTTGAAAAGGAATTTCTGAGCAGACATAATTTGAGGAAAGTTCCTCAGTCTAAGAACTTGCCAACTCTCTTTGTTTTTCTTCTTTGCAACAGCCCAGGTACTTTTTAGGATTACAGCAGTATCAGTATTACAGGGCTTTGGCAAACTAATAGAATTTTAGCAAGCAAAATGTACTCACCACTGACAGAACCAGAGGACACAAGCTGCACCAAGGGGAATATATTGGATTGGATATTGGGAAGAAGTTTTTTATGGCAAAAGTAATAAAGTTCTGGAATGGCCTGCCCAGGGAGATGGTGGAGTCATCACCCCTGGATGTGTTGAAAAAAAGGATTGGATGTGGCACTCAGTGCCATGGTTTAGTTGAGGTGTCAGGGCATGGGCTGGACTCAATGATCTTGGAAGTCTCTTCCAACCTGGCCATTCTGTGATTCACTACTACTACCTAGCTACTATCCCATACACCTCACTTCTCTACAAAATCCAAAGAAAAGTAACAATATTCAGCCAAGTTATTGAAAAGAAAAATAGGATCCTGGTATTTTTAAATTCCCCATCCATTTAGTAACAAACTATTGTAGTTTTTCAACACACACTAAGAATTTTCAGGCTGTTCCTTATGAAGGACTTGGTTTGGTTTCTGATTGTAAGTACTCCTTCACAAAACTCATCTCAGTAAAAGCCAAACTCATCTCTCTGAAGTGCATGTGCCTTAATACATTGTATCTGCCAGATTTTCAACAGGTAATGAGAAATGCCTCCTCGTGAAGTGCAACATTTGACAATTACACTACAATATTCATTACTGACATGTTCAGAGGCCAACCACACAGTCTAGATACCTAGTTTGTATCAGTCTATGTGCAACTTTATAGAAATAGGAACACTTCTCTAGTGAGATTACAGTACAATGTGCAGAAGCACCCTACATTCATTAAAAATTTAATCTGGGCAATGATGTGACCAGTTTCAAAGCAGAAAAATATATAAATATCCTATTTCTATAACAGCTGTTTATTGTACATTACTTTTTCCATCCAAAAGGGTATTCTTATTCAATCACATCTCTGAATGTTCTGAAAAGAGGTCATTGTGCCCAGCAAAGTAAAAGTTTGGTTTTCCTCTACACAGATGCCAACCTGAACAAGAGCATAGAAGATTTTTAATATTTGTTTCTGAAGCAGTACAGAGTAATGGGAGTTATCAGGCAGAAGCTGGATCATCTGCTGCTGAATCCGAGGCAAAAATATTTGCATGGCTGCTATGAGGGGATCTCGTTCCTCTGCTTTTTTGTACCTGCAATGGAAACAAAAATGTTGGTCCAGGGTCTACACACTGGTGATTCTAATGCCTATTCCCCACCAACAATTTAATTTTGGTGCCCTAAGAAAACCAAAAGAAGAATACCCAGCACTCACTCAATCACTCTCCCCTCCTCTAACTCCCATCTGAACCCTTTGTGCAAATTCACTAAAAATACCTATAAATAAAAAAATGGAAAACAATAAACATTGCCTTACACAAAGACAGTTACTGAGGGAAGAACTACTATTCTTTACTACTGAATTGTCACCTCACAGGAGCATGGATTTGAATTTCTCTGCTGTTCATACCAATGCTAAACCCAAGTTGGGTGCTGAACAAATGGGAGTGAACAGCCATTGAAAGGGAAAGACAATTCCTTGCTTTGGAAAATATTCTCTTTCTCCATTTACATTCCCTTTGTGTGGTTTATACATATGTTTCTAATAATAGGCAATTAAAGGTATGAGTGATAAGCCCCACTACACTGCTCCTAATTTATGCTTTGTGGATTTCGACTACCAGGAAGATGCTACAGGTAACAATATGCAACAGCAGTATGTGACAATGACAGCACTGTATTCATGACATAAAAGCAGAAAATAATTTGCATTCATACATCTAGAATTTGGGGTATCTTCAAACAAAGAAAGTTACAATCCTAAGGATTCTTTTTACACCCAGATCAAAAGTATAAAGTCTCAAGAAAAAAGCCGCAGTAAATTCACACAGATTATAGCTGGCAGCTCTGCTTTCAATTCACTAATGATACAAAGATGATGAATATTTTTCATTTATTTGCAAGAAAGGAAGCATATGATAATTATTAATTCCCATTTTCTATCCGAATTCCCTTGTAGAACTGCCAGTACTCTTAAGAATGTCATTTTCAGTAATCAACCTGGACTGAAAGTACCAATTCCTCATCTACTGATGGACATCGACTTACTCATAAGTCTTCACCAGCTGATAGAGGCACAGGAGGCTCCCAAGCCAGCTCCCACTGTTTGGAGACTGCAGGTAGTATCCTATCTTGTCTACCACAGCTGTCCAATGGCCAGGGAAGTCATGCTTAATGATAGCACGGAGGCACATTGTCAGCTGAGCTCTAGTGCAGGGAGAGGAAAAAAATGCAAGTGAATGGTCATGGCATAGTGTTTAAATTAAAGGATAAATCCCAAATCTTGGTTTATTTGCTACAATTCCTATATTATGTCATAAGCATCAAATGTATTTTGACAGCACTGAAAGAGTTCTGGGAAGTAGCAGAGGAGAAGCAATAAAAAAACCCGACTGGATTTAACTTAAAAGAATAAACTAATTTCAGAACATTTTAGCTACTTTTCTCCCCCCGTCTTCACATGTATCAAGCAGTATTTTAAAATAATTACTTGATCATGGAACCAGCTAGCTTTGTGCTTTGACAATGAATGTTTATACTTGCTTATCAAGCTGAAAGCAACCACAAAAACACAAATTTGTATGTTTTCATTAAAGAATAATGGCCTGTGTTATGATCTAAGCCACAGGTTCCTCAAGAAATTACAATTTTCCTGGGACCTTTTAGAACAGCACTTTCTCAACCTCCAAAGCATATGGCAGAGCCCATTAAACATCGTACTGTTTCTCTCCTGCCACACACTTTTAGATGCCACTCACAATGGGGGGGCAAGGCAGAACTGTTGACTGACAAAACTGAGGTGTGACTAAAAAAGCTGAGCAGCACTGAGCTAAAACCTGTGGAGAAATACTTTTAGCTCTGCTAAGCAATGAAAAAAAAACCCACCTGCAGAAATATCAGTTCCCAGCCTATCAGCCTCACCTTGACTGACTAAACTGAGGTGTGATTAAAAAAGCTGAGCAGCACTGAACTAAAACCTGTGGAGGAATACTTTTAGTTCTGCTAAGCAATGAAAAAAGAAAAAAAAATCTGCAGAAATATCAGTTCCCAGCCTATCAGCCTCACTTTAATTAAAGGGGTGAAAAATCCTAACTATAGTATATCTGTAATTCTTAACTATTTTTCCAGCAAAAGCAGAACTGCAATTCTTCATTCTCTTAATACCTTAAAACCAAGAACCCTAAATACATAGTTAAATACTGGGGTTACATATAAAAATTGATAAAATAATTAAGAAAAGGGCTACTAGAAAAAAGGAATCTTGGACAGTATTTCCCTGAATGATTAATTCCACATTGCAGACAGCCCTGTATATACTATCTGCCTTGAAACAGCCCAACAGACAGGCTGTTACTGCAGCAAGTGTAACAAGACACTTTGAACAACAGCCTTAGAGGATAAACTGCATCACAGGGCTCGCTGCCAGGTTAGTACTTTTCTGAAAAACACACATGAATAAGTGTAAACAGATTAGTATTACTCTGGCAAAAAAGTACTTGTCTCATCTTCCAAAACATCGAGATTCTCATGTTTACGTCAGACTGGCAGGTCTGAAAACCTGAGCAACACATCTCTGTGCAGTGTAGAAACATCGAGATTCTCATGTTTACAACGTCAGACTGGCAGGTCTGAAAACCTGAGCAACCCATCTCTGTGCAGTGTAAGGTACCTCACTAAGTCAGGAGAACGAATTATTCCTTCTACAATGTTATCCCGAATCTGCTGCCGATCGTTTTCATGGATGTTAAATGGGAAAACTGCTTCTCCAGGAGGTGGCTCACGGTCCGGCCAGTACTGGGTCACCATGTTCTTCAGGTAAATGGCAGCTAAGGACAGACAGCAGGGAAAGAATAGGTTAATTCTACACACTGCCCAGTGCTTAACGTGTACAATGGCTAAAAGTAGAACAAAGAGTTGAAAAGGCAACTGAAAACCACCACACGAATTCTTAACAATTATGGACACTGAGCACAACTGAATCGGAGAAACATTTTTCTTATGATTTCACACAAGATCAGGCTCAAGCACCTGATCAGAACAGACCAGGATAATACTTCCATCAGCATCTATCAAGGTCCATTTTTACTACAGCAGTCTTCCTTATGAAAATAATATCCCATCATTCTAAACAAGCCAACAAAAATCTACTTATGTGTGTTTTCACTCATTCCTAAAACAACAACTCAAGCTCAGTAAGTGAAATTTTGGAATGCTCATGTAAACAAATCACTGCACACACAGATGGGACACTCTGCTTGGGGAAATGCCCAGTATGAAACTGGCACATGGCCTACCTTCTATTCAGACAGAAATGTTTGTTGTGAATTCCCTAAGCTTTATTTCACTATTAGGATTTCCCATAATACCTTCGAATTGTTCCCTTCTGTCTCACATGAAAAAAACAAGAAAAATAAAGCAGCATTTATGCATCAGTACCAAAATGCCTGAAGGCATTCTTCAAGAAACATAAGAAATATGGTATGAGGCATTAAAGGAATGTTCTTAATAAACTCTTATGCCTGGACACTGTTTTGGTTGATTACTAGCTAGGGTTTTAAAGTAGAAATAAGATATCCTTTGGTACAATCATTTCTTTTGGTGATAAGAAACTGCAAAGCATGAAAACATGTAGTCTGTAAAATATTTTATAGCAGCAAGAGATAAAAAAGCTCTTTGTCTATGACATGCCAGACTAGTCAGACAAGAAGCAGGTCCTGAAAGACCAGCCCAAGACTAATTTATTTTGTCCATAGATCTTGTTGTTATACAAATTTTTGGCTTTTAAAAAATTCCCAGGGAAATCTGTTGGCTTGCAAATATGACTTAAATGGGCTTTTCCATTTTATACCCCTATTTTGTAAAAAAAAAAAATAAATAAAAAAATTTGCATTCTATATAGTTGGAGATTATCCCTGAATGGTACTGAAATGAGAGATTAATTTATAAAAATTACCTTATGGAGTTTAGATTAAGCCTCAAACTTTACTACAAAATGGACTAACAACACCATTCAAAGTTGGATTATCTTTGAAAAAATAAAGGCCAGCATGACAAACAGAATATGTCAGCATGCTCCAAAGCACTCAGGGGATTAATGGGATCTGTGAAAAAAAAACAAAACCAACAGTGCTTCTATGGGAAATGCTGTTCCACAGGATAAAAACAAAGCTGTGAATGAAACAGTATTAATTAATTTACTGAAAGACCTGAACAGTCTCTGTATCTGACAAACATATAACACAGGAGTAGTTAAAATGGATTATGAGAATTTAGAATCTGATCTTCCACAAATGCATACACTGAAGTTAACTACACCACTATACCTGAACTCACACACACAGCTGAGCAATCCTTCCAGACACGCTCAGACTGTAACTGTTCAACCTATCAGTGATGTGACCCTCCTTCATATCTACTTATTTAAGTCACCAAGATCCTGACTAAATGTTTGTGGCTACCCTTGATCTGTGAATTAAGGAGTGATTTCCCTTTTTCAGAAATTTTCACTTTTCCTGAGAAAAGAGATTCAAATAGAGAAACAAGCACTCATATGTGATACCCTTTTCTATTTTTAAATTCACACTTGTCTTGGCATCATTACTTCTGCACCACCAGGAGAATAATACCTAAGGGTTCCCAGTTTTGAGTAGAAATCATGCTTTTTTCCTATCAGTATTACAGCAATCCAGTAGGGATCACTATACACACAGGGAAAGCTGAAGTAGGACTCCATCCTATACCCACAGTTTCATCTGACCATCACAAGGGAAAGAAAGATCAAAGATAGATCCCTTTCATTTCCTCCCCAGAACAAACCTGAACTGACTTAAACTGCAACAGTTCAAGAGTCTGTGCAAGGAACAGACTTACTGAAAGAAAATAGAACAAGGGATTTCATCTCACCTGCTTGGCGCACTGGAAATTCAACTTGATCGGACACTATGATTTGCAGCAGACTGGGAGCAAAGTTGATGATCTTATAGGACTGAAATACACAGACAACACAGTTAGTTAAGTCACTAAGTAGACTTATTAGCAAATGCTGAATGAGGAATACAAACTAAGAATTTTGCACTGCTTTTGCAACCTCCTCATGATGTATGAAAGGTTTCAGGACTTGAATTTACCCAGACCTGCAGAAATCCAAATAATTACTTGTAAAAGCAAAGCATTGCATGTGGGTGGAATAAGTAATGTGAAAAGGTTCTCAATTACAGATTTAAATAAATATTTAAATAAGTCTAAGAATACATAGTGAAAAGCACTAGATATCTGTCGTTGAATTATTCAACTTAGACCCATAAGTCAAATGGACATTGACAAGCTTCACCAATACATGCCACTTATTACCAAAATAGTCTGTGGTAGAACACCAATAGCGAAGAGATTTAAGAAAATAATTTAGAATTGTTTTCAAGTGTAAACAGCATCTGCATTCACCATATACAATTATCTTTTAGCAAACTAGATGCATAGCGCATCTCAATAAAAACTAGAGAAACAGTGGGACAAACATTTTCAATTAAAATCAAGTGTAGGCAGATAACGCTTCAAAACCCACAGCCTTCATGGGAACTTTTCAAATGCCACATCAGCCATGCAGCTGAAGAATTTCAAAGAGAAAACAATGCTCAGTGAACTTCTAAGCAAAGCACACCAGATTTAAAAGATGTGACAATCTGATAGCATTATCCTGCTGCCATCCACCAGGGCTCCTCCAGTGAGGAATCGCTGACCCAGCGTGGTGCAGTTACTACTAAGCCTTGGCAGATGACTACTGGTAGGTCAGATCTTTCATCCCTTGGATCCATGTGTTTTATGTTCAAAGAGAGGTTTCTTGGGGCTAGATGGCAGCAGCTGTCTCTATTTCAGCTTTTATAGTATTTCTTCCCACTAGATTATGCCTGGCAGTTCTGTGGTTGCTCCCAGAGTTGTGCTTAAAGCCCAAGTATTGAACATCCTGCTATAGAACTCTGCCTCATTCAAAAGCTGGGAAATAAAAGATACTTTCTGCTCTTCATGTCCCCAGTTCTTTGATCTACCATATCCATAACAAGGTGAAATTACACTGCTTTCATGATGTCTAAGTGTCCCAGCTGCATCACGACACTATCATTCAATAATTTCACCAAATCACTTAACTTTCTGGCCCTCATTTTATTCACTATAATGATAGTGTAATTCTAACTCAGAGACTCATTTGATGTTTATAGAGTAATCTGAGATCTGAGATAAAAGCAGTAGTGGCAAATCAAAAGCATACTCTCCTGCAATTTCCTTCTCTATAAACTTTAATTATCCCTAAGAAATGTTCCCAATAAAGTAACAGCTCTAACATCCAGCACAGGAACTCCATTTATCTACAGACATGCTGAACTTGTTGAAGCATACTGGATTCCAAAGATCACCTTTTAATCCAGTAGCCTGGAGTACAAATCTTGCCCTTCAGTCACTACTGCACAACATTGGTGTGCTCTGACAGGGCCACAGTTGAGCGCAGCACTCAACACCCAAGCTGCATGGAGATAAAGAAAATCGGAGAAATCGGAGCAGCACAGAAACCCAAACCCATGCCTGAACTGTAACCATCCTTTTTGTTCTCAACAGTGCCCGTACACTGCTCTCAGACCCAATCTACAAAGCTTTTACTACTATAAACACACCAATTAAAAATGCAGCTTTTGCACTGTGTTGTTTTGTTGGTGATGGCTTCCTGCTGCAATCCTACCAGTACCACATCTAGGCTGGACACAGTGCTAACAATATTATTTCCCTTTCCCTGTCCCAACAGTTAATCTACATTAAAATCACTGCTAGTTCAGGAAGCTTTATGAGTACTACTTGTGCTGGTGTACAACTGCTCTCCCTGAAGTTCTGCCAGGATCTACACAAATATGGTTATTTGCTTCCATGCCAGACGCACTCAGCAAGCACCCGGAGTGACAAAGGAAGGCACAGTGTCCCCGAGGGGGTCTCATCCCCACCAGCACAGCACTATGTGCGTGTCTTTACATTTCACACACCACCACCCCTACAGAGATCACCAGCCCCATTAAATCCTTCTGTTCCCTCCTATTGTCGTGGCCGTAATTTACATTTTTACATAGCTCTGTTTACTACTCATTATCAGAAACAAGAAGACTGTGCGGATCAACAGAGACTGTGAGCCCACGTTAGAAACAAGACACACGATTCTGTTGTATTTGTGAAGCTTAAATTACATCCTGCTCATTTGTGCAGCAACAAACCTAGGTCAGGAAAACAACATGCTGTTTGCAGTTTTTAGAACAGAGGACTTTTTAAAAAGCTGCATGCAGCAACATTTTTCCTATACCAGCACATTCTCGTCTGTTTAGTTGTCATGCTAATTGTGATCTTGGGACGTGTCCCTTCCCTGCGCCGCTCCGGACATCAGCAAACAAAGCTGGACCCATCACAGGAGCAGGTGCACAGCAATTGTCAGGTGTATATGTCACATGGAAATAGACATAGAAGAGAGTTTGGAGCTGGATGAGTTCAAAAAGACATCTCTTTATATCACTGCAGCTGCACCTTAACAAAAGGAGAGCAGAAATGGTGTCAGTGCCACAGAAGGAACACAAAACTATCTGCTGATTTTGAAGAGCCGTGCCCAGCAGCCGCAGGGAGGCACCAGATGGCTGAAATAGACCTTCAGCACAACTCCCACAACACAGCACGTTGCTTTGTGCACTTGGTGAATGATTACATTGCCTTGAACCCACATTGCTGGGATCTGGTAAAACTTCTTGTGAAAGTGCTGATCCACTGGGGCACACGTTTATTTACAAAGAGAAAGTGAAAGTTTTTGAAAAGCAAACTTTCACTGAGTACTTACAAACAGTAATTATTTTAAAGCTGTGTAAAACACATACAGACTGTTCTTGCATGAATCCCAGATCAGAGCATTTATCCTAAAAGAGAATAGCCCTTTATTTCCACTGGGATTGGGAGGATGGGATACAGCAGTGTGCAAGGCTAGCAGCTATACTGGGAGAGGCACAATTGGGTAAATTTAAAGCACTGGGGAAGAGATGCATATGACCCATACAAGTTGTTCCATCTGTGTCTACTGTCTCAGGATCTGTGCACTGCAGCTGCACAGCTTTTTGCACTCTGTTCCTTCACCTCTGGCCTGATGTATCCTTCTCTGCATCACTATCACAGCTCCAGGCTTCAAAAGATCAGAGAACATATCTTTTTCTGCCTCTCCCCTCTTCCATTTGATTAGGTACAGAACATATGACAGACAAACAAGCCTCAGATGGGCCACTGAAATATATCAAGATGAAGACCATCACTTGTAAAGGGCCAGAATATAAGGAGAGCAAAAAATACATTAAAATCTCCCCAAATGGATCCTACTGAAGCAAATACTTCTCATATCTAATGCTCATATTTGGCTCCCAGGTTCTCACACATCATACACTGCTAAACTCATTTCATGAAGATTATTCTTGTGTCTTGCTTGCTGTCACATTCAAAGACCATAACTGCTCCAGAACCAGAAGAGACAGTAACCTTCCCACTGTACTGATGGCAACCACAGTGCCTGAGTGCAGAACAGCACTGAAAGTGCTTCTTCCCCTGCAAAACATCAGGACACACTAGGACAATGGATATGGGAAATCCAGAAGCCTTCCATCACATTCTGCAAGCCCAGATCATCCTTCTCCACCAGTAGTAAACATAATTTTTGTACCTCTGAATACAAGTATGGCACATAAACACTGAAAAAACAAGGCACTGCATCTTTGCAAAAACAAACACACAAAAGAAATTTGTACCTTGAATTAATGAAAAATGAACTTTATACAAAGATAATTTCAAGGCTTAAATACGTCTGATCCAAATGCTCAGCCACCTGGTTTACCAAGTCTTATTTTCTGTATCTGTGTACTAAAAATGTATACTTAGAAATTCCACTGGTAAACTTAGGAGTATTTCTGCAGTTGTTAATAGCATTTTCACTCTTGTTTCTTTACACTCAGTCAGAGACAGTTGTTAAAACACCCCAGAACTTCAAAAGATACTTGTTTTTATTTCCCTGCCTATATGCAAAGATACTATGTAGGGAGGGGAAAACACACTGTTTTCACACAGAGTGAACCCACATGAATTTCTTTCCTGTATGGGTTCTGCTGCCAAATTCATTCAGTATCAAAGAAACTTCATTCTCCACATAACTTTTAATTATCCAAATCAACTTCCTCATCAAATTGGTTTCAGATTTCTCCCTCTAGGTACCATGAAGTGCTCACTGGCACTTACAGAGTGGCCTTAAGATCCCTGCCTACTACAGCAGCCAGCTCAACAAAGACGTGCAAAGATATGGAAGGAAGCCAAACTTTATTCTGGATTCTTCTGCTTTTGGGTAATCTTTTCACACTTCTTCCAGCACTGCTACTCAGTTGCTGTCAAAGCCAAATTATGTAACTCCTACTCAGTATTTTAAAAGCCCAACTGTATTTCTGCAATTGAGTTCTTGTTTTCTCCTTTGCTACAGGCCAAATGAATGTGTTACAGCATGTTGGGCCACTGAAGATTAATGTATAAAAACTGTATGGGAATCCTATCTGAACTGGAATTACAATAACTCTGTATGTTCAGTAAAGTGTATTTCACAGCATTCTAAGAACTGGCACAAGAAAGCAGTATATAATCATAACATAAATAAATAAATTAACCCAGCAAAAGTCCTTGAAGTCCACAAGACAGATGTAACAGGAGTAATAGCCTGGAACAGATACTGACAAATGATGCACAAAGCTGAGTCTCTTCCTTGGTATGATAACTAAGCTTTCTACTAAGTACAGTGTGTGATAAGTATCATCATCAAGTGCACTCTAATTACATTAGAGAGCTGAACTAAAAAAAGGCAGGGCAGGGGAGCAAAAGAAAAAGAAGGGAAAGGAAAGGCATGTACACTTAGAAACCCAAGAAGCTAAAAGGGAAATGGCAGCAATTATGAGACATTGCTCTGAGATAGAGCAATAGATGAGATAGACTCTGACTTGGCAGGAAACTGCTCTAGTTTAGCAAGAATCAGATTTCAAATAAACCCCACACTTATAGCTGTGTTCAGATCACAGACAGAAGTGAAGCTTGTTAATGATTTCAAAGTAACATCAACCAAGGAGAAAGATCAGAAAAATCCTGCTAAGAACTGAATGATCTATAGAACTGCACCAACAAAAATCAAGTTGGGTAGGAGGCCAAAGTACATGGTCAGGTACTCAATGATGACAGAACTTCTCCTAAAAACTGCAGGTTTGTCAGTGAAGAACAAGACAATAACATGATCAAGGGACTTTGGTATACTGAGCGATAAGAAATATGTAGATGTTGGACACAAAGAAGATAATTGTAGATTTAGTATTTAATGAGGTATTAGCAGCTTTGAGCACAAGACTTTCTGGAACACTGCAAACACAAATGACCAGACTCCACAAGAAGGATTACTTCAAAGGGAAACTGGTGCAGAGAAGAGCTGTGCTCCTATTACTAGATTTCATTAATTCAGTTTTATGATATGGCAAAGGAAACATAGCCTGCTGAGGCTAGAAAAACAGGCTTCTAGGGGATCAGCCTTCGACAAATCTGTCAGAGAGGGTACCAAGAAACCTGAAGTAAGACTGGCACAAACGGATATAAATTGACCATAAACCAATTTTGGCTGAAAACCAACACTTGTTTCTAGCTGCAAGACGAAGAATATTCACAAGCAGCCTTCTAATAGATATAAAAAGGACAAGGGAAAAAAAAAAGAATCCCAATTCCATTTCTGAATGCAGTTAGGTGATAATCCACAAGGCAGACAGCAAATTCATTGACTTGGGTGTATCTTTACACAGGTGCAGGAACATAGAGAGGAGAAAGAAGCATTTTCAAACATGTTGGGACTACTTACACATAGAAAAGCTTTCATTCATGTAAACTCTATTCCCCGTGCTCTACACTGTAAGCAAACTGGAGTCAGGACTATTAGGATATTGTTCTAAAGGACTCTGTTCTGGTTCAGCATCAGGAGGCAGTGTCTTGGTGCAGTAGAAAAGCTTTCATTCATGTAAACTCTACACTGTAAGCAAACTGGAGTCAGGACTATTAGGATATTGTTCTAAAGGACTCTGTTCTGGTTCAGCATCAGGAGGCAGTGTCTTGGTGCACTAGTAGGATTTGCAGAGTCTGGGAAGCCCATGGCACTACCTGGACTCAAAGCTGAATGCCAGTGTTCACTGCAGATGAGCTAACACAGGCAAGTCCTACCTCAACACCCCCGAGCCTGTCTCCAGAGCAGCATCCCTGTACCTGTGGCACAGAACAAAGGTGACTCCCATGCTGTTTGGCCACGGGCTCCATCACCACCTCGGGTACTCAGTGACAGAGAATTTTCTGTTTGGTTGGTGGATTGGTCCCTCTGCTAGAACAAGATAAATGCTAAAACAGCACCTGGGTTCCAGCACTTGCAGGAACACAGGGACATGTCAACACCACCATCAGATACACGGGAGGCAAGTCTGACACGTCGCTTTGAAGCCTTGCTTCAAAAGCAATAAAAAGCTTCAAGATGTCAAAGTCCCACGTTGAGCAACATTGCTGAGGAGCACTTTTATTTCTCTCATCCAGTCATGTCAAACCCAGCACTGCATCATCAGCACATTATGTCAGATACATCATGCTTCACCTAGTAACAGTAGGTATGCCTCCATTCCAGGATTCGTTCTTCATAAGAGTCAGAAAAAAGAAAATGCATCAAGTATTTTAAAAGAAAATTCTGTATCTCAACCTGTTCTCACTAAGTCTGCTTGCACTCTTGCATCTAAAACCTGTGTCTTTCATGAGAATTGCACTATCCATCACTTAAACTTGGAACATTTTACAGCTCTCAGTCCTAAAATGCTTTCAAGACTGTTTTTGAGCTGCCCAGTGCTACTGGTGATGACAGCACTAGGAGCAGGACCCAGGAGCTGCCTCTTTGTTCTGAACAGAACCCTGTAGCAGCAGTAGTTTGTGCTGTTGTTTAGACTGCTGTGCAACAGGCTGCTGACAAATATTTGCCATTTCCCTCTCAGCCCTTAACAGTAGGGATAAAAACAGATACTGATGCATTTTTAAAGTAACTATGCCAAAAAGAGGGAAAAAGCCTCGCATCCTTATCTAAATATTCACAAGAGTATTTTCAATGTCCAGCACTTAATCCACTGATTTACTAAAGGAATTTACCAACTGCTAAAGCAAGGATTAGCTATATCTAATTCAGAAGGAGTTTTAAGTTGCCTAAATATAAAACTAAGCTGGAGGAGCAATCCTGAACAGCATAATTCCTGACAACCAATTCTCATTGACAATTTTGTTAACACACCAACACAACCAAAAAAATCCCAAGTCCTCAAAGAGAACTGATCAAATATTCCATCAAAGCATAGAGATTAAAGCGCTATTAATGCCGTGCAAAGGAACTTTATTTTCTCAAACGTTCAAAGGCTGGGGTCACAGTTCCATTCAGCGCACACTGCCGCTGCTCTAGGAAAAGGTTTTTCCCCCAGAGGGTGGTTGGGCACTGGAAAAGGCTCCTCGAGGAAGTGGTCACAGCACCAAGCTCAAGTGTTTGGACAACACTCTCAGGCACACGGTGGGATTCCTGGGGATGGGCAGCAGGGCCAGGAGTTGGGACTCGATGATCCCGACGGGTCCCTTCCAACTCCGCATACTCTGCAGTTCTGTGATTAGCTGCAGGATGCCACGACACATACTGCCCGTGAAACCTAAGGCGCCGCTCCGAGCGGGACCGAACGCGCCCCCGAGCGTCACTGCCGCCCGTCCCGTGCGCGCCAGGGCCACACCAATGTCATCCCTGCCAGCGCCGGGCTGCCGCGCTCGGGAGCGCCTGCCCGGGAGTCCCAGCTCCGCGGTCACGGCCGAGCGAGGGCAGCGACCCGCCCGGCCCGGCTCGGCTCGGCCCGGCCCAGCCCGGCCCTCGGGAAGCACGGCGGGGCCGGACGCCCCCGTGCCGCGCGCGGGGCGGGCCCCCCCTCACCTGGTTGAGCTCGTTCTCGGCGGCGACGCGCAGCTTGGGGTCTATGGTGCCCTTCAGCGCCTGGATGATCCTGTTGGGATCCATCTTGGCCTTCGCCCGCCGGCAGGCAGCGCTTTCCCGGGGCAGCAGGAGGCGGAGGAGCCGCCGCTAGCGCCGCCGCCCCCCCGTGCCACCAGCGCGGGCCCGCGTCCCCCACCCCCCCCGGCCCCTCTCCACAGCCATTCACCGGTTTGCGACAGCTGGATATCGGGAAACGGGCGCTGCTTTACGGCCGCGGCGCCGCCTTCTGGCTTCGGGAAGGGGTCGGCGAGAGGTGGCCGCCATCTTGCTGTACGGACAGGAGTCAGGCGGGCGGGGGCTCGCGGGCCCGCGCCGTGGGGGCGGCCATGTCGCTGTACGGAACGGCGCCCTGCACGGATTGTTTCTAAATTAGGATTTAAAAATCCCTTTTTTCTTTCTTAATAGCTCACTCCGTTTTTTCTAGGTGGCTCTTCAGCTTTCCTGGCAGGCTTGGGCGCTCTGTGTTTGTTACCCCGCGGGTCGTTCGGACAGGAATTGAGGGTGAGAGCACGGGGACTGAAGGAGGTGAGGAGTTCAGGTCCATGGAGCAGAACTGGCGCTGGTCACGCTTATCCAGGGGCCTCAGGGATGTGCCTTGCAGGAGAACGACTGACAACATACAGGAAGACAGAAATTTGCTGCAAGGAGTTTACTAAAACGCACAGTTGGGTCTGATTCCTGCTCTGCTTCTGAGCAGGTTTCTGGGGGATACTTGTCCTCATCAGTATGGAGATCAGTAGAACCTGAGAAGGGTTTGCTTGTCTTAATGCTGTTCGTGTGTGAGAGGGGGTGGGAGATGCTTACACCTCAGATTGTCAGGAATAAAGGAACACAGCTGTGACCACTTCAAACACCTGCCCCACCCTGATTCTCCACCTCTTGCCTATTATTTCCCCCCTTGAATCCTAAACATGCTAGTGAATCAAAGGAAGATTTAAGCATCTCTGCAGGTGTAAGAAAGATGTCTGTCAAAGGTGTAACTCTCAGGTAAATAGACCAGAAAATCCTCTGACTAATGTGGTTTTGGTGAGACAAATCCTTTGGCTACTTCTGCAGGTGATGTTTCACATAATGTATACAAACCAGAGACATGTGATTAACTGGTTGAAAGACCAGAAAGACTATTTGCTGTGTTCAGGAAGAGTGAAACACAACAGCAATTACAAGATCATCCCATTATATAGGTGTCTTAATAATACAGTTGGACAATATGTCATTTGTTCATGGTAATTGCAGTATAAACCAAAGCGTTAAAGCAGCTGGCACTATAGTGATTTACTAATAATTTTTTTAATGTCCCTTAGTAACTTTGCCTTTAATTAAAAAGGAATCCAGCTGTCACAATAAATGGCACCTAGCTGGCACGGGGAGATGGTGCACTCTCTTGTGGTTTTCATCACCTTGTGAAGTGTTGCAGAACACCTGATCGTTATCTTTCCTTTCTCCTGTGATGCAGCTCTACAGCATCTAGCAAGAAATCGTAGGCACTTCCATTGACCTTTCCCTTTCTTCTTAAAAGCAGATGAGAGTAGCTCAGTAACCATAAAATTCAAACAAAGACAATCCTTGTGTAAAAAGTTAGTGTATATATTATTAACTATGGTAATTCTTTGTTGCTTTCCTTTTTTTATTAAGGTAATAAATTGTCCAGGGAAAATTGCCCACTTAAAAAATCTTGGATTCCATATCATAGCAAATCCTTGCTTTAAAGGAGTTGTAGTGGTGTATCTCTATTCCCTTTTCCCAAATTACCATGTTATGGGCTGTTTAAGTGCAGTTTTGTTTAATTCCATGTCTGTGTATTCATCCCTGGTAGGTGAGCTTAAAAGTTATTAAATTTATTTCTTGAAAGACTTCTGTAGAGCTAGTGATGTAAAACATATCAATAAAGAACAGAATGTCCTTAAAGGGTATTATAACATCTTCCTAAAATGAATTTTATTGCACTTACCACTTGCATTTAAAATGGTACTTTCTGTGTTGCAAGCATTGTAGTCTACCTGCTTCCTGGGTTTTCTGGATGTACTTCTTTCTGTACAACATGAACCTCCATAGATACCAGTGACTATGTTAGTCCAAAAATCAGTTTAGTCATTAATTGAAATATTTTTTATGTGACTTTTTACACTTCAGGATGAAAGTAACTGCTTGTAAGCAAGAGCTCATATGTCTTTTTCTTAGAGCAAAGATTCTATTAATATTTGGGGTTTCATCTACCTACAATGAATGATTGAGTTTTGTTTTTTAAATCTGTTCTGCTACTCTGCAGATAAAAAACCTGAGGTAAAATTCAGAGATTTTTTTCCTGTCAGCTCTGTAACTGCTGGTGACAGAAAATCCAATGTGAAGGGACAAATGAGATATTAAAAAACTAAAACAAATCAAAGTTGCACCAGTATGCAAGTAAGGAAAAAAAAAGAATTATAGTACTGGGATAGGGAGATAATGCAAAGCAAAGATGTGGGTTCTTTAAAGCTCCAGATCTTTCCAGGTGTGTTATAACAACAGTTTTGTAAAGTCTTTAGAACAAACAATCTTATTTTAAAACTCAGTTGTGAAACCAAAGATTTTCAAAGTAACCAGTCTGACCTGAACAAAAATTAGACCTGATTCTTGACAGAGCTGCCATCAAGATAACTGTATTGAATTCAAGAACTTTGGAGGAAACTTGAAAAGCATCTTGCAGGTTACTTGCAATTAGTCCTTTGGCTTTTGGTGGCTTTGAAATGCAGTCAGGTGAGGTCTGAGCTGCACATAACACACTCTGTAGCATGGAACAACCCCTCTCTTTTCATGCCAACCAAGTGCCTTTAGGACAGCACCTGGTTGCAAGCTGTAGTTATTGACAGACACTCCTGAAAAAGCACGAGAAAGAAACCACCATTCCTCTGTGTGATGTGCTGCAGGCTAAAAGCAAACCCCTGGTCAATGCAGGCTTTATTTCACTGTAGTGAACTAATGACTAAATGATAACACAGGCTAAAAGCAAACCCCTGCTCTCAATGCAGGCTTTATTTCACTGTAGTGAACTAATGACTAAATGATAACTAATGATCACTAAAGTGATTGGATGTGTACTTTGCACAAACCCTTCGTTCCATACCAACCACATCTCAAACCTTACTCCAGGGCCCAAAACCTGTAGAAAGTGCCATCTGTGGAAAGCTGTGACCTGATAGTTTCCAGCCAGATTAGTACTTCACAATATTATGTTTTCAAGTACAACACTGCCAGGAAACATTCAATCCACAAACACAAATGCCTAAGGTTTCTTGCATTCTTAATAAAGTTATTTATAGTTGGGCAAAAATTAAGTTGATCAGAGACTTGTAAACAAGTGTGTAACTAAGGTTAATTCATTTTTACCTGCTCATGGTACTGCATCTTTCTAATAATACACAACAGAGTTTTCATATCTTTCACTAAACATTTATAGGTTTAATAAAGAGCAAGCAGATAAATGTGTTCCAATCCTCCTGACACAAGCCCTTAATCAGAGTTAAAATTCCAAAGCATCTCCCTCACTGACTGGTTTGTTGGAGTAGCTGTAGATAGCAAAGCAGTCAGGGAGGAAGAGGTACCTAAACTTAACCAGCAGGACAGGGCAGTGAAGTTCTCTGCACCACCACTGCAGCCTGCAGGATGGAGGTTTCCTTAGCTGCAGGAAGTCAGCCATGGCAGTGGAGGGAGATTATTCATTATCTACTCTCACTTCCATGACCTGGGAAAAGCCCCACAAAACTCACAAGTCCATTAGGATTTTGAAAACTTTAAGAAAGCCTTTGTTACAGTTGAATCCCTCTGAGCTGGCAGCTCAGCCCTACACAGCCACTTCCCTCCACTGGGACAGGGAAAAGAGCTGGAAAGGCAAAAGTGAGAAAGCCTGTGGGTTCAGATGAAGACAGTTTAACAGGTAAAGCAGAAACTCAAGCAGGGAAGACAGGAATTCAGTCACCACTTCCTATGGGCAGGCAGGCGTTCAGCCATTTCCAGGAAAGCGGGGCTCCATCACGTGTAAGGGTGACTTTGGATGTCAGACATCATAACTCAAACGTCCCACTCTCCTCCTTCTTCCCCCAGCTTGTATTGCTAAGTACATCATCATCATGTGGGCTGGCATATCCCTTGGGTCAGTTGGGATCAGCTCTCCTGGCTTTAACCCCTCCCCAATCCTTGTGCTCCCCAGCCCGCTCACTGGCGGGGCAGTGTGAGAGGCAGGAAAGGCCTTGACTCTGTGCAAGGCCCACTGGGCAGTAAACAAAACATCCCTGAGTTATCAACACTGCTTTGGTCACAAACCCAAATATAGCCCCATACCAGTTACTTTGACTTTAATTAACTCTCTCCCAGCCAAACCATTACACCCTCCCATTTCAGGGTAGTTCCAATATTTCACTGATGTCAAGAGGAGGAAACAGAAATTTACTCCCTATGAAAACAGAGTTTCTTACCTTTAAAGTTTATCTTCAGCAGGCTGCACAAGAGAAGTAAATCAAAGAGAATTCAGGTGGTGTCCTATTTGCACAGCAGACAGCAATAGGAAATTCAGCAGAATGATGATGCCCTTTTGTATGTTTTAATTAGATCCAATTATAATCCTTACATAGTGAAGGCATTTTTCCTAATAAAATGATTAAATCAACTTCATTTAACAATTACTAAGGAAAAAGAAGTGTAAATACAACTTACACTGTCAGACAGTATTTACATGAAAGCTACACAGTAAAGTATTTCCAGGTGGTGAAACTCACCTGTTAAATGCTTTGCCCAGACAAAGAAATAGGTCATTGGTCTGGACATACTGACTAGACTAAAACTGTGTCAGTAGAAAATGCAGTGAAATAGTCTGAAGTCCTTTGAGAAGCTTTCAAAAACAATTAGTCTAGAAGCATAATGAGATATCCCTACCCTAGTATTCATCATCATGGAAAAATTATATGACATAACATTTTTAGGTATTTTGGAGATCAGAAAAGCAATTTTCTACCAGTGGATTTTGGCCAGCTATGGATATGGAAAAAAGGTGCTTGGCTTGGTCTTCTGTAGTGTTTTTTAAGACAGTCTTAGCATTTAAGGTTCAGTTACAGCCTTTTTTGTTGCTTCTAGTCTGAAACCTTCTTTAGGACGGTACCTGTTCAGTTGTACTTACCCTCTTTTTGGTAACAGGTTAGTAAAACCTGGGTTTCACAGCTGGCTAAAAACACTGTGAAAATCAACAGTTCTAGCTAAAAAAAGTTGTATGTGTGAAACCTACAAGACAATAATATTTTTAAGTTATTCCAAGGGATGAGACTTTTCAAGTTGCGTATTCTTTTCAAATAAAAAGAGCAGGACAAAGCCAGATGTTTTATTTTAAAGTAGTGAGTACTGTAGTGATTATTGTGATTCAGGCTAAAGCCTAAAAATGTTCACTTAAAAAAAATCCATTACATAACCTATGGTCAAGGAATTGTATAATTAAATTTTCTCTTTCATCTTACCTGCACAATTCTGGTTGTAACTGTGTACTCTTTTTAGCTAGAAATGTAAAAATGCATCTTAAACAAGATCAACTCTGAAACTGGAACATTTACCTCTTATCTAGTTAAACTGACACTTATTCTGGTATTGGCTGTTCTAGAAATAAGCCTCTTTGTTGGCTACAGGAAAAACTAGCATGTTTAAAAATACAATATACAGGCTTAATGTACAATAGTTAAGGCTTGACATTTTTGTAGTGGTAAAAACTACATTTCACAAAGCTTGTCCTACCTCAACTTTCCTCAAAATTTGCTAAACCCATACTTGAAATATGAGCACCCTCAAAATCTGTACGAAAAAGAAAGCTGAGCTTGGAACAAGATCAGTAACTTTATAAAGCCATGCCAGACTTGTTTTGGCATCTGCATGACAGCAAGGGCAAACTGAAGTTGGAAGCTGTGAAACCACTTAGCAAGAAACAGCAGCTTTCTACCAGGTCTGAAGTTTGTTCAGTTTAGGATCTTACTTTTATTTAAATAAGCAGATAGCTCAACTTCTTTCACTCTGCATAGTTCTGCTTCAGCCTTAGATACACCAGTCAGGCTTGTGCACTGGCTAATTCAGTACACTCAGATCAAGTGCTTTCTACTGTTAAAACAATTTACTGAAGCTTTTGAAAGGAGAGAGAGCCACTGACCTACCTTCTTACTAGTTCATATTGCCATTTTAAACATTGAAACTATTTATAACATTTGACACAGCAGCTTAGACAAGGACATACATCATGGCTGTTCAGTTCTCAGGCCACAGGAGTGTTGAAGGCTGGTCAAAAAGCCCAAGAGCTTTAAGAAAGGTATTTCAGAAACACTTCCTAGCATTTGTGTTCAGGGTTGATGTAAAATGCAAGCACCAGGCTTCAACTACAAATACCAAGCTCCTCAGCAGTTCTCTGAAATGAAGAAATAACCTGTATTAAAATTTGATTCAAGTCTCATGCAGGGGGGAAGCATTTATGCTTCATAAAGTTGAATTTAACTTTAAAATATATTGCAGCTGAATAACTGCTTAGTGACTGTTTACAGGTTTAAGAATTTCAACTACTTCACTACTGAAGGACTGGTGCTATGATGACCATGCTAGATTTTGACAGAGTATGTATTTAAAGGAAGTAGTTCTAATGAAGTGTGTAGCATTGCACTTGTAATTTCTTGACCTTCAGAAAGAAAAGGCAGCTAAATCTTAAATTCATTTTGATCAAGGTAACACTCTTGAGAATGGCATTAAGCAGGAACTAAAACAATCCCAGTAAAATACAAATTACCCTAAATTATTTAAACTTGGAGATCAGTTCTATGTTCATGTACACCCCACATCAGGAAAAATGTCAGTGATGTCTTAAAATTAAAACCACGGGCAAGATTAATACTAAAATGCATATTAACTTGTTTTATTGAGGCACAACAAGGCATTGTGAATAGCCCATACTTGAGGCAATCAATAGTGTAGTAAGCTGGACATTAATACAGTTTAGGGTAAGTGCAAACAATATACATTCACAGCTTTATTAGCAAGGCTACATCACAACTGATAAAGTGCCAAATTAGTGCTGATTCAGTACCCCAACTCCATGACTTCACCTTGCAAAACAGGACCACCATTTCCCACCAATAATGGAACCACATATCCTCTATAAAGTCAGTAATAAGTGCAAAGCTAGTCCCACCCCCCTCACCAAGGTGTTTGGAGCAGCTCTTTTGTAAACATTGCACTGGATTTTAGTCCTGATAAAGGAGGTATCCCGAAAAGGTGGAGTATTTCCAGCTACTTCCATAGATGGCCCCCCGATGCAGCCGTAGCCAGATCTGGTCTCCCTGGAAGAGCTGCAGGACTGCATGGTTGCTGGCTGTTTCATGGTCAGGAGCCCCATCATTTGCATATGCTGACACAAGGACCTCTTCATTCTTCATGAGATTCACATACAGAGGGACATTGACAGCCAGTTTCAGCATGTGGAAGATGAAGACATAGGTACCATTCACCGGACAGTTGAACCTACCAAGCTGGATATCAAAAGTTTCTCCAAGGTTATTCAGCAACAGGTCAAACACAATGGGCTGGTCTAGAGTTCCAGGGGCCAGGTTGGATGTTCGAGCGGCGGAGAAGGCGACCCTCATCTGCTGTGGCAGCGGGTAGACGTGCACCGGGAGGATGGTGGCAGCCTGGCTGGTCACCGGCACATCCACAGGGGTGATGCTGCGAGAGTCTCCCTGCCCAGAGTCCCCACTGTTAAAGGTCTCATTGTCTCGTTCTGGGCTGCTCACCTGAGAGGAGTCACTCCACCCTGCTGTTAAAAACCATTAGCAGTGGTAAGTATTGTGACAGAAGGATACCCTTAAGCCTGTGGGCATAATCTTAAGCAGCAAGTGTACAGGCTTTGCAGCAGATTGATCTTTGAGCCACAGCAAATTGTCAAAGCACTCCAGTGAAAATAGAACTTTGAAGCTGATTAAAACCAGCTTCATCACACTTGCATTGAGCAGGATGAGACATAACTGAACTATGAACAATTACTTCTTATGCTTCCAAGTAGGAGAGGGCAGCAGGTTGTAATAGTTTTTGCTTTAGTATATCATATGTCAATTTAAAAAGCATATGCTAACTTCTGAGAAGAAATAAAATGTAATTGCTGGAAACACTGACAAAGTTAGAGGCAAGTTATCTTCAAGATCTCAATTTTCACTTTATCAACACTGTTCTTCTGCAGTTGCATTTCTTGTAGACCTTGTCAACTTATGTTGCTAAAATATTTTAAGTCTGACAAACTAGTGTTGCTTTTAAGTCTTCTGCACCTCACTCCCAAAATAAAGCTGTTAGTCTTTCCAAACATCCAAGTTAAAAGGGTCTAGAATGAAAGCCTTATTAGATCTGAGAAATTTAGAGCAGTCACAGTCAAGCTGCAAACCATTGTTATTTCCAATGGAAAACAACACGTGAAGACAGACATTAAATAAGTGAAGTTGCTGTGAAATCCTAATGCTAATGAGTACTTTCATCAGCTGTTAGTTCACAATCATCTCCTACTTAGCTCTCTTCTGAAATATATTCTATCCCTCAAGCTAGGATATGACCTGTATTATCCTAAAACAGTTTCTACAATACACTATAATTTCTCTTTCGTTTCTGAAATAGTCATCTACAGCTTCTCTTCATCTCACTTTCACCTGTAGCACTGGAAGTCCATATTTTTCCAGCACATACAGTAGAAACAATTAACCTTGTTACAAACTCTTCAAAACACATGCTATTCATGCATGTAGGACACAGCTAGCCTTATTTATTTCTTTAGGTTTTCTACTCCATTATGGAAATACAAAGTACACCTGTATTACCAAATACATTTTCATAGGAAAAATTGGCCAGGACATGACCTGCATTATCCTAAAACAGCTTCTACAGTACACTATAATTTCTCTTTAGTTTCTAAAACAGTGATCTACAGCTATTCCTCATCTCACTTCTCACCTGTAGCACTGGAAGTCCATATTTTTCCAGCACATACAGTAGAAACAATTAACCTTGTTTCCAACTCTTCAAAACACATGCTATTCATGCATGTAGGACACAGCTAGCCTTATTTATTTCTTTAGGTTTTATACTCCATTATGGAAATACAACGTACACCTGTATTACCAAATACATTTTCATAGGAAAAATTATTTTACAAAGTCTCTGTGATCTGATAGCCTGTGATAGCCTTATTTTACAAAGTCTCTGTGATTCTGATTACCCAGAATAAGGGAGGACTACACACTTAAGGGGAGAAAGCCAGTGCTTCTTCCCTGAAAGGAGGGAACTGCTGGTTTTTCCTAGTCAGATTATTTGTGACATTCAATAAGGTACCGTTGTGTCAAAATTTTGACATGAAGACTCCAGACTAAAAATAGTGGAGTTAAATCCTCTGCTGTGCAATGCTGTGGAAGAACAGCCCTCAAGCCTCCAGCTAAGCTTGGTTAACTTACACCAAGCTCAATCTGTTGGGTGAGGGATCATATTCTGCTTTTCACATTGCTCCCAGTAATACCCCAGCTGCAATATCTAAGCACATACTGGACCACTGGGGGCCTGATGTTGGCCTTACCTCTTGAATTTGCTCGAGGACCACTACTTATCCCACCTCGTTTATAGCACTGCTGGTAATTAACATCCTGAAAGAAGTGTCAGGGAGATGGCTATAAGCAAATCTGAACTCAATTGAGGCAATAGACTTTTTTCACAATGAGTTCCATCTCTAAAATACAATGACAGTTCAGAAACAAGATGCAGATAAACAGTTTTACTTATGGAAAATTTACTTATTATAATAGCTTGTATGAGATTAAAGATCTACTTTGATGTCAGTTATAGCAAATGAGCTTCTGAACAGTTGATGTTACTGAGCAATACCCTTAAATCTCAAGTCTGTTCTAAATCCATGAGCCTGCACAAAAGACATTGACAGACCCACCTCACACCAGGAACCTTTGCCTTCTTAAGTTTTTTTAAAATTATTTTTGGAGTTTTGGCCTAGCCGCATTCTCAGCCAGTCCATTTAGGAGTTCATTATTTTACATTAGAGAGGCATTTTAGTGAACCAACTTTTAAAAAATAATAGACTGGACTCATACAATGTTATTTACCACCAATGTTATTTCAAAGATTCATTTCAGACTAAAATCAACCTGTCATACAGAGATGTTACCTGTCTGAACTGACTTATTTCAGCTGCTGTCTACCATTCCACAAAAAGGTTTGTCTGTGAAACAAAACTAACCTCTCCTGTAAGTAACAGTTCACCTGTTAAGAAAATGAAGAACTACCATGTTGGAAGATTTGGCTCCTATACAGTGGAAATAAAGTAAATACCTACCCTCTGAGAATATGGCATTCCAGCATAATCTCTACCAGGAAACTGTAGCTGGCCATAGTTGCCGTTAGTTAATGAAGGTGAACCTCTGTAAGCATCAAAACCTGTTCAAACAAAGTTGATTATTCAGTATCATTTACTGTTTGATTTACAGTACAAGTCTGGAATTTCACTACAGATCTTTTTTTGGCAATTATGTACATTAAGTTATGCAGTAACAGAGTTTGAAATTGAATAGGAACCTTGCTACTCCTATAACAAATGCACTTCATTAGCTACTCAAAAGGTACATTAAGTTATGCAGAGCTATTCTTAGATTTGAAATTGAATAGGAACCTTGCTACTCCTATAACAAATGCACTTCATTAGCTACTCAAAACTTGCATATGATGGCTATATCAAAATTATTTTAAAATATTAACATCAGGCCCTACCCATTGCCTGTGATACTAATGGGATGTCACAGAACAGCTGAAAAGCTTGCTAAATCCAGCAATGGGATTAAGAGACACTTTCTTCTCTGTTACCGACACTGAGCTATTACTGGTATACATTTAAGGGCTACTGTAATATTTTGCCTCTTCAGTTATTAACTTAAGCTATTATTTAACTACCAAAGCAGAGCTGCAAGTAATTTCATAGCAGACACCACCAAACCCAGGATGGCTGTTAAGTCAGAACTATCAAGCTCATCATCTGGTACATGTTCCTACAAGGTACTGAGCAGGCTCAGCCCAGCTGAAGCACCTATCACAGACCAAGTGCCCTTCACTTCACAGGGGAATAGGCCACAACTGCAGCTGGTAGCTACCAACAACCTTAATTTAGTAACTGCTTAAAGCCTGCTGAAACTCTCTATAGGACTTCAGGTAGCAGCCAAAGAATAACTGCTCTCTGCAGAGACCAAATAACTTCCTCATAAAACTCTTCAGTTTATTTGTCTAGAAGGGCTCTTCACTACTGGAGCCTCTCCCCCATCCTGGTTTTTGCTGGCAATATTAAAGTGAGCAGTGCTAAGAAAAAACATACCTTATTTGCACAAACACAGTAAGTGGTATGTGAAGAGGAAACTGGCCTGCCCAGATTGTCAGCCAAGAGAAAGAATTAAGTTGGCAAAAAGTTCAGAACAACAAATGATTGCCAACAGAAAAGTCCATATGAGTAATCTAATAACCTATTAGTGAAAGTTTCTGTCTTCATATTTAGGCAAGCTATGAAATTGCTCAGCCACTTGACCTGACATCTTAAGTACAGCAACCACAAATAAAAGTTAGCATGAACTTCCTTAAATTCTACAACAGAGGGCCCCATTCTCTGCACATTGCCCTTAAAGTCTTTTTTTGAGACATTTCACATACAGAAAATGAATTTAGTAGTGTGTTGTGCTAAATCACATTCTACTGGCAGGACATTAGATCTTCAGGATGATAGTAAACACAGACATACCTTTGTACCCAGCAGGGGAGCGGTACGAATTAGCCAGCGACCTTCCACCTCTAGCAGACCCTCTGACAGACCCACGGCTGTTGAGGTAAGGCTGAGGGGGTCTGGGAATAACATTAGCCTGTGCTGGATAAAAGGCAAGGCTACCATTGCTAACAGGAACAGCTCCATCAGGTTGATAGTTCACTGCTTAAAACAGAAGACACAGATAAGTCAAAACTTTTTATAACCACAGTAAGGTACACACACAGAAGCAAGGGCAGTATTAGGACATTCAGAGACCAATTAAGCTGCTCTAAATAGTCTGTTCTTCTGTCCCTTCATTACTTCATTTAAGTGATTGGATCCTTCCCTTTGTTTTGTAAAGTGTAGTGGTTGTTAAAATCTCCTGCAGACAGCACAGGCTCTGAGTGCAAGCCCCTAATGTATTCAACAGGAGTCAGTTGCACAGGTGAGAACAAGCTCCCTAGCAGCATGAAAATACGCAATCTAATTAAAATCAAGTAACATTTAAGAATTTTCACTGATAAACTAGGTCACCACAGTATTGACATCCCTTGAAACAAGACAAATTCCATCACAGCTAGATAGCAATAAATATGCAAAGCAGATATTTGGGTTCAGTCTCTTCAATAGACATTCCTACCATATACTACTCTATTTAGCTCCAAGTAAAATGTATTCAAGAATGCTTTTCACTCACAAGGGTGAGTGGTTAGCTTTAAACACAGATATTGCAACTATGAATGTATTTCCACAAGTCTATGCTTTATTTGAATCCAAAAAGCTTAAAACCGATCCAGAACAACAGTATAAACCCCTGTGTGAAGCATGTGCAGAGCCATTGCAGAAGGCTAATAAAAAATCCAGAAGGCTTATCACCCATAGTGTCTCAGTGATGAGAAGGAACATTGAAGCTAAACATGCTTTTCTGACTGCTACACTTCCACTGTTCTTTATGTCTCATTGACTTCACACACTATCAGTCTGTTTCTAGTCTAAGACCTGTGAAATTCACTCTGGCAGAACAACAGCAGTTGTAAATAATCTTGAGCCATTTCATTAGATGCCCTACTGATCCCTAGCTGTCATTTTTTTTCATCCTAAAAACCTCAAGACATTTAGGGGTCAGTTTCATTTCAAATTTTGTGTTACCTATAGAAAGCCACTTCTTGCACCACCTGAACATCAAGTAAGTCAGGTTTGTGTTGAATGCAACAGCTCAAGACCACTTACTAGCTCAGTATCTCTCAGGTCAGACTGAAAATTTACCCCAGCTTAGCATTCAGCAACTCCCAGCACTGACAGCACTATTACCAGAGACCGAAGTAATGATTCCAAATAAGAGTATTTCATCATTACTACTACTCCAAGCAAATCATTGTTTGACTGGCAAGTATCACCACATATTTGAATTTCTCACCTACTGGGAAATTCAGGCATGTAAGTGACAACAGTCTGTTCATCGACTACAAAAACAAGTTTGAACCAGCCTTTCATCCTGCTAGCAGTTTTGAAATTAAGTTTACATACCATCAACTACATTAAAGTTGATGTATGCCTAATATTAGACATTTATGTAGCACCTGTTAAGAATTTCACTGGGTTAGAAGTATTCACAGCACATGATAATGAATTTAAATATTATAAACTGAACATATTAAAAGACTACTTGAAATACAGATGCAAGTGCAGTTCTCACCTGAAGACAGAGACTCTTGTGAAAGAGAGGTTTGTTCTGCAACATGAGAAGATTGCAACTGGCATTGAGGAGGAGTCTGTGTACTTGCTGTGGAGAAACTCTGGTTATAGCCCGCTGAATATGAAGAATCCTCTTTAATTTCCTGGTCTTTACGTGGAGGCAGTGGTGCATTCACTTTAAACACCTACAATACATTTGAAAACAAGTGCTTAACACTTCCAGCTAACATCTCTTCCTAATGCCACCACCCTGCCATGCTGTGGTTTAAATCCATATGCTTTTTAGCGTATTTCTAGACTACCAGCTCTTCCTTAGAAACAACCAAAAAAATCATACATCCACCCTTTTCCCTCTCAGTAAACTTACAGAACACACTGTTTATGGAGCTACTACCCAAGGAATAGCTTGATTGACCATAGCTACTGTACTCTGTCAGCAGAACAATTACCATACAACAAGCTATTTCCCTTCTATGGGAAATCCTCGGTGAAATCCACTGACCACCTGTCCTGCAGCTCAAGCTGAAGCTGGGACAGCCTGTTCTGAGATGAGATTTTCACATTTGGGAAGAATCTGGGTCTTTCTGCATGTCTTGGAACCTGATATAACACTGTTATCCACTCAAACACCATATTAGACATCATTTGCCCCTTCAGTAAGTGGAGCTTCATCTTTCCTACTCATTTAACATTCTCCAAGAGTAAACACTTAACCTAAGTAAGTCTTGTCATTCAAATGTTGTACCTGGGCAGTGCAATGATAAGCAGATATTACTGCTAGTTAAATCTAATAACCCAAACTTCAGTCACTCCAGTGACTGCATTACTTTATAGCCAATGACACAATTACCAGAAATCATGCTGTCAAAAGAGACAACTATCATCACCATCAAATAGGCAAAGTCTGTTTTGATTAAAAGGACCTAAATTTCACATAAAGAGCTGTCAGCAGTACTGGTACTGCTGGTGTATCTAACAAGACTATGAACTCTCTGAAGACAGACTTGGGCAAAAGCCACAGCTAGATGTTGCAAGAAACAGCTTCAGAGCTTGACAGTTCTTGCCATTTGCAGATGCCCTTATAATTTAAAAAAGCCCAAGGGTCAAGAAATCCAGTAGTGCCTCTAAGAGGCAGTCTATATGCCTCATGATGAGCATAAATTTTGAACCTTTGTAAAGTAAAACTAACTGATTTGTTTTATTTTTCATTTTTGATCACTTCATCTGGTAAATAAAGTGATCCAAAGCTATCCTTTTCAAAAAAGGAATTTGAGAAGGCAGGGCACTCAAGCTGTCAACACCCACACCCTGAAGAATTCATAGCAAGTGGTCTGCTTTTTTCCTGCAGTGAGGGTTACAGGTGGAATTCAAGTCAAGGACTAGGGCCACAGGTCAAGCCTGTCTTTAAGCTTCTCTTTAAGCTTCCATAAGCACAAGAGCAGCAATAGGATGCCTGAGGACCTGTAATCAGATACTTCCATTACTGTCACAGCACTATTTGGCACGGAATCATCCTGGCTTATCTTACCCCGTCCAGTGGCTGTGCTTTCCTGGCAGCATAATCTAAGCAATGTAGGGAAGAAGAAAACCCTGCACTGCAAAGTTCAATATTTCTACCACTACAAGAGGAATGAACATCCTCATGACTTAGTTGACAGATGTTTGCCAGGTTTCCCTAAAATCCCAAGCATAAGCACAAGAGCAACAATAGGATGCCTGAGGACCTGTAATCAGATACTTCCATTACTGTCACAGCACTTTTTGGCACGGAATCATCCTGGCTTATCTACTCAAGTCCAGTGGCTGTGTTTTCCTGGCAGCAATGAGAATCTAAGCAATGTAGGGAAGAAGAAAACCCTGCACTACAAAGTTCAATATTTCTACCACTACAAGAGGAATGAACATCCTCATGACTTAGTTGACAGATGTTTGCCAGGTTTCCCTAAAATCCCAAGAGCAATCTCAGCCATTTAACATCTCTGAAAACATGGTAATAGTTCAAGTGACCTTTCAGTGGTTATGATCAAAGCACTCTGAACACAGACAGCAAGTTCAGACATAACCAGAATGAACTGAGACCAGGACTCCATATTTATGCCATGACAGATGCTTATCTTATAGACTGGGTCCTCAAAATACTCTGGATCCTTTCATCACAGCATGCTGCCAGTTCTCAACTTTCAGGAAAAATCACCACCTAATCACTTGGCATAATTTAAACACATCCAGCTTTGGAAAAAAAACACTGCCCTACTACGAGTTGCTTAATTTGTAATGTGTATCACAATTCTATGCCTCTGAGGTAGGTTTGACTTGAACCTCTTCCACAAATAGAGAACACCAAGCAGAAAAAGTCAATGCAGTGATTTTACTACAGACCACACCAGGATGTCACAGAAGTTTTATTTAGCTCCTGTGATTTGAAAGGCTATTAAATACCTTTCACCAGTTCCTACCGCATACGTCTCAGTACTGCAAGACTGAGTCCAGCAAGTTGTGAACTATACTGGCACTTCTGTTAAAATGGAGAATGCCTTTGGAGACTCTAAAGCTTGCTTTTGAGAAAACTATTAAATCAATGTTTCTGTCATCTTCTGAAGAATATACCAGAGGAGTAAATAATGATGCCCTCCCTGTACTTAATGCCTTTGGAGACACTAAAGCTTGCTTTTCAGAAAAATATTAAATCAATGTTTGTCATCTTCTGAAGAATATACCAGAGGAGTAAATGATGCCCTCCCTGTACTTAATGAAGACCCTTCCTCTGAACCTCTCTAAGCCTGCACTGCAGATTACCAGGAAGTAGCAAAGTTTCATACTATTTTTTCAGGCCATACCCCATTACTGATGGTCTATAATTGCAGTGAACATATCAGACTGTGTGGTATATTTCCTAGATATGTACACTGACTGCTTGTTAACAACATAGGGTAATGAGCAACACCAGTTTTCCAAAAAACACATTTTCCATGATTCCAGTGGACTGAATTTTACCCCACTGAAGCAAATAGAAAACAATACAACTCAGGCTTCTGAAAGCATTTTGGCCTAATAGCTATTTTCAGGATTCCTTTTCTCCAATGAAGTCTGTTGTATTTGAAATCTTTTCCTAAGAACAGTGTAAGTGCAGCTCACCTTACTTTAGGGCACCACTATCAATCTGTTGATTTCAGGCCTGACTTCTCCCTCTTAGTTCCTTAAGGCTACTAAGATATCCTAGTATTAGTTTTTTGGCACCATACAGAGCAAAACCAGGACCTTTGTTCTTAGATGATCGGTTTTAAGTTCTGAAGAGAATCAGAGGACTAATCGAGATTTTAATAAGTCATTTTAACAGTAAGTTCTGTACTATTCCAAGAGGAGCCAGCTCCTCAGTGTTAGTCCCAAGTAGATTTTACTGTTAAAACAAAATGACTTATTAAGTTCTGTACTATTCCAAGAGGAGCCAGCTCCTCAGTGTTAGTCCCAAGTTACTCACATCACTGTCAGTTCTGTGTGTTGCATACTTACAGTCTGCATAGCCTGAAAAGGAGCTGCTGTTATTGTGACAGAGCTGCTGCTTGCTGGAGGAGACTGAAAGCTTTGTGTTGGTGGCACTGATGGCATGGGGGTGCTTGAAGTAGGCAACGGCGACTGTGGCTCACTTGGGAGGGGAATAGTTGCCTGGGGGAAGAACAAATGTAATGAAAGGTCACTTGATAATTATCAGGCAGTAACAGAAGCAGTTAATTTGTTCTAAAGCCTAGACTGACAGAAGTCAGCAGTTTCTACAGGATGACATTTGGACATAGAGCTACAAAATAGCTTTTGCTTACAATTTCAAATCTTGCTGTGCATCCTCAGCAAACAGTACTTCTATTGCAGTCTCTGCTGATTAAGTGAAATGTGCCTATGAGCTACTATACATACTATTCTTTGGAATAATATCACAATAAAGAGACATTAGGTATTTTTCCCTACCACTAAGTACACACAGAATGCTTTCTGTTATATTCAGTAAAAGAAGATTCTTTGGCTGATATTGGAAATTACTTCTCTTTTTGGAGGAATTTTGGAAATTTAGGGTCTGATTTTTTTTCCCTTTCCAACTTAATTATGTCTCAGATTAGGAAACAATGCTGAGTTGTCCAGACAAAGTATTAACCAGCATTAGGCCTCAGCTGAGCAGATGGCAAAATGAAGTGTTGATTTAGAACACCAATATTTACAAAACAGGAGTCAAAAGGGACATGTTTAGAGCCTTACCATTTCAGCAACTTAAATATTTACCTTACTTGTGATAGCTCACCTGGGCAATTTCAACCTTTTTAGGTATCAGTGGCTCAGAAATACGTGAACTTGTCTGATACAAAGGCTGGGAAGTATATTTCTCATTCTCTTGAGAAAGTGATGTTGATGCCTAGAAAAAGCCATAATGCACCTGCTATTATGAGTAGTACTACAGAGTTCTGGTAAAGCTATGAAACACCAGTGCTAAAGCTGAAACAAATGGATTTTGAAAGACCAGGACAAACATTAATTCCAAAGCCAAAGTATTAAACAGTCATCTTAACCAAAGCTTCAAGTAATTAGCTTTAAAGATTCAGATTTACAGTACTCTTCTTACACAACTGGTTGCACAACTAGCCCTGCAAAGTCAGATCATTTTGAGAACCGTAGATTGCTTCAAGCACTTACAGTGAAGTCTGCAACACACACCTGTCTCACTGAATTAAATGGAAAGATACTAGTAAGCTCTGTTGAACAAGGCTTTGCAAAGCCTGTGTGTCCTACAGCTAGCTCACACTTGTAATGCTACATATAGGAGTTGCTTAATACTTGAATATGGAGCCTAGGGCTAAAGACTACCAGTCCTGTGCTCACCATGTACACATGACAGTGCCTCAGACAGCACTGGGGTGTACTTGCACACCAGGAGGAGCACTGCCACCGTGGAGTGCATTCCCTGGTTCTGCTGGGACCAAAACTTAACTACTGCTTTCCATGGAAAAGAAAGACAGACACTAGACTTCAAGCTGAAGGGATAGAGATAGGCTGGGCACAAGCAACCCTAATTCCAAACAATAAGTTTGCATTCTACAAAAAGATCAGATGTTCCATTTTATAGCACAGCACAAGCCTTCTGGAATCAAACTGAACAGCAGAATTATTGAAGTCTTGGCAGCACAAGGAGTCTCATGGAGCTGTAGAAGTGATAGAAAGTGTCAAGAACTGGGACAAAACTGCTGATTCAAGACTAATAGCCCTATCAGTAATAGTATATTAAGAAACAGAGTAAGTACTACATAGTATGCTGATAACATGTGCATAAGCAAAACAGATGTAAAAACCAAGAACATTTCCCATTATAATCTATACACTCTGAATTATACAGTCCAACAGGAAAGAGCCAACTGAGTTCTTGAAAACAGCAACACAATTCACAAGAGATCTTTAAGACACTTATCTGCATAAAGTGAAACTTTTCAGCTCTAAACACTATTTGACTGTTATCTGAATGTTTAACTGCACATAAATATAATTAAGCAAGCAAAGTTTTAGGTCTAGCTGAACATCAGGAAGTGAGATTGCCAGTATTTTTTCAGTTAGTGTTTGAGAGAATGTTTCAGTCTTCAGGTTACACACAGACTCTATTTCATGACAATACCCATCTCAATTTATGCAACCTCTTTGTCATCATTAGAGGGAATACTCTACACTGTAACCAAAGCAAATATTTATGCTGTTCCCATGTTCTCACAAGAATGTGCACCACGCTTTTTGGTGAGCACTTTTCATCCCACACCCTTCCTGTGTCAAGAAGCAGACTTTGTATTCATGCAGTATTAGCAAGAATTTGTCACCCATCTTTAAGTATTCCAGACTGTAGGCTGTACTACTGCTGTTACTTGTATGTTGTTCCAGTACAGTTATTCAGGAGGGCCCCAGCTGAGCTTTCTGTTTGGGTTGGCTGTCACACAGATCTGAACACCAGCAAACCCCAGGGTAACATACCTGTGGTGTCACCAAGTCTTCAGTTTCAGAGCCAGAAAGAGCATGATCAGCAGATGCTAGGGAAGTGTTTGAACCATGCAGCACCATTGATGAAGCAGCAGCCTTGCAAGGAGAGAAAACCAACATAAGGTTTTGAAAATATCAAAATAAATGTTTGGTTTCACTAAAACTCACACACTCAGCATGTCCAAGTAAACCTTAGAATAATTCAGAGACTGAAGTGTCTTGACCAGTGAGTCTTTTAGGAATTCTTGTTTGTGGTAAAGAAACACATTTAAAAGCAGAAGTCACAAGACATTCAAGCACAGTGACTGAATTTAAAGTTCATTTAACCACAATTACCAAAGCTTGAGATACAGTCTTTGGTGTAAGGATCTTGAAGATGAAAACATGATATCTAGGAAAGAAACTAGCTGTTCTTCTGCACATGACTGCTGGCTGTGACCTGAATCTAAAGGGAAAATACGCAAACTACTTCAGCATGTCTTCAACACACTTCAAGAAACTTCAAGCATTTATGGCCCCTTTTCAACCAAAAAAGAAGCCAGCTTTGTCAACATTTGAATGAGCTTAGACTTGCAAGCTACTACATCCTATGAAACAAAAAACTATTGCAAGAAAAACAACTCAAGTGTAAGTCCTGCTGGTAGAGGTAAGTAACCTCTACCTGCCTCTTCAGGGCAGTCCTAACTTCAACTTACTTGAAGGGGCTGTTGAAGAAAATCACTCTGACTTGGCAGTTTCTGCTCTTTTGAAGCTGTAAAAATAGAATGCATTAAACAACATTTATTTTTAAATTTAAACACTACATATAGTTTTGGTGTGCAGTTCTATTTTTTTAAAATGTTTGGTATGTGAAGATGCAAACTATTTTTACTATGTGAAATTCAAATATTTAAACCTAGCATCAGCAAACTACACCAAAATGAAAACTTCAGGTTTTTGGTAAAAAAGGACAGGTATTCAATGATTTATTAAATTAAAAAAAATAATTTTACCACAGAAAAGATATCCCCTTACCAGATTAAGAAAGAAAATTAATAAACTGGGTAATTGAGTTCTACAGCCCAAGATCCTCCCCAAGACCTTTAGCATGGTCTGTTCTTTATGTTTAAACAAGGATCTTCACCAGGCCTAGTGATCTACAGCCCAAGCAAACCCTGTTTGTGCTTGCAAAATTGTACATACCATATACACTTATAGTATCACCTACCTACAGGACTACTTGCTGGAGTAACTGAAGGAGGTTGGGATGAACCAATGGCACTTGGTGAAGCTTTATCAAAATCCAGAATGGACTCCTTTCAAAAAAAAAATCACCATTGGGTAGAAAAAAATTAAGTTCTAGACATAAATGAAACACTTTCACTTGACAAGCTGCTCTTAGCTGATTAGGGCTGCATTCATTCATTCAGTGCCAACACACATTGTCAGCACTGTTTTCCCTAACCCAGTAGGAACAAGAGCTTTGTGCTACAACAGCAGAGAAAAACATACTTGCATGAAGTTGTACGTCCCTTGTATCTGAGTCATCAGATCCTGAAGTTTTTCCCTTCTCAATACTGGATCTTTTGGAAGAGTTGAAGTAGAGCAAAATTCTGCAGCTGGCTGATGTGCAGGTTTAGGCACCTAATAAGGAGAAGTTACATTAAATCTAATACTGGAAGCACAACAAGCTTCCTTATCCAATATACTTCCAGAGTAACCTAGAGGTGTCAGACACGTGGGCCAAGGAATTCTGGGTTCTTATTGATATTTCCTGAATCACATATTCACTTTATTTTTTAGAAAAAAATCAGCTTCCTGTTGCCACAACTAGTTAAGCCACAGCTTCCATAGAATGGTTTGGGCTGGAAGACAGCTTGAAGATTATCCAGTTCAACCCCCCCGCCACGGGCAGGAACACCTTTCACTAGATTAATTCACTTCAGGTTATTATAGCCAAACGTAAAGTAGTAAGTTGCCTGCACCTAGTGCAAAATTAGGCACTTCCATCTAAGAAAACTCACATTTCAGTTGAAGGCCAGAACAAACTTAAAAATCAAAGCTACATCACTCAAGGTTTACTTCTCCCAGCAGAGCCAGCACCAATAAGTACAAATCTTTTATTAGGAAGGCATTTCCAGACATTCTGAAGAAATTGCACCTAAGAGATATATCGCAAGCAAGTAACTCAGGATGAGACCAAGTTTTCTACTAAAAAGCCAGATAATACACCACCTCCAGCAGAAAGTATTACATCCCAATTTGGCATAAATAAACACATGCTCCCACACAAGAGCCTAATATGGACTTTTGTAGGGCTTTATTACTCCTTGATTATTTCAGCTGGTTCCTTAAGAGTTCATCCCCACTGGTTCTCACTCCACTTTAAGAGAGGGAAATGTTTTGTCACGGAACAAGTCAGTCTAAGGTAACAGAAAAATCACTACATTAAGCTCCTTAAGCAACAGAAGCCCTGTTATTTATAAAGTGACAATAATATTAGACTGTCTAGACCGTCTAACATGTTTTTTGAAAGCAGCAAGCAGAAGAAGTAGGCTCATTAGAAGTATTTTAAACCAATAATTTTCTGTGGTTCTCCAAAGTTTTGTTGTTCTAATGTTGGTCTGTGCCACTGGAGGAAGGCAAACCTGAAGACATTTAGTTGCATTATTTCAACTGGCCCAAATGTTGAGATATGCAGGAACATGTGAAAATCTTTTTTCCTACAGGATAAACTGCTGTGTTTCTAACAGGAGGTTAGAACTTCAATATTTTGTACAGCAGTGTTATTATTTGCATAAAGTCACTGGAAAATATATGGCAGAAGGGTATTTGTGCTATGATGACAATTGTCACAACAAATCCACCACAAACTGATAAAGTGCTCTTTGTTTACTTTTAGGACAAGCGTAAAAACACTCTTGCATTTCCTTTCAACAGTTTCCTGAAACATCTCTGGCCTTTGCAGAAATTCCAATGCCATGCACAGGCAAGAAGCTTATAGGCACATGATTAACTCTGAGGACTCAGTTTCTAGTATCTGCGTGGCCCACATAACTGCTTGATGAGCTGTGAGAAGTTTCACTTTATTCTTTAGTTAAAAGAGTGCATCTTAGTCCTTGTGCAGCAGAATTTCTAATTAAGATAGAGCTGTACAATCTTTAACTACCAGTTAAATACAAGTTTATATTGCTGTAGTTTCCAATAATTAAAAGTAACTACAGCTTTTAAGGATGTAAGTGTAGAACAAAAGATACAATTGAATTAAGTTAAATCTCAGTGAGTTATAGATTAAGTTACTAGCAATCTGGATCTTTCTGTCCATCACTTTTAGTGCTCACTTACAAAAAGTCTTAATTTTACTGCACTTGCTGTCACAGTAAATCTATTCTGGGTTAAACTGATTAATGCTTTTGTTACCCTCTTCCTCCTCCACTACCATTTCTACTAAGACACAGTGACATGACCAAACTGGTTCTGTGTGTTTAAAAATGGGTAACAAGCTTTTCACCTTTAGGTGATCTGAGTCTGGCAGGGTCTAAAGCTCTCAAGATAGTCCACTAGCTATTTGAGTGAGACTTGAACATTAAACAAAGAAAAAAGTTTAAAAAGCCCCAAGGGCATGAAAGCAGAAAAGACTTGTCACTTTTACTTCCAAATACAATAAAATTCCTGTATGCCTGTACAATTTGTCAGAACTTTTATCTGCTTCCCCAGCTCATACTCTACACATTCTGTTGATAGCATTCTTTACTTCAACAAGTAAAAGAATGCAGGATTATGTATATGATATCAGGGCTTTAGGCTAGGACTGAAACACTGAGCCTTTCCATTCCATAAAGTTATTTTCTAGTTCATATAGATATTAAAATACACCAGCCAGAAGAAGCTGCAGTGAAGCTAACTCATAATGATTTGCTGGTACCTAGGGGTTCAAAACTACACTATTGAAATGCAATATAAGATTATATAGAGAAAAGTATCAGGAAATTAAAGTATTTAAGTTTCTATGCTTTTTAATAAAAAGATGCTTTGAAGAAGAGCAGGTACTTGACATTCTTAAGATGTTTTCTTTCTACCCTACAACTAGATGCTGTTTCTGGTAGTCATTAAAAGCTGGCAGCAGACTGACCTATTAGTCTGGCTCAGATCAAACCTCTACATGCTAAGATCACTTAACATTAACCTGAATGTTGCTTGAACCACTACAGTTGAACAGCACTGGTAAATTTAGAGTTTAATTTGTCATAAGAAATATTTCTGAAACCTAACTTCAACACTACTTATACATTCAGCAAAATGTATCTTGACTTATGTCCAGAGAACTGACTGACTAAAAGCAGAGGTGAAACATCTAGAATTTTTTTTGGACCAGTTAAGCCTTTGCAAATAAACCAATGACCACTTTGGAATTTGGCTAGTTAGAATGCAAATTTACCAGGGACTCCTGCTAAAGCTGGATTTTTTTTAGAGACTGAAAGTCTACTTACATGCAACACTAACATACCACTTCAACCATCTCATTTACTAGTGAAACTTCATTCTATGAGACAGGCCTCGAATTCCTCTTTAGGTTTGTTATTTATGGAGTACTAAATGAAATGGAATGTTGATACCCAAGCTGTAAGTAGTAATTACCATGTAGATACACAATTACAATCAGCTTTCTACTCAAAGCAGCATTCACAGCGGGTATGAATTAAATGACACGCTGAATGACAGCACAAGTCAAACTGTTTTGCTTTCCCATAACAGGCCACAAATTCAGCTCTAACCAAGCTTGCTGGTTCCACAGGTTGCACAAACACTTCAACAGAACAACAGTTAAACAGGTTGCACATCAGTTCACCCTGCTGTCTTGGGCTCAGCTTCTTAGGTATTCCACCTTACACTACATTAAATTAAACAAGCATATTAAAATATCTCAAAACATAGGTTTTTTAAAGACCTCAGAGCTCTAACAGTCAGATTCAGCTCAGAGGGTAGCAGCAGTGGCACAGATCTTTTATCTGCCATGCCTACATCCCTGCACAAACGCATTTATAGATTATCTCAGAGTCAAACAGATCCAGCTACAGCATTGCCTCTTTTTTACATAAGCAATGGCAAAGGAAGTTATCTGAAAAGCTTAACATTATTTTAATTGTTCTTTGTATGTACCTCAAGCCAAAGACCTCTCTTTTTAAAAAATTATTATGGAAACTAGTTATGTTGGTAGTACACTGTTTTCTACTCCTTCAATATTCTTTTAGTATTAGGATTTCTCAATAGCTATCAAACAAAAATAAAGGCAGCTGATGTCTTTCTACAGTCTATGTAAATTCAAGTTTGAATACTTTAAAACATGCTTTGTTTACTTAGTTCAGCAATCCCCCTTCAGTGACCCCACATTCCAGCAGTTAGTTTAATTTCAGTATATTGCACACCTGCACACTACTAGAGAGATTCTGAAGCAGTTTGCAAGTTTCTCCAGATGACTGGAGACCCTCCTCTTTACTCACTGCAACAGTTTGCTCAACCACTTAAGCCATCCATCTCATATAAAATTAAGAGGAGGCATCTTCTCATTAGGAACCATCTTGCATTTAAGGTAATCTGCCACCAGAAATTCCAAGGCACTTTACCAGTGCTTGAGACTATTCCAGTACTTCGTTTCAGTTACAGAAATACTGTGCATGGCTGGGTGCACAACACCTATTTGTGCTCAGAGCTACTTAGTGAGGCAACCAGGTTTCCCACCTGTACCACCACCACCAGTGGACACAAGAGTTTACTCAGCTTGAGTGTAAAGACAGCTCAAGCTGAAACACCTTAATCCCATGTTGTTACCCAGTGCTGCATCGTTACATACTTTTTTAATCTCATATTCAACCTTCGGTTTGCGGTCCCGCCTCTAGACACAAGAACATCCATTTTTTCAGTTTTGCCAAGTTTACTGACAAGATATAAGCTTAATCATTTGCCATGAGTAACATGGGATATAGTAGTTCTTGCATTCTTGCAGGAAGACAGTTGTAGTTACAACACTGTGTACAGAGAACTGCTCAATTCCCCATATTTTCTTCCTGAAGTCTACCTTTAGATTAACATTTCTCTTAGTGACCTAAGGCAGACATAGCAGAGCTCAGTTCTCTCTTTTGACAGTGACCAGTGTTGCTGCTACCCAGGCACAGGTGAGAAAGAAGGTAATGTGATCAAAGGGTAGCAGCCTGTTCAGCTGTAAGCCATGGCTTTTCTTTTATATTTCTAACACTATGCTATTGTCAGACTCCCAGGACAGCAATATGGTTTATGCATTCATCTGGAAATACATATTTAAGCCCCTGTACAGTTGGTATTGCTTGATCTAGACATTAGATCTCTCTTGAATCAGCAGCTATTTTAATCAAAAGCCTAAAAATTACTGAAGTGTTATTCACATGCAGCCACAAAGTATTTGATCCCTGGATGAGTCATACCTGCTTTGTACTGCTAACAGAGGCCAGAGCCAATAGCTACAGATGAACCAAGTTAATTCTTCTGTCTTATGCATAAAGCAGTTATTCAAGGCTCAAACACAGCAATACTGATGTAAAAAGCAAAGCAGACCATCTTGCTATTCAAATATAAACTTTAGCTGCCAGAATTATTTCCCTCAAGAAAGAATGAAACGAGAGTCTATATATTGGCCTATAAAATACACCTTAGATAAACTCTGCTAATAGGTGGCTTTATTCCCATACACTAATGTCAAAAGCTTATGACAGATAATACTACATATGCCAACTCACTTCTTTGGGTTCCATATCAAACTTCTTTGGGCCCATCTGCTCCTTTGGCCCCATACTGGCAGCTGCCCAGGGCTTCGGAGGGTTCTGTAACTGTGGTGATGACATTTGCTGCTGCCTGTCAGCTTTGTCCCAAGCCTCTCGAGTCTCCTGCTTCTTTTGTTCTGGCTCCTCCCTAACACGTGCAGCCCAAGCCTTCACAGGCTCCTGCTTCTTTTGCTCTGGCTCTTCCCTAACAGGCACTTCCCATGTTTTCATAGGGTCTGGCTTCTTTTGTTCTGGTTGCTCCCTAGTTTGGGTTACCCAAGGTTTTGGAGATTGCCGCTTTTCTTCTGGTTCTTCCTTAACTTTGGTTACCCACGGTTTTGAGGACTCCTGCTTTTTCTGTTCCTGCTCTTCCCTAACTTTTGTTACCCATGGCTTAGGTGATTCCTGTTTCTTCTGGTCCTGCTCTTCCCTGACCTTTGCTACCCAGGGTTTGGGAGACTCCTGCTCCTGTTGGACATGTGCTACCCATGCCTTTGCAGCTTCCGGCTTCTTCTGCTGTTCCTCCTCCACACGGGTCTCCCAGGGCTTTGCAGACTCACACTTCTGTTCCTCCTCTTTAACACAAGCTTCCCAAGGCTTTGGAGAATCTGGTCTCTTGAGTTCTTGCTGTCTAACACGAGCTTCCCAAGGCTTTAAGGTCTCTTGTTTCTGCTTCTGTTCCTGCTCTTTAATATCAACAAGCATCTCCCAGGACTTTGGAGGTTCTTGTTGTCTAGCACACTCAGCTTCCCAAGATCTGGGCTCTTCTGCCTTCTTCTTGACAGAGTATTCTGCTTCAGGCAAATAACGCCTGTTGAGAAACTATATAGACCAAAGAAACTTAATGGCTCCCAAGAACACATTTTGCTACTACAGTTCAGGTCAGTTAAATAAGGTCATCCAGCTACTGAAAACTGCTGACTAAAAGCAGAGCCTAGACAGTCTAAGCACTAGTCATAGAAACTATGTGGCCATGGCTTTATCCTACAACACTGCAGACTAGCTTTGCTTGGCATGCCACAGAGAAACAGGGAACAGTGCTCAACAGCACAAGTAAAACCCAGCTGAGTGAATCTACTGCCCTTATCCTCAATGCTACCTCATGTTCCTAGGCAGTGACAATATCAAGTACAATTGTGGTTTTTATAAAGGTAGCTCTCCTTCTAAGCATCTAAAAAGCTCTGGTATTATATTAGCAGAAATTCTGCTAAGCATCCCAAAATATTAGACCCAATAACCAAGTATATCCCTCATTCTTAGTGGAGTTTTGATACTAAAATGTTACCAGAGTCTCAGATTAAATACCACTGGACTTCAACTGCAGGCTGTGTTAGTATTAAGTCTGAGAGTTCAATGATGATGTCCTAAGTTTTTCTAAGTTACCACTTGGTCATGAATAGTAAATAAATGAAGTGAAGAATGTACAAGTCTCACTGGCTGAGACATTTTTTCTGGCTAGACGCCAGATGAGAGTCAGGTAACAGTGTTACCAGTAAGCTACAAAACTTGTTCTAGAGTACACCCTCTAGTGGGATACCTGGGAAACAGGGACTCAGCATTTTAAGAACCAGTATTTCCACTTGGAAAAAGACACCCTTCCCCACCTTTTGAACCAGGTTTAATGATTTCTATGCTACTGACAGTCAAAGCTTAAATTCAGGAGTCTGAAGACCTGCTGAAACACACTCCCATGCACACAAGCCTGTCTTGGGTTTCCTACCTCCCCAACAAATCAGAGTAAAACCAACATCATTCTCAACCCCACCAGTACCAAGGCTACTGCAACAAGCTTAGCTTTTACAGACAGCTTTAGTAGATGTCTTTTTTCTCTATTCCATAGGACACAAAACATCAGTGCTCCCACTCTAAAGGCAGATGCTTTGTTTTATTCAGGAAAGTGCCAGAGCATTAAAGTACTATACTACTTCATGTAATCCTGCTCCATTCATCCCAAAATACAACACCAGATGCCATAAATTCGGGGTTAAAAACAGAAATGCAACCAAGTCTTTAATGCTTCCTACATCAAGCAACACTTAAATGACTGTTCAGACTCTCTTTTTAAGTTTAAAAAAGGGCTGCAGAAGAGCATTTATAAATGTGTCTGAAAAATCACAATACCAAAGGCAAGCAATTAACAGTAGAGTATCTTACCTCCTGTGGCTGTATTTCAGATTTCATAAGCTCCATAATGGATTCTAGAGAAAGGACATTAATTAGTTTCAACTGATCAAATGCAGAAGGGCAGATCAAACAGTAGCAACTATTTAAATCTATTTAAATAGTAGTTCCAATTTGTTAAACCAGATATTCTGAAAGCTCAGCTTGCCATTCAACATGCTATTTCTAGACAAGCTTTTATTTTCTAAGTTTTACAGCTGCAAAAGTTAAGAGTTAAACAAGAAACATTTTATAGTATTCATAATTTTGTTATTCTAATATGTAACTTTCCCTACACACCAAACAGTCCCCACAGCTTCAACTTTCTCAGAAGGCAAAAGCACTCTATTACTATGATTTAAAGTTGGTTTTTTTTTCTACATTACTAGCTAAAATAGGGCTGCAAGCCCTGCAGGTTCCATTTCAGTTACAACATAGCAAGTAAGCGACAGCACAGCATTAGATTTAGCACCAAGCCATGCAAAGTCAGTGCTCAGTTCAACCCTTTCCCAACACTGATATAAAAATTGAACCTTGTAATATTCCACCTGATTCTTTGGCAGACTCTGCTTTTGACAGCTGTCTTGTTTTCTCAGGTTTTCTATTTACTTCTTCTTCCAATTCTTTTACTGGCACAGTGGTGCGAGGAGTCGGGATACTTTCAAAGTAGCCAGAGTCTAGAAGCTTGGACAACAGGTCCTTCATGTGTTTATCTAAAGAGTAAAAGTTCATGAAGTTAAAATAACAAAATCTGAAATTAAGGGGTATTCAGATTACAGATTAAGACTTTTTACTTCCTCCCTTTATATGAACTGCAGTTACTCCAAGTTCACACATCTTACTAAGCTATAGCAAAATGTTTTAATTAAGGAAATTATTTATTAGACTGCTTAATTTAATGCAGTTGAAAACATCTTTGCAATCCCAGGGCAAGACTGCAGCTTGTGTTTAATGCCCACAAGGTAAATACAGAGCCACCTGGTCTCCCATATGCTTGGAAATGGCTTTGTTTACCAGGTATAAGCTAGCCAGCTTTGATATTAAAATCATGAGACTGCAACAGAGGTAAAGCTAAACAGTCACAATGGAAGTACTCTACAAGACACTCTTGCTGATAACAGCATGATGTCTCAGAAAGAAAAGTTAAGAACTGTGGAAACAAGCAGGGGAAATGCAAGAGAGCGATCCCAGAATGAACTTACTCCTCTGAAGCTGGAAAAGATTCAGAGCTGACATGATTGAACAAAAGCTTAAATGTACTCTGAGAAGCACTGTCCATTTTGCTCCTCTGTGCAAGCAAGAGACAGCAGCTAAGAGTACAGAGTAAGACCTCAGAAGTAACAGTGATTCTAGAAATTGTTTCAGAGGAGCTGGAAACAGGGCATCCTTGAGAACAGAAAGAACTTTCAGTGAAAGATCACTCCTACCAGTGACAACCACACAAACAAGAATTGTAGCTAGAATTTACTATGGCTATAAAAAACTGTCTTCCAAGGCAATGAATGCTAATAAAACAACCTAACAGCTTTATCTGTGGTCTAGCTTGCACAGAGGAATGCAAGACTGATACTAAATGGATAGAGACACTGATAAACAATCTATTCATGTCAACAGATACAAGGCTAAGGTTACCAGCCTGTAGCAATCCAAGCCTGCAGCTTGTCCAGAACTACATGAGAAGATTTAACACCTAGTTGTCAGTTCAGCTACCTGTATGTGGAACTTAAGTCACACTAATTCTCTGTTCTAACAGTTTCAGCATTGCTGTCAGTAACAAATGAAAGATTCCTGCCACACAGCTGCTACAAGGCTGGCATAAACACAACAAGCGAGGGCTGTTTGCAATAGAAAGACACTACAACTCAATTAAGGGCAGTTTCCTCACAAACAAGTTGTAAACAGGAACACAATGTGTATGTTGGCTTACAACCAGGAATTCTGGAACTCTGCCACAAATGGAAGAAGATCTGTAGAGTCCTACAGATTTTGGTATGCTTGAAAAGCAAGGACACTTCCATTACATCAAAGAAAGACTGCAACTGTGCATGATGTGAAATCTAAGTTCCATTAACAACTAGTGTGGTGTCCTGCACTGTAGGGAGACAACAGGTATGACTCTAGAATCCCTACAAAGAAAGGAGACTCTTCAGTGCTGTGGAACCTTCAGCCCAGGGCCAATGAAGCTTTGTAATACATCAGGGTACTCAACTAAGCAGTTCATGGCTGGGAACTGTTCCAAGCTTAATAATCTGCACATAACTATACAAAAAGCTTCCCACTGTTCTGTAAGGTATTCATGCATCAGGTTTTGAATTGCTACCAGCAGTATTCCTCAAAAATATGCTAGTACACTGATTAAAAAGTAAATTTTGACTGGAAGAGGAAAGCACATGGCATTAATTGACCTGTACTTAACTGAAGTAGGAACAGCCATTCATCCTTGGAGAATCGAGACACACACATCACTTGAGAGTAATTAATTTGGTAGCCTTCCATGTGTATTCACTGGTTTAAAGATGTTTAACAGGCACACAAATTTTACATCTTTAAGTTATTTCTCTAGATGAGACACTCACATGTTGTTCCAACCACAGGTTTCTCACTTCCTTCTAGAAGGTCCCAGAAGTAGAGAGATGATTGCTCCATCTGGTCTTCAACACTAAAACAAATTACAGTTTTACCAGGCAGAATCATAGCCAAGATCAAGTGCTGCACTCTCCCAATACCCCTCATTTTACAACATTCACTAATGCTCAGCCTTCATACATCTCCTGCATACACAGAGTGAATAGTAAGCCCTGAAATCACTGGAAGCAATTCAGCTGTCTCTGCACAGGATTTAACCAAGCAAACCTAACTTCTTTTGTTGGTCTATATAGAGATAATAAGCACTGTCCCACAAAACCACGTGGCTGAATTGCATTACAAGCCAGGATTCCCAAACAGGGCAACAACTGCTGTTTAATCAGCTGGTCACATTTACTGGATGGACTTGTACAGGTGCCATTCTCACTAACTAGCAGCTCCTGGGAAACTTTACTATAGGTCCAAGATCCACTTCCTCCAGAAGATGGAATTTTCAGTCCACTGCAATGAAACACAGTATCCCAACAGAAAGGATTATACTTCTTGTAGAAGTAATACCATAAGAGTAAACTAGAAACAAAGTTACTTCACTGGGATGAGACACTCCTGTTATGTAGCTTTTTATAAGCAGCTGTTACTTGGAAGTAGTTAACTAAAGAGCAAAGATAGGCTAGTATATGACAAGTGACTAAAATTTTGAGACACTTAAAGAATTAGTCCATAGTCAAACATGACTTACCCATAAGGTATCTCAACTTACCACTTAATAACTACTTATTCCATATTCAAATACAGCTTCTGCTGCACTACCCTACCAGACAGGCTGTCACACTAAGCATGAGCCACCACAGCACCAGAGGAGTGCCACATGAGCACTGATACTGACATTACCTCTGTAACACCATGGTAACATGCATGACATTTAGTGTAAAGGTATCAAAAATTTCAGGCAATTATTTAAAACCACTTTGAAGCTAACAGCAAGAGCACCTCAGGAGAACCATCTTACATTCCTCTGGAATAAAGAAGCACACCTGAATCATCAATGTAAATGGAATACAGAAAGAGTTCTGATTTTACTGCACTTTTTTCATTTCATGAGCAGTGAGACCTCAGAGAAGCAGCACATCCCCAGCTTCCCTGCTAAGGATAGTATTGGACTACGCCCCCTCAGTCCCACAGGAAGACATAAAATGGCAAAGTCTGTCTGTAACCTGCACCTGAGGCTGTAATACTGCAGCTTCCCTCTAATGCTCCAAGGTAAATCTTCACATTCCTAATCTCAGACAAAATCAAGAGTACTGAAGAGAATTTTAATTAATGTTCCAAAACATGGTATTTAAAGACATGGCAGTGTCAAATAGAGGACATTTACCACAACAAATTAAGCATACTAATCAGACAAAAATCCCTGAACTTACCTCAGGTTCTCATTTCTTTCTGGACATGTCAGTTTTGCAAATCTTATGAGGTAGTCTAGTTCTTTAGAAGGCAAGTATATTGCACCATTCACACCACCTTTGAAATCTTTCTGAACGTGCTCTTGAGTGAAGTTCTGCAGCACATACTGGACTTGAAGTATTGTACGCAGCTTCTTCTTCTCTGCTTCAAGCTTCAATAGACTCTCTCTCCGCTGAGCCTTCTTCTGTGCTTTCAGCAGCTATTTTAATGCAAAATTCAACAATTAAACACAATTTAGTGTGTTTAATCCTGTTTAGTAACAAGATTCTAGGACAAAATATTGAGTTCTAGTATTGATTATCCTACAATGAGGAAACCAACTATCCATTTTGGTTAGATAAGAGAACCTCCTAATTCTTCAGATATCCAGAATCTTTTAAGCTCCTCCTTTGGAAGAGCTCCCCATTTATCTACTAATTGTCTACACACCTTTCAGTCAAACCAGATACTGGTAACTTCATTTGAGATATGCCTTTGTGATATCTAGACTCTGATTATGCCTGCTAGTTGTTTTGTTGTAACAACTTTTAAAGAAACTGATAGAATTGATAGCAATGCATTGATCCAGGCCTAGTTGACCTTTAACATTTACCACAGAGTTAGAGAGGCAGAAGGTGTCTCAAGTTTCTCCTAGTAAGACAACTGCTCTTCACTTTTGACTATTCCAGCTTAAAGGATACAGCAGAATCCTACAATTATTTCTGTTGGCAGAAGGCCAAAACATTCATTAAATAAGCAACAACATGAAATTATAGAACACATACAGAATATGCACTCAAGTCTCTCATCATGCACTAACAGAACTACCCAGCAGAAGCTAACCTAGTAACTGCAGAAATTAAAATGCCTCAATATGTGTCAATCGATGAAAATTTTGTTCCCTACAACACACTGAAAAGGATGCAAGGATGCTGTTGCCAGAATGGCTCTTAGTGTTCCAGTAATGGCTATGGGCTGTAGAATCCATATCAGCAGAAACAGAAACAAGTTAAAAACAAGCTGGGTGAGCCTTTAAATACAACATAAGTTCAAGAACAAACATGAACTGGTAGAATGCTGGATTACTTAAAACACCTGCTCAAAGATACACTGGGTCACAAGGTACCAGTCCTTCAGCATTCTGTAGAAATAATGCCAGAGCAGTGACTAATCATGTTTAGCTTCCCTACCGCTACCTTGGATCAAATCTTCTATAAGTGTAGAATTTGCTTGAGCCAAGAGACCAGTTTCTCCAAAGATAAAACCTTGCTTGCATAAAAATAATGTATGGAGTGCCTTAAATCCTGAACAAAGGTCTAAATAAAGCACTAAATCACTATCTTGCCACAATTAGAGACAACTACAGCAGATGGAGTAGCAAACTCCACAAGCTTCAGTTAAATTTTGCTGAAGGATGTACTTCTCATTGAAGTCAAAGTGACTTAAAACCAGCACTTTCCCTCACCAGAAGCAGTAAAAAAATCATTTTGGAAGGGATCCTGGGACATTGTCTAGCCCAGCCTCCAGAAAGGCTACAGTGAATCAAGATCAGATTGCTTGGAACTTCGTGCATACAAGTGTTGAAGAAATCCAAGGACAGATTTTACCACTTCCATAGGCAGCCTGCTTCTAATGTCACCCACTGAGTGACCATTTCCTCCTACCCAGTTAGCATTATTTCAAGTAATGATCATTGCTTCTCCTACCACATCCCTCAGCAAAAATCCCAGCTCCACCCTTTCAGTATTTGCTGTCTGAAGGACAACAGGGCATCTCCTGGCAAGCCTTCACTTCACCAGGCCCAACAAGCCCAGTTGTTCCAGGCTCTCCTCACAGGTCTCATTTTCCAGGCCCCAGCCATGCAGGGGGCCCACCACTGGAGTCACTGAAGCTTCTTTAGCCTTTGCCTACCAAGTGATCAGAAACAGACAACTGGTTAACAAGCACCAAATAATCAGTTCTCCTTAATTAACTGCTCCTCAGCCTATGCCTAAGCTTTGTGGCTGCAGAGATACAAGGCAGGAATTTCCTAGCAGGGGTGTACTGGAATATAAGTGTAGCCATTAAAGTAGTAGCACAAAGTTTTGCAGTTTCCTCCTGTCAATATAGAGAAGAATAGTTATACTTACATCTTGGCTAAGCCCTGAAAAAGTCTTCTGAAGCTCCTTGGCAAATTCCAGGTTGTGCACTACTTCATCATATTTCTCTACTGCCTCCTACAAAGGAATAGATAAAAAATGTATTTTTCATGCCTAAGACTACTGATTGCAACTCTATTGCCTTGTACTTAAATTCTCATTGTGAAGTTATTTATTGTGTTCTTTTCTGAAACTGTAGCTTCTTAAAGATACTGTGTCCATGGCAGCCGGTACTTTAATTGCAAATATTCACCTGCAAGTGTCTGAGATGCAGTTCAAAGCCAGCTCATACCACCAGACAGATATCCTACAAGTTTGCCTGTATAGGTCTTGGCAATCAGAGGCAAATAGCTACTTAAAATCAGACTGGTCTAAAAGCCTGGAAGGAATACAGGAGAAATTCAGCACAGATCTTCTACCCTCATGCTTAACTAAATGCCTTGAAAGAAAATTTGTTCAAACTTTAGAAATATACAAGGCAAGTCATACTTCCAGAAATAAATCTTTGCAATTTAGTTTCCACAAAAGAAGTCATGTTCCTGTCTTCACTAATGACTTTAACCAATAGCTTACTGGCTAGTCTTCAAAAATACTAATTGCAGTAGATTATTAATTGCATTTTGATATACCCCACTTTTAATGGGTCATTTCTCTATGTTCCCTTGACAGCTCTGAAGATGGAAAAATGCTGTAGCCAGACATGTTGCCCATATCTTCACACCACAAGACATGAAATAACAAGTTTAATTTCAGTTCACATGTGCTTTACACCCAATTTGGTTTATGCTCCTGACATATCACAGGTTTTTCTAGAACAGGCTCATCAGTCTAATATAAAGCTCTTTCACAGCAGTGTTAGTGTTTAGTGTTTCATCAGTGCAGTGACAAAAGCTTAATCTACTATCCCAATAAGATTTAGGGCATCTGCAAATTCCATATGTGTTCCTAACCAACTGGAAAACAAGTTATATGTTCATTTGTTCAGTTTGATTGCTCAGTTACTTTTATTCCCTTGTTTGTGACATACTAGACACTACCTGGACTAAATGCTACTCAACACATAGTGCAAGCTTCTCACATGGTAGCTGAGGTTTGTCTTCACACAATTTACCAAGCAGCTTTGAAGCACTATTTAGCAATTCACTTAGCACTTGAGAGAATGACTTCTAAGAAACCAATGGCCACACATTTGAGGAAGACTCACAACTAACACCAACAATTTACTAGTCAGGTTACTGTAATTGTGTTTTTAACAACACAAATTGCAGAGTAAAACTCTGCACCTGAAAACATCAAGAACAGCTCTCATGACAAGCTGTACCTCAGCCCACAGGAAAGCAATAGCTTTCTTCTGTCACACCTGTTATTAACATTCATTAAAAGCATGTTGGAAGAACAGAGCTGAGGAAAAGCTGCTCAGCTTGCAAAACAGCACAATAAGCTGCTGGAAGCTCCTAATTTTTGAAACAAATGTTTCCTAATGTAAGGCTAGCGCACACATTAGGTCTGGCAGGCATGCACCATAAGTAATTACAGCTTAATCCAAATTACTTGCAAAACAAGTTCAACACCAGACATGCACTTCTTCCTCTGTGTGAGAAAATTAAACCTATAGATGGCATCAAGTAATATTAGAGCACCACTGTATTATAAGGCAGTTGGTTTCTTTAGGTGTTAAGATCTATTAAGTTCTACTCCAGCTTCAATTTGTACATACACCACAAATTTGCATCTGCAAGTTACAAATGCAGTATTTCTGTATCTTAACCACTGAAGCAGGGGACTTCAAAAGATTATTAATTAAATATTGAATGCATATGTGCTTTATTGTGGTCACCTGAACAATCTGACTACCACCTGTCAGTTCACTAAGACTGAATCTAGCTCTTCATTTTAGTAGCCTAAGAAACTCCAGAAACTGGGATGAAGACACTAAAACTCAAAAAGTGAAGCCCAGGTAGGAACACTAAAAACCAGTAACCAAGTTAATGCCATTTTCCAAACACTGTCACCTAACAGCTTTTCACAGTGCAGGGCACATATCAAAGCAGTCAATACATTCAAGACTATTCCAACTTACAGAACATTGTTCAATAGTCTCACTGTTCATGGCGGCAAACAGATTGTGAACACCAATGATCTAAACACAAAAGTTTCTTGCCCACTTGATTGAAGATTGAGTTGAGAGGAATTTAAATATCATCAACCTACTCCAAACCATCAGATTTAATTAATTTACTTTTGCACTTGATATGGCAAGAGACCACATCAAATTTTGTAGTTAAGTACTAAGTGACAATTTACTTCCACAGGTTTACTCTACTTCTAAGAGGGTACCGTTTTCCCCCCTCTTATCCCACTTATTTCTAACTCCTTTACAAATGATTCACAGTAAGAAAATAGAATTTGTGTTCTCAGACAGCTGCACTGTGAAAAAGTTAGCAAGTTAGCAATCAGTGACATTTTTCCAGCTGGTTCATTAGCAGGATCAGTACTGTCACTGAAGCATCAGTATCCCTCATCAGACAATTACTCTTTAGCATGTGTCCACTATATTTTAAAAATGTAATTCCTACATTAGTAGAGCAATAAAGTCTTTGGATTATGTGACACTCCTACTCAGCTCTGCTAAAGCTTTCATGTTACAGAAATTTGGTTTCAGATTTAAAATCTATTCCAGACCAAGACAAAAAAGAGCCAGCACTGTCAGTCACATTAACAGCTACTTGTAACCAACAGCACTGTGCAGACAACAGGCAATTTCAAGTAATAGATGCTAATGAAGAAATCATGAGGATTAATTAGCCACTTCAGAATTCTTGAGGCTTGGGCTCTAACACTGCACTGCCATATAGATCAGCGGTACACAGATACCTCATTAAGAAACAGAGGTGCAGGAGCACTGAAGCTGGAAGTCCACAAAGATAAACAGATCTTCTATTCCTTCAGGGAACACCATCAAGGTTAAAACAGGCAACAGAGCTTATGGGCTCAACATTCAGCCAATAATTTGTTAATTTCGTTTTGTGAAAAGTATCTTTAGGTACTGCTTCTATAAAAACACCCTCATTTCCTTCAGCAACCAATCCTTCCTGCCAGATTAGAAGGTTTTGAGGCCTTCCACTCCTACATAAAAAGCAAGCTTACCAATTGGTCTTGATTGAGGGCTTCCCCCTTCTTCAGACGATCTTTGTAATCTTCTAGTTTGAGCTGCAGAAAATTCAAAGTAAACATTATACAGAAACTAATACAAAAATTAAGCAAGGGGTATGAGTGAAATACTGTAACATAGAATAGAAAACCTCCTACTTCCTCTTGTTTCTGGAGAAAGGAACACAGTTTTGCTATGCCTTTGATTTGGCAATTTCAGTCCGCAGGACTGTCTGCTTCCTTTCCCTATCACTGATCTTTCAAGTTCTTACTTGCTACTTTTGTTTCATTTAAGAACTATTAATGCATTAATCCAAGATCTTTAAATGGCTTCAAATACATCCAGTGTCCTTGTTAAGGTAGGCTTATTTAGCTTTCCCAAGTCAATGCTGGAATTTAGTTTTGTTATCCTTGTTATGTCTTTTAAAAACTTTGCTTTAGTTACATCAAAAATTATAGCCCTGATCCCTAAGAAAGCGGACAAGTGTATTCAGGGAAGAAATAAGATTTATTTCCAATATACCAAAGCAGTCTTTAAATGCTGATGTAAATAATACAAAACTAAACTATTTGGTATTGCAAAACTTCTTTAGGGAAAAGAAAGGTGACTTCACTGCCATGAGTCAGATACTATTCCATTTGTGTATCTAGAGATTCACTGACACAGTACCTATAGGTGTGTAAGACTAGGAACACTTTCTACTCATTTTAGTAAGTTAGTTTTATTTGCTGATAAGGCCATATTTTCATTCACATGAAAATCAAAGGTACCAGAGAAATTCACAACAAGAAGCGTCCTTGGACAGAATTAGAATACAACACAAAGTTGTTTAACCACACAAAGGAAACATGCTTGTCTGATGTTATTCAAAATTACAGCATGATGCATGACATGAGACAGCAGTAATACTGCATCTCCTGCAGGAGGATCAAGTCCCCTAAGCACATGGCCAGATGTCTGATCTACTCTCTCTCCTTGCCCTAAGACATAACTAAAAGCTTTCCAGACATTTAGAGTAGCACAACATATTCACACAATTGCTTTACTTGTAATCCTGATCCACCACTGAAAGCAACAACACCTTTACATCTTTTATCCTACAGAAAACATTCTCTCAACTCGAAACCAAGCATACAGTCACCTGCCAATCAGCTGAAAAGCCTTAGAATGCAGAAGGCTGACTAGCCACATCTACAATGCTTTAGGTGTATAATAATCTCAGTTATTATTCTTACTAACACTGTTCTGTCCCCCAGCCTAAGGAAAGCAGAGAGCAAAACAAGAGATCAAGTTTTGGAGGATTTCTGTATAAGTTTCCCAGTCAGTAACACTTGCCTGTATTTAAAATATGTAAGTCAAATATTTATGCAAAATAAAGGGCAATACATATTTAATACAATCTGACATTTCCACCATCAGAGGAAACACTTGTTCTAACTTCCAATTTTACAAACAATTTACATCTAAATTAATATCAGATGCATATAATTGATGAAAGATTTCTCAAGACTATAATCACGTTTAAATCAGATGCAAGTTTGTTCTGAACTGATTTGGTCACAAGAAGCATCACTAGTTTTCATCAACATATATTGGTTCTCTATATACACACGTAACCTTATTCCAGCTGTTAAAAATAGTGGAAATAACATTAAATATTATTTTAAAGGCAATGAGCTTTACTATCGGCAGCTTAAATAGGTGCCATGGGCAAGAAAACCAAGTTACCTTCTTTTTCTCGATGTTCCTGATCTTGTGTTTGAGGCAGATGAGCCCGTTGTCGATGTAGATCTCGTAGGCCTGGGAAGGAGAGGCCGCCGTGCTCAGCGCGGACTGCAGGGGGCTGGCGGGAGCCGGGCTCTCCCCAGCCGGGGTCACCTGCTGCTTGGCCGCCTTCATCCTCTTCTCCTCCCCTTCCTCCGACCGGCCTGAAGGTGATGATGGACGATGGAAAGGGGCTTGGGAAAGCCGCACCATTGAAATGGATGGAGCTGCAAAGAAACTCTTGTTTAGCTCTCTCACACCCTGCTCCCCCCCTTTTCAAGTTATGTCTTTTCGTGTCACATCACACATTCAGAACATTTAGCCTCAAAACTGAGCCTCGGGAAGGACTGATCATAAATTTTCCACGCTTCTCCCTCCCGTTCAAAATATCTGTAGCAAGAATTCCAAAGCAAGGCAAACTTCGTATTGTTTGCAGCCTCCCCACCCATCCAGAATCCAAAAATCCTTTACATAGGCAGAATTAGACAGCACAGGGGATGATTCCAGAAACTCAGTATAGTGACCATATAAAACTAGGCAGGTTTGCTGCACACATCATCCACAGGAGAAAAACTGCAAGCAAGCAATTGCAAATCACACCGCCAGCCTGGCATCCGGGCTGCAGCCTGAATGAAAATTTAGAAGGGCCATGCTTGAAGGTACAGCCCCCCCCTTCTTCTCAATCCCCTTAAATCGGTTTTACCCTTTCATGACCTCTGCAGCAATCCAACTGAATTTAAAGTCAATTCAATTTGGAAAAAAAAAAATCCACACGGACAAAAAAAAAAAAAAAAAAAAAAAAAAAACCCAAACAAAAAAAACGTTTGATAAAGCAAACTAAGCCAGCTTAGTTACAACAGCATCGTTATTCCTGAGGAATCGGTCCCTGCCTACACCCATCCAAAAAACGTGCCTGTGCCACGGCAAGACACCGGCTTCCATTGGAGGGGCTGTAACCTTGAGCAGAGTTTCTGCAAGAGATGCTCGGCCACCCTTATCTTCAACTACTTACGGACACCTGCTCCTGGAAAGCAATGACACCACAATTCTGCCCGCCCGCCGCCGGGGAGGCCGCAGCACACCACCCCAGCGGGCAGCCGGGGCCGAGCCTGCCTTTCCCCGGGACAGCCTCCGCCGCCGGGGGAGCCGGGGCGAGCCCTCCATCGCGTCCTTGCCAGGGATGGGCAGCCAGCCCCTCCCGGAGGGAGGAGGGCACGGCCGCCAAGTCTCCCCGAGCGGGGCGGAGGCGCGGGGAAGAGAGGAACAGCGGCTCCTTCCTGCCGGGGGATTCGCCTCCTCCGCCTCCCGCGGCCGCCGCGCTGCGGGGCCCGCGCTCCGCCAGCCCCACACAGCGCCCGGCTGGCTCGCTCCCGCCTCCCAGCTCACCTCGGTGCCCGCACACGCTCAGGCCCGCCCCGCCGCCCGCCCCTCGCCTCATATAGCGGCGGGGCGGGGCGGCTCGGCGCCGGTCACCGCCCGCCTCCCAATGGCCGGCGCCGCCTCACCTGCCCGCCCGCCCTGCGCCGGGCCTGCAGGGCGGGGCCGCGGGGCGGCTCCCCTGAAGGTCGGGGCGTCCGCCCGGCGGCTCCGTGGGATGCTCTGGGCTCCCCAGGGAGCGATCTTTTGGGTGGGATCTGGTGCTCCTGCAGGGATACGAGTGACGGCCCTGGGGGGGCACGGAGCGTCCGGGGAGATGGCCCTGTGACCGGCATCGTGGGGAAGGGAGGTCAGGTGTGCCGCTCCGCCATGTGCCGTCCGTGAGGGCGAGGTTTGGCACAGGGCCCTGGCAGAGCCACGGTGCGCTGTCGCATGGCGTGTATGGCAGCAGCCTGTCACCACAGCGAGCCCGGGGCCGGCGGGCAGCGCTCTCCGAGCAGCCACACAGCAAGGGCTCCATCCCCCCGGGCAAGGGGATCCGCTGGGCCCGTTCACAGCCCGCTGTTCAGTCACACCCTGCGGCTGGTGCAGTCATGAGACAGGAACGGTGTTGGTCTGTGCCTGTAAACCAGCTGAAGGGCTCCTCTGGGCCTGTAAAAGGTCCTGCAGGAGACCTGCAGGACTGTGGGTCACCTTGTGTAGCAAAAAAAGTGAACGTCCTCTAATAACCACAGAATCTATTAGATTGGAGTCCAGCCTATGACTGAACTGTACGCTAGACCAAGGCACTGAGTGCGACACCCAGTCCTTCCCTAAACACCTTCAGGAACACTGACTCCACCACCTCCCTGGGCAGCCCATTCCAGTGCCTAATCACCCCTTCTGTGAAGAAATTCTTCCTAAAGTCCAACCTCAACCTTCCCTGGCCTATCCTCATCCTATCCCTTGTTACTGGGGTCAAGAACCCAATTCCCCCTCTGGCTACAGCCTCCTTTCAGGTGGTTGTAGAGGGTGATAAGGTCCCCCTGTTTCTCCTTTTGTCCAGGCTGAACACACCGAGCTGCCTCAGCCCAATGCCACCCAACAGTGTAAACTCTTGATAGCTACTGAACACACTTGAAGTGAATTGAATATAAAGTAATCACAAACAAACTTCTGTTAACCCCTAACAATCAGTGCTATGGAAGGTTGGAAGACTAGGGAAAACAGACCTTCCAAAGATCAGAGGACTAAGGTGGAAATCTGCTTTCTTTGTTTCCGTTTTTGTGGCCATTACCACAAAGAATAAATAAACTATATAACAATCCTGAAAGTTGTGAAAGTAATGAAAATAGAGACATTTTGAAAGAGAGAAGTGTGTTAGTGAGGAAGGATTGCAAAGACAGGTTTTACGGAACACAAGAATTATTTATGTAGTACAATGGACGGATGAGAGAACAGGGGAGGAAAGGTTACATATAAGAAAGATTGCTTTCTAAAATAAAACAAGCAAATGATACATGATTCAAACAATAAGGAGAATTCACAAAGTATCATAGAATCAGATTCAGTTGTATGCAACCACCTGTAGCATCCACAATCTTGCCACTTCTCAATGTGTCAAATTCTTTAATCATATGTCCCAAAATTCTACATTTTTTAAAGCCCTGGCTCCTAGAATGAGGTTTCTTTGAGAGGCAGTTTTCATGACTGAAAAGAAATGCTAATGAGTAAGACACAGCTTGTGTCTAGGATCAGCAGTGTGCTCTGAGAGTCCTTCCAGTTGATTTCTGTGGGGTTTTTGCAAAGCTAACACGGATGGGCTAGATCCTTGAAAAGTAATTATAAAATGAATGATCAGTTAATTCGTTTGTTCATAATAAGTCATAATTAATGTCATAATTAAAGTCATACACCTGGGACTGTTGTGTAAGTCATAGTTACTACTGACAAACTACTTTATAGTGTACTTTTATAATTATTTGTATAGAAGAGGAAAAATCAAAAGGAAAATTCATACAAGCCAAATCCATATTTAAAATCAAAGGATATTTTAATTTCATTTTTCAAAAATAGAGAGTAGCTGATTGAGACTAATGCTATATACATTTAGAATATACCTGTGGTCTCTAGAGCACTGTAAAGAGTGTACTAATGTGGTGAGGTCAAGCCCAGTGAAGTTGGGAAATATCAGGATTAAGCACAGCCTACATTAATTAGTTTAATGCCATTTTGCAGATCCATTGTGAGATCATCTCTAAGATGATCACAGGTTATGATAGTCAAGCCATGCATCAGTCATAGGCATGGGGATCTGTGCCTTTTTCTCTAGGATCAGAAGGGGAATACACTCTAATGGCTGAAGACAATTCTGTTCTTTTTGTCATGTTTGACTGGTTCTACTTATCCCCTCCCACTGTGACTGTCCTAATTTTTCCCAGTCCCAGAATTTTATCCCACTCTCATTTTTCTCAGATTCCAATTTTCACTCCTGAACCCCAGGCTCAGTCTTCCTTCCCAGGTCTTCATGTTGTCCAAGTCACAGGCTCCTTTGAGAAGGAGGATCTCCTTTGCACAAAATTCCAACCCTTTGCCCACTTCCAGTTTTCCCACTCTTTATCCAGCCCACTAAACCCCTTCCTAATGCCAGCGGCATTCAACGCCAGCTGTGTCACTCCAGCTGCAGTGGGCCACTCCACAGCCAGCTATGGTGAGCACTGAGACCAGGTTCTCATTTTCATTCCCTGCCATCCCTTCTGCTACTGCACTGTGAAACTCCAGGAAGCTGATGTGTAGAATAAGATCAGCTCCTTGTTAACTTCAGGAGAGAGAGACAGTGAAGATGTTGCAAAGATTATCCGCAAAGATTATCCACCAATGGACTAGAGAAACCTGCTTCAGTCATGGAACATATTTCAGTCAGGAAAGCTAAGGAATTCTGGATCCAACATGAGATTAATACATTAGGTCTCACAAAGAGGATTGTTAGTCAGAATTACACCCAATTTATTGGAAGGATCTGGAGAGGAAATATGTTGCTACAAGGCTGTTTTATGCTGCAAGGAGTTTTTTCCATCATATAAACCCTTGGCTGCCTGTCTGCTGTGCAGAACTCAGAGCCAAGAGGTCTGGAGAAAGTTTGTTCCACTCAGTGTCCACCACAGCCTTACACAAGCTGCTGCACCTCACAGTGATGTCTAACTTTGGAAATGCTTCTTTAACATATACTTCTCCCGTTACACTCCGGCTCCTTGTCTTCTGTGTTTTCATCACACAATCCAGATTGCAGTTTCCTTGTATAGAAACTTTTCTCCTTTTTTGCCTCCATGTTCAGTCCTGCCCAGCAAACTGGTTCATGTTCCTGCTCTTTGCATGCAACCAGTGCCAGGCATTTCCATTCCATTTCCTTTCCAATTCCCTGCCCGATTCAGTTGCCTGGCTCATTTCTCACCTCACCAGAATTCTAGATTCTATTGATTCCTTTCCATTCCTCTCATTTTGCTTTTCTTTTCTTTTTTTTTTTCCACTCACTTTCTGTGTTTTTATCAGAAAATTCTCCCAAAATTTTCAAGGAAAATAAGAAAAGGAGCAACAAAATCAAACAGAAATAGTTACTGTGCCTGGAAGCAGCCATTACAAGCTTAGCCAAATTTCAGCTACGTAGCTCCAGGCCAAACAGCATGTGTTTAATTAAGGTCCATGTTAACACCTATAAGATCTGCAAGGGAATGGAGTTATTCCCTGGCAGAAGCTGAAATTCCTGTTTCCAGGCTGTGGGTTTCTGGAATTTCAGTGAAAGTGCAGAAAGGATCCTGTGAACTGCTTGTTTTTTCAGTCCCACCGGGAATCACCAAATGGTTGGGGTTGGATGGGACATCTAAAGATCACTTAACCCAAACCCTAGTTCGCCTCAACTCAATTTGAAGCACTCACCCAGAATGGAAGAGTTCATTTGGAACTGAAAAAGTCTTAAAGCAAAAGCAAATGTTAAAAGTTCTGGGCAAGATTAGCAAAAAGAGGGCCAGCTAAACAGAAAGATTATGAAGATTATGTGATCTGAGCAGTGGAAGCAGCAGCACCTGCCTCTGTTAATGTCTCTGTCCTTGCTTAGGAGTCAATCAAACCTCAATTGCAAAAGGGGAAATGTTGAAGTGCAGGTGTTCATATGGGATTTCTTTATTGTGTGTGCATGAGGGAAAAGTTAAAAAAAATATCACTAATTGGCAGCTGTGAGATTGAAGTCTTGTGCCTGTAAATGCCTCAAACAGGGACCAGTCCATGAAAGTGGATTTATTTGGGTCAGAAACATTTCTTTTTGATACATTGATACATGAACACATGTAGAGTGTTATTTTCTCCAAACACCTCTCCTATCCCCTTTTTCTGTGCCTGGCATGGATGTGGCCTTAGAACAAAGCTGTGCATTAAAACAGTTGAGTTCAGGATACATTCCTAGGTTTTGCAGGATTTAGAAGATGTACGGTGAATGAGCAAAATAACTGCAGGGAAAGATTTTTTATGGATAATGCAAGTGAACATTGACTTCTAAGCTAAATTAAGCTATCTCTGCTACAAATTTCTGAGGAATTTTACATGGATTTGTTCTTCATTTTCTAGATGAATTCGGATCTAGTTGGAGGTACAGAGCATTCACAGCTGCAACTAGCATAAACAAAGGGGATGCTTTGAGCACAATATGGTCCTTTGAATACAAATATGCTGGAGATTGAGGAGTTATGTCTTGAATTATGTACTCAAAGTCAGTAGCATCTGTGACTTTTGCCTTGTAGAATAGGAGGATAATCCCACCTCCACCATTCAGGTATGCTGATTAAAGACTGCCCAGGTTATTTGTCCATTTGAAACCAACAGTGTCTCCAAAACAGATCTTTATTATTTCATTTTGTTAGTCTATGGAAAAATGTTATATTTTTCCTAAAAGGAAAGGAGAGTTCTGTGGTAGAAAGAGTTTATTGAAAAGAGGAGCTATAGAACTGCCTATGCTCACAGTTCTGCACAGGGATTAACCACATGTTACTGAGATACTGAGTGTGCTACCTTCATCTGCTCCTCTGGCAGAACCTCAATACTCAATTCTTTGCTTCCCAAGAAGTGCCTGTGGATTGCTTGGTGTCCTTGCCCTTCCATCACAGCCCTAAGAGCCCTTGGATGCTGCAGGTCTCCATTAAAATATTACTCTTATGTTGTATTTTCCTACTGCTGCACTATGTTTTTTTGCTATTGTTTTCACTTCCATGAAAGTAGCTTTCCAACTGTTTTTAAAAATCTTTCTCAGGTCCTTCCTTTTCAGATTTCTGAGTTCTTATGTGATCAGATTTTCTTCTCCTAGGATTTGGTTTGCTTGTCCACTGACTCAGCTGCAGAATCCTTAACGGGTCACAGCTCTGGTCTCTGTGTTAGAGGCGATCTCCTGGCACCTCAAAAACAAGAATCTCAGACTTCCTGTACCCTTACAACCACGGTGCATGGGTCAGAAATATTTAAGTTAAATAGGTTTTAAAAATATAACAGCCTGACTTGCTTGGGGTTTTGATGCAGTTAATCATCCTAAGTATGGTTTAGGTAGTAATGAGTTTCATGTCTTTTACTCCACAACCAATAATCTGGCTCCTCCAGAGAAGCTAATGGATTTTTATTATTCCCAGGGAAATGCTAATGACAGATTTATTTCCTTCTTATTGCCACCTAAACACCTTTGATCTCAGGCTTTTCAGGTGGACCACTGAAAAATGTTTTCACTTGTGTTTCCCTTTGAATCCTACTGAGTCACTGATGCATTCTGGGACTCAATTAAATTTAATTTAAAAGTCTGATTTCAGACCATTGCAGATTATCTCTGCAATTTGGTACCTTCCTTTGCATCATTACCCAATAAGAGGAAAGAGAAAAACAGGCCCCACATTCTGATTTTTTTCTCATTAGGAAGAAAGGATGAGTGGAAGACAATTGACATTCCTAAAATCTCTCAGTGACCTGAATTCAGGACTCAATTTCTGTGGCTTCATTTTTTCCTGCTTCAAGTTCTGAGAAATTTAATATGCAAAATGTTGTGCATCTGTATGTAATTGAATAAAAAGAGGGGCAAAATTTGGCAGCTTCACGAAGTGCTATTGTGAGATTCAGTCAGGAGAGAAAAAAACATGCAAAATTACTGGTGAACAAAGCTTGAAGACTGGAGAAATTTTTATTAACACTTAATTTATTTCATTCATCTGTGTTCCTGTAAATACTTACATTTTACATGAAATAACATGGTATTTATATGGGAAAAATGTTGACAAAAGTTTGGTAATGCATGGTAAACAGAAATTATAGGGGAAAATCACAAAGCAGAGACCCAAAACATCTCTCTCGTACTTTTATAAAACAGAGAAGGGTTTTCTAATATGTACATGCCTATGTGTAATTTTATTTTGGCCATTTTGTCACAATATAAAACAATACTGAACCCATGAATGCAAATAAACCCATTCAAGATTTATAGAATAGGCCCTGTCTTTCTTGAAGGCTTCCAATGATTCCTTGTAGAATTCAAAGTACAAAAACCAATTTTGATATTAGTCCTTCATTTTTCTACTTTTTAACAAAAGCCAGGCTCTTCATTCATTTATATTCTAAAAAGATCTTATCCTGCAACCATTATTTTCTTAGACTCACCAGCAAACAAATTGCTCCTAAATCTATCAGTATATTTATTAAAAAGCCATCATTTTTTATGAGAAATAAGACTATTGTTCACCATTTTTAACAAGGCTGAAACCATCCCAACAATTTCATAAAGCTCTCAGAGAGCAGCATGCCTTTGTCCAGGGATTCTGACAAATTGGGTCATAATATTTTTTATACTGTTAAAATTAATTCAATATTGGCCATTGATTTAAACCCCTGCCTCATCTAACTCCCATTTTCATTTACTCTCGATCTCTGTTACAAAGAAAGCTCCCTCTTAAAATGCCTGCATAGAAACGAATCTGGTTTTCTCTTACCTTATTAAGTTTTGCCACAAGAAGGAAGTTTTCACTTGAAGCAACTTGATTAAGTAAAATCTAAGTATGCCTTATAGTTTTTGATTAAGTACTTGGCATTTTTTATGTTTGCTGTGCTGATGGAAGTGCAGTCATTCACATGAGTGTCAGAACATGGAACCACAGGGAGTATAAACTGAAGTTGAACCTGCAAATTATTTTTTTTTATTCAGGACCCTTATTAGGCATCTGCATAAGCCCATGTTTAACTCTGAGCAATTGACTAATCCCACTGACTTAATTAAGGCAATATTCAAGTTTCATTTTTATTGAAGATTAATATTGAAAAGCATGCAGATTTTTTCCTTTGCTGTTTCTCCTGCTCACAAGAGTTGTGATCTTAATGAGATAGTTCATCTTCTCAAAGAGAAGCAGCAAGTGCTTCCTTGAGATAAAAAATCTAGACAGCTTTCCAAGACAGTATTAGGATGCCAAGGAAGTGCCAAGGAAAAAGAACTTTACTTAGAGTGTTTATGAATAATTGTTTATTATTGATATTATTACTTCATCTAATTCAGATACATATGTATTATTATGTTTTAAAGGTTATGAATACTCATCAATTCAGACATCCTCTTTAAAAAATAAATAAATAAATAAATAAATAAAACCTTAGTGTTTCTGCAGCATTTTCAGCAGGCAGACATGTAGTTAAAAAAAAAAAAAGGCCTTAGTGTTTCTGCAGCACTCACAGCAGGCAGACATGTAGTTAAAAAAAAAAAGTATAATGTTGTCAAAAGCATACTGCTCTCATACCTCCTAGAGCCAATGGAATACCAGGAACATTTTCTGGTAAAAAAACATCAGAACCATCTCTGAAGCCTGGCAGGATATAGGAGAATAATTAAATTTCCTGGTTTTCAATGGGCTGCACACTAGATAAAAACCCTGTGAAATAATGAGAACCTTCAGCCTCCAGACAAGGTAACAGCAGCAGAATGTCTTCAGATCCTCAGAAGAGCAGTCTTGCACCATCACTGTAAAAAAAAACAAAAACAAAGAGCCAGGAGTGAGCTTGGGAAAACTATAAAAACCATATCAAAGCACAAATCTTACAGTAAGGCCGAAAGGCAGCATGGACAGATCTTCATGTTTCAATGATAAATAAATATGTGTTCATTTGACAGAATAAAACACCCTGGATTGACTCAGGAGTCAACAGCATGATGATACACAGGATTGTTAACACAAACTGAAAAAAATTCCCCTGTGTGACTGGTGAATGGATCACAGCTGGGATGCAGAACCAGGAGCTATTCCATCTTAACATCCTCCAAGACCCCTGGGGTAGGTAGGACCAGGTAGTCCTAGACCCAGCAGACAACACCATAGCTAAAATCTCCCTTCCAGAAGTGCTGAACCACCTATAGCTCCCTCTGACATCAGAAGGAACCAGAAAGGTCCAGCCACTCTGAAAACCAAACCAAAAGCCCCATGGTCTGTAAGTTCACAGGTGTATGTTGAAGAACATAAGTAATCCTGCAAGACATCACCCAGCCTTCATTGAAGGCATTGGGAATTTTGCTGGGGGCTTCTCACCAGTCAGTGGTTTGCCTCTCACTCCCTCTGTATGTCTATATTCAGTGGAGACCTAAATTTGACTTCTGTGCTCACAAAAAAGCCTCAAACCAAAGCAAACAAAAAAACCAAACCCCCAACAAACAAAAAATCCTCACTCTGAATATTTAGATGTATTTTATGAGAAAGATTTTAAATCAAAAACGTCCACATTCCCCCTTACTTTGCCATGATGCCTAAACATGATGCTGCTGTTAGTTTCACATTTCCAAAGGTTTACCAGTTTCAGGTTTGCATGTTAGTTTGCTCCTGTTCAAACTTTGTTTTGTTGTGCAGTTCAAGCTTCTTATATCCTTACAAAAAAATTCCCCCAAGGAGTGTCTGACTGCAGTTAGGTAGATGTTTCTGCTCTCTGCAGGGAAACATAGAGTAAAAACTCAGAGGCTCTTGAAAATTCACTGGAAACTGCATTACTCATCCTGATTTTACAAAGATACTCAGGTGCGATGGCCATACGAAGTGCCAATATAATTTAGAACTGTTATTTTGGCAATTATTTGTCTTCTTTCAGTGGATCATGGGCTGAGTCTCAGACTCTCTTACTTAAGAGCTGTGAGGTTTTTGAAATGACACAGGGGATCCACAGACATGGAACATCCCCAGGAATAAAATGGCTCTGCACAAGGCAGTACAATACTGCTCAGCTCCTCTTCTGCTCTTTGCTTTACATAGTGGGATGTAGCAGAGAAAACTCAATATACCAAACCCCAACAATTATGAATTACCTTTGGTTAGAACCTAAATTAGTTGCCTAAATTTCCAATGCAACTTAAAGAAAATATTTTTTGTGAAACTTCTGCCCCTCCAGCCTTACAGAAAATGACCCTTCTCACAGCCAAACTATTATGTGATTATTTACACTGAAATTATATATACAGACTTCAAGTAGAAAAATTATAGCAATTTAATGGGCTACAAAACATTTCTAAATATTCTTTCATGTTTAGCTGATGTTACTCTTGCTATTAGGAACTCATTCAAGGCAGCAGGTGCAGTTGAATAGAACTCACATGGGAACTTCCCTTGAAAAGTGGCATCAAGGATTAAAAAAATGTGTCAAGTAGCAGACTGAATTTTATCAAATTGACTAGATGCTTTCTCTGCCTTCCTAACAGCCTGTCTCTCCAAATATACAGAGGAAGAAGAAGTTGCTGTACTTTTACATCACAATCATCAGGAGAGGAACATGTGCTTCACTCTGTGTGTGTAGGAACAGGGGGTGTTTACATTCTGTAGATTGAGAAGAAATGGGAGTATTTCTAAGTAGATGCATTTCATGTGATTGGTATCCTGCCAGTCCAGCAAAGCACAGGCTTAAGTGTACAAGAAATTAATTTACTCCAATTTAATTTAGCACCATTATGTGATTTTTTAAGTTTCCTTAGGCTTTTAAAAATATACTGATTAGTTAATAAGTGGTTTGTTAGACTCATGTTAATTGTTACAGCAAGTACTGTAAGTGCAGCATTCATACAGAGCTCAGTTAATTTTATCCAGTAGCTTTTATGGGAATCTCATGGTTGTCTGGAAGTTTCCCATCCTAGGAGAGAACATCTGTAATGATGGATAGCATTCTGATGAGGGAGGGAAGTTAAACTACGTTTTTTAATCATCTGTTGATTAGTTTCATCCTGTTTCCTTTTTTTATCCATCCTCCAAATATTCCATGGTCCTTAGGGGGTATAAGACCTGTGTCCAACACTTCTTCATTGATGCTGCTTCTTTCTCATAGCCCCAGGCTACCTGCTTCCCTTCTCCATCAGACAATTACCCATGATGAAATGTGCAGCATGAAGTGGTGGGAAGGAAAGGATGTCTTGAACTCATTATTTGGAGAGATGCGTAACAATGAACTGTTTGTGATGCTGTTGGAATAACATATGAAATAAATCAAGTGGAATCGACTTCGCAGTTTTGCATATGATAATGGAGAGTCTTAAAGCAATGCTTTAAAAAAATTATGAGGGTGATTGAAATTATTATACATTTGGGTTCTACCTCATACATTAATAAGAGAGTTGTGGCAGTGATTTCTAAATAGATAATAGAGAACAGTGAGCTCATACACATGCTGTAAAACTGTGATTTGAAAATTTCCCACTTCGTTGCATAGTCATGAGGCTTGTTACTTGAACATTTAATTTCCTTTGAATCCTTTTAGCCCAGTGAATGTTTATAATTATTGAATGAATGCACTGAAGACTGAAGAATTTGTTATTTTTAATGCTATCTAGACACTAAAGCAGATAGAAGTACTAATGAAAGTGTGGGGATTTTTAAAGCCAAATGTACTTATTCTGTTGGACATAAGTTTTCAACTAACCTGAAAACTTAAATGAATTTATGGTTTACAAGGGATGACAGAAAGACAGTGCTTAAAACAGAAATCTCATTTTCCTTAGTATTTCTCTGTGGTTGCTTACAACAACTGCTGTACTTATAAGGCTGAAAACAAGCAGTAGTGGTCAGCCAATATCTGCTATTAATTTGTATGTTGGTTTTATTTGTCTGGCTTTGGTGGATTTTTTTTTTGTTTGGTTTTTTGTTTGTTTGTGGTTTTTATTTAAAAAGAAAAAAACAAACAAACAAGCTTTTAGAAAACCTGAAGTTAAAAAATTATTGAAATTAGGTGGAAATTCCAAGGGGAAGAGACAGCTTCATAAAGTTAGCAAGGAGCCTGGGTAAACCCCCATCTCATGCACACAGACATATAACTTACACTATTGCTACACTATAAATGAGAGAAAAGACTGAAACAAAAAAATGCAGTTTTCACTTTTTTTGTTGAGACAAAAGCAGATCTGACAGCATCATTTTTGTACTGTCTTCTCACTAGGTTTAGCCAATAACTTGGCAGTAACTGGCCAAACTAAACAAGGAGACAGGCGATAATTTACAGTTTAAAATACCATTTCCACACTCATTACAGAACACAGAGCTGTGAGAGCACCCATTCTGGGTAATGGAGTGGGTTGTTCCCCTGCAGCCACAGGCAGAAAGCATAATCCCTTCTACAAACACTGCTCTTTTACTTTGGCCAGCTCATAGGTACATAATCTTCACATTAGAAAATCAGGAGAAATCCACCTCATGGTTCACCGCTCACAGACATTGCTGCTTTTAACCTAATCCAAGAGATGTAGGAAATAGTAAAGCACTAATGTGAAAGAAGGCATGACTTTCCTGACACTTTTGTGTTAGAAAATCAAAGTCAAACCCCACTATATACCCCAGCGCCAGAATCACCTTCCAAACCACACGCCCAAAATTTCACCTCCATAACTTCTCCCTAGCCCCTCAAAGCCTACGAAGCTCTGCATTACACTCTCCTCCATGGATATTAAACCAGCCCTATTTAGTTTCAGCTTCCTTTCTGTGTGGCCTGAACTGAAAAGCTGTTCAGGTCCTGATGCTTCCCAGCCCTCCTCCTCTTCAGTATTCCCACATATCTCCATATTCTCTCGGACCCTTCCTAAAAGGCACATTCCTCACCTGCACTATGCTACTGCTTACATTTAGAAAAAAAAATATTTTCCTTCATTTACAAAATGTACTCTTTTCTGTTTCTTTTTAAGAGGCATGTTTTCTTACTCTTCCTATGAAATCCATGTGGATTCTCTGTTCCCACTTTCCACGTGATCTTTGTCTCAAACATTCAGCTAGTGCCAGGACTGCCATCTACCCCCAGAGCTGCAGAGTCAGCAGCAAACCCAGGATGATTAGTTATCACTCAGACTTCAAAAGTGTGTCCAGCAGGCTAGACAAAAATGACAGAAACATGAACAGAGACAAAGCTAAGAGAAAGGGAGAAAAGGGGGGGCAGGATCAAACTAAGCAGGTGATGTTACTTAGGAGAGTTAGTACATAACATGGTTAGATTTTACTCAGGTTTTTCTTTCTAGGGTGCCTTGACTCCTGTTCACGACTATTCTGAAATTTCTAGAAGCTCTGTAACTTTAGAAGATGAAAATATCAGAAAAGAAAAAGAAAGAGTAAACAGGTTCCTATTTCCTGTTTTATTTCAGTGAGACATAAAGGGGCACAATAAAGCTGATGCCCCTTCAGGACATAAGATAGGTGCAGCAGTGTCTCTGCCACAGCAACATCAAGAACAATGCCTGTCTTGTTTCCTCCCCTGGCATTCCTCTCCCTGTGGCTGGCTCAGCAGGAGGCATGGACTGGCTGTGTGGCACCAGGGCACACATGTCACTGCTGTGCCCCGGGTACAGTGATTTGTGCACACATGGAGCATCCCCCTGTCACACTGACACACATGGCACTGCAGCCATCCTGCCCAGCACTGCAACCCCTGCCAGGGCCCCAGCAGGGTTCCTTGGCACAGAGTCCCCTGAGCACCAGGGAACTGTCTGTCCCCAAAGCTGGAGTCACCATCTCTGGATGTGTTTAAAAAAATATTGGATGTGGCACTCAGTGCCATGGTTTTGCTGAGGTGTCAGGGCATGGGTTGGACTCAATGATCTTGAAGGTCTCTTCCAATCCAGTGATTCTGTGAAAGGGCATTTTGGTAAATCATGGCATTTTGGTAAATCAGACATAAAGAGGCTGCACTCACTGTTAATAATTTACATAGATATAATTAGGTCCTCGAGAATGCTCCTTGTGCCAGGGAGAGCTGTGCTCCACCATTAACAGGTGGCAGCCTTTCTGTAAAGGCTGTGTTTTGCTCTCCAATTCCTCACAAAGGGGCCTTGCCATGGAAGTAATCCTTTCAAGGACCCATTAGTGACTGACCTGTGATGCTTCACCTGGATTCAATCCACTGCATTTTCCCAATTACTTAGTGAGGTTTCTCAAGCAGGTGGAGCACCTCCTCCCACTAGATCAGAACTCTGCTGCAGTACCAGACTGCTGTGGAATGCAGTGGCCTAATTAAGGCAATGTTAATGAGCACTAGGAGCACATGGATGTGAAAACTCCTTGGAGTGGAACAGAAGTTGTTGATTCTGGTTACATAGTGTCTGGGAATCAGCTGTAAATTTCACAGCCATTTCATTTGCACCTGTTCTCAGATGAAAGAACAGTGCCTTTTGACTCGATTGCAGTGGCCTGCATCTTTGAGCAGGATTTGGCCCAGTGCTCTGCAAGTTATAGGTGTCATGTGTGCCTCCTGCATGTCCTACACTTCCATTTCTTGAAGAAAAAATCACAGAAGGCATACCAGGAGTTATGGGGCAACATGGAATGCCAGAGCCTCTCAATGTGGCAGCAAAGCCCACCTACTGGTTTGTGACCAGATGTGTGCTCTCCCTAAAGCAGAGTTGAAAAAAGCCTGTAGGTGGATATAAGATCTATTTCTTTCACAGTTACAGGTGGTGGGGAAGAGGTCACAGTCCTTGGTCATCTCATTTCAGGCAGAAGGGGAGCTCAGAGATCATCACTTGGAGGCAAACACCCAGGATCCAGCTCCTTGATCAGGCAGAGCCATCAGGAAGCAGATACTGCCTAGATGTCAGAAGGTGAAACACTTACTAGGTGCAGCACTGCCAATCACCAGAGCATCCTGCTGTTCCATTGTTAAAATTCCTGGGAACAGACCTGGCAGCAGGGAAGTGTCTCTAGCCCAGCTTCTAAGAAAATTGCCTGCCGTGTGTCCCAGCCTGCAGCTGTGCTGGGCCTGTGCCCTACTTTGCTGTGGAGGGCGGCCAAGTGGAGAGCTGCTCTCAGAACCTCGCAGGGCAGACACATCCTCAGAACAGCAGCAGCCAGGCCAGGATCACCAGGATCACCGTGAGTGTGGCTGTGGCTCTCACATCATCACACCGGCTCCAGCAGAAACGAGAGCACCCAGACGTGTGCATCATCCACAGAGCTGCTTTCCCTGCTAAGGAGCTGGCAGCAGTTCCTTTGCACCTCTCTTATAGTCTCCAACTGCTTTTACTGGGACAAATCAGATGCCACCTGGCTTGGGTGACACAATGACACTGATTTACTCAGGCTGACAGCCATGAACTTATGTTTGCCCAGGTAAAAACTTGTTCTTTCTTTCTCTCTCTCTTTTATTTTCCCCCTTTTTTTCTTTTTTCTGTGTGTTTAATACACACCATCTTTGCCGAGATGAAATTAAGGCAATTAAGCCCCATTTTCCTGCGCCTGTGAGCAAGGAAGAGAAGCGATGGGGTCTGTGCTCGGTTTTTGCGGCGGGACAGCGGGGCCGGCCGTGCCGGTGCGGGGCGTGGAGCCGAGCGCTGCCGGGGGTGCCTGAGCCACGGCAACTCCCAGCTGGATCCCGGGGCTCCGCCGGGGCTGCAGCCGGGAAAGGAACACAGGGACCGCAGCTGGGCACGGCAGGGATGCTGTGCCCAAGCCGGGGATGCCCGGGACGCTGGGACTGCAGCAGGGCACGGCAGGGATGCTGTGCCCAAGCCGGGGATACCTGGCGGCCTCCGGGCACGGAGCGGCCCCGATGGCCCCCGCGGGTCTGTCAGGGAGTGAGGCTTTCCAAGCTCCCCGTGGTCTCCCTGGAATGGTTAGGCCGTGCTGTAAGAGCCACCCGTGCCACCCCCTTCTCCGCAGCCCTCGAAGTGCCCGGTTCCTCCATTCCTTTCCAAGTCTCAGCTACGGGCATGTTTTCCAGTCCATTTCCGTCCTCTGGCTTCTGTATGGATGCGGGGCCAAGGTTGCAGTTGAGGCATGAAACCACGTCTGTGGTGATGAGACATCAGCAGCGAGGGCAAGGGCTGAGCAGGATCATGACCAGTCCCTTCCCATGCCCAGAACTGAGGGTTAGGACACCTGGGCAGTCTGTCCTTTTCCAGTCACTCTTCTGCTGGGCCAGAGGCAATGGCAAGGAATGTCCCACACTTCTGTAGTGATAACCCCTCAGATACAGTAGAAAGTATTTGCCAAATAAGTTTCATTAATAAATATAAAAGAGATACAAAACCTAAATTCACAATGATAGATGGTGTGAAATGTTAGTGTCACATTCATTTCAAGCACATTCAGGATCTGGAGTACACAAGGGCTCTGTGTACCTTTCCATTCTCAGAAAATGTAACTTCTCTACAGACACATAACTACTAACTTACCTGTTCCCCATTAATGGAGTTCAAAGCTGCAAACATGGAATTTCAATAGAAATGCCACCAAAGAGCAAAATGGGGTTTCCTGAAAAGGCTGGGTTGGCTACATGATGCCCATCACGACCAAATAGCGCCACCACAGCTTTACAAACCGGGCCTTTTACATGAAAAGGAGCACTGGTTTTGTGTTGCTTTACTGTAGACTGTTTACCACCACAGCTTTACAAACCCTACATATAGTTATCCTGAAAAGGAGCACTGGTTTTGTGTTGCTTTACTGTAGACTGTTTCTACAGAGGAAGCCAGCAGCATTTCCCTGGTGACACTTCCAGTGTCTGAGAACAAGGAGCTGGACACATGCTCCCTTTCCTCTTCATGGACAGATGTCCAGGGGAAAGAGACAGAAAACTAAAGCCAAACAGGAGTTAGTTCTGTCTCTAACATTGACACTTGCAGGACCAGGTCTGCAGAATACATGTCAGACTGCTCTTACCCCTGATCTGGACAACATAAAAAATTACATTTGGTGATACAAGAACCATTTAGTTTCCCTTCTTCTTACATTATATTCAAATGAAGTTTTTTATGACTTCAAAAGAGCTGTAACTTTTTGGTTACTGGGACTGGATGGGACCCATCTGCTCAGAAAGCATGTCTCAGGTTCAGTGTTGTAGAAGTCACAGAGACTTCAAAGCTGTACAAATCAGAATAAAATTATTCTTCATGCAGCACTACACTAGAATTTACCTTTGTATTCTTCAGCAGCAGCACTAGATGCCCAGCTCAGGCTTTGGAAATTGTGGTACACTGGTGACCTCCAAAAAATTATCTTCTTGTCCCATGCTGTGTTGTTCTCATCTTTCAATACAATCCTCTGTAAAGAACCTTTATAGTGCATGCACTGTGAAGTATTTTAGCAATGTGACACTTGTCATTGTGACAGCTGACCCAGGTGAAACACAGGAGGGCTTCACACCCAGGATTTTGTTTCCCATTGCTCTGAAGATGCCTCCCCACTGTTCCCAGAGGAGCTTCCTCCTCCACAGCTGTAACCCTGCTGGGTTTTCTGCCCCACAAAGCCCTCTCTATCCATCAGCACCCAGAGGTTACCCTGATGGTAGCTGCAGTCACTGGTGTGCAGCAGCAGTCTAAGGGAGAGTGAGAAAAGGGACTAATTGTTTGAAACAGGGTGGAAAGTTGCAAATAATGGGTTACATGGTAGGTGATCTGCTTTAAACCACCTTTTGGTGCATCTGCTTCTCTTCAGTGACTTCACATTTTAGGTGAACTGAATTATGCCCAAGGTTTGTTTAGGCATCAGCAGCAGATAATGCAAATATGTCAAAACCAGATGCTATTGTCTTACAATCTGGCAGTCTATGCAGAGCTTTCTGAAATGATTTCTACATCTCTGATATCATCATGCTCAATTTTTAAGAAAACAGCCAGCACATTCAGCAGGAATAAATCAGCATCTCCACCGATGTCCAAAATAGCCTCTTGCAGCAAGGCATCGTGCTTAGGGTTGCAAGGTTTTCCCCATTATCTTCTAAACTCAGTTACTCACTGACAGCTCCTACCAGAGACCTTGCTCCCACCAGTCTGCTGGAGCTCATCCAGCTGCCTGTGCCTGCTGTGGGAAGGGACACACCAGGCTCCAGCTTCAACAGAGGAGCACAAGTCTCTTCCACAACTCCTCTGGATTTGGAAAGGGATGTTTCCAAATGCTGTCAGCATCAGCTCTTCAATGCTGTTACTTCAGCTGGCCTTTGATGAATGCTGGTGAGCTAGACAGAGAGCAAGCCCCCTGGGAACACGGAATGCCAGCACCACCCACAGTAAAGGAATGCCTGACACACACAGCAGTGCCAGAGGAAAGCTCTGTGATTCTGCCCTGAGACAGCTGTCTGTCATAACAAACACCGCCTCCTCCCCTTGCTCTGCTCTTCTTTCCAAACCAAATAGGAAGGGAATTACCTCACACACCCTCAAAAAAACCTTGGTCTTGTTCAAATAGAAACGTGGGTTGCCTGGGCTGGTTCCAATACTAAAACTAATTAACAGAAGAACAGAGCTGAAATAAACACATGAGAAGTTGCTTATTTTCTAAATAAGACTAAATTTATTCATTACCCTAGTAAAAACAAAGTTTGGATTACAAGTGTCTGAACAGTATAAAAGTACAAAACAGGTTCCATAGATTTCTAATACATTAATACAAAGTGCATGACTACTCATTTTGCATTACTACCGGGAATGGAAGAGGTGGGAGGGAGTAGGGGAAGCAGTTGGCGGTTGAAATCTAGCAATAAATAAATAAATACAGAAGAGATGATCCATATCAGAGCACATCCTACCACCAACACTGCAGCCTTCTTAGGTGTACAGAATTACTGATGCTGAAAACACAAATTCACATGAAATAGGTGTCTGCAAAGACAGCGAGGACTCTTGCTCAAGCCCTTATGAGACATGACCAACCTAGTTATGCCTTTATACAATCAAGTATCTATTATATCTATGGCTGGACTCAATGGGCTTAGGTCTTTTCCAACCTGAACGATTTTATTTGGTTGAGAATAAAAGCAAGGTAAGCAGCTTTGTCCTCCCTTAAGAACCTCAGAGTTTAGGAAAAGCAAAAGGAGTCCAAGGAAAGCTCTAAGCTGTAAGGCTGTGATAAGTCAAAGCCCTGTTTCCCCTGATTTTCTTTCTCTCCAGAGATTGGCTGAACCAACAGGAGAGGAAAAAAGAAAGAAAAAAAAAGCTTTGAGGGTAGAGGCTCCTCTTAAAACCTGCATATCTTTCCCTATCTATATTTTAATTTGCTAAGTATTCCCATTTCAGGAACCGAGACTACATGGAAATCCAGTCCTAAACCCTACCCACCACAGTATTATGCCAATGACTCTCACAAAAAAGGAAAGCTTAGAATCACAGAATATGCTGAGTTGTGGGACCCATCAGGACCAACTCCAACTCCTGGCCCTACACAGGACACCACAAGAATCACACCATGTAGCAATCCATTGTAGGATATCCCAAAAGAGTGATAGTAAAAAAAAATCCTCCCTCCCCCTAAAACCAGGAAAAAACCAACCAAACAAAAAGCAGAATTCCCAACTCACACAAGTAAAACCTTCATAAAAGGGACATGAAGCAACTGGGAGCTAAAACTGCAGCACAATCTTCCAGGAAGCTGCTTCCACCCTAGAGGCAAAGCAGAGTTTGAAGGAGTGTCACAATGATTTGCACATGAGCTTGTCTGGGAATCTGTGTAAAAAGTATTATCTTTTGATCACATATGCAAACAGAGCTGCTGCCTTGATTCAGCACAGCACCATTCTTAGCAGAACTTTTCAGATTCGGTATTCACAAAAGTGTTGACCTGGCAGTTGCTTAAACAAACAAACAGGAAAAAAAAAAACAAAACAACAAAACCCAAACACAGAGAAAAACTGCAGGGGAAGGGTTTCAAAACAGTTATTGTGAATCCAGACCCCAGGCTGCACGCAGATTATGGCCCTGGACCAGAGCCTAATTTGCTTAGCAAGGGGTTTGGTTCTTTGTCAGGTCCAAAACCAGGAGGAGTCTTGTTTGTGGTCACATTTCAGCTGCACTGGGCCTACAGAGAGCAGTTACTCACTTTTGGCTGCCATCTACACCTGACTTGGGCATCAAGGGTTTCTTGGTCCATCTCTAACCACCAGGGGTTACTACACCAAGCCCAGGGTGCCTGCTGCTGGCTTAAAAAAAAAAGTAACTTCCCATTTTGCTATGTTCAGTTCTTAGGTAAATCTTAATCCTTGGCTAAGGTGGAGAGCTCTCCCACCCCTTCTCAAGAGCACTTTTATGCTGGAGGCCTTCTCAGATAGCTACCACTTGAAGTAGAGATGTCTGCAGATTACCAGTCTGTGTCACACGGGAGGGATGAAATATTTGTGTTTGTTATGTCAGTAGTATAGGGTGAAATCGCCACACCTTTAAAAATATATATTTATATAACTAGAGAGGTGACTTATAAAATTTCTATGCATTAGTTCATTTCATTGACTCATACATGTCTAAGAATGAAATATTTTCTTGGGAATTTAGGAAGTTTGCCAACCAACTTTTAAAGAAAGTAAAAAAAAAACCCAAAAAAGCCTTACAACCACTGCTTCTTTCAGTACAGAAACATGAACTAATATACTTTAATATACAAACCCCATCTTCATATTCACTTGGGAAGTGAGTGTGGGGGAAAATTAGACAACCTTGCAGCAGCATTCAGCTTTGCCAAGTGTTCCATAGCATCTTAAATATTATGTACAGTCTTTTTGAAAGGATACAAACTGGCTTCAGAGTTTGTGGAATTGTAGCAGTAAAACCCAAAACAGTTCTAGGGAATAGTCTTTTGGCAGCATAGCAGGTGTCCAAAGTGAACAGTCACTTTGCTAGTATTTTTCCAGAGAATAAGAGGATCTGTATAACCTTCTGCAGCTATCCAAGGAAGTCACCACTCCTCTTGGGTGGAGATTGCTGGAGATTGGGGTCCTTCTTGTTCTGGCTTTTCAGTGGCAGACTTTTTATTGCTACAACAAGGTTTGAAGAGATGAGTGTCTATGAGGACTTCTCCAAAACGCCCTTTGTAAATAATTCCACAGCAGACCTTTTGCCTGGAAGAAATGGCAGGGAGACAGATACTTTGTTTAGAATATACAGAATTCACAAACATGCAAAAAGCAAGTCTGACCCCAGACACAACTTTATTGAGCCTCCAGCCCAGAGGACAGGGACAAAAAGACTGCTCACAAACAGAAAACACGTCTGTGTCTAAATCCACAGCATGTCTTTAGTGGGGGGAAACAAAGGAAAAAAAACCCAAACCCAAACATGTCTACACAAAAACCAAGTCTCCAACTTTGCTTCCCAGAGAAGTTTCAGACACAACCATCTGGTCTGAACTAACCTTGGCTACAATGCACTTGCAAATATTATTTGAGAGGAGGCAGCAAAGTCACAACAATTTCAATTGAGCAATTAGCTCAACAAGGGATTACTGTGTCACAACATGCAATAAAGATAACAAGCTCGTCAGCTCCCAGAAAACATTGTGGTTTTCCTCCCACTCTAGAATTTTATTGGGTTTTGTTTTTTGGTTTTTGTTTTTTTTTTTTGTTTTTTTTTTTGCCAAATGACTACCATCACAAGTCAACCAAATAAAATGCTATGTTTTGCTGGCAAGCTGGGAGCACTCTTGTATGTAGCAACACATCATATCTACAGGGCATAGTTTTAACAAGAGATAATGACACACAGGAATATAATCTGCTATTCCCCAAACAGCAAAAAATATTCCCCAGCAACTGTTTTAATGTTTAGGGAACTGAAGGGAGATAGGGGAAAATGTCTTAAACACAAGCCATTTCTTTCCAAGCATGAACAGACAGGTGTTGTGACTTAAATTATATCCTTATACCAGATCAGGATGAAGAGGCAGAACCAAGCACCATGTATGTAAAGTGAGCTTGCTGCCTGCACAGAGTTCTGCTGCTTTTTACCTTTTCCAGTAGGTGAGGTCTAGGAAGGAGAACACTGGTGTTCTGCTGGCCCCAGCGCTCAGCTCCGTGTCAGAGCCATCGTCCGACTGGTTACTGTAACAGGGCGACTGAGCTGGGGAGGCACTTGAAGTTGTGCTGTGGGCATCAGAATCTGCAGGGCAAAGAAGAAACGCAAGGATCAGGACGTGCACCCAATGACTTACCCTCCCTCCAGATTTGTGGATTGGGAGCAGAGGCACAAATATGCTAAATTAACAAGAAAAACCTAACAACAACAACAACCCATTTATTTCACTTGCTCCTGCCTTTCAGTGTAGAGTGTCAGGATTTGTGAAAGAGCCTTCAGAAGTGGAAGGAGTCCTTGTACATGAGGGATTGGAAAGAGGTTCAGGATCAGGCTTCAGTTTCTGGCTCTCAAACGCAGCCCACACAGGCCATGCTCTGAAATCACTGGACATCCCTCAAGACAGTGAAGATCTGTGCTCCAGACTTTCACTGTGCACTTTCTTTCTCATCCTTTCAGGTAAAGTGCTGCAAAGCTTTTCCCAACAGTGCATTATATATAGATATATCCTCATTATGTGCTAGGTAGTGTTGAGCTTTTGCTGGATCAAGACCAGGAACTACAGACCCAGTGCAGACACACCTCAACAGTGTCTGCTCTCCCACCTTTCAGCTGCCATCTCTGGCAGCTACAGTGACAAAATTAGATTAACTGCAGTGCCTTGAATGAGAAGATAAAAGCTCATTGGGTCAGGGCCTTTACTGAATCTTTGGAGACTTCTCCTTCTGACTGGGCAGGATAATTGAAAGGGAGAGAGACCAAGTCTGCAACAGTTAAGAAGCTGGAAGGTTTGCTTTACAAGAAAAGCCTTAAATACTGACACACATTTACAGCATAACTGGCAGATGGTTTTGTTGGAAAGCTATGAATCCAAATCTGTTTGGAGAGTCCTTGTACTACTGGAAAGAGATCGCTGAGACTGGCAGAGGAAGGTATAAGGAGGAATTTACGGCTGGGGTAAATCTATGTTTAAAAGTACATATAGAAGAAAAGGACTGCAATGTTTTTTGGGAAAAGAGCTGAAAATGGCCATAGCACACTACTGAAAGCAGGGAGAAGTCTCTTCCAGCTTCAGTTTCAATATCTTTGCCCAAGATGTTCTTTCTAGGGATATGTCATTTAAGTGTGGGACATCAGCTACAACTGCCTGCACTTTCAATCCAGACTCCTCATGCCCCCTTGCCACTTCCCCACCTCTGTCTTGAAGCCCACCCTGCACACAAGGTCTTCTTCTTCTCATTCCACACCCTCCCAAAACTCTCAGAGGAAAAGAGGCTGTGAAAACAAGGAGAGCCCAAATGTGGGAGTGCACAACCAAATCTAGACAGTGATTCAGCTTGGCCAGTTAACAGTGAGCTCTGTTAGGGGAGGCTGAAGTTTATTGCCAGAATTTCTTTGGATCCACTTACTGTGCCGCTTGAATTCCTTTTGCAGTTTGCTGATTTGATTGCTCTTTATTCTGCTTCCAGAGAGAGTTTTCATTTTCTTTGGTTTCAATGTTGTTTTAAGGCTGGGTCCAGCCCTGGCATCTACCACCTAGGACAGAGAAAATGCATGTCTGAATACTTGTGCATCATGCCCAGGTACTGCCCCAGTCAAGACACAGGTACTGACTTAGCAGAAGGTGTTCCACATCCCCTTGGTTAATCCAAGGCAGTTCTGTGCACTGACACTCATGTTTCGTTTAAATATGGCTAAATCTCTGCCTCTGCAAGAGGCTGAGTCTGCAGGAAAACACAGCAAACTAGCTTAAAAAGCACATTTGGTTCAACTTTTGCCAACTTCCCATTCTTAACACATTCAGTTTAGAACCAAATAATTGTCTAAGCTAATACAGGTCCAGTTAAGAGTGTCTGCCCAGCATTTGCCCTGTTGTTTTTTTGGGTTTTTTTATTCATAAATTTAACTTTTGAGTAAAGCTAGTGGTAGTAATAACCATATTTATGGCTCCCATTACTATCAAGGCATCCTGGATAAAGATTATTATAAACACAAGGAATCCTGATCATCCTCCCAGCCTTAGGCCTGAATTGAATTAGACATATCAAAACAGAATATATGAGTGAAAATAGCTGCAAGATTATTAGTCATTGTAATTATCTGATTAAATAAGATTGATTAATGTGTTGCTTGAGCAAATCACTTTGTTTGGGAGGAAAAAGAAAAAACCAACCAATTTTGGATAAAGGCCAAACTTGATTTATTTTTTTTTTAATGACATAAGAGACTTTTGGACAAAGTTATGAGCTTTTGAAAACAGAATTACAAGGCAAGTTGGTCTGTGACTGCATCTCAGGCTTGCATAATCACCATCTGCACATTGCACAGAAGCAGGTAGGAGTAGTAAATACTCCAGGGAGGATTTAGAGATGCTGAGGGTGAGAAGGGAGAGTGTGGGTGAAAGAACAAAACCCAAACCCCTGCCAGCACCCCTCCTCTCTAGAAAGAGTTAGTTTTGGGGCAGAAGAGAAATAAATTACTAACGTGATTCCAGTTTTTTTTGGATCCTGCTGGTAATTTTTTCCATCTTTTCACCAAAAGAACACAGGCATTGCAAATATCTCCTGAGCGAGCCTCGTGGAGCCTGGCAAAAACAAAAGCAAAGATCACTTAACAACAGTTAATAAAAGCACACCCCCACTTGGTAACAGCAAGAAGTATAAAAATTGATGAATAAGAAGGGTTCTGACATTGTTTTTCTGACATTACAGTTCATCTGGGATGCTCAAACAGTGCCATTTAAAGACCAGGTCTCACTTTCAGAAAGCACTCTTCCACACAGAAATAGAAAGGTGTCACAATCTGCCTCCAGAGGGGCACTGAAAACAACAGTCCCATCACCTACAGGTTTTGGAAGGTTTTCCCCCAAAACTAAAACACAATTGCAGTGGATTGGTTAGTTTGGAGCAGGAGGAATAATCATGTTATTCAAACGTACACTTGGGAACAAACATCAAAAGCTTACTCAGGTCTTAACTTTCCCACAGAGCTTCAAGGATGAGTAACAAACACCACCTAACACACTCCCACACGAGCACAGGATAAGATTTCAGAAACAGCAGGCACTGGAATGACAGCAATACTTGCTTCCTCTAACAAGCTTTCCTCAGGAATCATCTCTACTACTAACCCATGCTAAAAGAAATATAACAGGGAAACACTGCAGAATTTTTCAGCTAATTAAATAGGAAGACTTTGGATCATTATAGATGAATGAGGCAGGCTCAGAAATCCATTATTTGCCCAGTGGTCAGTCTGCATTTTTACCTTGGCAAACAAATTTCAGATAGCACAACAACAATGGTCCTGGTAAATTGCAAACTGCTTCACTGCAGTTAAAAACAACAACCACCAAAAAAAAAAGGCAATGGATCTGCACACAGCCTTTGACTGCCAAGGACAGTAGTGAAGAAATATGATAAGGAAAACTGCCAGCACCAGACTTGTGTACAAAAATCCAAGGTAAATACAAAGCACTCTAAAGTTCACTACATGAAAAGAGCGTTTCTAGAAAAAGTGGAGGACATTTGTGAATTTTATACAAAATTTCAAAGCTCTTCAAAAGTACAAAAAAAAAAACCTGAAAGATCACAGTAACTGGTACAAGAAATCTCTAGTATTTATAGTTTTATTTACCAATGCTTTCAAGTAGCATTGCCTAACTGGAAAGCTAATCACTTTCCAAAAGAATGGTTTTCCAATGAGAAATTTTAATAACACATTGCTATGTCCTATTTGAACAAAGACACCAATATTTGTAACAGGGTACTCTGCATAAACCCGGCTGAAACTGCTAAATATTTACTCATCAAGTTTTCTCTAACATTCTTGAATTTTCAGAGTCACAGAAAGCCCCCATGGATGTGTGGAGTTCATTATTTTATGTAGGTGTTTACACCTCTATGGAACCAGCAAAAAATGCACAGCCTGAGAGATGCCTAAAATCCCTGCATGTGCTGTGAGGTGGGAGAGACACAAGCCTGATCCTTTGTTGTTATGAATTACCAGCTCTCCCTTGGCAGTGACAACAGACTGAAAATGAAATGGTACCATACACAGCAGCAGAGGATGCAGCCCCTCCTGGTCTGCCCAGGAATGCTGTGAGGAAGATGAAAGCAGCCTTCTCCCACCACTCCCTTCTGCTAACCTAATCTCTCAGGCTTTCAGAGCAAGACAGACAGTACATCAGGTTTGCAGCTTAGAGATCAATGCCAAAACTGCTGACCAAGGTGGGAATCTTACCCAAAACAATTCTGGAAATCCTTTTCATAACGTTTGCTGTCAGTGAAACGAGAACTGGAAGACTTAGCTCTGCAAATACAGCAGCCCTCTATACTCCGGTACATCTTCGGTTTGTGAAAGCCAAACATCTTTTCCTCCCAGCTGTACCCTGTGAAAACAAACAGAAACTGGTGTTAATTATCACTGCTAGATAAGGGAAGAAAAACTGCTAGATTAGGGCATAGTTTTTTATCCCACGTTGCCTCAGAAGAACAGATGCACCTAGAATGCAGTTGTTAAAGAAATTATATAATTAACAGCTGGAATATTAAGCAATACCCAGCAGGACCCATAGCAAGCTCATTTACTGCAGAAATCTACTCCAAGGGCACATCCACAGGCAGCACAGCCCAGACGTGTGAATGCAGCCAACCTGGCCAATGAAAGCCCTGTGCATGTGGCAAAGCAGGCTGCAGGACAGGCTGTGTGTCCAAGCCCATGGACAGGGAGCTGGCAGCTGAACTCTGGGTCACTGAACTACTTCAGCACCACCACCCTGCTGGTTGGAAACACCCCTGGCAAACTTTGCTGAGAGTGAGTAGGAGTCATTTTAAATGAGCTGCAGTCATACCCCCGGGCTGTAGGGCAGACATACCTGAAAAGCTGCTCTAAAAACAGCAGGGTGGAGTCCCACCCAGCCCTCAATGGCCCTGTCTGCACTGCAGGACCCGGGAGCACTTCTCTCTTCTCAGGGCCTGGGTGAGCATCCCAGCTCCATGTCAGCACATGCTCTGTTCTCAGCCTCCTGCCTTCCCCACCCTGCTTTCCATGGGAAGGAAACCCAGCTAGGAAAGAAAGGGCCAGGGAGCAGGACCCTGGGGCACATCTCAGCATGTGCCTACCACACATGCCCTGCCAAAAGGATGGAACTCCAGTTACAGGGAAGTTGTTGCTTTGTAACCACCAGCTCTGCAAACTCAGCACCAGCCCAGAAAGCCAGGAATGCCCCTGCCCTCCTGCTCCTGCTCTTTTCAGTACGCCAAGGCTGGGATTTGCTATCGGAACAGGCATCATACAGTGGAGCCACTTTCCAGGCAGAAACTTCTCAAGCCAGTCACTGCAGTCACCATGACCCCCCACAAACCAGTTCTCCCCGAAGTTCTTATTCCCCTGTCAGGGGGTGTGACACAGCATGAGGCACTGTCACAGCAAACAGGGCTCCCACGGCGCTTCAGAAACCCAAACCAACAACCGAGCAAAGCTGCTGCTCCCCTGGCACTGGGCCTGGACACACAGCAAGTCCTCACAGGCCACACAGCATCAGTCTCATAATGCAGGCAGGGACTGTTCCAAGATGTTCTCTTTTGAACAGACCCTGGTGCAAGGTTTGCCTCCAGCACCTGCTGCAAGGAGTGAGCAGCCACCTCTGCTGCTCACCACACACCACGGGCTCAGAGAAGGGACAGGCTGCAGGAAGCTCCAGGAGAATAGGTTCCCACTGCTTTAAAAAAATTAAAATTGGATGGAGCCATGCAAATAACAAAACATTTCCCTATCTTTCCTTAACAAAGGCCAAGCTGCTGAATTCATTAAGAAGCTAACAAAAAAAACCCTACTGAATGACCATCAGCTCAGGAAGGACTTTCAGGAGAGGAGCAACTGTGGTGAGGGGGAGCCCTACTGAATGACCATCAGCTCAGGAGAGGAGCAACTGTGGTGAGGGGGAACTCTCAGTCACTTCTCAGTCCCAGGTACTACCAAGTCCCATAACCCAACTCAGGTTACTGGTTAATGTTCGTGGCATAGGCATCTGTCCCCAGATCTTCCACCTTCAGAAAGGTAAGTGCTGTAATCCTTTTACCTTCCAGTGGTACAGAGAAAAATCATCTGAAATCTTGTGTCTACACTGCCAGGACTTGCCACATCATTATGGCAATAAAATATTTTGAAAGACAGGTTCAGGTGAGGCCAGAAACATGCTTCCACAAAATGATCGTACCCAGCATTACACTCACCTGACTGACAGGGGGGTGGGGTGCAACAGGAAAAGATCCCACACACTTCTGCAGGACCACAGCAAAAGCTAGGGAACCACCCAAGCCCAGGCACAGTCCTATGCAGAGGTGAAAATGCATCTCCCCACCCCAAGAGGGAAGATCAAGAGTACAGGAGCACAGCAATGCAGTTTCTCAGACTCCCAAGAACAAGATAAAAGTAAAAATTGTATCCAATATTGTTGACTAATACTCTGACACAAAATCCATCAAGGAACCTGTTTCCAACTGAAAGTGGGCATGTCTGCCTTTCAGTCTAGCATGTATGAGACCACTTGGGGCTCCCTGAGGTTGTGGCTCTTCACAATTACTACTGCACCAACATTTAGGAAGACTCAACTCTCCATAAAGCTTGTCTTGACTTGTAGAGCCTGTTGATGGCAAGGCACTTGCTCAAGCTGAATGCCAAGGAGATCCTCCAGGCCTAGGAGAGAGATGGAGAAAGAGGATAAGTCCTTCCCTCCCTCCTGTCCCAGGTCATGCTGTCTTCCACAGGCTTGAAGTGCTGAATTCCTTTCTTCACATTTACAGCACAAGGAGCACACCTAGGGCTACGTTCTCCCAAGGTTAACTTGTGCAAATGTCCAGCAAAGTCACCCCAAATGGTGTCAGCTTTTTAGGAGATTCACTGCTCCCTATATTAGTACAGCATTGGCCTGAAGGCCAGGAGTAGAGCTAGTAAGTAAAAGAAGGTATCCAAGTAGTGAGCTGCTGAATGGACTCATGGAGGGATGGTTAGTCTCAGAACTACTCTCAGCCTCTGCTGGATGTGCAGCAAATGAATGCACAGCCAAATCAGGTAAATATTCCTGGCTTGTCAAGAAAACAAACAGCAGAGTATCCAGGCAAACACTTCGAGTATTTAGTTTCTTAGCACCTGATGTGCTTCTTCAGGAGATACCCTTGAGGACATTGCTCAACAAGCCTCTGGAGATCCAACAGCGTGCTCACCTGGGAATTTTCAACTTCCAAACAGCAATTTTAGATGTTGTTTGACTACTCCAATGTTAAATCTCTGATCTGGTACTTTTCTTTACAAAGTCAAAGACTAACTGCAGACACAAAGTTCAACCATGCTGCCAAACTTAAGGCAAGAAAATCCTGACTGCTACATGGCAAGAAACAACTATCAACAATGTAGTTTACTTTCTAACCAAGTTTCTTCCAGGAATCCAGACAGTGATAAGATGATCTCTGTCACCAGCTGGTATTTACACCACAATAGAATAAGATGCATGTTTTACAATCAATGTTCTGGCAAAGCCTGGAAAACACATATATTCTGAAAATATTTTGCCTTGCATCATTGCTGCCATTCTCACAGGAGCAGCCTTTCAACACCATCCTTCAATAGAAGGGAAACTAGTGCCATCTGTTTCCCACTTGATGAATGGTCAGCAATGGTATTACCACACATCATGCCTGAATGGGGAAGAGCTAGCAGCAAAACCACAAGTTAAACAGATTTCTCTGACAACTGCATCCAAGTGCAGTTATAAATGGAAGAAGTCAGTCCAGTTACACATTTAATCCTAAACAGTTGCCATTTGACCATTATACACTACATATTCTGTCAGCTGGAGAGCTTAATAGCTAATATGGACTTAGAAGTAAATATGACTGTGCCATTTAAAAAGTTTAACTTGAAAGCTTTGCAATTTAGATCTCTAATTAGAACCAGGGAGTTAGGATGCCAGCTGCCCTAACACCTGAATCTTAGTTGTGGAACTTTAACCAGGTGAAATTTGGGACAGAGAAAAAAGATGGCAAGCAGAAACTAAGTAACTTGCCTAAGAGTTAAAAAGTATTACACAACACAATTCTGCCAAATCTAAGCATGTTATTAATGCTATTTAACTTTGTTATTATTTGCCAAATTTAAGCACGTTATTAAAATATATCAGCAGCTGCACAGAAGTGAAAGGGACAGATCTCCAAAAAAGAATCAGAAATCTTAGCAGAGCATTATCAGTCATTCTGCAGAAATGAAGATTTATCTGCACTAGTGGGAAAGCAGTATTCCCCCAAGCCAGGGGAAAAGTGATCCTCTTCCCTCCCTGGTGTCCCTCTCCATAGCTTTTCCTTGCAGAAGTTGCTATTCCTTCAAGTTCTGCTTTTTACAAGTGCTTTAGCAACCTGAATGGACTCAGAAAACTCTCCAGGAAAGAGCTCTCTCCATTCTTCTGCTCTCTCACTTTGAAAAAGCAGCATGAAAAACAGAAACTTGTCTCGCAAAAGAGAACAGTAAAGTCAGGAAGAGAAAAGCAGTGGGAAATAAAAAAAGAAAAATCCCCACACCCTGCTTATTACCTTTGTGAAAGGCTAGTACAAAGAAGCATGTGTGTGAAAATGGTTTCATGTTTTTGTTACCTGTCAGGACTAGAATTTGGTGTTTAATTTTCTTTGCAAAATTTAATTTGATGATCTAAATTAAAAGGAGGCATTGCTTCAGATGCTCATTAAGTTTTCAAGTTAGGGAAGAACTTCTGAACTCTTTCAGATCTTAAAGTAAGCTGAGCCACTTTCATTTGCTTTTCCAGATTCCTTCTGCATTCTTTCTGATCACTCAAGAAGAATGAAAACCTTTTATAAGAGAAAGGATGGAATTCCTAGAAGACAGGCACGTCTCCCTTTGTAACACAATTACCAGGCCAGTGGGAACGAACATGCTCACCTGCTTCTTGCAAAGCTGAAAGAGAAACATTCCCTGGAGTTACAAGAGAGCAGAGGCATGCCAGTCCAAACACTCAGTATCCTCCTCTCTTCCCATCTCCCCTCTCTGACCTGGGATCGTTCACCCTTTGTGCAACCCAGAAGTGCCAGTACCTTTGCCAGAGAGAACAAGGATTTGATTTCCCTTTCTGTGTACACAACAGCCTTGGCACAGCCTCCCTGAAGCTGGGCTACAGAAAAATACCATCTACCCTACATATGTTGATGCAGCCGGTTCCTGTCAGTAAAAATCTCTCAATTGTCCTCCCCACAGCATTTCATTGTAACTAAGAAACACAGACAAAATTACACTTTTTTTAGAATTTTCTTTTCTTTTAAAGGGAACTAAAGAGATGCCTTAATATAGAAAGAACATAGGAGCTCTGGCTTTTGCATCTGCAAGAGCATACAGGCACATGCACACACATGAAAAATGCTTCCAGAGCTGTCTACAGTGCCAGAAGCAAAGTCGCCCATCTCACAATAAATTCTTGAGCCTGTCCCTCTGCTGAAATAAACTGCAATACCTCTAACTGCAAATCAACTGTAAGACAGAGAACTGTATATCAACAGAGGAACTGATCTGTATCAGAGACTCAATATAAACATACCTCCCCTGAGTTCACAGGCTGCTACAAAAAACCCTTGGAAGAGATCCCTCAAAAAAAAAAAAAAAAAGAATATTTTAACATGCACAGAGCTAGAATGCTCCAAGGATGGTAAGAGACCGATCTAATTGGAGTCATCTGAAAATGCAACTTCAGTATCTGCAGAAATATTTTTTACTGTCACCTCTCCCTATAGTTTAAAACAGGTACTAATAACCAACAACCACAACCTTGAAATTGTGCATACTGTACACTCTTCTGGTCCTCTATAGCCTCAGATTTTCCTTGCACTTTCCTCCCTCTCTCCACCCAAAATAATTTTACTTGGAGGAAAGGTGTATTTACCAGGAACACCTGAATGTCACAGCATGCTTTCATTTGATGAGCTCAGCAAAACCAGAAAAGGTCAAAACCACATCTTCAGGAATCTTTCATCTGACAAAATAATTAAGTTGCTCTTTTGCTGGTAGATGTCCACAGCTACTGTTCTGTGCTTAGTGCTGAAGCAAAATCTCAGCACAGCCAGTGCACCTAGCAGCAACTACTAAGCACGCATCAAAAATCAACTTGGACTCTTCTTTCCCATGTTTGAGTCCCCATGGCATCCTAGTTGGATCACAAGCTGTTCCTAGTTACATTTCCAGAAGCAGTCAAGTCATAAAGAAGTGTACTCACCTGTTGGATCCTCCCTGGGAAGGAAGTTCCTAACTCATTTGAGCTAGACAACTGAAAGGCCAAGCCACGTGGGTGTTCCTCTGAACTGCCAGCCATGTGGTTTGTGCTCCAGAAGGGATAGGCCAAAGCATGAAAACAATAATCAGCAAGATTTGCATAAGGGGGGAAAAAACTCCAAACCTGTCCCACCTGCAGACATTCCATCTTGAAAGACGACTTCCCTCTGCCTGAAACTCCTGTTGCATAACTAACACCATGCTCAGCCTGAGCACGAGCCCAGCAAGGAAAACTGGGATGTTCTGAAACATGTGCTGGAGTTCAGTCTGTGATGCTTATCTGAGTGCAGTCACCACAGCTGTTATGATGCTGTCTGTGAGCACCTGCTACTGAAAACATCACAGCCACTCTGGATCCTGAGACGCTGAACAGTTTTGGTTTGTGTTTTTTGGCTAGGTTATTTTACGTTGTTTTTAAAGAGGATAACATACCTGGATGGGGACTTAAACAGAAGGAGCAGTAATTATTTGGCAGAACAACTGAAGTAACTTCATTAAAAAGGATACTTTTCCATGTCCTTAAGCAGTATTACCGGTCACTTCACTTGGACTTTGGACTGAGCACATTCTACAGAAATGCAAAGGCTTGAGTTGTGAAATGGAGCCCTGCCTGGGCAATTTTCAAGTCCCAGCTCACTGGCTTTTTCTTTGTGTTAAACAGCAAGCACTACAGGGAGTGCGAGAATGAAGCTGATTGTCAAGTGGGACCCTGTGGATGCCGTTCATGTCATTATGAGGGGGGTACAAGAAGTGAGGTGTTAAGAATCAATGCAAAGCAGAGTTAGCTAACACAGAAAGAGCTGCTCGGCATGAGTGAGACAACAAACCGTTACCGTTTTAACTTTATTTTTAGCCGCCGTGAATTTATCAGCTCTTTTAACGTCTTCTGCAAAGAAGTCACTGATGTTTTCTTCTTAAAGGAAGACCGAATACATCGGCAATTAGCTTCTTTTAGAGAATGAAGTGAGGAGGAATTTTTCCCAGAGGCTCTGGCACTCAATCCCACCTACTTTCAGTGGGAGCTGAATGTTGCATGCCTGTGGGCGTGTTTGAAAATCCCGACTTGTTACTCGCTGCTTTTCTACCAAGTACCACAGATCCCGGGAAACCTAGAGCTCACCTGTGTACTGAAGGAGCTGAGTGTCCACTGGTACCAGCAGAAAAGTTTCCAGTTCACTGTCTGTCCCTACGGTGCAGAGTTTGTGCAATCTCTAATTTTTAAAAGCTGTAAACGACACAGTGGCTCTGTCTGCCTGCAGGCTGGTGAGAAGGGGGTGCACACACCCTGCACACAGCTGCCAGGAGCAGTCTCAGCTTTGGAAGCAAGCACGCAGCAGTAAAGGAGCTTGCTGAGGAACCACCACCCTCCCCCGTCCGAGGAGTGAAACACTTGTGCGCACGGCTGTCAGCCTGCCACCCTCCTGATTAAAACTCAAAGTAAAAAACAGCATCACAGGCTGTGATCGAGCACAGCCACTGCTGCTGCAGTTGTGGGCTCAGCGCAGGACGCTGGGCCTTCTCCTGCCGCTCCCAGCCACGAGGGGACGGCGGCACAGCCCTGCCTCCAGCCCAGACACGTGTTCAGGGCAGCGGGCAGCATCCTGCAGCGGCTGCCTGCACAGACACGGCGCCGGCGGCCAGCTCCCGAGTTTTCTGCAATTGTAATGTTAATTGAATAATTTAGGTCCGAAGGACAGGCCGTCAGTCGGGGACAAGGCTCTTTGTAGGACGAACCGGGGTTGTTCCCGCCAGGAAAGCGCCGCTGGGGGGGCTCGGCAGGCGGGATTCAGCCCTGTTCGCTGCGTGCGGGCACAGCCCGAGTAAACAACAGGTTTGGCAGGTCCCTTTAAATCCCTTCAGCCGCACGCATCCGGGCAGGGGGGTAGGAGAGGAGACGGCAACTTTCATCTCGCCAAAGTGAGAGCGCAACGGGGAGCGCTTTCCTGGCGCAAGACGGCGACTTTAAAAAACAAAACAAAAAACCACCCAACCCTAAATAACAACCGGTGAAAAAAAACGCCCCAAAAAGGCAGAGCTCGGTCGCGCCGCTGCCGCCGGGCACCGCGTGGCCCCGGGCACGGCCCCGCTCCCCCGTTAGGGCCGGGAACAAAGACCCCCCCGGGGCACACGACCTACTTTGGCAGGCGGCCCCGCCGGTCAGGTGGAGCGCACACGCGGGTGGCCCCGCGCGGGGCTGCCGAGCGCTCGACTCGCCGAAAGACGAGTAAAAATCAGAAATAAATTGGAAGAGCGCAGGAAGGGGAAGGCGGCGCGCCGGGGAGGAAAGCCCCGAGCGCGGAGGTGGGCGCTGCGAGGCGGCCCCCGCGCTGCAAACGCCGCCCCACCACGCGGTCGCGGAGCTGCCGGCCCATCCGGCGCGGGGGGAGCGGCGGGAAGCGGCGATGGAGCCGCGGCCGCACCGCCGAGCGCCCGGACCCCCGGTTCCGCCGCGGCGGCCACCGTGCCCCGCCGCCCGCCGGCCTTCCCCCCGCCCCCCGCCCCGGTTCCTCATGGCTCCGGCCAAAGGGCCGTCGCAGACCTCCCGGCAACGCGGGCACGCCGCCGCGGGGGCGACGCGGACCCCAGAGCCCGGGGCAGCCCCGGGGCGGCCGCGGGGCCCGCCCGCCGCAGCGCCGGGCGCGGAGCCGTGCGGAGCGCGCCGGCACCCAAAGTTTCACCGCGCCTCCAAACTCCTCCAAAACCAGCAGGCAGCCCCTAAAAAGCACCGTCCCGCGCACGACAAGTGTCACCGCACCGACGCCCGCCAGCCCGGGGCCGAGCCCCCGGCGGGCGCGGAGGAGCGCGCTGCCCCGGCGCGCCGGGAGCCGCAGCACATGCGAGCCCTTTGTTTTCCTGCAGCCGGGCGCTGCCTACGTGCCGCGCCGGGGGCACGCCGCTCAGCCCTCCGGAGCGCCGAGTTAAAACTTGTCGGCGCCGGGCACACGGCGGCAGGAACGGGAGCCGCTCGCACTGGAGCGGCAGCACGCCATCGCCACGCCGGGAGCGCCGGGGGCAGGACGGGGAAGGCCCCACGCCGCGACCCGTGCCACCGCCAGCACGTGTCCCGCCAGCCCACGGCCGCACGGTTCGCTCCTCCGCGGCGCGCACGGGCTCCCCCGCAATCACTCGTGATACCTGGAAACAATAAGAACTGCCCCGCTCTCCCCACGTGAAACACGGGGAGAGAGGGATGGCGGGCACCGGCGGGTCCCCGTCCCCTCCGCACGCCGCTGGCACCAACTCGAGCGCGGGCGCTACAGGTGTGCGCTGCGGCCGCACCTGCGGCACCGCTCCGCACCGGCGGGGCCGCGCCACCCGCGTGGCGAGCCGGGGCAGGCACGCTGCAGCCCGGCATCGCCAGGCAGCCCGCTTTTCCAAACCCGCTCCGCACCTTGGAACTGCTTTCGGAGTTAAATCGTGGGGAACGGGCTCTTTCCTCCGAAAGGCTTGGAGATTTAATCCAACTTTGGGACGGGGGGTGCCAGAAGTCAGAGTTCTAGGGACGGGTCCGCAACAATGCGGGAGGCGTTCCCCTCCGCTCGCGCATCCTTTAAAACTCCACTAATCGAAGGAAAAACCGGGCGCAACGCCGCTCGCAGCAGCCACACGCGCGTCAAAGCGCTGCAAGGCGGCAAAGTCTTTTTGCCGCCGCAAAACTGCGGACAAGCACCGGGGAGTAACTCGGCATGAACATAAACCACCGGCTGCTGGAAAAAAAAAATAAATAAACCCCAACACCACCAAAAATAAAAAAAAAAAGGAGGAAACCCACCAAGAGCGAAGGACACGACACAAACAAAACAAAACAAAACAAGTCACGGACAACAAGGAGCGGGCGCGGAGCCCGGCCGGGGGAGAGGGAAGGCGTCACTCACCCCGCTCGCCTCCAACGCCCGGTGCGGTGCGGGCGCTCCCGGTGCGGCGCGCGCGCTCCGGCTCCCCGCGCTCTGCCGCCGGCGCGGGAGGGCGCGCGAGCCAGCGGCCCCGCCCCCCCGGCCGCTCTGCGCAGGCGCCGTTCCCACGGCTCCGTTCTCATCAATCGGGCCCCGCCGGGCTGCGCGCGCCCCATTGTCCTTTTAAGGCAGAAAGGGCCGCGCGGGAAGCGCGCGAGGGGGCGGCGCCCGCCGTGACGGCGGAGGTGACTTCACGCGCGCGGCGCGCGCCCCCGCCACGCCCCGCACCTGCCTCGCGCCGCCCCGCGAACACGGCACCGCAAACAGCACCGCAAACAGCACCGCAAACACAGCCCGCAAACAGCACCGCAAACAGCACCGCAAACACAGCACCGCAAACAGCACCGCAAACACAGCACCGCAAACACAGCCCGCAAACAGCACCGCAAACAGCCCCGCAAACACAGCACCGCAAACAGCACCGCAAACAGCCCCGCAAATACAGCACCACAAACACAGCCCCGCAAACACAGCACCGCAAACAGCACCGCAAACACAGCCCCGCACCGCAAATACAGTCCGCAAACATCACGGCAAACACAGCCCCGCAAACACGGCACAGCACCGCAAATACAGCCCCGCAAACATCACCGCACACACATAGCTCCGAACATCGCCGCAAACACAGCCCCGCAACACAGCACCGAAACACAGCCCAGCCCCGCAGCATCGCCGCGAACACAGCCCCGCACACGACCCTGCCACCCGCGGCGACACGCCGGTGACACGCGGGTGACACGCCGGTGACACGCCGTCCGTCCCGTCCCCGCCGCACTCAGCGGCGTTTGCGGCCGCCGCACCGAGCCCCGCAGGGAATAGGGAGGGGTTTTTTTTCCGCTCCGGGTTAATTTTAAAGTTCGTTTTCTAAAGCGCTTTAAAAGTCATCAGTGGCTTGTGCAATTTTTCCTGCAGCGTCACAATGGGTGAATTGAAAAGCGGCGTCATCGCAGCCTTTGGGTTCACGCTCTTTTGTGCAATTTGGAAGAGCTGCTCCACGAGGCGGCCGGCAGGTTATGTTGAAATAGATTTTCTTTGAGAACTGTGTCAGACGGATTAGCGTGTGATATACAAGGTAACACCTAAGGAGTTATGACTGAGCACCATTACAGCCTGGGACTGCAATAAAGCTGCGGGCTACTCCTGCCCGGGCTGGCGCTCAAACCCAGCCCAAATATGGATTCCCTTCTTTTGAACTACTTAAAAGTTTAAAAGTTTCCCACAGAATCAACGGCAGCTCTGGCACCACATGCAGGTGTTGCTGAATACTCTAAAACACTGAAATAATGCCAATGAATATCTCTTCTAAAATAATAGTTGGAGTTTTTTTCACGTTAGTGACCTTTGCAGACTAATCCTGATTTAGGCACAGAATTAACAACTCACAAGAACTTTTGCTGAAATTATCCTTTTGCTTCCATCAACAGCACTGGCTAAGACCTGGGAATTTTCAGGGAATGGGACAAGCTACTTTTCCTTACCTTAGTCTGAGGATCTTACATCTTCTCTGCTTGCTTGTAGAGAAGATCTACAAGCACCTCCTTCCTCAGTGCTGCCAAACCAGTCAGTCTGGGCACAAAGCACAGGAGAACACCTCCCAAGGAACCCTCCAGGTTGTCATTTGAGTTTTGGGGGGGTCCTTTTGAAGGATCACAGAGTGCTGCCTCTGCTTCCTTCCAGACACAGCTAAACCAAATAATATTCAACTTGTGAGCCACAGACCAAATGCTGAATAATTTGTCAAAATATTTCTATCATTTTACTGCTTTTAACTGATCTAGGGAACTCCACCAGCACTTTTGGCAACTTTTGTTTACATATGTGTCTGATTTCATCTGCCTCTTTCTTTTTGGTTGGAGGGAGTGATTCTCCCAGATTTTCTCCCATTATTTCCCCATTTCTTTATTCTAGCACACTTGTCAAGGCCCCTTGGTGACATTCCTTTTAGTCCAGCACCACCTAGTATAGCATTTAAATCCCTAAGTGACAATGAAATGACATTTCCAAGGAGAATTCCCTAAGATATCAAGCAGAACCCAATGGAACAAAATGGATCTCTCAGTGCCAATCAGTTGCTGCCCTCATCACCACCATGCTGAACGTTCACAGAACATCTCAGGGTGGGCTTTGATTGCAAACAAACCAGCATCAGGACAACTTCTCTGGTATTTATTTCACAGCTCTGTGCCCTTCCACTCCAAATCTCATGAGGACAGGTGTTGCTGTAACCTGGGGAGGATTTGAGTTTCCAAATTCGGTGCTGCTCCAGCCTGTGAACAGCTCCATCATTCCTGTCCTCTCAGAGGAAAAAAACCTTCTATCCACAGAATCCCAAATGGCAACACAGAAATGAAAAACATGGTCCAGCCTTCATTTCTGAAACATCTCTGTTTCCCCTGAAGTGTTTGCTGATGACGTTTCAGGGCTATGCTGTAACTCCACCGTGGTTTGAGTTTTCATTTTTGGCTGATAGCCAGCTTGCAAAAAAATAAAAGGCACTCAAATACCTAATGAGCTTTCATCAATGTTCCCCTAGCCCCTTCCCCTTGAGCAAGTCCTGTGTGCTGTCCACAGCATCAGAGGGACACCTTGTCTGACCTCACTGTTTGGAAAGAGGGTGATGGAAAATAGCCCCTAGCCTGGGACAAACTTGGAGAGTTTAATTTAAAAATGCAGATATCTGAAACAATGCACGCATTTTTACATTACAGGTAAAGCCTCATTTCACAAGGTTCTTTTTTTTTTTTTTAAATTAAGCATCTTCCTTTCCACTCAGAGCTTGGTATAAAGGAGGAGTATGGGATTTCACAGAGATCCCAGGTGACCTTGAATATGAGCTTTAGACCAGAGGATTTGTCCTCATCCAGATCAGTTCTGAAAAACATTTACTTTAAGAATGCATGTGGAAAACTAACTAGACTGTTTCTGTGCTCCAGTTAAACTGGTACCTTCCCTGCCTGGACTCTTAATTATTTTATCTGGAAAGCTAGTTTATGTCAATTGTGTAATAATAAAGTGAACCGTGAGGGTTTTTAAAACACAAAACATACATGTATCATCAAGGTCTGAGGCAGAGGTGCTAACAGAGAGAAAAAGGAGGGCATTTGCCAGCCAAGACATCTGATCCTATTGTGTTATTTTTCAATATTAATGAATAAGTAAACACAAATAGGATACTTGTTTTTAGGTGAAGAGCAGCTGTCAAGACAAAACGCAGACAGCTGTTTCTACTTTAAGGAACTGCTCAATGCTCCTCAAACTGTCAAATGCTTTTTTGTAACTTGAGTAATTTTAAAATTTTCTTTCTTGGCTTAATGATTGGCCAAAATATTTTGAAAATATTTACCAGGAATTCTTTAAGGGAAAAAAAAGTGCTGATTGACATAGAGTTGTAAATAAGGTTTTGCTAAGGAGTACAATTTCAGAGTGAGGTGCCATCAACAAATGAGTTCTTTAGTTCTGCTTTCACCAGTTGCCCATGTAAGTAGCAGCATGTTAATTTTTTGAAGGTGCAAATGCTTTGAAAACTGGTAGTTGTGAGAAAGCAGTTTAATAAAGAAATGGGATTTTCACCATTTTAGGTTTTAGGCCAAATAAGAGATGGCTACAAAAAATGACAGCAAAGCCTGATGATAATCAAAATTGATATTATGATATTCATGCTTCCAGAATGAAGCACTCAAGCTACGAGGCTCAGAGAGACAGGAACCTGAACTGGCTTACTCCTAGGAACAAAGCAGATGATTTATAGCCCAGCCTAAGAAATCCATTAGGGCTTAACAGAGAATAACCTTTCTGACACATTTTTAATTGACATTTCAAATTCCTTAAGAGGAAGATAATTCTCTTAAATTCTTAAGGATTCCTCAAATTCTATAGCAAAATGACCATTTTTATTACTGGTTAAACACCTTTAATTCAGCTTCTCAAGCACTGCTGGTTTCTTTGCAGCACTATTGCTTTCATACCTATTAAAGCCAGTAAGACTATTCTATGGGGATTTATATTAAGGCGATTTGAAGACACCATTAAGAAGATCAGCCCTCTCTGCCTGCCAGGCTGTTTCCTGCCAATAAAGTTATCCCCCCTCATCCTGTCATTTGGGGCAGTTCTGAAAACGGAGACCATGTTTGGAAACCTAAAATAGATTTCTCCTCTGAACAGAGACCCCATCTTTCCCAGCAGTGTGGGGGATTTTATACTGCAGATTTCCCAGCAGATTTTATACTGATGATTTCAGAGTAATCTTTAGGGAAGAGGAAGTTGATAACTCCTTTGGAGGCTGCTCTGTAGGCTTAGTCTCAGGTGGGATCAGTCAGGGGACAGAATTTGCTCTTTGAACTTTCTTACTGAACCTAAGACTCCTGACCAGGTACATCCATCTCCTTAATACTGTTTTCTACTGCAGGGCCCTGAACACAGACACAGCTGGCTGAGAGAAGATGAAAAGCAAGGCTAGGTATTTGGGAGAGCATCCATTGTGTCCAGGAAGCCATGCTGTGGTGTGACAGACTTGTCATCTTGATCTCTTCCTCAACAGGAATCAAGAAGGTAAATAGGAGTGCTTGGGAATGGAAACTTTTAGGGAAGCAGATCGGTTTTTCTCTGAAATGTCTGATGCCTGAAATCCTCTGCTGGGAGCAGCCAGCATGGGGGGCAAGAGGACCTGCCAGGAAGGGTTTTCTTACAGGGGTAAGGTACTCTGCTAAATAAAACCAAGAAACCTGAGGCAGTTCTTTCCAGGCTAAAGCATCACCCATTCTTTCTTCAGAAAGGTTTGTCCTCACTGACACTACTTAATCTACAGTACCAGCAGGCAGAACGAAAGGAAAAAAGGCACTTTGAGAAGGTGACAGAATTTCAGATTTCAGACTTTGACTGCAGAAAGCCAAAGAAACTATGGAAAACACACCTCTGTGGGCAGTTTCCAGTGAGCCAGACAAGGCAGAGGATAGTGATACCTCTCCAGACTCAGGTACAAGTCTCATGAGGAGAAAAAGCATTGCTGACCTTCTTGCCAAGCTGCCAAAGGCAGATGCAGTAACTGCAAGTCTTCTGGTGAGGAAGAGGAGCTGTGGGCAGACTTGGCTAATCAAGCAAAGGAGGCAGCTGGAGGAGCTGGTCCTTGCAGGAAATCTGCAGAATCTGCAGTCAGGATCACAAGCTTTGATCAAGCAGCCAAGAACCAAGTGGAAATCTACCGCCAAAATCTGGAGGGAGGAGCTGGAGGCAAAAATTTTTGCAAGGGTAGGAGGGAATGGAGTTGACTAACAAAGCCACCACATTACAGAGATAACTTCAGATAGCTTAATTGGATTGAATCAGTTAATTGGACTGCAACAAATCAACCAAATTTGACACTCAACATCCTCTGAAAAACAAGCCAAGGGCAGGTGGAGGAAAAGAGCAGGCAGGGAGAATGCAGCAGAAAGGGAGGAGGCAGCAGGATACATCCCCCTTCCTCAGGGCAGAGGCATCCCATTCTGAAAGTGAAAAGAGGATAAGAAAACATGAGATGCTTTCCAGGAGGAAGTATTCACTCACAAAGCTATGTAGACAAGGGGAGGGAAGAAGCAGGATGGGCAAGCTTCAGGCAAAATTTTAGCAGAAATTGATCATGGGGATCCCCAAAAACAAGTTGGGTCCCATAATGGATGTTCAGAGTTGGGGGTGAACTCTACAGAGTGATGAAATAGAAATAAACCCAAACCAGGACACACATGTGACCTTAGTGATGTCCCTCAGGTCTGCCAGCCTGTTCAGATTGCAAATTACAGCATGCAGAGAAGTCAAGGGACCCAGATGTTACCTCCGGGGCAGAGGTGGCAGAGCCTGAGCCACAAGCCTGTGTGCAGCATGACCCCTGTGCTCCACAGGCAGAGTGATCTGACAGACATCTCAGGGCCAGCGGGAAAGTTCCTCTGTCTTCACTGTCCCCATGATGCAGAGATCACCAAGGACACCAGGACCTATTCTATTTGCATGTAGAAGGGAGGGGATGGGATGCAAGAAGGTACTGCCCTGCAGGCTCAGAATGTTTTGCAACTTATTTCCACTTCCAGGAAAAATGTACAAAGCCTGTCAGAAAGGAAAGGATGGGTTTTGAATCAGGAGAGTTTAGGACTTCTATACCACATACCTTTTACCTCCCAAAGAAGTTACTTTGGTTAAAGCCACATCTGGGGTTTTCTGTCTCTTTCTCAGTCAGTAGTGATGCCTTTCTGGAGGCTGTCCTAGAACAGAGACTAGATGGAGCTAAAGAATAAAGTAGGTATTTATTAGAAGCCTTCAACAGATCCACCTTGGGCAGCACAAGAGCCCAACCAGGGCTACACCCCAGATGAACCCAAAATGGACAACCGGTCATGGGGTCTCACACTTTTATAAGTTCTGGTCCATTTGCATATTGCAGTTAATTGTCCAATTATAGCTTCAGTTTATGAAGTCCTGTCCTCCTTGTTTTTCTCTCTTCAGTCCACGTTGTTTACACTCTTGGGCCTGAAAATTGGATCACTTGTCCTTGGTCCCCAGCTAGAGAAGGAAGTGCTTTGTCTCCCTACTCTGGGAAGAGAGCTTACCATCCCCTAATATGAGGCACAGAATTAAAGCAGCCCAGAATCTGAAAAATACAAAAGCTAAAACCTGAGACATCAGTAGGACGTGACTGGGTTTGTGTGTTGTGGTTATGGCTGCTTAGGAGCTGTGGGAGAGGAAACACTCCAGCTTGGGCTGAGCTCACCTGGGCAGCAGGGGGCTTGGGAAACAGTGCCCTGAGGCACACGAGGGTGGCACCTTGAGCAAAGGCATCCCCAGGACTGGCTGAGCAAGAGCAGCCTGCAGGGATGGCCAGGCTGTGAGGAGGTGCCCTGGGATGGCATTGTCCTCCAGGCATGGGCACTTTATGAAAAACAGCTAAACAAAGTGGTTGCTATTTACAGAGTAGCAAGCTGGCTGGTCAGAAACATTTCAAAAACTGGCCTTTCTAAAACCACCTAGCAGTGTGGTTTCTGAGATGCTATTTTCAACATGCTGTCAAAACAAATCTCTATCCATAGCTGAACTGACTGACTCTTCTTGTCAGGATGACTACCCTTAGCAGTGGTTGAACCAGTCCTAACTCAAGGTTTCAAAAGCAAGAGCAATATTTACTGGTTGATTTGCATTATCTGTAGGAGGAAAGTGGGAAAACTGGATAGCTCTGGAAATGACCTCTTGTGCTGATCCTTCTTTGCCCTGCACGTGTCAGGGCTCAGTACTCCACTCAGAGTGGATTGGGGAATCACAAACATCCCATTCACACCATGTAGTAAAAAAAAAAAAAGTTTGAATGGACTAAATTCCTCCTGCTTGGACGAAATGCTTCATGGTGAGCAAAAGAGTTTGAGGTCCCAGGTAATTTCCTCTGTGCCACCTTGTACCAGCCACAGTCCCAGACAGACCCCAGACTGCAGGTCTGGCCAGGAAATTGTTCCTTCTACTTCTAGACCCTCAAGCTCTTCCAAAACAGAGAATCTTGACAATTCAGCCACACAAAAAAGGCAAGGAGGGACTCAGCTGCCACCCTCAGGAGCAAGGGTGCCCATCTAGCAGATGTGTGCGAGGTGGGAATGTCCAGGTCTTTCCCACTTGTGTGTGTAAGTGTTCAAATGCTTCTCACTTACACATTCAGGCCAAACTCACCCTCTTATAAAACCCATCCTGTGGTAAATTAGAATAAGTAGCCATTCATAGAAGGTCTGCAAAACAGGAGGGGTTTTGTTTGTGCCATTCTTCAAGGCAGCAGCAGCCCCTTAAAGCCTCTTTTATAAGCTGTGGTAAATGGGCTCCCAGCATGCTCCTTACACTGAGTCAGCATGTAAATCCTGACTGGGGCACTGGAAACAACATTCTCAGGGTGTCCTGGCAGAGAGATACCAATGACTAAGCTCAGAAGTCAACTTCAAATCAATGGCACTTATTTATCTATCCCTATACAGACTAAAATGTCTGATGTGTACCTGGTGCAGGCACTCAGCTTCTTGGGGGCTGAGTGAAACAGGTCAGTGCCACAGCCCCCTTTCCTTAGGAACCCTCTGCACAGGTGCCCTGCCCATAGCAGCAGAGCCCTGAGCTCTGGCAAACATGGTGTGGGTTTGCAATCTGTGTGCTGTGACAGTCCCCTCCATGGCCATGACTCCCAAGAACCCTCTGCACAGGTGCCCTGCCCATGGCAGCAGAGCCCTGAGCTCTGGCAATCTGTGTGCTGTGACAGTCCCCTCCATGGCCATGACTCCCAACACTCCTTGCCTTGAGCCTGAGGTGCTCCTGTGCTGGCTTCTGCTTCCATCCCACCTCTGGGGACAGCAGGACCCAGTGATGCCTGCACTGCTGTTTCCTTCCAGGTATTTTGGTGTGTCTTCACGCTGGCCAGTTTCTGCTCTGCAACAGCAGCCCTCCCTGCTAGGTTTTTGTAATCTGCCATCCTCACTGCTTCCTGCTCCACCGTTTTTAATACTTTGAAGGCAGAGGAAGACTCAAGACTTCCCTCCAACAGGTAGCTGCAGTCATGCTTCAGGCAAGTCATTCTCTAAATGATCCAGGACCATTTTGAGGCAGCAGTTATCATAGCAGTTACTCATTTTCCATTCACCAAGACTGTAGTGGTTGGTAGACCATCTGCGTGTGTGAAATTCACATACAGCCCTCACAAAAACACTGAGAGTAGCTGGCTGTAGCATCTTAACTACATTTCTCAGAGAAATTTAGGCTGAGTGGCTGGAGTGCAACCTGTTACCATCAATGGGGGAAGCCCTGCTAAGGAATTAGTTGGATGTGGTGGGGTGTGACAGCTGCTTTAGACTTGAAAACATCCAAAAACTTCTTGAGGAAGCATGACATGTTCCCTTCAGTGCTAGTTCTCTGCTGGCACTAAGGGCTTATAAAACTCACCTGTTCTATGTGTGGTCCTGGCACTTCCCTCTCCTTAAACAGGAAATGAGAGTAACTAATTTCTTTGAGGTAGTCAATAACCTGTTGCTGGAAATCTCGTGTTTCTCTCAGCTAGGATCAATAATGCCCAGAACAGCAGTCACAGCCCCTCAGCACTCAGCATTAACCAGTTGCAAAGTACAGGTACCATAAAGTGATCTTACAACAAAGGACCATCCAAAGTGTTCATCAAGAGACAGCATCCATTCCACACAGATGTCTCAAAAAGACACAGGGCTACCCATGGTGTGTGAAGCAGAGTGGAGTCTTCTGTCCTGGGAAAATAAACTGCACCACTGTGTCCAGCTAAGAAATTAATCTAGTCTCTTACCAGAAAGCTGGGGCTGGCACAGAGACCATCCCTTGTCCTCAGGTTATGAGGTGTCTCTGACCAGCATGAACACATCTAGGGGGCCAAAGGCAACAGGGATTAGCTTCTGGAAGGCAGAAGGAAGCAGTACCTGGATGTGCAGACTGGCTCTAGTGCACAGCTAGCCAAACATACTCCAGTTATTCTCTTTTCAGGAAGTGGAGGCTGCTGTGACTGGATAAAAACCACCTGATCTAGATTGTATCAGATGAACCTTAGTAAGAAGGTCATAAAAAAACCTGTCAGCTTTCATGTCTCATACTGCTCACCAACACAGGATGCCCAGGGTGAGACAGAAAGTGAGAGTGATAGAAAGAATAAATCAAACTGGTAACTACTACCTGATAATTTCTTCCAGACTGTGCAGCTTGTAGGTCCAAGAGCAGTTTAGTCTGTATGGACCCGTGTTAGCTGCGCAAATTCTGGGTACTAAACAAGGCTGGATTCTGACATAAAGCAACATCTTGGAACAAAGTTTTTCACTAGACACAGAGACACAATCTTCTCCCAAAACTAAAACAAGAGAGGAACTGTGATTTTTGGTTTGAACAAAGCCTACAATGATATTTTTGATCCTAGTCTGCTTGCAAGATGGCAAACATTGACTCAGTGGGGCATTTGTGCCTGTAGATCTGGTTCTTTGGGACAAGTAACTTAAACTGAGATTACAGAATGAGATGAACTCCTACACAATTCAAAGAAAATACATTTTCAAACCTCCGTTCTCATCTGGAACTTTTACAAACCCTTTATGTATTGTTTCTAAAGCCCTGCTAACTCTACTATAATAGTGGTGGCAGGACCTTTTAGTGAATGGGAAATGTTTTGTTTCTGCATTAAGGCAGAAGCACTTCTCCAAATGTCTCCATATTTCAAGAAACAGGTATTTAGGATGGCTCATTCTGTCTGCTTTGCAAGGCTACAATATGCACTTGGTTTTACATGCTCTTGTAATCCCAGAGGTCTTAGTTTAGTTGTCTTTAGAGGTTTTATATATTCAGATTAGAGTGCTCAAAAATTGGATCAAATTCTTTCAAGCTAGTCTGGCATTGGCACAGCTGAAGAATTAAATCAGGTCTGTTCCATAGCATCTTTATCAGGTGCAAGGAGCAAGTAAGGAGTTTCATTTACTCACTTTTGCATCAAGGGTTCATTCTGTGAATGAAATATGCTTGGATTTTGATAGAAATGTGCATACACAGGAGCTGTGTCTAATATTGGACTTGACTTTATTCCTGGCTACACACAAGGAGTTTCCCTCATTTGCTTTTGCACCAAGAGTTCATTCTGGTTCATTCTGTGAATGAAATACGCTTGGATTTTGATAGAAATGTGAATACACAGGAGCTGTGTCTAATATTGGACTTGACTTTATTCCTGGCTACACATTCGTGGGTTTTTCCCCTTTATTTTACACTACAGCAGATCTGCTGTAGCAGAGATTCAAGAACACTCTCTTGTCTCATCAAAACTTTTTTCTCCTGCTTTGATGTATGGGTTTTTCCCCTTTATTTTACATTACAGCAGATCTGCTCTTGAACAGGCATTGTGCATTTAGACAGAGATTCAAGAACACTCTCTTGTCTCATCAAAACTTTTTTCTCCTGCTTTGATGTGTTTTGCCTTCCTGTTACCTTGCTCCTTGTGCTAAGAACACAATGCCCTTGGAGAAATCTTGTTTCACTGCATATTCCACACTCTGTATATCTGTGCTAACTCTAGAGATGGGCAAAGCACAATGCAAAGGTGTTCAGAGTGCTTTGGCCCCTGCCTGCTGTTTGCCCTCTGAATTTCATGCATTTTTAATTATACACACTTCTGTCTCCAGATTAATGCTTTCATGAAGAAAGCCTGGTATTCACTTGATTTGCAGCTATCCACTTCTTCACAAGCAAAGTCCTGTTTCATAACAGCCTTTCTGTAACTTGGGTGCTGGTTATACCACAGAACAATGTTTTAATAAATGTTATTTACATTTTTCAGGGTAGCTAGAGGGGTTTTGGTTTTAATTAGCTGAGTAAGAGAGTCATGAGTTGTTATACAGACACAAAAAGAGCTGCTACCATCATCTCCTTACCCATGGCTCCTGTGCCAACAAAGGGAAAAACAGTACAGGCCCTTGCAGGCAAGTATTTTTTGGGAAGAGGGGGAAAGGGGAAATTGATGAAGATATTACAGTGGTATTGTGCCTGGAGTCCTCAGTAGTTTTCCCTTACCTGATTAACTGCCTAAGCCAGAAGTAGAAAGTCACTTCGACATTTGGGAGGAGCAAAGGGAGTGCAAGCCCTCCTGCCATCCTCCCCCACGCAGTGCTTTGCTGGGGGGAAGTCAGAGAGGTGCTTGCATGGGAACACTGCCTGCTGAGAATGAATTCAAATGAATTATGGACTCCCTCCTCCCCCCTCTTGCTGCTGCTTCCTTCTCTTTCCTTCTCCTTCCCTTCCTTATCCTCAGCACAAAAGTCTCTCAGAATCCCCCTGCTTATGAAACTTGGAAGGAGCAAGGTCCAAGGGACAGAGGGGCATCCCAGGGGTCCTGTAAGGAGGATCTTGCTCAGCAGCTCAGCTTATGATATCTCCAGGAACATGGCCAGCTTGGATGATGAACCAGACAAGGCATGAGGCTTACAGTACTTGGCAAAATGCACTGCACTTTGGTAGCCCTGCACCAATTTTTGATGAAAACTTCCCAACACTTTGGATGCTTGCAGGAGCTGATCCCATTACAAACAGATTTAATTTCCAACGTCAAAAGAAAACTTAATTTTGTTACAGGCCAAGTGCAGGTGAAAGATGTGTGCATCCTGCTGAAAAACGTTCCTGAAAACAAGAGCCTGGAGAGGCTGTGGAGGGGACAAAAGGGACATGCCTGTCCTCTACGGCCAGTCCCTGCTCTGCCCCGGGGAATGAGGGCTCAGATTTGCCCCCACTTGCTGAGGGGGATCTATCTAGAACATCCTGCACTTTGTGATAAGACAAACCATGCTGCTCACGGCTCTGCCCAGAGTCCACACCAGCAGCCTTCACCGTCAGTGTCCTGCTTGTCACACCCTGTGTCCTGCCACTGCTCTCTCCCGGGCTCTCTGAACTGCAGAGATCAACACGAGGCTGTACAATATCTTCCTTAGCACAAGCCTGGCCCTTCACAGAGATAACTATTTGTGCTTAAAATGCTGAGATCACCCAGAAGCCAACTCTTACGTGGAAGGCTGGGACTGTGCTAATAAACATTGTGCATTGAAAGCAGCAGCAACAACAGTCATTTTTTAATTTTCCCAAAAGAGGGTCGCTTCCCTTCTGTGCACAAACTAATAGGTTTTTCAGACTACATTGTTCATGAATGCCTGTCTAAACTCATCAGTTTTAGGAACTTTGACTTCAGCAAGCCATGGTGGATCAGCTTGTATTTGCACTTCCAGGACACACATTTGAATTGAAGATCAGCTAGTTCATTCCTCACTTTTTAGCATTGTGCCAGTTAAACACAAATGACTAAGCCCAGAGCAGCTATCCTATTTCTCACTGAACACAGCTACCCACACTACCCCTGTCTAGCACAAATTCCTGCTGACATCTGAAATTCTCTTCTAACAAAGTCCATCCCGAGGATGAACGAAATAGCTTCTCTGGCCTGCAAGTTTTTCCTAGTTCTCTCGTATTCCTGTTACCATGAATGGAAACTTTTCCCACAGCTTTAGGAACATGAAAGCTGGGCAGAGGCATAGGGTGATGTTTCCACTTACATTCCCTGAATGCAGTTTTTCTTTAAGCCATTTTATGGGTTGGGGGAGAATATCCTGTGCACCACACCCACTTCTAGCCAGCTTCACACTATTTATACAGTCAGGAACCACAAACCATCTGCAAGAAGTTCAGATCTCAGGCAAGCCAGCAGCCACACTGATTCTGAGCTGGAGGGCTCATATTGCATGGTCCAGCTTAGAGCACATTCTGTTGATCTCATGGGGTAATGACAATCCAAAAGCTGAACGTGTGCAAGCAGACAAACTCAGGTGAGAGCACTGAGCATGAGAAACAGGCTAAGGAGACTTCATGGAAGAGTTCACACTAGCTCAGGTACAGAAGCACAGAGTCTTTGGGACGACTTCCCAGTTCATTTGAAATTGGATCCACGCCTTTAAAAAAACCTCACAACCAAACAACAGCACCAAAGATGGTTCTGTCATACTGACCACTTCTGATTGGAAATTTCTCCCTAGCACTTCACAGCCCTTGCACCTTGCATTTTCTGGTACGGGTGTGGGGGACCTGGTATGATCTATTTGGGCTTGCAATGAGCAGGGACAGGCTGTGGGGCAGAGAGAGGACAAGATTAACTCGATGTTAATGAATGTCTGTACCTCCTACAAGAGCTATGGACTCAAGATGAAAAGCCATGGAAAGGTTCTTTTGCAATATATTTTTCCTCCCTTTTGGTAGGTAATCACTGCCATCCCCACACAACAGCCAAGTAAGGATTTTCATGAATTTCTGCAGTGCTTAATCACATTGCTGATAGCAACCATAATTCCTGTATGGTAGCTAAGTAGGAAGAAAGCCTATTCTTCTGTCTGGACAACTACAAAACTTTCCAACCACACACAGCCTGACAGACTTGCAAGCCCAGAACACCACGAATCAACAGGTTTCACCAATGCCTTTAAACTGGATTTAACCACAGGTGAGACCTCAGGGCACTTCTGTCACAGCAGCACTGAAAAGCAGCTCTCAGTCACACACCAGTGGATGCTGCAGGGGCAGCTGCTGACCCCAAGCATGAACAATCTTTCTTGGTGAGGCAGAACTGCCTGCAAGAAAGTCCCCCCACTCTGTACATCAGCTCCCTACCTGCAAGATGGGATATGACACAAGCAAATTGCTTAAAGCTCTTGGGGCAAGTCAGGGAGACTTAGAAATCAAAGCCACATTTTCTGGTCTCTACTGTGTGCCTCTGTAAGAAAAATAAGGAATTTGTCTTCTAAAATTGATATCTAAATTATCAATATATTGTAAAAAAACCCCAAACTGCCCGAGTCCATCACATCTAGATTTCACTCTTGCAAACAGTTTATTTTTGCGATGTGTAAATGTATCACAATGTATCACTTGGGTGCCTTTGAAGGAATGAACTCTGTATGGGAGGACAGAGCTGGTGGCAAGATTCATAAAGATTAATGCTTGCACAGCCTCCAAGGGCAAGCTGCCTCTGTTGGACTTCTTTAGGCGTAATTAAAAGCAGCTAGGTGAGGTTTCTCCTTGCAAGGCCTGCTGAAGGAGCCCATCTCTTCCCACTGGCTGCAGGGACAGGGTAAGGCAAATGGCTTTCCCAGGCTAGCACCAACCTTTTTGGAAACCTCTCTTTGAAAGCAGGAGAATGCAAGGATAGCAGAGCACCAAATACAACATCTCGCTGCTATTGAGTTTAATTTTAGTTTAGACTTGTATAAGCTGGCCATGGGAGCAGGTGAAACTGAATGTCCTGTGTGAAGCTGGGGACATCTCTTACAGATTATTCTACTACTCAGTGACTGGTGTGAACACCTGAGTCTCTCTTATACAAACCACAGCTATTTTACATTTATGGACCCCACTGAATCCATTACTGAATGGTGACAAGGTTGTCATTAGACCATCTAGCAGTGAGCTCCTTTTCAGCATGAAAAATACACCGTGGGTAAAGATCAGGGGTGCTGGCTGTGTTCCCTCCTAAGGCTTTTCCCTCCCTCCCTCCCTCCCTGCCTCCCTGCCTCCCCTCAGGACTAATTGAGGCTTGGTTCAAGGCAAAAATAATTGGCCTGGTCACATTCTGACAGAGGAAGTTCGTTCAGAGGATCTGAGATGCCCTGTGAGGTCTCCAGGGAATGCAGATGGGCCCTGTGGAGTGTCAAGCCTTCCTGCAGAGCCACTGCAGCTCCCCACTGACAAATCAGCTCTGCAGCAGCTTCAGCAGAGAGTTTACCACAACCAGCCACCAGATAGCAGACCCGTACAGGAATTTCCCCATTCCCCTCACACCCTGTGCTGGGCTCCAAACAGCTCATGATAGATGGCTGACAGAATAGCAGGAGAGAGATCAGGAATGTCAGCAATGAAATGCTCCCTGACTGCAGCCACAGGAACCTCAGCCTCTGGAGCTGATGGGGTGACAGACAGAGAAGCAGTTTCACACACCATTTCACTGAACACTATTTATTTTTTTTTAATTGAACAGGCTTACCCGAAATGCTGGAAAGGAACAAACCAGGCTGACGAGCTACTTCAACTCCTAGCCATGTCTGTTTTCTCAGTTTTCTTCTATTCCTCCTTTGCAGAAAACACTGCAGTGCTCCCAGACTGCATCAATGACAGCACAGTGGAGAGCAAGTTATTTGCACTTGCTCACCTGGACGAGCTCAGTTCTGCCCTACTTAAGTACTGACTGCCTTTAAGATGTCAGACCTCAATATCTCTAATTTACACACATTTAGTAAGGAGGTGTAAAGGTATGGCCACCCACTGATATTTGGCAATAAGCAGCTCTATAGATTTTATTCACATCTATAATGTTGATAAGCACCAGTATCTCACACAATATATTTTAGGATTCACACATATATGGTCCCAAGCTCTGAGACTTTCAGTCCTTTCCAGAGATTCTCTGCCTCTCTAAACAAAGTTCAAGCAAATGAACAGACATGCTGCACCTCAGACACACCATGTACACACTCATGCAAGGCTCTGCATTTCAAACTACCAAAGGTTCCAAAAATTCTCCTATTCTTGCCAATTCCAGCATATCTGAAGCTGGGAGGGACATGGGGAAAATTTCTGAAAATCTAGTCCAACTTAGAATAGAGGGAATGTCACTATTTTTTCTTTTTTTTTTTTTTTTTTAATTTGCACCTTTTTTGTTGTAGGCACCCATCTCTCTCTCATCCATCAACCCTCCACCTTCCACAACATGCTGCCTGACAGACTGGAGAGCACGAGCTTCATCCCAGCATTGTAACCCTGAGTTCAAATATCAGAGCAACTCAGGCCAAGAGAGGAAAGAGACCCTTTGCTACAAGTTAATCCCATCCTCCTTCTCCCCACTCCTCCAGATACCGAGGGCAAAGCAATCCCAGTTGCCAAGCAAACGCCACCCTGGTAAGAGCTAGGCTTCACTGTGATCCCATTTCTTCCCAGTCACATTTTCCACCCAAGCCTTGGAAAAAAGAGCTTCTTGGGCTCAGCATGGCCTCTGCCTCCCGTTGTGTCGGGGAGGCAGAAGGGCTGGTTTTGGGAACAGTCCCTCACACCCCCTTCTCCCCAGCTTTGCTCCAGCAAGTTCCCAGTACCAGAGTCACCACCAGCTGGATCATTGTTTGGTTTGCTCCCTCCAGGTTCAGATCAGCTCCTCAGCTTGAGACCCAAATCTCTTGGTTCCTCTGCAAGGAGAAAGTGACACCAACCATTATTCTCACAGTTTTATTTGTAAAGGACATAGCATGAAAAGCTGTATTTCAATGTACTTCAAAACCTGAAAAACCCATGTCGGTCTGTGGTGTGTATGTTAAAGTGCTTGATATAACAATACTATTACTAATGTTGTCTTGAAAATAATCCAGTTCTTATTCCGTTAGTAGTAATGTAAAGACAAAATATACTTAATGGAGACATTTAGGGATCATTTTTAAGCTATACAGGGTACATTTGTACATTTCAAGTGTAACACACAACGTTTCCCCCTCACGATGCGCACCTTCATTTGATTGAAAGAAGGAATTCTCCCAAACCTGCCGCGCAACTACCCTAAAAACACGTTTTTGAACAATGATAGCTAATTTCACAAACCAACTTGGAATAAACATGAGTAGATTATTCACTAAACAGTACAACTTCATTTATTTCAGAGAATTATAAATACACATTTTGTACACAGTGAGGCATTAGATTCCCTGACTCCCTCAAGTTATCATGCTGGCTGTTAGTACAACTGGACTATGCAAACTCAGACATCTGCAGATGGGCATTGGATAGGAATTTTTTTGTTTTTTTACAAAGCAGATACCAGAGAGCTTTGGTCTTTTCCAAGATTCCCTTTCTCAACCAAAGAAGGTGCTTTAACACTGAAGTAAAAGCTGTGTTAGCTTAGAAGAATCCTGATGAGCTTCTCACCATTCTAGTGGGTAGAATGATTTCTGTAAACCTTACAGAAAAAAACCTCACAGTTTCCAATCAACAAAAGTAGTCTACTAAAAAAAACCAAAACATACATGGTAGAATAAAAATTCACTATGAAGAACCATTCTCCCAAGGTTGTCAAATAACTACTCTAGGAATCTGAGGCACTCAGCTGTGCCCCTTTCAACATATCTTGGGGTGGTTTATTGCCTACAAGGAAACATGAGACATACATAATTTTTAATGTATTATTATTAATATGATGTGAAACCTGACAAAACCAAACAAGTCAACACTTGCTGAAAAAGCTGAGGTGAAGTTGTGTTAAGTGCTAAAGGTTTCTTAATGTAGTCTGATATGGGGAAAGGCCCTGATCTGAATTTCAAAAATTCTCACGTTTTGACTCCTTTTAACTTAAGAAAGACTTAATGTAGTTATTGCCTTTTTTCTCTGTATGTGGTTTATTCATTTAAATGAATGACATTTCTCCTTTATCCTGCTTGCACTTAACCCTTGCCATGTCAGATGAATGCTACAACTGTGCCAGACATACGTAGCCTTTGGAGAAGTCTGCAGCAATGTACTTTGGGAAGCATCCATCCTGCAAATGCAGATGATGCTGTGAAGAAATCTAAGGACTAAAGAGGTGGTTATTTCAGTAAAATGAAAGCCACTTAGACTGGGCTGGGCGTGAAAAAATCCTGTACAGCAGTCATTAGACATGAAAGGCCTGAGCTGTAATAGAAATCAAAACATCCTAAGCAGTCATTACCAAATAATGCTGCCACATGGTTTCTGGTGCTAAATGTATAATTCATTGATAGAGTTAAGTACAGGGACACATTTTCAATTGCTGCTGAAGGGCTGTCATGCTTCGTCTGCTGACTTTAAGCAGACACGCCTGGCCACACAGAAAATCCTAACACCCCAAATTTCACATTTCTGGAAATGTAAGAGATGTCACACAACTGTGGGCTCTAGCTACTAACTCCAGACAACATTCACAGCCTTTACATTAATTATTCACACCCACAGCAGAGACATGGCAGTGGTGCCTGCAGTATTTGGGATGAGTTCAGTCAGCTTAAGGAAGCACAAGCTCAGGAGGAAAGAATGGTTACTGAAAGCTGGAACCCTCATTAAAAGTGGAAGGCTCCTTGACAGTGTTATTTTACTTCTTTCCTAGAAACAAAACAACTTCTATAACATAAAACTCTCCAATGAAACAAAGTTACACGACGAGTTTTCTTCTGGCTGGGAGTCTGACATGAAAGTTTGACACTGAAGTGAGTCCTGTTCTAAAAATCGAGCAGCAGAAGGACCACAGGAAAGTAGAGAAGCTTGACAAAAGGCAGGTGAGAAAGCAAATCCTAATTTTCATCCTCTTTCTTTGTCCTTATCTCCCATCCCTCTTTCCACCATGTGCACGCTATGCCAAGACCCGGCCACCATTGCCAAGCCCCACTTGAGAGCACAAGGTGCAAGGCAACACTTACAGAACCAGTCAGAGGCCCTTCCCAACCTCAGCTGACAGTGAGACTCCAAAGAATCCACTGACCAAAGGCCCAAGATTGTGGGGAATAAACAAGTGAAAACAAAAACCTGTATTTAAACTAACTTCCAAAAATTAAAATCAGGTGAAGCTAACTGCGTCATCAGACCCTTCCAACTCCTATCCACAACAATGGAAAATACACTCTGTACTTGCTGCATGGCATTCACAAGGTGATTTTGATATAATCTCTTGTTCAATTTGTATCATACAGTTGCTTCCAGCTCCTCATCAAGAACTGTATCTCCATATATGCACTGTATTAGTAACATATTAACTGGAAAGTGTAGGAGAGAAGCCTCAAAATACCAACGTGAGATCATTTTTCCTCCTTTTGCTGAATTTCTTTAATTCCTTTTCTTTTTGTAGCTGGATAATTATTTAAAAAAAAAAAAAGTCATCCAAGATAAGATCCTGTACTCCCCTAGGAGCACTCATTCTGCAGGATAAAGGAAGACTCATAACCTGTCAGCATTTCAAAACCAGCTGATAGAGTTTGGTAGCACAGCAACAGCAGCGTCTGTTGCTCTACAGCAATGATTCTTCTCAAGTACAGCAAGAATTTGGCATAAACCAAATTCCTCATCAGGAGAAAAAAAAAAAAAGGTCATCCACAACACAAAGTGGCTGAGGGTGAGGGTGAATCATGAGAACATCTAGACAGGGAAGGGAGATGCTGAGCGAGCCAAGCAAGCCACCATTCCCCATCTCAGGCTGCAGCAGCAGGGCTTCAACAGGTGTCTCATCCTCTCAGGCTGACAGCAGTCCTTCTCTCCAGTGTTGAAGCATTCCAACACTTGTTTCCCCTTTTGGAAATCAACAGGAGTGACACAAAAGACCTTACAGGAAAAAAAAAAAGCAACTCACTACTTCCATGCATGGGAAGGTGAATCTTTGAACAATAAACTAAGAGAGACCATGTACAGCAGGGTAGACCAGCATATGCTTACAGCATTTCCAAGAGCGACACGATCACAATGGCTACATAAGGATATTTGCTGTATTAATTTGCAATACCTGAAAAAAGCCCTGCTGAGTTTGCGCTGTATTTACACGTTGATTGGCTTCTTCCTTGCAAGCAAGTAGAGACATCCCTTCCCACCTTGGTCCTTCCCTCCCTCCCCCAAGTCCTTCCCCTGGGTTTAAGCTACTCATAGTCAGAACAAGAACATTCACTCTAAGAAAAATTTCTTAGAGTAATATAATTTCTTAAAGAAAGATAGCATATTTACACACATCTAACACATGAAAATACTCTATTTTTTGTACTAAATTTCTGTTTCAAATAAACTACAATACTGCAGCTTTAGAGGCCAGTCCCCATCGGGCACAAACTGGGTTTCCCAATCCTGCTTTCACCAGCAGCTTTGCATTACAGTGGTGCACTACCATGGCATTCAAGTCCTGACAGGTCTCCAATTGTGGTTTGCTTGTTTGGGAAAGGAGTAATGAAGTTCTCAGCAAAGCCATGCTAAACATCCACTCCTTTAATGAGCGATCCTTCTAGGATGATGTTGAAGTCTTGCAATGTCTGCAGCACTCGGATAAGGGAGTTGACAGTCATGCGGTCCCGGAGGAGAGCGTTCTCCTCGTACATCCTCGTGATGGGCGGGCACTCCGCCAGCAGCGGGATCCACTGAGGCAGCAAGTGGTCCCTGAAAAGGGCAGGACAGGAACTGCTTTAGCACCAAGCACCACAGATATCACACTGGAATTCCTCCCCAAGAGCACAGCCCAAAACATGCAGCCCCTTTTGGTGAGCGGTGGGTGTTGTTTGCACGTACAAGTTTGCTGTGCAATCGCAACCATTGATTTGGTTATTAAAATACTACCTACTGTAGAAATGAAAATTTAAAGGTATTAGCAGAATTGGACATTTGTAAGAATTCAGGAACATTTTCAGATCAGGAACAGGGAAAGTAAAACTCAAGGAAAATCTGACAGACTATTTGCCAACTGGTTTTCCAAGTACCCAGACAGATAAAGACAAAAAAGGTACTTACTTCTAGATATACCAACTTCTACCCTCCAAAATAAAACTAGGTCCCACCCCCATCCCCAAGTGCAAGACAGAAAGCACCCTATTAGGAAAGAAAGGTTCATTTTGAACAGCTCTGTCAAAATTATAACAGGCACCCCATTTTCACAAGTAATTGAATGAGGATTTAGAAATTCATCAGCTCCTGAAAAGGAACTCTGCATTCTCAAAGTCAGTACTTCATCAAAAATAGCATTTCAAGACAGATTTCATACACATGACTGTCAAGCTAACAGCTATAAAAAAGCTCAAAACATTTTTAGCAGTTTAGACACTAGCCATGTATTATTAGTGCTTCTTTGCTCCAATTTTTGACATAGTACTAAAGCTGCCTAAAATAGGCACTGGATAATAGATAGGTGTGAGATGTCTTAAAATGGAAAACTAAAGGTAATAACAACGGTGGAAAAATATTCTTCTAGTCTATTGCCAGAGGACACACATAATGAAGAGCAGTTGGGTACCTTGTTCCCAGGCAAACCAGGATTTGGAATTTGCCATCCTTTCCAATGTTCCTAGGAGCTGTATTGATGGCACTGACATAATGACAGAAGGTTTTGCATGAAGATCTCTGAAGCAAAAGGGCCTCCTCGTTGTCTCCAATCTGATCACTGGTTTCAAAGTAAGCAACAGCTTTCTCTGTGGTAGGGAGAACATCAGAACCCAGTGAGAAGAAGCACTCCATTGTGACATGGAATCACACAAGGGAATCCTTAAAAAACCAACCTGCTGAGAGCTATTCCACAGTTTATCTATGAATTCCCGACTCTGAAGACCACAGGTAGGTGGTCACCTCCACCTTTGCCATGGCATAGCACTGGTCAGTCTGGTTGATGTCTAACACAGGCAACACCAAGCAGCAGCACTAGAGCACCCTCAATGGTTTCACTCTAAGTGATACCATCAGCATTGATTTTTCATGTTTTCCAACTAAGCACGTCCCTTCAGGCTGAGCATCTCTGCCTGCAAGCCTGTTTTAAGGGAGGAAGTACATCTTAAATACAGGCAACACCAAGGAGCAGCACCAGAGCACCCCTCAATGGTTTCACTGGAAGTGATACCATCAGCATTGATTTTTCACAGTTTCCAAGTAAGCACTTTCCCTCAGGCTGAGCATCTCTGCCTGCAAGCCTGTTTTAAGGGAGGAAGTACATCTTAAATTACCCCTACACAGCCTACAGGTTAGGATCACCAGTGCAATGACTAGGAGAGTTCTCATAAACCAGGAATCCAAACCTTTCACTCCCTGCCCTTTCGTAGTTCTCCCCCTAACACTGATTGTGCTCCTTTACTCCAACATCCATCTTACCTTGTTTCTCTCAGAAAAGCAGCTGTTTGGACTAGGAACTCTTAAATTTCTGTGCAGACTTACACTCTTCTCTTACACAGAGTTTAGTACTTCTCATCTGCCATCAGGTTTCTCATTGACTTTAAGCAACCTGGAGTAGGTGCTTGGCAAGAGAAATGGCACCCTAGCTGATGAGGATCCAATGTCTGCATGTGAGGAGTTATTTTGCCCTAAACCACCTCCTCCTAATCATCTACCAGCTTACCTATGAAATCCCAGATGAAGACATTCTTATGAAAAATGCGAGCTGATTTGAATCCATGGTGGAAGACCTGCTCCAGTGCTGCAACCAGACCATTCTCTCCACACAACAGAATGGTAAGGCTCCCTCTCTGTGGGAAAGAGGAGCAGGTAAGTACAACTCGCCTTGTTTGGATGCCAGAAACTTCAGATCTAAAGGCAGTACATCTACTGGTACTTCAGTGCCATTTCTGTTTATAAAAATTTGCAGGCAAGTAATGAAAAGTAGGAATTACCTCTTTCTCTGGCTTGTGGAAGTGTTTCACAATGTTGTTCACAGCTTCCCCGATTCCCTCTTGGATCTGCCCCGCATTAGGCTCTGTGAAATGATGGAGAGCAGACTAGCTGAAGGTTAATCTTTGCTTGCTTGACACGTCAGCACTCATGTCCTCTAATTTTACAGGAGCTGGACAGATGTATGAACAGGACCTACACTGTCCCATCTCTGTGCTTTAGCAGAGAATGCCCCCTGTGACCCTCACAGTCCCGTGTCCTGTTGCAGCCAAGTGCAGTTACTCATAAAAGCTAATTTTAGGGATGTGAGGTCGATGTGCCCTAGGGTCCCTGCAGAGATAAGCTTTGCCAGAAGGCAGCTCACAGCAGCCACACCAAGCTCTGAGCTGCCCTCAGAGAGGCCTGTCTTCCCACAGACTGCAAAGTGAGCTGGGAGGCTGAGCAGCATCAGCTACTGCAAATTCTGCTGCCTCCTCCTCCCTCATCTCATATCTCCATGCTCCAAAGAAAGAGATTATTATCTCTCAACAGTCAAAAGGGGACATTGAAAGAGGCAACATGTACGTCACAGAGCAAACACCAACCAGGGAAGGCAGGAAAAGCTCATCGGCTTGCAGCTGCTGCTCTGCACCAAACCCTGCTTCAGGATGAACACATCCTGCTCACAGAAGCATTTTTCCCCAGCAGTTGGCAGCTGACCCCTTCCCTACAGCCCTGGGGAGGAAGGCAAGGACTTACTGGTGTTCCTCCCTGTGAGGGAAGTGATGCTCAGGCGCCGAGTCACAGTGGGAGACTTCTGCTGGGGCGGGGTGCGGCACTGCTTCCCCAGCTCCTCGTCAGAGGTGGAGGACACCAGCTCTCCAATGAGGATTCGCTCCAGACTGCCATCATCCACGCCTTTTCCCAGCCACCGCCCACAGGGGAACCTGCAGCGCACCCAGGACAAGCACAGCTCAGCCACACACACAGCACAGCCTGGTCTCAAAGCTGGGGGACAGCTGGCACCCAACCAACACTGCTAACAGGCAGGGAATACTTGGCTCCCAGAAAATTCTCACCAAGCAGAGCTCTGCGGGAGCAGCCCCTGCATCACAACTGAGCATCCTTAGAAATAGGGAAATATGCGAAGCTTGTGTTACATGTGTTTTATGGTCTGCATCTTGTTTTCTGCAGAGTTATTTTGCACTTGCAGCCACAACTATATGCAGCCTTTAAGAGCATTGTGATGATTAACAACCAAATCCCCACAGAATTTCCACCCAGCTGAGGCTGTGACATCTCCTCATACTCAGACCTCACCTCACATTTTACTGCTGTACCTTGGGATCCCATACACAACCCTAATGAAATCCACGCACACATCCATACCCAGTCATTATATCCCATGTTCTCCTACTTTCCCTTATACACCGTGGCCACTTTGAGATCTGGAGCTCACCTCTCTGAATTGCAGCTTTCTGAGTCCACATTTTTTAAAAAAAACTTTGTCTGCTTAGCCACGTTTTGTAAAACCAGTGGTGAATTAGGAGACCATTTTGACACATAGGAATGTGCTCAATGTAAGATTAAGAAATCATCAAAACTTATTTTCTTAATATTTCCCCCAGACCGTCATTTCAGTTCTTGGAGTTTCAAGAGTTAATTTGTGCACAAATTTACCACACTACTTTAAATCAAGAGATCTAATTATTAGACACAAACACACAAATCACTTCAAAAGTATCCATACTATCTGTCCTGTCTCAGAAAGAGGCAAAGAAAATCCTGCATTCAAATCTCATTAAATATTTATCCAGATTATCTGACTTCAACTAGGGCTACTGAAATGACAGAAGCAGGGGGGTGGGGGAGACCAACCCAACCCTATCAGGGACCCAAATCAGCTGCAATCAGAGTTAGGGAGAAGGTGAATGCCTTCTTGCTTCCTCTAAACTCAACAGGAATTTCAGACAAGGAAAATTACGACTTGTTGCTTACTTGTACGTGTGTCCTGTTATTTCATTCCTGACCATGACACAATCAACTAGCCACTTGGCCAGCAGCCCTGAGTTGTCATGACCAATCTGAACAGTCGTCAGCTTCCCCAAGTTCTGGCACTGAAATGAGTAACAGTTTTTGCTTCATTTAAAAAAGAACAGACAACACACACCCCCACCACATGCACACAATATGGTCAAATATAGGCTTTTATTCAGTTTTCTAGTTCTTTGATTTATAGAACAAGTATTTTCAACCAAACACACACAGTATTTGCAAAAGCAGCATAATTATTTTAAGACAAGAGAAAAGAAATAAAACTGTTAAAAGCTTGTGGAGAGATTACATTCTTTGTTGGGAGCACTCACTCTGGATATTTCTGAGAAGTATTAATTACACATTTCTGAGTAAGGTGATAAAAAGGTGTGTGTTTGCAGAAGAAATAGGTCTTCAATACAAACAGCTTTTCAAAAATCCATTTGGAGCATACTGACCTCCAGCTGACTCACTCCACACTACGCAGCAGTCCCTAGATACTTTATTATTTTCTAAGAATGATTTGCTTATTGTTGGCCCAAACAAAAATCACTAACATGAGACTCAGCATCACAAAGACAGAGAAGAAGGCACTGTGAATTCCAGTGCAAGATACAATTGTAGGTGGGGCTGGCAACAACATCTGTTAACTTCACCTAAACCCTTCCCTTGAAATACCTTGGTTTTCACTGCTTCAGATGCTGCCAAACAAGCAGCTTGGGCTGACATTTTCTACGAGTGGGTGGCTACCCAAGTTGGTATTTTAGGAAAGCTTCAGCCAAAGGAATAATCCAGAACAGAATCAATATGGTGCTTAGAAATATCTAAATATGTCATTTTGCCTGTTAGAAGCCTGGAGATCTTTTCTATAAAACAGTAATATCTGAATGAGACGTGGGCATTTATCTCAAAAATATCCTCTCTTTGTCAAAACTGACCTGCATTTGGTAAGAGGCTTTTTTTTTGCTATTGCTGTTGAAGATCAGTCTGCATATGCCCAGTGGATGCAACCTCAATTTCAGTAGCAGATTTTCCTACAAAATGACTTCTTAATGGATGTGGTACAGCCCAGAGCTAGAGGAGCTTGATGGGGCTTTCCCTGCAATTCCCTCCACCAGCTGCTTTGGCATGGCACCGAGCCAGCCTGTAATTGCTGGGTGGGAAAGCAGAGGGGAAAGCAAAGAGAAAACCCCAGCAAGCCCAGGGGAGAGAGCCCAGTGGGGATAGCAGCTCCTGGTGTGCCATGGACAGCACCTGAGGCTGGGATGTTGAAGAGCAATGCCAGAAAATGGTCTCAGAAGAAATTTGGGACTGGCCAGAGGTCAAAAGGGACCTGGGTGGTGGTTAGTGGAAAGACAGAGTGAAAGAAGGGAAAAGAAACTTGGAAGGGAGATGAGGAGTTGGAAATAATAGCACTGAAATAGCATTGAAAGGGAAAATTAGGCAAGGAGGTGTGGAAGGGAATGAGATGTAGGAATAAATAGGCAAGGTGAGGAATTCTGGGCTGGACAAAGACAGCAGTAAGGTCTGTGGTTAAAAGCAGTGCGTGCTCACAGGAAACCTTCATGTCACACAAGGAGGGGCAGGCTATTTTCCTGTACATATTTGAACCTACAGTGATGCTGAAAATCAGGACAGAATCTGAAATGCTGTGCTCTTAAAAACCTCTTAACAAATAAATATTAATTTGGAAGCATGTTTCAAATTGTAAGGAAAATGCGAAGAGCACGTACTCACCTCAAACGTCATTTCTAGGTGGTTTTTAGGAATCTGCATGACGCCACTGTCTCCCAGTTCTCCTGACACACATATCCACGGGTTTGATGTGGTTATTGCATTGCTGAGTTTTTTGATGGGAATTATCACTGACCTGTAAGGGATCACTGAGAACAGGCAGAGGGGGAAGCGCGTTAGTCTTGACATATATATATATATATTTTTATTTTTTTTTCCTTCCAGTAATCGCAAATTCTGGGGTAAACTGTGCCTTTCCCTCGCAGGCCAGGGCTGCGGGCGGGCGGGGGCAGCGGAGCCGCACGGTGGAGCTGCAGCCCCGCGGCACAGCCGGCACGGAGCCGCCCACGGGAGGACGGGGCAGGGCACGGCAAAGGAGGGGCACAGCCGTTCAACAGCTGCTCTGGAAGGAGCCTTTAGAGGCCATCTAGTCCTGCAGTGAGCAGGACCATCTTCAACCAGAGCAGGACCATCTTCAACCAGAGCCCTGTCCAAGCCGACTGTGAACACTCCCAGGGATGGGGCATCCCACCCCATCCCCTCCAACAGCATCTCACTACCCAAAACGTAAAAACAACCCTTATATCTAGCCTAAATTGACCCCCTTTTACTGCTCGCAGCACCGTCCAAGCTGACTGTGAACACTCCCAGGGATGGGGCATCCCACCCCATCCCCTCCGACAGCATCTCACTACCCAAAACGTAAAAACAACCCTTGTATCCAGCCTGAATTGACCCCCTTTTAGTTTAAAAGAATGACTCCATGTCCTACCGCAACAGGTAAAATGTTTGTTCCCATCTTTTATATAGGCCCCTTCAAGTACTGAAAGGCTGCAACAGGAAATGCTGGCATGGCTGATATCTAGCCTAAATTGACCCCCTTTTAGTTTAAAAGAATCACCCCATATCCTACTGCATTTTATCATTTATCTACAGGTAAATGATAAAATGTTTGTTCCCACCTTTTATATAGGCCCCTTCAAGTACTGAAAGGCTGCAACAGGAAATGCTGGCATGGCTGCTAACACCACAGCCAGTCTCTCAGGTCTGGTCTGTCCCTGTGGACATCGCCTTCTTTATTTGTATTCCTGTTCTTATTCTCTTACTCTTCTGCTTTTCAATCTGTACCACCCATCCATGCTGAAGACAAGGACTGCCACCCAGCCCAATTTCGATTTGACTCTGACACTGCACCTCCAGCACTGCAAGACCCACTCTTCACGTATGTTTCACAAGCTGCCTTTTGGACTGGGGAAGCTAAGCCAGCCTCTTTTACTTTTGTGTGCCAGCCAATCATACTGAACTCAAAAAATACCCTCAAATTCCAAGCACTTGTCCTACAGAAGAAAGCTGTAAAGCTGGATGCCCCACAGAAATAAGGTAATCAAGGATGAATAAATCTCTTTGTGCTGTGGTAGTTATGAGGGATTTTTTGCTTTAAGAGGAGAAAAAGTAGAATGAGTGCCTGTTTTGACAGCCATGTAAAACTTGCTTCACTTCACTCTGAACAGGCAGGAAAATTAAAAATAATGGCTGCCCAGGTGAATCCAAATAATTAGGTCATCTAATGGGATTTTGCTTTTTCTGCATTGTCTAGTACTGGAGAGACAAAGACTAATTTCCAGATATCAATCCAATCTCTGCTCTTCTCCTTAGAAGAGAGAGTGAGAAAGGGAATCCTTCTGGCATTTAAGAAGAGACAAAAAGAGATTTAAGATACAAAGAAGAGCACAAAGTATTTCATCCTCCAATCTTCCATCTCCTCCTCAGTCTGAGGAGAGCAGACTGCTAGGATGCACACTTAATGAGGGCCAGAAAGAAGCATTAGGAGACAGAGAACTTGTCTGGGAGGGAAGCTGAAAGGAACTGCACAGAGAGCAGCACTCCCTGCTGATTATTCTCCTTTGTGCAATGCTCTTATCCAGAGCACTCCCACACAACCTTGGCTCCCCAGCTGGTTTCCCAGAGCAACACCCAGCACCCAGGAGCCCTGCAGCAACAACCAAGGCTCCAGATAAGGGCTCAGCTACTCAGGCACCAGCAACATCATCTCTTACAAACCATGACAGCAACTAATTTTTAGTCAGGGGGAAAAAAATTGATTCTCCAACTCACTGATTGTAGTGAAGACACTTGTGAAGCAGAAGTAATCCACAGCATTGAGTGAGAGCAGGTGATACAGAAACTGCTCCCGTTCCTCTTCACAGCGCAGGAAAGCGTAACGCTTGTAAAGTTTCCTGGGAGAAACAAGCACATGGCATTTTTGTTGTTGCTGTTGAAAAAGCACCAAGTATCTTAAAATATGTTTGAATCTCAAAACACCAAATGAAGGCTCTTAATGGGAGGTATGACTCCCCAACAACAGAAGCCACTGGAAACCCACAGAGGACATGTAAATGTGCTACAGATGTTTTACAGAGCACTCTTGGCTCCACACTCCCACAGCAAGGCTGCTGAGTTAATCTCAGTTTGGGATTTGCTGCAAAGCACAGGTAAAAACTAACACTACTCACAGCAGCAGATCTGAACCAACATACAGCAACCTCATTTCTTCCCCATACCTTCTCACTGTGGAATGGTCTCATCTAATAACCACATCTTCCTGCTGCTCCCTACTGTGACAGAAAACCAGCAGAATGTACCAAGCAGCAGCTCCCACCACTCTGTCAGCTCAAGATCTGCAGGGCTGCAGTGTGGCTTGGATCAGTGCAGGGATCTGACCAAGATCTGCCTCCTTCCCGAAATCTGTGACGTGCTTCCATGCAGGTGAGCAGACTTCTGCCCTGCTGGGTGGACAGTGCACCTCTCCCAAGCAGCAGCACCTTGAGACACCACCTTCAGAACATGAAAGTGAAGGTTTGAAGAAATGAGCTGGCTTACTTTGCAAGTGCCTGGTTGGAAAGCAGCTGCTTCAGGTGCTGAGACAAAAGCTTCTTCTCCAGAGAAAGTCTTATCCAGGCTCGGGCGCGCCCCACATCAGTCTTTATCTCACTCATGTTCTGAACGTGCCTGAAATGTGTGGGGAAGAAAATAAATAGATGAATCATAAAAATTCTGCATGCTTCAAATGGCAACACCCAGTGTGATGATGCAAAAAAGTGAACTGAAAATGTCTTCTGACATAATTTCTGGAGAGCTCCCCAGCAGGGCCCCCAGAACCCTGCACTGAGATCCCTGGCAGCCCCAGGCTGGCACGAGCACACGTGGCAGCTTTTCCTGGGCATGTCCAGTGTGATGATGAAAAAAAGTGAACCGGAAAATGTCTTCTGACAAAATTTCTGGAGAGCTCCCCAGCAGGGCCCCCAGAACCCTGCACTGAGATCCCTGGCAGCCCCAGGCTGGCACGAGCACACGTGGCAGCTTTTCCTGGGCATGGCAGCCCATAGGAGCTGCTCTGTGGCTGCCTGGCCAAGGTGAGGAGGGGTAAACCTGTTTACCCCTGCATTGCCTGTGGTAGGACTTAAAAAAAGCAGGCACCTTGTGAGACCCAGTTACATCTCAGCTGCCACCTCAAGCTGCTGACTTGAACGAGTGTGTCTGGGAGGGCAGAGGACAAACACTTGTCCTGAGAGTTTCTCCAAGCCACAGTGGCTCTGAAGGTTCTAACAAAACCCCTTGAGAGCAGCAGCAATGGCACAACTGAGAAAAGGAGGACTGCTGAGACAAAAACAGCAGCAGGAAGCTGCAAGCAGAATCACATTTTTAGGGATATAAGAAGCCTTCCTGTAAGTGATAATTTGAACAGCCCTCCATATGTTTCATCTGTAGGAAAGTAGAACTGTTCCATAGGGGCTTTCTTCTACAGTTATGCTTTTCTTTTTTTCTTTTTAAGCTTCACACATTTCAGTTTGGAGAATGCCAAAAACTCTAGCTTCAGAGCACAGGGAGTTTTAGAAGAGGAAGAGAACTGCCATGGCAGGACAAAGTTGCTTCCAAAAACTCCCCACTTGGTTGAAAAAAAAAAACCCCAAGAAAAATTAGTAACAGTTTTCAGCAAGGGAAAGAAAAGGCTCAAATTTCTTAATTTTCATGCATTCTGCATGTTAAGTGCACAGGCAATTCAGCCCTCCGAATCTCCATGGCAGGCTCCAATCAGCTGAAGTCTGAACTAATCCCAGTTGCAATTTACTGTCCAACTCCTGCAACTTCCTTGACAGCCCTCCACGCATTGCTGAGTGTTGTGGAATATTTACTCCAAAGGAAATCCAACAAAGTCGTGCTGTGACTGATGCTTTTTACATTGACTGCTATAGTCTCGTGCTTTCCCCCATCTGTTACACCCAAGTGTGTGCTTTGTGTTATATTTAGTCCCTGCACTATTTGAGAAAATTACTCTCTTGTTTACAGAGCCTCTAAAGGAGCAGGCCCAGGACCTTTAGGGCAAATTTGCAAAGAACAACTTGGAGCTGTCCAGAAATCGGAGTTTTCTCTGCACAAATGAAAAGCATACAGAGCCCAGCAGCCCTGCTCTGTGCCAGGCTGACCTGCAAGGCTGAAGCCCTGCTCCTGGCACAGGAAAACCCTTCCTGGCTCAGAGCATGGCAGCTGGCATTAGACTTTCCAGCAGAGTGCTGGGCACGTGATCTGTAGTCCTTGAGAAACAGGATGCATGCTACAGTCATCTACATCATGTTGAGACACTCTCCTCAGACATTTCAAGCCTTTTGAGATGGGAAGATCAAAGCACAGACTATCATCTCCCTCCCCTTCCCCCAAGTGCTCAGCTTGAATTACATCTAATATAAAACACCGAGCAGAATATGTTATTTCACTGTGAGAAGATTCAAGTACAGATGGACTCAACCTCATTCCATGCACGCTCTGTGCCTCTTCATTACCTGTATCTGGTTCAGACTAGATAAGCATTAATTGTGCATTTGGGAAAAAAAATAACTATCTGCAAGCATGCAGCTTGCCAGAGATATTAAAAAGATTCAGTAATCGGTCTTGGTGTCAGCAAAAGCAGAACATAACAGAACAGAGCATGCAGGAACTCAAATTTATTTCACTGTCAGTTGTGAGAGTCAGAACAGCTCTATTTTTATCAGTGACCTAAGTGTAAGCACCGTATGCTCACCACTGCACAGCAAATTCTTCTTGTCATAGCACTGAACAGCCATTTAGATGCAACTCCCCTGGTTTGGACTTGCTTTTAATCCCATCAGTAATAAAGAAAAATCTATTTGCCCTGTCAAATGTAAGCCTGAGGTATGGTGAGACAAACCCTGTGCAAACAGCTGTGCTGACAGCAGAGGTTACAGCTCCCAGCACCGCCGTGCCCCGGGGATGCTGGGCACGCTCCCATGGCAGCACAGTCAGGAAGGAGCCTATAGCTCATCCCAGACAGGCAGCAGGTCTTTGCTCAGCCTTCTTTTTGAACACAGCAGGTTAAGCATCCCTGCTGAGGGCCCAGTGGCCAGCTCACATCCTCCAGTGCAAGCTCCCTGAGGAGAGAGGCATGACATGGGCATGAGAGCAAGTGCTGATAGCAAGGAAGAGCTTGCCCAAAGAGGAAGGATCAGAAACTTGAAATCCAGCTGGACCAAAGGTTTTGGGGAGGTCTTGATGTTGACTGGCTTGGTTGGATGCTCAGCAATACCTGAAGGGTGAGACCATGCTGGAAGCAGGCTCCAGCTGGAAGAGGGGTTGGAGAGATGAGGCAGATCTGTGCCAGGGGAAAGGCTGGAGGGATAACCCCCAGGCTGCCTTGTGCCACTGAGATTCCATGCACAGGACCAAAACAAACAGCCTGAGCATCTTCCTGACCACATCTGTGATGCCTGGCTTTTGGTGGGGGGGCAGAGGACACACCACCTGTAGCACGTGGAGCACTCAGAGCATGACTGTGACTCAGCCTGCTTTTAAGTTGTTTACATAACTTGCATGAGCCATCAGAAACAAGCCCTGCTTAAGGCAATGCTTAATCCTCCAGCCATTAGCTCAGTCAGCACCACAAGCCCTGCAATTTAACAATTACCCATCCTTCAACTTCAGCCTGGTGTGCAAACGCATATTAGGTAGCATTCTTTCCAAGCAGGAGAAAGTATGCCTCCAGATTGCAGATGACAAATTCAACTCTGCCCAGCATTATTCTACGACCAGACATGTTTGTGGACAATCACAAATACCCAAAATATTACAAAAGGTAACGTTCTGCTTCTGTACTTTTCCTCTGAAGAGCAGCAAGACAGACTGTTGTGATTCAAACAAGAGAGCTCAGATCTGTGCTGGGCTTTCATTACTCCAGTGGAAGCTCGTGGAAGACAGAACCCATGCACGCAGCAGTGAGCACACAGAGCCTCCTCTGTCAGCAACCCCCCCAGCACAGGAGTTTCCGCTCCAGATCCTCCTTCATCCTTCCCTCAGACTGACCCTCTACACGCCTGTCAGTCTCCCAGGACTGAATTAAGGACAGAGCTGCCACATCCCATGAGAGGGATGCTAAAATGGCAGACACATGTTCAAAATGACCTCTTGCCACTACGCCCCTGATTACACTGTATGTATTCTCTCTCCCTCTTTTACATGTTGTTTTAGCAGTACGTGGCATGTCATGCTCTTTGAAATCAGAACAAAAGACTCAAACCACAAAGCAGCAAACTAAAAGGTTGCACACTGCAGGTGGGGAGTACAGTGATTTTTTTTCCCCCAGAAATATCTGACTAATCTATCAACCCACATAGTAAAAATCACATCACTCTAATCAGGGTTTTGTGAACTAACTACAATACATCTTATTTTTTACCCTAAGGTTCTTTTGCCATATTTTTAGGTGTAAGAAGAACGTAAGAAACAGTATTCATGTTGTCTTACATGTTTAATTGCTCTCAGTTCTTTACAGATGAGCATTACTGCATTACTCCTCCCTTTTCATGGCATGTTTATCCCACTGCAATCCTTAGCCCTGGCAAGACAAGTGTCAAAAGAGTGGCCTGACCTGGCAGTGGCCTAATCAAGGAGATGTCCTGAAGAACTTCTGCCTGCTGTTGCCACGCCAGCCTCCACCTCTTCTGACTCTCTAATCCTTCTGGTTCCAAACAAACGCTGCTTGAAAAGGTCTCCAGAGCCAGGCTGTGGTCCACTGGAGAGAACCTGCCCTAACTTCACATCCCAGCTGTAAACTCATACAAATTCTAGGTCAGATTGAACTTCTAAACTTTTACATTTATTATTTTCTGCCATGAAATGCTAGTTGAAAAGAAATAATATTGCTCAGGCATTGTGAACCGGTTTTTATGTCCCTTCACTTTGCCTATCAACTGTACTTGCTGGGTCAGTAATTAAAAAATGAACTGAAAGAAACAAACTGGAAATACCAAGGAATTTAACTTATTTGCTGTTATTTGTAGAAGCTGGTTTTATTACTGAAGAACTCCCTCAGGAATACAGAAATTACAGAAATATATGTGTGGTTTTCATTCTCTGTTCGCTAAAAAAGATCAAGTGAACACACAACAAAGTTTTTCAAAACAGAAAGGCAACATGTTATAGATTTGAATGTGGGCTGAACAGAAGGTTTAATTCTCCTTAGCCTTTGTAAACCCAAAACCAGTGAGGATCTTTACTTTATGCTACACAATTAAACACACAATTCATGTTTTAGGAACCAAATTGCATACCTCATATCTTGTATCAGGGAAACCCTCAATGTAGGCAGAGTAATTCCTGTATCAGACTTTCGTCTTTCTGTTCCACCACCAACTACAGTGGAGAAAATACACAGTTAACACAACACTACAGTAATAGTCTGCAATGCATTTGTTCTACATACAGCTGAAAACAATCTTAAGTGGCTGGTAACTGCACTGTTTCTATGCATTGTCATTAACTCTATCCTGGAAATGTAGAAGTAGACAAAATGAAAATTCTGAATATATATTACCTATTCCTTCCTTAACTCAGCAATGCACTTGGGAGATCTAGCTTCCTTTTTTGTATGTGAAATACCTTAAATCTGTACAGCAGTGAGTTTTATTAGTAAGAAGCTTCTGTGGAAAGCTCACAATTGAGAACAACTCAAATAAAATCAAGCTACAGTAACAAATTCAATGCAAAGAATGCTATGCATTTCTGTGCTCTGCTCTGATCAAACCACTTTGTGGTGACACATTCTGCTCTCAGGAATTTGTGCCTGCCAGCCAGATTGTTTAGTGCATTACTCACATAAGCTTATTAAAAAGTCCTTTCATGGGAGACACTAGTTTGTCCATAAATGCCTCTTTGAGGACTGATCGTACAAGTTTCCATCTGTAGGATCTGAATTGGAGAGTCCTTGTAAGATTACCCACTGAAGTTCAGAGACTTTTACTGCAATATCCCAGCCAATGGGCAGGGACATCTCAAGGTTATCAGAAGTAATTTAGTGATTGTAAAGGGCCAAGCCAATGCATAAATTGAGCACCTAGACTGACGGACAGAGATCAAGTACACAATTTCTGAACTGTACCACCCACCAGTATAAAGATTTGCTGAACATGGAGTTATTGGGATTTGAGAGACAGATTATGCTCACTGAAATAAAAATGTCAGCTCTCTTATTCCCAGCTCCACACTTTCAGCTTCTTCAGAAATTATCTCTCATGGAGACACCGATTCTCATACTTCACTCCATGCTCATTAAAAGGGAATGAAGGTAGTGCACATACACCAAGTGATTTTCCAGACAAGGATGGAAACTATGTTTCTTTGCCTCCAGTGACTTCAATCCATTTTGTCCAGATATCAAGACACCCCCCACAATGATTACGAGAAATCTCAAAATGTAAATGTGGTATTTGCAAGCAAATACACTGAAAATCCTGCACGGGGTTTCATGTGGTTGCACTGTTCTTCCCATGGCTGAGTTCATTTGGTGTGATGGACTTCTCATGGAATCACATGCCAAGTACTCACCTGGGGACTCTGCACTGTGCTCCTGCTTCTCTTCTCTCTCCTGATACTGAAGCAAATGGGACCACAATGCAGATTTCCCCTGAAAATGGAATAGATACTACATTGCTTTAAATAAACCAGGCAAAAAAAAATAACCAGCAATGGCCAATAAACATGGCAGAATAATGGAATGGCATTTGAATGGGTAAAATGGTCAGTATTGAAAGCCAATCCTTCTCTTTTGGGCCATCAAACCTCACAAAGAGAACCACCCCACTGATTCAGCAGTCACAACACCTATCTTGTTTGTTTGTCCTCCCCCGGGTTTCCTTTGTGAAGGTTGAAAGGGAACAAACCAAACACGTACTTGACAACATCACTGCAATTTCCAGAGGGGAAAACCCCAAAACAATCCCCCCTCAAAAAACCCAAACACCCAAAACTCCTGAAAACTTTGCAAAATATGAACCAGGGACACTGATCCCAAAGACATCGCCTGCTTTATCTTGGGAGTTACACCATTGAGTAGCAGCTTAGGAAGCAGAGATGACTTTGAGTATTTACCAACCTGCTTGACCTGCAGACCATGGCTCCAGATTCTTTCTAGCAGATCACAGAGACTGGCAATCAGTGTATTTTCCTCCAGACCTGTTATGTTGGCTTCTCCATGTCCCAGCTCAACTGCTTCATGGCCCATTTTTTCTACCAACATGCGTTTAGTCTATCAAAAAACAAAAAAAAATCTCAACAGTTTCTAAGAATGTTATCCTACAAGGAACAGAATTTACAGATAAGTTTACTAACACGCTTAATCTAGAGACCATGGCTAATAGAGAGAAACTTCAAATCTATTTGCAGAGACCGTAAATTAACAAAAATAATTATATGTATATATATGTAAAAAAATTTGCTTAATTACTTTGAATCACAGAATACCCAGCAAGACCGCGTTCAGCTCCTGTGCCTGCACAAGACAGCCCCGAGAGTCACACCATGTGTCTGAGAGCATTGTCCAAATACATCTTGAACTCTGGCAGACTTGGTGCTGTGACCGCTTCCCTGGGGAGCCTGTTCCAGCTGTCCTACTTCTATACCCTTTATCCATTGTCCTATTTCCATGCTGGTGATTTATTACCAAGCAGAGTTCAGAATACATGTTCCGTCTTACTTAGCTTCTGTTTTAATTCTTGTCACAGCTAGTAAAGTTTAACACTCAGGTAAAGGAGTATGCTACCAACTGCAACAGACATAAAGAAGTTGTATGTTCATGGCTATGAAAGTTTCTTTAATACCAGGAACTTTACTCTTAATTTGCTCTACATAAACAACATGCACAAGCCACACATGCTGAATTCTTCCCTTTTGACCATAGATCTCCAGGCCATTCTGTTTAGGCTACATGTAAATATGAACAATTAAAGGAAATCCTCCAGAAGATGTCTGGTCATGCTGAATCTCCTTCCTGTCCTTTCTACTTCCATCAACTTCAACTGCATAAACAGAAGAGCAAAAACACGTTCCTGTGAAAACATGTTCCTTTCTCTTCCAGCTGTCGAAAAACACTACAGGGCTATCCATCCTGCAGTAACCAGGTATTCCAAAAGAGCCATGCCATTCCAGCTGTAAACCAGGAGAACATCTACAGGTGCTCTTTGAGCTCACTGCAGTCCAGGGGAGAGCACCCAGGGGATGACCTACCTTCATGCGACATTCCTTCAGTAGTCCTTCCACAAATTTCCAGTTGGTCTGTGCAATCACAGCTGGAGAGAGGTCTGATAGTTTGGGCTGCCTTAAATTTTTACCTAAACTCCTTGCCTCCTGCATGTATTTCTAAAAATAAAGAGAATAATTTTAGATATTACAGGTCAGAGTGACTCTCCTCATCCTAGGCAAGCAAGGTGATGAAAACAAATGAACTAGTATTAATCTAGAAACAGTGTCTTAATTTGTCTGATGTTTAGGTGTCAGGCTGGAGAAGGGAAATGATCCATTTTGACAACAGAAAAAGCAAGATATTTCCCTGGATTGGTACAGAATCAGTCAATATTAGCCAGTGAACTGTGCTGTTAGTCACTAGCATGAAGTTAGGTACAAGTGCGTACAGTGTAATACCTTCATTCAGCAATAAAGCCAAAACACCAAGAAAGTTTCTTTCCACTGTTATTTTCCACTTTTAAAAAAAAATTCCTAATTTTCAGGCTACACATGAATAGAAAAAACCTCCTGAAAATAAATTATAAGATGCAGAAATACATTTAGTGAATGAGAAAGATTTCATCCATTACTTTTAATCTAGATCGTTTATGCAGGAAAAATGAGACTTGATCTTATTCTCAATTAACTTCTTGATTACAAGTGAAGCTCATTTTAAACAGAATTGACACTTGGGATCATTCATGTTCTTAGTATGGTAATTGTAAAGTATCGACAAAAATCAGCATACTCTTTTAGAAAAAGATCCAAGCGATAACTGAAGACTTTCAAACTTTCCTGTTCCACTGCCTTATCTTCAGGGGTAGGGTATTTTTTTCTTTGGTCTGTTTTTTGTTTGGTTGTTTTTGTTTTTTTTCTGTGAAGCCAAAATCCACAAACCAATCAGCACATGACCTCTGACCCCAGCATCAGCCAGAGAGTTACATCCTGAGCAAGGCTGAGAAGTTGGCCACAACTAGCAAAATGTTGTTTGAGCATTATTCGTAATTTTGTCTTAAAAAGAGCATGATAGTAGAATATGGCCAAATAAAAGTCTTGAAAAACAGGATTCATAGCCTGGTGTGGGAATGCTCTGTTTCCACTGTGAGTTTTTGTCCTGTTAATGATGCCTCTCTGGGGGATGGTATGCGACAATGACCAGTCTTTCCTGGAAGCAGCAGATCACATCCCTCCAGGGATTTCTTGCTGCTGCTGGCTGGGTTTTCTGGGGAACTGAGAGGTCACTATGGCTGCTGCATCCTTAAAGCTTTCTGTCTGGGCAGAAAATTTATTCCATAGAAAAACAGAATGGTTTGGGTTGGAAGGGACCTTAAACATCACATAGTTCCAAACTTTCTGCCGTGGCCATGGACACCTTCCAGTAGATAAGGAAAAGCACAACCAATATCTTAACACATTGAAGTTAATTGAAATAGCAAATAGCTCCCCACCGCCTTTTTTTTTTTCAAATAGGAGTACAGTTTTTCTGATGCAATCAGAAAGTTGGACAAGAACCACTTAGCATCACCCTAACAGGCCAGACAAGAATGTAGGGTTCTGCCATGAAAAAGCTGTGTTCCACTGAAATCCTCAGTTAGGTAACTACAGTTTCAAAAATACAGTAAGGATTTTATAATAGATCAAAAACTACTGGTGGGAATAAATGAAAAAAAGTTACAGACAATGAAAGCATGCTGTTCAGCAAGCAAACTCATAAGTGACTTCCATCGCAATGCAAAAATTAACAGCAAAATAAGTAAAAAGTAATATAGGGAATACATAACTAGAAAAATTATTCGTTCTTTCTAAATGTGAAGGGATAAAAAGTGTGGTTATAGTCTGAAGAGTACAAAACACAGATAACCTTATTCATTATATAGCTCCTTACTATATTCAAATTTTTAAAAAAACCCAAAAAACTCTAAGGTTCCAGAAAAAACTAAGGGTGGGCTGACAGAATCAGCTGATTGCCCTTTGTCTGTTCCAGCATCCATAAAGCAATGCTCTTGGGATGGGACACCCTAAACTGAATTGCCAGGTGAGCAACATGGGGGGGAAAAAAATCTCAAAGCTAAACAAATTCTTGTCTTTTAGCCTTGGAACCAATATGTTTTCCAGGGAGCTGGTGTGGAAGCTCCTTTCCAGCTACTTTTCCGATTATAACCACACTTCCAAGCGCTACAGGGACGTGCTCATCTCTACAAGAAAGGAGCAGGTTTGAGACGCAGCAAAGACACAGGTTCCTCATGCTAACAACATCTCAAAAGCAGCTTTCAACAAGAAAAACTACAACATACCAGGCAGCATTCAGAGAAGGATTTTTTAGGAGGCCGTGCAGGAGGGGGTGGTCCCTGATCCCACTCCCAGAAGGCCATTGAGTTCTGACGAAGCAAAAGCTCCTCCGATGGCTAAGAGGAGGCAGATGCCCCAATGGCAGAACAGCCAGAAAGAAAGAGGAGACAAAGCAAAAGAAGCATGCATATGATCCACAGCCAAAAAAAAAGAAGAAAGTAAATACGTGACAAAGTACTGAGAAGGCTCTGCTGCCATATACACGCCAGAGGCACTGCTTAAAATATACTTGCAAAGCCATGTTAGCAAAAATAGCAACAAACAGGTACAAGTGCTGTTTTGCTGTGTTTCCATGAAACATCATTCAAAGCTATGGTTGAAGAGTCCTCTCATCCACTCAGGTTCTTTTGGAGAGCAAACTCCAACGCAGCCCAGCTTTACTGAGCGAGTTTTACCACAAAACAGCATGAGTGTTATATTTTTGCTAGTGACATACAATAGAAGCATATGGACATCAATGGAAAAATGTGGCAGAAAACATTTCATGAAGGATGAGGAACTGAAAAGATGGGAAAGAAACACATGTATGTGACTGACATTTACAAGATGCATGGGAGTTTCCAAGCTTCAGGCATAAAAAGGCCCCAAAGTCTTAACCTTTCAAACAGGCATACTCATGTCAGAAATCTACGTAAGAGAAAGGGGAAAAAAAAAGTTCCTTTAAAAAAAAAAGGAAGAATCCTGCATTATTCACTTCTATATGGCTGACATTTATTCAAGGACTTGACTTTTCCAGAGACTTCCACCCTGGCCAGAGTTTGGCAGATGCATTGCCAGGCTCTGCTGTCTGTGTGCAGTAACACAGCCAGGGTCTAAATCAGCAAATCATTTCCCTGATGACAAAGGGGCTGTCTTGTTCCAAAATAATAAAAGCACTTCATTTATGTTGGTGCTTTGAAGTTGTACAGCATCAGTGACAAGCGGAGCGGCATCCAAACGGCTACAGAGACCCAACCAAACCACACAGTAGCCACAAAACTGCCCCAAGTAACCAGCACATTGCTGTCCAAACCTCCACCTCCTGGATCACAGCTCGTGCTGCCCTCAGACGAGGCCACCCACCTCCCTCATGTCGTTGTCCAGCCCGATGTGCTCCGAGTGCTGCCGCAGGCGGTCCTTCCTGCGCTGCGTGGTGGCGCTGCGGCTGGCCCAGCGGCTGGGAAAACACAGAGGGAAGAGACACGTGAGCAGAAGAAAAGCAGCAGGGAAAGCCACGAGCTGAAGGACTTCCAAAGGGTCTGCAGCAAAAGAAGGGGAAGCCCAAGCTTGGACCTTGCAGTAAACACGGGTGTGAGCTGGTGCCCGGCCTCCCCATGGGAAAGCACCGGGAGGTGACAGACCAGCACCTGGCCAAGGGACAAAAATCCCAATGGAAACGTGCCCAGCTGCCTGCCAGGGTCTCCAGGGAGAGCTCCTGGTACCTGAAGTGTAGGCCATGCCACAGCATTGATGCCATCACTAGGCAAATCACTGTGCTTAGTTACCCAACACCACTGCTGCATTTGATGAGGTCTGACAAGAACAGCACCTTTAGCAAAAAACAAAATACAATTATTTATTTTGAGTAGCTATTTCTATGATTTTGCTTTTCTGTGAGAAGTGCTACTTCTCCTTTCTCCACTTTCTGTGGTACTTCCAGCAATTATTTGAGACAAACTTCTCTTTGCAATTCTAACAACTGTTACTGGGTGCACCTATATCTAAAGGTTATAAACAATACTGATGTTCCTGGGATTAGTCATGTTGCTATTTTCACCTTGTCTTTTTTTTTTTTTATTTGGTTTCTAAGTACCACAGAAAGCCTGGGGTTTTTCCACCTGTTCATGTACGCCCAGTTGAACTTTTCCTCTCCCCACACAGGTGAGGCATTGGTGAGGACAGCAGTCTCCAGATCCCAACCCATGTATTTCTGTGTGCACTCCAAACAAAACTATATACAAATAAAATCTGGGATCTAACAGTTTGGGCAAGGAGTTTCAGCAGGCAACACATGCAGATGAATGCCTGGGGAGGAAACTCTTGCACAGAGCTGGACTTGGAGGTTCTGACATGCTGGGCAAAACACTGGGGATGTGCAGGGAGGGGAATCTGACCCAAGAGTAGCTCAGGGATGTGGCCCCTGGTGACCACAAAAAGGCGTCTGTTTCCAGAGAGAAGGACTTTGCAAATGTGTACATAACTATCTTCATCAGTTCCTTCAGAGAGTCAACCAAAGACTGAATTTTGGCACACCACACAGATACAAAGGGGAAAAAAACCACAGGAACTGTTGTTTAAAAAGTCAAACTGAAGTCCCATCGTACCTCACAAATAACATCAAGAATACAAGTACAAAGGAAGAAATCTGGGTCTGCATGTAATTATGGTTCATCACCTCAGTATCCCATATGACAACACATTCATTTTTAAAGCAATTTTTTTTTTGTGGCGTCAAGTCTCTGCTAACAAAATGAAACAGCCCAATAGGTGTCTGCACAGCAAATGCTGATACCTTCTCAGAGGAACACATCACTGACATAAGTGTCTTTGCACCTCCACAGACATCTTAAAAACATACAGCCTGAGTTTAATAAGTCACCTTTTTTTTTTCAGAAGCAACAGCCACAGCCTCGTAAGATGACAAAGAGGGGAAAAATAATCCCTTACATTTTAATAATATCAACAAGATATTATTATAAATGTCACAGAAAAACTCTGTTGAACAGAGGATAGTAGATATTAATGTGACTTCAGCCACTTGGCTCTGGAGACCTTCCATTTATTGCAAACCATGACCATGTTTATGTTTCACACAACAGAATCAACAGAATGCCAGTAACACACTGGAAATTTAAGTTGTAGATCAAATATCACCCCATAAATAGTTTTTCTGGTCCAATTTATATGGTTATTTTCCGAATTCTAGACAGAGCTTGGATCCATCTCCACCTGAATTTCTGCATTTAGTGGAAGATGAAAGAATTGCTTTAAGCGTCCTTTGAGGGAAAACATCTCACCAAAGGTGAAAGCAGAATGAAAGCCACAGAATAATTACAAAATACACCACCATTAAAACATTTTCAGTTCATTCCAGAGCTGTACTTCATCTGGGAGACAGCACAGACCATTTTCCAGGTTATTAACCAGAACTATTTGAACGTTTTAATCATGCAAAAGTAAAGATTGTTGGATGTTTACGAAAAAAAAAAAAGACTGCTGCTCATTAGTTGGAGCAATTACATACAGTGAGCTGCACAGTCCCTCTTTTCCAAACTCCAAGTTGAGAAAGAGGAGCTGTTGAGTCACTGGGTGAGGTCTGAACATTCAGATGCTGCTCTGAATCTCTCTAGGAGGTTTTGTGAAGATCTAACAGCAGATAAACAGGATTAAGCAGCTAAATCTTTTAAAGCCTTTTCTTTACTGGGTCACCTAGAATTTTCCCTAAACAATGCTCCAGTATTACAATAACCATTCCCTTTCCTCAGCAGTGACTGCATTTTACATTGCTCTTCCTCTCCCTGCAACCACTTCAAGTGATTTTAAGGGAGATGAAAGCCCCAGTGGTCACATGGCTGCTGAAATCCCATGTGGGTACCTCTGCTGGCCCTGTCATCAGCTGCTGCTCTATTCACACCTCAGCCCAGGTGCTGCCAAAGCAGCAGGGAAAGCTGTTCTCCCTCCAGCAGCCCTTAGACTTGGGCTTTTCAGATAACCACTGCTGCCTGTGTCCCTCCTCTCTTTGTCCTGAGGGATGAAGCCCTCCTGCTGCTCAGCCTGGATGCTGCCCAAGGACTCCCTGACCCCCAAAATGCCTTCTCCCTTTTAGTTTTTTGCTGGCAGGGCCATGAGCATGGACTACTGGCACGTTTCATTTATTTCTCACAGTGTGGAGGCATTGCTACAAGCACCAGGTCTCGGGCTGGAGCAGCCACAGCTCGGGTGCGGTGCTGCAGGGAGCCCAGGGACAAGCTGCCTCCATGGAGAAATGAGGAAAGGCTCATTTCAGTGTGTCTATCTGTATCTAACTCCCATATGCACAGATGAATGTTCTTCATCTCCAGGGACTGTGGAAAAGCAGTGATATTTCAGAGCAGGGACCAGGGAAGACTGTGCTCAGTTCAACATATGGAAATGAAGTAAGGCACCTCCAACTAAGACCTTTGTAATATAAAAGCAGTCAAGTCAGCATCATTTAGTATCAAATTAGACCCAACAAGCAGAGGAATAGGCTTGCAAAGTTTGGAGGGAATGTAATGGCAACATTTGAAACATCCCGTGTTAAGTACCATCTTTTACATTTCTATAATAAAAGAGGTAGGGCAGTCAGCAGCAAAGCTGCACTGTCAGAAACCATCAGCACCTCACAGCAGGGACTGGTCATGCTGTACTGTGACCATGTGTACATATCTCCTTCTTCCCATACCTTCTCCCTGGCCCCCCTTTTTAAGTTCCCTGGAGAAATGAAGAAATTATGCCTCCCTAAATCAGACATGGGTGCAGCAGGCAAGATTTAGACTGCAAAACAAGAACATGTTGCTAGAGAACTTCTTTCTCAGGTGGATTTTACCAATATTACCATCACCATGAAAATCACTATTGTAATTTACAATCCATTTACAGAGATAACAGAGAGAAGGAAAGAGACAAATGCACTTGTCTACAGGACAGAACATAAATCTCCTCATGTACACCATCCCATGAGGCAGGCTGCTATTTAGGTCTGCTAATCATGACAATACCCATTCTATCTATATAGGTTCAGCAAAGGAGTTACCCGAGTTCTGCATTCACAAATTAGCACACAGCTACAGTACAGCCTCCCGCAAACCCCCCTGAAACATGCACATATTAAACACACACAGCCTGCACATGCAAACTCCTCAGAGGGCTCACATGTGTGGGACTGTACACAGAGATTCCAAGTCAAGCACGTGTCAGACCAAACAAGAAAAGGAACGTTGAAATTAAGCTCCATCTGATCATGGATGGGCTGACAGAGGAGGGGATCCATTTGTGGAATCTGCTCCACAAACACTGCTCCATGTTAAGGAAAATAAAGGCTTAGATGGAAACTTAGGCACCTTTTCCATCTCTGCCATAGGGTGAAATAGGAAAGCTCTGAAACTGCCTGTTGGATGGACAAAAATTAGTGAATGCCTTAAAGAGAGTGGCCTTGCACTGACAGGCTCTTCCATCAGCTCATAGGAAAAGAAGGGATTTTAAAGGGTGGCACACACAACTGTCATCCTCTGTAAGGAAGAGCTGCACTGAATTGGCAGCATCACCTGCCCTGAGGAACCACTGTCCTATGAGATATTTAATTTGCAAGTCCCTTGAGACAGCAGTACTATTCAGAGGAGAGCAAATGGAATAGTGGATGCAAGGATTTCAATGCCCATTTTTCCCTGTCAGCTTCAATTCTGCACAGCTATGTTAAAATGATATATTAACTCAAAGAGGTTAATTGCACTTTTCCTGCCTTGCACCAGTTGAGCAGAGGATCAGTAGCTCAGGAAACTCACCCATCAGGTTCCAAGTCACCACAACACATATCTCCTACCTCAGAAACCATCTTTAAGCACAGATTGTCAGTCACACTTCATTCCTGAAAATGAATGTATTGGAGTACAAGTGGTTCATATTTTCATTGCACCCATCAGTGGTTTGCTACATTAGGTTACCTAAAGCATAGTAACTGCTTGTTTCAGATCTTCTTATGTAAAAGGTTAGCTTTTACTACTCACAAAATTTAAATAACCTCAGTGCTGTGTGTGGATGGCTCACTGCTGACTCATTTTGTGCCCACCTAGATGCACTGCAGAGATGCCACTCTATATTACTTGCAATTGTTTGGCTTGATTAAAAAAAGATGGTATCTTCATTTAACACAGCCTTAAAACAGTACCCAACAGACAGGGGAGTAGTAAAAGGCCATATAATATGAAGCACTCATTAAAAGAAAAAGACCATTTGGCTTACAAAAAATAATTTAGTTAAAACCAGAACAAATTCTGTCATCACACAGACACATCAACCCCTTTGTGTCATATTTCCTTTAAAATCATTACCTGATGTTAAATGCCAGCAACAAACAAAAAAGAGCCCTGTTTAAAAATGAGGAGGACCATAGCCCCAGCCAGATAAACCTTGCACAGTTCCCACCTTGAAGGAGGAGGCTGAAGATGAAGGTCACAGTGCCCACCAAGTCATGTCAAAAATGGAGCACAAAAATGAACCAATTCTGTACACTCCTACTGCATGGGTTTTGTAAATAAATACTGACACAGTGGTCAGATCAGCAAAACACAGCTAGGGAACAAACGCCTGTGGAAAGCAAACAACTTCTGAAATCTGCTTCATGGGTAAGAGCAACGCATCACCCAGCAAAAGCCTGAGGTTAGAGGCCAACAACAATGGGATCTGTGCTTGGAGACCTGCACTGTGCCCTCCTTTGGGGACTGCTGCAGGAAAGGCAGGACACAGAAGACAGACCAAGGCTCACAGGAAGCTGGGATGCAAGTGAGAGGGCTCAGGTGATAGAACTGGCCAGGGCAGGAAAGAGAAACCAAGCTGGGCAGGACAGTAAGCAAGGAGGAAAGCAGGGCTCCAATAAAGAAGTGGGAGGGAAAGAAGGCCTAAACAGATATGAAGGCAAAAAAAGGGGTAATTAAAGCCATTTTGTAAATGAGTAACAAAGCAAACCCTTCATTTGAAAACCAAAAGAAAGAAGAAAAAAATGCATTCAGTTGTTCTTTGAAGGCATTCAATACAAATTGCCAGAATGCAAATATATTCCCATGCTTGAGAATCACTGTTTTCCTCTGCAATATTTAATCTCATTTATCAAGCTTCTTAGTACAAATTAAGTTACAAGGTAATCAATTAGATTGAAAACACAGCTTGTTTCATTGTTTTAATTTTGCACTGTAAGCATATCCCCCCTAATTTAACAATTAGCTAATCAAAAACCATGAAGTGTTTATGTAGCTTGGCTTTTTGTCATTCAAATTCCACTCCTGCAAATGCATCAGCCAGTGGAGTTCCAGCTACAATTTTAAAGCCTGGCAGAAAATGCACACAGGGAAGAAGGGAACACATAGAAACCACAGTGTGGTGCTGGGGTTTGAGAAAGGAAATGAGGGCTCTGGAAACCACAGCTCTTCTCCAGAATAACAGACAAATAGCCTGAGGGACTGCAGTCTGTTTGCTCCTGGGATGCTTTCTAGGAGGACTTCTGCAGAAGCCACTGCTTTACATGGTTAGAGCAGCGTGGTGGGGATGCTTTTGTACCCAGAGGAAGCTGCAGCTGCTCCCTGTAGATTCAGAAGGTTTTCCCGTGATGTGGGAGATGTATCAAAGGCAAGCAGCACAGAGGGAGCCCAAGTGGGATGCTGCTGCCTGATGGGGAGGAGGACAGAACTGGGGGATTGTTTTGGTTTGGGTTTAGTTTAAGTTGTTTAAATCACATAAAGGATCTAGAACTGAAAGTAGAAGTGTTTGTTGTCTGCATTGTGTTTGTGATTTAGATACAACATATTACACATGTAACAGCCCAGTAACTGACAGAGGTATTTTCAGTGCTCCTCCTGCTTACAGGAAGGGAACAGCTAGATAACATTATGAGCTCTGGTTATATATTTGTTAGTTTATCAGCCCAGAAAGGGAAGCAATAAATTCCTGATTGCTGGCCACTGAGGACATGTTTTCATTAAAACAGCTTTGAATTGGTTTATTTGCTACTGTCCAGCAACAATTGACTGCAACATGGGAATTATTCCCCATTTCCCATACACTTCCATACAAAATTCAGGACAAAATCTGCCATGTAAAACTGAAGCCTGCAAAAATAATTCTCATCTACACAGCAATATTCTTTGCATTAATTTTATAATATAAACACACAATAGCTACACCTGAAGAGTCTGGAAACGTAGCTGGAATGTTCTCTTAGTCCATGCCCATAGGCAAAGCTCCAGCCCTGTAAGTAAAACCTACCTCCAAGAATCATACACTGGGAAATTCAAATTAATGGAAGGCTATACTTCAATTGATTTTGTGGTCAGAAGAGTCACACTGCATTTGCAGAAGGCAAGGAAAAGCTGTTCTATACATGGGTGTAAAATCAGCACAATTACATGTCCTAAATGGGAGAGAAAGAGTCTTCTCAGCTGCTCACATGAAAACCAGGCAGAAGAAAGATATAAACAGATGGTCTTGAAATTTTCCAATTACAAGCTTTTTTGGCAACATACAACTGGAGAAATTCCAAACATTTGTCACTTTGACATCACTTTGTGGAAAGTAATGGGATTTTGGTACTTACAAATTCTGAAACATGCTGCGATCTAAATCAAAATCACCACTCAAGGAGTTAAAGTCATTTTAGAGCAGGTACCAATCTAACAGAAGCTAATTTCAAAAAGCATAAGGAAAACCATTTTTAAGTGATGCTTATTCATAGATTCACTATGATTTTGCATTAGAGACAGAAGATTTAAGCAACTTTAAGCAGGCTGGGCACACTCACACTGTTGCTGACACTGTGAAACTGAAACCCACCCATAAGGATAAGAGGCAGACTCTTAAATACAGCATCTCACAAGATGAAGAAATCCTCCATTCCTCAGAGGACCATTACCCATACAATTCTGGCTCCATTTGTAGGAAGCCTGAAAGCAAAGGAACTTTGAAATATGCATTCCTGCTTTTTGATTGGTTCTGGGGTTTTAAAAATTTCTTTTCAAGAATTCCATTTCTTTAAAAATTCAATGCTTAAGGATCTCTTATATTATCATTTGCAATTATTATTCCTAGCAGGTTATTCAAAAGGGCTTAGCTAGCATTGGTATGCACAAAAGGTGTTTAAATAGAACTGAGTGGGCACCTCAGGCAGAAGCACAGAGTAGTGTGTGTGCATGAACATGTCTAAAACAAGAGGTAGCTTTAACATTTGGACAACTGTAGCCTTTGAAGCTCTTGGATTTACCTGTGCTCCCACATTTTGACTACCAGAAGCTGAAACTGAGGGCTTCAGCTGATAATTTAATGTGTTTGTAATCAGTGGTGCACAAATATTTCACTTTTGAAGAGGGAGAAACCCCTCATTCATGGGTTTTGCAGGAAGAAAGATTAAAAATAAAGGAACTCACAGCACTTACTTTGTATTATAACCATACAGATGTAAAGTGTATCCGTGCTCCAGGTTCCCATTTTGCATTAGGTAAATGAACCACGTAATGGCATGCTCAATTTCACAGCTATAGGTACCACTACCCTCTTATCAAAGTGCACCAGAGAACCTTACCAGACTCAAAAAAGAAACCCAGGTACAGAATCACATACTTTCCACCCTCACCAAGTTATTATTCCAGGGTATTCCAATGTGGCAACTGAAAGAGCTACAAAAATCTCTGGGTCATGTAATAACAGCTAAAGAAAAGAAAGGAACAGAGTGGACACTAATTCCATTCCACATTATGGTGTGAAGTTTTCAACACCGGCATTTCTTTCAGAAGCTCAGTTTTGGCTTGAGTTGCCAAATTACTGTATTCAGTGCAAAACAGTCAAAAAATTCATTTGAAACTCATAAGACCAATTACAAAACAACAACTATGTATGAGAAGACAGAGTAGTAGTTACCACTCAACAGGAAGCAGCAATGAGGAATCTTCCCCAACAGCCAATGCTTCCTGACATAACCCAAACTATGGTTACATTTTCAAAAGTCACAGCCCATGAAACGGGCTGAAAAAAACCTGAAATGGAAACAGCTGTTAGTTTTCCATTCATTAGACTGGCTATATGCCATCCAAATTAGGACTTCTGTCCAGTGATGTGAAGCATTTGTACAAGAAACCTGTTTTTAAATCCAGAAAATAAAACCTGCGCTTACTTGTTATTGGTGGGTCCTGTTGCCAAGACATCTGATTGCAGCTTTGGGAAAAATCCTTGTTCATACTTCCCTTGGCCAATCTTCATGTCGAGCAGGTGAGGGTGTATGGCCGTGTGGTCAATCTTCATCAGCCGCTGCTCGATGGACTGGGCTGCAGGTGACAGTCACAGGTGAACAACTGCGTCACGACCCATCATAACAGCAGTGGTCATGCTCAGACCCCTGGAAACCCACTAGAGAGTTAAATGGTGATCTTGGACACAGAAATCTGCCACTCACAGAGGTGAGGAGACACTTGTGCTGTAGGTTTTTAAATTTTGCTTTTAGTTTCTTTACCCAACACAGCGAGCACTAGTGCAAGCAAGTTAGCTGTTAAGCAAGCAGGTATTTACAGGAGCCTACGAGATGCATTCGGAACTGGCAACAGCAATGCAATCTTTCCCTGAAATTCCTTGTTCAATTTTAAGGCTTCTTCAGCAGAACAGACCTCCAAGGCCAGCTGCAACCCCTGTGGGACTGAGCACCTTGCTTAGCTCCAGACACGCTCCCTGGGCAGATGCTTGCAGAGGGACACCTGAGTTTTGCAAACATCTGGGACTATAATTATCCTCCTCCTGGATGACAGGCCTTCAAAAAGCTAACTGTAGTAAGACCTGAGCATGATCAGGAGGATGAGCAGATTCTTGGAAACAGGGAAAGCTATGGTAAGATAGTTTAGGTGTGATTATATATATGGTAAGATAAGGGAGAGGGCTCCCCAGGAATCTCGGCTCCACTGAAACTAAAGCGGTTCAATCCTTTGCTTCAAGGACTTGAGGTTTTCAATCTCAAACCTCAAACAGAATGAAAATTAAACCTGTCACCCTCTTAACTTGTGAAGAACTTAGGAAAGGAGGTGTATGGGTGAATTCAGCATTTAATTAGCAACTTTAATATTCTAGCCCATCTATTAACGGGCAGGCCTGTTCTTTCAGCGTATCATAGCTACAGAATACATATGCAAAATGTGGAAGCTAAATCTGTTTTCCATTTGTTAAGAACAACATAAAACTCATTTCCTATTTTATAAAACTGTGATGGGAAAGAAGCTGTCACAAGATTTACATATATTATCATTAGAAACTCAGCAAGCATTTTTTCCTCTCTGAAAAAAATAAAAATCACTTTGTATGGTTCCATTTTGGCGAAAAGGAGTGGGTAGTGTGGGGTCAGAGGATTTGAAGGGTTCCAAAAATAGTTAAACAAACAGGTGCTGGATCAGTGCTGGGGTCACATATACTGTGAATGGTAAATATGAAAGAAAATTGGTTTTACTATCAGTTTGCTGCTTTTCACAAGACAGAAAATGAGGTTCTGGTGCCACAATATCTGCCAAAACTAGACGCTGAATAGACAGCTGACCTGCAAATTAGAATTGGGTTTAGACAGAATAAATTTAAACAGACACAGATTTCTATTTCTGACATGTTTACAGCAAGTAAAACACTGAAGGGGTTAAACAAAAAAAAATCCCATGAAAAATATGTTTGCCCTATCTTACTAATACGTGCCCTAACAAATTTAAGAGTATAATTTCCCTGTATTACTTAGAAATTAAATAAATACTTGCACAAGCATTAAGTAAGAAATTAAAATATAATTTGGAAAAGCATCCTCTGACAGTAACAGAAAAAAATTCCAATCCTTCAGTACAGAGTATTGTTCATTAACAATGAACGCCTACTGCTGGAGGTACTAAATATGCCACACAGGATTACCTCCCTGTTAGAGCAGCATCCCCTGCTGCTCTAACCAAATGGTGTAAGGCAAAACAATGTCTTTTTATGGGAAGGGGGAGACAAGGCCAGTGGAGCAGACACCGGGGCTCATCTCCTCAGTGTGGCTGGCACTGGTCCCACCACCAGGGTGAAGGAAAGCTCTCCTGGCAAAGGAACAGGAGTTGCCTGAAATGAGCAACTGTGCGCCAGTTCCATTTGACTTTGGCTTGATTTTATTAAAGGTACCAGCCCAGGAGAGCTCAAAGAGCAGGTCAGGCCTCCTGCTGTTTCTGGTGTTTAACAGCACGCTAAAGTTGCTGCTGAGATAAGGACACTGCTGAGTTCTCCTCAGGTAGCTCTGGACTTCATCAACTGCAACACTCAGATGACTGAGAACCTATATTTCTTGGTGGCTGACACTGTAATTTTGAATATTTTACCACCCCCTCTGAACGTACCTGCTTCTTTCAAAGTGCTGCATTTCTGGTAGTTGGACGTCCGCAGTGCGGGGGCCCTGACATTATATAGCCTTATTTTCTCAATTCGGGAGTCAAAAACTCGTAGAAAAGGGTCCTTCTCTTCCCACTGGGACATTATCTTATTGTCTATGAAGGTTGCAAACATCTGTGTTTCGATGAAGTGTGAAAGGAATGGGAGGTAAGGCTCGGGTTGGTCCGAAAGGAAGGAAGCCTGAAATACAGAACAGCTCATTAGTGCCACGTTCATGCCTAGCACTGGTGTGCCCAGCCATCCTTCAGCAGAGAATCAGCAGGAAGGCTTGCACAAGGCTTTCCCCACTGCAGAAACACCTCTCAGAGAGCTGTGAATCCATCTACAAAGGGGCTTGGTTCACAAGTGTAAGAAATAAGCAGTCAGGGAGGCTTTGAGGCAGCTGGAACAAGGGGATATCGAGTTACTGAAGTAGTGCTCATGCTGCCTGCTTTTTCAAAGCACCTAGCAGCTCTCACCCCCAGGAATGAACTCTGTGAAATGCATGGCAGATCATCACACGTGCCCCTCTGGGACCTCTGGTCTGGGCATTGTTGCCTGGGACCATATCACTTAAGGTGTCATACATATCAAGGGGTGAACAGTGTTATTCAGGAACATTACACAGGGCAATTAATCACAAATTTCCAATTAAAATTGACTGTGTGTCTAAACCTCTAACTGAGCTTTGAAACCCTAAAATTAACAGCCCATTTTATTGCAGAAGCACTAACAGAGATTGAAAAGGATGGATTGTTTAGGCAATGCTGCACTGTTTAATGCCCAAAAACAAACCAATAAAAGGCATGGCGGCAATTTTTTTTAATCAAAAACTGACTCAGATCAGTATTTAGTCTGCTCCTCACTGTTCATCCTCTTAACCTTTTCCTTAGAGAACGACTTGGACCTAAAAAAGATGATGGCTAAGAACACTATCTGCTTTGTAGGGTAACTCAGCAGCTGTGCAAGCTTCCTAGCATTTCCCATTCCTTTTGCTATCCTACCATCTCTTTATAGCCCCATTTCTAATCTCAAGGGATTCTTTTTCCCTCTTGTGCATACACGACAATGGAGTTGTAACAATACTGTTTAAGTGACAATCTTCTTCAAAACATTACCCATTACCAAAACCTCTACCATGAGATTAGGAAAAATAAAAGACTAGATTTGTTTTTTTTATCTCAAGTGTGCACCTCTCCTCCCAACAATCAAAAATAAGAAAGACAGAAAAAGAAGTCACTTTGCATTGCTACCCTTCCACCAAGCCCACAGGAGCAGCCCCATGAGCTGGGCAGAAGCCTGCCAGCTTGGTTTGTACAAGCCAGGATGGCTCTGAACAGCTCAGTGGATGTGCTCCGATTCACTCTGGCAGGAGATCTGGCCCTGTGTAATGGAAATGGACAAATCTTGCAGTGAGGCAGATGAGGAACGGCAGATGAAAGAGAACCCAGGCTATATATACACAAACACAGCTATCCCTCCCTCCCCCTTTTAGATGGGGACACGAATACATGGCTATCTTTACTTTGTCAAAGTTTTGCATTTGTTCCCTGTTTGTCAGCCACGACTCCATGTCGGGGGAAGCCTGGATGACGAAAGCCTCGTAGTCTGCGAACATCTGCGTGAAGCGGTTGGCGAAAACCTCGCGGAGCTGCACGTTCAGTTTGTAGTCCCTCAGCTCCAGCTCCTCACACGACAACTTCCCATCCTTCTCCTCTGTGAGGGGGGTGGTGATGGTCATTTTCTCCATGGTCACGCCTGTTCTCTTGGCCAGGGCTTGCAGGCGGGCGATCGTCTCGTTGCCCTTCAGCAGCTCGTACATGTTGAGGGCATTGCTGGGGATGTTCCCGTTCTTCTTGTCATTCACCAGGTCACTAAGAACCAAGTTCTTGAGTTTGGTGGCACTGTCACTGCAATGCAGGTTGCCTTCTGGAGGGATCCCAAACTGCAGGAGAACCTCAGAGATTTCCTGGATAAACTCCAGCTTGTTGGGGAACTGTGGGAATTCCTCCGGCAGTTCGATGAAATGGTTATCGATGTCTACAAAGCACAAGTTTGCCTGAAATACAAACAAAAGTTTCAAAATGGACACTCGGCACTGAACTGGTTCCCCTGTGACGTAGCCCTTTCTCCCAGGGTGCTTCCAGACAGAAGGATAAGTGCACACATATGCAGGACACTTCAGCTGTGCTGTCTAGCCTGTGACATTTCAGACTTCAGTAAAGCTGAGGGTCAACTGCATGACAAAGGCTCCAGCATTCTCCTGTTTCCCCAGGGCATGCAGAACCCCAAACTTTCCACCACAAAGATTTCATATACCCTCCTGGAGCTGGCAAGGACACATCACCAAGCTGGAAGTGCAGCACCACTTCTCAGCCCATGCAAATACCCTTTGTGAATTACTGCATCTCACAGGCAGATTTATTATACCAGGATCCAACTGCAAGAAGCCTCTGCAGCTGTGTTACCAGGGAATGAGATGTTCAGTGAGAAAGATGATGCTGCTTCAAGCAAAACTACAAAAGAGGGTCCCACAGAAATCCTTTGGGGTTATGTCTGAGTACAGCTTGTTCACTAGAGGCCACGTCTCATCTCCCCACTCCCCTGACCCCCTGTTTCCATGGAGGCTTTTAATAGTGGCAATTCCTCTGCCTGAGATTTAAAGAGAGTGCTCTTAGCTTTGCTATGAATGGAGATAGATCTCAGCCTGTAAGATTAAAGTGAAGACATTAATCTAGCAGAGCAGATACTTTTACTAGGTAAGTGTCGATGGAGGGACAGAAGAACCCCACATAAAAATTAATTACATTGCAAATGCACCCTCAGGAATAATAGTAGAATGAAAAACAGTAATTGATCTCCTGAATGGTGGCTTACATATGAAATTCGCTGTCTGAGTGCACTGTGCTGAGTAAAATCTTAAACCAGGTCAGATTGCCGAGGTGCTGAGCTCTGATGTGTTTTATCCTGGCATAAAACTACAGAACAGGAGATGCAGAAAATCCACAGGACAGCAGCAGGTCTTTGTTAGCCTGATTTGGTCATTACCACAGCTTCTCTACCTCCTTCCAGACACTTTTAGTGTTCTTTACTTCTTAACAAACACCCTAGACTGATCTTATATGAAGACGAATTATTTATTTTCCTTCATTTTTGAGAAGTTAATCTTCAGCTAGACAATACATTCCACAGCAAATATGTTTATAATATATTGGATATTTCAGGGACATGTTTATTAACATTAATCACCTTTCACATAGATACTTTAAAGCATATTAGGATTCAACTAGTAAAGGATAAGTGTCCCTTCAGCTTTTTCATATTAAATGTAGTCTGTACAAAGAAATGCATTTCTTCATACAAAACAATTTGCTTTATTTAACTATGTAGCTATTACACAGTGGTGGTATGCATCAGTACTGTTCTTTAGCTCAGGGACTGCCTTCTTATCTATCAATATTTCATTTCAAAGGCTTTTTAATTTCAGCTCTGCATATCATTTACAAAATTTGAAAAATGAGATTTATATTCAGAAAACCCTTGGGGAATTGGTCTCACTTCTCTCTTCAAAAACATCTGATGATTAAAGTTAATGCAGGGAGATTAGTAACCTTAAGACAGCATGATGGCCAGTTGTTAGAATTTTTATCTCTAACAAACAAATGGTTTATATTTAGAGCAAGAGCTTGAAAAGCTAGCCCCTGGCCTGAACAATAAAGGAATGCTGATGTGAACAGCATTTCATCGCTGCTCGCATGCTGAGGGGTTTTTTATATTTTATTGTCTAGAAGAATTTGAGATTCGAGATCTTCCCTGTTCAATATGTCTTTTCTTTCCCTCTCTCACAGTTACTGGACCTGCGGTATTCATAAATGCTGGTATCTTTCATTCATTCAAAATATCATGGAGGGGGCAGATTCCGCCCCACTCTTACTCTTCTCTCCCTGGTGATATTTGTTATTCCAATGATACTGCACTACTAAGTACCGTCACATTAAATTTTTAATTTAAGGAAAATGACAGCTTAATCTGCTAACCAAAAGCATGTGACTAATAATTTTAAAAATCACGGTAATTATGTAATATTAGCACGGTTTTACTGAGGAGCATAGCTAGATAGCAGCCTTGCTTCCACACCAGTGCAGATTTCATCTGCTTCAGTCACTGTATCCATGAGGTAAAACTTGATTTGGCCACCAAGACTGACTCAGCCACCTTCATGCAGTATGTAAAATAGACCTTTATTAAAAATTGTATTACCCCTGCCCTGTGTTTATCCCTCCACTTCCACACAAAAACTCTCCCATGTATTCTCCTCTGCTGCTGTTCCCATCTGCCTTCTCAGTGCAGGTATTTGGAATCCTTAAGGACTCTGCCTCCAGGAGAGTGCCCCCAGCACAGCCACTGGCAGGAGATATTACTGCTGTACGAACAGGTACTTTTGGGGCTCCCACTGATTTTAAGAAGAAACTTAAGTTTAAAAGCACATGGCATGCTGTGGTTCCAGTCACCCTCTGGAATGGAGGCAGGTAAGCCATTTCCCAAAGACTTTGCTGTGTGGCCAGGTTAAAATGTGAAGCAGTTTTAATCACCTTCACCAAATTTTGAGGAGGAAAATCTCCATTTCACTCTCCACCACTCCCAAGGATTTAACCCTGAGATTAAGAGGATGACCTCTCCTTCCTTTTCTTTTCTCACTAAGTGGTTCATAGGCACGGTATTAATGCAAGCCTGGCTTGCCTGAGATCAGGACAGTGGTGTAGTAAGAGACCAGGAACACACGGGCTCAGCCATGGGATGGGGCTGGCAGGACATGGCACGCTCCTCAGCAGCAGGGGGACAGGTTCACACCACCCAGCAACTGCACCTGAGACCCAGAGCCATTGAGATCCTCCCCAGTGAAATGCTCTTTAGCCCTCTCTCAGTAGGACTGTGACACTGATGGAGTAATGAAACCTGGTGGAGCATGTGGTGTAGAGAAAGCCAACAAAATTTCAGCTTTGTCACCACAAACAGGAGAAAGAGAAGCATTTAGAAATCAAAACAGTAAGTGGTACTCATTAAATTCAGAAATGGACCAAGAAGGGCTGTGGAGACCTCCCTACTATCTCACTGCTGCTGGCAATCAGTATCCACAGTGCCAGAGAAGCCTCCTAGCAGCAGGCATCACTTCCCAGCAGTAATTCACACGTGTATTAGTCAGACATTTCAGGACAGCAGCCCCCAAGGTGGACACTGACCTCCTGAGGCAGCTCCAGCTTGGAGCGGTCGGTTCCCTCCTTAGACTGCAGCCCCATCAGGTAGGGAACAGGAGCATCCAGAAAATGCAGGAGAGAGGCAGGAAGGATGGGGACATACACGTGCTGCCACTGAAACGGGAACAGCAGCGTTGTGATTCCCTCTGCCACCGTCATCAGCCGCTGATAATCTAGACATGGGAGAGAAAGACAGATATTGAATTATCTCCCTGTGTTCTGCTTTTGAGATCTGTTTGGTAAGGACATCTGTGACAGAAAAACAAGACAGAAACCATGTTTATATGATAGGGTGTTGCTTGGGAAATAAGACAGTAGTTAAAAACCTTCAACATTATTTAAATCTGTTAAAACTCATTCCTCCCATAAAGAAATAGCTGAGCATAGATATTCATACCTTATCTAGATCTAATCTGTCATTAATTTATTAAAAAGATACCAAAAGTTCTGTCTCTAGTTCAGGATAATAATACACTAATTCCATAATAAGCCTGTACTTTTACATGGCAAGAAGAGAAAGAAGTGAATTTCAGGAAACATTGCTGTTTCTTGCTTGCTCCTGCCTCCCTGCTTCTGCTCCACTTGCTACTATTTCCAAAGCTGAGTGTACTTTCCTGAAGACTTGGCTTGGCCACATACCAGCAGTAGTTTACAGTCCCTAAGTATATAAAAGCAGTGCTTTTAAGTTAAATCCAAACAGAAGCCCAATATAAATTTAGTTTTCAAATAAATTCTGCGCAGCCAGTGGATTTCTATTACGTTACTTTCCCAAATTTGTATTTAACCCACTAGTTCATTGCTTTGAAATATTTTGATTTTAGTAAGCACACTGCATATTACTTTTTAAATTAAAATTTATTTTGGTCCAGCTGAGCTGGATGTTTCAGAATTTGGGTGACAGCAAATTATTTATCAAATATCCAGCTGGCATGATGCAATACCACAAGATATTTATTAATATAAATGAGGGGATAAATTGAGCACAAATGTTTAATATAAATAAATCACATACTGGTCTTAAAGAGACAGTCATCCTTACAGCAAATCTCAAGCTGCAGACCATCCATCCATCTGGAAACAGGTAAAGACCCCTGAGTTTGTAAGCTCTATGGCAGAGTCCAAATGCAAACCTCATCAGAGCCAGGCAAGTTCCACAAGCTCTGGCTTGAACAACCACAAGATTCTCCCTCTCACGGAGGCCAGACCCAGATCCTGGGTAACACTTGGGTTGTTGCCCATCTCTCCTGATCCTCTCTGCTCCACTCCAGGAGATGAAAGATACATGTATGAACACCCTGGTTCTGAGTCAGGTGAGAAGGCTTTTTCCTACAGCCCCATTGACTACTTTTGCCTGGAGAGGAGCCCAGCTTTACCCTTCCCATTTCCTGAACATCCCAGCCCAAGACCTTGGCAGACACCAACAACAGCAAAAGCGCTGTCATCTGACACTGCTCAGCTATTAGGAGGTCACTGGGAAGATGTTCTTGAATAAATATGCAAATTACAACAACAAATTGCATCGCCTATTCTCCTTGCTAGCAGCTCTCTGTGGAAAACCAGCCACAATCTGCAGAAGGTCAGTTGACAGGGCAAAAACATTTTTCATCTTGTCTTACTAGCAGCTATTCAGTCAGTCTGCAAAATTATTGTCATGCATACAAGTCAGTCTCAAGGTTACACCTCCAAAACACTCCCAGCTACGGATCAGTTGCTTAGGAATCCCTGCCCATGCACTGGTCTACAACCACACACCTGCATTCCCTGTCTTGCTGAAGAGCACTTACACAAACTCAAGTCATAATACCTACTTGGAGAAGCTTAGGAGTCTCATAGCATTTCATAACTCTGAAAGCTTTTGAGATCAAAAAAATCAAATTGAACAATTGTATGTGCTTAGTATGTGAAACACCTTCAAAGCCTGTCCTGATCTACATAGCCACATGAAGAAACAGGTCTTGGCAGAAAAGTTGCAAGGATCATTTTGGATAAGGGCATTCAGCTCTGGAAATAAATGCTGATTTTTCTCTGGTGCTACTGTTAATATTTAACATGGTCACTACCATAAATTTCATAACCAATTTACTATGAGAAAAGCTAATTTAAAAAAAACCAAACTAGTGATGACTAAATGATTGGGCTGTTATCATCTAGCAATGCTTGTCAGTGATCAGCAGATAAAAAACATTTATGTACCCAGCAGTTTTGACTGAAGAGACGGGAGTTCCAGTTTCCTCCCGAAAAATAATATATAAAAATCTGTAAATATTTTTTGTTATCTGTTTAAAGCAGCCAAATTCTAATTACTTTTTACACACTTTCAAGCCTGTACAAGGTTAGACACCTATCATATAGAGCCTGAAATAATTTTTGATGGAGAGATTCTTATACCTATCATCATTTGAGGGAAGCTTACACGGTTATCGAGGACAACCTGGAAACAGTTGATTGAGGAAATGGCCTCAAGTTGTGCCTCGGGAGGTTTAGATTGGATATTAGGAAAAAATTTCTCCACTGACAGGGTTGCTGAGCATTGCAACAGGCTGTCCAGGGTTGAGTCACCATCCCTGGAGGCATCTAAAAGACACGTAAATATGGCAGTTAGAGACATGATTGAGTGGTGGGTTTGGCAGTGTTAGGTTTACAGCTGGAGTTGATCTTCAAGGCCTTTTCCAACCAAAATTATTCTAAGATTCCTCATGTTCCAAGTTCCATCTCTAATTTGTTCACAGAACAAAGTTTTCCAAGAGAAACTGCTCAAGGAGGGTCACCCCAGGGCAAAGTGGTCCCTGGGGCTTCTACTGCAGCCACTGCCTCCTAATATCTCAGCTGCATGTGGTGCAGTGATGTCTCTCACACGACTTTTTCACCAAGTGAAGGAGAGAGCAGCAGAGCTCAAAGGCTCTGGATCCACCTTCCTTTTCTGGCACCATCTGCCAGGGGACCCTGGCCAACCATCTCAATTCTCTCTGCAGGACATGCAAGGGCTGCAGGAACCTGCTCCACTGCAGTCTGGCAGTTCTGCTGCTCAAGCACCATCTTCAGCCACATTTTACCCAGCTCTGGTAACATTCACATGGCTCACAAGATATAGTGCTTAAAATGCACACCTTGAGATATTCCTGTAGAATTACCAATCACTGTTCTCTGCTGGAGATGGAAATGGTTTCAGCACTTGAACATCAACTCCCTACAAATGTTTTTCTGAGAGAGGACAAAGCTTGACAATTTTTTGTCTTGATGTTGATTCTTCATGACAGAATAACAGGACAATAACCAATAAGAAATATCTATCCCAAAGACCTTAAAGTTCAAACACAGGCAGTGACTAAAAAAACAAAGTAATCCTCACTTTATTATACATACTGGGGAAAGAATTGCTGAGATGTTAAGCAATTCACAAAGCTCAACATAAAAATTACTTTTTCTGCCACAAAAGTCTGATACCTCAAGATCCTTCCCACGCTGCAGCAGAGCAAAACCAAGATCTTTTGAGAAGGCAAAAAATCATCAGTGTTATCCCTGCTCCAAAGAGCTATGACCACACACAGGTTCTACCCTCAAAACAGATTCAAATCTTTGTCATAATCAAACAGAAGAGAATTTCACCTGGGACCTTCTCAGCAAATTCCCAATTACAGGAACTTTGTGTTTAAGGCATGTGTAGGAGCACACATGTTCATTCTCCCCAGAAACGGCGTTCCTGCTGGGAATAGTGCACTGTCACTCCAGTTTCAACACCTCCAGCCTTCCTGATGAAAGCACAACCTGGCCATATTCCAAGTCTCTGTTCCAGTCACCTACCAAAGGTAGGGCAGAAAGCTTACCACAGAGCTGGAGTCACAGCCTGGGTCCTCTAAATCCAGTCCAAGGCTTTAAAAATAGACTGCTTCTTTATTTTCCTTTTGAAGTCTCACTTCACACACATTTTGAAAGCACTTGGAAGCATTTGAAGAGATGAGTTACCTGGACACCACTTCCTTTGCTCTACTGCTTTTAGAACACACATAAAAGATAACTGCAGCTTTGCAAAGCCACATATTTAAAAAAGCATCCTGAAAGATGATAATCAGATGGTATTCTCAAAGAGCACCTTATCAATATGCATAAAACCATTGTCTTTAAACAAAATAAACCAAAACAATGAGAGAGGGAAAAAAAACCTGATAAATGAACCTGAATGAATAGAAGCTAATTCTTTAGAGGGAAACACCTGAACAGGCTTTAAAGCATTCTTGTGACCAATAGTTTTCCCACATGCTACCTTTTCAGTCCAAGTCTTGTTATGCAACTATTTTTTTTATTTTTTTTTTGTAACAAGATATAAGTTAGATAAGCCTGGTATATTGGAAAAAACTGAAAAATAAAATTATTTTGTTTTGAGCTCTGAGTATGAGTCAAGAATAGCTCCTAAACAGACCTGTCTTGGGTCTGGGTACCTTCAGATCTGTAATGTTTACATAAAGCACACTGCAGATGAAAAACTGAATCTGAAATTCACATCGGAGACAAAAATTGTTTATGAAAGCAAAGGTTTTCAAAACAGATCTCAATAGCTTCACAGAAGCAGCACAAACAAGTGCTGCAGACATTAAAGTGCCCTGGAAGCTTCCACCTTTCATCTGATTTGCCTGCTGGCAGCTGTGACAACTGACAAGCCAGTCTTGGTGACTTTCAACAGATGTTCAGATAAAACACACAAAATGGTGCAAGAAGTGTTTATTCACTACAGAAATCACCTTGCAGCAGTGCTGCATTCAGGGAACCTGGACAGGTGCCATGAGATGGGGCCGTAGGCAGCAGCCTGTCCTGAGGAAATGACCCCTGGCACCTCAGTGCCCTTCCATCCCCAAAGGAAAGGTGCATTTACCAGGGAGTGATGTAGCACATCAGTTATGTGATAAAAGCAGAGGGGCAATTCATGCAAATCTGAAAATACATATTTTCTTAAACACAAGGGTCAAGACAAGTCTGCATCTAATTGCCTGAAGAATTAGTCTCTCAAACTGGGGGTCAGCTCTGCCCCAAGGGAAATATCACAAGGCCAATATTCACCGAGGCCAGTTCTTACCCTTTTTCCTTGTTGGCCAATGCTTAATTTAAAAAGCTTCTGCTTCAATACATTTCCATTTATATAATTTAACTATGTCCCAGCCTGCCATCAGTGGTTCAACATGAATTAATTTATGATTAAGAGCCATCTCAAGAATTAGCTCCCATTACCAGCATGGTTAAGTCTCTGAGAAGAGGGCAGAAGTCTGTGACAAGGCTGACAAGTCTGTGCCAGCAGGACACATGAATGCTCCTGAGCACACAGGGAGCCCCTTGCTCTCTCCCATGGCTGCTGGGGCAGAACAGGCTCCCCAGCCAGCAGCTGGGGATGGACACAAGATGGGGAGGACACAAAGAGTCCAGCACGGAACAACTTTGGTCATGATCACTTTAGACTGCCATGTTATTTATCTGGCATTTGCCATAACTGCAATGTAAAGGCCTAATTTAAATTTCTTCCCCTCGTTCTGAAAAGGTAAAGATGTTTCATCATGGAAAAAAATGAGCTCCAAGTAAAAAAAAAAAAAAAAGGAGAGGTTGTGTTGTGCATGCACAGTGTTCACAAAGATGTTTCATCATGGAAAAAAATGAGATCCAAGTAAAAAAAAAAAAAGGAGAGGTTGTGGTGTGTGCATGCACAGTGTTCAAAGCTGTGGCCCTATCTCCCTTTACAGCTCATAGTGAACACAAACAGGAATGGGGCTGTGGCACAGACCTGAACCAGCTCCTCCTCCTTTTTTCCAGATGCTTCAAAAGCTTCACTTTTCAGGTCATACTGACAACAACTGAGCAACTTCTAACTAAAAAACAATTTTGCCATTTCACCTAACTTAAAAAGGAAGGCTATATGTCATTCCCTGATTTTTCTATCCAATTTTTTCCAGGGAAACATGCACTACAACCTCAGAGTATAGTTCTACTGAGGCCATAAACCCAGGTCTCTTCCACAGCACACAGATTTTGTCCCCATATAATTTGTTCTCTGCAACAACTTTCCACTGATTTGGATGAATATTAGCATGGAGGGCAACTGGTTAAATAATGAGTAGAAGAGCAAAGGTTACCCATGTAACTATTTGATGTAAAAATGCTTTAAAAGGCAAACACATTATGCATGTATTAGTTTTTAAAAATCTACCCCAAAACAGACCTCATAAGAAAGATCTGTCAGACACAACACTTTCTAGGCAATGACTTTATATATGCATAGCAATTTGTATTACAATTTCTAAGATCAAAAAAAAATAATGCAAAGAATATTTCAATGTTGGAGGAGCAATTACTCAAGCCCTTGGAAAAACAACTTGGAAAACGCTCAAAATTATAATGAGTAGAAACAGCCTAAGCTCTAAGAAGTTTATCTCTGTCTCATCCACACACTCCCTCTCATGCTTAAATCCCTTGAAAGGCAGACATACAAAATGGATTGCTGAGGTTTCCACAGAGCTCACAGTTTAATTCATCTCTCTCCAGCAGGAATCCCACACCAGTGATGTTCTGTTACTTGTCCTTTGGAAATTGTAGTAGCTATTGAAGAGTGGACATAAGCAAGACCTTACATCTGCACAGTTGCAAGGGAGAGCTGTGCTCTGAATAAAGGACACTCACAAGAGCACTGCAAAGATTGCACCCTGAAGAATTGCAGGGAAAGCATATCTAATCCCTCCCCTTGGCTTTCAAAGCTCAAATGTTGAAGACTTGCCCCATTTAATCTTAAAAATATTCTTTATATGCAGAAGGATGGAACCTGAAGCTGCAGGAATTAATGTACAGTGAAGGTGATTTCAGGTACAGGTTTCCACCTTTGCAGACCAAAGTCGGCACTTCCCACCAGCAGTTGTTGTGATTAACTCCCTGGAAGTCCACACAGTCTCCAGGAGCAGTAAGGGCTGATCTTTTCAGTCTTGCCACTGAGGTGCAAGCACAGGTCTCTCTGCCTGTTACTCAGCTGTGCAGTCCAAAATATATGGGAACAAAGCAGCTTAAAAAATGAGCTCATCATTCTTTGCTGCCAGTCTCTCTTCAGCCTCTGCTTGACCACCACAGCTGTAAAGTGAAGGTACAATCCACTACAATTCCCGCATTTTCCCAAGTGATGGGGTACCAGTCACCCCTAAGACACCATCAACAGTGCAGCTGGATACCCAAAGATGACTGTAGCAGCCATGGTACAAACAGCCACTCAGTGCTCCTGTCCCCAAGGCAGAGCTGTGCCAGACACTCTTATATCACACTGGGAACACATCCAGGGCAAGCTGCATAAAGTCACCCAACACCCTCACCTCTTCATTGACTTAGATGCCTTTGTTCAGGCTGCTGGAAACATTATGCCCCAGGGTTAAAAATAAACTTTTTCATCCTCAACTCCTAGTTCCCTTGAGAAAAACCACTTCAGAGAAGTCAGTACAGTCTCTGTGCAACCTTTGTGCCAGCCTTTCACTGCTGTTATTACCACCTAGGCTTCTTTGTATGGTCAGGGTTGTGCAACAATTTATATTTTCACTCTACTTTCCAAAAGAAGCCTTTATTCTATTGAAGAACTAAATTTTTGACAAGCTTAAATGAAAAGCTTCCTTCCAACAGATCTAGGAGAACCACAAAAAAGCCAGCTTACATATCCCATACGTGTTAACAGCAGCTCTCACTGAAATAGTTTAGTGAACTGAAGTAGGTTTTGCTCCAGCTCTGATTTCTTGAGTATTACATGATTATGTGAATTGTGATTTTTTGTAAATAATGCTATCTTGCTTGAAACTACAACCAGAGGATCTTCTGCTAATCTCTTACTGAGTTTGGGAAGGTTGCAGCAAGACCAGGCCTCTAAAGACACAGTCCAATGAGTTCACCCTCTTTAAAGCAGAAAGGCAAAGAAGGGTGAACTTGCAAAACACCTCTCTCATTTGTTACTTTGGAACAAGAGATATGTCAGCCAAAGTCTTTTCATCTTTTGCCTTGAAAGAACTAGGGAGTTAAAAAAAGTGTTTCTCCCCAGTGGATCTCAAAGCTGAAGAGAGCAGATTTTAGTACATTCTAGGCTGATTGTATTTCTAACTGGAAAATAGCTGCTGTTTTCTTTTTCAGGAATTGAAAGACTGACATTTAAAAGAAGCCTCTGCACAATTATCCAAGCACTCAGCTATCAGGGTATGCCAAAACTGAGGCTTTGCACTTGCCCTCCACTCCACATTCCTCACCTCTGGGAACCAGCATTACGCTGCTATTTACATAATCACAGAATTTCCCTAACACAGCTATATACTTTCCCCTATGCACCATCAAATTGTGTCTATGTTAGATAAGCAAGTAAAAGTCATGTCAAGGACATCCCTAGATTCACAAATAGAAGAGAAGAGAGGGCGAAGAAAAAGCTCTGAAATTTGAAAGGTAGAAAGGATTACTTCTCGTATCTCACTTTTCTTTAAAAAAACCCCACACAAGGAAACCAAACAAACCAAGTAAACCCTTAAATTATAACCAGTAATTGGAAGAACAACATTTATCTAACTTGGACAGGAAGGCTGAGTCAAAATTATTTAGTAGATACAAAGTATCTGTCTCAATGACTATTACAAAAGTAACACATGTAGAGGTTGCTCTGCACATGCACAAAATATTACTAAAATGTAACCTGACAAGCATGTTTTTCCTAATGCTGCTATCTTTCAATGAGAAAGAAAAAAGAAAAAAAATTTCTCAGTTCTAAGTGAGTCCATAAGCAGGGACCAGGGTGGGACTGATGAGCAGGGATGGGTGAGAGGCAATTCAGTGGTGCTGCTGTTTAATATCAAACCCCAGTGCAAAGTGGCAAAGGCAGCATGATTCAAACTGAGGAAGAAAGGGGATAACTGCATACACACACACAGAAGCAGGAGGGAGGGGAAAAGCAGCCTAATCAAAACTAACAGCAGGATTTCTGCTCACACTTCAAACTGAGAGAAGATAAAACCTTTCATTTTCAGTTCTTGAAAGCAAACCCCTGGAGTCCATGTGGAGAAGAGCTCTGCAAAGAACTATCAATCCTTTGAATTCAGTCATTTGCAGAAGAACTACCCTTTTTCCACCTCCCTGAACATTCTTCCCCATTCTCAATCATTTAGCTATTAGCATTACCATTAGACACTACATGACCTTTTCTTTTATATGACAAACCCAAGCGATCCCTTCTGGAGCCTGAAGGTTCATTATCCATACTCATTTTAGATGATTTCCCATCCTCTCTCCCCACTCCATTTCAAGCTATCTGCTGCTCAAACCACTTCTCTTGACAAGCCTAGGTATTCAGCATCTTTTCCTCTTTTCACTAAAAGGCTTCCTGGCTCCAGGTTTTTCATTCTCCTCTGATGAAACCACTCCCCTCACCCCCAAAAATTTTTCCCGGATGCACATTTTCCTAATTTAGGGTCAGCATCACAGACGCCATTTGGGAACTCAAATTACAGAGACAGGCTTCCAGTGAGACTTAGAGGAACACCCAAAAAGTCTGAACATCCCCTTGAAAGTCAGCAGGAAAACTTGACCATGACATGCTGGGCATCCGAATACCACCAGGGCCACACTCACAGGAACCAACATCCTAGAGGAGACAGTAATAGGAATGTAAAATGCCAAAGCATGCCCAGTGCTAAGTCAGGATTCCCCAAACCTGCAGCAGAGTGTTGCACTATTACAGAAAGATGCAACCATAAGGGAAAAGGTTTTCCAAACTAGATTTTCCAAAGCTTGCTGGCACACTTCAACATGGAACATGGACAGGCTCTGTACAAGCAACTTCTGCCAATGTCTGGCCAACTGCAATCTTAGCATTTTTATCAGCAACATTCCCAAATACCTCAAGAAGGACTAAAAAGGCTGGCACACTTCAACATGGACAGGCTCTGTACAAGCAACTTCTGCCAATGTCTGGCCAACTGCAATCTTAGCATTTTTATCAGCAACATTCCCAAATACCTCAAGGAGGACTAAAAAGGAATGACCAGTAGTTCCACTCAGTTTCAAAACCCATTAAATATTTAGCCTCCAAGTACTAAAACACTCAGTGTTTTAACAAGAACATATCCATTGTATTGGAGGCAGGAAATTATACTAGACTTCGATATGCTGCTGAAATTTGAAAACAAAATAGCAGCAAGAGTGTCTTCTCTAAGATGTATTACTTCCTCCTGGTATTTCTGAAGAAGACAAGATTAATTTCATGCTGTCTTGCATGATCAAGGGCAGTGTGAGGATAATAATCAAATGTATTCTATTGCTAGCTGCCACAAGTGATAAATACAATGCATAATTAAACAAGCAGCACCTAGACTGCCTGGAGGAAACAATTATTTAGTGCTTTCATTAGGACATACTCATTTCTCTCATTTTTTTCAATGCATTGTCACATTTCAAGAATCAACCTTAGCTCCATATAACATGAAATCCTACAAGCTCCTGTGGCTGCAGCTGCCCAGGCAGTGCCTGCTGGGAACAGACATTGCTGGATGAGTGCCCACCTTGTGAGTACAGAAGGATCTGCATCTCCAGAAGAACACAGGTGAAGACCTGGACCAGGTTCTCCAGGCCCAGCAGCTCAAAGACCTCCCTCAGAGGGTAGTCAGAGAGTGGCAGCTCGTTGGGGCCAGGTCTCTGGCAAATGATGGGCTCATAAACCCCATAAAACTTGAGCGACCTCCCCGGGGGTGGCAGGGGCACCTCGTAGAGGATGTTGTGGATGTAGCTCTCCAGGGGCAGAGGCGGTGGCTGCTGGGAGGTCACTGCCTTGTAGAGCTGGATCAGGAACTTCTTGCAGGCTTGCATGAAGGGCAGAGGGGTGATGAGGCAGATGCACTTGGAGACGTAGAGCGTGTCCCTGCTGATGTCGTAGGAGTTGTAGCGCTGGAGCTTGGCGAGGGACGTGGCGTCGCCCTCGTCGATGCTGCTGGCCAGGGAGTCCATGCTGCAGGAGGAGGAGGCGCAGACGCTGCTGTACTGCTCTGCGTTGTGCATCTGGTACAGCGTCTGCATGGCCGTGCAGATCTGCTTGCTCGTGACCTCCTCGTAGAAGGTGAGCACAAAGCCGTACGTGCGGGAGCCGTCCTCCCTGGTGATGATGAAGGAGTGCAGCTGCGGGTCTCTGTTGTCCGCCTGCGTCCTGAAAGACAGCCCCTTGGGCATGCACAGCTAAGAGAGGAGAAAAGAAATAGAGTTACCTAAGACACCATTTTACTTTGCTGTTTTTGCTGTACAGGCACATTCTTTTTATCCTCTGCATCACAACAAACCATTTACCTTCAGAAAAAAGTATCCAAGAACAAAACAACTGATGCTACTTAAGACGGAGACAGGACTGACGAATGGAAAGCACCCTCCAAAATAATCCATCTATTAAGTCATTACGACTCATTTTCATTACTTGCTGAGACTGTTTTCATTAATAAACAGTCTTTGTGCCATTTATTTAAGCATCATACAAAAACATCCAGCTCTCCTCTCATTTGCATACATATGCCCACAGTACTCTAAAATCAGAGAGTGAAGGAAGCATTTTATACCACTGGATTTAAATTACATAGACTTCTTGGAATTCTTTGATCTTCCCTAATTTTCTGGGGGAAAAAAAACAACAAACAAACCAAACCCCAGCTGACTGGCAGCTATTACATTTACTTTCTTCTCTAAGTGCTACCAAATAGCTTAGACTGGATAAAAGGAGGGGCAGGGAGGGAAACACCCAAAATCTATGAAAGCCTCATTTTTGATTTACCACTCAGCAAAGTCCCTTGCAGTGATTCTGCTACACTGGGTGTTTCTCTGAAGCATGGCCCTAGTGAAAAATCAAGGCATTTTTCCAGACATTCTTTGGGAATATTATCAAACATCTAATGCAAAATAACAAACATCCAGCAAAACTTATTTGAATTGTGCATCAGCAGGAAACTGCCCATGATCTAGCTAAATATTTATAAACAGAGGACTATAGCTTTATTTCTACCATCTGAAGAAATAAAAGGAAAGAAGAGAAGGAGAACCTTCAAAGTGTTCCTTTTCAAAAAAGGCAAGAGTAGAAGCCAACTTTACCACAGTATATGAACCTAGGCACAACTGAGGCGCATCCCCTAATGTCTCACCTTGAGCAGGAGTAAATTTTTCTGATGCTGGAAGAAGTCAGAAGAAATAACTATATATTTTCATCCTACCCTGAACTTCAGCAGTGCACCTTGCAGAGACCATTCAAGAGCGTGGTAAAGCTGGGAATTAGGCAAGTGGTCGAGACTCCACAACAGGCTATCAGACCCCTAAATTATCTAGGACAGCTCTTATGTATTGCTCAAAAGATGAGGTGTAGGGAAATAAGTAGCCTGGAGTTGGCAGAAGAATTTAATTCAATTGATGGGCTTTGCTGACACAACCCATGAAATTGCAGCTTGAACTATTTCTGAAGAGCAGCCACATTTTTATTCAAGAGCTTTATAGTTTTTATTGAGGCATTAACAGCAGTGCCATGGTTAATGCTCTCCAATAAAGAAGTAGTAAAAATCCTTGTTTCACACTTTATTTAAATTTATTCTCCACAATAAATATCTCTCTTAACCTAATTTTTTGGCAGGCTTGCTTAATAAAAATTTATTTCTAGAATGTGGGCTTTCAATGGTGGCTGTAAGCCTTATCAAAGCCAACCAGGCTGAAATCATAGGCTTAAATCTCAGTGCTATCAGAGACTAAATTTTCTTCATTTTACAGAAAAACACCTGGACAAGAAAATTATAATCAGACATAGATAGGCATCAGGGAAATTCAGATCAGCTGAGACTGTTTCAGAAAGCTGTTTAAATAAATTTCATCCAAGCCTTAATTATTATTCCCTTGTCCTTTATACACTGGGTAAGCACACACAAAGGGATGCTCATCTATTAAGTTTCAGCCACAACTTGACACATGCAGAATATTGACCTTTTAAGACCCTGACTGGAAACCTTGGCTCAGAGACTCCTGCTTTTGTCAGACCTATAAGAGGACACAGGAAAAAGAACCATGGCAGGAGGAATGACCAGGAGTCACTTAAGAAGCTAAGATCAAAAGGAAGAGCCTGTAATCATTTTGCAGCAATACAGAAAGCTTTGAATTTGTGGTTAATGCATGAAAACTTTCATCTTAGAGCCTTGGACATCAATCACTTCCCATCTCATCTGTGTCACACATGCCACAGGAGAGTGTTGGAGAGAAGCTTAGGATGTGCTAAGGCGGGGGTGTGAAATTTTAGCCTGCTGGAATGAATCTGGCTCACTAACACTGAGAACACAGTCAGTCACCTGCATTGCATCTTTGTATAAACACTGAAAACTACCCAAGATTATTGATCAAAAGACGGGATTTTGGTTTCACTTTACTATTCGTATTTAAAGGTACCCATCAGCAGAAAACTATGGAATTACACCAGCTTTGCAATAAGGCTTACAACCAAGATGGTTTGTAAAAACAAAAGGAAGCTGTACCAGGATAGATAAGGAGGTATCAGCTAATCCACAACCTGTCTCTGGAGTCCTGAGTAGGAGATACCCTTTCCCCAAGCACAGAGGCAGGACACACACACCCCCCATAATCCCTCCCTCCTTCTCCCAGCCATCATCATTTGCAGGTATTTCTGAACTGAAGGTCCCCTCTGGACCACTGCCCACTGCCACTGGTTCACCTCTTCTCCACTAGATCCTTCACTTCACTTTTTAAGCCTCTACATACTTCTCACGTGCACAACATGCTATGGCAGCAAGCTCCATATCCAGACTCCACTGTGGAGGAGGGGGTGGAGAGAAAGATGCTTTTGTTTGTGTTAAAGCCAGCTCCTTCAAATTCCACCAGGGAACCCTTAGTTCTTTTATTTCAGTACATGAGACATTAAACAGATAATGCTTCCCTGAGTTTCAGAAATACAGGCAAAGATTTATATACCTTGATGAATCAGAGGGCTAAAATAGGAAGCTCATATTCTAAAAATTTCTGTATCTCTTTACTGCGAACTTTAGTTTGGTACAACACTTACTTGCAGAATGGCCACAGAAGATGGTGTGTGAGGTTAGGCAGGGAAAACCACAAAAAGCAACAGGGGGAAAGACACAATTCCCTATTAAAGGGAACACTGTGCTTTGACATATACTTTGAAACAGAGAGAAAACATGACTCCTTTGCAGCTTGATTGCTTGGGACTTCAGGGGGCTATTTTTAAAACAACAGGATGGTTCCAGAAGGCAATTGAAATTCCTTAGGCATCCAGCAAAGCCAGAGTTCTCACAAGTTACCCTTCAAGGATTTATGCATTTTCTCCTCTGAGGAAAATTGTTTCTGGAAGCTCACATAAAGCAAACACATAGGCAGAACTAATACAGCAAGGCAAGATCAGAAAGGCCAATAATTGCCTCAAGAGATTCCGTGGAGGTGGATATTACTTTAAATGATGTTTCAGATCAAAACAATAAAGAAGTTTTCCAAAAGATAATTTAAAAGATCATTAAATACTGCTGCTGTTAGTAAATGCTTTTTTTTTTTCTCAAAGACACATTGCAAATGAAAGATGTATTCAAGGCAGCTCAGCTCAATTATTTTAATAGGTCTCTTGCTGGTTTTAGCATTCCATTTTGGTCCAATACTGTGATCACACTTCATGAATATTAGACATTCTCCACTGTAACGTGAGAGACAAATAACACAGCAATTCCAGCTGCTTTACTCCTGCTGCACACCCCTCATTACTTCATACTGGAACTCTCCCAATGCAAAGGCAGAACTAGAAGGCATAAATAACTTTGGCAGTTGAGCTATTACCATCTTAACTGCTGACAAAGCATTGCTGTGAGTCCTTCATGCCTTCTGTATCAGCACAGTGATGTGGAGACCAGCCCAAATACCACCCCAATTCCAGCAGTGCACATTTGGAAGCAGAAGACAGAAACCCCCAGCTGTAAGCAGGCAGGGGGAATGGCTGGGCTCATCTCTGCCCTTCTGTGCAAGTGCAGTGCCACAGTACCAGCTCTCTGTTACTGCTACTTCCAGCTTCTGTGCTTTCCTCTTGAATATTTGTCAGAACACTAAAAATAAAATTTGGTGGAAATTGAGATGAACTCCAGATTTCTACACCTTGATGACTGCAGGGAAGTTCCAACTGCATTTTTTGCATTTGTGAAAGCCAACTTCATGTGGGTTTTATGTATTCTCCACCTCTCCATCTGCTGGGTGAGAGCCAGGTGAGTCTCCTGACTTCTCTCTTGCACCACACAACGAGGTCAGCTCAGTTTTGAAGCAGGTGGTGTGCTGTCCTGCCTTCCTCAAATGCAAAGCTCATCTAACTTAGACTGGGGGAAGGGCCTTCCTCATTTTCCAATATTGACTGAGACCCAACTCACATTTTTGAAAACAGCTATAATATTGTGCAATATTACTGTCACAACAATTGATTATTTTTAAATTAAGAAACATATGGCATTTTCTGTACTGGGAAGCTCAAATACCAGTAACTGTTGTCTTTGTCAGGTTGTGTTCTTAACAAGTGCTTTGGTGATTTTGGAATCATCCTTTAATTACCAGTTCTTCAGAAAAATTCCCAGTGGATCATCAGTCTTTCAGTTGCCACTACCCCCACCCCAGGAACTGTTTTTCCCCCCCTTTCCCAGTCCATGGGACTCAGCCACACAGATGCTCACATCAAATACAACTGAGAGGAAAGAGATGTACAGGAGATGTACTGGTGCAGAGGTGCCATTAAACGTGATGACCCAGCAAAAGCTGTGGTTTAGCCAAGTTCCAGCTTCTGCGTAAAGATTCCTCTTCCCCTTGTCTGCAGAATCAACATGTTTTGTACTCCAAAACCTCACAAGGATATCAGTATCTTAAAAATTCCTTGGTGTGCCTCCTTCCTACCTGGGGACAGCATCCTAGGTGACCACACCCCTTCTCAGCCAGTCCCTGGGATGGTGCTTGGACTTGTTTTATCATGCAGCACACTCAAAACTAACGAGGGAACACAGCATTTTACTTTTGTTGTGCCTGAAAGTATTCTGTGTTTTCACAACACCTCTTCCTCTGCAGTTTTCATGCAGCATGCCCAGTGAGTGCTCTTGGTCCCAGCAGAAGCACCACAGCCTCAAGATCACAAGAGCATCACAAGGGCTGGCTGTAAACAACCCAGGAACATCTCAAGAGCTGACACAATCATTTGAGAAGAGAGTTTTTCTCTACCTACCATGTTGACAGCATCCTGGTCAAAAGGGTTCCACTCGATGTTCTGAGGATAGTGGGCCAAAACTTTGGACTTGAATGTTCTTCTTAGGGGACTCTGGTCAAAATTCTCTCCTGCAACAAAGGAAGAAATAATGACTCAAAACAGCAGTGAGGCTTCAGAGAGCTGACTTGGGTTTTCTTTTTTTTTACCAAATCTGATGGACATTTTGACTCTCAGAGGTACTACTTTTAAAACAGAAAAGATTCAGTCTGACCTTACCCTCCTCACAAAAACTTACTGCAGTTGCCATGCAGCTTCCATTTTAGTATTTACAGAATGGAAATACATTGTCAAGAGAAAAATCACTGCTGAAATTTTACAGAAAAATACCTTCCAATCAACTGGATTCTTGACCTTCTCCAACAGCTTGAATACCTAGAGACAGCTTTACTTAGAGAAAGAGCACTTTCCCTCAAATTTGTCAGAAGCTCTCTTTAAGGTCAATAACAAATATGAGCACCTCTTGGCTAGTATTAATTATTCAAGCATTCATTATAGATGGTATTTTTTATATTACAAGTCCTATGTGAAAATTAAACATTTATTTTTTCTACATCAAATTTCAAGGACATGCTTTCTCCACACAAAGAATCCAGCAAGTGCAAAGAGGAAGAGTGAAATTAGACTTCAAGCAGAAATGCATCCAGTTACCAGCATACAAATACTGTATTTCACAGTGATGTTGTTAATGGAGTTCTCCCCACTGGATTGTCTACAGCATGCAAAACAGTAATCAAAAAAAGGAGTTCTTAAAATTTATTCATTAAATGACCATCTATTACACTATCACACAAAACCAGTTCAAACAGCACTAATATGCAAGTGCATTCTGAGAAAAGGCTTTATATCTTTTCCTTCCCACGTAATCTCTAAGATTTTAAAGATATTGTTATTTTTATATAACATTTATTTTGAACACAGGATTTAGACACATTAATTCCATTAGCAGTGGAATCATCACCCTTGAAAGTGTTCAAAAAACATGTGGATGTGGCATGTAGGGACACGTTTTAGTAGCAAAAAGACAGTGCCAGGTTTAATGGTAGGATCTGATAATCTATGAAGATCCTCCACAAGCTCAGTTACAAACTCAGACCAAGGACACCAAAAACAGAGACCATTTCTCTATTTCAGAACATGGCAGTAGAATAACCTCTTATTTTGGTCCAAAAGTTCTTTGCAGAGCCATTAAAGACACAGTGTCATCCACCAATTTCCAAAATGTCACAAAATAAAGATCCTACCAAGCAAAGCCAGCAAAAATTCTCTCCAGGTATGTACTTAGACATACTCAGCAACATTTTTACCTCTTAGAATCAAACAGTAATTAACATGCTCGCATAATCAAACAAATATGCATGAGGTTATTTCCCAATTATCTCTTCAATCATTCTCACATCTGACAGAGTTTACCTTGCAACTGTGACTTGGCAGAAAGGCAGATGTTTGATGCTAAATTTATTTAGTTGCTTCTACTAAAAGTTAGAAGAGAACATCTGGATGACTTAATGAAGTTCTCTACTGCTAGCAGCAAGTGACTGCTGAAGTTTAAATTTCTTTAAAGGTTTCCTTTCTCATGACAAAAAAACAGAAAAAGTTTTTTTTATCAAGTATAAGCATTGCTTTAAGAAATCCATCTGCCCAAAACCAGAAGTTACAATGTCCCTGTAGGCTGACAACATGGATTCATTTTATCCAGGAAAATAAATGGCACAAACAACTTACCTTCATAGAGTCTCTGCAGTATTTGCATTTTACCACTCCAGTAGTTTAAGAAAAATATAAACTTTAGGTAAAACACAGAGAAAATGCTATTCTCTCAATCAGTGATCATGAGGGAAAAGCAAAGAGCCAAGACACCACACTGGAGTAAATCAACCTGTGATTAGCTTGAAAGGACATGACATTGCACCCTCCGTACAAAGCTGCCTCACAGAAAGACAAGCAGGGCAAGCTTTTGGAGGAGATACATAAATTAGGAAAAAAAAAAACAATACAAGGATGTGACAGGAGCAGCCTGTGTGTGAGGGTGAAATGCCATCATTTGCCCAAACTAGCAGGAAACATCCCAACTCTCACCAAAACCAAATGAGAAGCATGGACCACAACAGCCAACTCCACACTGACAAGCAGCTGGAAGAGAACCACAGGGAGCAGAATCTTCTTGGCAAACATGAGGGAAGGGATCTGGACTGAAAGGTGCCTGATACTATCAGCTCTCAGCCTTGGTAGTTCTGAGCTGCTGAGTCACACGTGGCACAGAGAATTTACTTAGCTGTTATTCTAGACGAACAGTGAATTTTCATTAAACCTCCCACATGCTTTTAAGTGCTTCTTTGCTAACTTTCCAAACAGGATTAGCAAGGCACATTTAAAGTGAACCAAGTATTAAATGCAAATTGAATCCATTTGCTAAAATACTAATGGCCAGATAACACTACTCTGTGGACAGGAACATTGTATTTGATGCATGCTGCCCATGTGAACAGTACAACTCTCAGAGGCAAATTTTTTAAAAATTGGGTTTGAAATCAATCCTTTTGCTTTCAGGATATTTAAAATTCAAGGACTTTTTAAAAATGTGCAAAACCTGTCAGATTCAGCTTCCATTTCATTTTGATACTACATCTTGTCAATGGTACTCTTAAACAACTTGTGCCTTCCTTTAAGGAGCTGGCTTTTAAAGGGACATTTAGTTTCAAATTAAAAGCAAATAGTGAAGCGATGGATGCTAGATCAAGAAAAAACTGTGCTAATTTAATTTCAAAACAAAAAGATTGCTCAAAATTAGAAAACAAACCTGATCCATGTATTGGATGAAAGATACAATTACTAGGGAAATCCAGCTACAGTCGTGAAGTTGTTAATCATGATGACTTTCATAAGAGTGATCCTACGTCAAAATTTAGTGATCTTCAAGTTTAAACAGATCTGTTTCAATTATTGTCACAGGGACAGAGGCACACAAAGCTTTGTACCAAATAGGCAGAGGCATCTTCCACCCTCTGGCCCAGGGAATGCCAGCTATCTGTCACTCCTTCCAAGCTCTGGAACAGAGACAGGAATGCCTGTGACTACAGAAACAAAAATATCTTTTATTCCTTTAGAGGAACGTACTGGGAGCACAGCTATGCACAGTGCTTGTGGTGACCACCTCTGTGACAGCCACCTCTAATTAAAAAGTGCTCAGCACACCCAGCTATGGCCTCTCCCTGCAGATGGAATTTTGTTAAGCTTATTTAATAACAGGATGACCCTGAACGAGAAGCAAATAATACACAATGTGTGAGTGAGAAAACAATGTGGGCACAGGAGTAACAGTGCTTGGCTGGGGAGCAAGCAAGCTGTTAATTGTCAGGCTCAGGAGCTGGTTAGTTTAAGTAGAGCAGAACTGCTCTGCTGCTTTTCTTCCATGCCTCCCCAGGATGCCAAGGGGGCAGTGAGGGGCTGATCAGAGTTCAAGGACATTGTAACCCAAAGTTCTTATTTCTGACCTCACATTCTCATAATCTCACAGCAGAGGATGGAGATGATGAGAAAGGGAGGACTGGGACAAGGTAGAAAAAACAATTTTCATTACAAAGTTTTAAAATCTGAATTGTCTGTAAGACAGTAGTGGATTTGGGGGTGCTGAGGAGGAGGGCAGTGTCTAACCTGCCTTTTGTATGCCAACATGTAAGGAATTAATGGATCATATTTAAGGAGGAAACCATAGGGGGATGTGTACCCTATCAATACATCTAAATTAGTTGGAATTTTTGGGGGGGTATGTGTCTATGTGAACCTCACCAGTATTGCTATTTAAATCTAGACTGCAAAATAAGCTTCCTTGAGGTGTCAGGAAACTGTGTGTCTCTGTAGCAGAACTTGGTGGAGCTGAACCTTCCAGTCCCCCTTATTCACAAATCCATATAACTAAGCCTTGTTAGATTTCTGGGTAAGTATCCTGTAAAATGGCCTCATGCAAGACATTTTTCAGTTTATTATGCACAGTCTCCTCTCCACCAATATATTGACAATATACTGACATCACTAGTGGGATTTTGCTGGAGAACCACATCTGCCAAGAGAGCTTCAAGAAATAGAACAGAATTTTCCAAATATTGATTTAAATTAGGTAAAAGAATTAAGAAGTCCAAGAGGTTTGATTTTGATTTGGATCTGTGATTTTCAATTTGATTCAAGGGGAGTTAGGAGACTGAAAATAAAGAAATAGAGAGGTCCTGATCATTGTTTTATCCTTAACCCCTCTTTACCTGAGGTTTTGTCTGCAGTGTCTGAGCTCTTGCCATGGAGATCTGCTTGTAGATATTGGTACAAGACTACACAACATAACAAACAGAAATAAAAAAAAAGCAAGTATGAACAAAATGAAAAGATATACAATGTACTGGGGAAGGGAAAAAACATGAAGCAGACATTAAATATTCCCCCTCACAATCTCACTTCCCCCCACTACTGGCAAAGGGTAAATCCACAGGATAAATAAAACCTTCCAGGACTGGATTACTGTAGAGGTGTTGAATGCAACGACAGACATGGCAGAAATACTTGTCAAAATTAGTAACAAGATTAAATTCTCAGTACTTCAAACAACACACTGCTTTACAGCTTCCCTATTATGAAAGGCATCTTTGTTCACATATTGAGCCCTTCAAGAGCCTGAGAAACTCAGGGGAAAAAACACATCAGTCCTTCAGCTAGTGTTGAACTAAACCCAAGAAGTTTTATACAGGATAATACTGTTAGCTGTGTTGTTACACCTTCAATCCTGTACTGCACACCATTTTCAGGACTTACTGAAGTTACCTAATAGCTCTATTCATAATTTCTGTCTCATAACTGGGTGTTTTTAGATTAAAATTTTAATAAATAAGCTATGTTTAGAACTTGGATGAAAAATTTTAATGTGTTCCAGCACCAGCTACCATTTCTAAAGGAAGAGCTTCCTGCTAGCATGTCTAACTGAGGCTTCTTCTAATTGGTTTGCTCATCTCCTTCAGACAAACAAAAATGTTTTCACAGATGCCTTGGCATTTCTGTGTCAAAAAAACCACTACACAAAGGCATCACACAATCCTCCTCAAGTTCAATCTTTTTACAGAGCTAGCACCTATGTTAAAGCTGCAATAGCAGTGACCTGTCTGGTGATTCACTCTCTAGGTGTAAATTTAGAGTAGTGTTTGCTACAACCTCCTACCTGAGTGTCAATCCAGACACCAGTACAGAGGACACCGATAGTTCTGCCAAGGCCAGATTTTTTGGGAAGACAACCCTCAGCAGAAGGCACAGGAGTTCTTCCAACAGAGATTTTTAGATGTGAGTATGTATTTCAGGATAATTTTCTCTCTTCTTCAGGAGGCACCTGAAGATAGCCCACAGTCAAATCTGCATGATGATGTTTCTCCACCCCGTATGTCTTAAGTAATTTCATTCTAATTTTGAGCTGTTTGAACTAAAACATTGCAGAAGTATTAAATTAAATGAAACAAAACAATTGTCAAAACTAGAGATATACCTCTTGCTAAATGGCCCATATCCACACTACCTTGACAAGTCTCTCTGCCAGGCTGTCCTTTCAGCTCTCCCCTAAATATTTTAATTCCAAGGAAATTTGGCACTGAGCTTCCACAGAGGTATCCAGCACCTCTGCAATAGGAAGAGTGAAAAGGAGCAACCTGTGAAACAATGTATAGCCAGATGATCTAGGACAGGCTCTGGTTTGATGCCCATTTCACTTCTTTGACCATTTATTATCATCAATCACATGGCTAAGCAGACACAGAAGTGAGTAAAAACCCCTGCACAGGAAGTCAAATTGCCAACAATGATAAAAACACAGAGCTATGGACACTCTCCTGGGTTGTACCACCTAATTCTTGACACAAACACAATGTAATGAAACACTGTTAGAGCCACAAATTAATTACACTTGGAAAAGGTACAGTATTTTAAAAATTCTATTAAAAAGATTTGTTCACATAAACAAGTCATTGTACACCTAAATAAAGAAGAAAAGGCTCTTGAAATGAGAAATTTAGTTTGCCATAATCTCTTCCTTCTGTCCTTGATTAAAATACTAAACTGTCTGCCTACTGAATAACACTATACAGCATCAACACTGTCAGTCTTAAAATAGCCCCAAGTCCCAGCTGCTAAGAGATCACAGGCATGTCACTACATTAGCAAGTAAAGTATGAATTACACCATCCCTTTTACACCAAAATTGCATTATAATCTTGCCAAATCCAAAACAAATCAAATTAGGTCAGTTTGGGTGATTTTTTGCAGTGGAGCAGGTGGAGTTTAACAAACAGGTGCCCTAGGCATGGTGCTCCTACACAATTACCTTGGAGTCTGTCTCCAAAGGCTGAAGGCATTAGCAGGCAACAGTGGAGCAGGTATAAAACCAGAACTGTACTTATAAGTACAGGGAATTGTTTATACATTGGGCCTTTATTTTCTCTAGAAATCAAGGTGTGAAATTCACTCATACCTTTCATACTGCCTTTACAAGTATGGGTTTCCAGTCTAGGGAAAACATGCTCCAGAGATCCTTGGCCTATCCTGTTCACATACAAGTGGCATCTTTTATTTTCTGTTACATGTTTATATTCAAACCTGCTGTATCTTTTGAACACTTGATATAAAATGGATGAGCATTTTTACTAATAGAGAAAACAATCCCAGCAACAATTAAAAGTTCATTTAAATTGAAGTTTCATACATCATAATTCTTAAAATGCTTGCTAAGTCTTTGTTTAGTTACATGGGACATGAGCAAGGTATGCAACTATATGAAATTGAAGAGTTTGAAATGCAGCTCTCAGTTCCCAAAAGAACATTAATGATGGCAGAGTAACAAATGCTCAAGCAGGAATAAGACCCTGGCTCAGGTCCTTAAACACAGCAGGATGCTAAAGCCTGTCCAGCAAGGGGATCCCTGGCTTTGGAGCAACAGGCACCTGACTACTGCAGTCTTGGGATGAATCACAACGAAAATGAAGGTATTTTAGATGCCATCACATTCCTGTGAAGTTTGAACAGCTTCCTACCCACTGCAATGCCAGTTTCCCACTCCTTGTTCCACGTGCTCATCTCCCTTCACAGACAGGACACAGGACCAGGTGCCCAATCAGGCCTTTTGCACAGCACATCTTTCATGCTTGTGCTTTCTACTTACTAACAGAAACAGGTTCAAGTTCAAATGCATCTAATTTATGTATTAGAATATGATGTTGCATTCTCAGACTGGTTTTGAAAACAGTCTCACCAATACAATTTCTGACTCACGACTCAAATCAGGTTTTGTTCTCTACTCCATTGTAGAGGTACACTACAGAGGTAGAACCAGAGTCTTGTCTCAAGACCTGCTTTGTTACAGTAGGCATTTCTGGAGGAAAGGTAAGGAAAAAACCCACCAAACCCCACAAACAAGTAGAACCTGTCATCTTGAAAATCCCTATACTACTACTGTTTAGGTTTGTGTGCAACCATGCAGGAAAGAAAGAGGAGTTTTTCAGTAAATTTTGCTTTGGGCCTTTTTTAACACAGGGACAAACAGCTTCATTTTTATAATTCCAGTCCATTCAGTTACCTTTTAAACTGGGCTGTTAAGTTAGGGGTTTTTTTTTAACCACTCTGCAATACACATACATCATACACCCATATTAGTCTCCACTCATCAGGATGGCAAGCTTCAGGTGTTTTATTACTTGAAGTCAGAAGCAATTTCACGAAAGCCACATTTATAGAACATCACCCAAATTAAGCTCAGCTTGCAAGTCAGTACAAGAAAAGAAAGAAGTTTAATTTGACCTGGACCATTTTCAGCACTAAATAACTTTGACATCAACAGAGCATGAAGATGTCCACACTGCAGCTAGAATACCCAGCTAAACTCAGGGGTTAAGCGTTCTTTTCACTACACAAGCTTGAGGCCTCAGTTCCCTGGACTCAGCAACCTTATGCTGGGATTTCCCCAGATTAAAGGAAGCCCTTCCTTGCTGATGTTGCTAAGAGTTATCCCTTGATGTGCTGAGCCACACCAAGATGCAAGAGACTCGTGGCTGGTTTTTACTCAGCACTGCCCATGTGCTGTTGGCACCAGAAGGAAGCTATCCCTAGTTTCTGAGGAAGATTCTTCTTCCAACAGTCCACAGTCCACAACCCAACACTGGCACACAAATGGATACTTAAAACACCTGTCCAGAGAAGGGACAGCCTCTTTGCAGCTCTTTGAAGAGCTGGCCCACACCTGTGAGGTTTACACAGCTGGTTTCCTTAGTGGGGCAAAAGGAAGATTCAGAAAGGTTGGCCCCAGGAGTGGCTCCCCACTGTAGCGAGTTATTTCTTTTGCACACCCTTTACAAGCACAGGGTTACAAGAAGGCAACTCACCTGTCAAATGCTGCAGCTGCTAGCTTCGTGAAAAATTAGTTAAATATGTGGACTTGGTGAGAAAAGGGTCAGGCAAAGAAAGAACTTTGCTACTTGAAGCCAACAAAGCTCTTTCACTGGAATAAAGTAGAAGCACTCCCTTGTGTAGCACAAACTTTATTTAGGGAGCTCTGAGCAACTGCTGTGTAAGTTGCTGCCAATAAGGAATTGGCCTTACAACAGTCTACAAGAACCAGTCTTCCAACAGTTTTCAACAAATGAATCCTTTTAGAAGACAAAAAACCTTCTGCACACTGAAAAGCCACAAGAACCCTCAGGCAAGGCTTGAAATTACCAGGGCTTCCGGATGGAGAAGGGTAGCAAGCAGGAATGGAGCTGCAGAGAGGATATGCAGCCCACACAGCCATATTCATCTTTAAAAGCTGATATATGGTATTTGTGGGGTTCCCAGATGAAGAAAGCCATGTTCTCAGAAGGCTACTTTATTATTTTAAGATCCCGTATTATATTAAAGAATACTATACTAAAGAATACTTAAAGGATACTTACAGAAGGCTAAAAGATAAAGAAGACTTGAGACTCTTTCTAGAGCCCTGACACAGCTTGACTGTAATTGGCCAATAAGGCAAAACAATTCACACGAAACACATGAAACCAATTAAACAATCACCAGTTGGATAAAGAATCCCCAACCACATTCCAAAGCAGCAAAATACAGGAGAAGCAAATGAGATAATATTGTTTTCCTTTTTCTCTGAGGCTTCTCAGCTTCCCAGGAGAGAAATCCTGGGCAAAGGGATGTTTTCCAGAAAATATGACTGCCACACTGATACTTCTACTTAAGAGCTACCTGAAAACCATTTCAGTTTGCAGACTACTCTCAGCTGCTTCAACGTGGCTGTACCACAGTAACTGGAGATGAGTATATTGCTGCAAATGCTTTAAAAGTGGGTAAAGCTGTCACCAAAGGAATAACGCATTTACACACCATGCTGGATGATGCAGTTGTTATTAGCTGGGAGGGGGAAATGGAATTTTATTAACAAGAAGTGTTAGAATATTGTTAAAAGGAAAAATATCATCTTGAAAGATAGATCAGTTGTAACTACTCCACAAACATCCCTACAGGTGTTAGACAACACCAGCTTAATTTACTATCTGAGGAATGCCAGTGAATTTACAGAAGGGATCATTAAGTGCATCAGTGCACAGTAATTGTGCATGTAAGCCACATGAAGAATATTCTTTATGCTTGTGTAAACCTTAAGTAAATCATTACTAGTTAGATTAGTTAGATACAGCTTTAGTTTTATTCATTGCCAGAGAGCTCTATTTCAGACAAAGCACAAACCCCCAGATTTAAGCTTTATCACTCCTGCCAATTTTGTGGGCAGTTTCCAAGTTTACTGAAAATACAGAAAGCTGACACCGGGACCGAATCACCAGGTCACTGTAAAGTTTCAGGATTCAAATCCAAAGGCTGGGACAAACATTAATTTCTGGATCCAAACTAAATTCCAGGTGGAAAACTCAAAACACAGCATCATTTCTACCATGACTCTAGATTTAGTTCAGATCCCTGCAAAGGCTGCCAGAACCAAAATCCTTTGGCGTCCCTTAATGCCTCGGGGAGTATTAAGCGCCAAAGCATCTGTGGAAAGAAGGATCTCATTTGAAAAGGTCAGAAGAGTAATTTTCTCTGGGAACAGCTCACCAATGCCCATGTGCCTCAAATCCTTTCTTCCACAGGGCCACTTGTCCCCACAGACAATTGTGCAAGTGCAGCCCTGACCCTTGTGCCTCAAAAACACTGTTTCAAGGCTTCTACTAGATTTTCTCTCAGGTGTATTTTGGGGTTGCTTGCTCTCCCAACAACCCAGCTTTAAACCCCAGGACACACCTTCCACTGCCATCAACAAGATCCCTTAAAGTGCAAGAAAAGCACAAAAGGCTCTCTGTCTTACAAGTACCCCCATTGCCAAAGCCCAGCAATGAAAACCAGTGTCGTCTCCTTTCTCCCCTCACATTTCTACAGCCACTCCAGTGAAAACCCTTCTATCAGCAGATATCCATTTAAGAATGGCATATGTTTCAGGAATGTTTTTAGACTCTAAAGCTAAAAATACTCACGAGAGCCACAAAAGGGAATAGGGAGCAATTCCTGGCCTGAAGATGGGTTGAAGAGAGCCAGGAGGACATAAAGAGGAGAGATACATAGAAGGGAGAGTAAAAAATTAAAGCCCACTTTCAACAAAAGTGCATGTCTTACCTATTATTCAGTGCCCTCTTAGCAGAGATGAAAGCAGCAGAGAAGAAAGATCTAAACAAACTGAAAATTACTTGGCATTTAAGCAAATGTTTCCTCTTCACCACTAATCCACTAATCTTTTGGTGCCTGGATCCCAGGTTGATTGGCATGCTAAAAATACATAGGTACAAGGCACGTAATTGCTGCTCTAATTTTTGCATAAGCATGAGTTGTCACCAACTACAGATCTACTTGAAAACCAAGGCTTTTAGAGCCACCTCAAACAGACACCAGAACCCTCCTGGCCATTGCACAAATCTCCTGTTATTCCTGCATGACATACATTACAGTATTTTACACCTTCCTTTGGCATAAAGTGGAATTTTATGGAGTTAAATAAAATGCTTCACCTAATGAGGCACACCATGCCATGCTGTTTTGGAGCCTCAGTCGCTGTTACAACATTACACATTAGAAACAGAGCATTTCACACTTGAGCAGATCAAGGCTGGATTAGCCACGGAGCATAGCTGAACACACTTTAGTACCTATGCTTTCTGTGACTGTACAAAGTCTGGAAGGTCTAATAAATGCAAGGAAGCACATACAAAAGGAGAGAGAACACACCTACGGGTGTAGCAACACAACTGAAAGAAAGTAGTGGTGTCTTGGCGTGACAATGTAGGACGGCTAAATCCGAACATCCTGTTTCAAAAAAAACAAAGACTATTGTCATTTTGCTTTGGAAAACTTGTTATTCCTTCAAATCAATGCAGAAGAGAGTAATTTTGGGTGCTTCAGGAAGGGTTTCAATAGTCCCCACTCAACATTCCCTATAAAACATAAGCCCACCAACTCAAGATCATCACTCTGTGTAAGAGAGCATGCATGCAGTGTAACCACACACATGTGCATGCTCCCTCCCCCCCAAAGAGGGGGGACTGGCAGGAACACTGCTCCAGGATAAAAGCTGCCCCTGCACCTGGGGTCTTCCACAAAATGGCCTGAGCAACAATAGAGACAGTCCCCAAACCTGGACACCAGCTGGCTCCTAATTCCGCACAGCAATGCAGTAGCGTCAGGAGCTCCTGTGGGATTAAAATTCCCATCTCAAATCAGGCAGCATACACACATGTCAGATTAAAGAGACGCAGGAATTTGCATACCTCTTCAGGGTTTGACAGATTTGTGGCGATTTATTCTGCAACCTGCAGAATACACACCAGGAGCATCCCTGATGGATGCCTCGTCAATGCAGAGGTTAACAGGTCTGTGTGCATCACATGAAATATTTACATTAAGGAAGCAATTTTTTTCATATTTAAATGGGAAGCACACACAAGAAGAAAGATCCAAACTAAAAAATATTTGTGACAACAAATGATACAGATTTCAACAGTTACGCAGTTGTTAGCAATAAGCTAAGCAGGGGATACCTGAGCACAAGTATTACTGGATATTTGCTAAAATAAACTCTGTAGTTTTACTATCAGAATGAAAAAAAACCCCAACTTTCTTGTTAAGGACTGTAAGATGATTCAGTAATATTAGATTACCACAGACTACAATGAATATTTCAATAGTTTCACATGCATACAGGCAATCAGTCCAAGGGGGCTGATCTCCAAGTTGTCACAAGAACAGGCGGTCCATGTGGGGAACAGAATTCCCCTTTGAAATTAAAACCACTATGTATGTATGAGATTAAAGGAACCTGAGCACTCACATACATCCTACAGCTGCAAATTCAAGGGTCATGAAAGAATTTCGAAACACTCAAACTTCTAGCTAAACTTATTTATGAGGCAAAACAACAAAGCTTCCAAAACATGCTTCTTTTGCCTCTGAAATAGGCTGCTTGCTAAAGTAGGACTTCACCCCAGGCTTTGAATTCAGCAAGGTTTATTCTCTGTTTGTACTGATATGACAGCCTGAATATGACTTATTTTAATGCAGAAATATGAAACTTCAACCTGAATCTGTATTTTGTAGCATCAGAGCATTCATTTATAAACAGCCTGAGGAACTCAGTGTTCTGGTGGTGCTTCTGGTTAACCCCTTCTCAAATTATTGCCTCCCTAAAGAAACATCCTTCTGCCACCCATCCTGGAGATCACAACTATTTGGTGTATTTATCCAGAGATGTTCCTTACCCTTCCTGCTTCCTTTCTTACACTGGTGCTTCCCAACAAAGCTGCTTTAGGCTGCAGATTAAGCAGTGAGCCCTGCTTCTTTCAGGTCAGGAACACTTTGATTTTACAGTGAAGGGGGAAGATGTAACAATCCTGCACTAAAGGCACTAATCCATATCACCTTCCCACCTCTCCACTGCTTTCTCCCTGCCTAAAGAGCTGACGGATTTTGATGCAGCCCACGGGAGGAGATCTTGAGCAGGTGAGATAATGGCAGCAAAACCTGAGCCCCACACAGGTACAGCTCCTCGCCAGGTCAGATCAAAGGGCAATTGCCTTACTCAAATGGAAACACACACACTCACATGACCCTGCAATAGTCATCCACATGGACTCTGACAGAGGTTTGCACTTTCTTAGACAAACATCAACACTGCTGCATCTCCCTGAACTGTCAGGTCATGTCAAAGAAGCCATGAAATCAGTATTGTCTAAAATAACTGATGTTTTCTAAGTCTTTATTTTCTGCTTTGAAAAGGCATTTAATTGCAACCATGTATTAGCCTGTAGAAACAAAAGCACTGACTTCTGTTCTGACCCAAGGTCAGTTTTTCCCTTTCCCTAACCTTTCTTTCATTTAATATTTTCAAAATGATGCTCTTTTAAGAAAGGTCATCGTTCAGTAAGGAAACTACAGTATTGTGTATTCCAAACAAAAAGTAACACAAAGCTTTGTGAAGATCCTCAACAGAAAACAAAACTCCAATGTCAGATCATGAACTTGGATATTGCTGCACCTCCAGACATTTCAAGTCCAAGCTGTCCCTTTTTTCATATCCCTGGGTATGCTAGCTGGGCATATACAGAACTTGAAACACAGGTGGTCTTTAAGATGGAGAAAGGAGCTGCACCAGCTCAAATGTACTGTGAAGGTGGGGAGGCACTGGCACAGGTTGCCTGCAGAAGTTGTGGATGACCCCTCCAACCCTCAAAGTGTTCAAGGTCAGGTTGGAAGGAGCTCTGAGCAACCTGTTCTAGTGAAAGGTGTCCCTGCCCATGGCAAGAGGGTTGGAATTAGATGATCTTTAAGGTCCCTTCCAAACTATTCTATCATTCTATGAATTTTTCCGAAAGGCCCTTCTACTTGAAGATGAAGAATTAATTCCCTGACAAGAGCAGCTCTGCACTTCTCACAGGAAGCCCTGAGGCAGAAGAGGCAGAGAGCCCAACACAGAAATCTGGACAGGAGGGGAGCCCTGGACACGATCAATCAGGAGACTGTAGGTAAGAAAGTAGGACCTCTGACCTCAGCACTGGCCATCACAGGGAGCATCAAACCCCTTCCACATTTGTCAGAGACACAGGATATGTTCAAACAGATTTGCAGAGTCTTGCCACTCTCTCCTGAAATCCAGTTTGTCATCACCAAGGTAGGAATGAAATCGTTCCAGCATCCCTTTAGCTGCCATCTGTGCCCCCACAGGGAGGGGGCCCAAACTTGTCAAATGCTCTGAATTAAAAAAAAAAAAAAAGAAAAGAAAACTGAAATAAAACCAAAACAACACCTCTTGCATAAGAAATGGCAAGAGGTGGCAATTTCAGGACAACAGCCTGAAGCCACTGGCCATCAGCAGAGCACACTGGCTATAACTGAGCATGAAAAATAGTTCCCTGCAGAAACCAAGTGAAACAACTGCATTAAGGAAAGCAATTTTTTAATATCTACACACTAACAGAAAGACTCTAAAACTTAAAGTGGTAAGTTGTTTAGGAACAAAAATACCAGTCTTGAAGGATAGAAGATAAAAGGGAATTTGGCTTACAGCCAATCTATTTTCTGTAACTGGCCCTACATCATTTAAACAGCCCAGTCCTCATACAAACCAGGATGTTCTCAGCTAGAAGTAGGGAAAAAAGAAAAATAACAATAACAATAATAATGCCAGAATTGGAGTGGTTCATACGTATTTTCCAACCATTTCAGTGGCTATTTGAGGATGTGCATTGGAGTTTCCTTCTAAAGCCCATCCAGCTCAGTATCCACCGGCAGGTTTTCAGAATATTGATGGTCTTTTTGTCTAGCTGGGATTTTTTTTTAACCTTTTACTCCCACTTAAGAGTATGCTCCAAACATTTCACCTCCCTCAAGGAAACCAGTGTTCCAGAAGGCACTCCTGGTAGCTAATATTCTTCTTCCTAATGAATAATCTCACACCCACTAAATGTTCCAGGCCATCAGACACTGCTGGAGGAGACCATATCATATATCAGTAAGTACAGAGCAAGGCTGGGCCTTTGGTCCTTTTTTCGTCACTAAGACCTGAAGGAGTTTTCTAGTGATGAAAGCATTCAGAAAGCTGCTCTGTTCCTGTGTCTCAGTTCACTCATCTCAAACAGGTTTGCCTCTGAAGATTTTTCCCTAAGAAGCAGGATTTCTTATGTTGCACAGCTTATAATTAATTGGGGCACCCCAGACCAGAAGGTCTGCTTGCTCCCCCTAAATCAGCTTTTGAAACAACAAAAACACGCTTAGCATGTGGCGGGGATACAGTTCAAAAGTTCATTTGGGCTTAGCTTTGTACAAGAAAACAGTTTTGACATGTAAATTTAGGCAGACTCATATTTAGCAGAGGTTCAGGAAGCCTAGAAGGCATCCAGAGCATGGCTGTGCCTGCTGTGGATAACACACGAGCCCATTTCAGGTTGTTCCCAAGGAACTCTCATAGCTGCAGTCAGAGAAGGGATGACTAACACTGAGCATATATACAAACAGACCCCTGACAGAGTCACAGAGGAAGCTGCAGAATTTCAGCTATAGAATCACCCAAAATATGTACTGTAAAAGCAGAGGGATCAGAATAACCACATCAGAAAGGTTATAACCAGATCTAGAGGTTATCTGGTCCATGCCCCTGTTTAAAGCAGGGCTGACTTCAAAACCTAAATCAGGAGCTCAGGAGCAAGACAAAAATAATTTTTGAGATTACAAACTGCAAGGACAATTCTATAGCTGTAAGGAGGGGAGAGCAAGTCAATATTTCAGCATCTTTGGAGCAAACAGTGTAGGACAGGTTTTTTGACTTAATGCTTGCAGTATAAACCAGGAGGCACTTGTGAACCTGCAAGGTAAATGCCAGGCAGCACAAGAGAGTTTGTGAGCCACTTGAGCTATGAATCAGCCCCTGCCAAGCCTCTGGTCTTTTCAGCATATTCCACCTCCTAGTCTTCATGTTGTTTAGTACTAACACATCTATTATGGTATAACATAGCAGCAGCAGCATCACTAACATCATCTCTTGGCTGGAGACCACACACTGAACTCATTTCATTGTCTGCTGCCTTGAGGCAAGGCAAGAGGGAAGCCCAGCATGCTCAAAGGCATCATGCATATCTCCCGGATATTACAGCTCTGTGGACACTGCACCTTCTCTGGCTTTTTTATCTATGGCCACATACGGTAAATCTTGCTGATTTCTCACTGGGAAACCACTTTTTTGGCAGTCTGCTGCTTGTTGTGAAAGCCCAAGAAAAATGCACTGCACAGTTTCAGTGCCTTTCCTAGCACAGCTGCATCCCAAGCAGGACTTAGGCTAATCCCTCCCAAACAGCCCTGTTGCTCCTGCCTTGCCACAGAACAGCCTGCTGCAGCCCCTCTGACATTGCTTTAATGCTGATTAGTCCCGACACAATTCTGGTTCAGGCTTCCTGCCAGGCAAGGGAATGAACAAAATTGGTTTGCACACAGACCAGACGACAGCTGCAGTCACTCCAGCTCAAATCTGTTGAATAAGGACCCTTTTCTTGTTTACCAAGATGAGGCTAAATTAGCCCAGCATGAGACAGAAGGACAGAGCAAATCCTAAAAGCCAGGGATGCCAACCTGGCTCTGAAAGTGTGAGATGAAACTTGGTCAGGCCCCATCACTTGGGCTCAAGGAAGCCACAGGGGAAGTGTATGCTTTGTGTCAAGCAAACCCCCAGTCCAGGGAAGAGCTGCAGTTTTAAAAAGAAAGTATTTTGTGGGTAAGATTACAAAAAGAATGCCCTCAGATTTTTTTCAGAGCCAGAGAGACAGTCAATGCATGCTCTCTTGGAGCATATTTTTCCCCATCTCTTTTTCCTCCAGTCGTAAGAGAAAAGCCTCCGGCCTCCACAAACCCCTCTAGCCTCACACTGCCCTTGTTCCTAAAATGCAGAGGAATATCCTGTTAGGAAGGTTTCCTGCTCAGGAATGACCTATTGATTTGATCTGGGGTATCACCGGTTTGCAGAACTACACACAGATCTCTTGACATGAATTACAGAATCCAACATCTTCCCAGAGGCAGCACATACACAAGAAGAAAAAGCTGCATGTGAACTTCTTGCACAAACTTACTGTCAGCAAGGCAGGTATTAGTCAGGCTTTTACAAGATAGAAAAGTAACACAGCTGAGCTTTCTGATCTTTGAAAAGTCTTTAAACCCGTCTCCAAAACTGAATACAGCACCATAGGATTTTCCTTCTATATTTAAGAAAACCCTGGCTTTTGGCACTTGCTGGGTTGGCTGCTCGCTGATTGGGGGCTTATGGATTTGTTAAGTAACTCTTCCTTGGCTGGGCACCTCAGCTCTGCAGGATGCTCCTTCCCATCACATTTCCCCCCTCAGCCATCAGAAACAAGGCTCCTGCCCATGTCACCTACAGCTGAGGCACCACTTTCCCTGGTTTCCAGTCCCTGCATAGCCTGATCCAGCAAGCAAATAAGCTTCAAGTGTTCTACAAGCATCCTCACAAAATGCAGCTACAGCTTTGTGATGGTTTTGGCTGGGGTAGAGTTAATTTTCCTCACAGCAGTGAGCTACGGCTTGGATTTGTCTTCCCAAGTCACCATCACATGTGCTGGAGCCCTGCTGTCCTGGGGATGGCTGAACACCTGCCTGCCCATGGGAGGCAGTGAATGAATTCCCTTTTTTTGGCTTTGCTTGCACAGGCTGTTTTTAGTTTACCCATTAAACTGTCTATCTCAACTCTCATTTTCTCATTTCTACTCTTCCAATTTTCTCCCCCATCCCACCAGGGGAGAGTGAGTGAGCAGCTGTGCAGGGCTGAGCTGCTGGTTGGGGCTAAACCATGACAAAGTTCTTTCTAAGGGGCTGCTCTAACACCAAATAAGAGGTAGAACACATGCCTTAAGGCATGAAAAATGTGTTCAATTTTCTGCTTACTGGAGTGAGGAGAGACTGCATCTAAATTTCCCTCTCCTGCTTCCCAAAAGAAAGTGATATCAACAAAAACCGGCTTGCTGCACAACAAAAGAACTGCACCATTAGTACACTGAAAGAAGACATGCAAGAAGAATCCCAGCCATTACCCAGCTGTATTTTCATTCAGTCCATGAATACATTTGGGATCTGCTCCCTGCCCACCTTCACGTGCACTGGGAACCTCCTAACCAGTCCTCATTTAACAGAAGGCTCTGTGTGGTATCTCTCAAGTGGTGTGTCTAGCCATCAAAGGAGATCCCAGCCACTAAAGGCATCTAAAGAAAGACATTAGTCATTTTAGGTTTACTTCATATGTCACCTACAACACTCCAAAACAGCAATATGCCCTCTTTTGTTAAAACAAAAAAACCAACCAAACAAAAAAAAAACCAAACAAAAAACCACCAAGCAAACAAACAAACAAAAAACACCAAAAAACCCCCAAACCACCAAAACAAAATAACAAAAGTAGTGGAGACCAAAGGAACTTTGCATTTAAAGCCACTTGGGGAACTATGCAGGACCTGGCCATGCAGAAAGTAGCCTTAGGTCACAATCTAAACACCTTTCTTTCCTTCCCAGTTGATCAATAGCTTTTATACAGAGGGAAAAGCAAAAGCCAGTCTTACTGATGACTTGAAAAGGAAAAAAAAGAAACTTTCTTAAAAGACAGAAATGGACACAGAAAGGGAGGGGAGTTACAAATTGAACTTTTATAGATCTATATATTGACAAGACAGAAGTGTTACTAATTTTAAATTCAGAATTTATTTGTGCAGTTAACAGTCTTTCTGAAGTTCCCCATTTTGCCACCAAGACTAGCTGTGTCTGCATAAACAGAACTGTTTCAAAGACTGAAGAAGACTTTAAGCATCTGAAGATGAGCACCAATAAAGCACCAGTTTCTGGAACAGTAGTTTCACTTCCCTGAAAGCAGCAGACAGGGCAGAAAGGTCTCTTAGCAGTCAGCAATCGTCAATAAACAGCTCAGTAAATTTACCATGGCAGAGTTATTTACTGCACCGGTGCTGGGAAGTCACTTCTGCTAAAAACATTATTACAGATGAAGCTTAGCAGAAGTCTCAGATCCAGCACAGGACAAGCAGTGCCTCCATCGACCCCTCAGAGAACAGGCACCCGAGTGAGTCTGTGCAAATAATCCCTTTGCTACACTATTTCCTGTGACCAAGCTGCACAAGTCACCTCTAAATGGGCCAGCACTTGGAGTGACTGATTAGAGCCTTTGCTGGTTTGAGTGAAACCTCAGAGCGTGCAAGGTGCATTGATCACTGCTACACCTCAGCTAGGTTTAAAAGATTTTATATGGAAAACTCCAGTGATTTGCCATCAGCCCTTCAGGACATAAGGCTTAGCCAGGTATCAGAGCAGCACAGAGCTGACTGGTTCTTCGGGAGATGGGTTAGAGGGATACAGGGATATCCAAAGCAGGGAGGTATAGTCAGCTGTTTGGCTAAGCAGGTGTCCAACAGAGCTCAGCTCTAGTTTTCCTTTCATCCCTGTTCACCTGTTTTTCTCAACTTTGCAACTGTATTTTCTGCATTTCAACCTCGTGATTTATTCAATAAAATAAGCTTTAAAAAATATCTTCTATGCTGCTCTCAAACTGCTTCCCATTAGAAAAGATTTCAGGTCAAGCTCTGGACATAAGATATTGTCTTTCTTTGGGGTGGCTATCCCAGAAATGACAGCACCAGAGCACCATCACTGTATGAAACCCTCTGTCCTCTGGCTATTTGGAGTAGCCAGCACAGCTCTGAGGTGTCTGTACCCAGGCTGTGCAAGGCAGGACACAGGGGAGCACACATAGGGCAGGGGGTGAGAGAACCCCAACCCTGGTGCCAGGTAATAACACAGGCTGGAATCAAGCAGCTGACTCAGAGAGGAGAGTCCACAACCAAAAGCAATTGAAGCATCACAAAGCCTGACTGCCAGATAGGAGTATATTGCTACAGCCTGTGGCTTTGCTGCATTCCCTCCCAATATCCCAGCAGCTTGTTGCTGTTCCTAACCCCACAGCCCCAGGTGCTCCCGACACATTACCAGCAATACAAAAACATGGATTACTTCAGTAGCACCATACCATGGGATACAACTTGAAATTATCCAGAACAGGAAGCAGAGCCCCAATTCCCAATTTGTAGTCCTCCTGCTTTCCCTTCAGTCCCTCCTAAAAAATCTCCATATTTCTTTACTCACACATGGTCTGAGTCACAAAGAGCATTAAAGAGAGCAGGAAAGCTTGCATTATGTCATTATAATCGGATTTTTTTGCTCCTTGTTTGCAATTACCTTCTATCCACCCTTTACAATAATGTAAAAAGCAAGGAAAACTCAGGCATCCAGAAAGAAGCTGGAATAAACATTGTTCTGTTTTAATGTGTCATCAACTGCTATTTGTATGCATGTCTAATTACCCTGAGTTTTTTGCAATACAAAAGCTGACTTGGCCTGCACTCATGCCACAGGCTTGGGGATGTTTTCACAAGGGCAAAGCTTCTGAACAGAAAGTGAAATCGGGGAGATCACTCTGCTGCAGCCCAAAGGTGGGTGTAGGAGTGGAAATGAGAGAGGGAGGAGGATACCACAGCTCCCACCTGCAGTGCCATGTGTTCCTTCCCCCAGGAGATGCGACACAAGGGAAACCCCACCAAATGCCCCAGCTGCGAGGAAATGCTTGTGCTCATTCTCAGATGGCAAAAATCAATCATGCACAAGGCAAATCCACAGGAGACCTGGGTTCCATTTGTTCCAGCACTCAAGGAGCTGATGGTTGTTTGCTTTAAATATGTATTATTTCCACACAATAGCAGTTAACATACCACTTATTACTCCCAGCATCTGATAGGATGGGGAACATTGATGTTGGCTCACAGTTCCCATGCAAGTCACCTACCAATAACACAGGATCTGTCTCAGAACTGCACACAAAGAGGGCCCTGCAATTTAAGTTAACTGGTAAAGGGGAAAATATAAACCCCCCTGCAAGCAGAACAAAAGCCTGTTCCCAGGGGGTGTGTCTCCATCATCTTCTAGCTACTGTTTTCCAACAGTACCAGTCACTAATCCTCACAAACACTTCCACTTAAAAATAAAATACTGCACAGGAAATTAAATAAGTTGGAAATTATAAACTTGCAATAATGACAGCAACTGCTACTAGATTTTGTCTGCCCTTCTGGCTCCTACTTAGCAGGTGTCTGTTCCAGTGTAACCATAGGAACAGCAGTGAAGAGTCATTTGAAAGCCTTCACTTCAGCTGGTAGGTTAAGTTATGAGACTGCAGTGGGCTTGAATATTAAAAACATTCAAATGGCTCTATAAAAAGCTCAATTTCTATTGCAGGAGAGACATCTGTGTTGTAAACAGACACAGTGCCCCAACAATAAACAGAACAAACCAACCCTACTGGATGTGACTAAAAATCAGGCCCAGTAAACAGGTTAAGAATACAAATAATTAATTAACACAATAAAACTGACACCATATGTTTCCTGTAGCTGTTTTTTTGTGTAACAGACCATAGCAAAACAACTGGATAAACAATGACAGTTCTCAGGAACATGACAACTTCACTGCAACATTCACCCAAACATGTAAATTAAATATTCTAAATTTTACTTAATCTTTGAAAGTCAAAAAGGACACAGTTCTGGCACATCATCTTTCCTTTGGGAAATACATAAAAACACAAGTCAGCTATCTTAGAAGAAAGCCACAGGAACCAAGCCAACCAAAGGCACAGCCCAAGGACATAGGGTTAAAGGGAACACAAATAAGAGAACACAGGTAAAATAAATAAATTATGAACCAAAAAGGGCTACCTTGGCACCTGGTATCTATGCACTTACACCTTTTTCCTTGCAAACTTTAGATAACCACCACCTTGAAGCATCTGTTACTTTTCACACAGTAGCAGTAAGACTCATCTGAAAACAGAGCTAGAGACACATTCAATTATTCAGCAACAGCTGTTTAAAACACTGTATCACAATAAACAACTGAAAAAAATAAAAACAGATGGGAATGTGTTCATGTTGTATTCACTACAAGGAACAGGCCTGTACATTATGGGAAAGCATTATGTCCATTTTTCATAGATTAGTGAATATAATAACCTTTAAATTATTATTATGCTTATAATTTTTTTTAAAAGTAACTAATCTTTTGGTACTTATCTGCTCAATTTACTGCCTCAATTTAGAAAGAGTACTGACATTTTTCAAACAGTTACGAAATGTATGTCGATGGTACTGATTTGAGGCAACAGGATGTGTGTCCTTACAGTGGCTGCAATCTTCTGCTTAATTTCTTATCCCTGCTCCTGCTCCACAGGCTCTGGCTGGGGAAGAGGCAGGAAGAGATGAATATTCTGTTCTCAGGGCTGTCTTAGCATCCCTTGTCAAGTACTTAGCAAGGATCAGACACATCTAGACACTTTTTCTTCTAACTCTACTCATTATAATTTCCCTGGCTTATTTACAATTTTCGGTCTATTGCTGCTGCTCAAACACAGCTCAAACTGCTGCTCTTCAGTCTGTCCTGCACACAGTCACTTTTAACTAATGCTGAGACTTTGCTCCCACAGGCCATCCTGCTTTGCCTGTAGCAATCAGATTTTCAGGAGTGTTTGGGATCACATGGATCCCTGCAAAAGTACAGCTGATAGGGTAAATAACATGGGAAATCTGCAGTATTTTTATGTTCTCTTGTATAATATTGGCCATCTCCAATCAGAGCTTCAGAACTATGACCTTTGTAGCATTAGAGAAACTCAATAAAACATACACATGTCACTGGGAGCTTTTCACAACTAACCCAGAGCTAGCAGCCTTTACTGGGTGGACTGTGGTCAGGAAATTACAGGTGTTCTACCAACAACATTTGTATTGGCTATAAAAAGGTACCACAAACTGTGCTTGTTAATTTTGGCTTTAATTTAAGAGAGAAATCAAAGTTTTCTGTTTCCTGCGTCCTTGTTCTAAACACCTGTGCAGCTGAGTCAATTCACTTGGTTATGAGTACCACAAAAACGTGGACATCTCTGTTCCTGGTTTTCACTTCTTTTTTTTTATTAACAAGTCTCATTATTATTGCAAAGCCCTGTGCCTGATTTATTTACGCAGGGTAAATTATGCTATGTTCAGATCCACAGATAAAATTTTCATGTTAAACATCTGCATGTTAATTATGATATAAAAATCTCCACAAGCTCCAATGGGTTCCATGGGAGGCTGTGATGCCTGGGAGGTGTTTTCAGCCTCTTCTGTTAAAAAGACACCTGGAGGATATGAAGAAAATAAAGCAAGCAACACCAGCTTTAAACAGTTCAGGGAAACTGTCTCTGGTTTTGCAGGCAAAAAAAAAAGTTTGAAATTCCTGAAGCATGGAAATTTTCTTTAAAGGAAAAATATTTCAATGAGCACTGGTTCAAAATATGGAAACAAAAGATACCCATACTTCTCTAGAACTTGAGGCCCCACACTTGTGCAAGAAAACTGCTAGGACACAGAAGAAGAAAGGAAGGTAAGAATGAAATAAGTGAAAACCAACCTGAAACGTGGAATGATGAAAAATATTTAATAACCTCTTTTTGAAAAGAGGTTCCCATAGCTACCTTACAAAAAGCTGGCTTATGAAGGAGGAATTGTGTAGCCAGCAACTCCCTCTTAAGAGGATACTGCTCATTTCCCCCCTCCCTCCCACACACTGCAAAGGCAGTCCACTCATATGCTGTTATTGGACATAACTGCTTTTATAATTTATACCAAGGCAACTACTACAGTGAGAGAAACCTGCACCTGAAGAGCCTGAGGGTCTTCACTGCTTTAGAACAGCCGTCCCTGTGACAAACTAGGGACATTTCCTTTTTTTTTTTTTAATTATTCATTATTGAATAATTGCTGCAACCAAGAAATAAAAGGCCCTCTTGGAGATGTATGAACAATGCTTGAGTTCTCCTTATGGATCATCCAGCTGCAAACAGGGTGCTCCAAAGCATTGCCAAGACAACCACTGCCCACAGTCCTTCATTAAGGATTAAGGAGTGCTTCAAATGGTGCCATGCCTTTGACAACACTTTAGCAAAGGAAAAACATCATGCCTGGCTAAGCCAGAAAGCCTGTAAAATGGCCACACAGGAAGACCTGTAAGGTGACTGTACCTCCACAGTTCCCTGGTGACACCACTCATCTCAATGGGATGAGCTCAGCATCGCCAGGTGAAATACCTGGCCCAGTCCTCAGCTGGGCAAAACATGGAGACATCCTGGGAGTGTGAACAGGGACTTCAATCTCATGTTGAACCTGTACCTGCATTACAGAATTAAAGTTCCTCTCGAGCTCTGCAACTTTCCTTAGATCACACAGATTTACGAGCCCCATTAAGAAGGTGATGAACAATTGCTTTTAACTTCCTAGAGGCAAGCTCTTCTCTGGATATGAACCTGGTGACTTAAATCATGCATGCTGCTGTAACTGGCACTGCTGATGTCACACTTCACTTTCTGACGCTTCCTCCCTACTATTCTGAAGAGGAAGGGCAGGGGAAATCCTGTTCACATGTATATTTCAGGATGATCTTTGCCTGCCTGAACTCACACACTGAACATCAAATTCTAACATTTTAATTCGGTGGCTCAGCCACATTTGTTGTAATTAAAGTTTAACAAGTTTTTAAAGCAAGATTTTTAGTTCTACATTAATATTTCACAACATGCTGCATTACCTTGTGCCATGCCCTACCAAATACTTTATGGAACTTGCAAAAGCCTTCTGCTCAGCCAGATACTGCAGTTTTCCAAGACACAGCAAAGCAGTGGCTCCTGCCCTAGGAGAATGCACTCCTTCACACAGCCCCTTGGAGCCTCTTCTGGCCTTATATTACAACCAAAAGGTTTGTCCTTGTAAACTGAAGCCTTGGAAAACAAACTACAGGATGACATTAAAAAGACACATCAACTTATGTTTTACACGATAAGGCTATTTAATCTTTTAATCAGTGGTGACTGGGCCAGGAGCTGCTTCTCAGAAATCATCCACAGCATCCAGACCCAGCCATGCCATGTGCTCACACAACTTCCACAGAGATTTCCCACCCACCTCTTTTCTTCCACAAGAGACTTGATGTAAACAACCACCACAGACAGTGGGACCTTAAACTTTACATAAATAGCCAAATTACTCCATATCCTCTTTGTGAGGACAGTTTTGGCAAGAGAACTTTCTGCCTCCTCGGTCCCACAGATACTGCGCACCAATCATGATGAGGAGGCAGTGTTTTAGTATCACTACCCATCTTGAGGGGCAGCTCAGGAATACTGCCTAGAAAGCAGAAGGGAAGGCAGGGAAGAGCACACAGCCTGGGAACAGGACTCTGGAGGGGAGTCTTGCCAAACCTTTGCCAGCCTCTGCTGCTCGGAGGTGAAGATCTGCTGAACCCTCAGCCAACCACAACACAAAACCACAAATTAAAATGGGACCTAGAGGCCCTTTTAGCTCTTCCCAGAAGGATTCTGGGGACCCTATGAGGAATTTTTTACAGGCAAGCCCAAATTAGAGGTCTATAAAAATCCACATGTATATTTCATTGGCAGACATGCAAAAAACACCAATCAAAACTAAGTTTTGCCATACCAAGCTGCTTCCTGTAAGACTGAGACTGTCTGTTGAGAAAAGCTGCATAACAAATGAATTGGATAAAATGAATACATCAAAGATCAACATATTGATGGACTCATTTGGAAATTAATTAAATCCATACTGATGAGTCCAGCATTTTGTTTCAGCCAGTTTTGTGGAGGAGGGCAGCTTTGATTAACGTAATAATTGCGCTGAACTTCAACCTGCTTAATATTTTATTTCTTCATATTCTTGCCTCTGTTTGAAGGACCATGGTTTGTTAATCATGAGTAACTATGCACTGAGGGACTGCTGTACCACTTGAGACAGGTTTCCAAGAGGGCAGGGTACACCAACTCCCTTTTGGGGCAATCCACACACTGCTGCTACAGTTTATTAGCCCACTGGAGAGTTCCAGCATCTTCCCAAACTGGAACAGTTTCCTAATATTGTGTAAAAGAGCCATAAGCATATACTTCAAAAATGCCAAATCTGCCTGCTTTAGGAATCTTCAGAAAGTTAATCTGGCAGTCTCAAGGAAGCAATCCAAATAACATCCTCCTCTCTCTCGCTTCCAAAAATACCATCAGCTCTGTTGTTTTCCTCCGCCTCTAAACTGACTAAACCATTTCCTAAAATAAGGCTACAACTTCCAATAGAGAGGTCATACAGTGATGGGGATAAACCTCCTCCATCAAACAAACTGAACAAAGTTATATATTCATTATTTCACATGCTGGAGATCATCAGGAAGAGAAGAACTCCGAGTACACAGAGGACAGCAAAACAAAACCTGACTGATTACAGCAGAGAATGAAAATCCATTGCCCATGTCTGTCGTCACAGCACACTGAGCTCAGCAGAGGGATGCACGTGCACACACACACACAAGCTCCCTACTATTTCAGTATGGAAATCAACTTTTCCAAAGGGTTACCATGAAGATGTGTTCCCTGCAGGGGAGTTATTTCATAACACTGTCCATGAATCACACTCCATAGCAACAGCACATACCAGCTATTTGACAAGATGGACAATGCACCTAACCAGGACAGGAATTCCCATGTAAGAGTTAGCCACCATTAGGGGATGACAGAAAGCACTTTGAACCATCTCTGGCATTAGGCTGACTCTTTGGCACAGACGTGGAGATGCAGCACAGAACAGCATCTGTAGCTCAAGCTACTTAATAAACACATGGGATTGCTTGAGTGAGACATCTTAGTTTTTAATTCAGCCTTCTAACAGAATTTAACCCAGTGATACAACACATGGCCACAACTGCAATGAGTTGTCTTGCATTAAATTGGTATGTGTCAAAAAGTAAATTACTTTTCTTCAGAGATGTAGAAAGGTAAAAGAGAAGGCAAAGAGAATGGTAAGACCTTTCTGGGTTAAGTATTGTGAACATGAATTTCACACAGAAGTTCTCTTCTGAAAAGTACCTACTGTCAGAGCAAGTCCTTGGAAGCCTCTTCCACCACACTTCTCCTTGCAAAACAAGCTTAGAGACCCTGAGATAAAAACTCCTTTTTGTTAATACTCCAATACAAGAGCCAAAGATTGCAGGATAAGAAACCTTCTTTTGAAAATTGTTTTTGAAAGAAAGAATTTCAGACACCAGTGAATGGACAAAGATTTTGAAAATTGTTAAAATCTGCTCCATGCTCACTGTGAGATTTTCAGCACGCTAGTTTGGCTAAGACTTTTTGTGCAGTTAAGTGTCCCCAGATAGGACAGTCACAATCAAGTCACACATCTCCCTAGAATTTGCCATGAACATTTGCAGCCCTCCTGTTCCTGCAGCCAGGGCTTGTCAGAGCTGCAGTAACCATCACCATTGCCAACTCAGTCCTCACTCACTGCTCCAGCAGCAGGACAGCTTGTGCAGCCTGCTTCAGAAGCCATCCATCACCTTGCAGAGCTGTGTGGTATCTGCATTGCAACGACGAAGATGATGCAGCCCTGAAAACCACCACCTTGGCTGACAAGACTCTGCCTGCTTGGAAGCTTCAAAGAGAAAGGAAAAAGCACTGCTGTCAGCCATGAGATGAGTTGCTTCTAATTTCAGTGAACCTTTTACAGAACTTGGATGTAACTGAGCTCATGCTTCCACAGCTTTCTGAATAAGCTTGGGGAAATGACTCCCCATCAGAACCATATCACAAGAAAAATGTAAATGCTGTACCCATTTAAGAAATACTGTGATTTTGTCTGTCAGAGGTTTAACATTAGTCCATCTTGTGGCACAAATATACATATATATATATGAGGTAATCCCTATGTGTCATCTATCTCAAATCCTCTTAGAAACATTTATCGAAAGCACTTCCCATTTATGTCTTTTTACTTCTTACCTCATAGATTTTGAGGTATGGATTTTATATTCAGAGCCTTAAGAAAGTTAAGAACATTATCTTGACTTATTAACACACGTAGAAACAGACAGACAGAAAAAGACCGATTTGTTGTTTCACATTTCCACAACTTTCTGTTAGTGGACCAAGAGACAGAGTGAGGGAAAAAGATGCCAAATTTTCTCCTATTAACATAAGTGAAAAGTTTGAAGAAATTTAGACGATCACTCCTGGTGGAACATTAGGACCTGTGGAATAATGAGGCTCTTCCACAAGCATTAGAATTGATTGCTATAAACAAAAAAGTGTCACTGCATATTCTTCATGTGCAAGAGCGCTGGCACCAAATGAAGCAAGCTCCTTCACTCAGATCACTGACTGGACACCTTATGCAAAAGATTACTACAGTTCTGTGATCTGGTGCAGAAAAAATGCACACAAGAAGCTATCAGGATTCCAGGATTCTTCTTGAAGCTGCCCCTATTGGCCATCAAGGTCATTGTCTCTCATCTAGGACAGTCAGAAATATTCAGTGAGTTGCCATTAGCGAGTGGAAAAGGGTCTTAGAGAGCTGGGAGCCTGCAGAAACTTCCTTTTCTAACAAACCAGGTTACCTGGGGCTCTTCTGTGATGGGAAAGAGTAACTTGGTCTGCACATGCATCTGTACACACACACACAGAGTTCCCCACTGACCTGGAGAAAGAACAGCCACCACCACCCTCAGCTTCCCAGGCACTGTGCATCTTGGCTTTGACGTTCAGCCCCCTGAACTCATTGCTTGTGTTTGATAATCTTTCTTGCCTTATAACCTAAAAAAAGCTATCAGGTCTCTTGCTGGTTTTGCTTATGTCTTAAGCTACAGACTTCTTCTCCACAAATTTCTGCAACTTAGCTTTTCCAAACAGTAGTCTGTATTCCAGCTTTAGTGTGCATTTTTACCTCAAGCTTTGTATCTGGGCTATTCTAGTGCAGAGTATCAAATAAAAGTGAAACTTACCTTAAGTTAAAAAAAGACTTTGCTCATTGCCTTCTCTATTCTCGCTTATGGCTTAAGCTACAGACTTCTCCACAAATTTCTGCAACTTAGCTTTTCCAAACAGTAGTCTGTATTCCAGCTTTAGTGTGCATTTTTACCTCAAGCTTTGTATCTGGGCTATTCTAGTGCAGAGTATCAAATAAAAGTGAAACTTACCTTAAGTTAAAAAAAGACTTCTGCTCATTGCCTTCTCTATTCTTCACGCACACACACCCCCAACACCATTCAATTCACTTTAAAGTCATTTCCTCTGTGTCCAACAGAAGCACACATCATCATCCTTAATCCAGGGCACAAATCTCACACACCCACAGGGGCACACCCACAACCACAGATAAGCTACATCACTCTTCCTCTTGCTGCATTAAATTCCTCCTTTTTGTTAGGACATCTTACTAATCACCATTTCAGCACAAACAGAAAGCTCTCATTCCAGGGCTGGGAAAACAAACCCAGCAGAGAGTCTGCCTGTTTTCTCAAGGAAGTGACACAGTCTTCTGTCTTGCTCAGCTGGTGGAAACCGAGCTTGCTTTTCAGAGGCATCTCAAATGTATTTGAGTATTATATTCAAATATACCTGAAAAACTGAGGTCTTGGCCTTTTTTACCTTAAGAACTTTGAAGAATTGGCATTTACCCTGAACCAGAGCAGCATGCATTTGACAAGGTTATTAAAACAATCTTCCTGCTCAGGCTTGAGCCTGTGCCCTCCAATTTCCTTCTCCACCTCAATTTATCTTCCTCCAATTGAAATCACTGTTACAGCAGATGAGGTTTATCAAGTTTATCAAACAAAAACAGCAGCTCCTACATCCAAATGAACTCAAATGGAAGGCATTCATTTGCACACCACTCCTTCCCAATTCAAGTAACAACTAATTTGGTAGGATGTGAGCTCCCCACTATCTCACCAGGCAGCCTGGGACTGCTCATCACTGAACTGGTTCAGAACCATCCATTTGTGTGTGCAAATGACTGCAGCCTCCATAGCCAATGCTTTCATTGCCTGTACAAATAACACATTTTTTCCAGTAGACTGCAGGAATGACAGAACAGAAAGCTCCTTAGGACCTACAGTCAGTGCCACATCAGGACTTAAATTTAGGATTTAGGCTCCTCCACTATAACCCTTATGCTTCCAGACAAAAGTAATGCTCCTTTGCAATGGTATGTAAAAACTCTGCTTTCCTCCTGCAGCTCCCAACTGATCTGAGTTTTCAAACTCCTCCACAGAGGCTTGCTCAGATCAGATGCACTCTCCAGAGCACAGCTTGTCTTGCACAGGCACCCTCCCAGGACAGCGCTGAGTGCACACACAGACCTCTGCAGGGAAGAGAATCCCTGCAGAACACAACTCATTTTTTTGTGTTGGACATATGCCAAATGTCCCAAATTGACTCAGGAGGAGGAAATGACCATCACCACCAGGTCAAGAAGGCATTTCAGTGCTGACTTTCCAGTTCACACAGCATTTGCTCAGCATTTTTCATCACTTCTCTGCAGCTCTGCATGCTGCTGACTAGCAAAGGCAGGGGTTGAAACTGCTATGCCAGGGCTTGTTCCAGCTTGGCAAATTCAATTAAGTACAGCAGAAAAAGTTCTCCTCTGATAGAGCCAAAGATTCTTTGGCTAAGCTGACTAAATCAACTGCTGTTTCTACAAATGACAATCCCACCATTTTCCCCTCACTCTTCAGAAGTTTATTCCCTGCAACTCCCTTTTTATTTTTTTTAAGGTGTAGAAAATACAAAGACTACACAAAAAAGATACTGATAGATACTATACCTACCACGTCAATAAATTTGATAGCTCCAAAGCTGCGGTATATACACATTGCCAAAAACCTGGAGTCCACAAATGGACTATAAGGAACTTCTTGGCTTCTCAAACTCAATACTCATTTTTAGATATGATCATAACACAGCTACCTAGAAGTACTTGGTGCAAATTTTTCTTAAACAAAACCCTTTCAATTTTTATCTGATCCTCTTAAGCTAATGACTGCACTTCTGTGAAGCTTCTGTGTCACTTTGTATTTTAGTGAGAATCAAGAAAGTCTCAGCTTTGGAAAATTAAAATTAACTGAATAAAAATCATGGGCTTCCTCAACCATATTTCAAGGGTCCCATATAGGTGTTGGGACTTGACACCATGGCACTCCTGCACCTAAAAGGAGACAGAAGTTTTTCTGCTGCTTGAAAGGAGTTTAGAGGTAGCTGGAGAGGCTCACTCCTGAAACATCTATTTGATGATTGAACTGTTGTCACATCTCCAGAGAAAACCATCAGCATCAGCTATTCAAAGCTGTCTAGATTGCATATCTGGACATGACAAGCCCTTCCTTGGCAAACTATTTAAATTCCATGAAACAGCCAGGTTGAGGACCTAAGAAGCCTGAATCAGTAGAAGCAGCCTGTGTTTAGACTGCCTACTGTGGATCAGCTCTCATCTTCATATAAGAGCTGGGTACCCCTCATTTAAATTAATCCTATTGACCAGGAATGCCATTTTTCTGGGCCTCAGGTCTTTGTCAGTAGCGTTTTCCACCCTTCAGAGGAAAATTGGCAGAGGGACAGGCTATCGGCTCCTGCAGCAGAAAGCTCAGCACAGAACCAGGCCACCACATCAAAGACAGTCATTTACTCCTTTAATTCCCTCCAAAAAAAAAAAAAAAGAAAAGAAATCCTCTTTTCACTGCTGCCTGCACAGCACTGGCTCAGGCACAGTGCTGTGAGGAGAGCCAGGGCAGGGAAGCAGAGCTGGTTGTGCTGCTTGCCAGCTTGATGACTGCGTTTCCTTCTGCCCAGCAGGGCAGGGAAGCCACCAAGCCCCTTCTCTCATGCCAGCCCCCAGCACCAAGCCACTTGCCAGGGCTGGGAGCAAGTCTGGAAAACAGGTTAATTCCAGGAACAGCCCAAAACACAGCACTTCAGCAGTAGGAGTGCCATGCAGCCGGCCAGCTCTCTGCCAGTGGCTGGCAAACGCTGGTTTGCTGGAGAGTGACAAGATGCCCAGGATGTCTGCAAAGGCAAGCCTTGGGCTGCTGTGTTTGGGGGCAAAGGGAAGGTGCTAGCTTCCTTTGGCTGCCACCACAGCCTTAATATGACATTCAGCAGCAGCATATTAACTCCCTTGTCACAATACAGCACTTGCAGCCCTATTTCTGGTGACGCTCCTGTATACCTACACAGCCACAGCAGCCACACCAGTCACTCCCCTTAATAAAATAGAAAAATGCACTGGAAGAGTGTTAGGAACACTAGGAGAGCAATGGGCTAAATAAATGGGCAGGACCAGAATCCAGGATCTCTTTATGGTGCTGGAGGACTTGTTCATCTCCAGCTATAAACAAGAAAGCAAATGTGACTAATAAAGCCTCTGCAGTTAAGTCCTACAGCAGGATGCCTTCCTGCCCTCCAGACCTGGATTGTGCAGCTCTGTGCTTCCTCCAGTAGTTATACATAGAAACAATCCACTAACAGGTTAACACACAGCACATAAATAGACCGCATTTGTCAGCGTGTCTAAGCCCTACAGGTCGGCTGGTCACTTTATTTAGGATACTGCAGCAGACTCACTGCAGGAAAGCAGGAATTTCCACTCTGGATTATAGGGGCAGAATATGGTCAGCTGTTTTTCTGCTGTTTTTAAGGGAGCATAAAACAAAACTTCAGCACAAGAGAAAAACCAAATGAAAGCTGAAAATTATTTCTTCTCCAATCTGTGCCTTATATGCTGATGTAGCAGAATAAAGGCAAACAACCTGAATGCAGCCAGATGTTGCATTTCAGAGTTTGGGTGGGGGCTGAAGAAAAGAATAGAACCCACTCCAGGGATCAGTGCATGCATTCTGAAATACAAATATTTTAGAAGACGCCAACACATCACTAATGCTACTTGGATGCTCAGCTTGCCTGAGGGAGGGTAAAAGGCAGTCCTGCTATTAATAAACTGTGTTTAGTTCTGAAATTTAAAGCTCAAAAGGACACAGCAGTTTTCAAGAAAAAGACCCCAACTTTTTCAGCATGCAAGCTGCATCACTTCTCCACCAAAACTTGCTTTTAGAAACAGATGGCAGCCTGCAAGACCTACAAATCCTTTGTCTGGAGTGGCAAACCAGGCCCTATTGCCCATCAAAGTCAACCGTCACATTGTGAAGCACTGACCCTAACAAATCCATTATGTTTCTTTCTACCACAACGCTAAACCAAACAAAATGAGTCAGACTTACTAAGAAAGGGTGAGGGATTTTAAATCCCTTTCCCCACCATCCCTGCAAAAATAAAGACAAAGGGGAGAGTCTGCATTGACCCTCCACTGATGAGCCCTGCCATGAGAGCTGCCCCTTTGGGCCAGGCTGCCCGAAGGAGGATGGATTTGGGGTTGGAGCATTTATACGGCAAAGTGCAATGGCTTTGGGATCAGCACGCTCTGTCAGTCAAACTACCCACACAGGCAAAAGTGAATACCCCAAGCAGGAAAGAAAAGCCTTTATGCTGGCTGAATAATTAGGTCTGATGTGCTTTGTAGTTTCTCAGCCCTCCCTATCCAGCTCTGCTGAAGTGCTGAGCAGATAGAGATGGGGAAAGCTCTTCACAGGTACTGCAGGGAAGAGAATATAATGTTTTTTCTTGTCTGCCAACTGAATTCAGGCAATGTGAAGACACAGGAGCTCATAACAAAAAACTGCTATCTTCAGTCAAAGGAGAAAACAAAAGAGAAGCCTACTGAGGTGGTGATGGATGAGGCGATGATGTGGAAAGGATAGAAAAGCCTTTTCCCTGCTATGGCTATTTGGTGCATCTTGACACACAAAAGGAAACACCCATCAATGGTACTCCCAGCAGACACCTCGCAGCAAGCAATACTTTTATCAAAGAAAAGATCTCTCTCAATAGCAGTGGGTCCAGTTTATGAACAATTCACTTTCAAATTTTCAAATCACTTTCATCTCACATATCAAAAAAACAAGAGGCAACGAGAAAGTCAGCATCCTCAGAGCAACAGTTTGGTTGGATTCTTCACACCCTCTTAAAAATTGCTCCCCATCCCCCTCCTTTACTGGTTTTCTTCAGCATAAAACAATCTCTCAAGGACATGGCAACAACGACACTGAAATTCAAAGCATTGAGATCAAACACATGAAGCTGACGCTCATTACGGCTAAATTATGTCACCTATCCAAAGGCTCAAGCTTATTATTTAAGACAATACAACAGTCATTAATCACAGCCATTGTGTACTGCTCGAAAGGCGTCTAGAAAGCTAAAGAATACAATGGAGATTTATTATGCTACAGCGCCAGATTTAATTACATGGTTTTCTCCTCAGCATCGCGCCACTTGTAGTTCACCACCTGTTTGCACCAGAGGGCCTGAAATAAAGACGTGCTGCCCTTGCAGCCAGGCACGCAAGAGAAGCTTGTGCTGCACTCTCCTGTGGCTGCTGTAGCAGAACAGACCATTCTGGGGGACGCTGGCAGCCAAATCACTTGTGCTGAGCTACTGTTTTCCTTTCAGAGTTTTAAATTTCCAGCTCCTTTTCATATACGTGCACATGCAGAAAAAGCACACCCTTGAGCCCATGAGCAAGGAGAAACAGGTTGCTGTCTTCTTCCTGAAGCTGCAGCGCGAAGATCCGTGCCCTCGCCACCACAACAATGTATTTAAGCAGTATGTCTGTCTGCTGGCAGCCCTCTGAGTTTGCATTTTCTGCTATAAATATTTAATGTAGAAGAACTGCTCATGTTACCCACTTCGACCAAAGTGTTTTGACAGCCATGCTCACCACATGACAATGATGCTCTATTTAACACTGCAGCTGCAGACAGCAGGATTTGGTTTCAGTTTTATACAATATCATGAAACTGATGACCTCCTACAAATAAACCACTTAATACATTTTTAAGGAGCCGAATTTAAATGCATTAGCAAGACAATTGTCAGTAAGCCACTACAAGAAAGAAAAACAGAAACTTAATTCCTGAATGTAAAAACCTGCTTAAAATTAACTGCAATTTCTTTCTTATTAAACCTATTCAGACAGTGAAAATTAAAGACAATCTAGTCTGCAAAAACTAAGTAGCTTCCTGAAACTGTTTCTCTTATAGCTAGAATAATTCCCAAACTTTCCAGACCACATCTTGTCATCAGCCCTCAGAGGCCTCTACACACTTTTACCAGGCAGTTAATTGAATACAGACAGAAGATGATGATGGCTCAGTAGATCCCCCAAGGGAGGTTTGGTCCCAGCCTCTCTCTAACATAAAAAGACTTAGCATGGTCTAGCAGCAACTAACCAGGAGTCAGTATTTCACATCTGAAGACAGTAACATGTTTTCAAGTAAAGAAAAGTCAGGGAAATAAAAAGGCTTAAGTAACCCAGCCAGACAAATAGCTCTGCTACTGTTAGTTATGCAGAAAGGCACTTCAACATGGAATCACCTAAGCACAGTTTGGAAAAAAAAAATGTAATATAACAGCGAGAAACTGAGTCAGCAATGTTTATCCTTCCCCACATCCCCTGGCCCCCAGGGGTCGTCTCAGTTACCCAGGGGCTCATTAATGCATTCATCTGTTACAAGCTTGCTGGAAGCATGGAGCAATGCCACTTTGGTGTGAGCAGATTAATCAAGAACAGATTGCCAACCTTCCACTGCAAGGCAATACCATCTCCTTCTAGGCTATTTCAGCAGGCAGATTCAGCTGGATATTGTCATTTACTTCCAAGATAACTCATAAATGCTAAGTGATTAGCCATCCCTTGCAGCATCTTTTATTGGAGTTACTCAAAATTTAATGCACTTAATACAGTTTTATGACTCCTAATGCATCATTAGCACTTTAATATATCAGACTACAGATTTTCATTCTTGACAACATCATCAGAAAGGTCAGAATAGCATTTTAGAACAATAAAGCATGAGGATGAGCTGGTTTGTTCTTGAATGTAGGAAGGGGGAAGATACAAAAAGAAAAAGATAGTAAAAAACTCTCTTCCCCAGCATGTTCTGCTTCTGCATCTCCCATTCAGTATATTCTGAAAAAATACAGAAGTGTTTTTCCATAGACACACCTCTGGATGCAATAGTACCAACATAGTCAAGCTCCTACATCCTTTCATTGAGGTTGAGGAAGGACTTGGACCCTCAAACAACCATCTGAGAACTGCTCTTTATTGCCAAACATAGCTTTGTTCCCAGAGCCTGTTATCACACTGTAGGAGCTGAGACTGAGCAAGGAGGACTAAGAATGATGGCTTTAGTACAGCTGTAGGTTTTCACAGGTATGGGTGAATAGCATTAGGAATTATGCAACAGGATAGCAGGACAGAAATCATGGTCCTCTCATCCGCAGCTCCTTTTGCTCACACAGACCTGCTAGCTTCAATAGTCCTTCCTTCCTTCCCCCTCAATACCAGGAGTTACCTCTGCTCCCCACCCCACCAGATGGGCAGGAGGCAGCACATGCTCAGCTGGGATCCCACTCTGGGGCTGCCAATTAGCCTGCCAGGACACCCTCATGGAGGGGCCTCCCTTGCTTTAGAAAGTGCTGTTGCTTTTCCTGCAGCCTTTGTACTATTGTCTTGCAGCATATGTCACAGTTGAGATGGCCCCACAACACACAGAGTATCACCAGACAGTTTCAGAAGGCTTTAAGCACTTGCCCAAACAGAGTAACACCATGTCACTGCAGAAGGCTGCAAGCATCCACCCTTCATGTTCTTTAGCCCAGCCTTTTACAGTCTTCATCTTACATGCTTTACACCTGTGTGCCATCTGTTCCCTTTGGTTGGTGGCTGGTCAGTGCACCTTGGCACTCCTTGTCTCATGACCTTCAATGCTGCTCACCTGTCCTGCACAGCTGTAGCCATTGGGGATGAGGCTCGGCTGCAGCCCCACTCCCAATTACCACAAACTGTGCACCTACACTATTGAAAGGTTAATTAGGATCCCTGCTCTAGCTGCAGGGACTTCACCAAAAAAATCCACTTTCTTTTCCATTCCATCTCTGACAAAATTAAATTGACATGTGCGCTCAGAAGTTGGTAGATAAGACTGGGGGGAGGATAAGATCAGTTGGGGGGGGTGGTATTTTAACTTTTTTTTTAATAAAAAGGAAACAAGCCTGGTGTGATCATGTTATCAATCACTCAAACTGAGTTTTGAGTGTGATAACACTGCACTATTAACAACACAGATGGTCTCCTGCTTAGTTAGCATCAGCTTCCCATTTGAGTTATTCAGTGCATCACAAGCAGTGCTGGGACACAGTCAGAAGTCATTGTCACAAAGTGCTGACAAAATATTAACCAATAACTGAAACCCAATACTGATTTTGAATTGGAGATAGCTTTCAGGTCATTATCACCATCATATTTGATCTGTATCTTGGACACGTCGTCGCTGCAATGACTGCTCTGAGTGATGCGCTCTCAGCTCTGGGACAGACCTAAATCTGTGCCTTTTCTCCCTGGTTCCTGGACAAATGGCTCTCCCAGTGCCAGCAGGGACCTGAAGGCAGGAGCATGAATACATCCAGGCCCCCGGACAAGATGTTTTGTCATTCTTATTCCCGCCGAAAGCACAAGAGCTGAACTAATTGGGGCCCCGAGCTCCTGGGTCACAGCCAGGGCACCCACGCCAGGGACCTCGGCTCTTTCTCACCTGCTGACAGGGACAAAGCAAGGCTGAGGGGCCTGAGCTCATTAAGGCATGGTTTTCATGGGAAGTTCAGCCCACATGAGGCTGGAAGGATATTTTTTTTTGGGGGGGGGGGTTTGTTTTGGTTGTTGTTTTTTCTTAACAGTGTGTTACGCTGAGCAAATTTCAACAGGGCTCTTTCTTTCCCCGCTCAACTCACCACCCTGTGGGCAGCTCCAAGGAGAAAGAAACGAAGACATGGGCATAGAAATGACAGTAAGTTATTACCCAGAACTGCTATTGTGAAAGTTAGTATCTCCCATCACCATTCCCCTTTTGCTAAGTGCAATAGCAGACCACGATTACAGATGCCTGAGCCCATGCAGATGTTCCTATTTATACAGGAAAAAAAATGATTACTTAATAGCATTCCCTAAACCAGGATTCCTTAATTCTTAGTCATTCCCAAATTTCAGACACAAACACTAGACAACACATCCCTGCTTGAATTAAGAGAGTCAAACAACATCTGCTATCATACTCACTAAAGCCAGAAAGAGTCAATATATTTGCAAATATGTTGTAAGAGAAACCTATCTTGAACAGCATCATCTTGGGAAAAGGCTAAACACCTAATCCATCCATGCTGAATAGCTGCTATCCTGATTTCCAGAGATAAATGTTCTCCCTTAATAGATTCATAGCAATAGTAGTTACAGACAAAGGCTGACAACCCCAAAAGGGGTGCATTAAAGACACTGTAATATCATTCTTCCTGGCCTTGATATTTCTGCAGTGCTTACAAGGCACCACATACAGCAAAATACACCCTTTACACACATCTACCATCAGTCATTTTTATAAAGCACCTGGCAGTTTTCAAACAATGTGAGTCATGACCAACTTTTAATCTTCACATCATCACAAAATTTTAGGGGGTTGGGTGTTTTTAGTGTTTCTGTTAGTTTTGTTTGGATTCTTTGGGTTTGGGGGTTTTTTTAAAAAAAGTGGGAATTCTTCCTCAAATATTTGGTGCTGTGTATTTTCATACAGCTATACTGGAAGAATAAAAGTGAGAAAGCTCAAAATCTACATTACAAAAAAGTCCCATTCCAGAAACAGTGCAGCAGCCCTTTATCTCTTCCACACCAGCCAGCATCACAGCTGAAAGAAAGTCTGTGTTAACAGAGCTGGTGTTTTGTTTTAAAGCATAAAATTGTTCTTCATTTTAAATTCACATCAGAGTATTGCACAGCATAAAACAAACAAGAATACCAAGTGGGAATGCTGATAGAAAAATAGTATTGTGTGAATAACTAACTCATCAGCAAATCCTCCCCTCCCTCAACAATGAAAAGCCAAATATTTATTCAATTGCATATTGCATTCTTTGCTCAAATACTTCATAATTTGAATTTAAAACAACAAATCTCAATTTTCTTTCCTGAGCATCTCAGGGGAGACCAGAGCGCCCAGCAGAAGGTATTTACACATATCTGACTGGATTAATCTCGGCAGCAATCTGGAGAAAAAGCAGGAGAGGGGGGCTCTTACATGATTTAGACCCTCCAGGCAGGCTCCAGGTCAGTGAGAACACAGACTGCAGAACCTGACAGACACCTGAAGTCAGTGTAAGCAATACCTATTTGGACCATGACAGCAGCATCCTCTTCCAGAAGGCTCCAGCTGATTCCAGATGCTGGTCAGCCCAAAGCAGGATGCTTGGCCCATCTAATCAATATTTCATTGAGGAATTGCCAGATAAGCGAGTTCTGGGTTTCATTGTTTCATTACTGAGAGCTCAGCCCTCTTGTGTTTCAGTCACAAGGGACTCAAAGCACCTCTGACACCTGGGCAGCCCCGTGTAAGGAGCAAACGTGGTGATAGTTGATTTTCCCTCGTAACTCCAGTTCCTGCTCCCACAGGTGACATGGCATGGCACCGCGTGCCACCGCATGCCAATCCGCTTGTACGTGCAAGCAGCTCTGCATGGAAATGAGCAGAGGTTTATAGAGATGCTGAGGGGAAAATGCAAATTTATACAAATAATTTCAGTCATCCGTGAAAAGCAGCAGCCACTACACACCCATGACAGTTGAGCTTGGCTCTTTTTTTGTTTAATCCTGTCATTGTTTACACAGAATGGTGTTTCAGATTAAGCCCCCTTACCCTTCCACATGTTAAGTCTTTAACATGACAAGAGAATACCAAGAAGGGGGTGGACAGAGGATACTTCTGGCTTTCATGCTGTGCAACTTACCACTCACACAGATTCAAAGCATGATTTGACTCCATATCAAGCTTGATATAAAGCTCACTAGGTTTTCTTTTAAGTGCTACTAGATCCCAGAATTATTATTGCAATTTGATGGTTAAAATGACTTTAAAGCAAACTCAAATTCATGCTCCAGGGTGAGGGGGGGTGCTTACTGTACAAGACTGACATATTTAAACATTGCCTCTAAACACAAACCAAGAACAGCTGACATGTTTGTACGAAATTATGAAGGCTGTTCTCCAGTGAGAGAACCAGATTTCTTTACAGATTCACTAAAACCAAACCCCTCACTCCAATATCATATTCTAGTAAGAGTTAATTTTTGTACCATCACTTGAAGCAGGTCACTGAGATCTGGCAAAGTACTTCAAACTACAGACTCTTCCCACTCCTATTCCTCTTTCCCATGGAATACTCTTCTCATTTCATTCTTCAAGCATCTGCTTGGATGTTTTGATGTTATTTTTCATGGCTTGGGTAGGCATGGAGGTAGAAGCAAAACCTCAGACCTCAAAGAAGAATGGCTTCATGTTTTCAGCCAGGCATCTCCACCAAGCCTAGGACACCCTAAGGAGAGAATCTTCAGCTGATCAGACAGCTGATTAAAAATTATCTTTGACTCCAAGCAACAAAGCACAAATGGAGTTGTTTATATTTTCATACTGGTAAGGTAACAATTTCTTCCAGCCATGCCTATATCCAACACCTCAGTGGTCTATCACACATTAGTCATCTCCCCTGAATGTTGCTTTTACTATGATGACCCATCACCATTTCTTCCCTAATTACTTTTGGGATTATCTACATGGTTAATGTGATCAAAAAACCACAGTGAAGGCTTACTGTTTCCTGACCAAATTTGGTTTTCCTCAATGCAATTTTTCCTACTGTATATATTTTTGCTATTCGCTGGTTAAGAGGTAGATAATGAAAAAAAAAAACCAAGAGAACAACAAAAATTGTGGGCTATTTATAGTCATGAGCTATATAGAGATTCATGTATTCCACACAGTTCCTCTCCATGCACACCAGAGATGGCTCAAGAACAAACTCTTTCCACATATATAAGTGGTCCTACATGATCTCAAACAGCACCAGCCAAAGATCACAGCATTAACTGCATAGAAGTGCACACAATGTTCGTTTTTTTTCCCCTTCATTCACATTTCTCCTTGACTCCAGCCCTCATTGCAACAGACCAGAACTGCAGCAGGAGTGTGCCAGCCACATACCCAGCGCCAGCCCATAGAGAGCCTTTGTGGGCTGTACACTTGCCAGCATGTTTTAGGGACGAGCTGGCATTAAGGACAACTTGATTAGCCCATGACAAGCAGGTGAAAGAAGGCAGGCAAGAGAGCCCTGACGGCTTACGTGCAGCTCAGCCTCTCCTGAAGCAGCTCATTTTGGAGTTATTCCTACATGGAGCTCTGCATTGGCACAGGCAGGCTGTAGGAAGGGTGTCAGGGCACTGGCACAGCTCCTGCAGCACTGGGAAATGGCTCTGGCGAGGACACGGGAAAACAGCTGAGCAGAGAAATCAATATTACAGTCACGCACCGCCCTGAGCAATTCTGACATATTTATGGTTACTGCTCTTCCATTTGCAGAGCGGTGGGCATCGCCTTCCCCCCGATGCCACCATCCTCCCCCTGAGGATCAGGACAGAAATGGACACCAACACAGGAGCTGCTCCTCCCCTGGGCAGGACCTTGACCTCAGGCTCACACCACCACGTCCATACCCTCCCCACCAACACACGGCCGTGCTGAGCGCGATCCGGCGCTGCCGTGCTCTCTGGGATGTGCCAGGTTTGTCTCCCAGAGCTCTGTGTCCCCGGCACGGGCTGTGGGCCACGTTTGTCTCCCAGGGCTCTGTACCCCAGGCACAGGCTGTGGGCCTGGGATCCCATCTCTCCACAGCCACTGCCCCACTAAGCCGCCAGGATGGGGCCAGCAGTGACTTCAGGCTGCTGCGCAGGAACAAGATTAGGGCAGGATTTAGGTCGTTCTTATAAAGGACAGCGGCTCAGCCATTCTGCCTGGCACTGCTTTGATTACTGCTGCAATTACAGTGCGGGAAGGAAAAGGGCTGCCTCCTGCAATACTGACAGGGCAGTTCCTGGGATGCTCACTGAAAAAGCCCCCTCACGTACACCATCACACCTTCTTCTTCTCTGCTACTGCAACAGCCAAGCAGCCTCCGAGCATGCAAGAGGCTTTAGTCTTTCTAAGTGGAAATCAAAACAGCAGCTTATCTGGCAAGCAAAGTACAAGAAATTCTCTTTCATTTAGCATTAGTGAGTCAGTGCTATTGATAGGAATAATGATGTTTTTCCAACCCAATCAGTACCTTATTTTCAAAGGAATACAGTAGAAAAAACTTAGATGAAGGCAAATGTATAGCAGCATAATCACATCAGGGCTGGGCGAGCATTTAAATCCAGCATTTCTCTGGCATATATACAGACAGAGAAGGAAAGTGCTATTGCTGAAACACAGCAATACATCACAGCCATCAGCAATTCCACAAATGGTGTGTTATCCAAGCCAGCAAGACAGTCACTCCTTATTAAAGGTTTATTGTAACTGGAGATCATACTTATCAATAATATTGACAGTTCTTTATAAAAAGCACTGATTCATTTGGCTGCAGAAATCCTCCTATAGGAACTAAGTCTTTAATGCATAATTCAGACTTTTTTAAAATAAAATTGAAATCTTTGTGGTATTACAGTTTCCCCCAATAGCAAAAAAAGAAGAATGAACCATTACAGCAATTATCCATGCCACCACCTTTGAAGATATAGAAGAGCGCAGAAACATTTCTGTTTCAGCATCCAATTTGGTTTCCCAAAAGCAGGGATTATCTCCATACTCCTTTAACTAGAAAAGCAACACTTCATATATGCAGAATAAGATCTTGTTTCACATGAACAAAATATTAACCCAGCTTAGATTTTTATCAAACAGGTTTCCCAAATGAATACACAGTATATCCCTATTATTATGACAGTTCACAAAAAATGACAGTTACTTCAATAAACCAGCTAGTCCATCCAATCCCTAATCTATGAGACTTGTGTTGTTTCAGCTATCATGTCAAAAGATTTAGTGCTGCATTTGAGCATCACTTCTTAAGGGGGGCGCCAGCTATGGACTTCAATAAGTCCATCCAATCCCTAATCTATGAGATGTGTTGTTTCAGCTATTATGTCAAAAGATTTAGTGCTGCATTTGAGCATCACTTCTTAAGGGGGGCTGGAGAAACACTTGAATTCCATTCCTCCCACAAGCCCTGCAAAGATGAGAAATCCTAAGCAATCAACCTCAACTGCTTCTGAGGAGCAAGTTAAGCTTTGTTAACTTCAACAGCATAAACCATCTCTGCCTCCACTTCACCATTCTCATCCACATCCAGGTTACTTAATCTGGACAATCCCTCCAAAAACGCTCTGTGCACACCTGAAAGTGAAAAGCAAAACTTCTGCAGCCTGTGTTTCATTTGCGTCAGTTGTGCAAGTCATGAACAGGAATCGCAACTGATCAGATATTCCTTGGTAAAGGGAAACTTAGTCTATTTCCAGCAAACCAGGAAAAAATCCAATTGCCTATTTTCAGAAAAGCCATGCACACAAGCAGTTGTATGACTGTAGTAATGCCGCTGCATTTTCTGGCAGCGCACTTCGCGCACAGACTTGGCACGGAGGAAGCGCGAAGGAGAACAGCGCAGGCGGTGGGGAGGCTCTGCGAGGCATGAGCACACAGGTGCCAAGCACACACAAGGACAAAAAAGTCTTTTAGTTTTCTAAAAATAAGAGCCTACGAGATAAGAAGCACAGTTAGCCAGACTGCAGCATGCCCTGTTTGAATTTTAACAATCATTGAAGGGAGATTAATTACCAATATGTGGATATCTTGTAGAGAAACAGTATGAGGTAGAAGAAATGTGCATTTTCCCGAAGACATTCAGCATTTTCAGTGAGCATGACCAGCATCCACTCTCTGCTTTGCTGGCCATTAAAATAAAGAACTTGATCTTAGCAGTAGAGTAATGAAGCTCCCTACAGTTTTCAAGCATACACTGAATAGGACAGTAAGACATTGAATCTTTATACAATGGCCAAAAGTAGACAGTGTAATGTAACATTTACAGTTCATGTGTGGAGAAAAACCCTATAAAAATCTTATAAATCTTTTCACACAGCAATCAGGCAGATGAAACTCCACCAATATTCACATCCTAAGACAGAGGAGGCACCATCCAAGTCCCAGTTCCCACGCTGGCTTACTGCACCTTCTCTTCCTCCAAACTGCACCCACAATGGACCCACCTTCCACTTCAGAACAAAACACCCATCCCTAATTATCTCCCTACTTCCCTTCAGAGCACTAAATTACTTCCCCAATGAAGTATATTTCATGTTCTTTTTAATTGAGTCACATGTGCTCTGGATTTTTCTAAATTGTATTTTGTGACACTCAAACAAGATACTACAAAATTTAACATGCTCCCCAAGCAAATGGTAAAAGCTGCTACAGCCAGAAAACCTTGTGCCCTGCACATAGAGCTCACTATATGAAATTCACATAGTATCACAAAACATATGATAGAAACAATTTAATGAACAATTAGGTCTTCTTGTTAAATGCAATGTTAAATATTGACTATAACAAATTCATTTGAGCACATGCAATTCCAAGGCTGATAGTCTCAAAATGGCTTTACCTGAAAGAAGCAGGCATGAAGAGGAAAGTGAACTGAAATTTGTTTTCCATCAGTCCTGAACATGACAGAAAAACTCCCTCCACCCTACTTTAGTGGAATTCAACAGAGCATTGAAACCAATACTGAAATTTTCATGCTATTTCACATCAAATACCCTGCTTTTATGACCTCTCCAACTATTAAATGCCAAGAAATCCTTAGACAGTTTCCTCCTTCAAATCCCTGGAAAGGGCCTGGAAAAGAGTCCCTGGGGAAAAACGAAAAGCTTGTGTTTTTCCTCTCCATCCTTGAGTGAAAGTTTTGTGATAAGGGCCACAAGTGTTTTGACAACATCATAATCTACACACAATTTTGCTGTGTGCCTGGATACACTACCAAGTTGAGCAATAGGTAAACAGCTTTTAGCTGTCCAAAATTAGTCCACTTAAAAACCCCAAATCAGCCATCTGAAGAGCCAGCTGTGGAGCAACGCATAAAAAAAAAAAACTGCACCAGAAAATATCGTACATGCAAAAGACAAAAAAAAATCTAAGCAAAATGAACTGTTTTCTTGGTGGAAAATTCTCATCTACCAAGCTTATTTTAAGCCCTGAGCATCCATTCAGTGGAAAAAGAACCATAAACCAGAATATTCTCCCCTAAAAGCATGTCAAAATGTTATACAACCATAAATGTTGATTTTATTTCATTTTCTGCACAAACCTATCAACACTACAAGAATCAGAAAAGCAGTTCTTTGCCCTGCTTTCAATGTTTTCACTGAAACATTTCACTTGTTCATCATCTTGCCTGATGCAGCAGATGAGGATTTTTTGGTGCTTTTTGCTGGTTTTAATTGAAGAGAGTTTTTGTTGAAGGAGATTTTGGGCTTAAGGCAAGGAAAGCCTCCACTCTGGGGAGAGTCCCGGGCTGTCCCCAGCCAAGGCAGGCACAGGTCAGGGAGCTCCAGGTGACGCCAGAGCTGACTCACAGGCAGCTCCTCAGCACACCCTGTACCACGGTGAGCTGCCTGCACATCTGCAGATCACCACCGGCTCCATCTCAAATCCTCAAAGATTTTCTAATTCCTGCTTCTCTCCTCGCAGGAGAGGCCCTGGGGCCTCCAAAGCAGCAGCAGAGCTCCTCTTGTCCCTTCTCCTGCTCTTTGCTCAGCCCCAAGGCAGCTCCATCATTCACACATGGGATGAGCAGGGCGCTTTGTGAACGCTGGCTGCCAAGGGATTCACGGGTTTGGAGATAAGCAGGTTCTTGATTACTTTTTTTCTGCTAAACTGGGGATGATCTGTGCAGCAGCTTAAGTCACAGCAACTTTTCATTGATGCCTTGTGAGTTACCTCAGCAAGCTCTTTAAGCACAAGGACAGCAAGAGGTAGCTATCACAGCTACATAACACTGAATGAACAGGGTCATTTACTTCTACAAAGAATTTTAAGAACATTTTTAGAAAGAATAGCCATTTGTGGGTTTCCTGAGATAGAACAGACTTTCTGCTCCCCCAAGCATCTTTCTCCCCACCCATTACAGCAGAGAATTCAGTTGTAGTACCTTGTTTTTTGAAACCTGTAACACAGACTTCTAGATGGGCTCCCACTACCACAGCAGCATTAGTACTCCCCAAGCTTTAACAGAAATGTGATTTCTCAGCTACATCTCAAAACAGAGTTAATTTTTCCATGGCTGTATTATATTTGTGGCTCACAGCACTCCCTGTTCCTCCCCAGCATTTCCCACTGCTGAGCTCCCAGCTGATAGCAGAAAGCTCGTGTCACGAGTCCCTAAAAATATAACATTGCTCAGTGGCAATGTTAAGTCCCATCATATTTCTGTTACTCCACTTCTTCCTTTATCACATCCCAACCCTCCTAAGGTACTAAGAATGCCTCCCAAACTGGTGTTACCAAAAGTGTTTGTATGTCCAAACCTTATTGCTGGACCTTGCCCAGTTGAAACCAGTTACAAAGACATGGCTTCAAAAATTACTACTTTTGTTAATTTCTCTTTGAAATTATTCACAGCTACATTGTATTTTCTAAATGGGTATATCCTGTATGTGCCAAAATGACTTTCTTTCACTGGAAAAATGAAGAGGGAGATTACTTTAGCTTTGAAATCTGCTTGGTGTTGCTGGAGCAGTTCAGCCAAACCTACTGAATGACCACAGAAGAGAAGCCCTGTAGTCAAGGCACTACACTTGCACAAACCCACCATACTCAGGCTGTCCTTGAGCAGCGCTCCCCAAGAACACAGCTGTGCACCTCCCTGGGAAACAGTGCAAAAACCAGCAAAAGACAACTTGGAAAGTCTGGGTCCATCAGGGAAAGCACAGCCTACCAGCCAACACAGCTTTAAAAATAGTTTCAGATAGATGACTCAAAGTTTAGGTAGCTGAAACCCCAATAGGTCTTACCATGCAAATCAAACCCTGTACACCATCAGCTGGGAGGTGGCTCCTGGGAGTCAGGAGTTTTCTACTAAAAGCAGCAAAACCGAAAACACACAGCTGTGGTCACAAGTACATGTGAAAAAACAAAGAGATGAAAGTACATTTAGCTAATGCTTCAACTTGGGAGTCCCCAGGGCTACCTCCATATAGTAGTGTGTGCTCACTGCCAAGGGTAGAGACTTAGTTACCCTGCCTTGAGATAAGGCTCCTTGGAAAGTTGTTCCTTGGAAACATACGTGCATCCACCCCTTTCACTGCTGACAAAAACATGAACTTCAACCAGTGTACATTGACCAGTGATATAGATCATCGTGTCTTTCTCTTACACAACCAGAAGGCAAGGTACTTCCTGATGCAATAGCTGCAGAGACCTCATTAGGATCCCATCCTCAGGATCCCGCTGCCAGGCAGAGGGGCTCACAGCTGCCTTCAACTCCAGCCACACACAGCTCCTTTGCCTGCAGTGAATGCACGGGAATGGGCAAACATTGGCACTTAAACACTTCCAAACTCGTAACTCCATTAGGAAACGCTTAGCTTCCATGCAATTAAGCCTGAAGTAAAATTTTATATGTAAAAACCTGACTTAGTTTCATTCACATAAACAAAAGTGACATTGAGGAAGAACTGCTGCCTTATGCCAACATAATCAGCTCATATCCAGTCATGAGCCCACCAAAAATAAACATTTTAGAAAATGCATTTGAACCTACAGCAATACTTTTGTTCCTTTTTTTCTATAGGGTTTCTGGGGTAGAGTGGGAAAGAAGAATGCGGGAAGACTATTTCTGAATAGACATAAGGTGCGAATAAACATAAGGAAGATGCGATTCCATTAATATATTCAGTTCTTCCCAGATCCCTCCCCCTCCTTTCCAGTGCAGAGACTGAAGAAAACGCATCTGCCCCGGCAGAAAGCTCGGTCATTCGGCTCTCTCCAATCCGTAACCCCGCGTTCCCTTCTCCTCCAGTGGCACCCCGCGGGTCGCTGCACCCACCCGCCGGGGCTGCCTGTCCCCGCACCGGGCCCGCGGGGACGGCGCATCCCGGCGCCCAAACGCTCCGCACCGCCCGGCGGGAGCTGCCCTCGGGGGGATGCTCCACCAGCCCCTCCGGAGGATGCTTTATCCTCCGAAGTCGCTCCCTCCCCGCGGCTCCCACCCCTCCTCCTCCCCTCCTCGGGGGGAGCAGACATTTTGAGGCAGCGCATCCCGAACGCCGCCGAGCCGCAGCGGTGCGGGCGCGGGCGAGGCCTCCGGGGCGCCGCTCACCTGCCAGCTCGTCGGGCTCCAGCCCGCTCTCCGCGTCGATGCCGCACAGCACGAAGTAGTGGGCGAAGCGGCAGGGCGCCGCGCCGGGCCCGGCGTTGCCGCTCCCGCTCATCCCGCCGGCGCTCCCGGCGCTCCCGGCGGCGGCTCCGTGCGGCGGCGCCGCTGTCAGCTGAGCGGGGCGGGGACGGGCGGGACGCGCCGCGCTGCCCGACCGCCCCCGCGGGGCATTTAAACCCTGCGCGGCCGCCCCCGCCTCGCTCCTGCGGGCCCGGCGTGTCGCCTTTGTCGCCCGTTGTGTGCGCGATCCTTGGCACACGCGATTAAAGCCTCACGCTGCCCCGCGTGCGAGCAGGAGAGGTTGGCTTTATTTAAATAAAGCTGCGGACGGTGCCACTTCCTATCGGGAATGTCTCTCCCCCCCGCCCCAGGAGGGAGCTCCCGGAGCCCCGCTGCCGGAACGGGCCGAGCCCCGCCCGGCGCCCGGGCTGCGCTGAGCGCTTCCTGCGGGAATCCTGCCGCGGGAAACGGCTTCTTCTCCTCCCCAGCCCATTGTGGAAGCAACGGCCACCACCCGCGGCGGATGGCTTTGTGCTGTCTCCATCCCCGCGCTGTGATGGATGGCACCCGTACCACGTTACGGGAGAGCTATTTCTTGGCTACTCGCACTCCGTTTCAAGGCAAAAATCTAAAATGTTGCTTCGTTCCTAGTTTACTTAAGATTTACTAGCCATTCTGCTGCGTCCAGAAATAAGTCAGCATTATTTTACCCCCGCTGCTAGAATCCTTCTCCTTGGGATCACCCGATGCCAAAATACTGGCAGCCCTGTCCGCGAGCGGCACCTACTTTTAAAGGGGCAGAGATTATTCTTTTGACGTTGTAACTTTTTCTTCTCCAAATTGACAAGATCCCCCCATATTTCGATAATTCTGACATCTGGATATCATAATGATATCATATCATTCAGTGTATTCCAGTATTCTGGATATGATATCATTCAGTATTTTCACTTTTATCCTTTTGTTTCATCTGGTTTTTACTCTTGGTCCATGCTACCTGAAATAATTACACTGTCATCATTTTCTTACTGTGGACTCCTATGACCCCTTTATTTTACCTCTTAGCAGTGTGAATCACATATTTTCTTTTTATGGTTTACATTTGTCCTTGTTCAACAAATGCCTTTGATAAGAAAATGCCTACAAGGAAACTGATAAACCATCTACCTTGTGTCATTTTATGGAGGTACATGGAGTAACTGTCTGACCTGGAAACCACCTAGGTCAGCATCTCTCTCTCTCTCTTCATCCCATCAAATTAACAAATTTTATTCCCTTTTACTTCTTAGCTTCCCCTAGTGTCCTAGTGAAAGCAGACAACAGCTAAGCTAATTTTTTTTCCTTCCCAATAACCCCATTTTCCAATATTTTTTTAATTATAAAGAAGACAATCCTCTCTCACAATCTCCAATTCTTGTAGCTGCAGCACTCAGTAACTACCTGAACATTTCTGGAGCTGCAGAGAAATTTTCTGTGAGACCAGTAAATTTCTCGACTTTGCACCAGAGCTAGGTTGTTTTATTTAGTTTGGTTTGTTTATTAACTTGTATGTCTTTGCTTATTCAGCTTTAGGTCAGATGGTAAGAGCTTGACAAGTCAGCCTCTGACTCTCATTCAAAACCAAGTGCTTATATTGTAGGTATGTTTGGTTTTTGAGGCCCAATGGCATGGATGTCTCCAGGAAGTCCAAGACAGAGGCTTCATCAGCCTCTCTAAAGGATGCATGAGTTAAGGCTGCTTCTAAAAATAACCCCAAAATTAACACAATGGTTCTGACCTCTTTACCTTAAGAAAAAAACAGCTGCTGGTTCTAGGTTGCTTTGGTTTAGCTGTCTTCTGTACAGGGCATTTTTTTCTTGCATGAAGTTCAGTGCATAGACACCTCAATCTCAGTAAAATCAGTACTGCATATAGCATTAAACAAGAGGAAAAAGCACAACACATGGGATTGAAGGTGTAAAATTAAAAAACTCATTATTCCTGGGTTAGCTGTGAGGTTGAGCTCCCACTCCCACTTCTATACATCCAGCTGCTGCAGACACTTTTTTGTGGGGGAATATTGTGGGGGCACTGATTTGTTCTCCTAAGATACCCGATCTTCTGGGCACAAAAGTCATCCTAATGAGGCCACTCAGATCTTTTGCCAAGCAGTGCCAGCAAATCCAGCTTGCCTGGGCTCTGGTAAACCATGTTACATCCCCAGGCCTGGATTTTCTCACCTAAACCCCTCCACCTAAGTTGTTCCAATATTTCCCTCCAAGCTGATCTAGCTTTACATACTGCACGCTGCCTTTGGGTATCTCTTTGTCACTCTCATGGGGTTTTTCCCACCTCCATCCTGAGTCTCATCCCAAGGAATCTGTAACTTTTATTACATTTTAGCAGAACCTAGGCGTTTTGGTTGTCCTTTCACCATCCAAAACCACCCTGTGCTGATCACCAGTGCCTCCTTAAAAAGGCTGCCCTGCTTTCAATACTTCTGCTCTACTTGCAACATCGAGTGCTTAAATTTTACAGAAGTCACAGCAGGTCCACAAAGGTGCTGTGGAGCTTCTTGCAAGAGTGAGAGAAAAACATCACAAAGTGCTGCACATACTAACTACATATATACTAACTAATCAGGCAAATACCATGAGAAAACATTTGTACAGCCTGGGAAGCAGCAGTGCCTGATAGGATTGTGCCCTGAGACATATCTAGGATGATCAGAGATAACTGGCTGGGATTATGAGTATTTTTTCCTTTCACCAACAAAAAGTGTTGAAGTTCCACAAGGGATTTGAATAGGATGGGTGTCCTCTAATCAAATTATATTAACAATAACCCCAGGCAGATGAGGTTTGTCCCTGGCACAGCAGAACACAAAGCAGTGTCAGAACTTCTTATGTGTTGCCCCGAGGAATGGGGATAAGTTAGGACTGAGGATTTCAGACTAGGACAGGCACAAAAAACTTACTGGCATAGACCAGATCTGCCTGTGACCTTTCACTTTGGTCTGTTCTCCCGTGGCAGCAGCTTTGTTCCTTTACCAGCTGGATTGCCACCTGTACAACAAAGTAAGGGAAGGTTTTTGGCTCGGCAGATTTGTTCTTATTCCTTAGGTACTTGTATCTCTAGTTGCCATGAATATTTCTCTCAATTCAATTTGGTTCAGGTTTCCCTCTCCGTAACCTCTCAGTGAGTTTTTGCTCCTCAGAACCTGTTAGTTTAAACTGGGTCAAATGCTAACAAGCATGTTAGCTCCTCCTGCCCTTAGGATCTGCCATAAAAGATCAGACCGTCAAGCTCTTTGTCCTACTTTTGCAAGAAGCCAATGCCGAATGCTTCTGAGAGGTGGAAGAACCTGCTATTTAAAGGTTACATCCCTTCCCCTTGCTGTGACACTGTTGCTTCACTTTCTATTTTCTTCATCATTCTTGCATGCATTGGAAATCATGCTGCTGTGATGGATTGCTCACTCTTCCACTTAGCCCCACAGTTCCCTCTCTAAGATCTTTCACAAGCTGCCAAGTCACATTGATTTTCCATTGAAAGACTCTCCTGTCTTTCTCTTGTATCTATGGGGTCATGAGATCCTGTAGGATGGAAGGAAGGAAAACCACTCAGATGCAACACAAATGTTGGTAATGCTCAGGACATTTCAACCCCTGGCTGACTTTCAGTGGAGCAGTGTTGTCCACTCCTTCACGAGGAGCTGGATGTGAGTAGTCATGGGATAAAGATGGGTTAAGGATGGACTGTAAGACTGAAATCCAAATCATTCTGGCACAAAGTGCAGAGTCTGTAGCAGAAGTTGAAAAAAAAAAAAACAAAACAACAGCAGAAGATTTTATAAAGAGGTTCATAAAGAATGCAATTTTCATTCTCTGAGCTTATGCAAGAAGACTGCTTAGAGCATGGGAGAAGTGGCTGCCTTAGGGTCTAAACCCAAATAAACCATAAGGCATAAAGCAAAGAACACTTCCTTCAGCTTAATCCATCATTGCTTGGAAAGCAGATACTGCAGGCACATATTCTAATATCTTATCAAATTATAATACTATTAAAGCAAGTAGCTCACCTTCTATAACTGCCTCATATCTATACAGATTAAACTTAAATAAAAGCACATGGTTTTCCTCTGCCACATTGTGTAATTATTATTCGTCCAGCAGACTTACAGATAAAGTAAAACATGATTACTTTCTGGAACCTCTGCCACAGACCTCTGAAGCTCCAGTGATTTAAAATTTGAAGGTTTTAAATCTCTAATTCCCTATTGTAGCCCATTGAATGTTATTAATTTTATGTACATTCATCATACACACGCCCTTGCATTGCAAACACATATAGATGCATTTAGATGCATTCCACTGTTATCTGCTTTCTGAGAATCCTTGGGGGAGAGGTTTCATGAGGCAACTGAAATTATGCAATAGTTTATTTCACCTTCTTCCCCCCTCCTTCCTGGGACTGGCTCTGTGCTCCCACTGCTTCCTTCACAAACAAATCTGTAGCCTTGTCTGCCTCTCCTGGGTGCATCCAGTTCACCATCAGCAAACAGATCCCAAAATACAGGCAGGGATGGAACTGTGTTTTCTGTTTTCATCCACATCACCATCATGCTGCAAGCCAGGCTTCTCAGCATGCAGCTCAGCCCTCTGCTGAGGAGGCAGCTCTGCTTCAGGGCTGGCCTCTCTGGCCTTTCAAACCTCCCCCCATCCTGAATCAGCCTCCTCAAGGGTTTGGTCTTGGAGGGGGGAAGTGACAGCAACCCCCCCAAGCAGATAGGGTACACAGAGGTCAGACTTCACACACCGTCTCAGAAACCACTCCTAGGCAAGTCCTGCGGTTGCCAAGCCTGGTTTCTGGAGGTTTGTGTCCTTCACCACCCAGCTCTTTCCTTTCCCTGTGTTCATTGGCATTGTATGGCAAAAATCTGTGGTGATTCCTGCCATTTTCCTCCACTTCTGCCTGTAATTCTATACTGAGCTTGTGAGATGCACCTTCTCCTGCCAAGCAGGTGAGGGCTTGCTCTAGTCCCTCACTCCATGAAGTCAGGAGAAAGATCATGTGTAACCATTACCTTTAGTATGGTTCACTGCCAAGATCCTTGGGTCAAAGACCTTGTTTTGCTCTGAGTAAGGTAAACTTCCTGCTCTTTGGATGTAGAAGACATACAGACCATTCTCACTGCTACTGAGATAAAACCTAATGAGCAAAGTACTGCTTGGATAAATCAGTAGCATGTCATGCACTAATGGAGGTGTTGTGCAGGGACCATCAAGCTGAAGCAGGAACACAGAGATTTCCATCTGTCTGTGACAGCATCACTCACTGGCTGCATGACCTTGGCCAAATTGCTTGTAACCTGACTTGCAGAAGCCGTTGTGCAAATCAGGTCACTGTGTCTCAACTGCCCTCAGGAAAAGAAAGCAAACACTGCCCGAACATCTGTCAGGCACAAAGCTTTATTGTTGCCCAGGCTGGACCGATGGCGTTGCACCAGGAGGCAGATGCACCTCTGCAGGGCAGCAGCCCGAGTCCCTCCAGCCACGCTTCCCAACACCATCATCAGCTGACAGATGCCTTTCACACCAGGCCTGGGATGAGGCAGGCATTCAGTGAGGACAGCAAACATCTGTGCTTCATTTCGAACTAATTTCTGCTCTCTGCTAAAGGTGTTTGTTTTCTTGCCTCTAAACTCTAGTTCCTGTGTTTTCACTGCTCCAGAACCCCAGTCCTTTACAAACTGTCTATTGAGAGACCTGAGAAGGTAAAAGAGTCTTGAAACATAATACAGCTGCCCACAAAAAAACATGAGGAAAAGGCTGTGTGCTTCTTATTAAAGCACTAGAGCTTCAAAGGCACATATTGTGGCAAGGAGAAAGGCATGAGGGGATCCTGGCAAGCTCCTTGGACCACATGCCCACAGCAATATTGTCTGCAGTGGCAGGGGTTCAGGCACAGCTGTGTCAGTGGTCTGTGCTCCCAGTTAGATGATCTCTGGCAATGGGAAGGCTTCCAGAGAAGATACATTCAAGCTGTCACATCTACCTGAGTAACACGGTTGTGTTCAAAGCCCAGCCACAAATATTGCCTGCCTTTGTCTCAGTTACCAAAAATCAGGTAATCCCATGTCTGCCAATACCAGTGGAAGCATGAACCAACCCCACGGTTTCAAGTGCTCTGGACAAAATCTGTCCATGAACAGCAGGTAATCCCTTTGTCAAAATGCCTTTGGCATTATTACAAATGTAATTAGAGTCTGATTCAAACTTCCCTTTGAAGCCTCATTCAGTAAGAAGTGCCAGACACCCTGCATCTACATTACAATGCATCCTAGCACACTCGAAAGCCCAAGGGCATGCTAAAGAAATCCAAAGCCATCGAGTCCATAGCCAATATACAACAGGCAATCAAGAACGGATGAAAAGTATTTCCTGCAATGAATATGCATTGTGAATTTTTATGTCATTTAGCAAGGACTGCCTTTGCTCTGTCCTCTGTGTTCACATCATTGCAGTGGTGTTGGTCTGAATGTAGAAGCAGTTCATAGTAATCAAGGGTCTGTTTCAATTTCCCTACTAGTGATTTTGGCAAAAATCTAAACATTTACACCCACAGGTTCAGCCATATCTCTCTGCCGCTTATTCCTCATGCCCAAGAACAGCACATATCCTTGCAGTATTTGCTACTTAGGAGAGTTACTACTGACAGCAGCCACACTGCAGCTTTTCTGTGCTGGCTGACTGTGCTGCTGGAAATCAGCTCCGAGCTCACACAGAGGAGCTCGACCAGAAGGACAGAGATCAAAGCAGTTTGCTTCTCCTTGAAGATCATATTTCTTAGTGACTTCCTTGCAAAGCAATAGTCACAATTTCTTTAAGCACAGATCCATGCTGAGCAATTCCAGCAGTTCCCATCAAGCACATCCTTTGGGGGTGGGAACATTTGACACTGCCTAATGTGGCAATGAGCTAGTTCAGTACCTCCCTCCAGGCTAAAATTCAGCTGTTACTGGGAAAACCCATAAAAAGTATTTTCCCAGCTGAATCAGAGCCATTGGCTTCCTGGTGCTCAACACTATGTGGCAGGGATGAAGGCAAGAGATGACCTTTGCTGCCAGGCACTGTCAGAGTGTCTGGCAACTCCAACTCTGATGTCAGCCCATGGGTGACATTGAAGGGAGCCAGACTGGAAACACAACCTTGGGATGGCCAAGGGGAGGGGGATGGCTTGCTGGGGGTCCATGAATGGACTGGGCAGGACTAGAGACCAGCCCTGCAGTGACATTACTTGGGCAAGGACTGAAAGCCCCAGGGGTTTGGAGATAGGGTCCTGGGCTGTGGGCAGTGTGTGGAGAGAACCAGGGCCAGTAGGACCCTTTAGTGCCTTCAAGGCCTTGGCTCTCAGCACACACAGCTGAGATGTGCTGATTTCAGTGGTGGAAGTGCTTACCTTCTTGCTGGAAGATAACAGAACCTGTATGCTTCATTATTCTTGGGCCATTTATTCATATTGAGCATTAGTTCACCTGCAGGTGCTCCTGTCCTGGCTCCCCCAGCACCAGTTTATGGTGCCACAGCTGAAGAGGGTAACAGCGACACTGCTGTCACAGTGACAGAGCTGTAGGGTCATGGTGACACTGCTGCCTCCATTCAATGCAGCTGCTTGCATTGGAGCTTGACACCTCAGCTGATAAAACCCAAGATGTGAGATTGCACAGCACTAAGTTGGGGGTTCTCTGGTTCCCTCACTCTTTGGAGCCCTGGGAGCTGTGACAAGGAGGTGTCCAAGCAGCTCCCCTGCAACCTGCCCAGCCTTGCAGGTCCAAGCTGCTGCCAACAAGCTATTTGGGTGTCACTGCACCATGTCTTCTGCTGCAGGGAACAAAATTGCAGTGTACTGCCAACACACGGAACTTGCAGAAGCTTGACTTAGACAATGACATTATATATGGGCTAATGTCAGCTTGAGTTGTTTTGCAACCAAGCCCATAGAATAGTTTAGGTTGGAAAAGACCTTTGAAATCCTCTAGCCCAACTACTTGTCTATTCACAAGTGTACTTGAAATCTATTGATACAAAAGTGACAGAGTTGCCTGTATCCTGAAGGAGAGGTATGCCAAACACCCCATTTTAGAGGATATGCTGCATAAGTATGGGTGAGAAAGCCAGTGGAGCTAACGCTTTGTAGGATACCAATGAAAATGTGAGAGGAATTTTAAAGCCTACATTTTTTCAGCTCCTTATGACTTTTCCGTGCCTCCATGTGCATTAACAGCAGCTATTCTGTCCTTGGTCACATCCAACTTCAGTTTCACCCTGTTCATCACGTGAGGGAGTTGGCTGATGTTGCAGGGGAGTTTTGTGTCCATTCCTTTCCTTGCAGTGGTATCACTTGATTTCCATGTCCTCTGGATATTACTGCAAAATAATGACACAATAGCAAACATCAGCCAAAAGAGGAAGCATATTGTGTCAGGTCCTTGGCAAAGAACTTCCTCTAGATGCTCTAGAGAGTAAGCACTGCCTGTCTGTCTTGTCTGTCTCAGACCTCCACTGTTTCCTCTGTCCCTGGGTCCAAATTTCTGGCAGACTAACATGTGGAAGGTGAAAGGAAAAGTTCTGCTGGTGCCAGGATCTGAACACCAGTGGAAAACTAGAAAACTTGAATGGTGAAAGCAAACCAGGTGCTGTGAACTGATGCAGCTCCTTGAAAATTTGATTTGCTTACCTTGCCCCTTGGCACCAACTGCTGTTAGCATGATCCTCAAAATCAGATGACCAAAGGTACTATGATTTCAGGAGTTGCATCTGGAGCAAGATGGAGCAATTACTCTACCTGGACAAAAGAGAATAAATTAGTCAGAAGAAGAATTTGTCAAAGACCAATTAGAGGTTTAAACACAGGAGTGAATCCAGCCTGCCTGGCAACACAGAGGGCCAACATTGGGAAGCATCACTTGCATTAGGGCCCCCGCTGGTGGTCATGATCTCATGCTCCAAACTAAGTGTTGGCTCAGCTCTGGTCTTTGACATTGTTTTTGCCTGTCTGGGAAAAGCTAAGGACCAATATATACACTGAAATGATGAGATTTGCATATCATCCTTGATGTATCACACATGGAGAGAATGTGGGACAAAGCCACAGGGAAGATAGATGGGATGGGTTTTACTGTCCCAGGAAGTCAGGAGAGATGAGGTCATGAAGAATGATTTTATATCATTCAGGAAAACTTAGCTATTTGTTGTCTGGAGACCAGAGACACTCCATGGTGCCTAAGCAACCTTTTCCCTGGCTGCCCATATTCACTCAGCTTCCATCATCTTTCAGGGCTTTGCAGGAGCCACACACACAAAAAATGCCTAAAACAATTACATAACCTGCAAACAAAGGCTCTGATGCCAGGCACAACCATTACTCAGCTGATTATCACAAAATATTGCTACGACCTGAAACTCTGGTGCCCAAGGGTTGGGTCATTACTGCATGAGATATATGAGAACAAAAGTCCCACTAGCTCAAGGAGACTTCAAAAAACAGGTTTGAAAATATGAGCCTTCTAGTTTTAATAGAAAAACAAGTATCCAAAAATGGACCAAAGAGAAGCACAAGCCACCTGACTCTGTGCATCTCTCTGATCTTCATTCATGCTAAAAATGTACTCTTGTGTCTGACTGCACATGAATAAATCCAGCCAGCAAAGGCCAAGAATACTTCAACCACAGACATGAACAAAAGACAAAATCAAGAATGAGCTCAGAGATAATAGTTTTCAATATCTCACTCCTAGCAACAAGGCTCTCACAGAGTAGAGATTTTCTGTGCCAGCAACCCTGAATCTACAGCAGCACAAGGGTCAGATTAATACAGTTTCTCCTCACTTCATCCCACCTCCACTCTGAAAAATAGCTGCACCTTACAAATTCCCCTTCTTGCCTCCACTGTTAGAAGGCACTTGATGCTTTCATCTCTGCTAGCTGCTGCTCCTTCCTGCTGCTAACCTAATGCAGCTGGCAAGGCAGTGGGGAAAGGTAATCCTATGAAACACACATGTAGTGGTTTCAAGACACATCACAGGTAATATGTGATTGTTTTTATGTTAAGATGCCTATTCTTCAACTACAAAAGATGTACTGTTATTCTAAAATGGGATTGTAGCTGAAGGCATGACAGAATAATTGAATTGCCTCTCCCTTACCTAGCTGGAGCTCTCACATTCAATTTTACCTTAGTTGCTTGCACCAGCTACATTCTGATAATGACTTGCTTCCACAGCCTCTGGGCAGCCACAAATTGAGCCTGATGTGCAAATCCTGACTGTTCATATTGAGTTGCTGGAATGCTTTTTACAAATCAACAGCATCCTGAATCCATCCATTTTCCCCCTGGTGAATTTCCACTGAGGTCTTTTCACCACAGCAAACTGGAGCAGCTGGCCTTGTCACCTGTACCAGCTGGAAGAGTGACCTGGGGAGGTCACCTGGCTGCTGAACCACTGCCTTCCTTTGAGTTTAACCTTTGTATCTGTGACGACTCATGAGTTGTGGGCTTGCTAACATGAAGGTAGCTCCTCTCTGCCTTGCCTTCCTCTCTGTCCTTGGGCAGCTCCATTTCTTTGTTATTAATTGGCTCAAACAAGATTTCCCCAGACACTTGGGCAGTTGTAGCATCAGCCAGTAATCCCCTAATTCCCTTGGACACCCGGGAGTCCCTTGTGTGCTACTCTACAGCTGCATTTTGCAAGGGTTGCACTCCTCCATGATACACCAAATCGATGCTGTGTGGTGATCAAAGACGTCCTTGTCCTCAGAGCAAATTCCAGCACACTTCTGGTACTTTGCACAGGATACCAGAAATTGTAGCTGAAATTCTTATGATGTCACCATCTAAAGAAAAAAGCCCTTGGAAATTAAACTCATTTTCTTATGGGTGGATGACAGGCTTTGATACTTTGCTGAAATAATCAGCACAAAGCTTGTCCTGAAAGGTTAACAGGTTCACCTAGACTCTCACAAGAGGCATAGCAGCTATTACTGCTACCAGGGCTTTCTCATGTCATGCTAGGAATTTGTACAATCACAACTAATTTCTTGTAGTTAAATGAGAAAAATTTCTGGTTCTAACATCCCTGCCAGTGTTACTGGGAAGCAAAGACTTTACCCCTCCTTTTTCACTTAAGAAATCTCTCAGCTGGGAGTTGCCAGACAACTTCTTTGAGAGGCTGGAACTAGATGATCTTTAAGGTCCCTTCCAACACAAGCCACTCTGTGGTTTTATGATTCTATCCTTTTTAACCCTTTCAAGTGTGATGTTGGTCTGTATCAGACAGCAGTGACTTCACAGAGGTTCACATAGCTACTAAGTAAAACCATGTATCAGAAGTTCAGAAAAACCAGATCTGAGAAGATACTTGTTAAAATGTCAATCAAAGGAGCTGGTGATCTAAGGGTAGCAGCTTCCCTGAGAACCATGTCAGGCATAAAATAAAATGTGCAAGGTAGAGTTGTATCATCACCTGTCAGCATCCTGGCACCATATCTTACATGGCATCCTGAGCTAATGTTGATAACATCGAGTTCTTTATTCCTAGCATGGTGGTAAGTATCTAGAGGGCACAAACCCCCATGTTTTATTCACAATTTTTATTTCACAAAATATTGCATGTTTTCTTCACAATCTTGGGTGATATTAGTGTTTTCAATATTTACCTTCTTGGAGAGGACCAGCAAGAGCTGCCAAAACATCACAGTTGCCCTAAGAGGCCCCAGTAAATAATGTCCACATTAAATAAATAATTTATTTGGTCCATACCAAATAAACCACAAAGGTCCACGTGCATACTATTTGAGAGATCATTTCTAAAAAGACAGAGTGTGGGTCCTGCTTCAGAAGAGTAAAAGGCACGCAAGTATCCCTGTCTGTGGATGTGGATTCCAAGCTCCTTCATGGTGGTGGTGGCAGGAGGACACTTCTCTGGGTCCCGGTCACTCTACAGCCCAGCAGGCAGGAGTTACCTTCCCTTGGAAGGCTACGGATATCCCACATTTAAAGCGCAGGTCCTGGTTTACAAGCAGCTTTCCGACGCTGGAGAGTACATTTTCATTGTAACAAGCTCGCAGATCACTAGATGGCCTCGTAACCTCAGAGATTTGGGCAGACCCTGGCTTGGGCTCAGGAATTGCTGTTTTAAATCTCTGGCACCCCAAGTGCTGCAGAATCATCACCTCGGGCAATGCACAAGAGCCCTTCAAAAACGCAGAGCGAGAAATTTGGTAGACACTGTCCCACCGGGAAGGCAGAGAACCTTTAGAAGCTGCTTGTATTCTCTAAATCCCAGCAGATGGGACTGGAGATGGAGCAGAGACTAGGTGGGAGCTGTTGAGAGCCACAGGGGTCTCAGAGGGAGGTGAGCCCTTTTGGGGAGATCTCTGCGAACCTCAGAAACTGGGGAATTGGAGGGGATGCAGGTGGGTTTGGTTCCTTGTCCTGCACCAAGGAGTCCCAGTCACTGCCACGTGAAAATGTGGCCGCTTCGAGGCCTGGGAGGAAACACCAGCGTTTGTAGGTCTAGCACCGAGCTGTGCCCTCCTGAGGGACACCAACAGCAAGGGAAGGCCCCTCGGGTGCAGGTGTGTCCTACCTGCCACCGAGCTGTGCCCTCCTGAGGGACACCAACAACACGGGAAGGCCCCTCTCTGCTGCCCACACCGGGCAGGGTGTGGGGAGAGAAGCGAAGGGATCTTTCGAGCAGCAGAAACACGAACGGGACGGATGGAGGAGCCGAGGAGCGGGCCGAGGTCCCGCTGCCCCAGGGGCAGAGCCGGCCCTGGGCGCTGCCTGCCGTAGCTGTGCTGTCCCCGACAGGCTGGAGAGCTTTCCCTGGGCCACACCGGACTGACAGCGCCCTTGAGCTGATGTGCGAAGGGGAAAAATCCCCCTCATTTTCCCTGCCGTTCGGCTGGGATGTGTGTTATCGCTCCTTTCCCGCGCGGGTTTTTATCAGCGTTTTTAAACACAGGACTGCTTCGCGTTGACGCACGCCTTTCAGAAAAGCCTTTCGAACGCGCTAGGAGCGGAGCAAGCCCGCGGCACCGAGCAGGCTCCGCGCTCGGAGCGGGGCAGGCGCTGCAGGACGGGACCGAGAGGCGGCCCGAGCGGCAGCGGAGGCCGCGGCGGCGGGGCCGGCGCTGAGGGCGCTCCGGCGCGGCCGCTTTAAGGGCGTGCGGCCGCTTTGCCGGGCGGGCGGTGAGGGCGGCGCGGCGGCCCCGGCCGCTCGGCCCGCGGCGCGGGCGGCGTTTGCCTCCCTCGTAGGAGCGGGCGTGGGTAGGGCTGGCATCCCCCGAGGGAAGGTGGGCCGGGGTGGTTGGGCTTTGGACGGCTCTTTAAAAAAAAAAAAAAAAAAAAAAAAAAAAAAAAAAAAAAAAAAAGCTTAAATTGCATAGAATTTGGGGTTTGGTTTAGGGGTTTGGGGTTTTTTGGCGGGGTGGAGGGGTGAGGTTTTTCTTATATGTTTTGCTAGGTTTTGTCTTCCAGTCCAAGTTCTACTTGCCCAGTGATTTATAGTAAGATGGGCAGCCAGTAGTGTCAAATGCAGGGATATCCACCCTGATTTTATTCCCTGTAAGATGGATGAGCCAGGAGTGTCAAACACAGGGATATCCATTCTTTTATCCATCCTGGTTTTATTCCCTGTAAGATGGATGGGCCAGGAGTATCAAACACAGGGATGTCCATCCTGATGTCTTCCCTCACTAAGCATTTAAGCTCAGTTTGGCATCCTGAGTGCTGAGCTCTTGGCAGGTTTCTGTACAGATTAATTTCAGGAGAGTAACCAGTGTGACAGGCCATGCAAAATAAGCACTACAGGATCTCAGCCCTGCTAATTTGCAGCAATTCGTGGAGAAAAGCCAGCATACAGCATTTGCTGACAAGATTTATCTCTCCAATTGATTGCAGTTAACATCATGCTTCCCTTAGGCAGATGAGGATTATAGAGCTCTGCCTTGAAGAAAGAAGGCATTTGCTAATTACATTCATTAATTACATGGACTCTGCTGAATGGCACTCTCCAGTGTAGAAAAATGCAAAATGTTTGATCATGTGTATTTATTTGTAATAGAAACATAAAGCCTAAAGCCAATGATTTAAACAATGATTTAGTGGGAGTATCAGCCCAAAAAGAAAAGTGTGAAGTTCACAGCTTAAGTGATGAAACTAAATCCAGTACTTAAAGCAGAGGCCAGCACACAACAGAAATACAGTTAAACACATATGAATGTTATTCTAAAGATACAGACAAATAAAGAAAAACTCATTGAATTAATTACAAAGTGTTAAGACTGTTTCACTGACATATTCTTCCTGTTGTCCCTTTGTCTAGTTGTAAGGACAACCTACACAGCTTGAAGTTGTCCATGATTCTTTTGTTGTGAAAAATTGTCAGGGCTGGGATAAAAGTTGTTTTTCTTCATGCATTATTCTGCTGGTTTGTGAAAACTACTGCAGAAGACAGAAAACAATTACAAAACAACGAATCCAGTTTCTTGTTTGTACTTGCAGTCTTGCTATTGTGGAAGCACAGGCCCGAAATGCTTCTCTGGTCATCAGTTTCAGGGGAGGTTCAAAAGCTGTGCCCTGAAGCAAGGAAGTCTGAGTTATTGAAAAGAAATTAGAGAGCAAGGTGAGGAAGGAAAAAGGATATGGAAATACTAATGGATGGGTGAAGGAGATCTAAGCAGGGAGGCTGGAAAACATTTCCTCTCCCTTCAGGCCACAACTTGCTGAGTGTACTCACAGGATAAGGAGAGGAAAGGCCCAGGGTCTGCAAGAGAAGGCGGGTGAGGAAAGTTTGGTGCTAAAGTGCTGAGAGGCTCTTCCTTTGCCTCTCAATGCAGTCCTGTGGCTCTCCACTCTCCATGCTCTTGATTCGTAAATGAATCTAAATTCTGACATACCAATCTTTCATTCTTCTTCACTGCCTGCGTGAAGTGTACTATACACCTTGAGTGGTATGACAAGGCCATCCAGTCCGAATGTATCACACTCTAAAAACTTTATTTAAATGTGTTAGGTTCAGTTTCTCTCTTCAGACAGCTTGGAGCATGTTTATATAGTGTCTCAGAGTGGGCTACAGGGATGGAGATCTGCTTTCTTCTACAACTGACAGCATCCATGTGAGACTATTGCACCACAAGACTAACCAATGCTTTAAAATACAGGCTGAAATGCAATGAATTAGGACTACTCTGGTTAAGATCAGTTTTGGGTTTTTTTTCTATTTTTGTCAATTTTGGAGCTGGCAGATTGATAAATTTTAGGGAGAGAGAGGAATTCCTTTAATTGCTTGCCTTTAAAAAAATGCTTTTGTATAAAGATGCATCACCATTATAAAACTGGTATCTCTTCAAACAACCTACTGATAACCACTGCTATATCCACTGCAATGCCAGAGTATTCCTGCAAAATCTGAAGATTCAGTGGAAGAACCCTAAATGGGAGTAGATTGCTGTGTGTGTATCTTCAGGGCAGAGGGAGAGAGATGTTAAAAGGTTGCACATTCATTTTTTAGCTCTGTCAGCTGTGCCACTAACTGGTCGTTTCTCACTGGATAAGTTCAGGGTCCTCTTCTGAATGGGTCTCTTAATAGCTTCTTCCTTGAATACCACTTCTTTCAGACTTAAGACTGGGCAGGAGCAAGGCACAAGAGCACAGGAATCTCCTTCCTAAAGTCCCTGGTGGTGCAAAGCCTTGAAGTCACTGAAGAAACATCACTTACATAGCATTTTTCTCCTTTCAGGAATTGTCATCCATCACTATGAAAAACAACATCCAGTGAGTTAGTTTCAAGCTTTGTGCCTCATCACTTTCTTCAGATAAGCCGTGCTCCGAGCTCTCCTGAGGAAATCTGGTGTCCTTGGGCAAGCATGGCCTTGCGTGGTTGGAAGTGGCTCCTCCTCTTGGGCAGGCAGAACACCCTTGCCAAGGTGTGGAGAAGCAGGAGGGGCGGCCCCTCTCTGTGCTGGCAGCGCTGCTGCCACTGGAGCCCAGGCAAGTCTCTGGACCCCGAGGTGAGAGCGTTTTTGGAGGAGAACACCGAGGTCACCAACCGCGGGCACCTCACGCCAGAGATCCGGCTGCGCCTCCTCACCCCCCGCTGCAGGTTCTGGAGAGAAAAACCTGACCTGTGGCCTTATGGGGACCCATTCTGGGCCATTTACTGGCCAGGAGGCCAAGCCCTCTCCAGGTATGCAGCAAAATTCACCACAGCTGTTAAGTCCAGTGTGCCAGGATATCAGACCTGGCCCTGTTTGTAGCAATTCCTAGTGATGTGTGTTTGCCTATTATGGGTGCATTATCCATCCTCCTCTCTGCTTATACTGGAGTGTCCCAGTCTCTGCTGGCTGGCAGCAAGTTCCAACACCTGTTGTGTAAAATAACTTGTGTCTTTTATATAGAAATTTGTTATAATCAGTGGCCATGCATGTGCTGACAATGGGGCTGAATTTGGATCTATGGAAGGGCTGTGCAGATGCCATCAAAATCTAGTGAGGTGTTAAATTCTGTCACTCCAAAGAAGTGGATTGCTATTTTGTCATAATGTATATGGGTTTTTTGTTGGAGACAGACAGGAGTGTGGATGTGCCTCTGGTCTGTTGAGAAAAGTAGTTTAATGCTCATGCACTTGGAGTATTGGTTAGCCTGAATAACTCTCCTCATCTAGGATTCAGCAGCCTTATTGTCTGTGACTTTTTGTGGCTTTTAGTCACATCAGAAGGCACATTCTGATTTTGGCTGCTGTCAAAAAGTCTTTAAATGTTCCTGATTCAGAAGAACTAGAGTTCTTTTATTTTGTGAAATCAAATCTCTCATTTAAACAGCAGAAAAAAAAATCTTAATTTTTACAGCAGAGAACAAGCTGTCAGAGAGTCCCCACATAGATGAAAGGCAAGAATCTGAATTGGGACGTTACTGTTTTTCTGCAAGAAAGCATAAATAAGAAAGCAGTTTTGACCAGGTAAAAGATGAGTCTTACTGTTAAATTATGAGTTGATTATGTCATGTAGATGAACTAGAGTGCTCCTAAACATGGGGTATATAAAATAGATTAGTTGATCTCTTAATTTTCTTATCATATGATTTATATGCTCAGATATTTGGGTAGCAATAATAATTATCTGGCATTTCACTACTTTATTATCTTACTGTTTATGCACTGGTTTGATGTATTAAGTAATGTCAGAAATCAGTTGCATAATTTGGAAGAGTAAAAAGGGAGCACAAAAACATATAGTTACCTCCATAACTGTCCTCCTATCACAGCTAGCATTTCCACAGCATCAGGAATCTCCTATTTCGAGCCACTCTTGGTGTAATCCAAGATTCCTCATTGACCCAGGAGGGCAGAGACACTACTGTGCCAGGGGATACAGCAGCATCCAGCTGTCCTGAGCTGTCACCACAACCAGCAGCAGCAACTCAGTAACCACTCAGCTGGAAACAAGGCATTTGCAGCATCAGGGCCACATCACCCCCTACACAAATTACTAATGGAAAGTCATGGCAAATCCCAGTGGGGCTCCTAGACAGGAGAAACACAGCACTTCTGTGGAGATCCCTCGCCTGTCCTTGGTCCTGGTGGTAAACTAGGGGCTGTACTTAGGGGAAAGCTGTTAAACATCTGAGCTGCTGAGCCTCAATACAAATGTCCTGCACTTGACATGCTTACTAGGCCTCTTGGTGCCATTCATGTTGGTGCTTCCAGGCCCAGACATTTCCATGCATCCATTCCCAATGTACACCACTCTTAACATTTCTGTGACAGTCATCTGCACTGGAGTCCCCCTGCAAAAGCTGTGCTTACCTCTAGCCCTGTGTGAAGAATCAGCCATCACTCTCCCTGTCACAGAAGATAACACAAATGTAGAATCCTTTCTTATTTCTACTTCAAAAGAATTTATGAAAAGTGGTAGTAAAATTATGGCAGTTTGCAGTAATTTATTTCAAATTTCACCCAGGGCTCTTCTCCCTGGGGCTTTCCCCTTTGAAGCAAATTGAATTTCAAGGCAGTTGTTAAAGTTTTGAACCCTCTGCAATAGTTATAATATTATCCATAGTATTTAACAATAACTGCTACTTGCCTTCTGTCAGTTCTCCACTTCCAGCCTAAAGGTTTTTCAGGATTTCTCTTGGCAGGTGTCAGCAATTAGATGAAGATACCCTTTCTGTTCTCCACAGCTCTATTCTTTTTCTCACTGCTACTCAGGAACAACACTAAGCAGTCTCAAAGCATTTGCATCTCTATCTGCATGGCTCAGGAAAAGAAAGAGGAAAAATTCCTCTTCTTCCAAGCAGTTGCATAAGCAGTGTTTCAGATTGGTGGGTGGGCACTATATTCACTGTGAACACATGGTGTTTTTCAGTCAGATTGCTTTTAATTTCTACAAATCCTTACTTCACTATTTCTCATGCATTCTGACGAATTCTAGTTACCTAGAAGTGTCTACTTACCAGTTTGTGTCCATGTAACACATAAGCTCATCTGTCAGAAAAGGAGCTGATTGACATAAAATGTTGCTTACTTGGCTGAATTTGTTTTTGTTTGTGGGTGGGGGAGGACAATAAGGGAGAAAAATTATGGTTCTTGATTTTTATATCATCTGAGACAAATAAGGAGTTTTGTGGCAGATGCACATGTTGAACAGTGTTAAGGCATCACACTTCATTACATGTTTGGCAAGAAACTCTTATGCAGTGTACTGTAAACCTGAGACATTTGCATGATCTCGTTCACTGCTTTAACAGCTTTTCTTTTTCAGGTATATTTTAGATAATCCACATGTGGTTAAAGGGCGATCAGTTCTGGATCTTGGAAGTGGATGTGGAGCAACAGCAATAGCTGCTGTGATGAGTGGTGCATCCCAAGTCCTTGCCAATGACATTGACCCTAGTAAGGCTTTTTTCCATCTCTGTGTAAAGATACTTACTAATTTTTAAAGTACCTTTAACATGGACTTTTCTTTGCTCCATTTGGGAGAAATTAAAGTTCCAAACAGAATCCTAAGAATGCTAAAGAGAGGAATAGGTTTTGCCAGTACTGGAAGCTGGGTTGTACCAGCCTCTCTTGGCCCAGGTATATCTCCATAGCTCCTTAAAACAAACAGCAAACTTTCTGTCAAGTGTTGCCCATACACCATCACAGCTGGTTTGGATAAATCCAAGCACAAGCAGCAAGTTGGCTTCTCTGTAGAACCACAGCATTTTCCTTTACTTTCAGGTACATCAGGGCCTAGATTTTGCCTTTTTCCTCTAGGCTTTATTTTTCCATAATTGACTTATGAATACAGTTTATTAATAAATTAATTACTCATTAGTTAGGAAGGATGTATATCCATAGATTAAGGTAGTTATTATATTCTACTTCAATTCCATGATTGGTTTCCTCTGGTATCCATTCTAGGAAAACTTCTTCCCTATGTCATGGTGTAACGAGAACAAAATTTCATCACTTCATGCTAGATTTTGACTCATAATAAAAACTGTGGAAGCCCCCTAGATACGATGAACAACATTTAAGAGATGAAATTGAAAGATTTCATCACAGAAGTATGTAAAAGGGCTGAATGGCAGAACCTTAAAATGTAACTTTAATTTTCCTTTGACTTTTCTTCAGTTGCAGGAATGGCAATGATCTTGAACTGTGAACTGAACCACCTGAATCCCTTCCCCATCACCATTAAGAACATCATTAATTCAGAGGCTGGCAACTGGGACCTCATAGTTCTAGGAGATATGTTTTATGATGAACAACTTGCTGATGGTCTGCATCACTGGCTGCAGAAGTGCATCAGGATTCACCAGACTGAAGTGCTGATTGGTGACCCTGGCAGGCATCAGTTTTTAAGCCACAGCATTCGCAGTCAGCTGCACAAAGTTATAGAATATTCACTGCCTGAGTCTACGAGACAAGAAAACTACGGGCTAACATCAAGCATTGTCTGGAGTTATCAGCCCTCAAACAGCTTAGATGATTCTTGAAGATTTCTATGGGATTTTGTCTCTCTTGATTGGCTTTTTGCAGGTATATAACATGAAAATGGGAATTAAACAGGGAACATTATCTGTTAAAGTAAAGCAGCTTACTGTACCTTCACTGGACTGATTTCAATCATACTCAACTGAGGCTTTTGCTCAATTTGATGTAAAAGCTACATGCAAACTGTATTCAAAGGGGCCTGCACTGAGGTGCACATCTACAGACAACTTACATGTAGGAGTTTGCATGCTTGATGTTTCCCATGTGTATTTGTGTCTTGCTGACATTACTGTGAAATATTTTGGATGTCCAGCATACTGCTGTGGGGAGAGGTTTGTGGCTGAAGGACTACTGCACTGTTTCCACAGGCTTCTGCAGCTTATTTATAGAAAATTTCTAAATATAGAGAATTATTGCTGTCCTCCATAAAATGCTCCACTAGATTTTTAGCTCATAATATGCTCAACTTGAAGTGCCTTGCTCTTTTTCTGGGTATCTCTTCTCAATGTTGAAGTAATTAATTTAAATCTCCCCCTTTCCCTCTGTAATAAAAATTTCTTCTTCCTTGAAACTGACAGAGTGATTATGTAGGAGTTGCACCCAAATCTAAACTCTGCTTCTTGACTGCCAGCCCGTGTAAAAGCTTTAATAAATGGAAAGTGAATAAATAGTACCAGCTATGGGGTAACTTCATTCCCTTGAGAGTAGGGTCAAATGATCTACATTACCCTTTGCAAGGGTAAACCAGGGAATCTGTCACCTTGGGAAGCTGCTAAGGGATCAAGAAGTCTTTACTTCTGTGACAGAGGGTAACAAAATAAAAACAGGTAATACAAGTCTGATATAATTATTTTGCTCTTCTCCTGAGGAGATGCTGGACAAACTCTAGGATCATTCTCAGTTTTATCTGCCAACTAAGAACCAGCTTCATCTGCCAAACATGGTAAAAAAAAAAATCTGATCCTCAGGTAAGATGCTGGAACTGTGGCCATTTGAAGAAGAAACCAATCTTTTCAGAGCAGTCTTACAGGAAGTGTCAACTTGAGCAGTCAATTATTGAGCAAGTAGTGATGGGGAGCTAATAACTGCACCACAGACCACTGTGCAGTAGTGAAAGCTTACAAATGTGAAATAGTGTGTGGTATTCACTCAGTACCATGGTATTCATGAAGTAGGAGGTTTAGGAGCATAGTCAGATGTACATGGTTCTATAATCCAACAAGTTTTCAGAACTATCCAAACAGCCAACTTCTAAACTTTAATCTTCGTAACAATATGCAAATATTCTGCAAGGCTCACAACATTAACAAGTCCAAACAACAGAGAATATGAAGTGGCAAGCACATCCATGAGGTTCTTCTCCCACTTCACCCAGTGCCTGTAAACATTTGTTGAAAGTTACTGTGAACCAAAAAACATTCCAGTAGAGTTATGCAAATACTAAAAACATAAGCTCTAATGGTGAAGGATTTAAAGTAACTTACATTAAACTTTCAAACCTAAAATTACAGTGTTACCTCGTTGCAGTGTTGTACAGCTTTTTAAGCACCACGTGAGGATGTACCACTAAGTTACACATTGAAAAGAGGCTGTAGGGGAAATTAGTAAATCTACAGGCACACTTAAGACACAGTATAAGCTGCACTTGCCTTCAACACGACAAATCCAAGGTTATATTAGCAAGGAGAAAAAGGACAACTTTGCCACTGAGGTTAGCAGTAGCATTGTTTCACAGAGCTGCCTAAACAGCTCTGTGATTCACTATCAAAAATAGTGTAACACAGATTTATTTTCCAAGAGTTCAAAGGAATGATGGGCCCTGACTGATCCCAGGGATTCCATAGGGCATAATCATAAACTACTCCTCAGAGGAAAAAAACAAACAAACAAACAAACAACCTGATGGATTAGGTTATTAGGCCTCTATCTGGTGCAAGGATTTGCTGCAGTGACAGCTGTCAGATGCTTGTGGCTACTACAGCAAAATCAACTCCTTGTAGCAATGGTTTGCACTGGTGCAGGTACACCCACTGGGATCACAGGAAAATATTCATCACTGGGCTGAGCCATGCAACAAGAGTAAGGGATTTAGGTGCAGGTCTTGAAAAAATACACTTTTACTGACACCTGAAGACCTTTTCTAAATAGTCTTGCACTTCCATAAACCATATAATCAACAGAAGAACAAAGATTATTGTCAGACATCATAATATCATTTAACATTGGAAACAAAAATTACCCTCCATGCAATTACACCTGAACTTTAAATAGATTAATATAAGACTGGTTTATTTCTGCAATGCTTAGGTGTGGCTATGACAAGAGTTAAATGGTAAAGTAAACATATTCCTTATGGTTACCTAAACTCTTTAGGTTTGCAGATGTCATCAAATCCATGTTATACCACCATAGCTAAACCCTTCTACTTCCAGATCCAGAGGATGAACCCAGTGTGCTCCATGCCCTTATAAAGCTAAAACAGCTGGCATTAAGGACATTAATGCAGAAATCATAGGAACATGACTTATAATTATGATGAGAGCACTGCTCCATCATATAATAAACTCTACAGTTCAAAAATAATTTTTTAATGTTACTATAATTTAATAATAAATTTATTGATATTTTCAGCTTCTGGGGACCACTGGATATGTAATGAACTGCATACAGCAGAACACATACTCTATCATCCTGAGATTTATGTGCTCAGACACTACATTTGGTCCTATTTCATTCACAGACATGCTTATGAGTACCAGTGTTTTGTTCCCTAAAAGGATTTTCATGTAGAAACACAGGCAAAAGCCAGGGCAAATTAAATATTTGCCCATGTATAAAATCCTGTTCTTGGTCAGAGCTACTACTCTGAAGTGTGTAATGTCACCATAACAATTCCAAAGCAAGTTTATGTTTACACATTCACAGGCTCTACATTTGGATGTGTAAAAATCCAGCATGTATTTGATGGTAAGTAAGAACAGAAACCTGCAGCATCAGTAACATCAGAAGAAAGGTACCCAAGTTTTTTATTCCAGACCTAGCAAAGTACATGGTGAAAGGAGATTCTTTGTTACTACTGAAAGTACATTTGTATCACTGTTAATGCCACCTCCATTCACCAGTTCTGGCTGTCGACTTTTGCTAGATTCAACTCCCAACTTCACAGACACTGCTGTGTGTCAATATTACATTTGAGTTGGGTACTTTTAATTTTAAGTACTACCCCAGAATACAAACTCAGAACACACGCTTACCAAAACTGGGTTTGTGGCTAAATTGCTAAAGGATACTAAGTAGCAGTCAAATCCAGCACTTCAGGAAGCCTGAGCAGCGGCCCTAGATAGTTTAACTTTCTGCTTAATGAAATATGATCAATGGAAATGCAGACAGGGCTCCAAGGAAAGACTATGAGGAAGCCCAGGCTCACGGACAAGGACTGGAACGGCAATGGAGACCTCCAGTGGGAAGCAGGAGGGATGCAACCTGGTGGAACAAAAGTCACCAGGTAGTTCTCCAAGGTGCTTGTTTGCTGAAGGAGCTCTCCACCTGTAAACTTGACACTCACATGTCAGGATAAACAATCAGTAAACAGTCCATGTTAGTTGCTTGATTTTGTTTGATATGATGAGTTGCTCTAAAGCATCTCGAGACCGATCTGCAAAAGAACAAAGGAATTTCTTGTTATTTATTCAGAATGTAAAGGTGGTATTTGGAATAGGCATACAACACAGTAAAGGAATTCTATGTCTGCTATTATACTTCTTTTGCTACCACAATATCACACTTCAACATCTGTAGTAATCCAAACCCTCTGGTTCTTTTTCCAATCACCTAACTGTAAAGCATCACCAACCAAGAAAAGTTAAAACACCCACAGGCTGTCCTACTCCATTCCACTGTTTCTTGAATAGATGCTATTCTACACTTTTGGAATAGAGTAGGGGTTTAAGGTGCTAATACTTTTCTGAAGTCTTTGGGTCTTCATCAGCATGATGAAGGGGAAAAAAATACAATTTTCAAACAAACAAAACAAAAATCCCCTCTCTGAAGGTTGCTGCCACATTTCAAAGCAAAATTCTCACCTTGCTTTAAAAATCTTAGTTTACAATGATTATTTTATCCAGAAAGTTATTATTTGTTTGGGATTACTTATGGAGTACAGGGTGTTTTTCAGAGAAAATCTCAGTGTACAATTATTTTATCCAGTAAGTTATTATTTGTTTGGGATTACTTATGGAGTACAGGGTGTTTTTCAGAAAGCAAGAAGGTATGATTAACAAGTAATTATGTTCTTGTGATTAGACCTACCTGTTATCAGTGGGCATCCATGGAACAGAAAAATGTGTATCTTGGGACAACAAGTGAGGACGGCTTCCACAGCGACGTCAGTCAGATTCACACAGCGCTCCATGTGGATCTCCTGTTAGGAAAACAGGAATGACAACAGCCTGTCAGAGCACCCAGAGTTTTCCTTTGCCCAACCCATTTCAAAGATCCCCAGCCAGAAGGAATTATGACCTCTGTGCATTGACCTTATATGTGGTCCTGTACAGAGCAGGAAAATACCCTAAGGAAAAACACACCTTTTCTGTAAAGAGTCTACATTAAAAACATGAAGTGTAAGAGCCTGAGAGGAGAGACGTGGGACTCCAGGCAGCTCTTCAAAATGCTGTTTATTCTGTAAGAGATGTTACAGCAGTCTCAGGTCATGGGTAACAGACCCATGCCTACGGCTGCCAGCTACAGCTTATAGGCAAGCCTGAAGCTGCTTTAATTCTGGTTACAATGCATTATATATTTTTCTTTGCTGAGCATCTTAATACATAATAACCAATCAGCATCATACACAATACCTTTACTATTACCTCTAGCCTATCACAACTATCATTTCCATATTACAGTCATTATTATCCAACCACATGAGTTAGCGTGTTATAGTTTAAGCTTAAAGTTGTTTTTCTGTTTTCTTGCAGTGGAAAATTCTTAGCCTGTTCTCTACTTGCCACATCAGCCTGTTTGTTTGCCTATGGTATCTTTCTTCTTTTCCTAAGACCTATTTCTGCTTGATAAAAACATCTTTTTTGTTTGTGGTCAACATATCCTTTGGTCTAGTCAAAAAACCTCCTTCCAGCTTGACTTAACCTCTGCTTTCTTAGTTGTCCAGTAACAACTGGCTCAGCAATTTTCACTTTAGACATCTATTGTTCTTCTATCAAAACCTGCTTCTGTCTCTAGGCTGTTCTCTGGTTCTGCATTCAGAGAGCTTTCTGTCAAGTACACATATCTGTGAAATCTTCTTGTCAAACTTACATCTTCTCCAACATCAAAGGTGAGTTTTCCCAACACACACATAGCACTCAAGACATCTGAGTAAGCTCTTCAACGAGATTCCAGGGTGTTTGAGTTCTATCACTTTGCCTATGACATTCTCCTACCAATTGGTTGTCCAGGAGAACAGAACCCCAATTAAATTCTGGTGTTTCCCAAATTTTCCCAAAACAACCTCTGCTGAAGTTTCTGGTATTTCTATTTATCCACATGGCTCCTAAAAGAAATCAAAGAACTTCTTCAAGATTACACTAAACCCTGCTCTTTTCTTAATTTCTCTGCAGCTGTACAACTACTGCCTCTTGTACATGCTAGGAAAAGATGAAAAGCAGAATAACAAAACAGGTTATTACCAATTTTCTTCCCCACCTCTAAATTTCCTTACCTATCAATAAATATAACATATAAGAAAAAATACGGAAAAAAAGATAATAAAATCTAGTGAAGTTAGGATTTGGTAAAATATACTTTGGAGATTGTAGGATAAAAGTAAAAAAGTCATTGTCTTATTGCAAAGTCTTTCCAATTTATAAACTCCAAGGATCTTGAAAGAGGACAGCAATGAAAGTCTGCCAGTAAAAACCCTCCCTCAGAAGTAATAGTAATTATAATTTTAAAATGCAGGTATTTTCCTTTGTTCACCCCTTTGTTATTAGGTTAACTCAGTTACCTTTAAATTCTTTGAACATGTTCCACTCACTAGTGCTACAACGCCATCATCTGTTACCTGAGGGAAAAACCACAATGCATTAAAGCTCAATTTTTTCAAGCACAGCTATTTAGATGCAAAAATCATATTAATCTGTTCACTCCCTGCAGTCAGTGAATACACATAACACTACAGTATTTTCTTCCCAGCTAAACTAATAGAGAAAATTATCCAAAGTGGTTTTTTTTCATTCTGTTAAATACTGTTTCATCTTCCTGCCACCTGATCCAGCCTGGCTTTCTGCAAGGATACTTCCAACTGTGTAACTGCTATTTCTGCAGCTTCCTTGTCTCATCTAACAGTGGGTACACTAATATGGTCAGAACATAGCACTTTAAATGTATAGGTTTAAAAAGCATTTCTGCTCTACCTAGACCAATTTTGGTTGGGGAAAAAAGTATATCATGGCAGAAAAGTTTTTTAAAAAGTGTAAACATGTAGTTACTGAATAAGTTTTTAACGCATTTAAAATACACACAGGGAAACAGCTACATTCTATAAAGGAAAATAGGCAAGGAAATAAAAAAGCAGTGAAAAAAGTCTGGAGAAATAAGAGTTAAATGGCAATAAATAAAAATTACCAAACAAAATATTAAGACTCTTTTGATACCCTACTTCTGGAAAAATCAAAAGAAGAATAGCATCTAAAATAAGAACCTCCTACATGATTTCCAGACTGACATTTCATTGTGAATGTTCAGTACTGGACTCGCATTCAACATAATTTCTCACCATCAGTGTCAACTGAACGCTACACTTACTGCAAAAAACCTTTCTCTCGCTTCATTATCTCCCTGTAATTATGAAATATGTTACAGGATTGCCTTTGCAGCTTGTCTCCCCCTTCTCATGCTAAACACTGCTGTTAAATCTTCTTCCCTGCCATTTCTGACATTTAAAATGTCATTCTTTCAGTGTTGACTCTGTAATATAACTCTGACAAGCACAATCACTCCTAAAATATCATTTAACTATGGAGTGTTTACTCCTACTAGGAGCTTGTATTGTTTGACATCCTAGATTATTACCCACATCAGTTTGTCCTAACTGAAAGCAGGCAATAATAATCTGTCCAAGATTCTACTTTCTTTAAATGGAATATTTTGGATTATTTTACAACTTAAAGAAAAATATTACACTAAATAAATATACTAAAAAAAACCCCAAGGTAGATTCTAACAGAAGTTTATCTCTGGTTCACCATACATGCTCCAATACCAAAATATGTATTTTTCCAGTCACTAATAAGCAAAATATACCTTTCCTTTTCCTTAAGAGGCAGAAATTAGAAATAAATTATGGTCCTAAATCTTGTCAAGAGTAAAGCTACAAGCTTTGAACTTTAAAGTGAAGTAATAAAGCTACAAAGCCCCTTTGAACTTTATCATGACAATCTTTAAAAAGAAACAAATGAACGTCAACTGGCCAATTGCCACTGTAGCTACCTGAGTAGATGAGAAGTCCACACTGTGAAGAAATTTGCAGTTTTGTCCTAGTGCCTGCAGAGATGCATCCGTGATGCCTGAGCAGCTGCCCAAGTTCACTATTTGCAGGAACTGGCAGTTGAGTGCAAGAGCCAGAATGCCACTGTCAGTTATATCACAGCACCTTTTGAAAGAGGCTTCACGCAGGTAGGGACTGGACAAGGCCAGTGCTATGACTCCTGCCAAAGAAACAACACTTGAAAGAGTTATTCATTTTTTAACATAACCACCACGCTGAGTCCAAAGGCTCTGGAACAAGTTTTGAGGGAGGAAAAACTAAGATAAAGTAGAAAACATGTTGAGCATAGCACAGTTTTAGCAGAAATCTAGCAGGAGAGTAACCTGATAGCTCTCTCCTAAGATAATTAGTGCTCTAGGCCTGAAATTTACACCACTGGAGAGACTCTTAATTAGTACTGGGGTGGCATTGGGGATTTATTTTTTAAGCAATATTTACCCAAGATATATTCTTTGCAATATATTCCAATCTAACAAGAAAAATAAGCCAGAAATAAGATCCCAGTTATCTGTGCACAGATAACACACCTTCTGAAGTAATTCCACATCTGTTCTCCTTGCAAGAATTTAAGTTGATTTTTTTCAGCTGCTTGCAGTGACAAAGCTGCAATAATGCATTATCTGAAATATCACAGTCTCGGAGGTCCAGAGACTCCACAGCAGGGTGCAATACCTGTAATGAAAACCCACCATTTCAGTCAGACTCTGCTATGCCATCAAACAGGTGCATTTTTATATCAAAAAATACTTGTAATATTAGACATCACATAGAAGTTTGCAATAGAGGGTGGGTTACCAGTCCTAGGAACTAAAAACTAAAGGAAATCTGGTCTATTTGTGCAACAGTTCATCTCCTACAGCATGAACTGTTTCTGTGGCATATGGAGCAGGAACACATTAATCCTGCCACTTAAACAATGGAAATACAATCTTGGTGGTTCACTTGCTACATGTGTACCCAGCACAATGCCCTCACACTTGCTAGCAAAACTATGGGGGCAGAAATCTGCAGTGCAAAACAAAAAATACTGACTTTGGTCAAAACTTCAACTTGCATAACAGATAAGAGTGATATTTGGAAGGTATTTTCCCCCAAAGTATTGTTCTCACCCACACACTCTCTTTTGCTCATAAACAAGCACTCTCATTACCACACCAAGAAGACGTACCAAATTCTCATTAAATGGGATCTTTCACTCCCCCAAGATCCAGACTGGAATTTTTGTGAAATCTTTCCCAAGGGAGCATTTATGAAAGCTAAACCCAAAGCAGTGGAAGGCATCAGATTTTAGTAACAACAGCCACCAGATACTCCCTTCAGCTTGTCACTCCCATCCTTAACTCCCAGGGATAGAAACATAAATTTCCAAACTAGCAAAGATAACAGCACAGCTGACAGAACTGTTAAAGGCCTATTCCTCCTGTTGTTCACTCTAACAATGTACAATAAAGACATTAAAAGGAAAACTGGCAAACATATAAGATTTTGAGATAGACAAAGGGTTCCTGGATGCAGCACACAAAAAAAGACATTTAAAAATACAAGTTTATATTCTGCAGATACTTGCTGAATGGCTTTATAAAACTTTATGGTAAAAGGGATTTAGAATAAGGAGTTTGGCATGCATGTGGATGGCTGCTCCAAGCAAAAAGCAGAGTAAGGGGAGAAAAGATGCATGGTAACACAAATTTGGACAAGAATATGGAGGTAAGATATTAAATAAAAGTATACACAAAAATTCAGATTAACAGAATTTCATCTGAAATTTAAGCAAAATTCAAGCAAATTACAAGCAATTTCAAGGAAAATTCTTTTAAAAAAACCCTGAAAAACAGAGGGAGGACATGAATAAAAATAAATGAGAAACTGTTAGCAAAGAAAGCTAATATATAATATGTCCAGGGAAAATCATTACAACTATGGATATAATTGCAGGAGATTGCAGGAAGAGAGAAAGGAAAAACACATGAAAAAAGAACCAGAGCAGAATTTCCCAGAGTTACATGGAAAATAGGCTCCAAGAGAAGGCACTGATGATCTGCTGAATGAAGACAAATACAGAGGAGAAATACAGAGGAGACTTTAGAAAGAGACAGCAGAAAAGTCTGTAAATTAAGGTCTCTAGTTTATTTCCATTCATACACACAAAATCACATGGCTTTAATTATATAATCTGTTATGATGTTTTGAAATTATTCCTTAATGAAAAGCTAGCCTAAACCAGATTTTGTCCAGTCAATTTTCCCAAAGAACTTGATTTTTACTCAAACACTTAATTTGTGTAAGCACAAAATCATCTTATCTAAAGCTAAATTGTTTTGTTTGCAAGTTTTCCACAGTGCCTCTGCCTCTAGTCTTGGCTCCACTATCATGACTCTGAAAAACTGAGAATATTTATCTCTTGAGTTACAGGTCTAAGCAGGAATGCACAGGGAGTCATTCATTTTCTGTTTCACCAAGGCAAACCTTTAGCTTCCTCCAATTCTCACGCTTCCCTTTGAGGCTGAACAAGATAACAGTAACAGACAGCAAAACAGATGTGCCCCTGAATTTACAGCTGAAGAAATGTCATTAACTGGTGTCATATCGAAACACTGACACACACCAGTGTGCAAAAGGGAGGGGATAATTTGAACTATCGATTCCTAGCTCTGCCATCATTATCTTTCAAGGAACCAAAATTTAAATAAATTAGTGTCAATAGAATTCTACCAACAGTATTCTAACAAGCTGCTGAAATTCTTTATATAATATATATATAAAAAATTATGCAGGAGTATCTCAAAACACACTTCACTCATGAACAAACTGGTGTGCAAGAGAGGCTACTTTCCTCTCCCAAAACAGACAGTATAGTTTTAAATGGATTCTTACCTCACTGATATTTGCATCAGTTATTTGCCCTTGCCTACTCATTAATTTGATCAGTTTATCCTTTATATTGGGTGGCAATGACTTAATATCTGCAGAGTATCTGGAAAGGTTCTTTGTCAAACACTGAAGGCATCTGAAATAAAGGGAAGTTAGAACACAGTCAAAAAGAGGCATTACATGGCAGAACTAGAACAATCCATCTATATATTGTCATCTTCTGCACCCAGCTATGGTTTCCTCAGAAAGGAAACGTTCCTTATCAGTTTCAGCTGTTCCATGTTACCACTGATTCAGCTGTTGCCCTTTTGGGTCAAGTTCATCGTTCTGTGAAACTGTTCTCTAAGCAGCTGGAGGCAGAAATCAGCCCCTCAACCATTTTTTTCTGTGCCTTCCTCAAGCCGTCTCTGAAATTCACAGTTGCAGCGTGAGCTGTTAAGTGTCTGATCTGAACGAAAATCCCCTTGGCTAAAACTCTGAGGACACAGAAGCAACACTGCCAGAGCAAGTGGCTGAGTGCAGGGGGCAGCAGCAGCCTGGAGTAATGCCAAATTAAATTTAGCATATAAGCACAGCTCTGCAGTCCCTACAGGTAACAAGTTTTGCAACAAAACTTTGTGTGGCCTCAAAATATCACCAAAGTGCAAGAAATTAAACTCACACCAAATAAAAACTTTAAAGATGTCAAAATATTAATGCTTTATAATCTGAAGGGTAGCACAGACTTAAGGCAGGAAAGAAGCAAGGTTTCCAGCATGGAAGCACATTTAAAAAAGTCACTCAAGTTCCTATAGTGTAGTGAGACAAACTTTAAGGAATTTAGAGATTTTAGAGGAGTTAAGATTTTAGTTAGAGATAAGCTTTATCGAAGTTAATTAAAATAAATATGTAGGCCTTGATGAAGTTAAGAGTGAGTAGTTAACTAATAACTGACTACTTGTCAACACAATGTTTGTTAGCTGGGCTTATAATGAAGAATATAGAAACTAACAAATAGCTTTTAGGAACATAAGACAATTGTGGGCCCCCTCTGTTCTGAAAACAATTGAAGACAGGGAATGAGAGTTCTACCAAGGTTTCATTTGTCATATTTGAATTGAAAAGGTACAAAGGTCAGAATGAGAAAGACTTCATTTATTTCCTCATTTTGGGACCCCTCCCCATGAAAGGGACCACTGACCCATTTCAAGGAACAAACTACACACGCTTAATAGCTTTTGAACTAATTAGTATAGGAAGCTGAGAATGGGACGTACCAAAGTTATGTTATAAATGAGAAGCCTGACTAGGCCAATATTCAAGCAGCAATCAATTTATTAATTAATATAATAACAATCACTTAAGACTTATAAAGGTTAATTGCAAACAAAGGATAGGTTCAAAGGCCTTTTCCATGCTTTACTTCCTCAGCTATTTATTAGAATTCATCTTTATAACTGTCCCATGGTCGGTTTCCACACATATCACAATGACAAATACACACATTGCCTGTATGTACCTGACACGAAACACAGCTTTGTATTCCACAGTTGTGAATATGTATTTGTATTTTGGGTATTCAATACTTGTATCAATAAAAGGACTCTGTAATCACCTGTACATTGCAGTGTGTATCTGGGAGCTATCCCCCACACTGCCCTGTGTCACAAACACACACTTTCTAACTTTAGAGAGCTTTTGTCCATCACAGTTGGATATCGGTGCAAGATCAATATCCATAATTTTTAATAAATCAGTAGGATGAGCACCTCTAGCAGGTCACTGCAGAGGACACTGTATGGAGGAGAGATTTCAAGCAGAACCTGGGCAGTTAAACCCAGGCCTTGCCTGCAGACACCCCTGTATACCCAAACACACACCAGGACCACCTTTAACTCATTCCTGCAGAGATGTGCAGGAATTCCACACCTTCACAGAACCTCAGTGACTGCTGGATGAACTCGGCTGACTGATCAACAGAGAAGCCTGTACCAAGCTCTGTCTCAGTACATACGGGTTACACCATCCACATTCTTTGTTTTGAGATTAAACACCTTATCTATATACAACATTCCTTTACTTGACTGCAGAAATTAAGAATAGTTGTTTACCTCTAAAAAAAAAAATCTTCTCAAAGATAGTAAACACACCATTTATTACCATCTCTGAAGACCACAGATGTGAACCTGCTCACAGGCAGGAGCTGTGCAACATGGTGAGCAGAAAGCAGGGGTTTGTCTCACTAATCCAGCTCCAAAAGGGGCCTCTAAATCTAAACCAACTGCTTAGCTGAAATCTGCAGAAAATACTCCAAACCCAACACAGATACATGGAAATCAATGTGAGCTATGCCAACTCTTGCATAGCTGAATTTAGCATGGCATATTAAATTTAGTTTGAATGGTTATTAAGATTAATCACATTATTTTCAAAAAGCTGGTTGATATTCTCATAGTACAATACTGATTTGCAGTTTACACAATTAATCATTTAAATTATAAAGGTTTTCACAGTAATTCTACTTTATAGGAAACTATAAAGCACTTATTGGCTACACCATGGCAACTATAATCTTCAGTGCTTTAAGGTAGGAATAACAATCTAACTGTACTCTTTGCTAGCTATTGTTCTTTTATCTTTCAAATGAAACATTTTATTCCTGTGCTGTTTCTAACTTCCTCTGGAACACAAAGGAATTTGACACTGACAGATAATGCAGAGAATAGAAATGTTCAGCTCCCCTTCAGAGTTACAAGATAGAGCTTAAAGACTAAGTAGCGAATTATATAAAATAATAAAAAAGTTGACACACAGGATGCTAAAAGTAGTTGCAACCAGTGGATAAACAGACAATGAGGAATACAGTGGTTTTTGTGCAGAAGTTATGTAACAAGAAGCAACTGTGCATGTCCTAAGAAAGGTTCAAGGCAAAGTCACCCTTTGCAACACGGGGGACACTTGCTGAGACCCCTTCAGACACTCTAGGACTTCCAGTGAGATGTGGATGCATGAAAATTAGTTCTAGGAAAGCGATGTTTATGTATCAGCCAGGAAGCATGCTTTAAAGAGTATGTATGAACACTATGGAATAAACATCTGGTAAAGTGTCACCGTATACTCGCTTAGAGGAAAAACCCTCCAAATGTGTCCAGCTATTCAATAAAGAATGCCTGCTTTCTAATACTTCAAATTGTGTTAGAAAATTTGTTTTCTAGCCAATTTCGGTATCAACATGGACGAAAACTCAGAGCAAAACACCGTTCAGTGGACTCTCTGGGGCCAGGTGACGCCAGCGATCCTCAGCCGTCCCTCCACAGCCGGATCTGTCAAGGATCACATCCTGGTACCTCCCTGCCAAACCTCGTCACCCCTGTCACTGCCCTGTGACTCCTCCCCGAGGGGCACCTCAGACAAGCCCCGCCACCTCTCCCGCCGCTCCTGCCCGCACCCACAGCGGCCGCGGCCGCTCCGCCACCGCCGCCAAAGGCCTCCGAGCCCGGGCCCCGCCCTGAGCCCCTGGCAGGGCGGGCAGGCGGCAGCCTCTCGGGGCGGCACTCACAGGTCCAGGAGGAGCCGGACTTCCTCGCCGGCGCCGTCCCAGCTCATGGCAGGGAGCGGGGAATGCGGCGCGGCCCGAGGAACGCGGTGGGGAATGCGGGCACGCCGGCCCGGCCCGGCCCGGCGGTCGGTGCCGAGATGGCGGCGGCGCCCGGCGGCATGCCGGGAGATGTAGTCCTGCTCCCGGCCCGCCTTGGGAGCGCCTCCCGGAGCGGCCTGCAGCCGCAAAAACGGGGCTCTCACTCCCCATTTCCACAGCTTAGTAGTTAGGAGAAAGTGTTCTCCCAAGCCTGGGAGAAGTACAAGGGAGGCTGGGAGCCTTCAGACAAGGGCCACGGTGGTTTTAAGGGCTCTTTCCTTCTTGGTGCCATCAGTGAGGCATTCCACAGCAGTTTCCTGTTACCGCATCCATCCGCACCGATAAGAGCCTGCTGTCAGCCAGCTCTTTCATCCTGCAGTTAATTTTGTCTTTGTTTTTGATTTTGGTTTTTTTGGGTTTTCTTGGTTCTTTTTCCCTTCCTTTTTGTATTTCCGCTTTGTCTTAGGTTGCAAATACAAGATGTGGCCGGGGGTGTGTGTTCTATTGCCGTCTGTTAGAGGTCAGGCAGCTGTCTTCTGTTAATTGGGCCACCTGTTAAACCAGGTAGGGCAGTTTTCTTTATCTCTTCCACAACCCACCCTCCCTCCAAAATATCTTCTGTTAGTGGGCCATTGAGTCTGCAAGACATAACCTCATTGCTGATAAAATTACATCATCCCATTGTGAGATGCTGCGCCCACGGGGGGGAGCCAAGCATTCCTAACTGGATATGATCTGAGATTTGGAACACCACAGCAGCCTTTTCCTGCTGGATCGCCAGAGGAGCAGATTTCTTCTCCACTGGATTCCCAGAAGAAGACCAGGCCCATCTGCACCACCACTAGACCTTCAGAGGAAAACTACACCCTTCTACAGGATCACTGCTTCAACAGATGCTGGTGCATGATGATGCTGCAAGGCCTACAAAATATATTTTAGGATTGAATAATTAGAAATATCCATTAGTAGGTAATTGGATGATTCAAGTTATACCATTATGGTGAAAGCTATAAAACCCCCTAAAGAAAAATTGTTTGTATGTGACCAGCTTGATTGTGACACCTCATGCACGTAATTGAATATTTATCCTTGCAATGCTAATCAGTCATCATGAGCCCGTTACTGAAACAAAGGCCAACAGGCCAAACAATTTTTGTCTGTTAAAAACGCATTTATGAAGCCATTTGAGAGAAAGCATTAGAGTCCATGCTCTATGCTCTGTTTCATATAGATTTCAGTGGGTTTACACAACATTTTTACCACATTTCCATCTTTCCTTTTTTGGTTAGTATTTGATAAGCAAGTGGTTAGGTATACATTCCATCAAGCTACTATATATTTAACCTATTGTTGATGCAAAACCACCCAGACTTCCTTGTCTTTTACCTGTACATATTACATCCAGCTGCTTGTCTTCCTGTTTTGCCACTTTTGGTTACTATATTTCTTTCCCATTGTTAACTAGTCTGTTATACTGAAATTAATGTCTTTATTTTGTTAAGTTATAGTCATGCCAATACTTTAATTCACATCTGTTAATTACAATCTCCTGGTTCCATTGGCAGGCTTCCCTGTAGTTCCCTTTCCTGGGGTCAGGAGACATGATAAAGCTGTAGCAAACTGCGTGGTACTGATGTATTCTGTGTGCCTCAGTGACAAACCTAAACAGCACACAGGCCTGGCTGACAAGCAACCAGTTCTTTTCCTATTTTTCACAAGATTCAGTTCACCCCTTTCTCCAGCAGTGAGTCTGGAAGTGGGTAGTGCTATGAATCAAGTTATATATGCCTAATTTAATAAGCAACAAAATTGCATTTAACAGCAACTTTAATTGAACAGTAATTTTGTATAAATGAATACAATCAAGTATATTAAATATAAGCAAGCATATAAAAAATTGGCAGTGATTAATTAAGTATGATTAAGGTTCATATGAAGCATAAGCAAAACCGACCAGGGTACGGGGTGGGCTTCTCACCCTGCCTCACATACAAAACAAAAGAATCCCAAGTAAACCTTACATACTGCATGCTAATACATATCCATCAATAATTTTCCATAAATCCCATCCTATTTTTGATTATTGAAATCTACATCACTATACTGCATGGCACATGCTCCACTTGTTGCTAGGGGGTCTCCGGCTTTTTGGTGGTCTTTTCAGAGGAAGGCTCACCTCTTCCTCACTGCCCTCTGAATAACCTGGCAGGTTGCAGATGTGCATTAAGCTTTGTGTCATGTAAGTAAGCATTATGTTCCAAATAAGTGTTATTACTTTATAGATAGGACCTCTACTTTAGATTCCATATCTGGAATCATCCCAATTCTGCTTTAGGAATCGTCCCAACCTTGTTTGTCCCAAGGCTGATTCTGCTTTGGGATCTTGCCTATCTCAATACTACATCCTGTGTCCTGTTTCTCACATGTTACATCTGCAAAGGGCCCATCTGTTTACCCTTTATTACTTTATAACAAATATTTTATAAAATATTGATATAGTTATGATTTAATTAGCACAAATCATATCCATTTATCACAGTAGTAATATGTTCCTCCGCTTCTCACCTGGAAGTAATTAAATAATTACTAGCCTAGTGACTATAACTGTCTAACCTCAGGAGCTGCTTCTGAAGCAGGTTATGAACTGCCAAACTTCACACACCTATGCTGTATCTCAAACTGGCATCAGATTATCCCAAGGAGCAGACACATGCTGCTCCTAAACTGCTTTGACTGCAGGCAGCTGCAGGAAGGACTTCAGCCACATCAGCCTGAACATGTGGAGAAACTGTACTGATAAAGCACCAGGCTATAAAGAGTGGCTCAGGAAGTGCTCTAACAGACTCTGCAAAGAGTGAGGCCTCAGCTTGTGCTGGTATGTGGGGTTGTTCCTCCCCAGCTGCAAAAAAGCACTTGCCTTGGCTGAGCTCCATTAGGTTCCTGTCTGCTGATTTCTCCAGCCTGTCAGTTGTCCCTATTCAGAGGGACATCATGAGGTTGCCAGATAAAAAATCATCTGCACCTTGGTGGGCTAACACAATGTTTATTCTTCAAACAGCACTGGCCTATGGAACTGCACAATTTCCATTCTGCAAGAAGAACTGGAAAGCAGCTAGCCCGTGTGCCAACTTCTACCAGTTCACTGGACAGTCAGGTATCACTTTGGGGTCAACCACCAGGGACCACCTAAGAGACTCCCAGAACATAAGAATATGTGCATAAAGGGGAGGGGAAAAGTTAATGATTTCAGGGAAATTATTATCATATGTATGTTTATTCTGAAAAATCAATGAATATGCATGTAAAATACAGTATTTAAACAGGAGCTTTTCTTTATTCAGCATGCACAATATTTCAGAGGACAAATCCCCTTGTGCATCCAGCACTGAATAAAGAATACCAGCTTCATAATACTACATTGGTGTTAAGGGTTTTTTTAAATTATTATTTTTATCCGTTTTGGGGAACAATGAGTAGCATCAATCACTATTTCCAGTTCTGAATCATCTACAAACTTGGGAGCATGCACTTGACATGTCACATTTTCAAGGTCATTAAGGAAGATGTTGCATGCTATGACCTTAGTATTGACGCAAGGGACTGGTCTCCAGCTTGTCTTTGTGCTGCTGGTCCTTTGAACTCAGAAGCTGAAGCTGTTTCCAATCTACCTCACCATATAATTATCCAGTCCATACTGGGCTGGATAGAAACCTGATCAAGCTCAATGGAAACCTGATCTAGTTAACATGTGCCTGTTCATTGCACGGATGTTGCACTAGATGACCTTTAAAGATCCCTTTCAACCCCAATTGCGTTATAAAGACCAAGGCAAATACAGCATTGAGAACCTAAATCTTTCTATGTCTGCTTTGTAGTGTGAAGTTCTGGTTCTGTTGAATCTCAAAAGGAAAAAAAAAGCACAAGATGCTGAAGAGAAAAAGGTGTTTTTAAAAGTTAGTCTTACATATCTCCTGCAATGCTGGGAAACATGCAATGCAGCAGACCGGGACAGTCCTCTTTGGTATAGCCACTGCTGTACAATGTTCTGTGACAAGGTTCAATAGCCCCATTGTTCCTCACATCTTTACAGTACTCTTCCAAGTAAAACAAATCCATCCATCTCTTTCTGTACAAACCAAATATTCTAGAAGGGTACACACTGAGGTTTGCTCAGGAAAGCATTAGATTTTCACACATTCCTGTGGGAACAAGCCCTTACAAAGAGCACACACAGACTGCATTGTTAGTGGCAGCACACGTTGTATGCTGAGGTTCAGTGATCCCTCATGCTAACATGTGCATCTCTGTGCCCAAAACCTAGCTAAATTAAATTCTGCTAAGTTCTACTTGAAGTCACCCACGTTTGCAGTACCTTTCGTGGTGGCCCACTGCAGCACTGTTTTTTTACCAGGTTCCAGTCATATTCAGGGGTGGGTGCACATTTTCTATTGTGGAAGCACTTCTTATTGCCTTGACCAGATTGATTTGGTTTTCCTAGCTCATCCTTGCAGAGTTAGACAGTTCCTTCTGAGTCACCTGTGCTTATGTCCACCTCTTTTTACGCTTCCTTTTCATGAATTTCTTTCCTTGAGTTCAGTCAAGCTCTCCTTGCATGTCCATGCAAACCCTCCTGCCATCCTTTCAGGTTCTCCTGCACAGCAGGATAGGCCATTCTTGAGCTTGTAGAAAGTGAATTCCTTGTGAGATACAAAAAAAAATTCCAACCAATCAAAAACAGTCTTTCTGGACCTGTTCTCTTTCCAGGATTTCTCCTTGCACATCCATGCAAACCCTCCTGCCATCCCTTCAGGTTCTCCTGCACAGCAGGATAGGCCATTCTTGAGCTTGTAGAAAGTGAATTCTTATTCCAACCAATCAAAAACAGTCTTTCTGGACCTGTTCTCTTTCCAGGATCCCATCAAAGTAGATCCCTGAACATGCTGAAGCCTTTTGACATCCAGGACAACAGTCCTACCTTTTGCCTCTTTCCTCCTTTCAAGATCCTGAACTCCATTTCAATGGAGTCCATTTTTTGAAATCCAGGACAACAGTCCTAGATTTTGCCTTCTTTCCTCCTTTCAAGATCCTGAACTCCATTTCAATGGAGTCCATTTCCAGTGAAAACATGGTTTGTAGTGTTGAAGGATGCTGAGATCAGCCTGACCAACAGTCCGAAGTTAAACCCATCACAGGGATGTGAAAGATGGATGTTTCCTGACAAAGACTGACACAAACAAGGATGTGAAAGACATATGTTTACAGAAGGAGAAAAATAAACAAGTGACAACATCTTATTAAAAAAAAAGCTGGCATATCAGTGACTAGCTTAGCAACATGTTGGAATGCATGAAATAGAAGCCTCTCTGAGTTCCTCAGAGAGAAAGGAATGCAAGGATTGAATTGGAGCCTTTAGAGAAATGGACACGAAGTAGAAGTGTTAGTTTTAAGTAAGTAGAAATATCTTAATATTAGTAATCAGTAAGTAGAAATTATTATTAATAACCAGTAAGTAGAAATATCTTAAGTGCCTTAAGAGACTGTGTTAACTAGTAGAAGGCCTAAAGTCTAATTTAAAGGTCAGTAGTGTTACCTTTCACAAATTAACTTAGCTCCAGACATAACAAAAACCTAGCAGAACATAGATAGAACAGATTATACTATATGCATAAATAGATAAAACTATTCACATAAATAGATAAAATTATATGCGTAGCTTTTAGGTAAAAACTGACATTACTTTCACACATTAGAATTAAACTCGGATTGGTTTAGCAAGAATGTTTTAGAATGTGCTTTCAGCTGATTGGATGATTTATGAATAAAATCCCTGTATTGGGGTAAGAGAAAAAGTGGAAGAAGAAGGAAAAAGTGTGGGAGCTGCTGCTGCTGCTTTTGTTCAAAACATCATGACTCTATGCCAGAAAACTTTTAGCACTTTAATACTCAGAACTCCTTGCCTTCAAGGCTGATGTATTCATGCAATAAGCAATTTTACTACAACAAACAACTGCTCTTGTCTCTTTGAAGACCCAAGACCCATGATATCCAATATCCTCAACAGCAACATATGACTGACATTCAATCACTTTGTGCTATAAAGGCATAGTCTCATGTTCCAGCAGGGAGGACTTGTAGGAATGTGTGTGGAGATTCCTCCCTTGAGTGGGGAGGCCCTTCAAGGTTAATCCTGGAGCCTGAGCAAAAAATTTTTGCCCATGATCATCTGTACGGGTAACGCCAATCTACTTGATAATTATTAAGAGTTAGTTTCAAAGTTTAGAAAGCAAGGGAATCCTTTCTGAACCTTGTGTTTATATGCATATACTTTGGTGGCAGCCAAGTTTATTATAAAGTCCCTTATGTTTGCATAAGCCCTCATCATTTTCTTGATAACCTCTTTCATCACATCTTCATTTGATTGTCATCCTCTCTTCCTCATCATTCTTAGTTTAAAGCTCTTACCAGCTTCACCATTCTGTTGGCAAGGGTGCCCCTCCCTACCTTAGTCCTGTGTATCCCAGCTCTTCCAAGCAACATTCATGCCTCAAAGAGCAAACCAGGTTCATAGAAATCAAAACCACATCATAGTTGACCAGCAGGGCTGAGGATACACCAGATGGGCTCTTACTCCTCTTCACTACCACTCCAGAGCTATATGTATCATATTTGATGCTATCCAGGTCTCTCCAGTAATTAGAGAGCATTTGATGCCCACATGAAAAAGCAGCAGGCTCTCCACAATTAATCAGAGTCCCTGAAAAGCAGCAAAGTTCCCCCAGACAGCAGGTCAGCAGACAGGCTCCTTCCCTACAGCAGAGGGATCAGCATAAAGGGAGCAGCCTTCCTTCTGGTGCCCCTGTAGGACTCAAGCAGTTCCCTTGGCAGAGCTCTCAGCCTTTTTTTACCAACCACAGCACTAAGCATATTTTGTACTTACAAATGTGCAGGCAGAGCATAAGCGCTCCTCCCAGCAGCAGGAATGTCAAGCTTCCAGCTTTCACCATCCTAAGAGTTTTTTACGTCCCACCCTGACAGAGTCAGCCTGCCCCTCCTTTAGTGCATAGCTATGGCTTCTTGAAGCTGTAGGGCCTCAGAGAAGATCCTGTTTCTTTCACAATCCCTGGTGATGCATAGCTGCCTCCTGCAGCTCCTTTGCTCAGTGAAACATTTCAAAAGGTATGTCTCTCCCTGTGCTCCACACCAGCACCCACCTTCTGAAGATCTGTTGGGGTTGAGACCTACAACATTACAGGGAAAGCAAGTTTTTCTAGCTGAGGGCAACAGCTTGTAGCAGACCCCCACCACTGCTGAGGAAGCGTGTGCTGCTACGAGATAAGGCACCAGCCATTCCCACACCAAATGCCCCAAAAAGCCTGTGTGTTTTAGGTATCCCTCAGGCAGAGTGGGGGACCAGACCCTCCCAAACCAGTGCTAGCTGGAACAAAACCTCCAAGGGCCCTTTTAATCAAAGAAGAACTGACAGTTCTGCTAGCCCTGCTAGTATTGCTTGAAGTCAAGGTCTCTTGTCTATTCCCTACAGCATTAGGCAACCTCAAGCTTCCCAAATGTCCCTTGACAATGATCCCAGAGGGCCCCAGATCTAGAAGCACAAGCCCACACACTGCTGCTCTCACTGTTCACTGCCTCTTTTAGCTGTGCTTAAGAAGGGAGATTTTTGGGACTATTAAATTTTGTTAGCAATGGTGCTAACTCTTGTTATTGCTCAGAATTAACATGACTGACAATTATGTTGGCAAGGAACAAGGTACCAGAGTGCTTGTTGGAATAGTAATTTTAAAAAACTCTAACCAGCCAGAAAGGAATATTGCAATATTACCATGATCTGATCTGACTGGCAGCCTGTGCTGACATCTGGATACAAAACAAGGGGTTGGGACAGCTGATCCCAACTGACCCAGGGGATATTCCACACCATATGGCATCATGCTCAACAATAACACTGGGGGGGGCTGGCTGGGGGATGGTGGCCTACTGCTCAGGACTGGCCTCAAGAGCTGGATACTTGATCCTATACAGGCATTACTGGTTTGTTTTCTTTAGTGATAGCAAGATAACACTTGCAAACAAAGCATTAAAGAATGCCAGATGGATTCTGCATACCTAGTTGTGAAACAATGTCACACACATAACTAGTACATTTTGGAACATAAAGATCACACTGTTTCCAATGGTTGTTATACAATTTCTTGACCAAAAGTTACATGACTCAGTGGTTGGCTGATATTCCAACAGGCAGTGCCTTTCTCTCTTAGATATCCTTCAAGATACAGTTTTCTAATAACATAGACAGTGTTTTGCAGATGTGGCATCTTGACTATCTTTGCTCAAAATACCTATGCATAACAGACATTCTTGATTTGTGTTCATTGAATAGATTGTGCATGCATCCTTGTCCAAGGTTTAATTTCTTCTAGAGACTATACAAACACACACACACACACACACACACACACACACAGAGACACACACACACGCACTGCTTTTGCATTACAGTTACTACTATTTGCTTAATTATGGCAGTGTTACTGTCATACTGATGTATCGGGTTTACCTAAATGTATTTGATTCCCTTCAGGTTCTGACACCAGAAGGACCTATGCTGAAGTAAGTAATCGTAAATCTTACTTGATTTGTAGTTCAGAGCTCTGTTTACTGCTTAAGGAGCCAGGAGGTCACTGAGATGTATAAAAAAAAAAAAAAGGAAACATTGACAGAGTTTAAATAGCAGTAAAGCAATTTTATAGTTTCTACTCAGTCTTGTTTGACAGTTTTGGTTTTTTTTCACTTACACAATGATGGCTTGGTTATCCAGGCACAAAAGATGATGGGATTCACTCAGTGAGGATTTAATTTTCCATTGTTTTGAACTCATGTATTGTGTGGGGTCTTGAAAGCTTTAGCTTTAGCCCAGCTCAGCTGCAGAGCTTCAGAATGAGCCATAATGAGGGATTCCTAGAGACATCCCTGTGTGGGAATCTGCAGTTCTCAAATGTGTTTAATGCATCACATATACAGGGTGCCTGGAATGCTTCAATGTAAAGGATGAAATATTTTCCTGTCTTGGAATAAGATACAAAGATAAGGACATCTGCCTAAATGGCCTCCTAGTAGAAAAGGGACATTTAGACACCCCAAAGTAATTTTCAATTGATAATTTATTTACAACTGGCAGACTTTTATTTTACCACAGATTAAATCTTAGTCATCTATTATGTTCAGCTTGAAACCTTCAGAATGGCTTCCAATGTTTTTATACTACAAATCTTGTGACTGGTCACTATCTATATAGTCCAGTATTTTTCTTATATAGTGTCTTTTAAGATGGCATGTATTAAGGAGTTTCTAATTACTCATGGAAGTTCTGGTTTTCTTGGACTACCCCATATAAAACCACCCTGAGTTCTTCCAAGTGATGTAGCAAGTGTAACATATTATGCTCTTTGAGGTCGACAAGAGTGGTTTCAATGCATAAATTTATTTTGAAAATAATATTTATGACAATTCCATGGGTAGTTCATTGCAGGTATCACATGGTATGAAGAGTGACAAAAAGGTAATCTGAAAATGTCTTTTCCAAAAGTACCTGCTTTTTTGTTGTTGCAATATACACTTATCCAGGGATAGCATTAGACTGCTAGAACAATTCACCAGAGGCAATGACATTTCATGGAGATTTCGAAAGATATTCCATCTTACTTTAACTTAGAGAAGCTAAACACAGTTTAGCTGTGTTTAATAAACAATAAAGCAATAAACCATAGAGGCTTATTTCTTTGGCTTCCCAACTGAGATTTGTAGTGAGAGTATTGCAATTACTCTGAATGGATTACAAATGTAACATTTGTATGTGAAAGGAGCAGGAAAAACAACAGAGGAAGGATTGAAAGAATGTCTTGTGTTGGTCTCTAAGTAGGAAGATGACTAAGAGCAGTAAAACTGGTAAGCACCAAGGAACATACTGCTCAAGGGTATAGCATGTACCTTATCTCTGATGCCAGAAGGTTTTTTGCCTAGCAGTCACTAACTTCTACTACTTTCTGGTTCATTAGCCTGTATGAATTCTAAGATGCTCTTTCCATGCTCACAAGCATAGTATTTTTCTTAGGAAAGGTGTCTCACATTCTTAGCCAGTGTAACTTGTGTCTGATCAGTGGTCTGTGCCACTTGAAACTGGGCTTGCTGCATTGTAGTAGGAGGGCAGACCTTGTATCCTGCTTTTGTCCCTTGTATCCTGCTTTTGTTTTCAAAGGGTGACTGTAAGGCAGTGATGTTGGGCTCAAATCACAGGTAATGGGCTGGTAAGGAGAAGGTAGCTTGTACAACACTCATTTCAGAGCTGGGGCTGAGGTGGTATTTGTGTAGGAGATCACAAGCAGTGCTGGGATACAGTCAATTTTATAGTGATCCATCACGATTATACATTTGATTACAATGTGCTTCCTGGCTAATACATAAACATCACTTTCTCTAGAACTAATTTGCATGCATCTACCTCTTACTGGAAGTCCTTTAATGGTCCTAGAGTGTTGTCTGGAAGGGTCTCTGGTGGTCACCATAGTGGTCACTGGAGTGTCCCCAGGGTTATAGATGATTTTGCCATTAATTTCTCTTAGCACTGTTGTTTCTCATTACATGGCTTTGCCACAAAAGCCACTATATTCCTCATTATCTGTTTATCCACTGGTTCCATCTACATTTAGCATCTTGTGTGTATACTTCTACATTCTGTTATCTACTTCTTTGAAACTCATTTTTCCCTTACTTGGATAAGTAAGGCACCATTATATTCCATTCCTATTATCAATTGCCTGTCACCCTTACTATAAGGAGGGCAGGTCCCCAAAATACTCTTCTCCCTGCAGGAAGTTGCTTGGTTCATGGGCCAGCTGGTGGATGTAAGTTCCCAGTACTGAGCAGTAAACAAAGCTTTGTGTGCTTTTGTGTGCTAAACTGTGCTAAAGGCACTTCCTAATTTTTCCAGGCCTGTTACAATCTGTAAGTGCTCCTTGTTTTTTATGAGGCTGGTAACTTAAGCTGAATAAGATGCCCCTGCTGCTCAGGTGTTTGTGGATGACAACAGGCAACAATGAAGACACTATTTGTGTGGCAAATGTAGATCTAATGTCTGGCTTGCAAGTCTCAAACAGAAGCAAGACAATGCTGCTCACATTGTGTGCAAAATAAACATCTCTTGGGAAATAACATCAGCTACTGCTAGGAATTATGTAAGCAGAAGTTAGAGGTAATATTTGAGCATATTTGGCACACTGCAAAGGCTCTGAAGTGAAGTAAATCTTAAAGATAATACCATGTAGATATGTGAGGGAAATGGAGAGTAATTGGAGTAATGCAGGTTTTAAGAGTTGCAGTTGGAAAGCAATAGATAAAACTATGTCTAACAACAATTTGAGGACTTGGTAGTGATTGCAGGTGAGTTATTTTGATCCAAATCTTTGCAAGAAGTAATTTTTTCTTTGCTCTCTCTGCTTAGCTTAAAAACTCTCAAAAATGATGAAAATTTCCACAAATAAAGTTCTGTTCTTTAATTAAACTTACATATAACATAAACTGAACTTTCACAGAACATCCTAGAGTTTTCAGGTGATTGCAGGAGAATGGTTGGCAAATTCTGTTGGCTGACCAAGCAGCATGGATGGACCAATACTGGCTGCACATAGGAATGAAAGAAACATGTTAACTTCACTGCTTCTCTGAGGATGGCATCCATCAGGAATTTCTGCACTTGTCTAGGCTCCCCTGTCCTCTGCTTTGCATTTCTTTAGCTGAAGCTTAACCCTTTGAAACAGTCAGCCTGGCTATCTTTGTCCTTGCTCTTCCCATTTTCACAGAATGGCCAGGTTGGAAGAGACCTTCAAGATCATTGAGTCCAACTCATGCCCCAACACCTCAACTAAACCATGGCACTGAGTGCCACATCCAGTCTTTTCTTAAACACATCCAGGTGTGGTGACTCTGTCACCTCCCTGGGCAGGCCATTCCAGAACTTTATCACTCTGTAAAAAACTTTTTCCTAATATCCAACCCATATTTCCCTTGATGCAGCTTTGAGACTGTGGCCTCTCATTCTGTCATTTGCTGCCTGGAGAAAGAGACCAACCCCACCTGACTGCACAGACTGTGGCCTCTCATTCTGTCAGTTGCTGCCTGGAGAAAGAGACCAACCCCACCTGACTGCAGCCACTTTTCAGGGGGTTGTAGGGAGCGATAAGGTCACCCCTGAGTCTGCTTTTCTCCAGGATAAACACCTCCAGCTCCCTCAGTCATTCCTCACAGGGTTTGTGTTCCCAGCCCGTCTTCAGCCTCGTTGTCTCCTCTGGATGCGCTCAAGCATCTCGAGGTCCTTCCCAAACTGAGAGCCCAGAACTGGACACAGCACTCAATGTGTGGGCTCACCAGTGCTGAGAAAAGGGGAAGAATGACCTCGCTGCTCCTGCTGACCACACTATTCCCGATCCAGGCTAGGATGCCATTGGCCTTCTTGGCCACCAGAACACACTGCAGGCTCATGTTCAGCTGGCTGTCATCGGTACCCCGAGGTCCCTTTCTTCCTGGGCACTGTCCAGCCACACTGTCCCCATCCTATAACATTGCAGGACTTGGCACCTGGACTTAGTAAACTTCATCTTATATGATTCTGTCCATCCATTCAACAATTCCAGGTCTCTCTGCAGAGCCCTTCTCCTGTCCAACAGATAGACACATGCTCCCAGCTTGCTGTCATCTGCAAATTTACCAGTGAAAGACTCAATACCCTCATCCATTTTATCAATAAAAATATTGAACAGAACTGGCCCCAGCCCAGAACCCTGGGGGATTTTAAATCCAATTAGCTCACATATGTTGTGTAATTTAGAGAAATTCCATATAAATCATACTTCCAGACTGATTTGCTCTGTTAAATTGGCACCAAGCTGGTAGTGCTGCTGAGGAAATAACATACCAGCAAGACAGGAAAAGGTGGATGGTGCTGCCTGTTCATGCCATACAGAAATGTGTATGTGTATTAACATCTGTGCCAGATGTTAATACAAACATTTCTGGGATATTCTGTTTAAGGTAAAATACAAGCTTGCAGAAACAGCTTTGTGGAATATTTAGTTAATGGTTGCCGTAGGAAAAGCTGTTGGGATGTGGTTGTCAATAATCACACACTAGGCAGGAGAAACAGGAAAGTGTGTCACGGGAAAGAAACCACAGGATAGAGATTTGAGGATGAAGGTCAGAGAACATATGCTTTTGGCTGTTTAGACATCTGTGAGATCTTGTAGCCTAATTAAGGAGAAGCTTCCTCTAAACTGCATAGTTACATAATAGTGAAACTTAAAACTTTTTTCAAGTGTCTTTCTCATTGGTGGTGGCAGGAAGGAAAGAAAGAAAAATAAGGAGATAAATATATTTTACAAAAACTAACCACAAAAGGAAATGGAAAAAAGGCTACTTCTCCTTCAACATAGATTGAGTAAATCTCATTTTTGGAAAGGCTAGTCTTATAAGTCTTAACCAACCACAGACTTGCTCACACTATACTTTATCTACTTCCTAGTTTTGTCTTGTGCAAAACCATATTGCCTGTTACAATGCTTTGTGTCCAAAGCTTACCAGAAATATTGCACTGTTAAGTTACAGGTGCACAGATGTTGAGGAATACACTCAGTGCAGGTAGGCCGGATTGCAAGCTGCAGGTGCTCTGGGTTGCTCTGTGTGCTGGGAGCCCAAGGCAATGAGAAGTGACCAGTCTCCACCCTTTAAACCAGAAATATTGCACTGTTAAGTTACAGGAGCACAGATGTTGAGGAATACACGTAGCGCGGGTAGGCCGGGTTGCAAGCTGCAGGTTGAGCTCTGTGTGCTGGGAGCCCAAGGCAATGAGAAGTGACCAGTCTCCACCCTTTGCACGACAAAGGGCACATGGGGACATGAGGGCCAGCTGGGTAACTGGACACCCAGAGGCGTGCCAGGAGCCCAGGATCAAAACCCTAGACTATAATGGGCTTAGACTGTGAGAGTATAAAGGCCCAGGGATTCTTTTGCTTGGGATCCCTGCTTGGAGGCACCAGCTCAAGCTGTTACTTTAGCTTGTTCTCAGTTGTTGCTGCACCACAATTAAGTTACTTGAAGGAACCAGAGGCATGAGACTGTGAAGGAGCCTCAGCCTCAGCAGTGAAGGAATCCAGAGGTGGGAGTGTGACTGCCAGAGTGGCTCCTGCATGGTCAGACAGGAAAGTTTCCTCAATGATATGGTAGCCTTGTATACTCTGAGGTTTACCCTGCAGGCATGGGGTGATGTGATGGACACACTTGACCCCTACCTGTCCTTGGTTCAGACTCACCGACCCCATGTCCTGGGGGTGCACTTGAAAGCTGCTAAGCCCCTGTCTCACCCACAAGGGAGAGAAGGCTGTTGTATTTGCCCAATTATCAAATCATAAACGAAAACCAAACGAAATTAAATGTAGCAGCAATTTTAATTAAGTAGCTTAATAAGATATAAAATTGAATACACTCAAAATATTGCCAATATAATTTGGTTATAATAAGGAATAATTTGGTTCTGATAATAGCGCATAAGCAAAAATAACCGTGTGGGGTACAGAGTGCAGGGCTTGACCCCTGTCACCTCACGTACCAGCTTGTCAAGCCAAAATTCCCTTTTTATGCTGTATGTCATTACCATCTCCTTCCATTTTTGATTCATCACACTTGTATCACCGCCCTCATCATCACCTTTTCCACACATGCTCCACCATTCTTTCAGGGGGTCACACCACTCTTTGGGGGTTGTCCTTGATGAAGGCCTCTCCACTTCCTCGATGTCCTTTGGTTCACCTTTTGGATTACAAATGCGCACCAAGCTGGTATAATATAAACCAAAGTTAATATAATATAAGCCAATATTATGTTCTAACATGAAAGCAATAAATGTCATATAATTAACATTTTCTTGATGTCCAACCAAATTTTCCTCTCTTCCAACTAAATTTAGTAATAGTTATCTCTTGCTTCTTCCTGTTCTGAACATCTGCAGGAGAAGGGGGGGAGCCCCTCCTCTCCCCTTCTTTCTTGGCATTACACCTTTACCCCTTTTATTATTTCCAAATATTAATTACTGTATCAATATTGATTACTGTTTCAATTTTATTAGCACAAATCATACCTATTTACCACAAGGTATTTTGAAAATATGTTTCAAAAGATGGTTTCAAAACCCAAAGGTTCAAGATAACCAAAGGAGCAGAACAAGATATCAGAGCTAAGTCAGGGTATTTGTCTTGTTATCGTTGTTGACTTGCAGCCAAGTACTTCACTGCACAAGCACAGACAGCCCGTGCAAAGCTTTGAGCTCCCTTTGCTGCAGCAGAGGCTGCATGGCAATGATACCTCCCTGAGGTCACTCCTTGGGCTTGAGAGATCCCATACCCACGACAGGTTCTCAGGAAGGGACTGAGAGCATGCTGAACTCATACTGTGAAGGATTACTGATGTGTGTAGGTACTCAGGTGTCTGAGTGTGGGTAATTCCGTTAAAAGTGAACCATTGACAGAGTCTCAGACCAAGACAGGATCCAGCTGTACCTAGGCTCTGGAAAGGAGTGAAGGGATCTACTCAGCACCTCACGACTCAACAAAACAGACCTTCTTACTTTTCATACCTCCAGTCCCTGTCTGAGCCATTCTAACTCAATTTTTCTTTGTATGTCTTCTCCATGCAGTAGTTAATAAAGTGAACTTTGCTACTGAACTTTGTCAAATTCCATCAAACTTTGTCAAAAATCATTATTCTACCTCAATAAAACATTTTACCGCTTCTCTCTTTTGAGTGCAGTGCATCCTTCTTCCGTGACAGAATCTGCAAATATTTAACTTAATTTTAGACAGTGGATCTGCATTGCTAGCCAGATTGTCTCTAAACAGATGTACTTCACACTTATTATGAGCACAACAAAAGCAGTAGAGGAAGCTAGACATTTTATTCACCCACTAAAGTAAAATCATTCTTCTTCACTGAAAGAAGTTCTGCAAGATTAATCAATAGAACTGTAATCACAGAGTTAGCAGAGCAGAGTTTATTGGGGATTATAATTAGTCATTTTATTATTCTAAATTTCTTAATTGCTTTTTAACAGTCATTATATATAGTAGCAATGACTCAAAATGGGGAGTTGCTTTTCAGTCATGATCTGTAGGGCCTGGGTCACCTTGAATCAAACAAATGACACCTTGTAATGTGGGGAAGAACTATCAGTTTTATTGATTGTGTCTGAACGTCATCGTATGAGCACACGGAACAGATTTAGTGCCAAGAACCCATCTCCTGACATACTGAGTTCACTGCAAGTTCAGGGGTGGATTCTTCTGAGCTCAGCCTCTTTCTCTGCCAAGAAGCACTTTATTTCATTGCACTGTTATGTGCTAGAATGAAAAATTGTACAGTGGGCATTGCTATTAACTGTTTTTCACTGTAGCAAATATTAATAAAACAAAATAGTTATTATAAATAAAACAAATAAAAATTTTGTTTCATTGGTGTCCTGTTCTCCCCCTCATAATTTTCATCAGACCTGACTATAAATATTCAGTTTGTTGCCTCAGCTGTCCCCCCTTTGCTGTCCTCCTGTGACTCAGCATTCAGGCCACAACCCCATATGGCAAGAGTTAAGATGCAGCAGAAGCCTGAGAGCAGGTCAGTTCCATTACCAGAATATTTTCCTCATTCAGATAATTACAAACAGAAGGGATTGAAAATATTGTTTTTGTGTGGTGTAGAATGAATCAGCAAGGGATAATACATTGAAAGAGATTTAAAATAATGTGAAACTGGGCTATGTCAGATGTTTGATAAGTGTATGAAATTAGGCAGAAAATAAAAATAAACCCCCCACATTCAAGCTTGTCCTCAGAGATCAGAGGGCCTGAGTGAGGCATGTTTTAATTTCTGATTATAACCAATTTGGCACTATAGGTTGTGTTCAAGAACTTTCTTGGCCACAGGTTAACAGAAAGTGTAGTTCATTCAAGCAACAGGTTATGGATTCTTGTTAGATTACTGGTGATACATGCACTATGTCCACAAAATAAAAGAGTATAGTGCTGTGTAGAGGTGTTCCCAGATACACTCCAATGCAGTTTGGTGGAGGTGCAGATGTTAACAAAGAGGTGTTGCTGCCCTGGGGAGGACAAAACAGCCAGCCCACAGTCTTGTCTGCAAAGTGGGTTCATATTCTTGTTCTCCCAAAGTAGAGGATTTGAAATACAAAATTCATATTTTGGCAAAATGGAGATGTGACTGTAGTCAAATATGATTGGTTCAGGAACATCATGTCCTGCAAGTGCAGGGTTCAGTTCAGGAACAGCTGTTTTCTTGTGTTGATATTGGTGGGGATATTTTTAATATTCAAATTAGAGACAATGAGGGTCTTTGGTTACCCTTGGTCGAATGGAGTTGTGTGACTTCTAGAGAAACAAAGACAGAACAGAACCATGACACTTCAGCATCCTCCTCCTCCAGCTGAGGCAGCAACAAAGGCCATCTGACCTTCCCCAGAGAGTCTTCACATCCTCATCTCCTCAAAGGACAAGAGTTATCACAAGGCTCCCAAGGATGAGGGGGATGAGGCTGGTACAGAGACCCTGTTGTTGTTCTGTGCTTCACAGAGACAACAGTGGGCTGTGAGGCCTCTGTTTCCTCACAGACAATGTTCTGTTGTTGAGCTTTGCTCCAGCCAGGTGCAAGAAAAGCATGGCTTAGCTCATGTTTTTGGCCAACCATCCTCATCAATTCTTCATAGAATTTTGGCTGCCAAATCACAGTAATTATCAATCCTGACACAGCAAGCCTGGCAGATTTCTACAAGTATTATTTAAAGAGCAAATCAGAAGTGTGGATGTGATCATTTAGAGCTGTTATGAACATTTTACAGGTGTGATGTACTCCTATTCCTTTTCTACCCACAACACAAATGAACCTGCATGGGTATGTTTTTCAGATGCCTCTCTGGCACACAGCACAGTAGGATGGTGTCCTAACCCGTCTTAGTCTCTTAAAAATTAAATGTTAACATTTTGATATGTTGAATACCATGGGAATCAACAGAGTCCCTGATAAGAGATCAGCCTGCAGTGGGTTTCAGTGAAAAAGGTCAGAGGGAAAATTATGTGATTAATCTTTGACAAGGCAAATTGACAAATTATTACAAATATTTTAGAGTCATGATAGGTCATAGCACAGTGATACAGCTGCTCTAATATTAATGTTTTGCATAATGTTTTAAAGATTACCTGCACTCAAAAAAAAAATAGAAAAAGAAAAAATAGTAAGTAAAAAGAGTCCTTGGGTTCTTTTATTGTTCCTTTTTTTAATAAAAAGGATTTAAGTGTCTTTCCAAATTTTTTGGTTTGGGTTTTTTGACCTTAATGTTTTACCTTAAAATTGTGAGATAGTGATGGAGAAAGTCACCTAGTCTCACTATCTGAAGCTAACTTTGCAGGGATTTTTTGTTATTAATCAGTAACTATGCCTAGGCAGCTGGGATTAAGCAGCAGCATTGTGAAATTTATAGAAACTTGTAGGCTTGGCTAATGCTTTGTTTTAAGGAAAAGGGAGCACAATCCCGAGATGAATGGGCTGTCTGGATGAGAGCCATCAGCAGTGAAGTCAGCAGGACTGAGCAGTAACTGGGGGAAAAGTAGTTCTGGCAGGGGAATTGTGACCATGGACCCATTGACCACCTCCTCAAAGTAGACCCCCAATGCAAATGGAGGGAAGAACTATTCAGGTGGACTAATCAACATCAGAAGTGAGAGATACAAATTAGCAAATACAGGTTTGAGTGCTAAATAATGAAAAGCTATGTAGTTTGTTACCAGTTCATGCTGAATTGTTTGTTAGATGTATAAATAGTGTAAGTTTTGATGACTGGGGAGTCAGCCCTTTGGGGTGACCACACACCTCCTTACTTTGTGCAAACTACAATAAATAGAAATGTATGAATTTGAGCTGCCCACTGGGTAATGACCCTTCATTTGGGACAATAAAAACAAAATGAGGACAAAAAATATGCAAAAACTAATATTTAAGGGCATAAATGTAAAAGTTCATTTCTAGGAGTAATGATCATATCGTGAGGATGGAAAAGGGCTCGGTGAAAAGTGCATATTATATGGCTCTATGCAGATATTTACTATATGTATTTACTATATGTATTATGTTGTATTGATTAGTAGTGCTGTATAAACATTTTAATGGTATGGTAAATGCAGTTTTGTAGTTAAAATGTAGTTTTTGTAATTAAAATAGAAACTAAGTATGTGGGATATTTTTTTAAAGATAGGAATGAGGTACTGGCACCGAGATAGCAGCCACAGGGCACCTAAATCTTTCAGAGAAAAAGAATTTATTGCTCCCTTATCAGAAGAAACTTTCTTCCTGCCTCTCTCAGCCCTGAAGATACTGTCAGGATTAAGAAGAAGTTGACACTGACCAGACAGAATCCTTTGTTTGAATGGAATTTATGCATCATGTGTGAGGTGTGTGAATATGCAACAGGCTATTGCTTTTAAGGGTTAATCCTCTGTTAATGTATGTCCTTTTTGGGGCTTATTTTGTCCAGAAAAAGGTACCTGGACTGTCCATAACTCTTTGTTTTTATTGTTTCGTATTGTCCTAATCCTAATTGCCCAAATTTTTATTACTCTAATTTTATTACTACTTTTTATAACCATTTTATTACTATTTTAATATTTTACTATTTTAAAATTTTAAAAACAAGGGATTAGCATTTTTCACAGCTCTTCTCAAGCCAGTTGAACTGGAGATGGTCAAAAGATTGGATTGACCTTAAGAGGGTTTGGTCACAGGAAATACTCCTGCAGCCTTGTATGAACTGCGTAGGAAACACCCTGGTGAGAACTTATGGGTGTGACTTCGTTTGGAACAAACTGAAACAAACCTACTTTCGGTCCTCCACACATGCTCCAGAGGTGTGTGGTGTCCAAGGAGGCTACCCAGATTCCACATACCAGGGCCTGGGTGTTCGAGCTGTGCAACCACCAGGAGGGTGCCATGACGCCATCCAGGTCTCATATGCAAGACCTGTTGTGGCAGAGAGGACAAGTGATGCTATGTATCAAGTACTCCTCAGCTCCTAGGTGGCTGTTAGGTTGCTGACCTCAGGCAGGGTTTGGGTAGTTTTGTATCTTCACAGTGGTCAATTGTGTTTCTGTCTCTGGGCTTCATCAGGAGTCATTACAGTTTTTGTCTCCATGTCTGACCTGTGAAAGTGGATGGTTCTTGATGAGCTGCTAGCTGGGTGCTGTTAACACAGGCTCTTCTCCCTGGTGGGTGCACTTGGGTCTCTCCACACCCAGGAATTCCCACTTATGTTCCATTCACACCATTTTGACCTTTCTATTACAGCTCTCACAGTTAAGTTCCTGGACATGGTTGTTGTCAGCTGATTATGTTGCAAAGATAAGACCTAAGGCCAGGCCTAAATTCCTTTCCTTTGACCCAGAGCAGTGTTCATCACCAGGGTGGTTTTATTTATTCTGTAGTGACACAGCTGTATTGACAGAAACTAAGAAACCTCAACTGTACTAACAAAAGAGCGATACTGCCAGCGTACTTATGCCACCTGAGGAAACCTATATGAACTATGCATAATTGTCTCCAGCTTTTCTTCATCTTTCTCTTATTTTTGTAACTGCTGTGCCCTGCTTTTATGATGGTTACCATGTAGTGTATGTATATCTGTTGTGGGAAGGATGTCAGCAGTTTTTTTCCTTCCAGTGATAACAGGACACTTACTAGATGTAGTGATGCTGATCAGGATCCAGAGTTCTGCACACCCAGTCCTGTAGAAGACAGAAATCCGAGCAATGTTTGTTGCAGTCTCACACCCACACTGTAGAGGCACTTCCACTTGTGCAGTGAGAATGGTTGAATTTTCTCTATTGGGTCTTTCTTTACCTTGGTGTCCTGTTTATCTGTAGATCACCCAGGAGAAGAGGGTAGCAAAGATTCTTCATGCATTCTTGCTAATCAAGATAAGTTTATTTACTTCAGATGCAGACTAATAGTCTTTCAAATGTTGCTGTAAGTGTCACCTTTTCCTAAGGGTGATTCCAGATAGCCCTAAAACCTTTTTTTGTCTTGTATAGCAGTTTAGAGTTCCCAAATATTCCAATCACCCATCCATCCTTTATTATCTAGTTTACAAATTAAGCTGCAAATGGCTGGCAAATACAAATGTTCTTTCTTCTTCCCTGCCTTCTGAACATACTTACCTGCCCTTTACTTTTTAAGTTCTTCAAACAAAGCTGTTAAAGCCAAGGAAAATTAAATCAGAGAATGAAACCGATTATCTAAAAAGCTGTTTGTCTTCCTTCCAAACCTATTCCACCCTGGTCATCCAGCCTTTACCTTCAGAAATAATAAACAAGAATGACATTTGCTGATGAAAATTCAACAAAGGTGTGTTGAAAAGTTAGTTTGTTTTTTCCTAACAAAACTCGTGCATTGCTGCCTGCTGATGCATTTGTGTGGTGCCCTGAAGCAACATACACTGTTTGTGCTTAAAGCAGAGGAAAAGGTATGGGTGGCCTGAGAGCAGAAGTTCAATGGGAAGACTGATAAATGACAGCTCCAGAGGTGAGTCAGCCCACACAATTTTTTTCAGTCAGTAACTTGAAAATAATCGAATGGCAACAACTCATGACATGTTGTAGGCTCATATTGTCCTACACACACATCCTGACCGTGGAATGGGAAAAGCCAGGCAGAAGCCCAGGCAGAGGTGATTCCTGAAGTTTATGAAGTAGTATTTGGGTGGGTAATCACAGCTTTCCAGAGAGTGCTTGTTCACCTGTCCTCCATTGGGGAAGGGCCCTCAGGCTTTAGGCAGCAAAAAGAGACTCAGCCCTTTTAGACAAAATTCCCTTGACCTCTGTAGGGACCTGAGGGACAGAATCATGCTGTGTCCATCTGCTCCATTCCTGCACAGTGAATGCATCTGTTCTTGAAGGAGTGGTACCTGGAGATGCTGCTTGTCTGTGAGACTCTGCTACTGCAGCTGTACCTGGCAGAGCCTTGCTCCTCAGTGCATGAGCATGAGTTCCACTTGGCCTCACAACAGCTTTCAGGACCTGCTGCTTTCTTGTGCACACATTTGTGTTCACATTCGGGTGAAGCATTTGCAGCAGACTGTGCTAATGAAGCCCTCGGTATAACCTTTTCTATATTCCCACTCTTGATCCCTTGAGAAGGCTGATCTAGAACAGAGACTAGACAGAGTTAAAGAATAAAGTAGGTATTTATTAGAAGGCATCAGTAGATACACCTTGGGCAGCACAAGAGCCCAGCCAGGGTTACACCCCAGGTGAACCCAAAAACGGCCACAAAATGGATGACCGGTCACAGGGTCTCACACTTTGATAAGTTCTGGTCCACTTGCATGTTGGAGTTAATTGTCCAATTATAGCTTCAGCTTATGAAGTCCCATCCTTCTTGTTGTTCTCTCTTCAGTCCACCATTGTTTATTCTCTTGGGCCTGAAATTTGGATCATTTGTCCTTGGTCCCCAGCTAGAGAAGGAATTGTTTTTGTCTCCCTACTCTGTGAAGAAAGCTTGCCTCAATATGAAGCTCAGAACCACACACTAAAGCAGCACAGAATCTGAAAAATACAAAAGCTAAAACCTGAGACATCACTCTAAGATGCAATAAAAAGCTGCACTTTTAGGGGATTTCCAGCAAGCCTTTTCTGACCTGAGTCCTCTTACCAGAGAGTAGAGAGAACCCAAGTTTCCTCCTGAGGCCACAGTGGATAATGGGCTGAATGAGCTTGGCTTGTGCCTCCCTGAGGCTTACTGTCCCTTTCAGAAAGTGATCAAAGTGTGTGGGGGATGGAGGTCCTCCAGCCTGCCATTTGTGTAGTCCAAGTGGAAGATCTTTGGGAATTATCAAAAAGACAAATATCTAATAGAAATGAATGGCACCTTTCACCCCCACTTAAAATTATATATAAATAACTGGACTTGCTGGTACCACTTCTCTTAAGACATGAACCTGTATAAATGTATGACACATATTACAGCTTTTTCATGTTTAGAAAGTTCAGCCCTGAGAAAGAAAGTTCTATTAATCTGCTTTTTATTCGGTGCTTGTGTCACTGTGAGAACATGTAATGCATTTTTTGGGAAAGATTCTTCATTTGGCATAGTGTACATGACTGTACACTGCCAGTAATTTTGCTTACTAGTTAAATGAGGGAGTAAAAGATTGTGAGAATACTTTATATACATTTTGGTTGGACTAGTCAATCTGTAAAGGTCTTTTTCAACCCACTCTGATTCTGTGATTTTAACGTATGTGCCAGGCATTCTGGCAGTGCATGACATTTGATTTAACAGGGTTAAAAAGCAAAATCTATCAGTACACACACAGAAGAGAAAACACAGTTTAGCATAGAATAATTGGCTACTTAATCTATGTTTAAATTCTTGGGCTGCTTCTCCTTTACACCTTATGGTTTATGGGAGAAAAATGTCCAGCTACTGATCTGTATTATTTTGATAGAAGTACCTCCCTAAATACATTTAGTGATAATATGTACCCAGGAAAACAATTGTCAGTTTGTTCCCATGAGATGCAAGTAAATCACAGCTTCTCTGTGTGACCTTGCCTCCCTACCTTGCTTTTCATTTATCCAGGCAGAGGGGTTTACACTGTGCTTTGAGATAGCATTTATGTATGAATTAGCTTAGTTGTCCTTTAATGAGCTGGTTATATTCTGGCAAAAGAATAGCTATTCACTCATGAGAAGTCACAGCCAGGACCTCTGCTGTCTTTAGCACTACAGAAAACATGAACTCAGTAACAGAGCCACCTCTGACACAGAATGGTCCCACCAAATCCTCTGAATTCCTGTCTTTCCCCAGCAGATGATCTTGGACTGAGAGCCATGAGCCATTCAGAGAGTGAAAAAATAAACACGGTTTGAGAAAATTCATTTGAATGGTACCTTACATGCTTGGGATCTCGAAAGTCATTGCAGGTTTAATGTCCAAATTTCCAGTGAGACACACAAACCACAATGGTCAAAATCAAGTCTTACTTGACAGACTCAAATACAGGAACATGATTGTACACATTTTGCTGCCGGGCTCCTTAAAAATCATTGCTGGTTTTATGGGTTAAGAGTTGCTCCTTAGTGTACATCCAAAATTGCTGGGTTATGCCAGAAGGTCAAGATGACCTAAAGAATCAGTAAAGCATTCAAAAGCATACCCAGGAACAATGAATTTGAAGGCCAACCTAAAGATCTCAGCTTCAAGGCCCAACTTAAATCAAGAATATGAATTACGTAATTAACTGCTTTGGCTCAAAACCAATGTCCTTAAAGAAGAAGTAATTCCAGCAGCAGGAGATTGTGACCACCCATTCAAGAAATCCCCTGACTCAAAAGATGAGCAGTAATTATGTTGACTGCAGGACCAGATAGCAAACAACGAACAGGTAAGGGGAGAGAGGGAGAGAGGCAGATCCAAAGCCTACAGTTATGCCGGTATTCTCCAGACAGTGTGCTAGCTTTGTGGAATTACCTCCTAGCACCCAACCTGAGTCTTCAGTCCTGTAATTGGGACTCCTGCTCCTATTTGATAGGGGGCTGTTTATTTGCAGCCACACAAGAGATCCCTGGGCCCCCGATAAGGGCTTGATGAGCAAGCCCATGCCCCAGACCGCTAATGTGGCTCACCTGGCTTCTAGCTCCTCTGGAGTCAAGGTCCATTGTGTGGGATCGGACAGAGCTGCTCTGCTACCTCCTGCTATTTGCATTGCATCTTATGCAGCCTTTTTAGGTTTACTTGCTTTAACAGAAAGGGGCTCTTCATTTGGAAGCAGTGTTTGGGGCAGCACCAGCAGAGAATGCAGGTCCTGGGCTGAGTCAGGACTAGTAGATGACTGCTTGTCCTGGGAACAAAAGGGAGAATCATTCCCTTGAAAAGCCACTCAGGGCAGAGACATTGAGCAGCTAACAGCTCTTGCAGCAAGCTAAAAGCTGTTTCTAGCTCCAGACACTTGTGGCTGGAAGAGGAACTGCAGTGTCTACAAAATTAGAACAATGATAATGTTCAAGGGAGAGTGAGCTCAAAATTTAAGCTGCTGCTTAAAAAGTAATAGATTTGTGAGAATGACAGTATTTTCTTGGAAGTGATGGATTTGCTTTTGATTCAGGAAAAGGAGTGTTAAGTGTGATGAATAGAAAGTTGTATTTTTTTTGAGTTTCAGAGTTAAAAAAACAATCCACCTGAATGATATTAGGATCCCACTTCTGGAATAATGTTAGGTTCTGATAAATAAAAGATACCTTTGCCTGAATTAAGGTGCAAACAAGATCATATGCCAAACTCAATGGTTCAAATTTCACCTAACAATAAATGTGAGGTAGAGAGAGAGACAGAAATAGGGAGAGTAGCAGGGGAGAGAAAAATTATAGTCACCACCACATGGGTTCTTTCATGCAAACTTCTTGCACAGCAAGAGATATAAAATACCTTTCCACACCCTCCACACAAACCTCCACTTGCTCACCTACTCAGAATTTTGTGCATAAATCTGCTCAAGTTATGTGGTTAAAACAGATACTTTGTGGCTAAATTTACCTGGACAAACACCATAAGATTGGTCAAATTGTGTAAAAGAACTCATCATAAAGGTTCTGTATGACATAATGTATGTGCACATGGTTCTGAAACCCCAAGAAGTGCAGGTGATTTACAGAAGCAGAAAGCTGGTTGTTGTGGTCATGGCAGATAGGAGTTAATCCAACAGTCCTGAAAATCCTCCAAACCAGCACTAAATACCTATACTAAAGGAAAAAAAAAAAAAAAAAAGAAAAAAAGAAGAAACTCCAATGCCCTAAGGCTTAATTAATCAGAAAAGCCACAGCTTTAATGAGTCAAAGGAAAATAAAGATTCAGTACCACAAAACCTAGGGTCTTCACCATGACTTCTGCATCACACATGCAGGGTTCCTACAAACTACAGCAAGGAGAAATAACTGTTTGCTTGTCTTTGTTGATGCCATCAACCAGCTAGATTGAAACTCTCCCAGAAAAGGACAGCATGGAGGTTTTTGCCCTTCCATACCTGACAAAATACATGGTTTCCAGAGGACACCCTTTCATAAAATCCACTCATGTTTCAGGGAATTAGTTAAACTGATTTGGAAAAAAAAAAAAAAGAAGAGATTATAAAACACACTTCATGGTAGTACAAAATCCTCAAGTTAATGGAGATTCAGGGAAATCAAATCAAACCATTGGAAAAACCTGAAAGGAAAGAGTAACTGCAACATTTAAATTACCACAGATCTCAGAGGCTGATCCTCTACAAAAGCTGCAGCCAAGCTTAGCCTGTCTGAACAAAAAATGGCAAAGGTTCCCCCTTCAGAGCTGGGGTACTCCAGGCAACCTCGGACTCTTCTTTCAAGAGACCAATTTACAAATAAACAGGGCTGCAAACTGCCCCTTGGAAGGCAGCATTCTGTTTAGCATTTAGGTAGAAAGGAAGTGTGTTTAAAGAGGGTTTTAGTCAGCAAAGGGACAGATTTTGAATTACCTCTAAACCTAGCTTTGAACAGGCAAGGCATTACCAGTCTAGCTTTGGGATTAAATATTTCCATCAGACTATATCGTCACTGGGACTCCTGTGAAAATTATAGACACTCAAGAGAGGAGCTGAACAAATGGTGCTGGTGTTGTAATAAACCCTATCTCTGCAAGATAACCATCAGAACCCAGGAATCAAGGCCTCTCTTCGGAGAAGTGAGAACAAGAGGACACCATAAATCTGCCAAACAAGGATATAACACTGGAACAAACAGTTGATAAGGCCAAAGAAGAATTTTTCTTGAACTTTTGAGCTAACCTTTAGTTATTTGCATAGAAAAATATATATCCATAAGCTGAGGCATCCCCTTACTCAAATAAGCCCCTTCCCCACAAAGCATGCATGAGAAAATAAATGGTGCTATGCCTTTACAGGAAGGTGGGGAGATGTGCTCACGATGAATGTGGGTTTAGACTGTTGTGAAATGTTTCTCTTTCACAGTCTTGAGGCAAGGGGGTTAGAAATTAAAGGGTGATTGATTAAGAATAGCTGTTTAGAGGATGTATATTGCTTGACATTTGCTGTCCTGGTGAAGATAGGAGGAGAGAATGCAAGGATATTCTGATAAGAGAGGAACTGCTTGCAAATGCAGGTTGGAAGGAATGCCAGGCTTGCAAGGCTATTGAGATAGGAGGGGGTCCTCGACCCCAAACCAGCCTAAACTGGCTTTGTGGTTTGAACAGCGACCAAGAGACCAGAGAGCATGTGCAAGAAGAGAAGGTGAAAACTTCATCTCTGAAGGTGAGGAAAACTCATTTGCCTTCCTCCCGTGTGACCACCAGACTCAAGCTCAGAGGGACAGATGAGCTAATTATAATTTGAAGTGGGGATAGGCGGGACTAAGAAATTAATGTACATGAGCATATTGCGAAACTTCATGCATATGTAACATGTCAGGGAATAAATAGAGGGTTACTTTATGTCTTTGTGGAGATATCCCACACGCACCCAGCGCTGAATAAACACATACCTACTTTACAACTTTTATGAGTTGTGGAGTTTTTCCATGTATCAGTTTGAATGTATAAAAGCAGGTAGCTGGTCTACTGAGTGGGTGCTAGCTTTGGATTTACCATGTTGCACCAATCTCTGAGCAGACATGAAACAAATATCTCAACTCTGTGGGAATTGGCTTCTTGCATGCTGGGTAGACCCCGTATTTGGGGTTGCACTGGGACTCTTGTAGCTGGCAGTCATTAGCCTAGTTTTGCCCTTGTTTTGTCACAAAATGCTCTGTAAGGTCTCGAGTTCTCTGCAGTGTTGTACATGAGAGGAGAGGCAAGAAAACTGTAAGACTGCTTTAGGGCACTTGATAAGTTCTGTTCTTAAGACACTACACAATCCTGGCTTACTAGGTCCACAAATACTGAATATGCCTTAGCAACTTTTAAAAGAGTGTATTAACCTATACTGAAAGCATCCTTACTCAAAAGAAGAAGAACTGGAAAGTGTAACTGACAATGCACCTCAGAAGCAAAAGGCTTTCCTATGGTGAGTCCAGCTAGAAGTTGTTTGGCAACAGAATAGACAAATACAACTAGCATTTTAACTTATATACATGATGTTAGTGATTAATGGTGTTCAAATAGAAAGCAACCTGGAATCCCAACCTACAAATGAACCCCAAACTTTTATTTGGAACTTATGCAGACATTTGCATCATGAAAACACAGGTTGTTCTGGAAGTGAGAGTGGAAATGTGCTTGGGCAAGTGGAAATATGAGAAGAAACAGTAGAACAAGTACTAAAGTAATGGCATATATTGTTATCTAAGGTCAGAAGTTCACCTGGATCACAGTGCAACCTGTGGTTGGTTTCATCCAATGACCAGAGAACAAGAAAATGAAACCATGAGATAAGATGACAGGAAGATAAATGAACTGGGCTGGTGCTGGAATGGAACTAGAAAAGGAAAACAAAAGCAAAACAATGACCCAGCAGTGTTGCCTGAGATTCACGTGCAGTAAAACTAAATACCAAGATCAGAGTCACTGTTGACTCTTGAGGGCTAACCAAATACAGTTTGTTTTTAAGCAAGGAAGAGGACCTTAGGAAATGTAGACAGGATTCAGTAGTGGCATGTCCTGTCCAACATATTGTGTACAAACTGTACTTTTACAGATTACCTGGGCACACACATACTGATACTTCTGCTGGTGAAAATATGAGTAAACAGAGTCAGCTGATTTATGAAGTAGAAATCACTTTCCTTATCTGTAGGGTCTTGAAGTCAGTTTCGTTTCATTAACTGCTGTATAAGTTGGCAGGGAACCCAAAGAGAAGGCAAGAAGAGATCATTCCACCACCTCATCGTGGAAGGAAGCGGTTAGACTCATTCACTGGAAAAGAAAGAAAAGGTAGAAACCACACACAATGACTGATAATTTAGACTGAGTATAAAAAGCTGATTTCTCTATAGTCGCTGGGTCTGTTGATGCAGAAATTTGTGGTAGGAACACTAAGGTGTGCAAATACAAAATGTGTCTGAAAGCACCAGAAGAAACAAGTAAAACAGAAGGATTAAAGGAATTGTGACTGTTGACAGTACAGAGACCAGGTTGTTACCAAGACCCCAGAACATCAGGGAGCATACTGGGAAAAAGAAGGATGGAACTGAAGATGTGGAGAATGGCAGGAAGATAAGGAACAGTATTTGATCCATAAAATCTCCAGAGGGAGACACATGGAGGACGGTATCAGCAAAAATAGTTCAGGAAGGTTGGACAGAATGAAAGAAAAAAATATTTACAGTCAGTGCCAACTCAAGAAGTAGCTTGAAGAGTGAAAGGCACATTCAAAAACCACTTGTTTTTCCCCAGTCAAAAGAGACATGATGACCACTCTTCAGCTGATATTCCCTTATCATATCCAAGTCATCTTGACCAGACCACAGATTCTCTTAGTGATCTGGCCCAGACAAATGAAATATGACAGATATTCTTGTGGTTGTGTGTTTGATGCTATAAGACCAAGAATCAGTATTGTTTAAAACAAAAAGCACTCTCTCATTCTCATTTTGCTACATTAGCATCAACACAGACCAAGGGGTGGCTTATCGAATAAGGAAAATAAAAGCTCTGAGCAGATGAGTTATAGGTGTTGGCTGATAATAAATAGGTCAAAATAAAAAAAGAAAATAGAAGTTTTGTGGTGGAACACCCACCTGAATATAGCTGAAGAACAGGGGCTTGGTCATTGGACTGATGATGGCATGGCACACTGCACAGACCCTATCCATGGTGAGGATGGCCATCTCTGTGGTCACCTGTGCACTCCTGTAGTGAGTGCTTTGCTCACAATGTCTTCAGCCCCAATAGCAATCAGGTTTGGGATTAGCTTTGGAAACTCCCTTGGCAATACATGCTAATATACTCATTACATTAATAATCATACAGTTCCAAGGAAGAATAAATGCAGGTGGTGATCAAAGGCACATGGTGTTTCCCACGGACAGAAAAATATGCTTCACATGTGCTCATGATTAAACACATTGATTAATTACACAATCTTTAAATTACACATGAACACCATGTGACCATTGCTCAATCCTAACAGGGGCATTTAATGAGTGGGAATGGGGTCCTGTGGGGGTGCATCCTCACCCCCTCTTCTCTGGCCTGCTTGCATCTGCTCTGTGATCTCAATAACTGTGGCCTTGGCCTTTGTGTAGGAGCTGAGCAGTGAAGCACCCCTCGGCCATACTGGGAGCTCTTGCAAGGCTGGGGTGGGGGCAGCACTGACCCCACCAGGAACTGCTGCTGCCTGGCCAAGGTGGAAGAGGAGAGTAGGAATAACCTATCATCCTCTGGCAGCCCAGAAACACCCCTTATCTGAATTGCAGCCTGAGTGGAACAGTGGAGCCCTTAATGGAATTTTGAAAATTTCAGTAATTGCCAGTCTTGGATTGCAGTCAGAAAATTTACTGGTGACAGAAGCAAATCATCTCAGGACCCTATAAACAGATTTCCTAAGTAAGACCCTGTTGGAGATATGATAGAAATTCGTGCCTATGAAACATAGATATATGTATTAAATGTGGTATTAAAGGGGGGGGACCAAGGTGTAATCCTAGGATGATTAGACCACAGCTGGCTGACAAGGGAGGAACGCAGCATTAACATACGAAGGAAACTCATCTGCACAGGAGATGTACCTATGTGATGTACCAGGTGATGATGGCCCATGAAGATACATATCCCAGATAACCAGGGCCATCAGCACCTGAATACAGGATTCCAGGAATACATGAATACAGGATTCTGGGAATCTGAGAAGGAACATCAATCCCTTCCCGTACAGGGTTTTGTGCAGCTTCAAGTAAAGAAAAGAACCAACAGGGATATGAAAAACTTTGAAAAGAGATAAAGGGACTCAGCCACAGGCAAGAAAAGAGTATAAGAGCCATCCCTGCAAAGCAGCAGGTGTGGACTGAGGGGGATTCGGTGCCATAAAGGCAGGATCTGCGTCCACCCAGCCTGTATTCCGGGGTCTGTGCTGTCATTTTTTGGGTGGCTGTCGAGGCTGTAATATGGTCATGGATAAATTGTCTTTGTTTTTATTTTTATTATGATTGGGTCAATTTTTATTTTTACCTATAACAGACCCTTTCAGCTCTTCTGAACTGCAGTGGGCTGCACCAGCATCTCCCTCTGAGTGGGACCTCTCAGTGTGTGAACTCCCAATTTGTGAAACTTGGAGGACCTTTGGCTGGTAAAGAGACCTGGGCTGATATCCCAGCTACTGAAGGCTCAGCCCCTGCCATTGAGAAACACCAAAAGGCATTAGATGTGGGTGTTTCACTTATTCTTGAGGGAAATTCTTAATAGGTGTGCCTTTGTAAATATACATATCTTTGTGTGTGTGTGTGTGTATTGAGTTGACCATTCTACAGCAAATATAGTAGACATTATCATCTTGAATCCATAACTGTCATTGTTCTAATGATTGTAATTGATTATTGGTTAATTTAACATTTAAGGGCCGCTAAATCCTTTAGATTTAAACTGTTGACCAAGTCCAAGCCTAAGTTTGTATCCAGCTGCACCCAGACTCGTCTCTGAGAAGGAGTTTAGAGAGGATCACCCTTACCCTTTTCTATCTTTCCCCTTTTACATCCCTGCCCTCCACGTAAATCACTCTAAATTGGTTCTATTTTGCTTTTTGTTTATACGTATTATGCATATAATAAGGAGTAGGGTGAACCTTGTCATCAAATTTTGTTGTGCTTTTGCAAATTCATATTGAAATCTGTTTTCACCAAAACCTTTGGTGGTGATTCTTTAAGCAAGTGAAACCACAGGTTTGACAGGTCCAAGGCAGAAAGAGGCTCTAAGACAATTGAAATTGGCAACTTTTTAAGCTGCAAGACTAAAAATGCCAGATTCGATTTAGCCACCATGCCAACAGCATTGCCAAAAGAAATATTCTTGCCACAAAAGAAAACCCATCAGAAATGCAATCTGATCCCAGCTACAACCCCCAGAAAACCAATCAGCTGCAAATCAGGTGATACATTCCATGTTTGGAAATACTTAGACAAAACAAATATTCCTGGTCAGAGATCCTGAAATCCGCTTTAAGGCATAGCTTATCTGATTACCTGGGAGGAAAAGTTTATTTGATTTGGTATTGCCTGAACAGGAAAATACTTCTGAAAATTCATCTCTTGTCCCAGACAGTTGCATATTACAACAGGCTTCAAGTGGAAGTAATGGGAGACAATACAAACCTCAGAGGTGTATTTGCCCTTACTAAGGTGAAACTGAAATAGCATGATTTTAGAGTGGTAGTGATTATTCTGCACATATGATTCTGAGACAATGGTGCCTGTGCTATCAGCATTCACTATTATATTTGAGTTATAACTGTTGAAATAAATGGGCAGGAGATCTTTCTCCTTACCCTGCTTGGGGCATGTGGCCTTTGTTGCTGTTGTTCCCATCTTAGGTATACATCTGAAGATGGTTCCTGTCAGTCACACACATCCCCAACAGACCCCACACGTGCTCATGTTGCAGGTCCCTTGTGCAATGTTTGAATTACAGGGCCCTGGTTTTCTTTGACATTGGGCTGCAGCATGCTCCATTTCTGTGGGCTAAAGAAATACGTTCTACTAGTACAATTTATTGCTTGCATAGCTAATGTCTTAACAGCAAAGCATTGCTGTCAGTCGGGTGGCAATGGTAGCAACATGAATAGTTTAAATAATATAATTTTTACTGAAAAAGCATACTAATTTGCAGTTAAAACAGCTGTATGGAAACTTCCTAGTAGCTGTCTCTGTTCTGTGGTGTTAGAATCACTCTCCCAGCACCCCTCTGGCCCCAAAGGCTGACCATGAAATAGGAGATTTGTTGGTGTCTCTTGTTCTTCGTTGGAAGAAATTTGATGCTGGTGGTGGAAACTTCCTCTCTCTAGGGTCTGTGCTTGGATTTATTTTTATATATTTTGTAACACGCACCACATCTTCCTCTTTCTTCATTGCTTCACAATTTCTTATTATAACAAAATTCACTGTCTGGTTTATTTTATATTGTGTTAAACACTTGCTCTTTGTTTTCTCTCTTTTTTCCCCCTCTCCTTAAAACTGGTTTTATCCAGTTCCCAAGGCTACATTCTTTTAGTGACCAATAATACTGAGTGCCAGTAATATGTTTATGACCTTGGGGTCTCTGGTGTCATCATGTGCCTGGACAGACAAGGCCTCTGCTATCATCCTGCACTCCTACTCTTCTAGGCAATTCCAGGTCACAGACACAGAATAATGACCTATTTGCACTAACCATAGTTGCACAAAAAAATGCTACAACAGTATAGTGTACAATTGCTGAAAGTTAACTAATGTCAAAACCAGTTAGATAATACTATATGTAATCTGATTGTTAGGCAACTGCTGTTACAGCTAAACAAACAAATGCAGAGCCCCTTGCAGGCCAAAACAAGCTCAGACAAAGCAACACTTGGCAAATCTCAGCCTTGAAGCAGTACAGAGCTAAACTGATGCCTCCTGCCTCTGTACCAGCAAACACAACACCAATTTAGCTGGGCTTCAAGGCTGCACCATCAAAATACAGTGTCCTGACAGCATTTCCATTTGTGACTCCGTGGGTTTTACATCTATTGAGATACAATTCCCTGGCAGCATGGCTCATGTTTTTTCTGATGTAACTTGATGTGCTTTAATATACTATATCTTGATAGTTTTATTTGAGTGTGGAGTTTTGATAGTCTTAGCACACTCAACCTTCAAAATTCAGTTTATTTATTAATGGTAATGCAATAAATACATACAACACCTTTTTTTAGCTGTTTTTCCTTAATATCTGTCTCATTATGGCATATTACTGGTATGAGTATAAATTTGATTCTGTTCAGGTTATGATTCCATGCCCTAAGAAAGGAAGGACCAAAACAAGATTGCACAACCACTGAGAAAGAATATCATGTGGGTAGAAGGATTTGGAGCATGAATTTATAATTTCAGCACAAGCAAAATGTGGCTGGCTGTTGGGAGTTCAGTGTTAAGTGCATTGGATGTGCAGCAGTGAACTCCTGGGCAGATGATCCCAGAATGCAGGCCTGACAGTGATTTTAGAGGTCATGAGGTGATGAAGGGATGAGTGGTTTGAGATTCAGGTTATTGAGTGCAGGGATTATGATTCTGGATATTTGCTTGAGCCAAAATGCGGTGGAGAGATGGGAAATGGGAAGATTATTTCAATAAGGATCCCTGTAAAGAGATTAATAAATGGATGAATCAGTCTAGGAACCATTTGTGGATCAGATGTGAAAGCTCATCAGAGAAACAGGATTAGGAAACGGAATGAAAGAATGGTGAATATGTCTGTTAGAGAGACTGCCAGCCTGAAGTGTGTGATGCAGTCACTAAAACCAAACATCAGTGCCCAACAGAAAACAGGAAGATTAAGAAAACAGGAAACTGGAAACTGGAAATACACCCCACATGTGTGACTCCACAAGTTACTGACTCAGCTGGAGGCCCTGGCTTCAAGGGTTTAGTGACCATGACCAACCTCCAAGGTCAGAGGATGAAGCAACAGTAGCAAGCGTTGACCTTTGGCTATCCTGACTGAATAAGTGCATGAAAATGTTACAGAGTTGGTACAAAGACAGTAGAGAGGAGTGGGAAGAGATTAAATTACTGATTATCCCTGATCTTGATACTTTAAGAAACTCAGGTTGATTGGCATTGGGGATTTAGTTCTTCAAAACCCTTTTCTGCAATGCAGATGCTGTTCATTATGCCCTCAACTTCACTAGAAACTCCTTCAGAGTGAGATATTTTAACCTGGATAACTGAGTTGCATCAGGAATGGTCAGAGATGCAAAATAAAATAGGAAAATGCAAGAACAGAAATGATGGAAGTGGAGGTGCCCTTTTGAATATGCATATATGCAACTTTGTGCTTGAAGTTTTTGACAGAACACAGTTTCAAGGATAAAGGTGAAGGTCCTGCTGTGACTATAAATAGGATGGGTCATCTATAATATCAAATCAATGAAATGCCATAATGAAAAATGAGTACTTGCACCACAGTTAAAATGGGTAGACTACTAAAAATATTCTGCTGGCTTATATCCCTTTGATAGCTGTGAAAAACGAGGTTCACTCTCCTGGTAAAATTAAAAAATATAATAAAGGACAATAGGAGACAAAGATGACAAAGCAAAGTTTAAGGGCTGGGTGTTTGGCATTCAGCCAAGAGCACAGCTGCTATTTCAGGTATTTACATACCACTTCTATTGCGTCAGCCTATTCCATATTCATAAACAATCATGCATATTTAGACTTTTCCCCAAACTAGTTTACTGTTCCAAGAACTGTTTAGCATGTGCCTTTTTAGAGCATGAGTATTCCTTGGCTGTGGTTTTAGTCCATTCTTGTTATCACCTCCAGATTGGGCTTTGGTCCACACTTTCTACAGGTGGTGGGTGCTGATAGTTGGCATATCAGTAGCAGGGGTCTTCATCATACGTTCTTTGGATGTTAGCCCAACCAAGCAGGAAGTTCAACTACCACAAGCATAACTATATCAGCTATTTCATTACTATGTCTAAGTTTAGTTAACAACAGAAATAAAAACTATATCTTTATAGTAAAGTTAGTTTAACATTATACACATAGCATCCATTTTAATATCTGTGAAAAGCCAGTATTATAATGAGTATTTATGATAATAGCCATGCTGTTCACTGCAAGGGGAGGACTTGGAAATATTGGCAAGGAGTCAAGGACAGGGCTTGGTGTGCACGACCCAGTCTCAGTTCACAAACACGAACATCCTGTGCCTGCTGACAACCATCAGCTCACAGTGACCCCAGCTTCTAATTACTGCAGCACTGAATTGGTTGATGTGCAAGCGTGAGAGTGTGATAATCTGCTGTCAAAAAGGAAGGAGTGTGTAACTGGGAGCAGGGACAGCACTGAGCTGAACCTGGGATGCCTTGCCCAGCTGGCTGCTTTTGCCATGGCCAGGGGGGCAGGGCTGGCTGCTGGGTCAGGCACAGCCCCAGGGTGTGTCAGCAAGGGCCAGGGGATGGACCCAAGCAGCCCGTGATGCGGATCCAGGTAATAAACCTGTTTAATAGATGCTGTTTAACAGCATCTCCATAACAAGCGAAACACTGTTTCTTTCAGTGAAAACAGAATTTTCACCTAGTATTAGCGAAGACCACGGAAATAACAAGTGTGGGAGTATGTCTGGGAGCTTTTTATTCTGAGAATTCATGTCTGCCTTCATTATTCTGCGAATCATGGAAAGTCAGTGCAATGCATCAGTAATGTTTTTTGTGTTCCAAGATGCGGGGAACAATACTGTTACTGATGGTGGGTTTTCATTGGAATAAAATTAAGTTTGTATGGACTACAAATCACAGTGACCTAACCAGTTTATTCAGACTCAATCTTGTCAAAAATCAACATAATATAGAGCAATTATAAATGGAATCTAAGAAGGCAGATGAGCTAAAACACCCAAATTATACATGCCATGGACTGCATGTGAACCCAAGACAGAATGGATATTCAAACCAGGACATGTTTAGGCCATAGTACCTTCATTTTAAAATGCCATCACTGATAATCACTCCCAGTCCTAGTGCCAAAAGATCCCATCCTTCTTTGATTTTTACCTCATATTATATCTAATTATCCATTTGTTAAAAATGTGAAGCTTGACTCAGCCAATAGATTAAGCAGTAATTCAATTTATTAATTAATATGGTAGCATATGAGCGAAAACAGCGCTGGGTACAGTGGTGGGGGTTTCCCCTCCAACTGCACACTGATTGCTGCGCTTGCTGGTATTTATTAATAATATTCATGCATATTAATAAACTGCTTTCTCAGCAGTTTCTATTTCCAGTTTTTGACTTCGCAATTCTATACTTCAGGATTGTAAATCTGTGATGGTGATGTTTAGTTCCTTTCCCATTTCTAGACTCTATTGTGATTTATTCCAGGTTTCAATATCCCAGGATGTATATCCCAGGATGTGTATCCCAGATGTGGGGTCCAGTTTCTATTTTCTAGGACCATTAATCTATGATAGTGATGTCCAGCTTCCCTTTTGGAAATCGTTAATCAGCGACGTTGATGTCCATATTCCTTTTTCAGGATGTTTTCACCATTTCATTAGGAGCTTGGTTCACTTCCCTCTTTTGTTTAAATCCTTTATACATTCTAAAGCTACAGTTTAAAAATCCTCAAAACAAAGTAACATTCTAAAGCTATAATTCAAAAGTTCATATTACAAAACAGCTTAAGACTTAATAATAGTTAATTGCATACAAAAGATTGGTTCAAAGGCCTTCTTCCATGCTTCGCTTTCCTCGGTTCTTTATTAGAACTCATCTTTATAACTGTCCCATGGCTGTGTTCCACACATTTCACAACTGCAATTACACAAGCTACCTTTATTTACCTGACACAAAACACATCTTTGTATTTCACACATTTGTTCTTTTCACTGCTCCTGCACACACCTGCCTGTCTCTGTCCAGATTCCTCCCAGAAAAACCCAACACTTCCCATAGCAATTCTTTCTAATTTACCTTAATTCTGCTACTGCTGATGTTCCTTCTCAACCTGGTGTTTCCAACACTGTAACCTTTGCAATTTGGCCCAATGCAGTGTAATGCATATAATTGCTGGACTGCATCAGCCTTCGAGTAGAGCATCCTGACACCACCTTCCAATAATTAATTCATGATGGTTATGTTTCATGGACTCCTTTACTTTTTCAGTGTGCTCTCCTGCCCACAGTTCAGCCATGGCACACACCAGGACTCAGTATACTGAATTCCTGTGGATTACAAGGTGTAGGTTTCCATAAATCAAGCACACAGAGGGACAGAAAGTTATCTCTTTTACAAAGTAAAATTCACATGAACCCATCTAATGCATAGTCTCTGCCTACCTTATGCATATTTATTAGGGGATGTGACCTTACACAATGCTTAGGTGATTTGGGTGAATCTTATCAGTTAAAAAAAAACAAAGCTCTTCCTTAAGCAACTTCTATTTTAAAAGTTATCTGACAACATCAGTTATGTTTACAAAAGGTGAGAAAATTCAGCCTGGGGGGCAGATACCTTGACTCTGAGAGTGCTGGTCACACCTCACTGTATTCCAGTTCCTGTTTGTACAGGATACTGTGCAAGTATCCTTTACCAGGAGAGGTCATGCCTGGCAGTGGAGGAAGGGGCAGGGGTGCCACACCAAGAGCACTAGGCTGGGAGGTATGCTCTGGCTGCTTGGAATCTGGAGAATGCAAAGGTCAAGGATCCCCAAAAGATTAGGCACTGGCTGGCAAGGAAACCATAACGCCTTGGGCAACAAGTAAACCAATACACAATGAGCATCCCAAGTGCATCTGCTGCAACAGATTCCTGATATCTCTGCTGTGATGGGAAGCTGTGAGGGTGTGCAAGGGTAATAGAAATGTAGCATGATTTTGAGTTTGTTTTGATTCAAAAACAAGTTTTAATTCCTCATTTGCATGGGTCCTTGAAACCTGTTTGGCATGTTGAGGACATTCAACCCTGTAGCAACTGATTTTCAGATGTATATCTCAAGCTGGAAGGGACTCATAAGGACCATCAAGTCCAACTGTCTGCTCCTGGTTTCAGGACTTTCTGAAACCAAACCATATGACAAAGAGTGTTGCTTAGGTGCTTCTTGAATTCAGACAGACTTGGAGCCACAAGCAATTCCCTGGGAAGCTTGTTCATAGACTGGCCATCCTCTCAGTGAAGAGCCTTTTCCTAATGTCCATTCTGGACTTCCCCTCACACTGCTTTGTTCCATTTCCCATTACTGGTCACCAGAGAAGAGATAGCATCTCCTCCTTCAATGCTCCCATTGGTGGTGCATTCCATGCCTCCTCAGGCTGCTCTACAATCTCAGCAATTCTCTTTAGGACTAAGCCTTGAGGCATGACTTAGGCATGAAGTCATTGAAGCTTCCCTCAATCTTACCAGAAACTCATGCATGACTATGGTGGGAAGGCATTGTCCTTAGCAGAAGCTTCTGTTGCCTAACAAAGGACAAGAGATAATCAGCCATGCCCTGACAGCCTTGGAACATTATCTGCCTGAATCATCCTGAAGACTGACAGATGACTGAAGCCAAGCATTTTGCAACCCTGTGAGCATCAGTCTTAAGTGAGACCCTCAGAGCTCTCCTGGACTGCAGCAGGCTTTGTGTCCCAGCCTCTGACTCCAGTGGGACACCTCTGAGAGCTGCCAGCTCTCACACTGCTACTTGGAGGACCATCTCTGAAAGCTGACAAGGGGGCCTGTGTTGATATGCCACTCTTCAAGGCTCAGCCTGCTGAGAGATGTAAAGGCATTCCACATGAGTATTTCACTGACCTTGGCATGGGGGGAATTTTAATAGGTACCTTTGTACACGTTGCCTTCTGTCTGTCTGAGTGGCTTTAGACACCCTAGAACAAGTACTGTATGAATATTGCGAAACTAGAAAACAGAGAAGAGAGAGGGGGAGAGAAAGAGATATCAAGCAGATCCACCATCCATAGAGCCAGGGATGTCCCATTGGTCCTTCCTCACCCAGGGCTTCTCAGTGGTGGGGTGATACTTGTTCCTTTGGTGGTCCCACCTTTATACAGGCCAAGTTCTGAGTATGGATGGAAGGGTGTTCCTTATTTACATGTGAAGTGAGGTTGGGTGTGTCTTCATGGCATGCAAAAGTGAGGGTAGGCAAGGTCCTCTTTCTGAGAATGCTTCCTCCAAGGTTTTGAGGGACTTCTGTTGGTGTACTGTCTGTCCATAATAGGGGTGATTTTTGTTTAATCAGTGGTATCTGTATGAGTAGTTGCTTCCTTTCACACTTGCCACAGCAGAAATTTTTGTCTGGATGCATTGACCAGGATGTTGTAACCAGATAAACTCTCCACCAGGCTGGAATGGCAGCCTTCCTGTTGCAAATTCCTTCTCTTTGTGCTTATCTTATTGCAAGCCCTTCCCTAGACTTAACAGTGTTTCAGATAAGCAACTGTGCTTTTTAACTCCCCACAGTCCCCAAGTTCCCACATATAACCAGGATTACCCTATCCCAGGTGTTGAATCCAGCAGTTGCTCTTGATATATTCACAGAGCTGGATGATTGCCAAAGCTCTCCAGTCAATCTAGATCTCTCTGTAGGATATCTATAGAAGTGGGTTGTGAAATTTTGAGAGTGGTTGGTGGTCTCAATGCTTTGGTCAACAGCTCATGTCTGCTTCTTGACCTTGTCTCAGCGCTTGCACTGTCTTTTGTGTGTGTAGGCTCAGAACAGGGAAGTGGGCCCCAGAAAGGTGCTGCTCCTCCTACATGTGGATTTCCTCTCCTGCCACATCCTGTTCTACTTTGCCCACTTGCACTATAGTGGGTACTGCTGTTTCAGACACAGCAGAACATGAACTCCTTGGTGCCCAGGCTTCTGCACAGGCCTAGCCAGAACAGGACATAACGATGCTTTACTAGTCCAAAGAAAGGAACAGTGTATTTCAAAGAAGCAGATAACAGAAGGTAAAAGTATACACACAAGATGCTAAATTTAGCTGGAACCAGTGGATAAACACATAATGAGGGATATAGTGGCTTTTGTGGCACAGCCATGCGAAAAGAAGGCACAGCACACGCCCTAAGAGAAGCTCAGGACAGGGTCATCTGTAACACTGTGGGCACTTGGTGAGTAGGACCACCAGAAACCACCCTTCAGATAACTCTCTACAATCATAAGAAGACTTCTAGTAAGAGGCAGATGCATGGAAATTAGTTCTAGGAAAAGTGATGTTTATGCCTTGGCCAGGAAGTACACTGTAATCCATACGTATAAGCATGGTGGAATAAATGCTTCGTTGTAAAGTGTCATGACACACCTAATTAGAGGAAATATCCTCCAGGTGATCAGCAATGCAATAAGGAATGCCTGCTTTCTAATACTTCAAGACTATGACAGAAAATTTCTTAAAAACAAAAAGGACCAGGCTTTAACATGATGAAATTATTGACAGCCAGTTATAGGCCAGGTGTGTCAGCCCAGCAACTTTAGAGACCTTATCTGTAGTATCACTTGTTGGTTGCTTTATAAGGAAATTTTTCTGCCACATCCTCACCTGTGCCATTGTTCTTCACATCCTTGGAATGCTGGACTTCAGCACTGTTGAGTTGTCACCAAAATGCAGGAATAAAACTCCCTAACATCAATGTAGTTTTAAGAAGCAGGCATTACCTCATGATGGCGCAGGATGCACTGGGATAACTCCAGTGAATTTTTATTAGTCTCCAGTTGTATGAGCAAATGGCATGAAAGAAACTTATCCAACATAAATTTTATGTTGATAGGAAAAAAATATGCTAATATTTTCACAAACAACTCGATGGGTGGGGGTCTTCACTAGTGATAGGAGAAATAGTGTTATTGTCTCCAGGAATGACTGAAAGAACCAGTCAGGTTATAGAAGAATGGATGTGGGGGCCTTTAGGGGAAATGGGTCTTCATGTCTTTATGAACATCAAGCCGAGCAAGTTACAGAACCCAGATAGTTGGACCCAGAGAGTTTGATTTTCTGAGCTTGAGAGTAATAGGAGAAAGAGGTCTGCACAAAGTCTATTGCAGAACTCCGACAGCCTGAACTTGAGGGAAAAATGACCACGCATGTTCAAGAAGGAATTTGTAGTAGGTGACTCAGTAAGTCCATGCTTTCCTAGTACCTCAGCCAATGGGGAAAGGAACATGGCAACCTGTGGTCAGGAGTTTAGGATAAAAGGAGGCTGTGCCCTCCAAAACCTCAAGATACACTTCACGGGGGTATTGCCCAGTGTACTCTCTCCCTGTACTGGAATTTGCTGGACTCCTCTCTCCTTTACAGACACTGACTTTTCCACACAATGTGAATAAGCAGATGCTTCTTTATTTTGGTGCCAGGAAGACAGGGAATAACTCCTCCTAGCATGTTCTACTTAGTAAACAAAATCCATCTACGTGATATAGTTTTCTGCTGAGTCATCATTACATAAGTTCTTTTATATTTATGCATAATATGCCTGCTCTTAAATTTAACCTTAACCATAATTCATTTTGCTAGTTAAGTAACTTCACCAACATTCCTACTTTAAGACAACTGGGGCATCTCTACTGAGCTCTACTGATTGGAATCCTTGCTCTTCCAATCAAGATGGGAAGGGTAGGGGGTTTCCAAGCAGCATAACTGCTCTGCACTATGGTCTGCAGCTTCTTGAACAAAACATATGACTTTCATTAGCTTCTTGGCAAGGTTTCTGCTGCATATTTTAAACACAGCAGTCCTGACGTTCCTATACCTTATACTTCACAATTTTCTACTTGTAATTGTTATATTTGCCCAATTATCCAAAAAAAAAAAAAACCAAGCCAAGCAAAATTAAATGTAACAGCATTTTTAATTAAGTAGATTAAAATAATAAAGTTGAATACACTTGACATATTGACAATATAATTTGGTTAAAATAAGGAATAATTTGGTTCTTATAATAACATATAAGCAAAAATAACCGTGTGGGGTACAGAGTGCAGGGCTTGACCCCTGTCACCTCACATACAAGCTTGTCAAGCCAAAATTTCCCTTTTTATGCTGTATGTCATTACCATCTCCTCCCATTATCGATTCGTCACACTTGTATCGCCACCCTCATCATCCCCTTTACCATGCATGCTCCACTATTCTTTTAAGTGGTTGCACCACTCTTTGGGGGTCTTTTTTGAGGAAGGCCTCTCCTCTGCTTCGGTGACCTTTGGTTCACCGTTTGGATTACACATGCGCACCAAGCCAATATTATGTTCTAACATTAAAGCAATAAATCTCGTATAATTAGCATTCTCGTGGTGTCCAATCAAATTTTCCTCTCTTCCAACTAAATTTAGTAAAAGTTATCTCATGCTTCTTCCTGTTCTGAACATCTGCATGAGAAGGAGGAGGGGAGCCCCTCTTCTCCCTTTCTTTCTTGGCCTTACACCTTTAACTGTTTTATTATTTCCAAATATTAATTACTGTATCAATATTGATTACTGTTTCAATTTTATCAGCACTGTAATAAGTAGTACGAGCCAAAGCGGAGCAGACACTCTGGGCCGCCCAGCGCTGTCCTTGCTTATTCTTGCTTGCAAAAATAATAAAGATAATTATATGATCCTTAAATTCAGTGGACTTGTTCATCACAATTTGGTGCCGTGTCTCGGATCCAGAAAACAGGGTCCGTTCGAGAATCCTGGGGAGGCACCCCACCATCTGGTGGCCCAGGTCTTCTCACCTGACCCCTCATCTGGACTGACGGACCTAAATTTGGGAATAAGAAGGAAAAACACTGGTAACCCTGTAAACTTTGTGCACAAAGATCTGAGCGACGATGTAGGACCCGTGAGTATACAAGGCGAACCGCATGGTTGGGGTTGGGATCCCAAGGCACGGTGAATGAGACGTCCACCTGCGGATGATGCAATTGGGACCCTCTAGTAGTGCGGTTCTCGTAGCCCACCAGGGAGCGAGCCACAACCGAGGGGTTTTTTGTGTGTGTGGAGGTGCCTTGGAAGATGGGACAGAAGAAGAGCAAGCCTTCTGATCCCATGGGGGAGGGTCCCCGGTTACCCCCAATACCTAAGGACGGTCTGTTAGGATTAATGATCAAGTATTGGGATGACTTTCCCTCCAGAAAAGGGAAGGATAAGGCAAAAATGATAAATTATTGCATGGAAGTATGGGGAGGTAAGAATCTGGATTCAGAAAGTATATACTGGCCCGTTTTCGGATCCTCCGAGGATTGGGTTTGTGAAGCCCTGAACATTTATGTGAATTCTAAAGAGCCAGTGAATCCAGAGGAGAGTGAATATGCTAAATTATGGTTGTTAGAAAGCAATGAGTGAATGACTAGGTTGTTCCCCCTTAAGGGAAGTCAAGGGGAGGAAGACAAAAAGAAAAAGTCTCGACCAGAGGAATGTGTTTCTATTTATCCTCTCCCATATATATCACCACCAGCTCCCCCTGAGCCCCTCCCAAACACACTCCCAGCATCGGCCCCTAATAGACAACAGATGGCGGACTCCCCGGATTGCAGAAGGCGTACTCGGAGTCAGATGAGAACAGTAATTGAGGAAGGAGAGGGCAGTGGGTTGTTCCCTCTCAGAGAAATAGCATTAGGAGGACCCCAGGCTGGGATGGCGTTTGTCACTGTCCCCTTGAACTCGGGAGTTTAAGAAAGAGATGGGAAAATTATTAGAAGACCCTATAGGAGTAGCAGAAAGAGTGGATCAGTTCCTGGGGCCAAACATATATACTTGGGTAGAGATGCAGTCCATTTTAGGCATCCTATTTACAACAGAGGAGAGAGGGATGATTAGAAGGGCAGGGATGAGGATTTGGGACACCCAACATGTTCAAGGTCCCTCAGCTGATGTGAAATGGCCCTTGCAAAATCCCAACTGGAATAATCAAGACTCCAACCATCGTGGTCATATGCAGGGCTTAAGAACCATCATAATCCAGGGTATACAAGAAGCTGTGCCCCGGGGACAAAATATAAGTAGGGCATTCAAAGAGTGCCAAGGAAAAGATGAGACCCCCACTGAATGGTTGGAAAGATTAAGGAGGAGTTTTCAGTTATACTCAGGGGTGGATCCAGAGACGCCAATGGGGCAAGCACTCCTTAAAACACAGTTTTTCGAACATCCTCCCTACATCATGGGAGGATGTTTGAAAGAAATTAGAAAAGTTAGAGGATTGGCAGGATAAAGGACTCGATGAATTGCTTAGGGAGGCTGAGAAGGTATATGTTAGACGGCAGGATGAGGCACACAAAAGACAAGTTCGGATGATGGTGGCAGTAGTCAGGGAGGGACAGTGAAACAACCCTCCACCACGGGAAAGAAATGGCACAGAAGGTATATGTTAGATGGGAGGATCAGGCACACAAAAGACAAGTTTGATGATGGTGGCGGCAGTCAGGGAGGGACAGTGAAACAACCCTCCACCACGGGAAAGAAATGGCATGAGGAGAGGTCCCCGGGATTTAGGAGGACCTCCAACTGGAGGGAGAGAAGGAGTAGTATGCTATTATTGTGGTGGAAAAGGACACATGAGGAGGGAATGTCGAAAGAGGCTTAGGGATAAGAAGATGTTAGAAGAGGAATAGGGGGGTTGAGGGCTCTATCTATTGGGGACCCAAATGTCATCTGAGCCCTTGGTAAAACTTAAGGTGGGTCCCCAGCAAACCCCCATAACCTTCCTTGTAGATACAGGGGCCGAGAGATCAACAGTTCAATCTTTGCCCCCGGGATGTAAGATTTCACCTTCTACAGTACAGGTTATTGGGGCAAAAGGAGAACCCTTCAAGGTTGCTGTAATTAAAGATGTCTTAATAGAATCAGAAAAGAAAATAGGGATAGGATCACTGTTACTGGTCCCTGAAGACGACTGCAATTTATTAGGAAGAGATTTAATGGTGGAATTAGGGATAAATATAAATATTGAAGAAAAACAGCTGAAAGTCAGGTTGTGCTCCTTACGGGTCACTGACGAAGAGAAAATCAACCCAGAAGTCTGGTATACCCCTGATACAGCAGGAAGACTGAATATAGAGCCCTTCACAGTCAACATTCAAAACCCAGAAATCCCAGTAAGGATAAAACAATATCCCATATCAGATGAGGGGCGAAGGGGACTAAAACCAGAGGTAGAGCGGTTAATACAACAAGGGCTCTTGGAACCTTGCATGTCTCCCTTCAACACCCCCATCTTACCTGTAAAGAAACCAGATGGAAAATACTGATTAGTACATGATCTAAGGGAAATAAATAAGAGAACCATTGCCCGGTTCCCTGTGGTAGTAAACCCCCATACATTGTTCGGTCAATTGAAACCTGATGATCACTGGTATAGTGTTATAGATTTGAAAGATGCCTTTTGGGCGTGCCCCTTGAAAGAAGAATGTAGAAGAGAACCATTGCCTGGTTCCCTGTGGTAGCAAACCCCCATACATTGTTCAGTCAATTGAAACCTGATGATCACTGGTATAGTGTTATAGATTTGAAAGATGCCTTTTGGGCGTGCCCCTTGAAAGAAGAATGTAGAGATTATTTGCATTTGAATGGGAAGATCCTGATACCCATCGAAAACAACAACTAAGGTGGACCGTGCTCCCACAAGGATTTGTCAAATCCCTGAATTTGTTTGGGCAGGCACTAGAGCAAATAATGAAATCCTATACCCTGAACCAGGGAATAACCATTGTTCAATATGTAGATGACCTGTTAATTGCTGGAAAAAGAGAGGAAACAGTTAGAGAAGAAAGCGCGTGAAATCCTATACCCCGAACCATCCAGGGGCTGAAGGTGTCCAAAAGTAAATTGCAATTCGTAGAAGAAAAAGTGAAGTACCTAGGACATCAACTTAGTAAAGGAACAAAAACACTAGACCCAGAGAGGGTTAATGGAATACTCTCCCTTCCTCCCCCAAGAAATAAAAGACAAATCAGGCAATTATTGGGTCTTGTAGGATACTGCAGACAATGGGTTGAAAACTTTAGTGGCAAAGTAAAATTTTTGTATGAAAAACAAACTGCTGAAGGTTTGATGAAATGGACTGAGAAGGATGAAATCATTAGAACAATTAAAAGAGGAATTGGCTAATGCTCTGGTGCTAAGCCTTACAGATGTGAGGAGACCTTTTTATTTGTTCGTTAACACTGAGGCAGGAATACCATTTGGGGTACTGGCTCAAGACTGGTCCAGCAGGCGAAAACCAGTAGCATTTATTTCTAAATTACTAGACCCTGTAAGTAGAGGATGGCCAACATGCTTGCAGATTATAGTGGCAACAGCCCTCTTAGTGGAAGAAGCTCTCAAAATTACCAATGGAGGAGAACTGAAAGTCTTTACCCCCCATAACATACGGGCAGTATTGCAACAAAAGGCAGAAAAATGGATAACAGACTCAAGACTTTTGAAATACGAGGGCATTTTACTGTCATCCCCTCGGTTGATACTTGAAACCACCTCTCTGCAAAACCCCGCTGAGTTCTTGTTTGGGGATCCACAGGGGAATTTAACTCATGATTGCTTACCTAGCAGAGAAAAACAAACAAAAGTTAGGCTGGACCTTGAAGAGGAAGAACTGGAAGGGGGAGAAAGATTATTTGTGGATGGGTCCTCTAGAGTTGTTGAGGGAAAGCGAATCTCTGGATACGCGATTGTGGGAGGCGAAAATTTAGAAATAATAGAATCTGAACCTTTGAGTCCTAGCTGGTCAGCCCAGGCCTGTGAGCTATATGCAGTATTGCAGGCTCTAAAATTCTTGGAAGCTAAGGTTGGGACCATCTACACAGATTCAAAATACGCCTTTGGAGTGGTGCATACTTTTGGAAAAATTTGGGAAGAAAGAGGGTTAATAAACTCCCGAGGAAGAGAATTAATACATCAGGAATTGTTGTACCTAATTACTCAGGTACTACAAGCTTTAAGAGGCCCAAAGAAAATAGCAATAGTACATGTTAAAGGACATCAAAAGGGTCTCTCCCATCTGATCAGAGGGAATAATGTGGCAGACAGAGAAGCAAAGAAAGCTGCTTTTTGAAAATTGCAAGATCAGGGGATAAGGAGAACAGGAGGTAATGAGAAAGTTTGTGTCCTGAGCTTCACAGCCCAGGAAAAGGAGAAATTAGACAAAATGTGAATAAAAGAGAATGAGGGTATTTGAAAATTGCCAGACGATAGGGAGGTACTGCCAAAGTCTATGGCCCGAAGAATAGTGCAACAGCTGCACAATCAGACTCATTGGGGAACCCAAGCTTTAGTAGATCAGTTCACTATTAAGTATATGTGTATAGGAATTTACAATACAGCGAAGCAAGTAGTTAGGGGATGTATAACATGTCAAAGAGTTAATAGACATCAAGCTCGAGAAAGGATTCCAGGAGGAAGGGAATTAGCACACTGACCTTTTTCACATGTACAAATAGATTTCATCGAGCTACCGAAAGTAGGGAGATACAAGTACTTATTGGTACTGGTAGATCATCTAACCCACTTTGTAGAAGCATATTGTACATCATGGGCTACTGCAAATGTGGTGATTAAAACGCTGCTGGAAGAAACAATCCCTAGGTATGGACTAGTAGAAATATTAGACTCTGACAGAGGTCCCCATTTTGCAAACAAAGTACTGAGAGAAGTAACCATGGCCTTAGGCACTAAATGGCAATATCACACTCCTTGGCACCCTCAAAGCTCAGGGAGGGTGGAAAGGGCAAACGGAGAAATCAAGAAGCAACTCACCAAGCTCATGGTAGAAACTAAAATGTCATGGGTCAGATGTTTACCCATGGCATTGCTAAACATTAGAACCCAACCTAGAATGGATGTGGGAATCTCTCCTTTTGAAATGCTTTATGGGATGCCTTACTTAGAACTCCTGGGTTTCAGCACCAAATTGTGATAAACAAGTCCACTGAATTTAAGGATCATATAATTATCTTTATTATTTTTGCAAGCAAGAATAAGTAAGGAGAGTGCTGGGCGAGCCAAAGCAGAGCGGAGACTCCGGGCCGCCCAGCGCTGTCCTTGCTTATTCTTGCTTGCAAAAATAATAAAGATAATTATATGATCCTTAAATTCAGTGGACTTGTTTATCACAAGCACGAATCATACCTATTTATTACATAATCATAACCACCTTTTTATATTATTAAATCGATTCTTTTATCAGAATATTTATAACATTTCTTCTAGCTGAAGTCTCAGTTGGTCCTCGGTCCGTGGGGGGAATGTGAAAGGACCACTCTATTCTTCTTAAAAAAACGTGACGCGCTCGAAGCAGGGAGCTGTGGGAGTTCTCCGGAGAGCCGAGAAGGCAGGAAGGGAGGCAGGGAAAGGGGCAGGGAGGAGGGGCTTAGCCTGGAGGGATCCGCGGAGCAGGAGGCTCGGTCTATCGCCGCTGTCCGCCGGGGAGGCTCCGCCGGCGGCCCCGGCCCCGCACCCCGCGCCGGGCGGGCAGGACGCGCCGCCCCGAGCCGGGCTCTCCTTCCGTCTCCCACCGGGGCCGGCAGTCCGGACGAGTCGCTGGCTGGGCTCGGTGAGGACGTGCGCTGCGGCGGCGAGAAGGGAGGGAGGGAGGGAGCAGGCGGGCGGGGGGCGGCGGGGCCGTGCCGTCCTGTCCTCCCTTCCCCTCCGGCCGCGGGGCCGGCCCCCGAGGCTGCCAGGAGCCGCTCCCCAGGAGCTGCCGGCCCCCGGGAGCGGGGAGGCCGCGGGGCCGCAGCAGTAGCGGGTCCCGGCCGGGCCCGGCCGCTAGTCCGCTGCTCGTCTCGCAGAAGCAATTACCGTCAATTAGTAAAGAGTCCTGCGGGTGCCTGAACAAGGACAATGCGATGCGCAGGCTCCGGAACGCATCCCTCGGCCCGATCGCCTTAAGGAGGCAGAGGTTTGTTCGCAGTATTGCTCCGTAGGCTGTGACAATGCAGGGAGATGCGGTTGAAAGATACTGAAAACACCCAGAACAACAACAAACGGGGAGATGGGGAGATTCGTCTCGTCTCCCCCGCCCTTCCCGAAACAAAACTGAAAAGAGAATGTAATTACTGTCAGGGTTGAAGACTGGCTGTTTCGAGTGTCCTGTGTTTAAATTCTGCGATGAAAGCCCAGCGTTAGTGATTTTTGTTGCTTCAGCCTCTCAGATAGACATCGCAAGCTGTGCGGTAAGGAGCCGGTGCTCTGCTTTGTGTAAGAGGGACACCTGCAGTCGTGTGTTATGGTATAACTGATAAAACTGCTTATACTATTAAAGAAAAAAAAAACCCAGAACGTAGTTAAAGAGGTATAAGCTCGCTGTTTCTGCTTTGGGTTGTCTGAGTAGTGTAGCTGATAGAATTAACTTATTTATTCCGTCTGCAGAGGCAAAGTGCGAGTACCTCATCAATGTGTAGCAAGTTCCTTCCTGTGCTTTGGAAGATGTGCTTTGCTTGTCCGTGGCATCAATGAAAACCGGTGGCATCAATGAAAACCGGAGGCATCAGGTAGAACCTGAGCAGATTTTCTGCTGGAGCACTGGATGTGTTTCAGAAGCCCATAGGAATGCTGGCAGTTGTTTTCCTAGAAGTTGTTAGAGGCTGACTCAACTCTTTCTAGGAGCTCTGTGGTAACTTTGGGCATTTCCCTGCTCTTAACTAGCCTCCTGGGACAACTTAAAAATAGAATAAAACAAACCCAAGTCATCATGACTCCTGGTAAATATTTTCTCCTGAGAAAATACTCATCTGAGAATGATGGGAGTAAAACTTGTTACAAACATCAAAATCTCCTAACTGGGCTGTTATCACCCTGTTCCCTTGAACTGGCCAACTGATGTTCCAAAACATTCAAACAGATATTCCTGGCAGAGAAAACAGAGTTGTGATAATGATTGCTCTTATATTGTTGTCCACAAAATTAAATCCTTTACTCTTGATGCCTGTGCTAGCATAAAAGTTCCCCTGGGTCTCAAGGTGCAAGATCTTGGAAAATTTACTGCTGTGATTCCCAAGATGTTTACCAGGACCCATTAGTTCAGTGTGTGTGTGGCTCGCTGCAGTGAGTTGGGAGGCAGAGTATAAGAATCCAGCTCTCTTTGTAGTTTAAGCTTAAATAGTATTTTTCCCCAGGAAATAATATATTGTCTGATGTCTTGGCAGAAGACAAAAAAGATTACAGCATGCTTTATGTCAACTCTGTTATGGAGTGTTTTGGTTTCCTTCTAAATAAAAGCTAAAACTTTCTCCAGTCCATTGGTCTGCTAGAATTTTTAGAAGTTTTATTTTTATTGTTATGGTTCTGATTTCTATTTAAAACACAGATGCTTTTTTTTGCTCTTTCCCCTTCCTACTAATCTTCAAAAAAATAGTTGTAAATCAGTAAAATACTCTTGATTTGCAGGATGCTGTCCCTCAAACATACTCTTTAGAAGCACACAAATTACTGACTTGGATTGTTTTCTGCAGGCTAAGGTGTTTTGGTAGGAGAATATTTTTATGTGTTTCTAAAATTTATACAAATCAGCCTTTCCCAACTGTTTTATTTACCTTTTTTGTTCGGTTTCATTTGCTGCAGCCATGAACAACATATCAGTGGGTTGGGGATGTGAAACTGTCATAGCATTTGTGGTCTTGTAATAATTAACCTGTTAGTTTGATGTTGAGCCTTTCTTCTTTGTGTTGAAGATTAACAGTTGTCAGAGGCAGAGCAGTACTCTCCACCCCATAAATTAAAAGGCATGGATGAAGGCATGGGAGAAGGAGTAAAAGAGGGAGCAGAAAGCAAAGAAGGTGCAGTTCAATTCTCTTGATTCCTAGAGGAGCTCCTGCTTTGCTAAGCATAGCTATGAGAGCTTGTGAAAAACCTTAGAGCCTGCTGGTGACTTAAAAGGAAAGAAAAAAGAAAAGCAAGGAAAAATGGTGAAAATACCCATTATGCTTTTTAGCATTAAGTAATGCTATTCTTTGCCTTTTCAAACTGTTTAAAAAAGTGCACTGATAAAAGGAGACTGGTGCTGTACTGGAAATTGGAATACAAAATCTGCCAGGGGATCTTTTGATATATCACTGGTCATCAGGACATAGGAGACTCTGGTGGTATTGTTGGTATGGGTCATTGCTCCTTTGGTAAAAGCAGCACTTGAAGCTTATTGACTGTTGTCCCTTCTAGGAGCTAAGACCAGTGAGGAGCTCCTGTTCCTCCAGTGAGAGCTCCACACCTGTCTGAAGAGACACACAAGATTGCTGAAGTGATCTTTTTTTTTTCTTTTTAAAGTGAAATTGTGGATGCCATTTTATTATCTACTTTGGTTCATCCTGAAGCATCACAAGTGGCAGCATCAGTGCAACTGAAGAGGTAGAAATGGAGAAGAAAATAGGGTTAAGGAAAATACAAACTTACCAACCTGTCTTTGTTACTCAAAGCATTTCTAAGCCATATTCAATACTGCTACATGCAGTTTTTCAAAGAACTGTAGTAATTTCCCATTGCTGACAGGGAATGGATTTTTATTTTTTTCACACATTTGCTAGACACTACTATCATGTTTCTGACTATTATTTGTCTTCTTGATAAACACAAGCAATTAAAGTTCTCAGGAGTTTCAAAACTGCATAGGGCCGTGGAAATGTAGAGCAAAAATCCTGTATGAATTTATACTTGGAGGAATTTCAAGGAAGCTAATTTAATGGAAGGATTGATATTATAACCTATAGCAGGCAGGAAACTTCACCAATCAGAAGATACTTCACCAATCTTTTTAAAAATACTCCTGTGACCTTGAAGGTAGTGCTATGCCTTCATGCTGGATATAAATGGTCTCCATAAAATGCAGATATGCCAAAGAGCTCTTCTGGTATGTGCTTGTGAAAGATTTCAGTGACTGAAATTCAGTTAACTTCTTAATTTGCACTTCAGTCAGTATCCTGTACATAGTTTGCAAGCTTGTCTCCAATGAGTGGTCATTAGTCGTTGGATGATTAGGGAACAATACTTCTAGAGGTCTACAACTACTGGGGAGGTAAGACAGTGCTTTAAATGTGCATTGAAACTTGAAAGGAATTTGGAAATTCCTCGGTGGCTGAAACATGTTCATGGTTTCTCTGCATTTCACTTGTTTCTGTGCAGTACTGAGGCCTGAACAATAGGCCCTGAGCTGAAGTTGACTCTCAATGAACCTTCCAACCAAACATTGTATAATATTTGTATCCACTTATTACTGAAAGATGCAGGGTCATTAGTGAAACATGAAGTGTGATAACAATGTATTTCTTCCTGTGTTTAGAGGCCAGTCACGGCCATGAAATGAGATACCTGGCCTTGTTTGGGGGTCACGGTCAAAGCCAAATCCCTTGGTTCCCCCTTGAGCCATGGCCAGGCTTTGGGTGGAAACCAGGAGGAGAATGAAACCAGATGTACCTGCAGAGAAAGTATGGAAGCTTGTTTATTCACCAGCATAAAAGCTGGACCCTCTCACAGCGAGGATGGAGAGCTCACCTGCGGCTGGATGCGCCTGAAGAATTTCCCAGTTACCAGGAGAGGCTCTCCAGTCCTTTGCTGTGGCTGGAGCTCCCCAGCTGAAGTGCAGATCTGGATGATAATAAAATATTAGGTGATGTACCTTTCTTAATTACTATAGGCAATCTTCTGTAGTAGTGATTATGTGTATTGCTTAGCTTATCTTTTTGTAATTCTTTGCTGTTTAAAACTATAGTAAATTACCTTATTTCTTAAAGTTGGTGTTTTGTGTCTTCTGTGCTGACCAAGTCCACTGGCAGACCAGCGTGATGGTAAATAGAAATTTGCAGTTGAACTGTAGGGGTAGGCATTTTCTAAAAATGTTGTTCCATCCAAGAAAACGCAGCTTAGGACTCTGCTTCATCTTTAGCTGACCTTCTTCCATCATAGTAATATTCACAACTAGAAAAGCATGAGCTGTAGATAATACAGCTATAAGTACAGTGTTTCAGTTATATACATGAACTTTTCTGCAGAGGCATGGATATTCCTGTATAAAGGAGTCTGATGCTGCCATTACAAAAGCTTTCATTTGCAGGATTCTGAATGGAATATTTGGTGATGTCAATTTGTCTAATGAATCCAGTCCCTGTTATTAATGCCTTTTCCCCACAAATCTTTTCTGTTGAAAATTGCTTTCTCAGGCTTACAGCTATTATTCAAAAGCAATAAATGCTTGGTCGATACAATGAAGCAATCAAATACAGTCTTGAAGTTTTAATTTTCTTCTGAACAATGGCATCACTTTTGCTGGTGTTGATGTGTTGCTTGGTACCTTGGAGAACTAGGATGTTAAAATTCCTTGTAAAGCATGGTTCCTCCAAATCCCTGATGTGTCCATAGTGCTTGCAGAAGAGGTGTTGCTTTTGACAAATTCCAATTTTTCTGTATCTAGTGCTTCTGGTTGTTGATATGTGGAATGGTGTTTATCTGCATTAGCTCATTTGTGGTGAGAAGAATGACTTCTTTATTCTTGACCTGTTGACTATGACCACAGTTCCCATGACACTTATGACAGTGTTGCTGGGTGCAATTAGTAGCTTTAGGACAGTGGACTGGGACCATTGCCAGATGCCATGGCATGCCTTTTCCTTGATTTTTTATTTTTGTACTATCCCTTGAAAAAGTCCTAAAATGCAATTACAAAATTGTAATTTCTCAACTGCAGAATTTCTGAGTTCCCACTAAGATTTAAGGCACATTCAGAGATTGATGCTCATTTTGTTGTTTTTCTAAATTTGTTTTGCCATGGGCAGGGTCCGAAAAGACACAGACACCAACTTAAGGAATGAGGGTAATTTAATATATGAAACTGCGAAGAATTACAAAAAGATAAGATAGGATAAGCATCAGCTGGGGAAAGCTACTATCACAGCAAAGGACTGGGAAATCCTGCAGGTGTTTCCACCCACAGGAAATGAGGCTTCCGACTTAGCTGTGAGAGAGTCCCATTTTTATCCTGTTAAATAAACAAGCTACCATAGCTTCTGGTGCGGGAACATCTGGTTTCTATCTCCTACTGGATTTCTTCCAAAGCCTGGCCAGGGCTCAAGGACGAACCAAGGGAGTTGTCTTTGATCCTACACTCCCAACCAAAGCTAGATTTGGCCTTGCCTGGGTTCTAAATACTAAAACTATGTTTTGCCACTGAGCAGATACATATAACATTTGGTTGAAAGGTTTACCTAGAGGTCAACTTTGGCCCAAGATCTGTTGTTCAGGCCTTAGTACTTCAGCATTTTGCTGTTGTTACCATGAAGTATAATAAGTAGAAATCTGCAGCTGTAGTCCTGCATCAAACATCCTTATTGAAATGGAATTTCAAAACTTGTTGACATAAATACTGAAATTGAAAATTTTTGAGCATACCAGGTTGTTCTTTTTGTTTAACTGGGGGTGAAACAGCTTGGACTTCACCCTACTTGCAAAAATCACGCAGTGATGGAGGGAGGGTGGCCATGTTGTTTGTGATGTTGAAGAATGCTGATATCAGCCTGACTGAAACACCTCAAAATTAAACAATATGAGGATGTTTAGAAACTGGTGTTTCCTGATAGGAGCTGGCAGTGGCATGGATGTGGGAGACAGATGTTTCCTGATAAAAGGAACCCATGAGTGGTAGTACTAATCCATGTATTTTAAATGAATTATGTTCTGCTGAGCTAACATGTAGGTCATGACAGTCAATCACGTTATCATATAAAAGCCCAAGCTCTCTTTTTTATGATAGGGATTTCTAGCACATTCTTTTTAGGAGAGTGCATGGAGATTCTTCCTTAAAGTGCGGATGCTTCTTGTGGTAACTCCTTGAGGCTGAGTGAAAGAGATTTGCCCATGATCATGAGTGTGGGTGACCAAAACCAATCTCTTATTGACAATTATTAAGCTAGTTTTGAAAATACCAATTTAATAAATAGTGCACTATAATACCAGTTACAGCCTTTTGTGCTGAGGCAGGTCATGGAGCAGATCATCTTGAATGACATCACATGGCACCTACAGGACAACCAGGGAATCAGGCCCAGCCAGCATGAGCTCATGAAAGGCAGGTCCTGCTTGACAAACCTTGGTTTAAGACAATTTAGGGGAACACTCTAAAATGAGTTACTTCCCCTTAGTTTTAACCAATCCCTTTCCACCAATAAGGAAAAACATGTAGAGGAGATATAAGTGGAAAAATAAGTTTACTAAAAAATCTCCAAAATAGCAATAGGCAAAACATATCAGTAAGAGCACCAGTTTTTTTGGAAGTTGCTGAAATCTTCCAGACTCCCAGAGAACAAAGAGAAACTAAAAACGTCAGAGTGACAGCTTCCCCAAGATGGTGCCTGCCATGGGGCAGACAAGGGAAAATGGCAGCAGCCCCCTTCTCTCCTTTTATCTCTGGTGGCTGGTACTCGGTCAAGGGCTAGAACTTGTGGAGGGACTTTGCATTCTCCTCAGCAGAAGACAGCAAGGCAAAGCCTCTGGGCTGGTGTGACTCGGAACCTCCTGGCCCCAGCCAGGCACTGCTGGTGGGCTGGGGTCACCACGCTGTTACCATGGAGAGGGGAGTTTAAACCAGGCCCTGCCTCTGCCCAGGCCCTTGGCAGTAGACACTAACTTAATTGAGGTGGCCAACATCCCAAAACTCACTCTCGTTTCACAAGTTCTTAAAAATGGCTGATTAGGTTATTTAAAGATTTATTGAATAGACCAAGGAATGCAGACATAAGACTTAAACCAGACTTCTTTCCACACAGGATAAACAAAGAGACACTACTAGTAGATAGGCAATACTGTGTGATTGAGGTACCTATATTACAGCTAGCGAAGAAATAATATAGATTAAGATTCAATGTATTTTACCATCCAATTGCTGATGGATTGGATGGTGAGATACATTGAATCTTACATAAAATCTTTCCTCTCAATTTCTGGAAAAGTACCTACAAAGATGCGTCCAAGCTTCATAGGAGAAGCCACCCTACACATTTCCAGGGAGTGTGTGAGAGGTTTCCATCTCCGTAATAATTTGTGTGGCTTTTATCATCGTAAAGAGCAGTGTCTTTTGGTCAATGACATTTACTTTTCTTAATCTCTTCCCACATCTTCTCTCCGGACCAAGATGTTGATTCTTAGTTGGGGGTCTCAGCCCTTCTGGCACCAGCAATGACCTCCTGCCAGGCTTCTGCCTGTGCCTGGGTTATCTCTTCCATGTGCAGCAGCCATCTGTGGTAGGGAGGGATGTCCTGGCACACACAGGGAGCTGGGCTGCTCTGCTTTTCTGGGCTCAACAGCATGGCTGCAGGCAGGTGTTGCATAATTCACTCTGAAATAGTTTTTGATTGGGAAATGTCGCTTCTCGAGTTGCCACTGTTGCCAGTGGAACCAAAAGGTATGCCAAAGGCAAGAGAAAGCTCCACCTGAGCCCCTCAGCTTTTAAAGACTGTGGGAATTAAGTGTATTCACTTTATCTCCAAACAAAAAACCCCACTAGCAAACTGAGAAATACTGTCTATTCAGTATGGGTTAACACTGAATAAAATCACATTAAGAGTCCTGGTGTTGGGAGGAGATAATGCTAAAAACAAAAAGGAAGGCTGGGAAGGACAGCCTGATGCAACATGAGGGCTACAGGAGTAAAACATAACATCCTATAAACATTTTACTGAAGTCCAAAAAAATTCATGTACTGGCTTTCCTGGATCAGCAAGGTGGGTTACCCTGTTGTAGAAGGAAGTCAGGTGTGACAAGCTGACTTTCCCTTCATAAAGCTGTGCTGGCTGTGACTGATGATTGTTGTCCTCAGTGTTTTTCAGTACCTTTCAGAAAAATGTTTTCAATGATTTTACTAGACACTGAAGTGACACTGACAGTCCTCTACTTTCCAGGGTCCTCCTTCTTGCTCTTCTTGAAAACTGGGGCAACGTTTGCCAGCTTCCAGTCAGCTGGGACTTCTCCAGACTCCCAAGATCACTCAAAAACCATCAAGAGAGACTTTGTGATGACATCAGCAGCTCTTTAAAGACTATTGGATGAACCCCATCAGGATTTGTCAGAAGTGGATAGGTAAAAGGGGGAAATACACTGTTGGAAGTGGTGGAATTGGAATTTGTAAAAAAAAGTGACTACTAGTCTATGTGTGTTTCAAGTTTACTGTAAGCATTCTGTGATTGGCAATCTGAGATTAAGGCAATTTCCAACAAATTACCTCCCATGTAACTGCAAAGAATTTTGGGGCAGGAAAACTGTGTGCCGGTGCTGTTGTGACATCTAAAATGTCTAATATGTATCTAAAATACAGTTATAAAGAGAGGAAAATGAAAATTATGGGTGTTTATGTACTCCTTTCTTTGTGTGCGTTTAGTTGCTTCAGACTGTTTTTCTATAACACCATAAATCAGACTTAAATACTTTAGGTAAAATGAGACATGCCACTACAAGTCCAGAAGCAGAAACAAGAGTAAAATTTTGCTGGACTGCAGCTGGACTTTTGTCCTTTCAGTTCTTAGAATCTTCTATTTGCTGAACTATGTTTTGCAGAGGTACGAAATAGCTGTGATCACAGTGGCTGGCACTGAAATGCATATGTTTATAGCGTTTTGACTCTGTTAAAGGGAGCTTTTAGCAATCAATAAGAATATTTTAGAGCTATTGTGAGTGCCTCAGTTACACGTGTTGCAGAGATTTAGACCTCTTAAAGAAACACTGGCACGGATAGCTGGAAAAGTGGTTTTATTGAAGTAAAATGATGTACAAGTGAGGCTTAAGAGAGTACCCTGGTCAGCTTTAACCTTACTGTACAGATACAGTAACAATAATAATAACTCAAAAGTGTTAATACATTATCTTAATGCTCTGTGATACAAAGTTATGCACAATATCACTCACGTGAGATCTAAATTTCTCCTCCAGGAGAAACTTTGAGGTGACCCAGCTCAAGGACAGTTTACAACACTGCAGCTGGGAGAGATGAAAAAAAAGCTCACCTGGGCTTTCATATTTGTGGAATAAAGTGGTTGGCTTGCAGTCAAATGAAATGCCATGGAATTTGCATGAAATTCCTTGCACCCACAACTTAATTTGTTCCTTACTCATTAGTTCTGGAAGAACTACCTGCTATTGATGTCTTACTCACTTGGCTGGTGTTCCCAACTCTTACGCATCAAAGCTCTTTGTGTCTCCCTGTTCTATGTGGGTTTTCAAAGAATAGGTTGGAACTAGAAAAGTCCTTGACCTGGTCATGGCCTAGGCCTTTACTTCCTTGTAAGCCTGAGCCAAACTGTCTATAATTTGGTCAAGGAGTTGAGTTATGACTACTTTCCTAAGTCAATCCACTTTATTGACTCTAAGAGTGGTAATACAATTATCTCTTGCCTCTGTCATCAGTGTGTGTTGCACTGCACATAATTGGTGAAGGTACAGTTATTTGATGAGTTGCTTAGCTTAATAATTATACTTAATGCTTGTTATATACCATTGTATAAACAGATACTGATATCAATGAATATTTTTAGAAGGGTTGGAAGTGTTTGTGGCTCATACTCCAGTCCCAGGTGCAATATGTGCCCAGCAAAGAATAGAGAGAATAGTCCAGCTGTCTAAAACCTGGGCCTTTCATGACAAAGATTTAGAACCTAGAAGATTTGATATTTGCATTTGGAGGAGGGAGTAGATTGGGTAAAAAAAAAGACTTCAAGACAATTTCAGAAATACCTTTGGTACTGGCATGCAAAAAGATTCCTTTAAAAATTACCCCAACACTTCACATTCTGGGCAGGACCCTGGCATTTACCAGGAAGATAAAAGCTTCCAGGTGTTCTTTGAGGGCTGAAATTTGGAATAATTTCTTGTGTAAGATTGCCATCTATATGTGGTAGGAAAGTCAGCAAGACAGTGGTGATGAGAGACATCAAGAGTGGGAGAAATTTCAGCTAATACTGCTTGAGCTACCTTTGCATCAATGGCAGGACTATAGCCATAGCCTGCAGGTAAATTAGTAAAGGTATAATTAATGCCATTCCCAGTACAAGCAAAGTGAGCTTGATAGGCCTGGTGGGTGGGACACCTTTAATGTCCAAACTGACTGCGTATATAAGACAAAGATAAATGGCATTGATGGTTTTGGCAGCTTTTGCCACTGCAGTATGAGGCAGAGGGGGGGCAAAATGTATGCCTAGGTAGCTGTCACAAGCAGAATGGAAGTTTCACCCAAGGTTTATCACATACACCCTCCTGTTGAGTCACAGGGTGCAGAAAGGATCCTGTTGCTTTCTAAACTCCTCAGAGAGGAGTCTGGGTGTGGCTGGATCCAGTCCTAGCTCAAAGACTTAAAGGTTAACGTCTAAATAATTCTACAGGTGTATTTGAATCTTTATACGACTTCGTCCCACAGGATAAAGGAAGGCAAACCAATATGAAAAAATTATTTATTTATACGGTGCTAATACTGATGATATTGATCATAATACTAGTTGGACTAAAGGACCTTAATCAGAATTAATTACTACACAGTATAGATAGTTAACTATAATTACAGAGACAATAAAGCTGGCAAAATAATCAAGTAGAGATTGATGTTGCTCACTCCTACCAATGTCTGTAGGCATAGTTCTTTAATTCAGCCTTGGGAAATAACCTTGGAGGTATCCCCACTCAAAGGAGGAATCTCCACACACACTTCTAGAAGGGGGTATGTTAAGAGTGTGGGAAGCATAAAACAGTGAAGAAAATAGCAAAGCTCAATATGAGACAGAGCCCACGCATCAGAACATCAGTGATCAGAGCAGACATGGAAACCTGATGGAGGTTTCTGTTGCCATGGCATCGGGTAGGAATTTAAAGTGGGAAAGGAGCAGTGCAGTCTCAATACCAGGAAATGTTTTGTACAACTGCTACCAGGTATACCTCCTACCAAGAAATACTGCATACGACGCAACCACTAAGAACAGAAAATTTGACTACCCACAGCACTCTGCACAATAATGGCTAATAAGGTATAAAAGGACTCTGATTTTGTGTTTAGCTGGGGGATGAGAATTTGACATGAAAATTGTAGGGACACATTTTCCTCACCCTCTGCAGAAGGGGCACCTTTTGATAAGACTTGTGTCCTCGGCTGTGCTGAGTCTTTTGAAGTGAGAAATTGAGCTTGTGATTGCCATTTTATTGTCAGGGCTATATTTAGCTTCTCTGCAGTTTATGCAGACTCTGCTCCAAAAGAGCACTCCAAAAGAGCCATGTCTGTTGCATTAAGTAAACCATAGTACTTGTGAACCTGGTTGGTTCTTTTGAATGCAAATAGACTATTGGAGCACCCAGTGCCTGGCCTTTAGTTATTAGTAGCAAGTCTCTGCTGTTAAAAATGGGGACTGAGATTTTATAGTGATCCACTGTCAGTCAGATGTTTCTGGGCCAACTGAATCAGCTCAGCAGCCTTTAGCTCAGCAGTGTCAGGTGAATTATCAATACTGTTACTTCTTGGTTGCTTTATTAGGAACTTTTTTTACATTCTCACCCGTGCCAATTTCTGCTAGGAAACATTGTTCCTCACATCCTCAGAATGTTCAACTTTGGGGTTATTGAATCAGGTTGGTCTCAGCATTGTTCTGCACCAAGTGCAGCATGATCCCCTTTCTCCATCCATCACTGACAACTTTTACAGTCAGGGTATTGTTTGAGCTGCTTTACCCCACGGAGGCAGAGTGTCCTGCTCCAGTAGCCCTGGTCAGGTGCCAGGACCCACTGGACTTGTGAGCTGACTGGCTGGGGCTGTTAAAAGGGGAAGTGGGTGCAACTCACTGTTTTTTCACTTCTCTGAAAAGAGACATGATGAATTTTGGGGCTTGCAGGATCACAGAGTGTTAACAGCATGGGTCACTGGAGGTAGGGGAGATGCTTCTCAGTGTCCTCAAGGTAGGGGGAGTTTGATTCAGAAGTACCAGGAGATTGTGCCTTCCCTGGAGCATCATGGAAGGTCTGGTCTATGAGTGGTTCTGTCTGTGTAAGTAAAAAAGCTAATGCCTTTGTAGGCCTTTCTAGTTAGAAATATCTGCAGCATGGCCTCACTGAGTAAGAGTGGCCAAATTATTGGAGTGGAATACTTGTAAAAGGACGTACTGTCTGGAGCTTATCTGAAGCAATCTGTAAGTTACTGTTCCTTCTGGTAGCTTACTGCATCTTGCTTATCTGACGTGTACCTGTAGTCCCGTGAAAAACAAGGCATGTAACACAGAGGTATATAAATATAAACTCTGTCACTGACCCCGCTGGGCAAGGTTCAACTCAGCAGAGGCTGTTACTTGCCTGCTTTTTGTGGTGCATAGCTCTGCAGCTACATGCAGTGATAAACTGCTGCTGTGCAGACCTGACTAGAATTGTATAGGAATTACTCCACAGCGGAGATTAGAACCTCTCAAAACCAGATCCTCAGCCTGGCTGGCTCTTTGGGAAGGGTTGAAGGGGCTTCTGTAACCTGTGGTCTACCGCAGAGGGTGAGAAAAGTGTTCCCCTCCCTTGTGATCAGCTGAAGGCAGAATTTTGACTGTCCATGAGGACACACAGATGATGATGCCATTGATGGTGGCATCTACCTCCAAATGGGAAGTCTCAGTAAGCTGCACCCTCCATGGCACCTGAGAAGGATCATCAGGTTCTGTCTGGGGTGCTAACTGTACGTCTGATAAATCTGTGAAACCAAGGGCTGCGGGGTTTCCATTTGATGAAGTGATGGGAGGGGCACCAGGGCCCTTGCTCAAGCCGTGGTGGGACAAGGTTCAGCATAGGGGCTTGTTGGCAAAAGCTGGTGAAACAAGTGTTGGAGCTGTGTGTGCTGCCTGTTTGGAATACCTGGGTCTAAAGAAGCTTTCAAGATTCCTTGGGTCAGGACCTTTAGCACAGGCTTAAGGAGGTTTTTAACTACACTGACACAAGGGGTTTGGTAGTAACTGTGGCTTGCATCCTGACAGAGGAGGCAGGATGACAGAACGAGGATAGCAGAAAATAGTTGGTGGTACATATAGGTAAAACCTTATAAAAGAAAGGCCTTGTAAAACATGGTTTAGGCCTTGCTATTCTGGCTAAGCTGGCCCATTGAGTTATCATGAGAAAAGAATCATAAGAATGAGAATCAGTTTGCATAACGATCTGTTTTTGTGAGAGAACAGTTTGCACCTGCAAAAATAAGGAGTCTATCCCGTGAGAGTCCGTGAAGAAAAAATGTAAACATATCTAGAAAGCAAAAAGTTTGATGGACATATACACTAGCCATTACCAAGCCATGAACTGAGTTTCAATGATTTTCTGACCTAGATTCCAACATGGTGCCATCTGATACCATATAAAATGAGCTGTGTGCAATGAAAATTCAGCTATTCTGCTCGAAGGAATGAGCGTCTTGTCTGTCTCATTCTTGTCTCTAACTCAAGGCCATAGTGACAAGCTGTGGTGCTGGGCACCATGTTAGTGGGCTCTGAGTGAGTCAGGACTCTTAACTACTGGGTGCTGCTGGGTCTCAGATGAAAGACAAACTCATAGGACTTCATCTGGCACATGGGCTTCATCTAAAGAATGATTGATAACCAGCCTACTTGTGTTTAATCCCAAATTGTGGGACTGCCCAGGAAATAGTCAGGTGACCTTGGTCATCATCTCAAGGCTTTTATCTTTGAGCATATGTTAGTGTAGTTTATCTCAAAACAACAGGTGATTCTTGGGGATGGTCCTGCGTGGTTCCTCTAATAGCAATTCCTGTAACACATAACTCAAATCACGGCTTACAAGAATTTCAAGGTATATCCGTTGCATTGCGACCTCCACCCTTGGTCCTGTTGGGACAGCTTATAGGATTTAACATTGCAATGAACCCCTCGCCTTGTCTCCAGCCTGGCTTCAGCAAGGCGTTCCTAATTTCCTAATTTTTTTTGGTCTTTACAGTGACAGTGATTGGATTTTAGTCTTTGTGAAGTTGTGTGCTGCATGTAGTCAAAGTTCCTCCTCTAGCAAGGATTTTACAGTTACTAATGGTTGGTATCTTAGTCTTGTTTGCCTCTCTCATAGTTACATTCCCAGAAAATGTAAATATCTTAAATTTCTTTAGCATTTGTCTAATTCAAGGATGTGATTTTGTTTTATCCCCTATCATTTTTTTTCAGGAAATACCCAGTGAAACATCAGCAGCCTGAAAGCTTTACCTTGGATGCAAAAGCCTGTTTTCTTTGCAAAGATTGTTGCATCAATCACTGTAAGTATTGCCTGGACACTGATGGTGATGATTTTTAGGAATTTTGTATGCCACTTTGTTTTCCTGTCTTCTTTTGTTATTGGTGTCTTATGAGAGCAGAGAAAGTAAAAGAGTGAAGAAAGATAGAGCTGTCTTTGAATCTTAAAAATAGCACCTATGAAATTATAACACTGGGCCTTTTATTTTTTATAGGCTAGATATGAGTGATAGTTTTCATTCTCAAATTTGAAATCAGAGGAATCTTAAAATCTAAAAGAGCCCATGAAGGAAAGTCAGGAGCCCTTGTGTTTTGGGAGAAATGGCATGAAACATTCTGTTTTGAGGCTGCCTAACACCTTGCACAAAGCAAGCTGGGTGTGACCGTACTGAGAAGAGCTTGTCAAGATGCAGACAAGCATTCATTCTTGTATTTTCTCATGTGGGTTTTTATGCTTTTTTGTGCATTTTTGAAGGCTGAAATAGTGTTTGGCTTTGAAAACACTGTCTCTAAAAACTTTACAGAGTAACATGCTCACCCATTTGGGTTTGTTAGTTGTAGCAATGGGGGACAAGCGACATGGACCGCCTTAAGCATCTGAAGGAGTTCAATTTATTGTAGAAGTCACACCCTTTTTATACCTTTAATCTCTATCTGCCATAACTGAAACCAAACCCAGACCTAACCGAACTTAACAGAAAGAAGGCACCCATTGGCTGGCTCAGCTGCCATGCTGCTGTCCACGCGTCCTATCATCCAATCAGCTTCCTGCTCATGTGCTGTCCATGCATCCTGTCATCCAATCAGCTTCCTGCTCAAATGCCGTCGGTGCCTTCCTCCAGCCAATCCCAATCTCGCTCCCAGCTGTCACTCAGCTGCCGTGGCAGTGATGTCCCCCCTGCTTGGCCCGGCCCTGGTGTGGCGGTGCCTGCGCTGGGGGAGCTGTGCAGTGTGGCTGCTGCTCCCGGCGCCCCGCGCCTTGGAACAGCATGGCTTGGCCTTGTGGCCCCGTCCTCTGGCTGCCGATTCCGGGTGGATGTGTGAGACGAACATTCTGGTGACAGCCACCCGGCCAGCCATGCTGTTGTCACCAGGCCACGCTTTGTGCGTGATGTTGCCATACTTGACGGGCTGGCGGTCCCGATGTGCCTGTGGCTGTGCCTGTGGCTGTGCTGCCATGGGGGGAGGCCTGCAGCAGAGGCTCGCCTGGGGGGGCTCCGCTGCGGAGCCACCTGCAGCAAGCCGGGCACTGCCAATTGACCCCCACTTGTCCCATTCCCTGCCTGCATGTTTGGAACCCAAAGAGCATGGGTTCCAGAACCTAAAGCCCCTGCCAGAGAGCTAGTGTTATAAGCAGCAGTTCCCACATTTTGGCATGCTCTAACCAGTATCTGCTATGTCACAAGCATGTGGGTTATGAACAGCGAGCAGTGCTTTTCTACAATCTTCATTCGTGTTTATGAAAGCAAGCTGCTGCAACAGAATAGTTCTGGCCTCATCACTGTTGACTTGTCCGGAGAGTGTGGCTTGCAGTCTGTCCAGGAATTGCACAAACTACTCTGCTGGACCCTGTAAAATCTTAGCAAAAGAAGATTAGGATTGATACCCCTTCCCAGGAGCTGCCGCAGGGCCTGCAGGGCTGGGCGAGCGACGATATCACGTACAGCGTGGGGGGAGCCTGCCTGCACTGCAGGGACTGTGACAGCTCTCTCCATCAGCTGCACATCGGTGATTGGTGGATTGCTGTCCTGCAGCGCTTCTGCCTGGGCTGCACACAGCTCTCAGTGATTGGTGAGCCAGGTAATTGGTGAGCTAACTGTGTCTAACTGCTGTTAGAATCAGTTTTGTTATGAATGAGGTCCCACGTGTCTAATTTAATAAACTACAAACTTAAAATTTAGTAGCAGTTTTAATTGAGATAAAATAATACGATCAAATATAATCCAGTAGTTACAAAAAGAAATTTGGCTGTGGTTTGGATAAAGCATAAGCAAAACCAATTGATCAGGATACGGGGAGGGCTTCCCACCCTGCCTCACGTACAAAAGGTAAAAAGATCCAAACGCTACTTATATACTGTATGCTAATACATATTCATTAGTACTTTCTGTAAATCTCCTCCTATTTTCAATTCCTAATATCATGTCACTATACTACACACTGCATGCTCCACTTGTTTCCAAGGGGTCTTCTGGCTCTTTGATGGTCTTTTCAGAGGAAGGCTCATCATCTTCTTCACTGTCCTTTGAATAACCTGGCAGGTGGCACATGCGCATTAAGCTTGGTGTTATATAAGAAAGCACTATGCTCCAATTAAGCCTTATTTATTTCATAGATAAGACCACTATTTTAGACTCCCTGTCTGGAATTGTCCCAACTTTGATCATATTCAAGGTCGGTCTCTGCTCTGGGAGTTGTCTTAACTTCAGTTGATGCCAGTTTTGGTTTGGGAGTCTTCCTGATTTCATCCATTCCCAAGGCTGAATCCAACTCTTATATCCTGTTTCTCACATGTGTCATCTCCAAAGAAACCCACCTGCTTCACGAATCACTTACATTTTTCCAATTATTTTCCCAAAATATTGATATAATTACACTTTCTTTAGCATGACTCACATCCATGTGTCACAGTTTCATTATGCTCTTCCAGTTGTGGGGTGTGAGGACGTACGCAGAGCTGATGGATTCTAGGCAGTTTAGCATGATGGATAGGAGGATAAGACGCTTTCTTTTACTGGCACCCTCAGTTCTTTAATCACTTTATAGTCCAGCTCTCAGTATGCTGGGTGTTGGTTTGGCACATATATTACTGGGCAGGCTGTAGTGACTGCCAATTCGCCCTCCTTCATGGTGGCTTCCTGGCATTTTTGCCAGGAAAACTGGACTACAGTGTCGCTGTCTTGGGCAGGGAGTAAGCCTGCTGCCTGCTTGTGATGTGGGAATTCCGTACTGAAAGGGCCAGCTATGCAGGGATTTTTATCAGAGTTAGGCAGTTCTGCAGGGCTTGGGTTAATCTTGGGAAATTCTGCGGGGTTTGGGTCAATCTTGGGGTCATATATGGATTCAAGGGGCTCAGCTTCCAAAGCTGTGTAATGGCCAACATTCCCGTGACTTCCTTTAATGGCTGTTGTGATTGTCCCCCATGTAGTGAAAAGTCTGTCCTGCTGCTTGTCAGGTTTCTGATTGAGGGGGTCCATTAAAGGGAAAATCTTTAGTTGATTAGACACCCAGTCCAGCAGGGTGCTTAGTTTCACATCAGCCATTTTAATAGATTGCTGATGTAGGAGCCACCCTACCTGACCCAAGCTCTTGCTTTGTTCCAGGGATATTCCACCTCCCATATTTGCTCCCACTGGTCAATTTGCCCTCCAGGTGAGGTGTGCCCACTTTTAAATTCCTGAGCTCCTTCCCGAACTCTTCCCAGATCCTTCCCTGCATCCTTTTCCGGACTCTTCCTGGTCGGTTCCTTGACCTAATGGGAGTTAGTACTGGAGTGATCTGCACACCCTGCATCCAGGCATTTGTAGCACTGGGGAACAAAGCGACAGGACTGCCTTAAGCATCTGAAGGAGATCAGTTTATTGTAGAAATCGCACCGTTTTTATACGTTTAATCTCTACCTGACATAACTGAAACCAAACCTAACGGAACTTAACAGAAAGAAGGCACCCGTTGGCTGGCTCAGCTGCCATGCTGCTGTCCACGTGTTCTATCATCCAATCAGCTTCCTGCTCATGTGCTGTCCATGCGTTGCATCAGCCAATCAGCTTCCTGCTCATATGCTGTCCACGTGTTCCTCCAGCCAATCCCAATCTCGCTCCCAACTGTTATTTACTCCCTCTCCTCGCTCCTCGCTGCCTCTGGCTCCTCCATCGGCTTCCAGCTGTCCGGCCTGCAGCTGTGCCTCTCCCACGGGGCTTTCTGGTGAGCGTGAGCCTTACCCACTCTGATAATTATACCCCATATCCTACACTTGGGAATCCATGTGCGTGCTGGAATACAGTGCATGAAGACTTAGGGATGTGCGCCTTTGTCAGCTTCTGAAGGTGTAAGTACTGCAGAAGTGTTGCTGTCATCTCTGTGCTTCATGCCTTCTCCCAGCTGAGTAAGTTAATGATGCCAACAGAATTAGGGGCTCTTTGCTTGTAGCTCACTAGAGGCATTTCTCAAAATTAAACTGGTGAGCCACATTATTATGAGAGATTTTTACTAAACCTGAATTAATTTTTCCATTTATTTTGTTGTATTTAAAGGTGTATTTGAAATTGAGTCTTCCTGTCTGAAAACCCTGGCTTGTATTTTATTCTATAGGTGTTTCTTGTGTTCAGCTCTTCAGTACTTTTTATTGTGTTGTGTTGTGTTGTGTTGTGTTGTGTTATACATGTGCCTTGGAGTTTTTTCCCATTGTTTTTGGATGAAGGCAGCAAATACAGCAGTCTATTGTTATTAGAATTAGCAGAATAATGTGAAGGTTTTGTTAGTAATTAGATAGTGAGTTGAGTTTTTAGTCGCTTCTCCTTTTATACTTTAATGTGTTCTGGGAAACAATTTGTGCGACTTGACATTGACAGCATTAATATTTACAGATTGTGCTAGTGGGGTTGCTCTCCTACCCAGCAATTTAGGTTCAACAGTTCTGTTCATGATGCATTCTAAATCACTTCTTAGTAAGTGAAATAGGTCTTCATGAAAAGGTTGTAATTTTTGTAAAATTTTTTTTTTAGCATCTTGGTTTTGCCTGAAGAAAAAGAAAACAAGAAAAGATGGACTGGAATATAAGGCCAGTCCAGAATGCTGATGCAAATACAAACCTGCAAAGTGAAGGAGCATGTTTCACTCAGTTACTTCCTAATGGACATGCCTTTCCTCAGACAAATGCCAACTCCTCTAAAAATGCATTCACTCATGCTGACAATAACCAAATCGTGTATATGCCAACTATCAATGTTGCCTTCCCTGCTGTAAATGCTGAAGGATTCAAAACTTCAGATCAAACCTCACCAGGAGCATCAGTAACTGGTAATAATTTTTTTATGTCAAAATACTCAGTTAAAAGGAATCAACAGATGTACGTAACAGCTCTAAAACCTCCCATTCAGAATTCCCCTTTGCGGCCAGAGATGACTCCGACTTCTTGGCCAGTCTCTAATCCCTACAGTTATCCCTGCAGAAATGTACCCCCTCTGTCCTCTCAAGTGAACACAGGGAATAATGTAAGGAATGTGCTTGGAGAGCCCCAGTACAGCAATACCAACACTTACACCATGCAGCCAGAAATGCTGCAGCATAATTCCCTGAGACTTGCAACACTACATCAAGGTGGCATTCATCCCCAGAATAATTCTTTTCCTCTTGGTACTTCCGGGCAACATGTCCAACCCCAAATATTTAATTCCAATAATCAGTGTAAAGTTTTGTATTCAGCGAATCAAAATACTGGGACAAATGTACAGCTGCCACAATTTCAGCAGAGTCAGATGGGATCAGAAGCTCCTAGAGGATGTTCTGCACCATCTTTGTTGCCTGCCAACTGTGTTTCAAGGCCTGCAGCACAATCTTCAATGGGTGTACCACAGGAAATGCAAAATGTACCTAATGGATACAACATAAACCAGCAGAGGTGCTCACTGGATCCAAAAAATGCTCCTGGGTTTAACAGTATTCAGCAACACTGTCAGAAGCAGCAATCTGGAGAAGTTAGTCAATCCATCAGGAATGTCTGTAATCCAAGTGGAAGTGTGACAGCCAGTCGGTCTTTTAGTGAAAGTTCTGTGTCATCCCCTGGCATTCCCAAAGAACTGCTTGATGTTGTGAAAGAAATAGAAGCTCTTTCTTCAAAGCCACTGAGTGATCCTGCTTCAGTTCCAGAGAGCCAGACTAGTAGTTTGATGAATGGGCCTGTTAATGCTCAGATTTCTTCAGTGGCAGCAACGCATGGAGTAGGAATTACAAAGGAGAGACTAGCTTGGGAAGCTGAAAAGCTGAAATGTCTTAAAAAAAGGGTTGTCCTGCTTGAAACGGTTCATAATTATAAAAAAAAAATCTATCATGAAAAAAATACTCATTCTCTTCCTCCTAGTTATCCATGTTCTCCTAATTGTCTTCCATGTGTGCCCAAACAAAATGTGCAGCCTCCCCCATCTGAAGCAGTGAGGACAGAGAGGCCCACGCTCATGGTTTCACATGAAGAAAGAAATGATAAAAACCTAGCCAGTGCTGATAACAGAAGATTAGAGGTGACTCAAAGTAACCCTCAGGTGAAGCAGGGAAGTCTTTCATCAAGCTTCACTGCTATTCCCTCTCAGAGCAAAGTCCCAGCTCAATTTAATAATCCTGAGAGCATCTTGGAACAAAGGGATGTGCATGCTTTGGCCTCTTCTCAAGGAACTGTGACTTCCTCGAACAATGCTTCGTGTTTTACTCAAGCGGGGAGCTCTGTCAGGACTGCATCAAAGACTCTGCAAATTGGCCCTGAGAACTCATCATTTCTTCAGTTTGTATTGAGCAGCACAAACGTGCTGAAAGAGAAGACAGCTGGTGCTACTGCTGATAAAATACTGACGAATCTCCTGTGTAGTGAAAAACCACTGCTTGATACATCTGTCTCGGGTGGAAGCTTGCTAAAAGACACTAGTGAGAAGAATGTAGAAAGTCTGAAAGGGGAGCAGGCATCTGTGGCTCACACAAACTCTCCTGCATCAGAAACAACTGCATCTGGTGATGCTCAATTGCAGACTGAGGTAGCTCAGAAAAAAACACCATTTACTGAAAATGCATCCTGTAGCCAGAGCAATTGTAATTACTCTATGGAAGAGCTGGTTGCATGCCTGCGCTTGTGGGGGAAGTATCCACCAGAATCTGTAAGTGTGGAAAATAAACAGTCAAATGAAAGCACCACAGCCAGTCAGGTTTCATCCTCTGACCAAAACACGAAGAAGGGAGAAAAAAATAATGTGCTGGATAGCATGGATGAGGCTGTTTTGCCTGTAACAACTACCTCTGTGGGACAAAAACTTGATACACTGACTTCCAATTTGATAAAAAATTTTGAACCTCAAGTTGCAGTTGTCTCTCCTTTAGTGCTTTGTGAACAAAGAACACTAAGTGAGCAGGCAGGCAAGATCCCAACATCTGAAGGTAAAACCTATCCAGCAGTCAACTTGGGGAGCACAGGTAGCTTGCAAGAAGAGGGGGAAAATGGTTTAAATGTGGCAAGTACTGCCAAAGGAACAATAGAAAATGCTTGGTCATCACCCAGTGATTGTGTTCTGGAAGAAAAAGTGGATTCAGATTTGCAACAGATGAAAGTAGGTGATGAAAACCAAAGGAAAGTTAGTCAATCTGCACAAGATGCAAGAGGAAATCTGCAGTTTGGATTACAAAACAAGGCTCCTCTTCCTGAATCAGGCACAAATTTTTGTAGTCAGATCTCTCAAGAAGGTACAAGAGACCATGAAGACAAGCAAGCTGTGTTAGAGGCAGAAGATACATCTACAGCTGTGCTGGAAAATGACATGCTCTGTATTTCTAGTGTTTGCTCACTTGTTGAAGGTGATAAGTTTTATAACCCACAAATAGCAGGCATGTTCAAATCAGTCTATGAGACACTGGAATCAGAAGGAAATGCATCTGGTACAAAGCAAAAGGAACAACATTCGGACTTGAATAAAACTGAGCTGAGCAATAACACTGCCCAAAGAGAGAGCTTGCTGCTAAAGATGTTGGAAGAATCATCAAGTCATTTGGAGAAGGAAAGCAGTGGCAATCCTCCTAAAGCAGTTCCTACCTCTGAACAAAACACGTCATTCAAGACATCTTCCAAGCATCCTGAAAATTCCTTAGAAAGTCCTCCTAATACAAAACAAAAGTTAGCTCAAAATTCACTGGATTCCTCTATCAGCATAACTGCTAAAACAAATGCACCCACTGTTCCAGGAGACTGCAGTAAACAAAATTCCACGCCCAGTAAAAATAGTACGGAAAAGGAGGTGAACTTCCTTGGAGCAAAACCTAGTAAATATCTAAAAGATCAGCTGCTTGCTCTAGTGAAAGAGTTTCCATATGGCATTGAAGGTGTTGATATGCTAACAAAAGAAGCAGCACAAAATCGTTCAGTGGCTGAAGGGGCAGAGAATCAGTCTCAAAAAGAGGTTAAAATTTGTGACAAGAATTCTCATTTGAAGGACCCAGTAAATCAGACTAAAATTGCAGTGTTAAGATCTGATCAGGTTCAAGAACTGTCTCCTGTGCACAACCAGTGTCCCTATAGTGACAGCAAGAGAGAAGTGAGGCAACAGTCAGAAAAGGCTTCAGCTGACAAGAACAACCTTGAAAGCAGTGTCCAGCCTAGTCAGGATCTATGTGAGAAGGAAAAAACCCCACAAGAAACTTCTAACCCCAGTGAAAAAAATGAAGATGGCTCTTTATCAGGGGGTGTATCTGTAGCATATAAAATACCACATTGTCCCTCTCAGTTAGAAACATCTGGTTCAGACAAAAATGATTGTCAACTTTCAAAAGCTGAAAATACTGACTCTGCAGAGACAGAAGAAAGCAACAGTCAATCTGATGCCTTGAAAAAGGGAAACTGTATAGTGGGAGGAGACCTGACAATATCTGAAAAAATCCCAGACAATATTAGCAAAAATAAAGATACTTGCAAATACACCTCTGAAATGAGCAAGAAACCTAGGCTGAAGGTGGATGATGAATACAAACTGCCTACAACAAGGCAGGAAAAAATTGGACCAGTTAATTCTTTTGAAAACCAGGATGCTGATAAATGCAAAAGCGGCAGTTTGAAGGAACATCTGCAAATTGACAAAGGAACCCAAGTGTCAAGTAAAGAATTGAATTCTTTCAAAAAAGAGCACCAGACAGCTTCTGAAGAGTTACCAGAAAAAACTGATCATACATATGCAGACAACATGGCGAAGTTGCCTGTAAAGAAGGAGGGAGTTTTCAAAACTGAGTCCCTTTCAAAAGATACAACCAAACCAAGCCTGACCATGAAATCCAAAACAGACATTAATCAAACTGTGAAGTCAGAAACTGTTGAAATTAAGCAATCGGAAGTCAGTCAAGGACTAAAAAAAACAACTTGTGAAGAGAACTCCGCTGAAGAACAAAGCTGCAGGGAACAAAAGGAAGTGCTTAGGCAAGACGTAGGAATTAGTGTCAAAGAGCAAGCAAAATTGCCAGCAGAAATAAAACATAAAAAATTGAATAGTTATCGAGCTGATGCTGTAAAATTCTCCGATAGTAGCACTGTAGACTTCAAATCAAGACACACAAAATATTCTCAGCATAAATCTCTGAAAGTTCATTCTTTGCAAGAGCAGTCATACAAACGGAAGATGAAGGAAAATATGGTTGGGAAGAGAGAATTTAAGAAAGCAAAGCTGGAAGAGGAAGGACTGAAACAATCCGAAGGAAAGAGTTCTAAGCAGCTTGCACACAATTGTTTGCTAAATGCTGACAAAGCTAAAAAACTGAATGGAGAAAATGGTTGGAAGCCAAGGAGTTCCTTAGCAGATTGCTCTGTGCTTAAACTGCAGAGAAAAAGGGCTCGATCTTCTAGCATGTCTAAAAACTTCTTTTCTAGCAAAGAAAGACATCTCGATGGTCAAAATAAAGACAAGTGCTCTGAGAAAATGTTTCCTGATAAAAATCTTCTCTACCTAAACAGAAGAAATAACAGACTAAAGCTGCATCTTCAAAAGGAACCCAAAAAACACTACCTGAACAGAGTGGCATTTAAACGTACAGCACAGGAGCGCATCTCTCTGACAAAATTGGAGACATCACCTGTCAGACCTGTCTGGCATAGAACCACCAAAATGTCACAAGGCAGCAGCTCAAAAAAAGATGTGTCTGTCTCGACAGTTGAGAAATCATGCAAACAGGAAGTCCTTGAGTTCAAGCTGTATCCAGAGATACTGTTCAGAAATCCGGCCCCTGGCGAAGAAAGCTTAGCTGCAAAGAATTCTCCAGAAAGAGATAAAGTCGTTGTAGAAGGTATGATGGTCTCTTAAATATTAATTTGTAAGTAAAAACTATGTATTCATTTTAAAATTCATGTTGCACAAAGCTACAGACAGTGAAAACATGGGACTGTGGAGGCTGAAAGCTGAGATATCCTAACTTGCTCTCTGATAGACCACAGGTGTGTCTTCAGCTGAAAAAGAACATGGGAGTTTTCCTTCAATTATCTGTAAGTCTTAGAGAATGAAATTAGAATACTTTAGAGCATGGCAGTTTCAAGTAACTTTGGGAGGCAGCTTTCTAAAGTACTTGTAGAAGTTAGCTTGGCTTGGTTGTAGAAAGTAGATTCCCTTGGCGTAGTGAGGGTGATCTGATCAAAGGTGATCTGGTCTGTGTTCACTGTTCTCCTGCTTGTGCATCAGTCTGGCTGGGCAGAGGGGGAGCGATCTTTGTGACATTGAGGAATAGAGTGGGCTTAGGGCAGACGTATTCTGCCCATAGTCCCCATAATCTTTGCCATCTTTGCTTCAAGCATCCATTTTTCCTTCTCTTCCTTAGCCCCCTTTTCAACGTTTTACATGGTGCATTCTGAAGCATATTTATGTCAAATGTTGTATTTTATTTTTCTTAAGCTGTATATATCAGCGCTTGGAGTAATTTTCATACCCAAAGGAAATTTTCTTTTGCGTGTGCTAATATCTGTTAGAATTTAATGCTGAATAGAGGACAAAACTTGTGACAAAGGAACCTCAGAAACATTTTTTTGAAAATTTTATTTTTAGGTGTCAAGAGTAAAAAAGAAGATTGGTTAAAATGTGAACCAGTGAAGCAAAAGAAACTGGAAGAGATCTCTACAGGTGAAGTGACTTCTGAATGTCCCATTTGAAATACAAGTTAAATCCTCTTTGCGTGGTTTAAATGTTCCTTTACAGTAGTAAACCTTAATAAAGCATTTAAAATTATTATTTACTCATTCTCCTGATTAAATGGATACCATAGAATAGACTTACAAGTCTCAAAGATTTGTATAGCTTTTTATTGCTTTATGAATATGTTGTTGGAAATGTTGAGATTTTCCTGTGCCATTAACTTGGATGTAGCACTAGTAACATTGAAATACAGTTTTCAATTGTATATAAAGACTCTTTCATGCTTTAAAATATAGAAAGTCATGTAGCAGAACCTAGTACAAAAACAGAAAGTGATTTTTAAAATAAATCTGGCTTTCACAGTATGTTGCTGATGTCCACACATACCACCTGTGCTCACAAGTTCCGGGATCTGTGTGTTCCAGTAGTCTGGAAAAAATAATCTGTATGATACCCAGAGGAAAAGTGGGGCCACTATTACATCTTCCTCATTTCTCTTGAATGGCAAATTGCTTTTTGGATGGTCTTTTATACCCTCTAGGAATCAACTGTCACAACAGTGGCAACTTTCATCTCAGGATCTTGTTTGTTCCATCCTTTGTAAATCTTGGGGTGAGGTTGCTCCCAGCTGTCCTTGTTTCTTTGCTTTAGGTACCTCTCTAGCTCTCATTTTGTTTTTCTTGTGGTCTAACAGGAAACAGAATGCATTCTGTAGCCTTGTTGCTGTCTGCTTCTTCGCTTTAGAACAGAGGGCTTGCATGTGGTACTTGTGTTGTGGTGTTGCAAGTAACATCGTTTGCAACCTTTGCATCTTTTGTTGCTGTTGCCTGTGTCCTTGGGCTTTGGTATCTGCCATCATTTTGGCCCTTCCTCTTGCTTCTTCTCTTCCTTTCACAAATGCATGTTTCCTGTCATACCTTTCTTAATATCTCCAGAAATCACTCCCGTGAAGACACCCAAATAGCCATTTTGTGCTTAAAGATGCATTGGAGATTGTTTTAAATCTGAAGTGCCTGGTGCTTTAGGATGGAAGTTTGTGGCATCCTTTTTGACACTGGAAGGTCTTAGGTACCACATGTATAAGGAGTGGAGTCCTTTGAGACTCTTGCTTTAACGTGCTTGTCTGTCTTGCAGCTGAGGACAGTATTCCCCTTGATACAGCTATACAGATCCTGGAAGGAGATGGAGAGACTCTTCACATTCCTGTCAAAGACTCAAAAGAGATTTTTCAGACCTACAGGAAAATGTATCTGGAAAAAAAGATGCAAAAATCTTGATAGGACTCCTGTATCAAAGGTCTCACTATCACTAAGAAAAAAATGCCAACACTAAAATGATTTTTTTTCTGTTTACTTCATGTTGCTGAATAATTGTAAAAGCCCACAGTTTTCTGGTGGGTGTTGAAAATTTCCTTCCCCTGTTCCTCATATCTGTGAATAATTACCATCTTATTCTGTATTTATTGTCCAGATATTCTTTGGTGCTGTAAATGCTGTTTTAAACGTATTGCTTCTTTTGCCTTTTTTCTTTTTTTTTTTTTTATAAAGATAGAATAGCTCATTGAATCTTGACCAAAAAATAACAAACTCATTTAAACTGTCATAGCCTGTTTTCTTTCCTGATTCTCAAAAACATCTACTTATTATACTTTCCATTGCTGGCAGTGGAAAAATACTTCTGCTGCAAAGGGACTGCAGTGGATTCCCTAGCATTACACTTCTGTTTCCCACGTAGGGTAGTCTGATGGTTTTGCTTCTGTTTCTGTAGAAACTTTTTTTTCTAAACTGGGATTAGAAATACAAACCCCTCAATGCAAGCATACAGATCAGGGGCATTTATGAAGTATTCATGCTGCTACCCAGTTTTGTTAAATTTCTTTTTGTGGAGCTTGGATGAACGGAACTTTGAGTTCATAGTTTGAACACAGTGCTGCAGACTGTTAGTTTACTGGAGACTTCTCTTGCTTTTCTCGTTCTCTTTCTTTGCCACTTCTATTGTTGAAGTGCAGGGAGTTCGAATTTACTCTTGTCTGGATTATGTTGCTGAGTTCAGCTAGACTGTGATTAATTTTTTTGTTTATAAAGTGTTAGATTATGTTTGCTTACACATTCACTGTGACATAACAGTTGTATTTGTCATTAGCTGTCTTTTGTTTAAGTGCCTTTTCACTGTTACTCAAAATTTAAAATCAAATCGTATTTTTACAGAGATTTGGTACTTGATTCTTTCTATCTTATTAAACCTTTATGCTGAACAAAAACCCTGTAGATACCTTACTGAACAGTTTTTATACTTGAAATAAACTTTTGAGGACTACACCTTGTCTTTTTTTTCCTAAAAATATGAAGTTGTGCTTACTGCAGTTAGTTAAATAGGAATTGAAGATACTCCTGCAGATGAAATGCAGCTTTAAAATAAATGATGGATCTTCCTTGTTAAAAGGAAGTAGTTGCAAGTTTATTAGTTTCTCTCTCTGGATGCCAAACTAAGTCTATGGGGAATGTTGCCACTGGAGGATTTTGTAGTAATGTTGTCAACTCTGAAAAGGTTTTTTATTTTCTTGAGAGTTTAGTTACCTGTATTATACTGCCTGCATGAAAGAAGATTTATTGCAGCCTTAAGTGTACCCAGTACAAACAAAACAGAATTCCTGTCAGGAATCTGAGTTTTGTTCTGCACAATGATACATGAAGCTGACATAAATGCTTGAGTGAATGCTTTTCAATAGAAAATTATTTGATCCAGTGACCCATGATGTTTATGTTCTAAATATTTGGAGAAGTTGTCTCACTGATCTTGTGCATCCAATAAGCAAGAATGCCAGTTTTGAGTCCCAGTGGATGATGCAGCTGTGTCTCCTTCCTCTCTTGTACAAGAAGTGCAGCTTGGCTCTGGGACAATATTTACATTGTGACAGCGTGACATTGTGACTTGTGCCTGCTCTGATTTGGTATGGCTGGGATCTTTGGGATAGACTTTTTGCTGATATTGGAATCTCTGGTAAATTGCTGTGGCTCATAAGTTGGCCACTATCCATTCAGACAGCTGCTGGAAGGAAAACATCTGTAAGGAGCAGTGGTAGGGCTGCAAGGAGTACCTACAGAGAAAAGCCTGGAGACCATCTGCTCCACAGGATGAGCACTGTGGATATGTGCACAAATGTCACATGTAAACACCAGACTTTACCGTGGTCCTGCTGGCTTGACAGACAGATACAGAGCAGATACAACTGTCTCTAACACTGCCTGTTTCACCTGTGGGCATCTCCAGCAACTACAAGATAAATGGGCAGTCACAGGAGCCAACAAGAAAAACTTTCCATAGGGAAGCCTGATGCTGCTGCTCAGCATTTCTGCTCTTCATCTCATGCAGCTAACTAACTGTGGTTGAACCTGTTCTGATGTGCAAGTACATCCAATGCAAATTTCTCCCCTGATAAGACCGTAAACAACTACAGACAAGATGCATGAGTCCCTAAACCTTAAATTTTAATGGTTGAACCTGTTCTGATGCATGAGTCCCTAAACCTTAAATTTTAAAACATTATGACAAAAATATAGATTTTATAGAAAGAGTGTGGGAAAGAGAGCACAGGAGGAAATTGACGTGTTTAATATTTGGAAGTGGCTATTCAATACACACTGTAAATTATTAAGGTTTAATGGTTCTGTGAACTTCACTGGTTTTGTGGACTTGTACTCATTTAGTGCTGTGATGACAAGTTTCCATACACAGCATAGTCTCTGGGGGTTAGAAAGTGCAGTAAGATGAGAAGCCCCACTGCTGCCTGGGAGGGAGGCACTCTTCTGGGTTAGTGCAAGGGGCTTTCAGCTATTCTGTACTCCTGGGAGGCTTTGTGGCAAGGGAGATAAGAAACTGCAGAGAGCTGTTCCACAGTGTTTTGATGAGAACCTCACTCACTCCATTGTTCTGTGTGATGGGAACAGGAGAAGGGCCAAATCTATAGTTAATGAGGATTAGACATGGATGCTATCTATACCTGCAAGTACTCTTTTCTGTGTGAAGCTGGTCAGAGGTCTTCCTGGGATTCCAGCGGAAGAAATCCCTTTGTCTTTTTGTAGCCCTGCTCTGTCCATTGCCTCAATGAATGAACTGAGTGTATTGCACCCTGCAGTGATTGCAAGAGGGGGAGGAGAGGTGCCTGGGGTGATGGAGAGACGCTGGACCTGGAATGGGGGAAGGAAAAGGGTTACCTGTGCATGTTTTTTTTTTTTAAAGAAAAATCCAAATCACTACTCAAATGTTTTTAATAATTGGAAATTAATTAACTTAAAAATTCCTTGAGACAAGTCTCATCCTGTAGCAGGATGCTCTGCCTGGACTGGGAGTAAAACAACTCAAACCTATTTGGAGAGCTGTCAGTGGTGAATGCAGAACAGGGTGTCGCATTGCTTCCCCCCAAAAATGAGCTTAAGCACCAGTACCAAAGTAAGTATAGCTACTTGCCTTACTTGGGAGACTTAGTCTATGTATTCATGATAAGATACAGAAGGGGCATTCTGTTCTGAAATAACTGTTCTCCTGTCCTGGCCTCTGTTACTCCCGTAGCCCTTTCAACAGGGACAGGTTTCTGTTAAAAGCTTGGTGACAGGGTGGATTAGCTGTCATCTCCCAGAGAGTGGCCACCTGTTAGCAAGGTCTAACACAGACTTGATTTCCAGCAGTTGTTGTTAGCTCCTAATTCTTTGTCCTTTTTGTGTCATGTCCTTCTTCATTTGTTTATCATCATCTGAGTCAATCTCAATGCTTGAAAATTAATTGCTGAAGGAGCCAATCTGGGTTTCTCTAGAGGAGTTGACTGATTCCTGCACTCCCAGCTTTTATTTAGGAGTCAGCCATGAATGTGGCAATGGGCTTCTTTCCCTGATAGATCAATACTGTGGCCTGTGGAAGATACATATATTTTTTTTTTTCCCCAGAGGCTCATTAAAATAATTATTAAACTGAAATTTGTTATTAAAAATAGCCTCTGCACTCATCCAAGAGGTTTTTGATAGAGCCTCTGAATCCAGAAGCACAGATGCAGAGAAGAAAAGCTGTTCTGGAGCGTGGTTTGTAAACTGTTATACTGAATGTTTAAAGTTGCATTTCTCTTTTCTGCTGCACGTCAGTGGCCTCATATCCTTTGTTTACAACTTCTGACAAATCCTTTTCCCTTCTCTCATTTTTTGTAAGAGAAGCTGCAGGCAGTGGAGGGTCACAGAAAAGGGGCCACTGAGCTGAGACGGGCCAGTGACAAAATTGCCAAAGCAGCACAAACATATTTATCATTTCTTCTGTAGGACAGAAACTGGCCAAATCACAGACTTACTATACCTGCAAAACAGTGAGAGAATTGCTGACCTGGAGATAATATATTTAGCTAATTGCTGATTTAACATCTGGTAAGCCCATAGGGTTGATGTTGCAAAATCCCAGTGCTTGAACCAGCTGCAGAGCGAGAGAGAAGAGGTCAGTTGTCTCTGGGTGACCCTGGGGAGCTGACTCCTCAGGAAGGCAGCTGTGGGATGTGGATGGAATGGTGGGCTGCCCCTGGGACAGGCTCAGAGCTGACTCCCCAGGAATGAGGAGCAATCTGGCTCCATAAATGAGCAAGTATAGAAGGTCTCAGGTCACTACAACCTAGAGGATGAAAGGAAAAATCAATTATCAATAGGTAGGCTTAGCAAAATAGGATCAGCATCAGATAGCAAAATAGGATAGCATCAGAGAATCCCACTGTCTGTGAATCCACAGCTACAAACACCTCCACAGCACCTTGACACATGAGGTGGGACACCCCTCATGAGCTTGGACCCAACAGCTGCATCTTGCAGACCCTCTTGAACTGGAAGAGCTCAGGATTTTGGGGTGCTTGTCATACTCCACTTTGCTAATATTTATCATACCCACACACTGCTAGGTTTATCATAGTTCCATAATTGTTAGGTTTAGGCAAACATAGCTGGCATAATTTTGTTTTCCTTGTGTTTGTAGTACTTGAATTTATCTGGCAATTTTTCAGAGCAGGAGCCTACAAGCTGTGGGGCTGGAGCCTGGAGAGGCAGAGTCACTGTTCACCTACAGACACCCTGTGTGCTCAGCCTGTAGAGCTGTCTTTGAAGCCTGGAGGGGTATCAGAGGGCACTTACATCACTCATAATAAATCTCTAAGGGCATTTATTCTGTCCTGCCCACACAAGAAACTTATTTCTACTCTAATTTAAGGAAAAGGAAAATACATTCTCCTAAAGGAAAGGGAAATACATTCTGCAGCCACTGCGCTGGGGAAATAGCTTGCCTGGGAATTGCAATAACCCAAAGAAAAGGGCATTGTTGTATTAAAGGTTTAAAATTTTGAGAAGAAAATTATTGTAAAAGGAGGATTCAGAAAAGAGATGTCCCAAGAGAACTGGGTGAGAAAAGGCAGAAAGTGTACAGGAAAAAAAAAATTTAAGCTGCAGTTACGTTCAGTGAAATTACAGAGTAGTATTAAACTGGGCTCTGGCTATCACCACTAAATCCACTAGATGACAGTGTGGAGACTGCATTCAGCACTACAGCAACATCTGTCTGTTCTTTAAGGGCTTGCCATTTTCTCACTGCTAGAAACCCAAAGTTTGCAGTGTGCCTCTGCTCCCAGCCAGGGGCTTCACCCCTGTCAGCAGAGAGAAGGTTGTCTTGGTCAGTACTATAACACTGGCATGAAAGAATTGATCGTCATTTCTCTGGCACTGGCTGTTTTTTCCAAAGCCTAAAGGTCTGGGGACTTGGATTTGGGCAGTGGTAGTGGAAAGTGGTCTGAAGGATAGAGGGACACCTGCCATCTCTGTGCTGTGCCTTGCAACCAGGCATGGAGGGGACAGACTTTTTAGCAGAGCTTGTTGTGACATGACAAGGGGCAATAGACTTAAAATAGGAAAGGGTAGATTCAGACAAGATAAAAGGAAAAGGTAAGGGTGTTTGCATAGGCTCCCCAAAGAGCTAGTGAATGCCCCATCCTTGGAAACATTCAGGGTCAGGTTGGATGGGGCTGAGCCTCCTGGTCTTCATGTGGTGCCTAGCCAGGGCAGGAATGTTGTGGGGGGCACACACTGGTCAGAGGGCACTAAACCATCCCACTGCCAGCAGTGAGGCTCAGCTGATCAGCCCTTCCCTTCTGCTGGGTCTCTCCCCTATTAAAAAAGATGACTTAGTTTGAGAGACATGAAATATTAATCTGTTGTGCCATTTATTCTAGTGCAGCTTACCATGCACTGGAATCCCAAAGTGCCCTGAATTTTGTCTTAGCCTCTTACAGATGCCTTGAAACTGGCATTTGGCAGTTGTCCTGGTGATTTTATAACACCCAGGGTTTTAGAATTTTTGATACACATGCTGCATAAACTTGGCCTTATATGGGATAACATGAAATTCCACAAGTGAGAACACATGGATTTTCTTTTGCTCTGCTTTTTCTTTCCATCTAGGGGAAGATTTGTCAGTCTAATTTTCCTTACTGCCTTTTCTGTGGCTAGAAAGTGGAAAAGAAATGCCATGAGTGATCTCACTTAATAACAACCAGTCTTTCATGGCCTTTGTATCAGGCAGCTATGTGGAAAAGGAATTAAAAATCAGCATGTCTGTGAATCTTTCTTTTCTTCTAAATTAACCATATATTCCAATTTCATAAACAATTATTTCAGTCTCTTTACATCTCAAACACAGTATTGTTTATCATTATAGGATGCTTTGAACATAAAAGTATTAGGATGCCCCTTATTAGAGTGGCTTACTGCAGCTCCCTTTCTAATGAATTTTTTGCTTTATGACTTGCTGGCTGAGTTTGGGCTCTTGCTTTAAATCACACAATTGATTCAGTGTTCAAAGTCAGTTTATCAGACCGTATCTTCATGAAATTGCCTGCCAGCAGAGCAGCCGAGGCAATGAAAAATTAGGATGGAAAACAAAGTAACCTTGTTTTTATAAATTGTCAAACGTTTGGGCTTTGCTTCTGCAACCCTGAAACTCAGAAGGGCGGGGAGCTTCTGATGCCAGCCCAACAAAGCCGAAAACAATCCTCTGGAGTGGCACTGCTTCCTTCTGGAAGGGATGATGGACAGCCTGGGACTGGGGCAGCTTCTCTGATGGGTTTGTCACATGGCTGGCTCCCTTTTCCTAATTTTCCAGGGAGATGTCTGCAAATGCCTATGCTGTAAAATCATTCATTTTGTCAATGGAGTGCACAGGGAAGGTGTCAGGCCCCGGGACAGCCATTGCTGATGCTAGCAGCGATGCATGTGAGATTCTGCCTGTCATGTAAAACTATGGAGCAGCAGAAGACACTTTACAAGATATCACAGTTGAAGTGATGATGAAAGTCATTGTTGGAGAGGATGAGGTTATGGTGGATACTTCAGGAAAAATGTTTGTCTTCTCTCAGCTAGCCTAGTCTTACCTTGGTGAAGCAGAAATCGAGGGATGCCGCGAGAGAGACATTTAAAATTGTGCTGGGCACAGAGTGGAGGGTGGTTTGTACATCAGAGATCTGAATTCACAGAATCAGGGCTTCATTTAGGTTGGAAAAGACCTTTAAGATCATGGACTCCAATGATGAACCTAGCACTGCCAGCCCACCACAAAACCACATCCCCGGGTGTCACATCTATATGACTTTTAAATATCTCCAGGGATGGTGACCCAGTCACTTTCTTGGGTAGCCCGTTCCTAAAGTCAAGGGCAAAAGCTCACCTGTCCAGGGATCACACAAACATCTCATCACCTTGATAATCAAATTTATCTGCTTTTATTTTTCAGTGCACCAGTCACAGCAGTTCAGCAGGGCCAATCTTGGTACCACACATACCTCAGTGGTTTGTAGGCAGGGACAGAATCTGGCCCTTTAACAGAAGAAAATTCCATGATGTAAAATCTCTTGGTACTTATGGATTAAGAATTACCATGGTAAGTACTTCCTGAATGTGCAAGTGCTTAATTTGGGTACTTGCACAAAAAAACTTACACTGTGATGCAGTATAAACTTACAAATACTTGACTACGTGATGCTGCCAAAACAACTTGTAATTGGCCAGCAGAACAAAGAGTTAAATAAGTAACCAGGAAAATCCTGATTTTGAAAGAAATATCTAATTTCTACTTCTCATAGAAAAATATTCATATTAAATTTACATCAGATCTTTATACAAGTTTTAGGCACTTCTAAAAATACAAATATGAATTGATTTCCCTTCAAGATTTTGTTCTGGAAGTGCTAAATATTTGTGTGAAAACAAAGCAGCTTGACATTGAGCCAGGGAAACACAGTTTGCTCTAACTTCCCATGAATCTACGGTAACACAGACCAAATTTTGGTTTTAAATGAGGTAGTGCAGCCCCACTTGGAAGCAATTTGTTGTGACTACTAACAGAACTTGATTCTATAACCAGTGAACACTGCTGCACTGTGCAATAATCATATTAATAACTTCATAGGACCAAGTCATATTATCTGAAAAATAATTCTTAATTTTAAAAATACTTCAGAGTGATTTGTCACATGAAGCTTTTCCAACATTGTGCATTGCATCTTGGATGTTGCTTTTGAATAACCTGATGCTCATTATAAAGCAGAATTTTCTGGTCAGGAACATTTTCCATAACACTGTGAAAATCCTGTGGCTCTCACAATGAAACATTCATGTTTTTTAAATAAATAATGCACTGCATTGTGTCATGGCTATCAAGACATTAAGAAAGAACGGAGATTGACACTCTTAATTTGTGTCATACAAGACACTGTAATTGGCAGTTAATTGTAAAAGTCCTTCAGAATGAAACATTTTGGGTAACTTGGAAGAAGTTGAACTTCAGTATATTCTTCATTGAGTACAATGAAGATAATATTTCAGTTGTTCTAATTGTAAACAGAAAGTTTTCTTAGTTTAAAATTTTGATTCTGCAAAACCTGTTTTTATATTCGGAAAGGAGCCAACTGTTTAATGCCAAAAAGACTTTTAATCAACTGTCCAGTGCAGCGTCCATATGGCAGAAAAGAAGACCTGTAGTCTTTGATCTTATTTGGGTTTCATCAAAAAGGAGGAAACACATGATCAAGACTACTCTGAACTGTAATTAAATGTTGTCCTCCTGTTGACCCAGTTATCAAAAGTGACTTCTTCATGTGAGCAGGAAAAATCAAAGTAAGGAATGACAAAGTGATGCATCTGGGTTTGGAAACTAGCATGTAGTAACTGTGCTGCTCTGCTGGGCCAAAAAAGGGCAGAAATGCATTAATTACCACTTTGATGGTGCTTGAGGAAAAATACATACCTGCAAAAGCAGAAAGGGTTGTAATAAATTACTTTTGACTGGAACCTTAGATCTTTGGGTGGTGCTTTAATATTTTCCGTGGAGAAAATAAACAAAGATCTAGTTAAAGTAGTCTGAATAACTTTGTCTCCTATTTGGGGAGCAGGTAACAAGCTTTGCATTACCTGGCAAGGCATGGAAATCCTCAAGGAAAGCCAACTGGTAGAAGAAAGCAGTTTTTTGTTCTTTTTTTTTTTTTTTAAAGGAGTTGTTGGATGACCAGTTTCTGGAGAGAGTGAGAAGGTGGAGATCTGGCCTGGAACTGGGTGGAACAAAGCTGAAGCTGCCTGCCTTGATGACTGGAGGAGTGGAATGTGGAAAAATGCTGAGGAGAGGAATGGCTTGCAGGCCTTGCTGTTAGCAAGCCTCAGCTTTCTATATTTCCTGATCAGTTTTTAGAGTAAATCTGGTGTTTAGACACTCCTCTGAAGGTTCTGTGAGCAACTTGTTCGATCACATCCCTCCTGAACAAGAGAACTGGACCCAGCCTGTGTTCACAGAAACTGCAGGTAGGATATGGATGAGCCAGGAGTTGCTTTCTAGGTCAGGCAAATGAAATACATCAAATTGGTGTCTGCAGAGCATTTATTTGGCTTAGGAACTGAGACCACTGGATCTGAAGGACACAGGACTCATGAACCCTGTTAGCACAAGATACAAGAAAAAGGAAGTTTGTGCTCAGCACTGTAACTTTTGCACATGAATCTTATCTTTACCAATTGGATTAAAGTTTATTAATTCTGGTAAGAAATAGTGGGGTAGATATTCAATGGAGGAAGAGACGGGAGATGGCAAAGAACTATTAAAATCTGCAAATTATTATATGAGTGCCTGTTCTGGATTTAAATGTGTTAATATAAATTAATTATGAACTTGCAATCAAAGGGAAGAGTGGAATATTTATGGAAGGGTACAAAGTAGCAGAATCTAAAAATAAAGTAGTTTGGGCTGAATAAGAGAAAAAATGGGGCCAAAAAACTTCCAGTCATCTATCTCCAGCTTCCATGTGTTGATGATAATTTGTCTGAGTTTGTTCTCCAGTGCTGCAGAATATTACAAAATCAAAAAGGCTGACCCATATGGAAATTTCTGCTGGAAAATAAAAGCTATTCCTCCTGCTTTTCTGACATGAGTGAGGTCTGATAACAATGCAAAACACAAGAGTATAGAGAAATTCAGCTGAAAAAAATTATTTTAGAAGAACTTCTTCCTTTTCCAAGGAGTATATACATACACCCTTCTCTCTGGACACAGACACCAGGATACAGGTCTTTGGGGGCAAAAAAATCCCATGAAAAAAATGCTGATGGAATTTATTAGGATTCCTTCTTGGAAAAAAAAAAAGAAAAAAAAGAAAAAAAAAGGTATACATGACCCATCTCCAAAAAAATCTGAAACATTTCAGTTGAAATATGCTGAAAGAAACACAAATAAAATATCTGCCCCTATGCCTGAGTTTTAGACTCTGAAAAGATTTAAAGATACACAGACATGAAAAGGAAGCAAAACTGTCCTTTGTATCTGGGCCAATTAATTTGATGTTGCATTGTATTGAAACACCACTTAGATCTTCATATCTGGTAATGTGATTTAAATTTCAGTGAGATGTGTAATACCAAAAATCACCTTTAAACAAAAACATTCTAAAGTTGCAAGACTCAGTGGGGATATAAAGAATCTCTAGTATGTAGCTGAATAATCTGCAATAATTTTTAGGTTGAAATAATTAATCTAGTTGTCCTGTGATTGGAGATGAACATTATCATCTTTCCTGGGCATGTTTAATTTGGAGAGTCTTTTCTCAAAATCTGTTAAAGAGGCACTGAGGTAACCAGTGCCTCTATAGCCAGTAAAACCAGTTCATTATCGTAGCTGAAGAAAGAAATTTCTCTTCCAGCAATACTAATTTCTTACAGTACCTATCTGTCAAGATGGTTCTAGTAATTATAGTTCCTTATCAAAATGGAAATCAGGTCTCTTGTTGATCAGATTCCCAATCTGTCTTTGGCACTGGCTGGGATGTGAGCTGGAAGGAAATTAAATGCTGATGCTTAAGGCAACACTTTGATTTAAGCCTGTCTGAAATTTCTTGGCATCACCTGTAGAAAAAATGTAAAGAAAAATAACTGGTTGTACATGGGTGCTCCATTCTTTATTCTTCTTCTTATTTCTCTGCATTTCCTGAGTTTATATGATTTGACTACCAAATTCTGAGTTCAATCAACTTTTGGAAAAAAAGTCTAGTTTTTCCTCCTACACCTGATGAAGGAGAAAAATGACAGATATGAAAATGTCATCATTTTGCCCTGTGGACTTCTTGCAAAATTTAATCCTGCACATGAAAACAATGTGCATGAAACAACAGAAAAACTCACAATTTTACTGGAGATCAGATATGAACCTCACAGGAGGGCTACTTCATTGTGTTCGCCATTTTTTTCCCTCACTAGTATAAATTTCTATTGTTCTCATGTCTCCATATCTCCAACTTCAAAACTTTGAACTTTCTTTACGATTCAAGATACATAGATGTTCTTTATGGGAGAAGTAGTGTTGTTTTTGTGTGTTTGATGTTGTCATGGAAACAATCAGTACCTATCATCTCCAACTTCAAAACTTTGAACTTTATGATTCAAGATACATAGATTTTCTTTATGGGAGAAGTAGTGTTGTTTTTGTGTGTTTGATGTTGTCATGGAAACAAGCAGTACTTATTACTCTAATATAATTTCCCATTTCTGACTATATATAGCTTTTGTAACTAGTCATTCTGATGAAACAGAAGACAAACAGCTGTACTATATACATATACCCCATCTGATCTGTTGTCTACTACAGCACTGGTAGGAAAGAAAAAGTCATAAAACCAATCTTGGATTCATATTTTTTCCATGATACTTCTCCAATTTCCAGCAAGTTTTAGTTTAAAAACTTTCTCATCTAGAAATTTTATCTACGTAATGTTGTCTAACTGTCCTTAACAGACCTTTCCTCTAGGAAGCCATCTAGTAGGTTTCAGAATTTATTTACACTTTGGGCATCCAAACAAATCAGGATTTTATAAAATAACAGGATGTTATGTCCTGCAATACAATTAGGCACTACATGTGCCAGTAGTATTTTTTTTCATTCGTCTTCGCCCTGCTGCTTGATGGTTTCATTGAGTGCCCCGTGGTTCCAGTCTCATGAAAAATAAAGACTAATCATTCCCTCACTACCTGCTCCATGTCAGTTATGTTTTTCTAGACCCCTATCATGTCCTCAGTTAATCTATTTTTTCAAAATGAGGAAAACAAATCTTTTTGCTTTCTTCTATAGCAGAGATGAGTCAGAAATAGGAAACAATCTGACTCCCCTTATCTGTATCCTTTCTAGTTGGAAAATCTCATTGTTGCAGTGGCCAGAGCCTCTCAGAAGACCAGCTAGACCATAGCCTTGTGGAGTACCAAAAGAAAGTTTAAATTCCCTTGCTGGTCTTTTTGCTGCTCAGGGGATAGAAAGCTTCATCCTGCAAACGCTGTCTGCAATGACGTAGGAGAACACCGGGTGACAAAAGCTGTTGAGAACGTAGAATTAAGGTCACTTCACCGTGTGCACTGCTCTGCATTCATCTGTGCTGCTCTTCTCTTGCTGCTTTGTTAGCTGGGCAGTCCTGCCAGATCTTTTTGTAATTCCTGGCTAACAAGTTAAATGCTGTTGCTCTGAAGCATTAGCCCTCTTGGATGAAAAAAAACCCCAACCCCAGAAATGACAGAGGTTTACATGCCACATCTCTTTGAAGGTTTTGTTTGTTTGGGTTTTTTTGGTTTTTTTTTGTTGCTGCCCTTCTGTTTGCTTCCAGTTGTTCAGCACCCTAGAGTGAAAGAAACAAAAATAAACATAAGAGTTCTTTTTTTCCCCAACATACTTTGCCTTCCAGATTTTCAGGCAAACCATTTCCTTCAGTTACAAACTGCAGGCAGAGGATACAGGTATGTTCCCTGATCTACTTGTGGAGTCTCCATGAGTAAAATTTTCAAGACCAGGCTTTAAAGACAGCTGCAAGGAATGGCAGAATAACTGCTGGGAGTGGGAGATCTGTCTGGAACTCCTCTGATGCTGCAGCCAGAAAAGCTGAGACATGGGATCGATTTGTTCACAATGAGTGCTTGCTGGCTTTGGCTCATTTCATAATACAGAGTGAACAATAATTGGTCTCATTGGTATATAGCTCTTTTATATGTGTTTTTAAGGATGGAGATACATCACATGTATTTTATCAGTGCTCTGTCAGCATGTGGCAGCTGAACCCAGCAGCAATGTCAGTATTATTTAGATTAGAGTTTATATATAGATATGCTGTGAATTTTCACTTTATTAATGGCTTTGCAGGACTTCTTGTCTTCTATGCAGTATTAATATGAAATTAAATCTTGTAAAGAAGTGTAGCTTTTGTTGTACACCTTCATAGTATCAGTGGTAAGGTGGCAGGAGAAACCTGAGGAAAGCAGAGAATATAAAGGGGAATGGAGAGAGGACAAAAAGAAGAGGAATATGCAGAACAGAGTGCTACATAGTGTTGAAGATTGATTTAAGAAAAACAAAGCTACTCAAAGACCAAAAAAGATTTTTTTTTGACTCCCAGGGAACCAATTGCAGCTACTGACATATAAACCTGTGAGGAAGAACAGAGAGCAGAAATGTAGAACATCCAAGCCTATGGCAAATAATTCTTGCAGTAGGAGTGAGCTGGCGCTGCCTGCTGCTCCCTGCTGTTCAGAAATGTCTGCAAGTGATGCAGTGGGAAGTGCAGGAACACGTGTGGAATTACCACAGAAACCTGCCCTGGCCATTTGAGATACCAAACACCCTGGGCACTGCACAGCTCTGCTGTGCCTGTGTGTCAGCGTGGGGCTGTGTGAGTGCTTAAGATGATGAAATAGTCTGTGGAGCAGGTAAATGTGATTTTCCACAATATTGGCAGGTCTGCAACATTCAGCATGAAGGATTGTTTAGAGACATACTCATTTATTCCAGATCTCATTCCTAACTCAAGGAATAAACACCATTAATTCAGAGGCATTCACTGAAAACATCAGATCTGCGTGATGTGCAGAAAATGAAACAAAAGACTGCAGAGACCTTTATCTTTGAAGGTTTTTTTTAAAATTTGCACCGACAGTCAGTACCTCACGCTCCAAAGATTGAAGCATTTATTCATGTAGAGGTTAACTGCAGTCAGAGGAAGAGGTTTAGCCATGCTCAAACTAATCCAGAATTGGGACAGCCTGTCAGTTTAGGTGGGAGGGTGTCTGGGGAGCTGTGCCTCGGGCACTGCCTGATCCCAGTGTCCCAGCATCCCCATCCTCCCAGCTCCCTGAGCCATCCTGGCAGCTGCATTGCTGTGCACTGAATAGGGTCAGGGAAGTAATCCACCAGCAAATTTTGGGCACCTGTAATACATTTTGCTTTTCTCTTTAAGCAGATCACTGGTTAGAAGGAAAATCAGGAGTCTCAGAGCAGCTAATGTAACCTCTACCTACATTTATTGTATCCAATCATTATAACTACAGCTTATTAATAGCAATAATTGAAAAGAAACTTTGCTTAATAGTGAGGTTTCTTTTCCCCTTAGGCTGCCAACAGCTTCCCTGTATATAATCTAATTTTTCAACATAATTTCATCTATCAGGCTGGCTATAATAAGTCTTTTACTTCATTTTTTAGTGCTTAGTCACCCACGTAAGTTTTCTTCTGATATTTTTGTTCAAGCTCCTCTATCAAGACAGGAGAATCTGGAGCACACACAGACCCAGACTGAAGAGAGAGCTGCACAGGGGAGCAGGCAGCCGGCTTGTCATCCCTAGCAGCTCCTTTCCTGACACCCATTTCCCATGAGTATGGTAGCAGCAAGGTACTGTTGGCATGTTGGGACAGGAAGGGAGGACCTGTTTCACTGTGTGGTCATATCCCCAGACATTACTGACAAGGATCAGATGGCAGATTGCCATCTCTGAGGACAATTCCCTTCACCCTTGGTTCTGTCTCTGATCCACTGACAATTCTTAGCCAGACACTGAAGCCTCACACATTTCCTATACACTGATTTTGGTTTTTTTTCTTATTGTCATATTGACAAAGACCTCCTTCCATCCCTCTTTCTCTTCCCCCCTCTCTCACCCTGTTTTTCTAGTTCCCATCTACCACAGGTGGAAGAGAAACACCAACATGATACTGTCAAGCTCAACCTACTTAGCTCCCCAAGCAAGGGACAAGCTGCACAGGGAAAAACAGCATATACAGGGCTCACACATGAGAATTTTCCAGGCTCTTCACCATGCACAGCGAGCTGGTATCGATGCTGGGCGACCCCAACGTAGGGAATAACGTGCTCTGCCTCCATGATTCAGAATGCTGAACAATTGCTTTATTAAAACTACACTATATCACATTAATACTATATTATAACTATACTAAAGAGATACTATACTATAATACACTAAAGAAAACCCATAACTGTCTGAGACAGCCAGACACAGCTTTGAGTGATTGGCTAATCGCTCAAAACAACTTTCATCCGTGTCCAATAACCAACTCACTTTGGGTAAACAATCTCCATAACACATTCCACATGTGCAAAAACAGGAGCAGTGAATAGAGATGAGAATTGTTTTCTCTTCTTCTCTGAGGTTCTCACTGCCTTCCCCTGGAAAAATCCTTGGGAAGTTGTGCCTGCTGCTCTCTGTGAAGAGAGCTGTGGCCACAAGCTGGCACAGGCAGTGCTGGAGGAACATGAAATTGCCCTGCCCTGTCTCTGTGTTGGGTGATGGGCAGCACCTCAGTGCCAACATGTACCACCTGGAGAAATCTGCTTCCATGAGATGTTGGATGTTTTCAGAGCAATGGAATGTGCACTACTCGGGGACTTCTGGCTGGATGTCAACATAGGCCACCAGCAAATCTCCCCATGATACCACCTTCCCAGATTGTTCTTCAGTGGCTTTTTGATCCATGGCCCATTAAAAGGCTCAGCTCACTGTATTTGTATTATCCTACCAACCACAGCCCATGATGCTCGGTAACTCAACCCTTGATCAAGGCAAAGTCATGATTCTCCTGTAATATCAGTATTTATAAACAGGTGTATAAATAAATGTTTGCCTGTGGGTGTTTAAGTCTTGTTTTATATTTACTTAACACCACATCTCAACTGCTTTTTGTAAAAGACAATGAAAAAAATATTCTGCTTGCCCTTTTCTTTGGATAACCCTGAAGTGTATGTGTGTGCATGTCTGTTCCAGCTTTCTGTGGATTGATGTCTAAGGATGCCAGCTATGGGCCACAGAGTTGTTCAAGAGACTTGACTGCCCTGACCATTCCAATGTTCAAAACAATTCCCTAATCCTGCTCATTCACTTTCAAAACACGTTTCTACTCTGACGTGACTCTCTCTCTTGCAGTGAGAATCTGTGACAAGCTTGCAAATCAAGTTTCCCCTCTGCATCTATCAGTATATTGTCAAATTCCTTAAAATGTAGTGCTGCCATTTTCTTACAATATTAAGGAGAGGGATTGCTTTTAAAGAAAAGTAAGGAGGAGGGGAGGGTTAGTATTTGATTTTCTCCTTTTAGCCGGGCACTTGTGTTGCCTTCTCCATGGTGGTGAGTCTTCTTATGGAAGGCGTTTCCTATTTCTTCAGTTGCCTGTCAGTGACAGCCTTGGGTGATCTGCAGCTGACAGCACAGCAGCTGTCAGTCAGGAAGAAGCAGGAAGGCAATCAGGTGCCCACATTTATTTTTCTATTGTACTGAATGCTCCAGATGACCATCTTTCTTAAAGGGAAGTTGACGTCCCCATATTTGCAGACATTGTTCCATTCATATCCCACACACAGACAAATGTGATGATAGCAGCTGCCTGTGTTCTCAGACAGCCTGAAAAGCAGAAAGATCCATGAACTTATTAATTTTAAAAGGAATAATAAATGGTAGTTGTCAGGCATCAATGTTATGTAATATCAAGATATATTACCTCTGCTCATCAAAGCAGGCAAGAGTGAGAGGTGATCAGAGATGATGTCAGTAGCAGGGGTGAGCTGCTCTGCAGGACTGTGCAGCCTGCTGCCACAGCTACTGCGTGAGCTTCGTGTGGACTTCCCTTGCAGCCAAGCTACTCTCACTCGTGTCTTCAATGTGGGACATCAGGGAGCAGCTGCTTTGCATGGTGTCCTATATAACTGAGTTGCTTCAGCTTTTCACAAGCCTATTTTGGGACTTACCAAGAGCTGAGCAGAAGGACAGCTCTCTTCTTGTAATGTCCCCTTCCACAAGCAGAGCTACTCTCTCTTCCATCTTTTCCCATGCAACCCACACTCACATTTGCCTCTCACAGCCTGCTTCTGAAGCTTTTCCACACAGTATCTCCAGCAGCTCATAAGGGGGAGCAGTAGCAGATGGGTTCCTTGCATCAAAGGAATTGCCATCTGTTATTCCTCTTCTCAATTTTGTGCACTGCTGGCAAGAATTTGACTGTTTCTCCTATTCTCCCTTGATCCTCTGCTGCCCAGTTGGGCAAACAAAGGTTGGCAAATAGCAGCATGCCTCTTGCCTTTCCCCCTGCTTGTACCAGGAACTGCTGTGGGCAAGGGTAGCACCCAGCACCCAAAGGAGGCTGTATCCCCACTTCATCTACTCCCCACACCAAGCTCCATCTGCTGTGCCTTCAGAAGATCATTGAGAAGGAATAAAAAAAGCCTAGCAAGACAACCTCAAAGAAACTCCCAATTACCTTCATCCCTCTCCCAAATCAGGAAAGGCTCCGGCACTATAGGATTGGTTTACTCTCATCTTACACTGTATTAATGTTTCCCAGCCAGATACATTCAGATAGCTGTTGTTAAAGTACAACACAACCTTCCTACATATCTGCATTGATGAGACTTTCTTGAGAAAGAAAAACGTTTCACCCACAAAAAACCTTACCATGTTCTCCTCCAGGAGACCTCTAAGAATTCAGTCATGTTCTGAGGACTCTAAGGTGAGGGTTGGAAATGCTCCATGCTCATGTTTTTCTAACTTGCAGGTTTAGTTATAGTCCATCTCTCCTGGACCTCAAAAGTTCATAAGTTCATTCGATAATCTGTATTTTTTTATCTTTTTTTGGTTGTGTTGTTGTTGTTGTTGTTGTGTTGTTTTGTTTTGTAAGTACAAAGCTCTTGATTGTAAGGAAATCTGGAACAAAGTACCAGCCAGTCTTGATCTGGCTCAGAAAGCATAAGACAAATGAAAATAGCCCAAAATATTACAGCAAAACAAACCATGAAGAACATACCCTTAGAAAGTTTTATGGGATTCAATTTTTTTAAGGGTTAGATTTCACAATACAGAATTCACATTAAATAATTTTATGTAGTACCTGTTTCAGCTATTGCAATCCATGTCTGCAGGTTGAATAATGTGATTATTACAAGAAGAAGCATTTATAGTATAAATGCAATTATTGAGAAAAGTTCTAGAGAGGATTTTAAACCAGTTAAATTTGCAGTACCCTGCTTTGTGATAGAACAATCAGTTAATCCAAGATGTACCAAAAATGATTGAGAAAATTCCCACGGAAGTCAGTCTCCAGTTCAAGATCTTAATCTCCTAAATAGACTTTGACTCCTCTCTTAGCTGAGGAAAATAATTGTAGCTTTGATCCAGATGCCTTGCTTGTAATCCATTGTTTTAGTGCTTTGAATACACACCACCCATTCTGTATTAGATACTTTGATACAAACCTAACAAAATCCAAGTTTATAGGATAGTGTCATAAATCTGGCAACTTTCCCAAATGCCACACTCACTTAATAGAAATGTAATGTAATTTTCTTTGTGCGTTCTGCATTCACTGTAATGTGTTTTTAGAAGCTGAGTGATGAAATATTAGCTTAGAGCACTTGAAAAACATCACTAAATCATATGCTTTTTATAGTATCTGAATCAAATTTTCTTCACATTATCAACACAGCATTAAAATAAGATTCCACATAAAAATTTCAGTTTCTTTCTCAGTGATCACTGTCTGTAAATGTTTTTAGTCATTGGTGCACGATAAGGAATGTAAGGCAAATGCTAGCTTTAGCAGAACTAAGTGCCTTTTGAAGCTATATTTAATAGGTGCACAGCAGATTCTAGGCTGTCAATTTCAAGACAAGGCACATTGTCATACAGAAATTTGTTCTACCACACTAATGACTTCCGAGGAGAAAATCTAGTCAAAATGGGATCATCACCTGCAGTCTGGTTCTTATTTTACAGTCAGATCACATTTCAAATGTGGGATCTACCTATTATTCTGGTTTTGGCAGCTGTTTTTGCCCATGCTCTGGTGATAGGAGGAAGCTGAGCAGCTCTGCACATCCACTCCAAAGCTGTTGGTGGTGACTTGACATAATAAAAGGAAAAAGGAGACTGGAGGAATAATGTATAACCTCATTTCACTTCCCAGAAACACACTAAAGATGACTGAGAAATTGATTTGTGAGAGTCTGGGAAAAACACAACAAACCAGAGGGTTTGAAAAGTGCCAGAACAGAAGTGCCAAGAAAAGAGGGCATTGTTCTGTGCCTTTTGGCACTGAGGACAGCAGCTGGCTGGGGGTGTAAGCAGCCATGAGAGGCTTTGGGCATCTCTGCTGGTGCAAAAAGCCTCTGCTCTGTGGAAGGACCAGATGTTCCAGACAGAAAACTCCCTTGGTCATCCCCACAGGTGCTGCACCTGCCTCAGGAGGGTCCTTGCTGAGAGCTTGGCCCCAGTGTGACAGCTGCACCCAGGGTGCTGGGGAGCAGGGGGGCAATTTGGCAGCCCCCAGGTGCTCAGATCGCTGCTCTGGGGGATGGCAGTGGGGCAGAGCCCCCAGGCTGGGGTGGGCTGATGGGGACTGAGAGCAGATGAAGAGGGAGGGAGTGGCCATTGCAAAGCAGGGAGAGCCAGGGACTGTGGCCAGCAGGCAGGCCCCGAGGAGCACTCTTGCTGTTTTTGGAGTATTTCTGCTGTATATCTGAGATAAACTGTGTTCTCCCTTCTCCTCCCAGGTTTACATCTGTTCAGCAAGGAACACTGTGATGCTGATTTATCTAGGCTAAATTGCTGACAAGTTGTTTGGACAAAAGATTCTTAGCGGGCAGGTCTTCCTTGTGTCACAGCAAAGTGCATGGTGGTTTAAATAGGCATAATAATCCTTTCTGTGCTCCTTTCAGCCATTTTTTATTTGTGTTCTGAGTCTCTGCATAGAGTGGAAGAGCAGTGTCCTGGATCTCAAGCCTGAGGGCAATGCTGTCAATTAAAAGACTCAGCTTACAGTTGTGGAGCTGAACCAAGACCCATGTGCAGCACTCGCTGAAAGCAACACCATTTCAGGCTGAAATTATTTATTCAGCATAACAGTTATAATTCACATTCTTTGCTGCAGTCTGTAAGTTTTCTATGTGCAAGTATCAGTTGGCTGCTTATTAGTTATTGCTGACTGTAATTTCTAAATGTTCTTACACTTAATTTTTTTGTAGTTTTCTTGTAAAATTCATTTTTGAGTCTCTAACCCCTGCTCATTATACACAAAGCATCCTGCCAACCATTTTTGTGCAGCCCTTTTTCCTGATTTCCTTGTTGAAGTCTGCTGTTTTACTCCATTTTCCTTTCAGGTTCCATATGTTCTACAGAAGTGGTTTTCGCCTCCAGCTTTCTGGAGCCCAAAATTATTCTGGTGAAATTACAGTTTCCTGTATATCACATTTAACTCCATCTGATAATAGGCTTACAAAAATTAAAAGTATTTACCTTTGCAGATTCTTTAAAGGCAGTTCACAGAGGACTCACACAAGGACACAGCTGTTTGGAAGCCTCTCTTCTGAATGCTGACACTCATTAATCAGAGAAACATAATTACTTTTTATTATATGCATTATTGTTTATTCGCTCCTGTGTTTAGTTTCTCTAACATTCTCCATAAACTAATTTTCTTAAAACCTATTACCATTTCTATTGGACTAGGATTTCGTAATATCTTTTTAAATTTAATTTTCTTCCCAGTGTCTCCCTTTTATCTCTAGGCTGACCATTCATTACAAAGGTGGTGTTTATATTCAGTGCTGGAGAAAGATAAAGCTTTGGCAGTGTAACAGCCACTTGTTTATTTCCAAACCAGACCCAGCACAGTTCCCATAGAGACTTGTCTCAGTGCTTTTCCCTTTTTTTCCCATTCAGGAAATCAATGCCATTTTCATTAACAATGACAGATTGGTCCTCATACCTTTCTTTCTTTTTTTCTTTTTTTTTCTTTTTTCCCCCTTTGGCCACTCTGGTGAGCCTGCCAAACACTGCTAATTAGCAGTTGCTTAGTTGGTTTGGGCTCTGGTGCTCTGAGATGCTCCATACAAATGGACTCACAGGGATGTCTGTGCATGCTGCAGGTGCAGGTTCAGCCTTCTGCCATACAGTACAGGCTGCTTTTACAGCTGCATTGTCACTAAGGCATAGAACCAATAATCCATTTCACAGAGGTCATTAAATGCTTCTTAAATTATCTGAAATTTAAATAATCTCTTGAGTAAGATTTGAATTGTATAATTTTCCCTGTCCTTGAATATATGATTGGTTAAAAAAATGTGTAATCAGTACTGGAACCTATTATCCTTAGGAATCTATTAGTATCACATGTCAGGAATTCAAAGGAATTCAGTTTCATGCCCATGAAATGGATGCAGTCAGAAGGAAGCTTGTTTTATTAAACTATGTGGAATGAAATGTAGATGAAATTACTTGAGACTTGTTTGAAATATTCATGTGAAGGTGGTGCACAGGGCAAAATGAAGGAGAGATAACAATGCAGGGTGATATGCCAGCCTTTAATAAGACCAGGGTATGCTTTTTGAACCTGGGGAGGCAGAAAACCTAAGAGCATTGCAGCAGGACTTAAACCAATATGAGGTGATCACACCAGGCCAGAGGAATTATTTAAAATGCCAATATCGTTGTTTTAGGGCTATCTGCACTGATGAGTGAGCTCCTAAAGGAAAACTGTGACTGAGACCAGAGCTTTGCTGGTACCACTGCACAGTAACTTGAATCCACAGTTTATCCCAGGCCAGAGATCGCCATCAGAGGAGGTCCCACTGCCTCTGTTATGAGATAATCCCTAGGGAATGACCACCTTTGGGTCATGCTGCAGCACCTCCTTCTTTAATGAAGACTTTGGCTAAAACTTAGAGGCTATTCATATTGTAAGATCATCCATCTTTTCTCATCTCCACAGAGTCAGGAATGAGGCAAGATCAGAGCTCCTGGTAACAGAGAAAGGAGATTGAATATTTTCCAGATCCATCAGTAAATGGACTACCTTGGTAGTCCATTATACATACAGATGGAGGATCTTGACAACAGAATGTAGGTGCCTAAGAAAAGATAGAGAAGTGAAAGGTGGGATTCACTCAGTTAAATATGTATGTCTGCAGGTATCCATGTGTGTGCTGCCCAGCCCAGGCACAGTCAGTGCAGAGAAAGTGACAAGTGACAGCCAAAGTCCCCTGACAACTGGGGTCTTTTCAAAGAAAACATTTAAAGAAGTAGATTTTTAAAGACAAATATCACCAAAGAATCCAGGTCTGATATTGTTTACATTTAGGAGGCAAGAGGAGGGATAAATGGGCACTAGTCACAGAAAATCATGGGCATCTTTGTGTTTTCAATTCAGAGCAGCTTGAGAACCTCACTGTCACTGTGCACTGCTGCACAGGGCACCTCTCCTGCCTTTCACACTGCACTTCCTAATGGGGTGTTGCAGAAAAGCTGACACACTGTAAAACACCAGATTTCCCCTCTGGGGTGCAGATGTTAGAAGAGGTGAGGCTGCCCTTTGTGGTATTCACATGTCCTCTGAGCAGAGGGAGATTTAGCTTTCTCAGATTTCTCCTGAGGGAAGATGTGAGAGAAGCAGAGAAAAGAATGATGGAAACAATTCTTATCTCATTTGCTGCTCCTGTGTTTGTACCCATGTGGAATGTGTTCTGGAGACTGCTTACCTGAGCTGATTGCTTGATTGGATTCTGGTGATGGTGTTTTGGGTTCATTGACCAATTGGATCCACATGTGTGTGTTGGGACTCTCAGAGAGAGAGTCATGGGTTTTCTAGTTCGTTAGTGATAGTTCTTGTTAGTGTAATATAGTTATAGTATAATATAGTATAATAAAGTAATTAATTAGCCTTCTGATATCATAGAGTTCTGTGCATCATTCTTCCCACTTGGGGGCACCTTGCAAATCCCATAGCCCTTGGCTTGTGAGTGAGATTGTCAACCAAATGATGCTAAGTGGAGTTACACCAAGGCTTGATTAGCTATAGGCATCTGTGGAAGCCCAGAGCACAGGGAATATTTCTCTGTCTGCGCGGAGGTGTCCTGACCCTCAGGGGAGCACTGACTTTGACCCTCATTCATGGAGAAAGTTTCCTAAACTTCAAGATAGACTAGAATCCACTAAAGCGTGAAAGAGATTATAGAGAGCAGTACAGGTGTATCACTTGGTGAGAATTGTAGGTTTTGGGATTTTTAGTAGGTTGTGGATGGAAGCAAGATGGAGGGCACAGGGCGTTGTCCTGGGTTTTTCTTCATGCTGCTTCTTCTTGGGTTTGGGTGGCATTTTGTAATTGGGCAGAAAAGTCCGCACTGTGGGCTCTTTGGGATCAGTTATTGGGTTAAAAGGGAAAATAATCTAGGTGTCAGTTCTTAATTGGATAGTTTGGTCTTAAAAGACCTTGTAACAAGAGATTGTTAGCCATTTTGTGCCTTCTAATGAAAAGCTGCTGAACTTATAGTAGTGAGACTGTTTTTCTGATAAGAACTAATAAACACTTGAGTCTGAACATGAACTACCATCTCAAGTGCCTTCAATCCAGACTCAGAGAAACCAACAACTGGTACCTTCACAGGCATCCTGATACTTCAGCCAGTTTCCACACTATCCTTGAGCCAACCACTCATTTATAACACTGGTCTCAAAGATGTTTGTTTTCTGATCCGTTCCTGTGCTCAATAAACATTTCCATGCACAGTGGCCTAGGTGCAAAGCTGAGAAAGGCAACTAGACTAGAACTTGTAAAAGCTCTTGAGACAACATTTTGCTTCTCCTTTGAGATTTGGGCTTTTTTTTTCTCTTCTGATTTGTGGAATCTCATTCTCTTTTAAGAAAAGGGTGTTGAGGTTAGCTGTATAGTGGGAATTACAGTTGGGATACTGGTGTTCTGCTCTCTTTTGACATTCAGTCATCAATGAGAGCCACTCACTCCTCTCATATGTTAATATTCACACTTGTTTCTTTCCTATTAATATTCACACTTGCTTTGACAGTAGAATTTATTAAAAATGTGCATTTTGGAAGTGGTTTTCAAGGTAAAAATTGACAGAACTTTCATTATTTTGCTTGCTTCTTCCACAAATGCTCTCTAGGCAACAAGAAGTGTTTGTGCAGGCTGGATTACAATGTATTAGTTATGTATGCATGCACATGTATTTATAAACTTGATATATGCCATATACTGTATGCATATATTGTATAACTAGTGTTAGTGCTTCCATTTGCAGATCTCAAAGAAGTTTGCTGAGCAGTCTTATAATTTTTATCTATTTTTTAGTCATGGGGAAGACAGGGTAGAAAGGGAATGTGGCTTCTTTAAAACAACATTATCAGGTCAGCAAGAAAGGAAATCTCTTTGATTCCAATACAGTGCTGCATTGGTGGGCAGTGACATCCATCTTCTTACAGGGAACTTCTATTTAAAACAAACACCTCAATTTGGAAATTCTAACTCAGTCGCCAGCCTTTAAAGGAGTACATGTAAAAGTAAAAAAAAAGTCTGTAAAACGTGAAAAACAGGTCCTGCTACTACTTAGAGCAAAAATTGACCAACATCAATTCAAGTGTATTTGCATGCCATAGTTTGAAGAAACAGTAAATTAGAGTCAAAGACTCCAAATATATAAAAAAGGCTATGACATTGAGCCAGGATGAACTCACTCTTCCAGTTCAAATATGTAAAATGCGTCTAATCTGGTGTGTTAACGTTTTACTGGCAGGCTTTGTAAGAGATCAGTTACTGTCTGTCTGCACCACTCCAATTTTATGCTGGACAAGTCGCATCTGTCTTTCTGCAGTCAGCATAAAGCCAGCAGAAAACTGACATAATCTATGCATCAGGTCCCCCGGTTAATTTGACAGAGAAACAATGGTGTGACCGCATCCGAGCTGAATCAGTTTTGTCCTGCTGTCTAATCAGTGGCACCGAGACCTTGTGCTAATGGTGATGGAAGAGCAGCCCTAGCCCAATGCCCCGACCCCGCTGCTGTTTCGCGTTCAGGTTGCCTCGACCAGAGCCAAGCACTCTCATTCACCAGGAGCAGGGAAGGGAGCAGAGGTAACTCCGCTTTCCCAGTTTCCCGAAATAGCAGGGCAATGCTTGCTGCCGCCCCCCCACTCCCGCAGTTTGCTGGGCTGCATCTCCCTTCCTACTGATACCCGCAGAGCCCGGAGGCGCTGACACGGCACGGAGGGGCCCGGCGCGGAGCAGCCCCGCAGGCGCAGCGCTCACATCCCGGCGCACCGGGGCCGGCTCCGCGCCGCTTCCCCGCCCGCCCGGCGGCAATGCCAGACCTGAGGACGCTGTCATCTTAAAGAGCGCAGGGGAGGGACCGTGTGCGAGGGAGGAGGCGGGCGCCAGCAGCAGCATCTCCGCGGGAGCCGCCGCACGAAGGCGCGCTCCCGGCCGCCCCGCTCGCCGCCCCGGCCTCCAGCGCGCCGGGCCCGGGCCGGCCGTGCCGGTGCCGCCCCTCGGCCGCGCCCGCCCCCTGGCCGCCTGCTCGGCGGCGCGGCAGTGCCGGCGGGGCTATGGCTGCGGAGGAGGTGCTGCAGGGCGCAGACCACTACAAGAGCGAGATCGAGCGGCTGACCCGGGAGCTCTCCGAGACGACCCACGAGAAGATCCAGGCGGCGGAGTATGGGCTGGTGGTGCTGGAGGAGAAGCTCACCCTCAAGCAGCAGTACGATGAGCTGGAGGCGGAGTATGACGGCCTCAAGCAGGAGCTGGAGCAGCTGAAGGAGGTGAGCCAGCCCGGGCTTTTGTCTGGCGCCGCCGCCGGGGTTGCGGGCAGGTGCGGGCGCCCCACGCGTGTCCCTGCCGGGGGGCGAGCGGGGACGCGAGGCGCGGGCCCGGAGCGGCTGCGGGCTCCGCTCCGGGGCGGGGAGGAGGGGTTTACCGGGGCCGAGGATCAGCCGGGACCGTGGAGCTTAAGGACGGATTACACGAGATCGCAGCCCCCTTGCCCTGAGAAATTTCCTGGGGCCGCGCTCCGGCTGCTGCCGCCGGCAGCCTCAAGTTGTGGGAAGAGGCGTTTGCGGCAGGGGAGGGTCCCCCCGCTCCTACCTGCGCCGCATCGCCCGAGGCTGGTCTGGGAAGAGCAAAGGAAACAGTGGGATGAGAGCTGGGCCAACGCAGTGCATAAGGAGTCGGGATCTCTGTAAACAGCTGTCTGCAGTGCGTGAGGAGAGAGACAATTCCTTTTGAAGTTATTTATAGAGCCGCTCTAGTCTGCCAGTGAGGGGAACCGCTGCAATTGGGAGCGGGGGCGGGTATACAACACTCTCGAGGTCACCCATCAGTGGAAATTAAACTTCTGCGTCATGCTGAAAGGGTGAAATATTTGATTGGAGAAGTGATTTGGGGTTATCTTTCAAATGTGTTTTTGTAACACTCAAAGTATGAAGTAGGTGGGTGTTACACCTTGCCTTTCAGCTCTGCTAAACATGACTCTGACTCCGAAAAATCATCACCCTCCCTCTGTTCATCCTTAAGGGAAGTAACTTGAGGCTGATAACAGTACGTGGGAGCTACAGAAGGGCTGTGTGTGCACACGTATGCAGCACTCGCAGCTCTGCACCTCATGCTGTTTTTATACCGTCTCAGAATGTAACTGACTAGGTTTTGTAAACAGAAGCTAAAGCATCAAACAGATATTCTCCCAAATTTACAATGTATCTATTTGTTCTACAAAAAAAACAACCCAAAACAAAAAACCCCCTGCTATATAGAATGTGAAGAAATTCTATTAGAATTCATGATATATCTATTAGAGACCATGAACATGTTTCATATGGAGGAAATACATTTAAAAAACTTAAATTATTTCTCTTTATATTCTTTAGGCTACTAACTGATGCCCTTTTAGAAGTGTTTTTAATAAAATAAGGGTTTCATTTTACTTGCAGGTAAATGAGTTAAGCTACAGACATGGCTCAGTGTCCAGAAGAGTTGAGAACATTTTATTTTCAATATGAAGAATAAAGCTGTTTTTCAGAAAAACCTAATGGTCTCCTTAAACTTGATCTCTGCCTCCCTGCCCCCCTGAGCCTATGGAGTAGGCTCAGGACTGCCAGTAATCACAGAGTGAGGGGTACAGATACATGACTTGCCACTGGCATATGAAGGCAGTGCTGTTTGAAATGACCTGACAGTAACAGAGGAACAGAATTAAAAGGGGAAATGCAATGCAGTTTCTAGGGAAAAAAAGAAGAAAATGAAGAAGGAGGTAAGCAAAGCTGCAGCTAGCAGTTATCCCACCTTAATCATGTACAAAAGAAGACCGATGAGAAGCCAGAATAACACATGGGTGCACATGGCCGTGGATAGAAGAGCTAGTGCAAGGAATTGAGTTGAAATTATGAAACTGGAGGGATTAGTCAATGCAATTAATTTAAATCAAAGATGGGAACAAACTCTCTTCCTGTTTACCTCTCCTTGAAGTCAGTGCATGCTCTGCAGCCCAGAATGTCTCCTGTGGGGCCATGCCTTCATGCTGTGCCAGCCACAGCATGGATACTGAGGGATATTCACAGAGGGAGGAGCAGGAGAAACCCCATAGCTTGCCTGATGCCAAACAGGAGTGGTGCTTCTCCAGTTTCCAATCCAGACCCAGGGTTCTCAATTCCAAAGCTCTCCTTAGCAGCAGGTAGGGCATTTCCATCCCCCACCTAGGCTGCAAGCAATTGTTTTCTTGCTTTTAACCTTTATAGCAGAAACTACACTGATTCTTACTGCATATGCACTCTGCAGTGGAGAATTTTCTCTTAGCCCTTCCTGTAATCTGTTTTCTACTTCTGTGTTAGCACCTCATTGGACAGTTCCCTCAGCACAAGTCAGACCTGTAATGGTGAGGCATGCTGTAATCTGTTTTCTACTTCTGTGCTAGCACCTCATTATGATAGTTCCCTCAGCACAAGTCAGACCTGTAATGGTGAGGCATGAGCAAATGGTGCCTCTGACAACACCAGTGAGGCAGAGTTCAGGTAGTTCAGGCAAATTGTCCTGTGGAGTGTAGATGTGGGGCTGTAAGGTTCTGTCTGAAAGCTCTTAAGGGGGCAGAGAGGTCCAAAACCACATTTTTGGTTTAGTAAAGCACCATCCAAAATGTGTGGAGGAGAATTGTTGTGTCTTTCTTCCGGCAGGCCCTTGAAAGAACATTCTGCCCAATGGCAGGACATTGAATGCCAAGACTGACTGACTGACTCAGGAATCTGTGCTGTGCTCCTCCTTCACTGCATTTGCATCCTCTTTGAAGCCATCTTGGGGCATAGAATCTAGGCCTCAGATTTGTGCTAGAATAAACAGTTTGTCCATTCCTGAGGAATAGCAGGTGCAAGAGGGTGGCCAGGATTTTGTTAGGACAATTACCTCTCCTGCAGACCTTCTCTGAATAGATTCAGTTACGTGCTAGAATAAACAGTTGTCCATTCCTGAGGAATGGTAGGTGCAAGAGGGTGGCCAGGATTATGTTAGGACAATTACCTCTCCTTCTGCAGACCTTCTCTGAATAGATTCAGTTACTGAGCTTGACTTTTTTTTGAGACAAGTCTTAATTTTTTAACAGTTTTACTATTGATTGCTTGTGTTCTGTTGTTAGGATCTCATTGCATTTATTACTCAGTTGAAGAGCTGCCTATCTTTAACTTTACTCAGCCGTGGTTTGGCAGACTGGGATCTGAAGTCTTCTCCCATCCTCCTTGGCAATCCAAAACTCCACTGGACTTCAGCAGTCCTTTTCCATATAAATGGCAATACCTCTGCTATACAGTAATTTCCATCATTGGAGAGTGAAATGGGAAACTAAGGCCATTATAGGATGTTGAAGTAAAAGCAAATTACAATATATTACATTAAATATTAATACTTGTATACAGGATATATGCTATCCACCCTGCAATATGAATTATTTTGGTAACCTCTGATGTTTCTTCTGCTGTGTTCAGAAGTCTCTGCTTTAGCCCAAGATTTTGATGTTTTGGGCCATGAGAAATTTATGTTGCAAAACCACTGTTATTATTTAAAGCTGTATTAATTTTCATAAGGTTTGGGGGTTTTTTTTTCTTTTTTTTCTTCTCAATATTTCTTATTTTTCTTATTTTTCTTCTCAATATTGTGAAAACAATATTTCTCTGTCAATTACATCTCAGTCTAGTAGAATTTTGGATCTTTGGTGAAACACTATCATTTTAGGGCCCCTGTTATGAGTGTTACTTTAGCAAATGTGCCTTTTAATCTACAGTCCATAAAAATTCAGAGACTAGGATTTGCTGCTGTTAGCCATGGGATTGAAGGTAGCTTGTTTTCATTGTCTTGCTGAGTTGGGAGTTTAATTGCCATCATCTTTTATGTAAAGCATCTTCCAGTGGTTTTATTATATCTGGTCTTACATGTTCACATTGCATTTGCTGTAAGAATAATGTGTGTTGTTAGTTCTGTTTCTTTTAATGTAAGTGTAAAATGGCTTCATATTGATGATCTTGCCTGTTTACTGTAGCTGTCCCTGCTTTAGCATGGGTGTCCCTTCCAACCTCAGCCATTCCATGATTCTCTGATCAGCTACTGGACACTTTATGGTGCTCCATAAAGTTTTTAAAGCAGAGAAATATTAGTCATATCTGCTCATAATTAAATGGGGATGGAAGGCTGTGGTGTCCAACTCTGCAAGAATTAGGCCTGGGAAATCCTAGCAGAGGTTTTTCTTTGGGAATCAAATCATGAACATGGCAGCTGTTCCTCTCCTTGACTCCCTGTCTGACTGACTAATTTAGGCAATATCCCACTTGGCTTCTTGGCTTTTATGTATTTCATTCTGTGGAGACAAACTCTTCTGGCTTGCACAGGGCACTGGCTATCTGATTTCCAGGCAGTTTGGTGCTTGCTTTATTTAAAAGCAAATTATCCATGGTGAATACTTGGAAACGAGACTAGTGGTGAGCAGCCCTGTCCTTGGCAGGTGTTTGTTTTCTGTACCTCACAGAAATGTTGTATCAATGATTATGAAGTGCTTACTCAGTTTACTAATAGGGCTTCCAGGAGTAATTCTTGGTCTGTGTGTGAAGGAGAGGAGTTTTTTGAGGAGTAGCGCTGAAGGTCTCTCTGACAGCTTATTTTCTGCTCTGCTCTTCCTCGCACTATTTCAGCACAGGTGACTCAATCTCCATCTCTCCTCTTCTGAAGTGATGCTGCCCCTCCAGCTCCCCCACTGTTCTCCAAAACCTCTTGCCCTCCTGCTGCTTGAATCACCTCTGCCTCTTCCATCTTTGAAGTGTAAATTTGGTGGTACTTCTCTGGATCCAAAAAGGCTGCAGGATAGGGAGGCTCCTCTCAAAAAGCATCCCAAATACAGCCCTCTTAAATGTGGGTTCTTATACACGCCTGTCTACATCACAGGATGCTTAGGAAAGTGTGAAGCAGCTCATAAATCACACTGAGATGTTCTAAATTCTCCCCAAAGCTGAATGTGTTCCAAATGTGGAACTTGGGAGCTGTGAACTGCTGCCATCTCAGTATATCTTTACACCTCCTTCCAGTGGCAGTGTCTGTGGGCTTGTGTTGGATGAGGCAAAACATTTTCGGCATCTCATCCTGATCTCACCACTTTGTCCTTGGTGCCTGCTCACGTTGTGTCGCTCAGAAAGGCAGTGCTGCCCAGCACCCAGCTCAGAGATGAGGACATTCAGTTATTACAGGCTGGGGACTGACTGACTGACTGGGGGTCAGGTCTGTGGCACAGGATTTGGGAGTCCTCGAGGACAGTAGCTGAATGCTGGACAGTGGTGTGTCCTGACACTGGGAATTCTATCAGCATCCTGGACCTTTAGTAGCAGAAGCAGAGCTGGTAAGTTGAGAGAAGTGGTTGTCACTTTCAAGTGGGCAGTTGTTAAACCACATCCAGAAAACAGCTTCCAGTTTGGGTGCCCTTAATCCAAGAAAGACACGGATAAACTGGACTGCATTCAGCAAAGGACCACCAAGATGGTCAAGAGCTGAAGCACTTGCCCTGTGAGGAGAGGCTGAGGAGCCTGAGCTTCTTCAGCCTGGGAAGGAGAGTGGTGTGAGGGACCCAGCCTGTCCATGGACACAAAGTGTATTGAGAGGTCAGAGTTAGGAGTTTTGTGGAAGTGCCCTGTACCTCTAGTTGGAGGCCTGTCACTAGGTCAAGGGTTGGTACTGGGTCCAGGATTGTTTTAATTTACTCATCAGTGACTCAGATGGAGGGGCAGATGCCTCCTCAGCAAGTTCACTGCTGACACAAACCTGGGAGGAGTGGCTGATACCCCACCAGAGGGCTGTGAGCCCTTCAGAAGGACCTCGACAGAGATGGGAAAGATGGGCACAGGAGAACCTCCTGAAATTCAGAAAAGGCAAGTGAAGGATCATTTACCTGGGGAGGGATAACCCCAAGCACCTGGCTGGGTGCTGACCTGCAGCAGAGGGAAGCAGCTCTGTAGAGAAGGACCTGGGGGTCCTGCTGGACAGCAAGCTGTCCATGAGCCAGAATACTGTCCTTGTGGCAAGAAAGGCCAGTGGTGTCCTGGGGTGCATTGGGAAGAGCATTGCCAGCAGGTTGAGGGGGGAATCCTGCCCCTCTACTCAGCCCTGGTGAGGCTCATCTGGAGTGCAGTGTCCGGTTCTGGGATCCTCAGGACAAGACAGAACTCCTGGAGTGGGTGCAGCAGAGGGTGACAAAGGTGAAGGGACTGGAGCATCCTTACAAGGATGGGCTGAGAGAGCTGGGTCTGTTCAGCCTCGAGAAGAGACAAAGGAGAGGGGACCTTATCAGTGTCAGTAGTATCTAAAGGGAGGGTGTCAAGAGGATGGACCAGGTTCTTCCTGGTGGGTCCTGAGCAATAGGACAAGAGGCAATGGGCAGAAATTATTGCACAGCAGGACAAGAGGCAATGGGCAGAAATTGTTGCACAGCAAGTTCCACCTTAACATGTGAGAGAATTTTGCTGTACAGGTGGCTGAGCACTGGAAGAGGTTGCCCAGAATGGCTGTGGAATCTCCTTCCCTGGAGGAAGGAAGGTTGGAGTAGCTGACCTCCAGTGGTCCCTTCCAACTGCAGCCATTCTGTGATTTTGTGAAGGGTGGGAAGACAAGAGATAACTGACATAAATTGAAACTGCACAGGTTCAGACTGAATTTAAGGTAGATCTGTTTGGGCAGTCCCACAGGTTACCCAGAGAGGCCATGCAGTCTCTTTCCGTGGAACTTTTCAAGCCCCAGCTGCATACAGCCCTCAGGAACGTGGTCTGAGTGCAGGGCTGGTCCTGCTGTGAGAGGAGGTTGCACTAGGGGAGAAAGGGGGCAGACAGCAAGGGGCAAAGTCTCTTAAGGGTGCCCACTGTGCACAATTAAATTTGGTGGCGTGTTGCTGTGAGTTACCCTGTACACAGTCATGTCCTACCTGGAAACAGTGACTGTCAGCAGGCTCACAGCCTCACTTTGTGCTTGAATTTCATTTTCTCTTGCTTGTTATTAAGTCTGCAGTGACCTGGGGTTACTAAGGGTGGGGTTTGATGTGCTCATCTCTCAGCAAGACAATCCTGCATCTCCCTCTGCCATTCCTGCCCCTGTTCTGGCTCTCAGCTGTGCAACTGTTCATACTGGCACAGCAGGGTAGGAATCTAGCCTCAGTTAAAAATAACTGAGGAGGGGTTCTTGCTGTCTGTAACCCAGATTGGTTTCATCATCTGATTCACAATACCTCCCAGGGAGCTGTTTTACCTTTGCCTAAAAGTCAGCACGAGGAGAGGAGTGAATGCAGAGGGAAGAGGGGGATACTGATGTTAAGAGAGATGCTCATCAAATTACATCAGGATTGCTTCCTCCAAGAGGAAATGAATCCTGTACATTAGCCTACAGAAAACATAAGCAGCTGAAATCATGTTAAGGGAAATTAGAACTATTGTTGTAGCTTTGGCAGCACGCAAAGAAAAATGCAGATGAAGCTTTTGGGTTTTTTTCCAGGAACCTGTATTCCCAATTGCTCTCAGTAATCGTGTTTTATCCTTAGCAGCCAGTACAGATGAACATGCAATATTAGTCCTCCTATGATAGCCAGCCCTTTAGCAGGGATGGTCAGCCTTCAACACTGGGGGCTGACATCTTCACAAAATAAATCCAAATCTCCAGTTTGTTTTCTCCCAATAGTTAAATTATTTTTTTCATTTTATTCTTTCATCAAATAAATCTCTTTATAATCTGAGCAATTCTGATTGAATCAGTTATCTGGGTTGAACTCCTCAGAGATAAATGGAAGTTACAACTAGATTTTATGTCAAATCTATGGAAAAGTAAATTTTCCATAGATTTGCTAGTAAATATCGGATTAGTACCAAATCTAATATGACTGATTGAGGTGTTAATGGGTGAGCCACACATTATGATTATGAACTACTTCCTGTGTAAGGCTTACAAATGTAAAATTAGGGGTCACAGGAGAGATTTTAATCTGAAGGTCCCCATCTGTTCGGAATTAGGTATTTTTATAGTGGATTGGAAAAGAAATAATTTGCTACCATCTTTTGACCTTCCTTTAGGTGAAATACTTTTTCCTCCCCCTCTGTGTTGCCTAGTGGATTTTATTTTTCAGGGTATGTCTGTGCAGTCTGTGTGCACAACAGCATTCAGGGCGAACACCTGGCTTCATTGAAAGTGCAAGAGGGGCAAAACAATGGTGGAGAAAATAACATTTGGCTTAAAACAGTAATTTGTGAGCATTCATCATGGTAAAATGAGGAGCTTTCTCAAAGTCAGATAGAGTGAATTTGCACCTGGGCAACTTTTGTGTACCTTATGCAGTTGGCAGTTGGAGGAAAATACATGCAAGATCATGTGTTTTTCTGGCTGTATTGAGAGCTTCTAGAAGAAGAGCTTTCTTCTTGAGATTAAATGTGGTTTTTCTTCAGTACCTCTTATGTTTCTGCATCAGTGTTTTCTCCATACGGACAATGAGATTAAAATTCAAATCACCACTTGCTCCTGCTTCCCTTTTGCCTCTGTTATAGATTTCCCTTCCCTCTTTGTCTCATACCAGAGGGGGTAATGTTTAATTCAGTACAATTCTATACTGTACTTTTTTTTTTGGGGGGGGGGGAAGGGATGATTTAAAATTATAATGGCAGAGACTGAAAAGCATGCATTCATTCCTGCCGAACTGTCTTACATTCATTGTGATTTTCATAGCCTTCTTCTTTCCTCATTTCCTTGAGAAATCAAAAACACTCATTTTATGTGGGAGGAGAGAGAGTATTTGCCTAATTTAGAGGAATTGATATAGCATGTAGAGACATGAATATGCCCTTTGTCCCTTTATCACTTGCATCTCTCACAGCAGATAATTATGAGGAGAAACCAGCAATTTTTTGTACTGTACTGTGAATGCAGTCTGAATACAGACCAGCTACAGATGGAAGTACTTGGGACTGGTCAGAACGTGAAAAATGTGCCTGAGCAAGGGCAGGAACCTGAAGCTGAGGTTGGCAGGTAGAAATTAAGCCTGGTTACAGATCAGTGTTTTGTAGATGTCTCTACTTCTCTGCAGACAGTAGTATTAAAAATAATTTTGGGATTATAATATTTATGCTTCTGAATTTCTTTCACAATCAAAGTTTAATTAACTTGGTAGTTAAAAGAAGGAGCAGGCCACTGTCCTAAATCTATGGTTTTGGGACAGACCTATGAGACACCAAAAGGCTTTCACTAAGACTGAAATGTGTCCAATCCCATTTTCTTCATCTCTCTTGGGGTTCCTCCCTCTCTGTCGGCAGCCTGATTCTTATTCTTGTACAGTGCTTGTCTCCTGCTCATGATGGTTTATGTACTTTTACATTTTTTTCAATCTTTGCCCTATATCCTACTTGGTGTTCATTTGCTGCTCTCTAAGATGTGGATCTGAATTTTTTATATTAAAGAGCCTTTTTGTCATTGTGTGAATGTAAAAATTCTGGCCATTTTTGGCAGAATTAGACCTTCCATACTATGCTCAGATATTGTAAGGACATGAGGGACTCCTAGAAATGTTTCAAAGTGCTTTGAAATGTTGTTTCAGCATGGACTGAAAATGAAACAACCAAGGATTTGTCCACTCTGCTTTGCAGCAGCCTCACCATTAAAATCATCCTTGCAGAGATCACTTTTAGGGCAGCTTCAAAATCAGGTTGGCTGTGTGGGTGCAAAGGAAGAACACCTTTCCATAGGGCTTTAGGAAACTCAACCCCCTTAAAAAAAAAAAAAAAAGTATGGTTTCTGGAATTATTTGTTTAAGCCCATTACAAGACAGCTGATGCCCAGTGAGGTTAGATAATGCACTCAGACCTTTTGATTAGTACTGGGAATGGGGCTCATTATCCACGTGGTGCTGCCATACCTTCTCCACACCCTTGCTCCCCTGAATCACACCTCAGTTTCCTCTGCACTGTCTTCAGCCCATCTACACAGCCAATAGTTCTCCAGCTGATAGAGATGGAACTGTGCTGAGCCAGGAAGCATCAAAGACATCCTCAGTTAGCAGAGCTGGTCATCTTTCACTTCAGTCAATCACCTCTGGGGATGTTTCAGCTAAATTATATAAACTTTCCTTCCTGGTGGTTTGGGTTTTTTCGTCTGTGTTTGTTTGTTTTTAATTCTGTGGTCTCTCAGAACTCACAGGTAGCAAGGGCAGTGCTGTGCATTTGATTTGTACTCTGGGAAGACTGTCAGCACCAAACAGGCTTTCCTTGGATGCCTTAGTCACTCTGGATGGATTTAAATGTCAGTGTACTGAGAATGAGCTGCACAGTGCTGTTTGTCATCACTGGCTAATGACTGATTCCCACGGAATCAGCTGCTAGCAGCTGCAGTTTTAACTTCTGTTTTGGACACTTAGAAGGGGAAACCCAATTCCTAGTAGTTGTAAAGCTCAGATAGGAAGACAAAAGCAGACTTTTAAGGATAAAGATAGGAATTTGGGTCAGGCAAAGGGAACAGGTGCCTTGGTGAAACAATTAATTTATAAAAGCTTGGCTGTTGGCCAAACATGAACACAGCATGATTTGGATTTTGTCTTCTCAGGACTGGAGTGTTGTCTAGTCACACCCACAAGGCAAGGTGCAGGATGCCAAACTGCACTGAATCCTGGCCTTGCCCAGAAAGGTAGAACTCTCAACCTTTTGGCATTTGAGTGTTAAGAGAATTGGAGCTTTTGGTCTAGAGGCAGATGGAGAGTTCACAATTGGGTTAAAGTGCCTGTGTAGTCATTGCCTCTGGTTCTCAATTTGGTGGCTAAGACACTTAACAACTGCATTGTCCAGCTTGAATCTGTGATTCTTTTTATTAAATATGGGCTCTCAGGAGCTTGTAGTTCCTATAATAAATAGTATTAATAAAGACAAGCTTGTGGGGCTTTTTTTTTTTTTTTGGTGAATAGGAAAAGTTTTGCTCATACCCTGAATGCATCATAGAGTTTTTGCAAGGCATTAAATGCTTGCTTGGTTCTGGATAATTCCAGATGACTGCACAGCAATGGGAAACATGCAGATCTCACCTGAGTTTAGTTGAAGGCAACATTTGCATTGTTCTTTCTCTCTTTGATAACTGCTTGTAATTCCCACCTACAAACAGTTCGGAAAGGTTGGATTTAAGCATCCCATGTGAAGAATGCTACCTCTAACAATATACCTTCTATTCAGGGCTGTGCCTAAAATTCATTTATAGCAGACCAATGCTCCAAGACCAATGCTGAAGACCTGTCTCCATGGGTAAGTCAAAGATAAAAGGAAGCAATGATTTATTGTTGCATCTCTGCCTACCACACATTGGCAAACAACACTGTCATCAAGATGCAAGGGATAAAATGTGTTACAAACTGAGAATTCAGATTTCTTCCCACCAAAGTGGGAATAACTTGGATAATTATAATTATTGTGTCTCAAGCATATGATCTTTGTTCTTGTAGATAAATGAGTTGTCATAACTCTGCTGAGCTTCTGTGACTGCTCATGTGCATGCATTTGACCAGCCCCAAAGTGTAAGAACAAGGTGAAAAAAACCCACAGCCAAACACAGAACACAGCAGAAATCTGAAGGAAGGAGTTTTCAGCTGACATGGATCTTCCATCTGCAGTAAGCTAAAAATGTGCACTAGATCAATTACTAATCCATAAAATCTTGGTCATAAATCTGGGTGCTTGGTGACAAATTTTAAAGTAAATTGTAAGGATATGGTACCAAGGACTCCTCTGTGAAATAAAGTGTATGATATATAACATTAGAGAAGAGAAGCAGAATTTAGATGGAATGTAATTGTCTGTGTATACCAATAAGGGAGATGGAGTCTCATGGCATTGTTAGGAGTACATTACTTTGGGCATTAGGTAATTCCATTTCTTGGGCATTAGGTAAGCTTTTCATTTCTCTGCCAGATAAGGCCTGATGGTTGCCATCTGGTAATAACAAAACTTTCACTTAAGATGCTGTAAGCTCAGCTGTGTAAAAATAGTAGCAAATCTGGAACAACACAGTTGAGGGACAACATTTTTTCCAAATGTGCTGAATTTAATGTTACAGTGGTGCTGTAGATTCTTAGATGCTTTGTATTCACAAAATAAAATCCACACTAAAGTAACAGAACTGAATTATCAAGTTTAGACCAGATTTGGAAATTTGTCCCCAAAGTCTGTATTTCATTTGTATTGGAAAACATTAGGTTTGCTTTGTGAAGCAGGCTGAGCAGCTTTGCACTGAAACCTATATTTCTAGACTTCTTTTTGCCCACATACTTTGAAATTACAAATCACATACCTGAGTAATTGTTGTGATACATAGGCTCCTGGCTTTAAATATTTTTGCTGTAGTTATTTAATACTGCATCATGTTTTATAATTTAAAGTATTTTCTGTCTAATTGCTTGAGGAGAGATATTTATTCAAGAACAGAAAATGCAATGCTACCTTGATTATAGTTTTAGCACTTGTGTTTGAAAAGTACTTGACTCACAGGTTCCTGGGCTGATGTTAGAGACACTCAGAGTCATGCCCGTGTTTTTATGGTTGTTGAATTTGCTTTTCTAGCAGATTAGACTGATGAGAAGACATTTAAACCTAAAATGAGCCTTGTTTTGGGTATACATAACCATTTTCCTGGGTATAACAGGCAGAGTTGCAGGTGGAGAGCATGCTGTGCTCACTTTTTATTCCATAAAGGTTTCTCAGTTGCAAGATGTTTCTTGAAGTGTGGGCCCTGGTTTCTGAACAAGTGAGAGCCTGAGGTAGGCACCCTCAGCTGATGCTGGGCTGGGTACTGAGAGCTGCTGTTTTGTTGCCATCACTCAGGGACGGGCTTGTCACATATTCCAGTCGGAAGGAGCGGGTTTGGGAAAGGGGATCCTGAATTCTGCCCCAAAACCCAGCAGCAGAGATTCTTCTCCTGCCATCAGTTATTTTTGTTGCAGAAAGTAATCTACCCCTTGAAAAGGCGTCCAAAATCTGATAAGCAACACTTTCAGGAGCCTGCAGTCCGATGGTTTGTGCTGTCTGTGGAGGAAGGAATTGCAGCTTTGGAAGTGGCAGTGTAATGAATAGTCAGGCACTTACCAGAGCACTGGCACTGGATGGACGCGGGGAAAAGCCAGAGGGAGTGAGTCAGCATGACCTTGGCTGCTGCCAGAGTATCACATCCAGCCCTCCAGGGGCACTGGCATTGGTTGGGGTCTTTAGTGGAAGGAGACTGGTGAAATCAGACCTGCTGCAACAATTAACCACTACTTCTGTGTGTCTGAAAAGCGTCACTTGCACACAGAGTAGTGTGCAGAAAACCATCAACTTAAGCCAGTTGTAGTTGTTCAAAGGTGGTTTTGTTGGTAAGCAGGTCTAGTTCTTTGTTACCCTGTGACAGCACAGGCTGCACTCCAGGAAAATGGAAACAGGCTGAAAATTCAGAGCGCTGCTCCTTCAGTGAGCAGCATTTGGCATGCTGAGTCCCAGCAGGGTGGGATAAATTGTTATTTATTGCATGACAGTAACACCTGGGGATTCTGCAATGCCTGGCACAAGGAGTTGCAGGTATATAAATAGAAGAATAGAGATTTTACTGTGGAAGCAGGACTTTGTCAGGGATTTGGTATTAAGGAATAATAAGGGGGATTTACAGATAAGTAATAGAGAGGTCCAGAAGCTGTGGTGGGATAGGTTATTCAGCCATAATTTCAAAGGAAATCTGTGACTAAATCACAAGGAAAGCATGGATTTTTCTCAGATTCAGTCCAATAATTTATCTTCCAAATCCTTCCATTTAAAAAAGCTGGTCAAACAGCAAGCAAGGGCAATCAAGTGCCCTGTGCTCACTGCCCAGGCTGTGCACTGGCAATGTCTCCCACTGGTACCAGGGTGACCAGTAAGGCCATTTAGGAATGGTGTTATGGTAGTTTTGCTACTTTATCACAATCAAAGCTAAAGGAAAAAGGAGGATGAAAAAAACTCAGATAAACCTCTTCGGTTTCTCAGTTCATTATTTGGAAGTGTTTCAGTGGCAAAAGCCCTTGGAGATCATCAGCACCTCATCAGAGCATCCCATTCCCTGTGGGGTCCTGGAGTACGTCCCCATCTCTCACCCTGAGCTGCCCTTTCTGCTTTGCTCTTTCCCCCTTTGGAAGCTGACTGCTCCTGGCTGCCATCTCACAGTTTGTTACTGTCTTCCTACTGCTTCCCACTTATCTCTTCCTGAACCACAACTCTTCTCTTCTGGGACTGAGATTTTCACATCAGCATTTACTAATCCCAGCAGCTGGGATTTTTTCTTTTCCTTTGCTCTTTCCATACACCTATTGCTGGTGGGAGAAACTAAATTCCAGCCACCTCTCCCTGCAAGGAATGCATCTGTGCCTGCTGTCTGTGGGTAGCCTCACCCGACAAAGTACCCCTTGTTCCTATTGCTGCATGGGGAAAAGTTAAGTGACAGGCTTTACTGTGGTGACATCCAGCATGTGGGATGACCTTTACAATGGGAACACGTGGGAAATCTTCATTTAAATCTGTGAGATGTGACTTTTGGAGTTCTTTGGGAATTCAGGCTGGCTAAAATCTCCTGGGGTGTGTTGAGCACTAGATAAGGCTTCTTGCAGAGCTGGCAGTGGTTAACATGGAGCTTGGAGCAGGAGTTTGTAGAGGGCGAGGTCCTTGGGGCAAGGCCTGCCCTTGCCCTCCTCTTTGTACTGAATGAACACAGTGCGCCTCTATTCTTGCCTGGGACAATTAGGTTCTATGGCAATATGAGTAATTAATAATAAAACGGGGCCTTTTCTGGGGATGGGCTGTTAGAAATAATTTCCTTCTGCCTATTGCTTCTCTAGAATGTGGTTTTCCTGAAAGAGATAGTCGAAACACAAGCAGCCGTCACAAACCTTTAGCTCTGTTTGTTTAGGCAGTGGTGGAAAATCACAAAACTAAATTGTTGGATGGTTCACTGGTTTGTGCATCTTTTGTTGTAGTATCAAGCTCTTATGCAATGGACCCCTGTTTGATTAAAGACTCTTCTCACAAAAAGTGTGTTTCAACTGTCCAGATTTTTAATACGGTGAAAAGAAGCAAAGCAAACTACTGATCTCCTGGTTGCCCTTCACCCAATTCATGTGTGGCACACAAGAACCAGCTGTGCTGTACTGGATCAGGGTGATCCAGCTGCTGCAGCTGCAAGAGGTGGGCTCTTGTTTGCAGGTGTGGTGGATCTGAGCCCTGCCTTCTCCCATGTGCCCTCTGGGGCCCAGAGGTGCCATAAAGCATTTGGTTGCTTTGTCCCATCACAGTCCTTCAACAGCTGTTTCTCATCCCCGTGGCAGCAGGGGTGGCATCTGGCCGTGGGATGGGCTTCTGTGTGTGACACAGATCCTCCTGTCCACGTGCCTCATCCTGGTCTGAAGGCTCCTCTTGTCCATCTTCTTTCCCAGATGTCAAGGAAGCTGAACTCTAGAGGCTTTCAGAGGTTTCTTTCACACCTTTCTTTTTATTCTTTGCCAGACCTCTGCCGAAAAAGATGGTAATGACTGTGAAATTTGAACGTAGGTATCCAAGGGTACATTATTCCTTCAATTTTTTTTACTATGACTAAAAAGAACCTTCTTCCTTCAGTGAGTACAAAGCTGACATTTTCAGGAAGCTTCTTTCACAACTTTCTATTTATTCTTTGCCAGACCTCTGCCGAAAAGATGGTAATGACTCTGAAATTTAAATGTAGGTATCCAAGGGTACGTTATTCCTTCAAATTTTTTTACTATGACTAAAAAGAACCTTCTTCCTTCAGTGAGTACAAAGCTGACATTTTCAGGAAGCTGACAGCTGGTGCCATGATGGTGAAGATGACTGACTGAGAATCTCACAGTGTCAGTCATGATCCAGGGGTTTAGAGTACTGGGCTCCCACTAAACAATGCAAGAAAGCAATTATACTTGGTAGGTTGTATTTAATGAGGAGGATATTCATCCCTGAATTGTTTTTTAAAGTCAATGTTCTTTTCTACTCTGGTAACCATAGTAATTACACTGGAATTTTGTGTTTTAACATATTCATGCTCAAAATCTCTTCTGGTGGTCAGTTTATTTTTATAAAGGTCATGTTGTGGCCTGCAGCCAAAAGCACTGGTGCTAATACAGAATGTGATTTTTATCAGTTCTCACTAGGTATGCAGAGCCAGTTACAGTGAATATTTTTTCAGGTTGTATTTTTTCAATAAAAATATTGGACTCCATGACAGCACTGTTAATTATGATCTGAATTCTCTGCTGCAGCACCTCTCCTGAAATCAACAGAATTATGCTGGCAAAGAACTTGGTCCTTCATAGTGTCAAGTCACAGAGCTCTGACAGTGACTTCATTATGGCATTCCCAGAACTATAAGGTGTTTTGATGGGAGGACTTGGCAGCAGACTGGAAGCACTGGTGACTCAGTGCACAGTGCTCTGTCTTCTGAGTCAAAAATGTCCTGGTGTCCTGGCACTGCAGTTTGTAGTTTGGTTGTCTTGTTGTTTTTATGAGATGTAAACTCCTCTGTTTTAATAAAATTATTGTATATTACTTTTTGAAAAGGAAAATTAATATTCTTGCTGCTTTGTTGGTTTTTTTTTAAATTTAATATTAAGACAGATACCATTGGCTGCCTGTTTATACAGAATTGTTAGGAGAGATTAATCACCTTTGCAATCTGTGTCCTTTAGTCAAATTTGATCATAATTTGCCATCAAGATGTTTCAAGTTACTCCATTGGAAACAGGGTAAGAATTGCTCCTTGTTTGCCCTCAATAGGCCTAAATTTGTGTTTCTGAACTTGGCTCACCTTCCATGCTGAAATGCAGACGACCTCCAGATGTCCTTTCCTCTTCAGCTGTGGTCTGAGTCTGAGTAAAGGAGTTCTTAAAAGTGGCTTCAAAACTCACTGTCTGCATTTGAAATCTATGGAGGATCTTTGCTTTTCTGTTTGAATTCCCTCATCCCATCCAAAAAGGTGAAGTAAAGGAATGTAGAACAAGAGGTCAGGTTTATGAAAGGAGCATCTCACCAGACAAGGCTGCACACTGGATTGTCCCTAGCAGAATTAACTTTTAATACCTGTGGAAGACCTCTTGAACTAGCTGGAACTGGGATACTGGTGTTAGGTGAGCACAGTAAATTAATTGGTTTTGTTTTTATGAACTCATTGCTAAAGGTTTAACCATATCTTGATGGAGAGTGCTGGGGGTGTAATTTTTCCTTGTTATGCAGTCATAAGTGTAATCTAAATATGAAACTTGGATGTATGCAGGCCTCTTATCCTACAGGAACAAACAGCATTCAGGGGGCAGATAGATACTCATGGACCCACAGGATCCCTAAAATGTCCATCCTTCCCTCTGAGATACACAGGGCTGCATTTGCTGTGGCTGTAATTTGGGTTGTTCTGTGAGGGCTGTGAACCACCACTACCAGGACAGAAAATGGACAAATGTTGGTTCTTCTTCCCTCAATAAGCAATAGTAAATAAACAGCAACTCCCATCCTCTCTGTCTCTCTGCACACTGATTTGTGGAAGTATATAAATGTTCAGCAGGAATTGGAATGAGATGGCATCTCAAACAAATGTAAAAATCTTAATTTGCAGCAGTTGCTGTTGTATTTGTGGTCATAATAACTTTGGCCGTAATTTACAAGGTAGGTTTGCATCTGTAACTGACTGAAATGAAAGAGTTTCAAAATTAAGCTTAAAGCAATTTAAAATAAACTGTGGTTTTGCTTTTCAATTCCAAAGGAAGCCTTTTTTATTTCCCGGGCTGTATCAATTTTGTGTATATAATATATGTCATTTGGAGTTTTTGGGTTTCTACCTGCTTTGTAATAGCAGTAGAAAGTAGTTTGAAAAAATGTGTGGTGGGGAAAAGGTTGCAGTAGGTATCAATTTCAAATGAAAATATTATTTGTATATTCTGCAACAGTTTTTATTTGTTTGTTTGTGTTTTTTCCAGCCATAATAATGTAACACAGTCCCAAAAAATTTCTTCTGAAAATTAAACTATTGTTTGTATCTTCTGCAACAGTTTTTATTTGTTTGTTTCTTTTGTTTCGGCCATAATAATGTAACACATTCCCAAAATATTTCTTCTGTCTTTAAATACCTTTGGAGGGTTGTGAAGGAAAGTGTACTGCATTGCAAGACTATTTTCTAGGATAATCTTCATCAGATGTGCAGGTGATCATGCTCTGTAATGGATGCAACAGAGGGCAAGAAAGTAGCAGAAAAATAGCTGTAATTTACTGTTGGTAAATTGTGCTGCCTCTGTCAATATCAAAAAAAGCTGTTTTTTTCATATCTGCTGAAGTTCTCATCCAGAATAATTTAATCAGTTACAGGCTTTATAATATTGACATTTTAGTGAAGCATTGCTCTGTAAACATCACATTTCTGTGCAGTGCTGCATACCTGTAGTAATTACCATGGCTTAAAGCAGTCTAGTTCATAATTTATGAATGACACAGACATTCCCACAAGTCCTGAGTGAGAACAGCTTTGATTTGAGCTGTACACAGGCATGAAGAAGCTAATTTTGAATTCACAAGGATTCAGTACTGAGTAAGGTGACAGTTTTAGTGCCAAACATGCCAGAGACAGGAGAATTTCTGTACCTGGATACGTGAAATCTGCTGGTGGCTTCTGCTGCATTGCTGGTGCCTTACTGGAAGTGAAGCCATTTGTGTGCTGCTAGGGCTGGGTCCCCCATCTTCTGCATGCAGAAATAACTAAAGAGACGTTGAATTTTGACAGCATTTTTTCCAGGGAGAGCACCTCAGGATAAGAGGCTGGTTTGGAGTGTTTGAAGAAAACCAGGCTGACCCAGTTTTTCTGCACATTTGGCATTTACAGGAATGAATTTACAGCAATTCAAAGAGACCAGGTAGTCTCACTCTCCCTGAAGTCCCACCATGAGAGCACAGGAATAATTAAGCCTGCAGCCATACTCATTATTCCTGCTGTTGTTTTCCTAAGTTAAGGGATTACTGCCTTTATTTACTCACCCTTACCTATGGAGGTCTTCCTCATTGCCCACTGCTGATTGTTCTTTAATGCAATTCTGGAAACATCATTTGAAAAGGAGAGTCTATTGTGTGGAAAAGATATATGTAGGGAATTTTTGTTAACTTTTTTTTTTTTTTTGCATGGCTTAGCAACAGGATCAGCTGCAAAATAAAACAGGCTATAAAAGAGAAGGGAAAAGAGGTAGGTCTCGAGGGGCAGAGATGTCCTGTGGTTACAACAGAGAAGTCATGGGGATTCTGATTAAAAAGCTACAGACTGATCCTAAGTAATATTCAAGGAACTATTTCCCTGCTTTAGTTTTCACACCAGAGTTGGTAACTAGTGCTTTGATCTGTCTGTTTTCAGTGCCATGCAAAGTAGAGAGCAGCTGGGTTTGAAAGCTTCAGGCAGTCTGTCTGCTTCAGCTGTGTGTCCCCGAAGGCTGGGCCAGCTCAATGAGGGCCAGCTGACAGCACAGGAGCTCTGATTAAGCTTTGGCTTAGGGTCTGCTGTGCTTATTCTGAAGGTTTCTGAGGCTTCAGGGAGGTTGAAACAAATAAATAAACAACCCTGCCGTGTTTGCAGTAAAGAAATGAGATGATATCTCCCCAGCTGCCTGCTCTGCTCCTCTGCTTGGCTCCAGCCTGCAGGTGCTGGAGTGATGCTGCAGGTGGAAGTGGGCTCACACTGACCAAGGGGACTGTGCATCCTGCTGTCCTGGGGAGGGCTCCTGGGGAGGTTGTGTTGGTTGGCTGTGCCTGTCCCATGGAGACTCATTTCCCCACCAGAGAAGAAGGGAGAGCACCCAGGGAAAGTTGTTGGCCTGGCAGAGCTTGCCAGCTGGGTGAGTGCCAGAACAGGGGTTTGGCTGTGCCGGGATATCTGGGGAGTCTCCTCAGGACTGTGAGTCCTGCTTTCCTTGGAAGGAGATTCTGTGTTTTTATCAGTGTACGTTTTCCTGGCTTTACATTGTTTCCTGTGTGGTCAGGAATCTCTGCTGTGCTGTGTGCCTGTCTTGACTGTGTAAAATGTGTGGTGCCTCCTGAAAGGCATCAGAATATTCTCAGCCCTGGCTGGGTAAGTAAGGGCTTAAATAATGTGATTTCTTCTGTCCTACAGCTTTAGTAGCTCAGCAGTGGAGCTGTAACTTGGGGGTGGTAACTGAGCTTCTGGAATCCTTTTTTTTTTCTGAGGCTGTATGGGAAGGGGTGAACTCTGTGACTTTCTTATCTGTTGGTGAGTGGTTGAGAATGGTATTTAGAGAAGTAATTTTTCTCTTGATAGCTCTCTCATAAAATTCTAAGCATAGAATCCTAAAATATCAAAGTTTTTATCTTTTTTTCTGAGGGAAAGAAAGACAACAGTGGAAGAGAATACTTGGTAATTTCAGCACAAAACTATGCTTTTATTTTGGCTGCAGGCTGAGTTGATCCTCTGGGCTAACCAAGTGTCAGATATGTGATAGAATTGAAATAGAGATTGACTTTCTTGCTTGTTAGCTGACAATTTAGTGATGTTTCTGTGTCAGACGGTGCATGAATGTGAACATTTGTAGCCTGCTCTACAGGAGTGAGTGTATGAAATGAAATATTTTGATGGTGTTTCCTTTCCCTCCTGCCTTAGTCTGATGGATGAGGCTTCTGTGTTGTGCAAGGTGCTGGTCAAAGGACTTGAGTTCAGTGGTAAGGGTTTTGTGTTGTGTACCTCCCCTTGCCTGAAGAAGTTGCTGGATGCATCCCTCATTTCATCATGGATGGTCTTCAAAGAGATTTTAACTGATAGTTTAGGGTGCAAAATTTGTTACAGACATAAAGTAGCCTGGTTTTTAGACCTCAGCTTTTTATGTTCTGTGCCATTTGTTTCTGCTTACATGTATATGTTAAATAGGTAAGGTTTGCTTTAGGGAAAGCACAAGCTGTTAAGTTTATGATGATTTCTCTGAAATAAACCAGGGTTGAATGCTTAAAAATATTTAGGGTTATTGCCCAGCAGCAAATCTCTGTGCTAGTGGCTCTGATTAAATGGAAATTGTGCTGAAAAGAATGATTTTCTACAGTCACATAAACACATTTTTTTATTAAAAGAATTCTTGATTAGACAGGGCATTCCTAGTAGAAATTATACTGCCAGGTTATGGTTTTATCTTCTAATTTTTAATTAGACCTGTTTTTTAGGAGAGTCTACAGGGAAGCTTGAAATTCTAGTCTTGTCCTTACTACTTGCCTGGATGGATCAATCTGCTAACGGAAACCTAAAATGTGATTGTTGTTCCAAATTATTGTTTAGGTTTAAATGTCAGGGGGCACTATGGAGGCCACTAATACTGGATGTATGAATTAAATGTAAATTCATACTGGTTTAATTTCAATTGTAGCAGGCTTGTTTAAACACCAGCTAGCAGGCAATTTTTCTAGTCATGGGCGTGATGGTATTTCAGTGTTGTTTACTGCATTGTCTGAATTTTTTACTGCCTCTCAAAAGGTGAGAGCTTGTGTGCTCAGTGTCAGCTTATCATCTTGTCATTCTTTTCAAGCTACAAATGTATTTTCAAGGACTCTAGGAGATGTGTGGATTTTTGAGGGTGTGAGATCATCTGGGGTCGTCCCCCCCCCCCCCCCCCCCCCCCCCCCTGTTTTTTTTTG